>NC_139390.1:96390000-101190000 GCF_054392235.1 Sus scrofa | reverse complement strand
CCAAACTATTGTTGCTGAAATATTGGCTACCTCTGTACACCAGTGCTGAAGAGAAACACGGAAACAGAGGTGGAGGAAACAGAAAAAGTATCTTTTATTTCCACACAAGGAGGGAACACAGCAGGCTAATGCCTCAAGGACTGTGCACCTCCTGGGAGGAACAGTGAGAAGTCTTAGAGTGATCAAGGAGTAGGGTGTGATCAGCTTGTGGACATTTGTTTTCCTAATTGGTTGGTGGTGAGGTAATTGAAAGTCAGTATCATCAGTTTTCTGATTCCAGCCATTCTGGGGTCTGTCTGCTTGTGGGCAGCATACAATTGACTTCTTACCCCTGGCGGGGGCTTCAGCACTTACAAAATAGCTCTAAGGACATGGCTTAGAATATTATCTATAATCCCTGAGAAAGAACTAAAGGTCCTTGACTTTGTTGAATGACTAAACTATTATTTTATCTTGCTTGACAATTTTTGTTTCCTCTGTATTTTCTCACTTTTCTGATTAAATTGATTCTTCGACTAAAATTTTTCTACAGACAAAAAGGCAGGCAGAGGACATGAGTTGGGGTCCACTCTAGGAAGGCCTCACAGAGTCCTGCTTAGTTACACTATCTTCCAAAGTGGCTGTACCATTTTGCATTCTGACCATAAATAAATGAAGGTTCCTATTGCTCTACATCATCATTGGCATTTGGTGTTGTCAGTGTTTCAGATTTTAGTCATCCTATTAGGTATGTAGCAGTGTCTCATTTGTGACTTTAGTTTGGAAGAATCTAATGATACATGATATGGAACATCTTTTCATATATTTATTTGTACATTGCATATCTTCTTTGGTTAGGTGTCTGTTCATATCTTTTCCCATCTTCTAATTGTTATTTGTTTACTCATTGCTGAGTTTAAGAGTCATTTGTATATTTTGAATACCAGTCTTTTATTAGATGTGTTTTCTGAAATATTTACTCAAAGTCAGTAGCTAGCTTTTCCAAGAGTAGAAGATTTTAATTTTAATAACATTCATTTTTATCTTTTTTTATTGTTTGAAACCACCTTTTGGTGTTGTGTCCTAGAAGTCATCAGCAAATCCAAGATCCCCTCAATATTCTCCATAGATATTCTTATATATATGTTTTTAATTTTTTTATTTTTTTCGTTATAAAAACTCTGTTTTTCTTGGAGTTCTCATCATGGCACAGAAGAAACGAATCTGACTAGGAACCATGAGGTTGTGGGTTCGATCTTGCTCAGTGGGTTAAGGATCCGGCATTGTCGTGAGCTATGGTGTAGGTAGCAGACCCGGCTTGGATCCTGTTTTGATGTGCCTGTGGTGGAGGCTGACAGCTGTAGCTCCAATTAGACTCCTAGCTTGGGAACCTCCATATGCCACAGGTGTGGCCCTAAAACAAAAATGGCAAAAAAAATCCCCAAAAACCTCTGTCTTTCTCAACTTAATGAAAACTATCTCAAAAAATTAGACAACTAACAACATACCTAATGACAAGAACTCAAAGCTTTCCCAGTAAGATCAGGCACAAGGCAAAGATGCCTACTCCCATCACTGCTTTTCTTTTCTTTTTTTATCTTTTTATTTATTTATTTATTTGTCCTTTTTTTTTTTTTTTTTTTTGTCTTTTCAGGGCCACACCCATGGCATATGGAGGTTCCCTAGCTAGAGGTCCAATCAGAGCTATAGCTGCCAGCCATAGCACAGCCACAACAAAGTGGGATCCGAGCCATGTCTGCAACCTACACCACAGCTCACAGCAACACCGGATCCTTAACCCACTGAGCAAGGCCAGGGATCAAACCTGCAACCTCATGGTTCCCAGTTGGGTTCACCTCCGCTGTGCCATGACGGGAACACCCTTTTTTTTTTTTTAATTATTCTTATATGTATGATTTTTAAAGAATTCTTTATTCTTCCTGTAATTGTTCCTCTTCCTCTTTTTAATGATAGTATATATTTTACTATGTCTCTGATAATTTTAATTTCACAGTTTTTGAAGTTATCTACTATTCCCAAGTTGTCTATGATAAGTCAGGCTTCTCAGTCTTGGTCTTTTTCTTTTATGTGGCTCATGTTCCAAATGAATGTGATAAATCCCGATTGTTAATTCACTTTCTGGAATGAATGACTAGACAGAATTTCATAGTACAGTCAAAGGGAACTTCTTATGCTATAGGATACATGTAATGTTTTTATAAAACTTCTTTCCCCTTTGATGGGAAACTTCATGAAAACAAAAGCCAGGTGTGATCCTACCTGTTTTATTTGAATGTCCTTAGGCAGGGAGCTGGCTGCTAGACTGTCCCCCTCCCTCATAGGTAAGAACCCCTTGTGCTAGTTCGAGGTAGAGATGAAATACTTTGTGGAACAACTGTGCTACAGAAGAATCCTTAATTAATCCTAATGTTTTTCAGCCTCATACTTAAGCCTTCATCTTTGTAACCCTTTAGCAAAGGATGTAGATCACTGATTCAGTGTTTCCACTGTGCCCCACTCTCTCCCCCACTGCCATTCACATCCTGATGAGAAATTCAGAATTTAAATGCCACACAGCTGTGTTTCCTTCCTTGTGCACTTCCATTCCCCTTTGAACCTTATACCACACTTACAGTGGGTATTTATGAGAGCATTTGCATATTGTTGTGCCTCCTGGGATCTTGACTTGGAATGATTTTAAACAAGAATGATTTTAAAATATTCTTTACACCTTAGAAGTTGTAAAGTTCCCACATGAAAATAAAAGGAAGGAAAGGTAAGTGCTGAAGTGCTGACAAAATATTGCTGAGTTGGCAAAATCACTGTGGAATTTCATAGACTTTGGTTTATATGTGACATTAAAATAAATTCTTTCTTGAAACAAAGAATGACATAAAGGCTATATTGGGTAGTGGATTTCTCTCTCAAAACGAATATAACTGAAGTAATAAATTATTTAAAATACTGCTGAGAAAACAAAAATAAAAAAACATTTCTTAAATCATTTTTTTAAAATTTATGGTGAAGCAGAACAACAAATTAAAATAGGCTGAGATCAAGGCAGTGCTTGACAAAATGTATTAATTTTGTTAATACATCATTTAATTACAATTACTTTATGGAAGTAGTTTTAGATACCTCTAAATTGGTCAGAGAATTTTTTATTTTGATTTTGACACTAAACACATGCACACTTCAAATTACATTGATTAATTGATACTGTTATGTATTTACTCAATGCAACATCAGCCTTTTTCCTGCTAGGTACAGAGATGTTAGTAACAGCACTTACCTGTGAAAGCCACCTCAAGTCCTGCTCTACTGTTTTCATGTACTTTAGTTGTTCTTTAATCTCATTTTCTGTTTCTGTGTAAAGGAGACATAAATATAGGAGAAGATGAATGAATAAGAAGGAGCAATGGTAAGATAATTTGCTGAAGATCTACTGGAAGTAAGACTATTATGGATATAGCCTAAAACTTGTTTTAAAAGTTGGTAATGCAGAATGAGAGGATCCTAGAAGCAGCCTCTGTCTCTGTCTCTGTCTCTTTCACTTTCTTTTGCTATAAACACACATACGTACATATACACACTTAATCTGGGTTCAAAATTTTATACTCTGTTTGCTGTTATATTAGTAAATTGCTTACACTCTTCGAGATTGTCTGTAGATAAGAATAACAGTACTTACCATGCTACTTTTTGAGAGAACTGAATAACCCTGAAAAATTAGTATGGGAAATGTAGAGGTAATTACCATAGTCATCATCATCATCTAAGAAATATTTATTAAGTGCTGATAAAATGTCCTAGTTCTAGCCAGTATCCTAAATATATAGCAATAAACAGCAGTAGATAAAACCATCTCCCTCGTGAAACTTACATTGAAGTGGGGGAAGAAAGATGAACAAACCTCTGAGTAAAATAAATATTATGTCAGACAGTGATAGTTCTTATCCAAAAAGTAAGTAGAAAAGTAAAGTTGGAGTGTATGTTTGTATAGGGGGTGCATTTCTACATAGGGTAGTCCCACTGAATAGAAATTTGGGAAGAAATAAAAAAAGTGACATAGCAAGTCAATGGAATATTTAGGGAACAGATGTTCCCTTCAGAGGGACCAGAATTATTCTAAGACCCTGAGACTTGAGTTGGCCCAATGTGTTCAAAGTACAAAGAGGAACCCAATGTGGCTGGAAAATATGAGAGGAGAAAGTGGTAGCAGCTAAGTGAATGGAGGTTATACAAAGCTAGGTGATATTGAGCTTTATTCTCTGACTTTGAATAGTATCTAAACATATTGGAGATAATTGATTTGATTATAGATTTGAGTGGAATGGGAAAGTATTTTTGATGAGAGAAGTGGCATACACTAGGTCTTAAAGTGATCATTTCTGATTGCCTGTTGCACATACAGTAGGTTATAGGGGGTGAAGGTATGTGCGACACAGGCGGAAATAAGAAGCAACTGCAGTAATTCAGGTGAGGGCTGACAGGTGCTTGGGTCACGGTATTGATGAAGATTGTAATGAGTAGTCAGAGTCTTTCATCAGGTATGATGAAAATATACCTGAGAGAACTTTCTGATGCATGTGGTGTGTGGCATAAAGATGGATGCAGGGTTGTCACCTAAGAAACTAAATGGAAGGAGCAGATAATTACTGAAATGTGAGAGACTATGAGACACAAGCTGGCTTGGAAAATCAAGTACTCAGTTTTAGAGAACTGATAGTATATTATATTAGAAATCCTGAAGATAGTGTCAGCTAAGCAGTTAGATATGTTATACTTGAGTTCAAGGGGAGGTGTGGATTGTAGAGAGAAAGATGAGAGTCAGGAGCATGTAGATAGTATTTAAAATTTTGAGTCTGGATGAGATCACTAAGGGAGAAGAGGGAGAGGCTGTAAATAATGAGGACTCAATTTCAGGCCCTGAAATGATTAGCAATATTTTCCATTAGAAGGAGCCAGCAAAGGAAACAAAAAGAAGTGGGAAGAGAGGGATCAGGGAAACTGGCAGTGTATGCTGTCCCAAAAGTGAATGAAGGTAGGTAGGAGAGTGCTAAACTGTATGGCAAATGTTGTTGATAGTTACACCAGCATAGAGACAATGTCATCACTGGGTCAACCACTGGATAGAATCTTCGATCACTGGATTTTATAAGCTACAGGTCATTGGTGATCTCATTTTAGCTATTCCGGTAGAGCTGTGGGTAACGAAGTCAGATTGGAATGATTCAGGAGGGAATGTGAGAAAAGGAAGTGGAAAATCATCAGTATTTACTGTAAAGAGGAAGGCAGCAGTGGGACTGTAGCTTGAAATTAAGATTTTTAATTATTTTTTAATAAAAGAAAAAACACTGTGGTTGTGTGGATTCAGTAGAGAGGGAAACATTGATTATGTAAGAGCGAAAGGAGGGATGGCCTTAATAGAGTGCAGGCATAGGAAATATCTTCATATCTCAGGTGGAGAGGTTGACTTTCAGTAAGGACAGAGGTCAGAGGTCTATCTATGCATGGGAGCAGGATGGCAGACACAGTGAATATGCATAGATGCAGCCTGGCAGACAAATGCAATGGTTGAAGCATGTGTAGGTTCTCTTCTTATTGTTCTTGTTTCCTCACTGAAATGAGAAGCAAAGTCATTAGCTAAGAGAGATGATGGGGAAAGAGATGTGGTAGGTTGGATGGAAGAAGCATTGTAAAGTGCTTCCAGGAATGCCCAGCCTAAGCCTATGGTAGATTGACATGATTTTATTATTATTGACATGATTTTATTATTACTAATAACAGTTGTTATTACTGTTACTATTCTGCCACTACTATTACTACGTATTTTTGGATCAAGACCTCTTGAAAAGAATGTTTTGCCAAAAACAATGACTTTCATAAATGAAATTCTGGATAATATGGCAAATATTAGCTGGGGAGTAACTGGGAGATGGTTGGATTGTACTGAATCCCTGAAATTAAGCCATTCTGGACACTTCTGGTCCTTTCCTTTTGTTATCCAACCAACTACTGTTCTTTTCAGCTACCACAACCTACTTTGGCCACTTAAAATATTTCTTGAAGAATAAGTCCTACTATATGCATTCAAATTGAAGGCAATTTTCTCATAATTGAAAAAAAAATTTTTCAAAATAAATCCAAATTGCTCTTTCTTAAAAAAAATAGATGTATACTATTCTGAAAGAAGGTAGAAAAGCAATTACTGTAACATAAATTATGTTTATGTTTTTATTAATATCAGCTCTATTTACTGTTATATTTGCTCTAAATAAAAACTTGGTAATGTGCACTTACATAAGTAAATATAACCATATTTTCTAATATAATAACTTAAAACACTACCTTGGATTTTCCTGTGCTGTGTATAATACCAGTCCCACATTTTTCCCCTTTTTTACCCAGGAAGGATAGAAAATAATTTTCTTCAGCTTCAATAGTTCTTTCTGCAAATAATTTGTATGTATGTCTAGAAAGTAGAGCCTCTATAGACAGTTGTGTCAGTGACTAGAATTGAATGAATTGGGTGTTTGAAATGTCCCTGGTCCCTGGATTTTAGTTGTTCTGTCACTTTCTGTTACATTTAGACTGAGATAGGCAGAGAATTACATATATGATGTGCTGGAACGTATAATTTTGCTATTAAACAGTTTACCTTTTTAAAATAATATGTTAAGACAGGGTTAAGTTGTTGACTAATATTTAATAAATATTATGTAGTTATGAATTAGTATAAAACTTTTATGTTCTAGTCCTCTTCACGTTAATATTTGTATATTCCAGTATTCTCCAGGCTCATCTAAAGTCCATACAGGATGTATGTGCTGCTCTCCAGTTTGAAGGAGGTGATTATGAAAGCACTGAAAATTCTGGATGATGAAGCACTAGATATGCTTCTACAAAGGCTTAAAAAATTCTGAGGTTTAACAAAGTCTCACGCCTCGTATCCATTTGCCGTATTACCCATGGACCATGTTCAGGCGACTGTCACTTTAGGTCCCTCTGTTACTAATGTGGGTCATCAGCATAGGCCAAGTGGATAGCTTACTTCCATGGCTATGAATGGCATGCAGGGCATGCTATAGCTGTGGAAAAGGTGGAAAAGTGGCTACATTTGTAAATTAAGATGATATGACTGAGGGAAAGTAGCATAATGGATAACATTGTTGTTACATTAAAAGCCAAAGAAATTTGCAGAGGCAGTACTTAGGATCAGGAAAATTTCAAATTCTATTTGACTACTGCTGACTTGCACATTTCGAAAGGTGATACAGTGTTGAAAAAGCTAAATTTACAGGCAAAGCAAGGCAGGTTCTCCAGATCAACAAGCTGTAGAAATCTTTTTAAAAGTATCTGCTAAATGTCATACAGAAAGATTATTTGGAAAAGCAGTTTTCAGCAATGAGACTGGCCTATAATGCTGCAAATGAGCTTGTGTAAAGCAGATAGCAATTTTTTTTAAGGGTCACACCCATGGCATATGGAAGTTCCCAGGCTAGGGGTTAAATCTGAGCCATAGCTTCTGGCCTGCACCACAGCCACAGTAACTCCAGATCCAAACTGTGTCTGCAACCTACACCACAGCTTATGGCAAAGCCAGATCCTTAACCAGTGAACAAGGCCAGGGATTGAACCTGTGTCCTCATGGATACTAGTTGGGTTCATTACTGCTGAACCACAAAGGGAATTCCAAAGCAGATAGCATTTTGATTGATGAAAATGTTCAGACCAGAGGCTCATAGGAACCTAACCCTATGTTTCTCCTAGGAGCAGTAGTTTAGTATTCACTAATTCAGTGTCTGCAGCAACTTTATACAGTGTAACTAATTCACATTCAAACAACAAGACTTTCTAGACAAGCCAACATGAAATAGCGCCTTAGTGAGTTTCTCTCTTTGCCTGAGTTAGTGTCAAGGATGCTTATGAGGAGTTGTATTCCAGTATATCCAGCATTCCTGCATTTAGATAGTTTGTTTTGTGATGTATCAATTTAACTGGGGCTTACATTCAAACCATGGAAATTCCTTCTAGTGTATTTTTGATTAGGTTGCACAACAAGGAAGATTCTGTCATTGAGAAAGAGGCGGGAGTCATTTTGTAGCACACAAGCTCAAACATTAGTTTAGGTGCTTCTGAGAAGGGACCTTACAAATGTAATGAAAAGGCTCAAATCAGTGGATTTGGGTTATTCAAAAGGGAGATTATGCTGGGTGGACTTAATCTCCCTTTTGAATAATTAAAATCAACTAGGGGAAGGCTCTTTGAAGAAGGATTAAAATCAGAGACTTCAAGCAATAGAGGTGTGATATTGTGATTTAAAAAATTATGTAGAGGTGGTCAGATAGATAGATAGGTGATTTAATCTTCATCCTCCTTTCTGGCAGAGAGCTCTAAAACCCTTGGAATTTCCTATGGTGAGGGCTGTGAAGGTTTCTTTTAATGTGTTAATGAAGTGACTTTTAGACCCCGCATAAGGATGGGGGCTGGTTGTCAGAAGAACTAGAACTTACAGTTCTATCCCCTTATGTCTGGGAAGACGAAAGGGGCTAGAGGTTGAATCAAATACCAATGACCAATGACTTAGTCGGTTATGCCTATGTAATTAGGGGGTTCAGAGAGTTCCCAGATTGGTGAACATATGGAGATAGGGGAAAGTATATCCGGAGAGGCATGGAAGCCCTGTGACCTTTCCCCATTCCTTACCTCATGTGTCTGTTCCATCCAGCTAATACTGTTATATCCTCTTGTAATAAACTAATGATCTTCTCAGTAAAATGTTTCTCTTGAGTTCTGTAGGCTGCTCTAGCAAATTAATTAAAACCAAGGAGGGTGTCATTGGAACTTCTAGTCTATAGCCATTTATTTGATCAGAAGCATAGGTGAGGACCTGGACTTTGGATTGGCAGCTGAAATGGTAATACTGAACCCTTACCATGCAGGATCCGAGGCTAGCTCCACGTGGATGACGACAGAGTAGCGTTCCATTGTACGACACCCAGCTTGTGTGAGAGAATTGCTTAGATGTGTGGAGAAAATTCCTCCTGTGTCGAATTTGCTGATCAGAACTGTAGCTGGTGATCAGAATCCTTAAGAGGGAAAAAAAGATTGTAAAATATTTCTACATTCTTGTACCTCAGAAATCATTTCATTGTTGCAGATCTGCTGGCTCACTTTATTGAACTGCTTAAAGCAGCAGCTGGGCCTGCACTTGTTTTTCCCTTTCTTTGAATTCTTCCTTCCTGACTTCTTGCTGTGACCTTTGGCCTTGCTTAGCCAGCTACAATTGTATAAGCTAATGTCCTGAAATAAATCTCTCTCTCATCTACAATTGTATCTCTATCTAAAACTATCATTTCTTATTATTTCTACTTCCTCTGGTTGAACACTAAATTCTTTACCAAATTATCCTTTCCCTATTCTCATTATGCTCTTGACTGCAATTTCTGATTCCTATTTATGCCCTTGTTCCCTATCCAGCTTGACATAAAATCTAATACTTTTCCTTCTGTGCCATTTTTTCTTCTTCCTTCCCTTCCTTCCTTTCTTTCTTCCTCTCTCTCTTCTTTTCATATTTTCCTCCCTCCTTCCTCTCTTTTTTTTCTTCTATTATGTTTTAAAACTGACTAATCTTTCTTGTCCTCAGCACACTGTACCATAAATAAACTTTCAGATAGCAGCTCTTTGACTCTGCAGCTGCAAGGCAGAGAAAGGAAAATTAATCTTAAAAATGTGTAAGATTTTTGTAGAAAAACAGAGAGTCTAGAGAGAGTAGTTAAGATGGCATTTTGGACATTTTCTAAGTCATAAAGTCATGAAATACAGAATGATGTATTTGAGAGTACTCTTATGGCTGGAACAAAAAAATGTTAAAGGAAATGGAGGAATATGAAGCTGGAAAATAGACAAAGGGTAGATCAAGAAATATTTTGGATATTAGACATGAAAGGGAAAATGCTATGCATTTAACCATCTTGTTTTAGTTTACTCTTTGTAGCTACGTAAGAAGAATAGATTTCCTGCTCTCTTCTTCTGTTAGAGTCGATTCAAATATTTTTATGTAAATGATATAAAAGTCACATATGTTACATGTGACATGTGTCACACAAAGATGATGTAAAACTGTCATTTCTAGGTTTAAGCAGTTAAAAACAAGTGTGCTTCTCTCATGTTCTTTTCTCCATTTCTATAGAAACTTTGGAGGATACCAAAGTCCATATTTTATAGTTACAAGTGAGAACATATAGCTAACCCATATTGGATTTTGTATGATTGAAAAATGAGTGTTTTTCTTGGTTAATCCACTGAGATTTGGGGTTAATTTTTTAAACAAGACAGCCTAGCCAGTTTTGATTAATGGTCCGTGAAAAAATGTTTGCATTTTATCATGGAACAAATTACAGGCAATTAGAGGATATTAAAGAGAAATACGTCCTGAGTCACTGCATGATCTTGGAGTCACTCTGAATTCCTCTGCAGGAGTAACAGCGATTCTATCCCTTTACCTTCCACTGATTCAAGAATATCATTATACCTTACTCAAGAGCAGCTGGTGTGGAGATTTTGCAAAGGTAACAGATGGAAAATATGGAGCTCTGTTAATAGGCTATTGTAATAGGTTTGGTTGAGAAATGGCAGTATTTGAATTATAGCTGTAGAAGGAGAGGAAGAGGGGAGGAAACACCTTGAGAGATGTGTGAGAACAGAATTAGAGACCCTTTCTATTTGAAGTAGCTGAGAAATTAAAAGACGTTATCTCCCTGTTTATACAAGGATAGTCTACCAATAAGGTGGTTTAACATGTTCAAAACCAATGTCCTCATTTTCACCATTTAACAAAATCCGTTTAACATCCCTATTTCTGGAGTTCCTATGTGGCTCAGCAGGTTAAATACCCAGCGTTGTCACTGCAGTCAGTGGCTCACTGTGGCAGGGGATCCACCCCTGGCATGGGAACTTATGCTTGCCACAGGCATGGCCAACACTGCCCCCCCTCAAAAAAATCCATAATTCTGTTCATACACAAATGCGAGTCATACATCATGACTTCCCTGTAATAATTCTCTACCCTAGATTTGGTAGACATTCAGGATGTGAGAAGAAAGGCTAAGTGGCAAAGCTGTGCCACCTCTACTTTCTGCTTCCATCAGACTGATACCTCTTATGATTTATTTTTTGTATTGAGGGTCCATGTAAGCTTTTTCTTCCTCTGCTTTCTATGTAAGTTATTTGAATCCTTTTTCAGTTTATAAAATTTGCTTTAGGAGAAATTTGCTCTATGCTGAAAGATTTTTTTTTTTTTGCCTGGCAGTATTTACCAGTCTTCCAGAGTCTCTGGACTGACCATGACTGTGTTTGCTTTTACCTCCTCTCCCAGGGCACTTTTCTGTCCTTTTTGAGCACCTCAGAGTAGAAAGGTGCTATTTTCCTATTTAATTCTATAGTCTCAGGACCAGAATTTATCCTATGTTCCAATCGGTGAAGTTATAGATCCCAGGGGACTCATTGCAATTTCACTCTCAGAAGGACCACCAGAATCTGACCCTAAAAAAACTGAAATGCTAGGGCTCATGGGATAAGCAGATGAATTAGGATCCTCATAAGGACTAAGATTAACAACACATACAAACAAACTGCTGTTTGGATAAATACTCTGTTTATGTCATCTAAAATAGCATCTGTCACAGAGTAAATCCTAAATAAATACTTTCTAAATCAACATTCATGGTAAATTTAGTCAACATTGATTGGGATCTTTTCTGTGCCAGGGACTGTGGTAGGTTGAATAGGAGTTTACAAGATAGAATGACACTGGGAAAAGGCGATCTAAGCAGATAGAACTTATCTGAAGGGTGTTAAAAAGAAAATAAAAACTCTGGAACCAAAGTTTGATCACTGTGTATAAACTGTATTGCCTAGATAGAAAAAAAAACCTAATCCAACATAATCTTTATTATAAAGCACTGGAGAAAATCAAGTCAGTTTTTAAGAAGTTTTTAAAGAATTTAAAACTTTCAACAGTTTCTGCCCCCCACTGGGCAAGTAAAGCCTCAATACTGCTATTGGTTGGCAATATTTGGGCTATTTATTGGGCATTATGGAAGACTTGGGCTGTTGTGAGACATGTTTCTGCAATATTTTCTTAGCCTCTTTGGTGAAAACTCCATCTTCTCCTGCTTTACTTTACCCCATCTTCCTGCTTGGAAAACAGTCACAGTCATGGTAAATGACTTAAGCTTAAGCACAAAGACCTAAAGGCCTAAGTTATTCATAGGGTCAGCTGAATGAGGACATAATTCATTGGTCTAGGCACACTGGACCAGTGCAGATTGGCATGCCATTTGCACAAGCATGGTATGTCCTCTAAAGAATAAGAGAAAGAGGAACCTCATGGCCCCAAGTGGTTTATGAGTGGTCATTAGCAGAATATTCATTAGCAAAGAGAACCAAGGTGCAAACCTAGGAACGCGCGGGGTTGCCTCAGATAGGCATGCCACACAGTGAGGATTCTCTGGAATGCTATCTCTGGATAGCTAACTCAAATGCCAATGATTGTTAAATGCCTAAAGGTCAGAGTAAAAGCTTAACCATCTACCAGCTATGTGACTTTTAAAATAATAAAAGAATTTATAAAATAATAAAAAAAAAACCTATATCCTCCACCTATAGCCCCCTCCTCACTTGACATGATCCTAAAGAGCACAATAAAAGCAGTGTGGTTTCTTGAGGCAGGGCTCTTGGTCCCTGAGACCTTGAGTCCCCCGGTTCCCACCTTTACTTAAGATAAATGTCTCTGTGTCTTGTTTTATGTTAACTTTTTTCCTTAAGTTTCACAGCACCCGTTCTTCAGCCCCATCCTGCTGAGCTGGTCTCAGCATTGGGCTGCCTGGAAGTCATCTTCATTGTGTCCATGAAGACCTCAGCTTTGGATTTTGGTGTCTAGTTGCTATGGTTGTTTCAAGTGTCTTTTAGGGACTACAGTATCCTCAGAAGTCTGGCCAGATGGACATGCCAGGGCTTCTGAGAGTTGGAGAGAGTACAGTGGGAAGACAAAATATTATATTATGACTGTGAAAGAATGAAAGGATTCTGATGAGTAGCATTTATAATAATAGCAAAGGAGAATTACAGTGATTTGGATATTAAAAATATGCCAGTTTTTAATACCTGGAACTGCACTTTTAGGGTAAATCTGCCCAGACTTGGTCAGCATCAAAGAACATGGGAATTCTGATTAAGAATGACCAGTTCATAATTTAAATATTGTATTTAACACAGCAACTAGTTTAAACAAATATTTAACTATACTGTTTCCATTAAAAATTAAATAGGACTTTTTGAATATATATACTATTTTAACTAATAACATTATTATTGCAAATTATCTCAATGGCTCTATGACAGATGATTTGATTTAGTATTCACAATGTTATCAACTAGATTTGTACCTCATTTAACATGTATTAAAAAATAAAATTGAATAAAGTTACTTACCAGGAAATGACAAAACCAGAAATATTGCATCCTTTTAATTTTCAAGTAAAATATTTTATTCATTCTTCCATAGAGCTTTATCACCTAGAGTGTAATTGGAAATGTCCTTCTCAATTAAGGTTTTAAGAAATTGAGGGGAGTTCCCTGGTGGTCTAGAGGTTAGAAATTGATACTTTTACTATTGAAACCTGGTTTCAGTCCCTGGTCTGGGAACTGAGATCCCACATCAAGCTGGTGCACATGCCCCCCCCCCCCAAAAGATATTACTGAGAAAGAAATATGAGAAATATTGTCTTGCTTTTATTTGAGATTACTGATGCTAATTCCAGTGTTCAATTCTCATCACTTTCTTTATTTCTACAATTAGTAAAAGGAGTTATACAAAATATCATTTTGGAGCCCAGTATAAACCATGTCCAAATATTCAAATTATTTTTTCTTAGCAATAGTCACTTCTAGTAGTAATTTGTGGACTCTGCATAGTATTTAATAGACTTACTGCTTGAAATAAAGCAAAAGAACAGATACAGCTTAAGGCAAAAAAGAGAATTGAAATGGAAGATGTATTTGGCATTGTTAAGATTCAAGATAACAAAACCTTAAAGTGTAAATGAAATAACGGTTTCAGATAGTTAAAAAATTCTTCAACCTGCTCATCAAATATCTCATGATATTTAGTGAGCCAGAGAGAGTAATTGTCTTCTTAGTCATGAAGTATATGCTTTAAAATTTAGTCAGAGGCCCAGAAGTGAAAGTAAACAATGTTATGTGCAAACTGCTATTAATATCAAGCATTTTCTCTGGGTGGAAAGAGCTGTTCTAGATGCTCACTTCATGGTTGAATTCATGTACATCTCTGGCTTCTACCCCAGCAGAGATGTAATTAGCATGTGTCTTCAATTGAAGAAAAAATTTAAAGATCCATTAATTATTGTTAAATTTTTCATTATGCTTAAACCAGCTGGAATGGAAGGATTGGAAGTGAGACCAATCTTGAGGTTGAAAGTCATGACTGGTTTATTATCTCTGTAATAAGTTCATGAAAATTTTAAGAAAAAGTTGAGTCAGTTCTTTAGTAAGTATGCATATGTACATAGGAACAGTGATTTCAACCTGTTTTTTCACCATTAAAATTTTTTTTTGTCTTTTTGTCTTTTTAGGGCCACACCTGCAGCATATGGAGTTTCCCAGGCTAGGGGTCAAATTGGAGCTACAGCTGCCTGCCTGTGCCACAGCCACAGCAATGCGGGATCTGAGCAGCGTCTGTGACCTATACCACAGCTCATGGGATTGCCGGATCCTTAACCCACTGAGCGAGACCAGGGATTGAACCTGCATCCTCATGGATGCTGGTTGAGTTTGTTAACTGCTGCGCCATGATGGGAACTCCCACCATTTAAAATTTTATATTCACTTCTTCATTTGGTTGTATTTAATTGTGATTTAAAAATTTTTTGGATATATGTGAAAGCCACAGTTACTGCTACTCATCCCTTATTTTTCTAAACCTGAGTGTTATAGACAGAAATATTTTAATTGTATAAGAATACATTGATTTTAAAACAGTCAATGACATTTAGGAAGATAGACACAATTGGAATATTTAAAATAATAATAGAGCACTATTACACAAAATAATCAATAATACACATTTTCATAATTTCTCATACTTTTTGACAATGTTGAAATTTACCTAGGGCCTGTGTTCCTTGAAAACTATGATGATTAAGAAACTTCTGTTATTTTGAGTTCAAGGAGATGGTTTACCACAAAGGACCACCATTTCCCAGGTGAATTAGATAAATCTTGAGTATTATGTTCTTGTTTACCTATGACAGGGCCGGGCACAGACTCTCCAAATTTCCATTTATTTCATAAATGTTTACCTAACCAATGTCCCCTGACCAATCTGGGCAAAATACCCTCTAACTTGACCAGAATTTAGATTTCTGTCCTCTTCAAAGACCCCTGAACCTGACCTTGCCCCTGCAATTAAACAAAAATTGAAACAGAAAAACTCCTTTAGTTGTCCCACCTGAGAATCATCTGACTGCAAAGAAAAGCTTCCCTGATCAGAAGTCACACCACCTGCTCATCCCACTCTCCACGCCATGTTTTCTGGCCATGTTTACTCCTCCCTATAAAAGCAAAGTCGGATACTCCTACAGATGTGATGATCCTCCTACTACAGTACACTTTGAGAAGAATCTTTCCCTCAGATTTGTTTTATTTTGTTTGATAGTTTTCTGGTGTCAAGACTTGGATGGAGTGGTGACTGCCCCTGAACCTCTACTGTCTTTTCACAGGTATTTATGCCACCTTCTTGGACACTTTGTGCCCTTTCTTGATTAGGAAGCTCGGGATCCATGGTGGTGAGTCCCATTTTCTTATCCGTTGCCCAGTGGTCTTATCTGGAGAAGAGAATAAGGAGTTATGTGCTTTGAGGCTTTTTGTTGTTGTCCTGTGAGGCCTTTTTTGTTTTTACTTTGCTCCTTTAATGAGACTTGAGCAAGGGTCTTCCCTCAGGGTATGGATTATGGATTGTACTCAGAGATGAGGGGTGAGCTACTTGGGTGCGTAGGATGGGGATCCTACAAGGGAGTATTTGAATTGAACTTTTCTCCACCTTTTTAGGATATTATCTCAGATTTAATTATCTACTCCTATGGGTAACTTTCAGTCTATGGGCAACTTTCAGTCTATGGGCATCCGCTCTCCATTTTCTCACTATATGCATCACTGTTATGGCACTAATTCAATTTAATATATGCAAAAAATGGCAACATGTTATTAAAGATCATTTAGAAAAAAAGGACCTCCTGGAAACTTGATGTATCCTCAGACTGGCTCCTCTAATAAAACTTCCCTCTTCTCCCCCTTCATATTTTCACAACCTTTGACCTTCCTTTCACCTCCCTTGAATTCTTGATTAACTTCCTTCAACACCCCTATGTCTTCCTTCACCTCCCCCTCATTCACTCTGCCAGACTTTTCCTTTTCTCTAGGCCGATCAGCTCCTAGAGGTATTCAAGCTTTATGCCCCCTCTATATGTCAGGAGTTTTTGAGATGCCCAGGGACCTAAAAGTATTCACCTGAGGCATAAAAAGCTAATTAGAAACATGCTGAATCTTTTATCCACTTAGATGGTCTTGGTAGATAGCCAGACTGTTGCTTGCTTTCCCCTTAGTCCTTCACCCAAAATTGAGTCCACAGCCTTCATAAGACTCAGATTAAGGCAAAAGAAATCTAAAATATCCTCCAGTTTGGTAGGGCACTGAGCTTTCGTATTGGCTAGTTCATCTAATCTTATTCCATCTGCTTAAAAATATGATCATGTCACAAATGTACGTGGATCAAAGAAGGGAGCCAGAGACTTTATATAAGTCAATGAGGTTAGTATTTATGTGTTTATGCATATTCATGACTAAAATTAAAAACTTGAAACTATGTTCAAAAAAGTGAAATACTCTCTATTTGTTTATATCTGAATGTTTATAAATGTGCATGTGTATATGAACAAATGTATGTTATATGACTTTCTTATCCTCAGATGGTATTAGCAAATTACTGTATATAAAATTTTTCTTAAAGGGGGACTTAGTTATAAACACTTATATAAATGAGATCTTCCTGTAATCCCCAGATAGTAAGAATATTGAAATTCTAAGAATTTCAAAAGTAATTTCATAGAGGCCAACCCAAATATATCAGCTATATATTTTTGCTTCTTATTTTTAAGGTACATATATGAGATATATTTTCTAAGTATGTTAATGAACATGTTCATTTTTGGTAAATTCAGAGGTTGCACTATATGTAAATAGTGGCTATAAAACGTTGAGATGTATATTTGCGAACTTTGCTTGTCTGCTGCAAAATATTGTGTATGACAGTTCATAATTATCCACCTGATTATTTTCTCTGTGAAATAGAAGTTATTGCAGTTAAAGATTATAATCAATATATGTAAATGAGAATCTACTGGGAGAAATAATGGCATCGTTAGCATGCAAGGTATAGAGAATGTGTTTGTTAAGGAAAAAGGTAGTTTTGTCCTAAAGTTAAATGACTGCTTGTTCCAAGATATATAGAAAGTTGTGGGAGCTTTGCAGAAGGTTTATCTTAGCTGGCTAAAGTTTTATTGGCTTATTTATTTAAAAAAAAAAAAAAACTTCGCTGTGGTCCTTTGTTACAATGATAGTTTCTTGAATTATTGGTGTACTATTAAGAAGAGTTTCAAAAAGTTTTTTCTTTACCTTTTGAGTAACCTGCTTAGAAAGCAACAATTCTGTCTTATTGGAAATATGTGTTGGTCGTTATATTGACTTTATTATGGCTTTGATTGTTAAAGAGAGCCAAGCCTTTTTACCTTCTGAAAGAACTAAGGTTTGTTACATGATATACCTTCTATGTTTACTTTTAAAATCTTTATAAACTTTTTGTTGCTGGGTGACCATGTATTTTCTTACTAGTCTATGATCCTCTCTAATCAAGTGTTCAAATCTCCTTGCAACTTCTGAGATTTTTGCCTTCCCCAAATAAATCTTAAATATATATTGTGCCTAAAACTGTATTTGAGATTTCCCAGAGGCTCCTGGAGAATCACAAAAGAATTGTTCTTTCATTCTGTAGAAGAGGTACTACAAATAACTAAGGTATTTAACATGCTGTGAGCTGAATTGGAAGTTGTTGCCAAATCAAAAGAGATACTTAATTATTCCCTGTGTTAAACTGTTGGATGTACCACACGTTAATATTTCAGAAAGTAGATGATCTCTATATAGAGATGATAAATGCTGTGATGTCTATATGTTTGTATTTATCAGAATCTTAGTGTTGCTTTGGTTAATATTAGATAACAAAATTCATATTTCAGTTATTATTTTTACTAACTCAGTTTTACTCCCTTAATTTGAATCTAGAATATTTAAATCAGTGGTTTTCTATTGGGGATTTGCATACTTATATATGGAGTTTTATTAACATACAGGGTTTAGGTTCTATTCCAGACTTAATCTGTATTCTTGACAAATCAATATATGTTTATATAGTCTAGCCACATGATATGTTCATGGTATATTAAATCTCAGAATGAAGACATATATTCATCTATATTCATAAATTAGATGTATATCCACTTTTCTTTGAAAATGGGGTTCACTATGTTTATAGATATTTTATCTAAACCCGTTTTGGATTGGCTTAGTTTTGAATGTCTGTTACATTATTTTTGTAATGAACTCATGTATGATACCCTACTTCTTAAGATTATCAATAATGATTTAATAACAGAAAATTTTAAATTTCTGTCATTTACAGAAAGATTTTTGTTTTACTCTGATGGTTCAAATCAGATATAGGTCAAATGTTTCATCTGTAATAAATGGTGACTATCTTATAGTCCTACAGAAAAGGACCATGCCAGGTACTCTTGCACATAAGGTTCTGATGGCACTGCTTAAATAATTTTAAGAATATATAATTAGACTCAGGATTTCTAGAACTCTAGTGAGAGCAGATGGATTCATGAGATTGCTAATTTACTATTGAATGGGATAAAAATTAATTACATAGTTTTGAATTAACTGAAATAAACCCATGAAAGATGATTATAGCTTTTTTTTTTTTTTTTTTTTTTTTTTTTTAGTATTGATGATGCTTTAATGTTCTATTTTCTGAATTCAAGAAATCCCTTACTTTTTTCTATTGTTATATATACTTAGGACAACTTTTAGCCAATGCTTTTGTAAGCAGAAAGTTAATATATACCTCTTTAGTTCCTGTTTAACCTTCCAGAGTTCCAGAACTTTTGATGTTTCTTATGAAAACTTTCAGCAAAGCAAACTTTAAAAAAAAAAGCTTATACAGGTATGCCTCATTTGATTGTGCTTTGCAGATACAGTTTTTTACAAATTGAAGGTTTGTGGCAACCCTGGATTGAGCAAATCTGTCAGTGCCATTTTGCCAACTTTCACTCAGTTTGTGTCTTTATCACATTTTGGTAATTCTTGGAATATTTCAAACTTTTTCATTATTATTATAATTGTTATGATATATAGTCAGTGATATTAGATGTTACTGTTGCAAAAAGATTCTGACTGATCAAAGGCTTTGATGATGGTTAGCATTTTTTTAGCAATAAGGTATTTTTATTTTATTTTTAAATTGTTTTTATTTTTTTTAAAGACCTGAACACTCCAGTAGCTTCTGCTTTTAAAATTTTTAAATTAAAAATTTTTCTTAGGGCCACACCTTCAGCATATGGAAATTCCCAGGCTAAAGGTCTTATCGGAGTTAGAGCTGCTGGCCTAGGCCACAGCAAAGCCAGATCTGAGCCCCATCTGCGACCTACACCACAGTTTGCAGCAATGCTGGATCCTTAACCCAGTGAGTGAGGCCAGGGATCAAACCTGCATCTTTATAGATACTAGTCAAGTTCTTTTTTTTTTTTTTTTGTCTTTTATCCTTTTTTGTTGTTGTTGTTGTTGTTGCTATTTCTTGGGCCGCTCCCGCGGCATATGGAGGTTCCCAGGCTAGGGGTGGAATCGGAGCTGTAGCCACCGGCCCACGCCAGAGCCACAGCAGCGCGGGATCCGAGCCGCGTCTGCAACCTACACCACAGCTCAGGGCAACGCCGGATCGTTAACCCACTGAGCAAGGGCAGGGACCGAACCCGCAACCTCATGGTTCCTAGTCGGATTCGTTAACCACTGCGCCATGACGGGAACTCCACTAGTCAAGTTCTTAACCTGCTGAGCCACAGGAGGAACTCCCAGCAATAAAGTATTTTTAAGTCAAGTTATGTATATTGTTTTTTTAGACACAAGTCTATTGTACATTTAATAGACTACAATGTAGTGTGATCACAATTTCATATAACCGGCACATTGAAAAATTTATGTAACTTGTGTTTTTGAATATTCACTTTATTGTGATCTGGAACAGAACTGGGAATATTTTCAAGGTACATCTATATAGGAAATTACCATTCTTGCCTTGTATCATCAGGCCAAATTTAATGAGACTGTTTTAATTTTGTGATCAGGAGTAATCATTCCTTGAGATTATCTTTGATCCAAGAAAAGAAAGTATATGTCTATTGAGAGAAATTTCAACGGAAAAACTATAGCGTGTCTTCCTGGGTTTTCATATTCTGGTCCTATTCATTGTCTTGGGCTACTTTTGCTACATGTTGTAAATTGCTGGCATCTGATAAATACGCAAAATTTTGTCTTTTTTGGTAGAAATTCACATGACTATTTCACTTGGAAAAGTCAATTTTCTTACCTATCTGTAAATTAGATTGGATCTCATTACCTTACACAACTGACCACACTTAGCAAACTTTTGCTTCCTCTAGTGCCCTTCAATATCTGGCCACTATTCTCTGAACAAGTATTTTCCCCTCAGTGGTCCCTCCAGAGCATCACATGACAGCAAAGAGCAACTTTCTCATCAGCTGTCCAGTCTTGACACCTTTCAGCTAACTCCCACACCACAGGCTTGTTTATTCCTGGTTAAAGAGCCCTTTTTTTCTAACCGAAAAGGCTTTTGCAAGTCTTATTGTTGGCATATTCTCCCTATTATAGTAGGGTTTTTTTTTTTTAAACTGTCTCTTCTTATATAAGTCTGGATTTATTTTTGACACTATCTTCCATTTTATTTCCTTTTCCTGGAATCATCTTTTCTTCCACTCTGCCACAGTTGAAATCCTCATATTTAAAACAAATCAAAAGGCATATTATCTGTGATGCTTCTCTGATCTCTCAGTCAGAATTAATTGCAGGTTATTACACTTGGACTTGGACTTGTCACTTAATCATTATCTCTTTATAAGAATTGTTTACCAGGTTTTGTGCCAAATTATACTTCTTGATTCTTAAAAACTAAGGAAACTATATTAGTTATTTCCTTTTTACAGTCCCTTGCAAAGAATAGACATTCAATAAGTGAGTTTTATCCATTATTGATATAATCCAAGGTTATATCTTATATCTTATTATTCCACATGTGAGGTGGTGGTTTAGACATTTTGAGCCATAATCTAATTTATTACGTATATTTGGAAAATCATTTCTCTATCCACAGGACTTTAAATCCCTCATAGAAGTGCCCTTCCTCTTTACCTGGATGTGTTCAATGTATTTTTTTCCTTTGAACATGTAAATGCAATTAGAGTTCTAAACTGTGAAATACAAGAGTGTAGTTATTTGATTTTTTTTTTTTGTCAAAAAATTTTTGACATATTCTATTTAATGTATCAGTAGAGAGTAGGTGATGTTTAAGATACAACATGTGTCTGTAAATGTTCCTTGGTCCCTTCATGCTTATTTATATTATGTGCCATGAAATAAGAGTAAGGAAATAAACAACTAGCTTAGAATGAGTTTTTGTCTATAATCACATCATTTCCTAACATCTTCTGTGGAAAAACTGCTTATTCATTCACTTTGTGTTTCTTTTACTTGCTGATCAGTTTTTCTTCTATTTATAATTTCTGCACCATGCTGAAGGATGAGAACTGTTTCAGACTTTAGTTGGTTTTGCTGTTAGAACTACCCTTGATAGCTCAATTACTAAGTAAACAAAATCCCTGCCTTGTTCCTATATGCTTGTGTGTGTCTTTTCTGAATAAATGTAGCAGTAGGCAGGAATGGGATTAAAGGGAGAATTTGCAAAAATAATCAAAGCAATTTATGTAGGTTATGTCACATTTAGGCATAGTACTATCACTAAGTATATCTGAGTTAGATTTCACGATGTATTAGTAGTGTTCAGAGAAATAGCTATAACAGAGAGACCCCAAAATAGAGAAGCAAAAACAATAAAGAAATTTATTCATCTTTCACATAAAAGAAAATTAGTAGTTCCAGGACTGGGAGAGAGACTCCCATCTCTGTGTTCAAGGTAACTGTTTTCTTAAGCAACTATTTTGTACCAACTCCAGGCCACTGTGTATAGAAGAAAGGTGGGGGAAAGGACACATATATTCCTCTGAAGGCATGGTCTAGAAAGGGACATCATTTCCTATATCCTATTGGTGAGAAAACAAATACATACATTTATAATAAGTTGAGAAAGATGCTGGGAATTGTGGTCTCTAGCTATTCCCAGTTCCACTATTAAATAAGACAGGAATAAATATTAGTAGCCAGTTATGTGTGTCTACCCCTAGAGCCAAAAACTCAGGCAAAAAACACTTGCAGTGATTTAAATCATTGTGGGAACAGATAAACTTCCAATCTATGTGTTTTCAGCACTTAGTTCAGTCTAGGATCCACAAGAAAGGGTTATGGAAAAAGTGAAATGTACAGTAGAATAAGAACCCCTTGCTCTGTTTAGGTCTCTTATTTGAGTGTTCAGGAGGTCATGAGATATTCAGAGTAACCTAAATTATTTAACTTGGAAGTGGTGAGTTCAACACACACACACACACACACACACACACACACACACACACACACAATGGAGAAAGCTCATTAGATTTCTACTTTCAGAATTCTGTTTCTGAGGAAAGGCACAGGCTTCCATCAGCTGCAAGAGATTTAACATTTTAAACTGAGACTGGATTATTTGGGAATTACTTAACATATTTAAAAATTGTGATATGCTTGAGTAAATATAGTTTGTTCTTTGAAATTTACAAAAACCCATCAGAAAGGTGGAGATTAAAAAAATGTGGTAAGATAAAGCAGAACAATATTTTTTTTTGCTTAAAATGAATATAAATTTCAAAGTCTAAGAACTATTCTATTAATTAACATTAAGATTGTGTTATCCTTTGAGGAATAATCTTTACTTTGGTCTTACTGTCATCCTGAACTTAGTCATATCTTTAGACCTTGAATTTCAATATAAAATGCTAGATTTTGTTTCTAAAATCTGACTGAAGTCAATTTTTATTCATTTAATGAAAACTAAAATTATACTCAATTATTCTTTTTATTTTACCTATTTTAGTAATGATTGTGACTCACCACTCATCTGATAGAATATTTCTATTTATGATTATATCAATAAAGTGTCAAAATAATCCATTTGGTTAGAGATAAATTAAGCTTTCAGAAGTTATTGAAAGGTTATGAATAAAATGTTTTAACTTTATACAAATTATTTTGAAGTTCTCTGGAATAAGTATATATAGAGAGATTCATAATTTTTAAAACTTGAAATATTAAGCAAGTAAGCTTCTAATATCTGATAAAACAGTAACTATGAGTTCTTTTGGGTTTCTCCCTTATAAATCCTCTTCAGAAAAATTACCAAGCAGTAGAGAAGTATAGATTTGAAGGATTGATATTAAAGAGTAAGACACCTGGGGGAATAAAAGGCTGCTGTGAACTGGGGTGTGTGTGTGCCTGTGCGTGAGAGGGAGAGAAAGAAGAGGAGTCAGGGCAGGTAGAGGGCATAGTAGCATGTGGATTAACAGCATCCTGGGAGAAAGGATAATTGCAGCACAAGACTACAGTGGAAAAGAGTTTTAAAATTCTGATCCTAGAATCACATTGTCTTGGGAATATTATTGCCATCACCACAGAACTCTCTAGCAGTGTCCTAAAAATAGGCCTTGATGGCCTGAAATGCCAAGGGATCAAGTGTAGGACAAGATTGGAAGTTCATTGCTTTATATTTACCTCCTCCAAACCGAAGGATTAGTGATATGAGTCTTAGATACACAGGATTTTCTGAGTATTTTTCCTAAGAGTAATTTTTCTTGTATAAGAAATTGGTAATTATCTTCTAGCATCTATTCAGACTTTGTTGCCTTGGTAATAGAACCACCTGAATTGTAGCAGGGCACAAGTCTGCCCAAATAGATGTTATGTTTCCTAGCTTCCTTTGTAACTACATGTGGCCTTATGATACAATTCAGGTCAATGGAATATAAATGGAAACAATGTTTACATGTCTAGTTTCTGTGTTTATAATTGAAAATTTCTTGTCCTTCCCATGCCTTCCTTTCTTGCTGTCATAAAAATGATAACCAGCCAACTTGGACTCAGAGCCACCTTTTATTCTTAGTCTTTCAGTGACTTTGTGGCCACTTCACTAGCTCTAGACAACTCCCTCTTGACTATTAAGTGAAAAAGGAACACAGTTCTCTTCTGTGGAAGCTATTTTAACGCTGGGTCTCTTTGATACAGTAATTTAGCCTAGACCTTGTAATTCAGCATATAAGGAGGAACTGAGGACAGAATTAGTGGTTAGAATGGTAAGTCACAACAATGATCAAAATATATTGAAGATTCATGATATTCTTGAACCTGGGGATTATCTCTCTAATGTCCCTTAGTTCGCCTGGATGGCCACAGCTAGGACCTGCCTCCTGTAATGAATTATCAAAAATGTTAGCTGATACTACCAGGGGAACATGAAGTTATAAGACAAAGTAATATCTGAAAAGTAAATCTGCTATAAAAAATAACATATGTAACACATGATGCTGAATTTTGGAAGAGATAGAATAAGAATTTAATTGTAATACATTTTATGGAAGTTTATTATGGAAAAATATTAGTAATATACAGAAAATATTAAGTATAAATTTTACTTGTGATAGATGAATAAAATGCTGATTACAGACAGTTAAAGAAGGAATAGATGACAATTTTAAAGGAATAGGAAAAGACAGTGAGATAAATACTAAGAAATTGGGAGAACAGAAGTAAAATTGTCAGTAGTTAGATATAAAATACCAAAATGAAAGCAATGTTTGAAGAAATAATGTTAATAAACTTATAACATTTATAGTTTATCTTCTCATTGAAACTACATATGGAAACCATACTCCCTAGTTAAAAGAAACCTGTGTAAATCAGAATGTTATATTTAAAATTTAAACTTGTAAAAGAGCAAATTCTAGAAACTTCCAAAGTAAGAAGACGTTTGCATATTTTTCCAAAAGAAGAGAGAAATAGCTAAAGGTAACACTTTATGAAGTCAGTATAATCTCAAACCACATAAAGAAAATATGAAAAAATACATCTGTTTCTCTTATGAATATAAATGAGAACTCCCTAGATAAAATAATTCTTCAGTGAATCCAACAGTGTATTAAAACTAATGTGTCATATCGTATAAGAATTATCCCCCCAAATATTTATTGAAAAATGTTAGCATTATAATTTACCACATTAATGAACTAGAGAAGAAAGTGTATAGCAGTTCCCCTTGTGGCTCAGTGGAAGCCAACCCAATTAGCATCCATGAGGATGCAGGTTCGATCCTTGGCCTTTCTCAGTGGGTAAAGGATCCAGCATTGTTGTGAGCTATGGTGTAGGTCACAGACATGGCTCAGATGTGGTGTTGATGTGGCGTAGGTTAGCAGCTGCAGTTCCTGTTATATCACAGATTACAGCATTTGATAAAGATTAATGCTTAAAAAAATAGATATGACAGTATAAATAAGGAGGCTTTCCGAATATGGTGAAAATTATATACCAAATACCTATATAGACACTTTCCAATTGAGAATAAGAGAAAGACAGAGATTCTCATTAGCATAGCCACTCTTTATTGTAGTACTAAATGTCTTATGGTATAAGAACATGGAAAGGAGAGAGTTCCCTGGTGGTGCAGTGGGTTAAGGACAGGCATTGTCACTGCTGTGGTGCAGGTTCAATCCCTGGTCCTGGGAAACTTCTGCATGCTACAGACATAGCCAAAATATGTTTAAAAAAAGATGGAAGGGAGGGGGGAAGGAAGAGAAGACAGAAATATGGAGAGACCAAGTAAAGGAAGAAGAGAGAGAAAAATGAGAGTGTATGGATTGAAAGAGTTTGGACTAAAATGTCATTATTTGCAAATTATGTAATCCTCTATATAGAAAAAAACTGGCAGCATCAAAAGCCACTGGAACTAATAAGACGGTTGAGTATTAGCTGTTTATACAGCAATCTGAGGTCTGCAATTATGATCAGCTAATGGAGCACTATGAAGCAAGATATTTCTGAAAAGAACATTTTTTTTACAGTGCAATGATAGATAATAATTAACTTGAAGTTAAATAATTTACTTCCCCATCCATATTGGGAAGCGCTATTGGGTAGTCATTGCTGAGTGCAATGCTATTGACATTTTTGCTAGAGTTGTCCAAGGGTGTGTTGGGAATTTTTTCTTGCTCTTTTGACCAGGTTTTATGGTTATCCAGGAGACTGCAATTTATATAATATGTCATGTAAAACTATTTTGTAAAGAGGAGTCTCTGAAACTGAAAACAGTGACCCACATGATTATTGGTACCAGCATTGAGAGCAAGATTTGGGTCCATTAAGGATGTGAGGAATGTAAGACACAGGACCTGGATGATTCTAACAACATTGGGGAAGATCCAAGGACCTATGTATCAGATTTTCAAGGACTTAAGTTCTATGACTAAAAGGAAAAAAAAAAAATTTGTTTTACCTTCCTGACCCTTATTGTACTTGAGTTTAACACCCTGAAAAGGGCATTAAATCTGATTCATAGTTTTATCATGCATGTTCCTAAATACAACATATGTTGACTTCATAGCCTCGTCAGTTCTCCCATGTAAAAAAAGACATTGTTAGACAAAATTCAAATGGATCCCTTTGACATAATGCGAGGAAATCTAAGGTGACTTTCTGTTTCTAATCAAGCTAGTAGCTGTGAAATTTGCATGCTGTAATATATTTCAAGTACAGATTCTCTCAGAAAGCTATTAAATGAAATAAAAACATTTTAAAACTGTACATCTATGCCTACTAATTTTATTCATTTGAGACATTGGTACTCACAATATTAATGAGAACACATCTATATGATAGTATTTTACTATAAAATCTGTAACTTTAATTGCATAAACTATAAGTTTCAAAATTTATTTCAGATGTTAAAATGACATATTAACATAAGGATATGTGAGTAATAAAAAATAAGCATCCAAAATACCAAGTTATATAAATGCTTCATTAATTAATCCTAAGAAATGTGAGAATTAGTTCTTAAATCAGAGCTTTTTACTTGTAGTATATAGTTACAATAAAACAAAAATGGAAGTAATAAGATTATTTCATAAATAATCTTAATTCAATCAAAATGCTCCTGGTTTAGAGGCAAGAGCATTGATTGGGAGTCAGGATTTCATAAATATATCTCAGAAACTTATATCTTACACTTCTGTGAACACTCCCCAGTTTTCAAATATTAACTCAAACTCTTTAGTCTTCTTTGCAGAAGTACACACTAAAGTGTCCTTTTCAAACCTTTCTGTGTCATACACATGCTTAAAATTCTTCAATAGCATTCTGTTATTCTTAGGATGACAACCAAAATTCTTTCTATAGCCAACAAGGTCTTGCATTAGCTAAATCCTGCTTAGCTATCTAGACTCATCTCTCACCGTTTTTCCTTGTTCTAATGGCTGCTCTGCTAGGTCACTTCCTCCAGGACTATGGGACTCAACCTCCACTGGGACTTTGTACAATTTCCTAAATCATTTCATTCTTCCTCCTCAACTTTGGTAACCTCACCTTTTGTTTTCTTGGAAAAAGCCTTCCCTGAACTTTCATAGTAATATGTATTTCTCTATTATATGTTCTTAGAGTATTTTTTTTTTCTTTGCAGCATTTAGTTTATCTCTCTAATGTTTGATAAAGTCTGTCTCCTACTATACTGAGTTCTATGACTATGGAATCCTGCCTTTGTGTTGTTTTTACGTATAACTCAGTGCCCATAGATATTCCTGTATATAATACTTATTTGTGCTTAAAGAAATGAATTCTGGTATTGGCAATTTATGTTTAACATTAAAAATCCAAATCACCTTTTAAAAAAATTGTATAGTGTATAGGGTGATATTTGCTAATGCAGGGGGGTGTCCCATGAAAATGTTATGCCCTGATATTCTTCACTCTTTCTTTTTTTTTTTTTTCTCCCCAAAGGCCGCACCCATAGCATATGGAGATTCCCAGGCTAGGGATCTAATCAGAGCTACAGCTGCTGGCCTATGCCACAGCAGTGCATCTGCAACCTACACCACAGCTCATGGCAACAGCGGATCCTTAACACACTGAGCAAGGTCAGGGATCGAACTTAAGTCCTCATGGATACTAAGTCAGATTCGTTAACTGCTGAGCCATGACGGGAACTCCCTGATACGCTTCTCTTATAGTCTACCTAAAACCTCCATAGTTCTTAGAAAAGATTAATAAGCCCAATTGTAGATAATATCCTTTTTTAAAAATTAACAGGTATAAATTAAAAACAGAACTATCACTCAGTGCAATTTAATAAGATTATCTTGCGGGGCTACTCTGAAAAAGAGCCTACTGATGGGGTGACTGTATATAGAAGAGAAGAGAGATGAATTCACTATTTATAAAACTAAACAGTAGTCTAATTTAGAGAGAAGCAGTTTTATTATTTAATATTTATTGAACTCTTACTGTATTTTTCACATTGAGAATAGGGTACTGAAGACAGTTTGTGTCAGATACAGGATTTAGCTTAGTCTCATAAGCTAAATTTGATTTGGGGTCTTAGAGTAAAATTAAAGGTCATCATGAAGACAAGACACTCTAGATGGAAGTAAATGTTAATTGCTATTATAAGTAGTCTGCACAGTACCATGTAAACAGTTGTTTAAGAAGTGTATTTATGTTTGTGGAAAGAGTATTATAAGAAATACAAAGATCAGAGCAAAGAAAATCTGTGCCATGACTGCCTTGGGATTTAGGGTGACTAGAAAGAAAATAAAGAATTGGGGCACCAAGCAATTAAAATTCAGTTTATATCTCTAGATATTTAATGTTTAGGAAAAGGCTTTAAGGTTAATAAAGACAATTGAGAATGGAAGAAGATTGAAAATTAATTAAGGAGTTCCCATTGTGACTCAAGTGATTAGCAAACCTGACTAGCATCCATGGGGAGGTGGGTTCGATCCCTGACCTTGCTCAGTGGGTTAAGGATCCAGTGTTGCGTGAACTGTGGTGTAGGTTGCAGCCGTAGCTTGGATCCAGCATGGCTGTGGCTGTGGTATAGGTTGGTGGCTAGAGCTCCGACTGGACCCCTAGCCTGGGAACCTCCATATGCCTCGGGTACAGCCCTAAAAAGACAAAAAGACCAAAAAAAAAAAAGGAAAAAATTACTTAGGAAGTTAAACCTTAGTGTTTTAAATGTTAAAGATTTCACTATCAAGAGAAGCTTCCTGAAAATCCTCAGATCCAAATTCAATGGATGCTAACAAAGTGACAACTTACATTAATAATTTAAAGTTAATTTGTATCCCTATAATTCTAACACATCTAAATGATATAACTGTACAGTGTTACAATGTTAGATCAAATCTAGAAAATTATTGAAAATTACTCTCATTAAACTGCTTGTAGGAAGTACCAAAACTTCCTTGCTGGCCTAGGGGGTTAAAGACCTGTGTTGTCACTGCTGTGGTGCAGTTCCTATCCTTGGCCCAGGAATTTACAGCTGCTGAAGCCATGGCCAAACAAAACAAAAAAAAAAAAACTTATTAACTTCTATGTATGTACAACTAAGATGAAGACAGTCTTGAGAGGGATTGATCAGGAAAAGTAGTTAAGAAAACTTCTACTTCTTTCAAGGGTCTTAGTTGCAGAGAACGTAATTCCTTCTAGCTGGTTTTAAGCACATTTACATTTTATAGGATGGTAGTTATCTTAAAATTTTTTCTAGGAAGCTAGAGATGCAGTTTCTATGCTATATGGTTGGGAACCAATGGCATCAGGAGAAACACTAAACTGCACATAGAAGCCATCGCTAAAGATACTGAAGACACCACATTCTAGAGACCAATCCGTGTACTCTGCCACAGCTGCCTCAGAAGAATAAAAATCCTCTCATAAGATCTGTTCTTTCTGGGAGCAGATTCTTCTTCATATCACTCCACTTTATTGAAATAGGTTATACATATGCATGCTAGCTCTTGGAAAATTTGGAAATTTTAGTTTTTAGTTTGTAGCTTTCTAATGTTTGTGGTAAAAGCAGATATGCTAGAAGGGTTTGTGGTGGGTGTGGAATGAGACAAACCACTCTATTTTCTGGAACTTGGCATTGTATTGTTCTGATTAGGACCCAGAGTTACAGGAAAGGAATCCAGTATAAAATACTTTATGACGGGCATTCCAAAAAATCTCTAGGATTAGAACTCTAAGGTAAATAACACAAATTAGAGATTGCCCAAGCAGGCTCATGATAAGTAGACCTTTGTTTAGTTTCCCTGGGTGACTGTAGAAAACAGGGATATAAAGGTTTGAAGGGGGAGTTCCCACTGTGGTGCAATGTGGTCTGCAGCATCTTGGGAGTGCTGGTCACAAGTTCTATCCCTGGCCTGGCACTGTGGGTGAAGGATCCAGTGTTGCTGCAGCTGTGGAGTGGCTCAGATCTGATCCCTGGCCCAGGAACTCTGTATGCTGTGGGGCAGCCAAAAAAAAAAAAAAAAAAAAAGAAAAAAGAAAAAAGTCGGGTTGTGGGGGGAGGTAAGTAATGAATGATTTTAGTGAGTTCAGTATATAAAAAATGTCACAGGGTACTTTTAAAAAATGAAAGTATTTAGCTCATAAACACGAGGAATAGATGTTCAAAATTTTGATTAAAGAACAATCTGCCTGCCACTGAATCTCAAGGAGATGATGAAGGCGAAGCTCTCAAGATTTTTATTACATCATTGGGGTCTTGCTTCATTAGCATGAATCAGCAGACTCAATGTAGAATGAAAGCCTGGAAAGACAATAATTCAGGAGGATACAAGAGATGCAGAGTTTATAAATTCAGTTTGTGTAAACTAATTTCAAATTAAGGTGGGAGAGGCAACTATTGATTGTGTTTGGGAGAGAAATCAACTGAACAGATGCTGGAGATCAGTCAAGGTAATGCTTACCATAGATTTGGCCAGCTTGTTAATTATATATCAGTAGGTAATAGAATAAGTTAGTGGCTTTAATGTTGTTTAAGAATGTTCTAGAAAGGATGGTTAGCAAATCTAATGTTCGTTGGAGTCTATTTATTGTTTCTTAAGCTCGGTATAAGCCTTAAATCTAAGTGATTCTCGAAATAGCAATCTGCATAGCCTACATAGATATGATACAAAAGGAGAAGCTTTATAAACCGTAATTATCTTGATGACAGCAAATGGATCCATTTATTCAAAAAGTAATGCCTGCCACATTCCAGAAACTGTGTTACAATAGCATACAAAACAATGTACCCACTCTCCTGGTAGAATGGAACTGACAAGCAATGAATACAAATATCTAATGTCAGTAACAGTATATGCTCTAGAGAAAAGTTAGCACAGTGAACAGGCTGGAGTGGGGTGCATGGGGATTGGTGTTCCACAGAGGGGTTTCAGAACATACCTTTCTGCTCAAGGATCGCTGGAGTGGAGACCTGAAGGATGTGAGAGAATAAGACACATGGATGGCTAAGGGAATTGAATTTTGTGTAGAAAAAAAAAAGGGGTGGGGACAAAAACTTGAGAAGGACGCATCCAAGGATGCTTGTGTGGCCAGATCACAGTATAGAAGAAGAAATAAAGTCAAAATCAACCAGATTAAGATCTTGGAGGCCATGGTAAAGGCCTTAAATTTTCTGAGTGTAAAGGAAAGATTTGAGTTAAAGATTGAACATGATGTGACATTAAAAAAATTTTACATTTTAAATAAGCAGATTCGTTAAACAATGTGATATTCTCCTCAGAGGGCAAAACTCAGATCCATTTCTTTAGAATATTTTATTCCTACATGTCTGACATGTAACAAGTATATAAAAATTATAATAGTGTTTTAAGATTTATGAAAGAATTAAATTTATTAAATAAGGTATAAGGTATCATTTTGCTAATTTTAAAAAACTGATTACATATTAATTTAAATATAAAAAATAATGTTCGATGAGCTTACCATTATGAAGAAAGGGGATATTTCCATAAAGTTTTAAAAAAAAACAAAAACCCAACAATGCCACATTTTATATTGACTTAATGACATTTAATAGCAGGAAAAAATTGTGGCAAATATTGACCATATGGTAAAAATAAATACACTATACTCATGTAAGTACACACATTGCAACAAAGAGTCAAAATGGAGAGCAATGTAACAAAATGTATGGTGTTAATCAGGATGGCATGGAATCAAACTGGTTTCTTTTGAAACTATACTGACTGTGAGAACACAGTTCTGAAGTAGGTTTTAGTCTTGGCAATACCTCCTCTTTGTGACTGGAACCCCTATTTTGTCCTCCTTTTCCAATTACCAAAATGAGCCTTTTTCAGAAAATAATTGGTTTCCCATCAAATTGGAATATGTACTACTCATTGACACACCCCACCCACCATTTATAATAGGCTTTCATTAACTTACTGTGTACCAAATGACTTCTTTTTAAACAAACATTTGCCAAAGGCTAACACACATGAAGAATGCAAAAATCCTAAGTTTAAAGATTTGCCACATTTTTTTTTTTTTCAAATGACTCCACCCATGTAACTGACACCTAGATGAAGACAGAGAATCGTTGGTAGTTAAGTACATGGCCTGGACTTTTAAATTTGAGGTGCTAAGCATCAAAGCAGGGGCTCCAACAGTCATCATGGAACTGGAAAAGATAGCAGTGGTCCCAATACTCACATACATGTTTAAGAGCATTTTAGAGATTATCACAAATTGATATTATGTTTTAATCTCTGAAAGGTGCAAGCAAATAGAGGTAAAGTGTCTAAGATCTTCAGAATTTCATAGAAATAGTGAAAGTACTTTTTAATGAAAACTGTAATAAACCCATGTTGTTATTCTAAAAGAACAAATTTTTGAAATGTATCCAGAAAACTTTGTTGTCTTGTCATTACTGCTTAAGCAGTTTTCTTCATATTATGACTGCATAAGATATATATATATAAACCGTCCTACTTTAAAGTACCTGTGAGATTCACTCATTCTTCCACACAGGTGATGCAGTGAATTTCAGGAGACATGAGGGAGTTTATCATGCATTAGATCATGTTATTCTTGAGACGTGGTTTCCAAAAGCAGCCTGATGGACCATCTGCACCTCATAGTATTAGGTTGTGAGTTCCCAGAGAGAAAGATATCTTGCCTGCCGGTGTGGAATAATCTTAACTTATTTTCAGTGGAAAACAGGAATCTGTTGGAGACAGGAGGCTTAAGTTTTGTATAGATTAAGGTTAAATATGAATAAATGTATTCTTGCAGCCTCTGAAAGTAGGCTGGGAGATAGTTGTATGAAGTAACTATAGAAACTGGCCAAATAATAAAATGTAATCACAGTGAGTTTCGAGTTCTTTATAAAAGAGAATCCTGGCAATGTCCTTCAGAGATGGTCAAGGCTAAATAACCATGCTTCAGCTTCCTGTTCTCATGGTACGCCTACTCCCTTGACTTTCTTTACATCATTTGCTCTCATTCATCCTTCTATTTCTTTGCTGTCTTTACTCAAACTTAACACGATATATATCAAACTGTTCATTGTAATTTTCATAAATCGTCACACAACACAATGAGGTCCATATCTTGAGTATTCCACTACATAGATAATAGAAGTGAAGCACAGAAGACAGAAATAACCTACCCAAGGTTATGTAGCTAGATGGCTGGGATGAGATTCAAATAACCCAGTTGGTCTCAAAAGCCCATATGCTTAACTGCCACACTACACTACATCCCCACCTGCTGAGTCAATATTTCCATCTGGATGTCTCCAGGGATTGTAAACTAAAGATGTCCAATGTTGAATTCCCGTAATTCTCAAATAATACTTTTTTTTTTTTTTTTTTTTTTTTTTTTTTTTTTTTTTTTTTAGTTTTTCTAATCTCAGTAAATAGCATTTCCTATCTCGAAAGAAAAAAACCTAAATTCTTCACATGCTTCTTTCCTGAACACTTCATATTCCCCAATCCACCAAGGTTTACTGATTTTAGAGAAATTCCCCTACTTAGAACTTTTTAATTGCTTCCAACTATCCTGAAAGTCTAAGGTCCTTTATATGGTCTACAAGTCATTGCTTTATTGACATTAGATGATGTCCATGATGTGGGGTTCTCAGTCAGTTTAGAGATCCAGGTAAATGTTCTATAGACCTCTCTTTCCATGTTTAAGGTAGAAGTTGACCATGTAGAACTAAATTTGATTGAATTAAACTATTCAGATGTGTTTGTTAGGTTGTTTTAAATGGCCACAGCCACAGCATATGAACATTCCTAGGCCAGGAATTGAATCTGAGCTGTAGCTGTGACCAACCACAACTGAGGCAACATTCGATCCTTTAACCCTCTGCACTGGGCCAGGGATTAAACCCACAGCTCTGTAGCAACCCAAGCCAAGGTAGTCAGATTCTTAACCCATTGCACCAGGGCAGGATCTCCTGGTTTTTGTTTCTATTTGTTTCATTATTGTTACTGTTACATAAGCCTACTCAAATCTGTTATTGTCCTGTATATCTTCTCAGTAGGAATTAAAATTACTTCATTATTTAATTTCATTATTATTTGAAATTATTTCCTTATTCATAAATATCTACTTTTAAATTTCTCTTGCTGGTAGCCCATAGCTTGATGGAGACAGTTTTTACCAGTCTAATACAGCATTATGCTATGTGCCTAACTTAGTAGATGGCCTATAGTAACCTATAGTAAAAATAATAAACTGTTTGTGTGTATATGCACATACATACACCCATAGACACTAACCTCATTGATTTTACCAAGAGGAAAACCACTTAAGCGAAAAATGGTAATACAGATTGTGATACTGATGCTGTCTACCATGCGGGAAATGCAAAATAATACTGGAACTCATAGACATGCTAAACTGAAGTCTCATTGTGTGGACATTTGACTTATGAGTTGCATTCAAACCTATCTATTTTAACAAAAAACAAGATGGCCATTGATTTGCATGAAGTTTAAAGTTATGGTGCTAAATGGAATGAAATATCCACTGCAGACAAATATCAAAACATTACAACTTTCTATACCATTCATTCACCATTAAGTATTTTGTAATATTAATAGATTATTTAAAATGCTCAGTCACCTATTTAGATATTCACTTTTTTTTAATTGTTCAGTGTAGCTGAACAGTTTCAAAATTGTTTCAAAATTGAATATGCACATACATTATTATATAAAGTTGTATTACAAAATTGTGTTACCATTGATCAGTTGGAATTAAAATTTCAAGTAAGGAGTTCCTGCTGTGGCACAGTGGATTAAGAATTCCACTGTAGTGGCTTGGGTGGCTGTGGAGGCACAAGTTTGATCCCTGGCTCAGCACAGTGGCTTAACAGATCTAGTGTTGCTATAGCTGTGGCATAGGTTGCAGCTTCCATTTGCCGATGGGTACAGGTATAAAATAAATAAAATTTCAAGTTAATTTTTTATTTTATTTTTAACTTTCTCTTTCACTTGAGAACCGAAGAGAGCTGGAAGAGACATAGAGAAACTGGTAATTCAGTTAAAACTTAAAAAATTGCAATGAGTTGGCCAGGTGACAACATACATAAAAGCCTAGAGCAATGGAGAGGTTAACTTTGTTGGGAAATTTAGAAAATAATAAGTATTTAATATGTGTGGGTATAAGAAGGGATAGAAATAAGGCTGAAGAGATGTATGTGGATGAAGGGTTTATAATCCACACTAAGTGTTTGAAGAGAGTGGAAAATCATTGTAAAGTTTTAAACAATGAAATAGCTTTTTTTTATAATTTGAGTTTACATGGCTTAAATGAGAGAGAAAATCTTTGATCTATTGAAGTTAATGGTCTAGTGGGACTACAATAAATGGGATTAACAGTTGCATTTCAAAAGGATCATTTTGGATGATTTATAAGGCGTACAAAGGTACAGTGGATTTTTCCAGAGGCTACATGACATGTGATTTTGCAATAAATTGAATATTGAAGTAGATATGAGCATCTACCTGATGCTTCTAAGCCAGAAATTAAATTGACTTGCAAAAAATGTAAAACAGTGCTATTCTTACCACTTTTTGCTTTGTAAAAATTATTTCTCATAAAAATAATTTAATATATAATTTTTATATTTGATGAACTGAGATTTTTAAAAATTCCTAACATCAAATGTAGTAAATATAAAAAGATATAATTCACATAAATACAAGTATTTCGGTGCCCTCAGTAATTGCCAGGAGTTACAAGAGGTCCTGAGGTCTCTTCTATTGTATAGAGAATTTAAATTGACAATGTTTTTTAAAAATTATCTGTACATTTTTTGGTAGTCTATTAATAACAATACCTAATGAGAGATGGGAAAATATTTTTAGTTATAAGAAGTTCTCCAAAGTACAAAAAATTTTTAAGCAAATTTCTTTACATTTTAGAGAGTCTATGCTATGTGCTCAGTATGTATTATTTATATTTTAATGAGCCAAAAATCTTTCTATAATTAAAAAAAATGCTTATTGCATTGCTAGCTTTATAGAGCATCTGTTGTCTTACTGTTTATGCAAATATTTGTCTTTATTGAAGAAATTGCTTTAGATCTAGAAAATCACACTTCTATATAAAGATTTTCTACCAGTTAATATTACTGAAATAATAACCCTATCTGCTATAGAACATATCTATTAGAGATCTCTATATGTAGGAAAATTCATGTTTTAAGGAATGTTCAAGTCAATTGAGAAGAAAAATTTTAAATAAAAAATTGGGAAATAAACCAAGATCACTAATGTGTATAGAGTGGTTCATTTTACTGGATTACCCTTCCCATTCCTTTCTCTTTTCTCCACCATCTCCTTATCTAGTAAGTTCTCAGTAATTATGGTTTGAAAACTGGAAAAGGGTCTGCAAAAGTCTTTACACTTGAAATTGCATAATGTTCTCCTTCAACTTAAAGTTTGGATTGAAAATTTTAAGTCAGTATGTCAGAAGATCTGATTCCCCGGAGTTCCCCTGGTGGCTCGGTGAGTTAAGGATCCAGCATTATCACTGCTGTGACTCACATCATTTCTATGACAAGGGTTTGATCCCTGGCCCCCGAATTTCTACATTCCACAGGCATGACCAAAGAGAAAAAAAGGTCTGATTCCAGGATAGCTGTACTATCTGAGGAGGGGTATAGGTGGGCCATGCAAAGAGTATTGGAAGTAGCCTGAGTTGAGAGATTGAGGGCAAAATTTGAATTTTTTGTTATTCATAGCCAGTGGGCAATTGCTTCCTGAGTAGTTTAGGTCGTAAAAACATTCCCCAAACACTAATATTTCTTACAGTTTCAGAAACAGAAAGGTAGAAAATTGGGGGCTTTTATTCAAAGACCAGACAATTAAAATTCCGTCACTTAGAAGGTAGGTGAATGTAGGTAAATTATCTATATACATTAGACTTTATTACCTTTCGGAGAGCTGGTGAGCTTCTTTGTTTTATTTTTTAAGAGTTGATGAGTTTTAATAACATGCGGATGTGCTAGAATAGTCCAAATCATAACACTAGGTATGCTATAAGTATTTTTTCTGATTTTATAATCAATTTGGAAACACTGTTTTCATTTCAAATTGGATATTTATTATATATTAAAGTTTCATGCTAGCCTCATTAAGACTATTAAAAAATAAAAATAAAAAAAACTGTTCCATCACACGTTTTCTTTGGTTGGTCTCAAAGTTTGTAGAGTGATCTAATTTCTTAAAAAGTTTAATATCTGATGAAAATATAAATACTATGCTTTTCTTTATACATAAGAAGACATGTTTCATGATACAGTTTTGCTAGAAATAACATTTCTTTTAGGAAGAATATCATTTTAGTTATTTAGGAGCAATAGGTTATTTATATAAATTTTCTTCAAATATTCCTTTATATATTAAAGAGAGATGTATCCATATCCATATATACATACATATATATATATAATTTGATTAATATCCTTAGTTCACTATTTTTCTACTGCCTTAAAATTCTTATATAGGTAAATGATTAGTTAATCTAATTTTTATGATCAAGCACTGTAAGTTCCTTTTCTGTTAATCTACTTCGTAATGTTCAACTTGAGCCATTTCTTTATTCAAATTTGGATTTATAGTCCTACTTACAGATTTGGTGGTTAAAGCACAATAACTAAACTGTGACCCTAAATTAGTTTGTCTTGTAAAAATTGGCTTTGTTATGATACAAAGAAAAACTGGTTGCTTTTTATAACTGTCTACCTAAATTTTAAAGATATAGTACAGTTGTGTAACACACCAAAAGACCTTAGAGGAAGATAAAATGGTGTACAAAAGTGATCGTGAGGTTGTTATTTTACACTTTCTTGTTTCATCTTGGAATTTAACAGTGCATACCGGTATGTGCATTTATGTATGTACACATAAATACACACAGTTTAGCCCTGTATTGCCTAAAAAGACACATTGTCAAAAATTTAAGGTGGCATATGACACATTCGTTGAAACTAGAAGATAAACATGAAACATGTTTCTGAAGGTTCAAATTACCTTAAAGCTTTTGGGGAACCTATTCTATCATTTTAAAAACTATGGATATATTATGGTGCATGGAATAAAAGATCTGATGAGTTTTTAAGCTAAACCAAAACAAGCAAAAAAACCTCATCACTTGCAGAAGACTCCCTTGAAATAAGGGCTAATATTCCTTTGATGTTAGGAACACATCAATAGAAGAATGTGAAAGAACACCTTTAAACTGTTATTAATGCTTTTCTGTTTCTCATTATAGGTAGTAAATGATTTTATTGATTCTGTTGTGACAATATGCTGCTGAAAAAGTTTTGTTTTACCTTATCTATAGCATAATACATTCACTTAGGCTGGCTTACCTGAGCACCACAACATGTCTCTACAATAATTCTGTGGCCTTAATGTCCATCATGCCAGTAAAACTACCCCATTCTTTGTGTAACATTGACTCTTAAATGTGCCTATATATTCCTAGATAATTAAAAACCTAGAATGAAAATAATAGGTCCAAAATGTTTTATTTTTATTATTTTACAAATGCCAAAAAAAAAAATTAAGCTTTAAGGGATAAAGACATATTCTTAATGATGTAAATCCAGTTGTTAGTCAAGCCAGATTTAGAATCTGGGTCTCTATCACTCAGTTTCTTACTTTATGCTATGGCTCTCCACTCATTAAGAAGCCACTGTTCTCCTTAACCTAAGATGTCCTTTGCCATTTCTGGCTGTTACAATCCTACCCGTATTTTAAGATAATTATCCTGAAAGCTAATTTTTAAATCAAATAGATTCTAGTAGATCTGATGGTTATTATAATAAATTTAATGGATGATTTATTATGCAAAGGCAAGAGCTACCTTAAATTTCTGCTTTTGGGAAATTATATGAATGTATTTCTAATTGTATGAATGCTTTTCTAATTGATATTTTGATTATAATTATCTAAATGTTCTCAACAATATGAATGAATACAAGTTAGGCAAATTGATCATTTGGGAGAAAATGCCTTTTTAATCATTCATTTCAGTTGAATTCTGTAAGCTTTTCAAAACTGAAGACTGTTTGAAAGATTAGTACAGCTTCTAATTGTTACATGTAATCCCAATTATTTGTCTTTTTACCCTTTCCTGAGGGAACAGAATCCTTTGCAAATAACAATGTAATGGAAATGAGACAAATCCTACATTTCTTAATAGATGTTTTTCACTTAAATTAGTCATAATCTCAAATTCCTTCTAACAAGCTCTCCTGATAAAGATAACACACAATTTAAGTATAGAAAGTGGCACTAAGGGAAGCGCAGAATGATTGAAATTGTTTTAGAGAGTGCAAATCAAGAAGTTTTACTTTCATTGTCAAGTACCGTTTCTTTACTGTAAATCAAAGAAATTTCTGGGTTACTTTAATTGGTATAATGTATTCATTATCAAAAGTTTCTTTTCCAAGGGCATTATGTAATATGATCAAAAATGACTAATAGATAATATGTGAATTTTTAATTAGGTGGCGTCTGCCAACCCTAAGACTCTACAGAACAAATTTAAGTAAAAGAATTTTAATGAAGGAAATCATGTTTTCTTAGAGGCCCATGATTTTTTCCTCCTCCACTATCTTTCTATGCCTCCTTTTCACCCTTGCAGTTAATTAGAGGTACTTCAAATTTAATTGCCATTTCAGAAATTGTGCAGTTTATCACTTGGCAATATTTTGGTCCTAAACCCTAAATTCTCTATACTTATTATCATTAATGACCTCTTTGACCATTCTGTGTGGTTCTCTCTCCACATGTTGTTTTGATGGCAGTATCATTTGACCTCTTGAGGAGGCTTTCACCCAGCTGAGTAAAAAATTTACAACGAGTTGGAAAGCCTCAATCCCTCACAGTTAATTAGCTTTGTTCTGTGTCCGGGTTGGCATGCCTTGGCATGTCTGTAGAACTAATTATGAAATGAAGGGATGCAGTGTAGAGATGGCATAATTTAAAAATTCTCCTTTACATCAAATATTCAAGTCATTATCCCTATGACAGAGAAGTCATGTCCTGTTGTCCTTTGTTGATAATTTTGTGTAAATAATTCAGATTTATTTTGTACTCAAGGGGATGCAGACCCAGAATGTGATAAGAAAGTTGAAACTATGATTGAATTCTTCTACTTGATATGTCTGAGAAATAAAGGAATGAATTAAGTTCCCTACATATTTGGGGGAAAATTACTAGAAGAGAATGATATTGACAGCATCAAGTTCAAATCACATTCACCCCAACATTTATAACACAGTGAGTATGCAGCTGCTAGAGAGATAAGAGAATTCTGATCTTGCCTCTTGGGCAGAATCATTGATGTTCTGAATACCTGAATCAAATATGGATATTCTTATATGTTAATTATGCACTATGATGAATGGATAATTCCAGGAATTGTCTTAAAAAAATTCTCTCAGGTGATTCATGAGAGGATTTACATGTGAGGGAACAGATAACCTATTTATTTTCATTATTCTGGTTTATTTTTCCATTTAATAGCTCAACACACTAAGAATAAAGGATAAATATAATTTCAGGTTGTATAATTTTTTTCTGAAAAATTACGAATATATTAGACATATAAAATAATATATTGAGGTTGTAAAAGATCTAGCACTTTACACAATGTGAGGAATATTATAGACCTTCAGAACATATTTTTTGCCCCACTTGTATAATTTAGTAGGCCCTTCTGTTATTAGATTTTATTTCAAAATTGTCTACACTGACATTATTCTCTAAAAAAAATTGTAAAAATGTTGAGAGATGTAATTATTACCACATGAGCTCATTGTTGTGGATATTATATGAATTTTTCTCTGCCTATAGTTGTTATATAAGGCTGTACACTGACAATATATGTGAAATAACTACTATTAATAGGTTGTTTGCTAATGGCAAAAATCGGTACATTCAAAATCAGATGTAAGCAAAGAGATGTAAGCGGGATTAAGGAAGAATCAATAGGAATTGCTAGGTCAGAAACAGTAACAGAAGAAGAATGCCTTTAGATTCGTAAGTAGAATGGACATTGCCAAGAAAAGAATCAGTAAGCTAAGAAAGGTATACCAGGGGTTCCCTTCATGGTTCAGTGGAAACAAATCTGACTATGAACCATGAGGTTGCAGGTTTGATCCCTGGCCTCGCTCAGTGGGTTAAGGATCTGCTGTTGCCATGAGCTGTGGTGTAGGTCACAGACGCGGCTGGAATCTGGCTTTGCTATGGCTAGGAGCTCCTATTTGACCTCTGGCCTGGGAACCTCCATATGCTGCAAGTGCAGCCCTAAAAAGACAAAAAGACAAAAAGACAAAAAAAAAAAAAAAAAAAAAAAAAACCAGAAAGAAAAAAGATATACCAAAGAAAAAAAAGACATACCAATGAAACTTCAAAAATAGAACTGCATGTTTTACTTTTACCATAGTATAATTTTACATATCCTTTCAAGCACTAAAACTTGATTTAATTTACTCTGTCAAAGCCATCAGAATTTTTCTTTGCTCAATTAATTTGGAAAATATTAATATTTGGGAAAATTTTTAAGTATATTTTCCTGAAATATTTCAAAATAATTATGCAAGCTCCTTTTATTATGTTTTTTGTTTAATTAATTAAACAGCAAATAAATTTAACTAGGTCACACTAATAAATGGTAGAGTTGTGATTAAAACTAACATCTTGGAGTTCCTGTCCTGGCTCAGTGGTTAATGAATCCGACTAGGAACCATGAGGTTGCAGGTTTGATCCCTGTTCTTGCTCAGCGGGTTGGGGATCCGGCATTGCCGTGAGTTGTGGTGTAGGTTGCAGATGTAGCTTGGATCTTGCGTTGCTGTGGCTCTAGCATAGGCTGGCATCAACAGCTTCAATTAGACCCCTAGCCTGGGAACATCCATATGCCGCGGGAGCAGCCCTAGAAGAGGCAAAAAGACCAAAAAAATAAAAAAATAAAAAATTTTTAAAAATTAAAAAAATAAAAAAACTTATGTCTCAAGGACTTCACAGCTTTATGTATTAATCACTGCCATATATACAAAACAATTGAATATTAAAGATGTGATTTAAATAAATAACTATTATATAAAAACTTAGGAAATTTATTTAAAATTTCTATAACCTAGGTTTCTCCTGCCTTTAAATAAGATAATTCTGCTATGATTTCACCGGGTTGTCAGAATTAAAGGAGGTACTGCATCACTTAAACATCATTTAGCATGAAGCAAGAGTTTAATACATGCTAGATTTTATTCTAGTCTGAGGCAGATAAAGCTGTCACCATTAAATATTAAGTAGTTGAGACACAGTGTATTTGGGTGTTTGTACAGGATTTGTGAATGGGGAAGTTTTTTGTAGTTTGACATTCATGTAACAATGCCCATTCAGACATTCTAGGGCACACTAGGCATGTGGACCAATAGACCTGACCCGAACCCACACTGAGCAGTGCAGTGGTTAGAGACACGGGCTGTCTGGCCCCACCATTTACTGCTTATATGACTTTGGACAAGTTGTTCAATCAATCGGTACCTTCTCTGAAAGGCAGTATGGCCTTGTGATGAAAGGAGGAGTTTTTAGAGCCATAAAATCTCGTTTAAATACTTATTCTACATCTTAGTAGATTTGATACCAACTCCTAGTGGTTTTCTTGGATTGCAGACATTTAATTCTTTGAACTGCCTACCTTCCACTTACTATAGTGCAATTTTATCTTAATTAAACTGATATATATATATATATATGAATATATGTCATAAAACTATAGCTTGCCTTGAAATTTAAAGAATAAAAAATAATGAGAAAAAACATAAGTTTCCCCACTGTTAATTTGTGTATTTTAAGTGAGTACCTGTACATTTTGATAATATGGTCATGTTAGTTTTGTGGCTGTGTCTGGTTCCTCCTGTAGGGAGGCCACCATTGCAAGAAGTGGAGATGGTGAGAAGGCATCTATTTCACGTGCTTCATTAAGCATGCAGTTTTGTTTTGCTATCAGGGCACATAATACAAAAAAAAAAAAAACGCTAATCTTAAAAAAAAAAATCATGCCTGTCATTTTGCTAAATGGTAAGTGAAACCTCTAGGAAAGATATATTGGAGCCTCTGTGGCTCTTTCTTCTCTAGCCATCTCTCTCCTGCACACACAGGAGGTGGTGATAAGAGCATCTCTCACTCCTCCTTCAGTCCTCAAAGCAGAGATGTGGTGTTAGCAACAGGGCTGCACTCACAAGGGACTTACATCTTGTGAATCATCATCGGTTTCTTCCTTTTTTAATTTTCTCTTCTCCCTGCCCTATATAACCTCCCTAATGGTGTCTGTTAATTCCTGTATCTTCACATGATTTGCTTCATGTTCCACACAGTTCAACTTACTATGTATGTCAAGTCATTCCACTTTTTTTTTTTTATTGTAAATGAAAATCAGAATAGCTACTTTCCAAAACCTACACTGTCCCGTGTTTTATGCTTGGGCTTACTGAATATTTTGAAAAACACCTATTTTTTTCAATAGAAAAAATAAAGGTAAGAGCAAGATTCTTTCCTTTCTAACTCTAGGGACTTTGCTTGGATTGAAGGAGCTTAAATCTTCAAACTCCGTATGTCCCATTTTCAGTGAGTATAGGATAATATCTTATTTGAAAGTTTTATCATACTTCTGGGTTAAAAGTAAATAATTTTTTAAATTATTATAAAATTTCTGCAGAATCTTAGGACGAGACTGATCGTCTGTGGAGAGATGATTCTTATTTTGTATGTTCTTACGCACTGCTTAATCCCTGAGGCATAATCTGAAAGTAAAAGAAGAACTCAGGAAATGGGAGTTCCTGTCATGGCTCAGTGGTAAGGAACCTGACTAGTGTCCGTGAGGACAAGGGTTCAATCCCTGGCCTCTCTCAGTGGGTTAAGGATCCATCATTGCCATGAGCTGTGGTATGGGTTGGAGTTGTGGCTCGGATCCTACATTGCTGTGAATGTGGTGTAGGCTGACAGGTGCAACCCCTATTGGACCCCTAGCTTGGAAACTTCCATATGCTGCAGGTGCAGCCCTAAAAAAACAAACAAACAAACAAAAAACAAGAAGGCTAAAAAAATAAGATCTCAAGAAATATCTCCTTACCAAAAATTTGAAAAAGGAGAGAGAGAGGAAGAGTATACCCCAAACAGCTGGGAGCTCCCTCGTGGTCTAGTGTTAGGACCTGGCATTTTGACTGCTGCAGCCTGGGTTTCAGACTAGGTCTTGGAATTGGGTTCTCACATCAAGCCACTGCTCTCCCCTGGATAAAAAAATAGTCAAAGATTATCTCTTTTGGGTCAAGGTAACTTCTGCACATTGTGTTGTAAATAGGAGAGAAATTTTTCATCCTCATTAAGAAATTGGATAGTGCTGCTTCTGAAAGTTGATTTCATTTCATGAGTATGGTTTTCCTGTGTGTCTGTGTGTGTGGGTTTGCTTCAGCTGCTGTCCTTTGGATACTCAGAGAGCTAGGTTTGGAAATCCTTTAATGAGATGGCAAGTTATTGGATGTTCTTTCTCTTGAATTATAAGAACGGTTATAAGAAATACACAGCATTTTGCAGGTTTTTCTCTTCAATGCTGTAAGTCCCTGCAGTTAAACATAGGAGCAAGAGAAAAACCTTGGGAATAGATGGAATGATGTGTAAAATGAGTGTGTCTTGCAGTTCTATGGTGGCCTACTGGGTTAAGGATCCAGTGTTGTGGTTTGGATTTGATCCCTGCCCCAGGAAACTTGTATGCCGCAAGTATGGAAAAAAAAAAAAAAGTGTAACCTGCCACATAATCACTGTTCCATATGTACTGGATCTTAAAGATAGACTGTTTGATTTCATATTCTCCTATCTAGTCATTTTTCTGTGGCAGAACTATATGCACCATGCTCAACTGAAAGTGTAACCTGGAGTTCCACATCTATACTCTGTTCTGTGTGAGAGTATGTGTGTGATTGTGGAAGTAATGTCTTAAAGAGCCACAGCAGAATGGTATTATATGACTTCTAAGAGATGAAGTTGTAATTGTCAAGGGGTTTATGAAAAACACCTGTGTGGGGGTCATTTTTTCAATGCTGCTTAATTAAGCTGCGTATGTTAAATTAGCTTAAGTGGATTTATTCCCTTTTAAATACTAACATTAATCTTACTTTGTGGATCTATGGCAATAATAGAATAAAATCTACCTTAAATATAAGGATAAGGAAAAGTTGAAAGTAAAAGTATGATTGTATATAATACAGATAATAAATTAGTATATGCTTATACAAAATTATCAGAATTAAAGAGGTGTAGAATTTTAAGATCACAGAAGATATTATCATAATATCCTTTAGTGACTGATAGAACAGAAAAATTATTAGTAAATATTGAAAATAGCTAAGTAACAGAATGAACAGATTTGACCTAAGTGCACAAACTATCTCCTAGAATTATAAAATACACATTATATCAAGGATATATAAAGTAGGTAGTGGGCTATATGTACTGAGTCTCAATGTATTTTAAGAAATTAAAGTCATGAATATATGTTCACAGTGGATTGGAAACTTTCTGGAAATATGTAAAAGATGGATACATCTAACACAAACTTTATATATTTTTAAACAATTGTGAGTCAAAGAAGAAATCAGAGTGAGATTAAATATATTTTTAACTACGTGTAAATGATAACAAAATGTGGTATGATAAAATTTGTAATTTGGAACTAAAGCATGGCATATATTAAGAATTTAACAATTATTAAAATTGAACAAATAATGTTTTAGTTTTCTGTTGCTGTTAAAAATACTGAACATTAAGCAGTTTAAAAAACAGAAATCTCTTATCTCGTAGTCTTGTAGGTAGGAAATCTAGGCAGGTATTAGATTACCTGCTCATGTCTCACCAGACTGAAAATTAAGCTTGATCTCATCTGAGGTTTGGGGTCTTCTTCCAAGTTTACTTATTGGTTGTTGAAAGAATTCATTTACTTCTTAGCAGATGTGTATCCTCAGCATTCCCAGCATTGTGGGTCTCTCTACAATATATTTGTTTACTTTCTTCCATACCAGCAGGAAAAAAGTTTGTTACTTCACCTTTTAAAAAATGGTTTATCTAAAAGGTCAGGCCTTGCTAGAATAATCTCCCTTTTAAGTAATTCAAAGTCAACTGATTAGTAGCTTAATCATAGGAGTAACATCCGCTCGTGATTCCCATGTCTTACCACATCACTTCTTCCACTTATACTCAAGCAACAGGGATTATACATGGCCCGTATATCTGTGACAGCCGTCTTAAACTTCTGCCTACCGTAGGTAATAAGGGGATATATATTGTCAACGTATTACTTCTAATATATTCAAATATTTAGATGAAACATATACTTAGAATACAACTTGCCAAAACTCTGATAGAAGAAATTTAAAAATGGAAACATTTTTGGAAATGTTTCCAAATCTTATTCACCTTGCTATATACCTGAAACTGATTCAACATTGTAATTCAAAAAAAAAAAGGGGGGGGGATAGTTGCTATTGGGAAATAATGTTTTTCACTATTTGAATAATACAGTAGTAGTGTTGAAATAATTTGGTAATACAGAACAATCATCATAGAGTATGATGTTTTATTATAAACATCAACGTGGTACTAGCTCATGTATTTGATATGTCTGAGAGAAGAAAAAGTAAAAACTCATGTTACAACTAGAAAAAAATAATAAAATATGAGGTCAAATTCAGCTGCACATAAAATAGATAATACATTAGGAACTGCTAGCCTGAATGTGCCCTCCCTTAAACTTGAGTTGACATCAAACCCACAGTGTGAGGATATGTGGAGGTGGGCTTATTAGGAGGTGATTAGATCCTAAGGTCAACGCCCTCAGGGATGGGATTACTTCCCTTATACAGGAGGCCTAGAGAATTCTCTTGCCCTTTCTGCCAAGTAAGGGTACCTCAAGAAGGTGGCAGCCTGTAGAGGAGGAAGCAGGCCTTTTACCAGACACCAAATTTGCCAGCACCTTCATCTTGGGCTTCCCAGCCTCTGGAACTGGGAAAAATAAATTTCTCTTCTTTATAAGCTACCCAATCTATGGTATTTTTTATAGCATCCCAAATGAATGAAGACAAAGACCAAGTTGGGCCAATTCCTAGTGAGAAGTTCTTAATCATCTAAAAAGTAACACAATCCCTCATCTTTTTCATTCATTCAAAAGGAATAAAACAATATAATTATTCTTCATATCAGAACAGAAAATAATGTACACTCACCATCCATTCACAATGCGAAATTGGCAAAAATGAAATAAAAGTTGTCTGAAGTCAGGTTCCCTAGAAGGCAGGGATTCGTATGCATGTGATTTATGGAAAATCTGTCCTTTTAGAAAATTCGGTAAGAGAGAACAAAGGCAATAAAAAGGCAGAGCAAAAATCAGATCTCTGGTAAAGCTTAGCTTTAGTATGATTTTTCGCAGATAACTTCTGGAATATAAATAGCAAAACTAATTTTTATCTTTTGAAGCAAGATGTCTGGGCTTCAATCTATAATTCCTTCATCTGGCACCTAAGAGAGTACTACCTCACACATTTTCCCCAGCCTCCTTCCTTACCTCCCTCTCTTCATTCCTTCCTCCCTCCAAATGCCATGCTTTGGAGAAGATTGTAGAATTTAATTATCAATCCCAGTGCTCATAGCAAAAAGTTATTTGGGCCATGCACCAACCATTTATTCTAGCAAGGGAACATCCTTATTGTGATAGAGTATATCTAAAAAAGTCCTTCAGCAAACAGTGCAATTAATGAGCAAATATTGTACATTTTCACTTTTGGATCAGAAATGGGTCAATAATGGACCTATCATCTGTATTTTACGAGAATTCTTAGGTAAACAAAGGAAAAATAATTTTAATTTTTGCTATAGTTGTAGAGTTGTATACAGTTGGGTATAAGGTTGTTATAGATGCAAAGTATTACTTTTCTAAAGTACAATTCAGATGAATTACATTCTAAATTATACAAAAATGGAAAAATTGTTGGAAAAATTAATATCAAACTTATAATTTAAAATAAACTTGCTTTTGGAAACAATACAATCAAAAAATGGGTAGAAGATCTAAACAGATACTTCTCCAAAGAAGATATACAGATGGTCAACAGGCACATGAAAAAATTCTCAACATCAATAATTGTTAGAAATGCAAATCAAAACTGTAATGAGATACCACCTCACACTAATCAGAATGGCCATCATTAACATTTCTACAAATAACAAATGCTGGAAGGAGTGTGGAGAAAGGATCCTCCTGCACTGTCAGTGGAATGTAAATTGGTACAACCACTATGGAAAGCATTATGGAGGTATCTTAGAAAACTAAATGCAGAGCTACCATATGATCCAGAATCCCACTCCTGGGCATATATCCTAACAAAAGTTAAATTGAAAAAGGTACATGCACCCATAAGTTCATTTCAGCATAATTCATAAAGCTAAGACATGGAAACAACCCAAATGTCCATCAACTGATGAATGGAATTAGAAGATGTACATATATACAATGGAATACTATTCAGCCATAAAAAGAACAAAATAATGCCATTTGCAGCAACATGGTTGGAACTAGAGATTCTCAAACTCTAGTGAAGTCATAAAGAGAAAGATAAATACCATATTATATCGCTTACATCTGGAATCTAATATATGGCTCAAATGAACTTATTTACAGAAAAGCAACAAGCTCATGGACACAGAGAACAGACTTGTGGAAGGGGAGAGAGTGGGATGGACTGGACTGGGAGTTTGGGGTTAGTAGGTGCATACTATTGCATTTGGCATGGATAGGCAATGAGATCCTGCTCTATAGCACAGGGAACTATATCTAGTCACTTGTGACGGAATGTAATGGAAGAATGTGTGAGAGAGAATGTATATGTATGTATGTTTGGGTCACTTTGCTGTGCAGCAGAAATTGACAGAACACTGTAATTCAACTATAATAAAATCATCTAAGGACATTTGAGAAAAAAAGCACTTTCTGTTATATTGAAGTGTATATCAACATCTATTTCCACATGTTTAGCCTCTTAAAAGGTGCTTTGCACATACAATACTAAATGAAGCATCAGAATGCAGTGAATATTGGATTAAGCACACATTTATGTTCAAAATTTTTCACTAAGCCATAAGAAATTCTGAAAATATATAGGATTAAATTTCAAGTAATATCTGAAATTTCTTCAGTCACTGAAAAATGATATACTGGAAGGCTATTACATGATATTTTCAAATAAGATTGAATGTTGATTAAATGAAGTTTTGCTTTTTCTAGTTACGTTATTTGTATATACGTACATATGTATGTGTATATGTATGTGTGTACTTAGATAAAATGTTGCCTATCAAAATATGGGTGTATAGGAGTTCCCATTGTGGTTCAGCAGGTTAAGGATCTGACGTTGTCTCCTTGAGGATGCAGGTTCAATCCCCAGCCCCTCTCAGTGGGTTAAGGATCCAGCATTACTGCAAGTTACAGCATAGCTCGCGATGTGGCTCAGAGCCAGTGTTGCTGTGACTCTGCATAGGTCTCAGCTACATCCATGATTTGACCTCTGGCCTCGAAACTTCCATATGCCACAGGTACAGCAGTAAAAAGAAAAAAAAAAAACTAGATGTACATATGTATGTAACACATACATACATCAAGGGAAATAGTTGGATTAGGAAGAGAAATGCTTCCATTTATTCATCTCAAAATTTATTGACAATGCATAGTATGAATAATCCAGTGGGATAATTTAAGGGGAGGAAATTGAAGAAAATACAATGAATGACAATGTAGTTTCCTGTTTTTGCTGTAATAAATTACTACAGACACAGTAGTTTAAAACAATACACATTTATTATCTTTTCAGCAGATCACAATCTAAGAATATGTTTCAAATGGCTAAAATGAAGTTTTAGGGCAGGTCTATTCCTTAAGAAGGTGTAGGGTTTACAATAGCCCTCCTCCCCTTACCCATGATTACACTACAATGGTTTCAGTTACCTGTGGTCAACTCCACTCTGAAAATATTACATGGAAAATCAAAGAAATAAATTCATAAGTTTTAAATTGCACACTGAATCATAGAACCTAAATAGAAAATGCAAAACTATTAAATTCCTAGCAGAAACATGGGAGAAAATATAGGTGACACTGAGTTTGGCAATGAATTTTTTGACACTACACCAAAAGCACAATTCATGAAAGAAAAAAATTGATAAGCTGGACTTAATGGCATTTTTTCACTGAAGTTTTTAATTTCAATTAAGAGAATGAAAGACAAGGCATGCCCTGAGATAAAAATTTTACAACAGACATGATAAAGGACTATTGTCCAAAATAATACATTACTCGTAAAACTCAAAGAATACAAACATCTTGATTAAAGTTGGGCATCACCAAAAAAAAAAAAAAAAAAAAACAACAAAAGCTGAACAGAATGCAAATAACCATTTGAAAAAATGCTCCACATCATATATCATCAGGTAAATTGAAATTAAAACAGTAAGATATAACCACATACCTATTAGAATGGCCAAACACCATCTCAAGTAGAGGCCATGAATGTGGATCAGCAGGAATTTTCATTCATTGTTAGTGGGATTGCAAAATGGTGCAGCCGTTTTGAAAGACAGTTTGCCAGTTTTATTCGATGCTATACATACTCTTACTGTAAGATCTAGCAGTTGACTTACTGAAAGTGGGGTTCATCTGGTCACCACTTGAAAGTCATTACTGAAGAGGCAAGGCTGGTAGAAAGGAAAGTCTGCTTTATTTTGGAGGCCAATAACCAGGGGAGAGAGCAGACTCATGTCCAAAGGCCACCTCCCCACTACAATTAGTTGGCAAGAGCAAATAAAGAGGAGTTTTCTGGGATGTGTAGGCAGAAGGAGGGAGCTATGTGTAGAAACAGCACAGTTGATTCTGACAGTCATCTTGAAATTGCTCATGCAATGGTCTGATCAGTGTCATCTTGATTATTTTGAGTACAGTTAATCTTTAGTTTCAGGGTTGATTTGTTCCCACTTCTTTGAAGCCAGTTCTCAGAATTGTGGCAGCCTGTGTCATGGCTATAGTCTAGTCATCATGTAGTTAACTTCTTCTGTCTGGTGGGGGTTTCAGTATCTGCAAAACAACTCAAAGGATATGGCTCAGAATATTATCTATAGCCCTTAAGTAGTAACTAAAGATCCTTAACTGTTTAATGGCTGAACTATTAATATTTGGTTCTGTTTTATTGCCTTCCTTTGTTTCTGCATTTACTTCTCTGATTAAACTTATTCTTTGGCTAGAGTTTTTCTTTTTTTTTTGACTATTTTATTTTTTTCATTTTTAATGATTTTTATTTTTTCCCTTATAGCTGGTTTACATTGTTCTGCCAATTTTCTACTGTACAGCAGTTTGACCCAGTTACACATACATGTATACATTCTTTTTTCTCACATTATCATGCTCTATCCTAAGTGACTAGACATAGTTCCCAGTGCTACACAGCAGGATCTCATTGCATATCCATTCCAAAGGCAATTGTTTGCATCTATTAACCCCAAATTCCCAATCCATCCCACTCCCTTCCCCTCCCCCTTGGCAACCACAACAGAAAGAGAAAGGCAAATACCATATGATATCACTTATATCTGGAATCTAATATACAGCACAGATGAACCTTTCCATAGAAAAGAAAATCATGGACATAAAGTTTTTCTACATACAAAAGACAGGTGGAGCACATGGGGAGGAAGGACCATAGGGTCCTGGTCCATTTCAGTTGCATTCCTTGGTTTTTACTCTAATGAGTTGGGAACTTGTTTATACACACTAAAACTTGCATGTGAATGTTTATGGTAGCTTTATTCATATTGCCAATACTTGGTAACAAAAAGATGCCCTTGAATAAATGAATCGATAAGCAAACTGTAGTACATCTAGATAATGGAGTATTATTCAGTGATAAAAGGAAATAAGCTATCAAGTCATGAAAAGATATGGAAAAATATTTAATGCATGTCTTAAAGAAGCAAATCTGAAAAGGCTACACACTGTATGATTCCAATTATATGATATTCTGTTAAAGACAACATTAGAGAAGAAAAGGATCCATGATAGCCAGAGTTTGGGAGAGGCAGAGACGGCAGAAAAGAATGATTCAGTGGAGCTCAGAGGCACCTTAGGACACTGAAACTATTCTTTGTGATGCTGTAATGGTGGATACTTGGCACTCTGTGTTTGTGGAAACCCATAGAATATATATATAAAACACTAAGAGTGAAACCAGTGAAAATTGTGGACTTTAGTTAATAATGTATCAATATTGGTTCATCAGTTTTAACAATAGCACCTTATAATGCAAGATGTTAATAACAGGGTGAACTATGCATGTCTGTGAGGCAAAGGGGGTATATACATCCTGTTCAAGTTTTTTTGTGAACTTAAACTGCTTCAAAGAATTTTAATAAAAAACAAAATGTGAAACAGGTGGAGTTGGCTTTAACTTTATTTTTAAAATTGTATAATTTCCCAATTTTTAATTAAAAAAATTTTTTTTTGTCTTTTTGTATTTTAGGGCTGCACCAGTGGCACATGGAGGTTCCCAGGCTAGGGGTCAAATCGGAGCTGTAGCCTCTGGCCTATGCCAGAACCACAGCAACACAGGATCTGAGCTGAGCATGCGACCTACACCACAGCTCACGGCATCTGTAACCCACTGATTGAGGCTGAGTATTGAACCCACATCCTCATAGATGCTAGTCGGGTTCGTTAACCACTGAGCCATGATGGGAACTCCCCACCTTTTTTTTTTTTTTTTTTTTTGATAGCTATGAACAGCAGTATCTCTTTGGTGTTCCAGGGCTAACTGCTAATATTTGTCATTAAATCCCCTCTGCCTCCTTTTGAGATTTTGCCTAGTTAATTATTGTATCTTCTTCATCAAATTTTCATTTTTTTAAAACCCCTATCTCCTTTCTTAGTATCTGTGAACACAAGCACAGGTGTTTCCTGGAGTTTCATCTTCACATTCTCCTTATTGGACACTTTCTTATAAATACCCACATGTCATTTCAAATTCAGCATGTATTAAACGAAATAAATACCTTTCCCTCAAAAGAAACAGCTCCATCCCATTCATCCACTATTACTTATCCTAAAGTTAGACATTGCCAAATGAAATTGAATTTTCCATGTTCTTTCTCCAGGTAGACAATAAGGTTACTGTTTTCCAGGATGTCTTTCACTCAATTTTTCCTAATTCCAACTGTCATTGTCTTGCCTGTTAACTTACTAGTCTATGCTTGGTTTGCTGAAACAGTTCACTGAATAGCCTTCTGACTTTCAATTGTGTCTTTTCCTGTCTGTATTTAAGAAACCACCTATATCAATCTTTAATAACAGATTAGTCTAACATGCTTCTTAAATTTTATCAATATTCCATCTCTAATATGGTCTTAGATATCAACTAAATCAAATTTTCACCAAACATGTCAATTGTATTCTTAAAGCTTCCATGCAATTTATGCTATTTTTATTCTGACATGCCTATCTTATACATGACAAACTAACAAGTATAAGAAAAATATAAAATGCTATTTGGTCAAATTTCAACTTCAGATCATCTACTTTTATTGCTGATATTAAGTTTTCTTTTTTAATCAACAGATAGGTTTTTCTCTCTTAATTCAGTTTTCCAGATTTATTTATCCCTTTTTTATTTATACCAGTTTGGTTGCAAACTGTTTCATTTCCACCTTCAACCTGAATGCATGTTGATATAACTTAAGATGAAGTTTCTGTACACATATACTTCTGTTTTCTAATTTTCAACTTCAGATGATCTAAAATTAATGACTGAGAAGTTGATGTCAATCTTTTTCATGTCAGATAAATGAAGTTTGGGAGGGGGGGAATCATTAAGTTAACAAACTTTTAAAATACCTATGTAACTAAACTTTTCGTATCAAAATTGTTTTCAACCACATGGTTAGTAAAATTCAAAATTGTACAGCTAAACTATGTATTAAAAAATAGAGGGCTTGTTTATCTAATAAAGAGCTTTTTACTCTGCAGACTTACATAGAAATTTCTGTGAACTTTTATGCACTGATGGACCTCTTTTAGAAGTTAAGCTTTAAGGAACTGATGTGCATTCAGTTGGAAGAGTTTTTTGATTATGGTTAAAAAAGTATGTATTGTAGCTTACCATAAATGACATTGCTTCATAAGACAATATAGCTGCCTAGAAATGTTTTTTCTAGAAAAAAAAAAAAAAAAGACCTTAGCAAATACTTAGGAAATACGTCTTTCAAGCAGTGAAATTCCTTAAGCCTCAGGCTTTTGTAGCAGCAAATGGGGGGGAAAAGGACAACTTCATTTATCTTAATGTTTTTTAAATGGGGAAGTAATTTTGTAAATCTTGTATTACCCAAGAAACATATGTATCATTAAATATTATTTTACATGGGATCAGAATCATCCAAATGAAATATTGCCCTTATGCCCCCTCATCTGTGTTCTAACAAGAGCTGAATTTCCAGTGGGATGTTGTACTCTAGGATGGCAGAGAACCAACAGTGGTGATGACCTACTGGAGAAGGCAAGTGGAGAGCAGTGACTGGACAAGTTTCTTACAAAGAAGAAGGAGAAGTCAAGGCAACCAGGCAGCTCCAGGGTGGGAAACTGGGAGAGCTCTTATTGAAGTGGGTAGAGCATAGGGATGGAGGGATATTGGAAGACAGTGCTCCCTTAATGCAATTTGTTGGAAAGGCAAAATATCCAGGTGCCAGGATTCCCTTTAAGAACAAAAGTATGACTGAGCCCTTGGAGAGAAACTCAGTTTCTTCTCGGGAAGAAAAGATTTAGAATGAAGCATGAGGATTAACATTTACTGATTGCCTGCCGTGTGCTAAATACTAGCCTATGTATTTTGCAAGAGTTATTTTTATTATTTGTCAACAGTTCAGTGATTTATTTATTCATATCCTTATTTCAATATTAAAAATCTCACACAGAAAATTGGTAGACTGGATATTCCATTTAATATTGTTCAGTTTCGAAGATAATTTTCTTATCTACTCTATTGGCTCCCTAATTTTGACAATTAAGGTATAGAACAGGGTTTTGTCATGCACTTGGCTAAGGCTGTCAGTGGTGGTTTAAGTGTACCGTCAGTGAGTAAAAAAACTCTGGAAGAGAACAAGTAGTAAAGATGAATTGCTGCTTAAGCCATGAAGTTGCTGTGCTAAAAGCCAAATTAATAGAAGCTCCAGCTTCACTACGGATGACTCATGCTTATTTTCAGTTAGCGGAGAAGGAGCTAGAGGGGTTGCATGTCTTAAATGCCTTTGCTTAGAAATGGAATGAAGCCCTTTCTTTCACAACCCATTTCTTACAACTTACAACTTGATCCAGAGCCTGCCTAACTATAAAGAGTGGGAAATGTTGGCAAGCTCATGGATATTTAGTGAGTAGTAAAAGAGAATTCTATAAAAGTTACATAGAAAAAATAAGAAACTGTATTTTTCTGCTCCTCTAGTTGATACGTAAATGAATTTCAATACAACTATATGTCAGATTTCCTTGAAAAAACATTTCTCAAACTTGTCATATTAGTTTTTACTTCTTTCTTAATTTTAGGGTTGCTTTTATGTTTTAAGCATTAATATTTATTTGTTTTAATACTTCATTAAATTTTATATGGGGATATGTTTTGTTCTAACTTTTAAGTTGTTATCTTTACCTGAAAGTTTAATTTCTTGCCCAATAAGGGTGTTTCATCACGTTGATATTTATTATTGTCACTTTGGTTTGTATTTTTGGTTGTTTTATATATTTTTAATCTATCCATTATAATTTTCTCACAAAAGGACTTTTATTTTGGCTCTACTTTCTGATGTGGCAAACATGATATATAAATCATGCCTTCGTTTAAGGGAAGTGTTTCAAGTTTAAATCTATTTTCTTAAATTCAAATTACCAAGGAGTGAAGGAGCATCATTTTAATTTTTTCATGTTAGATGTAAAAGTAACTGGCACAAAAGTATAATGTCAACTGTCTTTGGTTGTATATTACTTACTTTTAAAACATCACTTATGTATAAGGCCAGTTTATAAATTGTATTTATTAATATCAACAGGATTTTTAAAATTATGTAAGCAAATGCTTTATATGATAGACACTGATTGACAGAAAAATATTAAATCTAGCCTTATACTTTTATCTAACTCATTCAATCTACTTTTATTAATTATAAAAATTTTAATTGTTTTTATTTTAATAACTTAAAGTTGTTTAAAATTATATAATATTATAAATCAGAATTTATTTATGATTGATTATATGTTAAAGACTTTAATGTTCAACCTTAAGGCATTTCCAATTTTTTAAATCACTTCAAAATTTGTTCAATAACTTCAAGGAATTCTTTTCATACAATCTTCTCAGGTAGCATATATTTTTAATTCTTGACATACTGTGCATGTATGTATATCTTGTTATATTATTCATAATCTTTTCCTAAAAGGAATTTTTGAGAAATTTTAGAAATTAAGCCACTGTCTTTAAAAGGTCAATGTTGTGAAAGGGAAAACTGAAAGCCTATCTAATATATTTTAATTTTTTTGTGTTAAAATGCTTTTCTCTTCTTAGGATTTAATTTTAGCCTTAAAACTCAGCTTCTGCCAGATGCTGATTTCTTTTTGTAATAAACACAGATGAATGTTCAGCTCTATCAATCTACAGGGTCAGGTGTTGCTACAAGTTTTATTGTATTTTACTAAATATCCAACTATTTAGATCATTTGTTCCAGTTACTTAACCATAATACTAGTTTTTTTAAGGCTGAAACTCTATTCTTGTCCTACTTACTTATGAACTTTTTTGCATAACTTTCTTTTCTCTGCCTTGTGGTATTTTCAATCTGTATTTTATATATTCCTTACCTTTTTTATTATGCATTTGTAGGCAAAAAAACATTTTAATGCACATTACCAATAAGTGAATATTTATAAAATCTGTGTGTATATGTGAGTGTATACACACATATGTATATTTGAATCAAAAAGATAGTTTTCCACAATAGGTAAAATAATGACTCATACATGTATAAAATGAACATGTCAATCATTTTCTTTAGTTATTAATTAGGAAAGCATTGAAATGTTTTAACCAGTCCAAAGGAAAAACTCAAAGGATCACTTATAGGTCATGTGTCAATAGAGATTATAAAGTACATTTATAAATACATGAAAATAAATCTATCCATTGGAAGTAATCAGTTGCATTCCAGGTGACACAATTTATTTGCATATTTATTGTTAAGACCTGTTTGCTTTTCTCGAAGACAAAGTAAAGCTGATATGACCCTGAAAGGTGCATTAGATAGGAAAAAATGATCTTTTTGGTGGATTCTAAAGTCTCACAATTTTCCCTACAAATGAAAAATGTTACTTGTATTTATGAACATAAAATATGCACAATAAGAAATTTTTAGTGAGGTAAAAATAAAATAAACAATTTTAATGTTATGCTAACTCTGGTGATATTAACCAGAATCTGAAGATCTAAGTTAGGATAACAGTTTGTTACAGTATGGTGAATTAAAAACTCATACTTCAAAAAATCTTGATAATTTAAAAATTGTCTGAGCAGACTAGCCAGTGATAGTCCAAACTAGAGAATATAGCCCATTAAGCCACAATGAAATCACAATTTGCTGAAAAGAAAAGAATAAAGGGAGCTGTGGCATTAGTAATAGAATTCTAGCTTTATATATTAAGTGCATAATTAATATGCAGCCAAGTGCATAGTTAATATAACAGTTGCCTCTCTAACCAAATTTTTAATGTCTGTCATTCTTCTGGTTTATTTTTGTTGAAATCTAGAAAGGAATCTCCTATTCTCCCTCCTTGAATTTCTGTCTCTGGAGTGTCATACTGAAAAGTTCAGATGCCTGTATTTCTTCCTTTGTCAGAACCAATACTCTACAAACAATAACTCCCATAATGCAACACTTCCCTTTTCCTTCTCTGCCTCTTGTAAGTACTCATTTCACATTCTAGCTGTAATGCACAGCCACATGTCTACTTGTACCCTAAATGGATGTTTTTGAGTACCAACAATAATTATAGACATGATTAAATATAGAAATGTATGTACTGATGTGCCAACTCAGAAAACAATTTATAGATTGAGAGAAGTTACTGAATTTCAATAATGAAAGCCTTGTTTCTAAGTTAGGGATTATCAGTAATTATATATGAGATATACTTTTCTTTCCTGACTTCTTTTGTTAAAAGACACTCTTTTTACTTTTTTAGTTTTTCCTGTGAGTACTCTTCTGAGTCTAGAGAGTTATTGATGGCTATTTCAGATTTCTGTGTTTTTTTCAATACGGCATACCTTTGTATATTTTCATACACATTTCAAATTTAAGGAGGTAACAAAGTCAGACTTCAGTTTGCCATCCTAATTTGGATGCCCCAGTGTTGATGTGTGCCGAGACCAGCTCAGCAGGATGGGGCTGAAGAACAGGTGCTGTGAAACTTAAGGAAAAAGGTTAACATAAAACAAGACACAGAGACATTTATCTTAAGTAAAGGTGGGAACCAGGGAACTCAAAGTCTCAGGGACCAAGAGCACCACCTCAAGAAACCACACTGCTTTTATTGTGCTCTGTAGGATTACCTCGAGTGAGAAGGGGATTATAGGTGCAGGATATAGGTTTTTTTTAAATTATTTTAAAGGTCACATAGCCAGTTGCTGATTAAGCTTTTATTCTGACCTTTAGACACACAGCAATTATTAGTATTTGAGGAAGCTTGGTGTCAGCTATCTATGCATAGCATCTAGGGAATCACCATTGTGTTTCTGCAGACACAGCAAATTAGGTTTGCACCATGGTTCTTTCTCCTTGCCAATGCATATCCTGCTAACGACTCCTCATAAAGCCCTTGGGGCCATGAGGCTCCTCTTTCTTTTATTCTTAAGAGGACGTATCATGCTGTGCAAACGGCCCAATCTGTACAGGTCCAGCATGCCTAGACCAAGGACCAACGCATTAGTCCTCAATCATCGGACCCTATGAATAACTTATGCCTTTAGGTCTTTGTGCTTAAGCTTAAGTCATTTATCAGCACTGCGACTGTTTTCCAAGTGGAAAGGTAGGGTAAAGTAAAGCAGGACAGGATGGAGTTTTCAGCAAAGAGGCTAAGAAAATATTGTAGAAACATGTCTCATGACAGATGTGCAACCCTTGCTTTGCTGGACTAATTTTAATACTTCATACATTGACCACTTCTTCCCTGTCTAGCAGTTTCTTACACTTTTTAAATTTCCTCTTCTCTATCTGTTCCTTCATGAATTTTTTTTTTTGCATTATCTCTAAAAATAACTGGTCACCATGGACTTTATTTCTTCTAGCCACTCTTACTAGGTAGCTCATCTGTTTAACTGCAATCACAGCTATAGATTAATGACAGTATGCTATTGATCTCTTTAACTATATCCCAGGACAGTGCATGTCTAATAAATTCCAGAATGCCGTATTCTATTCTATAATGGAGTGTTCTTATTTGAATATTGGACATATCAAATTAGCAGTTAGTATTTTTTCTTAGCCCTCTCATATACTTTCATTTCCTTCATTTCTTAATATAGCCAGTGTCAATATTATCCATTCAGTGTACCAAAACCCTAATATGTAATTTATCTTTGAAATTTTTAAATCAAAGCCCTCATGTTTAATTGTACACCAAATTTTGTTGATAGTACTTGTTCAGTATCTTTCAAATATGCCTCCTCCTCTTTATCCTCACTGGCTATGCTTTAGTTCAGATCATTAATACCTCTTTCCTCTGTTAACACAACTACTTCCGAGGTGACTATAAAGCCCTTAGAACAACAATTCCCTTTTTATCTTGCTTGTCAGAATGATTCCTATAAATCAAACTGTTTTTAAGACCTTAAAGCCATTCTGTTTTTTTTAATCTAAGGCTTTCAAGAAAAAATCTAGCTCATTGTCATGACAGACAAGTGTGTAAAGACCTCTTTAGTGGCAGTTTCACCACTCCTTACATGAACAGTTAGGTTTTCTTCTGTTTCAGTGAATCTGTCTCATGCACCCCAGTCCTTTCTATCTGCCTAATGCTTTCAAAGAAAATCAGAGCAAGATAGCAGAGAAGGCAAGTTTTATTCAGGACTATTTCACGAGGGGATACTAATCCCTGATGTAGTACTGGACCCCATTCAAATGCAACAAGGGCAAGTAGGGATTTATAACTAAGGAGCAAGGAAGCTAGTGTATAGAAACTAAGAGGAGAGTGTTTGTGGGGGTGGGGTTGTTGATCCTGACTGAACTCACCTGGCAGGATTCCTGCTGAAGGCAGATTATGGTGATCAGGTACTAAGGGTGGAGAGTGAGAAATTTTAATTACAAATCAAGGGTGATCAGGTATCAAGGATAGGGAGATTCTTGCTAAACCTACTTAGCAGGGTTCTCACTAAAATTGTATTTTACAAGAAAATGCACAGATGGGCCAAGGAGAAGGCTCAGGAGCCTGACTAAAATTTGGTCAAGCAGAGAGTATTTGTCAGTGCCTCCTCATTGCACAAGACCAATCTGGGTAACAATATTTTGCATAAGATTTTCCTTGATTCTCCCATAAGGACCAGTGCCTGTTTCTGTTGAAGCATGCATTATACTACACGGCAAAATAGACTTTTGTTAACATTTCTGCAGTCTTTTCTACAACTAAACAATAGTTCTTTAGGAGATAACATTTTTTGGGTTCTCAATACTAGGCACAACATCTGACACATAGCAGATGCTCTATTTTTTTGTTTTTTGATAAAAATGAGGTGAATAATATTAAATTTACATGACTGATAGCATCTGTTTTTTATTAAGTGATTTTTAATAGAAATATGATGACGGTAAGAATCAAAGAGATATCAGAAAAGGGAAACAGTATTTGCTGAAAGCAAACCTCATCTGAGTTTCGTTATATACATAGTTACTCTGCTTAAGCAATGATTTATCTTGAATTCATAATGCAGTTTTATGAATTTCTATATTATGATATAATTCATATTTTGATAGTTTGAGAACTCTAATATTTAGTAGCTACAATACTAATGAAATATATTAATGCTAGATATTTAAAATTGGTGGTTAAATATTTACTACTTATTAGATTTTCTTACCTGCTGCTTCCTACAAATATCCTGATGATTTGCAGTACTAGGAAAGACTCTACATCTCTTTACACAGGGAGCCAGATGGCCCTCCGCCATGACCTTTGCCCAATGCTATTAGCATCCAAGGGAGCTGAGATACTCTGGCTCATTATCCACAACCAGATGTTTTCTACTTCTCTATCACTATTGCTAAGTGGCAGTTAATGTCTAGCACAATGGGTATTTGCTCGAGCCTATGATCCATGAAATGCTGTCTCTTAAAATACAAATACCACCCACTAGCAGAAACTTCTCTCTGTGCATTTGTAATTCAATCATTCTTCTTGATTAGAAATCCTGCTATAATCTTAGCACTATTTTATTTAATATTTTTCTCTCTCTCTCAGCTGTCAACAAGTAGGGCTATTTTAGCCTAAGAAAGAATAAAGTTGTACATTCAAATAACAGAAATTATTTCTGAATATTTATTGTTCCAGATAAATTATCACAATGTGTTAACTCCATAAACAGCACACAAACATCTAATTACCCCATCTCTTTCCTGAAAGTCTGATACTAAGAAAGGGAGTAGGAACTATTTTAGTTACTAGCAAGCTCTGTGCTCTGACAGGTTTAATAGTTAGTTTCCCCTGAGTTTGGCTAATGAAAGTCAGGCTTTTAGAGTCTGATCTATTCTGAGTAAACTGACATAACTGAAGTCATAGATAGACTCTAGAAAGTACCCTGACATAATTATGGGTGAGGTGTGGTAAATATCTTACTTTGTGCTATGCCAGGTGATATATGAAATATTATATCTGGTATGTGTTTTTTTCAGGTGTCTTTAAATTGCAAAGGCTTTTCATTGTATCTACTCATCTATAATGCCAGAGATAGTAGAAAGAAGGGTGAGTGTTATATACTATTGGTAAAGTGAATTCATCTATCAGGACCTACAAAATGGAAACTGCCTGTAACACATGACAAAAACAATTCCAAACCTAAGTCAGCCTGGACTTGTGGGAAACGCTTGTCAAAAAACATTAACATACCTCAATTGCCATCCTCCAGCTCAGCTTTTGCCAGCTTATTTTACCCTAGAAAATAGGACCTACTAACCTTAGAGAGAAATGCCTGACTTCCTAGACAATGATGGCCCTATTTTTGCATTGCCTTTTCTAATGCTCTATAAAACTCACTCTTACCCCAATGTTCAGGCAAAGGGCTCCGCTCATTACGAGGCATTGTACTCCCCTAACTCATGGATCGTTTTCCCTTGAGTAAAGAATAGAAAACTCCTTGGTACTAAATTGTTTTAGTTTTGTCTTGTGACATTATTAAAAACTTTGTCAAAGGCTGTTGCAGTTTTTATTAACTGGTAAGACATGCCACAAAACTAGCCCCTCTTTATAAAAATATTACATTATTTAGACTGATGATCTGTCAACTTTTACTTTTTCATCCAGTTAAGTATTTGTTACATGTTAGACATTCTCTGACAAACTGTGTATGTATTGGTAAGCATTAAAAGTAGAGAGTCTTAAAGGAGAATTGAGAAACCATATTTTGATGCTTTTATCCTTTTTCTCACAAAAGTATGGGGCTACAGTCTTCAATAAGTAAAGTTATTTTTATTTCAGTTGACTGTCTTATAAATGTCTTAAGTTAGATTTTGACTGCAGATTATATAACTTCTTTTCCCTTTGGAATTATTTATCATAATAATTTTAAACTTTAATTTTTATATAGCAATACAGATGGATAAAAGAGCTGCCAATATCCCATATCAAATGTAATAATGAAGTGTATCTGAGAAAATGCTGCTCCAAAACCAGGACAAATGGCTTGATGAGCAAATATGATTGAGGCAGGATTTGATATTCCCCTCAGTTCCTTGATGGGACTATTGTGAAAAACACATTATAGCCATATGGAGAGATTGGGCCTTCGATGTGATTTGTCCCCTGTTTGAGGCCTATTAAAAATGCTGTTTTGGGAGTTCCCATCATGGCTCAGTGGTTAACGAATCCAACTAGGAACCATGAGGTTGCAGGTTCGATCCCTGGCCTTGCTCAGTGGGTTAAGGATCTGGCATTGCCGTGACCTGTGGTGTAGGTTGCAGACATGGCTCAGATGCCCCGTTGCTGTGGCTCTGGGAACCCCCATATGCCACGGGAACAGCCCAAGAAATGGCAAAAAAGACAAAAAAAAAAATGCTGTTTGAATATGGCTCACTATTTATAAGGATTGAATTTTTCTTGCATTAAAAATAATGCCAATATATTTTTTATTTGACTTCATGCAAACATTAGTTGGTTCCTTAATGTGGTAAAGCCATGATCGCTTTCCCTAAGCAAAGCCAACCACATGTAGTAACTCAGATCTCCTAGAAGCAGAACCAGAAGCAAGGTTTAAAGTGTTAATACTTGGGAGTTGCAATGCTAGGGTGATGACACTGAGCAGAAAAAAAGAGTAAGGACATAAATAAATGGTGCTGTATAACCTTACCTACTTGGCTACTGCCTCGGTATACTTTGTAAGAAGGCACAGGAAGCTGTTCCTCAGTTATGTTTGCTCAGCATGTGAGCTGATCTGGAAAGTTTGTAGCAGTATTCTCTAGAGGAGAGGGGCTGGGGGAGCTATAGCAACGCAGGTCCTGTCTGATCCCTTTTGCATTAGTCGGACTATGTCATAGAAAGCTGGTATTCCAGTTTACCTCATCTTGCCCCTTAGAGCTTGACCAAACACCCACTGTGGGTAGGACTGTCTTATAAATGTCTTATCTAGATCTAGAGTTGGATTGGTGATTTGTTTCATGTTTCACTAAGAAAGAAAAAGGAGGGAGTAGGTGATAGGGGAATTCTCAGAATGCACACAATTTACGTGTTCAGTAAACATTCCCCCTGGGTATTTCCATAGCACTGAATTCTAATGGCTAAAGGCTACGTATAATAGTATGTCTTCATTTTTAATATGTCTGTGTCTCACTAGACTCCAGGGTCCTTGAAAACTAATATGGTACCTTTGTTGCCTCATTTATGTTTAGCATATTTCCTAAAGCCTAAAATATATGGAGTAAATGTTGAATTAATGGTTGGTTATATGAGGTAGAAAGCAAAGAGATGGGAATTCTCACACAAGGAAGAGTTTACGTATCAATGGAATCTAGCCATTGTGTTTAAGAACAGAAAAGGAGAGAACATTTATTCTTCATGCCTTAGGGCAGACATTTGGTGCCAGTTTGTTTTCACTCTTCATAATATTTTCTTTTTCATTTTACTGAGGATAGACACCAAATGGGTTATAGGGAGTACAATTGTCAAAAGCCTATTTATCACCATTTATGGAATTTAAGTTCTGGAGTGCCCTTGAAAACAAAGGAAGGATTCAGACTCTCTTCAGGGTCTCCATGAGCTGGGCTAATATCAGTATCCTCTAATTAGAAATAGAAATCATCTGTTTAAAAAAGCCAGCCAACCAAAAAACATTCTGTATCTACCACATGAAAACCATGTAATGAGTTCACAGACAACACTAACACATAATGTTTAGTAGTTGTGTATTCCTTAATAATTCTTGCTTCAATTTGTGAATTATCTATCCGAATTTTAGGAGTCTAAGAGTCACCAGAGGTGGGTCCATTTCAGAGCATTGGTTGGATAAAGAAGACTGAATAGGAGCAAGGCATATAAAACCTTATTATTAACTCTGTGTCCTTCAGCATATTGAGAGCTCCACTTACATAACTAATACATATCTCAAACTTAACATACTGGTTATTTACAGCCAAACCAATTCCTAAATTATAAAAATGTCAATATAAAATGGAAGACAGAATTTCATAACTGGAAACAGTTATGAAATTTAACATATTTAGCATATTTAACTTTACTGAAAATTAAAGTATCATATTTCTCTTTTCTAATGTCATAGGTAAATAAAAAATTTTATCATGTTTATGCCACTCTTTAACTTTGGAAATTACTAAATTAATCCATATTATATCGAAGAGGCAGTATCTAAAAGTGTGTGTGTGTGAGACATGTGTTAAAAAATAACCAAGTCAGTGAGCAGTAAAACTGGAATGGAAACCTGGCCTTTTAATATTTATTTTAGCATATTATTGCAAACCAGAGCAAATTAATTATAATTTGAGGTAAGCTATGAATCAATACATGCTTTCTTGCTGGTAGGTTTTCCTTATTGAGTTGTTGTTAATATCCTCTATACTCTAATTAAATTCTTTCCTTTTAAACTTATTCTTTTTCTTTCCTCTCCTGAAACCGTTCCCTATTTTCTCCTGTCCTTGTCAGAAGTCAGAGAACTTTGGGCTTCTAGCTAATAACAGACATTCCTAGAGGTTGAATGGTTTAATATAAATCTTCAGTGTTTGTAAGAATACTGCAAACCCTATTTGTTTACTAAATTCTAAGAAAATACTCTACTGTTAGGAAATATATCAAAATGATGAAACTCTTTGATGCCATCCATGGGAAAACAATCAATTCCCCAACAGGATAACTTTTAGTACATAGATTTTAGACTGAGCATTTTAATACTTCCCCATGGCTATGACACTTTAGGAGTTGGAAAGACTCTTCAGATTACCGAAAAGAATACCTAATAATTGTTATTTTAGTGCTTACGTTTTGTTTAGCAGAAAGGGAAAAATTGCCATATGTGGGCACCAGTAGACTCTGATAGTAGGTTGTCGTATTTCCATATGAGGGACATTTTATATTGGAAGGAGAAATACTTCCCAATGGAGCTAGAAGTGTGATGTATTTGAAGAGATTCCTTTCCCGTCCCAAATTTTTGCTCATCACCACTAGCTCTCAAGCATATGTTTATCTTTTTCCATTCACTCTGGTCACAATTGGTTTTTTTTTTCTTCACAGTTGTTACATGTGGTAAAACTATTATGGACTGCTTCCCCCACTATATTGCGTTTATCTGTTTTGTATGACTATGGGCCATTAGGATGCATTTACTCAACTGTCCATTTTCCATTTTTAATTTTCAGGGAATTAATAAATAAAACTCAGGATATAAAAACCACCAATTACTGGAACAAACTCTGTCCCTTTGTGTGCTTGTCTATATCAATGTAATAAGTTTTGATATGAACATTCATACTTTGTTTCCCATCCTTGGTTTTATACAGGAATTTCATACATGAAATGATCCTTTAAATGCATTGAAAGAAATAAGGCTTTTATATATTCAGAAACTGTTCTGATACATTTATAAAGGTCACAAAGGGACATTAAAAGATAATTTTCAAGAAAAAGGTAAAATCATGACTGGCATACAGTATCATAATGAACACATATTAACTTATTTATTTTACTCATATACTATGAGGGAATATGGAAATGCTATAACCAACTCAAAAAAAAAAAAGTCAAAACAGCACAAAAGTATATTAAGTAAAGGAATGTTGAAATGAATTACAAATAGGAACAAAACATTTTTTCCATAGTGGGGAGAAAGTCAATTAAAATCTCTACCCAAAGGACAGGACAGAATTTACATACCTATCAGAAAGGAATTTATTTAACTGACTCAAATGGAGGCTAAAAGGATTATTCAGCCCATGTACTCCTGGGAATGCTGAAGACCCAGAGTTGCCCCACTGAAGCAGGGTCAGGGTTTAACAGCATCAAGAAAGATAAGTACTTGTCTTTGAGGTTTTGGTTTAAGCATCAGTTTTTGATTTTAACTGAAACTTACAGTTAAACTTATAGTCTTATTCTCACGCCCTTTACCCAGGATCGTTGGTTCAAGGCCGAAAACCGTCAAAACAATATTTTCTGGAAATTATTTTTGGCAGCCTGAGAGTATTATTACCCAGCAAAAGTTCACAGGGCAGGAGAAGTAGATCACAACAAAGAGAGAAAAATGGCAATGGTGGAAGACAAGGAGAACACTGGGAATCCTCTAGAGTGTCTGTTATCAGCTTTTTTACAAATCCTATATTTATTCGAATCAGGTTGCCCTTTTACACAAGAAATGGAAATAAATTGACCATTGATGACTGTAATATAGGTTACCTTTAAAGCTAGACACTATGCAATATTGTCCCTAAGGAAGAATGCTTAGAAAGAAAATGTACCTGCATTGAGAATCCACCTGCCATCATAGCTACCCTTCCAGTAAGGACCTTTGAAGAGTATGACAGTCTGACCACAAAATCAAGCATAAAAACTCACAACACCCTACTGACCAGGAAATAGGTGGTCACAGAAAACTCTCCACCCTTGCGTGGCTGAACCACACTGACCCCATTTTGTCAGCTCCATCCTCCCACCCACTTCCCTCTCTTTGTGACTGAGCTGTAGCCTAACTCACAAGAATGAACCTAAGCAAAGAAATTCCCTGTCAGCTTTCACCCTTGCCTTTATCTGATATGAAAACTGGAAGAATGTCTTTTTGATGCAGATGCTTAATGGCCCACAAGGAATAACAGTCATGAGACACTATTGTTGAGAGGGGGAGGGGGTAGAGAGAGAAAAAAGCAACAACTGATTCCTAATATTGCAGACCGGCTTCTCTAGTAAGTCAGAGTCTGCTCTTAACTTTAGCCCCTTTAAGTCTCACGTGTTCCATTCCTCAATGTGTATCTGCTTTCTACTTAACAATTCTTAAATAGTGGTGTTGGCGTCAGCAAAAGTCACAGGGTGGAGATGCTTATGGATCTCCTGCCTGGGTTCCTGTACGTAATTTGCCCACAATAAACTTCATAGTTGCCTTTTACAGAGTTATTTCCTTTGTTTTTTAAATAATATTTTTCTTATTGGTTCAGAGAATGTTATTCAATATCTCTGCTGTCCAACAACCCTTAACATTGAATAATCCTCCCTTTACTGAAATATCCCAAACTGCTCCCATGGATGCTTGCTGACAACCCAGGACTGCCAAATGTGACTGAAGAAAGCAGCCTTCACTTCCAAAAATCCCAGTTTGACAGAATACTTGCCAATCCTTGTTTCTGAACCATGTCTATTTCAGCAATGCATAAGTTGTAGGAAAGCTTACAGCAGCTGAAATTGCATATTTTTTTTAAGTACTCATTAGGCCATGGACAGCCCAACTTAATCCTTTAAAGAGAATTATGAATGTATTATTGGCTTGCGTTTGTATGCTAATAACAGTGAGCTATGAAATCAGTATTAGCATAAAATGCTTAATTAAAAGTAAATGTGGCAGTAATGTGATAAATTAGAAGTTAAATTCAGATCATTTCTAATAAATGAAATGGGAACTAATTATCTGCTTCCTACTTAACAATTCTTAAATAGTGGTATTGGCATTAGCAAAAGTCACAGGGTGGAGGGTAAGACTGTTCACTAAATTTCATAGAAGAAAATAAATCAGTTACTCTTCATAAAACACTATTTGGGCATTCTTGTTTTTGCATTTTCCTAGAAAGCTGGGTGAAAATATTTCTTTCCAGTGAATAAATCTGAACTTGATAACTGATTAAATGTCTAATTCAATTGATTTAAAATTCTGGATTATAGCACAAAACATAATCTTCATTTAATTTGGAATTTTCTCCCAAATGCTCAAAAAGTAAGAGAAAAATGTAAAAAAATCTTTATTTGGATACCAGGCTAGGAGATACAAGGGGATAGATTTTTGGCAGCATTTAAGTTTAAAATTATATTTTTCTCCAATAATTATAAAAGTAAATAAGATAACTCATTTTTACTCTAATTTAGGAAAATTAGAGTAATTGCATGCTCGTACACATGCATTAACTATTCTTTGAACCTACTTACAAAACAGAAAATTGCATGCAAATTTCTAATAGAATAAAAAGCTTTCAATTCCAGTAATTCAGTTTGAACCGATTCAGTCACTATTTGGTGGAAATTTATATTTTCAGAATGTTGACATGGTTTTTTTTAACCTTAAAATAGTGCATATTCTTCAACCAATTTTGTTTTGAAAAAAATCCATAATATATATTATGTATGTAAAAGTCTTTTCAACTAATTAAAGCAAATCTAACAGTTTGTTTTTTTCAGTTACAAAGATTCTTTAGTTATAAAACCTAACAAAATCAAATTTAAACATTTAATATTATATATTTACGATAGTGTATTCTTGTTATTTGCTAGAGCATTCCTACTGAATAGTGTTTACCTTGCATAGTTGCATTTCTGTACAATTAAAAATCAAAAATATAAACTATGAAGCAAAAATATTAATAGGTAATTGTGTGTTCATAAAAATAATGCTAACGATAAGTAAAGAGGACATTTGATACTATTTTTATTCTAACTTTTACTTACTATATTTTAGGGGCATATAGTTTACAAATCATTTTTAAGTAGGTTTCTGATGATACCCTGATTCTCCACTATTTCCTAGAAGACAATATTATAAATTGTGTTAATATTGTCATTAGTAAACATAATAGATATTAATATTTTATTTTTAGATACTTTCTAATTAATATTTTTCATCAAGCTATCCATTTCTTATACACATTGGACTGTATAATTCACATGTATACTTCTAACTAAAAGTAAATGATTGTTCCATGTTAAATAAGAGCATCTCCCACATACTGTTTATCTTAAAGAACACCATCAGCCATGGTAAATGTGGTGTGATTATTCTTTAAAACAGGCAATTCTACAGAGAAAGGTAGGCATGTAAATATTACTCTTAAATTTGTATTTTGCCACACTGAAATGTATCCTATTATTCATTGAACATTCTTTTATACATGTATCAAAAGTTTCTCTCTCTAGAAATACTTGTGTGGCAAACATACTGTTTATAAAAAGCTTCTAAAAAGAAATTCATCTGATCCTATTTTTTCTCATTTTTTTCCAGTTGATTTATTTTTATTTTTTTTAATTGTTATTTCCCCAATACATTTTTTTTTTCCTACTGTACAGCATGGTGACCTAGTTACACATACATCTATACATTCTTTTTATTTATACATTTAATAAATATGTTTTTACTCATATAAATGAGTATGACACAATTCCGTAATTTGAATTGGTAAAAAATATTTTTAATACAACACAGATTTGTTTATCAAAATTTATTTTGTCTTAAGTATATAAAATTTTTAAATATTAAAGATGTATACATTATCAATTTGTTTGCTAAAAACTCCCTTATCAGGGCAAGGGTCAGTTTTGGACTAAATTCACATATTATAAATTTCATATGGTTTGTCTCAATTTGTTCATTTATTTCATGATTACATCATATTGAGAAATTATATTTATTTATCATAACCCTTGTGTGTTACTTGAATCCTAGAGTCTACTCTTAAGGATTATTGCATCTTACTAAGTAACTGGTTGAGAATAAATATATCCAATTATTTGCTCATTCAGTCATTCAACAATTTTTTTTTTTTTTAATTTAAAGCATGTTTGAAACCTACTTTGTATAAAGTACTTTGCTTTGCTCTGGAAGTAAAGAAATGAAACAGGCACAGTTATTTTCATGAGGTAATTTATAGTCTAACAGCAAGTTAGGCAGATGAAAAAAGTTTGCCAGTGTTAACATAATTTAGAGAAGAGTGGGAAAACCAAAAAGGTAGTGGTCAAATCTGATCGGAAGGGCCATAGAAATTGTTTTTTGGGAGTTTCTGTTGTGGCTCAGCAATAGTGAGCATGACTAGAAGATGTGGATTCCATCCCTGGCCTTCGCTCAGTGGGTCTGGGATCCAGCATTGCCATGAGGTTACAGATGGGGCTTGGGTCCCAAGTTGCTATGGCTGTGGTGTAGGCTTGGCAGCTGCAGCTCTGATTCAATCCCTAGCCTGGAAAGTTCCATATGCCACATGAGCAGCCCTAAAAAACCAAAAAAAGAAAGAAAGAAATTGTTTCTTAAAGCAGGAAATATATGTTAAATGATCAGGAAGTCAAGGGTAGGGAGATGTTTATAACATCAATAAGGGAAGGAATAGGAGAAAAAGCTTGAAATAGGTGGGCATGTTCAAACTACATCAAGAATATTGTTATAGTTGGACATAGAGTATTTGTGCAAAAAAATCAGGTTGCAGAAGTATGAAGATGTCAGGTAACAATGGCTAGAAATGGCCATATTGGCTAGAAAACAGTATATTTGGGATATGTAGCTTTTGAGGGATTTGAAATCATAGAATAGATGTTAAATCATAAATATTGTAACTCTCATAGTTCCTTTTAGTTGATAATAGAAAGGGACTAGATAAAAACTGACCATTTGAAGAAGGTATAAACAGATACTTTTTTTTCCAAGCAAGATTAAATAGAATGACTAGACTTATCTTCTTTAAACAAATAAATACTGGAGAGGTAATATAAAATATTTTTTCAAATATTGGATAACATCCAACAAAGGATATTGATAACAGCAGAGGGGATCCTAGAATTGCCCTAGGATACTGCCTATAGAGTTTCCACATTTGAGCACTTGAAGGGGAACACAAATGAAGCTCAAAAGTCAGATAAATTTTAAACTTAGGGGAGGACAAGAAATCTAATGTTTGCCTGACAGAGAGCAGTCAAGGAAGACCTATACTGATAAAGAGAAGTGAAGATCTACAGCAGTCGTAAAAGTCAAGAAAATTGATGCCTCCAGAAAGGAATACAGCTCTGCTAAGTCTTTGATTTTAGTCCAGTGATACTTCAGACTTCTGACCTCCAGAACTGAAAGGTCATAATTCTTGTTTTAAGTGACTATATTATAGCAGCAGTAGAAACCAATTTAAGAAGTGAAGATCATCGGACTTTAAGATGTATTATAAAGCTACTGTTATCAACATAAACGGTGTCAGTATTGACATCAAAATAGACAAGTTGATCTATGAAACAGAAGAGATTCATGAAATAGACCCACAGTTATATGAATACCTAACTTTTAACAAAAGATCTAAGACATTTCATTTGATAGACCAAGCGTTTTCTACAAACTGTGCTGAACCATTTGGCTATCCCATTGGAAAGAAGTGAAATACATATGTCAGAACGTATCAAGTTGTATATTTTAAGTATATGCTTTTATTGTACTTCAGTTATATCTCAGTTAAGCTATTTTTTCAAAACTCTTTTCTGCGATAACTCCAATTTCCCTAATTTCCTATCATGTGTTTACTTTATTGGTTGTATTAATTCAAGGTTATACTTTTCCTCTTTCCTCTGCCTGGAATATTATTCCTCTAAGATAGTTGCATGTTCTGCTCTGTCACTTTATGTAGATGTTCTGGTCAAGTGGTATCTGCAAAAGGAGCCTGTCCTTGCTCAACAGGCCACTGCATCTAGAGCAGATTGTCAAAAGTGGAACAATATAGAAATATAGAGGTAGCCAGAATTAGGTGTTACAGGTTCTTATTATTACTTCAGTGATTTTCATTTTTCCTTGTAGTAAAATAAGCCATTGTAGGATTTAAGCAGTGGCTTCTTACATTACTACAGGAGGAAAAACAAACATGATACTGACATAAACTTTAATAAAATCATTCTAGCTGCTGTGTTGTATAGGATTATAGGTGGGCAATAATGGAAGCAGGAGAGCATTTAGAGATGATGGTGATTAGAACAAACTGTTAGCTTTTTCTCTATTAATTTTCTGGTGGCATGAGTAATTCACTTCTAGAAATATTAACTATGTAATACAATAGTATTTGAAGTATTAGTTTGTGCTCAGAAAATCCTCTCTTCAACACAGTATGTTATAGACTCTTATTTGTTAAGAATCTCTACCAAAATCTCTTATTTGAAGCAGCTTAAATTAGATGAAAATAAAATCCATTTAAAGAACTGTGCATCTTGAGTATATAATCATGTGTTGTTTTTGTTTTCATTGTTTTTAGACTATCATGTTTTTGTTTGTTTGCTGGCTTGCTTGTATTATTTTGGCTGGTAATGATGCCTAATATGTAAATAGATATGGGTAGATGTATATGGTGGTATATGCTTGTCAGTGAATTGTGTGTGGTGTCTATATTTATTCATGATATTCCTGTCACTGATTTTTGTTAGGCATAAATCGAGCTAGCTGGACATCACGTGGTCTTTTCTAAGCTCTAGGGATAACATGTCTAAAATTTAAGACAATTGCATTTTGAAAAACATCTGTGGTAACTTACGGGCTAGTTGAAAGATTTTCTTTCTTAAATTGTTTTAGAGAATTCCTCAGTATGGACAATTTCCTTAAGTGACTTAAGCTCTTTACAAATCCAACTTCATAATTTATGTTCATTTTATTAGAGAACACCAAGCTTGAAAAAAAAATGAAAAATTTGTTTTTAACTCATTTGCTTTTAGCTAGTGATATACAAATATTCCTCTCTATCTTAAATTCACAATTCTACTAGAAGCCATTCTTAGGTTTGGTAGCCTTTAAGTTGGCCTCCATTGATTCCTGCGTCCTGGAATCCATGCCCTTGGATGTGGATTGGATCTAGTGACTTACTGCTAACAAATGAATACTGAAAAACTGATGGAATGCCATTACAAAGAGAATGTGAGTACCTTTTTGTACTCCCTTGCCAACTCATTATGAGGAAAGCCAACTGACACATTGTGAACTGGCCTGAGTCTCACGTGGCACAGAAATAAAGGTGGCCTCCAGCTACCAGTAAGCAAGAAACTGAGTTCCACATTTCAGTAGCCCACGAGGAACTTAATCCTTCTAACAGTCATGTGACATATTGGAAGACAATCCTTCTCTGATTGCCTTGAGAAGGCTGCAGTCTTAGCTAGCACATTGACCACAGCCTTGTGACTACACTAAGTCTTAGGACCCACATAAGTTATGTCCAAATTGCTGTAGAAATAACCTACAGAAGTGGTGCAATAATACAAAGTTTTTTGTTTTAAACTGCTAAATTTGGGTGTAAATTTTTTTTACATAGCGTTATATCACTAATATATTTTCCAATTTGTTATGTGAATTAGCACATTTAAAATGACATCTTAATTTAAGACATATAATACATTATAGCATGATATGGGGCTCCAATAATTTTCTAAACATTTATTTCTTAAATAATTGTTTATGGAGTTCCCACTGTGGCACAGTGAGTTAATAATCTGGCTTGTCTCTGTGGTATTGCCAGTTTGATCCCCAGCCCAGTGTAGTGGGTTAAGGATCCGATGTTGCCACAGCTGTGGCATAGGTCGCAGATGTGGCTTGGATTTGATCCCTGGCCCTGGAATTTCCAAATGGCATGGGTGCAGCCAAAAAAGAAAAACAAATTATTATTTTAAAACATAAGCCTTTTGAGCAATCTCCAATTTCATCTTCACATAAAAAGTTAAATAAACACAAACGTAAAATTCTCCTGGAGTTCCCATCATGGCTCAGAGTAAACAAATCTGACTAGGAACCATGAGGTTGCGGGTTCGATCCCTGGCCTTGCTCAGTGGGTTAAGGATCTGGCGTTGCTGTGAGCTGTGGTGTAGGTCGCAGACGAAGCTCAGATCTGGCATTGCATGGCTCCGGCATAGGCCAGCAGCAACAGCTCTGATTTGACCCCTAGCCTGGGAACCTCCATATGCAATAGGGTACGGCCCTATAAAGACAAAAGACAAACAACAGCAACAAGAAAATTCTCCTGAATGTTGTTGATTATCATAGTGCCAGTATTAGGCAGGACAGTCTTATTATAATTGTGTGTGTGTGTGTGTGTATAATAGTGTTAGAGGATATAGTAAACTATAAGGGTCCTGAGGGTCATAGATATGATTATTTTATTATAGCTAGAGTGGATGTTAGCATTTTTTTTTTTTTTTGGTAATTATACAGTATCCATTATCTGTATCAAAGATGTTCCCCTCTCTATTTGCATGCTATAATCTGTCAAACACTCTCCTAAACTTTTGCCCCCTGGGACATTAAACCTCCTTCTTAGCTACCTAGTTGTGCAGCACTGGCATCTCTGAATTTGGTATTTGGCTAATAGCTCTATTACCTTTCATGCTGAGTCCAAAGCTTTACCTCCTCCAATCTTTACTTTTGCCAACTGGAAAATTTTCTATCACGTCAAGAAAACCCACTGTGCAGTGTGCTTAGGGAACGGGCCCTCTCTTGCTGACTGACAGCTATTCAATAGAGAAAAGAGCCACAGAGAGATGCCGATACGTATTAAGCTCACTGAAGAGAATAAGCTTTGTATTTCAAAATGTCACTTTTCTTAGAGTTCAGTGGGAGTGAGTAGCTATAATAAGGTAATTTCTAGAGGGAACCATACTGTAGTTCATTGTATAAATAATTGATTTGATCAGCTGAAATTATTGTGCCTAGTCCTGAATGACCTTTCAGATGAATTGCTAGGTTTTCACTACAAAAGCAACCAGAGCTTATAGTAAGATGTCAAAAAAATCCATATACAGTAGTTTACTATAAAAAGAAAAGGGTATTTACATGGCATTATTTCCTTAGAATAACTACAGTATAATCACTTGTTCCCCTGTGTACAAAGTAGAGAGAGCATATTTTGGGATTAATTCTTATGTTCAAGGTCAAACACTAACAGTAAATTATTTCAACCACGTCTTATATGTGAATGTTTTAAAGAATATTTTAAACATAAAATAGAGAAACAAAAATATAAATGAGATTATACCACAGGGAAATGATTTTCTTTCTCAAGATGAAGACTTATCATTATAATATCTTAAGAGAATAGCTTCCATTAGAAAATTAACAAGCACACTTGGAATTCTACACAATGATAGACTCAATATCTCACCATGGTCTCATCCCTTACTTTATTTCCCAAACCTCATTATAATGAATCACTGATGTCTGTTCAAATAAATTTTATTCTTTCTGCTCAGAAAATTTACATAGTTGATCACATTGTCTTTCTTTCATATGCTCATTTAACACATTTGTTTTAAATTATAGAACATTATTGCTCCTTGTTAAACATTATCCAAATAATACAGATATAATAATTTAAAAATTCCTCATTCTCAGTTGCCCTAATCTCTGTTTCATTCTTCTACTCTCCATCTGTAACCGTGATCCAGTTTGTGTGCATTTTCCCAGACCTTTTAAAATGTACACTTAAGCATGTATCTCTAGCCAAATCTATGTGTATACATGTATATTCAAATATATATTCATATGAATATATTCAGTCACATATATTCATCTTAGCTACCATCTTATAATCATTTAACACAAGAGATCATTGTGCATGCTTCTCAGCATTTACCACTTAAATATTGTACATATTTTCCTCTTTTCATAATGTTTTTAATTATGAAAATTATATATATGCAAAGTAAAACTTCTTACAGTGTAGCATGAAAATAAAATTCCATGCCATATACCAGAAGTTCCTCTTTCATATTTAAGTAAAATATTTATAGCTGATTTCTTCTTAGTAGTTGCCCAGTATTTCATTGCTGAATGCATTGATATTGGTGATGGTTTTTTGGTTTTGTTTTCCCTTTTCCTATCTATGAGTTTTTTATTCATTCCTTTAAAAGTATTCTACTCACATCATGAAGCACTAAGCATTCATAGTTAAAATCAGACTGTAAAGGGCACATTTAGAGAACTGAAATGGTCTGATTCAGGTAGGCAGAACTTGGATTTAGCTGTTGAATGATTAGAACTTCTTATCACATGATCACAGTTCAATATAAACCCACTTCCCATCATCTGATCATGTAAAAGTTACAAGTCCAATTTATTTGATAATATAATGTTGGCTTATCCTTTTCAATTCTAGCAGTTCCATGGGTTGCTGTGACTGAGGGCACCAATAAATGGGGGGAATATAGGTAAAAATCAAGAATAGAATTAGCCAGTATCAGAATCCCAGGAAGATTCCATGGATGTATCTTTGGCATTATCTGTGGAAAAAATATATAGTTTTGTCAGTTCTTACATTCCTGGTCCAAGTTTTTAACTTTATCTGGAAATGACTCTGCCATTTGAGTTTGAGGAAGAGAGTTTGCTCAGTTTATCATGACATATTATTCCTCACTGCAGGGGAGTGCCACTTGGCCACCCACAATGTGAATGTGAGCCCTTTTCTTAAATTTGCTTCTGTTTTGAATAGCTAGTTCTTTAAATTCTCCACAAATATGACCTGGCCCTACTTAATTCAGTAGCCTCATTTTAAGCCACCATGCTTTATCCACATGAGTAATCTAGCATTGACTCCATTGAACCAAAGGGCTTTTCTAGTTGCAAACCTCCAAATAGGCTGCTCTTTAGAAGGCTTTGCATTTGGCCAATACCCTTTAGTTGGCTAGACGTATCACAACTTTAGCCTCCAATTACAAGGTCAAATCTGAGTGAGTCCATGTGTCCAACCCTACTCCTTTCACCTCCCTGACTAGCTAAAGAAAGAAAAATGCAAATTATTTGTGTGAACTATGAGCTCTATGAATTGAGGGTTGTCATTATATAGACGCTGCCTGGCACAGTGTTATTTGTTCAAGGCCGACATAAATATTTGTTGGTAGAAGGAAGGGAACAAAGTGGGAAGGGGGATATAAGAAGAAGGAGGAAAACAATCAGCTGTTAGAAAATGTGGTTACAGCAGTGAGAGAATGAATATACAAATAGGCAATGGCCAGATGACCTATAACAGTCAGCTCTCACTTAGAAGCCCAGGAAGCCGAATCACAGCTTCTGCAACAACATGCTCAGGACAATCAGGACCTGGTGAACAGCTACCAAATTCCATGTTTTACCCCCACTTTCAACTCAGAAAAACAAAACAAAACAAAACAAAACAAAAAAACAGTGAAAGCTAAGTTTGCATTTTCTGCCATACCAACAACCTCTAATCCGAATATTTGTGAAGGTTCCTCTTTTTCACACAGTAAAGCCTTCCTACTCCTGCCTGCCATTGAGTCTCTGCCAAACTCAAGTGATGGTAGCTGACTCCCTGCTGTAGCAAGCACTGAAGAAATGGCTCTGGCTTTTCTCATTTGATGGGCTTTCCTTTATTTCCATACCAGATGTAAGTATAACAAATAATCCTATAGGACTGTAAAATGTGGGAACATGATCAATATTGATATACCAGGTAACAAGTCATGTGTGTTGTGACCAGAATGATGAGTTAGCAGAAATTTGTTCTCAAATTCCATACTGAAGAATTCATGATGACTGGTTGGTAGTATGTAAATACTTGAGAAATTTTAATTTTTAAAAATAATTTTAAACAGTAAAAACAGTAGTAAACAGTAAAAAATACTATTTATTTCATTAATACTTTACTAGATCGTTGGTTTAGGTGCAGTGGTCAGAATCTAAATAAGTAACTCCTGGAATTCCCCTCTTGGCTTAGTGGAAACGAATCTGACTAGCATCCATGAGTTTGCAGGTTTGATCCCTGGCCTTGCTCAGCAGGTTAAGGATCTGGCATTACTGTGAGCTGTGGTGTAGGTTGCAGATATGGCTTGGATCCCTCATTGCTGTGGCTCTGGGTAGGCCGGTGGCTACAGCTCCACTTTGACCCCTTACCCTGGGAACCTCCATATCCTGTGGGTATGGCCCTAAAAAGAGGGGGGAAAAAAAAGGAACTCCTTTTTTTTTTTTTTTTTAAGAATTCTACTCAAAGATTATTACAGTATTCACTAGCATGTATTGTAAGCCCTTTAACTTTATAATGTTTAACTATTATACATGTATCCATATTATAAAGCAAATAAAGTTAATGCATTCCTAATATAGCCAGTTGCTAATAATTTTTATAAAGTCATTCAACAAGTTTTCATATGAGAAGGCTTTTTAGGAAATTCACGCTAATAAGGATGATAAAATCTGCATGAGGAATGCATACATGATAAATTATATTAATGGAGGTATAAACAATCTGTATAACGAGGTAATGAAATACTTTCTGTTAGAACAATTAAGTAAGAACTCATGGATAATGTGGCATTTAATCCATTGTCTTAAAAGTGAGTGTTTCGAAGTTGGTTAGAATCTGAATGGAAGGAAATAAGAGAAAAACCTCAAACCAAAAAAATAAAATCACAAAGATAGGAAATAGATGCTCTGGTGAGCTCTGAGTGTATGTGTGCAGAGTAGTTAAAAGGCAGTTTCACTGGAATATAGGTCTCATAAAGGAAAAAGTGTAGATAAAAGCCTGGAAACATAGGTTAGATTCAGACAGTAAAGGTAAGCACTTATTATGAATTATTGTAATGGACTGAACAGGCAGGTATTGCAGAGTGGGTCATTCACCTCCATTCTATGTCTGTTGTAACTTGTCCTACTTCAAGTTAGAGGTTATAAAGCTAAAGACTATGTTTGCCAGATGAGTTCTTAGTTCAGTTTCAACTTTGGCCTTGCTTCCTCTGAGCAGACACAGCTATATACATGTGGAATGCTGTTGGATCCCAAACTTGGGAGCACCTCACAGGTTGGGGGGCATTTAAAACTAAGCCCCCATACCCGAAGGGTGAGGAGAGACCCGAGAAAGAGAAAGCCACACTCCATGTTAGTAGGTGGCAGTTTGAATAAGCCAGAACTTACCCAGGCGAGTTATCTTGGGCGGCTGCAAGAAGAGATCTCCAAACATGCCTACCAGAACCTTAAGTTTTATTTAGAGGCCTTAGCAGGGGCCAGGCAGATGGAACCACCATTCAGTGTCATGTTTTTTTTGCCCATTCTTGCCATTGTGACTGTTAAAATGTGACCCCCAATCACTATCTATACACTGAGGATATCTGTACTGGCTACTTGGTTTTCTCTGCTTTCCTAATGCTAACTAACAGCCTGCTTTGCACAGCAGCAGGGAAAGACCCGATGCAGGGTCCAAATCAACAAAGGGCATATCTAGAATCCCCACTCAGAGGGAAAGGGCCCATATTATCAATTTGCCAATTCCTCCCCAGCTGGAAACTCTGGTGAACAGCCCTTGACTTCTTTGGAAGTTGCCTCAAGTGTTGTTAAGAACTGCATGGCATGCTGTTACTACATTAACCAAGTTACTGAATTTCAAATTCTGGCATCTTTGGCAATATGCCATCCCACTTGAATACTACCGTGGCCATTCTTCCTGTGCACCCAATAGGCTGCATCTACCAAAGGATCAGTTGCTAGGGCTTGTACCTGGGCTAGGGCATCAGCTTCCTAATTGCTAAGTCACCTCAGCGCCTTATGCACTGGATGTGGAAGACAGCGAGGGCTGCTTCAGGCTCTCACAGGCCAACCCAAATGTCTTTCCTCATATCCTGACCCCACAACACTTATAAATGATCATCCATCCTTTGGCTGCCCATTGTCCAAGCCATAGGGTTAATCCCTTAGGACAGCCCAACGATCATTGCAAAGCGGGGGTAACAGCCTGGGACTAATGAGTGACTAATCACCAGTAAAAGTGTTCTTAGCTTAGTACACTGGCTGCTGTGGTTCCTTCCTGTTTCCATCCAGATGGTGTCAGAGTTGGGCTGAATAGTGACTGCAGTCAGTGTGGGCAGATTGCCCCACTAGACCCATCTGTTATTCAGCGTCAGCAGCAATTTACCCCATTTCCTCTCTATAGGCAGCAGGGGCCACCATAAGAGTAGAGGTGGGGATTTGGAGGATCTGCATATTCTGTAGGACCTAGTAGAACCTACCTTTCCATAGAAAGAGAGCTTAGAGACATGGCATTTCTCTCCTGAAAGCCACTTAGTCAACGTGGGAGTTTGAGTCATGGCAGAGGTAGATCAGTGAAATGTATTCTCAATCTACCCATTGATAGGAAGGGAATTTTTTTTTTTTAACCATAGTATGCTATTTATGAGAGGCTTTACCTGAAGGAGTGCTGTGTACACTGCTGAGGAGGCCAAAAAGCCCTGAGAGGTACTGTGTGTTAGGATACATTCAGCTCTGATGTCAATCGGAACTATCATCTTTGGTTTCTGGGGACCAGTGAATAGTGACCCAAATGGGGCTTCTGATTTGCCCCCAGTGGCCCTCACCTGGGGACAGTCTTGGCCTGCAGCCTATTCCTGGGATGTGAGAAGCACTAACCTGAATAGAACCATATCCCAAGGTCTCTGCTGGAACAGGTGGGGCACTGAGGGAGTAGCGGCAGGATCCCACATGCTCAGGGAGATTCTCTGAGCATGTTGTTTAGGTTTAAGTCCTTTCATAGGCCAACCAACATAGCTTTGGCTTGCCAGTCTAATGTTTCAGGTGAAGTCCTGGTGGCAGAGGTGAAACCACATTTGCTTCTGGGTTACTTTTATTGGACTTTGTTCTTCTTGAGTTTTCTCTCTGTCTTGGGTCTTATCCCGAGTTCATAGCAATTTCCAGGATCTGTTGGTTTCCCCTAAATCAGCAGTGGACTTTCTGACATCATAAATGTCTTGTCTGTGGAATTTCTGCCTTGGTGCAACAAAAACGAATCCAACTAGGAACCATGAGGTTGTGGGTTCGATCCCTGGCCCTGCTCAGTGGGTTAAGGATCCAGCATTGCCATGAGCTGCGGTGTAGGTCACAGACGTGTCTCAGATCTGGCATTGCTGTGGCTGTGGTGTAGGCCAGAAGCTTGTATCTCTGATTAGACCCCTTATCCTGTGATCCTCCATATGTCATGAGTGCAGCCCTAAAAAGCAAAAAAAGGGAGGAAGGAAGGAAGAAAGAAAAGAAAAGAAAGAAAGAAAGAAAGATGGATGGATAGATGGATGGATGTCTTGTCTTAGACCTGTGTTCAGCATGGACCTCAGGGTCCCATTCCAGGTGCTAGGGGTGGAATGGAATACCTTGGGCTCTCATTCTTGTAGTGCATGAGGCCTGATTAGGTCCTTCAAGGAAAGGGACACAGATGGCCTCCTCTGTAGGCTTCTAGGATCCCACATGCTCAGGGAGATTCTCTTCTTTGAGCCAAGGCAGGATAGAATAATCCAGTCTGTTAGAGGATAATCCTTTAATTCCCTGAGTGTGATGCAGGCGCTGCTGGAGAGCAGGGTGTGTGGTAATCTGAATCATTTTCTCTGCCTTCTGCCCAGTGAGAAAAATGACATCCCACTGCCCCCCATCCCCGAGCCCGCAGCCGTGCAGTAACCATGCTGAATACTTTCCCTGGTCTTTTGTTGGAACTTGGCAGCTATATCAATAAACTCAGTGGGCATATAGTCTCTCCTTGTGAACCTCTCTTGAATTGGAAGCTGCTCCCCCCCGGCTGTGGTTGTCGTTGCTATGCTTTTGCTTTCCTTTGTATTTGAGATCAGAAAGCATGGAAGACTTCACTCATTTCACTGTCAATCACCACAGCATCCTCCTCTGAGCTTTCTTCCCTTTCCCAGGGACTCCAGCTCTGAACGTCCCAACCAGGCTTTGTCACAAACACTTAGACCTTAAGCCAAAACAGCTAGCGCCCTCCTAGCTTTGCAAAATGGTGCCTTAATTTCTCCAACTTATCATCCTGCCCTCCCACTTTGTTTGCCAGTCCTGAAGCCAGCAGAGAAGTGAACAACCTATGTGTCCTTTTTATTTGTTTTTATAATTTTCTAACTCAAATTTTGGCCTTTATTCAGGCATCAGTGTCCAGCTAAATTGCCCACAATAGAAGCCAACACCCTCTGGCAGGCATTTCTTTGCCAGAGGGTGCTATGTGCAGTTCCTTAACACAAGCATTAAACTGTTTTCAGGATGTCCACCTACTCATGTGATATTCCATAAGCACCTAATTTACGAGATATCCTTACCACATCAAGGTCAACAGCCAACATGGGATTTTTCCCACAATCTCCTCTTTCTCAAGGCCTGTTTCTTTGGTCTCCTGACCAGTAAGCTGGTTGTTGGTTCACAACCTCAGGAGTTCCTTAGCACAGGGTACTGGAAACTGGTCTCTGTACATGGAGAACAAGGAGAGACTGAAGAAGACAGGCCATTCCAGATTGGTAGGCGGCAGTTTGAATAAGCAAGAAAACACACTTGTCTTGGGTGGCAGCAAGACTGGTAGATTTCCATACATACTCTTGAGACTTTTAGGAGTTTATGTATAGAATCTTGAGTTTATATAGCCTTAATGGGGTTCAGTCATGTGTACAGTCTAGATCTCAATAACGCATTACTGTCTTAAAGATGCATCCTTGAAGTATCTCCTAGTACAGGAACAGTTGGTGGAACGTACATGATATCTTCTCTTTCTGCCGAAATGGTCATGTGTGTATACATCTGATTAACTTTTTGTTCAATGATACAAGAGAGCCTATGTATTCTTTTGGTGTTGTGGCTGTGGAAGGCATAGCATAGATTATCTGCTTTGTCACCATTGATCAGGTGTGAGAGAGTATGAACTTCAACTAGCAGCCGAGGCAGTGGTTTTGATTTCCCAATTTTAGGTAATGACAGAGATACCAGATTCCTGGTGGACTCATTTTGCAGTGTTGTTTTACTAAGATTTCATAGGAACCGGATCCATTTCTCAACAATTTTAAGTGCTTTAAATACATTTCTGTTTAAATTGGCTAAAGCCATTTCTGTAATAGGCAACTATGCTGTGTGACATGCATTAAAACAACACAAATATTTTCATTTTCTTTCATTCTAGATCAGTGGTCTGCTATTGTGGGTGATTTTGCCTCCCCTGAAGACATTTGGCAATGTGTAGAGACATATTTGAGTTGTCACAACTGGGAGATATGCTAGTGGCGTCCAGTGGGTAGAGGTCAAGGATATGGCAAATATATTATAGAATATGCAGACAGCTCTGCCACTGCCGTCACTACCATCACCATCTGCAAGTAAATTATCTAGCCCAAAATGTCAATAATACCAAGACTGATAAATCCGGACCTAAATAAGGTTCTAGGACTTTGTAAGGGTGAAGAGTAGGATGTAAGAAATATGTTCAGGACTAAAATTGATGATGCAATTAACTTAAAATGTGTATGGCAAGCCGAACATTTTTTGGAAAGGACATAATAAATTAACTCAGGATGCATTTAATGCTTTATGTTTAATTCATGAAAGAAATGCATATACAGGGTTTTACACATGTCACACACTTGTCTAAGTACATTGTAATTATTAACTTATTTAATTCTCTCAACAACTCTGTGGGATTAGTAACATTATTTTCCACAAATAAGTTAACTGCTATACCAAACCACTCTCAATTATCAGTGGTTTTATACAATTGAGGTTTATTTTTCACATACATCAGAGTCCAATGTGTGTTAGCAGAATTCAGGTTCCTTTCTTCATTTGGCTTCTCTATCCATTTTAGAGAAAAGATCCTCCCCAGTGTGCCCTCTTTTAATTCTTTAGCCATAGACTCATATGCATATTAAAATGATTATTTCACATTTAACTAGGAACAATGAAAGGATGTGTATTTCCTCCATTTCTATCTAATTGTTTACTGGAGGTGCTACCTGGTGCAGTAAGGAAAAAAAGTAAGAAAGGAGATTAATAAAACCTGTTTTATTTGCAGATGTTCTGCTGGTTGTACACAGAGCTATATACAAGATACAAAAGATCCTATAAGTCAGTGCAGAAGGACACAATGTACAAGGTCAATGTAAAATAAAAGTCATTGAGTTTCTGTGAACTTTTATTTCTACACATTTTTAAATTTAGAAAGCAATTTTAAAATAAAATTTAAAATATTTATACGGTTTACAATAGCGTAAACCATCTGAGATCTTGGACACTGTAAACTACAACATTTGGGGGGAGAAATGAAAGGAGATCTAATAGATGAAAAGCTATATTGTGTTCATACATCAAAGGATTCAATAGTATTAAGTAAGCTTTGACCAAATCTATGTAATCAAAATAATCTCTGTATAAGTCTCCTCATTATGTCAGAGAGCTAATTTTAAAATTACAGTAGAAATAAAAAAATATTCAAAATAATTTTTAAAAAGACCAAATATGAGTACTTCCACTATCAGAGTTCAATGTTTAATATGCTACTTTAATCAATGCAATATTATTATTGTAAGGAAAGAACTGAGTTTCATTGGAACACAATGTATAGTCCACAAATAGATTCTCACATGTATGGTCCCTCAAAAATGTGTCAAGTTAATTCAATACAGAAATGAATATTTTGAAACCCAGAATTCTCAGTTTATAAATCTTAGAAACCATCCTTGGAAAAACATAGTCCCTAGCTATATTCTTTATTTAATTACTACTTTCATCTTATTACCCATCAATGGAGCTTCCTTGTCTCCATATTCAACCTCCACATGTCAAATTATAGATCCAAATAGAAAAAAATATATAATCTAGATTTAATTATTTGCCTTTCCATTTAATTATTTGTATTCTTGAATACTAATATTCTAAACCATTAACTTATCTAATGTCACTTCTCAAATATCTTTGAAATATCTTTAAAGAGAACCCCAAAAATGTTCTTAGATCTCTGTCTAGCTATACATAATTTACTTGTCAAGCAACCAACTTACAGTAAATGACACAAAATATTATATCAATTGGAATTTTTGAAGGAACAAGTTTATTCTCTCTAGGTTTTTACCAATGCATAAAAATAGTTTAGATTAGTTGTATAAACTTTTAAAACTTTCCTTTTCTTTTTATTTGTGATCTACTGATATATTGTTATTCTAAATGTATACTGTCTACCTATTATGATTTAGCTTTATTAAATCTTAAACATAGCAAAGCTAAACTGAATGGGTAATGCCAATTCTATCTATGAGGCAAGTCCTTCAAACATACTCATTACCATTTGATATGTTAACTTAGCAGTGGATTCTACTCAGAACAAAAGTGACAAAATCATAATCATTTGTTTTGGAATAAATAAGGTCATTTTTCGGTGAAGAAAAGCTGATAAAACAATGTATTTGAGGGATTGTATCTTTTTTTTTTTTTTTTTTTTTTTTTTTTTTTGGTCTTTTTGCCTTTTCTAGGGCTGCTTCTGTGGCATATGGAGGTTCCCAGGCTAGGGATCTAATCGGAGCTGTAGCCACCGGCCTATACCAGAGCCACAGCAATGTGGGATGTGAGCCGCATCTGCAGCCTTCACCACAGCTCACAGCAACACCGAATCCTTAATCCACTGAGCAAGGCCAGGGATCGAACCCGCAACCTCATGGTTCCTAGTTGGATTTGTTAACTACTGAGCCACGATGGGAACTCCAGGGATTGTATCTTAATGTTAGGGGATAATAAGAATAAGGACTGAGCTATCTGATGGCCACAATGGTTGTTTTGTTATGTAGTTAAGACATTATTAATATAATGGAACATCTTCATAAAACAATGTCTTTGCTTGCAAGCCAGCTGCCAATGTGATACAAAAGCACTTACTGAAAACAAGTATCATACTAAAACTAAGATGACTTTCAAAACATGGGATAATGTTCTCATAGGTAGGCTTTATTTTTATAGTAAAATAATGTTACATCACAAGATAATATGATCCTGTGTGGAAGCAGGTGGTTAAGGAAAAAATAAATTGCTAGCAGATATCTAATTATAATATACTTTTAGTCTTTCATGATAAACAACAGATGTGTGTTTATGAAAATGCATTATAGTAGTATCAGGTCAATAGAGTTTAAATGAAAAAGGCTTAATTTATCTGTACTCCCATTTGAATTCAAGGGACTGGCCTATTTAAAAGAGCCACAATTTAATGTAACATGAGTTCAAAGGAGATTTGTTTAAACGGACCAATGAATAATTTTTTTATTAATTGTCCAGATAGAAAGGAAGATAATTTCATAGTGCAAATAAACATGTAAGAAAATAACACATCAAAACAGGACATATTAGAGCAGATATAAAAATAATATTTTAAAATAATAAAGGCTAAATCAAATCACCCTGTTTATTTCCTAAATATTGATAGTATATTGAAGTATTTCATGGTTTAATTTCCTTTCTAACATGTAGTGATGGTAAATTTATTTTGTATCATCAATTATCAATTATCTGAATTTCTTTTGTTAAAGAAGGAAAATAGGCATTTAAGGACAAAACAAGTAACCACAATAACTTGACTATTGAAATATTTCCTGTCTGTGAGTTGGAAAAATTAAAAGAATGAATTTGGAGTTCAGAGTGATAACAAACCCATTTTACTCATTAATAGCTGTGAAACACAGCAATACTTAAGTTGTGTTTTCAAAAGCTAACTAGATACATTTACAAACCTTATACTATGCCGTGAAAAGGAAGCAATATGATATTTGAAGTTATTTTCAGACCTTATTTAACTCTTCTGTATTATTATTTATATACTATTAATATGTTTTAAGGAACTGCATTGGTGCTATCAAAATATATAGTATTATTTAATGCACTGAATTCTCAATTACTAAAGGTTAATGACTTAGGTCATGTTTTTATGTATACTTTCTCCATTTTCCATGTAGTATGTAATTCATATTATCTAATCCTTTTATTTGAATTAGCCTATCACACTGTTACCATTTAGTATTGGCACAGCTCAACGAAAGAGACTATTTGCTATAGTCTTTCCTCTAATGGTAGATAATATAAATAGAGATATGTGGCATTTACACATGTAAATTAGCAGCTAAAATAAAGACAGTGGTTGTTGAAACCACACTTAAGTGCTTTAGAAGTTTAAAAACCATTAAAAACAGATTTGAAGGAATCCTTAGGCAAAGGTTCATGAAAGAAACAGCATTTAATCTGCATCTTTTATCCCAATTATCTATTGCTATATAACATACCACTGCAAGTTTTTGTGGATTAAAAAACAACCCTTTTATGACACTCATAGACTGAAGAATTCAGACAAGCACAGTGGAGATGCTTTGACTCTGTCCCCACAGTATGATCTGTGAGGCCACAATTTGCAACACTCAGATGCCAGAGGGATAGATCATCTGGAGGCTTCTTCCCTGATTTGTTGGCTATGTGAACAGAGATGCCTCAAAATCAAGAGTCAGTGGGAACTGCCATCCAGAGAGCATACACATGACTTCTCCTTTTGACTTGAGCTCCTCACAGTGTAGCGATTGGTTTCTGAGTGCAAGATCCAGAATGGGAGAGTCAGCAAGTGTCAGAGCAAGCTTTCCAAGAAGCTGCCTGGACCTTATCAGAAGCCGCATAGCATCACTTCTTCTGTCTTCTATTGGTCAAAGCAGACACAAGTCCATCCAGATTCATGTTAAGGGTATGTTAAAATGGAAACTATAGAGGGTCTGAGATAATATCCACTTGTTACATAAATGAGCCAAAGATGAATTAGGTATACTGGCCCTGTATTTACTTCACAGTAGGCTAGGGCCCATTTGCTCAAATGCCTACGGGTGTCAAATTTTTGCAATCCATTTATTTTAAAGACAGCCCAAGTAAGCAGATATTTTAACCATTTTGAAACTGATTACTTTGAATACTCACATGAAATTTGTGCTTCAAATCTGCAGCATCAGTGAGATAAACCCTGAGGTTATAAATGACAGCAAGGGCATTTCCTGCCCTTCAGAATTCTCTGACTCAGAATTTACCATTTTGCCGTTAACAGCATGCAGATGGACAGGTGAGCCCCTTTGGTCTTGTTCCTCCCTGGAAGTTTCCTTGCCTTCCTCATTTTTTGGGTAGTGGCCCCCATGCTATGATTTCTGGAAGGTCTCATGCTAGGATCCATTCCCCGTACCCCCACGCAAACCTGTCAAAGCAAACCCCCCCCCAAAAAAAGCTTGCTGTATGCTACTGCCACCTCGTGGTCACATATTTTTTCCTTGATCAGCTACCAAATCCATCTAACTCACTATTACATTTATATGCAAACAAACAAGTCAACACATTGTGTGTGTATATAGGCACGAGACACAAGCCTTTCTGGATCAGAGAAACAGACAGCTGGTTACTCATAGCAAAATGCAGCAGCCAGAGTCCCAGTCCCCACAAAGCAATATGATGATAATCAAACACAAAATTGAGATTCTGAGATTCTATATTGAATGCCCATCTCCCCTCCAGAAAGAGGAGAAGGATAGGAAAAGAGGTTCATTACCCTCGGATGTAAGCAGATGTCTCTAGGAGGGGAAAAAAGAAAGGGTATTAAGACTCTAAATCCCTTAAGAGGTTCCTATTTTTAGAGATTCTCTACAGCGTCCAAGTTTGTCATGCAAACATCCTTTCTGTGTCCTTTGCTCACAAGGCCTGGACCATGCAGAGATGTGTGTCTGTTTCAGCAAAATTGTCTCCCAAGAGGGTAGAGGCCCACCTTTTGAGAGGATAGCTTGTCTCTGTTTCATGTGTCTAAGGCTTTGGATAGGAAGACAGAAAGGGCTTGAGATGAGTCCCTTGCCTTGGGCTGCAATCTCCTGGGGGCTCCTTTACTCACATGTCTGGTGAGCTTGAAAGTTCTGCTCACTTGGGATTTTTGACCAGAACTCATACACATGGCTTCTCCATCTGTGGTGGAGTTTTCACACATGGACTCATTGGTCTTAGTGATTTCTCCACTGATCACTTGCCACAGCAAAGATTTCAAGAGGACTAGAAGGAAGCTGCATGACTTTTCATGACCAGCTTTGGAAATCACATGGAATCACTTCTGCTTCGCTCGACTGGTTAACACAATCACAAGGCTGACTAATACACTTTACACTATAGGAGGGGACATAAAGCAAACTTACCAATGAGAGGAATCAATTAAGACTGTTTTAAAATACCACAATCTTGAAAGATAACTGGAAGTGTGCCTCAGAGGGAGTATGTAAACAAAGATCCAAAGGTATATAAGCAACACTAGGCAAAAATCATAAGGTATATCAATTAGTAGTCACATCTGACCTAAGAGCAGGTATTAGAGTTGGAAGATTGGGTAATAAAACGCTAAAAGTTCATTGAGCAAGTGATCAGTATTCCTGAATGCCAGGATAAGTAGGTGTGTTTCTCTTTTAGGAAATAAAATTTGCTATATCTAAATTAGTTATTTTAGGAAAAATGAGAACTTTGTTAGACTATACTTTTTTTTTACACTTCACATTGTTGGGGAGAATGACATTTCCCCCTCTTTCCAAATTCTGGATGGTTTAAGAATTAAATTGACATGAGAAAGATTAACAGAAAATCAAACAAACTTTAATAAGGTGTACAGGGGAGAGACCCAGAAAACTTGAGTATATCTTGCCAAATGGCCAAACCCCTCACCTTAAATATCATCCTCAGCTAAAGACAGAAGAGGTTGTTGGTGGTAATGGTTTGGGGCTTGGAGGAAGGCGATTCACATAAAGGTGGGACACAGGATGAACTCTGATCTTTAGGCCCTGCAGAGTTTCCCCACCACATCTAGTTTGTATGCTCGACAGCTATCTCTGTTCTGGGAACAGCACCTTTATCTCCATTCTTTTTGTGTGTGTGTGTGTGTCTTTTTGCCATTTCTAGGGCCGATCCTGCGGCATATGGAGGTTCCCAGGCTAGGGGTCTAATTGGAGCTGTAGCCGCCGGCCTATGCCAGAGCCACAGCAACACAGGATCCTTAACCCACTGAGCAAGGCCAGGGATCGAACCCGCAACCTCATGGTTCCTAGTCGGATTCGTAAACCACTGAGCCACGACAGGAACTCCTATCTCCATTCTTTTAGGTACTTAAGTGGAAGATGACAAAAAACATTTCCTAAGACTTACTCGTTCTTAAAAGTAATCATCCTAAATTAACCCTCACTGCAAAGAGATACATTTTGAGCTGGCAACTTTTGCTCTTATATAACCTATTTACCTGTTTATTCTTATTATCTATTGAGATTTAATGTAATCTTTACACTATCCCTCTTGGTCTTATGATGCCTGGGCTTTTAATATTTTTTTTAAATAATTAAAATGTATCTTATGGCTAAAAAGGAAATTTTTGAAGAAAACATGTGATAGAGCTCATGTAACTTCTCAGAAAAAATGTTAAGTGGTCAATTCAAAGGTATAAAGGTATAATTGGCCATTTATGTATAATTTAATTGCCTGATAATTCAAAAGACTGAAAAAAGTTTTTCTTATTCCAGGAAAATCATAGATAAATAATTTATTATAATCTTCCCAATCAAGAAAGAGATGAACTACCATATTTTGGTGCCCGAAACCAAGGCAGACACTTCACTTAAAAGCATTAATTTAGGAGTTCCCGTCGTGGCTCAGTGGTTAACGAATCTGACTAGGAACCATGAGGTTGTGGGTTCAGTCCCTGTCCTTGCTCAGTGGGTTAAGAATCCGACATTGCTGTGAGCTGTGGTGTAGGTTGCAGACACAGCTCGGATCCCGCGTTGCTGTGGCTGTGGTGTAGGCCAGTGGCTACTGCTCCGATTTGACACCTAGCCTGGGAACCTCCATATGCCTCAGGGGCAGCCCAAGAAATGGCAAAAAGACCAAAAAAAAAAAAAAAAAAAAAAAAGCATCAATTTAACTCTAAAACCTATCCCATTTATTTTTTTTTAAAAATTGAGGAGTTCCCGTCGTGGCGCAGTGGTTAACGAATCCGACTAGGAACCATGAGGTTGCGGGTTCGGTCCCTGCCCTTGCTCAGTGGGTTAACGATCCGGCGTTGCCATGAGCTGTGGTGTAGGTTGCAGACGCGGCTCGGATCCCGCGTTGCTGTGGCTCTGGCGTAGGCCGGTGGCTACAGCTCCGATTCAACCCCTAGCCTGGGAACCTCCATATGCCGCAGGAGCAGCCCAAGAAATAGCAACAACAACAACAACAAAAAAAGACAAAAGACAAAAAAAAAAAAAAATTGAGAAAAATAATTTTATGCACAGATATCTTGAGGGACACAATCCTGTTTACTAATAAGTGGTAGAACCAGAATTCAAAGGCAGGCCCCTCTAGACTAAAGCCTGAGCTTTTCCTATACCATTTGTCCACCTGATTCCCATCATTAGACAGTTTGGTTGTGTCTTGTATTTTTGTTTATTTGTATTTGTATTTTGATACAAATCAAAATGCAAGTCTAAGATGTAGAGGCAGATGTTAAACTTGTTGGTCCAGGGAAATAGAAATTACTGTCTTGCTTTTTCTTGTGCTAAGATAAGATGTTACATTCTTTTTTTTTTTTTTTTTTCCAATGACCACACTTATGGCCTATGAAAGTTCCCCAGCCCAGGGATTGACTCCAAGCTGCAGCTGCAGTAACACTGGATCCTTTAAACTACTACAAAGATCTGGGGATCAAACCCACACCTCTCCACCAATCCAGGGTGCTGCAGCTGGATTCTTAACTCACTGTGCCACAGCAGAAACTTACTAAGAAGTTACGTGTTTAAAAAAAAAAAAATTATCTTTTAAAAATTCAAACTGAACACAGGATGATCCAATTTCCCTAAATTATCTTCCTATACTTCAGCTGTATCTAGATTAGACAGAGAAGTATTTTCAAGTAAAGGTATTAAAATATATTTTTGACTCATATTCAGAGATTTTAAAGGGATTTATTCATAAATTCTATTTTGAAACATTTGCTTCAGAGAAGAAAGGTTAGACAGAAAAATTTACAGAAGCATAAAGTTTCAAAAAGAAGTAAAAATGCTCATAACAAAATCTTTTAAGTAACAAAGTCAGTAAGATCCACTCTTACCAGGACCTTACCCTTCAGTAAAGTTTGTTAAGCTAGTTTTCTCATTATAAATTTTAGTCAGCTTTCCTCTTTTTTTTTTTTCTCTTTATTTCTGTGGTAAAGAAGCCAATGCCTAAGAGTGCCCAGGGAAACTGTTTAAAAAATGCTCTCTTTTGCTTCTTGGCCATAAAATAGAAAGTATAATATATTCATATGAATAAATAGACTGGCATCTGATTTCCTTATTCATGAAGTTGATGCAGTCCCGTGGTAGGATGTACTTTGCTTTATTACAAAAGACACTTTCTCCCATCATTGCAGAATGATCCATTAGGGCAGAATGCTTCATATCCTTGCGCACTCTTCCATTACCTAGAGCCCATTGGTGTTGCAACGTGACTCTGGATCACTCAGTCTAAGTGCAGACACATGGAAAGAATGTTGATGATAGCTCAGTGAAAAAGAAGAAGAAAAAAAAATGCTCTTTGTTATCCTAGGGAAAGTATAGTAATAGTATTAACAAATACAAAAATATTGAGAGAAATTAAATTTGTCAGGATCTCAGCAAAACCCCTATACTGAGGGAATACACCAGGAAAGAAAATGCATTTGAGCAAATAACTTGAAGGTAGGGAAAATTCACTACTTAAATACCCCTAACCCTCAGGACCCACTTACTACTTGAGAGAGGAAACCACTTGAGAGGAGAACTATGCTTTCTCTTTTACCCCACTATTGTACCTGTGGAAAGGTTAGATACATAAGTATATGCACAAAGGAAGGAAAGAGATGAAAGGAAGTGCACACATTTAGATATGTTAATAAAACATTTCATAGAAATATGGCTTGGAGACTGCAGAGTTTAATATGGTATATTGATAAACACAGTTCTCACAGAGTTTGGAGGCAAAATGACTCATCTTTTGCTTCTCTCTCTTTTGAGAAACAAAAGACATTTTTCGTTTTCTTCAGGATGCTAAAATAAAACCACTTAAGAGTGAAATTCACAAAGAAAGAACTATGTGGAGGAAGATGAGACACAATATATTCGTTTATGTTTTAAGCTGTCAAAATTTTTCATTTTCCTCTATGACTCATTTTACTTTAAAATATGAGATCAATGATATAAGCAGTGGCAGTTTTCAGCCCTAATTTTTCTCTCAAGCAGAAATTTCCTAACTTCTCTAAGTAAGGCTGAGGAGACTTTCTCATTTCATAATAAATACATGCATATTATCAGAAAATTACAGTTTCTCTCATAATTATGCTTTATTTGTACTTAGGTATACCCTCTGAAATTTTTCAGATTACTCCTCTTTTAGTAAATGTGAAGAACTCACTAATTATAATCTCAAATAAAGCTCTTTCAACAGGTAAAAAAAAATATATAAAACTAATTTTTGATTGGTCCTTATATAAAAACATAAAATTAAAATATAATTAAAATTATATGGCTACATCTTTCACTTCCTATGAATATTTTAATAAGCTCTAGGTAGCACAGGGTACACTCAGGAAAAACTCATTCATGTGTTTGTATACATGAATATTCTCTTGTTAAAGAATATTCATCTATACCAATATTCGAGTATTATAAATTTAGTAATTATATGTATTTCATAGTTAAGTAAATCTGCATCTCTCCATCCTATTGTTACTTATGTAATCTAGTCTATCATCATCTTTGAGCTGGAACATTGCCCTAGTTTCTAGTAATGAACATTTTGGATCTACTTCCCACACCACAGAGTAGGGTTTTTGTTTGTTTGTTTGTTTGTTTTTGAGATTCAGTGACCTCAGTGTCTTGTCACTTGCTTCAAAACATTTACTGACTTGCTCTTGGCTTCTGAATTGAGTTTATAAAGCTCTTTGAACAGAGATTGCAAATTCTTCATGGTCCAATACCTGGTTGTCTCCCTTCTTCTGGCCCTTCTCACTTTCCTCTGCCCTTCCCACTTGGCAGTCCAAGTTTCATGAATACACCAGCTACTGTAGTATGTTAATTATACCAATGGTGCTTCTTACTTTGGAGTGTCTAGATAAATTCTCATTCTTGAAGCCTGAATTTAGACACTGTTCCCCTATGAAGCCTCCATGAACCCTCTTATCCTTTTTGGTTGGGGATCCTTCCTCTGGGCTTCCATGATGGCTTATAGACTTATTCATATTTTACTGAACTGTGAGTCCTTGGTGGATTGGAACTGCGTCTTTCAGATATTCCACGTGCATATCAGGTGATTGCTTTACGTAATGAAACTGCTTGTCATGCTGTAGATGCTCAGTCAGTATTTATGGGATGAGACACAATTACTGAAGTTGCATGTACAAAATATAAACATTGCTTTCTTTTTTCCATTGAATGAGAATGAATTCTGGAATGTTTATCTCCATCTTAATTTTTTTTTTCCTTAAAAGTTAAATCTTAATTTTCTTGCAAAAAATTAAGAAATTTCTCTGACATCCTAAAAATGATTCCCATTCTAATGCTGAACAGGACTAGATACTCAATATTTGACCAAATCAAATACAAAAATACATATCTGTAAATCAGATCCATCCTCACCCTGAAATTACTTATTACTTCATTGTATTTTACATGATTTTTTTTATTGTTGACTTTACATTTCCATCTTTTAAAGTACTTTGAATTTACTTTATATGCCAGAGTACTTTCTATGCTAAAGTACTTTGTGTTGTTTTTCTGTTAAAAAAAAAATTTTATGCAAAGCAAAATAGCTCTTTGTTTACTGTCATTTTAATTACTTCTAACATGAATTTGTTTTTAGGTATATTGGGTTGATTATTCTTTTCTAGTTCATGTATTTGTTAAGATACAGGAATAGTTTAGAGACTGTGTAGTGTTTTCATAATGATAACTGAGAATTAATAACAAAATTAATTCCAAGCAACTATACAACAGTAAAAGAATGTTTATAAAAATATATGAATTCATAAATAGCATAAATTTTCCTATTGGTATAGTGGGACCTGTGTTTTTGAATAATATGATTAGTGAGATGAAGAGCATAAAGTTTAAGGACAGTTTAACATTTAAACATTCTGAGAAGGCTTGTTATCATTTTGACTATAAATATCATTAACATAAATAGTGTTATTTTGCTATAACATTTCTACAAAGTCGTGAAATTATCAAATGACTTCTGATCTAAACATTTATATAATTATGATAAAAGGCAATAAATTACATTTTCAAGATTATTCAAATGAAGCATTATTTGGCCAAATAGTTCAAACATATAAAAGAACTATGGTCACTTCGCAATGATTCCTGAATTAAATGTAAATGGAATGAATTACATAGCATTTTACTTAGAGGATTAACTCAGAAGAGCTCAAATGGGTACCTGACTTATCTAGATAATTACTTAAATTCCCTGTTTAATTGTCCCTGAAAGAGAAACTATAGCAAAGATTAAAGTCTAGATGTTAGCATGTCTTTGCATACTAGGGAAATATGAAAACATGTTCTGAGTTTTGTAGATCGTCTTAACTGGAACTTACAAAATGGAAAATGATCCCAAGGGAAAAATAACTCTAAATATTGTTAAACACTGGAAAATAACAATGGTGTATTTCTAAGATGTCACATAGTAGAACAAAATCTCTAGAAGGGAACTAAATCTCTAGAAGGTAACAAAAGAGTAACAAGCAGGTGGAAATACAAGTATAGAATGAAGAGTAGAAGTACATGGCTCTTTAAATGCACTAAAATAAGCCCAATATGTAAGAATTTTAATTAAAAATAGAGTATACTTCTTTATGTCTCAGTTTTCTATGGTACTTATATTTATTATTGCTGGTGAATCTCTGCTTGAACATTGTTCCATATGAAAGGGACCTTGGAGTTCCCGTCATGGCTCACTGGAAATGAATCTGATGAGTATCTATGAGGACACAGGTTAGATCCCTGGCCTTGCTTGGTGGGTTAAGGATCCAGCGTTACTGTGAGCTGTGGTGTAGGTCGCAGACATGGCTCAGGCTTGCATCTGGTGTTGCTATGCTGTGGTGTAGGCCAGAGGCTATAGCTCTGATTCGACCACTAGCCTGGGAACCTCCATCTCCTGCGGGTGTGACCCTAAAGAGACAAAAAGAAAAAAAGAAAAGGAAAGAAAAGGGACTTGGTAAAAAGGTGAATAGCCTTGTGTGCAAATCAAAACATCTTTCCAAAGACATATGTTCTAATTTAGGAGCCATTTGGAGATGTCACTTAAATTTTAGTTGTACGATGACAACTTTAAAATTTCAAAGTTTTTCCCACATCACACATTGATAATTGGATTTTTAAAAATAGTCCTGTTAAATAACTCCTATTAATGTAATTCTTATGAAATTGGAGAGATGCAAATGGATATTTTTATTTTATACGTAAGGAAATCTAAGTTTTATGTCTCTTTTAGTCAGATGTTGAACAACTTAATTGATTAATTGTATATATATTAGGTTCTTGTTATCTATATAAGTGAATTTTTGCCTAAGTGGTTTTTTTACAGTGATGAATCTTTTCTCACTCATTAAGTGTGTATTTTAATAAATGTAAATATGAATATAAGCATATCAAGTGCATAGGAACATATGTATGCCTGTATATATGTGTATATATACATGTATATTTGCATATATAGAGACATATATATATACATATATATATATAAATCCCTATATACTAAGGTAAATAAGAAATAAAGCAAATATTAGTATTTCTCCCAAAGAAAAATTGCCACCTGTTATTATTTATACTTTTAGAAGCAACATGTAGAGGTTTGCAATAATGTTGGCGTATTTGTAAACATGAAACATTAAAAAATTGGAAGTATCATATTTGCTTTTAAAAAGGAATTGTATATATTTATTTTTTAGAGGAAATTTCCCTCTTTTTATACAGCATAGTTTACTCTAAGCAGTAGTAATGATACATATAATGATCAATTATATTCATTATCTCCCTTTGTTTATAGTCTCATAAAATTTGAAATATGCAATCATGAGAATTGTGTATATATGGCATGTGATATTCAATGAAGAGAGAACAAATACCTTTTTAAATTACTCACCCATGACTTTTGCAGCTCTCCTTTATGAATACATTTATAAATCAATGGTCCTATTTCTTAAGATGATGAATAGCAAATGTTTGTTTAAACCCTGGGCTATTTACCAACACATACATCAAAAGTTAGGCATTACACAATTATAGAAAATGACTTTCATAACTGCACAAACCAAAGAAACATTTCTTTACTGCTAACATGCACATTTTAAAGAAAAGTAGAAAACAATTTCTTAATAGTAAAAAGAGTCATCACTTTTAGTTTATTTGGAATTTTGAAAACACAGGTTTTTAAATCTCTTCTGTAATACAAATGTAATTAAGCAAAAATATAGTTAGTTTTACTTTGTGTTTGCATATAGACATTCTGAACAGTTCTAAAACTTTTGTTGTCTTTTTAGTGAACAGTTTCATTTCTTATTTTGATTGAGTGTTCATCATCTTGTTTGCTCAGTTAACTTGCTTAACATACCTATTTTAACTGGCAATGCTATGATAAAACTTCACTTTAGTCTGTGGCTATCTGAAGTATCTCCAACCCTGTCCATATAGATTTTACTGTCTACATGTTATAGTACATAAATCGTAACATGTAGAAATTAGATATAAGACTGAATCATCATAACTAAAAATTAAACTGTAATTTCAATACCAATGCATTAGTTTAGTTTTATGTATTAAAATATTCAACAAATATTAAGTGTGTTTTATGTAGTGTTTCTATTCCATGACAATAATAAATAAAACAGTTATGCTCCAAAGTTATTGAAACTTATATTCTAGTAGAATTGAAATATAAGAAGAAAGTGTAGTCGATTAAATATTCTTACAAATTCTCTGTCACTCCTCTCTGTGGAGAGACAAAGCCTGTTTCTTTCCCTTTGTATCTGAATAGACCCTGCGACTTGTTTTTTATATACACAATGGAATGCTACTCAGCCATAAAAAAGAACAAAATAATGCTATTTGCAGTAACATGGATGAAACTGGAGGCTTTCATACTGAGTGAAGTAGTCAGACAGAGAAAGACAAATGCCATATGATATCACTTACATCTGAAATCTAATATATAGCACAAATGAAACTTTCCATGGAAAAGAAAATCATGGACTTGGAGAATAGGCTTGTGGTTGCCAAGGGGGAAGGGGAGGGAGTGGGATGGATTAGGAGCTTGGGGTTAATAGATGCAGACTATTGCTTGTGGAATTGATTAGGAATGAGATCCTGCTGTGTAGCACTGGGAACTATCTCTAGTCATTTATGATGGAGCCTGATGATGTGAGAAAAAAGAATGTATACATGTATGTGTAATTGGGTCACCATGCTGTACAGTACAAAATTGACAGAAAACTGTAAACCATCTATAATGTAAACAAGAAATCATAATATAAAAAAGACTGTGGAAGGTTCGGGGGGAGGGAGAGGCGAGCGTGATGTACAACTTCTGATGTTGGATGATAGAATATCAGTATCATCCATCTTCCCTATTAGGTATAAACCTTCTTGGAGCCCAGTTGCCTTGCTCTAGGAAATCCTCATTCCAGAGTAGAGGTTGAGGTCAAAGTATACCAAGACACTTCTGTGGAAAGACCCCGTTGAGCTCTCCACTGACAGTCAAAAACAATGGCAAGTTTTATAAGGAATTCATCTCAAATATTCCATTTAGCTGAGCTTCTGGATGACTGGAGCCCCAGCCAACACTACATGGAGAAAAACATTGCCATTGTCAACATTTAGAATCGTCCTAATAAATAATGTGTTGTTGGTGCTGTGTTAAATGGGACATTTTGGGGTGCAAAGGAAAAGTGAAACAGAAGGCATATTTAAAATTTTGAATTATGTTTGTGAGAAGATAAACAGTAGTGCTAACCATAAAAATAGTACAGTGTCTTTTCTTCCCAAAAGAGTTTGAAAAGTAGTTAAATAAATTATACCCAGACCTTCAATATAGTTCACTAGAAAACTAAAAACAGCCACTCAAGGTAATTTTGCACTAGAGATACTTTTAAATAGATTATTATTAAGTTACATAAATGGTGAGATCAGAGAATTGGCACTTACCTGAAGTTGGGATAAGCATATAGGTGACAGATGTGCTAGTGTGAGAAAATTAAAGAGACCACTACAATTCTCAACAAAGGAAGTAACATATCTAATTAGCATATATATTTAAGTGAAATTTAATACATTGCTATTTTGCTTAATATATATGTTTCTTGTGAGTTTGGCTGGTGAAAACCATTTCTAATAAATTTATACTCTATATCTCAGCATAGATCAACAATTCCCAGCCCCTGCATGTTTAATAAAGACTTTTGGGGAATAATCAACAATAACAACAATTCTATCAAAACCCCACTCACACCAATCAGTTTAGAATTACTGGGTATGAATATTAAGCATAATTTTTTAAAGCATTCTAGTTGATTTTAATATTTCTCATAGTTGTAAACCACTGCCCTAGTCAACTATAATTCTCTTATCATAGTGTTGACCATTGAGCTCCACTAAAATATTCAGCCAGACTCTCTAAGAATAATTTGTCTTGTCATACTCTTTTTTAAATTTATTTTTATTATAGTTGATTTACAGTGTTCTGTCAATTTTTGCTGTACAGCAAAGTGACCCAGTTATACATATATGTATATATGTACATTCTTTTACTCACATTCTCCTCTATCATGTTCCATCACGTGACTATATGCAGTTCCCTGTGCTATACAGCATGATGTCATTGCTTATCCACTCCAAATGCAATCGTTTGTATCTACTAATCCCAAACTCCCAGTCCATCCCAGTTCATCCCTCCCTCTCCTCTTGGCAACCACAAGTCTGTTCTCCATGTCCACATGCTCAGACTCAAATGTCTGACATGCTCAGAAACAGTGCTCTGTCATTGCATCCACATTTGACTGGACAAATAACGTTCATTTACAAACCCAGTAGTCTGTCTATGAAGCAAGGACACATACTCCCTCCACAAGGAAAGCATACCAAAGGCAGGAAGCAGAGTAGGGGTTTGGAATAAATACTACTATTTACCACTTATCAAGGTGCTCTTGAATATACTAACAACATGGTGTACTTTTAGTATCTAGAAAAAGTGACGCAAAAAGTATTTTGCTTTGCAAGTAGCTTTTTACATCTTGATCAAGCGTACTGATGACTTTCTTGTAGATAACAAAGATTTGGAATAAACAAAAAATCCAGGAGTAAATTGTTCTTTGTGAGCTGTAACTTATCTTGAAAAGTAAAGTATGTTCATGGCCCAAAAGATACTAGAGTGTAATAAGTTCATGTACATATTTGAGATGATGGCTTTATTTTAATTATAGCTTGCATTTATATAGAACATTACTATGGATAAAGTATATTCATATCATTTGGTAAGACCTCAAAATATCAGGGTGACATAGATTTGGTAGGGTTATTAAAATTTGATAAACTGCCCACCTGGGTTAAGAAAGTTATATAAATAATTCAAAATTAGACTATAGTCAAGTGTGAGAGTCATAAATGTAAGCCAGTCATTATGGTATAGATCCAGCATTCTTTTCACTCTCTTAAACATGCTCAACATTTATTACATACCTATAGCTTACTGGATTGGGTTCACTATTGTTTATAAAAATCCTATGGGAAATTTAAATTAGAAAATGAAATTACAGAACTTAAATGATTTGTCAATATTTTGCAAAAACAAATTTAATTTGAAGATATCTTCATCCTTTTTACTGCAACTTTCTTTGTACTAAGAATATCTAAAGTTTAAGAATTATGGTAGGACCCTAAAATATGGAAGCATCAGGTCAAGATATAATATAAACTTTTTCATTTATTTCCTTTTATATCCTCTTTTTTATATTTATTCAATGTATTTTTCATTTTTATTTCCCCTTCCTTTCCTTTCTCTTCCTTTACTTTCCCTTTCCCTCATTTATTGGTAAAATCATTGAGAAAATTAAATCTCCTGTAGAACAAAATTTCTATGTTGAATAGGAATAACGAACCAACATAGTTGACAGACTTCCCTTTTCCCCTTGAAGTAATCTCTGAGGCTTTCCTTGTCAACCACTGGGAATAAAAATATCAAAACTGTCTGCCAAAGAGAGATCTTCTATAATTGCTTTGTTATATAGCTTAGCTGTGTAATACAGAAAACAAGCAAAATTTAAAGAGAAAAACTTGCCATGCTATAAATAGAAGATTTAGGGGAAAAGAGGGAACAAATTATTAAGAAAAGAGAATTGAAACTATAATTTCTAATAATTTGAAAAAGGCCTTTAATATTGTATAATCTTATTACAACATTTAACAGTCAAGGACAAGCGGTCAGTGAAGATACATGTTGTGACTACAGTCATGTAGGAGAAAGGATCTCATGATAAACATCTTGGCCTCAACTTTAGGCATAGATTTCATTTTATTATTTTATTTTTTTAAAGAAATTTTTTTTTTAAATTTTCCCACTGTACAGCAAGGGGATCAAGTTATCCTTACATGTATACATTACAATTACATTTTTTCCCCACCCTTTGTTCTGTTGCAACATGAGTATCTAGACAAAGTTCTGAATGCTACTCAGCAGGATCTGCTTGTAAATCTATTCTAAGTTGTGTCTGATAAGCCCAAGCTCCCGATCCCTCCCACTCCCTCCCCCTCCCATCAGGCAGCCACAAGTCTTTTCTCCAAGTCCATGATTTTCTTTTCTGAGGAGATATTCATTTATGCTGGATATTAGATTCCAGTTATAAGTGATATCATATGGTATTTGTCTTTCTCTTTCTGGCTCATTTCACTCAGGATGAGATTCTCTAGTTCCATCCATGTTGCTGCAAATGGCATTATGTCATTCTTTTTTATGGCTGAGTAGTATTCCATTGTGTATATATACCACTTCTTCCGAATCCAATCATCTGTCGATGGACATTTGGGTTGTTTCCATGTCCTGGCTATTGTGAATAGGGCTGCAATGAACATGCAGGTGCATGTGTCTCTTTTAAGTAGAGTTTTGTCCAGATATACGCCCAAGAGTGGGATTGCGGGGTCATATGGAAGTTCTATGTATAGATTTCTAAGGTATCTCCAAACTGTTCTCCATAGTGGCTGTACCAGTTGACATTTCCACCAGCAGTGCAGGAGGGTTCCCTGGAAAAGATGTTTATTGAGAAGTATTGAGAGCCTACAGAATCTTAACAAGCCTGGATAATAAGTTAGGGAGAGGTTGGAACAAAGGTAAACTTTGCTGACCAACTAGACTAAATTTATGCCAATCAGTCTGGGGTGGCACCCTTCCACTAGTAAACACAACTTGTTGTGTCACTAGCTTCAACTTCAGACTTCTAGGGGCTAGGAGGAGTGTCAGGGAGTGGAGGTGGGGGTTCCCTTTAGCCCAGCCTTCATCCCAACTGTAGGTTTTAGCTGCCTAAGGGGGCAGCAAAGTATCAGGCACTTTCATCTTCTATAATGGAAAGTGAGCTCTGCTTTCTATGAAGGCATAAAAAGAACCTCCTCAAATATAGAAAGAGGGTTCAGATACAGGGTAACAAAACAACAACAACAAAAATCAAATGTCCACAGAAGAGAACAATCCGTTACATGATCAACAATTCCATCTCTAAGTATAAACCCTAGAAAAATTTCTTCATGTGTATAGAAAATATTTACTTGCATTTTCCTTGACACATTGTCTCTAGAAGGGAAAAGTTATAACCAACCCAATTTCATTCATTAGCAGACAAATATTTAAATGGTTTAGCCATACAGTAGAATACTCTATAGTAGTTATATAAATGAATGAGATCTACATGAATCAATATGGATAATCTTAAAAAAAAGTGTTGACTAAAAAAACAAAGTTGCATAAGAATACATACAGTATGATGCTATTTACATAAAATTTAGCCATATACAAAATTACAGTGTATATTGAGGTAAATATGGAGTTCCCATTGTGGCTCAGTGGGTTATGAACCTGACATAGTGCCTGAAGATGGGGGTTTGATTCCTGGCCTCACTCATTGGGTTAAAGATCTGGTGTTGTCACAAGCTTTGATGTATGTTGCAGATGCGGCTAGGATCTTGCATTGCTGTAGCTGTGGCATAGGCTGGCAGCTGCAGCTCTGATTCAACCCCTAACCTGGAAACTTCTATATACCACAAGTATGGCCGTAAAAAGAAAAAAAAAAAGTAATAAAAGTATAAACACATGTGTAGAAATGACACACACCTAGTTCAGAATACTTCAGGAGAAACAAAAGGATTAGGGTAGGGCGGAGCTTTAACATTTTATTTCTAAAACAAATAAACAAAAAAACCAATAAAAATAACCACCCAATTTGGAGAGTATTAATGTTTGCATAGTGGACAATGTTACTGTTTCATGCAGATCCCTTTGAATCCCTTATTAACTTCAATAAATGGTTTGCACACAACTGTCTTGGGTCTGCTTCTGGGGAATCTGCCTTAAAACAATCTATTAACACAAGCTCCTACCTCCCCCAATCTGAGCCCATAACTACACCTTTCCTTTGTTGCCTATGGGTGAATGTGCATGTTCAGATCTAAATCCAAATGATCTTGTGCACTAAATCCCCACGCCTCTCACAAGGGCATAACTGCAGCAGTTGTCCTCCCTTTCCAGCATTATTAGTTTTTCCTCCTCTACTAAATTTTTTCAAGGTATACAATCATATTTTTTTTGACACACCACAGCATGTGGAAGTTCCTGGGCTAGGGATCTTACCTGCACCACAGCAGCAACCCGAGCCACTACAGTGACAACGCTGGATCCTTAACTTACTGCACCACAAAGGAACTCCACAAACATAGTTTAAGTATCGTCTGTTTTTTTGGTTGCACCTGCAGCATGCAGAAACTCCCAGGCCAGGAATTGAACTGAGCTGCAACAGTGAACACAAACTACAGCAGTTACAACACTGAATCCCTATTCACTAGGCCACCAGGGAATATCAAAATAATCATCCTAAGGAAACCAAAATAACTCTCTAGACTCAATTCCCCTTCCTGTCATTACCTCATTTCTTCTCTGCTCCTTTTTTGCTAGAAGAATCCTTGATAGAATTGTCTAAACTTCGTCTCTCCAATTTCTCTCTTCCCTCTTACTCTTTTTTTCCCCCATTTTTAAAAGTTTTATTGAAGTATAGTTGATTTACAATGCTGTGATAATTTCTGCTGTTCAACAAAATGACAAAATGATTCAGGTATACATGTACACACATCCATTCTTTTTCAGATTTTTTTCCCATATAGATTATCACAGAATATTGGATAGAGTTCTCTGTGCTATACAGCACGTCCCCGTTGGCCAGTCATTCCATATCCCAGTGTGCACGTGCCAGTCCCACACCCCAAGTCCATCCTTCCCCCACACCTGTCCCCTTGGTAACCATAAGTTTGTCTTCAAAGTTCGTGAGTCTGCTTCTGTTCTATAAATAGATTCACTATCATCCTTTTTTTCTTAAGATGCCACATATAAGTAATATCATGTAATGTTTGTCTTTCACTAACTTCACTTAGTGTAATAATCTCTAGATTTATCCATGTTGCTACAAATTGCATAAGATTTTAGATGGATATCATCTTAATGAAGTTTTATTATAGCATATAATGATAATATTAAATGCATTATATATGGATGTCACTGTAAAATGAAATATATTTAAATATTTTATTATATTTAGACTAGATGACTGTGCCATTTCCTAGGAATTTGAAGTAATCTTCCAGATGCTCTTCTGCCTATCCAACAATCTCAGGGAACAAAATGTGTCATTTTATGAACTGGCCTGGAAGTTGTGCTCATTACTTTTATCCATGTTTCATGTATCAGAACAAGTCCCATGAATACATCTGTTTGCAAAGGGACTGAGGAGTTTATGCTGCCTGACTCCATATAGGGAAATGAATCGATCGGTGAACATACAGAAATAATGAATGAAATTGACATCAAGCCTTAATTAGGCACTCAGTAAATAACTCCTGAATAGAGAAACAGGTTAAAAATAAAGGGATGGCAAAACTTGTACCATGAAAACACTAATAAGAAAGCTAGAATAGCTATACTAAGAAAAAGCATACTTTAGAACAATGAATATTAGAAGGGATAAAGAAGGGCAAAACATAATGATAAAGTGGTCAATTTTCCATTTCTATAAATGGATAATTCCAACATTTTTAGGAGAAAACACATGAGAACTTCTGGATTTGGTGTTTAGTTTTCAGCTACAATGCCAAAAGCACACTCAGTGAATAAAGTGAACAAAAAATTAGATTGTAGTAAAACTAAATTATCTGTTAGAATTAACTTTATTAAAATTAAAAACTTTTCCCTTGAAAAAGATACTGTTAAGAGAATGAAAATGCAAGTCATTCCCTGGGAGATAATAATTGTGAATCACATGTTTCATAAAAAAACATGTATCCAAAATTTACAAAGCACTCTTCAGACTGAACAAGAATGCAGACTGTGCTAAACAATCTATATTGCCAGTATATATAATAACTCACTGAAAGAAGTGGGGAACAGGTGCTTGACCCAAGTAATTTTAGAAATGAGGGGAAACTGCGAGGCTAACAGCAAAATTATCTGTACATCAGCACTATTCTCTAGTTGTAAAGTTGTTTTCCATAGGGTACAGCTTAACAATTCTGATGCTATTATATATGTATTCTTTTTTAAACTGAAGTATACTTGATTTTCAGTGTTCTTAAATTCTGCTGTATAGAAAGTTTGTGTATATGTATATAATTTTTATATTTTTCTATTTAATTTCTGCTCTATAGCCATGTGTGTGTGCGTATAATTTTTTATATTTTTCCATTATGGTTTATCACAGAATGTTGTAACAGTTCCTGTGCTATACAGTGGGACCTTATTGTCTATCCATTTTGTATGTACTAGTTTGTACCTGTTAACCTCAAACTCCCACTCCATCCCTCTCACACCTTCCTCCTCCTTCACAACCACAAGTCTGTAATCTGAGGCTTTAAGTATGTTTCTGTTTTGTAAATAAGTTCATTTGTGTCATATACTAGATTACATGTGTAAGTGTTATCATGTGGTACTGGTCTTTGACTTACTTCGCTTGGTATGATCATCTCTAGGTCCATCCATGTTGCTGCAAAAAGTATTATTTTAATTTTTATGACTGAGTAGTATCCCATTGCCATATCTTCTTTATACATTAATCTGTCAATGGACATTTAGGTTGTTTCCAAATGTTGGCTGTAGTGAACATGTACTCTTAAATTTCACAATTAAGTCAAGGAATGCTGGGTGGTCAGGCCTGTGTATCTAACTCTTAGCATAGGAGGTTCTAGAAAAGAGAGGAAGATAAGAATGATCTATATGGGACTGGAATAGAGTTGGAGATAGGAGAAACTCATGAAGTGCTTAATAAAGTTGCAGAGGATACATATAGAAATATTTATAGATATGTGTGTATACATACCAGGTAGTAGTATCCATATCTATTCTCTTGTTCAGATTACTAAGAAGCCCAGAATGACAATATCCCAGTAGTCACCATCAGTGTCCAGCTAGTGATTTCTAATATCAATTCTTATACCATGCTACAACTAATGAACCAGAACAAAAAATGGCTGAATTTAGGTCCGGGAAAGCAATATAGAAGTTGAGTCTATGGCATCCTATAGTGCTCTAAAGTAAGGAAATGAAACGTATTGACACACACACACTTATACAGATAATGAGTCAAAAGGAGACAGGAGCCAACTAAAAGAGATTCTGAAGGCCCAAGCTAGAACAGTGCAGCAACAAGATAATAAAATAGCATTAAATTATAACAATGTATCAACAAATATCCATTAGTCCATATTATTACTACTAAGTGATTGACTCTATAAATGAATGGGGAAGAATAGACAAATCCTTCATGTAAAATAATTACAAATACTTTCTAGAAATATTCCTCCTCAAAAAGATTGCAAAACTCCCAGTTCCTTCATGTAAAACACATAGTTGTTTCTTCTAAATAGTACAGTATGAAAAAGATAAAAGATGAACTATGCAGTGGAAGAAAACCTGAAACACCCTAACTTTGCCAGGGAATCATGATTTTTTTCTTTCTTTCTTTTTTTTTTTTTTCTTTTTTTTTTTTTTTTTTTGTCTCTTAGGGCTGCACCAGTAGCACATGGAGGTCCCTGGGCTAGGGGTCGAATCGGAGCTATAGCTGCCAGCCTATGCAGAGCCACAGCAATGTGGGATCTGAGCTGCGTCTGCGACCTACACCACAGCTCATGGCAATGCCAGATCCTTAACCCACTGAGCGAGGCCAGGGATCGAACCCACATCCTCATGCATGCTAGTCAGGTTCATTAACCACTGAGCCATGACGGGAACTCCAGAATCATGATTAACATCCACAGTAGTAACACCAGTATTGGATAGTATGTGTTTTCGTGACGATGTGATGCAAATGGCACTTTATCTGTGTGGTCTTCCTTCCCTAAACACATAACTCCGGTCTTATCATGCAAAGAAAGTAATACACAAAATCCAACTGAGGGAAATTCTACAAAATACCTGACTCGTATTCCTCAAAATGGTCAGGATCATCAAAAGTCACACACCTGCGAAACTGTCACAATCTAGAAGAGTCTAAGTAGATGTGATGACTAACTGTAATGTTGTATCCTTGTTGCGAGTCTGGATAAGATGAGGGAAATTAGGTAAAAACTGAGGCAATCTTAATGAAGTATAGATTTTAATTAATAATTCTGAATAAAGTATAAATTAACAATGACACATTTGTTCTAATAACTATGCCATTCTCGTGTAGGTTGTTAACCATATGGGAGGTAGTGTTGGATGTATGGGAGTGCTCTGTAGAGGCTTTGCAACATTTATGTAAATACTGTTCAAAATATATCTGTGTCTATATCTGTATCTATTTAAAGCACTAAATAATTCAGCCAAATGATTCTCTCTGAAAGTTGTTATACTTTATATTCTCATAGGTTCATAGACTACCCGTGTATTTGCAACCTATCTTCCCAAGAAACTGTGCCATGTCTTTATCCCAAAGCTATAGGGTGTATTCCCATTAGATTCTGACGTGCTGCTCTATAATTGTGATTTTTTTTACCTATTAAATGACTAATCTGTTGCCACTGCCCCTGAGAGGTTCTGACACACTCACCCATGACATTGAATTTTTTGTTTAATGACACCAGTATAAATGGAATCTAAATCCATTACATCCCTTAGATAATGGTCATACCAGCCAGTGAATTTCCAGGTTATTTTCTATTCTCACAAACAACCTTCTCATGTTCTGTCATATTTCTCAGTTAAAAATCACCCAGATTATGCCTCTCTGTGTGTATGTGTGTGTATAGACATCCATTTAATAATTTTACTTCTTTAATTTCAAATATTTTTTAAAAAATTCTAAATGAGTAATACATAGGTTTTACTAATGTAATGTCACTCCGTCACTTTGTACATTAAATTCACTGAGAGGTAGTCTTTGAGTTGAATTTTTTTTGTCACCTTGCTTAAATCATTTATATTTCCTCAACCTAAACAGCTTGTAATGGAGTTTGACAGGTAAAACTTATCTTTATTGGCTGCCTACTATCTCTCTACACCATCACTCAACAGACTTTCACATCTAAAGATACAAAAAAACAAAGTTGTGATTGTCATGAAACTCTGCCAGTGAGAACTGTGTTAAATAAGAGAAAATGATTCTGCAGTGTCGTTCTCAAGTTGAAGATTGCCTTTTGCTTGTGGTCTTTAAAAAGCATCTTGCAGTAAAAACAAACTATCTGTCACTTTTCCAGGATAGGTATAGATCAGGGAAGAGTAAAGTAGGTTGTATAACCATCACTTTCAAACTATACAAAAGATTAGAAAACCTAGACAGTTTCTTAGTCCTCTAGTTAAGATATACTTGCTAATCTCATACACAGAATCATGATCAGGATAATGTACATGATTTAAGCCCCAGTATACTTTCTGTCAGAGACTAATATTTAAACACCTATGGTAATATAAGGGAAATAATTTTCTTTTTATTGGGTAACAACTGGATTCTTTCTGAATTAGCTGAAAGAGGGATGTATGACCACTACTTCAATACAGGTTGATATGTCTCCTATAACATCAAAATTGAATGAAGGAGAAGGATATAGTGTCCATGTAATGATTTCGCCTGTAACTGTGTTTAAATATTTATAGTGTTAATTTTAATGCTTATTAGATGTCCTATTTTTAATTTTCAATTAACTCTGTTTTTGTTTATATATTAATCATTCCCCTTGGGATTCTTCCATAAATTGTGTGTGTGTGCACGTGTGTGCATGTGTTTGCATTTGGTATAAAAATTAGACATGACTACTACTAATACAGATTTATATACATACAAAGTTGTTACAGATTCTTAATCTGGTAGGGAAAATTACTTAAATAATTTGAAAAAAAATATTTACCGTTGGCAAGAAAGGAGAACCATCTCTGCTCTATTATGTATATAATCTACAAATAAGACAGTAATCAGTGCCAGCATCTAAAAATTGAACATAACGCCTTACTCAAAAAAGAAAAAAAATAGTATGAGAATAAATTCACATGGAAAAAAAGAGAAAAGACTCGCCAAATAATCATTGTATGCTGTATGTGTTGAAGTTCTTTTTATACATGAAAAATATTCACATATAGTCAAGATGGAGATGAAGAAACAGTCTTGATCAGTATGTTTGACTGCATAGTAAAATGAGTTGCCTTTTGAAACATATAAAAGACGGCATGTATTTCCTTATTTCAAATGCTTTTAGGGTTTCTTTTAAATGGATTAGAGAAAAAGGAGATCAGAGAGAATTATGTTAGTTGATGGTTTTATAATATTCTTCAAATGAGTTGTAGATAGTACATTGAACTGAACAATGAAACAGTTAATTATCAGAGTTAAAGCATTACCATAAAGAAAGAGAAAGTAAGTTATGTATAGGGTGAGAATAATAATAGAGAAGGGGAATTTATGTACAAAAATATCTTACATGTAGATAAGGGATCTGAAGGGAAAATTGTGAGTGACTGATGTGTAATGCATTTTGGATGACCAAAAGTGCATAGTAGTAACTAGTGATTTTGTGTTGTAGATATTTGCAGAGGTCCTTTCTACTGATTTGAGTATTTTCTATTGATTCCATTTGTTTACAGTGTTAGAACTTGTTCTTAACATTCACTTCACTATGTTCACTTAGCTGATCTTTACTGTACTCATGCATTCGTTATTTCATTAAGTATTATTGATCACTTGTTATGTGTCAGATAATTTATTAGGCTTTATGGTCTACTACAGTGAACAGACAGATAGGGCCTCTGCCCTTAAGTATATCACATCATATGCATTTATATGTAATAACTGTATTAAAACTAAGAAAACAAAATCTATAAATGAGAATGTTAAGATAATCAATATGAATAATAGGCTTTTAAGTTATGGCATTAGAGACTATCTCATTATACATAAAAAGCAAGAAAGATGAGAATGAAATAATCATAAAAAATCATTCTAGGAGTTCCCAATGTGGCTTAGTGGTCACAGACCCAACTAGTATATAAGAGGATGTGGGTTCAATCCCTGACCTTGCTCAGTGGTTGCTGTGAGCTGTGGTGTAGGTCACAGATGCAGCTCATGTCCTGTGTTGATGTGGCTGTTGTGTAAGCTAGCAGCTGCAGCACCAATTTGACCCCTAACCTGGGAACTTCCATATGCCACACATGCAGCTCTAAAAAAACAACAAAAAATAAAAAGAAAAAAGAAAAAAGAAAAAATTCATTCTAGACTTAGTAGTGTGACTGAAGTTCTTAAGTCATTTTTGTTCATCCTTGTTTCCATAGCTTCTAGGAGACCAAGCTTAGTGTTCTTGGAACTCTCATTTCTACTAGAGTAATTTCATTCTATTTTCCTAGTCAAAATTATGGCAGACTTTGAAGGTATCTCAAAAAAATCTTTTTTTTTAATTAAAATTTTCTGTAGAGTCTTTTCATCCCATCAAAAACACAGCAGTAGAAGGGATTGATTTCTAACAACTCCTCAAATACTAGGATACTTTTCATAGGTATCTGAATTTACATCTGCAGTTTTGTTGCCATTTCTCAAAGGAAAATGCCTTGAGTAAAGTAACTTGTTATTAGGTATCAACTAAACTTTGGTGGCTTGGTCTTGTATTTTATATATTTTAATTTTACTTAGTTATTGATATTACATTTTTTTTTCTTTTTGATGGGATAAATTTAATTCTTTCAATCCAAAAATAGAACCACAGTGTCAATTAGAGAAACATTTGGTCTTCCTATATTTTGATTTTTGCCTGCTAGCCTGACAAATAGTCTAGAACTGTATAAAACCTTACTTGCAGTACGATTTTGTCCTTGTATCTGAGAAAAAAAAATAACAATGATTACCTGTGCTGTGCGATGTCCCTCTTTTAATGATAACTGAGTGTCGCAAACAAACCTTCAGTATCTGGCAGTGTAATCAAAGTCAACTGAAGAACACATCAAAAATTTTATCAGAATAAATTAAAAGAAGCTGCAACAGCAGTGGTTAATGAATCCGACAGCGAACCATGGGGTTGCAGGTTCGATTCCTGGACTTGCTCAGCGGGTTGAGGATCCAGCATTGCCGTGAGCTGTGGTGTGGGTTGCAGACGCTGCTCGGATCCCAAGTTGCTGTGGTTCTGGCATCGGCTGGTGCCTGCAGCTCCGATTCGACCCCTAGCCTGGGAGCCTCCATGTGCCGCAAGAACGGCCCTAGAAAAGGCAAAAAGACCAAAAAAAATAAAATAAAAAATAAAAAATTAAGCTGCAACAGCATAATTTGATTTTGATCATTGGGTGATGAAGTAATAACTGAGTAGTAGTGATCTTCCTTGCTTACATCACACATGGCCCAGTATTACTTTAATATTCTTCACAGGGTCAAGTTCCTTTTTGCTTGTTTTTATGCTTGAAGAAAATGTATTATAAGGTTTTGAAGACTGTTAGAATTTGTCATAGGAACACCTTCAATTTCAATAATAACTATTTAATTCATTGCATATATATTGCTGTTTCTTAGCTTCCATTGTGAGCTCTGCCATCTTCTATGACATGATTCTTTAATACATTTAACCAAAGATGAGGAAAAATAGAGTGCATGAGTCTCTGGTAGGTTTCTATTGGTTAAGCCTGGAAATAGTGTATATCATTTCTGTTAACATTTCATAGCAGAATTTGGTAATATGACCTCACAAAACTTCAAGAATAACTGGAAATGCATGTTAGCTGTATGTCCAAGTAGAGAAGGCTACCTGTCATAGTAAATATATAGTAACTTCTGGCTCAGAGTTGACTTAAAAGTTCATAAACTTTACCATCTCAGTTTAAGTTCTAACAAATTCTGCATGTAATTAAATTCAGTCAAAAAGAGATCAATTAATAAGCAGACATAACATCTTTCACAGGCTGTATGAAGAAAATGTTAATTTTAACTCCTTTTAAAGAAATATCACACTAGAAAACAATATCCCATAGTTGTGTCAAATTTTACTTTTGGCATTTTCTAGAATTTTCATCTTTATTCCACATTGTCATATAAAGCTCATAGTGTTCATTTGCGTCTCCCACTTTCTGTAAAAGTCTGTTCTAGGTTTCATATCATCTCTGCTTTTGTGTAACATAGTCTGGCCCTCCTGTAACCCTTAACTTATGTTTAGGTGCCTTTTTCAAGCAGGAAACAGGGAATTTTGCATTTTTCTGCTCATTTTGACATCTTATGCAAAATAATTTTGTTCTTGTAAGAGGAGTCTCTCTCTCTTCTATTTTCTTTCATTTCTCCTGCCAGTAAACATTAACTTCTTACTTTTGAGTATCCATTTCATCTTGAGTTTTGAGAGCTACAAGTTTTGCTATTAAAAAAAATTGACAACCCTCTTATCCTTATGAAGGGCATGCACACGTGCACAATTGAATGATGTAAAACTTCTGTGGTCCAGTATTAGATGAATTGTCTCTGCAGTTTTTGCAATACCTTCAGAACATTAATTCCACATTTCTGTTATTCTCAGCCTTGAATCTTTTGGTCTATTTTGCTTTACTTTGACCATATTTTAGCATATAAAGATGTAATGAAAGCATTATCTATATTCTAATCAAGAATACATTGATTTTTCTATAGGAAAAAGATATGTTCAAGCTTAATTTTTCTTGAGGGATAAACCTAATAATTAAAAAAAAATCTTTCAAATGGCTATCTTTTCTAAGATACATGGAGAATCACTGCCAACTATCTCATAAAGATACTTAAGTCAGTATTGCCAAATATATGTTTATAGATGTTTTGAAGAGAGAAATGACTTCTCCAGGAAGATCTTTGATGTCCACCACATTCACTTTTGCAGTAATTAATCCCAGAAGATTGAAAAGCCAAGTGATATTTAGGTATCACAGACTTTATTGGTTTTGTTTGTTTGTTTTGTCTTTTGTCCTTTTAGGGCTGCACCAGTGGCATATGGAGGTTCCCAGGCTAAGGGTCTAATTGGAGCCTGTAGCCACCAGCCTACGCCAGAGCCACAGCAACGCCAGATCCTTAACCCACTGAGCAAGGCCAGGGATCGAACCTCATTGTTCCTAGTCAGATTTGTTTCTGCTACGCCATGATGGGAATACCATAGGTATCACAGACTTTAAAACACATCAAGTCCCCCCTATTTATGTATGAACCACATTATTTAGTCTCCGGCATCTAAAAAAAAAAAAAAAAAACACCTTTCAAGAATATCAAAACGTGTGAGCCTCCTGACATCATCCTCAACTGCTTAAGGTATTCTAATAAATGATGTGACTCTTGTCCTAATTAAGGTGTGAAATTATTACTGTCCAAACAGTTGCTTTTGGAAATGCACCATGATTCAGTGTTTCCAGTAGTTGAAACATTGAAGAAAAAGAGATATTCATTTTACTTTCTGAAAAATTGTCCTAGTCAATACAGTACAGTCTACATCACTTTCCAAGTAATGATCAATTAATAATAGCATATTGAAATCCCATGCAATTGGATGGGCACACAAAGACATTATTCTTTTAACATGAAATAAGTCCTTAAAACATATGACATTAAATACCTCTCTAAAACACATAACTCTTAGAACCCCATAAGGTCTTGCCAAGTAGAATCCAAAACATGTTCATAACCAGAAGTCCTTTGTGGGAGGAAGGAAAGAAGATCCTTAGTAAAAAAGGGAAGGGAGCAGTGAAAGGAAGACAGAGTGATCTAAAAGCCAGGGTCCTGACTGTCAACACCATATTACTGACTGGTATCAGTGTAGAAAAGGATTGCCATGAAGTTTGCTAATACTGAGAGCTAGAAAATTAGGTAACACTAATGATAAAGGAGGTTATGGAAGTTCAAAGAGGTTAACTGTATTGCCCAAAGTCTTACTCTCAATCATTTGTAGAGGTGGAATTAGAATTCAGATCTTATTTCTAGTTCACTGTTCTTTCCATGATACCATACTTTGGTGTTCTGAAATGTAATTGAGCATGAATATGTTTTACACATACATACATATATATGTATATATGTGTGTATATATGTGTACATATATATGGGACATTTAGAGTCCATTTAAACCCTTAAGACTTTTATAATAACATCTGACAATCATGTTTTAATACTGTCATTGTCAAATGATTGCATTGTGGTACAAAATGTAGACTAAATGTCACTCTGTGACTCTACATGAGCTCTAAGGTATGGTTATTAGAATAACAAAGTGTATAATAAATTATAAATGTTTTCTACCATAAAAAAAAATAGCAGGAGAAAAACTCATAAACGCAGCTTCCAGGAACCCTTTACATATTGACTTGAATGATAAGCATCATATTGTCAACAGAATAGAGTTATATGAGATAAACATTGTGACTTCCTGTAAGCAACCCCATCACACAATTCTGTTTGAATTTTTGAAGCATTTGAAGCATTTTAATGGAAAATAGCTATTCACCATGGTGAAAAATGATCAGAATGCAATCTGGCACCTTTACTGGCAGGGGATAATCCAAGAATCAAAATTTTAGCATTTCATTTGATGTGAAAATACAGGTTTAAGAATTGCATTGATTATTTTAATCCCATGTCACACTAGAAATATTGTTAAAGCTCTGTGATTCCTCTTTGACTGCCATGTTCCTCACAGTAGAGGAAAAACTGCGATGATCTATTAGTAACCGAATAGACTGGGAAATATATATTGTACTAATAAGTTTAATAAATGGAGTAATGATTTAAAAAATTGGTGACCATATTTCATAATATCATTACCATAGCAATGGTTTAGTTACATGTCAAGTTAGATTGCATTTATATTTTCACACTGAAAAGTTATTAGTCATGAAATCAGCAAACAGAGCATTAAGATATATTTTGTCATTTGAAAAATTACAAACTTATTTAAACTGTGCAAACTATACTATGAAAAAACACATTGTATATTATATTGTCATAGGTCCATAGCTACAACTAGGTGGCTGAAGTATAAGTAACAACAAACAATACAACAAAATATCCTTAACAAAAACCAAATTTGAAATCCTTACAAACCATGTATTGGGAGAATAAAGGGAACTGAATATCATTCTGGATTAAATTATATTCCTCCAAAAGTCATAGACTGAGGCCCTAACTCTCAATGTGACTGTAAAAACATGTGACAAAGTAAATTATATCCATATATGATTCCAAAGATATATACTTATAAATTTGATAAATACATGAATGTTAGATCTTATGAGAAGATAACTTTTTTGATTATTAAAGAACAGTTATATTGGGAATTCCTGTTGTAGCTCAGCATGTTAAGAACCCAACTGATATCCATGAGAATGTGGGTTCACCCCCTGGGCTTGTTCAGTCCATTAAGAATATGGCTTTGCCACAAGTTGGGGCGTAGGTCACATGTGGCTGGGATCTGGTGTGGGTGTGACTGACAGCTGAAGCTCCAATTGGACCCCTAGCCTGGGAAATTCCATATGCCACAGCTGCAGCCATTAAAAAAAAAGTTATAGTTCAAAGACCATTCATGAGAAATATGATTATGTCATAATTTTATTCATTATTTAGTTTCTTTGTCTGTCTAGGCCCAAATGTGACATTTTAAGCTTTATCAAATATGATGGTAATGAAAGAGTTGCCATAAAATTATCTTTTCTCATTCTGTGTTATCAAAATGTATGTTGCAGTTTTACTATAAGAGATCGACAATTTTTTATAAGAATTTTAAAGCAAAGTCTCATTCAGGTTAGAAAAAAGTATGGTTATAGATGACTAGTAGTATTACAGAAAGGATCATAAAATCAGAAAAGTAGGATTTCAAATCATATTTGAAATTAGAAGAATTAAAATGGAATTGGGAAATTAAGTGAAATTAGGAAAATTAGGGCAAAAAGTCTCAAGATTGTTTGATATATCTTTATCTAATCTATCATCTATCTACCTCCCTACCTACATATCTTCAAATTATTACACCCCCTGACTGTCTTTAAACATAATGTTGAACATAAAATTGTGCATAATATTTTCATTAAACTCACATGGTATTGTGATATGTCTTATATTTGTTTCTATTGGACCAGTTCCTGGTGGTTTACAAATCATTTAATGAGAATCGGGTCGTTTTTCGGATTATATTTATTTTTAATTCATTTATTTTTAATTTATTTTTAATTAATTCAGCAAATATATTAAACTAATTCCATGTGATAGGCAGAATGTAATTTTGAGGATAAATAGGGAGCAAAATAGACATGTCCTTATCTCTTATGCAGCTTTCTTTCTAATGAGAAGACAAATTAAGATATCAATCAGTAAATGTATTATTTAAAATTGAAATAAATATTATAAAGGAAAATTAAAACTACTGAAATTTAGCCATGCAAAGAACAATATGGAACCAGTTTATTTTTTCTGTAAATTATAAACTAGTATACTTTGATTTATTTCAGATGCATTTGTCTTATTGATACCAGCCTGACAGTATTCATGCTATTTCCAATTATGTCTAAATTACCATTAAGGGATAGTTATAGGTGCTTTTAAATAAATATCTTAAAATAATAGAGTTGTAAGCATATATATGAAGACATACAATATTGGTCTTTAACAGAGTTTACTATAGTAATATATTCAAACTTTATTGAGAATATTTTATTCAATTTAATCTGTTTAAAATGTTCATGCGGCTTCACTTTTTGTGCAACAAACGAGAAAACATACAAGATTAATGCACCAGAAAACTGATCTTCTGTTGACACTGCAGTTAATGATAAACCGGTTACAGAGTAAAGAAAGCATAAATTATACTAAATAATCATTTTAAAAACAGAAATTAAAGATATTTGTATTTCTAAAACTCAGCATATAAACTCAACTATATAACTGGTTCTAAGGAACATTTTTGTTTATTCATCAATGTAATTTAAATAAAAGCAATTTTACCTCTATTCACAGTTTTTAATATTAAAAACAATCTACAGATCTGGTTAAAATAGAATAATAATAACCCTTGCAATTTTAATGAAAATTTCATGTCATTTATATCATTTTCAAAAGCTTTGATAACTATACTCACTATTGGCTGAAATTTTCTGGTTAATGAGATTGTGAGTTAACTACAACTGCTCATTTCAACACAGATTTCAAACTAGAAATAAGAAAATGCCTCCTAGGTACTTACCAATTTCATTAGAAGTGATGGATTTTTTTGTAGTATAGAGATTCTTTGGCGATGAAAAATACTGATTGCTTCTCTTTTCTAATATAGCAATAGTTCATGTCTTGGAACTAGTTCTATTGTCAAAGTGAATAATATTTTAATATGTTTAGGTATGGCCTTATTCTTCCTGATAGAAAAATGGAATGACTCTTGACATTAAGGGAGTTTGTTATCAGTCACTTGAGTAGTGATGATGCTTTTGAGCTTCAGGTAAGATTCTGGAGAAGAAAATGAGAGGCTAAAATGTGTGCACTGCATCTCTCTTTTTGGGTGGTTTGTGTAAGCCAAGAATCATATATTCTAGCAAAGTAGGAGGGCTTGTTGGAAAATGGGCCTTATCCAGAAACTGGATTTGAAATTCTATTGTTTTCATGGTGCTGTTTTTCAAACCTTTTTGTTAGCCTTCTAAAAATTATTTTGCTATAATAACCAAGCTTTCAGAAATTGTAATCTCTAAACAGCATTGAAACCACCAAATGGATTCTTGTCATATCAAAAGCACAGTTCTAAATATAATTGTGCCTATTAAGAAATTAATATATATTAAAATAATAATCTGATATATTAGATAATTATGCTGTCTGTCCTATGCTGACTGTCCCTGCAATCATTTGTTAAAGATTTGGAAACCTGCTTGGTATCCTATACATTGACAGATTAGGGGATTTTTGAAAGCCAGTGCCTTCTTGTCAGGTTGGTCACATTACAGCGGGGGAAGTGAAAATAAACACAGAGCTGACATATAGGAAATACTTTTTTTCTTTTGTTTTTTCCGGGTCACACCCATGGCATATGGAAGTTCCCAGGCTAGAGGTCGAATCAGAGCTGCAGCTGCCAGCCTATTCCCGGCCACAGCAATACCAGATCCAAGCCGTGTCTGTGACCTAGACCACAACTCATGACAATACCAGATCCCTAACCCACTGAGCAAGGCCAGGGATCAAACCCGTGTCCTCATGGATCCTAGTCAGGTTAGTTACTGCTGAGCCACGACAGAAACTCCCCATTTGGTAATTTTTAAACACTAAACGATCCAATCAGATTACCTGTTCTAGGAAAAATAACATCAAGGTGGGAATAGAACTAAGAGACAAAGGACTCCTAAGTTTCATGCATACTCTAATGATAGGGAAAAATCGAAGTCTATAAATACTAGGCAACTTAAGAGCACCAAGAGAGTTTGTCACCTGCATCTATACAAAATACCTTATGCAAAATTAACTCAGAACAGCATTGGTAGCACCACTGATGCAGATGATGAAAATTACAGTAACTAATTAATAAGTGTGCCTGTATTTCCCATGTTATTAAGCAAGACTAGAGAAATATAGAAAAATAAACACCCTCAATAATTACATGATAAACAGATAAGATGTGTCTGCATGTAGAGAAAACATTAACAGAATTTGATTAAAATTGTACAAAACATTGGAATCAATAGAATTAGTAGTTTTGAAATATGCAACAGAGGATTTCCCTTGTGGCTCAGGTTAAGAACCCGACTAGTATCCATGAGGATGTGGGTTCAATCCCTGGCCTCACTCAGTGGGTTAAGGATCTGGTGTTGCTGCAAGCTGCGGTATAGGTCACAGATGCAGCTTGAGTCCGCAGATTGCTGTGGCTGTAGCATAGGCTGGCAGCTGCAGCTCTGATTCAATCCCTAGCCTCAGAACTTCCATATGCTACAGGTGTGGCCCTAAAAAGGAAAGAAAAAAAGAAAATATGCAATAGAAAATAAGCTTTCCTAGGATATTAATACAATGAGGATTGTACATGTTTTTTTCACTTTACAGTTTTCAAAATGTTAAAACATGAACATAGCAACAGAATAAAGCTGGGAAGTACATATGTAAATATTCGATATAAAAATGCATTTGCATTTTTATTATAGTAAAAAGACTATTGAGTCAAAGCTGTTGACAATGTAAAATTAAAATAAAGGGAGTTCCCGTCGTGGCGCAGTGGTTAACGAATCCGACTAGGAACCATGAGGTTGCGGGTTCGGTCCCTGCCCTTGCTCAGTGGGTTAACGATCCGGCGTTGCCGTGAGCTGTGGTGTAGGTTGCAGACGCAGCTCGGATCCTGCGTTGCTGTGGCTCTGGCGTGGGCCGGTGGCTACAGCTCCGATTCAACCCCTAGCCTGGGAACCTCCATATGCCGCAGGAGCGGCCCAAGAAATAGCAACAACAACAACAACAACAACAAAACAACAACAACAACAAAAAAAAAGACAAAAAGACAAAAAAAAAAAAAAATAAAATAAAATAAAATAAAGGCAGGAGTTCCCTGGTGGCCTAGTGGTTAAGGATTCGGCCTTGTCACCGCTGTGGCTTGGCTTCAGTCCCTTGCCCAGGGACTTCAATAAATAAAGGTAATTTGATAAATGAAACTTCCATTTGAGTAATTATCTTGTCATCCTTAATTAATGTGAAAAGTGTTGCCAGGATAAATATGTATCATCTACTTGATGTTGCTTATAAAAAACACTATGTTATAGTCATCATTATTTGTGTCCAGTGAAATTCTCTAAGCTTTTCTAATATAGAGCTCTTACGATTCTGACCTTCAGTTTTGTTTTTGGTCAGTTGTAGTGGTTTATGCAATCCCACAGAATTTTAGTTCTTCTTACCCTCCCAAGAGTGATCACACAGGACATTATGGAGTTTATGATCATTCCATCCTTTTCAGGAGTATATAGTTCAAGACCAGACAAGTGGTTAGGTCAGGCCATGACAGTAGCCTTCCCATTTGCCTCAAGAACTCTGCAGCTTTTATTTCAGGCAGTTACTTATTCATTTATTCATTACTTCATTCAAAATTAATCCAATGCCTACTGGAGATAATGTAGAATAACATAAAGTGCTTCTTCTTTAGAGTTCAAACAAACTCAACTCAAATCCTGCCTCTACCACCAACCGGCTATCTGATTTTGTAAAAGCCACATAAATGCTCTTACCTTAGTTTCCCATCCTGTAGAAATGATCTAGACCAAGCTCCTTTATTTTTCTCTAGGATCAAATCAGAGGATGAATGTGAATAAATATAAACTATTTGGAGTGATGCATACCAATGATATGGTCTTTTTTTTTTTTTTTTTTTTTGGTCTTTTAGGACTGCACACACAGCATATGGAAGTTCCCAGGCTAGAGGGTGAATCAGAGCTGTAGCTGCCAGCCTACACCATAGCCACAGCAACACAGGATCTGAGCCGCATCTACAAACTACACTACAACTCAACAACTGCTGGTCCTTAACCCACTGAGTGAGGCCAGGGATCATAACCATGTCCTCATGAATACTAGTTGGGTTTGTTACTGCTGAGCTACAATGAGAACTCTGGTCACTTTTTAAATGTTAGGACAGTAAATTGTTTTATTATTTTTTCCTGTCATCTTTATTTAATGATTTTTATTCTTTGATTGCTTCAAGTTTTCTCTTGGAGAATAATATCTACCCCACTCTCAAGCCATGGACTTTGGGTAAGGTCTCAACTCTAGTGTTGAACATATGTCCCTAAGGCTGGCCAGGCAGCGTTCTGGATTTCTGTTGTTGTGCTAACTCCATGATAGACACATGACCCGCTGTTCTCTAAGCAGTGCATTCTAGGTCTTACAAAGAAATTTTCAGAAGCTGCTGCTGTTATTGGTCCAGGAAGAGGACCCCTATTCAACATAAGCTGTCTGTCAGTGGAATAGAGGTGGAGTTGTCAGGCCCAAAGAAATAAAATAACTAGGCCCTCAAGTCCATATCTTTCCCATCTTCTTATGAAACGGCCACAGTAGAAGTTATCTTAATCTTTTTCTTTAAAACATTTTCAGTTGAGGGGTTTTTTTTAATTTTTATTTTTTACCATTGTTATCAAAGGAATCCTAAATGATAAAGAATCTGCAGTTCTTTAGATTTCTCCATAATTTTTAAACCTTATTTTTTAGAGCAGTTCTAGGTTCATAGCTAAATTGAGAGGAAGGTATGGAGATTTCCCACATATTTTTTTAAGCAAAAAAAAGTTTACATGTTGTATTTTAGATATGTATATATTACTGCTATACTGAAATAAACATTTTTCATTGCTAGATATTCACAATACATACTATATCTACAATACCATATGCTAGATACTATCTTAGATGATAGAATCAAATGGGATTTCCTCATATTTGTCAGCTTATATGTTTTTGCCTTATAGTTATATATACGTTATCACAGACTTTTTAGTAATCCCCTCAAAAATACTTTTGAAATTTGAGACATTCCTCCACCAACTATCTCTTTTCTATCAGTAGTTTTCAGTAACAGAGAAAAATTAGTTATCATAGTTGTCATTATAGAGTTTCATATTTAGAACTCTAAACTTTACTCTCCCATTGAGTAGGATAACCTGTTGAATGTCTTCTATGAAATCAAAGAGAACTCAGCTCTTTGCCCTATTGATGAATTATCAATAGTCAGGACCAAAAAAGAAAAAAAATGGAGAACTCTATCTCCATATACCTTGCTCACTTAAAAAAAGGAGGAAAATGTCACTTGAATCTGTCAAAATCAGACACTCATGTTTCCCTTCTTAAGGGATATCTTGAGTGGCTTCTGTTACGTCCCTGATTATAGGTGACAGCCTGACAACAGTGGGACATTTTGATAGGAGCCTTTACTTCTGAAAACTGAGACCAAATTATCTTTCTGTTGAACTTCCTAAACCATGTGCATAGAGCAGAAACACTATTTTTTTGCCAGATTCATTGAACATAGATCTGTATAGTGCTGTATTGTTTGCTGTTAATACTATTCAGGTGATTTGGGTGTTGGTGAATAAGATATATATTGTGCTAGCTCTTTCATTGAAATGAAATGTTAATCCATCTTTGCATTTTGTTTAAATATTATTTATCCTATTTATGATTATAGTTTAAGTAGAATTGTTTCAACTATGAGATTCATGACCTGTTGCATTTTGTTGGATTTAATAAATAGTTTTTATGAGATATTTAAAACACAAATATGGTAAAATATTAGTTATTTGCCTGAAATTTCTGCTTACAATCCCTTCAGATAATTCTGTTATAAAATAAAACTTTTTAAAGGATTTTCTAGATCTTTAATTTGTCTCTGTTTATTAATGTTGTCAGGCTTTTTTCTTCCTGTCACTGGGATCTTGGGGCTTGTCACCACATCTATCACCATTTGCCAATATAACAGGATCAAAATAATTGTTACCTGCCCAAGGTCATACAACTTGTATAACTGGAATTCTTAACAAGAAATGACTTGTGAGCCCTAATCTTAATGGAACTGCTTGCCTGCTTAGTAGACCATTCTGCTTTTAAAGCTGCCCAGTGGATTAGCCTGCCTTGGCAGTGAAAGCTTGGTTATTTCCACCATATTTTTGGTCACTCTTAGGCATTAAAACTTAAACTTAGTAACTGCAAAGTCTTGTCATGTATACTATTCAAAATTTAGAACTTGGTTTAAAATCAAGACTTTATTACATACCTGGGCATAGATCTGTTGTAAACTGATTCTGCTTTCATTTTCCACTCAGTGTTTCAGCTTCTCCCCAGCTTGTCACAGTTGGATCAAGAATGAAAGAATGATACATAACGGTGTTCTTTCTTGTCTGGTAATGTCCAGAGATGGCGTCTCCCTCTCTGTATTAAGCAGGAGTTTAGGCTTACTCCTCCATACAGGAATCAGTCTTGTAGAGATCTGAGGACCCTCCTCCTCTCCCTCCCCTATTAGTTGGGAGTTCTCATCTAATAAGGGAGATGAATGGCATAGTAGCTTTCGATTATGTCTTACTCCTCCTTACTCAAACCTAGGAACATGTCTCTTGCATATGGCATATGCATAATTTATACCTAATCCACCAAAAGCATTTATGCTCTCATTTTCCCACAAGGTATCTGGGAGTGTAGCTGCACCCTAAATATCAGTCTTCTCTTCCGAAGTCCCTTGCTGATTCTTTCAACTTCTCTACTCTTTAGATACCACAGATGTTCCAACTTAATCCTTTTAGCTGCTCCAGGTTTCAAAAGACACACTGAATTCTTAGAGTTAATTTCAAATCATGGTGCTAACTTGAAATAAAAAACAGCCATCCCGCCGTTTTCTTTGGGATAGGTGATGTCCTGACCTAGAGAAAGTTACAGTTTAGCTGAACACATCTTTTTGTTGGACTGTACACAGAATAAAACAGAATTTGGCATACTATTCATGAGAATAATATAAAAGCAACAAAATAATGTTCAGTAAATACTAAGTGCAGCTGGCTCTTCTGCTTATAAAACTATGGTGGTGTGATTTAAAGTCCTTGAATTTTTTGTCTAACTTTAAGAAAAGCTAAGCTTTGATGACGTGATTAAAAACAACTTCCATATACCTTATATAGCTAACATCTTAGCAATTAGAACTGTCACCACCTAATCGGACTCCCTATTTCTTTGTGCCCATTCTGTAACTATATTTAGTCAGAGTGAAGGGATAAAATACTATGATAAATATGTACTATTAAAAGGATAGACACCACAGGACAGAAAGACATATAGCAATATGAATGAGGAAGGAAACTGTGACAAAAGAAATAAATGACACATGTAGCTTAGACACCTGAGTAGGGACAGTTTCGATGAAGATGAAAGACAGGAAAATTAAAACTAGAGGAGAGAGAGAAAAAAAGAGATTACTGGAAAATGATATAGACCTCCCAGGCATGGTTTCAAAAGCTCACTGAGATAAGAAAAGCCTTTAAAAAGATCATTAATCACTGGTATTTCAATTAGCTAATATTGACTGGGATGGCAATTATGGCATTGATAAGAAAGGGCTTCTTTTCCTGGAGGTAACACAGTCTGTTTCCTGACATATTCTTTTAACAATCCACAGGAGCCTATACTATTATACAGTTAGCCCTAAAGTGGCTGGAAAATGAGACAAGGATGAAAAATAAGAGAGTGGTATAGAGTCATCTCAAGTCTGGTGATCACAATGTCATCAGAATGTCAATGCCCTTGAGGTTGTATGTGAAGGTAACAGAACAGAAATTGGGCTTGAGTAAATAAATGACAGAGGCCATTAGGAAATATGGCATAAGTTTTTTAAAGTTGTTTAAATCAATTTGAGTAAATTTATGAAAATACATTTTTTAAAATGGCAAACAGTTGAATAGCTTTGTTATTATAGAAAACCTTTTTCTTTCTCTGAAAGAAAATGTAGTAATTTTACTTTCTAAATATTTTCCCATGGTTTTGGGAGAGATAGAGCAGTCTCAGAACTTCTTCTTGAGAGGTCAGTTTTTCAGAATATTATTTTACCTCCTGCTGGTTGTTATACGTGCATAGCTTTAAGTGTAGCTTTTTAAGTATTGCCTAAAAGTACCAGGCTATCATCATAGCACATGTGATTAATAGAAACAGGAAGAGTATATTGAGAAAAGAGACAGATCCACATACTAATAATGTTTTACAGTTTTTAAAAGCCAAAGAGACTCCAACTTTAACTCATTTTTTCCCCAGTACTTTTTTATTTTTTAATTGAAGTATACTTGGTTTATAATGTGTGTTAGTTTCAAGTATACAGCAAAGTGACTCAACTATATCTGTTTATCTGTACATTCTTTGGCAGATTCTTTTCCCTGATAGGTTATTATAAAATATTTAGTATACTTTCTTATGCTATACAGTAGGACCTTCTTGACCACGTATTTCATATGTAGTAGGTGTATATGTTAATACCAAATTTCTAATTTAATCCTCCCATAACTTTCCCCTTTGGTAGTCATAAGTTTGTTTACTATGTCTGTGAGTTTATTTCTGTTTCATATGTAAGTTAATTTGTACCATTTTTTTAGGATTCCACATATAAACAATATTATATTTGTCTTTCTCTGGCTTACTTCACTTAATACGATAATCCCTACATCCATCATGTGGCTGCAAATGGCATTATTCCATTCCTTTTTATTGCTGAGTAATATTCCATTGTATATATGTATCACATCTTCCTTCTCTTCATCTATTGATGGACATTCAGAATGTTTACATGTCTTGAGTATTGTAAATGGTGCTGCAGTGAACACTGAAATGCATGTATCCTTTCAAATTATGGTTTTCTCCAGATGTATGCCCAGGAATGGGATTACTGGATCATATGGTAGATTCTATTTTAGTTTTTTAAGGAGCCTCCATACCATTCTGCAAAGTGGCTATACCAATTCACATTCTCCATAGTGTAGGAGGGCAACTTATGCTAACTTTAAGAGAAAAAAAATATATCAAAAAGAAATATAGACATTAAGCTGTGACATTAAGTTATCCATCCATATTTTCTGGAGAACAAACTACAAAAACAGAAATTCAAACTTAATATTTTCCTATCTGAGATTGGAGAAAATAAAAAGAATATGCGATGAATGCAAATGCATTCACGTAAATATTTAACCTATAATATACTTGCATACTCTAGGCTCTGTGGTGGAATAATGTTTCATTAACTGCGTAACATAACTAATCAATTTTTTCTTAACCTTTAATTCATTAAATTTTTTTTAGAGATGTATTCTAAAGTGTGTTGGTGTAAGGCAGTGACTCCATCATCAGTGCCAGACCTTAAGGGACCAAGAAAAGGAGAGGTTTCCAAGGTCTATAGGAGAGTTATGCAGAGGCCACTTCATGGGTGGGAGAAGTGACCTTTTGGGGAAACACCTAGCCAGTTATTCTTCAAGGAGGAAACTGGGAAGATAAATACCCTGACCTCTCTTTCCTCATTCTGACCACCTGCTTGGTTCCCATTAGTGTAACCTATCAGGAAGCTAGAGGGGACAAGACACCATTGCTGTCATTTCTGCAGGTCCTATGCCTAGAAAACAGAGCAGGTGGAACAGTGTACTAGAATCTGGAGAAGCAGATGATAGGTGTCCAGCCTGATGTACAAAGTTGTACATGTGAAGACATATGTAGACACAGATTCTTAAGGGCCTCATTTTTTTTTATATATTTTTATTTTTTTCATTATAGTTGGTTTACAGTATTCTGTCAATTTTCTACTGTACAGCATGGTGACCCAGTTACACATACATGTATATATTCTTTTTTCTCACATCATCAGGCTCTATCATAAGTGACTAAATATAGTTCCCATTGCTACACAGCAGGATCTCATTGCTAATCCATTCCAAAGGCAATAGTCTGCATCTATTAACCCCAAGTTCCCAATCCATCCCAATCCCTCCCTTTCCTCCTTGGCAACCACAAGTCTATTCTGCAAGTCCATGATTTTCTTTTCCGTGGAAAGTTTCATTTGTGCTGTATATTAGATTTCAGATATAAGTGATATCATATGGTTTTTGTCTTTCTCTCTCTCTCTCTCTTTTTTTTTTTTTGTCTTTTTTTGCTATTTCTTTGGGCTGCTCCCGCAGCATATGGAGGTTCCCAGGCTAGGGGTTGAATTGGAGCTGTAGCCGCCAGCCTATCCCAGAGCCACAGCAATGCAGGATCCGAGGGGTGTCTGCAACCTACACCACAGCTCACGTAACACCACAGCTCACGGTAACGCCAGATCGATAACCCACTGAGCAAGGGCAGGGACCGAACCCAGAACCTCATGGTTCCTAGTCGGATTCGTTAACCACTGCGCCACGACGGGAACTCCTGTCTTTCTCTTTCTGACTTCACTTAGTATGAGAAGTGAAGTTCCATCCATGCTGCTGCAAATGACATTATTTTGCTTTTGTTTTTGTTTTTATGGCTGAGTAGTATTCTATTGTGTATACATACCACATCTTCTTAGTCTAGTCATCTGTCAGTGGACATTTGGGTTGTTTCCATGTCTTGGCTATTGTGAATAGTGTCACAGTGAACATGTGGGTGCATGTAGCTTTTTCAAGGCAGGTTTTGCCTGGACATATGAAGGGCCTCATCTTTAGTTGAGAAAATGACAAGATTTGAATATTGTTTTTTGGCTCCAAATTTTGCTGACTTACACATATACTTACCTATACATAGCAAATGACAAATCGTATTTTCAGAAGAGAGAGGAGAATGAAGAAAAATGTATCAAATTCCTATTTTCTGTCAGGCACTGTAGCAACATGTAGAGCCTAGGAATTAAAGAAAATAATGCAAAGGCAAACTGGATTTAAATCTCTGTCACTTAGCAAGTGTGAATTTGGTACAAATTAACTGTAAACTGAGATAGGAATTTTATCTCAAGAAGAGTGTATTTATATTTATTCCTCATTTCTTCGTTACTTATCTTGGGGTCATTCATACTACCTTCCAAAGAGAAAGTCTTCCATCTACTATATAGGAATTATGAGTGAAAAGGATCCCCTTTTAGAAACACTTCATGCCCCCTCATCGGGCCCCCCACTCCCACCTGCCACCAACTACCATGCTGCTTCCACTCTTGGTCTTGAATCCTGCTTCCATCTGTATCAACTTAGATCACCATTTTAACAAGGCTTGAAGAAAGAGATTTGGCCCCCAAGTAGTGGGTCTCTGAACTTAGATGAGAAGTGTATTGGAATCAATTTCTTCAGTTTGGATCTTAGTTTTTAATGGAAATGAAACCTCTCACTGGGATTGTACGATTATGCTTTACATTGGCTTTCCCAGCAGCTGTATGAGCAGATATACATTATCCCCAGGCAGTCATGAAGAAAGGGCTAAAAAAGCTTCCAGGGTCACACAGCTGGAAAGCCAAGTCTCCCTGATCAGGAACCTGGGCCCCCTCCATTTTATTATGCTATCAGATTTAAAAATAATAGCATAAGTAAAAAGCTAGAGTTCCTGCCAAGGCACAGTTGGTTAAAAATCCAACTTCAGTGGCCAGAGTTGCTGCAGAGGTGTGGGTCTGATCCCTGCACAGCACAGTGGGTTAGAGGATCCACTATTGCCACAGCTGTGGCACAAGTCCCAACTGTGGAGCTAAGATTCAATCCTCGGTCTGGGAACTTCCATATGCTATGGGCATGGCCATAAAAAGAAGGAAGAAAAAAAGAACTAAAAAGAAAACTGCATCTGAATGAAATATTCTAACACAAATTTGAATTTTTAATATAATCATTTTATTTAAAGGTAACTCAATAACATAGGATAGAAAATATTACGTACAATATTAAAGGAAATGTAGACTATTTTTTGTCTTTTATTTTTATTTATTTATTTTTTTTAAGGAACACATCTAGAAGTTCCTAGGCTAGGGGTCGAATTGGAGCTGTGGCTGCCCGCCTACACCACAGCCACCCAGATCTAAGCTGTCTGTGACATATACTACAGCTTACAGCAATGCCAGATCCGTAACCCACTGAGAAAGGCCAGGGATCAAATGCATATCCTCATGGATACTAGTCAGGTTTGTCACTGCTGGGCCACAACAGGAACTCCGTAAATGACCTTTTTTTTAAAAAAAAATTAATTAAAAGGAACAAATAATCAAATTAATATATTTTACACAAATGCTTGAAAGATCTATCCTAATAACATCAATTTTCAGGTGTTTGAGTGAGTATGTATTTATTTACTGACTTGTTTTACTACTAATGAGAACATTTAATAAAAGATGATTGTTTATTTGGGCCTGGGCCTATGGCAAGTGGTGTATGGTCAAACATTCCTTTAATACACAGCAACAATGAAGATTAGATACTATGCTTCTGAATGCAGACATGAAAACTGAATTATAAAGCGATTCAGTTCTTGGTCCAGGTAACCCAGCTAGAAAGAGGCAAAATCAACATCTAAATAGAGGTATTCAGACTTTCAAGCTCTTGCATCCTCCCACCCCAGTCACTGTGGTTCACCATTTTCTTCTCTTCATTTTGTCATTGTATTTTATTGTTCTGGTGTGTGTGTGTGTGTCTGGGTGAGTTTGATTTGTTTATTTTATTTTAATTTTTTTTGATAAGTGTCCCTCAGACTCTCTCCCTTACCTGAGGCAGTTCTACCAAGGGCTGTCTCCTTTGTTGCCATATTCCCCTGAAGTTGGCCCTTAAAGCACCGCTGAACCTTCTGTAGAGTGTTGCACAGTAGGCACAGGTAGTGACCATGAACCTTTTCAACCACTCTCCTCCTTTGACTTTGACCACCCCTTGTTTGCTTTTTTGTTTTTTTAAATAGAAATAGTTACTGTTAATTTTCTGACTCGTTTTCCTTTGGGTTACATTTTAAGGAATTGTTAAACTATTGTTACACTTCAAGGTATTTGTCTATCTTCTTAATCTACTCTGTTGGGGGCGAATAAATTTTCCTCTCCTCTTCTAGGTTCATGTGACTTTTCTGAGAAAGTGACATGAGGCAGATTAACCAGAGAAAATTCAAACAGAAGTTTCATAACATGTATACAAAGGAGAGACCCAGGAAAACTGAGTAATTTTCCAAAATGGCCAAACTGTTCACCTTAAATATTATCTTCAGTGAAAGATGAAAGAAGGGTGCTGAGACTTCAAATGGTGGAAGGTAGTTCACATGGAGATAAAATAGCAGTTGTTTTTGGACAAGTGTTTGCTGGGACTCTTATCTCTAGGCCCAGCTGAGTTTCCCCTACCATAACTAGTCTGTTCTTTGCAGATAACTCTGGTGATAGTTTTGAGAACAAGGTCTCTATCGAAATTAATTTAGGTAGTTCAGGGGAAGATAATAGGAACAACTCCCTGAGTCTTGTGTTTCTTGCAAATAATCAGCACATATTACTTCTCATGCCAAAGAGATGCAGTTTGTGGTTGCAAACTTTCTCCCCTACAGTAAGAGCCATAACACTTTTCTTACTATATTTCTTCAAATTTTTGGCAATCTTTTTTTTCTATCCTGTTAAAATAACAAAAGTTTTTATATTATCAGACAATTGCATGGATAATACCAGTAAACATACCTAGAACTGATTAATTCATAAAACTTGAAATTTCCTATTATTTTGGGATTGTTAGAGGAAATGTAATTTTGAATGATGGAAAAGGTTTTAGTAGCTATCACCTGTTTTTAATATCAGCATATTTTTATTTTCATGAGTTCAAAATGATTGTGTGGTTCTTTTTGACTGTTTAGTTCCTGAGAGCTAAATAATGACTAGATAACTAAATATAGGAAAATGAGTAAAGCATTTGCCACAAGTCCTTGGACAAAACATTTACTGTTAATTCATTTGGATAGGTACCAAGGAAGTTAATTTTCCTCTTTAAAAAAAAAGGTGACAATATTAGAATTGACTTGCAGGTTCAGAGATATCTACATGATGAAAAATTAAAAAAAATTTTTTTTTCGTTCAGAAAACTTCACCTATGGCTTTTTTATTTTCTCAAAGCATTTTGTCAACCAAACAGTTTTTTTTTTATTAACCTTAATTCTGTCCTTTTCCTGTGGTTATTAATCAGTTGCTATTGAACATTTTCTCAAATTCACTCAGCTCTATTTAAGAACTTGACAAAATTTTGTACACTAACCATCCAAATAAATATATCAATGTAACTCTGTAATTGACAATTCCTAAACAACATAAAAATTCTAAAATTGAAATATACTTGAGAAACTGACCAGGAAAAAGGACTGAGAATAATTGGGGGGCGGAAATACTGATGCCTTGTGCCTGCTGTAAAAGCATAGAAAGTAAACAAATCATTAGGTTGCTTTGCTAGAGAAGTGAAATGTAAATCTGGGGAGATAGGATTTTTATCACTACAAAGAGACACTGGATTTCATCTGGAGTTCTTTCTGCAAAACTGTTCTTATAGACCAGAAATTACCCTTGAGGGCCTTTGGTGAGAGTTTAATTTTCATTCAATAAGGCTGACACTAGGCCTGGAGGGTAAGGGAGTCAAGCTAGCTGTTTGCAAATTAAATTATGAGGGTAAGATAAAGATGCTGGGCTTGTCCCTCTGTCAGTTGGATAGGATATTATTGAAGCATGTAGATAGATGATGACAATAACAGCTGTTTAGATCTTCCCCTTTTGACTTGTTGGATTTACAGAATGGACTTGAAGATGTAAGAAAATTTTTAATTTGTGTTTGGATTTCTTTTTATAGAAACAAAACAATTTGAATATATTCAGCAACGGGTATAACATTCAGTTTATATATATGTGTATATATATTTTTATGTATTTTGTGAAAGTGTCAACACATAATCCAAATAATTCTTGAAAGTGTTCTATAAGTATAGTTATAAATTTATAAGTATTATATAATCTGAGAAGAAAATATTTCATTGGTCACATTAATTATGTACAGGTTATTTAATAAAGTGAGTAACTCCATTTATATATATGGATTATATATGTGTATATATGGATTTATATATATGTGTATTTATATATGTATATGTTTATATATTATATATATATATATATACACCTGAAAAAAGGCATTAGAACTGAAAAACTGAGTTTCCTTCTGCTTGCAGTAGACAGTAAAATTGACATCAGTTGTTTTTCCAGAGAGTATGTTATCAAATATAATGTTTATTACATAAGCAGATATCTGATAGCAGACTACAGCAGATATTCATTGAAGTTACCACTGATAGACTGAGTCACAAAATTCATAGCTGGATATTCTTTGGTGTGACTTAAGTAAACTCTTGTCCAAATGTTGTATTATATGACCCTTCCAGTTAAATCATTTTATGGACTGCTCGAAAAAGTAATGCAATTTTTTTCACTTACTTAGATAAATAAACATAGCAGAGCAGGTTAAGATTTTGAGATGGTATATTTTAACACATATGATAAGGTAATTTAGGTAAGATTATAAAATTAGTTTTTCCTCTAAATGTCTTGTGTGAGAGAATGAAATAAATATGAGCTTTATATGTTCAAAATTAATATCTCTTGAAGATAAAATGAGTATAATCAGAAGAGATCTTTCATCAACATTATCTACCTACCTGCTTGCAGATACCCACCTGCTATGAGTGATAACTCCAGGGACTCCTGGGAATTCCAGCCCCATCATTAGTGCACTGGACTTAACCTCCTTCCTGCAGACCAAAGCAGTCACTCTGCTAATCTTCCTCTCCTTATAGTGCCATCAGGTTGTTCTTCTCTTGACCAAAGTATTTGATCTGCATATCTATGTTTTTTATTTCTTGTTGATGATAAATAAAACCAAAACAAACACACCAAACACCACCACCACCACAAAACATACTTCTCTTAAACAAGACATTTTCTTCCAGCTTCTGCCTTCCCCCTCCTTTTTTTTTTTGCTTCTTTTTAAATTAGCAAAAACTCTTGAGAATATTGTTACCCACTGCCTCTTCTTCCGATCCTTGAAATTCTCGCTTCTGATTTTCACTCAGTGGTATGCTGGTAAATGTTAAACAACCAGCTTTCTGGAGAAAAAGCCCTAATTTGAAATATTTTCTGATTTTCATGGTATAAATACGTACTCCTGCCAGGGCCGATTTCAAGCTATCCAACGTGGTGTGTGAAAGAGATGTGCTCTGTTGGTTTCCTTGAAGTTTGGAAAGTTTTGTGTTTTTTTGTATTTGTTTTTGTTTTCTTGTTCCTTTCGTTTTGTAAGAGCTAGTCCAGCATACCAATCTTAACCACTATCACTTGACTGAAAATACTTCCTTAAATCCACTCCAGCAGGGCTTTTAAATGCCCCCTACACCAAAACAGCAACACTAAGTTTACTAAAATTTGAAGTTGCTAAATCCAGGATTTCATTAAGATCCTCTTGCCCTAACAGTGATGTTTTACACAATTGAATACACTTTGCTTGTTTAAATACATTTCAAAATTTGCCTTCAGGATTCTACACTTCCCTCTTTGTCTCCCCACTTCATGGGCTGTCCTTTCTCTCCTTTTTTGGATTTTTTTTGGAGGGGTTGTGGGGTAGGGAGGGTTGGGAGACTAAACCTTTTAACAATTGAAAGTGGCCCACTCCTAGGATCTGTTTTTTTCAAGGCTGTTACATTTGCCCCTTTAGTGATCTCAGCCTATCTATAGGTTTTGTATATCACTTATAGGCTGACAATACTCATATTTTTACTCATATGTATATATATATATGTATATATAGGGAAAATAAAATTAAAAACAAAATCCCCCCCATCCCCACAAAAGAGATTTATTTCTTCTCACAGAAGACTAGGAAAACAGTTTTATTATTGAATAATCATTAAACCATAATGTGATATACCTTACAGGCAATCTGCTAAGAGACTGCCATGACAGAAAGAAATCCTACCCCTTTATGTAGCCAAGCCAAGATAAAACAATAACTAGTGCTCAAATAAGAGGTTTTGACGGCACACTTTGGTACACAAAGTTCATCCTAAACTGAAGTGATCACTTGTATAAGCTAGAAGGTTTTATCCAGAGTAAAAAGAAACTACTTACACCCTTATGACAAGAGGTAGTTTTGCAACTTGGAGAAGGAACCCTTTGAAGCTGGGCTTCTATTCTCCCACAGAAACCAGGATAGGGTGCATCTTCCTTGATGGTATTTCAAAAGAATGGTTCCCAGGTTCTTAAGAAAGACATTTTTGGGTATGGGAGCTGATAAGAGGCTTATTTAATTATTTAGCTTTTAAAAAAGATTTTTGTATATCCCAAAGTTAATCAAATGACTTTAGATCTGCCTTTTCTAGTCTCTACTTGTAAGTACCAGATTTGTTTGTATGTTAATTAAATGCTTTGCTTTTCTACATCATCCTTCCAATCAAATCAGTCAATAAAACATTTTTGTATTGAATTTAGGACTTGAGCACTTGCCAGTATGTTAATTACTTTTACTTTGTTATCAAAAATTACTACTCAAGATGTTCCAACATTTATTTATCAGTAATAAGATCACTGGATTTATAAATCCAAGTCCTTTTTTTGCTGGGAGTACAATTTATAGCTGATCAGAAATTAGACTACGGGGTTATTACTGGAAATAGACAAATATAAAGTAATGTAACAAATAACGTGTTTATTTTCTAGTAAAATGTGGTTCTTGAAGTAATCAAAATAACCCTACTATGAATAGAACAGCAAGGCAGTCTATGAGAATATTAATAAGTCTGCTAGAATACTTCCTTTTAGTTGAGTTCAGTACTGATCTTAGTTACTATAGTAAACTTGTTTCTGAGTCCTTTGTAGGAACCAAAGTCAGTTGGGAGAACAGATACAACTGTTTTTTTTTTTTTTTTTTTTTTTTTTCAGTTTGATTTATCACTTTGGTTTGATGACCCCCACATTTTTAAAAGTTAAAAAAAAAAATCAACCACCCAGGTCATTTTCAGCACTTGGAGAAGAGGGTCTCTCCTTCATGTGGGTACATCACATCTTCCTTTTTTTTTTTTTTTTTTTTTTTGGTCTTTTTAGGGCCACATCCGTGGCATATGGAGGTTCCCAGGCTACAGGTCAAATTGGAGTTACAGCTTCCAGCCTATATACCACAGCCACAGCCACACCAGATCCAAGTTGTGTCTGTGACCTACACCACAGCTCACAGCAATGCCGGATTCTTAACCCACTGAGCAAAGCCAGGAATTAAACCTGCATCTTCATGGATACCAGTCGGGTTCATTAACCACTTAGCCATGTTGGGAACTCCTCATCTTGTCCTTCTTGTGGAACACTTTTATGTGGCCAAAGCTGTTTGATAGGCATAACAGAATCCTTCTTGTGCCCCTCCAGATTCTTATGACTTAGTGTCTCTGGGTTCCCAGGGAAGAAATAAGTTTTTTATTAAACGTGACTATGAAAGGATTCAGTTAAATTAAACACAGGATGTTGTCTGAGACCCAAATTGAAAGGTCTGCCCCATATAAATTCAAAGGAAGAGATTCAGAGTTTGTTCATGGGTGTCACTCTAGTTAAATAATAAAGCTGGTGATAAAGATCTAGCCTTAACATAATAGGTTAACCGGTATTAGATTGCATTGGAGGTTAGCATAGTAGGTTAGGTAAACATAGTAGGGTTTTTCTTTTTTTTTTTAATGACTTTTATTTTTTTTCCATTATAGCTGGTTTATGGTATTCTGTCAGTTTTCTACCTTACAGCATGGTGACCCTGTTACACATACATGTATATATTCTTTTTTCTCACATCATCAGGCTCTATCATAAGTGACTAGATATAGTTCCCAGTGCTACACAGCAGGATCTCATTGCTTATCCATTCCAAAGGCAATTGTTTGCATCTATTAACCTCAAATTCCCAATCCATCCCACTCCCTTCCCCTCCCCCTTGTCAACCACAACAGAAAGAGAAAGGCAAATACCATATGATATCACTTATATCTGGAATACAATTTTTTTTGCTACTGTACAGCATGGTGATCCATTTACACATACATGTACACATTCTTTTTTCTCACATTTTCATGCTCCATCATAAGTGATCAGACATAGTTTCCAGTGTTACACAGCAGGATCTCATTGCTAATCCATTTCAAAAACAATAGTCTGCATCTATTAACCCCAAGCACTCCATCCATCCCACTCCCTCCTCCTCCCCCTTGTCAACCTAAAGTCAGCAGAAGGAAAGAAATCATAAAGTTCAGAGCTGAAATCAATAAAATAGAGATTAAAAAAACAATAGAAAAAATCAATAAAACCAAGAGCTGGTTCTTTGAAAAGGTAAACAAAATTGACAAACCTCTGGCTAGACTTAAGAGGAGAGAAAAAACCCAAATAAAATAAGAGATGAAAAAGGGTTTTTCTTAATAGGCTTTAATTTTCAGGTTACTTTTAGTTTCACAGCAAAAGTGAGTGGCAAGTACAGAGAGTTCCTGTAAACTCTCCTCTCCACATCCCACAACCTTCCCTACCCTCATCCTGTAGTACATTGTTTACAGTCAAAAAAACTACACGGACACATCATAATCACCCAAAGTCCATAGTTTACTTAGAAATCACTTTTGGTGCTGTACCTTCTGTGGCTTTTGTAATAACATACATCCACCATTATAATATCATATGGACTATTTCACTGCCCCAAACCCTCTGTGTTCTGCCTTAGTCATCTCTCTCCCATCCCTATTCTGGTAGTTATTAACCTTTTAATTGTCTCCATGTTTTTTCATTTTACAGAATGTCATCTAATTAGAATTATATAGGATGTAGCCTTTTCAAATTGGCTTCTCTTATTTGTGTCCTCCATGCCTTTTCAAGCTTGATAGCTCATTTCCTTTTAGTGATGAGTAATATTCCATTGTTTGGATGTCCTTTACGTAAATAACAGAGTGTGATTGCTGGACCATAACATTAAAATACGTTTAGTTTTGTAGGAAACCTGACTCCCAAACCATCTTCCAAAGTGGCTGTACCATTTTGCATTCGCACTAGCAATGAATGAAATTTCCTTTTATTGCACATCCTCACCAGCATTAGGGGTTGTCAGTGTTTTGCATTTTGACCTTTCTGATAAATATGTAGTGGTGGTATATCATGGTTATTTTAATTTACATTTCCCTGATGATGTACCATATGGACCATCTTTTTGTATGCTTATTTGCCATGTCTATGTCTTATTTGGCGAGGTGTCTATTCAGGTCTTTTAATCAAGGTCTTCATTTACTTAATTGTTAATTTTTAAGTGCTTTTTTGTGTATTTTGGGGTAACAGTCCTTTATCATGTATGTATTTTGCAACTATTTTCTCTCAGTCTGTGGTTTGTTTTTGCATGCTCTAGACAGTGTCCTTCACAGATGAGAAGTTTTTAATTTAAATGAAGTCCAGCTTATCAATTCTTTATTTCATGGTGCCTTTGGTGTTATATCTAAAAAGTCTGAAAATATGTAGATTAAAAGTCTATATCTAGGTGTTCCAACTGTGAGACAGTGGGTTAAGAATCTGACGGCAGTGGCTCGGGTCACTGCAGAGGTACAGTTTCAGTCTCTGGCCTGGAGCAGTGAGTCAAAGGATTTGGTGTTGCTGCAGCTGCAGCATAGGTCACAGCTGTAGCTCAGAATCATTCCCTGGCCTGGGGAACTTCCATATGCAACAGATGCAGCCATTAAAAAAAAAGTCTCTATCTACAAAGTTAAGGTCTATATCTGAAAAGATTATCCAACATCAATTGTAGATTTTTTTTCTTATATTATCTTTTAGGAATTTTCTAATGTTGCATTTTACATTTAGGTCTATGATCCATATTGCATTAATTTTTGTGAAGGGTGTTAAGTCTGTGTGGAGATTCTTTTTTTTTGTATGTGGATGTCCAGTTATTTCACCCTCCTTTGTTGAGAAGACTGTCTTTTCTCCATCCAAATGATTAACAAGTTTGTTAGAGTTTGTTTTATTCATTTAAAAAAAATGCTCCCCTAATTCCTGGACAGTGGTGGAAATAAAATTACTTCCTCTGACCTAGTCAAGGTGCTCTAGTACCCCAAAAGTGGTAATTACATATTTTCAGAAAAACTTTCTCACTGCCTAAAAAATCAGCTATTAGGGTGGGAAGGACTTTAGATCCTTGGGACATCATACACATCCTAAGTAAACAAAATCAAAGGGATTTAAAGGTATTCTATGAAATCCAACTGTCACCAGATTCCTGGTGTTCTTGGTCAGAGAGAACTTTGTGTGCTTACTTGGGGATCACCTGCAAATGATCATGATGACAAATGACATTTCTCTTTAACAGGTTTAGAAATTTTTATCTTTTCTGGTAGGCATAGTAAGAGCCTAGAGTTTTTAGAATCCACCTTTATTTACATGATATTGTGATGTCACAACACTGACCACTGACTGTTACGGGAATTATTTCTAGGTAATTCTCATAGTGCAAATTTCATTTAATTTCTTTTATAATCCATTTTCTTTTGTGAACAAATTTTTTAAGTGAGCAAAAGTTTCTTACTGTATTAAAAGTGCAACTTGTAAATTTTGAAGTCTTCCATGTATTAAGAGCAACTTTTGCAGTTTTCTGGCAAAAATGTTATCATTGGAAACTCTACCCTTCTGTTCAGTATGAGCTAGACAATAAATTACTAATATCTGAGCAAGCAGTTGTAATGGCTCTGTTACATAAGCTGATGTCAGTTTTCATAAGACATTTTGGTTATCATTGAAGTAAAAATTCTATATTTTTCAAAAAAAATATGCATACATTTACCCTCTAGTGCAATTAATTCCTTTGCTTTTGCAGACTTAATTCCAGCTTTCATTGTTTTAGGAGAAGGCAGCACTGATAGGAAACATTAAGTTTTGCGCCACTTTATTCTGAGTCCAGGATCCATCAGTAAACATTATTGAAGATGCAGCGTGAATGGGAATGTCAGATAAATTGGGTTGGGTTTTTCAATATTTGAAATCTCCAAAGCTGGGAGTGAGGTGATAGCCAATTTTAGTTGTTCAACAGCCTCTTCAGATTCTAGGTCCTCATCTAGAGGATCTGGAGAGTTTTCATGCAATTGTTCTGTCAGAGCATTTGTCTGCTCTACAAAAAGCTGAAATCTAATACTGTACATGTCTCTAAAATTGTCTACTTAAAAAAAAAAAAAACTTCTTTCTTTTAATAACTGCAAAATGAGCTGACTCTTAGATTGTAACACCATGTGGCCTACAGCTGATGAGATGCCCTAAATATTTTACCTCATTTGCGCAGCACTGAGATTTGTCTAGTAGAGCTTTGTGGTCCTGTGAAGTAAAGAATTGTCACAAACCCAAAAGTATAAACTTTGCATTTCTTTTTAGTTTCTGAGGCCACCAGCAAATAATCTACATTTTGGATAATTATAGATCCTTCTAGTGGGAAAAGTTTTTCTATAAGTAAAAATTTTTATTCTATTTTTCTAAATGACTAGGGAGAATAGGAGAGTCCTGAAATCCTTGAGGACTTCTCTGCCGTAAATACTGGATTCCTTCATAATGATGGGGCTCAAGACATGCTATCCCAAAATATGGCATGTTGACATATTGAATATTTTAGGCTGTAGGAATTTAAGAAAATGGTAGAAGCAGGAAGCTCACTCTGACCACCTCCTTACCTCACCCAGTCCTGAAACAAGTCACAAAACTCTCATGTGAAAGGGGCCTTCACAGATAGAAGCAAGGAGCATCTTTATCTTGAAAGAGAAAGGAATGCCAAGAAGAATGCTAACATCCCTGGCCAGTTTCCCCCAATTTACTACAGTTATTTCATGCACCTTAGCCTGTCATATTCTACCATGACTGTCCACTCTTCAAACCTAACATAAAATACTCAAGTCTGTTTCTTTGGCTCTTCATTTCCTTATGAAGGCTTCCAAGTGATGTAAAATTTATATTAAATAATTTGTATGCTTTTCTTGTTAATCTATTTTTGTCAGTTTGACTTTCATACCTAGCCAGGGACTCTAAGAGGAAAACTTTTTCCTTCCCTTCATTAAGCAAACACAAACAAGACTTAGATTTGTCTACTAGAGGAATGGAAAGGAATAAATTGTAGACTATAGATCAGATATAGAGAAGAACTTTACCATGGTTCTGAAGTCAGGATAGTTTAGAGTTAGAAACAGCAGGAATTAATGACTAAGATTTTGTACAAATGTGTATAGTAGTTTACCATTTTTATCCAATTAACCCTCCTTCTTATTGGAAGTATAGGGGTACTTCAGGGTAGATGTTCCCTTTGCAAATATTTCCTATTTTTCTAATTGTTTATAACCAAATTCTTTGCTTTTAACTGAGCCCTCAGTGAAGAATGTTATTTTACAAATGACTATGGCCTATTTTTCTGGTATACTATTTGTTTTGGTTCTATATCTTTAATTCAGCTAGTATTAGTGTACGCTAGGGATCAAATTAATCCATCTTTTTTTTTTAACCCCCCATTCCAAGGGCTTTTTTTGGCATAGTATGAGTCTCTTCCATAACCTTCCATAAACTCTCTTCTATACCCCTTTTCTTTGAGAAGGCATTTTGTCACAATCAGATGCCTTTTCTCCAAGAAGTTCACTGACACTTGACTGTAGCAGCAGAATATGGTAGCTTTTAAATTGCACAGCAGGTCTTTCCACAATTGATATGTAGGAGAATGGGGAGAAAAAAAGAATGTCTGTACCTCAGTCAGACTGCCTATCTGCTATGGGAACCAAAGAAAAAGGAAGCCATTGAACGTTAACTCCAAATGTCTGCCTCATATATTAATCACCAAGGGCAAAGGGAAAATTTTTCAAGGCAATTGAAGAAAATGTAACACCAGTATTTATCAGAAAATGTAATGATAAATTGGCCTGAGGAAAAGTCATTGACCCAAATGGTTTACCAGTTCTCACCTTTGAGATTCCCCCAAATCCGTGCTGATTTTTACCCATTTGGCTTTGTTTCCTAGTTACCCCTTCATTCATTCTGCTGTAGTCACACCCTGCCATTCTAGCTGTTATTTTCATAGACAGGCCAGTCACTCCTGAGCTTTAAAGCCATTTATGACCACCACCTTTTCTTCTTTCTACGATGTCCACCTCCCAAATACCTGCGTTTTTAATTTCCATCACCTCCTTTAGTTCTTTCCTAAAATATTGTTTTCTGTGATGTCTTCTCCAGTCACTCTATTTACAAATTCAAGTCCCTTCTACTTCCTATCTGCTCTGATTTTTTTTTTCTTCTTGGTAGCATTATTTCTTTCTAGTATAACTTATTTAAAATGCTTATTTCTGTCTCTCCTCACTATAAATATAAACTTGCTGGTACAGGAAACGTTGCATGTTTTACTTACCAACTGTAATTCCAACACCTGAAACAGTGCCAAGAACATAGTTAGTATTCGATATGTGATTATTGAGAAAATAAGTGAATGATAATAGTTATTATTTATTGTGCATCTGGTGTGTATTATTTACATATGAATTGCTTTAATTTTCAGAGTAATACTGCAAATATTTTAAATACATTTTACTGAACGTTGCTTCTTATTCTATTCAATAAAAAATTAAGAAGTTTTAAGAGTGGAGTCTAGGCCATGTTTCTTCCTAATTTGGTATCTAAACACGTACTAATTCTAAACTCATAGAAATTTACCTCGTACCCTTAACCTTGGCTAAGTTCTCTAGGCTCTCTAAGTTCTGCCCACTCCATGAAGTTTTGTGAGTTGTTCTTCTTGACGTTTCTTTGCAGTGAAGTTAGCCAATTCAGTCCTTTAGAAGCACTTTAAGCATACATCTATAATTGCACCAATTAAATTATATATCATTAAGAGTATATTTTGCTGCATGAATATGGAGAACTTCTTAAGTATAAGAAGTATGACTTTCCTATCTATGCATGTCTGTTTGTTGAATTAATAAGCCTAGAAAACTTCACTAATGTATTTAATGTTTAAAGTGAAATTTTACAGTATACTTTCACAGTTTTTTAATTTGAGTACATAATAATCTGTACTAAAAAAATCGTATTTTAGTAAAATTCATTATTTTTCGTAAAAGACAAAATTTATCTAAAATTTGAACTGAATTTATAGCTATAAAAGACCCTCAAAAAAGAATAAAAATTTAAAACAACTTAAACACATTGTTAGTTTATACATAATTTCACATGTTCAAAAAATGTAATTAATATTATATATTCAACTAAATTTTTAATCTATTTATTTGTTTGAAATGTTTTCTATTCAAATTTTTATGCATAATTAGATTCAGAATAAATATTATTGGCAAATTTAAAATAAATCCTATGATATACATTTGTAGGTGATTTTGATTAAGTAAATTAGGTAAATATCATTCTCTAATAATTATTCCATTAACTTAAGAAATTATGAGTTCCCATGGGATATAAGGATAGAAGGTAGGATATAAAAGATACGAAATTTTAGTATGGAACTTTTCAAAATGTAAGTAAATTAACCAATTTGTAAAATATATGTATTTTACAGATAAAGTAATTTTTGCCAATGAGTATACAGACATAGAAAAAGGGACTTCATCAGCTCAGATATTAGGCTCTATCTCTAAATTCATATAATATATCTAGTGATAATATAACAATATTAATAGTAACTTTTTTTTCATAAAGTGCCTTGATGCTCATATAAGTCTGCATTTATTCTTCCTGCCTGTTAATTGAATGCTTTTTTTTTTTTTTTCTTTTTTGGCTACTGTGTGGCATATGAGCTTCCCAGGCCAGAGATCAGATCCAAGCCACAGTTGCAACCTACCCCACAGCTGTGGCAACACTGGATTCTTTTAACCCTATCTACTGGACAGGCCAGGGATCAAAGCTACATTGAACCCAGGGTGCTGCAGAGACACCAGCAATCCTGTTGCCACACAGCAGGAGCTCCTTATGCATATTTTTGTACACTGGAAATGTGACAGTTATTTGGTTATGCTGAATTAAAATAAAATAAATTTAAAATAGCTGTTTTATTTAGATTCAAACTTTTTTAAATTTATAGAGTATAAATTAGTTCTCTTGTCTTGCAGTGGGTTAAGGATATGGTGTTGTCACTGCTGTGGCTTGGGTTCAATCCCTGGCCCTGGAAATTCCACATGCCATGGGCATGCCCCCCCCAACAAAAAAAGTCCAAATTATTAGAGTAGAGAATCTCCCACAATATAACCTATAAGAATCATCCAACTTAAAACCAAAAGTGCAAAATATCTACACTCCAAGTACATGACGTGAAATAAAATAAAATGAATGCAACCACACAGAAAAGCACCTTACCCTCAGAACTTGGGCTTTTATTACCTTTTAAACATCATTTCGTTTTATAATTTGAATATAAGAAAAGGAAAAAGAAATCTAAGGAAAATTAAATGCCAAGTGAAATCACTAAACCGAATGCTGCCTCAGCAAATTAAACTTTGTCTAGTAGCACAGTAACTTTCTATTCATTTATCATTTCATACTAATTTTACAAATTAACCTAGGGTACTACAGAATATGGATTATCTCAATTATAGGAATGTGATTTCCATTATCATTCCATTATTATTCCATTCTACTTATATCTATGTTAATAAGTCTCAAGAATAGCTTTGACTTAGAATTCACTCCTAGAAATTTCTCCACCGTGAGCTCACTTGTTAAGTATGGTTATCCAGGATTCACATTTGTTATTATATTTAAATATAATTTTAAAGATTAAAGTTCTTATTTTTCCAAAATGAAAGGCTAAATATTTAAAATAATAATAAAATGAGTAAATTCAAGGCATGTAACCATAAACATTAAATAACCCCAAACCCTCTAGGAAGGCACTTGGCAAAGTGTTCCAGTGTGGGAACTTTGGACTCAGAACACTCCTCCACTAATCAAAACTATGCCAATTATTAGCCATGTAAACATTCCAAACCTCATTTACCTTGTGTATATGCTGGGGACTCTAGTAGAATTTACTTTATAGTTTATTGTAAGGAATATACAATAACATTTATCTAAAATACTTAGAGTTCCATTTTGATACTGTATGTTCAACAAGGACTGTGAGAAAAAAAAACAAAGCAGTAAATTGTATCCTCCCAGAGTCTGATTATTATTATTATTTTCATTGTATTGAAGTATAGTTGATTTACAGTGTTGTGTTAATTTCTGCTATGCAGCAAAGTGACTCTGTTATGTGTGTGTGTGTGTGTGTGTGTGTATACCCATATATATGTTCTTTTTTACATTATTATTTTTTTTTAAACAAGTGGCTGCACCTGTAGCACTTGCAAGTTCCTGAGCCAGTGGTCGAGCCACAGCCACTATAGAAGCAACACCAAGTAGTTAGGTTGTGAGCCACATGAGAAGTCCTTTTTTTACATTCTTTTACATTGTGATTTATCACAGAATATCAAATAGATTTTCCTGTGCTGTACAATAGGACCTTATTGTTCATCCATCCTATGTATAACATTTTGCCTCTAATAATTCCAAACTCCCAGTCCTTTCTTTCCACACCCTCTGTCCCACTTGGCAACCACAAGTCTGTTCTCTGTACCTGTGAGTCTGTGTTGTTTCACAGATATGTTGATTTGTGTTGTATTTTAGATAGGTAATATCATATGCTGTTTGTCTTTCTGATTTACTTCACTTATTATGATAATCTCTAGGTCCATCCATGTTGCTGTGAATGACATTATATCATTGTTTAAGGTTAAGTAATATTCTATTGTGTGTATGTGTATATATATACACAAACATAACCATATCTTTATCCATTCATCTATTGATAGATATTTAGGTTGTTTCCATTGTCTTGGCTATTGTAAATAGTGGTGCTGTGAACATAGAGTTGGGTATCTTTTTTGAATTATAATTTTGTCTGTGTATATACCCAAGAGTGAGATTGCTGGATCATATAGTAATTATATTTTTAGTTTTTTGAGGAGCATCCATTATTTTTAATGAAAGTGCACATTTCCCAGCCTGATAAGCTGAAAATGCCAAACATTTTTGTATCTTCCTATAGCCTCCACTACCAGATAAAATGTTTTTATTCTCATATAGATTGTTCTAATTTTCTCATATACCGTCAGACTATACCAGTTGTCAGCAATATTGTGGATCAGTTTCTCAGTCTAGCACTCAGATCATCAAGCTAACACTTTGTTTCTTCTCCTGATATTTCCCTTATTTGTATGACCTGTCATTCAGGTTTGAATATCAACTATTGCCAAAACATGTAGAATGCTCATCTGAGCTTTCGCCTTTCAATATTTTGTTTCATTTCAATCCTTGCTGAGATTCTCACCAACCCTCAAAATCTATTACAGTCTTGTCTGTTACATTTTGTTGGCAACTCTCATATGGCTCCCTCTTGCATCATAGTCATTTGTTTTTACTTGATTTCAAATGTTGGATTATAGTTTCCTTGAACAGCAGTCCCATATCTTACTAATCTTTGCGTTTTAAGCATTGCACATCTGAAAGATGTAGAGAACACAGTTAATTGGAAATATTTTCTAATTTGAACACAGAGCATGCACTCTTATATACACTGAAATAAATAAGGAAACAGAAAATTTAGAAACTCACTTGCACTCCTCCAGGATAGGTACTATTTGTACCTTAATATATTATGAAGCTGGGAAGAAAAAATAATTTTTCAAACAAAGAAAACTTTTTGCTCAAGGTCAAAAACAAGTTAAAATCTTCATGGGCTAGAAATGCAATTTCAGGCTATAAACATGAGGCATATAAGTGTGGCATTAGGTGGAGATGACTTGGAGCTTTCTTCTAGAAGTGATGTGGAAAACAAACCTTCCAAACACCAATTGGGGTATAAGATATATTCTCACCACTTCATTCTCAGAAAACAGGCTTAGGAGGTTGCAGTGATCTACTACTGAGGCTACGCCTTATGCAAATGACTGCCTAGGGATGTGGGAGCCAACAGACACAGCCCTAGAAGCAGGGACTGAGCCGAAATGCCACTGCTTACTACTTGATATGAAATATATCCATTATCATAATGTGGCAGAGGCCCTAAGCAATCTAGATGAGTCTAGGTATAGAGGGGGATTCCCATGGGAAGGTTAGAGTTAAGCTAAATATGCAGTAACTGAACAACATGGGTGGGAGAAGAGGGTGTGGATGAGAGAACACTCAAAATAAACTTGTAGACCTGTGTTATAAAATAAAATATAACCCTAAGAAAGATAGTGAGCCAAAGTAACAATTAAAATATAAAATCATTCTGGATGGAATCAAATGAGCAAAATATACTGAATAACATGAAATTGCATGCTAATAACTTCTAAATAGGTAAAACAAACAAAAACCCTTTCAATTGGTGTATTTAAAGTGTTAAAAGACATGAAAGTAGCCATATGATTTTTTTTTTTTTGTCTTTTTAGGGCCACACCATGACATATGGAAGTTCCAGGTTTTGGGGTCGTGTCTAAGCTGTAGCTGCCAGCCTACACCATAGCCACTGCAATGCCAGATATGAGCCAAATCTGCCGTCTACACTGCAGCTCACAGCAAAGCTGTATCCTTAACCCACTGAGAGAGGCCAGGGATCGAACCCATGTCATCATGGATACTGGTTGGGTTCATTACCGCCTAGCCACAATAGGAACTCTGTAGTTATTATATTTTTAAAAATAAAATTCAGTATTGAAATTTTAGCAAATAATGATATTGGAAGGTACTAAGTATTCTAAATGACTGTCCTTTTTGTTAGCATGAAAGGAAGCATGTAAGGATGAAAGGAAGCATGTAAGCATGAAAGGAAATAATTATAAATTATTATCAATGAAGGCAAGAAGGGAGAGGAAAGGGAGAAAAAAGGAAAGATAAGTAAAATTATAAAAAGTGAAAAAATATAAATAAATTCTAATATAAAATAATCACAATGTCAATTGGTTTAATGTAAGCTTTGATTAAAATAAGGCTTATTAATTGGATTTTTAAATTCTTTCATGCACTACTTACACGTGACAAACAGAACATACATCTGAACATGCAGACTGGTGGGCAAAAAAGGGATCATAAGGTTAGGCTAGTCAAATAAAAACTAAAAGAAACACACAGACACACACACACACAGAATTAAACAAAAATCTACTATAAAGGATTAAAAAAAAGAATGTTGAATAGCAAATGAGGAAAACACAAAGAGGACATAATAATCATAAAATTTTATAAACCTAACCATGTAACATTAAAGCATACAGTGCAAAGTCAGGCAACATTAAGAATTAGCAAGATCACAATCAGAGTGAATAGCTTAAATATACCTCCTTAAAAGCTAACAGATAAAGCAGACCAGTATCTTAGAAAGGATGGAAAAGATGTGAACCAGTGAATTAGTCAGGGTAGGTGGGTCTCAGAAAGAAAGTGCTATTTAAACAATGGCTTTCAAACGGTGAGAAAGTAAGCACCAGAGAAGAATATAGGTAGGGGGAATAGCGGTGCAAATGCCCTGAGGTAAAACAAGCTTTCTGTGTTATAAGAACAACAAAGAGGTTAGTGTGGCTGAAGAGAGAGAAAGAGAAGAACGGGGAGGGAACAGAGAGATATTGAAATCAGCTTGGAGTGGATTCTTTGAAAGAAGAAAATTCAACACACAGTTATATACACATAACTCCATCCAGGATGTTTTCCACACAGAAGAGCAAAGAATAGGGAAGAAGCTCAGAGGAAAAGTGAAGTAAAAAGGTATTGCCTTTATTTGGTTTCTTAGATGTAGGATATAACACCACCACCACGTTGGCCTTGAGAGAGGATTCTTTTTGTGGGCGAGGATGGGATGCGGTAACCCAGTGGAGGAGGCACCCTGAGGTCACAGCTTGAAAGGCAAATGTTCAAGGATATTAGAAAAAAAGAAAATACAGTTAACTCTTGAACTACATAGGTTTGAACTGCATGGGTCCACTTATAAAGGGATTTTTTTTTCCTACAGTAAATACAGTTATGCTACAAGGTTCATGATTGGTTGAATCCATCTATGGAACTGTGGATATGGAGGAACTGCAGATATGGAGGTCTGACTCTAATTTATATGCAGTTTTTTGACTGAGAAGAGGGTTGGTGGTTCTAACGCCCACATCATTCAAAGGTTGACTATACATTTCATCACAGAACTAGTATTAGGCTGGGTGTCTAGGATCAACAACAGAAACCAAGAGCAATCAGATACATATTCTATAATCTTTTGCTATTCTATCTATACATACTCTATAAAATTACCAACAGTTGGGGGCTGGTTGTCACCTTGTTGCTGAAACTCAGCCTCTGTAAACAGATACCAAATTGAATCTTGGAGACAGAGTTCCAGTGAAGGAGAAAATAATTGCTTTATTGCTTTGCCAGGCAAAGGGGGATCCAGCAAGTTCATGCCTTCAAAAACTGTGTCCCAGGATTTGGTGAGGAGTTATATAGAAGTGGTTCAAGGGCTGGATTGTTGCTAAGGATCAGGTGTTCACAGTACCAGTATTCCTTTAATATGACCTCAGGGGATCTCCTAATATGATCTCTGTGGTCCTGAGGTTATCACACTGTGATCTTCTCTGTGGAATGTAGAATGCTTCATCAAGTAGTTAACATCTTCCATTTGTTGGGGGTTTTAGTTCTGCAGCAGAACTCAGAGATATTGTTCTGTGTATCCCTTGAGGCAGAACCAGGACTCTGCCCCCATGCTGCATTATTGTTTCTAGGCTATCCACCCCCCTTGATTCTGCATTTCCTCCCTTCCCTGAATAGCAATTGATGAAAACTGCACTTTGGAACTTCTAGTAGGTCATGGAGGCTGAAGGATATTCCCTACACATAAGAAATTGGGACAGAGAGGAGCTCCCCACCATGACACAACGGAAACGAATCCAACTAAGAACCATGAAGTTGCAGGTTCAATCCCTGGCCTCACCCCGTGGGCTAAGGATCTGGCGTTGTCGTGAGCTTTGGTGTAGGTCGCAGATGCAGCTTGGATCTCGTGTTGCTGTGGCTGTGGTGTAGGCCAGCAGCTATAGCTCCAACTGGACCCCTAGCCTGGTTACCTCCATATGCCATGGGTGCCACCCTAAAAGGCAAAAAAAGAAAAGAAAAAAGGGACAGAGAAGGGCTTCTGTGCCCAGGAGCCCTACAGGGTCCTGCTTGGTTTCAACTTTTACACAGTACTACATTAATGACCCTAGCACAGAACTGTGTTAATCCTTACTTAATATATTTCATTCAGGTGTGGCCAAGGTCAGCACCATGGCTCCAGTAATGCCCAGGGGCAACTGTAGAGTAGCTGTGAGTATTAGTTAGCTTAGTGCATGCAACGAACTAGCTGAGATTAGGTACTCCTTCATAGCCCCCTTAATCTTGACTGTGTAGCAACAGTGATTAATCGTAATCATCCCAATCCACAGAGTAACTCTGCTTTTGCTTATTTTTTTTATAAGAGATGAAGATTATGAAATGAACAAGTAGTGGATTATGTCTACAGGTTAATGTAACAGTTCTGTTCTTTGACAGAAAACCCTTTCTTTGGCTATGAAAGAACCAATGGAAATCAGCAAAAACAATCATTATTTGTCGTAGGCTGAAAAATGACCCCCAAAGATATAGCTTATAATTCCTGAAACGTAAATGTAAATGTAAATTTTACCTTTTTTTTTTTTTTGGAAAAAGGATCCTTGCATGTGTGATTAAATTAGGAATCTTGGAGTTGCTGTCGTGGCTCAGCAGTAATGAACCCGACTAGTATCCATTAAGGCGCAGGTTATATCTCTGGCCTTGCTTACTGGATTAGGGATCCCGCATTGCCATGAGCTGTGGAGTAGTTCACAGATGTGTCTTGGATCCCATGTCGCTGTGGCTGTGGCGTACGCCAATAGCTCCAGCTCCAATTTGACCCCTAGCTTGGGAACTTACATATGCCACACCCACAGCCCTAAAAAGACCAAAAAAATCCCAAAGCAACAACGACAACAAAAATTAGGGATCTTGAGATGGGGAAATTATGTTGGATTATCCTGAAAGGCTCTCAGTGCCATCACATGTACTGTAGGGAGCCAGAGGGAGACTTGACATGTATACAGAGGAGAAGGAAATGTGACAATGAAACAGAGATTTTAAAATGAAGGCCTTGGAGTTCCTGTTGTGGTGCAGCGGAGACAAATCCAAGTAGTATCCATGAGGATGTGGGTTTGATCTCCAGCCTCTGTCAGTGGGATGGTGATCCAGTGTTTCTGTGAGCTGTGGTGTAGGTTGCAGATTAGGCTTGGATCCCGTGTTGCTGTGGCTGTGGTGTAGGCCAGCAAGTGCAGCTTTGATTTGATCCATAGCCTGGGAACTTTCTTCCATATGCTGCGTGTGCAGCCCTGGAAAGCAAAAATATAAATAAAATAAATAAAATGTAGGCCTCGAAGATTGGAATGCTGCAGCCATGAGCAAAGGAATGCTAGAAGCTGGCAGAGGTAGTGAACAGATTCTCTCCAAGATTCAGAGGCCTATATGCCCTATTGACACATTGATTTCAACCCAGCGATACAGATTTTTTTTTTTACATCTGGCCTCCAGAACTCTGAGAGAATAATTTCTACTGTTTTAAACTATCAACTTTTTGATAATTTTTTACAGCAACCATCAAAAACTAATCCACTAACTGTAATATTACTCTCACAACCTTTTCTTTAGACCCTTGTATCTAACTAAGGAAAAAAAGAACATTGTATATGTTACAGACTTTTGAAAGAATATCCTGTATCTTGCAGAGCTGGACCTCAAGGTCCCAAGATATCATCTCTTGGTTTACAAGTTTTCCATAGATGTTTTCATGATCCTCTAAGAGCCACAGCTTTGGGGTAATAAGGTGTATGTTAGGAATAGTAAAAAATCTCTACTAGCCAATGGGAATAAAGACAATTATCAGACAAAAACGATTTTATCTAGTGTGTTACATAGCAAAATGACCCTAATATTCAATATACGCTTGTGTATTTTTGCCATGTATCTCTGATGTTCTTTATTCTCATTCTGGGTTCAGCATGGCTGCTTTAGCTAATGGGATGTCAGCCAATATGACACAAGCATCCTCTTGAAAAACACTTGAGCCATTGTGCCTGTTTAGTCTTGCCTCTGATATTGTTATCAGAAGAACATGCTCAGGCTAGCCTTCTGGCTCAAGGAGAAGGATAAGAAGTGTGTGAAGTTTGTCATCCATTCAGTGTCCTGTGAGGTTAGCCAAAAGCCCTCTAACCCTCAGGTGCCTAAGCAAACCCACTTCAGTTAGCTGAGGCCAGCCTAGCTTGTCTGACGCTCAGCTGTAAAAATCAATGACTGTTGTTTAGAGTCACAGATTTATAGTATAATTTGTTGTGTAGCATTATTGGGGCAAGTTGTAACGGATACTCTTGGAGTACCAGTAAGTTAACAAGTAGAGTTTAACAGCATGGCAGGATTGAATGTGAAATCTTCATAAGTGGGTTTTATTTTCCCTCCTCTCTTCAGACAAATTATTTCCCCTCCATAATAGAAAAGGTGCAATGTAACATTTTTTTTTCACTAGACAATGATCTGGATTATCTATGAAATTAAACCTTATTTCTCTGGTTTGGTCACTGCTCCTGGAGAATTAATCACTCAGCAGTGGAGGTAGCCATTAGTAAGGGAATGTTCATGTTTTACTGACCCCAGAGATGACTTCTGTCACTGAGATCATGAGGGATGAAGCAAACTATATTCAGTTTGCATTAGTGGAATAAAGAATGCAAGCCTAATAATGAAGAAATGTTAGAATGTAGCAAACATTAAAGAATGCCAAAATAATAAACTCTGATAACAGCGTAGTAGAAAGTGTAGAGAGAGTGTCATTTGTGTGAGTTTTTGAAAACACAAAACATTTAGAAAGAGTTCCTGATTTTTTAGAGATACAAAGTTAAGTACTATATTTGAGAATTTCAATGAGGGTATGTATCTATTTGTGTCTGGGATTTAGTTTTATCTACTTGACAGCCTGTTACTGTTTCCTGAATGCTGGAAGAAAACAGGAAAGAGACTCCCATGTAAGAGATTAAATGCTCTAATATTCATTTATTTTGTCATGTAAACAGCATCAATATATGCTATGTATTGATTCCCCTTGTACCTAAGCAGATGGGTGAAGTGGGGCGGCACAGATGGTTACTGCCCATGCAGTGAGTTTGTTTTACATATGAGAAAATTTAGCTTGGGCAATAACCTCTTTCATAGCAAGCAATAAGCAGTAAGTTTTCATAGTAAGCAATAAGTCCTTTGTCCCAAAGGACAGTACATGCATGTTAAACATCAGTATCAATTGGCCATAAACACAATATACTGAATTGGCCCAGAGGGCCTCAGGTACAGGCCAAGTAAGTTTCCCTTCCCCAGTGATAACCCTGCCCAAATTCAGTTAGCTGAAATTAGGAGCTTCCTTCCTCCACAGGACCAAGTCCAAAGATATTTGAGCTTGGAATGCATGGAGTGCAAGGAGAAAGGGAAAGCTAGAAGATGTGGGGAAAGGGAAGATCTGCAGGGAGGACTTTTTTTATCCATTGACCTCCAATGCCAAGGTCATTGCAGGCAAGAGAGTGTTGCTTCTTCCTCTCTGTATTACCTCGACACAGAGACTCCTTTTTTTCTGCCCTTTGCATGCCTGTGTACCTCTGCCCCATTGCAGAGTACCCAGCACTCATGAGCAGCACCATATTGGTAAGCAAGGTTTCGCATTCACTTCTGCATTTGTGCATCCACTTTCTTGCTGATCAAGCAAACAAACTTTTAATAGTTTTGACACATCCAGAGCTCTATATTGAATGAAAGTTCCTTATTGCTGAAAACTTTTACTTCATCTCTGGGAACTGCACAGCCACAGCAGCATTGACTTCTAGCTCTGGCAGTACCTCACCGCCATCACAGTTCACTTCCTTCTCCTACTCAGAATTGAATAGACAACAATCAAATAATCATTCACGGATTGGTTTTCAGTTTTACCTCTAATTGTTTAGCCTCATTAATAGGGTATTGAAAGACCCTTATTCTTATGCAGCCCATTGCTTGGGAGAGAGCATTGTTACCTGATCTCAGAGAATGTGCCCGTATCTCCAAATCCAGTGTGTAGGGTTCGTGACCATCCTATTATTTACTGTCATTTTAAATATGACACACTCATCAACATTCTATACTCCTCACCAAAATAGTTGGGTCTAGAATTCAGCATTAGCCTGCTTCCAACCCCATATGTTAGCTAATTACTATACCCAATGCAGGCAAAAAAAACAAGACTCCTGGATTAGAGTCAAAGGAGAGTACATTAAGCAGAATACAGTCAGCCCCCTTCCTGCCAAGTCCCATGGGGTCAGTGTGGGGATGGGGGTGCTGGTGGATATTGCACATGCTGTGGATTTGCATCATAGATGAGAAATATTGACCTGGGAAATACACATCTTTCTGAGCAAGTGGTAAGAAAGCTTCTTTTTGGTTTTAGAGGGTGACATTACCTCATCCCTCAAAGTTCTTCACAGCAGACATAACCCTGAAAAATGGCCTAGGTGTAAAAATGGTCAAGCCTTGCAGTCTTGGCACATAGGTATGCAGGAGTGCTCTGAGTTCATAGCTGACTGCCTCACTCACCACATATAATATTCCACATTTCCCTGAGAATCACAAGTATCATTTGCCATTAGTCTGTGTAAGCCAAATAATAAAATGAGAAAAAAATTCCATAGAAAATTGCACAGGAAATCAAATATTGGCATTAATTTGAATATTTGTAAACCTGAAAAATATTTTAGTTGACCTGAGTTCCATTTTATATATACATATATATGTAAATAAATAGATACGCACATATGCAAATGTATGCATAAGTTTGAAAATATATTTTATGAATATAAATATTTATAAATATTATATAACATAAGCTTTCCTATACAGGAAAACATGTCAGAACAAATGTTTCATTATATAAAGAAAATTATTTTTTTTAATTTTATAAAAAATAGGATAAACATGCATAAAGAATATAACTTCAACTCAATGAAGAATATAAAGGGAAATCAAAACAAGTAGAAATATTAACTTATAAATATTTTACTTCTTCCAAATGTAATCTTTTAATTTAATGCAATTTTAATCAAAATTCCAATAGAATTCTGTACTAGAGCTTGACCTATGTATTCTAAGGTTCACTTGGAGTTATGAATTTGTGAGAATTGACACTTCTTGGCCCAGTGGAACTGAACTATTAACCTGAATATAAGTAGCACACCTAAAGGTATGAATTTCAGGAAATGAAAATAGATTATTTGAAATTCATACTTTCCTAAGAACAGTGACCATTATCTGATTCCAAAGGCAAAAATGGATACTTCTTCTGTAGGCAAGTGACAAATGTCAGTCTCAGATTTGATATTTCCTTTCAAAGAATCCATTATTCACACTTCCACAGATAACCCTCTTGTGTGAGTGTATATTACTTCTCAAAAGCAATCCTCTTACTAAAAAGTTTGATTACAGAAGAACACAGTCTATTATACTATTACCTAGTTAACTTAATTGGGGATACTGAAGAATATTCATCCTTAGTTTATTGTAGTAATGTCATTTATTCACAGTGTATTGAAATCTAAGCTTACAAAATCCAGATTCCTGCTTCTCTATTCATAAGAGAATGAAAATAGCATACAACTAAAAAAGCCCCCTTTGGAAAAATATGAGCATGTGTGTGCATGCACGCATGTGCATGCATGTGTATGCGTGTGTTTGCACACAAGCATTCATGTGCTGAATGTCACTTGCTGTATTATGTTCAAGTTAGTTATGTAATGGTAATATGGATTAGTAAAGAAATCTACTGATTGATAGAGTGATTAATAGAAGCTAAAATGGGTGTATAATTGTTTAATTTATATTTTGTATATATCTAAACCTAACATAATTTAATCATGATTTGCACAACTTTTTTTTTTTTTTTTTGCTTTTTAGGGCCCCACCCATGGTATATGGAGGTTCCCAGGCTGGGGGCTCTAATCAGAGCTACAGATGGCGTCCTATACCACAGCCACAGCAACACCAGATTCGAGCAGCCTACACAACAGCTCATGGCAATGCTGGATCTTTAACCCACTGAACGAGGCCAGGGATCAAACCCACAGCCTCATGGTTACTAGATGGGTGTGTTTCTGCTGTGCCACAATGGGAACTCCTACACAACTTACTTTTGTGAAAAGCCAAATACATGTTTAAAGGAAAATGAAACCATGATTTTAATTAATGGATAATTGTTATGCTTGCTTCCAGAAGTGTATGATCTTCATCTAATCTTTTGATATTTCTTACGTCTATTTCATCTTGAATATAATAATGCTACTTTATTGGGTTGTGAGGATTAAACTAGATAATTTTAATTCAGGTAGATCGGTATGGAAAATGTTCATAATATCAGTTATTATTAATCATTTAGTTTTGTTTCTAAGAGAAGATATGATGATTAAGATTATCTAAATTATTTCAGGATGGGTGCACAAAGATAAAAAGGGAAATATGAATATGATTGAACAGTGAGATGCAAATGTCGACCCTGACTATTTAAGGAGCTGTTGAAACATATGAGTAAAACGTTTCCAACAAGAATTTTGGACATTGGAGGAGATATATTTAAGCTGACTTGTGACCTTAATAATATTTTTTATTACTATTTGTAATTAACAGAAACAAATAGTAACAGGTAAAACAGTAAGTATATAGGCTCCATATTATTCTTATTTTCTCTTTTTATTAAAATAACATGAATGCTATATAAAAGTGAGGTAGTTTAGTCTGACCCTGAGTAATAAAAATTTGAAAAAATAATTGAATATGCAAAATAAGCTGAACATTTATTATTTTTCCTTTCTTTATAATTTCATATATGCATTCCAAGGTTGGTAATGACTCACAGTCCTTTCGTTCCAGTATTTCATTATATATGTTATAAACCTCATAATCATGAGGTGATTACATCCTGTGATTATTTACCTAAGCTTAACTTTGAGCTTGAAGGTGAGACCTATTGAAAGATGAATCTAGTTACAATTAGTTTTAGATTGTTTTTAAAGACTAATGTAACTTAACAGCTATAGAATATTCTATAGAGGGTTGCTTACTCCAAGAGCTAGAATCAATAAGAGAAGGTTTCATTTAGTTTTGAACAATAAAATTTATAATACATTGAGAATTTTATTTTAACAAGACCTCTTACTAAATACTGTGGAGGATTAAAAGGTAAATCCCCGGATGTGTCAATGTTAATTGCAACTAAAAAGTATACAGGGAAAAGTATGCAACAAGTAAAAACAATTTAAGTCAATCAAGTAGGCACATTTCCATAAATAGATATTTTATGTTTCTCATTTTATTGGATTTTGTATTTAGTGAAAAAATAGATTTTAATTTTAGTATTTTTTAAAACATAAATTATCGGTCTTTATCCTCACTTGCCTTCAATCATAGTATAGGGACTAGGAGATCTATAAACTTACTAGAGTCTCAGTTCTCTTTTCTCTTTTTTCTCCTTCCTTTTCTCCCTCTCTCCCTCTGTCTCTCCCCTCTTCCTTCCTTCCCTCCTTCCTTCCCTTTCTCTCCACTTCCTCCTTCCTCCTATCTTTATTTCTTATTACAATAATTATTTCAACTGATTATCCATAAAAAGAAACATTTTTTAAATTTACACGATTTTTTTTTTCTTTTTTTGTCTTTTATTCTTTTAGGGCCACACCTGCATCATATGGAGGTTCCCAGGCTAGAGGTCTAATCAGAGCTACAGCTGCTGACCTACACCACAGCCACAGCCACTCGGGATACTTAACCCACTGAGCAAGGCCAGGGATTGAACCTGCAACCTCATGGTTCCTAGTCAAATTCATTTCCACAGTGCCACAATAGCAACTCCTAAATTTACGTCATTTTATTAAACTTTCATATTCTTTTTGTTAAAGATACTGATGAGTTAGGATTTTGTTAAAATCTATGACAGCCATATGGTATTTATCTATTTTTCGTAAATAATTGTCCATTCCAAGTAACTATCCCTGGAGAGGAAAAACAAATAACTATGAGGGATTTGACCCAAGGGAGTAGGGGGATAGAAACACTGCAGCTTTGGCTGGAGATAATTTACAATGAGTGTTTGAAACACTGAGTTCCAGTTCTTCTATTCTTTTGTAGAAGAAGCAAATCATCAGTGCCTTTATAGTAACCAATTTACATGTCTGACCCTGGAATCCTCTCAAATTATGTGTGATAAAGCTCTGTAAAGTTATGTGGGCCATTCTTTCACATGGCAATATTATTTGCCTTTGATTTTTCTGAATTTTCTGTATGTTTGATTATAAAATCTTAACTAAATCCTCATGAGAATTTGTCAGAAGTCTCAAAATACCATGCCTGTCATAATCCCTTCATTATGGATAACTAAGTCAGTGGGATAGCTCAGCAGTATCTGTTTTGATAACATCCACATTCATATAATTAGCTGAGCTATTTAAACACTTTATAAAGTTCTGCAGTTGAGTCTTAGTATATTGATTAGCCTTACCCTCAGCAGCACATGACATTTTAATACAGAGAGAGTAATGTATTTCTCTTTTTTTTTTGGTACTGCCAACTCTGATTATTAAAGTAAAATGTACTTAAAAGTAAAACCTCAAATTATTTTATCAATACTTTGATGTAGCCTCTCTGGTTTCTCTCTGTGTTTTAATTTGAATCATTAAGAAATAGATATGCATCTTCCCAATAGGAGCCTACGAATGAAAGTTCAGCCCTATAGTGAAAAGTATGGACTATGGTAATACTTAGTTTTGAGTTTAGGTAGCGCCTTTGTTTTTTACTAGTCATGTGACCTGGGACATATTTATTTACCTGTACAAGGAGAACAATAATTTCTATCTGATGTATTTATTATAAAAATAAATTATATAATACACTTAAAAGGATCAGCATAGTGTCTAATATACAGTGAACACTCAACAAATGTTTTCTATTTTAATTACTAGGAGTAATAGCATATTAGTTATAGTAATACTAGAACTAGTAGTGTAATTACTACTAGTAATAGTGGTAGCAATATTGGTAATAGCAGATGTAGTAGTGTGTGTAGCAGTGGTAGTTAACTGTATGATAATTCTTCACAGTCAAAAGGTTATGATGATGAATTGGGAAATTACTTGCAAAGTAATCTTTTTCTAACTAATTCTAGATTTTTTTTTTCTTTTTAGGGCCACTGCAGCATATGGAATTTCCCAGGCTGGGGGTTGAATTGCAGCTATAGCTGCCCGCCTACACCACAGCCATAGCAATGTAGGATCCAAGCCACATCGACCTACGCCACAGCTCAGGGCAACACAGAATCCTTGACCCACAGAGTGAGGCCAGGGATCAAACCCACGTCCACATGGATTCTAGTTGGATTTGTTTCTGCTGAGTCATGATTGGAACTCCCCTAATTCTAGAATTTTAAGTATTAAAAAACTGTTTTTCTTAGACTCTCAACCATTCCTAATTAATGCTAATCTTTGAAATATGAGAACTTAAAATTTGGATGGATATGATATTTTAGATGACACAGAAAAGCAACCTTTATGAAATCCAACCAAAATGGATTTTCATGTGTGTTTGTATGTGCATGGGTATACATATAAATTAATTCTACATAAACATTTATGGTAGCATTTTCATACCTGTAGATATTAAGTTTATGAGTAAAGTTTTATTATGAATTTGATGCTCTATTTCATAATATCTTTATTCCTAAACCAAGCAATTCATTTGATAAGCAACCACTGGAGTTGAACAATTGCACTTAGATTACGTATCAAAGGCTCCAAGCTGTACTTGTCTATCCTGAGATCAATGAATGCCTTTCTTTTTTCAAATTCTTTTTGTGTGTAAACTCACCTTCTTCCAAATTTAGTGTCATACATTAAAATATCAAAAATAATATAATCTTTGTTTCATAAGTAAACATTTCTATTGCAAATATTCTTGAGAGTTTCATCATACTAGGTTTTCTGTTGAATCACATAGTGTGTTCCAATTTCAAAATATCATTTCCAAGCTTGTTTAATTCTTCAACATCTTTCAGCAACTTAAAACAAATTCCATATCCCTGGTGCCTTCTTTTTGATAAATAGTAGAGCATACTTTCTGCTCTCAACCCCTTAACAGCTGTCTGGTGTTCTTTCCATCTCCACTCTAAGTTAAAACATAGTTATAAATCCTTTTAATGGGTGTACTGTAGCCTTGATTTTACATTCTAACCAAGATGTTTTATGACATGTCTGGGAATACACACCTTTCCAAATTCCTTGCCAAATATTAATTAGTAATTTTATAGCAGGGTTTCAAGGACCAAGGGAATATGCTTTTAAAAAGAAATATTAAGGGGCCCTTGTCATCATATTTTGGGTTTTATTCTGCAAAGTGTACTAAATCGAGCATTACATTTTCACCCATAAGGATGTAAGGAACATGTTGCACTTCAAGCAAAATTGCAACAGTAGTCTCTTCACTTGCATTCTCTTTCCACATTTATCAATGTTCTCTAGATTCTCTCTCCTCTGACTCTATGGTCAAATATTTCACCATCTAGCTTCAATCAGACTGTTTTAACAAAACTAAATTCATGCCATTGACATATCTCTATTTTATCCAGTGTCAAGAACTTCTACTTTATATTCAAACGTTTCTAATTCTATAAGTTATAAAATCCTGTTTGGTTCCTTGAAATTTTCCCAGAATCTTAACCTTTTCCTCTTCCCTTCTACAGGATTATTCTCCAAATTATTCTCCACTTTTCCTTAAGTTTATGAGTAAAGTTTAACTATGTATTTGATGCTCTATTTCATAATATCTTTATTCCTAAACCAAGCAATTCATTTGATAAGCAACCAAGGAAGAAATGTTCTATTACTGGTTCACAAAGAGCCACACAAGTTTTCATCAAAGAACATAAGCAGCGTTTGCCTTTATCACTAGATTCTAAAGTCTAAAGGGGATGTTTTTGATCAGTTTTGCTCACATTAGAAGTACCAGGAGTTATGTAATATATAGCTTATAGTAGCCACATTTATAGAATAAATGGATAACTTATATAAGTTCTTATTTCACCTCAAAAAAATTTTTTTTTCAGTTTCAATTGTGACTCATAGTGGTTTAGGGACCTAAAGTTATCTCTCTGAGGTTGTGGGTTAGATCCCTGGCCTCACTCAGTGGGTTAAGGATTTGGTGTAGGCCTATGCTGCAGCGTAGGTCACAGATGCAGCTCAGAACTGGTATTGCCCTGCCTGTGGTATAGGCATCAGCTGCAGCTCCAATTCAGGCTCTGGCCCAGGAACTTCCATATGCCACAGGTTGGGCAGTAAACAGAAAAAAAAATTTTTTTTCTTGGCATTTCTTTTTTTTTTTTTAAACAATAAAGTGTTAGCTTTCCTGTACTTGTGATTATAATGAATACCTTAAATACTTGTAATAATTTCTTTAAAAAACTATAACAGATATCTTAATCCTTACTTTATATTATAAATCAACTATTCAATTGAATAAGATTCCTAAAAGTCATTCAACATAATATGTTAAGAAATATTCTTGATTCCTTTTTCTCTAAAATTTATTTCTGCTCTTGACTTCTCCTTTTAAGTAAGTGATATTTCTCTCCAGCCAGTTATTCATGTAAAAAGCTTTAAAGTTAACTCATTCTTTCTCTTGTGTTTTCCATCCAACCCATCAGAAAATACTGGTGGCTTGCTCTTAAAAATACATATACATAGGTACTTTTTAAAAACCTTTACCGCGGAGTTCCCGTCGTGGCGCAGTGGTTAACGAATCCGACTAGGAACCATGAGGTTGCGGGTTCGGTCCCTGCCCTTGCTCAGTGGGTTCACGATCCGGCGCTGCCATGAGCTGTGGTGTAGGTTGCAGACGCGGCTCGGATCTCGCGTTGCTGTGGCTCTGGCGTAGGCCGGTGGCTACAGCTCCGATTCAGCCCCTGGCCTGGGAACCTAAATATGCCGTGGGAGCGGCCCAAGAAATAGCAACAACAACAACAACAAAAAGACAAAAAGACCAAAAAAATAATAATAATAATAAAAAATAATTAGCTGGGATCTGCGTCGATGTGGCTGTGGCGTAGGCTGGCAGCTGTAGCTCCAATTAGACCTGGGAACCTCCCTATGTCAAGGGTGCAGCCCTAAAAAAAAGCAAAAAAAAAAAAAAAAAAAAAAAAAAAAAAAAACCTCTACCGCTAATGCCATAATCCAAGCAAGCCTTAAATCTCCTCTGGAGAACTGCTTAGCTTCCTAACTTATCAGATGCTTCAAACTCTCCCATGACCAGTCCCTCGTAGTTGATCCCTCACAGCAGCCAGAGTGTCTTCTAAAACCTAAACCTGATTATATCACTCCTTTGCTTAAATTCTCATCACTCCTGAAATAAAATGATTAATTGGCTTATACATTCATGGGTGGTCTTACACAGAAGGTGAGAACACTAATTATTATTGTTTTATGTTTTTTTTAGCTGTTTAAATACTTGATGTAGCATATATAACTGCTTTGTTCAATGTAAGACATATAATGTTACTTTGTATCTTCATTTTCTTCTTTGATTCAGTTGTCTTTCCCATTTAAGTATTTTCTGTTTTGAGAATGAAGTAAATCAGGAAATTACACACATGTTATTAGAAATATCATATCAGTTTATCATTGAGAAAGTTTCTTTCACTTCAGGCTCTCACTTTTTGGTGTTTGTTTCTGCACTGGATTACTTAGAATGCTTTTCTGTCTTATAAATCTGTATGCTTCAGGTTTCCTGTGGATAAGTTGAATGTTATATGGTCCTAGAAAGGCCTGTTTTAATATAATTCTATTATGTTAAGCAAAATGTTCTTTTTCCATGTACTACTAGGAAAGGGTCTTGAGTTGTTGTCACCTGTATTACTCAAGATATGTTACTTATAACAAGTGTTCTGAGGAATCAGAAGGGTTTATATGAGCAAATTATTCGGGGTACACTTATGTTAAGCAAAGTTGAGTAAGGAATTTTACTGTAGGAATTTGCAGCTTCTTTAAGATAATATGCTCAATAGTATATCATGGAGTTGTTTATTTCATATCTTGATGAAGTAATAATTTTGCAAATAGACTGCTTAACTCAAAAGGCAACTATTGACAAAAGATTAACAGAATTGCCCCAGAATCTTATAATAATGTTTTCTTAATCTTAAGCTATGAAAGATTTTTTAGCATACCAAGTTTTGTAGACTGAACTATGTTCCCTCCAAATCCATATTGTGAAATCCTAACACTTAAGGTGACCGTGTTTGGAGATGGATTTTTAAGGAGGTAGTTACGGTTAAATGAGGTCATAAGGTGGGTCTGTAACCCAATATGATTGTTGTCCTTCTACAAAGATGAGACAACAGAGATATCTTTGTTCCTGCCTAGAGGAAAAGTCATGAGAAAAACAACGACCTGCGTGTTACAAAGAGGGGCTCCATCAGTTACCAACTCTGCCAGCAACTTTATCTTAGCTTCTGAAACTGTTAAAAAATAGATTTCTGTTGTTTAAACCACACAATTCTGTAATATTCTATTATGGTATCCCTAGCTGACTAATGTAATATGTCACTTGGTTTAATCAGTTATCTTAAACAGTTGATTAGAGGTGGGCATTACATTGCAGTACCTTTTGGATAGATAAATACTCAATATTATGTCCCTTAGGTTTTTGTCAAACTATACCCAAATTACATACTTAGGTATGTGTTCTTTTCATTTCACAAGTAATAGGTTTCCTACAACTGATCATATTCTCCTGATAAGTGTTGGTGGTTAAAAGCACTGTATTTCCTTTAAAATTTTACTGATCCATATTCCATAAGAAATATTATTATATTGAAGAGTTTTTATCATTTACTACAATTCATGTGATTTTAAATACACTTACACAGGAACAACTAATAACTAATAATTAAAAGAAATCACATGCAACTCTTGAAACAGTTTCTTAATTGCAACTCATTAAACAAAATTGCAGCATATTATCTCTATTATAGTACCCAAAATAGAATTTTGTAATGGACTTTCTGTCACTCTTCCATGCATTTTAGCATTAATTTATAATATCTGATATTAAAGTAACTTTTATAATCGAATAGACTTTACATTATAAATCATGTAATCTAAATGTTTTTAAAGCTCAGAACTTATTAGTAGGATAATAGTTGAATTTTCAGTCAATATTAATAGCTCACTTGTGGTTAGAAGAGCCAAACTAGATGAATGTAATTTCTATCATTGGCACAGTCTCTTTTAAATCAACTTTTATATCTGTAATAACTCATTCTCTAGTACTTTAATATGCTATATTGCTAGAGAAAAAAGTGATTCTACTAAAAAATTGCAAAATAAAAATGCCATGCTAAAATGAGTCTGTATCTTCCATTTGAAGTAAATTCTTAGGCGTTTAAATGGAAATCACAAATATTCTGATATAACTCTATTTTGTGTGTTGCTAGCCCAAGTCTAGTTAGTGTATATTGAATTTCCTATATGTCTTAAATACCAGTAAAACTGTGCAATGACTAGAAAAACCATAGATGCACATTTACATATAGAAGCTATTATCTGTTTTTGAGTTTACATGTGTTATGACCAAGGAAAGTCAATGTTGACTACTGAGAAAGTAATCAAGCCATGGAAAAAGAGATTCCACCAAACAAAGAATACAGTTTTCAAATGAATTTTTAATTGTTTTAAAGAGTTTAATAAGTAAAAACCAAAGTAGCATATATGTATATATATGTATATATATGGGTGATCTTCATCCACATTTTCTATCCCTGCTTTTAAGTTTCCTCAGGGTAAGAGTCCTATCTTTTAGTTTGCTTATTGTTGAATGTTTATAATGACATTTTATTGCAAATCTTATAAAATAACCAAAATCATTCTTAATGTATATGTTATTTTTCTTAAATCTAAGTGCAGTTATGTCATGATATCACCATTTCATAATATTTTATCTTTTTAATTTTGTCTTCCACTTCTACAAAGAAATAGGATCAATTTCATGTAAACTTTTCACTTATAATCCTTGCTGCCCTCATGCATGTCTGATCAAAGCTGATCTTCATGATAGAGTATTGATTATCAAAACAAGTGTTCCATTGTCTTCAGCTTGTCTTTTAGCAACTCTTTTACTCTAGGTTTTTGTTGTGTATGTTTATGTATGTGCTTGCTGGAAAATGCATTTAGATGTCTTTCTCTTTATAAACAAACACATAAAACACATAAAACTAAACCAAAAACAGACAAAATAAACTTGTCCTATTTTTTGCCACTTGAATTAAATCTTTTGCTGTTTACCCACAATCAATCCACTTCCCATTTCTTTTTGTCTACTTCCATACCTTCCACCTCTTGACACATAAAAAACCACTAAGGATAAACTCATCAAGTTGAAAGTCCTATTTTTATCTTGCTAGATTTATGTTGTGGCATTTGATGTGGGTAATGACTTTATACTTGTGGAAACACAAAGCATCTAATATTTACTTCATGTCACTATCTTACACTTCCAGTTTTCTTTGTAGCTCTTAGAATTTAGTGTCTTTTTATTTTTATTTTTTTATTTCTGCTTTCTGCATTGATTTAAGTAATGCTTTTCTCCAGTGATCTAGCCATAGCTCTCTTCATGTTACTCTTTCTCTGAGAGGTTTCAACCACTTTTAATCCATGATTGTAGCTTCTAATTATCTCCTGTGTACTCCTATTACCTTTTAACCCATGACTGTAGCTTCTGATTATCACCTGTGTGCTCCTGTTACCTTTGGCTAAGCCACCATCATCAGTCACCTGGACTATTCAAGTATTATACTACTCACCCTTTTTCCATGTTCCACATTGATTTCTTCTTACACTCTGTACATGGTAGCTAGGAGCTTTTTTTAAAAACTCTAAATCAGACATGGACAAACACTTTCTTGAAATACTCGGAGATTCTCATGGTATAGAACATAAAATTTGACCTCCTTACCGTGGTCCTCATCTCTGGCATTGGATGTTATAGTGTTCTATGTCCCCCTCTTCAGGCCTGGGTCCCTATTCCCTTGGATGCTCCTAAGATTCACCATTTAGCCCCCCTCTAGAAATTTACTTTGATTTAGAGGTTATGGCCTCCCTTCAGCAAACCCACATTCAATGGCAGGTCTATGAAGGCCTGACCCCCTTGCCTCAAGCCTGATCATCCCAGCTCCACAGTTCCCCACAACACCCCTTAGCTGTATTCCAGTTCACCTCCTTACTGTGCATAATGATAATTCCTTTACTCCCCCACGTGTTCCTTAGATCAACTTCCCAAAAGACTTTCTGCATTTTAATCTCCGTTACCTAGGAACTAAAGCATCTGTTGTGATTCTAGTCACTAATTATTAGAGAAATGCAAATCAAAACTGCAGTGAGGTATCACCTCACACCAATCAGAATGGCTATCATCAAAAGTCTACAAATAACAAATGCTGGAGAGGATGTGGATAAAAAGAAACCCTCTTAGATTGTTGGTGGGGATGTAAATTGGTATGGCCACTATGGAGAACAGTATGGAGGTTCTTTAAAAAACTAAAAATAGAGTTACCATATGATTCTTCAATCCTACTCCGGGGCATATACCCAGACAAAACTTGTAATTTGAAGATATATGCACCCCAGTGTTCATAGCCACGCTGTTTACAATAGTCAAGACATGGAAGCAATCCATTGACAGATGAATGGATAAAGAAGATATGGTATATATCTATACACACACACATATACACATACATACTATATATGCTATATAGTATATATATAATGGACTATTACTCAGCCATAAAAAAGAATGAAATGATGCAATTTGTAGCAACATGGAAAGACCTAGAGAGTATCATACTAAATTAAGTAAATCAGACAGAGAAAATATAACTATCAAATCACTTGCATATGTAATCTAAAAAAGATACAAGAGTTCCTGTTGTGGTTCAGTGATAATGAACCTGACTAGTAACCATGAGTACATGTGTTTGATCCTTGGCCTTGCTCAGTGGGTTAAGGATCCAGTGTTTCCATGAGCTATGGCATGGTCTCAGACACAGTTTGGATCTGGTGTTGCTATGGCTGTGGCATAGGCTGGTGGCTACAGCTCTGATTTGACTCCTAGCCTGAGAACTTCCATGTGCCACAGGTTTGGTCCTAAAAAGATAAAAAAAAAAAAAAGTAATAGAAAAGAACTTATCTCCAAAACAAACAGACCCAAAGATATAGAAAACAAACTTAGGGTTATAAAAGGTAAAAAGGGAAGGGGAGGAATAAATTAGGAGTTTGGGATTAGAAAATACAGACTAATATATGAAATAGATAAACAACATGGTCCTACTGTATAGCACAGTAGTAGTAATCTATAATGGGAAAAAATTCGAAAGAAAATCATATATCATTTTTATCTGTGTTACCACCTTACTATACTGTTCATTTTTTGAACTCACACTTGCTTCTACCTGGAAGAAGCTTCTTTTATCTTCACTATTTGGGTCTCAGTTCTAGTATGATTTCCACAGAGAGAGTCCTCAGGAGTAAATCCCTTCCTTGTCCTTTTTCATCTTCTGCCACATTAGGAAGTTCCTTTTTCTCTAAATGCACATCATACTATCTGAATATAACTTGCTTATTCCTTCATGTATTATTAACTTTCTCTTTCAAATAGAATGCAAGCTACAGAGAGAAGAGAATCTCTCTTTTGTTCACTGTTGAACTGAATATAGGGCAGGCATGTCTCAGTCGGTTTGCGTTTCTTTAACAGAATACCATAGACTAGGTGGGTTGAATAAAAAACATCTGTTTGTTATGGTTTTGGAGGTTGGAAAGTCCAAGATTAAGGTGCAGGCATATCCAGTGTCCTGTGAAGGTACCCTCTCAGGTGTGCAGATATCCCTCTTGTGATTTCACACAGGTCGAGTGTCTGTGTGTGTTGCAGGGAGGGGAGAGGAGAGAGAGAACAAGAGCATTCTCTCCTGATTCTTCTTAAAGTGGCACTAGTCCCTGAAGGTTTCTCTCATAACCAGTTTGCCTCCCAAAGGTCCTCTTCCAGATACCATCACTTTGGGGATTAGCGTTTTAACATGTGAATTTTGAAGAAGATGGAAATTTTAGTCCATAGCAAAGCATATGGTAGGTATTCAATAACTATTGAAGAAATAAAAGTAGAAGTATAGAATTCCTCAAATCATTCCAAAATGCCAGATTCACATTTTCAAGCATCTGGAAGCTGCAAATAATTTTCAAATTCATTATGTACAAACTGATTTAGTAAATTAATCCCAACACTTCCGTTTAACATTCTTGATTTCCTGAGTTGCTGGATATCCCATCTCAAGCCATTTCACTACTTGGTCAACCAAACCAAATCTGGGGTTATTGTTGCTTGAGAGAGTACACTACTCATTTGGACCCCTCTATTTGTCTCGTCATCTTATCATTACAGATTCGTCACTAAAATGCTATAACATCTTTCAACCCATTAATCATCTGATTCTACCCACCTTTTTCATATCCACTGACAGAATATTAAGTTCTGCCTCATCTTCTCTCCCCTGGACTATTATAAACACTACATAACAATTTTTACCGCTTTCATATATTTTCCCAAGTTGTGCCAATCATTTCCTGCTTAAAGGAATTTGATGATTTTTATTGTTTACAGTAAGTTAAAATATTTTAGAATAACAGTGTTATTTAAAATGGATAATATTTAGGCATCTATATATATTTCCCCTCTCATCTCTTAACGTTCCCATTCTCAGACCCTATTCTGTGTTCCCAATAATTAGTAGAATTTTATCTCTGTGTATGTACCTACTGTTTCATTTCTTGGAATTCCTTTTTTTTTTTTCCTATTCACCTAGAAAATTCTTAAGATCTCACTAAAATACCTCTTTTGGGAACATTTCTGATTTCTCTAGGTTTAGAATTCTTTTCTGTAATTTAATAGGATTTTGCTTAAATTCCCTTGACTTATTTCTTTGCAAATCTATCTCTTTCAGAGACTGGTAGCTATTATGGCAAAGATTATGTCTTATTCATCCTTGTTTTACTAGTGCCAAGTGCTATGTTTGGCACCTATGTTGTACTCATAAAACACTGAAAGAATAAATAAATGTATGATGAATGAGGACTGTGGCAGGATCAGAGGGAAAAATGTGAGATAAGAACTTGTTAAGATATATTTTATTCTCAAGAGATTGTAAATACAGTGTTGGCGGAATACAAAAGTGATTTATGATCATATAAAAATAATGTAGTTATTTGGGTTGGAAGGAGGGTCAAAAGATTAGTAATATTTGATTTAAACGTCAACAAGTACATACAAAAATATATCAGAATGGGATTTAAAGTTTTATTTGCACAGGCTATTAAAGTGAGCATTCCTGGAAAATGTACACAGTGAAAGACAAATTGGGTATTTCCAATTAATAAAATAAAAAGATATAATGGAATCATAAGTACTAGAAATGTGCATTGTGATTTTCAATGCCATTTGTTTTTATAAGTTATTCATTTCAGGAAAGCCAAATGATAATTTATGATCTTTGTTTTCTCTAATGTCAGAATAGAACATAATTAATGTCTGAAAGGGAATTTTCAATATCAATGTTAGATTGTGTCCAAATTTTGGCCTATAGTTAAGTGAGAAGAAACTGTTGCCACAGTCTCTCTCCAGTGCTTTCATATATCTGTATACTATATCTCAACTGGTGGTTTTCTGATTAAATTACATTTAAAATGGATTCAACAGTTGAGAAAACAAAATATATGGAAAGTAGTATCATTGAATATAAATATAGTTTGTTGGTATAAAAGAATAATCCAGACACAAAAGATGAATAAAACAAAAGGAAAGATTCATTTATTCTTTAGATGTTTTCTTAAAAAGCACAAATAAAAATTAAAGTAGTCTTTTTGTTTTCTTTTTGGTTTCCTTTACTGTGCAAAAGTGTGTCAGTTTGATTGGTTTATTTTTGCTCTAATTTCTGTTGCTTTGGGAGACTGACCTGAGAAAACATTTGTAAGGCTGATGTCAGAGAATGTTTTGCCTATGTTCTCTTCCAGGAGTTTGATGGTGTCTTGTCTTATATTTATGTCTTTCAGCCATTTTGAATTTATTTTTGTGCATGGTGTGAGGGTGTGTTCTAGTTTCATTGATTTGCATGCACCTGTCCAGGTTTCCCAGCAATTCTTGCTGAAAAGACTGTCTTTTTCCCATTTTATATTCTTGCCTCCTTTGTCAAAGATTAATTGACCATATGTGTCTGGGTTTATTTCTGGATTCTCTATTCTGTTCCATTGGTCTGTCTGTATGTTTTGGTACCAGTACCACACTGTCTTGATGACTGTCCACAAATAACAAATGCTGGAGGGGATGTGGAGAAAGGGGAACCCTCCTGCACTGTTGGGGAAAATGTAAGCTGGTACAACCACTATGGAGAACACTATGGAGTGGCCTTAGAAAACTCTACATAGAACTGCCATATGACCCAGCAATCCCACTCTTGAGCACATATCTGGACAAAACTTTCCTTGAAAAAGACACATGCACCCACATGTTCATTGCAGCTCTATTCACAATAGTCAAGATATGCAAATAACGCAAATGTCCATGAACAGACAATTGGATTAGGAAGAAGTGGTATATATATACACAATGGAATACTATTCAGCCATAAAAAAGAATGAAATAATGCCATTTGCAGCAACATGGATGGGGCTAGAGACTTTCATACTGAGTGAAATAAGTCAGAAAGAGAAAGACAAATACCATATGATATCACTCATATCTGGAATCTAATATATGGTACAAATGAACCCTTCCACAGAAAAGAAAATCATGGACTTGGAGAATAGACTTTCAGTTGCCAAGGGGAGGGGGAGGGAGTGGGGTGGTTGGGGAGCTTGGGTTTAATAGATACAAAATATTGCCTTTGGAATGGATTAGCAGTGAGTTCCTGCTATGTAGCACAGGGAACTATGTTTAGTCACTTAGGATGGATCATGATAATGTGCGAAAATAGAATATGTACACGTATGTGTAACTGGGTCACCATGCTGTACAGTAGGGAAAAAAGTTCAAGTAAAACAATGTACATTTGAGTATATCTATTTAAAGAGATAGTGTATAAAAATTCTGAAAGTCATATAATGAAAGTTTTAGTTCTAAGTGGTAAATATCAAATGCATAAAGTATCAGAATCAGATATAAATGGTTTCAAATATATTTGTTTTCTTCCTTTCTAACCAAATTTGGGGGAAGTTGCATCACTTTTATTAGGTTTCCTCTTAGGTAAATTGGAACAGTAACAGTTGGTATGTAATATGAATGTAAAAAATAAAAGAGATAGTGATGCATGCAAGATGCTTAGCTTGGTGCCTAATTCACAATTATACTAGTTAAAATTCTCCTTATTTCTGAACAGTATATGGGAGAAACCCACCTTTAATAATATAGCTCTGCTGGGTTGCATTTTGTTAATTTATACTAAGTAGTAAAAACTCAATTTTTTGCCCAAACAAGTCCATCTGAATGAAATATTAAATTGTAGTCATTATAAACATAATTTTTGAACTCACCAGTATACACATGAATTATATACTTAGAGCTTATTCATGTTGAAAAGCAAATAATAACTGTAGATGAACAGCTTTGACAAATATAGATGTTCTGGAATTTTCCTTTTTCACAGCCACACTGAATACTGATATATTAGGGTATATAAACTGTATTAAGGCCAAAAATTCATGATGGGGTCACCATGGTCTGGTGTCAACCAAAATATATTTCATGACTGAAAGGACGTAATTTATCTGAAAACTCTGGCGCAGCATCCAAAATAAAAAGATTTATCATTTGTCATTTTTAAGTTATAAGGATGCAGTTAACTCTCTTAACTTTGCCTCAAAGGAATTGTCACAAACATGTTATTGCAGATGATATAGACTCATCTGTATTTTTTTGAAATAAAACTGCTCTGAAGATCAAGGTTGTAAGAAGGATGACCTTATGGAGGACATCCTATATGGGAATTAATGGAATTAGAGAGAAGGTAGAGCATGGTATAGCTGTATAAATGGACAGAAAAGCTAAAGCAAAAGTTAAAATAACTAGAGGGGAAAAAAAAAAAGCAGAGACAAGTTAATTAAAATGTCTCAAAACCATACATTATTAAAGTTATAATTCTTATGTCTAAGCACAAACACAACCAGAAGATTATTTATTTCTTCTTAACTTCATATAAACTTGATGTCATTCTTCTTAAGGCAAATCCGTGAAAATAGCATTTATTTTTACCCTGAATTGTAGATACTTAGACTTGCTTTGTAGAGCCCAGGAGAGAAGAATAGATGACCTGAAGGGGAGGGGGAGTGAGACGATACTCCGTTGTTTATAAGGGGAGTTCAGTGCCATCACTAAAATTGATCAACCAGATCTGCTAATGTTGACCTCTCCACCTACCCTTCCATCCAGGGAAGAGAATTGAAAATAAAGTGGTACAACCACAAAAAGCAACTTAAAACATCCGTCTCTCCCTTTCACTCATTAACTCAGAGGTTTGCCTTCAAAGAAATTTTCCTACCGTATATATTACAGTAGTTTTAATTTGAGTTGAAGGATTTTCAACACATCACAAATTTAAGAAGAAAAAAATTCCAATTCAAAAAATATCATGGGCTATAAATTCCTTTTTACATTTATACATTTCACATTGAGTGTTTTTTAATCATTTAATCTCATTTATATATAAGTATTATTTCAGGCCACATTTTGAAGCTTCTTGTCGCAAATTTTCTCTTTTGATTATTACTATTGATTCAAATCATTCAGCGAGAACCCTCTTGTTTTATTTAACATTCCAGCTATTATTGTCTTTTATAGCTAAGAAGCGTTCTCATTTATATATAGCAGGATTTATTGTTGATTATTAAATAGCTCAAGTAAAATAAAGCAATAATTGTCCGATGTAAACATATTAAAATAGTACACATGTAAAAAAGCATCTCAAAGGTAGATATGTCTTACAAAAGACATAAATTACCAAATGGAAAGCAATTGTAAAAGGCAAGTAACAGGTTACTATTATCAGATACAATTAGTACACAGTGAGTAAAGTAGGGCAGGAATTTTTATAAGTTGCATTTGAAGCTTTTCCTCTTCACCCATGGTATACATTACTCAAGAGTGTGTACTGGACTAGAAGTGATGTCTTTTGATGTCTACTCCAAGGATCTTAGAAAACCATGTTTTCTACATAAACTACTTCTTTTTCCATAAATGATAATCATTAGGATGATGAGGAAGAGGAGGAAAACTTAAAGCCACAAAGGAAGAGGCTGGTAAAACACTATAATATAATGTAAAACAATAAAGATAATGAGCATAAGAGATACCTAAACTAAATTGAAAATGTGGATGGAAATTAACAAAACAAATAAATTTGGTTAGGGGAAGCATGAATAATATATCTTCAAATTTATTAGAATAATAGTTTTCCCATCCTGATAACTGAAAGACACACAAATAGCATAGATTTGGATTTTTCAAAATTTCTATGTCATCCATATCACACGTGCAGCAGATTTCTAGTTTTTATTCAGGTAAACAGAATTGGTAGTTAGCCACAGTTAGAGAATAACATTGATTACATGTATACTAGACTCCATTTAGTTGAAAAATGAATGTTCACTTGTTGTTTAGAAAGTCTCAAACACCACATTTAACTCTTTTAATGATTTGTGTAAATTTTCTAATTATTTTATTCATGCAGAGATCAAGATTGGGGGGATTTTATTTTTGTGTAAATATAGTTTCAACTATAAAAAGGAGGAGTACCTTTAAAAAATCACTTCAACAGAAGTAATTTTTATCCTCAGGTCAGAACTGTGGCAGCCTTCCTGATCATGGTAGATTGAGTAACTTGCCTTTCACTTTTTCTGTCTGTAATTTGATTATCATTAAATGAACCAGAAAATAAATTTGCTTCAACAGTGAAAACACACAGGCTGACATGTCAGTGTTTTAAAAGATTTATTCTAACAGATTTATTCTTTATAAGAAAAATTATCTAACAAAAGGGAAAAAAATTCTTACTGCATAGCTTCAGGCCAAAGACTGAAAATTGGAGATAAAAAAAAAAATGTGTTAAGACCTAATACATAGGAGTTCCCATTGTGGCTCAGCCATAATGAACCTGTCTAGTATTCATGAGGATATGTGTTAGATCCCTGGCCTTGCTCAGTGGGTTAAGGATCCAGCATTGCTGCAAGCTGTGGTGTAGGCTGGCAGCTGCAGCTCCAATTCGACCCCTAGCAAGAGAACTTTTGTATGCCAAAGGTGTGGCCCTAGAAAGAAAAAAGAAAAAAAAAAGACCTAGTGCCTAAAATATCTAACAGGATGTGTAATAATGTAATTGTACATGCCTTGCCGAACTTTGGAAAGTTTGGTATGGGAATCTTCCTTGTGTCAACAGAATCAGTGGCCTTAGCTTCACCCCCCTCTATGTTCAATGCTTCCATCTCCCAGAGGGACCTGAGAGCAAGAGTAATGATGTCTTTTTGGTAATAGTTAGCATCATGGCCCGTGATTGTCACTTGAGACCTCCTTTAATTCAAGCATTGGCAGATTCTGTTCTTTGCCAGATGTGGTATATCCTGTCTCCAAGTCACAGTTGCTTTTTGTCTTTTTCCACTCTTGCCTAGTTTATGCTTGTTAAGATTTTGCCTCTGCCTCTTGTAGTCACCATCTCTAGCATAGCCACATTCTACACTTGCAGCATACACTAAGCTTTTCTGGGAATTGAGAAAAAAAGTTTCCCCTCTGTTGTGATCACTATGAAGCAACAGAATGGACTGCTAACCCAAATTTGGTTTGAATATTTAGATTAATGATAACATGTGTGTACCAATAGGAAGTGAATATATTTATTATAACTCACATTATAAAGTAAATGGTGGCTCCCAAGCAGAACTGAAAATGGATTGAGAGAGTCAGGAAATGAGACTGACTTGGGAGTTTTACAGTGATTAGGGTGTGGGGACTGAGTGAGGGTCCCCTGGAGGCAAGGCTTGTTTGGTTTGACCTTCCCACTGGTACCAAGGGAGGAGTGCCCAGGATTTCTTATCCGCTTCCTCAGATGTAGGGTGAGAGAGAAAAAGATATGGATGTGATTGAAGGTTGTATCCAGTACAATATCCAAAAATAAATAAATAGATAAAAGAACACTCTTTATTAAACCCTGTGAAGAAATGCATTTTTTTAAAAAAATGTGTCTCTCCTAGGAAGGCCTGTTATAAAATGGCATGCCTTCCCCTGGGACAATGCAGCTTCACAACGTGCACAGTTTGATGGTAGTGCTTGTTAGATTTTGATCCCTAATTCCATCAATTTGGTCAGTAACTCTGGATAGGGCACAGCCTGTGTGACTGTTCATGGGATGCACAGATGGAATGCTGAAAGAGCATGGCTCTTAAGGAAAGGAAGGATGAGGATCTCATGGGTTGACTACTGAGATTTGAGACAATTCCATGGGAATTTATAGCAACATATTGAATATATTCTTTGGCCAAGAAGGCAGTAAATTATTCTTCAGTGAATATTAATGAGAAATAATTGAGAAGATGATAGCAGGGAGAGTTCTGGGATGTAGGTTCAAGGAACCTGCCAAATACTGTTATGATTATTGCTAATATTCCTCTAAGAATGGACACTTTCTTACCAATCTGTGGTCGATCCTAAGTTGATCTCATTGTAATAAGTAGTACTGTGATTTGCCCTGAATAAGCAGAAGATCCCCACTCTTTTAGCCATCAGTTACAGAAATAAGCCCTTACACTAAGCCCTAAAGGACAGAAATTTGTGATTGCTATGGGCAGAAGCGAGGTAACTCTTTAAAACTCTGGCCAGGTTGCCTTTAAGATGAGCGGAAGAAAGACTAAGGCACATTAAGAATGATGGGCAATAGCTGGGGCATCTTACAGCGTAGCTCCTCCTACAGTCCATTACCTTACTTCAAACTGTCAGGTAAAGGTCTCAAGAGTTGTTTTAGAGTGTCCTAACTGCTAGAAAGAATTTTCCCCTTTTTATTAGGATGCATGTGTGTGATAGACAAAGTTATTTGAAAAAGCATATATGAGGCATTGACTAGCAGTAGAGCTCTCATTGCTCTAAATTGGATTTTAAGTGCTAATCAAGGTGATAATCTAGAAAATAAGAAACTCATCAAACATAGTACCTATAGTTACAATATTATATTGTATACTTAAACTTTTGCTAAAAGGGTAAATTTTATGTTAAGTATTCTTATCACTAACAATAATAATAATAATACATTAAAAAGCATAAGAGGAAATTTTTTGAAGTATTGGATATATATAGCATATATTGTAGTGATAATTTCATGGGTGCCTACTTATTTCCAAACCCATCAAATTGTATACATTAAGTATGCATGGCTTTCTGTTTGTCAATCATATGCACTTGAATAAATTGTTTTATGACAAAATGAAAAAAAAAAAAACTACCAAAAGTAATCTAGATAAATTCTTACACCATTGAAAACTCTTCTTGCTCTAATGTTAAAATTAGGTGAGACTTTAGGAGATAGTGTGCTGGCAGAAGGGCAGCAGATGCACCAAAGTAAAAACAGTATCATTGCGCAAGTCAAAATTGAGAAACCAGTGAACTCAAGTCCCCAGGTCTCAGCTCGAAAGCAAAGTGGCTCTGATAACCAATGGGCTTGTGTGCAGGAGTCTCAGAGAATGGTAGCAAACAAAGGAGAAGTTCTGAATGGGTGCAGGAACCCCACTGCTACGTGGAGCAGGCTAGAGGGAGATTTCAGGAGAAGAATCCACTGGTTTCTGGATCTCTGGGAAGGATTACAGCCATCCCCTAGATGTGTGCTGAATTAGAAAAACAACTTTATGGTAGCGGCTTTCAAAGTATGTAGATGGAGCCCTTTCGGGGAAAGACTGGGAGAGGAGCATTTCTACCTGTTGCTTCTGCGCTTAGCCCTGGAGGGATAGAAGCATGAATGCTCACAAGATTATCAACCACTGTGCCTGTGTTTGCCATGGTCTTGTAGATCATGTGGCCATAAGCCTGTTGGCTTTCAGAGCGAGGAGTTTGGGGGGCATCTTTCATATTCCTTAAAGCTGGGGTGCTAAATGTGGGGTTCAAACCTTTCGCCTCTCACGGAGTTGGAAGTTTTCTCCCAGTTGTACAACACTGTACCGGGGTTAAGTTTACCACAAGAGGATGTCTCAGCCTTTCTCACTCACCTGTTGTTGTGTGGGAGCCACTTAGTTTCTGAATTTTTTTTTTTTCAGAAGATAATGCTCCTTGTGTAGCTGTTCATTTAGCATGTTTCTGTTTTATATTTTATCAATTTTTTACTCTGATTTTATCATTTCATTGATTCCACTTGATTTGATTTGATTCATATTATTTTACCTAGTTTTTTTTTTTTTTTTTTTTTTTTTTTTTTTTTTTTTTTTAGCATGGAACTTACTTTATTGATTTGAAGTAATTGGATACACTCTCTTTCAGATCGCATGGGATAATCTGAATCCAACACTAAAAAATATACATTTCTTTATCTCCTTGAAACATTTCCAGTGTCCTAGGTTCCTTTTCTTTATTTGTACTTCTTTTTTAAAGAGAAAAATTCATATCTACATACAGAATATCCTTCCCTGTGAAATCATATAGTTCTTTTCTAAACTTGATAATACCCATATTTTGATTAGATCATTTTGTATATGAATCAATGCCATAAATATATTTAGCCCTGAAAATTATTTCTCAAAATAGATTCTCCAAGTTTATCCTTCTTAGACATTATAAAGTCCTGATCTTATTTATCTACCCTTTTTTTTCCCCAAAAGAACTCTCCCTCCAAAGAACTTCTATTTCAGTATCTGCCTTTATAATTTCAAATAATGGCAAACTGACATAATAAATGCGTTTATATTCCAATTCTTTTGGCATGACTCTAAACTTAAAGTGAAAATAAGAAGGATTTGCAAATATTCAGTGTGATTATCTTTACCCTGTCATGGACAATTGTCATTCAGATTAGTTGGGACAGCTAATCTGTGCTTGGGCAGAATAATTAAGGGTAAGAATAATACTTTTATTATTCTTTTTTTAAACAAAATATGTATATTAAATTTTATTGGATTATAGTTGATTCACAATGTTGTGTTAGATTCAGGTGTACTTCAAAATGAATCCAAGATATATATGAATATGTATTATGTATATAATATATATTTTCATTCTTTCTCAGATTTTTTTCCGTATAGGTTATTACTTATCTACTCTTAGTTTTCTTGGTAGTTAACGCAGTAACATCATGAAATTATCAAACAGCAAACATGATTTTGTTACGTGTGTATGTGAAAGAGTGTAATGGAGATGTAGATAAAGGAGTCCCTTTTTTTGTATGTTATAGTTCTATCAAAATATACCTAAAATGCAAAAAAAAAAAAAAAAAAAAGGCACAAACTAACCAAAAAAAAAAAAAAAAAAAAGGCACCAAACAATAGAAAAACATGAGTACAACTTGGGAATAATATTACCAATAGATGGCACTATACTCTTTGTAATACACTACCCAGTGTGATCAAGACAATTTGATGTGAAAAACTCTTAGAGTTTCTCTGTCAAGAGACAGATACGAAAATAAGCCTTCTCATTTTTTGAAACCAGAAAGTTGCCTTTAGGGAACATCAAAGAATGAGCTATTTCTAATAAATCTTTACACTGTTCAATTTAAGGCAATCATGAATTTAATCCATAAAATCAGAATTATTGTAATTATTCAGCTTTAAATATATATTTTAATAAAAAGGACCATAATTTTTATATGAAAGAAGATATTTCTGTTTCTGAAAACCAATGAAAAATCTATCAGTAAATTGAACAACTAACAGAAGCATTAGGTTTATGTACATGTTAAACAATTTAAGAAAACATGGAAATATAAGAATATCTGAAAAGTTATAGAATGTTTTGTTTTCATTATATTTGTTATTTGAAAATTAGAGTCTGATGGTTTATTTCTTCGCAAGAGTCATACATAGTTTCTGAATTATATGTTTGTAAAATGTATATATATTTTTTTATTTTTAGGGCCGCACCTGCGACATATTGAGACTCTCAGGCTAGGGGGTTGAATCAGAGCTGCAACTGCCAGCCTACACCACAGTCACAGCAACTCAGGATCCTTAACCCACTGAGCTAGGCCAGGGATTGAACCCACATCCTCGTGGATCCTAGTCAGGTTCATTAACTGCAAAGCCATGAAGGGAACTCCCAGATGTTATAATGTACATTGAATCTGGCCCAGACATGAGTATTAATTGAGATTATTAGGTACATTCACACACACACACACAAACATACTACTTGAATTTAAAAAACAAAAAGTCATATCAAGTCATACCATGTGCTTACTGACCTGAATATATAAATCTGAATTGAACTTTCTCTATCATGTTTAGATATAATTTAAAACTTAAATTGGTCCTAGAAAATATAAGATTGAATTTACATTCAACCCATTTCCTGAAGTTTTTTTTTGTTTTTTTTTTTCCTTTTCTTTTTTGGCTGTCCCAAAGAATACAGAGTTCTTGGGCTAGGGGTTAAATCTGAGCACGGTTGCAACCTAAGCCACAGCTGCAGCAATGCTGGATCCTTAACCTACTGTGCCTGGCCAGGGATCAAACTGCATCCCAGTGCTCTCAAGATACCGCAGATCCTGTTGTGCCACACCAGGAACTCCCCAAAGTATTATTGAATGGTGGTTGTGTACTATTTGGAGTTGGAGGGTTTTTTCCCAACTTATTAAACCAAACCAAAAAGAGAATGCCTATTATAATTCCAACAGACTTTATTTTTCTTCTTCCTACTCCAGACCTCAGCATTCAGATGTGTGTATAATCTGTGGCTTTTTTTTTGCCACTTGTCATGATTTTCCAGACAAACATTAGACTGCAATCAGTTCATCTTCTAATCTCATTTTAACATTTTATGATAGTTACTTAAAGTTAAAATAGCAATAGAGTATAGCTTTTAGCATTGACATTTGTGGAAAAGTTCAGGGTATTCTGAGAGCAGGGTGATCCTACGTTCTTATGTTTATAACCATACCAATAAAAGTATTATTCATCCTTCAGAAAGCAAAGATACATAAATAGTTTGGAGTTAAAAATCCCTTATGTAATTCAAATGAAAACCATAAGAGAGGTTATTTTAATCAAATAATAAATGAATCTGAATGAAGACCACAAGATGCTGAAAGATAAAGAACATAGATACAATGGTGATCCTTAGTTCTTGTAATATAAATATAACTAAAGCTAAAAAGATAACCACAACCTTGGGAAAATGTGAACTGACTGCTAAATAAGGACTCCATAAAAGCATTGATTATATGGTGCTGCCTACCTCATTTTGGGGTCTCCAGGTATCTCCACAGTTTGGTGGGTTCCCTCCATCCTCCTAGGGACAGTACTGACCCAAATCAGACTACTTCTGTGCAAACAACATCCAAGGCCTAGTATTTTTATCTGAGAGCCTAAAAAGGAAAGGTGATGATTTTGCTGAGAAATAATAGTGTGAGAAGAAAACCTATAGATTTCATATTTTTATTAAATATTTTCTACCATTCGTGGGATCTATTAGATATCTCATAATTAATAATATCTCGATATTATGTAAATTTAATTGAATACATTAGATTAATTCAGTGGAATGGTTAATGAAAATATTAAAATTATACATTTCAAAATTATAGTCAATAATAGAACCAATATTTACATTTTATCTTATAATTATTACCTTCTTATTTCACAAACATTGCCCTTAAGGTCTAATTCTGTTAATTACATATGACAATTGGTTTCTGTACATCAGTCTTTCTTTGGATTATATAATATGTTAGAAAAATTGTTTTTTACTTAGCATTGTTTCACTTCAAATCATAAAAGAAAAAAAAGAAATCATTGTTATTCTACTCATAATTAATGACTGAGAACACTTTAAATGTCTTTAATGTTGTGAGCAGAAAGGCACAGTTTTAAAAATGTTACTTCAAAGATAATATCCAAAACATTAACTGTCACCAAGCTAGTTCTTAGTTTTCCAGAGCAAGTTTAAAGTAGTGAACATTTTAATTCTAATATTTAGTGCATATTCTTCAAACAGGATGATAGGTGTAAGTATTTCACTTAAAACCAAATAGGACATTATTTTTAGCTGTCTGAAATGCTCCTTGTGCCTATTCACAAAGCAACCCATATAATCAACTTCAGAACCTAATAATATTGTTCGAGTGAAATAGGAATATATGAAGCAAGACTAAAGAAAGCCAAGTGAACGTAATAGAGCACTTCACTTCTGCAGTTGGACAGGTAATTATTATTTCTCGTGATGCCATAGTCCAGCAATTAAAAATTTAAAAATTAATTTTAGAAATCTCAATTAAAACAAATTAATGGTTTCTATTATAAAGAATTGCCAAAAATACTTTTGTAGAATGATTGTGGCGCATTATCCTGGGTGTTGCATTAAAAGTTAGGATAACTTTTTTCTGTGATTTAGCTGAACTTGTAATAGTTTAGAAAAGTATTAACATGTAATTTGAGAATACTTTGAAATATTTTATACTGTTAGTGTACTATTTGCCATTTTTAAACATCCACAATATCTATTTTGAAACATGAATAAAAAATAGCATATGACAGCCAATACATATTACAGAGATTGTAATGCAACATATAATAAAGTATTGGTCTGCCATAATGTGTTCTTTATTAATCTGTACTTCTGTTAAATAGAAGTGTAGATATTTTATGGCTAAAAATCTAACATGATTTTATGCATATTTTCACTAAAGTAAAATTTACATAGAGTGAAATGAACAAATCTCAAGTATAATAGTCAATTAGTTTTTAAGACTGTATAGATCTATAATACAAACACCACCCATCAAGAAACAGAAAATTTCTATTATGCTAGTAGCTACATTGTGGTTCTCCAAAAGTCCCACTCAGAAAACACTTGTACTCTCCTTTCTTTCAACATTGGTTAGTTTCACTTATTCTATAAACTATTATAAATGTAATAGTAGTTTCTTCACTTGGAAAAATTTTACTTTTTTCTTTAAGTATGTTTTCCATATTTATTCATGTTGTTGTATGTATCAATATTTTATTCCCTTGCATATTGAGTAGCATTCTTTCTTATGAATTTGCCACATTGTTATCATTGATTCACCAGTTGATGGACATTTTAGTTTGTGTGGTTTGTGTATTATGACTAAACCTCTTATGTACATAGATGCAGAATTCCTTTTTAGAAAATAAACACATTTCACTATCAATCAAGTTGAGAGTTCCATGTACATTTGATTTTTACAGTGAATGTTCCATTTGAAATTAAGAATAATACATATTCCGTAATTGTTGGTTTTATTGTTCTTTACTTATCAGTTAGGTCAAGTTGGTTGATAATTGTTTAGATGTTTTATGTCTCGTACATTTTTTCTTTGACGGTTCTATCAAGAATAGAGAGAAGGCTATTGAAATTTTCAACTATAAATGTGAATTTATTTCTCTCTTTAGTTCTTCCAGGCTTTGCTTTAGAGATTTAGAGTCTCTTAGTAACTAATATATTTCCAAGAATTTATCCATTTCTTGCAGGTTAACTGATTTTTTTGTCGAATGGTTTCTAATGGTCCTTTGTATTTCTTTGATATCAGCTGTAATGTCTTTTATTTCTGATCTTGGTTATTTGAGACTTCTCTCTTCTCTTCTTAGTTTAAGCAAAGGTTTATCAATTTCATTGATCTTTTCAAAAAGCCAGCTCTTAGTTTTATTAATCTTCTATTTTTCTAGCCTCTATTTCATTTATTTCAAAGATTTCAGGATCTTTGGTATTGCCTTCCTTCTGCTAAATTTGGGTATAGTAAATTCTTTTTCTGGTTACTCAGGATATGAAGTTTGGCTATTTATTTGATATATTGTTCTTACTGTAGGTATTTATCACTTTAAACTTTCTTCTGAGAACTGGATCTGTAGCATCTCTTAGGTATTGATATTCTGTGCTTCCATTTTCCTTTGTTGAAACCCATTGGTATTCAGGCATATGTCGCTTAATATCCACAAATTTACAATTGTTGACTACTTAAAAACAGGCAAGACTTTTTTTGGCCATGCACATGAGGGTAGAAGTTCCCAGGCCAGAGATCGAACCTGTACGATAGCAGTAGCAATGCTGGATTCTCTACTTTCTATACCACCAGGGAACTCCCAAGCAAGGCTTTTTAATTGTCTACATAATTAAGGAAATGGAAGACTTTCTCTCTCAGTATTAAAGTTATTTTTAATTATGATTGGTTCACTGCAATGTTAAAGCCAACAATAATTTTTATGGTATATTTTGTTTTTCTAAATTTTCATGTTAGGGCTATTTTCGCATTTAATATACAATGACACCCTTTTATTTTTAGGATCAAATTTAGAATTCTATATTATTTGAATATGAATTTTATTTTAAAGCCCATTGAAAACAGAAAACGGGTTTATTTTTAATATATACATAAATTTGTTACTATAGTGCAATCATTAATGTAATTTAGTAGGTGTCTAATTATGCTTGCTCTTAATTTTTACCTATGTGAGATGCCCTTCAAGGGCATATATATTTTTTTTATTGCTAAAATTAAGATATATTTTACCTCTATTGGTGGGTAATTTATTATCTTTTTATAAGTAGCCACTAACATTGTCTTGATTTCAAGACATAACAGAAAAGAAAATTAGAATCCATTTTATCACAAATAAGCATAAAAAAGATTCTCAAAACACTTAGCAGCAATCTAGTTGCAAAAGATGAATCATAAACAGTAACAAAAAGTTCCTTGAAAGGGTTAGAATACTGACTAGAAAAGAAGGGGTACTCTGTGGTGGCTGGCATTAACTTATTTTATCTTTAAATTGCACACAGGATATAGGTAAGCCCAAAAGATTTTAATACTCTTAATCTCATATGTGCCTAGTATATACGAGTAAAATTAGATGTTTTATGATACTTCTTTAATGGTGGATATACATATATATTTTTAGATAAAAAACCCGGAAACTAATATACCAGATTTTTAATATTCTTTGCAATGTATGTGAAATTGACATATTAAAGATTCTTATCATGTGCTAGATGTATTTTTTCTCTAAACGTGTAGTCTTCACATATTCTTTTGTGGATATTACTAGAGCACTTACACTGGCCTCCTAGATCATCTGATTATTCTGTCATCACTTTTACTTCAAACTCACACATTTCTCTCTTGCCCCTACTTACGTTTCATGAAATGTTTTTGAGTTTCAAATACCCTGTGATACTGTGGTGTGGTCATCAAAGCGTGCTGGGGCACACTAACATTCTCTGAGGGGAAAAAAAAAAATGATATTTTTAATTCTAAAAAAAATCTTTATAAAATCTGTATTCCTTTATAATTTTACTGTAATTTTATTTTTTAAATAGATATCTTCAAATGAGAAAAAGTCAATTATGTAATACATATAATCAGGAAATTAAAGTAAACACTGCAGAAAGTGATTTCCCAGTGAGAATCAGTTTATGTGTTTCCTGCTCTTTAATTCTAATGTATGAATCCTGAGGATTCTTGATTCAGAAGTTTTGCTTAAACTCAGCCACATTCCTGAGGCGAACACCACCAGGAGGACTGAAGATCTCTTATTTTTGCATAAAAATGGAAGCACACTTCCTCTGGCCCAGGCTGGGGACTCATTCCTGTTCCTGCCTCTCATCCACTTGTCCCAGGGTAAATTCCCTCTTGTTTCCAAAGAAAATGTCAATCTTCCCCTCCAGTTCCTACATGTACGTATGTCAGGCTAAAATATTGCCTCCAAGAATATCTTTCCGTACTTTATTCTAACCACATCATCAGATCATAGCACTCAACACTTTTTTAACTTGTAAAGGAGTTGTCTCTCCATTATATTTTTCTTACAGATTTGTAATTAATGCAAAATATAATTTTAAAGTTATTTATTCTGTCTGTACCAATAGAAGCTCTTATGTGTCACCAGTTGATTAAGTTTTCTTTATGTATAATAGTAGTAATGGGCAGAAGGACCTTTTTTCTCTTCCTGTAAATTCCAACTCTTATTTTTACTTTATACTAACCTTCATTGTATACTAATGATTCTCTACAAAGATAAATTTCACATTTTTGTTTGTCGCAACTGGGGGATGCCACTTTTATCTATTGGAGAGAGACTGGGGATGCTGAAAAACACCCTCCCGTGCACAGAACAACCCTATGAAAAGAATTATCTGACCTAAAATGCAAAAGTACTGTTAGTGAAAAACCATGGAATAGATTATTCAGACAATATTAAGTATATAAGTTTTAGATAATAGCTTTATTTCCTGAATTTAGAGAAATACTTTTTAGGAATTACATCAAGTGTGACACTGATGTTTTGTTTGAAATTGTTAATGTTATTTTTTACATTTCGTTAAACATGTGAATGCACACAGAGTATATATGTAAAATCATAAACATCTTCATGGAATAATTGTAGCTCACCAAGTTTATTTTTTCTTTTTCTTTTTAGGGCCATACCAGCAGCATATGGAAGTTCTCAGGCTAGGGGTTAATTGAGGCTGAGGCCTACAGCACAGCCATGGCAACCCTGCATTGCAGATTGTGGCGATGCTGGATCCTTAACCTACTGAGTGAGGTCAGGGATCAAACCCATATCCCCACAGAGACTACATTGGGTCCTTAACCCATGAGCCATGGTGGGAACTCCTCGACAATAGTTTTAAATTATTCTTTTATTTTTCCCTCTTTTCCTTCCTAACATGCCATATAACTTAGGAAATATATGAATTTTATTAAGAATGCCATATTTCTCTCCTCGTTCTAAAAATTATACACACACACACACATTTTTGGTCATTTAGTGGCAAAAGAGGATTATATATAAGTACTATAAGTACAGTTTTTACTGTTGTTTCTTTACATTCTACAATACCATCTGGTGGAGCTTTATTTCATTTTTAGAAAGTCTATTTAATATTCATGGCATGAGTGGGGCATTTGTTAAACATGTCCCTTATTTGCCACTCTGAACAATTCTGCAATAAACAGACATAAATGCACACATATATATGTATACAAAATATTTGAATACATATATATGAATATATATCAAAGTGGACCTATTTTTATGTGGTTGAATATGCTTGGTTGAAAAGATATGACATTTTTCAGTTTAAAATATATTCATAGCTTAATAAACACCTGTAAATTTAACATTTCAACAACAAAATGGAAATTTGAATCTTTTTTATGTATCTGCTATTATATATATATTCATTGAAATTTCCAAGAGCATAAGGCAGCAAAAAATTTCTATTGATCACTGTACTTTTATTATGATTAAATAACTTTTAAATATTTTTCTCTATTATTAACTATTACATGCTTTATAATTTTTAATAAAATCCATATTTATGTTACTGGTATTAAATCATATTTGTGTGTATATATACATATACATTTTTTAATATCTGAGGATTACTCTCCTCTTAGATTGTACAATTACCCTCCAAGATTTTCTTATAAGAATTATGTTTAATTATTTTGCAGTAATTTTTTGAAATCACATTAAATTATATCTAAATATTGAAAGATAGCAGTATGATTTTATTTTAGACCATCATCTTAACAAAGCTTAATAGAATTATATACATGGTGACTGTCCATTTAAAACATTTCTATTCTGATATAGCCAGTTGTTCTTTTCTTGATTAATGTTATTTCTTTAAGACTCCGATAGAATAAGTTACGCTTGAAACCTTAGATTTTCTTTGGTTTTGTAGTTGTTGCTATTTGCCTCTTGAATAAGCAGTAAAGCTCCATTATCTCAATAACAAATGTAACTTTAAAGCAAAGAATTTCTCTCAAGCAGGACATGATCAATAAAACAAGATTATAAATTGCCTCAATTTCAGTAAATAATTCTAAATAGTAATTCTATTTTATATAAGAAAACAGAGAGAGAGAGAGATTCAAAATATATGCACATTTTAATGATTTTTCTGAAAACATTAAATATTGTCTTTTCCTCATTAGGCTTTTCAGCTCAGAAAAGAAGTTGGAAAGGGACCTCCGAGTTTAAAACAAAGGACAATGTATTCCATAATACTTATCTGATTATACGCTGATTATAAATTCTTCCATGCCAGCATAGAGACTGAAGTGGAAGAAAAGAAAGTGTCCTGAGTATCAATTTACCTATTATCACTAATGAAATTAAATAATGCATGAGGGACTACAGCATGTAATAATAAATATGCATTCAATACTTAACAATGCAAAGAATAAGGTGATCTTTTTAATTCATCTACAGACAAATAATTTTCAGCTTTTTAAAAGTTAGGTTACCCAGATGATTGTATGGTTAGCCTAAGTATCAAAAAGGTATGTTCTTTCAGGAAGAGTAATCTCTCTCATGTTAAACCAAATTGATTTCATATTAAATGTTTCAAAAATGGAGTTCCACAAAATATTAGAACAAAAAAAGAGAAATAAAGGCTAATGGCTAAAGATACAATGCTTCGAAGACTCATTAATTGTATGAATTTAGGAAACACTGTGATTTTTTTTTGTGATTGTTTGTATTACTATTAACTCTTATGCTTATAGTTTTAGGCCAGTGTTTTTTATCTTCTATAGTTACCATGGCATAGTCTAAAAACTTAAAATTAATAGGATATTGATGCTCTTAAGTATTACTTATCTATTTTAACATTATGTCTTTAAAATATAATAAATAGAAGTGGATAATATAGTGGTGATTATGTACCACAATTGTACTCTAGTGTTAAGTTGCTTATGATACTATGATAACATATATATATAGCTAGATATTAAATTTTATATGTTATAAAACACAATGAAATTTAGAAACACTAAAATATATTTTGAAGTTAACAGAATGCTAAATAGCTTAGAAAATGAAGCATCACTTATGTTTGACTTCATCTGTCTGGTCAAATGATATTTGAATTGAGTCTCAACAAAATCAAATGAAAAAAAAAATCAATCAGACAGAATATCTATTTGGGGCAATCCCATTCCCATATGGCTTAGTCAACATAATCCTCAAACACATTGCAGATTTTAATAGCACTGACTTTGAAGCCAAGTGTTAATAGAGTTTGAATAGCATCACTTGCTCTAAGTGATCTTGGGTGATAATGCTTATTTTCCTTAGCTTCAAATTTATCATCCATTGAAGCTTCCTTTATGATAATTACACTGCTCCATGGAATTTTGAATAAATCAATGACATAAAACTTGTAAATGTTCTGGCAAAGAGTCTGGTACATAGTGAGTGCTTATCATTAAACATTAGCCCATTACCTTTATTATCATTAGTATTCTGTAAGTCTGTATTTGTTTCTGAAAAAACAAGTTTTTTGTTGTATTTTTAGTCTCTGGTGAAAGAACATAAAAAATGTTTATTAGAAATTGAGACTGAGGAGATGAGATTAACATATATGAGGAGGTAAGGAAGGAAGGAGGGAAGGAAAGGGAGAGAAGAAAGGAAAGAGAAAGGGGAGCAATACAACATATACCAAAATGGTAGATTTTATGATAGATGGTTTCTATTCAGTGGGAAACCAAAATGGTAGATTTTATGATAGATGGTTTCTATTCAGTGGGAAACCAAAATGGTAGATTTTATGATAGATGGTTTCTATTCAGTGGGAATTTAGTTTAAATTGCAACAGAAAATAGAAAGAAGTGGTCTTATAGAGAAGCTGGATGTAGTGTTATTCATAAATGGGATTTAAATTGGTAGACTAGCAAGGAGAGGCCAATTCAGTCAGATTAATAGAAGACTTAGAAAGTTATGGGGGAAAATTATTCTTGAGCAAAGAGATGCAGAGTATAATTTAAGAAGATTAAATTTGATAATAGTGTATATTATTATTGAAAAAAGAGAGGTTTAAGGTGAGAGATAAATACTCAGTCTAGTAATTTAGTCAGAATGTTTTTTGTTGACAGTGGTAAAAGAGAAATAAGAGTTAAGTTGCATGTATTCTAAATCTGAATCTTTGATTTGTCTGAGTTACCACAAGATTTAGTTATACTGGATAGTTCTGCTTTATCCCTTGTCTCAGCATAACTTTTTTAAAAAGTTCTTTGATCTCGTAAGTGTCTTAGTCTGGAAATATATACTTATGTACTTTTGTATATACAAATACATATGCATATATACGTACATGCATGTGTGTATATATGATTGTTCACCGACTTATAACTGGTCTTTTATTCAATTATTTAATATATATATTTTTTTTCTTTAAATGAGTTATGTTTGACCTCAGCCTTTGAGTTAGAATAATCTAAATCTTATATTTGTCTGCACTTTAATCACTACTATCTTTATATTTTATTCACTTGATATCACACAATTGTACAGGTACAAGAGAAAAATAAAAATTTAAAGGATTTTAGTTTCTTTTAAAATTATCTTACATTTACTTAGGTTAAGAGCAGAAATTTCCATTCTAGAGCAATAAATTGTTTACATACGCAATGTTTTGGGGTCACTATGTGGAAATGAGGTGTGTTTCTGCCAATTCTAGGGTGGTTGTCAAAGTTATGACACCCATCCTGCTAAGGCAATTTGAGCAAGTTTATTCTTCACACAACAGATACATGGAAAGCAAGGCTGGCCAGACTGAATAATAGGGGTGGGTGGGGTCTTTATGGGAGAGGATGTAACTGAGGGAAAGCTCCTAAGGTGGGCTGGAGAGTTGTGAGGTTTAAGTTTCTCACCAGTGCCAAAGGAGGAGATGAGCAAGGGCTTGTCCAAATGTCAGGTCAAAGAAGAAAAGAAGCATTAGACTCACAAAAGTTAGTGGTTAAGCATTAAAAATAAACTAGATTGTGTAATGTACACATGCATTCTTTCTTTCTTTTTTTTTTAGGGCTGTACTTGTGTCATATGGAGGTTCCCAGGCTAGGGAATAGGCCAATCAGAGCTATAGCTGCTGGCCTATGCCACAGCCAGATCAATATTGTATCTGAGCCATGTCTGCAACCTACGCCACAGCTCATGGCAACGCCAGATCCTTAACCCACTGAGCGAGGCCAGGGATCAAACCCACAACCTCATGGTTTCTAGTCAGATTCATTTCTGCTGCGGCATGGCGGGGATACCCACATACATTGATTTTAACACTGGAGTTACTTTGAGCTATGAAATGTTAACAAAGGTAGGAAACAATAGTATTATAATTTCAAAATAGCAGTAATTACAGTTAGTAGTAAAATAGCAGTAATTACACTTAGTATTTAGAATTGAAAAAAAGATTCACACCACTTAAATGTTTTTGATTTACTTATATATCACTATAGATACATTAAGAAAATTTTAATTTTAGTTGCACATTTTTTACAATAGTTGGCCTAAAATAGTTTATGGCAAAGGTAATACTATGTTGTATACATTTCTAAATGTAAGTTAAATGAAGACTATGTAATTATTAAAAATTAAAATATAAAATCATACCTTATATCAGTATGTTTCTACTCTTAATAATATTTTGACAATATTTAAAATATATTATTTTGTTTCTGAATACAAGTATTTGTATTTTTACATGCTAATTAAATTTTATATTATGGATAAGGAATGTCAACATTTTCCCCCACATTATATTGATTTTTTAAAAAGTGAGAAATATTAATTCAGTGATAATCTAGGTAGCAACAAATAAGATTTAGAAGAGACAGGAGAGGAGTACAACATTTAACAGTGAAAGTAATTGCAGACATTACCCTAAAATATATATTTTCTGGAGGGAACATCTGATCATTTCAAGAAGATCAATTCATATTTAGCAAAAGAACAAATGACATCAAATGAAAGGCAAAATCAAAAAGATAGCCATAGATGTGTGATGAATTTTAAAAAAGAACACACTGTATAGAATAGTTCTGAGAACGAAAGTAATTTCATCAAAATGTATTAATTTTTTTTCCAAAATTCCCTGGCCCAGATCACAGATGGATGAATAAGGTAAATAATCTCAGGAAAATATATTGGAACTACATGATCCTCTGTCAATGTCAAGAAATATTTATCATGCTATTCTTTGTTTAAAACAGCTTTTTTTCTCTACCTTAAAGTATTTTTCTAAAACACACGTCCATATGAAGCCTCACTAGCCTGATCTTACTGGATTCTAATGTTAAGTTCTTTTTCATTGTACATTCCCTCTCACATAGTTAAGATCAGTACTACAGAAAATTTGCCCTCTCTTCCATATTATTCATTTTTCGCTCTCAACCAGATCATCCCCATTAGCAAACATGTAAAATTTCTCTAATATTAAAAATAAACAAATAAAACTCCCCCTTAAATTCACATCTCCCTCTAGCTAATAATCCATACACATGCCATGCAGGGAAAAAAAATGTATCCTAAGGTTTGTCTATATTTACTGTATGTAATATCTCACTTTATTTCTTAAACCCATCATAATCTGATCTTAAATCATTATAATTTTTAAGGTCATTAGTGCATTAGTGACTGCTCCTTTGCTGTATCCAAATTTAATTCTCAGTTGTCATTTTACTTGACATGTCATTGAATGAGCCTGCCAAAAGATGTTGTATATATAAATTGCAAATAGATAAGTACCTGTCTAAAATGGCATTTTATATACCTGTTTGCCCTTCTAAGCTGTGCCATATTTGTGGAAAACAAATAAATTAACATTGGATTTCACCCCAATTTTATGTATTGTAATGACATGATCAGATTTGTAGGTTTATATGGATAAAATATAGTCAAGTAGAAGAAATATAAAGACCTGGGGGAAGGAGAAAGTAATTACAGAAAGATTTATGGTTCCTACAAAGAAGAAAGTAATCTTTCTAGAGGCTTGACCTGGCCAGAATTTAACCTGTAAAATGTATCACCTAAGACATCACTTCACTGTCACTATGCCATATTTAGGGGTATCAGTGACCATTATTATAATTTATTGTATCAAGTGCCTATGATACAGCCCTGTTTCTAAGAGGAGATGCTCTCTGGATATGACAACACCAGTAAGAAGTGTTAGCAGAGATTTTCAATCCTATTGATAAAACATGTGATTTTTTGCTTTGAAAATTATTCTTTCCCTTCAAAAAATTTCAGGCATGATTTTATATTAAAATGTGGAGTTGCTTGTCATTAAAACTTGATTAATAAGAATATGTTTAAGAACAGCTTTAAAAGGTAGCAGCATGCAAAATATCGCAACCTTCATTAAGCTAGTTGATTGACAAGTTTTTATAGTATTGAATAAACACTTGGTAATTCCATGTACTGCATCCTTAACAGTCTCCTAATAATATAGCTTAGCTATAGTCTAAAATTTATAAAATATGGAAGAAATATGAACTAGCAATGGTCAGTTTAAGATGTTTAGTATAAAATTCAAAACTTTTTTTTCTAAAATTCTTAAACATTTATATATTCAGATGTTTTATTCCAGTATTTTACTGGCCATAAACTAAAGGAAGCAGAATTTTGTGAGAAGTTTTATCCAGTAGAAAGTAAACATATTAAGTATGAGAACTTGCCGTATAGAGATTAAAAGACAGCTTTTTCTATCCAAGAATGTCATAGAAATTTTATGCAAGAATCATATAAATGTCACATTTATATTTGTCATCCCCTTTTAAATCTTTTTCAAATTTAAATGTTAACAATTGATCTTTTGATGATTCTTTAATCTGTTGGCTGAATATAATATATGATGCATTTTAATTTCGTTTTCCATTTTTAAAACTGAAAAAGAAATTGGTCTGCAAACCATATTTGGATTTTAGTATATTTTTCAAACTTCATTATTCTACTGATATTTCTTTCTTGCATTTCGTCCTGATCCATAAACATCATTTTAAAAAATCCCTAGCCAAGGCTAAATTACTTTGAGAAGCCAAATCATGTTATACTTCTTATTTTAAACATTCTCATTGGATAATAGTTATCTTAATTTTACCATAGTCTACAATAAAAGTATTGTATTAAATTATTAAGGGAAAAGAATCTTGTAATAGAGGACTTGAATTCAAGTTCCAGCCCACATTTACTGAATTTGGAAAAATAGAAATAAAGATATAAAACTTATTTTCAATATCTTTTACAATGAATGACTGTCTCTCTGGGTTGTGTTGAAGTTTAAATAATCTAGGTGAAGACAGTTTGTTCACTATAGCAAACTATAAAAATGTTGAAGATTACTACTGTGTTGATTTGGCATTTATTTTAAAATTTATTCCTTTTTAAAATTTATGGGTCCCTTTATTGATGTCAAAGACAAAACTAAGTCTGCTGCAACATATACTATGGCTGTTTATGCATAAAATTGCCACGAGGGAATCCATCTGCTATCACTTACATTTCAGCAGGGGTTTAAAGAAATTAGAAAGAATACATTTTTATGCAGTAAAAGGAGAAACTGAGTCTTTGATTGACAAGTTTTCTATCAAGGGGGGGGGGATTTTTGAAAGCAGGGAGAAACTCTAATTGGTCTTCTGCAACATTTGGCAGCCCTTGGTTGGCTACAGTGGGGCGAGTTAACAGTTAAGGGTTATTTCAAAAGTGGAAAAATTGTTCCATATTTGAGACATATAGAGTTTTCCTTGGCTAACTCTTTCTGGAACAAGTGGGGAGGGGGTTGACATGGTGCTTTTCTATTGTCAAAATGTCACAGTCACGAAGTCCTTATGTGGGGTGGACTGACTCCATGGCCGGAAGTTTCTCATTGGAAACATCAAAATTTGTAAAATACTCTCTTCAGCTTTATAATTTTACTTGGCAACTGCTAACCATATGCTCAGCAATTATCACCCCCTACTCCTTAACATTTGCAGTTTTGATTTATAGAGCATCATAGCACTCTTCCTACCACTTTTCAGTGTCCTCTCTCTGCCTCAAAGGTTTAGTTGTTTTTTTTTTTTTTTAAATCTTTCTCCTAATGTAAAAATATTTTATAAGTTCGGGCTGTGGTTATCTATTCTCAACAGTTTCTTTTTTCCCCTTCTTATTAGTTTTTCTTTCAGATCTACATCTGAAAGACAAAAGACCTGATTATTCAATATGATTGCATTAAGATGGGTTCTAATTGTACTTCCTCAAAAGATCTCCAATTATGATAAATATGATGAAGCGTTTTTGTTTTTGTTTTGTTTTCTTTTCTTTTTTTTTTTTTTTTTTGTCTTTTTAGGACTGCACCCACAGCATATGTAAGTTTCCCAGGCTAGGGATCAAATTGGAGTTGTAGCTGCCAGCCTATACCATAGCCACAGCAATGTCAGACCTGAGCTGCATCTGTGACCTACACCACAGCTCATGGCAACACTGGATCCTTAACCCACTGAGCGAGGCCAGGGGTCAAACTTGCATCCTCATGGATACTAGTCAGATTAATTTCTGCTGAGCCACGATGGGAATTCCAGATTAAATTGTTTTCAGCCTCTCAGCCCAACATCCAGGAGTGGCTTTTCTGGCCAAAGATCCTCTATATAACTTGTATTCTAGACTCTGTGAATTGTATCTGTGCACCTTGTTAAAAAATGGTGCAGTCTGGAGTTCCCATCATGGTGCAGCAGAAACAAATCTGACTAGAAACCATGAGGTTTCAAGGTACAATCCCTGGCCTTGCTCAGTGGATTAAGAATTTGGCATTGTGAGCTGTGGTGTAGGTCACAGATGCGGCTGGGATCTGGTGTTGCTGTGGCTGTGGTGTAGGCTGTCAACTATAGCTCTGATTAGACCCCTGGCCAGGGAACTTCCATATGCTGCAGGTGCAGCCCTAAAAAGACAAAAAAAAGTGCAATGTATATGAGATGATGGATGTTCACTAAACTTATTATGTAAGTCAAGTCATTATGCTGTACATCTTAAACTTAGGCAGTGCTCTGTCAATTATCTCAGTAAAACTGGCAGAAAAAAAACCCTTTTGCTTTCGATAAACTATTCACTTACTGTCCTTTAAGATGCTGATGTTGATTCTACAGTTAAGACTAAAGTCAGTGAAATATCCTTGATGAGTTTACAGTTTAGTAGTTCTCAGGTGTATTATTGTCATTGCTACTGTTTTATATTTTCTTGTGAGTTTCAGATATTTCAGTATGGTGTATTGTGAGGAGCAAATGAGAAATAAACTGAAAATTCTAGTCATGTGTGTAGCATATTGTATATGTGCAGTAGACATTCACTGCTTCATTCAGTCATGTGTTCATTCATGAAGTCAGTCAATCACTCTCCCAGAGGCAGCCCTCCACTCTTCTGTCACAGTCATGACTTAGGTACTGGTCTAAAGTGCTTCCACCTGCAAGGAAAGCCATATGACTCCCTTACTTGTGATGGAATGTGGCATCTTTCCAACACATGCTTACCTCTTTGGGGAGAGAGGTGTATAGTCAGATGCTCTCCAAATGAATCTTCTTTGCAATTTCTGTTTCATTCTGGATGTTGGTGAACTTTCTATATGGGACTCACCTTGATATATTTGAGTGGTAATCTATTTTCTCTTTTGGAATTTGCATTTGGTTTCTTCAAGTATCACCTAAAATTGAGACAAGGACATATCTCATATTAATATTTTACCTGTGAAAAACAAATGTGGGGTAGAGATTAGAAAGAAAGTAGTATAATTGAAATCCTCTGAGATATCAGATACTTTGTGAAAAAATAAGTCTTTGAAAAGGAGCAGTTATAAGTCAATGATAATCTCTTGGAAATAAAAGTATCATAATCAGAAAAAAATGGGAAGGTTGGAAGATATTGAATAAATACTTTTAAATTTAAAAGTAATGAAAAAAGCTAATGAACAAAAAGAAGAAAATAGCATATTTTGGTCAAGAAGTTCCAATATTCATCTAATAGGAACTCCTTTCCCTAAATTAGTAAAAACATAGAAGAGGTGACTACCAAAAGAATGTTTTTTAAAAAAAATCTGGAGTCCTAAATGTGGCTTGGTGGGTTAAGGACCCAGCGTAGTCTTCCTGAGAATGTGAGTTTGATCCCTGGCCCTTTTCAGTGGGTTAAGTTTCTGGCATTGCCCACACTTCAGCATGGATTGCAGATGTGGCTTGGATCTGGCATTGCTGTGGCTATAGCATAGGCCAGCAGCTGCAGCTCCGATTCGACTCCTAGCCTGGGCACTTCCACATGCTGCAGATGTGGGGCCTAAAAAGAAAAAATAAAAAAAAATCCCAGAACTTGTTATGTTACTCAGATAAAAGAGTGCCAGAGATCCAGTGCCCAGACAAGTAAGTGAATAAAATCCCATAGAAAAGCTATTAAAAAGGAAATTCAGAATTTTGTTGATGTTGGAGTTCCCATGTGGCTCAGTGGTGACAGACTTGACTAGTATCCATGAGAATGTGGTTTCAAACCCTGGTAGGCTAAGAATCTGGCATTGCCATGAGCTATGGTGTAGGAGGCTCAGACCCTGCAATTCTGTGTTGTGGTGTAGGCCAGCAGCTATGATTTGACCTCTAGCCTGGGAACTTTCATATGACTTGTATGCACCCTAAAAAGCAAAAAATAAAATTTGTTGATGTTAAAGAGGAATAACAATAATACAAATAGCTTATCAGACACAACCTAGAATAGATTTATAAGGAGATCCTGCTGAATAGCATTGAGAACTATGTCTAGATACTCATGTCGCAACAGAAGAAAGGGTGGGGGAAAAAACTGTAACTGCAATGTATACATCTAAGGATGACCTGACCCCCTTGCTGTACAGTGGGAAAATAATAAAAAACAAACAAACAAAAAAAATAATACAAATAGCAAATAGCAGCAATAACTACACATATACACACACTAACATATGGTGTATGTTAACAGTGAGTGATATTGATATAGTCAAATAGTATAAAAAGTTTGTATGGTTACAACTTCTGATAACTATAATCAACCTGTGATGATAAAAGTAGTACCTAAGGAACATTAAATTCTCAACTGACATAGTGAACAGTTGTTAAGAAAGTTGCTAAATTGACTTTAAATACAAAAATATGAGCATGTGTGAGTTTCCTGGTGGCTCAGTGTGTTAAAGGTCCAGCTTTTTAACTGCTTGGCTTACTGCTATGATGAGGATTTGATTCCTGGCCCAGGAACTTCTGCATGCTGTAGGCATGGCATATATACATACAGACACACACACACACGTATATATATTATTTATATTATATAAATGTAATATATAAGTAATTGAATTAACAAAGGAGAAAAAAACTAATTATACACTTTAAACTCCCATACTTCCCCAACTACAATCAAAAGAAAGATGATTGACAGATTTCATGAATACCATATAGTTTTTCATTTCCCCTTCTTTTTAAGAGAAACTTTGAAGTAACTTGATTTTTTCATATTATAAATACCTTGGAGAGAAATCTCCATGAGACAGGCCAAAAAAATGTGAATGTCCAATAAGATTCTTAGAGACTAATTCTGTTTTATCACAGATATTTTCTATTCTGATTGTATATTCCCAAAAATTTATTCCAGTTGTTTCATAAAGTGAAAATTTGTTTTTAATTGACTGCTAAGTTTTCTTCATGTTACTGGAGAGCTTATTGGATACTGCACACTAATACTGTCAACTGTCTATATCAAACGAGTGAGTTGAAACCTGATACAAACTCTGCTACCAGTAACCACTTGTAATAGAAAAACCAATTCAAGATAGAGTAAGATACTGATTCAACATGAAAGTTAATGCTGCCTTTAGGTTTACTGTTTATCTTCAACCTTTTCATATCTTGAAAAGAATTAGAAAATCTGAATGTGTTTACTAAGCTGTGCTATATAATCCAATATTTTCTATATTTTGAGAAAATGTGGGAATAGAAACAGGAAAAGATGATATTACAAATAACTGCATACGATGGGCTGTGTGTGAACAGTGGAATATAATTAGTTTGAGTTTTGGAATGAGTCAGATATTCATCTGGGGATGATAAAGTCTTATAAAAATTTTAGAAATCATAACTGACAAGTAAAATATTTATAATGCACTACTGTAATATGTAAAATTAAATACATGACTAGAATATGATTGCTAGATAGAGATGTTTGATTTTTATTAAAATAAACACATCAAAAGGCTTTAAATTATGTAATTTCCCTATTTATTTGATACTAAATAAACATTGTTCTAACAAATCAATTAAAAACAGTAAGTCAGAAATAGGTGAGTAATCATACAGTTATAAATTAAACTTAAGTGTATTAACATTTCCCTAAGTTTTTAGCAATTCTCTAAAATATTTCAGAAGATATGGATGAACTAAAAGTAGATTATATAAAATTTTCTAATATGAGGTGAAACACTGATTCACCAGCTCTTTCTCTAGGCTTCTAAGAGTCACCATCACAGTCAGTTTGTTCCATCCCCCTGAAATCTTTTTCAAGGTGGTAATACTGGGTCCCGGATACGTGCACCCAAGTGAAAAAAAAAAATCTTTTTTATCCAGACTTCTTTTTTACTTTGTTGATAGAACATCTTCAAAATCCATGTTCGGTATAATCCTTTGACTACTAGTAGTATGTGTTGGTACAGAGAGAGGTCTAGCTCTTAGTAGGAAAGTATATGTGGCGTTTCTACCTTCTGAGAATTCAGTGCTCTGCAAAGCCAACATCCTTCTCGATTACCTGAATGTATATTTTAATCACAAATTTTCACAACCAGAGCTTCCATCTTAGCTTAAAAGATATGCCTTGCTTGAGAATTTAAATATATCTGGAGCTCTGTAACTATGATTATGACATCTTTGGTCTGCTGTTCAGCTGTTTCTGCTTTCCACTGTAGGGGAGAAGGGATTTTTGTTAGTATGGAATGAGACCTCTGGTTTTTACATTTACCCTTCATTTGCCTTAAGTTTTTAATCATCCGTCTCTAGACTATCAGTGTAACTCAGCGGTAACAGGCTAACTCTGACACCTTTATAAAAGCTTTGCTGCCCCCAGGTCTTTCAAATATCCAGATCATTTCAACTGCAAAGATAAATTCCTGGGATATTTTCCCAGATAAGCTTTGGTGAAATCACCAGGAATTGGATAACTGCCTTGTTCCAGGGACTATCTGTATCCCACACACCACTTAAAATAGCATCCTTTTTGCTTGTCAGGCAATGAGTGCACCAGTCCCCATCTTACATCTTGTTTTCTTGAACCATTTGTGTTTAGAAAAGCAGACACTAGGACAGGAGTAGACATGGGAAATGCCTATAAAGAAAAGGGTGTTGTAACCTGGGAAGATGGATGTGTGTGTCTTCAGATCCAAAGAGGATATGATCCCAAAAATTTGTTGGGGGGTTGGGGTAGGGAATGGAGTCTCATACTGAAGCATGGTTCTAAGAAAGTTTCATTCATGCTGACTGAGAGACCTTGAGCTATAGTCACTAAGTTGAGGACTCCTGGATCTCACAGAAGTAGTCCTCTGTCTAAACACTTTCACTCAGTCATTACCTGGGAGACCTCTGTGGAAAGCATGGCCTCAGCACAGATGTGATGGTAAATTCATAAAGGCAGCATCTCAGGCCGTCAGTCAGTTATACTCCCTATAGCACAAGATCTCAGTGGTACATTTTCATGGCCACTCCACTAAAAGAGTGCACAAAAAGAATGCATTTCATGGCCACCCCACTAAAAGAATGCAGATTAAATTACAATCTGATAAGTGGTTCAACCATCTACTATATATTTATATACATAATCATCAGTATGTTTAAATATTAGAATAAAGAAATTTTCTTCATTTGTTCTTTATGATTTTTCATATTTCTGATAATTGAGCTGTTAAAAATATCAAATATCTTCACAAATAAGTGTTGACCACAATGCAGAAGACAAAGCTAATGCCTAACTTCTTAAGACCCTCAGTATGAAATCAAATTTGCAACTTTATTTCTGGGTGAATTGGGACAAAACATTTGTGTTCCTAAATATCTAAATCATAATTTTTTAAGCTGAAAAGAAAAATCATGTTCTTGAACATTGTAAGTGGGTAATAAAACATTTCAACAATGTAGCACAGTATAATTTCTGGCAATTTCTACTACTGCTACTCCTATTAATGATTAGCTAATTTAAAAGTTATCTAGAATTGGAATTGTGTATTTCTGTGTGTACATGTATGTTAACTATTATATTATTTAGTTTATATGTATTTACATATTTTTATAATTTGCCCATATGATCAATAGGTATGATAGGTATAATAAAAGCATTTAATAGCTCCACTGGGATGAGCTGTCTAGGTCTGGCAGTTTTCCCCTGTTACAGTTAGGGCTCTTATAAGAAAAGAACTCAGAATCTCTCACTGGGGAATCTACTAAGCTGGATCTTTCATAAGATGATGCTTATATTCCTCAAGATTTACCCATGTCTCTTACGAGTATGGGTTTTGAGCGAGTTGAAGTAGAAGGAGTGAAATTTAATGCAGGGTAGTATAAGTTTATTGTCATAGGAGCACTCTCCTGTTCCCCAGGATTCGTCAATCTTAATATACTATAGTGATGGCTACGTCCTTGGAATATAAACACTATTATGATCTATAGTAAATAAGATTGAGATCCCAGAAATACTTTTAAAGAGTACTGTGGGAGGTGTCAATAGACTTTAAGAGATTAAAATGTTTAAATAAAATAATTTATTATTTTAAGTAAGGAAAAAAAATGTTACTTGACTATATTCTCCAAGAAGGCCAGGTAGACATACTTTTCAGAAAGATAATAACAAAAGCAGTAGTAAATTTGCACCAGCAGAATGTGAGACATCAGCAGAGGCCAGGATTAATAGTATGAGGTGCTTCATAGAATTAGGTGAGACACCCTAGCACTAATCATAATGATAGGATTCTAGAACAATAAAGGTCAGATCGCTGAGCTTAAGCAGCAGAGACAAGTACACATAATTATCCTCCAGCAGTGAGTGTGCTTTGGATCACCACCATAATCTGTAGTAATGGCTAAGAAGTCATATTTCCTTGGAGATGTGAACAGGGGATTCTACCTGGATACTGTTTGACTAAGTATTAATGGGTCTCTGGATTTGAAGGCAATATAGACAATGTTAGAGAAAGATTACTTATCAAGTGACACATGATGGTTTGTTTGAAATGAAACCCAGAGGGAGGGTTTAGAATCAAATCAAGTTGATACTCTCAGATATTCTACTATTTTAGCCATTTGATCTAGATCCAAAAGAACTAGAGGTGTTTGAGATAGGTAAGATGTGGTAAGTCTCTAATATGTACAAACCTTGAAAGGAGCGTCATAGTCAGACCACTAGGGCATTCCTCTGTCAAAAGAATTGCTCACTTTTTGGAAAGCTATTTCTCACACACTGTTGGACTGCAGTAAAAGCAAAGAGCATGAATTTAAGACATTACATGGCTATGTGACACAAACTGCTCCCGTCAAAAGCGGGATATTTTAAGACTTACTATATCACAAGTGTAAGCAAGCACGGCAGCTGTCCAGTATATGATGGAAATACTACCTTTAAGATGGAACCTGAGCAGGTCCAGATAATACAAGAATGTATCATGTACTGGTGGCTCAAATTCCTATGATAACCATTATTTTGTATCTTATCTTACTCTAGTCTCACATATGGTCTTATGCACATTCTTCAAGATTAGTCAATGGAGAAGAGAAATAATCAGGTATGATTTACAAAGGGATATTTCAATATTTTTTAACATATCTGAAGTGGATTCCTGCTATGTTCTTAATCTGTTCAAACATAGCTCTAAATAATATTATTAAAAGGAAATTCTCTCAGTTGGGCAGCGTGTTGTACATGGTTTACAGATCTATATGGAGCAGGAATTGTGAGGTAAGAGTATATAAGAATTCCTGAGAAGTGCTAAGTGGTTCACCTGGTTTTTCCAGGACTATGATGGAGCAATATTGAAAGATTGACTTAAAGGAGATTTGGGGAAGAAATTATGGCTGGAGCTGTAGAAGTAGATGTAAAGTTTTGTGTTTTGAGATGCACTCTAAAATTCACAAAACAGAATACTCTCTATGACAGGAAGGATACTCAACAAACACGTAGAACAGAATGAATTGTCCTTGCTACACTAGTTGTCCTTGGTACTCAGCCGTCTCCTACTTGCATTAATGTGTGCCTGTGAATGGAGTGGACTTTATTTAGACACGAATGCATCTCAAAAATGACAAGACTCAACCTACCATAGGTGGAATATTTGCTATTCTCCTTAAATTTCTAGGCTTAGACAGGCTGTGATGGTCAGTTTCTGTTTTTGTTTTGCAAGCTCAGACTCATGCTAACAGTATCCTGTGTTAAGCCTGAGCTACACGTCTCTTTGTGACTTTCCTCTAGATATGCTATGAAAGTGTGGAACTCACCTGGCCTGCACAAAAAGGCCTCCCAGAAGTGTGTGAGACTCAGCTTTCCTAGCAGGCCACCTTCAGCTAGTGCAGGCTGGAATGTCTGTGTGTAAATGTCCAGCCACTCATCCTCTAAGGACAGTTTGAGAGGCATTTCGTGTGATTCTTATCGATGCACATGAGCACCTTTTGTTCAGAGCCATAACCTTGATAAACCACTCTGTCCACTTTGCAAATCCCATTGTCCCATGTCCTTCACTTTTGCTTATTGACATTACCTACCAAATGATGCACCAGCATACATGTCTCTGGTTCCATAAGGTAACCCAAATGGAATCAGGTTATAAGTAGCATGATATAATTTACATCATGGGCTCTAAAATGAATGCTTGCATATACTTAGAATAGTTTTAAAAATTGATAGATGGTTCATTTGCAGACACAGAGATGCTAATTTAGTGGGTTTTGGGAAAGACCTAAAAAACTTTAGGTAAATTTGTGAAAGAGATCTGAAGTTTTGAGAAACACTATTTTAAGAATATTCCTTAAATTTAGTTGACATTTCACAATTCAGTTTCAACCCAGAAATAGGCATCAAAATTATATTCTAGTGTTCAGTGTTCAAATGAGAGTTTAATGCCATATTTTTGAAAAACATACAACAAAATACGCATCAGTGGCTGTTTCCAATGGAGTGAATAATGAAATATCAACTTTTGTAGGATTTTTTAAATGCTAAATTCTCTTAGATCTTCATAGATTCAAGTCTGCAAAGGCCTCAGAAGGCAAGATATTTTTGTTTCTACTGTAATATCCAACAGAAACAGGTAGAGTCCTAGTATCTGACTGATAAACTCATGTCTCAAGCCACATTTTCTCTTAATAGCACTCACAATCAATATAGCATAGATTGGTAAATGCCTGCTTCCAAAATATCTTAAATTATCTGATAGGTATGAAAATTTCATGTAGGAATACAGATGTTAAAATCAATTTACATGCTTTGTTCCACATTACAGATGGATAGAACCCTCCAATACATTCCAACTCAGTGATATAATACTTAAGAGAATACTTAAGTTCAGTGTAAACTAGAGCTTAGGCCACTTCTTTAGACTGATCTTAAGAAATCTTGACCTGGTATGAAAATATTAGTCTCAACTTTTTTTTTTTTTTTTACGGTTCAGAGGAAGATATATTACACTGTTTAAATCTTTTCAGTTTAAATAAATGATTAGTATTCCTCTATAAGAGTTTATGAGAATAACTCTCATGTGGAGAAAATATTTACTATATTTTCATATAACATTTTAAATTGAAACAATTATTTTAATCTTATTCCGGGGAGGGGACGAGTTCATCACAATGACATTGGGAAATGCCTTTGAAAACTAGCCCCCAAACAAAATTACATGCATTTCAATTTGAAATATACTTTTTGAAAGAGTTCCAAAGAGAGTAAATAAGGAAGATTATTCTAGATAAAAATACTATTTGAAGCCCATTACATTTCCAGTCAAATTACAAACTTAATGGCATGTTTAGGGTGATGATCTTCCTGTTGTCTTCAGCTACTTCCCCAGCTCTCAAAAAAGTGCCTGTATAAAATGATGCTAACAACATGCTTCATTCATAGAAAGTAAGCTAAGAATTTATTTATTCTATCTGAAGTTTAAGAAATTTATTTATTCTATCTGAAATTTAATATAACACAATAATGAATTGTTTTAACAAAGAGAATATTATTCTCCCAGTTAGTATTTTCATATAAAGGTGTTTTATTCTAAATAGTACAAATAGATATGTGATATATCATGAAATACAATGTTTTCAAAGTTCACATACACTTATAGTGATTCATAACTCAATACGGTACAATTCTCAGTTTTCAAAATGTTTCTGAATTATTAACTGTAAATAACATTCATAAAAGGTATTTCTTGATGGTGGACACATATAGTAAATGTATAATATGTGTATATACACACGCTATTTTAGTTAAAAGTGTGAGGCTGTCTCAGGGCTTTTCATAGCTCGTATTCTGATCATAATCTGATCTCTGAAGGGTAATAAAGAGACAAATTCTTGTACTGACTTCCTGTTGGATATATGCATGATCATGAAAAAGTCATTTAACCTTTTCAACCGCAGTTTTCCCTTTGTAAAATAAGGAGCTTGGGCCAAACTGGTCATCTCCAACCTTTATTTACAAGGCACAACTTCTCATTTATTCAGTTGAAGAGACAACTGACAGTGACGTACACTCAGGAGGTCAGATGTTAGAAATGGTAAAGGTGTTGCATGAGTATGTCCCTCTTCCAATGATCTCCCTTGCCAATCAGAAGACAGAAAATATTGGAGGAATGGGGCAAACACCAGTGGATAAATCTGATTTGAAAAACATGGATTTTTTTTTCTCTACTGTACTTTAAACTTTTTTTTTCCCCTAAAAATTCATCCCTTTCCATATAACACATTCATTTTCTGTTCCCTATAGCTTGACATTAGCAGAGACTCAGTTTTTCTACATCTTCTCTGCTTCTTTCCAGGAGGGAGTCATTATCACATGGTATATATATATATATATGCTACTACTCAAATCCAATTAAAAATATTTCTGTATTCGCTTTATCGTGTATATGGCACTGTGCTGGGATTTGCATGTAATCTAAAGAGGCATAATAAACAGATTTACAGAATTGCTCTTTGTAGGCATGGGTTATTTTTAACTCAGAGACTAGGAAAATATTTCTTTCATGGCTTTCATGTCAAGAAAGAGTTAATAGATGGCAAGAATGTATAAAGGAAAGATGTTCTCCCTTTCAAACATTTTTTTCCTTAAGAGTTAAGAAACACATATGAAGTCCAGTCTTTTCTTGTCTATTAATTCCTACACTGGTAATAAGCTAACTTAATGTTATAATATTAAATAATTCTTGTCTTGTGTTTTAGATATACTTTAGAAGAGTTAAATGTGATAAAAATTTGGAAATTTAATTGTTATTGTCAGTTACTATGGCTTTACTGTTATAAAGAAATAGAGTATTTACAAATATTGTACAATTGAGATTTTTTTTTGAGAAGTATATGTATATACAGTTGACCAATGGGCAGAGTAGGGATCAGGGGCACTACCCCACCCACCGTGCAGTTAAAAGTCTATGTATAATTTTATAGTTTGCCCTCTGTATCTGTAGTTACGCATTCATGGATTCAGCCAACCATAGATCATGTAATATTGTAGTATTTATTGGGGAAAAAAAGCATATAAATGGACCTGCATAATTCATACTCATGTTTTTCAAGGGTCAACTGAATAGCTAAAAAAATATACATTTGATAATAAAATGCTTTGCATTTTATTAAGCTTGTGTATGTGTAGGAAAGTGTGTGTGTGCATGTTTGTGTATACAAATACATTTTTTAAAAAACAGCTGAGAAGAGGAGTTCCCCTTGTGGCTCAGTGGTTAGCGAATCTGACTAGCATCCATGAGGACACAGGTTCAATCCCTGGCCTTGCTCAGTGGGTTAAGGGTCTGGTGTTGCTGTGAGCTGTGGTGTAGGCTGGTAGCTACAGCTCCAATTTGACCCCTAACCTGAGAACCTCCATATGTCACAAGTGAGGCCCTTAAAAAAATGCTGAGAAGAAAATATGTTATTAAGATTAAAAGTTTCCTATATGGATTCATGTGGTATAGAAGTCTGTGGGAATGTGTTTGTATTTCTTATAATATTGCTTTACATTATTTTATGGTTAGTTGAGATATGAGTAAATGCTAACCTCAAAACTTAAGTATATTTTAAAAATTGTATTTATAGATACTTGGAATAAGAGTGGATGCTGATAAAATTGAGAATATTAATTATAATTTTTCATCACTTCTAAAAATATTTTTCTGTGATTTCTAAAAGAACTTTTAAGATTCAGGACATTTTTATAGATTATATAATGGCTAAAATTCTTATGGAAAATTGCATCACATCCTAAATAGACTGTTTGCCTCTGGGTGTGTTTCCTCAAGTTTTCTATTTGTCTAGCAAATGTTCAGTTGTCAGAAGTGCACATATATATGAGTATGTGTGTGTGTATATGTGTGTGTATGTGTGTGTGTGTATATATATATGCTAATTGTGTGTAGTGATTTCAGAAAGACTTATTCAAATCTAAAAACAGATATGTGCAGAGTTCCCATTGTGGCTAAGCAGTAACATACCTGACTGGTATCCATTCTAACCCTAGCCTCACTCAGTGGGTTTAGGATCTAGCATTGCTGTGAGCTGTGGTGTAGGTCACAGATGTGGCTTGGATCCTCTGTTGCTGCGGCTGTGGCATAGGCTGGCAGTTGCAGCTCTGATTTGACCCCTAGCCTGAGAACTTCCATATGCCATACATGCAGTCCTAAAATTAAATAAATAAGTAAACAGGTGAGTCATAAATATTAAAGAAAATATATTACAAATATATTTCTGTTTAACAATTGTTTCAACATATTAAATATTGTAAACATATAACATGTAAATTATTTCTCTGCAAATGCTTACCTGATCAATATGGTAAGACAAATGAACAAAAGTTATAACAAAAGTTATAAAATTGGGACAATTGGCTGCCATTAATATATTTGAGTAGGTAGAAGTCTAGAAGATTCTAATAATAAATTGTTTGAGTTAATAAGTACATTTGGAAAAGCCATTGAATATAAGGTGCATAAAAAATAACTTGAATTATTATACCACAAATTTTTAGAAATATCAGAGAGGTCAGAAAATGTGAAGTCACACAGCTTCTTAACTACAGGATTGCAAGAAGACTTCATCATTCATACTTAACATATTACATTTAATTACATTAGAACATTTTTCTTCCACCTACACACATTAGCATCTTTGATGTGTCAAACTAATAACTAAAAACAGTTTCATAACAAGGTGATAATTTTATATAAAAATAGCTTTTAAATTTCTTTTAATTGTACATTTTCGCATTATTTCAATTGCTGATAAAGAGGCTGTTCCCTCTTTATACAGTTGTGACTTGATATATCAAGTGACAATTTAAACATCTCCTACATTTGCTTAAAAGATTAATCTTGAAGTGAAAGTACATCATTTCCATAGTAGATAGTTAAGTTCTGCATACAAATGTGACTGATCAAATAAGTACTAAAGTTTTTTATTTAAAGCATGAGCCATTTCTGCTTCTTTAATCTTAAATAATGTCAGAATATTCTGAATTCTCTATATGGTGGGCAGTGGTTTTATTTCCATTATTGAATGACACTGAGGAAGTATGAATTCACTGACACCCTTTTACTCACGGGTTGTGTGAAATTGGAACTTAATGGGTAGTAAACTCTACACAACCAATTTAAACATGCTTAGCAAAATTAAAGCAAAATCAGAATATTAGTTTCCTGAATCACAGTACTAACAAGGCTTATTTCAGGTGTAGCTGAGGGGCTTAATATTGATCTCTTTGATTTACTATATCTGCTTCACTAAGCTCTAAATTTACTTGGCATTGGTGACATTCTCAGGTAGTCTCTTGGTTTAGGCCAGAATCTGCAAGGCTAGGTCCCTCTTGGTAAAATCAACAGAAAGGAGAGGTCTTTTTGTATTTCAGCAGATTACAAATAAAGTCCAGATTTGAGCATTGCAATCCTAATCCACCCAGTTCTCTGGAAAATAATCTCATTGGCCAGGGTAAGGAATTTGATGACTGCTGGACTGAGGGTGAAGAGAAAGGGTCTTGTAATTTGGAATCTCTTACCCGAGAAAAACAGTACTCAGTTCTGGAAGATAAAAATATAAATGCCAATTACACTATAGTAGTTAGACAGATTTTGAATCACCAATTAAATAAACATTGCAGTGAGCATGAAATAAAATAACTTCATTAGAAGTTTAAATAATAATGGCATTGAAATTTGGAAATTAGGTTTAGAATCTGTGGTGGACTAAAGTCTTTCATGTGTCTTTTAAAATCTGACTTTATTTTAAGTGTGAAGTCTGAGGCTATTGTATTTAAGACAAAACAAATCACATACTGAAAACAGATTATTTACACAATCTTGATTTCACAGATAAGGTTTTTATATTAGTGACACATTCTTGGTGGAACTATTACATAATGCTTTTTTTAAAAAAATCCATTCTAATTTCACAAGTCATGTTATCTGATATGCTTTTGATAATTCTGTCACATTTCAAAATGTTTTTCTTCATTTACTTTGCTTAAAATTTAAATAGGATATTTCAGTGGGACTTACTAGAGGGGCTTGGGATAACTAGAAATTGTTTCCTCTGGAAGAGTAGAAATGGGCCTTGTGGAAGACAGCCTCTAAAATGGCTCTAAACGATCTTAACCTCTTGGTACTCCTGCCTTTGTGTAACTCCTCCCCTTAGTATGGGCTAGATTTAGTGACAAGCTTCTAACGAACAGAATACAGCAAAAGTACTGAATGTCACATCCATGATTAGGTTATACAAAGACTGTGACATCTGTCCTCTCTCCCTTTCTCTTTGATGGTACCCTTCTCCTCATAGAAGCAAGCTGTCTCTTGTGAGTATCCCCATGGAGAAGCCCACATTCATTGTACAGCAGAAATTATCACAATATTGTAAATCAACTATACATCAATACAACTTTCTTTAAAAAATAAAATATGTAACAAAATTTAAGAAGAAAAAGGGAGGAGAGTACTGAAATATCTAATCAATAGCCACCAAGAACCCGAAGCTTACTGATAGTCTTGTGAGTGAGTTGGAAGTGGATTTTTTCAGGCCAGTCATCAGTCATGGAGGACCCATAGCCTCCCAAGAGCCACACGCACTGGGATGTTGATTCCCTAGTCAAGCCTTTAGATATTTGCAGGCCCAACAAGAGCTTGACCACTGTCTTTGTGACACACCCTGAGCTAGGGCACCAAGCTAAGAGAGATCTGACTCCTGAACCACAGAAACTGAGTTTATAATTTTTTATTTGTTTGTTTTCAGATATGTAGCTTGGAAGGGATTTGTAATGCAGCAAGAGATAACTAATAGACATGTTAATAATTACTGATTTTCTATATTGAAATTTTCTTCTATAAATTCTATATCTAGACTTGGGGAAGAGTTCATTAGGTTTTACTCTATCTCAGTGATATATTCTGCAGGGATATTGCACCTTTATAATTTCTCAATACGTTTAATGCCTAAATTTTATGTTTAAACATTCAATCAGTAGATTTAATAAAAAATAGTTGAGTAACTCTGAAATTCTCCCCTAATTGAATCAGATACAACAGTGTTAAAGAGAGTGAAGTCAAGGGAGATGTAGATGAAGGGTATTTACTACTGGCTTCCTTTGTGATTTTAGTCATTTCAGTCCTTAGGGCCTCAGTCGGTTTCTTTCTATCAAAAATAAAGATATTAGAAAAATGTTTTCCTCTACAAGTATCACATATCTGTAAATGACAAAAGAAGTCTTATATTCTAACAAGTAGAAAACAAGAGTCAAGACATATTCTTTGCATCATTAATCTTGGTGTGACTTGGGGCTAAGTTTTATGATCCTTCAAAATATTTTCCCCTTTAAAACATGTCCCCTACTATTCCTTGATATTTAAAGTATCTGATATTATGAACACCTTTTGATATTTTTTTGTCATATAATTATTTACACTAATTGGTCAACTTACTCCTGGATTAGTTTAAATCTAGGCTTGATTCCAAAGAAGAAATAAATTTCCTGCTTTACACGTTTAATAACTTTTTTAATCCTCTGGCATAAGATTCAATGCTTGGCGGTTTATTAGGTTATCTTCTCTCAGCTGTCAGGCCCTCTTCTATATTCTCCTTCATTGAGTCCTCTGCGAGGCTTTTTCAATAGGGGCAGTAGATAGAGACTTTAAGGCTGGGACAAAGAAGAGACATGCTTCTACCCAGTAGTTTCCTGTCGACTTGTGGTTCCTGTGAGCATCATTGCAGCCTTATATGTTCACCTAGATGGAAGCACTTCCTGAAGCAGCAGCTAGATCACTGGCAGGTTTTCCAACATTAAAACGCATAGCCTCATTGTCACTTTTAGAGACACCAGCACCAACTAACAGGAGCTCCTTCCTCAGTGGTGGGGTCTCAGCCCCATGGGTCTTCTCTGAGTTGCACCCCACCAGCTGAGCAGCATCCTTTTACGGCTGCACCCATGGCATATGGAAGTTTCCAGACTAGGGGCTGAATAGTAGCTGTGGCCACAGGCCTACACCACAGCCACAGCAAAAGGGATCAGAGCTGCGTCTGCAACCTACACCACAGCTCAAGGCAATGCCCCATCCTTAACCTACTGAGTGAGGCCAGGGATGGAATCCGCATCTTCATGGATGCTAGTCGGTCAGTTAACTGCTGAGCCATGAGGGGAACTCCATACCTAAGGGTTCTTTTTCTACGATTCTTTTTTTAGTTAACAAATTTATAGTTAACACTCATGTATGTTAAATTTCCTCTGCAAAATCCTAATGTGGTTTCTGTCTCCTAACGGGTCTTTGATGGATAAAACTGCTCAATTTGTCACCTTTTAATATGGTGAAAGGATTGTATCAAAGTCACTAAACTGTACACCAATAAAAGCTAGAATCAGGTGTCATGGAAAACAGTTTTAAATATTTGCACATGTTAGGATAGTGTGCTTAATGTTTGCTTTGCTTTCCAAACAGCTTAGAAAGTTTTCCCTCTCCTATGTTTGTATGAATATTATATTAGTTAATTTGATTTCTTAAGATTTCATTTTGTCATTTTTAAGATGCCAACTTAAAATTTTACACTGACAGATATGTGTTCTATGTTCAATATGCATTCCCTTGTGTTTTAGTGTGCAATTTAAAATGTAGCTTTTTCCTTAAAATTTCAATATTCAGATATAATCTTACCCTCTCCCACCCCCAAAAATTCATAATCTAATCATGTTAATAAGACTCAAGTGATTTAAAATACACATGGACACACACATTCACACACACAAGGGTAAAGGGTTTTTATTTATATTTCTCCCAAACATTTCATAGTTGTATATAAGGTGATTTCTAATACTTTACAACTGTATTTATAGAAAGATTAGCGAGGGAATCCTGATTGATTTTCCTCTTACAGTTGCAACTTCATAGTGTTCTTATAAAATCCTCATAACTATTACCTAAAATGAACTAATTGTCATAAAATATTTTGTGATTTCTTTTTGCACATGTGTTTTAGGTGCTATATCTCTAAGTAAATGATATATTATTTTTAAAATGTCTAGTTGTTATTTAAATATATATTCTGAACCAAATGTCTTTTATATAGGCAATGAGAGATATCCCTTTTTATAAACAGCATAAAAAACTTTCTTTAGTACAAATTACTTTAAATATGTTTCCTGGCCAAGCCACATGTCATTTATTATTTTGAGATTCTTTCCCAATTAACTCTCTTCTTTTGCATGTTTCCGTTTTGTTTAAAGTACCATTTCTGGTGAATAAGAGAACTACTTTCTTACTAAGTCAAATAATTGTATCCTGATTCCAGTACACACACTCTCTCTCTCTCGCTATATATATAAATATATATATAGCTATTTATATATATATATATATATAAACATGTACACTTGCCATTAACTGACAACCCAAAATATAAGTTAATAAGCTAATCCTTTTCATGGTATAACCAGATAAACTCAATATTTTTAGTATGTGATCCATTATACTAACCTTCTCCCACACAAAAGCCAATCATTACAAATTTAATATTAAAATTAATTACTTTATAATTGAGTGTAATACTTATCCAAATATACAGAAAATTTAAAACAATTTCAATATACATATTTCTTATGTCAATAGACATCAGCTGTTATCAATCACAAATTAATCTAACCTGCTTCTAATTTGAAAATAAGGTAAATTTCAACCCAATATCAAGTCTGAAACTGTCGGGACTCTGTTATGTTGTTCTGTTGTTGACATGGATCTGCTTGAAAATACCTTAGCAGGTGGGCATAACTAGCTACTTGTCCTTTTCAGGAAAACACAGAATGCATCATTTTACTTTCTTAACTTCTAATTACCTCTGTATACTCCATAGCACAAAACTTTGTTTTCTTGTGTCAAAACAAAATTTAAAAAGGAAGAAGTCCTTTACCATGTTTTCTCCATATGAGACAGCAAAAAAAAGAAACTACAATTCATGGATTAGAATGCCATGCTACATATATATATATATATATATATATATATATATATATGATTATTTTTTATAATATATATTTTCATCACTAAATATTACTCTGGAAATTATCCATTTTATTCATCCTGTGAAATTTACTCATGTTTCCCTTTCTTTCCTCTTTTTCTTCTTCCTTTCTCATATAGTATTATCTTTTTTTCTTTGTTTTTTGTTTTTTGTTTTTTTTTTTTGTCTTTTTGCCTTTTTCTAGGGTCACACCCTCAGCATATGGAAGTTTCCAGGCTAGGGGTCCAATCAGAGCTGTAGCTGCCAGCCTACACCAGAGCCACAGCAACGTGGGATCTGAGCCACATCTGCGACCTACACCACAGCTCAGGGCAATGCTGGATCCTCAACCCACTGAGCAAAGCCAGGGATTGAACCCACAACCTTGTGGTTCCTAGTCAGAGTTGTTAACCACTGAGCCACGACGGGAGTTCCGTATTATCTTGTTCAAAACAAAATTTTATTCTTATCAACTATATGCCATTTTTTTTTAAACTGCTAAAAATCAAGCAGGAAATTGAGGGAAGTAGAGGGGTTCAGTGATACTTACAGGAGCAGATAATTTTATGAAAAATCTTTGTATTTTCAATTGACAAGTTCTTACAAGTCTCATATCCACATTGGATTTTACATAGGAGTTCTGGGGCTTGTTGATGAGAGATGCCAGGAGTGGGGAATACCAGTCTGGAGGCAAAATTAATATATTGAAGAAGCAAATGGGCAGGTCACATCTGTATCTGAACTTGGAATAACAGGATTTTATCTCTTATCAGTGGGATTCAATAGGACTGACAAGTATGAAAGCAGGAACCACCGTCACATGGAGATCCTAAGCCTACTACCAAGCAATAGGTTCTGTTTTTCAAGAGGCTGTCAGCAGGAATCTTTGCAAGGTTCAAACAATGAGGCAAAACACACAATTTGCTCATCTCTTAGTTTTGGAACAATTTTTTTTTTTCTCAGTATCTAGCAACCCAATATTTTAATGTGCTGCCTCAGATCTTTGTTATTAAATCTACATTATTTATTTAAAATGTTAAATTCTGTAATCCATGACAAGTCAGTCAGCATTGAAACTCTTAACTAAATATCACATAAGATTTTAATACAGATAATTCTTCCCACTTTACTATGTTACTAGGTAAAATATACAAACATATCTTTACAGTCTACCTGCAAACCTTTTCCTTGTTCATTCCACTTCATTAATCTTCACATTTTCCTTTTTTTAAATTTATACAACTGAAAACATTAGATTTGAAGAGAGGCTTTTATATTTATTTGACTCTAGATATGAAATCAAATCAGTGTTAACCCTATTCATCATAGATTAAAAAAAAAAAACAAAATTGAGGCCAGCCTTTGAGGGAAGTAGCTTTTTTCATTGTATTGCATTTTTCTAGATCTACCTGCATCAAAATCCAGTAGCCCTTGCTTAGTATATGCACTCACCCAGAGCTTAAAGTCAGAGATTATGAGGGTAACATTTAATGGCCTATTGATTATGCTTATAGGGTAAGCATATGTGAAAGTTAATCATAATGGATTTCACAGTTGAAGGTATTCATTTGAAATTTTAAGGAATATATTTTCAAGGACAGTTACTGGTTAAGATATGTTAATATTTTAAAGATGATCAAGATGTCATTGCTACTTAAATGTTCAGAATGTTACACTGCTGGTCAAATTAAATACCAATAAAGCATAAATAAGAAAGGAAAAGAATAGTCTGAAAACAGTGCAAGTGTAATTACTTTGTGATAGTTTAAAATAGATGTTATTTTATTATCTATTAACTCTACCTACTTTGTAGGAAATAATACGTATGAAAGGTATTAGAAAATATATAAGGCCTAATGTTGTTTTCTTACCATCCATCCAGTGATTAGACTAAAGGAATTGGTTTGCCAGTGTTATTTAAAGTTTGATATATTTACTTTGTATTTTGAATGTAACGATTTTAATTTCAGTTGGAGACTGGCACTTTAGTAAAACTGGGGATGGAGAAATTAAAGATGATATAGTGAGGGAAAAAATAATGTTTGAATTATATTTGAGGAAGGAGAAGATGTTATAAAACATTAATAAACAAATTAGGCATCAAATCCAAAGTTCAGAGGGCGTGGGAAAGATAATAGTGAAACTTTAACTTAACATTATTGGGGGGAAAAATGGGAATAGTTATTTTAAAAATCTCTGTAAAATAGGGAAACTATTATAATCATTGATTTTTAAAAGTAAATTTCATGTTTTGTTAAATAAAGCATTAAAAAGCATAAATTTTGGAAAGAATTATCTATTTTTTTTTCTGATTGCTTTTGTAAACAGAAATCATTGTGGTTTCATAATTTTCCCAAAGGCTAGTCAATGGGATATTACAAAGTCCTGAAAATCAATTAATAAAAGACCACAGTGAGCTGCTGATGACATATTAATCACTTAAACTTTCAATTGATCTTCAATAAAAACTTACTGGAGCCAAAGAGGATTTTTCACAGAACTTTAATACAACTTATTCTGACTAGTTGTCTGCTAGCCTGCCTCCTCTGAGAATAGAAAAATGAAAGGGATTGAAAGGTCTTTAAGTCCAAGGTCTCCAGCCAATTTAGCTACAGTCCCTCTCTGGCTATAGTCCTGTGGATTATACAACTTTGAAAAATGTACTTCCAGAATCTGACACTACTTTAGGAGCCATGGTATTAAAGCTGAGAACTTCCCTGGCATCTGCAGTTTAAAAAAATATGACTTACTAATGACTTGAATGGTTAGTGGTCATCTCTGCATGTTGCACTGAGGGAGGATATGTTTCATTTGATTCATTGTATTTAATATGATTTCAAACTTTTATAGGCCCTACACATGTATTTACTCATTTACCATTCTGGCAAATCTATGAAAATGTTATGTCATAATATCACCTCATTTTTCAGTTATTTCATAGATTTCAGGTAGTATGCCAATGCAGTATACTTGACATTGGACCTAGGATTCAAACCCAGGATGTCTGCCTTGAGAGTGCTTTATTTATTCCTTGAGGTTTTCATTCTTTTTAAAACAATCCATAGTAAAAAAATAAATTTATTTTACATAATGATCCAGCACACACATACACATACACACACACTTACTACTTGGGCAGCATTTGCATACTTTATTATACATTATATTCTGTTTCATTCACTACATTTTTTAGAAGTGCTTTTTTTTTTTTTTTTTTTGTCTTTTTGCCTTTTCTAGGGCCACTCCTGTGGCATATGGAGGTTCCCAGGCTAGGGGTCTAATCGGAGCTGTAGCCGCCGGCCTACGCCACAGCCATAGCAATGCGGGATCCGAGCCACGTCTTCGACCTACACCACAGCTCACAGCACCGCCGGATCCTTAACTCACTGAGCGAGGCCAGGGATCAAACCCGCAACCTCATGGTTCCTAGTTGGATTCGTTAACCACTGAGCCACGACAGGAACTCCCAGAAGTGCTACTCTTGATATACTACCAGATCTTGACATGAATTTTGGTGAACACTGCACAACTGCCCCTTGCCTCTGCATTAGGGATCATGATGGTCCAGGTAAGGTCCCATTCACTCCCTGTGACTGATAATAAATGATAAAAAATAATTAGAACATTCAGAGTCAAATATAATTAGTGATTGAATAGTGTAAATAGATGGAATCTTTTAAAAATGTATATAAATATTCAATATAAAACTTATTTCCTATTCCCAAATCCAGCTTTTCTTTCTAAAAAAATTTACCAGTGCCTGACCATTATTCCAGTGACCTAGGTTACAAGTCCCTCATAATCCCAGCCATTGGCCCCTATAATATATAAATTGCAAATTACTTTTGATACTTTTTAAATCATTCATAGAGATTAAATCTTTTCCATACTCACTGTGGACTTACTTTTTCTTTTCGTGTTAAATGCAGTACATCCAAAAAAATTTTCAAAATCTAGTGTTTACTTCTTTCTCTAATTCATCATGAGTCATGGTGTCAAATTACTGTACTATTTGTTTTATTTACCGTACTGTTTATTTCACTTCTTTGGTTTCATTTCTACTTCCCTAATTTAAACTAAAATTGCTTATCAGACAGATTTAAAGTCTGTCTAAAGATCTATCATTTCAGCTCTATTGGCTACTAAGTCCCTACAGTTCCTGTTCACAGTACATTTTCCATCATGTCTTCTTTTAATTATTTATATATTAAAAAAAACCTCTGTCCTTTATTTGCTGATTTAATGTTTTTCTTTCACTACTGAATGAACCACAATAGCTATGAACATACCCAACAGAAACTGCAGGAAACTGAGACTTGTCCAAAAGCTTAATGAAAGATCACTATGAATATTTCAAAGCTTTGACAGGGCTTTGGGTATGAGAAGTTTACAGCTTTTATCTCAAAAAAAAAAAAAAAAAAAAGGCTGAAGAAGGAAGGCTACAAAGGGAATTAACAATGTTCCACATAATAATGTGAAATGTAAACAAGTATTACAAGCTGACAAACCGTACATAGAAATAATATTATTGTATGGATTATGTTTCCCAATAGTTGAAGAGAGATTAGAATAAAGAGAATCTTTTGGAGAGTTGTGAATTCCTCTGTAAGGACCCTATCTTAAATTCTTCAAAATAAGGGATTTTTCTCCTCTCTTTGTGACATCTTACTCAGATTCATTTGTTTTTTGCAATATTATAGAAATTACAGCACACAAAAATACTGAAACCTATCAAAGGATTTTGCTGTTCCATTACAATTCATTTTCATCAGATTTATTAAACTATATTTTGAAAAAAAGAGGCAGGTTCAACTTTGTATGTTTGCATTTTCACTTTCTAGTTCATTTATATATTTTGCTTACACACTAGACTGATTATGTGTAAAAAAAATTCTTTAAAATACAGATTTAATTACACTAAATAAAAAATACCACACTAATTTCAATTTGAGTATATCAAGTTAATTCCTGATTTTCATAATATTACATTTAATACTTATGTAATACAAAATATGAAAAAACATTGGTCTCAGTGCTGAGGGACATGGAAGAATTGAATTTGTAGGATATCACTGAGACATTTCTGTATTTATTTGTCTACATTTATTGAGTAATGCATAAGTTGAGCAATATTCCACATTCTTTCAGCACATATTACATGGAAATAAAAAGTATCCTTTTTTTCACTTAGACTGATCAAGGAATGAAAGAGACTAGATATTTTTACTCATTTTTATTGAATTATTGAAATATGGCTACCATACAGAAAATGCACAGATCAGAAATGTACAATTAGGAAAAATTTCACAGAGTAAACACACTAGGTTAACCATTACATGCATCAAAAAATAGAATATGATTCATATACCAGAAGTTTCTTGTGACCCTTCCCAGTCATTGTCTATGGCAGATGTAATTGTCATTCTGAATTCTAACACCATCAATTAGTTTGACCATTTTGAATCTTGTATAAATGGGAACACAAATTATGCTTTGTTTTTTATCTGGGTTCTTTTGCTCAATAATAATTTTGAAATCAATTTTTGTGTGTACCTGTGCATGTACATGTGTAGTGATAATTTGATGTCCTTATAACTTTGTGATACTCCACTCTATGAATACCCCACCCTTTATTTGACCAACCTGAAGTTCATGGAAATTTGCATTGATTTTAGTTTCTGGCTATTAGCAATGAATTTGCAATAGATAATACAAAAATAGATCCACACAAATATGCCCAGTATACTTTTGACAAAACAGTAGAAGCAATTCAATGAAAGAGGAATAACCTTTCCAATAAATGATGCTAAAACAATTGGACGTCAACAGTCAAATAATACTTTTACCTAAAGTTCATAGTACATATAGAAATAAACAAAAATGGATCATGGTCTTAAACATAAAACTATAAAACTTCTAGAAAAAAAATGAGAAGTTTTTTAGGATGTAGGTTCAGGCAAAGACTGCTTAAATATGACACAAAAAGCATAAAACATAAAAGGAAAATTGATAATATTAAATCTCATGGAAATTAAAATTTTTGCTCTGCAAAAGGAACCTGTTACATTAAAGACTAGACAAAAATATTTGTAAAACATGTCTGGCAGAGGACTGTTATTAACAATATATAACTAAAAATTCAGCATCAAAAACAACTTAAGCAAGATGTGCAGATAGTTCACCAAATGGACTATACAGAGAGCAAATAAGAAAAGTATATTAAACATTACTAACAACTGGAGGAATGAAAATTAAAACCACAATGAAATACCATTATATGTTTATGAGAATAGCCAAATTCAAAATAGTGATAACATAAAATGTTGGTGAGGAAGCAGTCAAGGGATTACTCCTGTATTGCTGGTGGGAATGTAAATCAGTACAGTCACCCTAAAAACGTTACTTGCTTATAAACATAAACATGTATTTATTGGACATAAATATGGATATCTGCTATATATTGCTAGAAATGGAGTTGCTGAATCACAGGTATGTGTATGTTAAGCATATGCTGATAGTTTTTCAAAGTTAGTGTAACAAATTAAAACTTTTCAGGGAGTGGGGGAAGGAAAGGTGTTCCCTGATGCCTCAGCAGGTTAAGGATCCTGTGTTGGCACTGCTGTGATTCTGGTTCCTTCTGTGGTGTGGGTTCAATCCTTGGTCCAGGAACATCCCCATGCCATAGGTTCATCCAAAAAAAACCAAAAACAACAAACAAACAAACAAAACAAACCCAAAAACTTTGCTATTAACATATGCACCAGTTTCTCACAACTTTGTCAAAAGAAAATGTTATATTTTTCATTTTACCCATGCCAGTCTATGAGTAGTGACAGAACATTGCAATTTGATTTGTATTTCCTTGATTACCAATGATGTTGAGTGCCTTTTCATATGTTTATTGATCAGTACTTTTCTCTGAAAGCATCACTGATCAAGAATCAGGTTTTTTAGTTTCACCAGCTTTTTGTTCCTCAAGTAGGAAGAAACTTCCCTGGGGGTTGTGGCTCAAATTGGGGGAGGGGGAGGTGCGCAGATTGGAAACCTATTAAGGTTATAGTTGAAAGACTAGGACTACATAGCCTTTGATTCCTTAAAGGAGGGTTTGATGAACCCACCTGCCCTTGGGCATCCCAATGATCAGATTACCTTTTTTCCTTTTTGTATAAGAAAAGGAAAGGGATATCCTTGGGTACTCACCTCAAAACACAGAGCCACCACTGACCTATAGGGTATTACATACAGCAGCACCTGGACCCTGAGATATGAGGATAACATATCTTAGAGCCTTGCCTTAAAGCCATTAAGGCCACTTCTTTTTTTGGTTAAGACCTCTGAGAAAAACATTGTGGAAACCCCTTTAAACCTTTTTGCACCTCGTGCGGTAGAAGTTCTCTTGCATTCTCAGCATACTCAACACTTCTCAGCCAGTCACCTTACCTCCTATAAAGTCCTTTTGTTAAGTACCCCTCACCTAACTCTTACATTGTAATGATCTTAATCTGGGTACTTTTCTCCCATCTGTCATAGAAAAGCACCACATGACTATTTAATGTTAATGGACCATGTCCTGGCCCCTCATAATGATCTACAAGGAAATCCCATTGAGTAACATTGACTTCTCATGGTTCACTGATGGCTCTTATTTAAAAGGTGACAGTGGAATATATGGTGCTAGGTATGCTATTATGAAGAGTCCTTTTCATGTTGTTGAGGCAGCATCTTTACCTATGGCTATTTTGGCTCAACAGGCTGAATTATACCATTTTACATAGGCTTGTACTTTAGCCAAGGATAAAACTACCAAATTTATATTGGTAGTAGATATGCTTTCAGAGTAGCTCGTGATTTAGAGGTGTTGTGAAAGCAACATAGTTTGCTTAATTCCAGTGGAAACACAATTAAAAATAGCCTCATATGTTCAGAAAATATTGATTGCAATGCCTGCTGCTTTAGCTATTATTGAAATTTTGGAGCACTTTAATTGTGACTCTCAGGAAGACAAATATCGCATTGCTGATATTTTTGCAAGAAATGTTGCCTTTAAATGAACCAGTAGCAGCCAAACCTCTGTCATGGTCCAAACAGATATTTCCCCAAATGAAAATTTAGAAAAATTTGATGGAGAAGCCTGACAATTGGCTTTAGAGAAGGAAAAACAAAATATGAAATCAACAATTGTTGGTTTAATAAAAAAGAGAGCTCTGGTTAAAAATCCAGTTCTTCCAGAGACTCTCAAATTACCAATTCTCACCACTGTACATGCATAAACTACTGATCAACTGACAAAGTGATGGCATCCATGAATCAATATTGGTGGGGAAACACTAACAGGGCTGCAAAAAGTGCCCACCTCCCTTCTCAGTTACCCAAAGTACAACCCAGGGAAGATTGTTCCTACTGCTCCTGGGCATTTTAAATTGCCAAATGAACCATTCAGAGTCTGGCAAATGGACTTCATATAGTGTCCTCTATCTAAGGGACACCCATATATTTTAGTCGTGGTCTATATGTTTTTACACTGGATTGAAGCCTTCCTTTGCAGACACGCCACTGCCTCTTCTGTGGTTAAAGCTCTTTTGGAAAAGATTATCCCTACCTGGGGAACTTCTCTCAAACTTTATAGTGATTAAGAAATCCATTTTATTGCAGTCTGTGCTATTTGCCTGGTTTTATAATATTTTTATTATGCCTGTCATCCTCTATCCTCTGGGTTAATTAAATGAACTAATGACATTATTAAGACTCAACTGGCAAAATATTTAGAGGCCCTCACATACCTTGGCCAAAAGCATTGCCATTGGTCCTTCTAAGTCTCAGATCCACCCCTTTCAGAACTCATGAACTCTCACCTTTTGAGACAGAGCATGTTCAAGGTACTTGGCTTCTGCTTCTTTTGACTCACAGGTGATGTCAGGAGAGATACTCCAGTATAGCAAATGCCTAATTGCTTCTACAAAAAAATAACTGTTTTGGTAGAGCACATTTTTTTCACAGTATGACCTCAGGTGAGAAGACCTAAAGCATCACAGTTTGTAACTTGGATATTTGATCTATAGGAAAAGACACTTCCAGAGGAACTCCTTCATCATTTCTGGAAGGACCACTATAAGCACTGCTAATCAATTCTTGTGCTACCAGACTCTAAGGAAAAGACTCATAGATTCATGGGATCACCTGAATAAAGCACTGAACCCTGACTGTACCTGCACATCATATGGTGATTTGAAAGTCAAGATTTACTGGAATTAAAGCAAACACCATCTGATTAGACAGCTTTCCAAGACAGCTGGACCAGGCCTATTGGAAATTTGTTGCCAAACCTTTGACAATAGATGAGTAATTCTTCAGATGATCTCCAGTGTCTATGATCTTAATAGCATATTGACTTCAGGTAAAAAGTGCAAAAGTGCATACGTATTCTCCCTCCTATCCCTCCTTTTTACTCAAATATGACCTTATTTGGTTTCCAATCTGTGCACTTTCCCTCTGTGAGACACCACACCCAGGAAGGATCCTTCTTGACATGGCAGGACAAGAAGCTACTGAAATTAGAAAACCTGTCTCTTGATGCTTTCAGAGAAAAATATTGAACAAAATGAGGAAATGTAAAAAATTAATTTAAAAAAACCCTCAAATCATTAGACTAGGGAGATGAGAAGAGAAAGCTCTCATGCTCTGTAAAGATAGTAGAGCTCAACAGGAAAAAGACTCCTCTTCTTTCCTTGCAAGAACTCAGCCATTGAAAAGCCATTGACTCTTTGTTTACTAAAGCCCTGCCAACTTCCTTGTCCTCTATAAAACCGTCATGCCATGTACAAGGGATTTGCATGTGGCTCACCATGGTTGCAGATTGAGAATTGCAATTCTCTGCTGATCTCAAACTTATCTTTCCTGGAGAAATATCTGGCAGTCTATTTGCTTTAGATCAAATTCTTTATTGTTTATGATCTCTAATTTTACCTATATATTAAACATACAAGCTATTGTTTTCGCTGATATTTAACCTTTATTTAATTTTTGAGGCAAAAAAATGTATATAGGTCTTAAATGTTATTGCTTGATGCCTTCTGGCAAATACATAAATTCATGCCTGTGATGGCATAGAAAAAGTTCATTGCTCTGCAGATTCTCTCAAGCATCTTTGTAGACAAACATAACACCCTTCTTCTCATGCAGCCCAACTTAGATCATAATTTATTCCAGTCTGTTCCAAAGCTTCATCTAAACAGAATCATAAAATATACTCTTATTTATCTGGCTTCCTTCAGCATATAGATGTTTTCATGATTTATAGGTGTTGTTAAATACATGAGTATTTTTCTTTTTACTATTAAAGAATATGAGTCCTGTTAGAGTCTAGAGTATGAACATGTAACAATGCTTATTAATTTACTTGTTGGACATTTGGTTTGTTTTCAGTGTTTGTAGCCATTTTAAAAAGTCTGTTTTTGTAACAAATTATTTCGTTTCTCTTTATAAATTCTTAGGAATGAAATTACTAAATTTTAGGGTAGGTTTATATTTAATATTATTTTTTAAAAGTCTGCAAAACAGTTTTATAAAGTTGTGACAAAATTTGACAATCTCATCAACAGTGTAAATGAGCCTCCTTTGGTCCATGTGCTCCTCAAAATGGAAGATGCCTGTTTTTTTTTCCATTTTATCCATTCTAGTGTATGCTGACATTACATGGCAGTCATAAATTTTGTTTGAGTCATAACCAGTAATATTGAAAGACTTTACTTCTTATCCCTTAACATATGCATATATAGAAGAATATATATTGATGTGTATGTTGCTTATTAATTTTTTAATTCTGCCATTTCATAAGCAAGTTTTTAGGGTAATAACGTCCTATTTATTTTTTTTCAATCCCTGGAATCCACTGGGTCCTGTCAGAAATCTTTACTTATCTAAAGATGGTATAACTACTCTCCTATATTTTATTCAAGAAGCTTTAGTTTTAGCTTATATATTTTGATTAAATAATTAATTTTGTATATGATTTTAGGTAAAGAGTGAGGATCTTTCCCCCTTATTTGAATATAGAACTGGTCCAGTTTTATTTGCTGTAGAGCTTCTTTCCTTCTTAAATTATTAAGAAGGAAATTATTATTTCCTTCTTAAATTATTTAATAATTTAAAATTGATTTAATTGAAAAATCAATTAACTGGAGAATATCTGTTTTTATTTTACTCTCTATTCTAGCTGATGGACATGTGTTTACCCTTACACAAAACACTGCCAGTGTCTGACAGTTTTAAAGTACATTTTAAAATCAGGTAGTATAATCTTCCAACCTTAGCCCTATAATTCAAGATTGTTTTTTTTTCCTGATGCCCTTTGAATTTTAATTTAAGTTGGAGATGAAGCTTGTTAATTGTGACTGTATTGGGATTGTGTACTATCTATAAAGGTACATGAGGAAAATGGACATGTTAAACACCTAAATCTGTAAATATGGTATATCTCTTGAGTCTTCCCTAATTTCTCTCAAAAGTTGTTGGTAGGTTTTAGTGAAGCTCATTTGCACATCTTTTTAAAAAATTTATTCCTGAATATTTTATGTAATTTCAAGTTAGTAAATGGTATTTTTATCTTTAATTTTGCATGTTTTGCTGCTTTTGTGTAAAAATATTCCCCAAGAAAACTCTCAAACATCCTAACTTTATGCCCAAAGCAACTAGAGAAAGAAGGACAAAGTCCAAGTTTAGCAGAAGAAAAAAAATCATAAAGATCAGAGCAAAAATAAATGAAATAGAAATGAAGAAAACCATAGAAAAGATCAATAAAACTAAAAGCCGTTTCTTTGAAAAGATTAACAAAATTGATAAAACCTTAGCCAGACTAATCAAGAAAAAGAGGACTCAAATCAATAAAATTAGAAGTGAAAAAGAAGTTACAACAGACGTCACAGAAATACAAAGGATCATAAGAGACTACTACAAGCAACTATATGCTGATAAAATGGAAAACCTAGAAGAAATGGACAAATTCTTAGAAAAGCACAATTTTCCTAGATGAAACCAAGAAGTAGAAAAGATGAATGGGCCAATCGTAAGTACTGAAATTGAAACTGGAATTAAAACATTTCCAAAAAACAAAAGTCCAGTACCAATGGCTTCACAGGTGAATTCTATCAAAAATTAGGGAAGAGTTAACACCTATTCTGAAACTGTTCCAAAAAAACTACAGAGGAAGGAACACCCCCAAACTCATTCTAGGAGGCCACCATCACTCTGACACCAAAACCAGACAAAGATATCACTAAAAAAGAAAATTACAGGCCAATATCACTGATGAACATAGATGCAAAAATCTTCAAGAAAATACTAGTGAACCGAATTCAACAATACATTAAAGGGATTGTACACCATGATCAAGTGGGATTTATCCCAGGGATGCAAGGATTTTTCAATATAAGCAAATCCATCAGTGTGATACACCACATTAACAAACTGAAACTGTATAAACTGTATTGCACCAATACAATCTGCATTAAATTTTGTAAGGAAGCTTTGTCATTTCAGATAGAATTTACAAAGACTGTGAACTCAGGAATTAGGACTCATATATTCATATAGCATCAGCTAGGTGTTTAATATTTCTCTGTCACATATTCAGCTTCTGGCAATTCTATCCACCCAAGTTTTAAATCAACTAATTATGTAAAGTGCTCAAAATTATGCATAGTAAGTACTAGATAAATGTCACTATTATTTTTATATTTTGCATTGCATTATCAATTATCTAGTTATTCCTAATGGAGAGAAGTCAAAAGTTAAATGTGTTTAGTATATAGATATTTAAAGATATACTTGAATTAGTTCTTTTTCTTTCAATATTTCTATCAAGAAACAAACAAAGGAGAACTTACTAAGCAAAGTCCTACTTGGATATTTTATGAGAAGGCAAAAATGTTAGGGAAAAGTTTGAAATGCATACAGTTTGAGTATCTAATAATGTGTATTTTAAAATCATTTTATATTTATTTTCCATAACATTAATCACTCTTCCTTGTTCAGCCTTTTATATATTACATAATAATTTGACAGTCTTCTTAGCAATAAACACCCCTAATTTATCTGTTTTCTATAGTTTTTTTAACTAAGTGTATTTTCTTTGAATTTTTCAGTCGATTGGCCCCATGATGAAACCTAAATTAACATCATATAATGCTCTCTACCTCCCAGATGTGACCCAAAATATCCATGGGGTTTTCTTTATTTGCACAAGATAGTAAAATTGTGCATGATAGAGTCAAGAATAAGCCAAGAAATTTTGCCAAGAGACATATACCAAAAGACATGTAAAGTTATGCATAGCAATGTGATATTTTGTTATAACACCTTACTGAGGTATTATAAGCATACATTTTACTTTCTTTTTTATTTATTTTCTTTTTACAGCTGCACCTGTAAGCATAGGCTAGGGCATAGGGAATTCCTGGGCTAGGGCTCAAATTGGAGCTGCAGCTGAGGCCTATACCACAGACACACCAATACTTGATATGGCCACATCTGCGACCTATGCCACAGCTTGCAGCAATGCTGAATTCTTAACCTACTGAGCGAGGCCAGGGATCAAACCGCATCCTTACAGAGACGTCTGGTCCTTAATCCACTGAGCCACAATAGGAACTCCAAATTTTACTTTTTTAAAGTGTATAATTCAGTGATTTTAGTATGTTCACAGAGTTTTTCAAACATCACTATTATCTAATTTTAGAGCATTTCATCACTATAAAAAAAACCTCATATATTAGAATTTACTAGGAAGCAGTAGTTTACTTTGTCTCTATGAATTTGTCTATTACGGAAATTTCATATAAATGGACATACAGTAGGTCTTTTGTGAACAGTTGCTGTTACTTAGCATGAAGTTCTTACAGTACATCCATGCTATAGCATGTATCACCATTTTATTACCTTTACTGATGAATAATATTCCTTTTAATGGATATACCACATTTATTCTTTCATCAGTTGACATTTGTGCAGTTTCTACTTTTAGGCTATAGTAAATAATACTACTCTGAACATTCATATATACTTTTTGAATGTTGATATATATTTTCGTTATTCTTGGTTTCATTATTCAGGGATGGAATTTCTGGGTTTTATAATTCTATGTTGAACATTTCAAAGAACTGTCAAACTTTTCCCTAAATGGTGACAATCATTTTACATTCCCACCAGCACTGGATAGTGGTTTCAATTTCTCCAAATCCTTCCCAACAATGAAAACCTTATATATACGATTTCAAGTTTATGTTGTTTTTAAAAAGGCATATTGTAGAGGCAGTCAAAAGATAAGTGGCTTCCAACAGTTGAGAGTGGGTGGGATAAATGAATAGGTGGAGCATAGAGGATTTTTAGGGCAAAATAAGTATTCTAGGAGTTCCCACTGTGGGGCAATGGGTTAATGATCCTGCTTGTCTCTGTGGAGGCACCAGTTTGAACCCTGGCCTGACGCACTGGATTAAGGATACGGCACTGTTGCAGCTGTGATGTAGGTCAAAGCTTTGCCTCAGGTTCAGTCCATGGCCCAGGAACTTCCATATGTCAGAGTATGACTGAAAAGGGGGAGGAAATAGTCTATACGATATTATATTGCTGGATAAATGTCACTATACATTTGTCCAAATCCATAAAATGTGTTGAACAAATCTACAATATATATCATTATAGTGTCAGAAATGTCCATCAACTGATGAATTAATATGCTATCAATTTACAGAAAGACAAGGAAGAACTTTAAGTTTGTGCTACTAAGTAAAAAAAGGCAATCTGAAAATAACATACATTGGATGTTTCCAACTATATGACATTAACTCGGGATATAGTCAAACCATCTCCGGCTGTGAGGAATTATTAGAGGGTGGAGGAATGACTAGACAATGAAATGACAGCAGCATCAATAATTAGGACTTGATTTTTAAATTATATGGTTATTCTTAAGATGGCAATAAAGATAAAGTAAGAAGTTTTCTTAAATATGAATTTTGTCTACTTTTCAATATGAAATATATTAAAATATATTAAAAAGTATCCATAACAGTTATATAAAGACATGCTACACAGTAATAAAAAACAATGAAAACTATTGACTGGGAGATTACATTTGATTAGGCACTTCACAAAAGAGCATATCAAAGTGGTTAATGAATATATGCAAAACATTTACCTCATTAGTTATCAATAGATGCAAAAGAAACCCTCATTTTGGTAATATTATTATCATAATGGCTAAAATTTAAATGACCTACAGTGACAAGTGCTAGTGAAGACACAAAACACTGGTTGGGATTTTAAATTAGTACCATAATTAAGTGAGAAAATAAAATCTAAGACTATTGAACAATAAATATTATAAAATGATATTACATATAAGATTACATGATTAGTGAAAAAATTTAGTATTCATAATACAATTTTTTTCAAAGTAATTTGAATGTTGTAATGGTCTTCAAAATACCAATAGATAAACAGTTTGGAACAATACTTTTTAATAGAGCTTTGTGTGTTTATGAAACTATTTGTTACATGTGCTTTTCATTATGATAATCATGTCCACTGGTCAGAACACAACCACACAATCGTACCTTGTTAAAAGGAAGGCTTGGAAATTAGAGTTTAGTAGCATGCCTAAGAGGAAAAATGAAATGGGCTTTAGTAACAAATAGCAGTTTGTTTCATAGTATAATAGGCAGGATAGCTGAAGATTAAAATCCACACTCTGAAGCCAAATGACAGGGTTCAAACCTGACTCCACCATGTATGTGTGATCTAGACAAAATATTTTAAATAAAAATATTTATCTGTTCTGATAAATGGGGGTAAACAAAGTATTTACCGCATAGAGTGGTTGTAAGATTAAATGTTTATAAAGTGCTTAGGGCAGTTTCTGACATGGAAAAGTACAGGTTGAATTATTATATTGTTACTACTGTTATTAATCTTAGCAAAGGCAAATTAATAAGATAAACAAGCTCAGAATCCGAAAAAAATATGTAGAAACTTATGTGACAAGTGTAAAATTAAATGTCAGCAGTTATTCTGAGACAATTGTTGATACCTAGAGGAAAATAAATTTAGATTCATTCAATATGCCACGAATAAAATACATTTCAATGGATTATAATAGTCAATATGGAGGCAGAACTTAAACATAAAAGGAAAAAATAGGAGACAAGCTATGTGATATATAAATAGGAAGAATTTTCTTTGAAAAACCACAAAAGCAAATATCATGGTAGAAGATTGATGAATGTGATCAATGTTTGGCAAGGTTAATTACAATCAAATACACTTTTACTCTTTTACCTGAGTAGTTTATTTCTATATGTATTTTCTAGAAATAGTCACAAATGAACACTAGAATTTTCATACATTTATGTTCCAGTGTAGCGCAGTTTATAACAGATTTTTAAATAGATGTCCATCAATGATTGTTCGATAAACACATGCTTAATGTATAACTAATGGAATTACATTAAAGAATTAGGGAGTCCCCATGGTGGCTCAGTGGTAGTAAACCCAAGTAGTATCCATGAAGATGCAGGTTTGATACCTGGCCTTGCTCAATGAGTTAAGAATCCATCATTGCCGTGAGCTGTGGTGTAGGTCGCACTCACAGCTCATATTCTGTGTTTCTCTGGCTGTGGTGCAGGCCAGTAGTTGCAGCTCTGATTCAACCCCTAGCCTGGGAACTTCCATATGCTGTGGGTGCAGCCCTAAAACGCAAACGAAACAAAACAAGCTATCCAGCTATCTATATTTTAAATATTGTTTACTAAATATGTATGTTTAGGGGGGGAAAAAGCAAAAGAAAACAGGTTTTGAGCTGAGACCAAAATAAGACAGAGGTAAATTTTTGAAAAAAATGTTATCTAAATTTTGTATTCAGTCCTTTTATATAAATACTGTGATTCATAAAGAAAACATCCCTTCATTTTCATGGCACATTATTAATAATAGTTTTTATTATATTTTAATTGTTTTCATCCAACTAATGCCTACTTTTAATCTAATTATGCAAAAAAATAAATTTATCTACATTCATGCAAATAAAACTCATTTAATTCTGATAATTTTCCTTCTGAAATTTTCTCTAGCTTATTGTTCAGTTTTATTTATTTCCTTTTTAAACTGGATAAAAAGATAATAAAAGCAATGACATCCTTTTATACATAATATGTATACACATTACATGTATAAAGTTACAGGTAGCTCCTCAGTGTCAGATGATTTTTTTTTGTCTAATCCTCATATCAACATGAAATTAGGAGGTTTCATTCTTCATTTCTGACAGTTGTTAAGATTCTTCATTTAGCAATAAAATTTCATAATGTGTAAGAGGGAAATATTATTTAACACAATTAACAATGAAAAAAAAACTCCACACACAAAAAACTAATTTTGGCAGCTCTCCAGAGCTGCAGAAATCCACAGAACTCAACTAATTCTACATTACAGTAGAATATTTTAGAGAATTAAATATTAGTTTGCATAAATCTCAAATGAGTTCATTACAATCAGTAGTATTATAATCATTAAAGTATTACTGATGTGCCTAGCGACTGTGACTGCAGTAATTGAAAAAAAAGTATTTAGACTCTGCCAGAGATTAATGAGTTTTGAAAAATGCCTAAAACAAGTAAGTATCAAGCAGTACTCTTTGAAGTTAAGATAGTGAAAATAACATTACTTGTCAGACGAAGCAAGTTCATTTAATGCATTGGTAAAATAGCTCTACTAAATGTAAATTCTCTAAGAGACATGTTCTACTTGTTGGTGAAAAAATATTTCAGTCTTCCTTTATACTGTAGTAACTCTGGTCCTGGAAGGTGCAGTGAATGATCAGACAGTCAAATTTGGGAGGATCCCTAGGCAAGCTTATTAACTCAGGCTTTCTTTCCCTTGAAGTTAACAATATATAGAGCAGCTCTGCTTTCTTCTCCCAAAGGGAAGAGGCCCATAACATCAAACACCACGTTATAGGGTGGATAAATATGCTTAACTCTGAGATGTATTTAGTAGGACTGTATGGCTTGCCCACTAAGCTCTGTCCTTTGACCTGGCCTTTCTCAGGAGTATATCTGACCTTTTGGCTTCTATTTTACTTCATTGATTTATTTCTTAAGTATGAAGAACTCCATTGAAATTAAGGTGTATTTGAGATCCACTTCAGAGATCTTAACACTGCTCAGTTAGTTATAATCTCCACACTCCAACAAGTTTCATAAAACATAATTAACTGTATTCTAACTCATTTCTGAAACTTTACTAATAGGGAGTAGGAAATAAGTATTACAATTACACCGTCATTGATGTAATAGCTCTGATACTAGCATAAATCTCTAAATATTCCTAAATTTATGTGAGGCAGGCATAAAGTATATCAGCCTTATAGAACGTGTGAGGATCATTAGTTTTCCAGTGATAACTGAGAACAGGAGTCAGTACAACCTGTAGATCAGTCCCAGCCAGCCTCCTTTCTTTCATGCCAGGTTCTCATCGGAACACACCCACTCATTTACTACTAGCACACTTGTTTGAAAGAAAAATCAATATACTGGAACAAACATACAAAAAGAGAATAGAAAGTTAGCCCTGGAAGGAAAGTCTGAAAATAAATTAATTTTTGATTGCTTTTGCACTATGATGACAAAATTGAGTAAGATGACAGAGACAATCTAGCCTGCAGAGCCTAAGATATTTACTGTTTGATTATGTACTGAAAAAGTTTGCTGACCTCTGATTTCAAAGAGCTGCCTAAAGACATGAGGAATAAGTTTTCTGTGTGAGATTTTCAGTTTTTGTGAGAAGTCCTGTTATCCACACAATAGAATATTTAGCCTGGCCTACCTACCATCCTTCATTCCCAGTAATTTGCATGGTAGACTCATTGATTAAATCTCTACAGCATCAATTTTACTAAGACTTATTAATGTTTGCTTTCCATTTCAAAGATAATGAGGTTTATACAGTCTTCATATTTTAATTACATGTTAATTTGAATATATAGTCTGAAACTACTAGTTTGTCTTCAGTGATATTACCTGTACCATGCAGAAAACTGGTGTACCATCTGGTAGATGGTAATTAATTTTTCAAGTTAATCAATTGCTGCTGAGGGCCAAATACGGGAGATAAAATTGTAATTTAAAGGGTACCTCCTATTTTAACCCCTGTAGATTCTTTCTGTTTTGGTATGATCAAGTTTTATATTATGCTAATAAAATGCATGGGGGACAAGCTAGTGCCTTCCCAGCATGAAGTGATACTTCCAACAGTTTTATAATACATTGCTGAAATTAATCTGGTTAAACTCAATGGTTATCCACAGCCCTGAGTATAAATTTGGTCAAATGAAATTTATTAATCGATGCCAAGTAGAAAAGTCCTGTAGTAATAATCGTGGGTAATTAAGGACAACTCTAACCAACGTCACCTTCTTGCGTTCCTTCTATTATGTGTTCTGTTATGTGTTCTATGTGCTCAAAGGACACTGTCACTGGTGATTAATGGAAACTTCTGGTAAATTTTTAACTAGGATACTCCAAAAAGAAAACCTTTGCCATTTTTAATCAGCTTTATTGCATTATAAATTAGAACTAATAAAATGTACCTTTTTTTTAGAATTTGATGAGTTTCAACAATTATCTACACTCATGTAGTGACAACCTCAATCAGGTTATAAAATATTTTTATCATCAAAAAAGTTAACTTATGCATCTTTGTAGTTAATACCTCTACTCCTCTCCTAGGCGGCTATGTCTAGTGACTTTTGGTCACTGTAGAATAGGTTTCCCTAGAGTTTCTGTGTGAGAATTTCTTATTGGAATTTTACATATATATGTATGTATGTATATATATGTATATATATGTATGTATATATACACACACACACACACACATATATATATACCCACAAACATGCACACATACACAGTTTTATACAAACACATGTATATACACATACATACACACAGGTACTATATAATATATGTAGATATATTTTAAGATACATGTATAGACTGTGTATATATGTGTGTGTGTTATCCTAAGCCCTGAGGGAAAAGACTAGAAAAACAGGAGAGGAGAAAATAGATTATTCTGCCATGAAAATGAGGTAGGTATTAATCAACACAGAGATATAGCTGGTGAAATTTAATGGCATAATGATGAAAGCAAGATTTAGAAATGCTGATAGGCAGAATCCAAAGTTCAGCTGATTTTTATCATCATTATTCTAGGAGGTAGAACAAACAAGACATAGCTGTGATAGCATTCTGCCTGTATTTTCCTCTGGGAGTTTCATTGTATCTGGCTTTACATTTAGATCTTTAATCCATTTTCAGTTTTATTTTTGTGTATGGTGTTAGAGAATGTCCTAATTTCATTCTTTTGCATGTAGCTGTCCAGTTTTCCCAGAACCACTTATTGAAGAGGCTGTCCTTTCTCCACTTAATATTCTGTCTTTCTTTGTCATAGTTTAATTGACCATAGGTGCTTGGGTTTATTTCTGGTCTTTCTATCCTGTTCCATTGATCTATATTTCTGTTTTTGTGCCAGTACCATACTGTTTTGATGACTGTAGCTTTTTAGTATAGCCTGAAATCAAGGAGCCTGATTATTCCAGCTCAGTTTTTCTTTTTAAATACTGCTTTGGCTATTTTGGGTCTTTTGCATTTCTATAGAAATTTTAAAATATTTTGTTCTAGTTCAGTAAGAATGCCATAGGTGGTGTTTGCATTGTGGTGCACCAGAAACAAACCAGACTAGTATCCATAAGGATGCAGGTTTGATCCCTGGCATTGTCCAGTGGGTCAGAGATCCAACATTGCTGTAAGCTGTGGTGTGGGTCACAGACATGGCTCAGATACCACATTGCTATGACTGGTGTAGGCAGGCAGCTGTAGATCCAATTTGACCCCTAGGCTGTGAATTTACATATGCCATGGGAGAAGCCCAAAAAAGCAAAAAAAAAAAAAAAAAAAAAGAATTCTATTGGTAATTTGATAGGGATTGCATCGAACCTATAGATTACCTCAGCAGGTACAGTCATTTAAAAAATATTATTCAAATCCAAGAACATGGTATAGTTGTCCATATGGAATATTACTTAGCCATGAAAAAGAACAAAATATTGCAGCAACATGGATGTAACTAGAGATTTTCATACTAAGTGAAATTAGCTGTAAAGAGAAAGACAGATACCATATGATAGCACTTATATGTAGAATCTAAAATATGGCATAAATGAACCTACCTACAAAACACAGACTCACAGACATAGATGTAAACTTACATTTATTTATTTATTATTATTTTTATTACTCAAATGAATTTATCACATCTGTAGTTGTATAATGATCATAACAATCTGATTTCATAGGATTTCCATCCCACAGCCCAAGCACATCCCCCCACCCCCCAAATTGTCTCCTCCAGAGACCATAAGTTTTTCAATGTCTATGAGTCAGCATCTGTTCTGCAAAGAAGTTCCGTCTGTCTTTTTTTCAGATTCGACATGTCAGTGAAAGCATTGTATGGCTGACTTCACTTAGCATGATACTTTCTAGGTCCATCCATGTTGCTAAAAATTCTGGTATTTCGTTCTTTTTGGTGGCTGAGTAATATTCCATTGTGTATATGTACCACATCTTCTGGATCCACTCCTCTGTCGATGGACATTTAGGTTGTTTCCATGTCGTGGCTATTAAAAATAGTGCTGCAATGAACATTGGAGTACATGTGTCTTTGCGAGCCATGGTTTTCTCTGGATAATGCCCAGGAGTGGGATGGCTGGATCAAAGGGTAGTTCTATGTTTAGTTTTCTGAGGAATCTCCATACTATTTTTCCACAGTGGTTGCACCAATTTACAATCCCATCAACAGTGTACTAGGGTTCCTTTTTCTCCACACCCTCTCTAGAACTTCTTGTTTGTAGACTTTTTGATGATGGCCATTCTGGCTGGTGTAAGGTGTACCTCGTAGTTGTTTTGATTTGCATTTCTCTGATAATGAGTGATGTTGAACATCTTTTCATGTGTTTCTTGGCCATCCATATATCTTCTTTGGAGAACTGTCTGTTTAGATCTTCTGCCCATTTTTTGATGGGGTTGTTTGTTTTTTTTTGGTATGGAGCTGCAGAAGGTGTTTATAAATTTTGGAAATTAATCCTTTGTCAGTTGATTCACTTGCAAAGATTTTCTCCCATTCTGTGGGCTGTCTTTTCGTTTTGTTTAGGGTTTCCTTTGCTGTGCGGAAACTCTGAAGTTTGATTAGGTCCCATTGTTTATTTTTGTTTTTATTGTCAATACCCTAAGAGGTGGATCTGAGAAGATGTTGCTGCTGTTTATGTCAGAGAGTGTTTGGCCTATGTTTTCCTCTAAGAGTTTGATAGTGTCTGGTCTTATATCTAGGTCTTTAATCCATTTGGGGTTTATTTTTGTGTATGGTGTTAGGGAGTGTTCTAATTTCGTTCTTTTCCATGTGGCTGTCCAGTTTTCCCAGCACAACTTATTGAACAAGCTGTCCTTTCTGCATTGTATATCCTTGCCTCCTTTGTCATAGATTAGTTGGCTGTAGGTGTGTGGGTTTAATTCTGGGCAATGGTTAAGCAATGAGGTCCTACTGTACAGCACAGGGAAATATATCCAGTCTATTGAGATAGAACATGATGGAAGATTGTATGAGAAAAAGAATATATATATGTGTATGTGTATATGTGTGTATATATGTATATATGTGTGTGTATATATATGTGTATATGTGTGCATATATATATGTATGACTGGGTCACTATGCTGTATAGCAATAACTGACACATGTATACTCTAATAAAAATTTAAAAAATAATGTTCAGTTGACATTTCTGGGATCAAGGTGGGAAGTCACTCTTATAGCTCCTACCACATTATAAATGTGTGCTTGTTGGGTTTTTGCTGTTAAAGGTAAAATATTCTTTCAGGTGAAATACATTTTCTTAAGTTTATAATCCTAGTACACCCTTCATACAAATCCTATGGATAGTATTAAATGATATAATAAATTTTGAAAGAAAAATAAATCTTTAAGTCAATCATTTTGAAACATTCTCTCTAGTGCTCTTAACTTTGCTAGATCAGAATGCTAGGCTATTCAGATACTCCTAATGCATTACATGAAGACTGCATAACCTTGACACCAAACTCCATAAAGATAGTAAAGAAAATGAAATATGTAAACCTAAATAACGTATGGGAATGACACAAAAATGATAAGCAAAATACTAGCAAATGAAAAGCAGCAGTATATAACTAAGGATGCTGTTATTTTGAGATTGAGTTTATACCAGGCCTGGAAATTGATTAAATGATAGAAAGTAAATAATCATAAAAATTATTTGATGAATTTAATTTTATAGAAAAATAATTTGATGCAAATTGATACCTATTTATTTTTAAAAAATTATTTAAAACAGGAGTTTAAAATTTGTTAGCACAATAGTGCATGTGCTCATGCACTCTTGCATCTGTATTGTTGCCTGGGAAAAGGCTTCCCAAGGGTAGCTGCTCTTCCTTTAGATCAGGACCCCAGAGTAGAAGACAGGTTTAGCAAAGTAGTTTTGCCTTGTCCAGTCAAACATGGCTCCCCTACACACACACACGCATGCACGCACGCACACACACACATGCACAGGTTTGACATAAATGTCTATTGTTCCATGCCCCTGAAAGCTTGCGATTGGTAGTAATGCAGTACAAGCTAGATGACAGACACTTCTCTTTCTCTTCCTCTTCTCACCTTCTTAATTATTAAAATTGTCTTTAATTCATATAATCTTTGTGCTCTCCTACTTGTGACTCTGTACTTTGGTAAATACATACTAAGATTACAACAAAGGCTTTTTTGCATAATAGGGGTAGAATTTTTCCTTCGTCCTCTCATGTCTTATCCACTTTTATTTCTGCTTTCTGTAGCTTATATAACATGTTATTTTGAAATCTATAATTTAGAAGATATTATTATAAAAGTTATTTCCATTCAGTGGGTGGTTGAGTAGTGCTTAAGGAAGTTGAAATGAATTAAAAGAGTCCCCTGTACAATATATATTATACAATAAATCTTGAATTTTACTCTCTTTAAGATATATATTTGTCCAAAAGAATTAAATCTCAGTTTCAGATTTGATTCTCTTTTTGTTTAAATATATTTGGCCTATGTTTAGACTGATTGGGTAATTATATATATAAAGAGAAGAAGGAAAATTAATCCAAAGTTTTCAAAATCAATATAGATTTTGAATTATTTAAATTATAAATTTGACATAAGTAAAAAATGAGAGGCTGTGAAAAGGACTATAAAAATTCCACAGTGTTCTGACAATTTTGAAAGGTCTGAAATAATTTATAATTTGATTCATCTACTTTCTTAGTAGTGTGTTTTAATTTTTTATTCAGGGTTTATGAGAAAATTAATTATTAACTTTTCTTTATATATTGATCATTTTTTAATGTAATGATCAGAAACAGACTGTTCAAACTGATCATTATAAAAAGCAGTTTCAGCCACGTATGCATCCTGAATGATGTAACCTTTACTCAAGTCTGCTCTTTCAATGGTTTTAAAGACTTTTCTTTTACTTAGTGAATCCTAAAAAATATCTTTTAACTTTATTCTTTATATTAAACACTCTCTTTAAAGACTCCAGTATCAAATTTTAAAATAAACTTATCTTTAATCTAATAAATATTTCCTGAGTTTCCTCATTGTATCAGCTACTCTTGAATAAATGAGGGGGATAAACCATTAAATAACAAGTCACAGTTCTTTACCCTGTTGTGCTTAGTTACATGTGAAACTTGTAAAGTCTAGAGACAATATATAATAATAATTTAAAATTATAGACAAAGTCTGTGTTTGAGTTCTTCTGAAACTCATAGCTGAGTGATTGTGGTTAAGTGGCTGAAATTCCCTTCCCTTAGGTTTCTGCAAATCAAATGGGCATGATTTTTGGATTAAATAAATTAATATGAGCAAAGAAGTTATAAAATTTCTGCTATTTGGGTGTTTTTATTACTGAGGCAGATAGTAAACATAATGCATAATTAAGTAATTATATTTAAAGTTTGGGATCATAAGAGTGAATGTCAGAGATATAATATTTGTTAAGGAATACAGGGTAGAGTTCACTGGGAATGTATTATTTAAGACACACCGTATTTTATGTTGGAGTATAGTTGATTTACAGTGTTGTGTTGGTTTCAGGTGTACAACAAAGTGAATTATCATACGTATACATATATCCATTCTTTTTCAGATTCTTTTCCCACATTGGTTATCACAGAATATTGAGTAGAGTTCCCTGTTCTATACAGCAGGTGCTTGACTATTTTATATACAGTAGTGTGTATATATTAATCCCAAATTCCTAATTTTTATCCCTCACCCCCATCTTTCCCCTTTAGTAACCAGAAGTTTATTTCAAAGTCGGTGAGTCCATTTCTGTTTTGTAAATAAATGCATCTTTATCATTTGTTAAGATTCCAAATAAAAAAGAAAAGAACTGATAGAAGTGAGGCTGTGGATATTTAGAGGAAAGTCATTCTAGAAAAAGGGAATAATGCTTTGCAAAATCCTGGGTTTGTCTGAGGAATAAGGAGGATTCCCAATGAATGGAGTATGGGGAGCCAGAGAAAAAATAGTAAGAAGTCATGGAGTAAATAAACCTGCAGCTACTGCAGAGCCTTGTAGACTGTTAAAAGACTATGCACAGTATGTGACAATTAATGTAGGCTAATTTCAGGAATTGTAAATTTGCTTCACATGCAAATGTCAACAAATAAAATATCACCAGCATATCACAATGTGCCATATAAATTGTTTGATCATCTCAAAGTGGAAGAAAGTTGATATTTAATTAAACCTTCTATCCTGTTATAATAAAAAAAAAAGTTGCAAACCAGAATTAGAAGAGAATTTCATCAATCTGGTTAAGGATACTTATGCACTATATAACAACAACAAGAAAACCTATAGTAAATATAGTAAGTAACATAACGTTGAATGTGATTCTCTTTTAGTTCAGTAAGACATGAAAAATTCCGTGTTCACCATTAATATAATTCAGTAGTATTTTCTGGTAGTACAGCAAGTGTAAAATAAAATCACGATTATTACAAAAGTAGATGTAGAACATTTACTAGTTGTACTGGAATTAGTGAATTTATTTAGTCAATATATAGTATATGTCCTAGATATCAAAAAATGATTTTTCACATTCAATTTATAAGTTGTATTTGTGTAGCATCAAAATGTCAAATACTGAAAACTAACAAAATATATCTAAAACATGTGTAAAAAACATCCCCATATAGAAAAAATCAAAATACATTACATAAATTGACTCTAGAATATCTAAATAATTGGCGTGTTTTACCATATTCCTGGATTGGAAAATTCTATTATAATCCTATAAACATTTTCCACAAATTAATCTATAAATTTAATTTAATCCTAATCTAAATTTACTTTGCATGTTATGGTAAAATTGGCAACTTGATTCTAAGAGTAATATAAAAAAATGAAAAGAATAAGTTTATCAGGGAGTTCCCATTGTGGCGCAGTGGTTAACGAACCTGACTAGGAACCGTGAGGTTGCAGGTTCGATCCCTGGCCTTGCTCAGTGGGTTAAGGATTAGGCATTGCTGTGAGCTGTGGTGTAGGTGTAGGTCACAGACGCGGCTTGGATCCCATGTTGCTCTGGCTCTGGCTCAGGACGGGGCTACAGCTCCAATTAGACCCCTAGCCTGGGAACCTCCATATGCTGTGGGAGCGGCCCTGGAAAAGGCAAAAAGACAAAAAAATAAATAAATAAATAAGTCTATCAAAACAAAAATAACAATAAAATAGAGGTATATTTTCAGATATCATGACATTAAGAACTTTAGCAGGGAGTTCCCATTGTGGCTCAGCAGGTTAAGAACTCAACCCATGAGGATGTAGGTTCAATCCCTGGCCTCACTCAGTGGGTTAAAGATCCAGTGCTGCCAAGAGCTGAGGCGTATGTTGCAGATGCAGCTCAGATCTGGTGTTGCTGTGGCTGTGGCATAGCTAGCAGCTGCAGTTCTGATTTGACCCTTAGCCCAGGAACTTCCATATGCTGCAGGTGTGGCCATAAAAAGAAAAGAAAGAAAAATAATGCCAGAACTTGTTATGTCACTCAGATGAAAAAGGTTTATCCAGTGCCCAGAGGAACAAGTGAATAAAGACCCAGAGAAAAGCTATTAAAAAGGAAATTCAGACTTTTGTTGATGTTAAGGAGAGTAACAATCATAAAAATAGCAAATTAACAACTATACACACATGCACATATATGTTAAAAAAAGAACTTCAGCAATTAAGAATCATATCAATACAAATATAGATCGATAGAAAAATAGTACAAAAGAAACATGTGAAATAGTCTTAAGCATTTATGATAATTTATTTTATTACAAACGTTTTGCACCTGGGAGCAGCAGACAACTAGTCACTTCAATCGATGAAACTTGGTAATTGGAAATTCATGTTTTTTTTAAATGAAAACTTTCTTATTTACATGATTCACAAAACTTAATTAACAGCAAGTTGCTAGTTTAAAGTGGAAGGAAATACAGTATAGCCTTTGGAAAAATAACAGAATATCTTCAAGAATTTGAGGTAAGATTTTTCTTGACCACAGCAGCTCTAATGGAAAGGATGTGGATAAAAGGTGATTTTGATTAAGCAAAGATACACTAGGAAGCAAAGAATTTGCATTTGGGTTAATAAATATAAACTTATATTTTGTGATTTTTTACTGTGACTAACAGCAAAGAAATCACAGCTTAGAGATTTTATGAAGTCAATATAGGGTATTATTAAAGTGGAAGACACCAACATGTGTGTATAAACGCAGGTAATTCATTAAAGAAATCATGATTCAAAAGATATTTGATAATTACAGTTGAGTCACTTCATATTGAGGGCAGAAATGAAGATGAAAAGCAGTCTCTGAAAGGAAGAGAAAAGTTTCACATAGTTTATGCAACAGGGAAGTGGTATTCAAACGATGGAAGAACAGGAAAAGCAGAAAATGAAACTTAGAAAGTATTTTTAAGGGAAAAAGAGGAGTTGAAGATAACAAAACAAAAATTATTGCTTTGTACTGTGTACTTAGGTATAAAACTGCTAATAATGTTTCAAAAACTTTTAGGATTCTGTTAATTTTAGACTTGGAATTAGGACTAGAAATAGTTTATTCATGAGATGGCTGGTTCTTGTGGGGTTTGGTTTATATTTTTTAAATTATACAGATATGTTTTATGCAGTCATTTAAATGGAACTTGTATCTCGAATTTAGAAAAAAGTATATGAGAGGCTTAGTATAGAGTCTAGATTATAGTGAATGCTCAAAGTTTGCTTTATTGGTGCACACATTTCAGTCTGGTTTAGAAGCTGACCCTTCTTCCCCAGAACCAAGTAAAAGATTAAAAATCAAAATGATTAATTTTGGAAGCAGGTAGTCTTATAAACATATTAGATAAATTCTTAGCATTCAATTTAAAGGATGCTATGTAAAATTTAAAATTCATTTCCATTTTTTTCTCACAAAATGTAAACATATGAAATACACTGTAACTCACTTTCATCATAGGGAAAAAAATCTCTAAAATTCTATATCTAAAGTGTCCACTTTGTTTAGATTGTATAGACTTCTTAAGCTTGTTTATTTAAAAGGGAATTGATTCATTTGTCAAAACAACTTTGAATTTTTATGGCCAAATACATGATATTTATTGCTTATAATGACAAAGGATTGATTATTACTTGGCATTTAAGGAAAATAAAAGTTTTAGAAACATTTTTATCATTGTTTATATTTGATAGCAAAATAACTACTATATACTTTTCTCTTTTTAACTTAATTTTCTTTGTCATCACATTTTATTGTGATAAATTTTGTTAGAACAAAATGCAGTTTTCTTCATTCTTCGTTATTCTGAAATAAATAACGATGAAGATGTCATCATGAGGAGAGCTTTTTCTAAATATCTCTTCCGCCTCCTCCCTCTTTTTCTTTTTCTTATTCATTTTCTCACTGGTTAGAATTTATTATAGGAAATTATATGCCTTCATGTCTAATAGTGGACTTATAAAGGCCTAAACTTTTGAGTTTGTAACACCTTTCATGTCTGCTGCAGTTTCAGCCATGTGGGGTTTAATTCGATATGGATAATGTCTGGAAATCTACCTAAGTATTCATAACATCCCCACTGGGCTGTGAAAAGGTACATTGATAGAGGCGGAGAGACCATTTAACCTATATCACTTTCATCAACTTTGGTAATCCTTTCTTGGAGATTTATACCAGTTGAAAATTCTCCATTGAAATATCAGATTTGATAAAAATTTTTCTACCACACCCCTCATTTTATGCATCTTACTTTTGTCTCACCCACTCGGAGATCTTATTCCACGTAAATGTCAACACTTTTGTATAATTTACTGAACTTTCCAGGTCTGCCTGGCTGGGCTTGATAGGTTTGTCTTCATCATTTGGGGCCATTGGATTTGCCAAAGTATTTAATTTGATTGTTTACCTGGAACAACGAAATGCATGTATGCTGGCAGAAGCACAGCAGTTCCTATTGAGAATAAAAGTGAAGCTTTAATACTTTCTATTTGTTCCATTTATTCCTGAAACACATCTTCGATCTATAACTCCATGCCGTTGAAAGTTAATCATGGCCAAATCAAAGGAACAAGATTGTATTTCATTGAGCTCCGGGGCTTCAGAGGAAAATATCCAAATTTAAAACTTTATCTTTCTACCATATTTATAATTTAAGAACCATTTCTTGAGCCTTTTGACAGTAGGGTAATCAAGATGAACCTTATTGATTAAAAACCCTCCATTCTTCTGTCCATGTGTAGCTACCATCACATTGCTACTTCTTAGCATGTCCGCCCTGCTTAAATCCTTGATTTTCTCCTTACTATACTCATAACTATGCAGCTGGTTTTAGAAGTTCAAGATGACTAAAATGAATAGATTTTCTAATACTTTAACATTTGAGCTACCACTTAAACTATGTCTGGCACTGAAGCAATTGAGAATGAAGTAACTTTCTATGGTGAATAGTAAAGTCATGAACTATATCAAAGGAGAGAGAAGCTAAGATTAGGGCAATATGTCCATGTTGCTATCTTTATGCAGCTAACTTCTACCAAAGCCCAAATGCCTAAGAATGCTCTAACTTGCTTCTTTTCAAAGGACTTGCCAACTACTTCCTGGTTTGATTTTGATCTTCTTTCTCTCACACTCCTAGGCTCCCTTTCTGCTTTTGAAATTATTTTTGTTGTTACTGTTTTCCCTCAGGAAGTTATTGTTTTTTTTTTTTTTTTTTTTTATTGTAAAGGAAGAATACCTTCCTGCTTTTTTTAAATATTTGGTTGGACTGTTCTCCTTATTAGTTTTAGAGCCGGTGGCTCTTCAAGAAATGCAGAATAGAAAAAGAAAGACAATTTCAAAGAGGTAATAATTTTTGATATCTGACATTTTAGGTAGTTTTGAGAATTGGCTATGAGCGATAGCAGATTCTTCCCTGGTTCCAAAGCAGGGATCGAGTATAATTTGTGTGATATCAAGTACAGAGGAAAGATCCTTTATCTTTAATATAAACCATGAAAAATGAGCTAATGATACTAAGTTTTTTAGACTGTCTCATTTTGCTATTTCTTTAACTTAACATTAATATTCCTCCATAGGATTGGATTCAAATTGCCATTGGGCATATCATTCCAGAGTAACTCTGTAGTTCTTCTTAATTAGGTTCTCAGAATAGTATTTAAGCTTTTCTTTTCTTTCATTTTGTGAAAGAAAAAAAAATTAAAGCATAGACTAACTAGCTTCTTTGAGTTCTGCTAAATGATTTGTTTCATTTGGGACTCGCAAATTATCAACCCCATTTGCAAGAGAACAATCTGATCATAGCTGTGCTGCTCTGCAGTTTAAATTAGAATTTTGGAAATCAGAGGATTTAAATTAAAGCTCATACCCAAGGTAACAGAAAACCCTCCACTCTACACTCATAGAGAGAGTAATTATATATGATAACCTGAAATTAGAAGCTGAAATTAGAGCTATATTCACTCAGTTCCAAAGAACAGCTATTTTTTCAGACCTCATAATGAAATGATTCCAGGTAAGATAATATACACGTCAGAGCCATTCTGTGCCACATTTGCTCAGCCCTTATTTTCTTTTCGCAAATATATTGAAACCCTTTAACTCTTTTGTTGGTAAAAAATGTTTTAAACTATTTATAGATTGCAGTATTTGACAAAAGGATTTTCCTTAAATTTAGAAAAAAATAGGTAAAAGTGCCATGTTTAAATAAAATTTTCTTTTAGTTTTATTTAAAGTTCATAATAGCAAATGCAAATAAGAATTAATGGATGTCTCTAGTATTGCTGATCACAGTGATGAGGAATATAATAACTTTATTACGAAACATAAAATGCATTTTACAGTTAAAGATGATTTTATGATAAAGAACATGCAAAGAATATGAAAATATTATCATGAAAATAACTAGCTTTACTGACTCCTTGTTTTGCACCAGACATTGTACTAAATATTTCACAAATACTCTCATAAAGCCTTCACAGAAACTGAAATATGTGTGTGTGTATATATTATACATGTATATGTGTGTATATACATGTATATATGTGTGTGTATACATGTATACATGTGTGTATACATGTGTGTATATACATGTATACGTGTGTGTATATACATGTATCTATATGTGTGTGTATATACATGTATACATGTATAATATATACATAGGAGTTCCTGCTGTGGTCCAGCGGAAACAAATCCCACTAGGAACTGTGAGGTTGCGGGTTTGATCCCTGGCCTTGCTCAGTGAGTTAAGGATCCAGCATTGCCGTGAGCTGTGGTGTAGGTCACAGATGCAGCTTGGATCCCACGTTGCTGTGGCTCTGGCGTAGGCCGGCAGCAACAGCTCCAGTTAGACCTAGCCTGGGAAACTCCATATGCCCACAGGTGTGGCCCTAAAAAGACAAAAGACAAAATATATATACACACACACGCACATATATATAAATATAAGTACATATATCAAGATTTTACACATGCCATACATACAACATACATACACATGTACCCCAACTTATTACACATTACATTGATGATTTTTCTCTAAGTCATAAGGATAGATTTCCAGAGCTCAGACTCCTTTAATCTCTCTAATATGGTAAAATGTGCCAGTTTTTTACTTACTGTTCTGAACATTAAAAAATAATTTTATTTAAATAAAATAGATTGATTTATTTCAAGGATTTCATGTATTATGTAATGTTGATTTTACATTCATATGCAAATACTTATAACAACAGTGTGTGTATAAAAATAAACTTAGGAAATATAAATTACTAAATTGAGGAAGAGACCAAATTAAAACATATCAACTAGAACCAGACATGGCAACGCATCAACTGATAAAAACTAGTATAATCTTGAAGAAATAATATTTTGGTGTAATCAGTAGTGATAAAGGCTGTTAGTGATATTTTGTCATGATGAATCTGTCTAATCTGGCTTAAATAATCCAGAAGGCTGTCAGATATCACAATGTGTATAAAGAGTCACTAACACCTTTATTTATATAAGTAATATATAATTTCAGTGGAGTTAGTGAGGTTTCTATGATACCTTGGCATTCCCACATGCCTTCTTGAGCAGGAAAGGGGATTAGCTTATACAGTTACTGTCCATCAGTTAGATATAGAGGTACAAAATTTGATATTTCCTACTTGCAAACTTTATGTTTAACATCTTTATTGAGGTATAATTGATATGCAAAAAAACTGTACACATATAATGTAACTTGATGAGTTTAGACATAACATAAACCTATGAAAGTATCATAACCAAATTAGGAAACAAATCTGTCACTACTAAAAGTTTCCTCCTGCCCCTCCCCCCACTTCTGTAGTAACAACTCATAAAATGACATCAGCCCTCTTACAGATTCTTGATTGTGCAATACAGTGTTGTTATATAGCAGCTCTCTAGGACTTATTCATTTGGCATAACTGAACTGTTATACCCCTTGAACAACAATTAGGCTGAAATATATTAGAAAAGTTTCCTTTTCTGGAGTGAGTCGCCTTATTAATTTACCATTCTTAAAAGAAAATAAAATAAAGCAATGCGACTACATAAATTATAGACTTATTCTTAATCCCCACATCCTGGTTTATGGAAGAAAAATCCTATAATCATATAAAAGCTATAACATCCATTTATAATATTTTTGCTCTGATTTAGAATTACAGGCTACTTTCTTTCCTTTGAACTACAGAAAGCATTTGCCAATTATCTTCCCAATTAAAAACATAAAAAGTGTCTTCACACTGTATTAATATGAGAATATAAATTGGTATGACCTTTCTGGAAGGCAATTTGGTAATGAATATCAAAAGTCTTAGAAATGAGCAAGAAGTAGTACTTCAGAAATATATCCTAAGGAAACAATTGTGTGAATGAAAAGATCTAGAAGAAACTTATTGCAACAATGTTTGTAATAACAATAAATTAGAATTTTCTAATTGACCAACATGGGAAAATTTGAGTAAATGCACTTAAATACAATGCAGGGATTATAAAAACATATAAAATCCAGTAATAACAAAAAACAAGTTATAAAAATATCAAATTATAGTAGTAAGAATGCAGTCAATTAAAATTATGTCTATATGCACACATATTATAGATTAATCACTGTAGTTGTAGTCAGTGGTGAAAAACTGACAAGAAAATAATGGAATATAACATTCACCCAAACAATAAATATAACAGAAAGAAAATTTTAAGGTAGGTGTCTTCCAACTACTACTGAAAATAATTTTAAAGTGGAAATTATTTAAATATATATTGGTTAGATGTAATATGACATTAACTATGAAAGAACAGAACATGTTTGTCATTTTTGGGGGGATTTTTTGTGGGTTTTTTTTAGTAAACTGATAATTTCAATGACATTCTATATGTTTTATATATGGAACTATTACCAGGTGTACTTTTCAGAAAAAGAAATGTGGAAATTGTTAGCTTTTTAATCTTTGTCTTTAGGTTAATAACCATTTAAGATTATATCTACTATTAAATAAATGGTCTCAGACACTCCTTTCTTGCTGGCAGATGGGCACAATTTCATAGACTGGAAGACCTGTCTCTGGACTCATGCTTGAAAATAATTACGGTCATGATATATAATTAGGGTCACATTTACAGCATATAGAAGTTGCTGAAGCTGCAGCTGCTGGCTTACACCACAGCCACAGCAATGCTAGATCTGAGCCATGTCTATGACCTACACCACAGCTCAGGGCAATGCCAGCTCCTGAATCCACTGAGTGAGGCTAGGGACTGAACTCACATCTTCATGGATACTAGTCAGATTCATTTCTTCGGAGCTACAACAGGATCTCCTGGTCATGGTATATTTAATATGTTTAAGAAAGTTACCATTTTTAAAGGGCTTATATGTTTTTTTTGTTTTTTTTCCTTTTTTTTTAATTTTCCCACTGTACAGCAAGGGGGTCAGGTTATCCTTACATGTATACATTACAATTACAGTTTTTTCCCCACCCTTTCTTCTGTTGCAACATGAGTATCTAGACATAGTTCTCAATGCTATTCAGCAGGATCTCCTTGTAAATCTATTCTAAGTTGTGTCTGATAAGCCCAAGCTCCCGATCCCTCCCACTCCCTCCCCCTCCCATCAGGCAACCACAAGTCTCTTCTCCAAGTCCATGATTTTCTTTTCTGAGGAGATGTTCATTTGTGCTGGATATTAGATTCCAGTTATAAGTGATATCATATGGTATTTGTCTTTGTCTTTCTGGCTCATTTCACTCAGTAGGAGATTCTCTAGTTCCATCCATGTTGCTGCAAATGGCATGATGTCATCCTTTTTTATGGCTGAGTAGTATTCCATTGTGTATATATACCACTTCTTCCGAATCCAGTCATCTGTCAATGGACATTTGGGTTGTTTCCACGTCCTGGCTATTGTGAATAGTGCTGCAATGAACATGCGGGTGCATGTGTCTCTTTTAAGTAGAGCTTTGTCCGGATAGATGCCCAAGAGTGGGATTGCAGGGTCATATGGAAGTTCTATGTATAGATTTCTAAGGTATCTCCAAACTGTTCTCCATAGTGGCTGTACCAGTTGACATTCCCACCAGCAGTGCAGGAGGGTTCCCTTTTCTCCACAGCCCCTCCAGCACTTGTTATTTGTGGACTTATTAATGACGGCCATTCTGACTGGTGTGAGGTGGTATCTCATGGTCGTTTTGATTTGCATTTCTCTTATAATCAGCGATGTTGAGCATTTTTTCATGTGTTTGTTGGCCATCTGTATATCTTCTTTGGAGAAATGTCTATTCAGGTCTTTTGCCCATTTTTCCATTGATTGATTGGCTTTTTTTGCTGTTGAGTTGTATAAGTTGCTTATATATTCTAGAGATTAAGCCCTTGTCAGTTGCATCATTTGAAACTATTTTCTCCCATTCTGTAAGTTGTCTTTTTGTTTTCTTTTGGGTGTCCTTTGCTGTGCAAAAGCTTTTCAGTTTGATGAGGTCCCATGGGTTTATTTTTGCTCTAATTTCTATTGCTTTGGGAGACTGACCTGAGAAAATATTCATAATGTTGATGTCAGAGAGTGTTTTGCCTATGTTTCTTCTAGGAGTTTGATGGTGTCCTGTCGTATATTTAAGTCTTTCAGCCACTTGGAGTTTGTTTTTGTGCATGGTGTGAGGGTGTGTTCTAGTTTCATTGCTTTGCATGCAGCTGTCCAGGTTTCCCAGCAATGCTTGCTGAATAGACTTTCCTTTTCCCATTTTATGTTCTTGCCTCCCTTGTCAAAGATTAATTGACCATAGGTGTCAGGGTTTATTTCCAGATTCTCTATTCTGTTCCATTGGTCTGTCTGTCTGTTTTGGTACCAGTACCACACTGTTTTGATGACTGTGGCTTTGTAGTATTTCTTGAAGTCTGGGAGAGTTATGCCTCCTGCTTGGTTTTTGTTTCTCAGGATTGCTTTGGCGATTCTGGGTCTTTTGTTGTTCCATATAAACGTTTGGATTGTTTGTTCTAGTTCTGTGAAAAATGTCCTGGGTAATTTGATAGGGATTGCATTGAATCTGTAGATTGCTTTGGGTAGGATGGCCATTTTCACAATATTAATTTTCCAATCCAGGAACATGGAATATCTTTCCATTTCTTTACATCTTCTTTGATTTCTTTGATTAAGGTTTTATAGTTCTCGGCATATAGGTCCTTTACCTCTTTGGTCAGGTATATTCCGAGGTATTTGATTTTGTGTGGTACAATTTTAAAAGGTATCGTATTTTTGTATTCCTTTTCTAATGTTTCATTGCTGGTATACAGAAATGCAACTGACTTCTGAATGTTAATCTTATATCCTGCTACTTTGCTGAATTTATTAATCAGTTCAAGGAGTTTTGGGGTTGAGTCCTTAGGGTTTTCTAGGTATAGTATCATATCATCTGCATACAGTGACAGTTTGATCTCTTCTCTTCCTATATGGATGCCTTTGATTTCTTTTGTTTGTCTAATTGCTGTGGCTAAGACTTCCAAAACGATGTTGAAGAGCAGTGGTGAGAGTGGGCATCCCTGTCTTGTTCCAGATTTGAGTGAGAAGGCTTTCAGTTTTTCCCCATTGAGGATTGTATTTGCTGTGGGTTTATCATAAATGGCTTTGATTATATTCAAGAATGTTCCCTCTATACCCACTTTGGCGAGAGTCTTGATCATGAATGGATGTTGGACTTTGTCAAATGCTTTTTCTGCGTCTATTGAGATGATCATATGATTTTTGACCTTTTTTTTGTTAATGTGGTGTATGATGCTGATTAATTTGCGTATGTTGAACCATCCTTGTGAACCTGGGATGAACCCTACCTGGTCATGGTGTATAATTTTTTTGGTATGTTGTTGGATTCGGTTGGCTAAGATTGTGTTGAGAATTTTTGCATCTATATTCATCAATGATATTGGGCGATAGTTTTCTTTTTTGGTGGTATCTCTGTCTGGTTTTGGAATGAGGGTGATGGTGGCATCATAGAATGTCTTTGGGAGTATTCCTTCTTCTTCAACCTTTTGAAAGAGTTTAAGGAGGATGGGCACCAATTCCTCTTTATATGTTTGATAGAATTTGCCTGTGAAGCCATCTGGTCCTGGGCTTTTATTTGTAGGGAGTGATTTTATGACCTCTTCAATTTCATTTCTAGTGATCGGTCTGTTCAGTTGGTCTGTTTCTACTTGATTCAGTTTTGGCAGGCTTTAAGATTCTAGAAAATTGTCCATTTCTTCCAGATTGTCAAACTTGTTGCCATACAGTTGTTCATAGTATTCTCTTATGGTTTTTTGTATTTCTGCTGTATCCGTTGTGATTTCTCCCTTTTCATTTATAATTTTGATTATTTGGGTTTTTTCTCTCCTCTTTTTAGTGAGTCTGGCCAGGGGTTTGTCAATTTTGTTCACCTTTTCAAAGAACCAGCTCTTGGTTTTATTAATTTTCTCTCTTGTTTTTTGAGTCTCTATTTTATTGATTTCTTCTTTGATCTTTATAATTTCCTTCCTTCTGCTGACTTTAGGACTTCTTTGTTCTTCTTTTTCTAATTCATTTAGGTGGAGGGTTAAGTTGTCAATTTGGGATCTTTGTTCTTTTTTGAGAAAGGCCTGTATTGCTATAAATTTCCCTCTGGGCACTGCTTTCGCAGCATCCCATAGATTTTGAGAGGTTGTGTCTTCATTATCATTTGTTTCAAGGTAGTTTTTAATTTCCTTCTTGATTTCCTCATTGACCCATTGGTTTTTTAGTAGCATGTTGTTGAGTCTCCATGTAGTAGGTTTTTTCTCTTTCCTTTTCCCATGATTGATTTCTGATTTCATGGCATTGTGGTCAGAGAAGATACTTGAGATAATTTCTACGCTCCTAAATTTATTGAGATTCGCTTTGTGTCCCAATATGTGGTCGATTCTTGAGAATGTTCCATGAGCATTTGAGAAAAATGTGTATTCTGATTTTTTTGGATGTAGTGTCCTGAAGATATCAATTAAGTCTAACTTTTCTATTGTTTCCTTTAGGATCTCTGTTGCTTTATTGGTTTTCTGTCTAGAGGATCTGTCCATTGATGTGAGGGGGGTATTTAGGTCTCCTACTATGATTGTATTCTCATCAATATCTCCCTTTATGTCTGTTAATATTTGTTGTATGTATCTGGGTGCTCCTATATTTGGGGCATATATGTTGATGATAGTAACATCCTCTCCTTGGATGGATCCCTTAATCATTAAATAGTGTCCTTCTTTGTCTTTCTTTATGTCTTTTGTTTTAAAGTCTATTTTGTCTGATATGAGCGTTTCGACTCCTGCTTTTCTGTCATGTCTGTTGGCGTGAAGTATTTTTCCCCACCCTTTCACTTTCAATCTATATGTATCTTTTGTCCTAAGGTGAGTTTCTTGTAGGCAGCATATTGAAGGTTTTTGCCTTTTTATCCACTGAGCCACTCTGTGTCTTTTGATTGGGGCATTCAGCCCATTGACATTTAAGGTGCTAATTGATAGATGATTATTTATTGCCATTTGAACCTCGTGTTCCAGTTGATTCTATGGTTCTCCATTCTTCCTTTCTTTTTTTTTTTTTTTTTTTTTTTTGGTTGGATGGTCTCCTGTTATTATCTGCTTGAGTGTATTTTTTTTTTCATTTTTTTGCAAATGCAATATTTGGTTTTGGCTTGTGGTTGCCCTGTGTTTTAAGTATGCTAACCCCTTCCCATAATTGTGTTTTTTAGCCTGATGGTCCTGTAAGTTCAAACACTTCATTACTATATTAAAATTAAGAAGAGAGACATACATATAAACAAAAAGGGTTATTTACCTCCTGACATCCCTTGCCCACATTTTATGGTTTTGATGACTCTTTTATTTTTTTCTTTTTAATTTTATTTTGTTTGAAGCATGTTCATGATTAAATCTGTATGCTGGCTTATTTGAGTGACTGCTCTCTGATTGCCGTTTCCTCAGTCCTACTTCTTCCTGTTCTTCTTCCTTTTTTTTTCTTTTCTTTTTTCTTCCCTTTCCTTCCTTTCTCTTTGGTTTAGAGAAGCCCTTTCAATATTTCCTTTAACCTGGGTTTTGTGTTGCTGTATTCTTTAAGTTTTTGTTTGTTGGGAAAAATTTTTATTTCCCCTTCTATTCTATTTTAAATGATATTCTTGCTGGATAGAGTATTCTAGGTTGCATATTTTTTCCTTTGAGCACTTTAAATATCTCTTGCCATTCCCTCCTGGCCTGTAGTGTTTCTGTAGAGAAATCAGCTGATATTCTTATGGGGGTTCCCTTGTAGGTAACATTCTGGTTTTCTCTTGCTGCCTTGAGGATCCTCTCTTTATCACTAACTTTTGCCATTTTTATTATGATGTGTCTTGGTGTGGGTCTGTTTGGGTTCAGTTTGTTTGGGGCCCTCTGTGCTTCTTGTATCTTGAATCCAGTATCCTTTAGATTTGGGAAGTTTCCAGCGATAATTTCTTCAAATATATTTTCCATTCCCTATCTTTTTCTACTCCTTCTGGAATTCCTATTATGCATAGATTGGCCCGCTTTATATTATCCCATAGGTCTCTTATATTGCTTTCCAGTTTTTTGATTCGGTTTTCTGTCTGTTGACCAGATTGAGTGATTTCCATTATTCTATCTTCCATATCACTGATTCGTTCTTCTGCATTATTCATTCTGGTTTTTACTGCCCCTAGTTCAGTTTGCATCTCTGCAAATGAATGTTCTAGTTTTTCTTGGCTCCTCCTTATATTTTCTAGCTCCTTTCTGAGGGTATCTGCATTACTGTTCATATCTTCTCTTAATTCCTTCAGTATTTTCACTATTTCGCTTTTGAACTCCAGGTCTGTCTGACTGCAGAGATCTGTTTCATTGTTGACTGTTTGAGGTGAGTTCTCCTGTTGGTTTGACTGGGGGTGGTTTCTCAGCTTCTTCATCTTGCTTGTTGTTTTCTTTCTCCTGAGGGAGTTGTACTGTCCGTTATCGGGCAGTGTTTGCCTTGTCACTGCCGTGGAATATTTCCTGAGGGCTGGCGTTGTTGGTCAATCTTTTTTGAGGCAGTGTGGCTTTTCTGGAGTGTTGGTGGGGCTAACAGTGTTTCCTTGAAGCAAAGGAGGACTTCCTGAGGGCAGACAGGACTGGGAGGTCCACCCCACGACGGTAGCAGATTTCACTTGGTCATGCAGAGCTTGCCCTGGTGTTTTTAGGCTGTGGGGTTCTTGCAGCGGGTTGGCGGTGTTGGGCAGCTGCTCCTCAGGAGTGCAGCACCCCCTGGGGGCTGGAGCAGCTATCTGGGTCACTGAGAACCTAAGAGGCTCTTCCCTAGGGCAGCCCAACTCAGAAGGACAGCCTGAGAATGTAGGCGGATCTTTTCACAGTCTGGCCGAGCTTGTTGCAGCTTTTCTGGTCTGCAGGGGCTCTTCCAGGGGGCTGGTGGTGCTGAGCAGTTATTTTACGGGAGTGGGGCACCCCCTGGGAGCTTTGGCGGGTAGCAGGGCCGTTGGAGAACCAAGAGGCTCCTCCTCAGGGCAGCCCAACTCAGAAAAACCGTCTGAGATCTTTTCCCGACTCGGCCAGGCTTGTTGCAGCTTTTCTGGGCTGCAGGGGGTCCTGCCTGGAGCTGGCAGTCCTATGCAGCTGATCCACTAGAGTATCCCCTGGGGGCTTGGGTGGGTAGCAGGGCCGTTGGAAACCCAAGAGGCTCCTCCCTGGGGCAACCCGACTCAGAAAAACTGTCGGAGAATTAGGCAGATCTATTCACAGCCTGGCTAAGCTTGTTCTAGCTTTTCTGGGCTGCAGGCCTTTTCTCGGCGGCTGGTGGTGTTTGTTGCTGCTCTGCGGAAGTGTATCCCCACCAAAGGGCAAGCTGGCTTGTGCAGGGACAGCCCCTGCGGTGGTAGGCTTCAGGCAATTGTTGAGGCCAGCCCTCCTGGATGGCAGGCAGCCCCAGGTCCGGTGAGAGCGTAGGGGGTGGTGGAGGTGGGGGGAGGGGATGCACTGGGAAGCACAGCTTTCAGCTAGCTAGCAGGCCTGTAAGCTTGCTGTGGCGTGGGGGGTATTCTATGGGGACCCACCCCTTCTTCTCTCCCCTCCCTAGCACGGGCGAAGACCAGGCTCTTCTCCCAGGTTCCCTCTGATGCGGCTTTCCACTTCCCCGCTCCTAGAGTATTGCTCCCTTCCTCTGCGACAGCTTTGTTTTCTAGTCTCCTAGGCAGTCTCTGCCCCATCAAATGGTTTCTAAACCTCCAAGCAGTTTCCGCTCTGCCCCACCCCCCCAGCCCGGGGACTAACCTCTGGAGCTGAGGTCTTGGTGCCCAGCCCCCACCCAGGCGTCTCAATTTTTGGTGACTGTGCCCGTAGTTCAGATGGTCCATTGGGTTCTTGATCGGTTTTTCCGTACTCCAACTTACTGCTACACTCTTCTCTGCATCTGGAGATTCCTCCGGTTCGTTTGATCTTTCGCCCGGTAGGTGACTTTCCAGGGTGCGGGATCCCTTTCTCCTCCGCAGTTCCCTTTCGGGAGCGCCCGTCCCGCTGGGATTCACCTTCTCTCACTCTCCTCTTTTCTCCCGTTCTGCCCAATAATGTCACGAATTTCTTGCCGTTATTGGAGTTTAGGTTCCTCTGCCAGGGATTGGTTGCTGTTCTGTGCGAGTCATTTCTTCTGTAGATGTGCTTTTTTTGTTGTGTTTGTGGGAGAGGGCGAGCGTGTCTCCCTACTCCTCCGCCATCTTGTCCTCTCTCCGGACTTATGTGTTTTGAAGGAAAGAAATTTAGAAAAGAAAGATAGATGCTAAGTTATTATATTATTAAATGAAAATCTCTTTATGAAATTTGTATGGATTAGAGTCTTTAATAACTATTTACATGTATGTTACATATACTAGAGCACTTGACACTACTTAACCCAACCTATCATTTTTATGCTTAGTTCACAATGAACTGCAGTATGCAGACAATTGCCCAATGTTTCAATACATTTACTTAACTAATTTTGAAAGTCAAATAAGCCTTGATTCTCTCTACTTAAGCTTTTTACTGCTTCTTCAGACACAAATTTGGGTTTAGAATCTACAAAGATGTGATCTCAACTTTCCTAAAGATAATTTTATATCTCTTAAGCCTTGAAATTGAGGATACATAATAAACTATACACACACACGACTCATAGATTTTCTTCTGCTATATAAGAATTATAGTTCACTATTTCCATAATCATTAATTTTATGAGATAGAATATCCCAGAGATTTACCTTTGGCATGACAACCTAAGAATTCCCCTGACCCACTCTCCGGAAAAAGTGGATAAAATTATTTCGTAAAAAAAATTTTCAGAGTTCCTGTCATGGCGCAGTGGTTAATGAATCCGACTGGGAACCATGAGGTTGCGGGTTTGATCCCTGCCCTTGCTCAGTGGGTTAAGGCTCCAGCGTTGCCATGAGCTGCGGTGTAGGTTGCAGACACGGCTCGGATCCCGTGTTGCTGTGGCTCTGGCGTAGGCTGGCTGCCACAGCTCCGATTAGATCCCTAGCCTGGGAACCTCCGTATGCCATAGGAAGCAGCCCTAAAAAAGGCAAAAAGAAAAAAGAAAAAAAAATTTCATCAAAATTAAAAACTTCTGATGTATGAAAAACATTGTCAGGAGAAAAATAAGACAAGCCACATACTGGGTGAAAAATTTTGCAAAAACATATCTTATAAGGGTCTGTTATTCAAAATATACAGGAAAAACTCTTAAAACTCAAAAATTGGAACCTGATTAAAATGGGATAAGACCTGAAGACACACCTCATCAAAGAATATATAGAGATGATAAATAAGCATATGAAAAGGTGCGTAACATCATGGGTCCTTAGACAACTGAAAGTTAGAACAATGAGATACTGCTAAACATCTATTAGAGTGGCCAAAATCCAATGACACTGATGACACTGATGGCAAGAATGTGGGGCAGCAGGGATTCTCATTCATTTCTGGGGGGAAGGCAAAATAGTATAGCTACCTTTGGAAGCTATACTACTGGAAGTTTCTTGTGAAACTAAACATAACTCTTACCTTCTGGTTCAGCAGTCATATGCCTTGATATTTACCCAGAGGCATGTAAAACTTATGGTCATACAAAACCCGTGCATGGATGTTTTTAGTAGCTTTATTCATAATTGGAAAAACATGGATATAATCAAGATATTCTCCAGTAAGTGAATGTATAAATTCAGGCAGTGGAATATTAATCAGTACTAAAAATAAATGAGCTGTAAATCATAAAACAACATGGAGGAAACTAAAATGCATATTATTGGGTTAAGCCAACCTTAAAAGACAATATACTGTATGTTTCCAACTATATGACAATTTGTAAAAGGTGAAACTCCATAGAGATTAAAGAGATTACTTCATTGGTTGTCAGGGGTAGAAGGAGGAAGGGATAAATTAGCAGAACACAGAGGTTTTGTAGGGCAGTGATACTATATTAGTAGATATATTTCATTATATATTTGTCCAAATGTATAGAATGTAGAGTGAACTCTAATGTAAACTAAGGACTTCAATTAATAATAATGTGTCAGTTTAGTTTCACTGATTCTAACAAATGTACCACATAGGATGTTGGCAGAGGAGAAGGCTGTATCTAAGAGGGGGACAAACTATATATGGGGATGCTCTGTACTTTCTCAGATATGAACTTAAATCTGATCTAAAAAATAAAGTCTAAAAACAACAAAAATGAAAAATAAGCACAACTATTAAAAGCCCCTGGAAGTGGTCCTAAGGAAAAAAAAGTGAAGAAAGAAATATTTATTCAATATAGTATATAACAGTTTGTAAGAAATACAAGAGTCTATGGTATTTGAATGAAAACCACTTCTCCCCACTCTCCCAGAGCAAAGCATCAGAGACTCCACTCCAGGAACATAGGGCTCCCCTTGTCCCAGCATCCAGTCAAGAAGCTTTTATCCTAGGGTTGCAGGACCTCAGAATCCCTCATCTTTCTCCAAGTACTTGTTGTTGAGGCTAAGTTCTGGGTTACTGTTGTTGAGCAGTAGGGTTATCTTTGTTACACACAGCAACATTCAAGGCACAGTGGCTCCATCCACATACTGCCCACACAAAGCTTCTCATGGGGTGGCAGTTTCAACCCAGGAAAGGCAGGTTGAAGGACCTTAGGACAATAGTCCTACACTCCACCCAGAACTCAGTTCCTAATCAAGAGTGGAGGTGCCACTCAGAAAGTAGCTTGCCATAGTCCCTGCCCCAAGTTCCAGAACCCTGGCTCAGATTTTGCCTATGAAAAGAGGCATGTGATAAAATAAATAGTTCTAATCTCTTCTCAAAGCAGTTGCCTTCATTTCCCACAAAATATGGAGAAACTCAAGCATAAAAGCCCTCTGAGGAGTTCCTGTTGTGGCTCAGTGGTAATGAACCCAACTAGTGTCCATGAAGATTCAGGTTTGATCCCTGGCCTTGCTTAGTGGGTTAAGGATCCGGTGTTGCTATGAGCTGTGGTGTAGATCACAGACATGGCTTGAATCTGGTGTTACTGTGGTTGTGATGAAGGCCAGCAACTGCAGCTCTGATTTGACCTCTAGCCTAGACACTTACATATGCTGCACCTGCGGCCCTAACAGAACAAAACAAAACAAAACAAAACAAAAAGCCCTCTGAAGAACATTAGAGTATGATAAAAAGGCAGCTGGGAGGAGATTCATGGTCTGAGGTAAACTTCAGCATAGAATCAGGTAATGAGACAACTGCAGGGAACTTTCCTGGAGTCAGAATAGAGATCAAACGTGAACCTCAGCCTTCACAACCTCAAAGCAAAAAAAAAAAAAAAAAAAAGAAAACAAAAAAACAAAAAGTCTAAGACTAAATGGTTTTACCAGTAAATTCTACCAAATATTAGAGAACACCAATTCTTATCAAACTCTTCCAAAACATAGGAGAGAAAGAAACAATACTTCCTAACTCATTCTGTGAAGTCTGCATTATCCTAAAACTAAAGCCAGACAAAGATACCATAAGAAAAGAAATGATAGTCTAATAGCCCATGTAAATATAGACAAACATCTGCAAAATACTAGCAAACTAAATCCAATAGCATATTAAAAGGATTACTCACCATGACAAATTTTATATAAATCAATACCCCAAGTTAACATTTGACACAAAACCATTAATGAGGCATTTTAGTACTAGGTTTTTCAATTTTTGTATTTTAACTAATAGCACATATTAATTTGGACTAGATATACTTCAAATTTCTAAAAGTCCCGAATAGTTACCCAAAAGTTAGGAGCAAGTCAGATATTTGCTATGATAATGAGGTGAGAAAGACATAGTTACTATCTTTTGAAAAGAAACTCCCTTGTTTGGAATGGAAATATTTTTTAAATTCTGAAATTATGTTTTACCTTGATTTCCTAATGCATGTTCCTTCTGTAGAAAACATGTACTCCCAAGAAGACTGATACTTTGATCAGATAATGGAGAATGTCACATATTTGAAAATAAAGAAGAACACTATATTAATAATTTTTACACTATTGTTGTTAGTAAATCACAGCCGTGTGCACAATACAGGTTTAACCCCATCAAAATGATATTTTAATGCATCCAGGAATTTGATGCTAGAAGGTAAGTAAATAAAATGACTGAGATATAATTTTAGATTATATATTGCTACATCCCTGCTTCTTTTGGTATTTTCTAGTACTGGTAAATTATTCCATGTATTTAACAGTGTTCTTAAACTTGGAAAAATTAGGTGTTTGTGCATAAAATTTCAAGGCCCAGATGTGGACATTCATAGATCGCTGAATTGCGTACGTACAGTTGGCCTGCTTCCTTCCCTATTAATCAATTAGTTTATATGCTTTACGAGAGTTACTGAAGACAAGAGCAATATCATTTTCAAAGTCAAAGTCATTTAATTATTCTTAATATGTTTAATTAAGCCAGAATTTCTTACCATCTGCTAAGATATTCATTATATAACCAAATCAAAGGACCCAGGATAGATCTATGTTATCTCTCAAATTAACTTCAAATAAAGACAACTATCACATTATTACTAACTTCCACCAAGAATCAGTGCTATGTATTAACCAGCTTAGATTTAATCATTAAACATTAAAGTGCCTTTTTTGTTATCAAACATGAGAGAAAAGAAATCCAAAATCAAGGTCATTGGAAATTAATTGAAATCAACAAGATTGGGAACAGGTAATTACAAGAGAATGATAGTGTACCTGGACATAGAATTTTCAAAACAACAGGAGTTGAAATTAGAAGAGGAGGAGAGGCTACAATAAATAGAAGTTGTTGTGTGTACTATTTTATTTTAGCTTCCATATTTTGTTTCACATGAGAAAGATAAAAGCAGATACCCAGGAGCTAGCCTAGCACTCAGAGCTAAACCCGATGTTCTCCTTTTAAATATTAATAACTTTGCAGAGTATCAACATGAATTAAGGACACACTGTGACTGTGATTAAGTAAGACAGTTTGTCCACACACAGAAAAAAGCAATGAACATATTGTGTAAATGATAAAAACACCAAACATAGACCTAACATAGCTAAAATGAGTGGCTACTGCTTCTTTACCTACATTTCCAATCTCATGCTAATCCCTCCTTCTAGATAAGATTTAAGATAGTAAATCATAGATTTCTGCCTTTTGACAGCTTTCAATATAGAACAAAGCCTAGTTTCCTTGAACCCTCCCCCAAATCATTTAAAAGATCCAAATCAAATAGGATTTCCTTTTCATACTTTCTTACTGGATACCCCACAGTCCCCCCCGCCTCAGTGTGATTTTCCTAGCTGCAATGGGTAATGTGCCCATCTTGTTCAATTACAAAAGAGGTCCTAATGATCTTTCACTGAAGAGTCTTGCCAGTTGTAAAAATGGCATCATCACTATTTACTTATTCCTCTCTTGATAGCCATTCAGAATAATTCCATTTTTGATAATAAAAGTCAGAGTTACAGTAAACATCATTGACCCTAGCACCTCAAACATATGTAAGTTAATGTAAAAATCATGCTTAGAAATAATATTGGTGGATTGTACATTAGAAATCCTTGACACTACGTGGTACTGACAGATTTAGGTTTATAGTGTCATTTACAATTGAAATTTGCACTATCATTGTTAGGGAATTCCTGAATACTCATATTCTTATCAGTACCAAGTACTTCCATTGGTTAATTTATTTTTCCCACTTTGATTTATTAGAAATGCATCTTATTTTAAAATCTATTATTTCTCTAATCACTTCATAATTTAGAATTTTTGTATGTTTATTGAGTTTTAAGGTTTCATTTTCTGTGAGATGCCTATTCATATGCTTGACTGTTTTTCCCCTAATAATTGTTTATTAATTGTATATGTATGCAAAATATTGTGTTGTAATTATCTTTTTTCACATCAGTGATATATATATATGTTAACTTTTTTCATAGTGTTTTCTATTTTTCAAAGTTTTCTTTATAATTATTATTCCTTTTATAAAAGTCATTTGCTTTCCATGGGTCTTATTAAAACTTCGAGACTTCCATGGATTTCTGTTCAGGCATGTAAGGAGCTCGTAGTTTTCTTAGGATCTCACTTCTCTGACAGATCATATATGTAAAGTTGTTAATTTTCAGTTCAGTTTTTTATTTGCAGTTAGGACTGAATAACAAGTTGAACATCTCTCATGTAGGGTGCGTGTATATGTGTGTGCACATGCATGTGTGTTTGTGTTAAACTTTTCCTCAATGGAATTGGGATTTTAGGTATATTCCAGTTGTCACTGTAAACGATGAAGGTACATCAGATGATGCATCATGTGGACTAATGTTAGTGTTCATTTGCTTGAAGATGCTGAGCACCCAGTTGCTTCCTAAAATGTCTTCTCATTTCTTATCAGTCTCCACTCAGTTAGCTGTCCCTTTTCACATTTTCAATACACTTAAGGCCTACCTTTCTTATGGTATTTATGCCAGTTTGATAGTAACAAAAACAATTTTTCAGTAGAAAATCATATATCTTTTCCCTTGTCCTCTCCAGAGAAAGTTCCTGGAGACTGGCACTGGGCTTGGGACAAGAGAGGAAAACCTGTATTAAATATGCTAGTAGGTTGCAAAGCAACCCAAACCCAGGAAATTGTATGTTGGCTAAAAGTGGTGTAGAAAAGCAAACCCAAACTAACAACCATAAATACAAAATGTGGAATAGTTTTGAAGGAGTGGAGCAGCAAGCACAGAAAGGCAAGAAGCAAATATAAATTAAAAGGATATGTCAGAAAACCAAGGGGAGAGTAAAGAGGAAATTAAAATGTTTCCAAAGGAACGGATATATAGATAGGCTGCTTTTGATAGACTTCTTGGTGCCTGTGGATATTCATAAAACTCCTTAAACGTAAAGCAGTTCTTTGTGCCTTTGGGAGTGGTGTGCTGAAGGTACAGTGAGGATCTAATGCATGAAACTCTGCTCAACTCCATGTTCGGTGATATCACATTGATTTAAACTGGTTGTAGTGGAAATTTTACACCAAGGAAATTGACAAAGTAGACTACTTCAAATAGAAATATTTCTTGTGGCCATATAGAATGTGTTTGCTTATTTAATAATTCATGACTTTAAAATGCAGATATATAAAGTTAAAATAAGTTTCTTGCATCCCTTCAAAGATCACAAGATGTAGCTATAATTGACCCACATTGTTCAGTCGAAATGATGGGATGCAGCTAAGCATCAGTTAGTTCCTTTAGAGAGAGAAAAAAAAAAAAGTGAGTTCCAATTTGCCACAGACCTTATCTCTTTCACCTGATCTCCTTCATTTATTTGCATTAACAACCTGGCCCTTCTTAGCACATTCATTATGACTCTTAAAGTCTTTATGAATTAAAAATATCCCTATTAATGTAGTTACTCCTAGCCTGGTTACTGTGTATTTTCTGTGCTGTTTTATTATAACAATAGATCCAGCAGTGGGTCACTAAATAATGGCAACCTTAAAATTAATAATAAGTTGATAATAATAATAATAAATGTAATAGAATAGCTTTTATCATACTTTATAATTGACCGATTTGATGATTTATTCTCATCTAATATAGTGTGTTACTCCATGCAGGAAATATTTTAACTATTCCTCATTGCTGTCAGGATACAAGTTTTGTTGTGGATACTGAAAAACATTAAATTGCCTTTTTAATATATTGTGACTAAACTATATAATGATTATAAGGCATACATAATTTGACTGATTTAAAATATACTTAAAGTTAAATATATCTTCAGGTTATTTCATGTCATGAATGAACATATAAATTAATGCTATTTTTATAATGTAAAAAATTACAGTTTAGAAGAGTCATTTTATTAACCATTGATACATTAAGAGGTTTATATTTTGTGTGATTTTTGTTTTTGTTCCATATCTCTCCTGAGAGCCCTATCTGAAAATGGGAAGTAAAACAAATATTCTCAGTACAAAGTTTGAAGCTTAGGGATTGAATAATACTAACAGGAAAATTTTGATAATTTTTATCTCAAATATTAGTGAAAATATGACTAAGAAAAACTCACTTCTCAGAGAAAAATCTAAGGGAATTACTATAGATTCCAAAGCTTAACCAACTATTATATTAGTATAAATGTTTTAGAATTGATGCAGTGATACTAGTGTGTTTGTTATTTGATTAAAGATGCTTCGATTAAATTAATATATTTAAATAGAACAAACAACAATAAGACCAAAGGGGCAAAATGGCTTGCATGGGAGAGACATGCTAAATATTGGTTTTCCTTCTTGGTCTTTAGGAATCAACTTAGAGGGTAATGTGGTGCTTGTTACAACAAACTGAACTGAAATGATTTTTTTTTTTAAGTGCGTCAGAGGACATGGAATGGGTATTGCTAATAGATGGTACAAAATGGAATGAGTTTTTCAAGTGGTAATAATTTCTCAAAACTAGTGGTGTTAAGGCATAGACTGGCCATACTATGACATTATAGTTAGTAATTTAAGTGATTTATGATTTTTTTCTTATAAGCCACTGGGGGAAAATGTATCATTATTTAATATGTATATACATTGCAAATATTAATGAGCTAAAAAATTAGAGTGGACACCAAAATCAAATCTAAAAAATCCAGCAGTCAATACTAAATATATTTCCAAAGCTACTGTAAGCAAAATGCTAAATAATATCTCTTAGTATAATTTAAATCCTATACCTCTTTGTCATAAAGAAGGACTGACATAGTGTTCAGGATAAAAAGTTATCTGAATCACAGTTTCCAAGCATGTAATAATATATTAATAAATGATATATATAATATGGGATATATATTATACATAAATAGTAAGACTTGGAACACTACAATAATAACACATTGTCAATTTTGAATATTTCTGAAAAATCAATGTCATTTTTTAACATGTTAATGTAAGCTGAAGTCTAATATTCAACTTAAATGAATTGTAGATTATATATCACATATTTCCAATCAGGTTACTTGAGTATTTTTCTCTAAAAAAAAATGTTTGCTCTAACTCCTGGATATTAAATGCAGTGCAGTGTCAATAACAGGGTCCCAAGAGCAACAGAAATACACTCTTTTTTAATACGTGCCCAAACAATAAGGTTCTTTATTATGTTTACTATATTTAAATGCTGAAAAATTCAAATAGCAGCCTTTTTTTTCTAAATACTGTTTTTATAATAAGCATATTAATCTTCCAACTAAGACATTTATCTTGATTAACTTAATAAAGAAAATAGAGGTTAAAAATTTGCAAATTTCATGAATTGAGTTTAAAATGTTTCTTACCCCAGCAATGGATCTGAGTTGCCTGAACCTAGCAGTTAAAAATGGACACCCTTTGAAAAACAAAGTGTTTTATAGTAGACATGGTTATACTGGATTTTATGCCTTCCTACCAGCTTTACCTAAGATGTTATACATGTAGAAATTGGAAATATCTGAGGGTAACAAAATGCTCCTTCATCTTCAAGTCCACTGTTGAAAAGAGACTAATATTAGCAGGAGGGGAAAGAGACTACAGCATTAGGAATATGTAGAGCCCCACAATCTTTTAAACAATAATTCCATAGATTACAATGTAAATAGGATAATAAATATAAAGGATAATGAGATATAAGGGATAATTAATTTTCTTTTAAATGTCCTAGAGCATAGTAGCAGATAATGTATTAAAATAATCATATAAATAATGAGCCATAAATTACAACTCTATGTACTCTATGATGGTATGGATGTTACCCATTATTCTTCAGGACATAGCAAATACTACAATATAAGAAGCATCCCATTGATGTATTTATCACCACTAAATCCTTGCCACTTGAACTACCTCTGCTGTTGTTGATGGTGGAAAATGGACAATGAAACAAAACCCACTGCATTCCACCTATAAAAAAGGACTCATTTCAAATATAGCTATATATATAAAGATTCCTACGGTTTTAAAAGGAACTGACTGAAAACTGTAGGTCATGCCAATGCTAATTAAAGGAAAACTGGAACCAGACCTTTCTTTCTGGAAGTATATCTGGTCCATGTTACTCCATCTTGGCCTGAAACAAATGACAATATGCTTTGTTAATGAGGCTGCTGAGAAATAGGCATTCCTTTATAATGCTTGTGGGAGTGCAAACCATTACATCTGTAAGGAGGATGTATTAGTTTCATTATAATTACTATTTCAATATTAAAATTATAAATGAATTCACCCTGAGTCAGCAGAGAAATATCTTAATGCATATACTTTTTCTTATTGAGATCATTAATTGCAGCATTGTTTGCAAAGGCAAAAAAAAAACAGTAACTAAATAAAATAATCTAAAAGTCTTTCAGCAAGAGAGTGTTGAAATGATGTACAGTGTGACATGTAATGTTATAATGTGGTGCTGTAATCAATGAGGAAGCACTCTATGAACTTCAATGAAAATAGATTAAATCAGTTCCTGCTGTGGCACAGTATGTTAAGAATCCAACTGCAGAAGTGTGGGTTCAATCCCTAGTCCAGTACAGTGGGTTAAATTATCCACTATTGCTGAAACTATGGTGTAGGTCAGAGCTATGGATTAGATTCAACCCCTGGCTCAGGAACTTCATATGCCACTGATGAGGGCATTAAAAAAGAAAAAAAGAAAAAACAAAAAACCTCTAAGGTACAGTAAAGGAAAAAGCAAGAAACAGAAGAGTGTTTATGTAGTATACTACTTTGTGTATCAAAGGTGGAAGATACGTACACAATCATAAAGTATGAAAATTTTGGCAAAGACACTCTGGAATAACAGATAAGAAATAAATACAGTTGTCTGTGGAAATTCTGGGACTTTTGAGTACAGGGAGAGAAGAGAGAATTTTCACAGGATAATCCAATCATGTGAATATATTATATTGTAAAAAGTTAAATATAAAATTAAACTGTGAGCATAAAAATATTAAAGCAGTAATTCTTTATTTTGATACAAAGGGATCCAGTCATATTCAGAGGAAAACCAACAGTTCTCTTACTTTGGTTGCTCAGAATCTCTCATTTGGCCTTTTTATTCATCTTTCTGTTTCATTTTTGGAAAAGTTAATTGTCCCATGTAACATAAGAAAAAATAAATGTTTTAGTCTTCTTGTCTCACATAAATGAAGATGAGAATACCACTGCCATAATAATAACATCTCCATAAAATAATACCAAAAAAATGGTTTTAGACTCCTGGAACAAACTGAAATGTCAAAAATGTGTAGTGTTACCTTTGAAAACATCTGGATTGCCAAGATTTTTCACACCAAAAAGGTGGTTTTTTTTCTTTTTATATTTTTCCCTCATGGCTTTGTTAGGAAAAATGAAATAGTTAATGTGCAAGACAGCTTTCATCAAATATGTGATGAACGGTGAATGCCTTCTGAGCATGAGCAAAATGAATTTAATTTTAAACTTTATGGCTTTATAGAAATAATTATTTTAATCATATGTAAAGTTGTTTTAAGAAAAATGATTTTACCATTACTTATTTTAACATGGAATTATCATTAAGCTTTCCATATAATATAGTTTCTGTAGTTTTAGTTGAGACATTTAAAATATGTTTATGCAGAAGCCTATTAAGTCATATAAATTTAGGCAATATACTCTTTCATGGACAGTCTTGCTGCAAAGAGGATGATATAACTGTACCCTTTCTCATTTTTAAAAAATTAATATGAAGAGCATGAGTGGACAGTTTTCATTCCTAAAACCATACAAGTCATTTATTAATGATCTTTGGACTTCAATTAAGAAAAGTAACCATGGCTGTTAAGTAAATACACATTTTTACATTTCTACTTAATTTCAGTGATACAACTTCAACATGTGGAAGCAGGTTTTTTTAACCTCATTTAGCACACATTATAACTGAATAAATAAAAGAGAAATAACTCAATTATAAGTCTGTCTAACTCAAAGTATGTTAACTAAGGTGTAAATTCTGGGATGCCTTCCCCCTTCACCATCCCAGAGCCTTCCTCATACTTCGCTGCCATTGTGAGTCCTCAGTGATTCTGATGCTGACATGCTTGTCCTGGAGTTGGGATCATTATCAACATCCAATTTGCCCCTATCTGAGATTAGGCATTCTTATTTTCTGTCAGATGTGTTTTTTACCTTAGATCTGCAATCACACATAAGATATTTAACTTGAAAAATGTATTATCATGAAATAAAGGTAATCCAATCCCAGTTATATTAATCTCTTGGACAAACACTGTCCTATTAGGTACTTGATATCCACATATGTGAGTGTCTTTGTAAGATTGATGAGTGAGGGAAACAAAATTGCATGTAACTTTAATCATTATTTCAACTTAGGTTTTTATAATCATTAAACATATTAAGAAGAAAAAACTACAGTTCTTTCTGATTATGCCTACTGGTTTGTGTGCTCTAGGGCAGAATTCTTTCCTACCAACTTTTATTGTTATCACCAAATTGGAGCAAAAGGATAAACTTCAATGGTTACTTCAATCCCAGAGGGATATTTAATGTTTTGTTAAAAGAAAGCAAAACAAAAGAAAATCTTGGGGCATCAGTGATTCTGTGCAGCATATAAGATACCCAGTGCCAACACAGACCAGGAATTATGTTTATCCAAAGGAAAACAAATTTATAACATTCCACTCACTGTTACAATAGAGCAGAATTTTAATTAGGCAGAATATCGTGGCAACTTGTTCAAGAAGCATGATTCATATTAGAGACATTTACAGATGTAAGATAATCTAAATATAACAAGAAGTCATTCCTTATTAATAAGTAGCTAATGGTAAAAAAACTTCTTCAAAGCAAGTGGGAGCATAGAAATCCTCTTGAGCATATCTTGGGTAAAAACAAAGTAGTTAAAAGCAAGTTTAAAATATGTTTATGCAGAAGCCTAAGAATTTTCTGATAATATTAGGAGAAAGATATAACCAGTGATTCCAAAGTAGAAGGACACATGCAATAGCAGCATGGTACATGCAGGAAATGATTGGAAGAGGACAATTCTCTTGAATTAAAGGAAAAAAGAGAGAGAAAGAGAGCCACAGGACAAGAAGAGAGGCAATTACCTACCATTGCTAAGTTAAGGATTTTCATCATACCTCAAATTATATTTTAGAGTACATAATTATGCCAGTTTAAAAATATATAATTTTCATTTAAAATTGTTAATATAATCATTATCAAATTATCTCCTTTGTAGTTTTCACAAAGTATTGACTTAGAAAATTCTTTCAGGTTGGGGTTGTTTTTCTGGGTCAATTGTTGTCAGCATTTGTAGACATAAAGGGCCTTCATTTGATACACAGCTTTCTATGCAGAGCATTGCTTCTGTGTATAAGTGCATATTATTCCATGTCTACTCTCCTTTAAATCTTATGAGACTTCCATAGATCAATTTGCATTTATAAGTACCCATTTCAGTCTTACAACATAATTTTTCAGGTCTTATTTTTTACCCTGTAAAGTTTTAGAAATGACAAAGTGTACTATCTTTATTCCTGTCCTTTTCTCTTCTAAACATAATAATTTTCTTGGGTTCAGGGAAAGTATTGATAAATGCGTTTTGCAATGCTCTGAGTATTTGGCAGTTGGAAGGATCTTCTGCCTAGTAGCGCATAAAGCTAAGGATAACTCTATAACCCTTTAGGACAAAATTGGGGACAAGCTACTTTAAACTTCATTGGTGGATATAACAAGAAAAAAGTTCTTAACTTCTATCTGATAAATATTGAAAAGGAAAATCATTAAATGGCCTAGATTCCAATAAAATTGGGAAAAAAACATGCAGAATAAGTGTTGTCTAATAGTAAATGCAAGGTATAGCATGACTTCTTTTTTCATTGAGATGTAATGATAAATAGATCTGCACATATTTTTGAAAAAAATAAAATGATATAAAATGAGATTTTGGCTTCTCACTACATATGCCATAGATTTGAGCATCAGTGGTCATCTATTTATACACATGATGCTTATAAGAGAAAATTTAATGTTAATGAAAAAGAAAGGGCGGCAGGAATAATATATATCTCCCACCATGGCATACATAATGTATGCTTGTAGAATAGAGTGATGAGTTATATAAAAATACATGGTGATTATTATTTTAGAAACAATAAATTGAATAGTTGAATATTAATTTATCAGGATTTTACCACTCTTACATTAATCAGCCTCTTTCCTCAACTATAAAATAAGGAGATTATCATAATGTAAATCCATAGGATTGTTGTGAAGATTTAGTGAGGACTACTTAGGGCTGTGCTGGTATATGGTGTCATACAAGCATGGGCTATTGTCCCATCATGGTACAGCATTAGCTAACACTATGGTGCTAATCATTTTGCAAGATATGTATATCAAGTCAACATGTTGTACACCATCAGCTTACACAATATGTCCATTATATCCCAATAAAACTGGGAAAAAAGCACACAGAATAAGTGTTGTCTAATAGTAATTGCAAGTTTAAATGATATTTATATTCATAGTTAATTATTTGATCCTCAGGTTCTCTCCAGCTGTGTTTATTGTGTTTAAGATAAAGGTAATCACTTCAAATATGGTTGATTTTATTTTAAAGAATGAAGGCTGGAGTTCCTGTCATGGTTCAGTGGTTAGCAAATCTGACCAGGAACCATGGGGTTGCAGGTTCGATCTCTGGCCTTGTTCACTGGGTTAAGGATCCCGGCATTGCTGTGAGCTGTGGTGTAGCTGCAGACACAGCTCAGAGCCTGCCTTGCTGTGGCTCTGGCGTAGGCTGGTGGCTACAGCTCCGATTTGACCCCTAGCCTGGCAACCTCCATATGCTGTAGGAGTGGCCCAAGAAATGGCAAAAAGACAAAAAAAAAAAAAAAAAAAAAAAAGAAGAAGAAGAATGAAGGCAAAGTGATAGAGCAGAAAAAAATGGAATCAGATTACATTTAATTATAAAATAAAACATGATTTCTTCATCGTAGGATGTAATTCACAAAGTCTGATCTTCCATAATTGTATGATGTGGATATATTTTTAACCTTTTGTTTTTGTTGTCTTTATTGTTGGAGAATAGTGAAAGGAGAATATTCTGTTTAAAATTTTTTGCTTAGGTTTTTATAATGGTTTTCTAAATAAAGATAACAATATAATATTATTCTTCTAAGTTTAGTTCCATGAAAGGTTAATCTAAGAGGAATGCCCTAAAGAAAAAGTGAACCTTATGATCAGAAAGCCCACTACTTGATAGACAATTTGAGAAGGTATGAAATAAACATACATCTTTAGCGTTGCTTTACTCATCATATTACTCTTTTGAACGTCATAAATCTGCTCAGAACTAGGGACTCTCATACTGAATGAAGTAAGTCAGAAAGAGAAAGACAAATACCATATGATATCACATATCTGGAATCTAATATATGGCACAAATGAACTTTTCCACGAAAAAGAAAATCATGGACTTGGAGAATAGACTTGTGGTTGCCAAGGGGGAGGAGGAGGGAGTGGGATGGATGGGAGCTTGGTGTTAAGAGATGCAAACTATTGCTTTTGGAATGGATTAGCAATGAGATCCTGCTGTATAGCACTGGGAACTATGTCTAGTCACTTACAGTGGAGAATGATAATGTGAGAAAAAAGAATGTATATATGTATGTGTAACTGGGTCACCATGCTGTACAGTAGCAAAAAAAAAATTGTATTGGGGAAATAACGATTAAAAAAAGTTGAAAATAAAAAAAATAGTGTGCTAAAGGGAAAAAAAAATCTGCTCTGCACCACACTGTTTAAAGATGCACAGACCTATGTGCTTTGCAACACAGGGCGCTTTATGAAAGTGCTCTGTACAATGTTACTTTGAACAGTTCTGATCCCACACTCACAAAATGCTAAGTAAAAACCCACTGAAATCAAATACCATTTGTTATAAGTGAAACATTTGTTGACTTATAATGAATAAATCATATCACTCTTTCATTTTGCAACACTAAGTTCAAATAATCTTTGTGCTTCTCATTATCTGGCTTGTAAATAACTGCATTGAATTTTTACTTGTTGCAACAGTGAGTCAAAGCATCAATGAAGACTCCTACACACATACGTGTGTATGTGTGCATCATGTCTTTATTTATTAATCAGTTGTTGGCCACTTAGATTGTTTTCATATCTGGGCTATTGTAAATAATACTGTAATGAACATGGGAGTACAAATGCCTCTTTGAGATCCTGATTTCAATCCTTTTGGATATATACTCAGAATTGGAATTTCTAGGTCCTACAGTAACTCCTAGAATGTCAAGAATACACAACAGGGAAAAAAAGACAGTCTCTCTATTCAACAAAGAGTTTTGGAAAAACTGGATATCACATGCCAAAAAACAAAACAAAACACAAGACCTCAAAATAGATTAGGTTTAAATGTAAGACTAGAAACTATAAAACTCCTAGAAGAAACAATATAGGAAAAGCTTCTAGGGATTAGGGTTGGAAATGTTTTCTTGGATATGGCACCAAAAGTAAAATTAGATAAGTCTGACCACATCAAACTAAAAAGCTTCTCCACAGCAAAGGAAACTACAGAATGAAAGAGATTCTTTTAGAAGCTTGTTATTTTAAAATCCTTCCAAGTTATACTCTCAATAATCTATTTTAGATTGGAGTTATATGCTTTATTACTAAAAGAATACTATCAAATACCAACTGTTTAAGAATTCATGTAATTGTAGTATGTCATGTCTTCATAGATAGGGATGAAGTAAAGGGCTTGATAAAATATTTTGGAAGTAGTAAAAAATGGTATTTACACATTGATTGTAGAGGAATAAGGGAGAGACAAAGTAAAGTTGACTGTGTTTTTCATCTTAGAGAAACAATATATTTTCAGAATATTTTCATTAAAATAAATGTATCAAATTAAAGATTTTACAAATATTATTTAATACGATTGTACAATACTATACAATTCAATAATACAGTACTATTATATTGTACAATACAAGGAGAAGACAAATACAATAAGACTGACTATTAGGTTGTATACAGGTCCATTTTTGAAATAATTAATATTGAGCAGCTAGTTTTCAGCGCAATAAATATTCATTAGCATTTAGGGAGTTTGGCATCTTCAATATTGAAAGTTAGATTCATTGATTTATTTGGCTGAAAATCCTGTATGCAAAATTATCAACTCCATGTGCAAATTTTATAAAATTCACAAGATGATTTATTGCTACATTTTACATAATATTGTTTCCTCCAGTCTATTGCTATGTGTATTGTGTGACATAAACTCAAATTGAAAATGTTGAAAAAATTTAAGTATTTTAAAATTTTTATGAGAATTTAAGTAATAGGGTTATTTTGGCTGAATTTTTGTTAGGTATAAATGTCTTGGTTGATAATTGATTATCCGATTCAACTTCCAACTTCGTAAGTTTTTTTAAAGGTCATAACAAAGAGAACCCTTCAATTATAATAAAGAACAAAAAGTAGTAAGCACAATTAAGAATTTTAGAAATAATTTATATATGCATAGAATTTTAAAACTAAATTCTCTGAATAGACGTCCTAAAATAAATATTGCCATCTTGATCATTATCTAATTTAACATTTCCAGGTTTTTCTCTGTATGGGTAGAATTGTATAGACTGTTTCTTTATAAGATCTGTTATAATGTTATTTCTAAGTATATATCATTTATGTGTACATACTTAGAATATTTATATCTAAGGAATTCCTTAGGCATTTATTCAACACAGTTTTGAAAAGTCTTCATGTCAAACCATATTTCAAACCAACTTATTATAGCAGTCTCTAAAAAGTAGAGAATATTCCTAGCACATTCATCAAAGTCCTTTAGATGAAAAATTGGGGGTCTAGATTTTATGAATGAGTATCATACTTTTAAAATATATACCAATAGGAAAATCTATTAGTAAAGAAAGAAAAAGTTGGGCACCTGCTTTTATTCAAAACAAAAAGATCTCCAGAGAAAAAAGAACCAAGGAAATGACCATAACAAAATTAAGGACATCCTATTTTCAAGGTGAATTTTGTAGACAGTCTCAAGGAATAATTTCAGTTTCAGTTTAATCACCTGTTGTTGAGGTAACCAATGACTTATACTAGCCAAGGAGTCTCATGTGTATGATGTATATCTTTTTGCTTTGAATTAGAATTTTAAAGCAGTTTATAAAATATTATTTTATTGAAATAGCAGTTGTTCACTACTCTTGTTAGGTTACCTATATATTTCTAATTTGTACTTTTAATAAAAAATCTTTAGCTCCTGATTATGGTGAGAATTTTTGGGATTTGATTTTATCTTCACATGTCAATCTGAATTCTTTTTTCTTTAGAGTATACTTTCTTCAAAATTTAATTTTATGTATATTCACATAGGCTTATATTTGCCCTCAATTACTCCACCTGGCTAATTCTGAATTAAAAAACCCAGATTCATATAAATGTAAAAATGCTTTCATTATGTTTTTCTATTCTCATTTGAGAAATCCTGTATAAACCAATATTTAGTGGAATTAAACACTTTTTTAATCCTTGTCACTTTTTCAACATGATTTTTATTTCAGAGCAGTTCATTCCTAGAATTAAAATTGAATACATAGTGCAGAGTACAATGTAATTGACAAACAAGCATTTGCCAAATGCTTTCTGAGAATATACTAAATATGAACTTCCATTAATGTGGTACTTAGCTTAATAGTTTTGAGAATTCTAACTCTGGTTCTTGGGAATATCTAGATAAAAAAAAATCACTGTTTCTTTTCTACTTCAGTCCATCCATTCCTTTTCTAATTAAAATTAAATATACTGTATCAAAATCTATTACCATTTATAAGACAATGTATGTCTGAAAATTTTCTCAGTATACAATAAGATAGGTGTGGAGAGCAAATCGATCTTGGATTCACTGAGTCTGACCTACTGTTGATTAGCTTGACTGTTGTCATTCTTTCCTTCAATGAACTTATTCTCTAAAAATACTGCTCACAATGGCATTAACATATTCGTTATTTTTAAATTTAAAATTATGTATTCCTTTATTCTCTACTTTCCATCTGACAGTAATTTTTTCATTATATTACTGCATTTTTCTAACTACTCATGTGCCTGTGATCGTAACAATTTCTGAAACCACGTGTATCTTGATTTTTCTTTCTATTAATAAATTGATCCAGGGAGTTCCTGTCATGGCTCAGCAGGAAGGAATATGACCAGCATCCATGAGGATGCGGGTTGGATCCCTGGCCTTTCTCAGTGGATTAAGGATCCAGCGATGCTGTGAGCTGTAGTGTAGGTTGCAGATGTGGCTTGGATCCCATGTTGCTGTAGCTGTGGTTTAGGTCAGCAGCTAAAGCTCTGATTTGACCCCTAGCCTAGGAACTTCCGTATGCCACAGGTGTGACCCTAAAAAGACAAAAAAGAAATGGATCTATTGTAGAAATTTTTTCTAGTTTTTACTTTGGAAAAAAGGATAGAGATACAAATAAGGCATAATCTGTCTCATAAGAGAATTTAGTCTGGTTGAAGTAATTTAGATGAAATCAGTAATTAGATAATTATAACATTATTTTGATTTTCTTGTCGTAGTTTGATTCTTTTAAGTCATTTAGGTTATTAGGTTAGGGCAAAGTATCACAGAGAGTTTCAAAAACTTGAGGATATGATGACATTTTCATCCATCATGTTAAATATTATTACAATGAAATATTATTTTTTACTATATTAAAATTGTTCTACAAAGGATACCCCATAGTTTATTAACATTGTTATAAAAACGGGTCCTCTATTTAGCCAAAATGAAGTAACTAGTACAGGATCATATACCCCAATAAAAATGCATATAAAAACTAGGAAATACATAAGAGAACTGTTTTTCAATGTTATTTAAAAGGCAGTATTGGAATTTGATGTCTGAAAGAGGAGGAAAATAAAACATGTTGATCAAGCTATGTCTCTTGGCTTTATTCTTGAGTTTACCTTTCAGATTGTAGTTTAGGAACAGAACACAGTGCTATCACTGAGCTGGAGATAGAACTTGGAGTTCAGGGCTGCTCAAGTGTCTGCAGTTAGTGATGTTAGGTTACTAGCAAACAGGATGCTATTCAGAAGAAGAGCTCCAAATATTGACTTAGAGATCGCTTTTATTTCTGGCTGAATAATAAACTGTATGTATGCAAGGCAGTATTCTATGAGACCAGAAAGAGGACAGTTACTGGGAGCAATGACCCAAATTAACAGTTTAGAGGTCAAAAACGGGCTGGCAAAAATAGGAATTTTGATAAAACAGACTGCAGAGACCTCACTGTATAATGCAGGCACTCATTTGAAACTCCAGATATACCAAGTGTTGAATAAGGTTATATTATAAAGAATGAACCTTAATATAAACTGTGGACTTTGGATGATAATGATGTGTCAGTATAGGTTCAATATTGGTAACAAAGATACCATTATAGAGGGGAATACTGACAATGGGAGTGGATGCATGTGTGGTTTAGGGAGTATATAGGAAATTTCTATACCTCCTTCTGAATTTTTCTGTGAACCTAAAATTCTTCTAAAATAAGTAAAGTCCTGAAAAAAACAAAAAACAAAAAACAAAAAAAAACAAGACTGTGGTAGAAGTGATGCCTCATGACCTACAAAGTTATATCATAAAAGGTTATATAGGGCTTCTGCCTGGCTTTTTCTGGTTTGGAGCACTTGTCTTTGGAACCAAGTATCATGCTCTAAGGAAACCCAAACTACAGAGGTCCTTCAAGAACAAAAACTGAGGCCCTCTTCTGAACAGTCGCTATCAAAACCAGACAAGTGAGTGCGTGAACTATCAGATGATTCCAGTGCTTGGTCTTTGACCTTTCAACCCAAGGCTACAGAGGTAATAGAGCTTACGAAAGGAATTCCCACTCTGCCCTTTTCAATGTTCTGATTGATAGGAACAATACATAGCTATTTAATGACAATAAGTTTGGGGATAATGTATTATAATGCCTCAAGTAGCCTGTCTTTGTACGACTGTTGTCACGTCAAGTTTCACTTCTTTAATGACCCATATTAAATTCCACTGTCCAACAATAAAATAATTGCTGTGTATACAACATCAGCACATTTGTAATTTTCTTGCTGCATTGAACATAATTGGTAAGAATGCCAATCTTTGCTTCAGCTTTCTGACTAACTTATATCTGGACTTTTGTAGCTGATTTATTAACTCAAGCCTGCTAACTGGTCTTATCTTTAAAACATGACCACATGTCCAGTAAGACTTTAATATTTGTTCAGAGCATTTAAAAGCAGGTAATTTTATTGTAGCATGTGTAATAGATAACACAGATGTCTTGGATTCTGTCCAACACAGTCAACATTACAAGTTATGTTTAGATCTTACTTGAATGGGTGGTACTTTTGATCCATTCTTTTCTATAACTCTGTGAATATTAAGTTTAATTAAACTGTGTTTGATTAAAATGTACCTTAATTTTTTTTTAATTTAGGGGTGCACCCACAGAATATGGAAGTTCTAAGCTAGGGGTCGAATTGGAGCTGCAGCTGCTGGCCTACACCACCAGCCACAGGAACGTGGGATCCGAGCCACATCTGCGACCTGTATCACAGTTCATGGCAATGCCAGATCCTTAACCCACTGAGTGAGTCCAGTGATCAAACCCACATCTTCATGGTACTAGTCGGATTCATTTCTTTTGTGCTTACAATGGGAACTCCCAAAATGAATCTTAATTTTATAGTACTCTTATCAACAGGTCTACAGAATCACCTTATGGTTTCCTCATTTCTTATTTCCTTTACCATAAAAATAAAGCAAAATATTCAATTCTTTAAAGCTTTCTGTAGTTTCATTAAAAGAAAATGGTAAAGGAAAATGGTATTACAAGAAGAAAAAAGTTATATAACTTAAATAAAAGGTAATATATAATTTAGATCAAATCTTTTGGTAAATTACAAGTGATTGCAGTTTCTGGCTATGAAACTTCTACTTATGTGCAACAGGTTAATTCCTGTTTTATTTTTATTTTGGGGGTTGTTTTTTGTTTTTTGTCTTTTTAGGGCTGCACCTGTGGCATATGGAAGTTCCCAGGCCAAGTGTTGAATGGAAACTGTAGCTGCCAGTTGCAGCCACAGCCACAACCGCAAGGTATCTGAGCTGCATCTGCGACCTACATCATAGCTCATGGCAATGCCAGATCCTTTAAGCCACTGAATGAGGCCAGGGATCAAACCTGTGTCCTCATGGATACTAGTCAGGTTCATTACCACTAAACCACGATGGGAACTCCTGTAGCATGTTAGTTCTAATCTAATTTGGAAAATTACTCAATTACAATATCAGTTTTCCATAAGATATAATGTAATATAAAATAATTAAAACATGCTTGTTAGTAATGTAGCAAAAGTAAATAACCCACATGAATTAGTAAAATAACAAAATATTAAAACATAGAAATTATTTGTTACGTAAATTTTCCACCATATAGTTCCTTATATAATGGCCACATCCAATGAAGTGTGCTGAATTCTATGATATTTGACCTGGGGATTTTCACTCGTACCATAAAAGTTTTATATATATAAACTTTCAAAAATTAATATTTGATCATCATTTCTTTGTATTTTACTCTTTTATAATAAACTATATAGAATAAGAGTTGTTTCTAATTAGGGAACAATTTTCTGAACCTCTATATAATAAATTATTACAATAGAGACATTCTGTACAGGTGAGATGCCATGGAAAGATAAATAGTCTAAAGTAAAAAATGATAAAGGGAACTCAGAGAGATATACATCAAACGAGTCAAAAGCTTCATGGTTCAGTGAAGGCTCCTGGCAAAATCATTTAACACATAGTTTTAAAGTATTATAGAAAAAATATTTTTACTCAGCTTAAACAGAAACTAGTCTAGTGATACATTATATATTGTTTGATTGATTTCTTTTAAAATCAGCAGTATATTAGGCTGAAAATGGAGAGCCAATAGAAGCGTTAACATAATTTATATAGGCTGCAAATGTTAAGTAGTTTTATTCATTGTGGGAGTAAATCTATCCCACTGTTTGAAACTATCAATTAAGTTGATGGCTAAAATTCATTAAAATAGATGTATAGCATGCTATTCACGACAAGCAAATGATCCACCTAGCACTATTAAGTAAATGATTGTGGGAAAAAATGATATAGAAAAGATGGCACTTTAGCTTTCAATTTACATCAAATTAGAAAAAGAATATATGGTTAACTTACATTGTAAATAAGCACAAAGCTCCTATAAATATTCCTAGAATTCGCAATATGTTTTCTTAACCTACTTCACTATTTTAATTAGCAAATCTATAAAATGTTAATTTGTATAAGCACATTTGAAGCAAACATTTTCTAAGAGAGGCAGAAAATTCAATTAATATTATTTTCAGCTAAAACAATACAAAGGAAACCATTTATTTATTCATTGTGAAAAAATTCCGCTTCATAGGTTTAAAGGTTTACAAGGCAGAGGAAAAACTTAAGTGATAGAATTTGTGATAAAATAAGTGTTAAAATGTATACATAATGTAATTGAAATATGATTGTTATCACTATTTTATATGTACATTGAGATCCATAGAATATTACTTGCTAATTACAAGTTCTTATTCTAAAATAAGATTTTAACTCAAATCTCCGTCATTTAAAAACATGCACTTTCCCAAGTGTCTCATTGTCTCATGTAAAACTACTTCAAACTGTAATACATCAATAAGATTAGCTGTCAGAAAAAGATCTTCTAACAAAAAAAAATATAATTTCTCAGAAAAATACTGTATTTCACAGAATTTAATCAACTATCACTTAAAAAAATGGAAATTATGGAGTTCCTGCTGTAGCTCAGAGGGTTAAGAAACTGACTAGTATCCATGAGGATGCAGGTTTGTTCCCTGGCCCTGCTCAGTGGGTTAAGGATCCAGCATTGCCATAAGCTGTGATGTAGCTCGCACATGCAGCTCAGATCCTGTGTTGCTGTGTCTGTGGTGTAGGCCAGCAGCTGCAGCTCTGATTAGACCCCTACCCTGGGAACTTCTATATGCTGCAGATGAGACCCTAAAAAGAAAAAGAAAAAAAAAATGGAAATCATGATGTTATTTCACTATAAAAGAAAACTTCGATTTACCTAAATAGTTTTGACTGATTTTCTCTTTTATAAATTTTCACTACAATACTATCCAAATTTTATTCTTTTAAAGAAATGTTGATTCTTCTTTTCATCTACACCACTGTTTCGGTGATAAATAAAATTATTACTAATAAGAAGGGTTTTATTTCGAGTCCAAATTTCTCTGTTTTATTTCCTTTTTCTTCCTACATGTTAATCTTCTCAGGTCTTTCTCCATCTCATTCTCCTTTCCAAACTCCTTAAGAACAAAGAAGGATTTCAAATGAGAAATATATACACTTGCCATATTATGAGAATTAAAGGTTACTGATTCCAGTAGACTTCAATGTAATGTTGTTTGAGATATGTTTGTTGTGTTCATATTTGGTTATTTTAGAGACAAGATATTAATTATGACTTAAAAAACTCACACTTCTATTGGGCAGTTGTTTTGTTACAGCTCTTGTTTAAAAATATTTTTCTAGTGAACCAAAATATCAACGTTACCTATATTGGTTGAAAATGTGTGTAGTTCTGCCTACTAGATTGACACCAAATATGCGCTATATTGTACTGTTGTTCAAAATATTTGCTGCTCTTCTTGAGGAAGGATTTTACTGCTGCAACCTATCAAAGTCAATGTTGGCAGTGTAATTTGCAGGGTTCTCTCTGCAAAAGGCTTATACATCCATTTCTGCCCAGTTATCTCAGATATGGTTATTGTGATTTGTGGTGATCCATCTAGAAAGAAAATTTTGCATCCTTGGTGTTTGAAATTAGAGGAGGTTATGCATATTTTAGCCAGTGATATTTGTGTGGTGGTGATATGTGTCACTCTTAAAGTTTTAAAATCGAATTCACAGTTAACCTTTTCTCTTTATTCCCTCTTATAAGCAAATCTCCCACAGAGATTCTGCTTCTTCAGCCTCGACCTAGGGGAAAGATAACTTAGAGCAGAGATGCATTCATCTTGCAATGGACATTTTAGCATGGGATAGAAATAAATTGGTTTTTCATAAACTATTAAGCTTTAGCATTTCTCATTAACACAATACAGACTAACATATAAACTAAAATTTCTTAAAATCAAATTTGGAACAAAATAAAAACTAGCTTAGTGTGCACAAAATTCTTTATCATGTAGAAATAACATGATCTGCTCTATTCTGAAGGTCAGGATTTTTTATGATGGTATCCATAAGTGAGAAATATTTTTTTTGATAATTTATCTAGACATTTCACTTTATGGCATTGTGATTGTTTCTTTTATTTTCATATTGCAATCACTTACAATGGTACTATAAGGTCAGAAACCATGGCTGACACATAATTTTAGTAAAATTGATTTGAGGGATTATATTAGTAAAGGTTATCCAGAGAGATAGAATCAATAGAGACAGAATCACCAAAACCGCTGGGTTACCCAGAGATATAGGCAGACTTATCCAAAGAGACAGAATTAGTATGTATGTATGTATGTATATGTCTTTTTGCCTTTCTGAGGGCCGCTCCTGCTGCATATGGAGGTTCCCAGGCTAGGGGTCCAATCAGAGTTGTAGCCACCAGCCTACACCAGGGCCACAGCAATGAGGGATCTGAGCCGTGTCTGTGACCTACACCACAGCTCACGGCAATGCCGGATCCTTAACCCACTGAGCAAGGCCAGGGATCGAACCCATAACCTCATGCTTCCTAGTCAGATATGTTAACCACTGCGCCACAACGGGAACTCCAGGAATCAGTATTTATCATAAGGATTTGGCTTACACAGTGACTTTGCGTGACCAAGTCCAAACTCAGCACTGGGGGCCAGAGGCTGGAGGCTTGGGAGAGCTGATGATGTAGATGAAGTCTGAAGTCAGTCTGCTAGAGAATTTCCTCTTGTTCTGCCTAAGGAGCCTTCAGATGATTGGATGAGGTCATATTTTGGAGACCAATTAGCTTCACCGAAAGTTTACTGACATTAATCATAATTCATCAAAGATACCATCCAAGTTGACACAAAATTAGCCATCATGGAGATATATCTATATATATTTATCTATATATATTAATGTAGATAGAAAGACATACTGATAGGTCAATATACTACATAAAATTTGAAAATTATGAGTCATTAATAATGAAGGGTAGGTTTCACTTTTTATTTGGGAACACTTTAAATTTTCCATTGTTATCTAGTCATTCAAAATTGTAAGCTTATACATAATCTATTGTCTTTTATGTTTGATACCACTAGTTGAACATGCATACACCTGACTGGCTTTGTGTATTAATTTTAATATAACTCAACAAGTATTGCTTTTGCTTTTGAGACTTTGATCTTTAAATGGATATTTATAAAATAAATAAATAAAATAAAAAGAGGCGCCACAGGAAAAAAAATCTGAGTAATAGTTTTAAAAAGGAAATTAATTTTTAAGCCAAAGAAAAAATATTACAAGTTAATTACAAAAATTTCACTTTGAATCATAAGATTTATGTGGTTAACTCTTTAAAAAACATTTTAAGTGCAAAATGTGATACTACCTAGCGCTGTTTGATCAACACAATCCAAATATTTTATTGTCTTATTTCCCTCCAGAAGGAAAAAAAACTCATTAAAAAATAGCATTGCAGGGTTATTTGGAAATTATCTAGTCCCACCCACTTATTTTGCTAGACTTATTATCCAGGTTATTAGTTTTTAAAATTCAGAAACTATAAAGTCAACTCTATATCATTTTCATCATCTCATTTTTTTTTCCCAAAAGAACCACAAATGTTCAGTTCTTCCTCTTAGTTCGTTTTATCAATTTAACAATCCATCAAATATTTAATGAGCATATACCGTAAGAAATACACTTCACTAGGCATGGTAGAAAGGAGTTGTGTTATGGAGAAAGATTAGAAAGTCATTGCCATTCTTCTTCACACTCTGAAATGTGATATAATTTTTTTTCTTAAATGAACAGAGAAATATTCAGATTATATACATTATTAGTAACAGTTACACTCATTGGCAAAGAAAAACAAATTATTTTATAGTTTATATATGTTGAAGAGCTGCAGTTTTCTTTCTATTTCTATGGGGAAATAGACCCATTGCTGATTATCTATACATTTTGCTTATGTGTTCATAAATATACAAAAACTTCATTAAATTAGCAAAAATATTTTAATATCTCTAGGTCTCAAAACTTCATGTGATTTGAGTGTTTTAAAACTGAATTATCAAAAATATCTCTTGTTTTTCTGATACACAGATCCAACTCAAGCACAGTTAAGGAATGATGTCTTAGACAAGTGAGAAATATTTATTTCTTTGGTATTCTAAGTAAACTTCTTTTCTAATTTATCCTAGATCAACTCTCATTCTATTTCATCATAAAACTCAATTTATACTCAGGTTGCAAGGTTGGAATTTGTTTCTGTTGTTTTCAAATAAGTGTTACTTTAGTATATTTCTTTAAAATACATTCTACATCCACAAAGTGCTTATGACAACTATCCTATATCCAGGTTTTATCTAAAAACTAGGAGACAAGAGCTTCATGAAATACTCATCTTCAGGAGCAAACATGATGTCTTCCCTCTTGAGGAGACTACCCTCATGAGGAGTTTATTTATAGTCAACTTATAATATGTTGTCCTAATCCTCTTTACACAGTTTTCTCCAAACAGGATTTAACACTGCTGGATAAAATTAATTTACTGACTTCTGTGGTGTAAGATTGATTCTGTTGATAAATAATCAGATAGTTATTTAGCTTCGCCATTTGAAAGCAGGTGCCTCAATTGATACAGGTAGAATAGGATTCAAACTATTCAAAATAAATGAGGTATTATAATCACATAAAAGAACTGAAGATCTAGATTACTTTTTTAAAAAGATCTAATTTAGGGTTTTGACTTTCTTCCAATGTTTCTATGTATGAGTTTTATCAATAGTTTAAAATTGGATAATCATATAATTAATTACATATGATGGTATATTTGAGAGTAAAAGGAATCTTCTTAATAGATGTTTTTTCTTTTTCTTTTAGGGCTGCACCACAGCATATCGAAGTTCCCAAGCTAGGGGTTGAATCAGAGGTGCAGCTGCCAGTCTACACCACAGCCACAGCCACAGCCACACCAGATCCAAGCTGCATCTGCAACCTACACCACGGCTTATGGCAACACCAGATCCTTAACCCACTGAGCTGAGACCAGTTATTGAACCCACATCTTCAAGGATACTAGTTGGGTTTGTTACCACTGAGCCACAGTGGGGACTCCAATAAATCAGATTTTTTAAAGCAATAAATGTGATATGTGGGTTCCTGGGAAAACAGGACATAGGTTCAATTTATCCATAAATAACTGAAGGAGAGGTGCCATTTACTTAACCATAATATCTTCAGCAGCTAGTCCAGCTCCTGTGATCTAGGCGGAGCTTCCTGGACTACAGCAGTCAGCTTGCAAAGCTCCTCTGCCTCAGTGTTCCCTGATGATGCTGCTGGCCTATCAAAATGAAAGAGATGGGGTGGAATCTGTCGACTGGTTGTCCATGTCTTAGTTGGAATGGATTTCATATCTAATCTCTATTTTTTTTTTTTCCTGAAGGAATCTATGGTCAATATAGCTTGAAGTCAAAATGCATCCATTCATGGATGGGACATGATAAATCCAACTGTAAGGGACCTGATTTTTTTCCTCTGCAACTCAATATATTGAGAACCCCAGGAACTCCGGCTCCATTCTTCTGATTGCCAGTTGTCCGCATCATGCCTACTTTTATTTGATACAAGCAAAGCTTTGCATATTCTTTAACATCTTTTGAAAGTCCTACACACTCTCAAAATCTTAGGAATATCATCCAGGCCTACTGGAAATAATTATATACTCTTTCATACCAGTCAGGAGCTGGGAGGAGGTGGAGACTGTCTTTATTCTTTCCAGACAGTTTGCCCCATTATGCCACTTTTTCTAAGGTCCTTATCCATGTTCTCCACAGCAATGGCAGTTTATGACAGTGGAGATATAGGAATGCAAAAATACATTTTTGAGATACCATGCAGGCTATGCAATGCCACTTATATAAAACTAACAAAACACAGTAATGGCAATTTACAAGATATACAGCATTTTAAAAGAGTATACTTAGGATTGAGCATAAAAAGTAAAAGTTGCTATACTTGCTCCTTGGCTGAGACTTCCATTTCATCTCTGCAGCATCCTCTACCTTGAGCTTCCTGCAGTGCAAGAGATGGAGTTGAACCCAGAAAACCAGTTTCAAAGTTAGGTTCTTCTGCCTCTGGACACATATCACAGTAATAGCTATACATTTTTCTGATTTATGTTCTTTTGAGGTGTATCCTCTTGAGTACTGATTGAGACAAAATTTTTCACTACAGGAAACCTCAGGACTAACATTTGCCTAAAATAAAACTGGGCTTGCCAGCTTAGAGACTATTGGTTCTGGTTGGTTTTAGATTTCTGGATTGGTGGTGCTTCCTTGCCTTATTTCTCTTCTCTTATTCCACAAAAATCATGCTGCTTTTCTATTGTTTTCTACTTCTTCATAACTTAACATTTACTCTATTGTTGAATTCCTAATATAAACATATAGTAAACCTACTGAATTTTTAAACAAATGCCATGCTGGATACTAAATGTATTTTATTAAATGTATTAAGATATCTTTATGTAATGATATTTGAGCAAAGTTGTGCACTTTAAAGTACAATGAGGAGTTCCCATCGTGGCGCAGTGGTTAATGAATCCGACTAGGAACCATGAGGTTGTGGGTTCGGTACCTGCCCTTGCTCAGTGGGTTAATGATCCGGCGTTGCTGTGAGCTGTGGTGTAGGTTGCAGACCAGCTCAGATCCCGCGTTGCTGTGGCTCTGGCGTAGGCCGGTGGCTACAGCTCTGATTCGACCCCTAGCCTGGGAACCTCCATATGCCGCAGGAGCAGCCCAAGAAATGGCAAAAAGACAACAAACAAACAAACAAAAAAAGTACAATGAATCCATGTTATATCTTGACTCTAGGCAGATATATGTATTTACATACACATTTTTATTTATAAGCACATTCTATATTTTATCAATATCATCAAGAAGTATAAGAATCAGTTGAAAGATGTTAACAGATTAGATTACTTTTTTTGCTCAAGGTAGATATTCAGAGAATAGTAATGATTTTTTTTAAAAGAACATTTGTTACATGGTTATAAAAGAAAACACCAAGACAAGCTCCATACCTCCATATATAAAATAGACTGTGTTTGGTAGGAAAAGCCACTCTTTAGCATTTTTTGTGAATTGTGCTTATTAAGGAATTTGATTGTTCTTAAAGTCTTTGTTCAACATGAGCTATCCTTTTTCTATTTTTACATCTTGGTAATTCTGCATGACACTTTTCTTGCTGACTAGCTTATAGCAGTGTCATATTGCTAGAGGTCATAATTCACCATATATTTTAAGTGCTTACACTTTCCTCCTTTGTAGTTACCCCCATTTCACCTCTTGAATACATCTTACAGAAATGCTCTGGGGTTTTATTTGTATTTATTTTCCGTAAATCTTGAGCTGAGCAGGCTAGTGAACTAATAACCATCCTTTCATTGCTTGCAGACTGGCTGACTTCCAGTACTTCATTGTTAGTGGTTTTGTTTAGTCTTTTCATGTTATTTGTTTAATAGCATAATTTTTTCAGGACCTGCTGAACACAGCTGTTTATGATGTTTCTCTTAATCAAACTATCACATGGTACAGAAGATAGGCTGGAAAGGTCAGAAACAAAAGCATGAGAATGAGCGAATTGAAAATAAAAGTGTGCATTTAGAGAGTTGTAATTCTGAGGAAATAAAATAATTTGAGTCATAGCCAAATAAATAAAAGAGACATAATTGCATTCTGTTATATATGGACGTGCTCTCTTGATCCCTGTTCATATACTTGTCTTATTCATGTGAAATTATATTTTATTTTTTCTCATTTATGTTTTTGGTTTTAGTTTTCACAGGCTGAATGTTATGAATTTCTGTCACTTTTATATACTAGAACCCATTTATATTGAAAGAAATCAGTTGAGTCAAATGTTGCAAAATATTTTATATGGGGTAATCATTTAAATTATGAGGAAATTTCTTCTACATAGTCTATTCTAACATCATCTGTAATGTCTTGGATATTTGATTGGAACAGCTACTATTGAACATGATATTCTGAATAGTATATTTTTAAAAATGTGTTATTTATATTCTTACAGCTATTCTCTATTCTGTGTTTTTCTTAATTTTTACAAAGTCACTCAAATAATTACATTAAAGACAGTACTGCCATTTAATATAGTTGACAGGTTCATCTTTGGCACATAAAAATTGGGTGGCCATAGTTCAGTATTCAGTGTATCGTAAGCAATATTTACTCCCACATTATTGGAATGAATATGTCTATAATTAAAGCTTTGTATAGCTCTTGGAGTATAAAAATTTAGAAAAACTACTCAATCATTATAAAAACACAAAAACTTCATTAATTACATAGAAATAATAAAATTGCTTTACCAATGAAATCTGTAAAGTGATGATGGAGAAGTGGGAAAAAGTTTACCTCTAGCCTAGTACGTATTATAGAAAAATAAGAAACTGTAAGAACCTAGGAAATTATTTTCATCTCATTTTAATCATTTGATTTCTATAGCCCAACATTGCAATATGAATGTTGACAACTGACTCAATGGTAATTATAAAAAAATCACTCAAAGGTCATGATTATTTCTTGTTTCTATTCCATGCTTAATATTTCATTAATAGATAGCAATATAACTGTTGACTAATTTGCTTAAAAATTTATAATCTCTATTAAAATGTTGGCTACTAATATCCCTGTAGAATAACCACTATCAAAGTTATGTAATTTAATTGTAGACAATGTTACTGATTAAATAAATATCTGACATAAAAATTTAGGTCAAAATATTGTTTCCACAATTTCATCAACATATTTTATTAATTATAAAAGCTAAATAAGCAATATTTTAAGGTTTATAAAATTTAAAATATTTATTCCTTTATTACTTAGTACTGAAAACCTCAAGTTAACAAACAATACATAGTATGTGAGCAAATGCTTCAGAATTATTGCTGCACTTAAGACGATAAAGATATAGAATGGATAAGCAAGAGTTTTGGCTCATTAGTAGTACAGACACAACTGTGCTATCCCATTAATCATGTTTCTGTCTACGTGTTCACTTTTTTTATTGCTTGAATATTTTAATTTTTTCTATTATAATTTACAATGTTCTGTCCATTTCTGCTTTACAGCAAAGTGACCCAGTCATACATACATATACATATGTGTATATGTATATACACATTCTTTATCACACACTATCTTCCAGCATGGTCTATCACAAGTGACTAGATATAGTTCCCTGTGCTATGGCAAGATTTCACTGATTATCCACCCCAAATGCAATAGTTTGCACTCCTAATTCCAAACTCCTGGTCCATCTCATTCCTTCCCCTTTCCCCTGGGCAACCAGAAGTCTGTTCTCCAAGTCCACGACTTTGTTGCTTTTCTGTAGATAGGTTCATTTGTGCTATATATTAGATTACAGATGTGCTATATTGTATGGTATTTGTTTTTCTCTTTCTGACTTATTTCACTTAGTATGAGAGACTTGAGAAAGAAAGAAAGGAAGAAAAGAAAGGAAAGAAAGAAAAAGAAAACACACAGGAGTTCCAATCATGGCTCAGTGGAAACGAATCTGACTAGCATCCATGAGGACACAGGTTTGATCCTGGGCCTCCCTCAGTGGGTTAAGGATCCGGCATTGCCATGACCTGTGGTGCAGGTAGTAGATGTGGCTCAGATCTGGCATTGCTGTGGTTGTGGCATAGACCAGCAGCTACAGCTCTGATTCAACCCCTAGCATGGGAACCTCCATATGCTGCAGATTCAGCCCTAAAAAGACATAAAAAAAGGAAAGAAAGAAAAAGAGAGTCTCTAGTTCCATCTGTGTTGCTGCAAATGGCGGTAATTTTGTTCTTTTTTTATGACTGAGGGGTATTCCATTCTGTATATATACCACATCTTCTTTAGCCATTCCTCTATTGATGGACAGTTAGGTTGTTTCCATGTCTTGGCTATTGTGAATAGTGCTGCTATGAACATAGGGGTGCATGTATCTTTTCCAATGAAAGTTTTGTCCAGATAGATACTCAGGGGTGGGATTTCTGGGACATATGGTACCTCTGAGGTACCTCCATTCTATTTTCCATAGTGGTTGTACCAATTTGCCTTCCCCCTAACAATGAAGGAGGGTACACTTTTCTATACACCCTCTCTAGCATTTATTCTTAGTTGACTTGTTAATGATGGCCATTTTGACTGGTGTAAGGTGGTACCTCATTGTAGTTTTGATTTGCATTTCTCCAAAAATTAGTAACATTGAACACTTTTTTTATGTGCCTGTTAGCCATCTGTGTATCTTCTTTGGAGAAATGTCTATTTAGGTCTTCTGACCATTTTTCAATTGAATTTTTTGTTTGTTTTTTGGTTTTTTGTGGGGATTTTTTTGTTTGTTTTTGTTTTTTTGTTTTTCTTTTTTTTTTTTTTGCTGTTGAGTTGTGTAAGTTGTTTGTATATTTTAGAGATTAGGCCCTTGTCAGTTGCATCATTTGAAACTATTTTCTCCTATTCCGTTTGTTGTCTTTTTCTTTTTTTTATGGTTTCCTTTGCTATTCAAAAGCTTTTAAGTTTGATTAGGTCCCATTGGTTTATTTTTGTTATTATTTCTGTTGTCTTGAGAGAATGACCTAAGAAAACATTTGTGCAATTGATATCAGAAAATGTTTTGCCTGTGTTTTCTTCCAGGAGCTTTATGGTATCTTATGTTTAAGTCTTTAAACCATTTCGAGTTTATTTTTGTGCATGGTGTGAATATGTGTTCAAATTTCATTGACTTACATGCAGCTGTGCAGTTTTTCCAGCACCACTTGTTGAAGAGACTGTCTTTTGCCCATTTTATATTATTGCCTTTGTCAAAGATTAATTGACCCTAATTGTCTGGGTTTATTTCTGGCCTCTCTCTTCTGTTCCATTGGCCCGTATGTTTCTTTTTGTACCATAATGTCTTAATTACTGTAGCTTTGTAATATTGTCAAGGTCTGGGAGAGTTATGCCTCCTGCTATTTCCCTCCCCACCCCCCTCAAGATTGCTTTGGAAATTCTGGGTCTTTTATGGTTCCATATAAATTTTTGGATTGTTTGTTCTAGTTCCGTGAAAAATGTCATGGGTAATTTGACAGGGATTGCACTGGATCTGTAGTTTGCTTTGGGTAGTATGGTCACTTTAAAAATACTAATTCTTCCAATCCAGGAACATGGAATATCTTTCCATTTCTTTGACTCCTCTTTAATTTCCTTGATTAATGTTTTACAGTTCTTAGCATATAAGTCGTTAACCTCTTTATTCCTGGGTATTTAATTTTTTTGGTGCAATTATAAAATGTATTTTTATATTCCTTTTCTAATATTCCCTTGTCAATATACAAAAATACAACCAATTTCTGAATGTTAATCTTGTATCTTGCTACTTTGCTGAATTCATTGATCAGTTCTAGTAGTTTTTGTGTGGAGTCGTTAGGGTTTTCTATGTATAGTATCCTGTCATCTGCATACAGTGACAATTTTAGGTCTTCTCTTCCAATTTGGATACCTTTTATTTCTTTTGTTTATCTCATTGCTGTGGCAAGGACTTCCAATACTGTGTTGCATAAAATTGGTGAGAGTAGACATCCTTGTATTATGCCAGTTTTTAATGGGAAGACTTTCATCTTTTTTTCTGTTGAGTATTAACATTGTCTGTGAGTTTGTCATTGATGGCTTTAATTATGTTAAGGTATGTTTCCTCTATACCCACTTTGGTAAGAGTTTTTATCATGAATGGATGTTGGGTTTTGTCAAGTGCTCTTTCTGCATCTATTGAGATGATCATGTGGTTTTGACTTTTCCCTTGTTAATGTGGTGTGTGACATTGATTGATTCGTGTATGTTAAACCATCCTTGTGAACTTGGGATGAATCCCACTTGGTCGTGGTGTATCATCTTTTTTATATGTGGCTGGATTCGGTTGGCTAAAATTTTGTTGAGAATTTCTGTGTCTATATTCATAAAAGTTATTGACCTATAATTTTTTTTTTGGTAGTATCTTTGGTTTTGGGTATTAGGGTGATTGTGGCTTCATAGAATGTCTTTGGGAGTGTTCATTCTTCTTCAACCTTTTGCAAAGGTTTAAGAAGCATGGGTATAAATTCTTTGTATGCTTGGTAGAAATCACCAGTAAAGCCATCTGGTCCTGCACTTTTATTTGTAGGGAGTGTTTTTATGACATATTCACTTTCATTTCTGTTGAATGGTCTGTTCTTCTACTTCTTTATTCGTTTTTGGTCATTTCGTTGTCCATTTCTTCTAGATTGTCAAATTTGTTGGAATATAATTGTTCATAGCATTCCCTTATGGTTTTTTGGTATTTCTGCAGTATCTGTTGAGATTTCTCCTTTTTCATTTCTTATTTTATTTATTTGAGTTATTTTTATCCCATCTGCCTGAGTCTGGCCAAAAGTGTGTCAATTTTGTTTACCCTTTCAAGTAACCAGCTCTTGATTTTATTGACTCTTCCACTGTTTTTTGAATCTCTCTTTTATTGATTTACTCTGACCTTTATGATCTCCTTCCTTCTGATGACTTTAGGTCCTATTCTTCTTTTTCTGATTCTTTTAGGTGATAGGTTAAGTTGTAGATTTGAGATCTTTCCTCTTTTTTGAGGAAGGCCTGTATTGCTATGTACTTCCTTCTAAGCATTGCTTTTGTGGCATCCCATACATTTTGAATGGTTGTGTTTTCAGTATCATTTGTCTTGATGTATTTTTTTTTTTTTTTGTCTTTTTGCTATTTCTTTGGGCCGCTCCTGCGGCATATGGAGGTTCCCAGGCTAGGAGTCTAATCGGAGCTGCAGCCCCTGGCCTACGCCAGAGCCACAGCAACATGGGATCAGAGCCGTGTCTGCAACCTACACCACAGCTCACGGCAATGCTGGATCATTAACCCACTGAGCAAGGGCAGGGATCGAACCCGCGACCTCATGGTTCCAGATCGGATTCGTTAACCACTGTGCCACGACGGGAACTCCCTCTTGATGTATTTTTTAATTTCCCTTTTGATTTCCTCATTGGCCCATTGGTTTTTTATTAGCATGTTGTTTAGTCTCCATGTAGTAAATTTTTTTCTCTTTTCCTGTGGTTGATTTCTAGATTCATGCCATTGTCAGAAAAGATACCTGAGATAATTTCTATATTCTTGAAGTTATTTTTGTGCCCTGATATGTGGTCAGTCTTTTAGAATGTTCCATGTGCATGTGAAAATACTGTATATTCTGATTTATTGGATGTAACATCTGGAAAATGTCAATTAACTCTTCTACATGTTCACTTTAAAATAGAGAGTTCCTTTTGTGGCTCATCTATTAATGAAACTAGAGGATATGGGTTCAATTTCTGGCCTAGCTCAGTGAGTTAAGAATCCAGCATTGCTGCAAACTGTGGCAAAGATAGTGGATAAGGCTAAGATCTGATGATGTTATGGCTGTGGCTGTGGATGGCAGCTATAGATCCAATTTGACTCCTAGTCTGGGAACTTCCATATGCCATGAGTGTGGCCCTAAAAAGACACACACAAAAAAACCCAAAAACAAACAAAAATCCTGGTACATTTTATTTGTGTATTAATATATTTCTGTATCTAGTAAGTGAATGAGAGGGAGACAGAGAAGTGAGAAAAGAGAATGTCATTTCATTAAATGTTCAGATAAAATACTAAGTATATAATTTGGTGAATAAGACATGATGTTGTGGAGCTGATATTCTATATGTAAACATGTATGCAATCTAGAATTTCATCCAAGAATCAAAGATCTTAACAGGAGTTCTATGTAACTTTTCATATAAAAATTTTAATTTTAGATGCATATCAATACTTTTTGATATTAATGGTATCACTATATGAAATCTATTTTTTCAGGTATTTAACATTTAAACAATGTTAGCTGATTTTAAGATTACCATGCATCTTCTAAACAAAGTCACAGGCATTGAGCAGAGGAACATGCCAATTGTTTTTATTGCACATGTATGACGTTGGCTTTGTCTACAAATATGTATTGATTCAAGTCTTCATCAGTTTAATAGTTTACATTGGCATATACTGAAGATTAATATTAACTTTCATTTGAAGTCCAGATGTTTATTGCTTGCCAAATACTTTCTTGGTAGTGTAATTAAAACTGGAATTCCCCACTTACATATGAATTTATCAACAATTTCAAACCTACAAAAATTCTATGACACATTTATACATCATGAAGTGGTCTAATTCATAGTGTGGATTACTCCCTACACTCTGAGTCAGTGTTTCAGAAATTCAGCTACCTCAGCCTCCCAGAACTTTAATTTTCTGACTCTTCCACTCAGCAAAATTGCCAGACCTAGTTAGTTTGCATTTCCTACAGTATTGTCCAGAAATTTATTTTAGCCTCAGAACACAATGGTCGCTCATTTTTTTGCCTTTAATTGAGGGTCACAGCCCTACATGTGTGTGGACAAATATTTGAAAACAGCTGGTTCACATGTGTTACAGATGTCTTAGTCATTTGTTTATGGTGAGAGAACTCTACTTTTCATTGTGGAAAGAATTGGAATTTTAATACAATAGTTTTAAGTTAAAAACCTAAATCTATCTTTACACAAGTCTATTTATCTATATATATATATATATATGTGTATGTGTGTGTATTTAGAAAGAGAATTATATCTATATGTATTCTTTGTGAAAAAAGATATTATTATTCTTTATATTCTATTTCTCTCTATCTAAATAAAACCAGGCCAATGATTACCTTTGTACATGGAGATAATAAGAGAGACAGGACACATCAGTTCAGGACAGGATTCCGCAAAAGCACATACAGTGTTTTCTTTCTTAATTGGATTTGGAGAAGATAGGCTTTATAGTAGCATAGTCCTTTATACTTTGCATGTATTTTTATAAGATCATATTTAATAAAAATATTTTAGAAGAATGAAATTACCAGATATTTTGTTATTTTTCCAGAGCTCACTATGCTTATAAGAAGTTTAACTCAAAGATGTTTTTAACATAGCTGTTCAAATGAGATAAAGAATTATTCACATAGTAAGAATTAAATAACATGTTTTTGTAGAAAGATGGAAGAAAATTCCTTGGTTGTTCTAGAAAAGCAATATAGCACAATGATGTTTGCCCTTTGAGTCTGATAAATGTGTATCCAACTCCATTTCTTTAATTTTTTAGCTCTATGTTTCTGTAAAACTTGCATATTCTCTCTAATCTTAGGCCCCCATTGTACAATCTGTATAATAATTACACCTATTTCAAAATACTGTTGGAAGTATAAAATAAGTAATTCATTTATAATGAGTTAATACAGAGCTTGCCACAGAGTGTTTAATAATATATTAACTATTCTAATTACTGTAATACTGTCCAACACTACTAGTATTTATTGACATCATATCTAAAATATTATTAAATCATGTTCTTTGTTAGGCACTTTTTTTCCCATTAAATGTAATACACAATTTCACTTAAATTTCAAGGGTAATCTTTTCCTTCTCTGATACCATTAGATTTTATATGGTAACATTTCAAACGCTTGTTGATGTTGACAGGACTTCTAGAAGAGAGGGCGAGGTTAAAGGAAATGCATTACCACCTTGACTTTGAAAGCACAAAAAAGATTAATGTGTTGCTGAATTTAATATTACTCCTGAGACCTGAATGTATGACTTTCTATCTTAGGTTCACCAAGACAACACTGACAATGGTGAATAGTTAAGTCTGTGCTACCAAACTAGTGCCTCATTCCCTCAAAATGGTCTCTTGTACGTTAGCATAAGAGGGTGAATGTAGTGACTATAGGTTTGTCTCCTTTTAGAATCATTAAAATCTGTCTGTGATTTGAGGCAACAGAAAGTATAGGTCTGGAGACAGATATGGATACTTTGAAAGTTTGTAGTTCGAAAGCCCCCCACAGACAATAAGTGAGAATGTGTAGCTGTGTTCTACAAAATCACAGATTTTCCCCACTAAGTCAGGTGCCCATTTGTTTTACTAAAAATATGTAATAATATGAGTTCCCCTCCTGGCGCAGTAGAATCGAATCCAACTAGGAACCATTAGGTTGAGGGTCTGATCCCTGGCCTCGCTCAGTGGGTTATAGATCTGGTGTTGCCGTGAGCTGTGGTGTAGGTCACAGATGCAGCTCAGATCTAGTGTTGCTGTGGCTCTGGCGTAGGCCGGTGGCTACAGCTCCAATTAGACCCCTAGTCTGGGAACCTCCATATGCCATGGGTGCGGCCCTAAAAAGACAAAAAGACAAAAAAATATATGTAAATAATATAAATAAACATGTAACAAGCAATTTTTTTAAAGTTTGAGAGATTCAACTGCAATTGAGAGTGATGCTATGAAAAACATTTATTTGAACAAATATTTCCTTATATGATGTTATTAAGTTTTTATTCTTGAAAAAAATGTTTGACAATGAAACAATTTAAATGGAAAGTTAAAAAAAGTTACAATAGAAAACTGTGTCCAGAGAAAGTGAATTTTGTCCTTCGGTATACAGAATTATTCATTAACAGATAAAGCATACTCTTAAACAGTTATATGAGAGGAAAACAATTGGAATAAAGACCGTCTGATTGATACACATTCAATTATTAGGTGATAAGGTAGCTGGTAGAATTGAAACAACTTTTAAAACAACTGAACACAGATGTCAAATGTCCTTCAAAATTCTGAAAGTGGCATTTGTTCATCCTTTAAAAAGTACCTCAAATAAGTTTTAGAAACTATTCTTATCTGCTAAGGAAGTGTGCAACAGAATTAGGAGCATTTTTCAGTTTTAACACCAGATAGATAGATAGATAGATAGATAGATAGATAGATTGATTTAATATATTTAACTACATTTGCATATTGAAAATGATATATATATAACTACATATTTTTATAACAATGTGGGAAAAATTAAAATCTCTTCCAATTTTACTTTAGAATTATTGGCTACAGAGACAGTTTCTCTATGTTTCATTTATTTGGGAATGAAATTTGGGCTTTATATCCTGTATATTCTGCATGTATACTTAAAATCCTTAAATAGCTTTTTGAAAATCTGCTTGATTCATGATCTACACAGATGCCTACATTTAGTTTCAATTTACTTCCAAATAAAACTTGCCTTTCACATCCACTTATCTGTTCACATGTTCATGTAACGATTACCACTAGAAAATACATAGGAGAATATAAGCTCCAAGAGCACAGAAACCACATTGTAAATATGCTGTAACACTATACCTACAGCAATGCCAGAAGCATAGTCATGTATTGATTGAATTAATTAATACATTAAATGAGTGAATGCAGTAGCTTGACACTATTACATTTTTTTCTGAAACTATATAAATCTCGCATTTGTCTTTTATTTGAAACTGCCTAAATAACAATCTTCAGATAATTTTTGAGTAATGTCAACTCACTTCAACAGATTTACTGCCTTCTGAAATTTAAACTATTTGTTAAAAAAAAAATTCTGTTCTCCAAATTCAACAGTATACAAAATACAAACTTTTGTTTTTAAGCACGCGGAATCTATAGGTTTGCAGGACTGAAGATTCCAGTTCACTTCTGATGTGTAAGTACTTTTACATTAACTAAAAATTTGATTTTGAAGGCAAATGTCTTTTTAAAAAATCACTAGTATGCATATGTATATACATCTATTTGATTGACTATCAAGTACAGTTGATTTTAGTAAGTTTTTAGATATAATCATGCAGAAATTAATTTTAGTAAGGTTCTTTTATTTTTCTACCAGTGGCATCCATGTGTATTAGGGTTTTCCAGAGAAGCAGAACCCATATGAAATAGAAAGATAATAGGCAGACAGATAGGTAGGTAGGTAGGTAGACAGATGGTAGATACCTTTTTATAAGCAATTTCTTCATATGATTATGGAATAGAGGCTAGCAAGTCCAAAACTACAAAGCCAGTGTCCCAGTGTGAGTCCAAAGACCAGAAGCTGCTGTGGAAGCAAGAAGAACTGAATTTCTGTTTGAAGGCCACAGTGCAGAATAATTCTTACTCATGGGACAGTCAGACTTTTTCCTATACAGGCCTTGATCTGATTAGAGAAGTGTCCCCCTCCCCCACCCTGCCCTATACTTTATGGAGGACAATCTGCTTTACTTGGTCTATTGATTTAAATTTAAAGCACTCTCAGATAAAAATGTCCAGAATAATGTTTGGTCAAATATCTGGGTTCCCCATGGCATGATCAAATTGACACATAGAATTAATAATAACAGGCTCAAAGTAAAACCAGTTTTTAATTGTATGCTCTATTACAAACATTACTGGACATTAACAATTCCAGCTGTTTCTACTTTTGTTCTGAAGATTTCTGCTAAACAGTACCTAATATATGGGCCTCTTAGAAATCCCATAGGTTCATCTGTCTTCTGGACCCTGGCTTATTGCTAAGTAGAGAGTCCAGTGACCTAACTGATCTCCTACTTGTTAATACTACTGCATTAGGCTTTCCTAGGTGTCACCACTTCCCATTCACAAGTGGAATGCTTGGGAACTCCGGTGTGAAATACTGCCCCAAATCAAGCCACAGAGTTTGTGACTTTCCCAGTGGCAGTCTGTATGGGCTGGTGAAACAACCAGGAGGCATGGGTTAAAAACATGAGAAAATAACTTTGTCCAGGAATAAAAAGCAGGAGATCAAAAGAAACCAGCAAGAAAAAGACTTGCTCTTTTTGTTTACATGCCATCCTGTGACAGTAGGGAACTACTTTCTATTTGGAAGTCAGTGTATGACATTCTACTGGCCCTTTTAGAGAATGGGCATCAGATCACAAAACAACATGTGACTGTACAAACCTAGATTCTAATCCTGAGTTGTATGTCTTAAGAACCTGTGAGGCATAAAATCAGGTGGAAACAGTCAAAATCCATTACAGTAGAAATAGTCTCTCCAGGATAGGTCTTGAATAAGTCCAGAAGTCATGAGTAGATTACTCAGACCCCACATAACATTGTACTGATGTCTCTCCTCCTTATGACCTAAGGCGGTGGGGGGGGGGGGTGGGCATATTTCTTAGCTGACAGAGAAAAAAAAAATTCAGGTCAAGTTTTTAGATCATTAAGTGTAATATTTTGCTTCTAGCTGCAAGAAGACTGCTGCTGCTGCAATGATAACTCCACTCATAGGGAGGCATAAAGGACAGAGAAGAAGAAAATCAACCAAGTGGGCAGACCTTTGAACATTAATCTTGGGCATTCACTTTGTATGGGGGGAAGACTTAAGTTATTCATACTCACTGAATCCTAGTTCCCAGTAGCCAGCAGTAGAGACTGGCCTAGAACTACTATTTCTAGAGAAGACAGTATCCTTACCTGATAGCAGATTATTGGACCCCTTTCACCATCAAGGTGGTAACACATTATCTTTATTGTAATAACATACACTATGTATGTAATAATATATACAGTGACTATTGGTTGACTCTGGTATCTCCATATTCAAGGGTTTACAGAATGCCTCATCTATTGAGATGTTATCCCATAAAACACTACCACATATTGAAGAGTCATTTTATAGCTGAAAGAATTGCAGTTAATGAGCTCTTGGCTATGCAATTCTTGAGTCTTACCATATCACCTGTCATTAGATTTAGTCTGCCCCAAAAAAGTGTAGAATCATATTTGGAAGCTTTAGCTAAGATGGCATACCAGGATAATGATTTGAATGATTGTATCACTAACCTCCTGGCATTAGATAAATTTTAAAAATCAAACATCAAAGTAGAATTTTTTTCCCTCTCTCCATCACCATGAATGGCTGATTTGAACAATTTGAATTCCCATCCTCACATTATAGACTGTAACAGATAAAACATCCTCATTCTCAGCATGGAAATACTTTCATTAAGTGATATACTTGTGGGAACAGGAAGGATTTCACTGAAGTAGAAGTTGAGGCTATCACCTGAAACTCAGTGTGATCCATGGCCTGACTGTCAATTACTACCCTTGGAAACTAGCTTTTATTTCAACCTGAGTAAGGCACCCAAAAACTGGGGATACCAGAAGTAGTACTTCAGGCAGTTCAAATTCAGAATCTAAAGTGATGTCCATGTAAGTCTAATCTGTTACAACTATACTTTGATATATTACTTTTTTGTCTTTTTTTAGGGCCACACCTGCAGCATATGGAGGTTCCCAGGCTAGGGGTCAAATTGGAGCTGTACCTGATGGCCTACACCACGGCCACAGCAATTTGGGATCTGAGCCACATCAGTGACCTACACCACAGCTCATAGCAATGCCAGATCCTTAACCCACTGAGCAAGGCCAGGGATCGAACCTGTGTCCTCATGGATGTTAGATTCATTTCCACTGAGCTACAATGGGAACTCCTTATTTTGATATATTACTTAAATCCATATAAAAATAGTAGTTTACCACCATCAAAATATCCTACCTAAAGTGGAAGATAAACAAAATCGAAATATATATATGAGACTAAAAAAGAACATAGCAGTTATAATTTTCATCTCCATAATTGGTCAACAATTTAGGGTTTATAATTAATCTCAAAAGTCATTTCCATGCTCACTTTATTTTCAGTCAGGTCTTCAGCTTGTCTCTTTCACTTTCCAGTTGAAAATGAAACTTATTTTTGAGGGATATGAATCATTTGATTCTACCTGAGTTATAATATTACCTTTTTTTTCCCTTGGCCAAAAAGAAGCTTTTTATTAAACAGATTGAATTCATCTAATCTTCTCTCTGGCACAATCTGGAAACAACAACTCTACTTTTATTTAAAGTCAGGAATTAATCCCTTATCAAAATAATAACCTCATTATCCACCTGTTAGCTGATAGGCTTGAGGAGTCATCTTTGTATCATGTTAAATACAGTGATGCTTGTGTTTCCAGAGGAAAGTATCCATAAATATATACTATAATTTTATGAGATAAGGATTTTTTTCCATGATTAAAGTTTTATACTAGCTCTGTATGTTCATATAGGCAAATAGCATTGAATTTTACAATTTTGTGTGTGACACTATTGTTCTTTGTGGTTTTTGTTTCAGTTTAATTTTGAATTGGGACTCAATATTTGTACATTAAAATTACTAATAGCCACTTAAATTTCTTTCAAGTTCTACCTATCAACTATCTGTTATTTTTCTTTCTCTTTTAGTGAGTTCAAAATTTCAGCTTGTTGTAATGTACCCCATATTTTATCTGTGGGGAAAAGAATGCCATTGATTTGTTGCTAATTTATGATATTTCTCATTCTTCATATTACTAGATGTTATTTCCACACTTTTATTGTAACTTTGTGAAATATAGCCATTCTGATTGTTTTTCATTCTACTTCTAGGTAATGGAGAATACAGTAAGACCACTAAATCAATCAGTATCAGTCTAGCCCATTACCTTTTCACTTGAAAATAAATGTATTAGTTAGAAGCAGTGCTCTGTAGGCTATATCATAAATTGGCGAATGCCCACAGATGGTGGCCCTGAAAGAAGCATGGTAGACACGTACATATCTTGACCATAGCAAGAATATAAATAAAGGTCCATATGCTGTCGGTCTAAATAGTTAGAAGTGACAGGTCAAGTTAGATGACATACGACCTATCTTCCTGACAAACATGCCTTCATAACAACCTGGAAGGCTAGGTCTGAATATGTCAGAGCTCAATGGCACAAGGATAGGTAATTCCTAGGCCCTATTTCCAGGTCCCCAGTCTGCAGAATGCCTTGTTTCTCTTTATCGGCTATCTCATTTTTATATTGTTAGTGGCCATACATATATGTTGACAACTCATTCTATTCACCTAATCAATGAAAATGGATAGCTGAAGGAAACTAATATATTCAGAATGGTTAAGTGTGTCACTGGCTTCAGCAAATTTAATGTTTAGCAGATTGACTTTAAGAAATATTAGGATTTATTTCTCAGCAATGAAGAGCTGGTTGGACAGTTGTACCTGAAAAATATTCATCAAAAAATACCTTCTTTTCTGAAATTTTTGGATTATTCCTTTCATTTAATAAGAAACTTATGATATCAGAGCATCATATAACTTAGTCCACCAATGATTCAAGATTTAGCCATTCTAAAAGTATTTTCTTTGCTTCCTACTCAGTATTCTTACAATTCATTCATATCCTTATTACCAAGACATTTTTATGACTGTTAGTTAATCGTCAGTACTTTTTGAGTAGTCTTCTCCTTTGTAGTTTCACTGTCAAGTCATTTCTTACCACCACCCTCCCCACACATGTGTTGGAGTACAGCTCACATGGGTTATGTGTAGATACAGTGAAGAGTGGTTGTTAGTGCAGGAGGAGAACCAAGTTTACCTTACAGGACAACCAATCTGCCCTAAGAATTACTACTGTCACTGCTTCTTTTCCAAATTAGCTTTTGGACCAAGTTACATACACTTCAAGCAAGAAAATAACTTCCTCAAACTAAAAGAGACAAGGGATGTTCAATAAGACCTGGTGGTTGGTTTTTAAATTTGGGGTTCTTATACCCTCTCTGTTACATTTTTCAGTGTCCCACTCTTTTCATGACAATAAAGAGGAAAGTCTGTTTTCAGGCTATATCTTGAATATTATTTAAGGATATTTACTTCCTGTTCTGTTCTTGAATGACATACAGTGCTATTAACAATGCCTAATCCAACTCAAGGTGCTTATTTATCTTGTTCTTCATACCATTACAGGTTATCAGCCTGAATATTTAGGGCTTAATTCTCAATTAAAACTTCATTCTAGGTGACAGTAGGTAAAGAGAGAATTATTTTCCACTTCATGTCATGGCTACTAGATTCCTTAGCAGTAAGTGGACTTCCCACTCAGCCCCAACAAAGCCAGATAATCAGTCCCAAACTTCCCAGCACCTTCTCTTGGTCTTTCTATTTTCATTTCCTTGTAGATATTCCTGAATTATCTTTCTTAGTCCCAAATAATAGAAATCTACTATGGTCTATTTAAGCAGAAAGATTAGATAAAAGTTTAGATAACTAAATTATCAAAAAAAAAATCTGGAGAACCATACTCAGAAAATATTCGAGAAGGGAAGAAGTTAACCTGTCAGATCTATACAAATCCTGCCAGATGCAATACTACCAGAAAAATCATGTCCACAGAATTCCTCTATTGAGAAGTCAGCTCTTAGTTGTCCGAGTACCAGATACCAAAACTTACTTCCAGTACTGGATGTTAGATTACATATTATCTTTGCTGTCAGTACTCTTCTAACATCCTGTTTGCTGCCAATGTACATTTTTAAAAAATATTTTTAAATTAAAATATGATTTACAGTGTTGTGTCAATTTGTTGTACATAAAGTACATATACATACATATATATATATATACATATATATATCTGTCTGTGTGTATATATATATACACACACACACATTCTTTTTTTGTATTATTTTCCATTATACTCTATCCTAGGAGATTGTATATAGTTCCCTGTACTGTACAATAGGTCCTTGCTATCTATCAATTCTAAATATAATAGTTTGGGAGGTGGGATCAAGATGGTGGAGGGGCAGGACATGACACTCACCTTCTGCCATAAACACACATTAAAAAAAAAAAAAACATGTAGAACAATTTGCACAGAACACCTACTGAATGTGGGCAGAAGACCTTAAACCTCCAAAAAGAATAAGAAACCCTCTGCATAACTGGATTAAAGAAAAGAAAAGAGAGCGACAAAGAAGGGAATCAGGACGAGACCAGCACTCTTGAGAGGGAGCTGAGGGAGCTGAGAAAGAGGAAAGGAACCCACACCTGGGAAGACACTTAACTGATAAGATCATTTGAGATGGAGGGACCTCAAAGCCACAAAGAAAAGTGCAACAGCTAGACTTAGGAGGACAAAGCAGAGAGAGAGCCACAAAGACCATTGGTACCACCACCCCTGGACACAACAGCTTGAGACACTCGGGCAGGGGCTGGGCACTGAGATTCAGCATCCAAAGTTCAGCTCTGGGGAAAGGACTAGTGTTGGTGGTGCAGAGACAGCTGGAGGGAACTAGGTAGCAGTGCACTGAAGACTGAAGAGGGGATTCCACAGCCAAGGGAAACTTGCAGGAAGTCTGGGCCTGCAGGAGAAGCAAGGCACCATTGTTGGGTAAGGCAAGAGGAAGAGGGGCAGACTGCCATAGGAATTTTTTTCTCTGTGTATGCAAAGACTCTTGGAGGGCAGGGCTACATGTGGGGATGTGTCTCGTGATGGTGACTGACCCTCTTGTGCTGGCTATGGGAGGCAGCACCTCCTGCGCAAGCTTAGTGGGACAGGGTGCACCTTGTGTGGTCTACAGGTGGCAGGGGCAAACCAACAGGAACAAATTAGTTACATGGGAGATAAAATAATGGAAATCACCCAATCAGGACAGCAGACAGAAAACCAAATGAAAAAACATGAAAGGAATGTAAGAGACCTATAGGATAAAAGAAAGCAGGACAATCTACACATAATAGGGATTCCAGAAGAAGAAAAAGAAAAGGGGATTGAAAGTACATTTGAAGAAATCATGGCTGAAAACTTTCTAAATCTAAAGGAAACAGATATCAAGAAACAGGAAACACAGAGGGCCCCAAACAAGTTGAGCACAAACAGACCCACATAGACATGATAATAAAAATGGCAAAAGTTAAAGAGAGGATTCTAAAGGCAGCAAGAGAAAGACAAAGACTTAATTATAAGGGAACCCTCATAAGGCTATTAGCTGATTTCTCTACAGAAACACTACAGGCAGAAGAGAGTGGCAAGATATATTCAAGGTTTTAAAAGGGAAACATTTGCAGCCTATGATATGCTACCCAGTAAAGATGTCATTTAAAATAGAATGAGAAATAAAGATTTTCTCCAATGAACAAAAACTAGAAGAGCACAGCAATACTAAACCCATTCTAAAAGAAATACGGAAAGGGCTCCTCTAAATAAAAAAGAAGTAAGAAGAAATAGGATGGAATAAATCACAACTGGAAAGTAATCACTGAAATGAGCCAGTATACAGAACTAAAAGAAAAAAAAAAACTTTTGTAAAACCAACAATAAACACAAGGAACAGCAAAAGGACAAACATGAAAATGTTAAAAAAAAAAAAAAGACTTCAAAAATCATGAAATGTGGGGGAGAAAAGTAAGAAAATAGAGAATCTTTTTTTCTAGAATATGTTTGAGCCTATATGACTGTAAGGCTGAAACAAGCAGATATGGGAAGGGATTAACATACTTGAAAAACAGGGCACCATAAATCAAAACTGGATAATACATTCACAAAAACTAAAAAGAGGACACAGGCAAAAAATAGACAATCATCCAACCAAAAAAAGAAAGGAACAAAGAAGAAACATAGAGTCAATTACATAAAAGGTTTAAAATGGCAATAAATACATATTTATGAATAATTGTCTTAAATGTCAATGGACTGAATGCACCAATCAAAAGACAAAGAGTGGCAGTTTGGATTTAAAAAAAAAAAAGAGCCTACTATATGTTGCCTACAGGAGACTCACCCTAGGGCAAAGGACACATATAAATTGAAAGAGAATGGGAAAAGATACTTCATGGAAATGGTAAAGAGAGGAAAGTAGGAGTTGCAATACTCACATCAGAAAAATAGACTTTAAAAGAAGGCCATAAAGAAAGACAAAAAAGGACACTCTTTAATGATAAAAGGATCTTTTCATGAAGAGGATGTTACAATGCGTTCTCTCTCTCTCTCTCTCTCTCTATATATATATATATATATATATATATATACACACACATATATATATATATGCCCCTAACATAGGAGCACCCATATACATAAAACAAATACCAAAAGACATAAAAGGAGAAATTAATGGCAATACAATAATAGCAGACTTTAACTCCCCACTCACATCAATGGGCATATCCTCTAGACAGAAAATCAGTAAGACAACAGAGATCCTAAGTTACACATTAGAAAAGTTAGACTTCATTGATTTTCCAGGACATGGCATTCAAAAAAAAAAAAATCAGAATACGTATCCTTTTCAAGCATACATGGAATATTCTTAAGGATTTACCACATACCAGGGTACAAAAATAACCTCACCAAATTTAAGTATAGAAATTATCTCAAGTTTCTTCTCTGACCACAATGGCATGAAACAAGAAATCAACCACAGGAAAAGAAATGAGAAAAAAAACTGACTAAACAACATGCTACTAAAAAACCAATGGGTCAATGTAGAAATGAAAGGGAAATAAAAAAAAAATACCTCAAGACAAATAATGATAATGAAACACAACCATTCAAAATCTATGGGATGCTACAGAAGCAGTACTCAGAGGGAAATTCATAGCAATACAGCCCTTCATCAAAAAAGAATAAAGATCTCAAATCAAAAACTTAACCAACCACCTAAAAGAATTAGAAGAACAAACAGAACCTAAAGTCAGCAAAAGGAAAGAAATCATAAAGATCAGAGGAAATCAATAAAATAGAGATTTGAAAAATAATAATAAAATCAAGAGCTGGTTCTTTGAAAGGGTAAACAAAATTGACAAACCTCTGGCCAAACTCACCCAGCAGAGGAGAAAAAGAGCTGAAATAAAATAAATAAAAGTGGGACGGACTGGGCCTTGGGGGTTAATAGATGTAGACTATTGCCTTTGGAATGGGTAAGCAATGAGATCCTTCTATATAGCTCTGGGAACTATATCTAGTCACTTATGATGGAGCATGAAAATGTGAGAAAAATGAATGTATACATGTAGGTGTAACTGGGTCACTTTGCTGTACAGTAGAAAATTGACAGAACACTGTAAACCAGCTACAATGCAAAAAATAAAAATTATTATTTAAAGAGAAATCTCAACAGATACTGCAGAAGTACAAAAAACCCATAAGAAAATAAGATGCACAATTAGATGTGAACAACTTTGACAACATAAAGAAATGGACAACTTTCTAGATATTTACAGCTTGCCAAAACTTAATCAAGAAGAAATAGATCAATCAAATGAAATTGAATACATAATGAAAACACTCCCTACAGACAAAAGTCCAGGGCCAGTGGTTTCACAGGCAAATTCTACCAAACATAAAAAGAACTCATACCTATCTTTCTTAAATTTTTCCAAAAGGTTGAAGAAGAAGGAACACTCCCAAAGACATGAAGCTACCATCACCCTAAAACCTAAACCATATAAAGAAAATACCAAAAAAGAAAATTATAGGCCAATATCTTTGATGAATATGGATGCAGAAATTCTCAATAAAATTTTAGAAAGCCAAATCCAGCAACATATAAAAAAGATCATGCATCACAACCAAATGGGATTCATCCCAAATTCACAAGGATGGTTCAACATATACAAACCAATCAAGGTCACATTAACAAAAGAAATGCCAAAAACGACATGATCATCTCAACATATGCAGAAAAGCATTTGACAAAATCTAATACCCATTCACGATAAAAACTCTTACCAAAGTGGGTATAGAAAGAACATACCTTAACATAATCAAAGCCATTGGTGACAAACCCACAACAAACCTAATGGAAGAGAAGCCTTACCACTAAAATCTGGAACAAGACAATGATGTTCACTCTCACCACTTTTATTCAACATAGTATTGGAAGTCCTAGCCACAGCAATCAGATAAACAAAAGAAATAAAAGGTATCTGAATTGGATGTGGAGAGGTAAAATGGGCACTATATGCAGATGGCATGGTCATGTATGTAGAAAACCCTAAGGACTCCACACAAAAACTACTCAAAATGATAAATTAATTCAGCAAAGGAGCAGGATACAAGATTAACATTCAGAAATTGGTTGCATTTTTGTATACTAACAATGAAATATTAGAACATAATATAAGACTACAATAAATTTTAAATCACCTCCCCCAAAATTAAATACCTAGCAATAAACCTGACCAAGGAGGTGAAAGACTTAATCATTAATTAAGGAAATTAAAGACAATTCAAAGAAATGCAAAGGTATTTGTTGCTCCTGGATTGGAAGAATTAGTATCATTAAAATGGCCATACTACCCAAAGCAAACTACAGATTCTGTGCAATCTCTATCAAATTTACCCATTTTTCACAGAATTAGAACAATCAAAACTTTATATGGAACAATAAAAGGCCCAGAATTGCCAAAGCAATCCTAAGGGGGTGTGGGGAAGGAGGCATAACTCCCCAGACTTCAGGCAATATTACAAAGCTACTTTTGTACAGTATTGGTACAAAAACGACATACAGACCAATGGAATACAAGAGAGAGCCCAGAAACAAATGCAGATAGTTAGGGTCAATTAATTTTTGACAGAGGAGGCAAGAATATAAAATGGGCAAAAGACAGTCTCCTCAGCAAGTGGTGCTGGGAAAACTGGACAGTTGCAGGTATATCAATGAAACTTGAACACATCCTCACACCATGCACAAAAAATAAACTCAAAATGGCTTAAAGACTGAAACATAGGACAAGACACAATGAAACTCATAGAACAGAAAACATTCTCTGGCATCAACCAAACAAATGTTTCTTAGGTCAGTCTCCCAAAGCAAGAGTAATAAAAACAAAATTAAACAAATGGGACCTAAGCAAACTTACAAGCTTTTGCACAGTGAAGGAAATAACAACAACAAAGACAACCTACAGAATGGGAGAAGAGAATTTCTTTTTTTTTTTTTCTTTTTTTTGTCTTTTTGTCTTTTGAGGGCTGCACCTGTGGCATATGGAGGTTCCCAGACTATGGGTCTAATCAGAGCTGTAGCCACTGGCCTATGCCACAGCCACAGAATTGCGAGATCCAAGCCATGTCTGCGATCTACCCCACAGCTCACAGCAACGCCAGATCCTTAACCCACTGAGTGAGGCCAGGGATCAAACGCACAACCTCATGGTTCCTAGTTGGATTCCTTTCTGCTGCACCATGATGGGAACTCCAGAAAATAGTTTCAAACATTGTAACTGATAAGAGCTTAATTTCCAGAATACACAAAAACTTATACAGCTCAAAAGCAAAAAACAAACACAATTTTAAAATGGACAGAAGTCCTAAATAGACATTTCACCAAAGAAGATATACAGATGGCCAGAAGGCACATGAGAAGATGCTCAACATCACTAATTATTAGAGAAATACAAATCATAACATGGAGGTTCCACCTCACAAACACTGGTCAGAATCGTCATCATTAGTAATTCTACAAATAACAAATCCTAGAAAGGGTGTGGAGAAAACGGACCCTCCTGCACCACTGGTGGGAATGTAAATTGGTACAATCACTATGGAAAACAGTATGGAGATACCTCAGAAAACCAAATATAGGACTACCATATGATCCAGCAATCCCAGTCCTAGGCATATATCCAGATAAAACTTTCATTTAAAAAAAGATACATGCACCACTATGTTCATAGCAGAACTATTCACAATAGCCAAGACATGGAAACAACCTAAATGTCCACTGACGGATGGACTAAGAATATGTGGTATATACACACAATGTAATACCACTCAGCCATAAAAAAAAAAAAATAATAATGCCATTTGCAGCAACATGCATGGAACTAGAGACTCATACTAAGAGAAGTAAGTCAGAATGAGAAAGACAAATACCATATGATATCACATATCTGGAATCTAATATATGGCACAACCCAAGCTATCTATAGAAAAGCAACAAACTTACGGACTTGCAGAATAGACTTGTGGTTGCCAAGGGGGAGGAGGAGGGAGTGGATAGACTGGGAGTCTGTGGTTAGTAGATGCAAACTATTGCTTTTGGAATGCTTAAGCAATTAGATTCTGCTGTATAGCCCAAGGAACTATATCTGATCACTTGTGATGGAACATAATGGAGGATAATCTGAAAAAAAGAATGTGTAAATATATATATGTATATGTGTGTGTGTGTGTGCATTACTAGGTTACTTTGCTGTACAGCAGAAATTGACAGAACATTATAAATCAAGTATAATAAAAAAAAAAAATATAATAGTTTGCATCTATTAATCCCAAACTCCCTGTCCGTTTCACTTCCTCCCCACTCCCCCTTGGCAATCATAAATCTGTTCTCTAAGTCTGTAAGTCTCTTTCTGTTTTCTAGATTGATATATTTGGTTTGGGCCGTATTTTACATTCCACATTTAAAGGATATCATATGGTATTTGTCTATCTTTTTTACTTACTTCACTTAGTATTATAATCTATAGTTGCTGTGAATGGCATTATTTTTTTTTTATGGCTGACTAGTATTCAATTGTGTATTGGCCAACAAACCTTCTTAAGGACGAACTTCCCATCTATTATTTTTGATAGATTAGCACTTGGTTCAAAGTTGAGTGCGGTTGGCCAGTTGAAAAAGTTTGTATTAATAAGCCTGGCCAAGTGACCCCTTAGGATTTTCAGCTTACAGAATAGGATAATATTCTCTGGTTTTCATAAAATTTCAAATGTTTGGAAAAAGTCGTGGCTTATATAAAGTTGATTACATAGTAAGAAATCAAAATATGTTAAATACATATTGTTTTCTACCTATCTAACTGTTCAACATCAGAATTGTATTACCAATAAGAAATGTTGTTTCTGAACACAGAAAAACTCTCTCCTCATGTAATCATTTGGCTTTAATAAATACATCACTTCCCTCTGTTAATGTGCTTTATTATTCCCTGCTTCAAAACAGAGGCACAATTTATTTCCTATTGCTGAAGTGCCACCAGGAAGCCTTCCCTAAAGCTGTTCTAAAGCAGGGCCAACCTGGTATATCTGCTCATAGCGTTCATACTCTTCCTTGGTAGTGGTTATAATCAAATAAGTAATCTTGTCACCATCCATTTTATGCATATCTTACCTGCTAGAATGTAATCTCCAGTCTGTGTTGATTTTTGTCCCAGTGTGCACTGCAAATGCTAAAGCAGTGATTTACACACAGTAGTAGGTCAATATACATATATATACTTTTTTCAGTGACAAAACAAAGTGGATTGAAGCTACATGGCATAACAGGGATGGTCTTGCACCTGAAGTCTACTAACATGTTTGGGGTGATTTTACCCAAGAGTTTGCTACAAAACATATAGTTCAACAGAGTCCACTTTCTACTCTAGCAGTGAAAAATATTAGAATTATAGTCTGAAGGACCCAAATTGTGACAGAAGAATATAGTTTTGGAAGTATTGAGGTGAACTTTGAAATCTAGAAATACTAAATTATGATATTTCTTTAAAAAATGATTATTTCAAATATTTTAAATATTATAGGGAAGAGAAATTATTTTAAAACACTTTTAAGATGTAAGGGAATCTTTTATGATGTTGAATTTAAGATACATATTGAAACACTAATATGTTAAAAATTTTGAGAGAGAATCATTCTTCTTATTTCTGGATGAAGCTAGAACAGGGCTGAGGGTCAAAGTTTTGGTGTTTCTAAGCCCTAAGAGAATTATGATGCCTGTGAGAATATTTTAAAAATGAAAAAAACCTTTCTTTTAATAAACAGCAAATAAGATATGTCCTAATATTAATGTTCTATATTTTATTTTGGTCTAAAAGAAGAAGAGATAACTTGTTAGCATTTATCTCAGTGTGATTCTATGGGTGAATAAAATAGGAAATTCTCAACACTAAAATATTAAAATCCAATTGCCTAGTAATTGAGAGTATTTCATTTATAATTCCTGGTCCTTTTTTTTAGAATTGTCACTTGTAATGTTAATAGATTTGTTAATAATTTTGTTCCTTCATAAAATATCAAATTTAAATAAATAATGCTATTCTTTGAAAGAGAGTAGCAGAGAATAAACTTGGTCCTCTCATTATTTTCCTTAGATGATATGCATCATGAGTCTCCTTTATGAAACAATACAAGTTTAAACGTTCTGAGAGTATATTACAAAATGCATAATGGAAAGGTAAAAGTGTGCAGTGAAGTGAGGTATTAATTTAACATGATTAAATTTTTAATGAAGGTTTGTCACAAACCACCAACCACCAGCTACAATATTTGCAATATAAAAAGAATCTAACACCCACTGCACAATTGATCACAGATAGTTAATTTTTATTTAATTAATTTATTTACTTCTCCAACAATATAATTTGATTCTGTAGTCAGCCAACATTTTGCCCTAAATTACTGCATACAAATGAATTCCTCATTTAAAATATTAGGGGACAAACTGGAAATATTAATTATCTCTAATAAAAATAATAACCTCAGATTAAATCAGAGTGTTCTTATAAATTTGGCAGTCATTAAATAGATCAGATAAAATTTTCAAGTTGATTTTTTTTTTGTTTTTTTGTTTTTTTTGTCTTTTTGCCATTTCTTGGGCTCCTCCCACAGCATATGGAGGTTCCTAGGCTAAGGGTCGAATCAGAGCTGTAGCCACCAGCCTACACCAGAGCCACAGCAACACAGGATCTGAGCCGCATCTGCAACCTACACCACAGCTCACAGCAACGCTGGATCCTTAACCCACTGAGCAAGGCCAGGGATTGAACCCGCAACCTCATAGTTCCTAGTCGGATTCGTTAACCACTGAGCCACTACAGGAACTCCAAAGTTTTCAAGTTTATAATGAAAACCTTTTAATACTGTTTAATTTAGTTAAAACATATCTAAGTACATGGCACATTTTGTTTAGATTTTGTCTCCCTGAAGATTATAATTCATTATAATTTTTATATTCTTCTTCTTTTATCATATGCCCATATATTTAAAACTTTGCAGATTATGATTTTGAAAAGAAAATGGGAAGTTTAGAGGAAAAGTATATATATATATTAATAAAACAATAAAACCTGCTATCATCTTACAAGTATTATGATACATTAAAGGTCAACACTAAGATGGCAGAGTAGAAGGACTAGAGATTACCTTCTCTCATAAAATAAAGTTACAACAAACTGCTGAACAACCTTTAAACAAATTGACTACAAACTATCACAAAAAGATATCCTACTCCAGAAGACAAAGAGGAAAAGATATCAAGATGGTAGAAGGGGCAGTTACATGATATAAGCAACCCCATATCCTCTGGGTGGGCAGCCCGCAGGCTGGAATGTAACTGTATCACAGAGACTAACTTATGGGAGTGAGAGCTCTGAGCCTCACACCAAGTTCCCAAGCCTGAGGAGCTGGCATTGGGAGAAATAATGCCTGGAACATTTGGTAGTGAGGGCCAGCAGGGTTTGTGTGCAGGAGCTCCACAGGAGTGTGGGAAATGGAGACTCCATTCTTGAAAGGTGTGCAAAGCCTTTCATGTGCACTGGGTCCCAGGGCAGAGCAGAGACTCCATAGGAATCTGGGTCTGACCTGACTGCAGTTCTTGGAGGATTCCCTGGGAAAATGGGGTGGTTGTGGCTTCTTCTGGGGGAAGGACACTGGAGGCAAAGTTCTCAGGAATCATCCTCAGTGTGTGCTCCTCTGGACTTGGCCATTTTGGAAAAAACCTGGCCTCACCCATCAGTGCTGAGAGGCCTGAAGCCAAAAAATAATCCAGTCTGGAACACAGCCCACTCATCAGCAAACAGGCTGCCTAAAGAGCCCCCACTTACACAGTCACCTCACCTGGAGACAAAGCCCCAGACACCAGAGGGATATGAATCAGCTCCACCTTCAGTGGGCAAACATCAGTCCCTCCCATCAGGAAGCTTACAGTAAGCCCCCATACCAACTTCAGCCACAAGGGGGGTGGACATCAGAAGCCAGAGAGGCTACACCTCTATTGTCTGCATAAAAGGAGATCACACCAAAAATCTATACAAAATGAAAAAGCAAAGAATTATTACTCAGATAAAGGAGTAAGCAAAAATGTCAGAAAAATAACTAAGTGATCTGGAGATTACCAACTTCCATGAAAAATCTTTAGACTGATGATAGTAAAGATGATTCAAAATCTTGGAAATAAACTGAAGGCAAAGATTGATAAATTACAAGAAACACCGAGGAAAGAAATAGAAGATTTAAGGGTTAATCAAGCAAACATGCAAATCACAGTAACCAAAATAAAAAAAAAAATCAAAGAAGCAACCAACAGCAGAATATAGGAGGCAGAAGAATGAATAAATGAGATGGAGGAAAGACTAGTCAAAATCACTTCTGTGGAACAGAAAAGAGAAAAAAGACTGAAAAGAAATGAAGCCAGTCTAACAGAATTCTGGGACAATGTTAAATGCACAACATCCATATTATAGGGGTGCCAGAAGGGGAAAAGAAAGGGCCAGAGAAAATATTTGAAGAGATAATAGCTGAAAACTTCCCTAATATGTGAAAGGAATCACTCACTCACTTCCAGGAAGTACAAGTACCATATAAAATAAACCCAAGGAGGAACACCCCGAGACACATATTAATCAAAATGACCAAAATTAAAGACAAAGAGAAAATACTTAAAGCAGCTATGGAAAATAAATAAATAACATACAAGGGAAGCCTGATAAGGTTATCAAAAGATTTTTCAGCAGAAACTGCAGGCCAGAAGGGAGTGGCACAATATACTTAAAATGATGAAAGGAAAAAACCTCCAACCAATATTACTTTCTCCAGCAAGGCTCTCATTCAGATTTAAAGGAGAAATCAAAAGCTTTACAGATAAGCAAAAGCTAAGAGAATTCAGCACCACCAAACCAGTTTTACAACAAATACTGAAGGAACTTCTCTAGGTGGAAAAGAAAAGGGCCACAACTCAAAAAAAAAAATATTACAAGTGACAAGGCTCACTAGTAAAGGCATACACATAAGTCAAGGTGGGAAATCATCCACACACAAACATGCTTCCAAAATCTGAAATTGTGAGAAGAGGCTACAAATATAGGCCATAGGAGATAAACTTGAAATTAAGAGACTAGCAACTGAAAAAAATCTTGTATATCTATATACTCCTATATCTAAACTTGAGGCTAACTGCAAAACAAAAATCTACAGTAGATACAACACTAAAGATAGTCATCAAACCACAAGAGAAGAGAACAAGAGAAAGGAAGAATAAAGGCCAACAAAACAAATCCAAAACTGTTGATAAAATGGCGATAAGAACATACATATCAATAATTACCTTAAATGTAAATGGACTAAATGCCCCAACCAAAAGACATAGGCAGGCTGAATAGATACAAAAACAAGACCCATATATATATACACTGTCTTCAAGAGACCCACTTCAGTTCTAGGGACACACAAATTGAAAGTGAGAGGAGGGATGAAAATATTCCATGAAAATGGAAATCAAAAGAAAGCTGCAGTAGCAATGTTCATATCAGACAAAATAGACCTTAAAATAAAGATTATAAGAGACAAAAAATGACATTACATAGTGATCAAAGGATCAATCCAGGAAGATATAACAATTATAAATACATATGACCCAACATAGGATCACTTCAATATATAAGGCAACTGCTAACAGCCTTAAAAGGAGAAATCAACAGTAACACAATAATAGCAGAGGATGTTAACACCCCATTTACAGAAAAGGACAGATCATCCAGAAAAAAAAACCAATAAGGAAACACAGGTTTTAAATGATACATTAGACCAGATGGACTTAATAGGTGTTTATAGAATATTCTATCCAATAGAATACACATTCCTCTCAAGTGCACCCAGGACATTCTCTAGGATAGATCACATTCTGGACCACAAATCAAACCTCAGTAATTTTAAGAAAGCTGAAATCATATCAAGCATATTTTGCAACCACAACACTGTATCACTGGAAGTCAACAATAAGAAAAAAAAAAACTGCAAAAAACACAAACACATGGAAACTACACAACACGCTACTAGCCAACCAATGGATCACTGAATAAATCAAAGGGGAAATTAAAAAATACATAGAAGCAAATGGCAACAAAGATACAACAAAACTTATGGGATGTAGCAAAAGCAGTTCTATGAGGGAAGTTTATAGAAATGCAAACCTATCAGAAAACAAGAAAAAGCTCAAATGAACAACCTAACTCTACACCTAGAGCAACTAGAAAGGGAAGAACAGAAAAGACCCAAAGTTAGCAGAAGAAAAGAAATCATAAAGATCAGAGCAGAAATAAATGAAATAGAAATGAAGAAAACCATAGAAAAGATCAATGAAACTAAAAGGCGGTTCCTTGAAAGGATAAATAAAATTGATAAAACCTTAGCCAGGCTCAGCAAGAAAAAAGAGAGAGAGAGAGAACTCAAATCAGTAAAATTGGGAAATCACAGAACTACAAAGGATTATAAGAGAGTACTATGAGAAAATATATGCCAAGAAATAGACAGCCTAGGAGAAATGGACAAATGCTTAGAAAAGTACAGTCTTCCAAGACTATACCAAAATGAAATAGAAAAGATTAATGGATGAATCACAAGTACTGAAATTGAAACTGATTAAAAAAACTTCCAACAAACAAAAGTCCAGGACCAGATGGGTTCACAGGAGAATTCTATCAAAAATTTAGAGAAGAGTTAACACTTATCCTGAAACTATTCCAAAAAATTGTAGAGGAAGGAACACTCCCAAACTCATTCTAGGAGGCTACCATTAACCTGATACAAAAAACAGACAAAGATACCATTAAAAATGAAAATTATAGGCCAATATCACTAATGAACATAGATGCAAAAATTCTCAATTAAATACTAGCAAACCTAATCCAACAATACATTAAAAGAATTGTACACCATCATCAAGTGGAATTTATCCCAGGGATGCAAGGATTTTTCAATATATACAAATCCATTAGTGTGATACACCACATTAACAAACTGAAGAATAAAAATCATATGATCCTCTCAATAGACACAGAAAAAGCTCTTGTCAGAATCCAACACCCATTTCTGATACCCCCCCCAAGAAAGAGGGCATAGAGGGAAGCTATATCAACATAATAAAGCCCATATATGGCAAACCCACAGCTAACATCATTCTCAATGGAGAAAAGCTGGAAGTATTCCTGCTGAGATAAGGACTAAGACAAGGATGTCTGTTCTCACCACTACTATTCAACATAGTTTTGGAAGTCCTAGTCACAGCAATCAGAGAAGATAAATATAAAAGGAATCCAAATTGGAAAGGACGAAGTAAAACTATCACTATTTGCAGATGACATGATGTTGTACCTAGAAAATCCTAAAGACTATACCAGAAAACTATTAGAACTCATCAGTGAATTTGGCAGTCACAGGATACAAAATTAATACATAGATTTCCACTGCATTTCTATATACTATCAATGAAGGATCAGAAAGAGAAATTAGGGAAACAACCCAATTTACCATTGCATCAAAATAATAAAATACCTAGGAATAAACCTACCTAAAGAGACCAAACACGTGTTCTCTGAAAAGCATAAGATGCTGATGAAAGAGATCAAAGACGACACAAACAGATGGAAAGATATACCATGCTCTTGGATTGGAAGAATCAATACTGTCAAAATGACTATACTACCAAAGGCAATCTACAGATTCAATGCAACCCCTATCAAAGTACCAAGGGCAATTTCCACAGGACTAGAACAAAATATTTTAAAGTTTGTTTGGAAGCACAAAAGACCCAGAATAGCCAAAGATATCCTGAGAAAGAAAAATGGAGCTGGAGGAATCAGGCTCCCTGACTTCAGACTATACTAAAAAGCTATAGTCATAAAAGCAATATGGTACTGGCACAAATACAGAAATATAGATCAATGGAGCAGGATAGAAAGCTCAGAATTAAACCCACACACCTACAGTCAACGAATCTTTGACAAAGGAGGCAAGAATATGCAGTGGAGAAAAAGACAGTCCCTTCAATATGTGGTGCTGAGGAAACTGGACAGCTACATGTAAAAGAATGAAATTAGAACACTCCCTAACCATACACAAAAATAAACCCCAAATGGATAAAGACCTAAATATAAGATTGGACACTATAAAACTCTTAGAGGAAAATATAGGCTGGAAACTCTCTGACATAAACCACATCAATATCTTCTCAGATCCACCTCCTAGGGTAATGACAACAAAAACAAAAATAAACAAATGAGACCTAATTAAACTTAAAAATTTCTGCACAGCAAAAGAAACCCTAAACAAAACAAAAAGACAACCCACAGATTGGGAGAAAATGTTTGCAAATGAAGTGACTGATGAGTTATTAACCTCCAAAATATATAAATACCTCCTGCAGATTGATACCAAAAAACAAACAACCCTATAAAAAAAGGGGGCAGAAATCTAAACAGACAGTTCTCCAAAGAAAACATGCAGATGTCCAGAGAACACATGAAAAGATGTTCAACATCACTAATTATTAGATAAATGCTAATCAAAACTACTATGAGGTACCACCTTTTATCAGCCATAATGGCCATCATCAAAAAGTCTGCAAACAATAAATGCTGGAGAGGATGTGGAGAAAAAGGAACCCTGTTATACTATTGGTGGGATTGTAAATTGGTGCAACCACTGTGGAAAACAGTTTGGAGATTCCTCAGAAAACTAAAAATAGATTACTATCTGATCCAGCAATCCCACTCCTGGGCATCTATCCAGAGATAGATGTACTCCAATATTCATTGCAGCACTATTTAAAATAGCCAAGACATGGAAGCAACCTAAATGTCTGTTGATAGAGGAGCTGATAAAGATGATGTGGTACATTTATACAATGGAATACTACTCAGCCATAAAAAGGAATGAGATAATGGCATTTGCAGCAACATAGACATACTTAGAAATTATCATGCTAAGTGAAGTTAGACAGTGAGACACCAACATGATATACTATCACTTATATGTGGATTCTTAAAAAATGATACCATGAACTTCTTAGCAGAACAGATACTGACTTAACAGACTTTGAAACAATTATGGTTTCCAAAGGAGACAGTTTGGGGAGGGGGGCTGGGTGTTTGGGTTAGAAATGCTCTAAAATTGGGTTGTGATGATCATTGCACAACTATAAATATAATAAAATTCATTCAGTTAAAAAAAATCAACACTGATTTCACAGATAAGTTCTCCAAAATTCCTGTGATTTGGTATTCATATTGGTGATACTTACCTGGTGAGCATATTTTCATCAGATGGCCACTAGTAGTCACTGTGACTCAATGTTTGGTCATGGGCGTCTTTTTCAAGCTTTATTCTCTCTAGGTCATTCTACTCAGGCTCATGGATTCAACTACTCACAAGACTCACAGTTTGTATATTCAATTAGGACATCTCTATGATTTCTATACTCAAAGAAATCTAAAAGTCAAAGAATTCAAACTTCATGACTTTTTAAATGCTATTATCATCCATCCATTAAATAAACCAGTGCCTCAGAATTCATCTTTGACACCTCTCTTTCCTTGAATGTACATACTTAATTCACAATTTAGGAGTTCCCCCTATGGCCCAATGGGATAGGCAGCAGTTCTACAGCACCAGGATATAGGTTCCACCCTTGGCCTGGTGCTGCTGCAGTTGCAGCATAGGTGACAACTGAGGTATGGATCTTATCCCTGGCCTGGGAACTCCATACGTGGCAAGTTGGCCAAAAAAGAAAAGAAAACAACAATAAAAGCAGTTCACAATTTAGTCCTTTTAACTTTATCTTTTATCCATCTCCTACAACAAATTCAAATTTGGTCAACTGACACTTCATATTGATCATTAAAATACATTTTACTACATCTAGCATGGTCTTTCATCTAAACAAGATCATAGATTCCACTACTAAGTAAAAATGGAGTTCCCACTCCCATTGCTTAAAATATATCAACAAAATTTAATAAAGTCTTATACCTATTTTTAATATTATCTTGTTGATGTCTGTTTCCATTATTAGATTAAAACTCACTGAAGGCAGAGCCCAACTGCTTTTGACACATTTCTTTATTGCCAGATATTACTAGGAACTAACTAAACATTTTTGGAAAGAAGGAAGGAACTATCACATTGTGTCCTCCCTCTAAATGAATTAAAATAGTTTCTTTTCCCACCAAATGCTTCTTTAAACATAGTATAATTGTTGCATTTGTTTAAGAGAGTGATATAGGCCTGTGTAAAGATTACCCACTTGTTTCACTATGGTAAATCAAATAATAATAATTTTTATTATATCATTCCCAAATTATAAAATCAACATACATAAATAAGAGTTATCAGTTAATCTGAACTATTTCCCATCCATCAATTAAAAAAAACAAGCAAAATAAGTATAAATTACATTGATAACTCTGATAGAATTGGAAAATGTTTTGTGTTTTTCCAACTATGAGAAATATCAATGATTGTCCAAAACACTACAACATTTATGGAATTTCCATTTAGAACATACGCTGAAAGTTTTTTTTTTGTTTTTTTTTTTTGTTTGTTTGTTTTTTTTTTAATTAAATTTTATTTTCCCACTGTACAGCAAGGGGGTCAGGTTATCCTTACATGTATACATTACAATTACAGTTTTTCCCCCACCATTTCTTCTGTTGCAACATGAGTATCTAGACATAGTTCTCAATGCTATTCAGCGGGATCTCCTTGTAAATCTATTCTACGTTGTGACTGGTAAGCCCAAGCTCCCGATCCCTCCCACTCCCTCCCCCTCCCATCAGGCAACCACAAGTCTCTTCTCCAAGTCCATGATTGATTTTCTTTTCTGAGGAGATGTTCATTTGTGCTGGATATTAGATTCCAGTTATAAGTGATGTCATATGGTATTTGTCTTTGTCTTTCTGGCTCATTTCACTCAGTATGAGATTCTCTAGTTCCATCCATGTTGCTGCAAATGGCATGATGTCATCCTTTTTTATGGCTGAGTAGTATTCCATCGTGTATATATACCACATCTTCCGAATCCAATCCTCTGTCGATGGACATTTGGATTGTTTCCATGTCCTGGCTATTGTGAATAGTGCTGCAATGAACATGCGGGTGCATGTGTCTCTTTTAAGTAGAGCTTTGTCCGGATAGATGCCCAAGAGTGGGATTGCAGGGTCATATGGAAGTTCTATGTATAGGTTTCTAAGGTATCTCCAAACTGTTCTCCATAGTGGCTGTACCAGTTTACATTCCCACCAACAGTGCAGGAGGGTTCCCTTTTCTCCACAGCCCCTCCAGCACTTGTTATTTGTGGATTTATGAATGATGGCCATTCTGACTGGTGTGAGGTGGTATCTCATGGTAGTTTTGATTTGCATTTCTCTTATAATCAGCGATGTTGAGCATTTTTTCATGTGTTTGTTGGCCATCTGTATATCTTCCTTGGAGAAATGTCTATTCAGGTCTTTTGCCCATTTTTCCATTGATTGATTGGCTTTTTTGCTGTTGAGTTGTATAAGTTGCTTGTATATTCTAGAGATTAAGCCCTTGTCAGTTGCATCATTTGAAACTATTTTCTCCCATTCTGTAAGTTGTCTTTTTGTTTTCTTTTGGGTTTCCTTTGCTGTGCAAAAGCTTTTCAGTTTGATGAGGTCCCATGGGTTTATTTTTGCTCTAGTTTCTATTGCTTTGGGAGACTGACCTGAGAAAATATTCATGATGTTGATGTCAGAGAGTGTTTTGCCTATGTTTTCTTCTAGGAGTTTGATGGTGTCCTGTCGTATATTTAAGTCTTTCAGCCATTTGGAGTTTATTTTTGTGCATGGTGTGAGGGTGTGTTCTAGTTTCATTGCTTTGCATACAGCTGTCCAGGTTTCCCAGCAATGCTTGCTGAATAGACTTTCCTTTTCCCATTTGATGTTCTTGCCTCCCTTGTCAAAGATTAATTGACCATACGTGTCAGGGTTAATTTCCAGATTCTCTATTCTGTTCCATTGGTCTGTCTGTCTGTTTTGATACCAGTACCACACTGTTTTGATGACTGTGGCTTTGTAGTATTTCTTGAAGTCTGGGAGAGTTATGCCTCCTGCTTGGTTTTTGTTTCTCAGGATTGCTTTGGCAATTCTGGGTCTTTTGTTGTTCCATATAAATGTTTGGATTGTTTGTTCTAGTTCTGTGAAAAATGTCCTGGGTAATTTGATAGGGATTGCATTGAATCTGTAGATTGCTTTGGGTAGGATGGCCATTTTCACAATATTAATTTTCCAATCCAGGAACATGGAATATCTTTCCATTTCTTTACATCTTCTTTGATTTCTTTGATTAAGGTTTTATAGTTCTCGGCATATAGGTCCTTTACCTCTTTGGTTAGGTGTATTCCGAGGTATTTGATTTTGTGAGGTACAATTTTAAAAGGTATCGTATTTTTGTATTCCTTTTCTAATGCTTCATTGCTGGTATACAGAAATGCAACTGACTTCTGAATGTTAATCTTATATCCTGCCACTTTGCTGAATTTATTAATCAGTTCAAGGAGTTTTGGGGTTGAGTCCTTAGGGTTTTCTAGGTATAGAATCATGTCATCTGCATACAGTGACAGTTTGATCTCTTCTCTTCCTATATGGATGCCTTTGATTTCTTTTGTTTGTCTAATTGCTGTGGCTAAGACTTCCAAAACTACGTTGAAGAGCAGTGGTGAGAGTGGGCATCCCTGTCTTGTTCCAGATTTGAGTGAGAAGGCTTTCAGTTTTTCCCCATTGAGGATTATATTTGCTGTGGGTTTATCATAAATGGCTTTGATTATATTCAGGAATGTTCCCTCTATACCCACTTTGGCGAGGGTCTTGATCATGAATGGATGTTGAACTTTGTCAAATGCTTTTTCTGCATCTATTGAGATGATCATATGATTTTTGACTTTTTTTTTGTTAATGTGGTGTATGATGTTGATTGATTTGCGTATGTTGAACCATCCTTGTGAACCTGGGATGAACCCAACCTGGTCATGGTGTATAATTTTTTTGATATGTTGTTGGATTCGGTTGGCTAAGATTTTGTTGAGAAGTTTTGCATCTATATTCATCAATGATATTGGGCGATAGTTTTCTTTTTTGGTGGTATCTCTGCCTGGTTTTGGAATGAGGGTGATGGTGGCCTCATAGAATGTCTTTGGGAGTATTCCTTCTTCTTCAACCTTTTGAAAGAGTTTAAGGAGGATGGGCACCAATTCCTCTTTATATGTTTGATAGAATTCACCTGTGAAGCCATCTGGTCCTGGGCTTTTATTTGTAGGGAGTGATTTTATGACCTCTTCAATTTCATTTCTAGTGATTGGTCTGTTCAGTTGGTCTGTTTCTGCTTGATTCAGTTTTGGCAGGCTGTAAGATTCTAGAAAATTGTCCATTTCTTCCAGATTGTCAAACTTATTGCCATATAGTTGTTCATAGTATTCTCTTATGGTTTTTTGTATTTCTGCTGTATCCGTTGTGATTTCTCCTTTTTCATTTATAATTTTGGTGATTTGGGTTCTTTCTCTCCTCTTTTTAGTGAGTCTGGCCAGGGGTTTATCAATTTTGTTCACCTTTTCAAAGAACCAGCTCTTGGTTTTATTAATTTTCTCTATTGTTTTTTGAGTCTCTATTTTATTGATTTCTTCTTTGATCTTTACAATTTCCTTCCTTCTGCTGACTTTAGGACTTCTTTGTTCTTCTTTTTCTAATTCATTTAGGTGGAGGGTTAAGTTGTCAATTTGGGATCTTTCTTCTTTTTTGAGAAAGGCCTGGATTGCTATAAATTTCCCTCTGAGCACTGCTTTCGCAGCATCCCATAGATTTTGAGAGGTTGTGTCTTCATTATCATTTGTTTCAAGATAGTTTTTAATTTCCTTCTTGATTTCCTCATTGACCCATTGGTTTTTTAGTAGCATGTTGTTTAGTCTCCATGGAGTAGGTTTTTTCTCTTTCCTTTTCCCATGGTTGATTTCTAATTTCATGGCATTGTGGTCAGAGAAGATACTTGAGATAATTTCTATGCTCCTAAATTTATTGAGATTCGCTTTATGTCCCAATATGTGGTCGATTCTTGAGAATGTTCCATGAGCATTTGAGAAGAATGTGTATTCTGATTTTTTTGGATGTAGTGTCCTGAAGATATCAATTAAGTCTAACTTTTCTATTGTTTCCTTTAGGATCTCTGTTGCTTTATTGGTTTTCTGTCTAGAGGATCTGTCCATTGATGTGAGGGGGGTATTTAGGTCTCCTACTATGATTGTATTCTCATCAATATCTCCCTTTATGTCTGTTAATATTTGTTGTATGTATCTGGGTGCTCCTATGTTTGGGGCATATATGTTGATGATAGTAACATCCTCTCCTTGGATGGATCCCTTAATCATTAAATAGTGTCCTTCTTTGTCTTTCTTTATGTCTTTTGTTTTAAAGTCTATTTTGTCTGATATGAGCGTTGCAACTCCTGCTTTTCTGTCATGTCTATTGGCATGAAATACTTTTCCCCAGCCTTTCACTTTCAATCTATATGTATCTTTTGTCCTAAGGTGAGTTTCTTGTAGGCAGCATATTGAAGGTTTTTGCCGTTTTATCCACTCAGCCATTCTGTGTCTTTTGATTGGGGCATTCAGTCCATTGACATTTAAGGTGATAATTGATAGATGATTATTTATTGCCATTTGATTCTATGGTTCTCCATTCTTCTTTTTTTTTTTTTTTTTTTTTTTTTTTTTTTTTGGTTGGATGGTCTCCTGTTATTATCTGCTTGAGTGTATTTTTTTTTTTCATTTTTTGCAAATGCAATATTTGGTTTTGGCTTGTGGTTGCCCTGTTTTTTAAGTATGCTAACCCCTTCCCATAATTGTGTGTTTTAGCCTGATGGTCCTGTAAGTTCAAACACTTCATTATTATATTAAAATTAAGAAGAGAGACATACATACAAACAAAAAGGATTATTTACCTCCTAACATCCCTTGCCCACATTTTATGGTTTTGATGACTCTTTTTTATTTTTTTCTTTTTAATTTTATTTTGTTTGAAGCATGTTCATGATTAAATCTGTATGCTGGCTTATTTGAGTGACTGCTCTCTGATTGTATCTTCCTCAGTCCTAGTTCTTCCTCTTCTTCTTCTTCTTCTTTTTTTTTTTTTTTTCTTTTCTTTTTTCTTCCCTTTCCTTCCTTTCTTTTTGGTTTAGAGAAGCCCTTTCAATATTTCCTTTAACCTGGGTTTTGTGTTGCTGTATTCTTTAAGTTTTTGTTTGTTGGGAAAAATTTTTATTTCCCCTTCTATTTTAAATGATATTCTTGCTGGATAAAGTATTCTAGGTTGCATATTTTTTCCTTTGAGCACTTTAAATATCTCTTGCCATTCCCTCCTGGCCTGTAGTGTTTCTGTAGAGAAATCAGCTGATATTCTTATGGGGGTTCCCTTGTAGGTAACATTCTGGTTTTCTCTTGCTGCCTTTAGGATCCTCTCTTTATCACTAACTTTTGCCATTTTTATTATGATGTGTCTTGGTGTGGGTCTGTTTGGGTTCAGTTTGTTTGGGGCCCTCTGTGCTTCTTGTATCTTGAATCCAGTATCCTTTAGATTTGGGAAGTTTCCAGCGATAATTTCTTCAAATATATTTTCCATTCCTTTATCTTTTTCTACTCCTTCTGGAATTCCTATTATGCGTAGATTGGCCCGTTTTATATTATCCCATAGGTCTCTTATATTGCTTTCCAGTTTTTTGATTCGCTTTTCTGTCTGTTGACCAGATTGAGTGATTTCCATTATTCTATCTTCCATATCACTGATTCGTTCTTCTGCATTATTCATTCTGGTTTTTACTGCCCCTAGTTCAGTTTGCATCTCTGCAAATGAATGTTCTAGTTTTTCTTGGCTCCTCCTTATATTTTCTAGCTCCTTTCTGAGGGTATCTGCATTGCTGTTCATATCTTCTCTTAATTCCTTCAGTATTTTCACTATTTCTCTTTTGAACTCCAGGTCTGTCAGACTGCAGAGATCAGTTTCATTGTTGACTGTTTTAGGTGAGTTCTCCTGTTGGTTTGACTGGGGGTGGTTTCTCAGCTTCTTCATCTTGCTTGTTGTCTTCTTTCTCCTGAGGGAGTTGTACTCTCCGTTATCGGATAGTGTTTGCCTTGTCACTGCCCTGGAATATTTCCTGAGGGCTGTCGTTGTTGGTCAATCTTTTTTTGAGGCAGTGTGGCTTTTCTGGAGTGTTGATGGGACTAACAGTGTTTCTTTGAAGCAAAGGAGGACTTCCTGAGGGCAGACAGGACTGGGAGGTCCACCCCACGATGGTAGCAGATTTCACTTGGTTCTCAGCACCCCCTGGGGTCTTGGGCGGGTAACAGGGCCCTTGGAGACTCAAGAGGTTCCTCCCCAGGGCAGCCCGACTCAGAAAGACCGTCTGAGATCTTTTCCCGATTCGGCCAGGCTTGTTGCAGCTTTTCTGGGCTGCAGGGGGTCCTGCCTGGAGCTGGCAGTCCTATGCAGCTGGTCCACTAGGTCTCAGCACCCCTTGGGGTCTTGGGCGGGTAGCAGGGCCCTTGGAGACTCAAGAGGCTCCTCCCCAGGACAGCCTGACTCAGAAAGACCGTCTGAGATCTTTTCCCAAGTCGGCCAGGCTTGTTGCAGCTTTTCTGGGCTGCAGGGGGTCCTGCCTGGAGCTGGCAGTCCTATGCAGCTGGTCCACTAGGTCTCAGCACCCCTTGGGGTCTTGGGCGGGTAGCAGGGCCCTTGGAGACTCAAGAGGCTCCTCCCCAGGACAGCCCGACTCAGAAAGACCGTCTGAGATCTTTTCCCGATTCGGCCAGGCTTGTTGCAGCTTTTCTGGGCTGCAGGGGGTCCTGCCTGGAGCTGGCAGTCCTATGCAGCTGGTCCACTAGGTCTCAGCACCCCTTGGGGTCTTGGGCGGGTAGCAGGGCCCTTGGAGACTCAAGAGGCTCCTCCCCAGGACAGCCCGACTCAGAAAGACCGTCTGAGATCTTTTCCCAATTCGGCCAGGCTTGTTGCAGCTTTTCTGGGCTGCAGGGGTCCTGCCTGGAGCTGGCAGTCCTATGCAGCTGGTCCACTAGGTCTTAGCACCCCCTGGGGTCTTGGGCGTGTAGCAAGGCCCTTGGAGACTCAAGAGGCTCCTCCCCGGGGGAGCCCGTCTCAGAAAAACCGTCGGAGAATTAGGTCGATCTATTCACGGCCTGGCTAGGCTTGTTCTAGCTTTTCTGGGCTGCAGGCCTTTTTTAGGGGGCTGGTGGTGTTTGGTGCTGCTCTGTGGAAGTGTAGCCCCTCCAAAGGGCAAGCAGGCCTGTGCAGGGAGAGCCCCTGCGGTGGTAGGCTTCAGGCAATTGTTGAGGCCAGCCCTCCTGGATGGCAGGCAGCCCCAGGTTCGGCGAGAGCGGAGGGGGTGGCGGGGGTGGGGGGAGGGAATGCACTGGGAAGCACAGCTTTCTGCTAGCTAGCGGGCCTGTAAGCTTGTTGTGGCGTGGGGGGTATTCTATGGGGACCCACCCCTTCTTCTCTCCCCTCCCCAGCACGGGCGCAGACCAGGCTCTTCTCCCAGGTTCCCTCTGAGGCGGCTTTCCACTTCCCCGCCCCTAGAGTATTGCTCCCTTCCTCTGTGACAGCTTTGTTTTCTAGTCTCCCAGGCAGTCTCTGCCCCGTCGAATGGTTTAGAGACCTCCCAAGCAGTTTCCGCTCTTCCCCGCCCCCCTAGCCCGGGGACTAATCTCTGGAGCCGAGGTCTCGGTGCCCAGCCCCCCCCCCCCAGGCGTCCCCCGGCCCTTTCTTGGGGACTAACCTTCGGAGGCGAGGTCTCGGTGCCCAGCCCCAACCCAGGCGTCCCCCGGCCCCCTCTCGGGGACCAACCTTCAGAGTTGAGGTCTCGGTGCCCAGCCCCCACCCAGGCGTCCCCCAGCCCTTTCCCGGGGACTAACCTCTGGAGCCGAGGATTCGGTGCCCAGCCCCCACCCAGGCGTCTCAATTTTTGGTGACTGTGCCCGTAGTTCAGATGGTCCGTTGGGTTCTTGATCATTTTTCCGTACTCCGACTTACTGCTACACTCTTCTCTGCATCTGGAGATTCCTCCGGTTCGTTTGATCTTTCCCCCGGTAGGAGACTTTCCAGGGTGCGGGATCCCTTTCTCCTCCGCAGTTCCCTTTCGGGAGCGCCCGTCCCGCTCGGATTCACCTTCTCTCACTCTCCTCTTTTCTCCCGTTCTGCCCAATAATGTCACGAATTTCTTGCCGTTATTGGAGTTTAGGTTCCTCTGCCAGCGATTGGTTGTTGTTCTGTGCGAGTCATTTCTTCTGTAGATGTGCTTTTTTTGTTGTGTTTGTGGGAGAGGGCGAGCGTGTCCCCCTACTCCTCCGCCATCTTGTCCTTCCTGTCTGAAAGTTTTATTTGTACTACATTTTCACAGATTAGATAAAAATTAGTGAAAATATTCTTATAGTTATTCTACAAAATTGAATTTAATGAGTTAAAATATACACACAGTGTTATCTCCTTGAATATTTTCCTGAACCATGTGAGGATTATTGAAAATATTCTATGAGTTGCCCCCTGGTTGCTTAGCAGTTAAGGATCTGATATTGTCACTGCTATGGTGCAGGTTCTATGCCTGGCATGGGAACTTCTGCATGCTTCATGTGCAATTACCCCACACAAAAAAATAAAATATTTTCTTAGTTTTTCAGAGATCCAGAACCTTTGACACATACTAGGTTTTTATATTTTAATTTTTGATGTTTAAATTATCTTGAAACATTTACCTCATTGTCATCTCTATTTTCTTAAATTTTATCATTTTACATGATACAAAATGCCCACAAGTATGAACATCAAGAAAAATACTCATAGTTCCAATTGTGGCTCAGTGGGTTAAAAACCAGACTAGTATCCATGAGGATGCAGGTTCAATCCCTGTCCTTGCTTAGTGGGTTAAGGATCCAGTGTTGCCATAAGCTGCAGTGTAGCTCACAGATGTGGCTCGGATCTATTGCTGCCATAGTTGTGGTGTAGGCTGACAGCTGTAGATTCAATTTGACCACTAGCCCCTAGGAACTTTCATATGCTGCAGTTTGACCTTAAAAAAAAAACAAACCCTATGGTTATACTTCTATATGGTAAACACAATACAAAAGTATACATATGGGGCAGTATGTTTAACTGTCTTAAAGTTTTTTTCACAAAATTTGTATGGACTGGCTTCAATGGTAATCTTGTGTTTAATTTAAAAAATTACATTTCAAAGACTTGGAGATTAAGTTTAATCCTCGGCACAGTATTTTAGGCAATTATTATAATATTAAAGCTAGATAAAGTTAAATTTGGATACATTACATAATTTGTCAGAAATCATAAACATGAATAGCATGTTTAAATATACCTATTAAAAATAGCATTTTAAATATACCTATTAAATCCCATGTGTTGTATTTGAAGACAACTACATGTTTTCCACATTTGATAATTAAAAAGTACCTGCATTTTGCTAATTCATTAATCTCATTATCCTAGTGGCCTTATATTGAAATAATTACTAAATTTAGTAACTGTAATCAGAATAATGTTTTTTTTTTTCTTTTTGTAACTTTCCAGAATGCTACAGGTAAATACTTTTATTGGAAATAAATTCAATTGCAGTGTTTATTTATACATCTTACTCTGAGTAAGTACTCAGAGAAAGCTAAACATGGTTGCATCATGGAAAGTGTAAAAAGTTGTGTAGAGGGGATACTTTGGGTATTTAAACACAGAGTTGAATAAAAGCTTCTTATAAATCTTTAGCTTTAAGCACAAAATACTCAAAAGTTATAGCCCTTGATAACAGCACAAGCAAGTTCACAGAGGATTGGGCTGATAATAGCTGGCCTCAAAAGAAATACATTACTTGGCAAAGATTGTCTGTAGATAGGGTGAAATGAAGAGAAGTCAGGGGGAAAAAAACACATTTATAATATACTGTGCAAAATCACTAAAGCAATAGCTTTGGAAACCTTACATCTGCAGAAAATCTTGTGGGTCTGAATTCAATCCAAACCTGTCAAAAGTATTGATGAAAAAATGTGTCTTTATATTTAAGTAAACATGAATTTAGGAACCTGCTCCTAAACTCAATTTTTTCCATAAGAAAAGTAAAATTTTTCCTTACGTTGCATTGTGTAGGCATGAAGATTTAATTAAGACACTGATGATGCCAACAGAATTACTTTTTTCACTGGAGTACTGAAATAGCTATTGACAAATAACAAGTGTATCAAAGATTATAATCATGTTTCTGCAAATTGCTGTTATAGCTATTTTCAATAAATAATTAGTTTCAATAAACTCAGTTTCTTTCAACACAGATTTGATCACAGCCACTGTCAATATTCAAACTATAGGCTGCTTCTAAAACAGGATCTGAACATGTGTTCAATTTCTCAGTCTATTCTACTCTATTACTTTTCTTCCATTATTCAAGTCTTGTCTAAAGTTAGGCAGATTTAAAATATATATCTACAAAAGGGTACAAAATTAATTTTGCCTTTCAAAACAATCCATATTAATATACATGCATGGATAAATATGCACAAAACACATTGGACACAACAAATTTGACAACTTTCTGAAGTTCTTAATCAAAATATTCTTGCTTGATTGTAAAGACATATTTTCATCTTAAACTTTAAATAACAATCTGAAATTATTGCTCTCGATCATTACAAACTCTTGCATTGTAAATTACTTCAAATGAATCCATGCTGCAGACAGCTGTAGGCCACATTGTCTTGAAATGCATTTTATTATGATTTGTTATAACTCATAAAATTATTAAACCACTTTACTATCTAGCAAATCCATGTAGATTTTTGAAGTGTAGCAATATAGTAAATAAATAGAAGTGTTTTGTTATATTAAGTTTTAATATTTTTCTCTGATAATATTTAACCATAAAAAAGGAAGTCTTGCCATTTGCAACAAAATGTATGAATCTTGAGCATTATGCTAAGTGAAATAAGTCAGACAGAGAAAGACAAATACTGTATGATCCCAACTTATATGTGGAATCCCCCCAAAAAATAAAGTCAGAAACAGAGAACAGATTGGTGGTTGCCAAAGGTAGGGGGTTGGGGAGACAGGAAAAATGTGTGAAGGTGGTCAAAAGATATAAAATTCCATTTTAATATAAATAAGGTCAGGGGATGTAATGTATAGCATGGGGTCTATGGTTAATGATCCTGTATTGGATATTTGTAAGTTTCTAGGAGTATAGATCTTAAAGGATCTCATCACAAGACAAAAATCATTAACTTTGTGAAGTGATGGATTTTAACTAAACATGTAATCATTTCACAATGTATACATATATCAAATAATTATGTTTTACACCTTAAATTATAAGATGTTATGTGTTCAATTACATCTCAATAAAGCTGGAAAAAAAATATTTTGGTCTGGAAGGATTTCCAAGGATTAGAATAGCAAAGTAACTGCCTTACTCTCACCCTAAAATAGTCTTTTCTTGGGCAAAGGTATCTGGGAGTAATGAATTTTTAAAACATATTTCAACTTATTTTCAAACAACAAATACTTAAATGATGATATTAATTATGAGATTTAGCTGGGAGAATTTCAAAGTAACATAAGAGAAAAAAAGGATAAAGAGAACATGCTGGAAAAAGGATCAAGATGGAAGAGGAGTAAGATGTTGAGCTCACCTTCTCCCTCAAACACATCAAAAAAAAGCATCTACATGTAGAACGATTCACACAGAACTTCTACTGAATGCTGGCAGACAACCTTACACCTCCAAAAAGGGCAAGAAATACTTCACATAACTGGGTAGAAGAAAAGGAAAAAAGAGAGAAAAGGAATCAGGATGGGATTAGCAGTCCTGAGATGGAGCAGATAAAGAGGAAAGGTACCCTCACCCTGGGAAGCCACCTAACCAGTGGGGAGATCAGCTGAGACAGAGGGAATCTCATATTTGTGGATAAAACATCAGTATCAGCTGGACTGAGGAGGACAAAGAGAGTGAGAGCCGCACAGATCATCTGTACCACCCGCCCCAGAAACCACAGCCTGAGACACTCAGGCAGGGGCTAGGCACTAGGCTCAAGCTCCAAAGGCAGAGGGGGCCAACCACAGCAGTCATCTTAGACACCAGCGGTGGGCATGGCCCACCACCACTAGGAGTTGGTGAACAGGCACCAACTGGGGCCCCAGTGATCTCAGAGGTCAGCAAAGAAGAGGGCACTGCAAGCAAACACTACCCATTATTGATCTCACTCCCACGGGAATGCACCTGCACTGCTGCTGCCACTGCCAAATGCTCTGGGAGTAGCCTACACCTGCCTGATCACTGTCACTTCCCAGAGCCCTACATCTAGGAGCAGCCTGCACCACCTTCCCACAGCTCCTTGACACTGTCAAGGGTCTAGCAACCAGGCACTGGCTACTAGCCCTGCCCATTTTCTCCATCTCCCTGAAAGCATTCACAGCACACTAAAAATAAATAGTAAGCCCTTACAAAAGACCCAGAGGCACTCACATATATTAATAGCCCTCCAAGACTACAGTTATTGTTTTCCCTAAACTGACAGAATAAGAAAAATATAAGCAAAAATGAAGAAGCTCAGGAATCATTCCCAGTTAAAAGAACAGGAGAATTCATCTGAAGCAGCAAGAAATGAAATAGACCTCAACAGTCTAACAGACACCAAGTTCAAAAAGGAGAGAGTGAAAATACTGAAGGAATTAAGAGTGAATTTGAGGGATTTAAAACTGGATATGAACAGTAATGCATATTACTTTAGAAAGAAACTAAAAAATATAGAAAGAAGCCAAGAAAAATTAGAAAATCATTGCAGAGTACAAGCTGAATTAAAGGCAGTGAAGAGAAGAATGAATAATGCAAACTAATGAATTTATAACTCGGAAGAGAGAATAATGGAAATCACCCAACAGGACAGCAGACAGAAAATCAAATAAAAAAACATGAAAGCAATAATAAGAGATCTATGGGATAATATAAAGAAGGTCCAATTTGTACATGAAAAGGATTCCAGAAGGAGAAGAAAAAGGTTATTGAAAATATATTTGAAGAAATTATGGATAAAAACTTTCCAAATCTAAAGGGAACAGATATCAAGATGAAGGAAGCACAAAGGACCCCAACCAAGTTGAACCCAAACAGGCCCACTCCAAGACATATTATAATAAGAATGGCATAAGTTAAAGAGAGGATGCTAAAGGCAGCAAGAGAAAGACAAAGACAAGACACCATAAAACTCCTGGAAGAGAACACAGGCAAAACATTCTCTGACATCAACTGTACAAATGTTTTCTTAGCTCAGTCTCCCAGGGCAACAAGATAATTACAAAAATAAACCAATGGGACCTAATTAAACTTAAAAGCTTTTGCACAGCAAAGAAAAAAAAAATACACCTATAGAGTGGGAGAAAATAGTTTCAAATGATACAACTGACAGGAGCTTAATCTCCAAACTATACATACAACTTAAAGAAATCAACAACAAAAAAACCCCCAACAACCCAAATGAAAAATGGGCAAAAGACCTGCATAGTTATTTCTCTAAAGAAGATATACAAATGGCCAATGGGCACGTGAAGAAATGCTCAACATCACTAATTATTAGAGAAATGCAAGTCAAACCTCACTAAGATACCATCTCACACAGGTCATAATGGCCATCCCTCATAAGCCTACAAATAACAAATTCTCGAGAGGGTGTAGAGAAAAACGTACCCTCCTTCACTGTTGGTAGGAATGTAAATTGGTACAGCCACTATGGAAGACAGTATGGAGGTACCTCAGAAAACTAAATACAGAACTACCATATGAACCAGAAATCCCACTCCTGGGAATCTCTCCAGACAGAACTTTCATTGAACAAAAAGTACATGCACCCCTATGTTCATAGCAGCACTATTCACAATAGCCAGACAGGGAAACAACCTAAATGTCCATCAACAGAGGAATGGATTAAGAAGATGTGCTATATATACATAATGAAATACTATTCAGCCATAAAAAAGAACAAAACAATGCCATTTGCAGCAACATGGATGGAACTAGAGATTCTCATACTAGGTCAAGTAGGTCAGAATGAGAAAGACAAATACCGTATGATATCACTTATATCTGGAATCTAATATAGGGCACAAATGAACATAACTACAGAAAAGCAACAAACTCATGGACTTGGAGAAAAGACTTTTGGTTGCAAAGGGGGATGGGGAGGGAATTGGATGGACTGGGAGTTTGGGGTTAGTAAATGCAAACTATTGCATTTGGAGTGGATAAGCAATGGGATCCTGCTGTATCCCTGTGCTGGGATATAGCACAGGGAACTATATCTAGTGACATGTGATGGAACATGATGGAGGATAATATGGGAAAAAGAATGTATATGTATGTATGACTGGGTCACTTTGTTGTTTAGCAGAAAGTGACATTTTAAATCAACTATAACATAAAAAAAATAAAAATCTTAGAAAATATGCCAATTCCTTTATTTTACTAAATATATTAATATAAAACATAATAGCATAACTATCAGTAACAGAACACTGTGATCAATAGTTTCAATGAAAGAATGGCTGGCTTTCTACCTAAATTAAGAGAAGGAACAATAGCTACAGAGTATTTTATGAGGTGTGACACCACTGAAGCTACTGCAAAAAGACATTACAAAAAAGAAGGCATTTCTGAGGAAATAACTTAAAAGTCAAAAATAAACAAAAACCAAAAACTTGAAGAAATACACACAATACAATATTAAAAGTCATTGCTTTCTTATTAGCCAATTATCATTCTAAATGTATTTGAAGAGTATGCAGAAACTTCCCCATGTTAAAAAATTTTAATATTTCATTGTTAGTACACAGAAATGCGACTGATTTCTGAATGTTAATCTTATATCCTGCTACTTTGCTGAATTTGTTGATCGTTTGTAGTTTCCAGGTTGAGTCTTAAAGGTTTTCTATATATAGATTCATGTCATCTGCATACAATGACAATTTTACCTCTTCTCTTTCAATTTGTATATCTTTTATTTCTTCTGTTTGTCTGATTGCTGTGGCTAGGACTTCCAGTACTAAGTAAAATAAAAGTGGTGAGAGTGGGCATCCTTATATTGTTCCAGATTTTAGTGGAATGTTAGGAAAGGAATACAAAAATACATACCTATTAAAATTGCACCCCCAAAAATCAAATACCTGGGAATAAACCTGACCAAGGAGATGAAAGACTTATATGCTGAGAACTATAAAACTTTAGTCAAGGAAATTAAAGAGGATGCAAAGAAATGGAAAGATCTTCCATGCTCCTGGGTTGGAAAAATTAATGTTGTAAAATTGGCCACACTACCCAAAGTGATCTACAGATTCAATGCAATCCCTATCAAATTGCCTGTGACGTTTTTCATGGAACTAGAACAAACAATCCAAAAATTTATGTGGAACCACAAAAGACCCAGAATTGCCAAAGCAATTCTGAGGAACAAAAACCAAGCAGGAGGCATAACTCTCCCAGATGTTAGGCAATATTACAAAGCCACAGTCATCCAAACAGTGTGATACTGGTACCAAAACAGACAGACAGACCAATGGAACAGAATAGAGATCCCAGAAACAAATCCAGACACCTACAGTCAATTAATTTTTGACAAAGGAGGCAAGAATATAAAATAGGAAAAAAGGCAGTCTTTTCAGCAAGCGATGCTGGGAAACCTGGACCGCTGCATGTAAATCAATGAAACTGGAACACACCCTCAGACCATACACAAAAATAAACTCAAATTGGCTTAAAGACTTAAATATAAGATAGGACACCATCAGACTCCTGGAAGAGAACATAGGCAAAACATTCTCTGACATCAACCTTATGAATATTTTCTCAGGTCAGTCTCCCAAAGCAACAGAAATAAGAGCTAAAATAAACCAATGGGACCTAATTAAACTGACACACTTTTGCACAGCAAAGGAAACCATAAAAAAAAGACAACTTACAGAATGGGAGAAAATAGTTTCAAATGATGCAACTGACAAGGGCTTAATCTCTAAAATACACAAACAACTTATGCAACTCAACCTCAAAAAAGTCAACAATTCAATTGAAAAATTCAGGCAAAAGACCTGAATAGGCATTTCTCCAAAGAAGATATATATATGGCCAACAAGAGCATGAAAAAATGCTCAACATCCCTGATTATTGGAGAAATGCAAATCAAAACTACTATGAAGTACTGCCTCACACCAGTCAAAATGGCCATCATCAATAAGTTCACAAATAACAAATGCTGAAGAGGGTGTTGAGAAAAGGGAACCCTGCTGCACTGTATAAGCACTTATTTTCAGGAAGGATTTTTTAGAGAAAAGTAAGCATATAAAGTTTTTTCAGTCAGAGTAGTAAGTGGATTTTTCCTTTCTGAGGTGGATTACTAGTTCTAAAGAAAAGATCAAAAGATCATTTCACTTAATTTAATGGAGACGACTTTTAGGGTGGATTCTTGCCTTCCAACTTCAATATGTAAATAATTTAAAAATCAATTTTAAAATATATATGCTATATATCCAGTTTAGTGTTTCTAAGCTATTTCACATCCCTGGAGCATCTCTTAGCACTAGTTTTTATTCTTGCTCATTCTTAGAAATATTAAGGTATGGTGATTCTCGATCCAGTTGCAAGGAAGGATATGCACTCAATTTCACTATTACTTCCATCCTAACATCACAGGTTTTAGACTATCACTTTGAGATGTAGAAAAAAATAGGGTAAATAATTTTTTAATTCTCATCTTTAAATCACTATGACATTATATATAATTTTGTGAATATGTAGGACACTAACAGACTACTATGAACATTACTTGCTAAGCCTTCTATTCAATGTCATTTAAGGTGTAATGGCATAATCAACACAAAACACAAATTCAATTGGGGCAGTGTATTTATCATTTTGTTTCAAAGTGATAGTATATTTTAAACAGTGATTGTAAACTGTTGTGTAAACCAACAAAAATAATATATACTATTGCACTATACTCTTTCCCTTTGGAATTTGATTCTTTTCATCAAGATTTTCTTAAAAGTATGTATGCATATGCTCAAAATTAATTTTCAAGTGTTAATTCATATAAAAGATTAATGACAAATTAGAATGTTACATGTTCAAACTCAGACCTTGGTAAAATTCATCATACATAATTTAAATAAAAATTCAGTAAGTTCATGCCTATGCAATGCTAATATAATCCTTGAATAATAAAATATTCACTGACTCAATTACATATTGTGTACATATGATTCAGTAAATATGGTTATCTTCCCTTATGAAAATTTTTAAGAATTTGTTTTGACAATATACAGTTTGTTTAAAATTTAATGCTAGCATAGAATTTAATGAATTTCTAACATAACTTACTGATAACTGACTAGATACTCTAAGTCACTACATTAAAAACAAAAAAAATATAAGAAACAGTCTTTTCTTTGTTAAAAGTGTTTGATTGTTGCTGCCCTGAGTATATTTGCTTTGACATTTGAATAATATTTACATATGTTAACATTTTTAAGATATTTAGTCATGTTAATATTAATTTTATCTAAATATTGCATTGCAAATTAATTTTAGAAACATTGCAGGATATATGACTGCATCATATTATACAATCCTTTTAAAAGAACGTGGATAAAAATATGCAAGTAAGCATATTGTCCATGTGTATACACTTGCTCACACAATAGCATGAAATAACAGTACAAATAATTGCACACACACACACACACACACACACACAATATATTTAAATGAGGCAGTTCCTTGCATCCTATTCCAAGTTTTCCTTTGAAAAATCTTTCTCTCTCTCTTCATCATTAATTTTGTGTTTGCTAGTTAAATACTGGCCACTCTGGCCACCATCCCTTTATATACCTAAGGTCAGAAGTGATTTCTGCAGAAGTTTTCATTCTCTTTAGCAAATTACATTGCCGTTAAGAGATACAATAAGAATAGACAGCACGGTGATTCCCATTTTGGCTCAGAGGGTTAAGGACCTGATGTTGTCTCTGTGAGGGTGTGGGTTGGATCCCTAGACTTGCTCAGTGGGCTTAGGACCCAGCACTGCTGCAAACTGCGGCATAGGTCAAAGATGTGGTTTGGATCCAGTGTTTCCATGGCTGTGGAATAGGCTGCAGCTACAGCTCTGATTCAGCCCTTGGCTCAGGAACTTCCATATGTCACAGGTATGGCCATGAAAAGAAAAAAAGGGAAAAAAAGAATATAAAGCAGGTATCAAGGGCCACTATGAAAGTCCAAATGAGAAAGATAAATGCACTCAATTGGCAGCAAGAGTGATTTGGAGGGAGTGTACATTCAAGTTCACCAGAAATCCACTGTTGTTAAGCTTGCAGACTATAATGCTAAGACTGGATTCCACTTAGCCCAGTATACACATGGGTTTTTTATAAACTAATGCAATTATTCAGCCCTTCTAAGAAAGTCTGATTTTTAGTAGTTTCTGTTTTGCATTAATGAAAAATCAAAGCAAGAAAGGTATTGTTAAACTTTTCAGGTAGACTCTTGAGCCTACATTGCTCCACCTGATTAATCCATATAGTTTTCAGTTTAAACAATCATCATGAAGAGACTGTACCTATCTATAGGATAGTCTAAGATTTTCTCTAAAACAAATAAACATAAAAATAACATCTTGACTATCATCTCTCTCATCAAGAGATGAGACACACCTGCATTATTACAATATACTACTAGTTTAAATAATTTTCAACAATAATATTTATATAATTAATTAGAATAAATTTTGCACTTTGGGGATTTCACATTTAGATTTTAATATAAGAAAAGATTTCTGTCTTCATCTTCATTGTGTCTCTGCTACACAAAATGTCTGGTAACAAATTAAACCTCATTTTAATACAGTTTTAAAGAAAAACAATAACCAGCTTGTTAGGTATACAGCAAAATAACAACAAAAAATTACTAAAAAAGTTGTGAATGTTTCTTGAATTTTATATTGTATACATTGAGTTATTCTAATAATGTGTAAATCTGCTTTTATTATGTTTATATTTGACTGGATTATAATCTGATTTTGTTTATGCCAGGGGCTGGTTAAGTCTTTTCTAATATTTAATGTCTGATCTTTATTTTGGAACTATGTACACCTGATTACAGTTGAGTGTTTCAATATCCATTTCAATAATTTACTGCAGGGCTAAGAAAATTAAAGAGTATTCCTAGGAAATTATATAAGGATTGGGTCAATTTTTAGAGCATAAATGCCAAATCTGAAAAATATTACAATAATGTAGCACTCTATTGATATGACCTTTAGAAAGTAATTTTAAGTGCTTAAAATAAGTTTTTTTTAAATTTTACCTTTTTTTGGTAGTGCTTTTACTGAATAAAAAATCAATTTGTATTATAAGGACTACTCAAGACTGTAAGGAGTACTCATTTGATATAGTTCTTTTTAGCTGCCCTTCAGTTATTGAGGTATTCTTTTAGTTGAGGTTTAGTTTCTTTATTAAAGTTGGGATGAAGAAGTCTAATAGCAAACAGATATATAATATATTCAGTTGTTTTGTGTAAGTAAAATATGAAATGATGAATAAATAGTCTTTTTTTAAGACAGGTAACAATTTATGTATGTATATAATAATGTATAGGAAGCTGATAATTGAAAAATGGACCCCTGGATTACATATAAAGTGACACTGTGTTTTATACTTTTCTATTTCAGGAATAAGAAAACGTGCACTTAAGAGTTCCCCAGTGGCCTAGGGGTTAAGGATCTGGCATTGTCACTACAGTGGCTTGGGTCACTGCTATGGTGCAGGTTTGATCCCTCCCTGGTCCAGAAACTTCTGAATGCAGCAGGCATGGCCAAAAAAAAAAAAAAAAAAAAAAAAAAAAAAAAAAAAAAAAAAAGAAAAGAAAAAAAGAAAGAGAAAGAAAATGTGCACTTACTTATTATAATAGAAATATTGGAAAAGTAGAATTTATTTCAAAGAAACCAAAATTTTATATGAATAAAAAGTTCTTTGAACCAAAGAACATGAGTCCAAGACCTGCCAATATGACCTTCTTTGTAAATAGAATCTTAGCATATTTAGTCAAATTAAGATGAAGTCATTAGACCTAACCCAATATGGGGTGTCCTTAAAAGAAGACAGCCATGTGAAGATGCAGAAGAATGGGGTGAGCTCCATATGAAGCAGAGGTTGTTATTTTAGTGATACAAGCCAAGGATTGACTGCCATGACCAGAAGCTAAGGGAGAGGCAAGGGACAGGCTTTCCCTCAGGGTCCTAGAATGAATCAATACTGCTGACACTATTTTTAGACTTCTCTCCAAAGCTGTGAGAAGTAAATTTCTATTATTTTAAGATACTCTTTTTGTGATATTTTACAGATTTATTCCATGTGCTCGATTGAATTGGTACTTACATAAATTACACTTAGTAGAACAATGCATGAGGCATTAGCTTAATATATCATTTAAATGTGTGATTTTCAACTGTGGCCCTAGACTATACTAAATGAGATTTATCCCAGTCTAGACCAGATTCTACTCTTTCCCTGTTTATGCTTCATATCATCATTAAAAATAAATAAATAAACTGTTCTGGGAGTTCCCGTCGTGGCGCAGTGGTTAATGAATCTGACTAGGAACCACGAGGTTGCGGGTTCAATCCCTGGCCTTGTTCAGTGGGTTAAGGATCCAGCATTGTAGTGAACTGTGGTGTAGGTTGCAGATGTGGCTTAGATCTGGCGTTGCTGTGGCTGTGGTGTAGGCCAGCGGCTATAGCTCCGATTAGACCCCTAGCCTGGGAACCTCCATATGCTGCGGGAAGCGGCCCTGGAAAAGGCAAAAAGACAATAAACAAACAAACAAACAAACAAACTGTTCTTTTCTAGCATACTCACACATAGAGGCCATGTCTCATATAAAGCTTTGGTATTTGACCTCAGCATAACAGCCCATCTGTTTTGTTTTTGGGGTATGTGTGTGTATGTTCAGGGCTGCACCTGTGGCATATGGAAGTTCCAGGGTTAGGGGTTGAATTGGAGCTGCTGGCTGACACCACAGCCATAGCAACACTGGATACTCGCAAGCCACATCTGTGACCAGCACCACAGCTCAAGGTAATGTCAGATCCTTAACCCACTAAGCAAGGGCAGGGATTGAACTAGCGTCCTCAAGGATTCTAGCTGGGTTTTTAACCCACTGAGCCACAGCAGGAACTCCAAAGCCCACCTCTTTTCATGCTTCCTTCTACATTTCTCACATACATCCCCTGAACACAGCCTGCAAAATATGAAGTGTGTATCAATGAACCATTGCCTTCACTGCCCTTCTCTAATGCCTATATAGAAGGAACTTTAAATTTGTTCAGGTCCTTGACATTCTTATAAATCTAAGTTTGATTTTCTCCTTGACTTGAAGTATTTATATATCCTAACCGAAATTAATATTTCAAACCTGAAAACATCACTCTTTAATTAGTATCAGAATACTTCTCTTCATCTCTAAATTGTGAATTTCTAGAAATTAATGACTCTTCATTATTAGTTTTACTATCCTCAACATGATTTTTATTCAGTAAAATTCAGTGATCCTTGACTCCGCTACTTTTACATAATTCTCATTTCTCACTCCTACATGACCAGTTAATCCTAATTAATAATTACTTTCTCTATCGAATTGGTTAACTGTAATATTTGTCAGCTTATTAAATATCAACTATAATAATAATATGTATAAATGTGTGTGAGGTTTAGAAGAAACACTGATATCTTTAGCATGTATTTTATAAATAAAATTCAGTATTGCTTTTGGAAACTGAAGTGGGTCCCAACGTGGTACCAACTCTGCCTTTTCCATCAGGGGAAATCATTACCCTGCATGTTGTTTGCCTTTCCCTAGTTTCCCTGAGTTTTCCAAATATGCACCTGTGTCCCTGAACAAATATATTTCTGAACCTGGATTTTTTTAAGCTCTGTATTAATGAAATCATAATCTGCAGGTTCTTCTACAACTTGCTAACTTGGTTTAACATTGTATTCCTGAAATTCATCTATGTTTCCTGTAAATAACGGTCATATATCTTTAATTATTGGACAATATTCCACTGTATAACACTAGCATGTATATCAAACATAGGATTATTTCCAGTTTTTTTTTAATATGAAAATTCTGTCATGACCCTTCTTGTATATGTTTCCTGGTGCATATGTGCAAAAGCTCCAGGGTGTACAGCTAGGAATAGAATTGCTTCATCATAGGGTATGTGTATTCTTGTTCCTCTTAGAACATGTCCAGTTTCTGTATAAATCAGGTGTATCAATGTGCGCTTCCACCGGAAGTATACAATTATTCCAGTTCTTCATATTGTCACTAACACTGGACATTTCAGACTTAAATATTTGCTCATCTGGTTGATATGAAATGATATCTTACTATAAATTCAAACTGAATCCTACTATTATTTATCAGGTTAACTTCATATATTTAATGGCTAATAATGTTTTATTCTCTGGAAATTTTGTTTTTTTGCACATATTATTAGGTTATCTCCTTTTCTTAATGACTTGTAGACGGTCTTTACGTATTCTGAATTTACAAATTATATCATTTTTAAATATCCTCTTGTAATTCATGGTTTGTATTTCCATTTGTTACGGTTCGTTTTCATAAATAAATAATCTTATTTTGATGTTTTAAAAATCCTATAAGTTTTATAGTTTCCTATATTCAAATTTATAATTCATAAGCTCTTTGTTTTTTGTTGTGAGGTAGGAGACCAGTTTCACTTAATGACATGGGGGTAGCTAATTATCTCTCTGTTACTGCAGGGTTCGCTGTTTCTGCCATGACTGACAGTGCCATTTCTGTGATAAATCAAGTTTCCATATAACAGTATTTGTTTTCTATATGGTCACCTGTAATCATATCTTGTATTGCTATTGTGGGTTTTAATATATAGGATGTTTTATTCCAATAAAAACAGTTGAAAGATGTTTCCTATTTTCCATATTCTGCAGTAGGAATTGTTTCCATATTTTGTGACTATGGAAAATGGGATTAGTTGTTACTTGAATACATGTTAGAACTTGTTGGTTAAAAAAAAAAATCTAGGTTTGGTGTTTCCTTTTTTGGAATACTTTACTCAGCCAATATATTTTAAGTTATAAAGTGAATCTGATTTTTTTTTTTTTCTGTCTTTGCTATTTCTTTGGGCCGCTCCCGTGGCCTATGGAGGTTCCCAGGCTAGGGGTCAAATTGGAGCCACAGCCACCAGCCTACGCCAGAGCCACAGCAACGCGGGATCCGAGCCGCGTCTGCGACCTACACCACAGCTCACAGCAACAGCGGATCGTTAACCCACTGAGCAAGGGCAGGGACCGAACCCGCAACCTCATGGTTCCTAGTCGGATTCGTTAACCACTGCGCCACGACGGGAACTCCGAATCTGATTTTTGATGTATTTTTCAGTGAGCCTTTCATTAATGTTTATTTAGGAATGAATTTACTTGCTTGATCTTTTTCAAAATATTTTTTTTTTCAAATTAAACATTAGCGATTACTATTACACTTTGTTTTGGCTAGTATTAGTAATTCTTTTTGTTCATCATTTTACTTTCCATCTTTCTCCCTGCTATATTTTAGATAAGTCTCTTTTGAGCAGCATAAGTTGATATGTTTTGAAGGGCTCAGTCTGATAAACTTTGTGTTTCTTAACTCAAGCACTTTATCCATTTTTATTTATGGCAGTGATTGCTCTTATTAATTTAATATTATAGTTGTCAGTTTTTTCCCAAGTTTTCTACATTTTTTGCTCTTTTCTTGCTTTTGTGATCATCCTAATTTGCTTTCCTCTCCATTCCATTAAAATTATACATTTCATTTATCACTAGATTTTTTCTCAGTAATTTTAATGTTCAAGTCAATTAGTATCATTACTCTTCTTACAAATCATATTTAGAATACTTTGAACTTGATAATTTCCCAAAATTTTCAAAATTATCAGTTATTATAGTCATATAATATGGCTATATAGTCATATATATAGTATATAATATGACTATATAATCTCTTGGTCTAATATTTTCATTCCCACAATAAATATTTAATATTGGCATATACAGGCAATGATTTTTTAATTTTTGACATGCACATCAAGTTGCTTGTTTTTTGTCCCTGATTGTACCACAGATGTCCTTCTAGCATCATTTTCATTCTGACAGAAGTATACCCTATAGAATTTCATATGAATTATGAATTAAATATTGTTTTCTTAGTACATTTGTGATATTATTTCAAAATGTTCTGACCTCCATTGTTACTATTGAGAAATCACCTCTAATTGCAAATACTTTGAGGACAATCTTTTCTTTCTCTCTGTCCATTTTTAAAATATTTTCTTTAATCTTTGGGTAATATAGGATCACTCTGGTATACCTAGAAGTAATTATCTGTCATGTATCTCATTTGGGATTTTATAAGTTTATGTGTATTTTTTCCTTTTACCAGTGTTGACGTTTTCTTTCACTATCTTTTCATATAGTTTTGTGTTCATTCTCTCTCCTCTTTCCTGAAATCTGATTAAAGCATTTTAGACTTCCTTATTCTAAATTCTGTGTGTCTTTACCATAGTTTTAACTATTTGTTTGTTTTTACTTTTAATCTCTTTACTTTTTAAGCTGCACTGGGAATACTGACTTTAGTTACATATTCAAGGGGTGATTCTTCAGTTCTGTGTTAACCCTATTTTATAACCATTTTTTAAATTAATAGTGTAATGGAAAGAAAGGATGATTTTTTTTATTTCTTCCTAGTCATCATGAAATAAAGATTTTTTTTCTTAGTTATGCTATACTTTAGAGTATATTTTAAATTAAAAAAAAAAAACTTGACTGGAAGATATTTTGGAGAAGAAATGTTCAAGTTGGAAGCCCTAATAGGCATGATGTTCTAGTTTGAATTGCAGCATATCACCTCTTTCTGTCACTTTTTTGCCTGGTCCAGATGGCAGAGTTATTTAACTTGCCCAGTGTCTGGCTGAGTTTAGTGTGAACCATTTGAAATTCAATCAGTAGAAGATGGAAGTGATGGCTTTTGGGCAGAGGAAAGCATTTTGATAATTTATAAAGAATTTTATTTAGATGACCATGAAAACTACAAGCTATGTTATACTGTGATAAACCTGACACTTTTGGCATTAGATTAAAATGAATTTTCCACTCAAAAAATCAATGACATGCTTCTTCCGTTTCCTTTATTAAGGAAATAATCCCCAATTTTTTTGGCTTAGAGTTTGTAGATTAATTACATGCATGATGTTTTGGCTTCATTTCTGTGCATTTTAATAGACTTATTACACATTTTCTACAAACTATAAATATAGTAGATAAGAAAATGTTATGTACAAGGGAAGTATTGCTTTCATGGTTCAATCAATTTTTTTGTTCTGGCACAAATTATACCTTGGGAAAATGGAAGCATTGGACTGCTCTTGCATTTTGTTTTAAATATATGACTTAAAATCAATTTTCATAATTACCTTGTGCTATTAGTAAAATAATTTTCACAAAGTTTAGTTGATTATTTAGAAGATAAACATACTTTGGGGATATTCATAAGACTGTTCAATGTCATTTAAATAAATATAAGGAGTGCTTTAAGAAGTAAAAGAAGTCCTTATGTTACTTATATTTTAAAGCATTTAAGTGTTTGGAAAGTAGGACACATATAAAAATCATTATAAACATAAACAGATTCTAGAAACATCTGAAGTAAAATATCTTATATTTCTGTCTCCATATGTTTAATAAACTTAAGCTTGCTAATGATATTGTGGCAATTTAATGTTAAAGACAAGCTTTCTCAAGTATAAGTTTTACAGAATCTTAAAATGAAAACAAAAAAGAAAACAAATAAAAAATTATACCAAGAAAAAAACCTTAAAAATATAAGTAGATTATTCTTTTACCTAATGGGGAAGAGTGATGCCAATAGGTCATATGGAATGTCAACCCCACCTAACTCATCAGTGGTACTAGAAATTAAATTGCCAAGTTCTCTTTGGTTTACTGATGGGAAGATACAGGTTTAAATTCTGGTTTTACCCTCAGTCTTTGTTGGCACATCTATTACATTTGTAAAAGTTAGGAGTAGGTTCTACAAGGCAAATAAACTAAGAAACTGCCACTTCAATGCAAAGTAGTAGTCTCTGCATCAGTCCATGTCCTGGCAAAAAAGACAGAAACAAAAACAAAACAAATAAAAATCAAACAAAAAAACAAAAACAAACCAAAAAACCTCACCTAATACAATTAGGATAGATAAAGATGATTTTAATACAAAGGTTTGATATCACAAAGATCTATAGTACATCTTGTTTTTGATTTTCCCTTCCATTAAAAGAGTAAGTGGAGGAAGCAATCGTGAAAGCAAAATGACATCCTGTGCTCCATCTTCTTAATTAATTGATTGATGCATTTATTTATTTTTTTGTCTCTCTCTTTTAAATTATAGTTGATTTACAGTGTGCCAATTTCTGCTGTACAGTAAAGTAACTCAGTTATGTACATTCACTTTTATATTCTTTTCCATCATGGTCTCTCCCAGAAGACTGCATACAGTTCCCTGTGCTATACAGTAGGATTTTGTTGTTATCATTTCTAAATGTAATAATTTGCATCTTCTAACCCCAAGCTCCCAGTCCATCCCTTTCTCTCCCCTCACCCCCTTGGCAACCACAAGTCTGTTATCTTCCTGCATTTTTAGTGGGCATGTAAACCTGTGCAACCACTATGAAAAACAGTAGGGAAGTTCCTTAGAAAACTAAAAATAGAATTACCATATCATCCAGCAACCCCATTCTTGGGCACATAGCCAGACAAAACTACAATTCAAAAAGATACATGCACACCTATGTTCATAGAAGCACTATTCACAACAGATAAGACATGGTAACAACCTAAATGTCCATCAACAGATGAATGGATTAAAAAGATGTGGTACAAATACACAATGGAATACTACTCATTCATTAAAAAGAACAAAATGATGCCATTCACAGCAACATGGATTCCACAAGAGATCATCACAGTAAGTGAAATAAGTCAGAAAGAGGAAGAGAAATACCATATGATACCAATTAATGTGGAATCTAAAATAGGTCACATTAACCTATCCACAAAACAGAAACAACTTATGGACATTGTGGTCCATCTTGAGAGCTGAAAAGTAGTCAGCCTGAAGCAGTGCTAGAAAAAGAAAGATTGAAAAATAAGTACTCCCACATCACTCTCCTTCCTCATGTTCATCCCCTTTGTTGCTGCCTATTGGCCAACACAATTAGGTGTCAGAGGGCAAGAAAGCCTAAGGCAGGAAACAGAGTAGGTAAGGGTAGAACGTAACTCTGTGGGAGCCAAGAGATTTCCAGAATAGGTTCTCTTCCTCCAGGTTGCCACAGGGCTGAGCCAAGTTAGCAAATCTGGCGAACAATGACTGTTTTTTATCTGGTACTTTGTACCCTCTTTGCCAGGCATTCTTCGTACATGGTTTGCACATTCATTTTCAGCACTTTACTAACATTGTGAAATAGATCAGATCACTCCTATATGGAAAATAAACATGATGATAATATTTATTTCACAAGTGCATTGTGAAATTAGCTGTTTGAAAGAATATTTCAAATCTAAATAAATATGCAAATAAGTGATAATTTTTATTATGGAAAGAATAGAACCATATTTTACATAGTTGTCCTATACAAGGTTGTGGGGTTAATTTACCTTTAATATGAATTTTCATCACTTTCATTGTTCAGTTTTTGTCAGGAGATCTTCCCATTTCCCACCACACTTCAGAGTCTACTCAGCTGTCTAGACTTAAACATATTGCTCTTTCCTGAAATGTTTGAACCATTCTTTTCAGGCATATTCTTAGCATTTTCAAGAAACTATGCTGGTGTAACTCTTCCAGTTCTTATATAGCCCTTTATTACCATACTTTTGTTTGTTTCGCATGGTTAATATATTAGCATTAGTTATATAATAATCTGTTGATAGTTTCATACATACTGTGTAGTGGCTGTTAGCAATGATGGAAAATCAGATTGAGGAAGCAGAGGATAACTATTACTAAACCAAAAAAGTGTTTCTGCCTATTTGCTAGCTATAGTTTTCTATTGTAATTAAATGCACGTGGTTGACTCTTACAAATAAGATTCTTGTCAGATGATCAGTAACTGTAGCACAGCAGTTCTAGATCTGCTGAGACATAGTTATACCTTCTTACACTGTCAACCACATCAACTACATTAACAGTTCCTTCTTATCCAGCAGAGCAGAATATCAAATTAATTCCCCCTTTTAAAAATTTTTAGAGTGAATCATTTGGACTACTTGTGAAATTAACCAGATTGTGCATGCAAAAACATGAATTAATCTGTCTTCCAAAATCTTCAATTCCTAATATCCTGATTTCTTTAGGTATATAGGAGTTAGTAGGTTAGTATAAATTAACATCCATAAACTGATACTGACTTGTTTTTCCATGGTTCTAGAGGGCCTGTCAATAATATACTGATATCTTAAGCAGTTACTAACACGATAACCATTTGAATTAAAAGAGCCTTTTATATACAACAAATGGTTTTATTTTTATGTAACAATGTATATGTTAAAAGATGAACAGACATTTTATTTTATTTTACTTTTTATGGCAGCACTTGCAGCATTTGGAAATCACCAGACTAGGGACTGAGTCTGAGATTAAGCTGGAGCCTATGCCACAAGCCACAGAAGCACCAGATCTGAGCAGCATCTGTGACCTACACCACAGCTCATAGCAACACTGGATCCTTAAGCCACTGAGCAAGGCCAGGGATCAAACCTACATCCTCATGGATACTAGTCAGGTTCGTAATCTGCTGAGCCACCAGGGCATCTCCAACAGGCATTAGAAACAAAGAAACAAAAAGATAAGAAGCATTTATTTGAGCAAAAATTGATTCAATTGGGGTAGAGCCAAACCAGAAGTAGTTAGGAGTACTCCATCTGCATGAGAGAAAGACTTTTGTAGAGAAAAGGCAGAAGCAAAGCAAGAAAAATATTATTGGCTAAAGCTTAAATGTTTTCCTTATTTGGAGAAGCCCAGTTGATTTTATGTGATTGGTGGTCTTTAGGTTTGATTTCTTAACCTCGAGGCATTTATAGGCTCAGGTTTTGATTTGCTCCTATGGGCTGCTAAGGTAATAGAAACAGACCAGTTTGATGGCCTCCTTGCTTAAATTAATTTAACAATAATAAAACCTGATATTTATGCAAGATATTTTGACACACATTGTCTCATATAAAACATCCCATAAACCTGCTGTAAGATGATTTCATTTTATAGACAAGACACCAATACTTATGACTGTGATTTGCCCATTTGTACAACAAAAAAGTGGCCAATCCAAATTAACTAGGACTCTGCCAACAAAACCAGAGACTTCCCATTGTTTACAACAGCCTCAAATTGAAAATACAGTGCACTGTTATTAGCTGTTTTAGCTATCTGCTTTCAGAAACAAAGCTAATTAACATACAAAAATTACAACAAAGTTCACATTTCATTCCACTTTAACAAGTGGTATAAAATGAATGGTTTCATTTTTATTTTTGTTTACAAAAAATAAACCTTTGCAAACAATTTTATACATGGATTTTAATTCTAATGCTTAACATGTTTATACATACATGTGTTGTAATGTTTCTGTGTGGGAAATATAGAAATCTTGGGGACAGAAGGAAGTCAAGAATAGTCCATCCTGATTTCCCTGTGTGGCCTTCCTTCCCATGCCTCAGCCTTCCCTTAGTGCTTGGATAATATTCAATATAGCAATTCTGAGTGAAGCAACAATAAATATTACTATTTTTATTTCCTTACTAACACCTGGAGGGTCTTTTTATGCTTGGAGAGGAATATGTCTCTGTGGATGTTTAAGAAAATAGAACAAAAATTAATTCAGATGCCTGTGGAAGGAAAAACAATACAGTTTAAGAAAAAAATAAGTAATGAGCTTAGAACAAGATTTAGCTTCCTTAGAGAAAGGTTCAAAGGAGACACTTAAAATAACAGCCAATGGAGATTTTTGTACTGAAATGATGACTTCAGTGCAGTTTAAATGCTCTCCTCAAAAGTGTCAGAAAACATCCATGTTAATGAAAAATTCATTTTTTGATAATTTATTGTGATTGAATGTCCTATTTTCTTGTGCTTGAATTTTAGCATGGGTTGAAATCAGAAGATGGAGAACAAAACTTCCAACATCTGATTTATGTGGTATACGCAGTAATTTTAGGTCACAGATTTTGTTTATTAACTTTTCAATCCCTAATAAAATTAAAATGATTGAAATATAGCAAAAGATGGTAAATGTTTGATGATTTCTTAATGAAAAAGATAGGAAAGATATAGTATGGAGGGAGAGGAATAAGAAGTGCAGATAAAGAACAAGAGGGTAAGTGGGTAAGAGGGAGGGACAGGAAAACAGATTCAGAAATGGAACATCTTTATTTGTGCCATCAGCTGGTTAAGTTTTCTGGTCTGTCCCTGGACAGGAGTAGCTTTTGTGAGCCTCAGTTTCTCTCCTGTGCAAACTAGGAGCACTTATACCTAAAACTGTCATTCTGAAATACTGGAAGATTAAGATGACGGTGCAATTAAAGATATCCAGAAAATTGAACTATGTTATGCTCATCTTGGAATTACTCCAAGCAGAGATAGTCAGCAAATTTCAAACCCTCTCCATTATCTAATTTTTCTCATGCTGCATTGATTTGTGTAAATACATCATATTAAAAAATAAAAGTAGTTTCTGGGAGTTCCCCGGTGGTTCAGTGGCCTAAGGATCCATCAACACTGCTGTGTCTCTGGTCACTGCTACAGTGTGGTTCAATCCCTAGCCCAGGAACTTCTTCATACCACAGGCATGACCATGAAAAACAAAAACAAAAATAAAAATAAAAATGGCAACTTCCTCTAAGAAGCTTTGTCTCACTGACTATATACTTTTCTCTACCCCATTCCCTCCTACCACAGCGATCTTTTCTTCTCCTATTTACTAATGAGGAATGCTGCTACTGTCATAAATTGTAGTGTAAAGCATGAAAACTGTAATAGGAGAGGAGCTTTAGGACCTAGCATAGTCACTGAAAAAAAAAATTTCTACACTGACCAAAGGAAGAAATGGATTGAAGTTTGCAGGGATGTGGGAGTCTTTTATGAAGAATGTATTGTCTTTGTATGCTTAAATGAATCCATAATACTGTATTACACTATAAAATAAAAGCCAAATAGTCAGGCACTATTGCAGTTAAAAATAGTGAATTTAACTCTCTTGTGAAAAAGTTATGCTTTTTGTGGTTTTCAGTTGAAGTTTAGCATTATATAAAAGAGCTGAAATGCTAGTGATTGAAATAAATCTGAAATGTTCAGTCATGGAGCTCTTAAATAAGCAAACCTCATTTTCCAGTGTTCAGTAGGCATTCAATTCCATTATGAATCTTCAAAGAAATAATGTAGAAATCGATGTGGAATTTGAAAGAAGGGAGAAAATAATGTGTAATAATTGTTTTATTTCCTAGAGGAATGCTTCACTACAAAAAATCCTATAGTCTGTATTTTTTTTCCATTAGTTTCCAATTTCATAGTGAGCATTTACTTTTATTTTTAAAGTGTAACTACTTTTTTTTTCTATTTCTGCTTTGTGATATGGAATTGGCATTTTATGATTTTTATTTCTAGTCTCTATGCCTTTAATTTCTCATTAAAAGTCTTAGTTCAAAAGTACACAGCCTCATGACCGATCCTGCCAAGGATATGACCTCTAGAATCTCCTCTAATAATCTGCTACATACAGGCTAAACACTTACATTTTTCTTGTGTAAAACTATGACATCTTGCCCTTGTTCAAAAATTCTATGTCTGTATGTTGTGTATTCCAGTCTCCAGACCAGCATTCAAGATCACCACAATCTGGCACAAATCTAAACTTCCAGTATGACTTTTCACTATTCTGTTCTAGAACCCCATGATCCGTGCACATTACAACACACTCTACCCATGCACATGCCTTTGAATGTCACACCCATGTCCATAATGTATTCTGTTACTGGAGAAACCTGGTTTACCACTTCTAAAGTTCTAGACATCCATCTAAGGCAAGGCTATAAAGGCCTAATGAAAAGGGCCAAAATTTCACTCCAGATACAAATTTCTTTCCTCTTTGGTCAGCTGTAACATTTTATTGATGTAAATCATAATCTTGGTTTATAATTTTCATGAAAAAAAAATCTTATTACTAGATTTTTTTTTTCATTTTTGGCCACCTCTTCAGCATATGAAAGTTCCCAGGCCAGGGAACAAATCCGAGCTGAAGCTGTAACCTATGCCACAGCTGCAGCAACACCGAATCCTTAACCCACAGCACTGGGCCTGGGATCAAACCACAGTCAATACAGAAACAATGCTGGATCATTAACCCACTGCTCCACAATAGGAACTCTTCTATCAGATGTTTATAAAGAAGAATTAATCCTACTTTGTCTCCATTGCAGTGATTCATAAACATAACTCTTGCCTCATGTAAGCTTGTAGACTAAATAACAGTCAGCAGAAAAACTAGCCAATATCTCAATTCATTACAGAGTTTCTGATTTACTATGATTAAAAATCCCATACATGACCTTCCAGGTGTAGACAACTATAATCTCATTCAATTGCACAACTCTAAGTAGTGAATAGATCATTTTAAAATGAAAGAATAAATTTAATGCATGCATATTTATGAATAAGTGAATTAAGGAATGAACAGAATGCATTGTTAAAGAAATATTTTATTATTGAAGAATTAACTTTAGCTCTGCTATTTAATCCTTTTGAAGTAAGAATTTAATCTTGCTAAGCCCCAATTTCTTCATGTGGAAATCTGAAGAAATACCAAGTGAAATGCAATTTTTTAGAGATTAAATTTGGTCTCGATATATAGATATCTATGTGTTTCTGAGACTCTGAAAAAAATAGTTTCTCCTATTTTGCACCCAATTTTGTATTTTTACATTCAAACATTATTACGTATTTTAGAATATGTGGGATAGAAATATAACAGTCTCACAATATGTGTACCTCCTACAACCAAGACCAGATTACTTTTTATCATAGGAGGCAGAAAACAGAGGGGTCATACACTAAAAATTATGAGCAATAAATAATAAACAAGTCAAGTAATTCCCACATGTAGCCATTGTGCCTCAGCAGGTTAAGAACCCAACTAATATACATGAAGATGCAGCTTTGATCCCTGACCTCGAACAGAGGGTTAAGGATCTGGTGTTGACATGAGCTTTGGTGTAGGCTGAAGATGAGGCTCGGATCTGGCATTTCTGTGAATGTGGCTACGGCATGGCAGCTGTAGCTCTGATTCGAATCCTGGCCTGGGAACTTCCATAGTCCACAATTGCAGCCCTAAAAAGGAATAATAATAATAATAATAATAATAATAATAATAATAATAATAATGAAATACCAGATACTACCTACTGCTTGCTAGGAAGTATGAACTTCCACAAAAGCTTTTTCTAGAGTACATGTATCTCCCTTGTCTCCAAGGAAGAGAAGGCACTTTTTAAATCAAGCATGTTGGAATCTACCACTTCTTTTGTCTCAAGAATTTTGCTTTATCGATAAGTTTTGGTCCATTCTGTGAATTTCTTCCATCTTTTATGCACTTATTCATTTATGTAATATATATCTTCTGAGAACCTAATATAATCAGGACAGTGTCCTAAGTTCTAGAGATATGGATGTAGACAAATAAAACCTGAAGTGCTGAGCAGATATTATCCAGATGAAAAAGTACATAAACATCCCAAGCAGAGGAATCAAGTGCATCTTGGCTAGAACAGTGAGCCTGCAGGATTTAAGCAATGACTCTTTCCCAACTCATTGAGGTGGATGGAACCTTTGGGCAAGTGCGACCAAGAGCATCTGGTTTGTTCTCCCCCATTCCCAGTCTAGGGTTATGCTTTCTTTTGGTTGAAGGTAGGCTACCAGGATTTCTCATTGTTCCAATCAACTCTATGTTGTATGAACTCTATTTGAGGTAAGTGTGACTTAAGAAGTCTGGGGCTCTTTTCTTCTACCCAGCCTCAATTTCCATGGAGGAATTTCTACCCAAAGCCTGGCATGCTAAAAATACGGGTCTTGATCACCTTCGCTATAGCTTGTTTGTGAGTTAAAGAATCCATACCAGGTGAGGTGAACTAAGGTAACCAGAGCCTACTGTGCTTGCTCAGCACTTACTCAAAGACCAGTGGTTGTTCCAAGAAAAACCTGATGTCTGTATACACCCCAGCCCTAGAGCAGTTGTCCTATGCCCAGCGGAGACACAGGCTGTAAGAACAGACTGTTCCGGCTGCTCTCCCTTAAAGGGACAGATTTTATTTAGACCATAGTGTAGAGAAATTCAAGACAGAAAGTACTATCAAAATCAATGATATATTTGGTGGTGAGAAATTAAGAAGAGGCTGTGGCTCTATAATAGCAATAAGCAAAACAAATAGAAACAGTAGAAATTTAACATGTAGAGTTGTAATGTATTGACAATAATAGCACAAAAGAGACAGGGGAATAAAAGCTATATTGGTTTAAGGAAATGGCAAGAGATGATAAACAAAACCACAGGCTGCAATTAAAACTAGGAATGAAAAATAAGAAAGCTGATATAATGAACTATAAGTATATACTTACTCTCCTTCTCTCAGCTTCTTTAAGATTATATAAAGTAATATTATAAAACCATATTATTGAGTTTGTAATATCTATACACATAAAATGCATAACAGCAACAATGCAAGGAAAAGTGAACAATACATAGAGCTATAATGAAAGAATGTCTCTAAACTCATTGGAATTTAGTATAATTCTGAAGTAGATTCCGATAGATTTGGATGTATACTATAAGCCCTAGAGCAATCTCTAAAAAGTCTATGTTGGAAATAAATAAATAAAACTGTGTCTATGTGCAGGTGACATGATCTTATATTTTTTAAATTTTAAGATATTTACCTAAGAAATCTACAGCTACTAATATGAGTTCAGCAAGGTTTCAGGGTAGAAGATAAGCATAAAAATTAATTACATTTGTATACAATAGCAATAAAAAAATCTGAAAGTGGAATTAAGAAACAATTCTTTTTACAATAGCATCAACAATACTGAAATGTAAATAAATCTGACAAAAGTACAAGACTTGAACACTGAAAACTATGAAAGGCTGTTGAAAGAGATGAAGAAAGACCTACCTAAATAAATGGAAAGATCTTTCCTGTTCATGAAACAGAAACTTAACATTATTCAGGTGGCAATACCGCCCAAATTTCAGCAGAATCTTTATCCAAAAACCCATTTAGTTTAAAAAAAAGTAATTTGACAAATTATCCAAAAATTATTTTAGAACCTTAAGTGATCCAGAGTAGCCAAACAAGTCTTAAAAAGTAAAAGGTTGGAGAACTCACATTTCCTGGTTTCAAAACTTACTAAAAATCTACAGTAATCAAGACACTGTGGTAATGGCATAAGAATAAACATATAGATTAATGGTGACTACTTAGAGGTCAGCAATTAATTTTTATATTTATGGTTAATTAATTCTTTCAAAAGATGTTAAGATAATCCATCAGAGGAACTAATAGTATTTGCAACAAATGGTATTGGAAAAACTGGAATCTTCATACAAATTTGACAACTTATCATAAAGTTAGAGAATTATCATATAGACCAGGAATTCCTCTATAAAGCATATACTCACAAGAAATTAAAATATACTCAGACAAAAACATACAAAGTAGTTATCATTACATCATTATTCATAATATGCAAAAAGTAGAAACTACCCAAATTGCTACCAATAGATGGCATATAGAGTATGTGCATAAAATAGAATATTATTCTGTGTTGAGGAATGATGTGCATATACATGCTACAACATGCATAGATATTAAATCAATTTATTACTAATGAATGACACCATAGAAGCCCATATATCACATGATTCAATTTATAGAGACAAAAAGTAGATGAGTGGTTGCCTATGGCTGGGATATTCTGAAGGAATAGAGAGTGACTGCTGATTGGCATGTGATTTCTTTTTGAGGTAATAAAACATGTTTTAAAATTGATTGTGGCAATGGTTGCAGAAATGTGTTAAATACTAAAAACCAGTGGGGTTGGAAGTTCCAACTCTCTCTTAACATGGTTGTTTCTCCTGGCAACCAGCCCCTACCCTTAGGCGTACAAATGTCACCTCTGTCAACTAAAAAAAAAAAATACACACACACAAAACTTTAGAGACTTCAGTTTTATTTGGGGCAAAGTGAAACTTTAAACCTTTTCCTTAAACCTTTCATTTAACCTACAACCCTCTGTCTCAAACAAAAACAAAAACAAACAAACAAAAAAACCCCAAACCATATATAAATGTATAACTGCGCTTTGACTTCTAATGGGAAGAATAATCTCAGAGCTTTCTTATTTGAATGCTCTTCCTGGATTATACTCTCAAGTTTAGTTAGCTCAATAAAATTTTCCATTTCTTTTTTAGATCAATTTTTTTTTGTCAACAGTATTATCCAGATACCTTCTATTTATGTGAGGCTATATATGTTGCTTTGGCCAAAGGTCTATGAAAAAAGACATATATTTATATTGCTCAGAGCTTTGGTAGTGAAAAGCTCATCGTGATTTCTTAATCTTTCGTCTTCTAATTTATAGATTAGTTGGAAAAGTCATATATTTCAGTTGGGGCAGCAAGAAAATGATGGAATTGTTGTTAGCCTGTGCGTTTGAAAGCCTATATGGAGCAAAGCTCTTTAATAACACATGTTAACTGAATATGCAGCATCAACAGGAAATAAACCTGTTTTTTTGCTCTTTTGTTTTGATTTTACGCCAAGCAAAATTAGAGTTATTTGATAGCCCTTTCTTTTTTTTAAGATTGTGCCCTGCCCCCTTCCTACCTGTTTCAATTTCACTTGAAATTCATAATAACAAGTCTTAAACATGTCCTTTATATAGTGTAACACAAATTACTTGTTAACTCTAATAATCAGAGTTCTTCAGTGAAGACAGAACCAACAGAATAGAGATAGATATGTATAAAAAAGATTCTAGGAGTTCCCGTCGTGGCGCAGTGGTTAACAAATCCGACTAGGAACCATAAGGTTGCGGGTTCGGTACCTGCTCTTGCTCAGTGGGTTAACGATCCGGCATTGCCGTGAGCTGTGGTGTAGGTCGCAGACGCGGCTCGGATCCCGCGTTGCTGTGGCTCTGGCGTAGGCTGGTGGCTACAGCTCCGATTCGACCCCTAGCCTGGGAACCTCCATATGCCGCTGGAGCGGCCCAAAATAATGGCAAAAAGACAAAAAAAAAAAAAAAAGATTCTAGTAGTAGACTCACAGTTGTGGAAGCAAAGAAATCTGACAATCTACCATCTACAAGCTGGAGAACAGGAAAGCAGTGATATAATTCAGTCTGAATCCACAGGTCCAAGAACAAGAAGCTCCAAAGACCAAGGGCAGAACATTTCAGCTCAAGAAGAGAGGAAAGTCATCCTCTGCCTTTCTGTTCTATGCACATCCTCCACAGACTGTATGATGCCTGCCCACATTGATGGGGACAGATCCTCTTTATTCAGTCTACTGAATCAAAGGCTAATCCCTTCTAGAAACACCCTCATAGACACACCCAGAAATCATGTTCTGCTGGCTATCTAGGCATTACTGTTCAGTCAAGTTGACACATAAAACTAATGATCACATTGCTTAAAATCTGTTTTTCCCCTTTCAACACCAGTAGGTCCCAAATTAGCACTGGATATTTGTCTACCTGGAATAGACTGCATTTCAGTCATTTTTTGCAGCTAAGCAGGACTATGTGTCTAAGTTCTGGTCAAATTGTAAATAACATAAAATGGTGCAGGAAACTAACTGGAATTGTGCTTAAAGGGAAGGAATTTGCCATTCTCCATTTTTATCTCTTTACTATTTCCTGCTGCCTGGAAGGAATACAAATGGTGGTATCAGGAGTGACACAAGCAACCAGCACTGTAAGGAAAAATCAATATTAAAGCTGGTGGAGCAAAACATGGGAGCCTCGTTTCCTGACAATCTATAACTTCGCCCTAACTCTTGTCTGTCTATACATATGTACAAGAAAATATAAAATTTAATCTTATTTAAGCTACTGTTATCATTCTTTCCTATCACATATAGTTTAACATTAAAAAATACAGTCATCCTTCAATCATTTTTATTTATATTGGAGTTCCTTTCCTTCACTTCCTAAAATTTTTACTTTGTACCACTTGAGATCTCCTCAAATATTCCACACGTTTTCATCTTTTCTAACTTCTAGCTGTGGTCTTACTTACATTTCATTGAGAAAATAAATAAACAGCTACACATCTTCTCACGGTCACACTCTGAAATCTACACAACATTGCTTCTGTTCCAATGATCTTTCCTCCTGTTAAAATGATTTCCTCCTGTAAACTACTCTCTTCTTATCAAGAAATAATTTCTTCTCTTGTGCTGTGAATCCCTTCCACTCTAAATTTCCTAGTAGTTGCACCTTTACTTAACTCCTTCTCTCCTGCACTAGCATTTTCTTCAACTGAATGATTTCCATGAGTGTAGAGATATATGCTTTAATTAATACAATTCTTTCCCCACAGTATAATACGGAGACCACCACGCGCCCTTTCTCAAAGATCTCTAAAGAGTCATATATACAGTGTGTCTATACCTCACCTTCTATTCACTCTTTAATCAAACACATAATTGGTCCCTAACCCCAGAATTACAGTTAAACTGCTCTTATGCCCATCATCAGCTATCTCAACATTCAGAAACTCGAACCTTTCCATCTTCACATTCTTTAGTCTTTAGGTGTCATTCAGAGAGGTGTGTCTACTATCATTCTTGTACAAATGGTGGTATTTTGTCACCATACCTCTTCCTCACTAACATTTCCTTTTAATTCAGTCCTCTGTCCTCTGCTTGGCCTCTCAAATTATGTTTCACAGGGATAATTTTAGTCCCTTTTCTGTCTTAGAATTACCCTGTTAATTATATTACTAGTTTCCAAGGTTTTAAAGACCAACTCAATACCATGATTCAAATTTATGTTTCTGTTCCAGATCTCTGTCATCTCCTAGATGCCCTTCCAAGTATCCACTTGGTATATCCTTTTGTAGTCTCACATTGAAATCTTAAACTTATTATGTTCAAAACTGAAATGTTAATTCCTCCTCTCCATATGGGAAAGCTCATATTTTAAAAGAAATACAGTTGGATTCAATTGAATGATACACAGTAACTCAAGATAACATCCGATTAGCAAATGGATACAAATTTGCAAAATGAGACCCATATTTGTTTGTCCAGCATATCTTTTAAACTGATTGAAGGTGAATGATACCTATCTGCCAACTCACCAGTCTCAGGAAATCATACTTTTATTCATTCAGCCGCTTAAGCCATGGTCCTGAGCCATGTTTGATACCTCTCTTTCCTTCACACACTTGTGAATGATATCTTATTTAGCAGCATGTACTGTTAATATTATGTCCCTATTTCTCAAATCTATGTACTCTTCTCCATCTCCAGCATCAACATCTTTATCCACTTGTTGATTTCTCCCACTTGGAGGATTACAACAATTTCTTAAGTAGCATCTACACTTAGAGGCTTCCAATATATTGTATGCAAGGTGAGTTAAAGCATTGTCACATTTGCTTAAAATAATTTCATTGTTTTCATTTTTATTGAAAAAATCAAATTCCTTAGTATATACACATACAAGGATATATATGATCATATTTATCCTCATTCAATGTAATCATGTCTTCATTCAGATTCTATAGTATAAAGCCATTGCTTTTACCCACATTATAACACTTTCCTATCCCTTCTTGACATCCACAGCCATAGCAACGCAGGATCCAAGCCACATCTGCCGTCTACACCACAGCTCACGGCAATGCCAGATCCTTAACACACTGAGTGAGGCCAGGGATTGAACCCATATCCTCATGGATACTAGCTGGGCTTGTTACCACTGACCCACAACGGGAACGCCTCTTCTTCACAGATTTGACTCCATCTTATCTTCCTAGTATAAATGTTGCATCTGCATGAAGTGACAGCATCTACTTTGGCTATTATATGTAAATACCCATCAGCAAATACACTCTGAGAACCCAGATATTCTCTATTTTAGCACTGTGTTTCCTTTATACCATTTCTTACAATCTGATAATACTTTCTTTATATATTTTACAATTGGTAGTGACAGTCTCTCTGTCAGATTTTTTTTTTTTGGCTTTTGTTGTTGTTGTTGTTGCTATTTCTTGGGCCGCTCCCGCGGCATATGGAGGTTCCCAGGCTAGGGGTTGAATCGGAGCTGTAGCCACCAGCCTACGCCACAGCCACAGCAACTCGGGATCCAAGCAGCGTCTGCAACCTACACCACAGCTCACGGCAACGCCGGATCGTTAACCCACTGAGCAAGGGCAGGGACCGAACCCGCAACCTCATGGTTCCTAGTCGGATTCGTTAACCACTGCGCCACGACGGGAACTCCTCTCTGTCAGATTTTAAGCCTTATCACAGTCTTTTAACTATTCTGTCTTCAGCACCAAGCAAAATGTCAAGTATAGTAGATGCTCAATGAATACCTGTTCATTGAATAAATAACTACGTTCTTAATTTGTGTGGGTTTCTCTTTGGGAGGAACATTGGACTAAATCCAAGGAAGGCTTGGTTACAGTCTGGTTTCTATCACTAATTCTCTCATCTCCTTTGGCCTACTAATAAAACAAAATACCATAAACTGAGTGGCTTATTGTTATTGAGTTTATGAAATTAGCACTGGTTAAACAGTGCTGATTGGTGAGCCACAATTCAAAAACACACAATAAGAGAAATTGAAATGGAGACATTTATTACTCACAGGTTCTGGAACTAGTAGCTGGCATACCTCCAGTTGCCACATGAGGAGGTCAAGGCAAAGTGCAGGCAGCCAGATAGAAAGACACGGGGTCCAGGACACATGACTTTATTAGAGTCTGTGGGTGGAGTACTTGGAGTCCCTGGGCTATGTTTAGGTAGGTCAGTTCAAACCAAAACAGTGAGGGTTTGGTAAGCCATATGGGGGTTTTGTCTAAGGTGCACCTAAGGGGAAGGCATTGGTAGACAGGGAGACTGTGGATCACAAGGATGCTGAAGAAGTCACTTCAGGGACTTAGATTTACTTGTGGCTCTAAGGGCTACTATAGAGGTCATGTGCTTGCTTGAGAGGGTAGTGCCCATTTAAGGTCACTGCCAGCCAAACAAAATGGATGCCAAGGCAATTATATCATAAAGTAGCTTAGGTAAACTCAACACCGAGGAACAAAAGGAATTAATTCTCATAATTCTAGAGGTCGGGAAATGAAGATCAAGGTGCCAGCAGATTCAGTGTCCAGCGAAAGCCAGCTTCCTCACTGGCCACTCTCTTTTCAATGTAGCTTCACGTGGCAGAAAAGGGGCAAGCAAGCTTTCTTAGATCCCTTTTATAAAGACACCAATCCCATTTACGAGGGCTCCACCGTCATGACCTCAGTGCCTCCAAAATGCCCTGCCTCACAGGGCCATCACATTAGGCATTAAGTTTCAACATATAAACTTGTGTGGGACACACTTATTTGGTCTATAGCACTCTTCATGAGGCCACATGGAAACAGTTTAGTTATTTAGGTATTTTTAGAAAATAAGATATTTTCTAAGGCCTCTTCAATTTGAAGCATTTTCTGTGTCTTTATAAACTGTGTCCAATTTTAAAAGTAAAAGTCAAAACACAGCTTTTAAACATGTTATAATTTAAACTTAGAATAATTTAAACTTCAGAATATATGTGTAGATTACTAAGAAAAAAAGGAATAGTAACCTGCATAATAAAGCTGCATTTGCCCTGTGGCCTAGGACATCATTTTTCAGAAACATATATGGGCTTACGTGAAAAATAATTTCTCAATGCTTGTGATAAACTGACCAAAGTAACTTGCACTGCAAAAACTGTTTTTGTCTGTCATCTGGTAATCAGGTGTGAATCATCGAACAAATTATTGCTATATAGAGTCACGATGGCTAAAAATATTTACATGCACGTCTTCCCCAGTATGAGTAAATATACTGTTACATAAACTGTCTACAGTATAAATGGTATATTACTCACATTCATATTTGCCTTGGTAGTTATTTTCATGGTACCTGAGACAGAGTTTGTACTCAATAAATGTTTTATTTAATAAATGAATAGGTGGTTATAGCATCAATATGGTATTAGTGGAACTTGTGCTCTAAAATATCTTTTGGTCTCTCTCTTTTTTTCTTGCACCCATGGCACAGAGAAGTTCCTGGGCTAAGGAATGAACCCATGCCACAGCAATAACCCTAGCCACAGCAGTGACAATGCCGGATCCTTAATTGCTAGGCCACTAGGGAATTCCTGGTCTCTGTTTTGATAAGAAACTGTTTTAAAATTGTTTTTATTTAATTTTGTGCTTATAATTTATCAGTTATTTTCAAAAAATCGTTCCTTGGAAACCGAAAGCTTTTCCCAGAAGGACAGACATCAGAAAGTGATGTCTAAAGACACCACCCTGTTTGCTTCTATGCTTACTCTCATTAAACAGCTCTATGTCTCTACAGGGACTGCTGTGTCCTCCTTATTATTACAAATTAAATCTGAACTATACAATAGCACTTGTAAAACCCTGCACACAATTCTTTTGATTCTTAAAGGTAAAAAAAAAAAAAAAAATACAGGAAGAAAAGTGAGTAAAACATTGGTAATTTGTTTAGCTGGTGGTGCAGCCTGTTCTCCGATCAAATTTTGTTCCCCAAAGGAAGGCATCAGTTTTAAATTACACAGCAAGCAGGCAAGAAAAAGGAAGCAAACAATCAAAACCTTCCCAGGAGGGGAAAGAATAAGGCAAGAGCTCCAGAGAACCCATTTAATAAATAAACACCTTCATTTCTGTAAGTTAATTTCACCACAGGAAATAAGTTTAGTTTTAATTATATTGCCTTATGTCATGTTTTATAAAAGGTACATGAGGTTCATTGACTTTCTCTTATTAAAGCTTTGGCTGTTTCCAAAAATATTGCATGTAGATTAAGTCTCTGAGGAAACATAGCATGATGTACAATTACTTGAAATGCAATATTTCATCTTATCCCATGTTAGTGACTATGAGATAGATAAAAACAGCATGTTGTATTTAATTTACATTAAAAAATGTTTTTACTTTTAGACTTATTTATGAAAGACTCTCTGAATTATACAGGCCAGTCATGTCATTGGCATAAAAAACAAAGTGGGCTATCTTTTGTCAAGTTTGTGAAAATATATGGTAAGTAAATTCATGGTTAATTTTTGTGACATAGGCTCCTAGTCTTCATACTTACTGATGGTTATAAGTTAAATTTAACACTATCAGGAAATGGATATTTTCATGTTTTGCCAGAGTTAGGGCTTTCTGAACCAAGAAAATGAAACCTAGATTAAAGTACAAGTCTTAGATAGTAAGAGACCTCCAGAGAGATTTAGATGTTTATCTTAAAATTTGTTTACATTTCAAAGTGGAATGAAACCTGGAGCCAGGAGCAGCCTGTTTACATTCCAAAGGATTAGAACACATTAGGGAGCAAATATTTCCCCTCATCTCTCAGAAAGCGAGGGTACAGCATGTAGTCTATAAACTCCCAGTTTTATAATTTTTTGGCCCCTCTCGTGTGGTATACAAATTATCTTTTGCATGTGAAGAGTCCATCTGGCTCTCATGGCATCTCCCTGAATAGAGGAGGATGCAGTGTGGAGATCTGATACAGTTATCACTGTACATAAGTCACCTGTATTTGATCCAGAAACTGTATGTTAGCTTTTAGAGTAATATAAGTAATGTAGACACTAAGACTTACCAAACATTCAAATCCATGATTTTAAAATGTATTTTATGAGCAATTTTAAAGGTGAACGAGATTTATCTGAGCCTCTGGCAAAACTCTATTCTATAGCATACGAGAAGTGTGTTATTATTATTATTTTTATTTTTAGGTAGAAAGCATAGAAAGGTTAAGGAAAATGTCCAGAGTCAAACCGACACACATTCAGAACTCACTTCCTTATTAGTCATTACATGATGGATCAAGTTTATTTTATCTCAATGACTAAATGGCACACAGTGAATAAAGGGGGGGGAAAGCCTCAGTGGCTAAAATTGGCTATAGTTGGTATCGAGCAAAAAAATAAAAATAAATAAATAAAACAAGGTCTATATATCTTAGTTAGTGGAAAATAATACTCTATGTGTGAGAGATTTCATTGATGTGAAAACTCTGAAAGTTACTGGGGAGGAGACAAATATCAATCATCTATCTCCAAACATGTTTATTAAAATCTTGGTATACTGAGCATCCTTAAGTAAAGCAAGGTGTCTGAGACAAGCAGTACACTTCCTGAGATGAAATCAATACAGGGATCAGTTGGCTCTGGGTTTGTGAGGAGGAAGGCAGATGACTTTGTTCTCCAAACAAATAGTCATGAATTAGGCTTACATTCTAGGGATAACCTGTGCATATAGCATATAATGTGATTAAGGCACCGTCTGGATTTATTAAGCATCAAATACATAGCTGCTTTTCTTCATTATTGCTATTCCTGAGTTATTTTTTGTGTTGATGCAGTAAGTTGGGGTTGAATGTTTATTATATTTTTCATACTATCTAATATAAATGGGATGAGCCAATGATAATCGTATCCTCATAGCTCTGACTGGGACATAAGAACACAGGGAAGAAAACAAGAAGATGCTTCCTTTTACATAACACTCTTTGAAAAGGCACAACCGAGAGCTGATTTTATCTAGATAACTGTTAAAAGAAACTGTGCCACTAAAGACAGTATTATTACATTCTGTTAGGATGTTACTCCAAAACCCAGCCTTACTCTGATAGGTATTTCTTAGATAAAAATATATGGGGCTGTGAGTGGGTGAACTATTGTGACCATGATTGCTAAAAGGTACAGAGTGGGGACACATGACAGGGTGGAAAATGGTAGGCCTGATGACAGGAGAGATACTGATGTCTTCTATTATGTCTTTCTATCAGGTATGTAGGCTACTTTTTCATTTAAAAGCCTGTTATTAAAATGTTCAATTAAATTGAGCCTCAAGGAAGATGAGGATAACTTGCAATAAAGTATATGCAACATACTCAAACCAGTGGAAGGACTTTTTAAATTGAACCTAAAATTATTTTAAAAGTAAGGAAAACCTTGTGTTCTTCGAAAGAATTATTAAGAGAATGAAAATACTAGCTATACAGACAATATTTCAAGGTGAAATGCTGATAAAGAACTCTCAAAAGTCAATAAGAAAATTTAAAAACCCAAGAAAAATAAATTGAATAGAAATGTTAGTACAGAATGTATAAATGTCAAATACACATGAACAGCTGCTCAAAACCATGAGTCTTAATAAAACCACAATGTGAAAAATCTATATGCTATTCAAACTAAAATTTTGAAGACTAAACATAACTTGGTCATACCACTGCAGGCAGGAATAAAAAATGTTAACACTTTGGAGAATAGTTTGTCAATCTTTTTATACTTTGAAGATACACTACTAATCATCTACTCTTAGGTATTAACCCCATAAGAAAAAAGAATATACAACTATACAAAGACTCTTACAATTAATCTTTGTAACTCATACAAAGATTTATGGCCATACCTGCAGTAACACGGGATCCAAGCCACATATGCCACCTATGCTGCACCTTGGGGCCACACAGGAATCTTAACATGCTCAGCAAGGCCAAGAATCGAGCCTGCATCCTCATGGATATTATTCAGATTCTTAACCCGCTGCACCACAACAGGAACTCCTATTACTCATATTTTCTAATAGCTCCAAATTGGAAATAGCCTAATTCTCTATCAACAGGTAAATGATGAAACAAATACTGACATATATTTATACTGTGGAATGATATTTAGCAATAAAAAACCTTTTGATACACATAACATTAATAATCTCAAAGAATTAGGCTGAAAAGCCAGACAGCCCCCTCTAAAAAAATTCCCTATTAAATGATTCTATTTATATAAAATTCTAGAAAATGCAAGTAAGTCTATAGTTAAAAAAAAATACTTTCCTGACGATGTGAGAGTGGGAACAACAGGAGGGTAGGATTAAAGAGGGCCATTAAAAACTTTTGAGGGTGATGGATATGTTCCCTAAGTAGGTATAATACATTTTTACTTATGTGAAGATTTAAATTGCATGATTTAGTATATATAGTTTATTCTAATTTTTTTTTTTTTTTTTTTTTTTAGGGCCACACCTGAGGCATATGGAGGTTGCCTGGCTAGGGGTGAATGAGAGCTGCAGCTGCTGGCCTACGCCACAGCTACAGCAATGCCGGATCCCAGCTGCATCTGTGATCTACACCACAGCTCATAGCAACACCAGATCCTTAACTCACCGATAGAGGCCAGAGATGGAACCAGCATCTTCATTGATGCTAGTCAGGTTCTTAACCTGCTAAGCCATGATGGGAACTCCTATTTTAAGTTTATTGTATGACAATATGCCTACATAAATCTTTTTAAAAGTAAAATATGAACAAACAACAATCTGACAAAAAAGAAGATTAAGAACAAATTCGCATGAGGCTTTCATTTCTCAATTATTTTGGTAAGGCAAGAGTTTCCCATTCAGACATTGCATTCATTCTCATTAGTAATGCATAAATTTATGAGTGATATGATTACCATACATATCATTTATAAATTCATATCTTAGTGCATATTTTTACTTCTGAATGTCCTATAGCAGCATCACCATATCTTGTCAATTTAAGACAATGCCCTTCAGATTTTCATCAGTTCTTAGGTATCACTGTACATTAAATTAAGTACCCCTATCTGATAATCCCAATAATGCTCCTTCAAGCGACTTTACCCACCCTAATTCAAAAGACCTCATGTTTCCTTTGGAAATTGTGCCCAGAGATCTCATCTACCAGGGGATTCAGACTCATAATCCTATTCATCTCACTATTTTGTTTACCACTGGTTCTGAAGAGACTATAGATTCTACTTTTTTGTCATCATCAGGTTTTAAATTCATCAGGACCAGGCTGAATGAGCACATTTGTTACTTTCTTTGTACCAGAGGCATTGTTAGAACAGCCTGACCATCTAATTTCATATAATGACCCATAACCACTTTGGCTGCCATTTCAATCATCTCCTCCTTCTTTGTACCAATTTTAACTAATCACCTAAACACATTTTGTTTGACCATCCTGCCTCTTTATCATCCCTTTGTTAACTGTTTCCAATTCTTTTCTCCATAATTCATAGCTTCTTTATGGCATGCAACCCATTATATGGCACTTAGCTTGTAGATTTGTGATAGCTTTTCTCATCTGGTCTGTTTTTTTGTCACAATAGAAAATAAGATATTCAAAGAGGCAGTGCCCCATTTATTATGGCATCAATCACAACATCAGTTAAATGGATAAAATTTGGAGACACCCTGACATCATCCTATACCCAATCCAAAGTAACTTATTTTCTTAAAACTTAGCAGACCTAGGAATGTTCCCTTCCATTCTAATGGAATGACTTAGACAATTCTTCTTAAAGTAATTTTTACAGAACTCTCACCTTTGGCTAGTTTGTAGCTTGGACTCTGTCTCTCCATTTGTATTTCTAGTAGGCTGTGATTAACTAGGAATGCTGAATAAAATCAAACCAATGCATAGATCACAAGGTCTTGATCTGGTCATCGCAGCATAATATACACCTCAGCAAAGGTCTCCAAATTCTCAGTTGATTTCCCTTCTATTTAAATTGCTCTTTTTTATTGATTTAACAATGATCCAAGTTTTAAGCCTATCACCTTTACATCCCATTGATAAGCTTGTCTGTCAATGATAATAACATTTGTTCAGCTTCAAACTATGATGGCTTAGCAGCAATCTGGGCTTCACTGTTCCTCTTCCTCCTGTTCCTTTTGTTAGAGGAGGAAAAACAAATGCCCCTCCCCCGGCCTTCTAAATTCTTAGTAGAGACCTTGTAATAATAGCAGATTAACAAGAGAAAACAAACCAATCTTGTACAACTTTTTTTCAGAAAATAGGAAACACTTCCCAAAGTGTTATATTATGCCAACAAAACTATGCCACTAAATATGTGGCAAGGATATGACAGAAAGAAAGATGAAATCAGGTTTATGGTTACCAGAGGAAGAGGGTAAGAAAAAGGAGAACTGGATGAAGCTGGTCAAAATATACAAATTTCCAGTTATAAGATAAATAAGTACTAGGTGTGCAATGTACAATATGACAAATATAATCATCACTGCTGCCTCTAATATGTGAAAATTGTTAAGAGAGAAAATCCCTAAGAGTTCTTATCACAAGGAAAATATGTATTTTTCATATTCTTTATTTTGTATCTATATGAAAGATGATGGAAGTTCACTAAACTTAATTGTAGTGATTATTTCATGATGCATATAAGTCAAATCATATGCCATATACCTTAAGCTTATACAGTGCTGCATGTCAATTACATCTCAATAAAACTGGAAAAAATACAACATAAATATATAAAAATGTAAAAAAATAAGGAAAAAAAATGAAAGTCCAATATGGTCATAAATGTTAAAAAGAGTTTTGAACATAATATTAGCATTTTGAATCCAACAATACATAAAAGAGATTGCAAGCCTGGTTTAACATTTAAAAATTAATCAATTTAGCAGGAAGGAAAAAGAAGAAAAAGCTATGCTTACATAAAAAGGTATAGTGAGAGTGTGAAATCAAAGTCCATTTATTAGAAATCCTTTCAGCAAAGTGGGAACAGAAAGGAATTTCCTTTACTCGATGAGGGCTATCTCTAATAACTCTACATTATACTAAATAGTATACACTTTTCCTTAATTTGGGTATAAGAAAAGAGCATTTATTGCAACCTTTTATTCACTGTATTTCTTTAAATAGTAAAAAAGGAAACTACATGTCACCATTCAACAATGTGGATTATTTGTTTAAACCCAGGTTTGTACAAAAGAAACCGAACACAAAAAGGATACATAGATTTCATGATACAAAGAAGGTATGAGGATTTAAAAAAAAAACAAAACTAGAATTATGGTGTTTGAAGTACAGAAAAGAAGGTGTGGGAAGTGATTGGGAGAAAAAATCAAAGAGATTTGTTGGTTGCTGAGGAGGCTTACTTATATTCTGAATGATGTCCTTTTACTTTCATCTCTATAGCTTTAAAAAGGAATTGTATTCATTTTTAAAATTTGAAGTAGCATTCTCATACAAAAATGATTATCAAAATTAAATTCATAGCCCTATACTACCCAGAGGAATAAATCTGCAGTAAAAAGGCCTTGATCTCTATTCTTTAAACTTTATTTTGGGTTATTACATTTACCTACGATATTCCTAATCCCCAACTCCTTCCCATGTTAAGTACTCCACCTTGTAAAGGTCCATCTCAAATACCTTCCAGGTAAGACTTCTCTGTGAAATATTCCACTATGACCTTTCACTATGTTTAGTTTATAACCCTTTCTTGATAAGCTCTAACCCAGTTTGTGCTCAATTGTTTATCTACTTCCCAAAATGTTTCTCTAATGCCTTGAAATTTACTAATCTTTTATCCACCGAAGTACTGAAATCAATACCTTAATCAAAACTAATGCAAAAAAGTCCTACTGTATAGCACAAGGAACTATATTCAATCTCTTGGGATAGATGATGATGGAAGATACTGTAAGAAAGGGAATGTTTCTAGAACTTTACTGTATAGCAGAAATTGACACAACATTGTAAATCAACTATATTTCTTTTAAAAAATAAAATTAAGAAAAGGTACTTAACAAATTGCACTTGTATCCAGGATCATGGTTACTAACTTTTAACTTTGATAAAAATATTTATACATTGCTTTTGGTAATATTTATTATGGAAAAGGAGTTAAGTGTGAGAGAAATCAAGCTTCCAGAAGCAGTTATGAGGAAAATCAAGAGCCCCACCTAAACAAAGACCATCCATTATCAGCACCAGCTCAGGAGGAGTAAAAATCACCAATTGTCATCTATCATGCACTGATCATCCATTTTGACTGCCATCATCGGCCCCCAAACTCTGCCCAGTCCCAGTTCAGCCCGTTTCACCTAACTTGAATGAACAATCCCCCTTCTGATAGCTCAGGATATTCAGTTGCCAGAACGGATTGTCAGAGCTAAGAGTAACTGAGGGTATAAAGCTGGAAAAAAAGACAGATCCCACCAATGAAGAAAAATTAAACTAGACATAATTTGGAATCTGGGATTTAGGAAGGCAGTTTAACACCTGCTTTTGTTAAACACTCTGTTATTGATTGTTTGATTGATTGATTGATAGACTGATTGACTGATTTTTGGCTCTGCCCATGGAATGTGGAAGTTCCCTGGCCAAGCATCAAACCTGTGCCACAGCAGCAACCCAATCTGATGCACTGTCCTGATTGGCTGTAGTGACAATGCCAAATCTTTAACCTGCTGCACCACAAGGGAACTCGTAGTTTTCCTTTTTAATTGAAGACTATTTAGAGCTTTTAGGAAGAAACATAATTGCATGTACTTTCATTATTGATATATTTTTCTCCTATTTTGCTACTAACAAACATCTAAATCAATGTTTTTTCATCCCTGCATCATATAGATTGAAAACACATTAATAATCCTCCTGATCTATAGTTATTTGAAATACAGAGAAGAGGAAATTGCCTTGCCTAATCTGTCATGTGCATTATTGACTATATAAAGATGCAATTTATAATTCATATTTATAGGGATGTATGGTGCCAATTATCATCCCATTTTACATAGACCTCCACTCCAGCCCAAAGAGAATGATGCAAGCTCTTCTACAGTTCTTGGTTTTCCTGCATCCACTTCCTGGGACTCTTTCTCTGTTCTTTCATCTCATTAATTCTTAAATATTTGTCTGGTATTATATGAAAATTATCAGTTCTTTAGAGTAATTTTTTTCCTAATATGTGTTACAAACCCATATGTAAATCAGCCTCTTGTATTTTTCTCTCAGATTTTCCTGTTCTTCATCTTTTAAAATCTTCACTGTTGCATATAACTAGAAATTTATTCATGTGCATATTATCCATTTTCTCCACTAAGCATCAGCACATACTTCAAGGGTATACAAGTGATAACAATATGTCTGAATTTAAAAATTTTAATTTTGTGGTTGTTTTCTTTATATTTTGAAAACTATAATATACACCTATATTATGCAAAATTCTATTTATGGCTCTAAGAAAACCGTGTGTGTGTGTGTGTGTGTGTGTGTGTGTGTGTGTGTGTGTGTGTGTGTGTTTGTACACATCTGTAGCAATATGGAGGTGCCCAGGATAGGGGTTGAACTGGAGCTGCAGCTGTCAGCCTATGCCACAGCCACAGCAACACCAGATCTGAGCTGTGTCTGCAGCCTACACCATAGCTCATTTCAATGCTGCATCCTTAACCCACTAAGTGAGGCCAGGGATCGAACCCATGTTCTAATGGATACTAGCTGGGTTCATTTCCACTAGGCCACAATGGGAACTCTGAAACCTTAGATATTTTCACAGCTATATTTATATCCCTAAAAAGCTCTGACTCAAATCCTTTACTTGCTTTTGTTCAGGAAACTCTACTTCATATTCCCATCATCTACCCTGATGTGACTATATCTTACACATTGTCATCTCTCCAGTTTGTACTATTTTCTTAATCTTGAACCTGAAACATGAACCAACTTCCTATACTTCCTTTAAATCTCTTTGGTCTCATTGGAAATTCCCTTCAAGTTCTTTGTCTCATCTCAGTTCTCCGAACTAAACTATCACCCATCAAAGTGACTTCATGCAATTTTCTCTCCAAGATAATATTGTCAGCCAGTTGAAGAACATATTTTCTATTATCTTCAAATGCATGAAAGGAGAAGCTGAGAAATTTTTAGAGAAAGTGTGCTGACTCACATCACTAAATTTCATGTTCTCTATCTTCAAATGGGATCTCTATTTCTTTTTAATCATTTAAGTTTCATTTGTTCAATCCCCTCTTTTCTCATGCAGGCTGTATCTAAAATTATTATATTCACTACCGTAACTCAATTTCTGGTTTTCTCTCTTAATAGCAGCCTAACTTTCAAGCTTTTTGATAAACTGAGAAAACTGCTCAATTAGGTTCCCTTATAACATCTCATATTAATTATACATATATACTATCTTTATATATATTAGCATTTAATATACAGCATATAATTTGTATAATTACATTTTAATATCTTATGACTATGCATATAAAAAACTTATAACTGTGTTCCTGTCTTCCCTTTTTCTGGTCAATTCTAAACTACATATCTGTGGGTTTTTTTTTTCCTGCTAATACTTTCCTTATTCATGTCCTTTAGGACCAGGTGCTAAAAATTATTCTTTCTATTATTTCTTTCACTTTAAAAACAAACTAATAAAATACTTCCCATTGAATATGAAAATCTCTTCCATTCCTTCCCTCTCATTCTTTGTCCCTGCCTTTTATAGCTCAGGTGTTCCTGTCAAAAATCCTGGGGGCATTTTTATATTTGATCTAGAGAGATCCTTGAAGATGGCCTTCTTAGTTTTTTTACATTATACTGAGCATAGATCCCTGTGTTATATAGTAGGTCTTTTTATATATAGCAGGGTGGTGTCCATACTAAACATCTGCCTACTTATTCCCCCCACACTTTCCTCTTTGATAAGTTTGTTTTCTATGTCTGTGGGTTTATTTCTGTTTTATAAATAAATTCATTTGTATCTTTTCTTTAGATTCCACATATAAGTGATGTCATATGGTATTTGTCTTCCTCTACATTTTATATTAAGGATGTGTAAAAGTGAGAAAAACATATATTCTGAAATAGAGAGAGGGTAGCTTTATGTTATAATCACAAAGTTCAGGAAAAAGAAAAACTGATTCAATGTTGGTACCACTTGAAAAAAGTGTTTCCTTAAATGATGGAAAAATCGCTGAAAATTTAAATAATATGCATCCAATGGCCCAAAGAAGTGGTAGAAGAGCAGAGACAGCAAGGATCATGGAGCTACAGTGACGAGGGGTTACTGCAGGGAATTGCTGCCCTCCCACTCCTTCTCTAAGGATAGGAGGAAGCGAAGATCCAGTTGCCTGAACATTTTACCCTACATCTCCTTCAGCATATTTCACTTTATGCAAAAAAAAAAAAGTCCCTCTTATAGAAGAACTAAATTAAAATGAGGGGGAAAAAAAGGCAACAGTGGAGTCTTCCATATTCTGCCTCTTAGCTGTGAAACTGATTTTTTTTTTTTTTTTTTTTTTAGTCTTTTTAGGGCTGCACCTGCGGTAGATGGAAGTTCCCAGACTAGCCATCAAATTGGAGCTGTAGCTTCCAACCTACACCACAACCACAGCAACGCGTGGGTTCTGAGACATGTCTACAATGTATACCACAGCTCACAGCAATGATGGATTCTTAGCCCACTGAGCAAGGCCAGGGATAGAAACCTGCATCCTCATGGATACTTATCAGGTTTGTTACCACTGAACCACGACAGGAACACCTGATAGATGTTTTTAAAGCTCTCAGGGAGCAGCTGCAGTTGCTCTTTAATAATAAAAAAGAAAAAAGGCCAGGGAATTAAGTGACAAAATCATTTTTCCTCAATAAATAAGGAGCAGATTATATTAGGTAAGAATAATTCAGTAAATACAGTGGATCTGTAAAAAAAAGGGAGCAGTTATGCCCAGGAGAGCCTGCAAGCGAGCTTGGCAACAGTGCCCTACAAACTGCAGCAGCCAGCAGAGGAAAGCCATCCCCTAGCCCTGCTTCATAATGTGACTAATAGATCTTCTGATTCCTGAAGACCTGTTACCCACCATTTAAAGTAATGAGCAATTACAACCTCAATTGTCTAATGCTTAGAACACAAAATTGTCACCTACTTGACCTGAGGATTTAGTTACAAGGCCTGAAGGTAGGACAAAAGGTGGGCATTGTGGGAAAGCAATCAAGAAAATGTAGTTAAAACCTGAATTTAATAAAAAAAAAAAAAAAGGAGGAAACATAAGAAAAGTAAAGTTGTTTTCTGAAGATCAGAGTACTAAAAATATAGATAGGCAATTTAGAAATGTGGGAAATATTTGAGGTAAAACAAAAACATATTTTGATAGTTTAGTTCTTAGATTATTTCAGTTGTTTCAGATTTGGAATTTCAGACAATACCATGATATGTTAGTACGTTCATGAACCAAAAGAATTTTGAAAAAGATAGAACTTGGGCCCAGGGAATTATGCTTAATTGAGGCCTATTTTATTTGTGTACAATCCTGTATTGTTTAATCATCACTAATGATGGTCACGGTGAGGGAAATAATATTACAGGACATCCGCTTTAAAGGACTGAGGTAAAAGCAAGTATGTTTCCCTATGTGTATTGCTGTTTTCAGTAAACCTATTCAAAATACATGCCTGGGAGTTCCCGTCGTGGCACAATGGTTAACGAATCTGACTAGGAACCATGAGGTTGTGGGTTCGCCCCCTGGCCTTGCTCAGTGGGTTAGGGATCCGGCTTTGCCGTGAGCTGTGGTGTAGGTCGGAGACGCAGCTCAGATCCCTGCGTTGCTGTGGCTGTGGCGTAGGCCGGTGGCAACGGCTCTGATTGGACCCCTAACCTGGGAACCTTCATATGCCTCGGGAGTGGCTCAAGAAATGGCAAAAAGACAAAAAAAAAAAAAAAAAAGTCTGGAGTGATTAATATTCTTGAATGATAATAATAACATATACTTTTGTTTGTTTGTTTTGTTTCAGTTTTGTTCCAATATACACAAGTTTCCCATGCCAGGGATCAAATCTGTGCCACAGCAGTGACAACGCTAGATTCTTAACCTCTAGGCCACCAGGGAACTCCAATAACATACTTTTGGAATTGTATGAATCAATGTATGTACAGTTCTTAGAATAATAACTGGCATACAGTAGATATTCACTAATTTTGTCATATTTAATATGTTAGATTTCTGTGGTGACCACTTTCAACTCAAAAATTAATTCAAATATGAATCTTCTCAAGCAGATTATAGTTTTAAAAAGATTATAAATGTATGTACAAATGCATGTAGGTGTGTGTGTATGTGTGTGTGTGTGTGTGTGTGTGTGTGTGTGATCTCCATAATAAAATAGAAAGAAAAACACTTGAGAACAACAGCAGTGCTGGCCAAAATCAATGAGTATTCAGTGGTGGTTTGAGATTATATATGAGGTGAACTTGAGATTTAGGAGATAATCTATTGTAAGAGCTAGAAGTTTAAGACTGGGTTGGATTTGAGAATCTACATTGGGGGGATATTCATTCCAGGCACTAAGAACATTGAACACAAAGACTAAGACATGGGGAAAATGGGAAATACATTGAAATCTGCAAAAAATCCAAACTAGAAAACTCAAGAGTTTGTGATAATTAAAAATGTTAAATAATCCTGGTTATTTAGAGGTTAGGGAAAGATCATAGAGGGATGTTTATTCTAGGAAAGTAGTTTGAACTTAATCTGTGATGAGGTAACACATTGAAGGTTTTTAAAATCTATGAATTTTGGTCTTTCTTGTGATGGAGCTATTTCATACATGTATGCCACCAGGAATAAGAGGTTTCAGAAGTAAATGAGACAAACAAATATACGGATCCATAAATTTATAATCTCAATCTCAAATGGACCCTCATTAAATTTTTACTTATGCACAAACTTTGTCCTAAGCTCTAATTTCAGGGCCTAGAAGAATATTTCTTGAATGAATATATAAAGGCAGGCTTAATTCAATTAGGCGGAAGTGAAATAAGGAGAAGCTATGACAAAAATTTTATGACTATTTGTTAATGATTTCCTTTCTCCTCCACTAAACTGTGACCTGTGTAAGGAAAAAGATTACATTATTGTGTAATTTTCTCTTTTCCAGCATTTCTCCCTAGTTCCTAACACAGGTTTTAATATGCAGTAGTGCTAGAAAAGTATTTGTTGAGCAAACACATTTTTATTAGCATGATCATATCTATAAGCAGCTTTGTTTAATTGTATAATGTTTTATTTTGAGATTCTTACATACATGCATGAGTATATACACACATATATGCAGATCTATATTATAAATGTTAATGGCAGAAAAGTCTTGTTTTACAAAATTATCAGAATTCACTTAATAAGCCCCCATTGCAGACACTTTAAATAATTTTAACTATGAGATCTATATATCTAGATTGAAAGACTATAAATTAATAGATAATATTGTATGCCTAAAGTAAAATTATCAAATAACATATTTAATGATTTACTATATTATTAAATTATTCTCAAAAATAGTATAATGCTTTTCGCATATACCCAGCACTGTATGAGCAGGTCTGTTTACCCACACCCTTGACTTTCTCAGGTACATAGTTACTTTAGTCTTTGCCAAACTGGTAAATAGATAAAGCTTATCTATTTTTAAGTGAAATCTGATGACGAATATGTTCAAATACACTAAATATGTTTATTGAAATTTTCTTTTTTTATTTTTTAATTTTTATTTTTGGGGCTATACCTGCGGCATATGAAAGTTCCCACACTAGGGATCAAACTGGAGCTGCAGCTGCCGGGCTATGCCACAGCCAAAGCAATGTTGGATGGATCTGAGGCACATCTGCAACCTCCACGGCAGCTTGCAGGAAAGCAAGATCCTTAACCCATTGAGCGAGGCCAGGGATTGAAAGCATATCCTCATGGATACTAGTTGGGTTCATTACCTGCTGAGCCACAAGAGGGGCCTTTATTTTTTTGAATTGGATGTTTATGACTTTCACTCATTTTTCCAACTTTTTTTTCTTTCTTAATATATATGCAAACAAATGTTTGGATTAACTTTTTATGCCATATTCAGTGTAATGTGAATAACTTTCCTTTAAAATGTGACATGGAACATTTTTTCCTAGTTTCTCAATTGACTATGACTTTATAAAGTACATAAAACTTTCTTTTATCAAATGATTTATCTTTCCTTTATACTTTCCCAGCTTTGTTAATTACTCTTATGTAGTGTGTTACCATTATAAACAGATTATTTTTGATCTACAAATGGTTTTTATTTTTCCTCTTCAGCAAAACATTTCTCTTCCCCTTATTCAAGGCGATAGATTTTTCTATGCCTAAAATTTAAGGGGTATTGTATCCTAAAGAACAGACTAAAAGTGTCTTTCTCTTATGATAAGAATACCTAGGCCAATAAATTGAGGTAAAGGTCAAAATCTTTTTTTTTTTTTTTTGTCTTTTTGTCTTTTTAGGGCTACACTTGTGGCACATGGAGGTTCCCAGACTAGGGGTCGAATCAGAGCTACAGCTGCTGGCCTACACCACAGCCACAGCAATGTGGGAATCCAGCCTGCATCTGTGACCTATGTCATAGCTTGCAGCAACACTGGATCCTCAACCCACTGAGCAAGGCCAAGGATCGAACCCATGTCCTTGTGAATACTAGCTGGGTTCATTAACCATTGAGCCATGACAGGAAGTCTGAAGGTCAAAATATTGAAAAGAAGTTTTTCACCTCTTCTCTCTCACAACAAAAGAGGATAATCTATACTTTGGAGTGCTGTAGAATTGATGTAAGGGAAATGATATAAGTTTAGTGAAGGAATTCTAGCCTCTACATTGTACAGGAAGGGCTGTGTTTTGGTAAACATCCCTGAATTACCTTAGTGAACCATATCTGAATACAGAATGAATATATGATAGATTTTCCAAGTAGAGCCTAAGGGAAGTTGGGATAAATTCAAAAATGAAATGATGTATGGTATATATAAGCAGCAAGTCCTCAAAAAGCCTCTCATCCTGGGAAATTTTATTCCCAGTATTCACAGGAGCTACAGTTAGATGGCTGTAGTGTACCAAAAAGTAACATAAACTATAGGAAACAGTTCCCAGATCTATAGAATCCATGGAATGAGAATGAAGGGCAAGTATGCAGTTAATTCTGAGGACCACTAACTTGGGACCAGGTGAGTGGTAGGTACCCAGTAGGAGCTTCTGTCATCATACAGCATCAAGGAAAAGACCTAAGCGTCTTTGCACCCATGGCACCACTCAAACACCATGCCCTACTACAAACTTAGGTGCAAACCTACCTCATGGGAGAAGGACCTCAAATTTATTGAGGTTGTATTTCCAGCTAAACTGCAGATCAGGAGCTTGAAATGATAACAAGGCTGATTCACAAATAATTTAATAGCTGCACATCTAACTTTGTGAACAAAATTTCACCCTTAATATGACACAAAATAAAAAACCATGGGAGTTGCCAGTGTGGTTCAGCAGATTAAGAACCAAGTTTCCATGAGGATATGGGTTCAATCCCTGGCCTCACTCAGTGGGTTAAGGGTTTGGCATTGCTGCAAGCAATAGTATAGGCTGCAGAAATGACTTAGGTCCAGAATTTCTGTGGCTGTGGCATAGGCCTTAGCTGCAACTCAGATTCAAACCCTAAGCCTGGGAACTTCCATATGCCACAGGTGCAGCCATAAAAAGAAAAGAAAAAAGATGAAAGTAAACCAACAACCTATCATTTTTCCAAAACTTTTGTCAAATCTTCTTTTAAATTTAAATAGCTGAATGTATCCACTTGAATTTATTTCTGCGAAAAAATGAGGAGGGAATCTAAATGTTATGAAGAACAAGTGTTCATGAGTCCTGAGAAGTATACTCTTCTAGTAAATGTGTATGGCTCAGGTTTCAGTTTTGTTTACTCCCCCAATTCTTAGTGAATCAGCCTCAAGGAGGAACTATTGTATTAGAATGAAACCCCTAATTTGTGTTATCTCTGACTGTCAAATTATAATTAATTAAGTTCTAAGTTAATATGGTTAATTTTTCATGCAAAATTCTCTTTTCCCTTACTCTCTGGTTTCAGTAATTATTCTCATCTCTAGTCTTCTATCCTTCCTTTTGGGATAATATGTTAATGCAGAAATATTCAATATGTGGGTGTAAGGTCTTTTTCTTAAATTTTGATGTTATTACTCCTCCCTCAAGGTAGAAAGACCTAGAAATGAATATTCTCAGTGATTCCAATACTCTTTCCAGAACTTCACTTTTTTTTTTTAATTACAGGTTCACAGTCCTTTATTTGCATTTGCAAAATCCATCAATATCTTAAGAAATATTTTTGGTTGCAGTTCATTTGCATATCTAATATTAACTTAAATTCACATAAGGTTATTTATTGTTTACATTTTTCCAACAGCTTCTATCCCAAATCCTACTGGGAATGCTACAGAACATATTGTATATTAAGTTTTTCCCTATTTAATAAATTGGAAATATTCTGAATTTTAAAAGACAGGTATATAAAAGTTTTCAGAATGTGGACCTGCATGTGTTGGGCTATATTAAAGTGACTCTTTTAGAAACTGTTCCACTTACTGGCCAGCTCACATGCTGGGGTCTCAAGCAGGGTTTATATGCTGACTTCTGCTCTTTTCTTCTCAATTCTTCAAAATCATACTGTATAGGTCATGTATATTATAGTTTGTGGTATTTTAGGTTTGTTTTGGTTCATTACAGCTGGTTAGAGAGGAGGAGGTAGTTTTCAGGGAGGTCCCATTTCTGACTCTGGCTAGTCTAGCAACTTTCATGAAATGGTCTTAGAACTGACTCCTAGAAAAATCTTTTTGTATAAAATATAGGAAGTGAATTGGAGAGGAACAAGAAAATGGAGAAATGCTCTTTGATGTTTCCAGCAGTTAATCAAGTCAAAGAGCAAATTCTACTTATACTCCAGGTCACTGCATTAGAGAAGTAAGTATTTTTTTTTCAATGTAGCTTTCTAACTTGGAATTCTGGCTCAATTAATCTATTTGTTACCAGGTTCCTTTCTGCCTAGAGCTAGCTGCTGGGTCTGGGGATCCAATCTGCAGTCTGTGCTTGGAGAAGCAAATAGTCCAGATGTTTTATGAGATTTGAAATTAAATAACTGTGAAATATTTCTTTTTAGATAAATAATGATCTGCATTAGAGTAAATGATTTCAGTCTCTACCATGTGCTTTCAATTTCTATTTTATGTTCCTTTCAAGTAACAATATGAAAAATGCTGCTCTGAGATCTATAATGATCCTGAATATAGTCTTCTGGATAGTTTTAGTGATCCCTTGGAGGCACTATCTTTGCCCAGGCAATAGGTTTGCTGCTCATTAGTTAGGAGAGACAAGAGTGTTTTTCATCGCACCATGGAGCTCTCATCTCAAAAAGACAAATAGGGAGTTGCACAGTTATAGGTTAACCCTGATGTTCACTAATAGTCCCAGCCTTGTCAAAGGAGTGAGTAGTGATCATACACTTCATACTAGGCTCTGGGGAAGAATCTCCATTTAAGAGTAGGCTGGAGTTGTTCATTAACAGCACAACTGTCCAAAACAAATGAAAAACCCTGAAGCAGGAAGCTGTTCCTTTCAACTCAGCTCGAAGTCCAAGAGTAAGAGATTTGCTTTCTAAGGTCCACATGCAAGATTAAAGTAAAGGAGTTCCCATTGTGGCTCAGCAGAAACTAACCCGACCAGTATCCATGAGAATGCAGGTTTAATCCCTAGCCCTGCTCAGTGGGTTAAAGGATCCAGCATTGCCATGAGGTGTGGTGTAGGCTGCAGATATATCTCAGATGCTCCATTGCTGTGGCTGTGGTATAGGCCAGCAGCTGTAGCTCCAATATGACTCCTAGCCTGGGATCTTCCATATGCCATGGCCATGGCCCTAAAAAAGGAAAAAAAAAAAAAAAAAAAAAAAAAAATAATAATAATAATAATAATAATAATAATAAAGAATATTTAACAAAGAAAAGTTTTACAGCTTTGGATGAGGGAAGAAAAGTTAAAATTTAACAAAATGGAATTCATTTACCTCTCTCTCTCCTTCTCTTCTCTTTTTCACTTTTTAAGTCATACCTAAGTTCTCATCATTTTTACCTCCACACTATACCTATTGCATTGCTTAAGAATTACTAAAGCAAGTTCCCATTGTGGCTCAGCTGTAACAAACCTGACTAGTATCCATGAGGATGCAGTTTTGATCCCTGACCTTGCTCAGTAGTTAAGGATCTGGCATTGCCTTGAGCTGTGGTTTAGGTCACAGTTGCAGCTTGAATCCCAGATTGCAGTGGTTGTGGCATAGGCTGGTAGCTATAGGGCCGGTTCAACCCTTAGCCTGGGAACATCCATATGCCACACATGTAGCCCTAAAAAGACAAAAAAAAAAAAAAAAAAAAAAAAAAAGAATTACTAAAAACGTCTATTTTGTAATACTTTTCTACATTAAACCTGCCTAAAATCCTATTTCTCTTTCATACTTATGGACTCAAAATACACTTTTTTGAAGGCTTTATGGAACCCCTTTTCATGAAGATGTAATTGTTATTTTCAAGGTTTTTTTGTTGTTGTCGTTTACATTTACATGGAATTTTTAACATATTTCTTTCTTTCTTTTTTTGGTGGGGACACACCTGAGGCAGATGCAAGTTCCCAGCCTAGGGATTGAATGGGAGCTGCAGCAGCTAGCCTACACCACAGCCACAGCAACGTGGGATCATGGGATCCAAGCCAGGTAAGCAACCTACAGCACAGCTCATGGCAAAGCTGGATCCTTCATCTACTGAGTGAGGCCAGGGATTGCACCATATCCTCATGGATACTAGTTGGGTTCGTTACCTCTGAGCTATGAACAGAACTCCTGAGATCTTAGCATATTTCTAATTTAGCATTTCTATAGTATTTATCACATAGCATTATAATTATTTCTCTGTATTTCTGTTCAGCCTGTACTTATCATGATTTCAGAGAAGGCATAGAAAATATTCCCAATTCTTAGACTCTTTTTTTAAATCACAGGTCCTAGCCTATGATCTTGCATAAAGATGAAGCCCAATAAATTAGTATTAGAGGAAATTTTGAGTTATCTTTGTAAATATTTCAACCTGATATAATATTGTATATCAAATAATCTAAAAAGCACTTACTACCTATGCAGTCAAAATTATTTATGTATGGCAGCATCTGCCAATTATGTTTAAAGTAATTACTATAAATGTACTTTTAGGTGACATTTTAAACTGCAAAAATACTAATTTGCACTTTGAATTATCAAATTATTTTCAGTAAATTCTATGCTATTTGAGAATGATAATCCATGAAAAAAAATCATTCCGTGTTGGTTATTTGAATCAGTTCTCTGCCACTTTTTAGAGAAAATAATAGCAATAGTAATACCAACCTATAAAGATAAAGGGTTCAACAGGGGTCAAGCCCTGTTCCCAGTGTCACTTATATTTTCTTATTTAGTCATTACAACCACCCTTTAAGGCTAGTGCTGTTTACCTGTCTCACAAGTTGAGACTGATAATTGATAGGAGCTCATTAGTCAGACTAAAGCCACAGTGGTAATGACTGGCAGATCCAAATTTCAAAAATAAGTTTAGATGCTAGAACTTTTGTTCTTAACCAACTGGATAAGACATATACTTCAGTTTGGAGATGTAGGTGATCACAAATCCCATGAGGAGAAAAGATGCACCTGTAAGTTATCACTAAGCAAATGAAACTCATGATTCAAAATGAAAATGTCAAACATTCAATTTCTCTATTAAGGTGACTGTTAGATTCACAGTATTGTTTTATTTATATTTTAAATCTTGGGAAATTATGTTTGGCATGAAGACAATATTTCATCACATAAAATGAAGGGCTAGAATTCAAATGTCTCATTAGCAACATGATCTAATAATTGGCTTATACATGTAATAATATGTATGGATGGATAGCAATCATTAGAAGTGGCAAAAAAGTGCATGTCACTGGGAATAACTTTGAAGAAAATGTTTATCTTAGGCTTGGGGTTTCTAAAATCTAAAAAATTAGAAATGAAAATATGTCTTCTATGTGAATTTTGAGATTCTGAATCATGTATATCAGTCAGTTTAAGAAAATCAAAAGCATTCCAAATATTTCAACCAATGGACATTTACTGGAGGGAACTGCATTCAAAGAACATAAAAGTATGGCTATAAATGCTAGAAGTTTAGAATAAAATTAATCTCCATCAGGAACACAAAAGAAAAAAAGTGATACCAGAGTATACACAGTATTAATACCCCAGGCTGGAGTTCATGCACTCACACTTCCTAAAACATTATTGGAAATGCTCTTACACTCCATTCTGGATTCACAACCATAATCACAGTACTGCTTCTCCCTGTACTGGTCAATTCATGAATCATCTCAACCATTGCTGTTTCAGCCACTCCTAGCAAATGCTAACTGTTGGGTTTAGAGCTAGGGAGTTTTCTCTTGTTTTTCATAACCTTATCTTCTGCTAGCACCTGTTTGCTTCCCATTGGAAGCACCCAAGAGGAAGTCACTTTGCAACTGAACTGGAAAAACAGAGTTTGCACACCTTTAGCCCAGCAATTCACAGCAGGACTTAGAAAAGTGAGTGTGAGGCTGGGAGATCAGCATATAAATAACTGGCATGGCATGCTGCATGAAAAATGACAGTGCCAATTCCTGTGTCTAGAATCCAAGAAACTTTTGCTTTCATGTTCTCTTGTGGTATTGTTGGTATCTGGGACATTATATTTACAATCTAAACCTTGTTTTCTATTGACACCATAGACTATTTTTTTCCTGGCCCTTAGACATCTGATTTGGGGTCCCTTAGTGACTTCACTTTGAATCTGTACTTCACTAGGTCACAAGCAATCATCAGTATGTTTAGCTGTCTTTTGTACATTGTTGAAAGAGAAATTAGTTTCGAAAACTTGATAGGAATAACAGAGAGACAAGACAATGAAGACCTAAATCATACTTAGGGACATGGAGTCAGCTAATAAAAACTGTTGGCCTGTCTAAATATTCTTAAAATTACCATCTCCCATCTGAATTGCACTTACTTGCATCTTAAGAACTACTCTACATAGTTATTAGTTACACAGCTATTTGTCCAATTGCTCTTTTTAGTATATTCTTAAAGAGCAAAAGTTACACAAAGAGTTGTAGGTCTTTTAAGTTTCCATTTATTTACTGATATAACAATTATTCTACAAACATTGTTACTCTTTTTTTTTCCATTATAGATGGTTTACAGTGTTACTCTTTTTGTTTTTTAAATGTTTAATCACAACTAGTGATTTACTTGAAAATGATAAAAAGTGATAGATAATTAGAAAAATTAATTATTTAAAAGTTCTTATTTACTATGGAATTTAAATCCAATGTAGATTTTATAGAATAAATTGAAAGACTCATCAAATGATGAAATTCCTTCTCATTACAGGCTTTATGGTCTTCACAAATTAATCTCTTTCTCTTGCCAAATATTGAACACTTATATGTAATAAGCACTGTGATGAACTTTTTCCTATGACTAATATCATTTAATTCCCACAACAAACTAACCTTGATGACTATTATTCTTATTTCACAGAAATGAAAATTAAAGTTCAGGGAGTTCCTGCTGTGACACAGTGGGTTAAGAATCCGACTTCAGGGCTTGGGTCACTGAAGAGGCATGGTTTTAATCCCCAGTCTGATACAGCAGGTTAAAGGGTTCAGCATTACTGCAGTTGTGGTGTAGGTTGAAGCTGCAGCTTAGACTCAGTCTCTGACCTGGGAACTTTTCATATGCCATGGATGCAGCCATAAAAGTAAATAAAGAAAGAAAACTAAAGTTCAGATAGATACCTTACCAAAGGTCAGTTTGTAAATTTGGGGGCTAGAAGTATAAACAATAATTGCTCATTCCAAGGTCTCTGTGAATTTAGTATGCAGTAGACTACATGCCTCTTTAAGCTATGTTGGTTAATTAATTTTTTCAGAAAAAGACAAACAAAAACAGGTACTTTTAGGACCATAAGAGATGAGCAAAACAGCACATATAAAATAATTACTATTTGGTACCTCATAAATCAGTCAATAAATTTGCATTCCTTTTCATCTTTTCATTCCCCTAGAATAAATCAAAACAAACCAACAAATAAAAATTTGGGAAAGATGCCCCATATAGAACCAGTGGGTTAATTCAAGCCTCATCTTAAAAGTTTCCCTTTAAACTTGGAAGTTGTATTAACAATAAATATGGACAAGGTACATCCTATTGTAGAGTTATAATTTAGTTAGATAAACAAAATATTTGGTTTTTTTTTTTACAAGTATATATTGAATGCCAACCATATGCCTGCTAGGAACTATGTTATATTTTAAATTATTAAGAAAGAAAACATTCTAGGCAGATTCAGAAGTGCAACAGGGAAACTGCTATATCATGATAGCACATATCTGGTCCATCAAAACCAGTATCAAAGGTCAATGACTTGTAAGAAACAGAGATCTCACAAAATATATGTCCCAATTTTGGAATCAAATTGTAAACTATGATTATGCACTGAAGGGCTTTTCTTTGATGTATCTTCACTTCTACCTCTAAAAGCGCCAGGAAATGGCTTACCAAGGTTCACTTTACTAGTACTTCAATAATGGCAAAGGCTTCGGTAAAAACTGTTTTGACCTCAAAAGCCGGAAACTGGAGTTCATGATTTATTTAGTATTTAAAAAAATAGTGATCATATAATACTGCTATTTACTACTTAATTGTCAATATCTTAATCCAGCAATGTTATAGAACAATAATAATTCACACTCATAAATCTGCTAATTTTGTAAAACTATAAACAAACATTTTTACTCTGAAAAAAAAAATTGAAGATTCCAAGCATATAGCATAGAATGTTGGAAGAGTAAAATAATTCATCACTGTTATTTTTTCCTCCAGAACTTCATTCTCTCAGTTAATAAAATTATTTGACTTAAACAGCTAAAAAAGCAACTTCTATATTGTTCATATTGTGAAACAAAAAAAGAGAAAAATAGCTATTTCTTCCCTGTACTTTTGACAGAATTAAATTGCATTTCTGATGTGTCAAACTGGAGAATATCTTGTTAGCTTATGACATGACACAAGACAAAGATATGTATAAAGAGTATCCCAATGTGGCAAATTACAGATCTTTTAAATATTAAATACTAGCTATCAATTCACACATCTATATAGCAGTAGTTTGGATTTTTAAAAACTGGCAAATGGAAAATAACCTATGTAATATATATTTATGTAAAGTGTGAACAGTTATTTTTGTCTGTCTTATTTCCTAAAAATCTAAAACTTTTTCTAATTTATTCTTTATTTTTAAATTTAAAACTATTTGCAATATAACATTTCTATAGAATTTTAGATTCTCAATTACAGTGTAATACTAGACTCTATATTGGTACTATCATTATATTACAACGGCAAGTTTGCAAATTTAATTTATTTCCTTTGTGGTCAATATTCTTCAAACTTGAAAGAAAGGGGGGAGTAACTATCAGTAACTATCTTTAATTATTAAATTATAAAATATGCATTTGCTTAAATAATATATGCATATCTATAGTGGGGATATGTCTGTGAAGTACTTAAAATTAAGACAGGGACAAAGTTAGGGATGAGAGAGGGACAGAATGAGGGAAGGAGAGGAGAGAAGGAAAAGGGAGGCAGAGAGAGAGAGAGAGAAACAACCAGTATGTCTGATGCTGGACCTGGACTATATACAGTATTTGAATATTCTGGTATACTAAATCTTCTTAGAAAATTTTCTTTATCTTTACTTCATAAGAAATCTCTGTGCTATTCACTGGATGATACTGCTATCCTGTGCACCACTGAGTAGAAATTAACAGCTTAGCCAGACAGCCAATCCTTGTGTGCCCAGTAGTCAATGGGGTAGATTGTGAAAGACAATTATTGAGCTGTGTTTAAGTCCTATCCTGTCTTCATTACTTATTAGCCATGTGAACTTTAGCAAGTTATTTAACTTCTTTACATTTAACTTTTATCATCTCTAAAATAAGGATGTCTTATTTCCTAAAAATCTAAAACTTATTATAATAAATCTTATTATTAACTTCTAATAAGATTTATTAAGGAAGAATTAAGATAATATCTCTTAAAATTTAAAACTGGTAATAATATATGATAAGCATCCCATATTGCTTAGTGACTACTGGATCAAAGTAGATTCTTTCTTAATGAGCTGTAAGCATAAAGGAGTTGAAAAGGGGTAAGAATTGATAGTATAGCAGAGTACAGAAGTAGAAATAATGACACCTCAAAGACCTGTAAATTGGAAGAGCATAAGCTACAAAAATATATATATATATATATTGATGCCCTGTTTTTCTGGTTATCAGCATCTCTTTGAGAGGTTTTAACCTTTAAGTCTTCAACAGAGATAATCTTTTAGAAGGCATGGAATGTGACCAGATGGGTACCAGTGCCCTAGAGTGGAACAATATGAGCAGTTTCTAAGAGAATAAAATGATGATGTGCTAGTGAAACTCTAATAATTGTCCAATTACCAATAAGTTCAATTATACAACTGCTAATTAGATTTTTATTCTTCCTTATGTCTCCATTTATGCTTATAAATCAAAATCCCTATCTCTTAAAGGTATATGATAAAGCTTTATTCTTTATAACCTGAAAGAGTCAAATATAATACTCCACCTAATCTATGATACCCTCAGATTTAGACAAACAGATGAATGGATTTCCATGTGTGGCAAAGAAATCTACTACAATAGAATGCAATTTGAGGGAAAAAAATACATCTTAAGCTGTCAGATTTACATGCCTGGTCCAGGGATGTAAGTAAGGATCAGAGAGAAGCAGGGATTCACAGTAGTCAAGAATGAACAGTCTCATCATTAGTATATATAAGAAATGTTTCAGTTAAGATAGAAGAATTTTCAGCAGGCTAAAAAAACAAGTTTGTTTTGTATTTGTGTAATGATCCAAATGGGTGTTAGTTGTCTGGTATTTGGCTTTCCTTCCAGAACTGATTCAAGGACACATCTCTCATTGGCTCTGCACATGTCTGCTATTATCTGCATCCATAATATTTTTTTAAAGGGAAAGGGAAGAGAAGGCATGGTTACCTTTTTAAATCCCTGATTGGGAGGTCTCATACAAGGAATTCTTTTGACATTCTATTGGAGGATTCAAGGCTATGGATAAACAGAATGCAAGAGTATAAGGAGGCAGCAATCCAGTAACAACCTCCTGGTACAGAAAGAGGGTTATAGATTTCCTTGGTGAAAAATCTTTCATGAAACATATCAAATATGGTCGTTTCTTGGATGGCAATAGGATGGAGGATTCGTCAGTCACAATAGGGAAGAAAAAAGATGGTCTGACGAAGAAGTGAAGAATGGAGTAAAAATTTTTTTTCTTTGATGGAGTAAAATTTGTTATGAAATTCCAAATTAGATTCATATACAAACACTAAGTAGAAAATCTTATTGTTTGAGAGGAAATAGATCATCATCATTTCATGTTGTCAGGCTTTTACTTAATAAATGCTTTAGTAATATTTTAATTATTGATTTAACTTACCAAATTATATTTGTTAATTTACCAAATTATTAGATTCATTTTGAAAATGGACCTAGAATTTATCTATCTGTATTAAATACATTCCATGAAATGCAAAAAATATTTTTAAGATATCATTAAATATCTTGTGCTAAAAGAATTGCTTGAAGAATTTCACTGGCAAGAAATTAATTTTTTGTAGATGTCCCCTTGGTGACAACTGCAACATAAAGATATGCCTCATATTCAAGTAATAATTATATCTATCTGTCTTAGTCCCTTTGAGCTTCTATAACAAAACACCACAGACTAGACAGTTTATATACAACAGAAATTTATTTCTCAAAGTTTGGAGGCTGGAAATCTTATATTAGGACACCAGCATGATTGGGTGAATGAGAGCTTTCTGCCACACCTGCGTCATGCGGAAATTCCCAGGCCAAGGACTGAATATGTGCCACACCAGTGACCTGAGCCACTATACCACAGAACTCCAAGGCCTCTCTTCCTGATGGTTGACATGGACAGACAAGACTTTATGCAAGCTTGAGAAAACTGCTTAGCTTACACTGTAATGGCTCAGGGGGTCAAGCCGCAGTGGGGGTCTCCGAGGCTGTCAATTTTTTGCCTTTTATGGCACTGAGTTCATGTGAAGATATGTAAATTGAAGTCTAAAATCTACTTCTAGCATTCAAATAACCAGAAGCTGCCAATTAAAACCAGAATGTATAGTATTTTTTTCCTGCAGTTCTTATTTTCTTACACAAATTATACTTTAGTCTTTAAACAATGCCAACATGCTGATCGTGCTAATGATTTCCCTTTACTACTAAATATTAAATTAATATAGAAGTTCCTATTGTGGTGCAATGAAATGAATCCAACTAGTAACAATGAGGTTGTGGGTTAAATCCCTGGCCTAGCTCAGCAGGTTGGGGATGGGGTGTTGCTATCAGCTCTGGTGTAGGTCACAGATGCAGCTCAGATCTTGCATTGTTATGGCTGTAGCTCCAGTTAGACCCCTAGCCTGGGAACCTCCATATGCTCTGGGTGCAGCCCTAAAAAGCAAAATCAATTAATTAACTAACTAATATAATTTCAGCAAATGGATTACTACAGCATTAGTTAAGTGCCTTTTATAGTATTTAGCATCTGAAATCACAATATGCTAAACCAAAACAAAGCAAAAAGCAGACACTAACATGCAAAATCACTTTTCTATTGACATGTGCAATAATTTTGAATAAACTGATGACATGATTATGGTTTTTGTTTGTCATACTGCTGATGTTTTCATGTTTTATTTTTTGGACATATAGGAAACTCCTTTTCTCTTAAGCAATCTATAACACAGAAGGTGCTTTTTAAAACAGAAATGAAGGATTTGTAAGATAGACAGAAATAGATGTAAATATAGGTATAGGTACAGGTATATTTATACATATATTCTCCCTGTATCACCATCCAGAATTTAGAAACCCTTATTCAGTATTTTTTTTTCATGGTGATATAATTGTTTATATAAGTTCAATAAGAATCTGTCTTCCTTTATACCAGGATATAAGGAAACATTTCTTATGTAACCAAGTCCTTCCCTGGAATGTTGTATTTAAGAATAGTGCTAATATAAAATCAAAATGAGCAAAAACTCAAGAAATTAAGTTTAACTTTATGGAGCGAATGCTCACAAAGTCCTTTGGGGCAAACTGGCCTAGTATCTGGCTTACTAGATTTTCAGTCTTTTTTATTTTATTTTATTTTATTTTACTTTACTTTACTATTTTATTTTATTTTATTTACTTTACTATTTTATCTTATTTTATTTTATTTTATTTTATTTTATTTTATTTTATTTTATTTTTAGAGCCACACCGGAGGCACATGGAAATTCCTAGGCTAGGGGTCAAATCGGAGCTAGAGCTTCCAGCCTATACCACAGCCACAGCAATGTGGGGTCGCAGCCATGTCTGCTACCACAGCTCACAGCAATGCCAGATCCCTAACCCACTGAGCCATGCCAGGGATCAAACCTGCGTCCTCATGGATACTAGTCGGGTTTCTTACTGCTAAGCCACAACAGGAACTCCAATAATTTTCAGTCTTTCAAGTGAGTAAAGATCATTTTTTGGCAAGCTCAAGAAACTTAGCATATTTTAGAGTCATCAAGGAGAGAGAAATTTGCCCAAACTTATACACACTACAGGGAAAATCTGATGGAGAGTTCATGGCTTGGTTTCTTCATCTCAAGATGTTTTTAACAGTCCAATCTGAAATTCCTAATGAAATCTTCCAGAAAAACAATCTTAAGGATGTCTATATAGCAAATTACCACATTGTCTCTCCTATATAAGTGATTAGGCCAAATCTAATAACACCAGTCTTATTTTATAATAAAGAATTATAAAATAATTATAAATAATTATAAATAATATAAATTTTTATATTATAATTATATATAATAATATAGTATATAATATATAAAATAATATATATAATAATATAATTATAAATAATTATAAAATAATTATAAAATTTGAGATTATTTTTATCAAAAGAGGGGTAATTGTAAAGTGAAAATTTGTGTTTAAGTGGAAAGCTAAGCATCTTCTATAGCACACCCTCCCCAGTTATCAGGTTGAAACCCTATTCATCGTCTTTAAACATTTTTTTTTTTTTGGTAAATTACAAGTAACTGATGGTTATGAAAATTCTGTTTTATCTGGATAAAATTTAATTAACTCACCCTTCTTCTCTGAAAACAAACAAACAATTTTGTTGCTTTACTGCAAGACAACAATACTAAATCCTGTGAACTTGCCCAAAATGTTCATCCTTACCAAATTTTCAGTTCTTTGACCACATCTCTCCAACCTAATTTTTTTAATTTTCTTTCATCCTGCCTGATTCAGCATCACTGAGAAATAAAAACTGACTTCTTATATTCCAATTTGGACTCTGGGTTTCCTTGAACCTAACCCTTTTATCCTGTGGATCTGAACAAGCTCTAAGAACTGGATGAACCTCAATGACTTTCACCACAGGACTTATCCCAAAAGCCAACTGTTTATGGGCCAGTTTCTCCATGGACAAGTTGCTAACTGGGCCACTATGAAAGTCTGATGAAATATTTGGATCATATAGATGCTTATATAAGACGTAAACAAGATTTTGGGTAACATTGTCAAGAGCTTCACATCCAAGCTTGAGATCTTCAAGAAACTCAAGTATGGTGCTGTAACTAAAAGATTTTCCTTTACAGACCTCTTTCAATCCATAATACTGGCATCTTCAGGGTTAACTCTGGAACTCTAATACAACATGCTATGTTAATATTTCTCTTTTATCATTTTGGTCATCCCTTATGATGTCTGATCTTTGAAACCCTAAAACAAACAAACAAACCAATAAAAACCCTGGCCTTTACCACCACCATTCAACAGATGGTCCAACTAGTGCTCCAGACAAACAGCAACAAAAATCATCCACAAACTGTTTTAAATCCTGACTCATTATATTCTAGAGATTTAATTTTGCCTCCCAACTATTCAGTGACAAATTATATTTATTCTCTGATAAGAAAGGAAACACAATGGTGAATTTTATCTAAGTCTGATGGTTGAGGAATCTCATCCCACTGTGATCCCAGAAACAACTCATTTCAAAAAAGCCATTCTGCTCTTTCATATCCAGCAATATACCTGCCTTCACCTTCCCTCAGTGACTCAAATAAAGACCAGTCTCAGCCCTTCCTTTTGACTCTTAAAAGATTCAACAATGACTCCTCTGTTTATCTGCTTCTATAAAATCCCAGGCTACTGTCCTTTTCCTGCAAATACTTTTAACAATGAACATTCCTCTTATGGCAATAGTCTGAATATAGTTATCTCCTTTATTGTCCTGTGGCTTTTGTCTTTAGTATTTTACTGCCACTAGACTAACCATCCAGATATACAAATTCTGTAGTGTCAATCTTAGCCAATTATTAAGTATAAGTTAAACAAATCCTGCTGATTATCCTTCTGCGTACTGAAGTGTAAATAAGACTCCTACTGTAGATAAAACAGCAGTAGAATGAAAGAGGCAGAGTTAGCAATGGAAATTTATATATATATATTACCATTTTACTTGCCAACTTGGAGTAATAACAAAGTTGATTCTTCTAACACTGTATTATGAGTACTGAATGGCACCTTTTTTTGGTTTGTTTGTTGCAATGAAAACAAAAGTTATGGCATGATAGAAGAGATTGTAAAGGCCATATTGATTCAATCAGATAAAAAAAAAAGTGAAAGCTGCTTTGCTGTGCCTGCATGTGAGTCTGTAAACATGTTTTTTAGTGTATTTGAAAGGATGAAAATTTTTTTTTCATTTTTTTTATTACTCAAATGAATTTATCACATCTGTAGTTGCATAATGATCATAACAATCTGATTTCACAGGATTTCCATCCCACAGCCCAAGCACATCCCCCACCCCCCAAACTGTCTCCTCCGGAGACCATAAGTTTTTCAATGTCTGTGAGTCAGCATCTGTTCTGCAAAGAAGTTCCGTCTGTCCTTTTTTCAGATTCCACATGTCAGTGAAAGCATTTGATGTTGGTGTCTCTTTGTATGGCTGACTTCACTTAGCATGATACTTTCTAGGTCCATGCATGTTGCTAAAAATGCTGGTATTTCGTTCTTTTTGGTGGCTGAGTAATATTCCATTGTGTATATGTACCACATCTTCTGGATCCACTCCTCTGTCGATGGACATTTAGGTTGTTTCCATGTCTTGGCTATTGTAAATAGTGCTGCAATGAACATTGGAGTACATGTGTCTTTGTGAGTTGTGGTTTTCTCTGGATAGATGCCGAGGAGTGGGACTGCTGGATCAAATGGTAGTTCTATGTTTAGTTTTGAAAGGATGAAAAGATTAAGAACAAAGGGAGTTCCCTTCGTGGCGCAGTGGTTAACGAATCCGACTGGGAACCATGAGGTTGCGGGTTCGGTCCCTGCCTTTGCTCAGTGGGTTAATGATCCGGCGTTGCTGTGAGCTGTGGTGTAGGTCGCAGACGTGGCTCGAATCCCACGTTGCTGTGGCTCTGGCGTAGGCCGGTGGCTGCGGCTCCGATTGGACCCCTAGCCTGGGAACCTCCATATGCTGCGGGAGCGGCCCAATGAAATAGCAAAAAGACAAAAAAAAAAAAAAAAAAAAAAAACAACAACAACAATGCAAATAAGGAATATGCAGACGTGCTAGAAAGAGGAGAATTAAAATAATTTTAGAGTAGCGTTTCTCCCTTCCGTTCAACCTTTGTATACTTCAAGTTTTTTCCCTAATAGATAATGCAGTTAATAACAAATTCAAATACACTGCAATACAGATATATTAGTACCTTTAAATTTCTTATTCATTATGGCATTTTCCTTAACAAAAACTAATTACACTAAAGACATATGCAATTTTACCAAAAAAGTGAAATTTTACATTTAGACATAATGATAAAGTCAACTACACTTAATAATTCTATGTAGTACTAACCCTTGAAACTTCTGAATGCCCATAACAGTTTAAAAATATGTTCACAAGGCAACATTTTTATCCCAGCAGGAAAAGGTAATGCTATATACATCATACAACTACCATAATGGATGTAAAGTGAATGTTTGCTACCTGAAATGAAGGAAAGTGTCACTTCTACCACACAGGGAATTAAGGAAGGGAGATTGAATGGCACAGTGAAATCCTACTGCCTGCTAAACTACTGGTTGAAAAATATCAAATGTAGGCTTTCTCAGTATGTTGAGCATCCTGGCATGGAGACATAATGTGTGGGAGGAACATGAGAACATACAGAAATTTAAACCAAAGAAAAACAAATGGATAGAGCAAAAAGAGAGGTTGCTTGGGAGAAAATATAACCACAAAAAGAAGAAAAAGAGACAGACTGGGCATAAACACTATCAATCATTACCTGCTGAGTATTTTATAAAAGCAGACAACTCTGCTATGTAGAGAAATGTAATTCTTAAGCCCAGAATAATCAAGGAGATTGCAAATACTTACAGATAGCTAGACAAAAAAATACTCATAAAAATTCAAAGATTGATTCCAATCATATATGAAGGCTTTGGTGATTGACCAATGCTGATTCAAGGGAGATTAAATAAAGCAGTGAAATGGTTATATTTACGTATTTACTAATTTATAATTCACATGGAATGCAAGAACAATGATGAAAATAAACACGGTAAATACTGACACTTGAAATGTATCCTATTTGGTGGAAGTGATGATGATGGTTTCTGTGTGTGTATGTGAATCTATATAATGAAGATTATGCCTTATATATTCTCTAATAAACTGTTTATTCAAAATAGAAGTGAGGTAATTCCTGTCGTGGTGTAGCACAAATGAAGCCAACTAGTATCCACGAGAATGTGGGTTCAATCCCTGGCTTCACTCAGTGACTGGGTCTGGGACTTGGCTTTGCTATGAGCTGTGGTGTAGGTGGCAGATGTGGCTTGGAGCTCACGTTGCTGTGTCTGTGGCACACGTTGCTGTGGAGCTGTGGCTCCAATTTGACCCTAGCCTGGGAACTTCTATATGCTATGGGTGCAGACCAAAAAAACAAAAAAACAACAAAAAAAAAGAGAGAAGTGAACAGCCTATAAGACATTATTCTGTCTTATATTTTTATTTTTTTACTTTTTGCAAGTTAATAACTGAATTCCATTTTTTTTTTCAAAAAATGTGAGCAGACAGAGGTGGAAAGTAGTAAAGAAAGTTGGCAGGTGTTACAAGTGCATTTGTCAGGAGACTTTCAAAACCAGACAAAACTTAGTGCTGAAAACCACTTGCTAGTAGTGTGGGCTTAGACCTGTTGTTTCATCAGCTTCAGTTTCTGATTTGTATAATCCTAATAGTGAAATGCATTTCATAGGAAATGATGAAGATTAAAATTTAATTCTCAATACAATAATAAACACTCTATATTTATAAATGATTACAAAATGTCCATAAACTTTGTTCTTAAACACCTGCACAAATTATAATTTATAGGTTTTCTCCAATATATCAAAAATGTATAACTGCACATGTAGGGAATGATTATAGAAATTGATCACAAGCAATAGTAATGCAGAAATTCTTCTCTTGCATTTGGCACTTGACATAATTTTCTATGTATTATTACACATACAGACATGTTCAGAGACACACATGCTGAGATATTTTTAATGAAATAAGACTGTACTTGTACTACATCTTTTCTCATTCATCAGTAAAGGGACATTAAAGTTGTCTCAAAAATGTGTTTTCATAATAATCAACCTTTTATATTCTCATGTATGCACATACGCTAGTTTGGTTTTTTTTTTTGGTTTTTTTTAGAAGAGAACTGCTTGGGTGAGTTTATAGATTTTTTAAATTATTGGTAAAAACAAACAAACCTGTGTCCAAAAAACACATTTTAGCCATCAATTCACAATTCCACTATTACTGGAAGAGAGTGTCTACTTTGCACTTCTCCAATTCTAGATTTTAGTCATCTTTTAAATGCTTGCCAAATGGGAGGGATGGAATTTTATTTTTCCAAGTTTCATATCCCTAATTACTTGTAAAGGTAATCATTTTGTATGTTATTTGAACCTATTTGAAGATCCTCATCCTACTCTGAGAGATGCTTTAATACTGACAAATCAGAATTGAATTTGCTTGCAAGTACAGCTCTTGGACCTACACTGTTGTTTTATGGTTTTCACCATTCAATTTCAATAAAAACTATTACTAAAAGTGTCCACCTTGTGCCCAGGAATTAACATTTTCAACCATAAAATACAGTGATTTTTTTTTAAATAAAAGGTTTATCCTAATTGTTTGTCAGGGATGATTAGATATAGATATCTGTATTAGCGATGTAGATATGGATAGATATACACATTGCCATAATGAAGTATGTGTCAACGTTTTGGGAGAAAAGTCACTGGTACTATTAAATTGTACTCAATTAATTGCTCTGTTTTTTGAGTTCTGTTTATTTTATACCTGCTAACATAAGATTGTGCAAAATTTCATTTGTACCCTAAGTCATATATAAATTCAGTTTGAAACACAGATAGAAGTATTGTTTCTGACACTGGAATCAGCAAAGGGTAACAGACAATAACATGGCTGATTACTAGAGTATAAGATGTAAATTCTGCTACATTTCTATGCATTAAAAGTCTCAGAATCCCTGAATTTTAATATAAAATACAATGAAGTGTATCAAATGAGATTCCCCTATCTTGGCTAGTAATAATGTGGTTAAATCACAATGTGAACACTTTAAAGGGAAAAAAATTGCACTAAAAAAACCTCTGCCTCGCTAAGATTCGAGAATATCTCATTTTATTTCAAAATCTTATTGAACATCTCTACACTTTCTTCCGTGACTGACTTTTACAATATTAGTGTCTTGGTTGTCACCTTACCTAAAGAACCAAAGACAAGAATGGTGAATGATTCTATGGAAAGACATAATCTAGTAATTGCATGTGATGAAACTTAAGATGCAGAAGTACATAAAAAAAAATAAAGATGATCTTGTATTTCGACTGTGACAGGGTGTCTGCCTAACCATGCCCTGTTCATAGTGATGAAGAGTAGTGGCACTCAAATAGCATAAGCTTTTAAAAACACAAAACCACAGCCTATCATTTGCCTCTGAAGGGAATCAACTTATAATGAAGCTCCAATTTCCCTAATAAATGATGAAATTCAGAGATTATTGTTCCTGTGAGACTTAACTTGATTAAGACATAAAATTTCACTAGACAGTTTTAAGCAGTAAAGAAAGAAGGAAGAGCATCCTTATTTTTCTTTAAAGGATTTTTTTTCCGACTGTACAGCAAGGGGATCAAGTTATCCTTACATGTATACATTACAATTACATTTTTTCCCCACCCTTTGTTCTGTTGCTACATGAGTATCTAGACAAAGTTCTCAATGCTACTCAGCAGGATCTGCTTGTAAATCTATTCTAAATTGTGTCTGATAAGCCCAAGCTCCCAATCCCTCCCACTTCCTCCCCCTCCCATCAGGCAGCCACAAGTCTCTTTTCCAAGTCCATGATTTTCTTTTCTGAGATGTTCATTTGTGCTGGATATTAGATTCCAGTTATAAGTGATATCATATGGTATTTGTCTTTGTCTCTCTGACTCATTTCACTCAGTATGAGATTCTCTAGTTCCATCCATGTTGCTACAAATGGCATTATGTCATTCTTTTTTATGGCTGAGTAGTATTCCATTGTGTATATATACCAATTCTTTTTTTTTTTTTTTTTTTTTTTTTTGTCTTTTGTTGTTGTTGTTATTTCTTGGGCCGCTCCCGCGGCATATGGAGGTTCCCAGGCTAGGAGTTGAATCGCAGCTGTAGCCACCGGCCTACGCCAGAGCCACAGCAACACAGGATCCGAGCCGTGTCTGCAACCTACACCACAGCTCATGGCAACGGCAGATCGTTAACCCACTGAGCAAGGGCAGGGACCGAACCCGCAACCTCATGGTTCCTAGTCGGATTCGTTAACCACTGCGCCACGACGGGAACTCCTATATATACCACTTCTTCCAAATCCAATCATCTGTTGAAGGGCATTTAGATTGTTTCTATGTCCTGGCTATTGTGAATAGTGCTGCAATGAACATGCGGGTGCATGTGCCACTTTTAAGTAGAGTTTCGTCCGGATAGATGCCCAAGAGTGGGATTGCGGGGTCATATGGAAGTTCTATGTATAGATTTCTAAAGTATCTCCAAACTGTTCTCCATAGTGGCTGTACCAGTTGACATTCCCACCAGCAGTGCAGGAGGGTTCCCTTTTCTCCACAGCCCCTCCAGCACTTGTTATTTGTGGATTTATTAATGATGGCCATTCTGACTGGTGTGAGGTGATATCTCATGGTAGTTTTGATTTGCATTTCTCTTATAATCAGCGATGTTGAGCATTTTTTCATGTGTTTGCTGGCCATCTGTATATCTTTTTTGGAGAAATGTCTGTTCAGGTCTTTTGCCCATTTTTCCATTGATTGATTGGCTTTTTTGCTGTTGGGTTGTATAAATTGTTTATATATTCTAGAGATTAAGCCCTTGTCCGTTGCATCATTTGAAACTATTTTCTCCCATTCTGTAAGTTGTCTTTTTGTTTTCTTTTGGGTTTCCTTTGCTGTGCAAAAGCTTTTCAGTTTGATGAGATCCCATGGGCTTATTTTTGCTCTAATTTCTATTGCTTTGGGAGACTGACCTGAGAAAATATTCATGATGTTTTCTTCTAGGAGTTTGATGGTGTCCTGTCGTATATTTAAGTCTTTCAGCCATGTGGAGTTTATTTTTGTGCATGGTGTGAGGGTGTGTTCTAGTTTCATTGCTTTGCATGCAGCTGTCCAGGTTTCCCAGCAATGCTTGCTGAATAGACTTTCTTTTTCCCATTTGATGTTCTTGCCTCCCTTGTCAAAGATTAATTGACCATAGGTGTCAGGATTTATTTCCGGGTTCTCTATTCTGTTCCATTTGTCTATCTGTCTGTTTTGATACCAGTACCACACTGTTTTGATGACTGTGGCTTTGTAGTATTTCTTGAAGTCTGGGAGAGTTATGCCTCCTGCTTGGTTTTTGTTTCTCAGGATTGCTTTGGCAATTCTGGGGCTTTTGTGGTTCCATATAAATATTTGGATTTTTGTTCTAGTTCTGTGAAAAATGTCCTGGGTAATTTGATAGGGATTGCATTGAATCTGTAGATTGCTTTGGGTAGGATGGCCATTTTCACAATATTGATTTTTCCAATCCAGGAACATGGAATATCTTTCCATTTCTTTACATCTTCTTTGATTTCTTTGATTAAAGTTTTATAGTTCTCGGCATATAGGTCCTTTACCTCCTTGGTCAGGTGTATTCCGAGGTATTTGATTTTGTGAGGTACAATTTTAAAAGGTATCGTATTTTTGTATTCCTTTTCTAATATTTCATTGCTGGTATACAGAAATGCGACTGACTTCTGAATGTTAATCTATAGCCTGCTACTTTGCTGAATTTATTGATCAGTTCAAGTAGTTTTGGGGTTGAGTCCTTAGGGTTTTCTATGTACAGTATCATGTCATCTGCATACAGTGACAGTTTTATCTCTTCTCTTCCTATATGGATGCCTTTTATTTCTTTTGTTTGTCTAATTGCTGTGGCTAGGACTTCCAAAACTATGTTGAAGAGCAGTGGTGAGAGTGGGCATCCCTGTCTTGTTCCAGATTTGAGTGAGAAGGCTTTCAGTTTTTCCCCATTGAGTATTCTATTTGCTGTGGTTTTATCATAAATGGCTTTGATTATATTCAGGAATGTTCCCTCTTCTGTAAAGGATTTAAACTAGTGTTCCATTCTACATTACTATATATGAAAAATTCCCAGATGGTTTATTTTATAGGAATATAATAAAATAATCAAGAGAAAACATAGTCTAATGCTTAATAACATGGCCTTTAGACACAGACTTCCTGAAATCAACTCCTTGCTCCAACTCTTACAAACTGTTTAATTCTGAGTAAATTTCTAAATCTCTTTGTAGCTTGGTTTCCTCAATATTAGTATAGACAAAATAAGAGTACTCCTTTATATGGTTGTTATAAAGTGTATATATCTTTTAATTTAAAAAAATTGTTTGACCACACAAGTAGCATATGGAAGTTCTCAGGCCAGGGACTGAATCTGAGCCGCAGCTGAAACCTATGCCACATTTGTGCCAATACCAAATCTTTAAATCCACTGAGCAGGGCCAGGGATCGAACCAGTGCTGCCACAGAGACACACTGGATCTTAATCGTGCCACAGTAGGAACTCCAAATAAAAAATATTTAAAAATTTTTTAAGAAACTTGGCGAAATGTTCACGTGGTAAAGTGCAGGGACATTAGAATATTTTAATTGGGGGAGAGACATGATTTGATTTTTACTTTTATTTACAGCTGCTGCTTTATGAAGAATGCATTGTGATGAGAAAAAGGTGTACAATGAAATAATTTAAGTGGAAATTGATGTTACCAAAATTTTAAAAGTTGGTGTTTTGTATCAAGTTATTAGCAGAAAAAATGGGAATAGATCTTACATATAGAAGTCATCCTGTAGGATGGATGTGTATGAGAGATGAAATGGGACAGGTCTATTCTTTACAGATGAAATGGGACAGGTCTATTCTTATCTCCAGGGATTCTTGGATGTCTGGTTTTGATACTTGTGCAAAGATAAGGGCAGCTAACTAAATAACTAACAGGTGATTTATGACATCTTTTTTACAGTCTGTAATTCCCTGGGAGCACCCAAGGCTGAGTTTTTTATTAGTAGCTCTCACCTGACTGATTGGTTATACGGCCTCATTCAGCTCTATGACCAAAAAGGCATAAATGACCCTGCTGTGAACTCCTGCCTTGAACTGTCCTGAAACCATAATTCGTCAGACAAGTCTTGACGCTTAAATCCAGAGGAGGGGGGAGGGGGGAAGCAAAACTGTATCCTGGTGCATGTAAGAACTCTGGGGAATTTGTGCCTGAATGGCCCTTCAAATTTTGCCTGTGTTCTCTTGGTCATCATTAAAAGTCATACATGAATATCTCTGAGTTCTTGTAAGCCCATTTAAAAATCTCTAAACCTCTTTGGAGTTCCGGTCGTGGCGCAGTGGTTAACGAATCCGACTAGGAACCATGAGGTTGCGGGTTCGGTCCCTGCCCTTGCTCAGTGGGTTAACGATCTGGCGTTGCTGTGAGCTGTGGTGTAGGTTGCAGACGCGGCTCGGATCCCTCGTTGCTGTGGCTCTGGCGTAGGCCAGTGGCTACAGCTCCGATTCGACCCCTAGCCTGGGAACCTCCATATGCCGCGGGAGCGGCCCAAAGAAATAGCAAAAAGACAAAAAAAAAAAAAATAAAAATAAATAAAATAAAATAAAATAAAATAAAATAAAATAAAATAAAAATCTCTAAACCTCTTGAATCTTTGCATGGGATCTGGGGATTGAACAAAAGAGAGGAATCAAGGGTGATTTCTAGGTCTTCAGTTATTCCTAGGAACAAGTAGCTAAATCCAGGGCCATACAAGTGAGGCATATAGTCTTATAGCAAGACTATATGTATTTTGTATATGTTCAAGACATATACTTTGTACCTGTTCATTTTGACATATCCATTCTGGAACATAAGTTGAGACATTACAAAATCATCTAGAATTCAGGGAATAGAATAGATCTAAAATAGAAATGTTTTACCTAAGATTATTCATATTACTTAAAACTATGAAAAAGTGATATGAGAAGAGTTGCAGAGTGAATTAAGCATCAACCAAAAGAAGTGAAACTAGCAAAGAAGAACTGAAAATATGGGGTCAGTTAAGTTACATGCAAAATTAAGTGTACATCGTGACAAGGCCAACAAAAAAGGATGTTTTAAGAAGGGGGATGAGCACCTGTTTTGAATATTTCTAAAAGTGTAAGTGAGATAAACTCAAAGACATATAATTTCATGTAACCACATGAAGTCCACTGGTGATTTTTTTTTTTTTTTTTTTGTCTTTTTGCTATTTCTTCGGGCCACTCCCGTGGCACATGGAGGTTCCCAGGCTAGGGGCTGAATCGGAGCTGTAGCGACTGGCCTACGCTAGAGCCACAGCAACGCAGGATCTGAGCCGCGTCTGCAACCTACACCACAGCTCATGGCAACGCCGGATTGTTAACCCACTGAGCAAGGGCAGGGACCGAACCCTCAACCTCATGGTTCCTAGTCGGATTCGTTAACCACTGCGCCACGACAGGAACTCCATCCACTGGTGATTTTAAAGACATATTTCACTGTGTAGCTATGGGGAGAAAAGTCTTATTTAAGTGGTCTGAGACAATATTTTAAAGGCTGAACTTATTTAAAATTCTTTCTAGAAATTTTGGTCATGCCAGAGGGCAAAGAAATGGCAGAGTGGTTATTGACTTTAGGTAATAATAAAGTTTTTTTTTCTTTAAAACAGAAGATGCTAAAGTATGTGGAAATCTTATGAACATTATCTAATAGGGATAAATAAATGATATAAATTAAGCACAAAAAAGACTGCAGAAGAGATGTTAAGAATACAGGATCTGGAGCACAAATGGAGGAGTTGAACTTTGAGAGAGACAAGGTTACTTTATTCATAATTAGTTCATAAATGTTGAAAGAAATAGTATAGACAAGGTAATGGGAAAATGAAGAAATTCTAGTTTTCTTTCTCCCATATACTCAATGAAACATGAGCAAGTTCATTAGAAAAAATAAAAATGGGGGGAAGAGGACAACAAATATGAGGGGAAAAATAAAAAGAAAGCAGGAAAAATAGTTCTTTGGAAAGTAAGGGTTTCTTACATGAAAAGTAACACCTGGTAGTCTTAAGTGTCATTTGAGATATGTTGTTGAATTAAGCAAGGATTAAGTTTTTGACTTTTTTTGTGGGGGAGTGCTGCTCCCACAGAATATGGAAATTCCCACAGTAGGGGTCAAATCAGAGCTGTAGCCACCGGCACACATGGGATCTAGGCCACATCTGTGACCTACACCACAGCTCATAGTAACACTGGACACTTAACCCACTGAGTAAGTCCAGGGATCAAACCTGCGTCCTCATGGATACTAGTCTGATTCATTTCTGCTAAGCCACAATTGGAACTCTAAATTCTTCATATTCATGTGAATGTTTTATCCTATTAAAGAAATATTTTGTTTCCATTGCTGCCAGGATTATATTTGTTCTAGAGATGAAGAAAAATCTGTAAGAGTTTAAAAAAAAAAAGCACAATTTTTTCTGTGCTAGACTTTTCATATGGTAAACAGAATTTAAAATTTCACAGAATTCATTCAAATTATCATTTAAAGTATTTTAAAAATACATATTCATACATATATCCATATATATACATATGTGGATGTATTTTGCCTTATTTGCCTAAAATACTGTTCTGAGATCAACATGCTTATTTTTTCTCAATTTCTAAATCTTTTAAAATTCCTCATAATATTTTAAAAAATAATAGTAGATGGGTATTGCCTTAATGCTGTTTGATTTTTCCTGAATATACTGCTTTTCTGCAAACCATATAATATTTCAATTAAACTTGTGTTCCACTGATGCATAATCTATTTGTAATTGGTATTTCTTAAGAGAGCTTTATACTTTTTCCTCTAAAGATGTTCCATTTAGATTCTAAGCATGTAAAAGCATTACACTCTATTTACCTAGCTTTGTACATATCCCTAACAGCTCTGGCAGTATCTGCCACTAATGCAAGTGGGTATTTATATATTAAGCATTTGTTTGTTCATGACAGTTTCAAAATATTTGGAAAGTTATAAAAATATCAATAATCCTGTGGTCACTGAAACGTTCCCCTAAGTTCAACTTCAGTTATATATGTATTCCCCACATTTCATGAATACTCATTGCAGTTTAACCATCATTTCCTTTAAAAATAACCTGGAAATATTGTTGCCACAACAACTGCACTTTAAACATAGTACATAAGTGAGGCAGGGTCCTCTAACTAGTGTGAATTCAGGATTACAGACATTCTTACACCCATGCCATCTTTCTTCCTCTCTAAAAAACAGACATGCACACATACACCCATACACTCCATGCATTCAAATTTTCCATGACACCCGCCTTTTCTACATGTTTTATGTTTTGATTTATCAGCTTCGTAAATATACCATAAAGGCAACAAATGCAAGATTACTGTCCCAACAAAAGTTATGGTTTATTGCAAAAGAAGTAGATAGATTAATCAACTAGCCTTTTTCATTGCTGCCTTAGCAAAGTTTTTCATTTATCCAATCCCTTGTATTCATCTACTGAGGCTGCAAAACAAATCACTACAATCTTGGCTTAAAACTATAGAAACTTACTTTCTCAAAGTTCTGGAGAGGACCCATGTCTGAAATGAAGATGTCAGTAGTGCTGTACTCTTTCTAAAGATGCTAGTAAAGAATCCATTCTTGGAGTTCCCGTCGTGGCTCAGTGGTTAACGAATCCGACTAGGAACCATGAGGTTGAGGGTTCAATCTCCGGCCTTGCTTAGTGGGTTAAGGATCTGGCGTTGCTGTGAGCTGTGGCGTAGGTTGCAGATGCGGCTCGGATCCCGCGTTGCTGTGGCTCTGGCGAAGGCCAGCAGCTACAGCTCCGATGTGACTCCTAGCCTGGGAACCTCCATATGCCGCAGGAACGGCTCAAGAAATGGCAAAAAAAAAAAAAAAAAAAAAAAAGAATCCATTCTTTGTTTTCAACTCTTTAAAAATTATTATTATAGTTGATCTACAGTGTTATGTCAATTTCTGCTGTATAGCATAGTGATCCAGGTGTGTGTATGTGCACATATATATATATATATATATATACACATTTTCTCATATTATCTTCCAACATGGTCTATCCCAAGAGACTGGATATAGTTCCCTTTGCTGTACAGCAGCACTGTAGCACCCCATTGCTTATCCACTATAAATATAATAGTTTGTTTGCACCTACCAACCCCAAATTGCCCATCCATCCTCTCTTTTCCCCCTTCCTCCTTGACAAGCACATGTCTGTTCTCTATGTCCCCGACGCTCTTTTTGTTTTGTAGATAGGTTCATTTGTTCCAGCAGCTGTCAGCATTCACTGATTTATGGCCATGTAACTCCAATATCTGCCTCTGTGGTCACTTATCTCCTTCTCCTCTCTCTATCAAATGTCCCTCAGCCTCACTTTAGAAGAACCCTTCTCACTGAAGTTAGGGCTGACCAGGATAATCCAGGATAAGTGTCTCCTCTCAAGAGCCTTAATTTAATCACATAGTGAGGTAGTATTCCCAGGTTCCAGAGATTAGGACCTAGATACACCTTTGGGCAGGTCACTATTAAGCATACTACACTCATTATCTTTAATGTAAGAAGGATTCTGATGTTCTATTCAGTTATACACCAGATTGTACTTTAATGAGAATGGAGCATTAGTAAGTGGGTGATGGGACTTAGCAGAAAGTGTCCCAAGGATCTGTAATCCGTGAACACTAGTGAAGATAGCAAGATGTGCCATCAGAAGAGGGGGTGACGGCTCTGTCAGCACTACGGCCCCTCTTCTCCCGTTATGGCTGCTTTTTTCAGTGTCTTCATCTCACTCTCAAATTTGGTACATTTAAGAAGTAAATATACAACTACTATTAACTACAATAAGATTAAATTGAGTGCATTTTTTTTTCATCTGAATAACACTTTTGTTAAAAGCAAAAGTGGGGAGTTCCCGTCGTGGCACAGCAGAAATGAATCTGACTAGGAACCATGAGGTTGTGGGTTCGATCCCTGGCCTCTCTCAGTGGGTTAAGGATCTGGCATTGTTGTGAGCTCTGGTGTAGGTCACAGATGCAGCTTGGATCCAGCATTGCTGTGGCTGTGGTGTAGGCCAGCAGCTACAACTCCGATTCGACCCCTAGCCTGGGAACCTCCATATATAGCAGGTGCAGCCCCCAAAAAGACAAAAAGAAGAAGAAAGAAAAAGAAAAAGTAAGTAGTACTACACATAGTGAGTAAATTAATAAATAGTCATTTCTATGTCTAGAGTATAGAAACATGACAAATTACTACATCAGGAGCTGTGTTTTTGTGGTGACTAATATCCTTGTTTTGCTGCATTTTCTTGACTACTGGCTGCAAGAAAGAGGCTAAGGTGAGGAAACTAAAGCATAGAAAAAAAAATAAAGTATAAAACCTGACAAAAGCTGACATTTATGGAGTGTTTACTATTAACAAGTACAGAAGAAAATATTGGTGTAACAATTTATAATAGTAACTGATTTATTCTTCATACTATTTTGTCTGTTTCATAGACAAAAACAGACTGAGGCACAGGGCATTTAAGTGTATGGCTTGAAGTTATAGAATGCAAAGCTATGAAGTGTCAGATTTAGAAGTTATGGCCCTTGATTTTATATGTTAACTTGACAGGACTATGGGATAGCTGGATATCTGATTAAACATTTCTGAGTGTGTCTGTGAGAGTGTTTCCGGAAGAGGTTAGCATTTGCATCAGTAGCCCAAGCTAAGTGGATTGCCCTCCTCAGTGTGTGAAGCATCAAGGCATCTTCCAAAGCACTGAGGACTTGAGTAGAACAAAAACTTGGAGGAAGCAAGGGAGCCTCTCTGCCTAGGTGAGCTGAGACATCAATATTCTATTGCCCCTGATGTGTCTGTACCCAGGTCTTTATTACTTGGAATGGAATTGCCAGTTTGCAGAAGGCAGATTTGGGGATTTTCCAGACTATACAATCATGCGAGTTAATACCTTATCATAAATCTCTTTACGGATATTGATTCTGTTTTTCTGGAGGACTCAAATACAGAAGTCAAATTCTAAGCACTTATTTTTTAGACTATGGTGATTCCATAGCATTTTAAATCTTCTTTTTATTTTAAGATTAAATAGAAGTGTTGCTCCAACCTGAAGGAGATGAGGGTCACCTCTGATTGCTTCTTCTTAGAACTGCCTTGAAGAATCTCTAATCTGAGTAGAACTCCCTTTCTCAGGCTGTGTGAAGAGAAACCTTTGAGTCAGCCTTTCTTTATTAGGAAAATAATTGACCAATTTTTGACCACACATCAGGTCACATATATTATCTTTTACATACATTGTAGAGATGAGAAAGTTGAGGTTTTTGAACTTGATGAGGCTCATTCAACCAGTAAATGGATGAGCTGGGATTTGGATCAATCTTGGGTTGATTCCAAAGTTCGTGATTTCTCTACCAGAACAAATTGTTGTTGACAGAATCTTAAAGAGTGACCTATTAAACTGGCAAAAACTTTGCAAAGTGTGCTAAATTCACTTAAATTGTAGCTAAGAACCTAGAAAATTTGGCTTAGTAGCAATATTAAATCATAAGGATAATAATGATAACTCTTGGTGGGGGGAGAAATTAGATTAAGGTATTTTTTTGTTGAAATACCTCAATCAATTTGAAGTTTATAACCACATCATGTCTTTGAAACAAATAAAGAAATGTTCAGGAATGTCTCACTTAGATCTTTCTTCCCAGAATAAATTCAGTGTAAACAACTGAATTTATTCCCCTACTAGACCACTACAAGAGAGGGCCTTGCTATTTTTAAAAGCACTGCCAACTTCATTGATACCAGTCACTTTGCTAGAAATTGATGACAGATAAAATAAAAACCATGGAAGTTGTACCATAATAATTAAAGTCACCTGTAATCTTTACAATTGATCTCCCAAGTTATTATTTTAAGCATCAACTTAACTAAAAAATACTTTCATAATACATAAATGCCATAATTATTCAGCTTAATTTATGCATAGCAAAAAAACCAATCACAGCTGACTTGAACTTAAATGAGTCTTAGAGTACCAAATGGATTAATACTGCTTTTCAGTTCAAAATACCTGGTATATAAATATGATAGGGAACCCTCCTGCACTGCTGGTGGGAATGTAAACTGGTACAGCCACTATGGAGAACAGTTTGGAGATACCTTAGAAATCTATACATAGAACTTCCATATGACCCCGCAATCCCACTCTTGGGCATCTATCCAGACAAAACTCTACTTAAAAGAGACACGTGCACCCGCATGTTCATTGCAGCACTATTCACAATAGCTAAGACATGGAAACAACCCAAATGTCCATCGACAGATGATTGGATTCGGAAGAAGTGGTATATATACACAATGGAATACTACTCAGCCATAAAAAAGAATGACATAATGCCATTTATAGCAACATGGATGGAACTAGAGAATCTCATCCTGAGTGAAATGAGCCAGAAAGACAAAGACAAATACCATATGATATCACTTATAACTGGAATCTAATATCCAGCACAAATGAACATCTCCTCAGAAAAGAAAACCATGGACTTGGAGAAGAGACTTGTGGTTGCCTGATGGGAGGGGGAGGGAGTGGGAGGGATCGGGAGCTTGGGCTTATCAGACACAACCTAGAATAGATTTACAAGGAGATCCTGCTGAATAGAATTGAGAACTATGTCTAGATACTCATGTCGCAACAGAAGAAAGGGTGGGGGAAAAAACGGTAACTGCAATGTATACATGTAAGGATAACCTGACCCCCTTGCTGTACAGTGGGAAAATAAAATTTAAAAAAAATATATGATAAACATCAAGTTCCTCTACTCTGACTATTCAGATGCTGGGATGTTCCTGTACTCTGGCTCTTGATTTTCTTTGTGAAGTCAAGTGTTGCCAAATGTTCCCCTAACCAGAGTAGGGTAGTGATCAGCGCACAAGCATAGGTCTCTTTTCTCAGATCTCATGTCTATTGGAACCCAGGACCCTAAGCCTAAGAGTAAAATTATAGACTGTGTCATGGAAAGCTTAATGAACTCCTTTAGATGACAACTTCAAAAGGTAAATAAAGAAATGAAATCATTCTAGTTCCTTTCAGTAATCTAACATAAATTTATTAGGTTTTATTAAATGTGTATCTAATGCAATATTGGATCCAATACCACTAGAATTTATGAGTATCTCGCCAACAATACTTGAAGCCAGAGAGTTAAGAAAATGGCAGAAGTCTAGTCTTTGTTGTTAAATCCCATCTTTAACACCTAAAAACTGTGTGTGGATGAGCACAGTAAGAATACTTTATTTAAGCTGCATGTTCTCCTTTTTTTCATACTAAATGGAAATAATAATTATTACTTAACGGACATTTGAAACAGCGTAAGTATATGGAGAATAACAACTCTTACTGAGCTCTACCTGGACACTGTGTAGTCCTAAAGTTTGGCCTAAATTTTGAGTTTTTAGGATTGAAGCAGACTATATCATACAAGAATTCGGTTAAGTGTTTCTGTGATAATACGAACGTTAAGATTTGGTATCATATATTTCAGGCTTCTTCACTTCATTTTTTTGTATTTTCAGTGTGGAAGATCATACAGTATATTTAGCTTAACATCCTTTTACCCTGGCGCCAGCTTCTTGAAATGAGACTCATTTTGAGTGTGTGTGTGTGTGTGTGTGTGTGTGTGTGTGTGTGTGTGTGTGTGTGTGTGTTTGGCTGTTGCTATCATTTTTCTGTTTTGTTCAGGTGCTAGAGAACAAAATATAAATAAGTAGCTTAGTAGTCCTACATTCCAAAGTGAGGCATTAGATGACCTATACAGAATTATAAAGGAGGTATTTAAACCCAGGACTTGCAATCCTTAATCTGTCACCAATTCAGTGATATAAAAAGAATTTGGATTGTAGAAACTGGAGGATTTATTTGAGAAGAGTGGTACTGTATAGTGAGAGGCTGCAGAGGGTGGGTGAGTAATCATTCCTCATTTCAAGTCTTGTAAAGTCACTATTCAGAGGATACTGTTACATGTTTTCTAGAATATATAGAAAACTATGAACTAGTGTCAGAGTCAATTGAAAAAAAAAAGTCAGAGGAGCTGAATGAGCCCATGGTAGCAAGGCAGATGGGGGCATTTGCAAATTCATGATTTTTCCTATGATAGAAGGTGAAAGTTACGTAATTAGCAGGAAGTGGTTGGCTATTATTAAAAGGTTGTGATCTAGAGGGTGCTCAGAGGGTGAACCACACACACCCAGCAAATCCTGAGGGACAGTTTTGACAAGTCAGTTCAAAAAGTACTGCTCAAGGCAAAATAGCCACCTATTGGGACCCTGCAAGGAATTCTGAAAAATCCCCAAGATAACCAAGAGAAAAAATAAGCTTTAATCATTAGGATTTTCCAGAGGAAAACAACACAGTGTTATTAACGTGGCAAATTAGACTTTTCTTGCCCCCTACCATTCCTTCCTACTCCAACCTTACCCTTAAAAAGACAGGGGCAGTCTTAGTGGATGGGGAAGGAAGGATAGAAACCTAAGAATGATAAGCTAAAAAGGCACCACTGCTCCCTTTTGCTTAGTGTTTGAATAGCCTGTGACAGGGCAAGCTGGAAGGGAAAAGTTTTTAACCTTGAAAGAACATGACAGTTTTGTATCAATCTGAACCAGAAAAAAATTTGTTTTAAAAGGATATTTTTGTAAATTGGAGAAATTTATTTTATTATAGTTTGTAGATGAGCTAAGGGGCCTGAGATTTCATCTTGGCAAAAGTTTTTGTCACCTGGAATCAGATTGAACAGGCAATGAGAAGGAAGAATATCTATCTATCTATCTATCTATTGATCTATCTATCTACTGTCTTTACTTTTATTCTGATAGCACCCTACAAGGTTTTCTTGAGGTGCTACAATTATAGGTATTTCCTCACCTGCTGGGGTGATTATTGAATTATACCGGTTGAAACAGCTGACCACAAGGAAGTCATGAGAATATCACTCAGCTCCTTTGAAAGTTTAGATATTCTGAGATACTGAATTTTACTTACCAATAAAATATTTTCAACTAATAGTCAACTACTGGGATTTTATTCCATTTGATGTATTTAGTGGATTGCAAAGGCAAGTGAGTGAAGGGCTCAAAATGTGAAGAGCTTCAAACTGTGGAAATGACTCATATCCCTGTATTCTTCCCTAATTAACTTTCCCACATTTATGGTATAAACTGAGGAGAACATGACTGAAATGTTTTATGTAAGGAGATGACATTTAGGTCTGCATTTCAGACATATGTATACAGTCACAATTACTTAAACCACAGATACGTAGCAATAGACTAACTGCTCCATTTCCAATACCTTGGAGTGAAATATATGGAAGCTGCAAAAAATAAATAAATTCAGTTAGATGAGATAAAATTAGTTCTCATGATTATTTTAATGTTTATACAGAATGGAAAATTAAATATTCCCTTGCAAGTCATAACAGAGGCCATCTTTTGATGTAGTTATGAATATTGATAAAATCATGATTTTATTATTATATTTTGTTAGAAAGGATATTTAAGTAGTGTCAACTCAACAGAAAATAGAGAGGAAATATAATTATATAAAACAGTGAGTTTATGAAGAAGTCAAGATAAAGAATCCAAGTAGGAAACTAAAGACTGAGGGTGGGGGAAGAATGCAAAGAACAGAGTTAAAAACATTTCATTTTACATTTTAAGGGCCACAGTTTTTAGAGCAGGTGAAATTGCCTCATACCCTTTATATGGTAGCAACAATTAATAGTGATGGAAATAATCTAATGACCTTATATAATCACCAGTGCTATACAGAAATCATTTGCCCCTTGTTTATACATTACGTTCCATGCACTATTCATATTTAATTATTTGTATTTTTTCTATCATTAAAGAATTTAAACAAAAGGAGTTGCTTTACTAGTGTGAAATACAAACACAGGCATATTTTGCCCCACCCCCTCAAATTTCCACTTAAGCCTCAATATACCTTTATCTTTAGAAAGTCCAATATCCCCCACTTTTAGTTTCTATTAAAAAAAATTTTTAATAACCTTGAGAGTTTGCTCATTTCATATTGTAAGAGGTGATAAGGCAGCATTACTTGTAAATGCTGAGATGACCAAAATGGACTGGAACACTTGAGCACGAATTCTTTTTTTTTATAATAATTTTTATTTTTTCCATTATAGTTGATTTATAGTGTTCTGTCAATTTTCTGCTGCACAGCAAAGTGACCCAGTCACACATACATGTATACATTCTCTTTTCTCACGTTATCATGCTCCATCATAAGTGACCAGACATAGTTCCCAGTGCTATACAGCAGGATCCCATTGCCTATCCATTCCAAGGCTATAGTTTGCATCTATTAACCCCAAATTCCCAGTCCCTCCTACTCCCTCCACCTCCTTCTTGGCAACCATAAGTCTGTTCTCCATGTCCATGATTTTCTTTTTTGTTGGAAGGTTCATTTGTGTACTATATTAGATTCCAGATGGTGGCACCGTGGACATTGTTCTGCTCAACTACTGACTGCTTGTTTGCTGCCAGAGCGATGTCCCTATTAGAATGCAGTTCACACAGTATCCTTAAACGTGACTCAGTGGAATCTGACCCTAAGTCACAGTGGTAGACCAGAAGGCTTCAAGTCTAGATAGCAGCTCTACACCATCAGCACTTAAGTCCTTTGTGTTGATGATAATTCATCAGTTCCCCTCTCTTTCGTAGTCCAAACCTTAGTTAGAGTAAACTTACTTCAAATAAAAGGTAGGGAATATTGGTCATTTCCTCCCTAAATATTCCAGAATCCTTATCTACATCAGTGCACACTCACACTACACATTTTTTTAAAAAAGAGTCTAAAACCAAGAACACAACATTCTATTAAGCAGTTTTTCCTAGTTAATGGGAAAGTATCTTTTCTCTAGAATGAGCAAATACTTGCTGTCTCCAGCTACGGAAGGAGAAAAAGATGGCCTATCTGTTTATTTTTACTTCATCTGGCATCCTGTGACACTAAGTATCTGACATATTAAATATCTGAGTAGGAAAGAGGAGAGAAAAATTCTCCAAAGGACTTTTCACAACAAAATATAGCCTAGATTCAAAACAGTTGGTAATTTAAATTCTAATTGTCCATCACAGTTCTATCTTGCTCTCTTTGGGAAGCCTCTGCTTCAGAAAGCTTGAAATACAGGTGGTTTATATCTTAATGCAGTATGTCATAAAATAATGAAAAGAAAATTGGTAAACATGCTTTTTATCTATATTAGTTGATCACACATCCTTTTTCTTTCTCTAAATAGCTGATTTGCTGAAGTCTTATTTAGCTTTTTAAAATGTTTACATTCCTAAGATCATGTTAATCCCATTCTACTGACACAGTAAACATGGGATAATATTATTGTGATGCATAAACATGGATTCAGTTAATGTATTAACTCTTGCAAATTACTGACTGCACTATTCTAAGATATCCACAACATTCAGTAAATTTGCTAGTACAAGAGAGTTCATTAAAAAACCTTTCTATATTAAAAGAAAAGTTAATAATGTATTACAAATAAATTTTAATGTCATATATTTGTCATACAATGTAGGTATTTTCAGAAACACCAGATATTTCGAAAAACATATTTTATAATAGAAAACTGGCTTTTTAACCTTATAACCATTAAAAAACATCTGCATTGTCAATAGATGGCAGCATAACTCTTCAGGAGTTCCTGGGGAATTACTTCAAAGTTTAAGATCACAGCTATTAGCACACTAAAAATGACAATTTGCAGTGAAGCTTTCTCATTGCATTTTCTTTAATACTTCACTGAATTGATGTTACATATTTCAGAAAAAGGAAAATGAAAAATATTTAAGCCATAAATACTTTATGGTCCAGTTTTCTTTTCTTTTTTTTTTTTTTTCAGTGTGTATAAATTTGAGGTTAGGACTGTGGTTTGAAGGAACAGATATCACCGTTGACATATTAATGTATGAATCTTTCACTTCACTATTAGACCTTGAGATTTCAGTTTGACGTAAAACATGCAAACTGTTATTAAATTATTAATCTCTCAATATGAAGCATACTTTTAAACAAAATTTTCAAGAAATTACTGAAAAAAATATTTGGCCATCAATCTTTCTTCTCTAGAAAGACAAGAATTTAATTTGTGAGAGTAAACGCTCTTCAGTGGATCTGCTTTAAGGGGAGGAAAAAGCAAGCTGAACTTCTCAAATCCCTTCCATAAAATAATCCATGAACCAGGTAACTCCTTAAGAAAAATGATGTTCTTTATGGACTATTTGAATTGTATTCTGGAGGTTCAAAGCGCCTCTAAAGTTAAGGTTACTAAGGTTACAATACTCCTATGAAAATAAATGTCGCCATAAAGATATAATGTGTTAACACATAGGAGAAGGAAAACAGGAGACACAGTAATCTGTTTAATAGACAAGGTTTCTGCCCTGAAGTTAGCATTATAAGATATGAAAGAGAACCAACCACAGTGCAAACAAAAAGATTTTAGCTCCATAACTAGTCTGAATCATTCTGGGCAATCAAAATTATATCACTGCTTTGTTAATATTACTGATATAATCTTCATTAATTTTGAAGAGATTCCTGAAATTTTTCTATATTTTTTCTTATATTTTTCCTAATTTCTAAATACAGAAAACCCCCTTTTTCAATGAGAGCTATTCTGTTTTATTAAGTCTCTGACAGAAATCTGTGACATACATTCTTATTTGTACAAAGAGCTTTAATTCTAAATAACTTATGGAGAGAGAGAAAAGATAGTTTGATGATGGACACTGGTTTCCTTTATTATATCCAGAGGGTGAAGTTGTTTTTCTAAGAAAAAAAATTTCTCCTTAACCACTGTTTTCAAATAACAACCGCAGCCTTTAGGAAGTTTCTCCAAGTAAAACATTTTGTTGATTCATTCATTGATTATTGTTGTATTCATTTGACAGATTACATGAATGTTTACTATATTTCAGGCGCTAGGTTAGACAGAATATTTTCATAGATAGGGTAGAAATCTTCTTTTCATACCCAGTAGGAAATAAAGACACATGAAAAGATGTTGTTAATGTAATGGAGACATATGAAAAAATATTTGAGTCATTCTTTTGTCCCCCACATAACCTAATCCCAAGAACATCAAAGCTCTATGTTTCCTTTGTACATCCTTTATGATTTCAGTCAGGGCCATATCATATGTGCTACTTTCAAGTACACCTTACCTCTACTAACTTACGCACATGATTACTAAGAATCAGTTGCATTTGTTCCAAATCCTATTTATGCCACTCACACTTAGTACTATAATTACATAATTTGATTGCTGAAAAAATATAAGTGTAAAAATAGTTGCTGGTTCTTTGAATACTAAGTTACAAATAAACTTTTCAAGAGATTAAAAAGATTTTTCTTATTAGAAATTATCATGCCAACAGTAAAATTCTTAAATGAAAGAACATATATACAGATTTGGGAAAGAAAAATAAATCTAGAAACATTTTTCAATATGCTTTCTTTGGTCTACAATCTGTTTTTGCTATACTTTAAAGAAAATGAAAGTGTGTTTAGAATATATACTTTTGATATCATATTTGATATCATGTTTTACCAAGCTGGTGGTAAACCCCATGAAGCTGACCAATATTCAAAGTAACCACCCTGACCTATGTCAAAGATTGAAATATATAAATAAATATTCATAAATGAAAGAAACTTGGACTTTTTCAGTTACTAATAACAATTTTTAAGTAGTTGATAAAATCCTCTATTAGTTTCCTAGGGAAACCAGAACAGATTACCAAAACTGGGTGGCTTAGAACAATAGATATTTATTCTCTCACAATTCTAGAGCTTGAAGGATAAGTGGAATTAGGTCTGATATCCATAACTTGCATATCTCGTTTTTTTGTCTGATTATTTTTTTAGCTGAATACACTTGTTTATCTATAGGTCTGTACCTATATCAATGTAATGGTAATGCCAACTTATAATAATGCAGTAATTAGTAAACATTCATTTATCATTAACATAAATATTTATTTGGTGAAAACAATATTTACAGTCATAATCCTTATGTGCTACAGAGGGAGATAAAATAGTAAACAAATAATTGTATAAAATTATAATTTCAAAATTGCCATGAAGTTGACTCAAGTGTCTAGTTAACTGCTCACCCTACAATTAATTTAGGAATTCAAGGTATTTTAAATTATATAATTTGATTTTAAGATGTTTTAGTTCTGTCACAGCTATGGTAACAAATAATGAAGGGGGAATGATAGAAGTGTACAACTTTTTAAAGCTGTTCTTTGGAAGCACTATCTTTAAATGTTCATATTTAGATAGTGAAAGAAATCTGTCTAGGTCCCTGAGTATGACAGGTCATAGAAAATAACTTTCAGTGATTTGTATTGTTTCCTGTAATTTTGGCCTAAAAATATGCCGAAGAGAAAATTAATCCTGTTTGAAATATATCACCCTTGAAGGTTCTGTTCTCTGTAGCAAAGGCCTGCCTTGGTAAATCTACTTTAATTTTACTGAAGCCTCATCTGACCAAGGAGGAGGATAATTTAAAAAAAAGAAAGAGCTCTTTCTAGCCTTGTTTTCACACATACAGAGTCAACAAATGCTTAAAAATTCTTCTCAGGGTCAGAGACAAGAGAATCAGGCCCAGTGAAAAAACTAAGATGCAATCATAAGATAATTGAACATGTTTTCCTGTTAATACCTTACCTCTGCATCAATAATGTGTTGTAATAACAATGGATTACAAATGAGACAGCTGTAAGACACAAACTCTATTAAAGAAGGAGTTTCTAGGGAAGCCCCAAAAGCAGAGTAGACAAAACAAGGGCACTAGAGGAAGCTGAAGCCTCTAGGCACAGTCTAATACCTAGACAGATAAATCTAAAACCTCACATTAAAGGCCTATTTACCTCCATTCCCATTACCTAATAATGTGATGTCTATATTTCAACAAAAGGTTACCATTTATGCTAAAAGGCAAGGGAAAAAAACAGTCTAAAGAGGAAATAGCAATATCTCTTATCCACTTGCCCAAAAGATAAGGAATATTTTTCACCAACTGTCACTGAGGGGATTAAAAAAAAAAAAAAGAATGCTCCTGGAGTCTATGCGTTCTCCATAAGACTGCCCACCCCTCGTAGTTTTCAACTCTCAAATTAGTTCCCACTCAGTCTTCAACAAGTCCTCAATTACTGTTTAAGTATTTTTACCTGTTACTGACTCCAGTGGCTTCTGCTTTTAGTAAGATGCTGTATTCACCTATCCCTCCAGTTTTCTAGACAGTGACTTACTTTTTGACTTCAATTCTCTGAGGAATCTAATAAGAGATATCTATTTGTACTTTATTAAGCTTTTTTTCTTTTTCTTTCTTTTTTTTTTTTTGTAAGGGTGGAGTGACGACTTCTGAGCTCTTCATATGTCACAGTAGAAATGACAAGAATCTTTAAAAGAAATTAGCTTTCTGCATTGCAGGTAGTTAGAAGCAAAAACTTACATTAACATTTCTATGTATTTTCCGCCAGTTTGGGTCTCTTTCTATGGTAATTCAAGATGACTTCTAAAAGACTTCTAAAAAAACATTTTCACAGTTCATTATGGATAGAGTTCAAATCTGATATAAACATTTTCCAATATGAATTTAAACTTAGATTAGAAAATGGAATTTTCCTCTCTATCCATTTTAAGAGTTTTTATCATGAAGGGATGTTGGATTTTTGTCAAATGCTTTGTATACATCTACTGAGATGATAATGTGGTTTTTGACATTTGTTTTGTTAATGTGGTGTACGACATTGACTGATTTGCATATGTTGAACCATCCTTGTGAATTTTGGAAGAATCCCACTTGGTCATGGTATATTTATTTAATGTATTGGATTCAGTTTGCTAAAATTTTGTTGAGAATTTTTGCATCTATAAACATCAAAGAGATAGGCCTATAATTTTGTTTTTTGTTTTTGGTGGTGTCTTTGTCTGGTTTTGGCATTAGGGTGATGGTGGTGTCACTGAATGAATGGCTTTAGGAGTGTCCCCTCCTCTTCAATCTTTTGGAAGAGTTTAAGAAGCATCTCCTTTGTGTGTCTGGTAGAATTCACCTGTGAAGTCATCTGGTCCTGGACTTTTGTTTGTAGAGAGTAATTTTTAATTATATATTCAATTTGATTTCTAGTGATCACTCTATTCAAATTCTCTCTCTCTCTCTTTTTTTTTTTTTTTTTTTTTTTTTGGTCTTTTTGCCATTTCTTGGGCCGCTCCCACGGCATATGGAGGTTACCAGGCTAGGGGTCTAATCGGAGCTGTAGCCACCAGCCTATGCCAGAGCTACAGCAATGCGGGAACTGAGCTGCATCTGTGACCCACACCACAGCTCACAGCAACACTGGATCCTTAACCCACTGAGCAAGGCCAGGAATCGAACCTGCAACCTCATGGTTCCTAGTCAGATTCGTTAACCACTGCACCACGACGGGAACTCCAGGTCTATTTATTTTTGATTCAGTTTTGGTGGGCTGTTTCTATAAAGTTGTCCAATTCTTCTAGGTTGTCAAAATTTTTGGCATATCAAAAAAAAAAAAAAAAAAAAAAAAAAAAAAAGGAGTTCCCATTGTGGCACAGTGGATAACAAATCCAACTGGGAAACATGAGGTTGTGGGTTCGATCCCTGGCCTTGCTCAGTGGGTTAAGGATCCAGCGTTGCTGTGAGCTGTGGTGTAGGTCGCAGATGCTGCTTGGATCCCTGGTTGCTGTGGCTATGGTGTAGGCCAGTGGCTACATCTCTGATTAGACCCCTAGCCTGGGAACCTCCATATGCGGCAGGAGTGGCCCTAGAAAAGGCAAAAAAAAAAAAAAGACAAAAAAATTTTGGCATATAAATGTTTATATAAACATTCATATGTTTTTTTTTCTGCAGTATCAGTTAATCTTTCTCAATTTTCATTTTTTATTTTGTTTATTTGTGTTCCCTCTCTTCTTCTTGGTGAGCCTGGTTGGAGGTTTGTCAATTTTTTTACCCTTTCAAAGAACCAGCTCTTGGTTTTACTGATTTTTTTCTATTTGTTAGCTCTATTTTATTTATCTCCTTGCTGATATTTATTTTTCCTTCCTTCCAATGACTTTACATTTTGTTGATTCTTTATGCTAATTATTTTAGGTGGTAGTTTAGGTTGTTTTGTTTGAGATTTTTCTTCATTTTCGAGGAAGGTCTGTGTTGCTGTGAATTTTTGCGTAAGAATTGTTTTGCGGCATCCCATAGATTGTGTATGGTTGTGTTTTCACTGCCATTTGTCTCAGGGTATAAAAGAAACACATCTCAACATAAGAAAAGCCATTTATGATTAAACCCATAACCAATATAATACTCAACAGAGAAAAGATGAAAGCCTCCCTACTAAATTCTGGAACAAGATAAGGATGCCCACTCCTGCCACTTTTATTGAACATAGTTTTGGAAGTCCCATGCTCAGCAATCAGACAAGGGAAATAAATAAAATATATCCAAATTGGAAGGGAACAGGTAAAACTGTCACTATATGCAGATGACATGAGACAATACATAGAAAACCCTAAGGACTTCACACAAAAACTACTTCATCTGATCAATAAATTTAACAAAGTAGCAGGATACAAGATTGACATCAGAAATTGGTTGCATATTTGTATACTAACAATGAAATACCAGAAAAAGAATGTAAAAAAAATCTTTTAAAACCACACCAAAGGCATGTCTATTGTGGCCCAGTAGGTTAAGAACTTGACTAGTATCCATGAGGACGCAGGTTTGATCCCTGACCTTGCTCAGTGGGTTAAGGATCCAGCATTGCCAAAGACTGTGGCTATGATCTGGCATTGCTGTGCTGTGGTGCAGGCTATTAGCTATGGCTCTTATTTGACCCATAGCCTGGGGACCTCCATATGCCATGGGTATGGCCCTGAAAAGATAAAATAAAATAAAATAAAATAAAATAATTGCAACAACAAAAAAACCCTAAAAATAAACTTGACTAGAGATGTGAAAGACATATTCTAAGAACTATAAAACATTAATAAAATAAAGACGATTCAAAGAAATGTAGAAAAAAAAATCCCATGTTCTTGGATAGGAAGAATTAATATTGTTAAAATGGCCATACTACCCAAAGCAATCTTCAGATTTAATGTGATACCTACCAAATTACTCAAGACATTTGTCACAGAACTAGAATAAATAATGCAAACATTTATATGCAACCATTAAAGACTCAGAATTACCAACACAATCCTGGGGGACGGGGGTACAGAACAAAACAAACAACCAAAAATGAAGTCAGGCAGCATGACTCTTTTAGACTTCAGACAATAGTACAAAGCTAGTAATAAAAACAGTGTGGTATTGGTACAAAAACAGACATACAGATCAATGGTACCAAATAGAGAGCCCAGAAATAAACCTAGATATCTATGGTCAATTAATCTTCAAAAAAGGAGACAAGAATATAAAATGAGAAAAAGACATTCTCTTCAGTAAGTAGTGCAGGGAAAACTGGACAGCTGAATGCAAATCAATGAAATTAGAACACACCTTCACACCATGCACAAAAATAAACTCAAATTGGCTAAAAGACTTAAACATAATATATGACAACATGAAACTCTTAGAAGAGAACATAGGCATATAAAATATACAAACAATTATGCAACTCAAAACAAATAAATAAAACAACAAAATACAAACTAAAACAAGTCAATTGAAAAATGGGCAGAAGACATAAACAGACATTTCTCCAAAGAAGACATACAGATGGCCAGTAGGCACATGAAAAGATGTTCAACACTACTAATAATTACAGAAATACAAATTAAAACTACAGTGAGGTACAACCTCACAATGGTCAGAATGGCCTCATTAATAACTCTACAAATAACAAATTCTGAAGAGGGTGTAAAGAAAAAGGGAACCCTCCTATACTGTTAGTGGGAATGAAGCTGGTGCAACCACTATGGAAAACAATATGGAGGTTCCGCCAAAAACTAAATATTGAGCTACCATTTGATCTAGTAATCCCATTCCTGGGCATATGTCTGGATAAAACCATAATTTAAAGATACATGCACCACTATGTTCACAGCAACACTATTCACAATAGCCAAGACATGGAAGAAACTTAAATATCCATTGACAAAGGAATGGATTAAGAAGATGTGGCACATGTATAGAATAGAACAGATACTATGCAGCCATAAAAAAGAACAAAATAATACAATTCACAACAACCTGGATGCCACTACAGAGTCTCATATTAAGTGAAGTAAGTCAGTAAGAGAAAGACATATACCATATGACATCACTCATATGTGGAATCTAAATATGGCACAGATGAACCTATCTACAAAACAGAAACACACAGACATAGAGAATGGACTTGTGGTTTCCAAGGAGGAGGGGGGATGGACTGTGGTTGGGTGTTCGTAGATGCAAACTATTACATTTAGAATGGATAGATAAAATTCTATTGTATAGCACATGGAACTCTCTAATCTCCTGGGTAGACTATGATGAAAAAAAATAATATTAAAAAAACATATATATGACTGAGTCACTTTGTCATACAGCAGAAATTTGCACAACATAAATTACTATAATTTAAAAAAGATAAAAAAATATGGTTTGTAAAAATATTTTTAAAAAGAAAATTTTATTTTATATAAACTAGTAATTATTAAAATAACAAACCATTTGAAAAAAAATGTGTCTATAAAATAAAAAGAAACATTATCTTTCAACCTGAAACCTACAAGTCCTAACATTATCACCCTCCAACATATTTTTTTTTAATTTCTTTTATTGCTGTTACAAACTGTTGCTGTGGACAACTCTGTACATATGTATGTTTGTCTACCTTTGCTATCTATCAATAGGATAAATTCATCAACTGGATTTCTGGTTTGAATGGAATAAACTTTTTAAAATGTTGATATATACTGCCAAGCTACTCTTGTTACAATATTGGCTCTTAACTCTTTTGGTGTCTTACCTACCTTTCTTTAAAAATTTCCCAGTAAGATTCATTTAACCACATACTAGTTAGCTTAGTGTCATGGGTAAAAATGTAAGTGTCTGGAGCTAGATTGTTAATTCATAATTTTAACTTTGTCAATTATCATCAGTGCAACACTGGATAAATTACTTACCTTCTCAGTTAAAGAGTAGGACATATTTATACAATAAGCCCATGAGGGCTTAGCTTGGAAACAGTCAGCTATTTTCATATAATGAGTGCTCATTTCAACAGGATTTCTTTCTTTCTTTCCCCTTTTTTTTTGAGTCATGATGGGACCAATTGGGAAAGATGTTGAGTACACTTAAAATGTTTCTAAATACCCTGTCTCTATATGCCAATGTCTTTAAAGTGACTCTAGGGTGCCAAAGTCTTGTTACTTAAGTAAACCCTAATTACCTAAATCAACAATTCAGAAGATTAAATAGACCTCCACTTAGGCACTGAATGGAATAAGAAACTTCTATTTTTTCTTCTCTCTAGTCTTGTTCCATTTGATTATTTCTGTTTTTTCAACTATATTTTAAACCACTATATTTATCTCTTTTAAGCTTTACTCCAATGCCTAACCCCCTGTAAAACAAAGTGAGAAAGAAAACACAGATCTATCTACTAAGCATGATCAAATTTTACTCTGCCTTCACAATTACACCATATCAAACATGAAAAATCATTAATAATGTTAGATATATAGAAAATGGTTTATATCTAGAGTCTGGAAAACCTTAAGTATTATCATATATCTGTGACACAGCTTTCTTAAATTTCACTAGCTTTCTGGACTATCCTAATACATAGAAGTAAAAATTGACATGTCCATAATCGGTCACATTGTTACAATGGAAAATTTTCTCAAATTTTTAAAGTCCATCCCCATTTTCCTACTGCTAGGTATTTTCTAAAAATATGTATAATCTCCATTCTATACTTCTTGCCTTGTGTCCCTAATGTATCTTTTCTTCATGGTATAATGAGCTGAACAAGTGGTATATTTTATTTACTTCTCTCATAATACTGATAGAAGATATTTTGTTCAGCAGAATTTGAATGAAGGTTTTGGAGATTTTTATGTTTGTATATTAGAGTGAGTGTTGGTGGATTATACTGTAAATGGAATACAATAAATGATACAAATACAGATATTTTCAAACATATCAGAGCAATATTTTCATTCTGGAACATTTGCTCATCTGTTTTCCTCTGAGTCTCAAGAGTCTTTTTATTTTAAAGTATTGTTGATTACAATGTTGTGCCAATTTCTGCTGTACAGCAAAGTGACCCAGGGAATACAAGAATATTCCCTCTCTTATGTTATCCTTCATCATGTTCTAGCCCAAGAGAGTGGATATATTTCCCTGTGCTATACAGTAGGATCTCATTGCTTATTCATTTTATTTATTTATTTATTTATTTATTTATTTATTTATTTATTTTGTCTTTTTGCTATTTCTTTGGGCTGCTCCCGCAGCATATGGAGGTTCCCAGGCTAGGGGTCGAATCGGAGCTGTAGCTACTGGCCTACACCAGAGCCACAGCAACGCCGGATCCGAGCCGCGTCTGCAACCTACACCACAGCTCACGGCAACGCTGGATCGTTAACCCACTGAGCAAGGGCAGGGACCAAACCTGCAACCTCATGGTTCCTAGTCGGATTCGTTAACCACTGCGCCACGACAGGAACTCCTGCTTATTCAGTTTAAATGTAATAGTTTGCATCTACTAACCCCAAACCCCCAGTCCATCCCATTCTCTCCTCCCTTTCCCTTGGCAACCACATTTGTTCTCTGTGCCTGTGAGTCTGTTTCTGTTTTGTTGGAATCTTTTCTCAGCCCCTATAATCTCCTTACCCTCAGCTTTTTAGGACTATATATCCTTAGAAAAATAAATTTTAATCTTAGAATATTATTTAAAGCAATTTATTCATCTTTATCTCTCTTCCAACTTTTGATATCCAGTTCTAAGAACCACTTTCTAAACTGAAAAAAAAAAAAAAAAAAAAAAAGAAGAAGAAGAATACCGGAGTGAATGAAGATACTTTATTAAACACAAATCTCTCCACAAAATATTTACTGGGAAGCCTTTAAATTAACATTTAATTTTTTTCTCCAATTTTGCAGCTTAATATTTCTTTTTTAATTTTGATAACTGAAGTTCTACAGAAGATTAAGGAGGTGACAAGTACATTTTTTTTTTGCATTATCAGAGTCCTGTGTAATTAGGTAAATATTGATGATATTCACAGATTAGATAATAGAAGAGGGATATTGGTCAAGATGAAGAAAGGTGATCATGGATTTCTTTTGAACATGTTGTGTTTTCTTAACTATGTAATCAATAAATTAATGTCCAATAGAGAGTTGTACATATAAAGATTAAGCATGAGTTCTAAGCTGGATATATATATATATGTATATATATATATATATATATACACATACATATATATATGTGTGTATATATATATATCTTTGGTTTTATACTGTACTTTAAATCATAGTCTTGGTATAGTTCAGTATAGCAAAGAAATGAAATTAAAAGGAAATCAGCCTTTATAGAGTCAACACTGATAAAATCTTACTTTTAAGACAAAATTGAAGAAAAAGAATTAGCTAGGGACTTTAAAGGGATGATACAAAGCTGTAGGAATAAAAACAAGTTTGTGACTTCATGGATGGCAAGAGAAGTGTTTCAAGGAGTCATGAATTAAGAGTACTAGATACAATTGTACAAAACCTTTAGGTTTTACTAATACTTGTGAAAGCCATATAAGAGTAGATAAAGGATAAGTTGGAGGTGAAAAAGGGAAGCAGAGAGTAGTAAAAACTTTCAAAAATTCCTCTATGTTGCAAATTTTCTAGATAGCTCTTATAGGAGGCTTGATCCAAAAAAAGGTTTAAAGGTAATGATAAAACTCGAGTATTTTTTTTTTAATATGAGAAAAATTCAATTTGAACAAGGGCTTGAATTTACAGAGAGAAAAAGGAGAGTTGGTGGTGTAAATTTTGAGAGATGAGAAGTGATTTGATTGTGATTGTGAGCACAGGAGGATGAAGAGACTGGCCTTCAAGAAGAGACAAAACTCTGCAGTAGTAACCAGAACACTAGAGGAAGGGTTGGAATGCATTCAAGTAAATTTGATCAACTTGGAATGAGAGTTTTCTTTAACAATAATTATCTTCACTAACTTTCTTCACTTTGATATCTTGCATCCCATTCCCAGACAAAAGAAACCTTTGTGGAATTATTCCTCCCCATTTTGTATATGAATATATGTAAGCTATGAATCAAGGTGTTTATCTTTTTCTATCTGGGTTTGGACCCAAGCTAAGCTAATAAGACATTTCTAAGATTTTTGAGTCTTGATACTGAAGGCAGAAAAGAGTTTGATCTCATTCATTACAGCAGTAGTACAATAAAATGGAGCATTTTAGGCTACCTAGACTTTAGGTAGCTGCCCTATCTTGTTCTTACAGCTTATCAACTGGACCAGTAAAGTCTTTTAAGCAGACAAAATTTCAGTAAATTGCTAATTTATAATCATTTAAAAATACTGCAGAATACAATTAGGGATGGAATTGTGCTGTGTTCTATTAAAATGTACTGAACTTCTTAATTCAGTGTTGATATGAGAATACAGCTTTCAACATGCTGAGGGAGTGTGTATTTCTAATAATGTGTGTGCATGTGTATATATGTATGGGAAAAGGCAATAAACAATAAGGGCAGTGAAAAGCCAATTATCATTTAGCATAAATAGATGAAGCAATGTAAAATATTTGTGGCATAAGAATGAATCACCAAATTTGAGTCTCTGACTTATTTCTCAGATCTGAGTCAGTTCTTAGATTCAGTATCCCTAATTAAACAGCAATTTGATTAGCTTAAAGGGGCACCCTGATATACAGGTATAAAGCCACAAAGGTGCACCATACTTTGACTTCTGTTTTCATTTTAGGTGGTCTGAGGACTTCCAAAGTGTATTTTTGAACTGAGGAAAAAGAAGTAGTCCCAACTGCAGGGGATGGATAATGACTTTTTAGAGGTTTGGCTATGGTTCTGAGCTAACCCTAATTCTGGAGAATGCCAGGTTCACCAGTGAGACAGGTGATAAATGGAGTTTGACCACAGTACATGTCACAGTCAGCTCAGTGGAACTTCAAAACCAGGGGACACCCATTGCTCTAATTCCTGTTTGTAACTGGGATAGATAATTTCAATACCTGAGGAATCCCCATTGTCCAGAGAAAGAATTTAGTCATTGAATCCTAGTTAACCTGCAAAATGCTTTAAAATGTGTTACACTTCTAACCTATCAGATCCCATAGGCTCAAGATTTCTATGACAAATCCGAGTAGGAAAATCACAGACATTTGTTGCAAGCAGAGCCATCACTGGTCACTGGCAACAATCACCTATTCTCCTCTGAAGAACAGAGAGAAGATTAACGTTGAAAATGAATGCTTGCTTTACCTTGCCCAATACAAAGCAAGTGTATCTGATTCATCCCTCCGCAATGTCAGACATGCCTAGCAGAAATTATTAACCAGTGAAAATGGTCTATTTTAGTTTATGCTGAGAAGTAGACTCAGCATAAGCTAAAAATAAAAGAAATATACCTAAGAATATATTTTGGAGTTCCAGCACTTCTAATGGACAGTAGTGCCCCTGCAGGGTAAGCCACTCGAAGGGGATTCTGAAGGAAAGTGAAGAGGGGGCATTCTTTAAAAGGGGTATACTAAAGAAATTCCTTATGAGGTGTCTGAAAAAAAGGATGACCAGATAAACATAGGATAAATTAATTGGGGAAGTTCCTGTCATGGTGCAGTGGAAACAAATCCAACTAGGAACCATGAAGTTGCGGGTTTGAACCCTGGCTTTGCTCAGTGGGTTAAAGATCTGGCATTGCTGTGAGCTGTGGTGTAGGTCACAGACACAGCTCAGATCTGGTGTTGCTGTTGCTGTGGATTAGTAAGATGACAGTTAACAAATCCATATAGATACATCCTCTTCCGTTCTGAGTGACCACTATATTTTGACAATGCATAGATAAAAACATGCTAATTTATACTTTTCTGTGATCTCTTCCTCTTGATTATTTTTCTTCTTTTAGCAGGCTATTATTTCCTCAAGAGGATTCACAAGTAGCACTCACTGGTCATGACAAACCTTCAATTAACTGGCTTTCATGCAGTGTGTATTATTATCTCATTATCAAGTTGTCTTTTTGTTCTTTTCCTTTTTATTCTTTCAAGTTTTTTATTTATTGCAATTTGCCCACATAATATTTCCTTAATTATTTTAAGTGACATTTTATCATCATTAACACATTTTTTAATAAAGTTATTCTTGGAAAAAAAAAAGAGAACCTAAGTTATAAGTTTGTTTTTCTATACCATGGATTCAAAGAAATAAGCTCTGATGTGAGAAACTGGCAATGTAAGTATTGGTTTTGTTTGCTCAAATATACCTCTTAGAGTCTTGGTTTCCTTGTCTGTAAAATTAAATATCTATTCTTGAAGGTTTTTGGATCTCTGGTATTGTAGATATCTGTTTGGCCAAGCTATTATATAAACAAAACAATAAGTGATATAAAAACTAAAATTTTAACTCAGGAATTGGCATTGGGGATCCGTGAGTTCTCGTGAAAAACTAACTCTTAAAGATATCAGTTTCTTCATCTCAAAAATGGAGTCAATGATTCCAAATGGTAATTATCTCTTTTAGAATTTATAATGATGGCTCTGCCACAGTTTCAAACATTTACAATTTATTTCATACCTCTATATGCCATAATTACTTTTCTACTGACATACATAACTTCATTTTAACATACCAAAAATCTTCAACCTTTTATGAAATATGGCCACAATTTGCATTCCCTGGTATATGTGTTTGGGTTAGTGAACATTAGTAGTATTCTAGCTGTACATCAGCATCACATCAAAAAATAGCTCAATAAGACCAAAATTGGGAAAGCTGGAAAATATTTTAGAAATATACATTTTAAGGAATGGAGGATTTCCAGTGTAAGGAATTGAGAGATCAAATTCAGAGTGGAAGGAAACACAGACATGAGTCCAAACCAGAATCTGGAGATATTTTTTGCGAGTGGACTTCAAAAGAAGCTCAGCAGAGGAGAACTGAGCTGCAGAAAAGCCACATAGTTGTGGATGAAGTGAATATAAGCACAATTTTTAACATCATAGACCTCGATATAATTAAAATATATGTATACATAAAATAGGAATAAAACTTACCATTCCTATTTAGCATATGAAAATATTATAAGACGAATTGATTGATGAAGGCACACAATATATTATCTGTAGTCCAAGTTCTAGATGGAGAACCAGAGTATCACCTATTGAAATGATAGTTTGGAAAGAGACTTTTAAAGTACAAATGTAATTTAGATTCAACAAAAAAGGAATTTAGTCATTTAGGTGGTTAGTTAATGGAATTGGGGATAGGAAGGAGTGAGTCAGAGCAAACTTTTACAAACTGATTACATGGAACTTGTATTTCCCAGCCAGGAAACATTCTGATCTATGGTTTTTTTTTCAGCCCAAAGTAAATAAGATACAACTACCAAATTTGTTTCTTTTCTTTCTTTCTTTCTTTCTTTTTTTTTTTTTTTTGTCTTTTTTTTTTTTTTTTTTTTTTTTGCCTTTCCTAGGGCCGCTTCCAGCAGCATATGGAGGTTCCCAGGCTAGGGGTCGAATGGGAGCTGTAGCCGCCAGCCTATGCCAGAGCCACAGCAACTCGGGATCCGAGCCGTGTTTGTGACCTACACCACAGCTCATGGCAATGCTGGATCCTTAACCCACTGAGCAAGGCCAGGGACCGAACCTGAAACCTCGTGGTTCCTAGTCGGATTTGTTAACCGCTGAGCCACGACGGGAACTCCAAATTTGTTTCTTCTTAACTAAAAATTATTCTTAAAAAATATTTCATTAAGATAAAAAGTCTATAAAAACAAACAATATGAATTATTGTTAAATATTTTTCAGTATTGTGACATGAATGAACAATAATGCAAATCTGAAGGCCATACCCTTTTCCATCTCCATTTGCCTCCCATTTATATACAGTAAGTTTCAGTTCCAAGGCACAAGAAAAATCCCTAGAAACCACATGTAGGTACCATGTTCTAAATATGATCTATCCCATATGTCATACTAGTCATTTTCCTCACTGCTAAAAATGAAGAAATTAGGAACATTACAAGTACAATTTACCTGATTATTTGTGAATTTTTAAGTCATATCTGATTACTCTATAGAGATACAACTGTCTCTCCAACTTTACTACAAATTGCCTCATTATGCAAAGCAGATTATTATTAATACAGTTAACTTTTTTCTTTTTAAATGTACATTTTATTAAACTACTTGACCTATTACAGCTATATTTAAAAGGTCTGAAAGGTCTATTTTAATAGATTGTATGTATTTGTATATATACATCATCATCTCTATAAACATGCATATTATTTAATTGTATATCTTAATAAAGTCTAAACTCCTCAAAGAAAGAATGCTTTTTAGTGTTTTTACAGTTCTTTTATTTATATCATTAAAATGTAAAATGTATTTCTAAAACATATATAAATATAGCAGACAAAAATAAATCCCTGAGTTTGCCACACATAAAATGATATATAAAAAATATTTAGAGAACTACACACAAGTAGATAAAAGAATGGAGGGTTTTTTTTTTTTCCTTACAGCTAAAAACTGACCAGTGCACTAAATATTGCAACCCAAGTTTACTTCTGATCTAGTTGGTTTAAAAAAATTCAGGTTGACATTTAAACCCTGTCCAAAAACATACCCATTGCCAGTTGCTGGATAGAGGATTAGAATCATCTAGGTTTCTAGGCATGCCCTAGCATAGGTGAAGTACATAAATGGATTTGCTGATAGAATGGGGATTACACAGAAATCCAAGGCCATAACTGGAAGTTAAAAAGGTACTTTTCCCTTTAATGAATATTATAGCTTATTTGATGCCTCCCTTAAGTCCTTTTGGATAACATGCATACATTTTGCTTAATTAGCTTAACATATTTTATACATATATATTTTTCACTTAGGTTTCAATGGGGTAAGTCTCTGATCTTGTGTCTCAGTATTAGAATGGCCACTTTAAGGTGACATAACTGTAAGCATTGATAAATATATAATATCCAGCATGATATATCTCCTTTCTATTTTTATTTTTAATATGAGGTGTTAATTCAGTCAGCATGATCTGATTAAAATCTATTACAAAAATTCCAGGTAAATAAACAGAAAAAATATATTCACAGTGATAAAATATGTACGAAGGAAAACATTTACATTAATCAACTGACTTATTTTTACAAAATAAGTATTAATTTCACTAATTATAGTTAGACTTCTAGAATATATATGGTTTACCTCATAATTTAGTACCAATGGATATTAAATAATAACTCCTACTAGTGTAAAAAGCTGGGGAAAAAAATCCCTAAATGGTTAATTCAAAATGATAGGAAATTTTTTTTTTTAACTTTTTTTTAACTTTTTTTTTTTTTTATTTTCCCACTGTACAGCAAGGGGGTCAGGTTATCCTTACATGTATACATTACAATTACATTTTTTCCCCCACCCTTTGTTCTGTTGCAACATGAGTATCTAGACAAAGTTCTCAATGCTATTCAGCAGGATCTCCTTGTAATATGAAAAAAAAAAAAAACAAAGGCAAAAAAAAAAAAATGATAGGAAATTGATTTATATCACTGATGCTTTTTTCTAAGGGACAGATATCCAAACTGGAACTAATTTTTAAAATTAGTAATGTTCATATTCAGTAGTTATCTATATATATTTAATAGCAAAATAAGTTAGCTTAAAAACATGGAAATGAGTTTACGTAAGCTGAGGCTGGCAGGGCTTCAATAAGCTTATCCAATTCTTTTAAGCTCTTGTCCTAACTCACATCTTAGCAGGTGATTTACCTCAGAGGGAAAAAAAAAAAAAAAAAAAAACCCCAAAAAACAAGGTTAATACCACTGAATTTCTCATACTTATAAACATATCCTACGTGAATCTAGCAGTTCTTTATGCTAGCCTCATATTAACTACCTCTACCTGTAACTTTTATCTACTTTATACTCATTTTTTTTTCCCTTAGTACCATCATTCCACATTCTTGTATTTTCAACTTTTCCATCATTTCACCATGTGAACACATACAAAGAACACATCTTAGTTCTGTGCCTCTCTCTACTCATCCCTCTACTTCTTTTCTTCCTTTTATAGCCAAGTTCCTTCACAAAAGAGACTCACTCTTTTTCATCTATTCTCTTCATAACAGAGAAAACTCCTTGCCATTCAAAGCAATCCACTGGCAAATGACACTGGTGTTCACTTAATTCCTTACACTGAATTCCTTCTTTTCATTGAATACTGAAAAGAAGAACTGAAAAAACAACAACAACAAAAAGGACTCTGTTCTGTAAAATCAGGCAGTTTATACACACACACACACACACACACATATGTTTTCCCCCCATGAAACGGTGTCCTCCCTGGTTACTTATTCCTTAATCACTTTTCTTCTAACTCTATTTTTGTTCTTTAAGTTTCCTTTAGCAGGAACCAAAACCCCAACTGTCTCTGAAACATCTCATATACTCTTCCGATTTTAAACAACATTATGATGATGATTCATAAATCATTAACCATATGCGATCTAAATCCCTGGCCCAGAGGTTTGTGTATGACCTAAGCACTTTAAAATCTTTTTCTTTTTCTTTTTCTTTTTTCTTTTTTGTCTTTTTGCCTTTTTATAAGACCACTCCTGCAGCATATGGAGGTTCCCAGGCTAGGGGTCTAATCAGAGCTGTAGCTGCTGGCCAACACTAGGGCCACAGCTCTAGTGACCTACACCACAGCTCACAGCAATGCTGGATCCTTAACCTACTGAGCAAGGCCAGGAATCGAACCTACAATCTCATCGTTCCTAGTTGGATTCGTTAACCACTGAGCCACGATGGGAACTCCTAAATTCATTTTCTTATTTGACTCTCCCATCATCTTTTGAGATAAGCCCTACCATTTTTCTCTTCAACGATGAGAAAATTGAGGCTCAGCAAGCTTAAGTAATTAGGTCATATCAAGAGTGATTTACATATTTTTGGCCATACCTGTGATATGTGGAGGCTCCCAGGACAGAGATAGAACCCGAGCCACATCAGAGATCTGAAGCTCAGTGGTGACAAGGCCGAATCCTTAACCACTAGGCCACCAGGGAATTCAAGAGCAATTTACTGTCATGGGTAGTCTTGGGTAATGACAAAGCCTATTCTCTTGACAGCTCAGTATTGACATTGTTTCCCCAAAACAACTGCTAAAAAGTGATCTTTAGCTAGAAGTTCCACTAGAATTTCAAAGTCGACATTTTCATAGTTTACCTTCAGACTACTAATACTTCAATTCCAGCCCTTATGGATGTTCACTGGTGCCAAAGGCAAGGTCGTATTTGGGCATAATCTTGTTACCTGATGTTCCAAGAGCACTAAAATTCATTGAGGCATCCACATCGATGTAACACTCTGGCTCTCTTCACTTAGCTTCTGAATTCATTAAAACAAACAAAAACAAACTAACATGTTTTCCATCTTTTATTTCTTCTTTTGGTAATGATACCATGGAAAATCCAATTGCCCAAGTCCCAATGCTGAGTGCCATAAATTGCCATATGCCCTTATTACTTACATCTAATAAATTACTATATCTTCTCAATTTTAGCTACAAAATATGAATTGCTTCTATCCTTACTTCTATATTTCCACTACAACTGTCTTACTTAAATCTACTCTAGTTTCTCATACAAACAACTGTGTTGTACTACAAAGACGTCTCTAAATTTTTCACTCTGTCTTCTACAAAACTGCTAGAATATATCTGTATTTTTAGTAAGACTATTTATCTCTTTTTCTAAAATTTAATAATCAATTGTTGCTCTATACACTTGAGAAAACTTTAATTTGTTTCTTTTAGAGTTTGCATATTAAATACATACTCCACAGGACAACATAGAATGTTCTATATCTCTCTTGATTACTGCCTATAATCAACCTTATTTATTCCCTCAATTTATACTGAGATGGTAGTCCTCAATTGCTCTTACTATCTTGAATTTCTCTGACTGTTTCACATCACTTTACTTTTTCTGAAGCTGACCCCTCTAGCTGCAACACTGTCCTAACTCATATATTCTTTCTTTCTCCAAGACACAGGTCTTGATCTGCCACCTCCCTCATTATCCGCTGATTGTTATCTTTCAAAAAGAACACTAGATTACTCAAGGTGAAAACTTTCTGACTCATTAAGGAGAAATATATCAACTCCTTTTGAGGATTCTTTTGAGTGTTTTTCTGATATTTATCAATGCACCATTATACCACACTTAACTTCCTATGTGTCTGTTTATCCAGAAGAGTAAAGTTCCTTAGGGAAAACTTCAGGGGTATTAAACGGTATTTATTTGCCTTGTACCCAGTGTTGTCTCTGATTTATATTGTATACTATGCATATACATATTTGTTAAATAAATGCTGAGCAGACTTAGGTAGTTAAATATATTCTCATTTTCATTTTCAGAGCAATTATACTCTCAGGATATTCAATACTATTTACAAATGAGTTTCTTGGTCTTGAAAAACATAATCAAACTTTATACATAATAAAAATGACAAAGACCCTCAGTAATAAACTGTGTATGTGTTCTTTAATGCCATGAATACTATGTAGAAAAATAACTTTACATAACTGGGAACAAAAAGTAAAGCAGACATTTTTAGAGGAGAGACATTCAGAGGCAGACGGACAGAGAAACAAACAAAAAAAACAAGAGAAAATACGTTTTTTATTATGAAAAAGCTATTAAAGTCTGTGCTAATAACTCAAGGGATTAATGTAAGAAGAATCATCACAAGTTATAATCAGGCTTGATGAGCAAAGTTGTAGAGCTTCCCTGATGCTCACCTCCCTCCATTTTAGAAAGACTGGGAAAAAATGAGAGGAAGAGTTACATCTCAAAATGTATGTGGAAAAGCCAGTAGCAGTTTACATGAGGCAGATACTTGACTTCTAAAAATACACTGGTATTTCCTGAAGCTTTTATTCTTTCTTGTTTTCTTTTTAGGGTCACACCCATGGCATATGGAAGTTCCCAGGCTAAGGATCCAACTGGAGCTGTAACTGCTGGCCTACACACAGCCACAGCAATGTGGGATCCCAGCTGCATCTGTGACTTACACCACATGGCAACTCTGGAACCTAGTCAGGTTCATTACTGCTGAGCCATGATGGGAACTTAAGTTTAATTCTATAATATATATTGTTTTATAGATAAATGAAATGTATGAATATGTAATTGATTATAATATTCTTTTATTTCAGGGTTTGGATTTACAGAAAATTTAAAAATGATTGATGATTTTTTTCAATTATTTTATATCTGGAGGAAAAACGACATTTTTCAGCTTTAATGTTACCCCATAAACACATTACATTTGGTATGCAACTTTATTTAGCTCACCATAATGTCTAGGAACAAATAATTTTTTGTGGTTGATTTTACAGTATAATCTTACAAAGTGAGAGCAAATATCACTTCTAATTTAAAATTTTTCTAGAGGGAGTTCCTGTTGTGGCTCAGTGGTAATGAATCCGACTAGTGTCCACAAGGACATGTATTCAATCCCTGGCCTTGCTTAGTGGCGTTGCCATGAGCTGTGGTATTGGTAGATGTGGCTTGGATCTGGCATTGCTGTGACTGTGGCATAGGCTGGCAGCTATAGCTCATATTCGACCCCTAGCCTAGGAACTTCCATATGCCGTGGGTGTGGTCCAAAAAGAAAAAGAAAAAAAAAACAAACTCTGGATATAATCTTAAGAAACACGATGTTGTTAGCTTAATTAGAAAAACACATTACAAAAGAAGATGCAATAATATTCAAAACATTTTTTTACAGGCATCTTACTAAAAGAAGCTGCATTACTGTATATTTGAATGATCATTACTGATGTCCCCCCAAAAAACAACTGATTCAAACTTTCTAGTATTTGATTCTGTCTCCTCTTAAATGTTATTGTTTAGTTTATTGAAAATAGATGGAAACCTAAATTCAAATATTCCTATGACAAAATAAAATATCCCTGTGTCTCATTTAACTTATCAACTAAATAGGAAAAATTTAGCAATACCTATTTCTTTGTAAAGTGCTTGACAAGAAGAATATGATGTAATCAAGGTACAAAACATAAGGCTTTCTATTTTATTCTTCCCTTTAGAAAAGCATCAACCTTATTTGAAAAGGCCTATGTTAAATCCTATAAAATTGGATTGTGATGATCAGTGTACAACTACAAATGTAATAGATTCATTGAGTAATAAGAAAATAAAAATATAAATATAAAAAAGAAAAGGCCTATGTTAATATACCTCTAAATACAACAGACTTCAAATTTTTATTTATGTAAAAGAAAATAAGCAGAAAGAAGTTTTTACTCTAGGAAGGATCATTTTCCCCATCTAATGGCCTGGTTTACAAGTATAATTTTACCAAGTATCTCCAGATAATATTCTTTCTCATTTCCAAATGCTATTCATATTGTTTCCACTGTTCCTTAAAACATATGCAGCTAGACATTTTAAAATAGGGAGTATGATTACAATGCTTATTTTATTAGAAAAAAGTATACTTCTGATTAAATATGCATGTTTAATTTATGCTAATGACATATCAATGTTAAAATTCTAAATTTTAAAAATACCCATCAATTCTTATTAATACTTTTGGAAGTTCAAAGTTATAAATACACCCTAAGACAAACAAAAATCTTTAAAAAATTTGACTGTAAAGAAGATACATTTCTAGTTATTTTCAAATTCACTTGAGAATTTTATTAGTAAGAATACAGACTCTGCCCTAATTATAAGTTACAACTATAATTACTTTTAGCTGAATAACAAGGGATTAAAATGTTTTTTGAAAAATATTTCAAAATAATTTCTCTCTGGTTTTCTTTCAACATTTCCTGATACTCAGCTGCTAAGCATTCTTTATGCAACAATGCAGACTTGATTAGAGTGAGCTAGATTTTGATTTTTTTTTCTTTGAAAGGATATTTATGCTCATTATGTGAGAATTTTTTGCTGTATGGCGTATTTATCATTTTCTCCAGTGGTTAGGCATTTGAACCTCCTGGATAGCTACCAGAATAATACAACTAATAAAAACTTAGCATATGCACAATTGAAGGCAGTTCTGAGTTTTTCACTTCCCATTACCCTGCCAACCTCCACCCCACCTAAGGAGTTTCCTTATTGTGATAAATTTCCTACTAATTAATTTTGCATGAAGAATTTTTTAAAATGTTTAACTAAACATGGGTCTCCCAAGCTGAGGCAGCTCTTCTTTAGAAAAATCATGTATCTGTGGCTGAGACAGAAAAAACGGTATAAAATGTTGAACAATAATACAATTCACTAGAGATTTTATAATTCAAAGTGTAGCATCTGGTAATCCATTGAGGTCCCTGCCCTGCCGAGCTGTCCCTTCATTTTCACCTGAGGTGTGGCAAGGTAAGTGCTTCCCTTTCAGATCCAGCATGTTTGTCCGATCTAGTCCCAACTCCTTTCACTGTTTTTAAGAAGATGGTGGAGGAAACTGATGGCTTAGAAAGACAATATTCTCTTCATTTATAATCTGGATTACTACAATTTGGTACTCATATCAGGAATATAAGAGTGTCACTGATAAGTAGCTATATGCTACACCATAATTATGATCTGCAGATTGCTTCCATGTACAGTAAATCATATGAATATCATAATCTGGGGGTCACATGGTACAGCCAGAACTAATATTAACAAAAATATAGAAAGGAATGATCAAAGAATTTTAGTGACTATAGCCGTACAATTTTATAACAAGAGTACATAATAGAAGGGCCATAAAATTCACTTCCTTTCTGGTTTTCCTTATTTTGAAAAATATGTTGTCAATTTTACTTTGTTATTTATTTATTTTTTTAGGGCCACACTTGCAGTATATAGAAGCTCCCAGGCTAGGGGTCAAATCAGAGTTTCAGCTGCCGGCCTACCCCAAAGCCACAGCAATGTGGGATCTGAGTTGCATCTGCAAACTACATCACGGCTCAGGACAATGCCTGATCCTTAACCCACTGAGCAAGGCCAGGGACTGAGCCTGCATCCTTATGGATACTAGTCTGTTTTGTTGCCGCTGAGCCACGACAGGAACTCCCCTTATTTTGTGATTTTGAAGGTAGTATTTATTTTCTATTGCTGCCTTTAAGATTTATTAGTTTGTTTGTTTTTTTAAATTTAGATTTCAACAGTTTGACTATGATGTGCCTAGGTGATATTTTCTTAATATTAATTCTGTTTGAACTTTGTAGGACTGTTGTAACACTATTTTGATATAGTTTTGTTATATTTTAGAAAATTTTTAGACAATGTTTCTTCAAATGATGCTTATGTCTGATTCTTTTCATCTTCTCCTCTGTATCTCCAACTACACATCAGGTAGTTTTAAAGTTACGCAGGACTCTTAGAGTCATTTCTATATTTTCCATATAAATTTCCTTTCTATGTGGAATTTTATTTGGAAAGTATGCGAATATTTTCTAACTTCCTTCTTGTTTACTAGTCCTCTAATCTGTAAATTACCATATATGTTATATTTTTTTCTTTCTTTTTATGGCTACACCTGAGGCATATGGAATTTCCCAGGCCAGGGGTCAAATCATAGCTGCAGCCAGGCCTACACCACAGCCACAGCAACACCAGATCCTTAAACCACTGAGTGAGACCAGGGATCAGACCTGAATCCTCATGGCAACAATGTCGGGTTCTTAACCTGCTGAGCCACAAAGGGAATTCTTGAATTTTTATTTTCTTAATTATACGTTTTACTTATTTTATTAAGTATAAAAAATTAACAATATATATACACATAGTACCTACTATATCCATTGAAAGAAAATACCAAGTTGAAAATTTCAAGACAATAAAATAATAAAATTCTTTCATTTTCTTCCACACTGGGGTTTTTGTTAGCACCATTGTTAGAAGAACCCTTGAGGTTAATGTTCCTTCCTTTAGAGAGCACTACTTTAAATTATTTAATATTGAGTAAATTACTATAACATGCATTTACTTATGAAAATAACAGGCTATATAGGTGGAACATATAATATATTCAGACCACAGGTAGTCCTTGATGAGTATGTATTTGCAGGAATTCCTTGAAATAAACCTCTGTTTCCCCTGTGTCACGTGGATGTGTTGCAAATTTCAGAATGCTAATACACAGAGAGACCTCAACAATGGTCCTTCTGATCCTTTACAGCTGTTTGTCCTTATTTTTCTCTGGGTGAACCTATTCCTCTACTCAGACTATCCCTGTAAACCCTGTACACTCACAAGTTCACTGTTTTATTATTTATTCCTTACTTATTTGTCCTACCCTGTACTGTATTTTCATAGGGACTCTAATCATCTCTCCAGGAAGGCCTAACTCAAGTCATCTCACTCCACAGTAATCTTTCTTTTATTGAATGCCCACCACCAATCACCCCCAGCCCTCAGCATCATCTGCTTTTATGAATTGTCAGTCTACAAAGATGTTATATAGGGTTATTTCTCTCTACTCTATATTAGACGGCACCATGGGAGGAACTCTAAATACAGAGATCTAGATGGTATTTGAAGAGCTCAGTTATTAGGTGATTGATTTGACATTATGTACTTTTCTTGGTTTTCTTTATTCCTATCTGTGGATCTGGGCTTTCAACCACTACCATGTTTATTCATCCTGAGGAACTTGTAATTTCTCTGCAATGTAGGCTTTCTTATGTCTAGGATAAGAGTACATAAAACCCTCCAATATTTGCAGGAGCCCTTCTATCTTGGATGGTCCCTGTAAAGTCTGATTGTTGAAATTGTTCAAATATTTAAGATCTTTGTTACTCTGTCTAGTCTTAGCCTCAGAAACTTGACCTGTTTAACCCCTTAGAATTCACAGTAACAACAGTCTAGAGAAAAACTGCATGCAAATGTTGACTCATTTCTCTGATCTCTCTTTTCTGGATTTTGCTGCTTAAGTATCAGATTTATAGGCAACTGCCAACCTTCTGCCAGCAACTCCATTTATATCTTTCCAACACAGAGACTTCACATTTCTGCTTTGACTCCATCCTTCTGAGCTGGGAACTGATGAAAGCCTTTAACGCATAGGATAAGCTGATGAAACCCAAATGACTTTCTCTCTTTTTTTTAATAGTTGGTAGGCCCTCTTTCACCACTTTTAGTGACTGAAGATAGATGACAACAACCGCAAGATTCAGTATGTTTGGTTGGATATTATTGTTTGTTTGTTGTTGTTTTTTTTTTTTTTTTTTTTTTTTTTTTTGGTCTTTTTGCTATTTCTCAGGCCGCTCCTGCGGCACATGGAGGTTCCCAGGCTAGGGGTTGAATCGGAGTTGCAGCCACCGGCCTACGCCAGAGCCACAGCAACGCGGGATCCGAGCTGCGTCTGCAACCTACACCACAGTTCACAGCAATGCCGGATCGTTAACCCACTGAACAAGGGCAGGGACCGAACCCACAACCTCATGGTTCCTAGTCGGATTCGTTAACCACTGAGCCATGACGGGAACTCCTTGTTTGTATTTTTAGATAATGTTTGCTAAACCTGGATTCACTAATACATGTATTATCAGTAACTTCCTGCAGATTTCATCAGTGTTCACATGATTATGTACTATGTCAATATATATTTAAAAGCCTTAAGAAATTCTTAAGAAGTTTTCATGGAGTACGAATCACTGTTGTTACAGGTTGGTTGGTTGTTCAATCCAGCATCTTCACTGACTTTCATTCTCTTTTTACAAAAGTATTTTCGAAGTCATTCAAAGACTGTTAGACAATTTTATTTTACATTGAGTTATAAAGAACACATTTGAGCCTCTAGGTATAGAGCTACTGCTTAAAAAATGCAAGCATCTTTGTAATATAGATTCTGAATAGCAATAGAATAAGATTTTACATTAGAAATACAAAATAAGCATATTTGTATTTCTGGGGAGTACAAAAATAATCATGAAACTCTGGCAAAATAAATAGTTTTTTTTGTAAGCTTTTCTTCTTAAAAGAAAACTTATTTATTAATAGTTTTTATTTTAATAGGATGGATACTATTATGCCACTATCCAGCATTTAAAATTGAAATGCTATAAATTGCTTTCTTTAGAGAAAATATAAGAAGCTTCCTAATGGCTAAATAGCAGTTTCCTGTGTGCTTCATGCATCAAAGGGTGCCCTAGAAAATACATTTTGCATGTGCAGGCATGCTGCAAAGCGGATGTGAAGAGATAAGTGATAATACATGCTGCTTATTTCAGAGCTGAATCTTAGCGCTTTACGAAAAATTGAAAATGGAAAGAAAAACAATATTTTCCTACACATCATTAAAAAAATACATTAACAGATTTATATACAACTTTAAAAGTATTATTGGCTGTAACAACATTTATTAATCATGGTATTCACATTTCATAAAAAGGAACTTATTAGTTCATAATAGCAATATGAAAATATACATAACTAGAAAACCAGCTCTGTCAGCTGAAAAATAAAAGAAAGTTTGCAGCTGAATAATACTGCCTGTGACCAAAGGTTTACAATTCATATCCATATTTGAGGCTTGTGAAACTGCCCAATTTCCCCTAACAGTTCATAGGAAATTCTTTCAATCTCAGACTTTCACAGCTACTTGAATTTTGCAAAGCCCACCAGCACTTAAACAGGTTGCTGTCAGATTCTGCAAATATTTGTAAAGCCGTGAGCTTTGTAGCAAAATTTTAAGTTCATGCGCCATTTAAAGAGATACTTATTTGTAAACAGAACACTAAAACAGTCATGTATAGCGCAGAATTCTCAGAATCAAAATGAATTAAAATTCGATTTTGGACTTAGGTGAGAGAAAGTTAATGGCAAATCAAAATTTTACAGCTATACGCACTAAATAGAATTTATATAGAATTTATTTATCCCTTAGAATATATACCTGACACTTAAGTTTATACCTAAAGCAACTAAGAAAGCAAATTTAAAGTAGTGAGTTTTATCTATATTAGTAAGTAAGGAATGATTTTCTGAATTATTAAAATTATGGATAAATTTTGATGTAATTATAAAGTAAGCTTATCTATCAAATTAACATTTAAATTATTACCTTGTACATTTGAAAATTGAAATTTTGTGTTTATATGTAAGATTCTTTAAAATTAAATCAGAGCAATAAGACATTTATCTAAAACAGTTATACAAGGTAGCATATGTATGTAGATAGTAAGGAAAGGCAGTATAATTAAATTATTTTCTCCTTTCTTCTGTTAATCAATTTAAAACACAAAATACTACAAAAAACATTATCTATAAAGTTTTGTTCCTGAGCCTATAGTAGAAAGATATAATATACTATACAAGGAAGAAAGATAGGAAATGAATTATCCAATGAATTAGATTAAGGAAAGACACTATGTAAGATTTTTTTTTTAACTGGTTAACCATGGACTCAATTTTATTGTATGTATCAGTATCTAAGAGTTGTATTTCATTTCATTTTAATTTTGAAATTGTGGGTGATTGTGATTCCTTGTTAACTTTGAATGTGATTTCACTTGACTTATAATTCTGTGTTCAGCATGAGTGTATGTTTGGTTAATTACAGTTTACAAGCCATTTTGTGCACTTGGTAGAAGAGGCAGTGGATAAATATAATTATATTAATTTACCTCATCCTGTGATAAGCAAGATTATGGCAACTATGAACTAGTAATAAAAATGCTTACCCATCTGAAGAAATGTCTATCTTTTAGGCAGGCACCAATATGTCATTTATTAAATTATTCAATTCACTGAAACTCTAGATACTCTTGTCTTAGAAGGACAAGCCTTAAGAACACACGCACATCCATATACATGAATATATATATGTGTGTGTGTGTGTGTGTATGTGTGTGTGTATATGTATATATATACACACACACATGCAAGCACACACATATACATACATATGCATATAAGAATATATACATACAGGAAGGAATATATATATATACAGGAATAAATATATATATTAGAATTTTTTATTTATTTTATCCTATTGAAATATGATACTTCTAGGTCCTTTTTAATTTTTCCTCATTGCATATACTCTGTGTATTATTTAATTAGCAATCTATAGATCATATAAGCTAAGATTGCAAATTTGTTTATTTCTATAACTTTGAGATATATTTTTTATAATTATTTCCTAAGTAATAAAAAAAAAACACACTTCCTGTAAAATCCAATATGAAACATTTTATTGAATAAAAACATGAAGTTTATTTCATTGGAAACTTGTGGTTTCAGTTCACTTCAACTCTTAAATATAAGTAACTATTTTTAGATTTATAGAAGCATATTGTATACCTATTTTATTCTTTTTAAAAAATGAATTCTATCTCATATCTGCTTCAAATTTCTGTAAATAAAATGTTATTTTATCTTTTTATAAAACTGCATAAATTTCAATTGGTCATAAATATACACTATGTAATTTTGTGACTATACTACAAGAAATATTTCCAGAAGTGGAATTTCTGGGTGAAAAGATATAAAGTTTTGTTTTGTTTTTGTTGTTTTCTTGATTGATACTGAGGTAGTATTTTTAGATATATTTTTTTTCATAAGGTGTAACTGATATATAACATATTAGTTTCAGATGTACAACATAATAATTTGATAGTTATATATACTGTATAAAGTGATGACCATTTATTATAATTATGATTTTTTGATTGCCTTTTCACAAGTTTATATGTATTATCACTTGCTTTAGTTGACAGTTACCCTTTGAAAGGTCACATTATATCTATGAGCCTTTATTTCCTCTTTGAGATAATGGAAGTAATACTGATTTTAAATCATAGGATTGTCATTAGACATCAAGTTCCAAGATGTATCAGGATTACAGGAGATTCCCTGAGTACTTGGTAACATAAAACAGATTCTTGTTGGGCTAATATTGGGAGAGGCTGTGCTCCAGAATCCATTTTAGGTGACAACGCAAAATTCTCTGCCCGGTTACCAGGTAGAAAATTAGGTAAAATACACATATAAAAATTAAAGTACATGACAACAGCAAAGCTGTGAGTTGCTAAGTATTTAAAATGGCAAGGACACTGAAAAAGAAAAGATGGGGGAATAACATGGACTAGCAGGCATGGTTGACTAGGGGGAAATAACCTTTCATCTTTCTAAATGCATGATAATGAAGACTGTCACTAAAGACTTCTATGATGGAAGTCAGACTGACTATAAGTAGCTACATGTTGAGCTATATACTTTGTACTACACAATAATCCATATTTAATAATCCTGCTTGAACAATTACATTTGCCACTTGGTAAATAATTTTTGAGTTTGTATTTTCATAAACCCCTGATTATTCAACATAAAATCATGTTGGAATTGGGTATCAAATATATATGGTATTCCTAGAGTATAAATAGGGATTGGAATTCTTAGTTCTATTTTTAACTATAAAATTATTTTTTCTCCGATTTCTAGCTCTTAGTAGTATGTGTTTATAATGCTCATAAATTTAAATGTATTTGAGCAGATATATTAGAATTGAATCCAGAAATTTAATGATGTTAATTTTTGTTAAGAAAATGTACTCTAGGAAAAAAAAAATTTTGCCAGTATTTTTCTTGTCTCAAACACCAAAAAAAAGGCCTAATTATTCAGTAAGACTGAGAAGAGTGAACAGACTTAAGATTTCAAAAACTCAATATTCAAAGGAAAAAGAAAAAAGATATTTCTGTCTGAAGAATAACTTGGTTAGTTAAAGAAGTATGTAAATGTCCTTATTTTAGAGTGGGTGATAAATCCCTGAGTCATAATGTGGTTGCCAAAAATCTAAATAAACTTCATTATTACATAATAAAACAGCTTAGCTTTAAAATGGGTCAGTTTATTGATTTTAGTGGCAAGGGATTTGAATGTATTTTCTTTGTTTGCTCTTAATTTCTTGCTTTCTGAAACCAATCTGTTACTGCCAATGGAGAATTATACATGCAGATATTATTATAATCAGACATAAAATGAAGTGTGGGCTCTTGGGGTGTTCATAGAAATTACAAAAACAGCATTTTATAATCTTTTTCAAGTGCAGAAGATATTAGTATGGGCTATTTTGAAACTTTTATAATTTGTAATATACTTTTCATCAAAATTAGTGACTTTTAATTCACTCAGTTAAATCTCAGTGTTTATAATATATTGGTTCTGTCCACTGTTTTTCACTTTTGTATTTTAAGATTATTAAAACAAGGTCATATGTTATTTGACGATAATCATTATTGTTTACCCCTGTTGTTTTCCTCTATAAAATACAATATCCTCTTACCAATCAACTTAAATAAATAAAAAAGAGTAACCACAAAAGCCTTTTCTGAACTCTGTTCAGATGTGCTTATTCATATACTGAATTCTCTATACTGTGTGCTTCTCATAAAATTTACCATACTCTGTTCTTTATTATTATTGTTTGCACAGAGATCTACTGTTCAGTTTTAGACTTTATGTTCCAAGATTTTATGTTACAGAGTGTTAAAAGTAAGACCAATACTTGGTAGCATTTTATACTTGTAAGCATATGGTAAGTATTCAGTATGCCAGTTCTTACTCTTTATCCTATTCCAGTTGATATGTACATTTACAACAAGTATCTAAAAGTATTTAAAATTGTTTAAAAACAGAATCACATTTTTAAGTTCCACATTAGAGCATCTTATAAAGGTAACCTTATCTAACACAAGAGACAGTACATAAAATGTTTCCTTCATCAAACATACTGGTTATCAATAACATAATTCAATATAATAAAGTACTTTCTTTCTGTAATATTTATTTTCTCATCATTCTTGGCTTTTCAAGGGTACTCTTTTGTTTAGCATTTTCATGTATACCCTTTTGTTTTTCTAAGTAAATTAGAGATTGCACACTTCCTCAACTTTGTATCTGCTACAGAATTTATTAGTATCTAATTTATTGAAAAATTCAATAAATTATTGTTGATTAATTGATTTTATAAGAAGTCAGCAGTATTTCTATGAGAATGTGCCCGAATTAAAAATTTAAAAAGGACTAGGTGCTTTTAGTAGCTTTAATTCTAACTGAAAAAGTATGGAATCTCCTTAATCAGTGGCTTCCTCATTTTATATATTATTAGTAAATGTTACTTATAAATTTTATTAAAATTGAATGTCTCAATACTGAGTATTTGAGAAACCAACAGAATAATGTAGGGAAATTACATGGATCTGAGCCATTAATATAAATGTCATTATGATTTTAATAAAACTTTTCTTGTTTCAACTTTAAAGAGTATTAGATGTTTGTTTTTCTTAGAATAATTACTAAAGTGAACATTTCTAGCCTTAAAAATAAATATAGCCGGTAGTTTTATTAATGAATGCCATAGTTTAGTTATCAAAATAAACTATTCATAGAGTCTTCTGCCAGTTTTTGCTTCTCTTTCAGCAATTTCAGTATCTTCATTTTTATGTACATAAATTTACTAGTTGTATACAAATAAACACAAGTTCTATCTGTTTTCCTTTTATGCTGGAGTGGCATCCTGTGTAACCAATGCTGAAGTCTTACTCTCTTTATTTAAACACTCTTTTCTGGCAGAGTTTCTATATGCTTTTTAACACTGGTCATTGAAGTGACATTTTTAACTTTTTGTTTTACTAGTTTGTAACTGGGAAAAATATGTAACCTACCTTAATTCAAAGCAGGAGTGTATTGTCAATATAATCTCTACATAAACTTCTAGAAGACCTGCTCCCCTGAAATATTTAAATATTATTATATAGTCTGGTTAAGATTGTGATGGTAATAAAGATTATTTTTGTTCCCACTAAATGTCAGAGATGTATCAGGCCCTTTTCATATTTGTACCAGTCAATAATTCTTCAAAAGACAGAGGACCATGACCTCATCCCCAATATAAACAAATAAATATATAAAGCTCAGAGAATAAAATTAAATTAAATGTGATATTTAAACATGAATATATTACAGATGAAGGAGGAAGATAAAATGGTACTGTATAAAACACTCAATTTAAATCAGAGATGTCAAGAAAGAGCAGAGGAGGAGAAACAAAGGAAAATACAATGAATAGAAAGTAGTTACAAAGATGGTAAATATTAATCCAACTGTTGGAGACTGCTGAACTACTGAATTCTGCAGATAGCAAATTTGGTGTACATGCAAAAGCACAATAAGCCAAGGAATGCTTATGATGGCAAAGCTAGAAAAGCATGTCTGCTGATGCAGAGTTCTAAAGTACAGGGTCTCCTGCCTAGATAAGATAAGGAGTCTATACGTTAACTATGTTGTTCTTTAAGCAGCTGCAGTATGTCCTAGATGTATGTACCAGTGACTTTTATTGCTGGTAGTCTCCTTTGATCTCACTAAGAGATAGTTTTGATACTCCCTATGCCTGTTCTTGTTCATTAAACTAAATATGTCATCTTCTCTAGTAAAAGTCATGTGGGCACAGGGGCCTTTTTTGCAAAACAGTGCCTCTTGGTACCCTCCTTTCTAACTGTAAAAGCGTCTTGTGTATTTTGTTATACTGCACTGTTCCTCTTTCAGGATTTCCTGTTGCCCTGCTGCACAGGATGCAGCATCCAATTATACTAATAACTATTTAAAATGTAAACACCAATTAAAACACAGACATGTTAAAGTGGATTAAAGAGAAAGACCCTCATAAATATAGTCATAACTAATTCTTAACAAAATGTTAGAAAATAAATCTGCTATAAAGGAGAGTATAAATCAAGATCAAGTGGTTTGGATCAATGCAAGACTTCAATCAACATTCAAGAAACAAGACTGGATAAGAAAAAAAAAGTTCATATCAATAATGCATAAAAACCTTTCAGTAATATTCATCTTACTCTCATGATAAAACCTCTCAAAAAAATTAGGAACAGAAGGAGATGTCCTCAGCCTAGTAAGGGAACATATGAAAAACCTATAGATAACATGAAACTTAAAGAAGTGAAACTCTTCCCTAAAGATCAAGGAATAAGGCAAGCATGTACTCTCTCATCACTAAGCTTTAGCATCTTACTGGAATATCTAGCTAATGCCAAAGAAATTTAAAGAGATGTAAAAAAGTATACAAGTTGGAAATGAAGAAAGAAAATGCTATTCAAAGATGACATGATTTTCTACATAAAACACCCAAAGAGTCCACAAAAACCAAAACAAAAATCTTGATTCTAATAAAAGATTATAGCAAAGGTCACAGGATAAAAACTCAGCATATAAAAGTCAGTTGCTTTCCTATATGAAAGAAACAATTAGAATTTTAAATTAAAAGAAAAATTATCATTTACAATCACAAAAAATAAAATACTTATATATAAATCTTACAAAATATTTACAGACTCTGTAGGTTAACAACTATACAACTTTGATAAAAAAAAGGTATTAAAAATGGGGAAGTATTTTGTACTCTGGATTGGAGAAACCAACGTTAAATGTTAATTTTTTCCCAATTTAATGTACAGATACAATATGATCCTGATCAAAATGTCAGCAGGATATTTTCCACATATTGACAAACTGACTTGAAAATTTACATGAAAAGGCAAAAGACAAAGTATCAACATGGTACTGAGGAAGAACAAAGTAGGAACACTCACCATGCATTTTCAAGGTTTATTGTAAGTCAGCAATAATCAAGGCAATATGATATTGATGAAAGAACAGACTCATATATTACTGGAACTAAACTGTCCAGAAATAACCCACACAGATAGAGTTAACTAATCGGACAAAGGGACAAAGTAAACGCGGTGGCAAAAGGACAGACTTTTTAAAAAATGATCTGATAACCTTATATAAAAATAACTTACAGTAAAGATCCAAAGGAAAGTGAACAATTATAAAACTACTGAAAGAAAAATAGAACACCTATACAACCTTGGCTTTGGTAATGAGTTATTAGATATAACATCCCCGAAAAATCCACAAATAGTAGTATTTCTAAATTGGAATTTATTAAAATTAAAACTTTGCTCTGACACAGGTACTATTAAAAGAATAAAAATACATTTCACAAGCTGGTAGAAAATATTTTAAAATAAATTTTCTGATAAAAAATGTGTATCCAAAAATATACAAACACTTCAAACTCAAACATAAACAAACAATACAACAAAAATTAGACAATCTGAACAGAAACTTCACCAAGAAGATAGAAGATGACAAACATGTAAAGAGACATTCATATTTGGCATTAGGGAAATGCAAATTAAAACCATAATGAGAGGTACTACTACATAGCTATTCAAATGTCTGAAAGCACTTCTCCAATACACACAATAAAATCAGCTAAATATCAATTACTGGTGAAGATATGTGGCTGAAAGAACTTGCATTCATTGCTGGTAAGGAGTTAAACTGTGAAAGCCACTAAGAAGACAGTTTGGGAGTTCCCACCCTGGCTCAGCAGAAACGAATCCAACTAGGAACCATGAGGTGTGGGTTCGATCCCTGGCTCAGTGGGTTAAGGATCCGGTGTTGCCGTGATCTGTGGTGTAGGCTGCAGACGCAGCTTGGATCTGGCGTTGCTGTAGCTCTGATTAGACCCCTAGCCTGGGAACCTTTATATGCCATGGGTGCAACCCAGAAAAGACAAAAGACAAAAGACAAAAAAAAAAAAGAAGAAGAAGACAGTTTGGCAATTTTCTCTTATAGTTAAAATTAGTCTTACCAATCTAGCAATTATACTCTTAGTTATATCCAACTGATTTTCAAACACAAAACCTTTCACTTCAATGCATATAGTGGTTTTATTCATAAGTGCCAAAAAACAGATGGAACCAAGATAAGTTTTGATAGGTGAATGGATAAACAAACTGTGATACATCCATTCAGTAGAATATTATTTAGCAATAAAAAGAAATGAACAGCTTAGCCATGCAAAGAAATTGGTAAATCTTAATTATATATTGGTAAGTTAAAGATGACAGTAAGACAAATACTACATATATATAATTCCAATTGTATAAAATTTTGAAAAGGCACAACCATAGAGATGACAAGTTGATCTATGATTGTTGGAGTTTGCAGAGGTGAAAGGTGATGATTTACGGTGGTTAAAGTATTCTGTATGACTACTGCGCATGGCCCTGTGCATTTGTCAAATCCATAGAATTTTACAACACAAAGAATGAACTTCGAGGTATACAATTTTTTATAAACATCCTTTAGGAATTCAGGATATCTTTGGATGGAATAAAAACTTTGATAAAATAATATGACTCCATTACATGAACTAGCATACTTGAAATGGATGGAAAAAAAATGATGCTGAATTATAAGTAATTCTGGAAATGAATTAATATTGTAAGACTAAAGGCAAAAAAGAAAAAGGCACTGAAAAATCCTGTAGTTGATAAAGTTATTTCTCATAAAGTCAACAATTTTTTTTTTCTTTTCTAGGGCCACACCCATGGCATATGAAGGTTCACAGGCTAGGGGTCGAATTGGAGCTGTTGCTACCAGCCTACGCCACAGCCACAACAGGGGATCCAAGCCACATCTGCGACCTACACCACAGCTCACGGCAACACTGGATCCTTAACCCACTGAGCCAGTCCAAGAATCTAACCTGCAACCTCGTGGTTCCTAGTCAGATTCGTTAACCACTGAGCCATGACGGGGACTCCAAAGTTAACAATTTTCAAACATTATACATACATAGTGGGTTTGAATAATTAAGAAATATGTGGCAGGTTAAGGGGCTAGAGTTGTCACTGTTGGTGCAGATTTACTGACAGGTTGGAGGAAAGGTAGAATAATCAGTGCGGTACTGTGTTGTAGATGAAAACATCAGTGCAAATTTGTGTTTAATTTAATATACACATAGATATAAAAAACCAAATATATTTCTGGATATGTATGTATACATGGGTTAGTATGCACATATGTTTTCTTGCTTTGTTATTCAGCAAAGAGGGTCTTGAAACAAAGACACCCCCTTAGCAGCTGTCTCTTGAGGCCAAGTCTTGTTTTTTTAATAGCATTTTCCAATAAAATGAACATGAATTTCTTGGAGAAATGGTTGATTCTAGGGTTGGGGAAGGAATATATATGTAAGATGAGCCAGAGAGTTAAAAAAAAAAAGTGCTCAAAACAAAACCCATAATAATTAGGGGTCTATGTCAAAGGGAGACCAAATGCAAAAGTTTCCTATTATTGGAAGAACTTATATAAATAACATGTGTTAACATATATAAATGGGAAAAAATAAAGTATAGAAAAATCTCTGATGCAGAAAAAAAATCCTAATAATTTATACAGCCATTGCCCTCTCAAAAAAATAAGAAAAAAAAAAAGGAAAAACTTTCTAACACTTAAGTGTGGGCTGTGCACAATAACTTCTTTCTAAAAACTAAAGATAAAATAGAATCACTTTACAGTGGAGAAACTTGACAAAAATACCTAAGTCAGGCAATAAGGGTCATCATCAAAAGTAATAATCAGGCTGTTAGCATGTTCCCTTCAAAGGATGGGATGAGAATGGGACTTTACCTCTGTAGTCCTCCCCAAGACCCACAACTCTAACTCTAACCATAAAACACATTAGACAAACCCCAATTTAAGACATTTTACAAAATGCCTGACAAGTGTTTCTCAAAACTGTCAAGGATATCACCAGTGGTAAACTATATGTTACCATCTTAGTCTAGTGAAACCTAAGGAGACATAATAGGACTATATGTAAGGTGGTATCATGAATAGGTTCCCTGAAATTAAAAAAAAAAAGAGGTGAAAATTAATAAACTTTGAATAAGGTGGAGACTCTAGTTAAAAATACTGTGGCAATATTGGCTTATTAGTTGTGGCTGTTGAAATGTACTAATATAAAAGTTAATAATAAGGTAAACTGAAAAAGAACAGTGGGAACCTGTATTATTATCACAAATTTTCTATAAATCTGAAAGTTTTAAAGAACAAATATTTATTTTAAAAATTAAGTTGGGAGTTCTCCTATTGACTCAGCAGTAATGAATCTTACTATATCCATGAACATGTAGGTGTGATCCCGGGCCTTGCACAGTGGGTTAAGGATCTGGCATTGCTGTGTCTGTGGTGTAGGCTGGCAGCTGCAGCTCAGATTTGACCCCTAGCCTGGGAACTTCCATATGCCATGGGTGTGGCCCTAAAAAAGCTAAAAAAAATTAAAAAAATTTAAAAATTTTTTAAAATAAAAATTAAGTAGACACTTCTCTTTATCAAATTTTAATTAAAATTACATTTGTCAGCTTTGCAGAAATAAGAAGGTACTTGAAATCTTTACTCACATTATCTGATCACTTCCAAGTGATCCTTTTAAAAGGCAATGATGATTTATATTCTTACAATTTCTTAGAATACTTATGTCTCTGCAATCTTCCCAATACTAAATATCGTATCTTTTAAAATATTGCCAACCTTTCAGGAAACATAATTATATATCACTGTTTTAATGGATATTTCTCTGAATGCCAGTGAGGCTATTCACTAGCTTTTTAATAAATATATTTGCTACTTCTATTTATTATGCTGTAGAATGTCATTCATAGGAGTTCTTTATATAATCTGGATTGTTATTCTTGTGTCTCATATACTTTGCAGATATCTCTCAAAATTTGTCAGCTGTCCTTTAATTTGCCACATAAAAAAAACCTTTAAACTTTTGCTTAGTTTTAAGATTTGCTCTTTGTCATTTGTTCAAGAAGTTTTCCCCTAACTCAAAATTAGAAAACTTTGCCTATATTTTTCTGTAGAAAAAATATTAGCATTTTAATCCACCTGAAATTTATTTGTGTGTGCATAATAAAAGGATGGAATCTAACTTCAGAATTACAAATGGATGCATTCTTTCTCTGCTAATGTAAACTTACTAATGCATTCTTTCTCTGCTAATGTAAATCAAGGTGAAGGAGCCTGTTTTTGCTTTTCAGTTTCTTATCAGCAGTATATCTATATATGCTCTAAGTAATTTCATTTGCTTTAATGCTTATGACTTAATTTTTTTGTCTTATAGAATAAGTCCTTTTTCATTATATGCTCTTGGATATTATTGAGAATATATATTTTACATGGATTTTAGAATTACCTTTTAATGTTTCATTGAAACATATTTGTTTTGTTTGTTTGTTTGTTTTTGCTTTTTAGGGCCACACACAGCATGTGGAGGTTCCCAGGCTAGGGGTCAAATTGGAACTATAGCTGCCAACCTACACCACAGCTAATGGCAACGCCTAATTCTCAACCCACTGAGTGAGGCCAGAGATCAAACTCACATCTTCAGGATTCCTAGTCAGGTTCGTTAACCACAGTTCCATGAAGGGAACTCCCATATTTGGGAGTTTTAATTAGGATGGTATTAGATATATTTTGGAGGAATGTATATTGTAATATTTAATATTTCTTTCCAACAAAGCAGTAGGTCTCATTTATTAAAGTATTCTATTATTTCTTTTGGTGTAATTTTAAAATTTACTTCAATTGGTTTACACATTCCTTAGATATTATTGTATATTATTGATAAAATAATGCATATTATAAAATATTTTTATTATTTTCCCATTGGTTGTTTTAATTATGTACTATATACACAAAAAATTCATATGTGTAATATATATATATATCACTTCACTGCACTATTTCATCACTTTTAGTTCTTCTATAGTTGATTCTCCCGAAATGTCTCTAATTGTATAATTTGGTAGTATATATTATTTCCATGTTTATTGATAAAAAAGGTCTATAGCTAAAAATCATTAAAGTGCTCAAGAGTGAAGTTAAACACATTAATTTTTATTACCTACAGATACGAATTCAGTTTAGAAGTCTATCAAGTAATACTTAAGAACATGGTTGTGTTTAAAATCCATTTATAATTTGGTTATTGGTTAAATATAAAATTTATTTGAGAATAATAGTGATACATTAAAATATCTTCATCTGCATTTATTTAGAATGTTTTGTAGGAAATTATATTTTAATGTTCTTTTCTAATATAAATTTCAAGCCTCTTTATCAATTTTTTTTTTCTTTTTATGGACATAACTGTAGCACATGGAAGTTCCAGGGCTAGGGGTCTAATTGGAGCTGCAGCTGCAGTCCTATACCACAGCCATGGCAACACCATATCTGAGCTACATCTGCAAGGTACCCTGAAGCTTATGGCAACACTGTATCCTTAACACACTGAACAAGGCTAGGGATCAAACCCATATCCTCAGAAAGACAGCATCTGTTGCTTAACCCACTGAGCCACAAAAGGAACCCCCCCTTTATCAAATTTTAATTAAAATTACATTTGCCCACATTGAATAAGAAGGTACTTGACATCTTTACTCACATCTTTACAAAACAATACAAAAACCAACTAATCTTGAGAGAACAGAGTTGGGACAGGGATGAGGAATCCCTAGATTACAAATCTGAATTCTTTTTCAAGTCTGCTTCTAATAAAATTTGTGAGAGTTTGTTTGAAATCTAAATACAAGCTATTATGATGAAGCTGGCTATAGCCTTTTATAGGTTTTATTCTTTATGACTGCTCTGAACCCTACAGCATATCTGTGAAGTGCAGAAAAGTTCACAGCAGATGATTATACTAAGGCACCATAGCCACTGGAGTGTGAGATAATCTTCAGAGCTGAGAATTAGTGTCTTGAGCAACCAAGCGAGAAACCAAAGGGAGTTATTCCTTCAGTCAAGTTTAACACCTAGGATACACCTGAATCTATAGCTCTTTATTATTGCTCAAATCTATGCTTTTGATCATTTGGTTACATGATAGTAAAGGTTATATTTTTCTCTCTCAGTGATCCTTGCACAGTTAGCAGAATGTAAATTCCCAAGACATTGTGTAGAATCAAAATAGTAATTTTTAGTATTTGCAATTTCATGTCTAGATTAAGCAAACAAGATAATTCTTTTTTTTTTTTTTTTGTCTTTCTAGGGCTGCATCCGCGGCATATGGGGGTTCCCAAGCTAGGGGCTAATCAGAGCTGTTGCTGCCGGCCTATGCCACAGCCACAGCCATGTCAGATCCAAGCTGTGTCTGCGACCTACACCACAGCTCACAGCAATGCCTAATCCTTAAACCACTAAGCAAGGCCAGAGATCGAACCCACAACCTCATGGTTCTTGCTTCATGATGGGAACTCCAGGATGATTCTTTATTAAACCTTTGAAGTATATAGAGTGGAATCAAATTAGACTTGGATTTTTTTCACACTTCTGGACAAGACACCATTAAGGAAATTTGTATTCCACACATAGAGAAACATCATAGGGTATAGAAGGAGTTTTAATGGAACAAATAAGACATTTACACAGAGTCTGTGTTTATATTTGGTGGTTATGTTGGTAGAGGATTTACATAACCAGGATCAAAGTTTTAACACATGCTTCTTCTTCATATGAATAACATTTTATACCTTTATATAAATGATGTATTTTACTATCTCTAGTTCAAAGTGGAAGGATATCTTAGTGCTTTTTATAAATTCTTTCAAATTATAATTACTGTACTAACCTTTATATTTTAACTGACTCACAGTGAACCCAACTATTGGGCCATGTGTTGTTTTGTAAATGTACTGGTTATTATTTTTATGTTTATGAAGTCAGCATGACTTCATCACTATTATGTCTAAGGCAACCCTAGTAAAAATATACACAATTCATAATTAATTTATCAAGTACAGTTAAATTTCACATTTACATTTATGAATGTTGACCTGAAGCAAATATCTTCTGTCCTTTGCTTTGAAAAAATTCAACTCTAAGTTTGTAATAATTTTCACCATACTGACAGAGCCACCAAATATTTTACAGCTAAGCATTATATAAATTGTTATAACCTTAAATGCTGAATTTTACTGACTGAAAAACTCTTAATAAGCATACTTGTATCTATGCCCTTTCAGTCACCTCTATTAGCATTTTTTAGGGGGACTATAGTAGAGCTATCCTTTCAACAATGTATTTGTAAAAAGTAGCTTGAAAAGTGAAATGGAGATGTCATTTAGAAACTGATAGGATTAACCTTAAAAAGAGAAACTAAAGAAATCATATGAGAATGAATACCCTGAGGAATCTGAAGGCATGACAATATAAGTGCATCTACTCATGACTACATCAATCAAAATTCACCACTTTTGAACATTCAGTTTATTACAACGAAACTGAACATGGTGCCCAATGCTCCATAATTCAAAATGTACATCATTAGAAATATGACATTGAAAGAGGCAATTTATTATTTTCTCTGTTAATTATAGGATAAGAAAATAGATTTCTCTTCAGAACCTCCCAGTTGGTTCATCTTGCTATAAAATCATAGTAGAGGCAAATTACTCAGAAATATACTAACTTTTTCACTATTTTCTGCTCTCTTCGCAAATATGCCTTTGCCTTCTAATGTCTCTGTGGCATTTTCACAATAGGAATTATCATTATTTGTAGTTTCATGCATTAAAGCATCAAGCCAAGAATGATTAGAGATGTTAGGAAGTACTAAAACACCTGCCATTCCAAACTGTCTTTAGATAATACAAACCGAGTCTGCTTTGTGTTTATAACTGACCCAGTAATTATGTGCTGGAAATACCAAGCAAAGTTCCTGCTGTTTTCAAAATTGAGTACTCAATGCTGATTGGTCTTGCAAGAACTGCCAAGAGATAATAAGAAATGATTTAAGGGGTTATGAAAACAAATTCTTCATGCTGTTTGAGGCTCCATTTCAGAATTTGTGAGTAATGTGTAGTGGCAGAAAATTCTTTAGCTCTAACTATGGTGATTACTTGATAAAATATTTGTTTTTTTAATTAAATCTTGATTTTGATTCCCTCTAGCCCCCGAACTATTGACTTGCAAGAGATATCTTTGTAAACAATGTTAATGCACTTTCTACACTAAAAGCTTAATAAATTGCATCTCCATTATACTTAATGACCTAACATAACCTGAGAGTTTATGGTTTCTCCCCATCAATAAAAATATTATAAATTTAGCAAGAATATTAACTATTTTTGAAAAAAATATATATTTGATTCTCTCATGGAAAACTGTACTCTGGCTCTTTTTATTGGAAAATGTTATTAAAAAAATAAGGCCTGGCTTCAAGAGCTAGCTGCTAAAGGGTGTCCTTGTTTCAAAACCTTCTTTGTTAACAAAGCAAGAAAACATATAGGTATATATTAACTCATATATACATACATGTCTAGAAATATTTTTGGTTGTGTACATCTTTGTGTATATTAAGATAAACATAAATGTGTATTGATGTTTTTATCTGCAAGCCAGTACCACACTGGTAATTATACTTAGAGATTAAAAAAATAAAGAAAAAGAGGTAATTTAGTTAAAATGAAACCAATAGGATGGTCCCTAAACCAGTATGACTAATGTACTTACACAAGTGGGAGATTAGTATATACAAAGAAATACTAGTGTCATATATGCACAGAAGGATGATTACATGAAGAGGTAGCAAGAAAGTGGCCATGACAAAATAAGGAGAGAGACCTCACAGGTTCATAATTCTCCTTTTTCACTACCCATTCATTTAGTCTTCAAATCTGTTGGATGATAAACTCTTAGGAAGTCTTCATTCATTGAGGTTAGCCATACCTTCATTTCTTAGGATGTGTGTTCAGGGTGGTGATGTCTCTTTGGGGTGCCCTTGCATTGCATAAATATTTATCACCGGATATATTGATAATATTCAGCTTCCCAAATGGTACTTGGATTTATCTACCTGAGTATCATGAACACTCATATCCCTCATATCCACTAATATACTCATCTCATTTTTGCCTGTTCATCAATTATAATAAAAAGCCTTAAGTGGGTAGAAGACTGAGCTTATAATTTTCTGGAACCATTGATTTTCTTAGATTGAAAAAAAAAAAAACCCTAAATCTGCAGAGCCTAGAATTATTCTGACAAAAACACTGTTTTCTGTTTTCCTTGACAATCCAAATACTTACTATGAAAGGTACCATCCCACTACCACCCCTTGGTTAAGAGACAACAGTATTTCCTTCATGGGAGGAATAGCTCCATATTATCATTTCTGGTTCAAATTCCACATTATGATCTGAAGGCCTGCACTTCATCCTGCAAAACACTTGGCTCTCAGTTGGTCAGAGATTTCTTCCATATATTTCATGGCTAAATCTTTCATTTCTTTTAGGTCTCTGGTAAAATACAGGCCCTCAGAGAGTAATATTTTTACTGATCTAGTTAAAAGAGGACACCACTCACTATTCCCCTTCCCTTACCTATTCCAAGGCCTAGAAGAATCTCCAGGACATAAGCTGATTGTTTGCAAGAACTGTCATTGATCCTCACAAGCAAAGGAGATAAATGAAAGGAGAGATTATTGTTCTAAGTGTATTTATAGGAGAGTGAACTGCCCTCTTTGGAAAACAGATGGGAACTACAGAAACTTTGCATGGCCAAGATGCAGACAAAACTACCTCAGGACTCCGCCCCTGCTCCATGATGCCAACCAACATGCCGGGCATCAACTCTGAGTCATTCCTTTTCAGGCACCTTAGTGGTATTTCTTCTGTGGCCCAAGTTTCAAAGTTTGAAGCCGAGCTTGGTAAATGTGCCCTAATTACCTGGTGATGGAGGTTCTGGCTCCTTTGGCCACTTACAAAACAAAATATGGAGAAAACATAAAATATATGAAGGAGTAGTCTGATATGGAAAAATAAGTGATGCATCTTCTGAGAGGTATAAAAGTAATCTTGAAGAAATAAAAAAAAGAAATATATCTTGGGGAAAAATCAAATATAGTAACCTCACTACATTTTTTTTTCTCTCTTGTTAAGTATATATGTTGAATGGAAGGCTATCATTCAGAAAAAAGATGTGATTGTGGAAATTTATTTGCTTGTTTTATAGACTATGCATTTATGGGAAAGGAAAGGAAGGTAATAAGAATTAATATTTATATGGAAATTAAATATTCAAGAGTAGATAGAAACTTCTGAAAAGAGGATGAAGGATGAATTAGTCATATGACAATATACTGAAATATAGTATAGTTTTAGAATAACTAAAATGGTTTGGATATAAGAATTCATTAAAAAATTAATGTACTATGATAGGACATATAGAAATATGTGCTAACATTTATGTTAAATTAATACAAAATGAAATAGTTGATATATTTCGTACATATAAAACACTAGCCATTTAGTTGGGTGATGGATAGTTGATTTTCCATTAAATTTAAACATTTAAATAACAAAGCTTGTTATTGGAAAGTGAGATTTTAATTAAAAGACAGGATGTGAGAAAAACATATGAGGGTGGCCACCAATTCACGAGTTATAAAATATAATATATAGCAATAAATTTTGCTACATCTTACACAAAGTTAAAAACCAAATGATACATTTTTAAAGATTATATTTTCTTAACACAAACAAGGATTATTGTCTTAATACATATTCTAAAAACTAAAAGGAAAATACCAGAAACAAGATGTAAAAAATGGCAGAGTAATGTCAGAAAAATAAACTTATATATTTTTACTAGAAAAATATATATGAAAATGTGCTTATACACTCATTATAGGAAAAATAAAATATCAATAAATGTAATATTTTCCCCATGTGGTTATGAAATGATGAAAAATTTAGAGTGATTTGGCTATATATGCAAATACTAAAATGTGAAAACCTTTTAGTTTTAGAAACTTACTTTCTAACATTTTATTGTATAAATATGCTTACAGAGGTGTATAATGATATAGAAATAAGACTTATTACAGAATGGCATTTAATAGCAAACAGGAAAAATAAATTATTCAAATATTTTACATCTTAATACTTGGAAGGCCATGTATTTATTTTGAAGAAACAGTTCAATTTATAGGGATTTTTTTTCCCCAGAGCAGACATGGAAGATACACTTGTACTATTTGGATATTTAATAAGTATATTTTTTCATAATATTAAAAAATTACAGGAATGGGTAAAGAAGTATAGAATATGATTTTCACAGAGTCGGCAACCCTGAATGCATTAACAACATAACAGAAATGAATATAGTCTAAACCATTAATCCATAGAGCAGTATTGTGTTGTCAGAAGTCATTACTGCTATTGCCTTGGTCATGGAAAAAGAAAAATCTGGAGTTCCCTTCGTGGCTCAGTGGTTAATGAATCCTACCAGGAACCATGAGGTTGCAGGTACGATTCCTGGCATCGCTCAATGGGTTAAGGATCCAGCATTGCTGTGAGCTGTGGTGTAGGTTGCAGACGCAGCTCAGATCCCGCATTGCTGTGGCTCTGGTATAGGCTGGTGGCTCCAGCTCTGATTAGACCCCTAGCCTGGGAACCTCCATGTGCCACGGGTGCGGCCCTAGAAAAGGCAAAAAAAAAGACAAAAAAAAAAAATTTCATACTACATCCTACTTTAGGAATCTGTTAAAACAGTGCTATAATGGAGCTAGTCTTACTTGTGTTGGAATTTATGGAAAAATATATTTACAAGTTGATTATAGCATATTAATACAGTGTCTGGTTGTCATCTACATATAATTCCTGAGACATTACTTTTTGCAAGAAACCTGCACAAACATGATATGTTACAACACAATCAATGCATTATTAATGAATCTGGCCTTCCTAATCAGATTTATATAGCTCAGAAAATAAAAAGGGGATATTCTTGGAAAAAAGAAGACATTTTTGTTTCTTAATAAAAATTTGCGTTTCAATGTAAGTTAATCTTATTGTAATGACTTTCTTGGGAATCATAGAGAAAATAACTATATTTCTTCTGTCAAGGGTTTGGCTTACTTTTGATGTGGAAGGACTCTGATTCTTTTAAGAATAGAATTTAATAATTTATAAGTATATGCATTTTTGCTGAATATAGTTGATACAGATAAAACACACACTGCCATTATTTTAACTGAATAGCTGCATATAGCTACAAGACTAAAGGCATATTAATTACCTACTTCCAGATAAAAGTTATTGAAGGAATCCTTAACCTCTACTAAAAATATCCATCAGGACTATTAGCTTCAGGGACTAATATTAGATCAAAGCTTGAGGTTTGGGGAAATAAGTTTGTGCATAATAGCCATTCACCACCCTTCTCACTCTGCAAATTCTATCTCTAAGGTACCCTTTGCAATTATTCCAAGCAGTGATGTTTCTTTAAAAAGCAATTATACCAGTCATTAACACCATGGAAGCACAGCTCAAAGCCAACATTGGTGCTTCTGGAATAGTTAAACTTGGAATCAACACAGGGGAAAAAAAAAAAAAAACCTCAAGGCTACGCTTACACTTCATCAAAATTTCAAGTGGAAATCGAGTAGGTCTTGAGAATTTAAAGTATTCAAGCACCAAAATTAAAGAAAATTACGAAAATTTAACCAAGATGCATTGAACAGAAATATTTGCCTCACGGATATTTAATGGATTATGGGAAACATGAAAATGCAGAGGTATCACATGGATTTTTACAAAGTGAAATACACTTACAAAAATGTATATTCAGCAAAAGTGTATCTGTTTTTAAATGTTGACTCTTCTTCCTTAGTGCAGTGTGACTTTAAGCAAGTAACTTAATTTCTCTGTGCTTCGATCTTTTCATCCAAAATAGGCTAAAAATTGTACTTCATTTGTTACAATGTTGAGTTCCAGAAATAAGTAAGGTAATATGTACAAAACTATTGAAAATGGATTGGCAAACAGTGGCACACAATAAGTGTGTTATCCTTGTTATTATTATTACTATTACTAAAACTAATGTCCTGCCTTTTCTCTACAATCTGTTATGTAAATGAGCACTAAGAAATGTGAACAAAACTCAAAAGTCCTAAGAATTTAACAATAACACTGACTTGGAAATCTTAGAAACTAACACAAAGACAGGTTACACTGGTCTTTAGTACCTATATTAAGACCATTTCTTTCTGAGGAAGAACAAGAACATTTCAGCCAATGCCAATTATAAAGCAGAATCTTAATCAATACACATAGAATTAAGGGTGTAGAATGAAATTTTTCTAAACATAATTTGTGTTTTGTTTCCTCTGAATATTTAAATAAATAACTTTAGAAAGCATTGTTGAACATATCATACACACACACACACACACACACACACTCAGACACGTAGTTTGTGGTATGTGAACTTGATGTTGCCTTTTCCTGGACAATAGCCACATATGCAGGATTAGTTCCTTCACTTCTTTTGGGTCTTTGTTCAAGCATCACATTTTCAAAACATATAAACCACTATTTAGGAAACAGTCTACATCTGTTCTGACCCCTACCAGTGCTCCCTATCCCTTGTTGCCACTTTCTTTTTTCCTATGGCACTCATCTCTGACATACTCCATACTTTACTCATTATTGGTATATTTTCTGTCGCCAGGCTAACTTCCAAGAAGATAGAATTTCTGTCTTATTTTTTTACTGCTGTATCTCCGGGCTTCCAGTTCCTTGAGAGGTACATGGAAGGCAGTAAATCAATTCTGGTCTAAAGAGTCAATCCATTTATTTTACCTGTTCTGGTAAAACCCCATGACCTTTTCTCAGAATTAAAAAAAAAAAAAAAAAAAAAAAAAGGAAAAAAAAGCAATTAGCTGTTCCATTTGTGGTTGAAATTATGTAGTTTTTCTTAGTATATTTTTTAAGATATTAACTTTATATCTGGCAAGTAAATCTTTCTTCACTGGTTCAAAAAATAATACTTTTCTTCATACATTTTATTTTTCAAATAGAATACTGTAAAAACCACAATATAAGACATAGTAGAAACCTGTGTACTTTCGTCCAATCTTACAGCAATCTTCTCGAACTTTAAAATATGTTATAAAGCTTGTTTGTTTTCAGATCTTCCGCAGTGTTTTCCAAGCATCTTCTGACAGCATTTCTGACAATAGAAAGAACTCTCTCAATCCCACATTGTTTTGTATGTTTTACTTGAGCTTTTTTACTATGGCAAGAAGAACAAGTGTTACTTTGATGTTATGGAATATCAGAATTTCTCTTTTAAATAAGAAAGTTCAGAAGAATCATCTTTACCATTAAGGGTATTTTTATAGAATATTGTGTTAAAGAGAGACTAACTTGCTGAAAAGTAATTGTAGACTTCCTTGCTCATCTGTTGAACATGATTTTTAAGTGTCTTACTAATAACAAGACTAAATCATTATCTATTATCTCAAGCCACATTGAGACTTATGGAGTGCTCCCATAATTAATAATATAAATCTGTATAAAGACCTGTACTTAGTAGTTTATTTTAATTCTAAGCTTTTTAAAATTCTATTAGACTTTTTTTTTTATCATGTTATGTACTTTTATTAGGAAGAGGAAAAGTCAACTTTACTCTTCATATGTAACCTACTTGACTTGGTATTGTTTTTATATGTACTTTTCTTTGCAAATACATTTTGACAATTTGTGAGTGCTATCATAATTAAATATAATTTTAAAATAATATAAAATTGAATTCATTTAATCAAGTTTATAAAAGATGTATAATCCTAAAATATTCTAAAACATAATGAGTTCATTTATGCATTTTTATACTATACATGCACAATTTTCTTAGAATCAGGAGAACATTGCATGTCAGAGCTGATCATATATCATACAGACCAAATAACTGAAGAGTCAATCTCCGTATCGAAATGTAGATAGGAAGTTTAATATTCTGCATCTGCATCATTAAAGTATTGCAAACTACCTGGTAAAGAATATTTTCTACTATAGGGACCACTGATCTTGACTGTAAGCTTCTGAGGGAAAGTGCACCATAACCCATTTATTGGATTAATAACACAGAACAGAATAACTGGCTTGCAATGGTAGTATACAATTGATGATTATTTTCTGAATAAAGACATTTGAGCACTTATGCACCAGGTATCACAAAATGTTATTTCATAGAAGTATTTATGATAAAATAGGTTTTTAATTAGTTAATTCATCTGAAAAAATATGAAAATTCAAACTCAAAAATACTATAGCCATTGTCATAGCTGTGGGTAGGTTGCAGCTGTAGCTCAAATTCAGTCCCTGGCCCAGGAACTTTCATATGCCACAGGCGTGACCATAAAAAAATATATATATATATATATATATATATATATATATATATATAATTATCTTGCTCAAGATCAGACACTAATTTACAAAGATATGCTTTGAACCAAGATTTCTAGGTGTATTGAGTATACTTTCATGCATGTACATTTGCAATCATCTTTACTTTGCACCCCACATTGAGATCAGAATCATTTACAATATTCAAGACATGGAAATTATCTAAGTGTTCATCAACATATGAATAGGTAAAAAATGGAATATATATGTATATACAATCAAACACTGTTCAGCCATTAAAAAACATAGGAAATCCTACCATTTGCAACAACAGGGATGGACTTTAAGGGCATTACGCTAAGTGAAATAAGTTAGACACAGAAAGACATACTATATAATGTCACTTATATGTGGAGTTAAAAAAAAAAAAAGCCAAACTCATGGAAACAAAGATTATAGAATGGTGGTTGCTGGGGAATAGGGGGTGGGGCTGATAGGGAGATGTTGGTCAAAGGTACAAAGTTCCAGTTAAAATATTAATAAGTTCTGGGGATCTAATATACAATACGGTGACCATAGTTAACAATACTCTATTGTATACTTGAAAGTTGCTATGAGAGTAGATTTTAAATGTTCTCACCACACACACACACAGAGGATTATGTGAGATAATGGAGGAATTAACTAACCTTATTTTGATAATCATTTTGTAATATATATGTGTATCATAAACCTGTGGGAAGAGGAAACACTTTAGATGTTCTACTGCAGCACTGAAGTGCTGACTATATGTACAACTGGTATAGTTATTTTATTAAAATTGAAAAAATTTTGAATCTAGTAAAAGCAGTTACCAACCAATCAACCAACAATAAATATTTACTTAATGTCTAATTATTATAAGTTTTAAACTAGGAAAATATTTTTTCTATTTTATGAAAATAGAGAAATGTCATTATTAATCACTTCTAAAATGTCTACTGTAATTTTATGTATTCTTAGCCCTGTGTAATTAGGTTTTTTTTTTAGTACTTTAAATACTTGAACCTCTTGAGATACATAATCTGCACTGGCAGTTAAAGACTTTTATTTATTGAACAGTAGGAAAGGGTGACATAGACAGAGTTTCCTGCCAATAAGCTTTACTGCTGATATTAAACACAGAGTGTGTATGGATAGAAAAGAATTCCAACATGGAACATCCCTTACTGTTTGCCAAGTTCCTCATATGTTGCTAATCACTACCTGACAATGATTCAATGAAAAGTGAAGTCAGACCACCAAACTATTTCATATGTCATAGCCTATTGAGCAGTTGCCAAACATTAAACACCAGATGTCTTCATTGACCTAGGCTGGACTGAAAGCAGAGAATGAATAGCAATGACTCTAGCTCATGTCCAAATTTCCCTAAACTAGTTTAGATTCAAATACACATGTGCTTATAAAAATCTGCTAAGCGGTAGGAACAAAATTTTACAACTTCTATTTATATTTTATCTAAAAATTAAGATATACCCACACACACAAACACTGAATAAATGACTGGGATCTTGTAAATGATTATTGGGATCTTGTAAAATGGCAATTAGTGCTAATCACTACTCTGTATAGGAACACATAAACATAAAATATAAGGTGGACGTCATGACATAGTTCATAAATTAAATGTTTATGTTTATTATTTTAATGTACTAAAAACTAGGATATGCTGCTTATGAGTATGTTTTAATGTATACATATTTCATAACACATAGGAGAGAAAGATTTCCATAATCTATAATACAATTTTTACTAGCTTTTTATAGACTGAATTTAAATTTCTATATGGTATATATAGTACCTACTGCTATATCCAACCCTATACCAAATTTCTGGAACTTATAAATATATATATATAATTACAACCACATCTGAAACAAGAAAAGAGATTGGGGGAATCAAAAAAATCATGAGCAATCTATTAAGCAAGTAAGCAAGGCTGACTTGTATCTGCAATAAAAATTTCAGCTTAAGAGACGAAACCTGACCTATCACATGCTTAAAATGGTGGAGTCAGTAGCAGGCAATGATCCAGGGGCAATTTAGGATGATTAATTTATGTGCAGGGGCAGAAACAGCCATCCATCTTGAGTCAGAGAGCAACTTGCATGGATCACCCTCCGGGATTGTGCCAAGAAAAAGTGAACTTTGGTCTGGGAGTAAGAGCAATGCTTCAGATGTCTGATCGTATAGCAAAGGGAAGCATTATATTCATCAGGGCTGCCACTGAGATACCTTCAAATGGTGAATGGATAGTACGTGTCCTAGGCAGAATTATAACGATGTCCACCACAATTCCTCTAGTCTGGTTATTCAATCAAATATTAATGTAATATGTTGTGAATGGACTTTGTAAGTTGAAGTAAGATTACTAATCACCTAATCTTAAAATAGGGAAATGATCCTATAATATCCAGATGACCCCAATATAATCACTTGGACCTTTAAAAAAGAAGAGAAAGGCAGGAGAGTCATTCAAAGATACAGCAGCAGAAGAGACAGGACAGATGATGCAGAAGTAGAGGTCAGAGACATCCAGTGTATGACTAAGAAGGGCTTGATCTACCATTGCTTACTTTGAAGTTGGAGAAAAGCGTTCTACAAGTCATAGAATGCAAGTGGCATCTCAAAGGTGAGAATGACCCTTGGCCAGAAGCCAGGAAAACATCAGGGACCTCAGTCCTACAACTGATTGGTACTGAATTCTGCCAACCACCTGAAGAAGCTTGGAAATATATTCCCTGCTAAAACTTCAAGAAAAACAAACAAACAAAAAAGCCGAAAACCCCACAGACCTGCTTACACATTGATTTATGGGACTCAGAAAAGAGAAACCACACAAGCCCATTAGATTTCAGACCTAAAGATTTTTAAGAAAATTAATTTTTGCCATTTGCTGCTCTTAGACTTACAGTAATTTGTTCCAGCAGCAAAAGAAAACTAAAACAGTATCCTCTTTAAGCTCTCATGCCTCTTGCACGTCCAACTAGGAAAATTAATAAGACAGAAGAGCAGACAAATTCAGTTTCAAAGCTGAGCACATATTCAAGAATCACTAAGTATTTAAGGTCAGAAAATAAAATGGTAGAAACTCAACAGGTGGAAGAAATTAAACCTGATAAAAGAATTAATGAAAAAAGAATAAATATTAAAATATTCATAATTGACTTATCTAGAAATTAACAGAATGACATATATGTGTATATATATACAAAAGTGATTTGCTCATGATATACAAGAGAATAAAAATGCATAACCATGTTAGACTATAGAAAATTTTAATTAAAAGATTATTTCAAAACATACTTATTATAAATAAATTTGCGTATCAACTTAGATTAATTTTGGTTGCATATAACCAAAGACAAAAATAAAATATTTTTATTTGTCTTAAATAAAAATAAAATATTTTATTTGCCTTAAAATATAGACATTATTGTTTATCTTACTCAAAAGAATATCAGATGTGAGATCCAGGATTACTATGAGAACTTCTGGTAGATGAAAGCTCTATGCTATCGTTATCATCCCTGCCCCATACTCCTTATTATGATTCTGTAAACCTGCATATGCTTCATGACCATAAAATAACTATTGAAGCTGTTTTTATCCCACCACATGTCCCAGTGGTAAAAAGGAGAACATGTCCGATGTTAAAGGGGTCACATTCCATCTGTATTATCCTCAGTTTTCTGCTTACATTTTAGTGGCCATGCTTTTTCCAGTGGAAAGATAAAACTGTAGTTTATATATGAGCATTACTGAATTTTTCTAAGATAATTTGGTTTAAAGAAAAAAGTGAAGATTGATTACTGACCTGACAAAAGAACAATTATTTTATCATTAACCTGTGTTAACATTGTTTTAAAAGACTCTTTACAAACTGCAAACTTTTGAATGTCACATTCTCTCAAAAATTAGTGTGATGCTATATTTTGTAGGTAACGCAGACAATTACAGGAAATAGTTAGTATCCGATAATAGTTATGCTTTACTGAGAAGTATACGTGTACTTCTTAAGGGCTATATTGGAACCTGAAAACAAACATGGGCTATATCTGTTATATAGTATTTTTATTTTAAAAAAAGTAATTGGGTAGCCTATAGACCTACACTCACAGTATCTTGCATGAGTTCAGAGTTGCCAAGGACTCAACACACAAGGCATTGATTAGAATAATGGCTTTACTCACAGAAAGGAGAAGACTAGTAAGATCAACATCCATAATGTGCATCAGTCTCCCTAGCCAGCAGGTTCTTCCCAATAGCTAATGAGGGTGATGGACTGCGTGCACCCCTCTGGTGCTGCTGGCAAAGACCTGATTCCCTTCCCATAGTGCGGTCTGCAGGGAAGATACACTGGTGAGGTTGACAAGCTAACCTATGTACACATGCTCAAATAATATGAAAGTTCAATAAGATAGAAGAAAAGTTGTTTGTTTGTTTTAGTAGGGAAGAAGAACCCGGGGCCAAGTTATAGCTCCACACTGGCTTCCAGAATGTTCCTAGACCCTGGGCACTAATTGGGCAACTTCTAAAAGTGTAGCAGGGAGTTCTCATTGTGGCTAAGTGGTACTAGGCCTGAATAGTATCCATGAGGATGTGGGTTCAAACCATGGCCTCACTCAGGGGGTTAAGGATCTGGTGTTGCCGTGAGCTGTGGTGTAGGTCATAGACATGGCTAGGATCAAACTTTGCTGTGACTGTGCAATAGGTCGGCAGCTGCAGCTCTGATTCAACACATATCCTGGAACTTCCATGTACCATGGGTGTGGCCCTAATAAAATTAAAAGGGCAGTGGGTTGCTGGATGGTTGCTTCTCCAACAATGAGCAGATAGATGGTTTATCATTGCTGACAAGCTTATTGAGAAGGAAAAACCCTAAGCTTGGTTTACAGAAAGGTAGATAGTATGTGGATGCACTGAAGACGTAAACTTGGACACCACCAGCTGGTGCCTTTGAAAAGTTCAGGGTGGGGCAATCTCCTCAGTAGTGAAGCTTCCTGTGGTACATCTAGCCATCCATCTTATGTAGAACAGGGAGTGACCCAAGATAAGCACACATGTGGATTCATGCGTTCTGTTAACTAATCTGGTTGGAAGGTCAGAGGCCTGGAAACAGAAAAAATTTGGAATACTGGGGACAAAAAAATCCAAAGTAGAGGCACGTGGAGAGATGTATAGAATTTGGAATGAAGTTTGAAGATCTGTGAACCACAGATGAATGCCCACCAAAGAACATCCACGTCAGAATAGGGATAATGACTCAACTTCTCCTTTTTCTCATAAAAGTTGAACAGACTTGTTTGGATAGAAATTGATAATCTAATTCTAAAATATACATAGGAATCCAAAGGTCCTAGAATAGTCAAAATCGTAAGATTTAAGTTTTACTACCTAATATCAAGATTTACTCTAAAACTACAATAATCAACACAACATAGTATAAATATAAGGATAGACATATGAACTAATGGAAGAAAATAGTCCAGAATGAAACTCAAACATATGTTTAATTGATTTTGACAAATATGTGTTATTCGCTGGGGAAATTTAGAAACCGTGAATCTTGACTCTTGTTAGGGAAGAAGAAAAGTTTCCTCTCCTCTTCAAAATTCTTCTGGCTGATTTAACAACTAAACTGACATGAGGCAGATTAACAGAAGAAAAATCAAATTATTTTGTGAATACAGGAACCTCACATACATGAGAGGGTCAGAGACCCTATGTACATGGCAGTTCAAAGACAGAAAGGTAAATGAGGTATAGATGCCACCCTGAGCTAAGGAATGAGGTGGGGGCCTAAAGCTTCCAAGGTCAGGAGGGTCATTTAGAGGATAGCAAGAAGAAAAGATGTTTGGTAATCAGATGTTTGCTCTGCAAAATAGATGGGGCCACCTCAGTAAAATCTAACTCTGTTAATAAATCTTTTTCTAAAAAAATATATAAAATAAAATCCCTAGTTTAAAATATTCTGGGTGTAAAAAGAAGAAGCAGTCATTTCTTTTCTTTTTTTTTATTGTAATGATTTTATCATTATAGCTGGTTTACAGTATTCTGTCAATTTTCTACTGTACAGCAATGGTGACCCAGTTATACATATATGTATATGTTCTTTTTTCTCACATTATCATGCTCCATCATAAGTGACTAGATATAGTTCCCAGCATAACACCACAGGATCTCATTGCTTATCCATTCCAAAGCCAATAGTCTGCATCTATTAATACCAAGTTCTCAATCCATCCTGCTCCTTCTCCCCGCCCCCTTGACAACCACAAGCCTATTCTCCAAGTCCATGATTTTCTTTTCTGTGGAAAGGTTCATTTGCGCCATATATTAGATTCGAGATGTAAGTGATATCATGTGGTATTTGTCTTTCTCTTTCTTACTTACTTTACTTAGTATGAGAGTCTCTAGTTCCATCGATGTTGCTGCAAATGGCATTATTTTGTTCTTTTTATGGCTGAGTAGTATTCCATTGTGTATATATACAACATCTTCCTAATCCAATCGTCTGTTGATGGACATTTGGGTTGTTTCCATGTCTTGGTATTGTGAATAGTGCTGCAATGGAATGCAAGTTGGTACAGCCACTGTGGAAAACAGTATGGAGGTATCTTAGAAAACTATACATAGAACTACCATATGACCCAGTCATTTCTCTTGAATCCACAGGGTCTCTACCACCTTTAGCTCAAAGTAATCCTCATGTCGAATTAGCAGATCTTGAAGAGGTTTATTCTGGCCGCCCTACACCTTAACTGATACCACACATGAATATCACTGTATAATGGGTCATAGAAATCAATATAAAAACTAAAGCCATTAAACCCTGTGCATGAAGAGGTGAGAAAATATTCGTGACTTTGGAGTAGATTAAAAGTTCTTAAATAAGACCCAAAATGCATAAGCCATAAACAATTGGTTAATTGCACTTTACGTAAATTGAAAATTCCTGCTCCTCTAAAAACATCATTAAGAAAATGAAAAGTTTGCAGTGCCCTCTTTTTTTCTTTTTGACAACCTCTGAGGTGACTGGGGTCGCAGATAGAACCCACTTACAGGCCCCCAGTGGTGAGAAAAAAGAATGCACACACGTATGTGTAACTGGGTCACCAGGCTATACAGTAGGAAAAAAAAACTGTACTGGGAAAATAACAAAAAATTAAAAAAAAAAGAAAAGAAAATGAAAAGTGTTACATACAGATGTGAAAAAAAACTTTATTTGGAATGTATAAAGATATTTTACAACTCACAAAGACAATAAAATTTCTGAAATGGGAAGCTACTATTTGAGCAGCACTTCACAAGAAAAGATATTCAATGGCCAAAAATCCCATGAAAATATGCTAAACACTACTGTGGATCAGGGACGTGCACCTTACAGCACACTTATAGCACAATGAGATGCCTCCTCCAAAGCAATTAGAATAGTCGAGTTATAAAAGCCTCACAGTACCAAGTGTTGGCCAGGATACAGAGCAACCCTGCTGGTGCGAATACAGATACTACGATAACTTCAGTAAACTGTAGTTTCTCTTTAATTATACACTTACCGCATGGCCCAACATATTTATTCCTGGATATTTACTAAAATAAGCAATAAAAAAGAATGTCTACATAGAGACATAAATATTTTTAGCAGCTTTTTCCATAATAGTCCCAGATTGGCTATGGCCCATATGTCTCTCAATTAGGAAATGGATAAACAGTGGAATGCTACTTTGCAGTATAAAAGAATATACTGATAAACAGAACGACATATATGCATCTCAAAAGCATCATGCTGAATGAAAGAAACTACACAAATAACACATATTTTGTGTTTCCATTTATATAAAACTCTTGAGTAGTAATTTAATTGATAATAAATGCAAAGTAAATCTGCATTTGTCTAAAGTGTTGGATGATGATAAACCAACCAAGGAGGGGCAAAACACAGATGTGGTGATGAAAATGTATTAAATCTTTAATATACTGGTGTTTAATTAAGTGTATTCATGTGTTAAACTTATTGACCAGTACCATGAAACTGGGTGCATTTATTTTCTATGCATTATATGGCACATTGAGTTTCTTTTATTAATTAGATACATTTCACTTCCAAAAATTTTCTGGAAGAGCTGTTTCTGAAGAACACATTGTAAACACAGATCACTTCTTTACATACCATGGATATAGTCCCTTTTAAAAAAATGCATTCAAAATAGGAGGATAACATTGTGAATTTGAAAATGACTGAGTAAATATTACATTATTGATTATTTTAAAAATTTGTAAAGTTGAATTAAATACTTTATATCATTGATTGTAATTATACTTGTTTGGTAATTTGCTTCTAAAATTGTTCAAAATCCCTTCTAGAAAGGAGTTTATCATACAGATGTTGATACCTATCCCTTGTCCAAAAAAAAATGTGTTTTTTTTTTTGTTTGTTTGTTTTTTGTCTTTTTGCTATTTCTTGGGCCGCTCCCGCGGCATATGGAGGTTCCCAGGCTAGGGGTCGAATTGGAGCTGTAGCCACTGGCCTACGCCAGAGCCACAGCAACGTGGGATCTGAGCCGCGTCTGCAACCCACACCACAGCTCACAGCAACGCCGGATCATCAACCCACTAAGCAAGGGCAGGGACCGAACCCGCAACCTCATGGTTCCTAGTCGGATTCGTTAACCACTGCACCACGATGGGAACTCCAAAAATGTGGTTTTGAATTGTATGTGTGATTATGGGGTAGTAGGTGCAAAATGATAAATAAAAATATAAGATCATTCTTTCCACTATAAGAGCAACAGTTCAGTAACAACAATCATGTGCTCCAAATCTGTTTAATTATTTAATTATATTCATTAATTAAGGCATTAAATAAAAAGTTATGGAATATCAGCTATGTACCAGAATGAGGCATTGGATATTTCTAAGAGAGAATCCTATAAAATCTATATTCCTGATGCTTGTAATTATAATATGATGTCACAAATAACAGGCCAGTGGTGGCTGGGAACCACACTTAGAGGAAGACTTAAACCAAGTTTGGAAGCTTCAAGCCCAGCACTAATGTACATACGCAAATTAGTCAGATTAAGAGTAGGCAAGAGTATCCTGGCAAGAGGGAACCACACACTTAGACAGGGAATAGCATGAATACTAACATGGATAAATTGTGGCATGTGGATAAGAAGAGGAAGCTGGGGAGAAGCCTGAAGAAAGGAAGAAGGATTGACCTCCAAAATAGATTTTTAATAACTTAAAAGTATTATATATTCAAAGCGGAGGATTAATGAAGGGATTTAAATTGAACAGTACAGGGCTAGATTAGAATTTTATATTTTCTTAAATGTTACATGTTTTCCTTTTTCAAAACCAGTGATCATTTTACCTTTCTTCTTCTCATGCAACTTGATTTAAGTTTTGCGAAATAAGCCCACAAAATTATCGAACACTCCATTAATATCTCTGGTAAAGTTATCTGCTAATCCCTAGGATGTTTCTGTGTTTTGGGTAATTTCTTGAGAGGCAATTTAAATGTGATGACTTAGCTTAATTTTCATAAATAAATACTTATAAATAAAGCAACATATGTTTTTGTGTTTTTAACATTTGGCAGTCACATCTTCCAGAATCTGAGATATGCCAGTAAGCAAGGCATACCTTCCCTGCTGTCATGGACTTACATTCTAGAATGAAAAGATCTTACAAAATGCTTTTTGCTTGACTGAAAGTTTTGTATACGGGTTGGTTCTGACTTTTTTTAAAGAAACTGTTTCTCTTTTGCTCTGCACTGATAGCACAAACTATCAATAGTTCCATAAATCTCAGTGATTTCATATTTCTGCTGACATATAAGGGTTCTTTGAATAGTCATAGAAGCATGTTTAGAAACCAATTAAGTGTGTTTAGAAAGCAACAGGCTCTTCTCAATGTGATATTCATGAACAATTTCTGAACTCACTAGTGACAGTGATTTTGTTGCCATATAAGACAAGGCAACCTATTTTGTGGTGAAGATTTTTGTTCCTTTCAGAGAATTTTGTAAAGGCTGTGTTGAATAAGAAAGACAAACAATAATCAAATTCTAATACAACCTGTTATTTTGTAAATTTTCCAACTGAAATATTCTTTAAAGAGGAGAAAATGTGAACATATGAATGCATGTTTTATTGTGTCTCTAGTATATAGAAAAATGTGATGTAGAATCATAGCTCCCCAATTAAAAGAAGAAGAAAAATTCATATAATGTAAGATTATGTTATACCCCAAGTATTTGTATTGACTGAAAAAAGTTGATTCAACTTGAACCTGACATTGTATTTATTTTATAGATACACATATTTTTCTTGCTAGAATCATAGGAATTGGTAATAGCTAAAATTCTTTTGACAATCCATTTACAGGTACAAATGCATATTTTATAGGCACAGAGGAACATTTTTTTCACATATAATTCACCTGGCTATGTGACCGAATCTACATTCCAATTTCAAATTCCATTTGAGAAAGTAATTTTGGAGGTCAATTGAAAATTTTTATACTGAAATTGTTTTTATAAAACTTTTCAGAGGTCATCTGTTAAAAAATACTCATAATAAACAGAAAAGGAGAACATTTTGGATCAAAGTTATCACAATTGGAAAATGAAGTTTGAGGATATGGCACCATTTTCAATTTAAGTAAGATTATGGCAATGAGAAATATATTTACATATTTAGTTTGAAGAACTATGTTCTTAGGTATCTGTTAGAACACATCAAGTTTAGCTTTTTTTTCAAAACATAATTATACACTAATTTTACTAATGTTACAAGTAAAATAAATAAAGTCTCATGAAACCAATCTGGAATAAACATTATTGTTCTCGGTTATACTAAGTTTACAGCATATTTTATTGTAAGAATTATCACAGTTTCATACCTGCAATAGGCTAGAAAAAAATATACTAACAGATCAGCAGTAGAACATTGTACAAAAAGGTTCTATAATCCAATTCCCAGAGAATACAGCAAGCATTGGTGGCAATATGCAGCCAGTCAGGTGGAGAAGCAATAAAGTGCTAGAATGAAGTAAAGTCTTAGAAAAGACTCAGCTGATTGCACTATCCAAAAGGCTGCTGTACGATTGTTCAAAGTGTCAAGAATATTTTAAATTGACTTTAGAAGGAGAATAAAGGTAAAAATTCTGGCTCAACTAAACCAGATGAACGCTTACATCAGGTTGTGCAGTCCAGTGCACACATGACACAATTGCTAAGGATGATGACACAGCTAACAAAGGGAGAAAATGTTTGGAAATGGACTTAAAAATAATAGAAAGTGTTGCTTTGCTGCTTATTCCAGTGTAAACTACAATAGTTAAAATAAGAACTGTCTTTCAATGCCACGTCACAGTTTTATGCACCCAAATACTAATCTTTCAAAATGAATGAATATGTTTTATAAATATCCTTATTCTCTTCTCAAAATATAGGTTACTGTATCTTTCATCACTATGAAAAAAAATCATAAAGAATCCCAATACTTTTTTAAAACTCTTTTGATCAGCTAAATATTTTGTGTGTGTCCTTCATATAATATCAGTGGGAACAATGGTTGCTGGGATTATATGAAGATAACTGAGGAAAACAAAACATGAAATATTGAAGCTAGTTATTGAAATGGTGGAGAATAGTTGAGTTTTAAATATCTCTGAGGTCATGGATGGTAGCAGAGACCAAAATGAGTGATTTAGATTATTTATGATAGTTGCTACATATTTATAATAACATATAAAGATTTTAATGAATTAGACACCTCAACATTTAAGCCTTATAATCACATAAAAATAAGTCTTGGTATAAGATTTGAGTGTTACTATACTCTTAGATTACCATAATGACCAAGAAAATTATAATTTGCCAGTAGAAGGTATATGAAGATCTACTATAATCCGTACATATATATTTTTTCTGTATCTTGCAGCTATGAATCTGTGATAATTCTTACAATAAAAGGTACTGCAAACTTAGAATAACTCAAGACTATAATGTTTATTTCCAGGTTAGGTTTATAAGAACCTCATTTATCTTACTTACAACATTAGTAAAATTATGCAAAACATAACTCCACAACACCATGTAAAATTTATGCTTTACACACTAACATACGCTGGATTCCTAATTATAAATACAGCTACAGAATTCTGTGATTCCCTCATCATGCTCCATACCACTCAATTCAATCAGCGTTTACAAGAAAAACCAGTATTCCTGAGAAAATTGTTGATCAGAAATAATATATTTGTAATAAAGATAACTAACATTTTTATTTAAAGGTAGAAAAATGATCCTATTCCATTGCAGGTGTAACTCTAATGTTATGTGGATATGGCCTAATTTTCTCCCTTTCTTTGTCTAATTCATTAGAGATGTGTACCTCTGCCACTTTTGCTTCTTATCCTGTGAACCCTATATTTGATAGTATCTTTCTTGTCCTCTTGTTTTTTTGTCTTGTTTGTTTTGCTTTGCTTTTTAAGGCTCCACGTGGGGCATATGAAATTTCCAGACTAGGGGTCAAATCAAAGCTGCAGCTGCCAGCGTACACCACAGGCACAACAACAAAGAACCAGAACCGTGTCTGTGACCTACACCACAGCTCATGGCAACACCAGATCTTTTAACCCACTGAATGGGGCCAGGGATCTAACCTGCATCCTCATGGATACTAGTCAGGTTTTTCTCTGTTGATCCACAACAGAAACTCCTTGAATACCTTTGAAACCCTATTGTATGTAGCCCAGACTTGTTTCAAATGGTAAAGGCAACAGGGCTACATGGAAATATCTCAGAGATGAAAGTGACATGACCATAGTGTGATATGTCATTTAGAATTTAGAAGAATCATGGTTACTTATATTAGTAGCATTAGTAGCACAATTGCCTCCTTTCTCCTATGAAGAAAATATCTATAATTGAATTTCCTTTAAAGTTCTTCATATGACTTTTTTACACCACACGACACAGTATTTTTTTATTATTATTATTTTTTTGCCTGCACCTGCCTCATATGGAAGTCTGAGGCCAGGTCTCAAACCCACACCACAGGGGAAACCTGAGCCACTGCAGTGGCAATGGTGAATCCTTAACCCACTGAGTCACATGAGAACTCCTACACCACACAGTTTTATTATCTCTGCAGATGCTGCCTCCTTTTAAATACATATGATCCTAAAGGAGTATTTAAACAGTATTTTTGTATGCATATGTTAACAATTTTAGTCAACAAGTGCCTATTTTACTAAATTATTGAATTTTAATTGGTAGTTACTTGAATAATTATCTTAATAAATCTAAAATTTGGAAAAAATACCATAATAATAATTTTCACACACCATGGCATATGAGAGTTGAAACTGCAGTAATTTATAAGAATCAATCTCATGATTTATGGTAAATAGTAAAGACACATAAACATTTGTTTTGCTTCCTAAAAAAAATCCATTTGATGTAATTATTTATGATATGAGAATTATTAAATTTCTTTGCTATTTTATTCTATTTATGGATTGCCATTTGAAACAGTGAAAAAATCATCTCTAACTCATATGTAATTCAAAATCATTTACATCAAATCATATATTCAGTTTGCTTATAATTTCAAAGATGTGGCTTTATGGGAATGCATTTGTTCTCAAATTACTAAAAATCATATTTTAATATAATATTCACTATTAGGTTATTTTGATTGTATAAAAATCAGTCTATTTAAATGCAATTCTTTCAAGTCCTTTGGAAAAAAAAAACTTACCAAATCAACAATCAATTGAAATGACCTTTGCACATTCATTAAAACTCATTAGATGCACATGCATATTAATACAAAGAAAACAATTTCCATTTCTCTGTGCATTTTCGAGAGTCTTACAATTTGAATATTTTAAAAGATTTAAAATTCTGTGCCATTGCCCTGATTAATCAGAAGAACAGTGACAATATTTGGAACAATGAAAGTCTCATTTTCAGGTAAAATTATCACTTGATATGTTAGGTAGGATAGGAGAGGGAACTGGACCCATGTGAGTCAGACATGCCATTAATCTTTACCGAAAATAGGATGCCCATGGTTAAACAACAAGAATACAAGCAGGCACAAAGGACCTTCCCAGAGACTTCTCCATGCTCCATGCCACATGCAGATGAGACATACACTTCACCAATCAACACTCAACTCTCACACACACACAGTAGGCCTGGGCAGGAAAAATCATGTCTTCACTCCAGTCCACAGCATATATAAAGTGAAACTCAATTTTAAGGCGGAGCCAGTCCCTTCTCCGTGGCTTTTTCTCCCTCTGAAAGCGCTCATATGCTTCAATAAACTTGTTTATGTTTTCTGACCTTTCTAATGCATCTGTTGCTTCAATTATTTGCTACGTGGTCAAGAACCAGGAAGACAAGACAGCTGTAACAGATGTATATATGCAAGCACAATATATATACAGTTTAAAATATATTACTGTTGGAATACTCATCATGGAAATGATAGGGTAACTATGGATTAAGAAAAACAAATCTCTAAACACTGCTAAAAACAAAATGAGCAGAGAGAATAAAAAATGATGGGGGGACTTAGTAAATCTCAAAATATATAATAGATGTAAACTAAACTCCAAGTATTCTCTACCATACATTGAAGCTTATAAAAAATCAAATGAACACATTTTATCATAAATACTCAGTTTCTCTTATTAAATGTAACAAAACATGTTATAAACGGAATGCTATAGAAAATAACCAGAACAAATTCTTAGACATCATCCAATTAACATCCAATTGGCAAGGAGAATAAAATGCACAGAGTCACCACATAATTCTTTTTATGAAATAAGAGTTCAGTGTGAAAAAAATGCAGATGATATTCTGAAAAATTGCTTAATTTCAAAAATATAGGGTGTCTGTATGTCTGATGACAGACATAGCTTTGTGGGGCTCCTAGGTGGAAGAGCCTTCCTGTGTCCCCCATTTCTTGTTCTTAGGAAATGGGCCCCGTTCAGCCACCATGACCTTCCTTGAGTTCCTAGAGACAGGTTCAGATCAGAGAAGGGAGGAACAGTTAAGCAACAACTGTTAACAGCCTTGGGGTAGGATCCTGGTTCCCTCTCAAGGAATACGCATAATAATATAAGCATCTGAAAGGATGAAAATGCAACCTAACCCTCCCAGAACCCAGGAAGTTAATAAAAAGCTCTAAATGCCCCCGAATTCCAGACCCTGCTCGCTGCCAGTAAATAGGTAGAAGGTCACACTTCCTATTGTTCTAGGGCCTGCTATCCTGGCCTAAGTAAGATAACAGGGAATGAGTTGACTAATTGCTTATCTGGATTCTGTAAAACTGACTAGCACCATAGAAGAATTGATTACACATAGAAAGCCCTAGTGACCTATCTTAAATCTCTGCCCAGAAGCCTACGCAGATGCGGACCTCCGGAGCTATTTTAAATTGATTGGTCCACGGAGCGCGGGCTTTTGCTATTTTAAATTGATTGGTCCACGGAGCGCGGGCTTTCGCTATTTTAAATTGATTGGTCCACGGAGCGCGGGCTTTCGCTATTTTAAATTGATTGGTCCACGGAGCGCGGGCTTTTGCTATTTTAAATTGGTCCACGGATCTCAATATTTTAAAATGATTGGTTTGCGACGCACAGGCTTTGTTGTAAACCCCATAAACCTCGGGGCCGCAGTCCTCTACCCCTGCATGGTATGACTGTGAGCCCCAGCGCGCTTGGAATAAAAATCCTCTTGCTGTTTGCATCAAGACCGCTTCTCGTGAGTGATTTGGGGTGTCGCCTCTTCCGAGCCCGGACGAGGGGGATTGTACATTTACTGGCCTTTCATTTGGTGCATTGGCCGGGAAGTTCTGCGACCACCCCTTACACCCGAGAACCGACTTGGAGGTAAAGGGATCCCCTTTGGAACGTGTGTGTGTGTGTGTGTCGGCCGGCGTTTCTGTTCTGAGTGACTGTTTTCGGTGCTGCGCGCTTTCGGTTTGCAGCTGTCCTCTCAGACCGTAAGGACTGGAGGACTGTGATCAGCAGACGTGCTAGGAGGATCACAGGCTGCCGCCCTGGGGGATGCCCCGGGAGGTGGGGAGAGCCAGGGACGCCTGGTGGTCTCCTTCTGTCGGTCAGAGGACCGAGTTCTGTTGTTGAAGTGAAAGCTTCCCCCTCCGCGGCTGTCCGACTCTTTTGCCTGCTTGCGGAAGACGCAGACGGGTTGCGTGTGTCTGGATCTGTTGGTTTCTGTTTCGTGTGTCTTTGTCTTGTGCGTCCTTGTCTACAGTTTTAATATGGGACAGACGGTGACGACCCCCCTTAGTTTGACTCTCGACCATTGGACTGAAGTTAAATCCAGGGCTCATAATTTGTCAGTTCAGGTTAAGAAGGGACCTTGGCAGACTTTCTGTGCCTCTGAATGGCCAACATTCGATGTTGGATGGCCATCAGAGGGGACCTTTAATTCTGAAATTATTCTGGCTGTTAAAACAATTATTTTTCAGACTGGACCCGGCTCTCATCCTGATCAGGAGCCCTATATTCTTACGTGGCAAAATTTGACAGAAGATCCTCCGCCATGGGTTAAACCATGGCTAAATAAACCAAGAAAGCCAGGTCCCCGAATCCTGACTCTTGGAGAGAAAAACAAGCACTCGGCCAAAAAAGTCGAACCCTCTCCTCGTATCTACCCTGAGATCGAGGAGCCGCCGACTTGGCCGGAACCCCAACCTGTTCCCCCACCCCCTTATCCAGCACAGGGTGCTGCGAGGGGACCCTCTGCCCCTACTGAAGCTCCGGTGGCGGAGGGACCTGCTGCCGGGACTCGAAGCCGGAGGGGCGCCACCCCGGAGCGGACAGACGAGATCGTGATATTACCGCTGCGCACCTATGGCCCTCCCATGCCGGGAGGCCAATTGCAGCCCCTCCAGTATTGGCCCTTTTCTTCTGCAGATCTCTATAATTGGAAAACTAACCATCCCCCTTTCTCGGAGGATCCCCAACGCCTCACGGGGTTGGTGGAGTCCCTTATGTTCTCTCACCAGCCTACTTGGGATGATTGTCAACAGCTGCTGCAGACACTCTTCACAACTGAGGAGCGAGAGAGAATTCTGTTAGAAGCTAGAAAAAATGTTCCTGGGGCCGACGGGCGACCCACGCAGTTGCAAAATGAGATTGACATGGGATTTCCCTTGACTTGCCCCAGTTGGGACTACAACACGGCCGAAGGTAGGGAGAGCTTGAAAATCTATCGCCAGGCTCTGGTGGCGGGTCTCCGGGGCGCCTCAAGACGGCCCACTAATTTGGCTAAGGTAAGAGAGGTGATGCAGGGACCGAACGAACCTCCCTCGGTATTTCTTGAGAGGCTCATGGAAGCCTTCAGGCGGTACACCCCTTTTGATCCTACCTCGGAGGCCCAGAAAGCCTCAGTGGCCCTGGCCTTCATAGGGCAGTCGGCCCTGGATATCAGAAAGAAACTTCAGAGACTGGAAGGGTTACAGGAGGCTGAGTTACGTGATCTAGTAAAAGAAGCAGAGAAGGTGTATTACAGAAGGGAGACAGAAGAGGAGAAGGAACAGAGGAAAGAAAAGGAGAGAGAAGAAAGGGAGGAAAGACGTGATAGACGGCAAGAGAAGAATTTGACTAAGATCTTGGCCGCAGTGGTCGAAGGGAAGAGCAGCAGGGAGAGAGAGAGAGATTTTAGGAAAATTAGGTCAGGCCCTAGACAGTCAGGGAACCTGGGCAATAGGACCCCACTCGACAAGGACCAGTGTGCGTATTGTAAAGAAAAAGGACACTGGGCAAGGAACTGCCCCAAGAAGGGAAACAAAGGACCGAAGGTCCTAGCTCTGGAAGAAGATAAAGATTAGGGGAGACGGGGTTCGGACCCCCTCCCCGAGCCCAGGGTAACCTTGAAGGTGGAGGGGCAACCAGTTGAGTTCCTGGTTGATACTGGAGCAGAGCATTCAGTGCTGCTACAACCATTAGGAAAACTAAAAGAAAAAAAATCCTGGGTGATGGGTGCCACAGGGCAACGGCAGTATCCATGGACTACCCGAAGAACCGTTGACTTGGGAGTGGGACGGGTAACCCACTCGTTTCTGGTCATCCCTGAGTGCCCAGTACCCCTTCTAGGTAGAGACTTACTGACCAAGATGGAAGCTCAAATTTCTTTTGAACAAGGAAGACCAGAAGTGTCTGCGAATAACAAACCCATCACTGTGTTGACCCTCCAATTAGATGATGAATATAGACTATATTCTCCCCAAGTAAAGCCTGATCAAGATATACAGTCCTGGTTGGAGCAGTTTCCCCAAGCCTGGGCAGAAACCGCAGGGATGGGTTTGGCAAAGCAAGTTCCCCCACAGGTTATTCAGCTGAAGGCCAGTGCTACACCAGTATCAGTCAGACAGTACCCCTTGAGTAGAGAGGCTCGAGAAGGAATTTGGCCGCATGTTCAAAGATTAATCCAACAGGGCATCCTAGTTCCTGTCCAATCCCCTTGGAATACTCCCCTGCTACCGGTTAGGAAGCCTGGGACCAATGATTATCGACCATACAGGACTTGAGAGAGGTCAATAAAAGGGTGCAGGACATACACCCAACGGTCCCGAACCCTTATAACCTCTTGAGCGCCCTCCCGCCTGAACGGAACTGGTACACAGTATTGGACTTAAAAGATGCCTTCTTCTGCCTGAGATTACACCCCACTAGCCAACCACTTTTTGCCTTCGAATGGAGAGATCCAGGTACGGGAAGAACTGGGCAGCTCACCTGGACCCGACTGCCCCAAGGGTTCAAGAACTCCCCGACCATCTTTGATGAAGCCCTACACAGAGACCTGGCCAACTTCAGGATCCAACACCCTCAGGTGACCCTCCTCCAGTACGTGGACGACCTGCTTCTGGTGGGAGCCACCAAACAGGACTGCTTAGAAGGTACGAAGGCACTACTGCTGGAATTGTCTGACCTAGGCTACAGAGCCTCCGCTAAGAAGGCCCAGATTTGCAGGAGAGAGGTAACATACTTGGGGTACAGTTTGCGGGACGGGCAGCGATGGCTGACGGAGGCACGGAAGAAAACTGTAGTCCAGATACCGGCCCCAACCACAGCCAAACAAGTGAGAGAGTTTTTGGGGACAGCTGGATTTTGCAGACTGTGGATCCCGGGGTTTGCGACCTTAGCAGCCCCACTCTACCCGCTAACCAAAGAAAAAGGGGAATTCTCCTGGGCTCCTGAGCACCAGAAGGCATTTGATGCTATCAAAAAGGCCCTGCTGAGCGCACCTGCTCTGGCCCTCCCTGATGTAACTAAACCTTTTACCCTTTATGTGGATGAGCGTAAGGGAGTAGCCCGGGGAGTTTTAACCCAAACCCTAGGACCATGGAGAAGACCTGTTGCCTACCTGTCAAAGAAGCTCGATCCTATAGCCAGTGGTTGGCCCGTATGCCTGAAGGCTATCGCAGCTGTGGCCATACTGGTCAAGGACGCTGACAAATTGACTTTGGGACAGAATATAACTATAATAGCCCCCCATGCGTTGGAAAACATCGTCCGGCAGCCCCCAGACCGATGGATGACCAACGCTCGCATGACCCACTATCAAAGCCTGCTTCTCACAGAGAGGATCACGTTTGCTCCACCAGCCGCTCTCAACCCTGCCACTCTTCTGCCTGAAGAGACTGATGAACCAGTGACTCATGATTGCCATCAACTGTTGATCGAGGAGACTGGGGTCCGCAAGGACCTTATAGACATACCACTGACTGGAGAAGTGCTGACCTGGTTCACTGATGGGAGCAGCTATGTAGTGGAAGGTAAGAGGATGGCTGGGGCGGCAGTGGTGGACGGGACCCGCACGATCTGGGCCAGCAGCCTGCCAGAAGGAACTTCAGCGCAAAAGGCTGAGCTCATGGCCCTCACGCAAGCTTTGCGGCTGGCCGAAGGGAAATCCATAAACATTTATACGGACAGCAGGTATGCCTTTGCGACTGCACACGTACACGGGGCCATCTATAAGCAAAGGGGGTTGCTTACCTCAGCAGGGAGGGAAATAAAGAACAAAGAGGAAATTCTAAGCCTATTAGAAGCCTTACATTTGCCAAAAAGGCTAGCTATTATACACTGTCCTGGACATCAGAAAGCCAAAGATCTCATATCCAGAGGGAACCAGATGGCTGACCGGGTTGCCAAGCAGGCAGCCCGGGGTGTTAACCTTCTGCCTATAATAGAAACGCCCAGAACCCAGACGACAGTACACCCTAGAAGACTGGCAAGAGATAAAAAAGATAGACCAGTTCTCTGAGACTCCGGAGGGGACCTGCTATACCTCGGATGGGAAGGAAATCCTGCCCCACAAAGAAGGGTTAGAATATGTCCAACAGATACATCGTCTAACCCACCTAGGAGCTAAACACCTGCAGCAGTTGGTCAGAACATCCCCTTATCATGTTCTGAGGCTACCAGGAGTGGCTGACTCGGTGGTCAAACATTGTGTGCCCTGCCAGCTGGTTAATGCTAATCCTTCCAGAATACCTCCAGGAAAGAGACTAAGGGGAAGCCACCCAGGCGCTCACTGGGAAGTGGACTTCACTGAGGTAAAGCCAGCTAAATACGGAAACAAATATCTATTGGTTTTCGTAGACACCTTTTTAGGATGGGTAGAGGCTTATCCTACTAAGAAAGAGACTTCAACCGTGGTGGCTAAGAAAATATTGGAGGAAATTTTTCCAAGATTTGGAATACCTAAAGTAATAGGGTCAGACAATGGTCCAGCTTTTGTTGCCCAGGTAAGTCAGGGACTGGCCAAGACATTGGGGATTGATTGGAAATTACATTGTGCATACAGACCCCAAAGCTCAGGACAGGTAGAGAGGATGAATAGAACCATTAAAGAGACCCTCACCAAATTGACCACAGAGACTGGCATTAATGATTGGATAGCTCTCCTGCCCTTTGTGCTTTTTAGGGTTAGGAACACCCCTGGACAGTTTGGGCTGACCCCCTATGAATTGCTCTATGGGGGACCCCCCCCGTTGGCAGAAATTGCCTCTGTACATAGTGCTGATGTGCTGCTTTCCCAGCCTTTGTTCTCTAGGCTCAAGGCGCTCGAGTGGGTGAGGCAGCGAGCGTGGAAGCAGATCCGGGAGGCCTACTCAGGAGGAGACTTGCAAGTTCCACATCGCTTCCAAGTTGGAGATTCAGTCTATGTTAGACGCCACTGTGCAGGAAACCTCGAGACTCGGTGGAAGGGCCCTTATCTCGTACTTTTGACCACACCAACAGCTGTAAAAGTTGAAGGAATCTCCACCTGGATCCATGCATCCCACGTTAAGCCGGCGCCACCTCCCGATTCGGGGTGGAGAGCCGAAAAGACTGAAAATCCCCTTAAGCTTCGCCTCCATCGCTTGGTTCCTTACTCTGTCAATAACTCCTCAAGTTAATGGTAAACGCCTTGCGGACAGCCCGAACTTCCATAAACCCTTATCTCTCACCTGGTTACTTACTGACTCCAGTACAGGTATTACTATTAACAGCACTCAAGGGGAGGCTCCCTTAGGGACCTGAGTTATATGTCTGCCTTCGATCGGTAATCCCTGGTCTCAACGACCAGGCCACATCCCCTGATGTACTCCGTGCTTACGGGTTTAATGTTTGCCCAGGACCCCCAAATAATGAAGAATATTGTGGAAATCCTCAGGATTTCTTTTGCAAGCAAGGGAGCTGCGTAACTTCTAATGATGGGAATTGGAAATGGCCAGTCTCTCAGCAAGACAGAGTAAGTTACTCTTTTGTTAACAGTCCTACCAGTTATAATCAATTTAATTATGGCCATGGGAGATGGAAAGATTGGCAACAGCGGGTACAAAAAGATGTATGAAATAAGCAAATAAGCTGTAATTCGTTAGATCTAGATTACTTAAAAATAAGTTTTACTGAAAAAGGAAAACAAGAAAATATTCAAAAGTGGGTAAATGGTATGTCTTGGGGAATAATGTACTATGGAGGCACTGGGAGAAGGAAAGGATCTGTTCTGACTATTCGCCTCAGAATAGAAGCTCAGGTGGAACCTCCGGTTGCTATAGGACCAAATAAGGGTTTGGCTGAACAAGGACCTCCAATCCAAGAACAGAGGCCATCTCCTAACCCCTCTGTTTACAATACAACCTCTGGATTAGTCCCCCCTGAGCCTAACTTCACTATTAAAACAGGGGCAAAACTTTTTAGCCTCATCCAGGGAGCTTTTCAAGCTCTTAACTCCACGACTCCAGAGGCTACCTCTTCTTGTTGGCTTTGCTTAGCTTTGAGCCCACCTTACTATGAGGGAATGGCTAGAGGAGGGAAATTCAATGTGACAAAGGAACATAGAGACCAATGTACATGGGGATCCCAAAATAAGCTTACCCTTACTGAGGTTTCTGGAAAAGGTACCTGCATAGGGGGGGTTCCCCCATCCCACCAACACCTTTGTAACTACACTGAAGCCTTTAATCGAACCTCTGAGAGTCAGTACCTGGTACCTGGTTATGACAGGTGGTGGGCATGTAATACTGGATTAACCCCTTGTGTTTCCACCCTGGTTTTCAACCAAACTAAAGACTTTTGTGTTATGGTCCAAATTGTCCCCCGGGTGTACTACTATCCCGAAAAAGCGGTCCTTGATGAATATGACTATAGATATAATCGGCCAAAAAGAGAACCCATATCCCTGACACTAGCTGTAATGCTCGGATTGGGAGTGGCTGCAGGCGTGGGAACAGGAACGGCTGCCCTAATCACAGGACCACAACAGCTGGAGAAAGGACTTAGTGACCTACATCGAATTGTAACGGAAGATCTCCAAGCCCTAGAAAAATCTGTCAGTAACCTAGAGGAATCCCTAACCTCCTTATCTGAAGTGGTTCTACAGAACAGAAGAGGGTTAGATCTGTTATTTCTAAAAGAAGGTGGGTTATGTGTAGCCTTAAAAGAAGAATGTTGCTTCTATGTAGATCACTCAGGAGCCATCAGAGACTCCATGAGCAAGCTTAGAGAAAGGTTAGAGAGGCGTCGAAGGGAAAGAGAGGCTGACCAGGGGTGGTTTGAAGGATGGCTCAACAGGTCTCCTTGGATGACCACCCTGCTTTCTGCTCTGACGGGACCCCTAGTAGTCCTGCTCCTGTTACTTACAATTGGGCCTTGCTTAATTAATAGGTTTGTTGCCTTTGTTAGAGAACGAGTGAGTGCAGTCCAGATCATGGTACTTAGGCAACAGTACCAAGGCCTTCTGAGCCAAGGAGAAACTGACCTCTAGCCTTCCCAGTTCTAAGATTAGAACTATTAACCAGAGAAGAAGTGGGGAATGAAAGGATGAAAATGCAACCTAACCCTCCCAGAACCCAGGAAGTTAATAAAAAGCTCTAAATGCCCCCGAATTCCAGACCCTGCTCGCTGCCAGTAAATAGGTAGAAGGTCACACTTCCTATTGTTCTAGGGCCTGCTATCCTGGCCTAAGTAAGATAACAGGGAATGAGTTGACTAATTGCTTATCTGGATTCTGTAAAACTGACTAGCACCATAGAAGAATTGATTACACATAGAAAGCCCTAGTGACCTATCTTAAATCTCTGCCCAGAAGCCTACGCAGATGCGGACCTCCGGAGCTATTTTAAATTGATTGGTCCACGGAGCGCGGGCTTTTGCTATTTTAAATTGATTGGTCCACGGAGCGCGGGCTTTCGCTATTTTAAATTGATTGGTCCACGGAGCGCGGGCTTTCGCTATTTTAAATTGATTGGTCCACGGATCTCAATATTTTAAAATGATTGGTTTGCGACCCACAGGCTTTGTTGTAAACCCCATAAAAGCTGTCCCGATTCCGCACTCGGGGCCGCAGTCCTCTACCCCTGCGTGGTGTATGACTGTGAGCCCCAGCGCGCTTGGAATAAAAATCCTCTTGCTGTTTGCATCAAGACCGCTTCTCGTGAGTGATTTGGGGTGTCGCCTCTTCCGAGCCCGGACGAGGGGGATTGTACATTTACTGGCCTTTCACATCTTATACACCTATATTATTGAGATAAAAGTTATATTCCTTATGCTTTTTTAGAAATGAATGGTTTAAAACTGAACAGCTTAGAGTCCTTCCTTGTCCTTCTCCCTCACTTAATCGCACCCTAAACACATTCACCTGTAAACTAAAGATTAGGAACCCTAAACACAATTGCCTGTGGGTTAAAGATTATTAGCACAGGATGTTTTTCAGGAACTTTACTAGTTAGTTCCAATCTCTGATCAGTATGCCCTTTTCACAAGTACTGTTATTCTAGGCAGTAACCCAGAGGACCACCATTATGATCATATCGAGATCTCCTGACTCCAGCTTTGATGACTAAGATTCCCCCAAAAGAAAGAAGAATGCATATTTGTCCCAATCCTGATTCCTATCTGAAAACCTCTTTTTCTCCTTTTTACTGTAAAACCCCTTGCAATTCTTTCTAAAAGGTGGTTGGGTGGGGACAGTCTTAAAGGCATCTGTCTGCTGTGACCCTCTTCTGCCTGGCAAAGCAATAGCTATTTTTCTCTCCTTTACCCAAAACTCTGTCTCTGCGTTTCGATTCAGCACCGTCAGACAGAGGCCGAGTTCCAGCAACAGGTCTGAGGAAATTGCAGGAGACATGGGATACTCTACCTCACTGCACAGAAATCTTATCTTTACTATAGATCTAGGTCTGTAGGGATTATTACACTGAGAATAAAATAGAAAATTCATGACTGTCTTGTTATTTTACTTTTAAAAGTAATCTCTGATTTAACACAAACACACAGAATCTCAAACCTTAAGACCAGGATCTAACAAAGAACAAAATAACAATACAATCTTATGTTAAAGAACATATCCTCAGTTTACAAAGCAATTTGTGAAATTCTATGCATATTTCTAATGTAAATTAACTTCACTTGATATGCAAAAGAATGAGCATGCCAACAATCCTGAATGGTCACTGCTCACACTCCTTGGTAACAGTATTTCCTCTTACCAGGTAGATTAACTTTTGGTGCTAGTATTTATGAATTGAAAGCTCATTAAATGAAAATATCCCGCTTTCTTATTTTAAAAAACAAAATAACACCTGAGCAAATTGGAGGAACTAATTGGCTTCATTCAATGATTCATGAATCAGGCAGCATTCCATCTATCAGATAGAAAGGAGCTCCAAAGAGCTGAGAAAAGGAAAGGTTTTCAAAGGCAAAAAAGAGAGGGACAAGGAAATCATAAACAAAAGAAACAATTATTTCAGGCAAGACTACCTTCCTTTGGGGGATGAAAGGGGGTCTATCAGGACCTTACCAATGCTGACCAGGAAATTCCAGATTGACTAGGTAAAGATTACACTCCTGGGAAAGGCTGAAACTGCAATTAATGAAGGTATTAAATCTTGGTTTGGTTTCCTGGGATTAACACAAGATACTCCAATTGGGCCTATTATTAGCTCTTTTTTAACCCTTACCATCATCAGTTAACTAAACAAAATATGTGATAAATTAAACATACAATGCAAAACACTGCAGCTTCATTTCCGTGTGGATAATCAAACAGCGCTTAGTGAACAGGATAAAAGGAGATGCTATTCATCCTACTGTCTAATTATTTTTGATGCTAAGATGGTTCATTTCTTTTACAACAGTGTTTGAGATAAATATATTTCCATTTGGAAATGAGAATACATATAAAATCAAACAACTATTCACTATAAGAACAGAAAAGCAAGAGCTATATACAAGTCACATGGAGGTGTACATCTGAATTTTTACCCACGGAATTAAAGATAACGTGTTTACAAAGAACAAAAAAAAATTAAAGTATATATGACTGAAAAATAAGACAAAATGATGAAATGATAAAAAAAAATTCCACATTGTGAGGGAAAATAAAGTTTTAGAGCTGAAGACAAATTTAAAGAGCTAGATAAATTCACTGTATTAGAAGCTGCAAATTTCAGAATTTCACACTTCTCTTAGTTAATTTGCTTATTTATTATGTTTTAAATGTTAGATTTTTTCCATGACCCAGTCAAGTTCTAGATTCACTCTGTACTTAGCTGCTGATTTTATTTTTTTATAATCTCTTCTGTTGGACTTTATGGCCCCTTCGAGGAAACAGAACTCAAAGCCACTGGCCCAGACAAGAATTATTAGACCCTTATCATCGCCCTACCCTTCTCATTGTAATGCCCTTTCCCCCACTTTGATTAACCTGTCCCACTCCTTCCTGCCCCACTAGGAAAGGTTTGTGACTCCCTACCTGCCTGTATAGGGACAATATAAGCCCCTAAACAAACAGCAAGGATATTGGAAGACACCATGTTTCCGCAGCTAATCAGCAGGTCAGCAGGTGTATCCCGAGACTGTTCCTTTTGTTATAAAAATAACCATGACCACGTGCCCAGGGTCAGCGCTCCCTGATCATAGGGAAGACATCCCACTGCACTAGCATTTAATTCAATCACTTTAGCTTCTTTCAAATACTTAAACCATGTAATAATCATTTCAGACCTTAATCACACTCCCTCTTCTTGAAGTAGATACTCCTTTACTACTGAGTATCTACCTAACTCCTACTTACTTTTTGATTCTGTAAATATCATTTTCTCAGGCAGGCTATTTTTAGATTCCTCAATCTAATGTTAATTTTAACATATAGTAATTTTGTTTGAACAATTTTTCTTCAGAACTGTCATAATACATAATAACATACTCTTAACATATAAATATTTCTTTATATAATACCTATCTCATATTTGGATGGTAAAATCTATAATAATAGGACTGCAATAGCTTTTTTCTATTAAAAAAACTTTGTGAATCCTAGCACATAATAAGCATTCGATATATTTTTGAGAATGACCAAAATAATCAAATGATGAAGATAATTGAAATCACCCAGAAGTAAGGGAAAAGCCAAAAGGAAATGTAAATGATTATATAAAATACGGATGGAATAGGAATAATAATTTAAATATTAATATTTATGTTTGATGAAAATAAAAAAAATTAACAAAAGAAAAAAGTTTCAGATGTATAAAAGAGGTTTTGATTCTATAAATCTAAGAGACTACATGGTGAGATCTAAGGGACTCACCACCGAGCAGGGAAAACTGAGGAAAATGTAAAACTATGAAAACCTGGTTGAAATTTGATGAATTTAAGAGCAAGATTCAGGAAATTCTCTAAAATGAAAAAAAGACCAAATTCTGTACATGTCTACACATTTACTATTTTTAGATTATTCATAGTCTTGTAAAGATGACTTGCTTTTATAGTATTTCAGAGAAACATAAAAGAATGCACTATTTAAAGGTATTTTTATTTTTAAATTTTTTTCAGGTCTTTTTGTCTTTTTAGGGCTGCACCTGTGGCATATGGAAGTTCCCAGGTTAGTGGTCCAATCAGAGCTGCAGCTGACAGCCTACACCAGAGCCACACCAATACGGGATTTGAGCCATGTCTGTGACCTGCGCCAGAGCTCACAGCAACACCAGATCCTTAACCCACTGAGCGAGGCCAGGGATGGAAGCCACGTCCCCATGGATGTTAGTCAAGTGTTAACCACTGAGCCATGATGGGAACTCCTTTTTTTTCTTTTTTTTTGTCTTTTTGCCTTTTCCAGGGCCACTTCCCACTGCATATGGAGGTTCCCAGGCTATGGGTCCAATTGGAGCTGTAGCCACTGGCCTACGCCAGAGCCACAGCAACGGGGGGATCCGAGCCGAGTCTGCAACCTACACCACAGCTCATGGCAATGCTGGATCCTTAACCCACTGAGCAAGGCCAGGGATCGAACCTACAACCTCATGGTTCCTAGTTGGATTCGTTAACCACTGCACCACTTTGGGAACTCCTCTTTTTTAGACATTTTATTCATTGCAGCTTTAAGATAAAAAAATATTTTAACATGACAAAAAACTTTCTTTTTGCAGTTTCATCTTTGAAGTCTATATGTGTGTGCATGTGTGTGTGGTATGTGTTGTGTGTAATATAAATGTATTGTGAAACATATTTTAAGGTTCTCTGGTTTTTTTAGTAGAGGGAGAGCTGACAACCCAACTTGCCTCTCCTATGTTTCTGAAGAGAATGCGTGCACCTGGGCCATGAATGATTTAATATTACAAATTCTACTGTATAATAGATCATAAGGGTATAAATAGTAATAAAATAGAGAACATATTTTTAATTTACAAAACTAAGAATAATCAATATTGAGGGTTTAAATTATCCCTTTTCTTTAGTGCTATCTAAAATTAGCAATGTGTCCCCCAATTATTAATTCTAGGAGTCTATGACATTAATGATTCATCATACTTCTGCTGGTATTTTTCTGTAAAATGTCTGAGTTTTTTAAGGCAATGCCATTGGATTCGGAAGTCATCTGCATAAGTCTCCAATTACCTACATATGGCCTTTTAAGTAATTAAAGATTTAAACTGAGTTATTTTATGAGAAAATGGGGCATCTCTCCAGGTAATCAAAATTGCATAAGCAGACCATACATTGATATTTTTAAATTAACAACTTTTACTTCTACAATACTGTCCTCTCTCAAAGGCCTGAATTTTTCCAAAGCATCTAGAAATATCCAGGGAATAGAATACTTTTGAGCATTTCTTCCTCCATGCATTTCCTATCATTCATTTAGCCACTCCTCTTATCTAACTCTATTTACCTCAGAGTTCATTGACAACACTGAATTCTTGTAATCTGCCTCAAAGACTTTTAGCCCGTTTAATACCGAAAATGGGCAAGGAGATGCATCCTGACTGAAAGACAACCCTGTTCATGGTGCATATCTGAGATACAACCACCAATTAGATTGTCAAATCAACTTCCTAAATCACAACTCTTGATAGGGTCAAGTTTTACTCATAATTTCAAGGATACCAGCAATGATGTAGCATAGGTAAAGCAGAAAGAGGTCCAGGACACCCTGACTGGTTCTCTAGGTACTTCCTTCTTAAAGCAGACACGGGTTCTCTGTGTTACAGATTCTAAGTAAGGTCTGTGGGTCTTCTCATGTGATGGTAATCAATCAGGTTTATCCAACATCTTTGTTTTATAATAAGAATGTTACATTGTTTGCATCATATTTTCCAGAGTACCCTGTCATAAATCACACAGATTGTAGTTTGTGTTCTGTTAATAATACTGAACCTTTGACATCATGTAGTGAGATTCCACAAGTAAAAATCTCTGCCTAGCAAATATCATTTGTCTGTTTACTGGGTGATAAAATTATCAAGAGAATTAGACTGGGTCAGTGGCTTTCTTTCCCTGGGGGTATATTCTTCATAATCAGAACAGAAATGGATCATAGCTCTGCTGTTTTAACTTCATTCTTCACTGGGTAAATTAATATGCCTAATTTTAGGGTGAAATAATTGCAGCACATATATCCACATATTTGCGGCTTTCTCAAAAAAGCTGTACAAATATAAAACATTTTTGATTTCCATCTACCTGACTCTTTAGGGTGTCTCTAGTAATGTGTTTCCACTATTTCTTTTAATTCTGTGTGTCTAAAAGAAAACTCATTTTCACCTCCAAGAAAATTATTTCATTGTGATCTGTTTGATCTATCCACTGCTTTTTATTATGATAATTATTTTCTAGTCACTCAAAATAAAAACTACAGGACTATGAAATGTATTTTATGTATGTAGAGAATCAAAGCCTAAAAAACTTCTGAGTTTAACTGGCAAGTATATTCAAAGGTTTTCACAATTTCAAAAGATTTGACAATTAATTCATTTGACAATTAATTCATCACTTTATTTGCATTATCTGGGGAAAATAAGCCATTTACAATACTGTTCAATTGCTACATATTATTTTTGTCATGTTCATATGATGACTGATTCCCATTATAAAATTGATTTTTATTCCTATTTTCTATATGTGAATGGATTTATTTGCTTTCCTAGGATGTACAGATATCATTCAGTATACAATGTGATGAAATTAATATCTTTCAGGCTTCATTTGATACTACAAAATGTTTCATCTTCTCCCAGTGATAATATACAGTTTTCTAATTTCAGTTAGATTGTTGTAATTGCAGTACACAACTCATATTTAAATGTTAATGGAGTGAAATTGCTCCCATCCATATTTTAAGAGGTTTAAACATGTGCAGTTCAGAAACTCCAGGAAGCATGGAATTTTTAAAAGATTTTAAAAAAATCAGGATATTTCAACTGAAAAATTAAGTACAAACAATTTCTCTAATGGAAATGCTCAATCCTTATTTTTCTAGTGAATGCAAATTTATAGTATAACATGCTGCTAGTTTGTAATGAATGTCAAGGAAATATCAAAATCACACACCAGAAGTCTATACATCTTATTTTTTTCCCATTTGCTAGTTTTAATGTGTGCAGAATATCTTCAAATATTAAAGGAAATAAAATTAATGTAATTTTAATTTGGTTAATTTGCTGTAAACCTTGTAACATTGATATTTTTACTAGATGACATCTAATTTCATAACTGATTGTGGTATTATGATTTGTAAGAAATAAATATTTGGTCTTCAATTTGGTTTCTGGCATAGAGCTTCTAAAACTGTAGGAATTTCCTAAGTGATAGGAGCAAAAAATTATCTTAATATTCATAACAAATCCCTTCAATTGCATATGAGTTGATTTTAATAAGGTCATTTTTGGATTGCACCTAAAGATGAGGGGTGGTTGCCAAGGGAAGCAACCATGTGACTGAAGTGTTGGGAATAGGAAAGGGGCTGGAGGCTGAAATCAATCCCAGTGGCCAATGATTACATCAACTCTGACTATGTAATGGAAGCTCCATAAAAGCTTAGGTTCAGAAAGCTTCCAGGTTGGAGAACAGCTGGAGGTATGGGCAGAGTAGCAAGCTTAGCGAGGGCATGGATGTTAATTGACCTTTCCTCATACCTTGCTGAATACCTCTCTTCCATCTGGCTATTCCTGAATTATGTCCTTTTATAATAAGCCAGCAGTCTAGTTAGTAAAATGTTTCTCTGAGTTTTGCAAGCCACTCTTGCTATTTAATCAAACCTGAAAAGAGGGCTGTTGGAAAGTCCAGTCTATGGTTGGCTGGTCATAAGCCCAAGTGACAATCTGGGCTTGCAGTTAGTATCTGAAGTTGGTGGGGAAGGGTGATCTTATAGGACCTAATCCTTAACTTGTGGGGTCTGATGCCAGATCCAGGTAGATTAATTAATTGTAGGACACCAAGCTGATGACAGAGAGTTGCTTGGTGTTGTGGGAAACCCCCCTCCCAATCCCTCCTCCACATACACACCTCCACACTGGAGTTGGTATTAAATTATTTTACTTAAATAATAGAGTATTTTCCATTGCTCCCCTATAAAAATGTGTCAATATTTGTGGGCTCAAGCTAAGACCAAGTTTGCTCTTCTTCTATCTTTTGGCTTTATACAGGCCCTCAACTCATTAGATGGTACCCAGCCTTACTGGTGAGAGTGAAGTTTACTTACCAATACTCTCATTCTATCAATTCAAATGTAATCTGTTTTGGCAACACCCTCACAGACAAACACAAGAAATAATATTTGTTTTACCAGTTGGTTAGTTATCTGCAAATATTTTAACCCACTTAAGTTGTCACATAAAATTAACATACAAATGTTTAACATATACCTGAAAAAGTGCTTAACAACACTGATCATCAGGGAAATTGAAATCAAAACTGTAATGATGTATCACCTCACACTTATAGGATGTCTATTATCAAAAAGACAAAAGATAAAAAGTGCTGGAAAGGATGTGGAAAAAAGGTAACATTTGTATACTGTTGGTTGGAATGCAAACTAGTCTAGATACTGTGGAAAATAGTATAGGAGTTCCTCAAAAATTTAAGAATAGAACTACTGTATAATACAGCTCACTTCTGGGAATATATTTGAAGGAAAGAAAACACTATATGGAAGAGATATCTGCATCCTATGTTCATAGTGGCATTATTTACAGTAGCCAAGACATAGGAACAACCTTAGATACCACTGATGGACAAATGGATGATAGATATAGATATTATTCAGCCATAAAAATGATGTAATCCTGCTACTTGTGATGACATGGATAGACTTGAGAGCATTATGGTAAATGAAGAATGAGAAATATAAACATTATATGAACTCACTTAGATGTGGAATCTACTACAAAACAAAACAAACAAAAAAAAAATAGGAAAAGAGATTGAACTGTGATTGCCAGAAGCAAGGGTGGGATAGACAAACCAGGATGAAGGTGATCAAAAGGCACAAACTTCAAGTTCTAAGATAAATAGTAAATGAGCACTGGGAACATAATTTACAGCATGATTATTATAGTTCACACTGCTGAACTATACATATACGATTATTAAGACAGTAACTCCTGAGTTCTCATCACAAGGGAAAATATAGGAAGGTAGGTAGAGAGATAGGGAGGGAGGGAGGGAGATAGGTAGATAGATAGAGACACACATGCTATTGATAGATATTAACTAAACTTATTGTGATAATAATTTCATGGTATATGTGAATCAAGTCAGATTGTTTTTCTATACACCCTAAATTTACACAATGCTATATGTCAATTTTGTCTCAACCAGAAGGAAAAAAAAATGTTCTAGGCTTTTCCAGTAAACACTGGTGAGACAATTCTTTTTTAAAAGATAACTCTGATTGTCTCCAGGAAACAGGAGTTAATTATGAATAAGACCCTATGTTACTGTATCATTAATTATGTTTTTCTCTCTGCTATATACCTCTAGAAGTTCATTAAAACATTGAAATTATTTAAATACTTGACTCTGTTGAGAACATAATAATTTATACTTTGTCTCATGCAGAGGTTTATATTGTTTAAATGTCTAAGGAATGAAATGCATAAATAAGATCCCATTAGAAAAAATATTAAACAAAATCTTAACTTTATTTCCTGTATATCATAAGTTTCTGAGGCTTCTCTATTACTTGGCTGTAACTTATGCTTTTTTTTTTTTTGTCTATTTAGGACCACAACCACAGGATATGGATGTTCCCAGGCTTGGGGTTGAATAGGAGCTGCAGCTGCCAGCCTACCCCACAGCCACAGCAACAAAGGATCCAAGCCATGCCTGTGATGACCTACACCATAGCTCATGGCAGTGATGGATCCTTAACCCACTGAACAGGGCCAGGGATTGAACCTGCATCCTCATGGACACTAGTTAGGTTTGTTATGGGAGCTCTTAGGATTGATTTTGCAAAGAATTTTTAATATCTAAAGCAGCTGTAATTTTTTGAGACCTGTTACTTCAAGCCTAGTATTTAAATATTGTACCATATAGTCCTGTAATTTTAGTGTTATTTTCTCTAAACTCTGCCATGTTTTATTTCTAAATCGGGCCTTCTAAATTGGGTGAGAAAACACATTTTCAAGACTATACTAGAATCCTTCCCAGAGCTGCTTCCCTCACAGTGCCATTGACTATTGTATATACAGGATATTAATATCAATGTGAAATTTATAACAATTTTATGGAGTGAAAAGAAAAAAACCAGTCCTATGGAATTTGTAATCCAGGTGGTGCAGCATTGAAAAACAGAATATCCTTGAATAGATTTAACTTTAGAATTAATGACAGCTATTTTGTAAAACTCTTAGTTAGAATCAACATCTAATACTTCAAAAATGCCTCAAAGCTAACAATTTCAACGTTACCCATTTTTTCCAAATATCAACTAGAAACATTCCAAAATTTCATTGTCCATTATCTTTTACTCTCATCTATTCCATGCATTTGAATTTTTAAAAAATTACAATGATACTAAACGTTTAGAAAACTTTACACTGATTCAAGACAAACTTCACCAAATTAAATCTTTTTTTAGTAGTTACATAATTGCTTTTGTCTAATTAGTGGCCTTTTATTCTCATTCAATATATTTTGTATTTCATCTCTTCAAACTCATCAGTATTGTTTAATATGGAGATAATAGTGAACCTTAGTACAATGAACTGCTTCTAGGGAACATTTTCTTTTATTTCACTGCATGACATTGCACAGTCTTTATAGTGCATTCACGTGAAATGTGCCTGGTGATCCTAGTAGGTGATCCCTGCAGTGAAGTTAGAGCCTTGCTGTCATAAGAAGCAGCATATGTTTTCTACTCTCAACTTGGAAGGATGATTTTCTGACAACTGACACTGAAGATGCATCATTAAATTGGCTTAAATTGCTTGACTGCATTTTTAAGGAAATTCAGAATACTGTACCTTTCTTTGAAAATGAAGATTACCTAACTTATGCTTAATTAAACCTCTCAAATGTATTTTAGAGACTAATCATCCTTTATGCTTTTAAGTTGCATAGCTAGGCAATCTAATCTTGGAATTTACTTATAAGAGCCCATGTATTTTTTTTTAAAATAATGAGTTTAAATAAGTTACTACGAGCAAGTAAAACTTTTTTTTAATTTATATTTTACATACTTATGATTATTTCCTATCTATGCCTTTTATAAAATTCTTTAGTGAGGATAATGGCCACCCAAACCCAACATTTGCTCATTGATATTATTTCTCTGGAACTGGAGAGCGGTAATAGATAAAGTAAGGAGATGGAATGGGGAAGTTCTTGCTGGTAGTTATGTGAAGAGAGGAAAGACAACTCAAGACCTTCTAGGCTTTGACCGAATTGGTGATCTATGGGGAATTTCATGATGAGACACATAACCTAACTCATGTTAAATAACTCTTTACTATGTTAGAACAAAGTTTAAGTAGCAAAGGTGGAAACAAGGAGGTTACTGGAAGTGTCTACAATAATACAGAGAAAAGATAATGGTCAAGGTTGGGTGGTGGCAGTCATAGCAGGAAAGTAATGGAAGCATGGAAATATTATGAAGTGAAGCTTGCAGACCTCTAGGTGAACTGGATATGCAATCTTGTATGTGAGAGAAAAAGGAAGATTTTGGATGGTTCTGATTTTTTTTTTTTTTTTTTTTTTCCTGGCTTGAGCACCTGGAAGGATGGTGTTGCCACAAACTGAGATAAGGGGAAATTCAAGGCAAAGGTCTTATCTTGGGGAAAGTATTAGAAGTTCATTGATGAACATATTGAATTTGAGATGCCTATAAAAAGACCCAATTTTAGAGGTAATTGGATAAACCAGTCTGGACATGGAAAAACTATGCACACATAAATCTGGATATACCAGAGCCTAGGTCATAAAGTCAGGCAGAGATCACTCAGGGAACATGTGAAAATAGAGAACAAAAGGACCAAATTCTTAAATCTAAGACATTCCGCCATTTTGGTATGGGAGTAATGAAAAGGACAAACAATAAAATGAATGGGATAGAAGTAAAGCTGGACAGGTGAGGTCTCCTTGAAGTCACGTGAATACATTAGAGAAAAATTATCAAGGTATCAAATGTTTGTGGTTAGATCAAGGTCAATTTTATAAAGAAAATTTCTCTATGTTTAGCAATGTGAGTTTGAAATATATAAATATCTGAGTTATTTAAACAGCAAAAATTTGGAGGTGTGATTTTTATTCAGTCTAATTGTTTTGGGTGCATTAATTCAATGGCTTTACAAATCAATTAGACTAAAATAAATCAGTTAATATATAGCCATTTAACGATAACATAATCACAATTACATTAAAGAATAATGGTAATTTGGCTACAGTCTTGGATAGATTATAGAATAGACATTCAGTTATAGACTTTTTTTTTTTTTTGTTTTGCTTTTTAGGGCCACACCCATGGCATATGAAGGTTCCCCGGTGAGAGGTTGAATCAGAGCTATAGCTGCCGGCCTAGGCCACAGCCATAGCAACGCAGGATCCAAGCTGCATCTGTGACCTACACCATAGCTCACTGCAATGCTGGAAACTTAACCCACTGAATGAGGCCAGGGATTGAACCTGTATCCTCATGGATGCTAGTCAGATTTGTTAATTACTGAGCCACAACAGGAACTCCAATAGTCATTTATCTTTGTAACCCTTTATAATTGTTAAGGTTTTCCATACTGTACCTCTCCTTCCTGTTATCAAGCACAAAATTTTCTGCAGGCTGGTTCAATTGCTAACAATCTGTCATGCTTATTTCATTAATATGATAAAGTTTTAAAGTGTTTGCACTTAATATTTTAACATGTTTTTGAAAAATAAATGCTTGAATAAAAAGTAAGATGCATATAACCTACGAAGTCAATAGAATTTAATTCTGCTAAATATTATTATATGTATTGAGAATCTATTGTGTGCAAATGTCAAAATTAGTTTCTCCAGGAGATACAAAAGTGAATTTTTAATAAAAGAAAAAAAATGTCATTGCTTCCGTCTTTGCCCATATGAAGGAGACTAATGAATGGGGAGCGGAGGAAGATAATGAATGCCTTGTGGAAAGTCAATACTTTGGTGATATTGGAATTTCCTTTGTGTTATGGTTGCTTTCACTCTCTGACAGACTTTTTCAAAGTATTCAGCAAAGAAAAAATTGTTTAAATCACTGGTCTTCATCTCATCATTGCTGTAAGATATAGGCATATTTAAATAGTTCTGATAAACATATTACTTAGAGATTAAGCATAGAAAATTATCCTTCTAGGAAGGAGGAGCTAGTACGTATGGGCTGAGAAATGAGACATATCTTACTGTTCTGTTTTCTCAGTTTCTTCTGCATTTGCAGCTTTTCTCTCTTTATATCTATATACATTCAAAATAATCTCCTTAAATTTCTTTTTCTCCACCAATCACAGTTTTGGTAGACAAATTATGTGAGTCAGTCCACAGGTTACCATGTGCCTTTATTATTGTGACAATAAATCTTTTGGAAAAGGAATCAGTTGGTTTAAGTAGATATAAATGAGAACTGCTATGATAAAAAGGTAAGGGTACAATGTCCTTCAGATAGAAAACCAGTTCTATACATAAAAAATATAGGTAGAAGACCAAGAAGAAAAGGGTACAGAGGAAAGGAAGAAAATGTCATTGCTTCTTTATCCATAATAATAATTTTCCTCTATTGATGGATATTAAATTTTCTAAAAAAAAATCTGTCTTCTCAGTTCAGATTTAGATTTTTTTCTCATATACTAGGTACTTCATATTACCAACCATGTTTTTTCTTTCTCTCTGAATAATTGTCCTCTATCAGTGTTTCTCAGTTGTAATAAAAACAAAGCTAAAATAGCATTCTTTGAATCTTAACTAAGGTGGACCCTAAGAACTATGTATTGATGTCTGCACATGCTTGCTTTTCTTCTCCGATGGTTTCCTTTTTTTTTTTTTTTTTTTTTTTTTTTTTGCTTTTTAGGGCCACACTCCCATGGCAAATGGAAATTCTCAGGCAAGGGGTTGAATCAGACCTGCATCTGCCGGCCTACACCACAGGCACAGGAACACCAGATCGAGCTGTATCTGCAACCTATACCACAACTCCTGTCAATGCTGGATCCTTAACCCACTGAGCAAGGCCAAGGATTGAATCCATGTCCTCCTCATGGACACTAGTCAGGTTTGTTACCAATGAGCCACAACAAGAACTCCAAAAATGTTTTTCTTATTATGTCAACACCTTTAATTTTCTTTTGTTTCCAATTATACAAATTATACAAATCACAGATACAAAATTTAATTTTCCCACTTTCCCCCAATTTTACAACCATCACATCTTCTATTTTTTGAAGCTCTGCATTTCCTTCTCCATAAAATTATTTTTGATGGCTGATCACATTTCATCTTTGCTCTTAAGAAAGGATTTAGAAGAAAACAGGTGATACTGCTGACCTAAGCTCTATTCATTTTTGAGCCCTGCTGTTAATGCATTCTGTTAAAGAGAAGGTTGCAAAAGTGAACCCAGTATATTAATGCAAAAACTATTCATTTGGCAAAATCATTCATGTGAAAAATGTGTAAGCAAATGATATCAAGTGAACCATTTACTTATAAGCAAAAGCTGTCACTAATGCTTCACCTATCATCTTGCTAAAAGTTTCTGGCTTCAAATATATATTTATATTTTTCTCTAATAATGGAGTATTTCTTAACACAGAAATGTGTGCCTAGATTAATGGTGGGAGGGAAGAATGACTTATTGACTCATGAATTCCAGACTACCACAGAACATTTTAACTCAAACAGCAATTGAGTTAAAATTACCCAACCTCGCTCCTGGCCTCAATTTTGCCTATTCTGGGCCAGTAGGACAGTAGTATACTGGAGTCAGTGTTCTGCATGGTAAGAGTATAAACTTGTGTTTTCTGGAAATCAGAGGTTATAAGGAAATCTATATACTATAAGAAATACGGATTTGGGAAAATATCTATTAAAAATGAAATACTATTCAGATCACTGAGTTGGAGGAAACATTAAATTATTTTACAATTTTCTATTTCCATAGTTTTTGGTGTTCTCCCCCCCCCCCCAATTCATTATAGAGGATTCTTGTTGAATTTAATTCCACCTTATTTTAAATTTAGTGTTTTTGAATAAGATTTTTCACATGATGTTTCTCATCTTGACACTTTAATATGATACAGAAAATGCACATATTTTTATATTTGCTTATCATTCTTTAAATAAATACTGATTGAGCATCAACTCTATATGTTGGACATTGTTACTGGTGCTGGTGACATTGATGATTTATACTGAAGGTCAAAAAAACCCAGACCTTGTAGATTACAAGGAGCCTTTGAAAGCTTCCAGCCAAAGCACTTCATTTTACCACCAGAAAAGCCTCTTTATCACTTAAAGGGTTCCTGATAAAAGAAATAGATGATTTTCTCCCTGTAGTTATGATGCAATACTTCACAGGCCCTATATTTGCACAGTGCTATTAGTTAGAGTTTTTAGTTTTGTTCCTTATATAGTCCTCTCCTCATCCACATTTTTTAAAGAAATCATAAGACCTGCAGTAGTTAGAATGCATTTTAATATCGTTGTAGTCAAGTTGAAAACTATATTCGTACTATTTTGTTTGTTTTCAAGAAAATGATGCTATTACAAGAGAGTAGATCTCTTCACTTCCAGCAGACCAATGTCAAGTAGAAAAGTTTCACTATTGTGGGTCAGAAAGAAAGTAATGAAAACAGTGTTTATGAAAATACATAAGATCTCAAATTATATGTTCTTTAAGCCCTTTCTCATTAATTCTTTCTCAACAGCTTACCTTCCTCTAAAAAAGCAACTATTACATCTAATATAAATGTATCAGAGGTTGGAAAATAGACTTAAATAATCTTCCTATCCATATACTTCTTCAAATTGATAATATTTTATGTTTGGCACTCTGTAATACGATACATACAAAATATATAATGGGTGAGTGAAAATTAATATTCTTATTTTGCACATATATACTGGCTTAAATTCAACGTTTTGCTTTGTTTTCTTTTGTGACGTGCAGTAGCTACAAGGTACTTTTAAGCATTTCTAAAGTTAGTAGTTATTTACTACACTGATATATGTATGTGTATATGTATATATATGTGTGTATGATACATTCACATACACATGTATAGAATAAAGAACTGTGTTCCCCCCTGGAAGTGAATTCAAGTTACTGGGATAGGGAATAATAATGTTTGTTTATTTACTATTAGTTCTATTTCAGAAACTTTATTGTATAAAGTTATTATATAATTTTATTATATAATTTATATATACTATATCATTTAATAGGGATCTATTAGAAAACTTTATTTTCATTTTATTGATGAAAAACACGTATCTGTAAAAGTTTGTTATCTCCCCAATACAAATGATCTTATCCAAACATTAGACTTAGATCTGTGCTTCCTTATAGATGTATAAATACTTGACCACATACAATATTGTATATCAAAGGGCAGACAATACTGTTTAAACCAAATTAAAAATTTGCTGTGGTAATCATTCTTAGGGAGTTTCTGTCATGGTGCAGCAGAAACGAATCTGATTAGGAACCATGAGGTTGTGAGTTTGATCCCTGGCCTAACTCAGTGGGTTAAAGATCCGGCGTTGCCATGAGCTGTGGTGTAGGTTTCAGATGCAGCTTGGATCTGGCAGTGCTGTGGCTGTGGTGTAGGTCAGGCAGCTGTAGTTTGGATTATACCCCTAGCCTAGAACCTCCACATGTCGCAGGTGTGGCCCTAATAAAGCAATAAATAAATAAATAGATAAAATAATCATTCTTAGATGTAAGCAATCATTACTTATATTTTCAATTGCAACACAGTAATTCAGAAATTGTAAAAAACAAACAAACAAACAAACAAAACCCATCAAGATATCCCAAAGCATATTTTTCCCCTGAAAAAAAGATTAGCATGTTGGATTTTTTAATAACAGGAATTGATTCTGCTTTCTGATATGATGGACTGAAAACTGACTGGTATGAAATTTACTGTAAAACAAATGAAAAAAACCAAAAACATACAGATAATGCAGAGGTTGCCTAGGGCACAGAAGCAGAAAGACTGTGGTAGAAGACACACATGCACTTTGAGGATGGGGAAGTAAACACATCCCTGCATGTCCACAGGTCTTAATCTGGAACCAGGAGCAATCCATGTCGTGAACATAGTACCTGCCTGCCACACACTGAGAAGGCCAGTCTTTCCCTCCTGGTAGACCGGAAAGAGAAGCTGAGCAACTATGACACTGAAAAGATTAGAAGAATTTCAGAAGGGAAAGAGCTAAAGAGAGGTTTCCAAACCAGGCCCTTCCACATTTTGACTGGACCACTAAAAATATTGCACACCATCTGGTTCTACAGAAATAAAGTCACTAGTCATTGAAGTCACTAACCTGAAAGGAGTTCAGGGTGGAGAATAAGAATGAGGTACTCTGAGCTCTGGGGAAAGATAACAACAACAAAAACTGGTGTAACAGGTCTTCAGATAGTTAGGTATTTTCAGGAGAAAATTTTATGAACCCAGTTTCTTGCATCTTCTCATGCTTAGAAAAGCACTAACAGTATTAATGTTGTCAGTTGTCCCTCGTGACTAATAGCAACCTTCCATGGAGATGTGTGCTTTATTACATGTACCCCCTTCCACTTCCGAACAATTCCTTAGAGCTATCTGAGATGCTATCTTGCAGGCTACAGATCTCAGTAAACCCCCAAATAAAACTGCAAGTCACAGCTCTCCTGTGCATTTTTTTTTTTTTTTTTTTTTTTTTTTTTTCAGCTCACAGACTAAACCTAAAACCATGGGTGAACCAGATTCAAACCAGCCTAGTTAAAGGAACTGGATCTGAAGTGGGACCAGAGATGCTGCTTAGGAAGCAGTCCACAATTTAAGCCTAGCTAAATACTTCCTGCTAAAATTGAGTAAAAAATGCTGACCAATATAAAATATTAATAATAATATTAGGACACAAAAGCTCCACAACTTAACCATTTTTATTATCAAGGACACAATCAAAATTAACTGATATATGAAGAAACAAAAATGTGATACATTCTCAAGAGCATAGAATGCTAATTTAGTCCAAAAGCTAATTGTCCAAAAACTCCAATTGAGTTATCTCATCTGAAATAAATAAGATGTTGACACTAACAGACATCTTAAAGCATCTTTTGTAACTATTCTCAATTGAACATGGTTTCGGTGAATGCAAATTTCACAAAGGACTCTCAAATCTCAGGAGAGAAATAGAGACAACAAAAAGGAACCAAATGGACATTCCTGGACTAAAAAAATATTAATAATAAGATAAGAAATAAAAAGCTCAGATTGAACAAAAGATCAATGCTACTCTCAGATTGTTATCCTTGCAGGAAAACTTGTTTAGGTCACATCACCATAAAATGCAAATGAAATGGTGTTTCAGCATGCAGTGAGAAGTATTCAGACAGGATCACACTCAGTGATCTTCTGTCAAAAGAAAGCTAACATCAAAGTTTTCTCTTACTAATTTGAGTTTTGAAGCTATTGAATAAAATAGGACTGCTGTTAGAAAAGGGGAAAATGTTATTGAACAAGATTAAAGAGATAAGATGATGAAGCAGTTCAGTTCTCTCATTAGTTGTATTTTAAAATTCAAGACTGAATGTATGCATATGAAGAATATGCACTTATGATAAAAAGTTGGGAAGCATCTCAATATCAGAAATCTAGAGTAAGGATAAATCAATTCACACATGATGAGAGGGTTTAAAAATAACGACAAAAAGGAAGTAGTGTTTATGAAATTTCAGAAGATAAATAATTCTTACTAGGTGAGAGAGAGTGGGTATTTAAGGGTCCTGAAGATCTGCTAAGTTGTAGAGAATAACAAAATCAGTGTCATCATTGAAGATTAATACTCAGCAATACAGCTGCCTATCATAGAAGAATATTTAACTCTTCTATATTTTGAAAATTGTAATTATAGTTTTGCTATTACCACCAATCGCATGATGTCATATTTATGGATATATTTTTAAGTATACTTGTAACCATATCAATAGTATGATTTCCTAGAAGTCCTTGTCTGAAAGCTTACTGAATTTTTAATTCCTTATTAGAGAGAAATAAAACTTCCCCAGATCTGCCAGGGCTCCTGAAAAGTTCTAGACTCCTGAGACTTTTCATATAACATGCGAATTGTATCTGTAGCCATTTGTCTACTGATTTATTTTGATGATTTGAATAATAATTAAATCTATTACCTCCCTGAGAATGAAGGGTTTTCAAAATTAAGCTTTTGGAGGTTAGGAAGACAAGGGAGCCGGCTCCCTAGGCAGTTAAAGGGAGCCAGCTCCCTAGGCAGTTATGTGTGAGAAGGGATAAAGTCCCAGAACCTGCAGAGATCTCTAGATCTCAAAAAGGAGATGGACTCTCAGGCCGCTGCAGATACTTTATTTACACACCAGTAAATGACTTAAGGAAACCCCCTCCTTCCTCTTCATAAACAAAGAAAAAAATTATTTTCCCTAATCCTCACCTATGTATCTCTTGACAACCCATACAGGATATCTGACATGGCTCTTTCTGGGTTGCCCAGGAGTAAGTACTGGGGCAAGGGTACAACAAAGTTGTCTACCCTGAAGTAATTATGATGAATCCATCTCTGATCCAGAACATCTCCTGTGCATATTAAATTTATGTAGATAAAATTAATATAGATGTAGAGTGAGAGTTCAAAACATAAGTATTATCAAAATGTCCACCAGAATGTATCCAATTAACTTCCTTACCAAAATAACATGAGAACATCTTTCACAAAGAGAATATTTTAAATTAAATTCTATTATACTTGATTGACAGCATATTTTAATTAAATTATTTTAATATATTAATAATAGAACTTTTAATTAAATAAATTATAGTTTAATTAAATTAACATGAAAATATATTTTCACCATGCTAGGTGAAAGCTGATATCACATTTTAATTTTTATTATATTTCCTAGAATATAAAAATACTTATGCTAGTTCTAAGCCTCAACTTGATGACATTTTGTTAAAAATCACTTCATGTTTTAAGGTGTAAATGTAGATAATGGTGCAAAAGGAGATAAATTTTATTATTGCAAAAGGGGAAAACTTTTGACTATTATAATTCAGAATAGAGCATTTTGTTTCTGATGAATTAATGTAATTTGTTCCTCTTTTTTTGTTTTTTTTTTTTTAGGGCAGCACTTGTGGCATATGGAGGTTCCCAAGCTAGGGGTTGAATCGGAGCTACAACTGCCTTCCTATGCCACAGCCATAGCAATGCCAGATCTGAGCCATGTCTGTGACCTACATCACAGCTCAGGGCAACAACAGATCCTTAACTCACTGAGCAAGGCCAGGAATTGAATCTGCAACCTCATGGTTCCTAGTCTGATTTGTTTCCACTGCACCATGATGGGAACTCCTAATTGGTTCACCTTCTACCTACTTCTTACCAACTTAGATATATTGTATACTTGGGAAGATTATTTTTTGTTTCCTTGTCATTTAACTAAGATTTAAGAATAGATATATCAAACAAATACACATATTGGAATATACATATATATTCTTACACATATTATGTATTCTTAGGCATAAACTATATCTGGGAAGATTAGTTTTTTCTATAATTCTTAAATCCAGTCACAAGGGAAAATATATTTTGACTACAGTCAGGACAATAGAATCCTCCTGGAACATTTTCTTATGTATCCTATCCTTACTTTATCTTGTTCTCCCACAGAGGACCTTATGTTATTTTAATTTAGTCTGTCTATTCTTCTAAATATTTGTTAAATGCTGGAGTTCTAAATTCCAGTTTTACTTTCTAAATTTCTTTCTAGTGAGGAAAACCCAAACCTTAACATCATTAGGTTTTCTTGTATTCTGCAGGACATAAGTTAGTACAGCAGAGCATCTGTTTTTGAATAATTTTCTTTTTCTCAATCTAAAGTACCTTGAGCTCTCTTGACCTACCTTTCTCCAATAATAATAGAGGATGTTTCTCAGAATTTTCCCTAATAGTATTTTCCTTTGTACTAAGTCTGCGAACTGTAGTAAGAATCACACTGTATCATACTGAGCCAAGTGTTTTATTACACTTTTATACCACTATCATTTTGCCTACTACTGTATTGGTATATTGCTAGTATATTTCTTTTTTAAAAATGTAACTACAATAGATTTAGAATTTTTCTGGTTTGTTTTGTTGTTTTTGCTATTTTTTTTTTTTTCTAATTTGATGAATTCATCTTCTGTGGCTAAAACTTCTCAGGGTTTTATTGTCGTTTTCTTTTTCTTCACTTTTTTTTCTTCTTTAGGCCCAAGACCATCCTTGTATTCTCCTAATCTCTCACAAAACAATATAAATTAAGTTCTAGTACCTGTTCATTACTTGACTGTCTAAAATCAATGAAATTTGGGTCAATGTGAGGAGTAAAAAAAATGTTCTAAAAATTTTCACCTGCTTCATACCCTACCTCATAAAACAATGGAAATAAAATTCAAGTGTGCAATACTGGAGACGTGCCTTGTGTAACAATGGCTTTTGTCTTCCAACTTTGCAGCTATCTCTCTAGATGTAAGATTTTCCTTCTCAATTTGACCTGGTAATACTGTTTTTTTTTCTTTCTTTCCATTTTCTTCACCATTTTTTTTTCCTTTATATGTGCATGTGTGTGTGTTTCTACTTATTTGACATTTTTTCCCCAGGTGGATGGCTTAGAATAACTTGATCCTCTATCACACGAATAAAAAGAAATAGAAGCTAAGATTTTTTTTAAAATAAATTATAGCTGATGTACAATGTTTCTTCAATTTCTGTTGTAAAGCTAAGTAACCCAATCACACAGAGTTCTCTGTGCTGTAAAGTAGGTCCCCATTGCCCATCAATTCCAAATATAACAGTTTGCATCACAACACCCTGAACTGCCCGTGTTAACTCTTGAAAGTTTTTAAGAAAATAATAAGTTGCTACAGAGGCACAGACAGAGAGAGGGTGGTACTCAGCTTACAATTATAAATCAGACCATGTAAAGAAATAAGGATACTAAGGAAAAGAGTTTACCCAATGAGACAGAGGAAAAACAGAAATTTTAAAGAGTAGAAAGGAATGATAAATATTCTAGGTACTGAGCCAAGAGAATGGGGTGGTATAGAATAAATGAGGGCAGAACTAGAGGAAAAGTGAACAATAATGTCAAATTCTAAATATGTCTTGTTATTTTCTCTATTAGCTAATTAGTTCAACATATATTTATTGCATTATTATTATTATTATGTTTCAGATTATAAAGAAAAATAAGACATTCCCTAGCCTCAAGGGGCTTACAGCTAATAGATAAAAGTAGACAAATACACATGTAAATAGGTGAAATAATCATCATACCTGTGAGAAACATCTGTACATGATACAGGAAAGAAGGTTACTACCCACACTTTTTGTTGCTGGCGGGTTTGAGGTTAGACGTTAAAGAAATTTATGGAGCAGCCAAGGATTTAAATTGAAACTATGTCAAGAGTATCAAAGGATAAATAAATCTTATTAATTTAGTGTTAGAAAGTTATTGAAGATCTTTAAAAGAGTTGGGAAATAAAACAGATTCAGATTCACACAACTGAAGAAATCAGAGAGCAGGATGACGAGGAGCTAATTAAGCATTCCATGGCTGTGAAGTTATATAACATTCCTCACCTGAGTACAAACGAGATTGATTTTTTGACTGGCTAATATGAATCCTTAATCAGGTATACGTACAGGCCTAAGCTATGTATACATAACTGGAATTATGTTTACAGATCATCAGAATAGTGTAAGCTTTTTACATTACAAGCTTAGCATGTCATACTAGTACCATCCTCTACATGCAGTAAAAGAAAAAGAGTGTGTTAAGAAGGCACTTGCATATAAATATCTGTGTCCGAGACTATCCTAATGTACATAAAGCAATTAAAATATTTATACCATCTTCTATGTAATTTATTCAACAAAAATCAATATAAAATCTACTGAGAAGACAATCTATTTACTAAGTAGCTGTTAAGATGCCAGGGTGGGAGCAGTGACATGGTCATGTCTTGCAATTTGGTGAGAAATTATGGCTTTGAGTCCTGAGTCTACTAAGTCCTGAAATTATTTGATTCATGACCTTGGATATATGACCTATATTGTTATTTTCTTTGTATGTGTTCAGAATAGGACAATGCAAATTGACTTCATGACATAGATATAAGGATATTGGTATGTCTTGGGTACCTTCTTTAACATTTTGCCTCTTCTGCTTTGTTTTCCTTAGTAAACCTCATCTTGCCAAATGATAACTGTCTATCTGATAAGAAGACATATTGGGGGCTCCAGAGTCAGTCTGCATATAAAATATTACTACCATTTATTATTTTCATGATAGGCTTGAATGTTGAGCAAAATACTTTAAAAATGGCACTGTGGAGTTCCTGTTGTGGCTTAGGGGGTTAAGAATCCAACTAGTATCCATGAGAACGCAGGTTCAATCCCCAACCTCACTCAGAGGGTTAAGGATCCTCTGTTGCCAAGAGCTGTGGCGTAGGTCACAGATGTAGCTTGGATTCTGTGTTGCTGTGGCTGTGGCACAGGCTATCAGCTGCAGCTCTGAGTCAACCCCAGCCTGGGAAATTCCATATGCCACAGGCGTGTTAAAAAATAATAATAATAATTAAATTTTTAAAAAATTAAAAATTAAAAACAGCACTGTTATTACTGTAATCAGTGTAATCTCTTTGTATGGTGCTCAGCTCCTTATGTAGCAATATGATAAGCAGGTCTTTCAGAAAGTCATTTGTCTTGCCAAATATCTTAAAGGATTTCTAGTGAAAAAATACTTCCTTAGTTCACTGAAGAATATCATGAAAAAGAACCTATCTGTACTATACAGTCATCAGACTTTAGATAGATCTTGGACCTTGGCACTCACTTCCTTTAGAGAGGTCATATTGGTATGGTGGTGGGAACTGGTAGATATACACAACATTCTTAGCCAGAGACTTAATATTCTTCCAACATGGGCTTTAATAAGAAAGTTATTACTGATTAAGAATTATGAGTTATTCTTACTTATGGATTCTCATATTGCTTTCAGGAGCCCCAAGCTACTGAAAGGTGATCTAATATAACAGGAAAAGAAAGGTCAAACATTCTTTATGTCAAATACTCAGATGGTATAATAACTAGTTGTACACCAGATCCTTGATATTTTGAGTTCTTGATAGGGATGATAATTCCTATTGTGCATTGTTATTGTTGGTATGAGAGTTCAAATATATGTACTAAAGAGTCATTATGTAGTAGAAGCATATATATTCAAAATTTATAAATATGTAAAGTATATATATATACACACACATATATACACACACACACACATATATATATCCCTAACTTTATACATTCAGGAAGAGATATGCACTCACACATAAAAATGGCAGAGACACCCAGACAATTAAATTTCTGAATGTTGATTTAACTTTTAAATTTTCTTTGAACTCACTGAGATGCAAAAAGGAACGTAAATGTGTCATCAGTGTTTTTGGTTCGAGCCTAAGCAAAACGCTCATTCTTCCTTTTAAAGACATATTCAGACTTCAATAATTAAGAATAAAGAATATATTAGTATAGTGGAGATTTAAACTAATAAGTATTTATTAACACTCATTCTCCTAAAGATGTGTATCATCCATAGTCAATTCTAGACTACGTTTCCATGTTAAAAAACGACTACTGCTTTATTTGAAGTTATTATTCCTTTCTCAATTGTGATATAAATATTTCTACCTTCCCCAGTTATCTGGTGAATATATCATCCTTCATACTGACATACTGACCATTATATTGTTGGTCCTTTAAAAGTCTGTTACCTAGCACCTCCAGGGCATTGTGGGTGACACCGTGTAAACAAATATTTTTTTCTCAGTGAAACATGTATGTTCACATTAACACTATAAAATAAAGATTATTGATATCTTCCTACCTTGCAGACATACAGAGGGCTAAAGAGTAAATCCACAGATGAAATATTAGTAAAGTTTTCATAGTAGGCATTATTTGTTATTTTAGATAAGATGTATATGAATAATGTGATGCTAATCCGGTCACATATTCTACTCTGATAGACACCACTATAGATCACAGCAATATTTCCACTGAGTCTTCCATATATTCAGCTAGACAAAAAAAAAAAAAAAAAAAAGGTTCATTTCATTAGGAAGTAACTCTATTTAATACTGTGGATTATAACAACACTTTCCCTTTGTTCTGTTATAGAAGGAACACAGCAAAGTTAATTTTTTTTTCAGATAAGAGTGAAATAATGTACTACCAAAAGCTGCGCATTTAAAAAGAAAAAATCATCTTTCTGTCTCTTGGCAAAATGTGAGTTATGTAGTTACATGAATAAAAATCTTGCAAATTCTTCTGCATAGGCTTTCTATACAAGGAGACACATAGGTGAATTTACTTCCAAAATTCAGAGGAGCAGATATCACTGTCTTGCCTAAGTAACTGAGAAAACAATTTACCAGAAATATAATTTATGAGGTAGAAAAATTGTGTGATACGCTTTTAATATAATCATCACAATGGAACTTCTTAGTGCTGTCAATCACATAAAATGGTACATGAATTTCATAATTATAATTGTCTATTTTTTATAAAAGGCAGTTTTAATCACATTTATAATTAACTATACTTCATTAACATGATAGAGCTGATCAGATAAATTAAAAAAATAAAATCCAGTATGTTAAATACACTTATGATGAACATATCTTATTTGAGCTACTTCATGTTAAAAAATGAAAAATCGTTTATTAGACTTTCCCAAAAGAATTGACATCATTGATATCTTAGCATAATAAATAATAAATATCTAGTTCATTAGCCTAGAGAAAAAAAATTTTTCCATTAATATAACTATTGAACACTGATGTTTCCTTAATTCCTTTTTTTAATGACTTTTATTTTTTCCATTATAGTTGGTTTACAGTGTCCTGTCAATTTTCTATTGTACAGCAAAGTGACCCAGTCACACACACACATATATGCATTCTTTTTCTATCATTATCATCCATCATGCTCTATCACAAGTGACTAGATACAGTTCCCAGTGCTATACAGCAGGATCTCATTGCTTATCCATTACGAAGGCAATAGTTTTCACCTATTAACCCCAGATTCCCAGTCCATCCCACTCCTTTCCCCTTCCCCTTGGTAACCACAAGTTTGTTCTCCAAGTCCATGAGTTGTTTCTTTTCCTTCCGTGGAAAGGTTCATGTGTGCTGTGTATTAGATTCCAGATATAAGTGATATCATATGGTATTTATCTTTCTCTTTCTGACTTATGTCACTCAGTATGAGAGTCTCTAGTTCCATCCATGTTGCCGCAAATAGCATAATTTTGTTCTTTTTATGGGTGAGTAGTATTCCTTTGTGTATACATACCACATTTTAATCCATTCATTTGTTGATGGACAATTAGGTTTTTTCCATGTCTTGGCTACTGTGAATGCTGCTGCAATGAACATAGATACCAGTGCATGTATCTTTTTCAGAGAAAGTTTTGTCCAGCTCTATGCCCAGGAGTGGGATTGCCAGATCATATGGTAGTTCTATATTTAGTTTTCTGAGGTACTTCCATCTGTTTCCATAGTGCTTGTACCAATTTACATTCCTACCAGAAGGGTAGGAGTGTTCCCTTTTCTCCACACTCTCTCCAGCATTTGTTATTTGTGGACTTAATAATGATGGCCATTCTGACTGGTGTGAGGTGGTACTTCATAAAAGTTTTGATTTGCATTTCTCCAATAATCAGTGATGTTGAGCTTTTTTTCATGTGCTTGTTGGTCATCTATATATCTTCTTCAGAGAAATGACTATTCAGGTCTTTTGCTCATTTTTCCATTGGGTTGTTGGTTTTTTTGGTGTTGAAAGGCATAAGTTGTTTGTATATTTTAGAGAACATAGGCAAAACATCGTCTGACATCAACCTTAGAAATGTTTTCTCAGGTCAGTCTCCCAAGGCAACAGAAATAAAAGCAAAAATAAACCAGTGGGACCTAATCTAACTGACAAGCTTTTGCACAGCAAAGGAAACCATTAAAAAAAAGACAAAAAAGACAATCTACATAATGGGACAAAATAGTTTCAAACAATGAAACTGACAAGGGATGTTTCCTTAATTCTTAGGATCTTATTTTTCTAGGGCTACTAAGCAAACTGAATGACTGAAATTTTAACAGAAATTTATTGCTTCACAATTATGAAGGCCAGAAGGCCAGAATCAAGATGTTGGCCAGGCTGGTTCCTTCTGAGGGATGTGGGAGGTAGACTGTTCCATGCTTTTCACCCAACTTCTGGTGGTTTGTTGGCAATTATTAGCACTCCTTGGAAGCATCATCCTAAGCTCTGCCTTGATCTTTTTTTTTTTTTTTTGGTTTCTCAGCTTTTTATATTTTTTCCTTTTTTAAATTTTTTTTACAGAATAAAATACATACATTTACACACAATTACATTCACACAGATTATTATAACATGGATCTTAAGAAACAGATTAAGTGACTCCCACTGGAGAAGTGGAATGGAAGATATGCTGAGACAAATAGGAAATTTATTTATCCCAATTTTATGGCTTTCATCTTTACTACTTAGTTTTATCTATTACATTTCAATTTTTCTTTAAAAATTAGCATTATATTAAATTGTTATATTATGCAACTAAAATTTATAAAGAAGAAAGCCTTATATACCATTAAATATTTTATATAGCATAGTAAAAAGAATAACTTAACTGGTAAGCATAACAAAAATAATACACACTCTGAAAATAAGTAAAATATAAAATGCATAAGTTGGTTAAAAAACAGTGTAACTATATAAATATATCCTCACAATTTATTCCATCTCATTGATTCTTCAATAAAGGCATTATACCATTCTAGGTGATGTGATAAACAAGACATTATAGACTTTACATTGTACCGTGGAAAGAAATGGTTATTAATAATACAATTGTAGAACTGTATTATGTAATTGTACAGTGGCATTATTTAATTATAATTATCATAAGTTCTTTGATGGGGAGGAAATCAGAATCAGATCTAAGAAGACTTCAGCATTCCAAGAATGATGTCAAATGACCCCCTTCATGGTGGATTAGGCAGTTATTTACTATGAGATATATTTCTTCTCCAGAGATTCCTTGTTTGTATATCAACCGTAGATTTTTGGTTTGCAGTTATTCTGAAGTTTTGATGTAAGAGTCTATATGTATATGAGATTGTTTAAAGTTGTTGGTCTCTTAATTGCAAGTTCATCTCCGGTGTACCGCATTTGTACCCACCTCTTCTCATGATTTCTGATTTTGATGGTATAATTGTGCATGGATGACTTCGTATCTTTATTGTATATATACCTTTACTGGTGAGCCTTGTCATTTGTGGAATTTTTGTTTCCAGTTGCTGTCTTTTCTTTTCTGCCTAGAGAAGTTCCTTTAGTATTTGTTGTAAGGCTGGTTTAGTGTTGCTGAATTCTCTCAGCTTTTGCTTATCTGTGAAGGTTTTGATTTCTCCTTCAAATCTGAATGAGAGCCTTGCTGGGTAGAGTATTCTTGGTTGGAGGTTTTTTCCTTTCATCACGTTAAGTATATCATGCCACTCCCTTCTGGCCTGCAGAGTTTCTGCTGAAAAATCTGCCGATAACCTTATTGGGGTTCCTTTGTATGTTACTTGTTTCTTTTCCTTAGCTGCTTTCAAGATTTTCTCTTTGTCTTTAATTTTGGTCAGTTTGATTATTATGTGTCTCGGTGTGTTCCTCCTTGGGTTTATTTTATATGGTACTTGTTGTGCCTCCTGGATTTGAGTGAGTGGTTCCTTTCCCATGTGAGGGAAATTTTCAGCTATTATCTCTTAGAATATTTTTTCTGTCCCCTTCTCTCTCTCTTCTTCTGGCACCCCTATAATACGGATGTTGGTGCATTTAACGTTGTCCCAGAGTTCTCTGAGACTCTCTTCATTTTTTTTCAATCTTTTTTCTCTTTTCTGTTCTGCATCCGTAATTTCCACTAATCTGTCCTCCACCTCGCTTATTCGTTCTTCTGCCTCCTGTATTCTGCAGTTAGCTGCTTCTAGTGAGTTTTTTTATTTCAATTATTGTATTTTGCATCTCTTCTTGTTTAAGTTTTACATTTTGTACCTCTTTGGTCAGTGCTTCTTATAAGTTATACATCTTTGCCTCCAGTTTATTTCCAATGTCTTGCATCATCTTTAGCATCGACAGTCTAAAGTCTTTTTCCTGGAGGCTGAGAATCTCCTCATCATTTAGCTGATTTTCTGGGGTTTTTCCTTTCTCCCTCATCTGAGTTATAGTCCTCTGTCTTTTCATTTTTATCGGTTTTTGGTGTGGTGTCCTTTTTATAGATAGTAGAATTGTAGCCTCTCTTACTTCTGGTGTCTGCCCCCCTTGTGGCTGAAGTCGGTATGGGGGGCTTGCTGTAGGCTTCCTGATGGGAGGGGTTGATGCCTGCCCACTGGTAGGTGGAGCCGATTCTAATCCCTCTGGTGGGTGGGGCTTAGTCTCTGGTTGGGATTAGAGGCAGCTGTGTGCCTGAGGGGTCTTTAGGTAGCCTGTTTACTGAGGGGTGGGGCTGTGATCCCACCTGGGTTGTTCTTTGCCCTGGGGCTTCTCAGCAGCTGACTGCTGGGTGGGGCCAGATTTTCCCCAAATGGCCACCTCCAGAGAAAGGCAACTGCTGAATATTCCCGGGAGCTTTGCCTTCAATATCCTCGCCTCACAACAAGCCACATTCACCTCTGTTTTCCCATGATGTCCTCCAAGAACTGCAGTCAGGTTTGACCTAGGTTCCTGTGGAGACCTCGCTCTGCCCTGGGACCTAGTACACATGAAATTCTGTGTGCGCCTTTTAAGAATGGGGTCTCCATTTCCCCCAGTCCTGTGGCGCTCCTGAGGACAAGCCCCACTGGTCTTCATTGCCAGATGCTCTAGGGGCTCTTTCTCCCAGTGACAGATCCCAGCATGCGAGGATTTGATGTGGGGCTCAGAACTCTCACTCCTGTAGGTGAGTCTCTGTGAGCCAGTTAGTTTTCAGTCTGTGGAGCTTCCCACCCGGGAGGTATGGGGTTGTTTATATGACGAAATCAACTCTCCTACCTGTGGATGTGGCCTCCTCTTTTTCTTCTAGAGTAGGGTATGGGTTTCCAGTCCATTTGGGTGGAGATTGCTCAGTCTTTAGTTGTGAATTTTGTTGTTTTTAGGAGAGAAGTTGAGCTCCAGTCCTTCTATTCCGCCATCTTAATCCTGTCTCCCTCTGCCTTGATCTTCATATGGCATCCTTCCTGCGTGTGTGTGTGTGTGTGTGCGTCTTTGTGTCACATTTCCACTTTTATAAGGATATCAGTTATGGTGAGACCCATCCTCATGACCTCAACTACTTAGTGTTAAATAATTTTACTTTTTTAAATAAATTCTAATACATAAATTTTAATAAATTATAATAATAGATAATTAAATTCAAGAATAAATTTTATGTGGTATAATAAGAATTTTGAAGATTGATATATTGCTAATATTTTCCCTCCTAATAAGTCTTTTTAAATTTATATTATACAAAATAAGGTATTAGAAAGCCTGAATTGCTGAGACATTAGTTAAACTGACTGACCTGAACAGACCTAGAGATTATCATACTGAGTGAAATATGTCAGGCAAAGATAAATACCATATGATAGCACTTATATGTGGAGCTTAATAAAAATGACACAAAATAACTTTTTATAAAACAGAAATAAACTCGCAGATTTCAAACCCCATCTTATGGCTACCATAGCTGAAACCGTTGGGGGGAGGGTAGGAATAATAATATATACAAACTTGTGAGGATTGGAGCTTCCGTCATGGCACAGCAGAAATGAATTCGACTAAGAACCATGAGGTTGTGAGTTTGATCCTTGGTCTTGCTCAGTGGGTTAAGGATCTGGCATTGCTGTGAGCTTGGTGTAGGTCGCAGTTTCAGCTTGGATCTGGTGTTGCTGCACCTGTGGCATAGACTGGCAGCTGAAGCTCTGTTTAGACCCCTAGCCTGGGAACCTCCATATGCCATGGGTGTGGCCCTAAATAAAAGTAAAAATAAAATAAAATAAATTATTAGTGAGGACCTACTGTATAGCACAAGAAAATCTACTCAATAGTTTGTAATAACCTATATGGGAAAAATAATGTATATATTTATATGTATGACTTTGCTGCAAACAGAGCAAATCTGGAACTAACACATTATAAATCAACTATACTTCAATAAAATTAAAGTTTTAACTTGTCCTATTAATACAATAAATAAATTCACTTGATAATTTATTTGATTTAGTATGATTTAATATGAATTTAATATGATTCTTCTGCTGCTTCCAGAATCACAGGTGAATTCAAGGTCTGAGGCACCCTCCCTCTCTAAGATGGGTCTCTATACAGAACATAGAGATTCTGAGAGGTTGCTGATCTTAGCAAAGGAAGGAGAGACTGCCAGTGAATTTGCCTTCTCCATCCCCAGATTGATAAACAAATAAATAACAGTAATAAAAATCTGCATATGAGGCAAGAAGGGGGCAGAGACTTGAATGGTCCTAGTTAGGGCCTCAGGGTCATCCTAACCTAGAGCAAAAGCAGGAAACGTCCCACCTGACAACATCACAGTAATAGAAGAAGAAAGATACAAATTCTCTGTGAATACAACATATATAAAATAGGCACGCAGGGGTTCCATAAATAAAAACGAAACATTACTTCGAAAAGGAAAGCTAGCCACTTATAACTGGAATTCAGCAGAAAACAACTACCTATCTATCTAATTTTACATAATTTTAGATTTAGAGAAAAGTGGCAAATACACTACTAGAAATTTTGACACATCATTCACTCAGATTACCCAAATATTAAAAGTTAAAAACATTTCCATTTTTGACCTCGCTTTCAAATTAATTTAACTAGTGCATACTTTTACATGTTTGAAAAACAGAGAAATATGTAAAAATACATTTATCAAATCTTAGTGTTTAGGCTACATATATTAATTTGATGTAACATTCATGACCCTTACTATCATAATACATTGGTATCAATTTTTATTTTTACCTAATGTAATCTAATTAGTGCAAGTACATCATTTAATAGGAGTTTCTTAATAGGTTGTTTTTCTTTATAATTAAATCATATAAAATAATTCAGAAATAATTTCTGCTAAATGACATTATAAACTATGGTCATAAAGCTTAAACTTCAGTGCACTTAATGTTTCATAAAAGCTATGGTTTACCAGTATATGATATAAGAATTTTATTTTCCTTTCCATGTTAGTATACTAATTTGTAATGTTGTAGAAGAATAATTAAAAAATTCAGGCCTAAAAATTAACAGGCTGTGAAATAAAGTATATTTTATAATTTAATTATAGTGAATCAGTAATAATTTGTTACAATTAATCTTTTACATGCACATATTCTAAAGTATTTGTCATATATTCAAAAGTGTATAAATATGTAAAAAATACATATGTACACACACACACATACATGGATATATATATTTTAACTTTGTACATACAGGAAGAGATATACACACACACACATAAAATAGCTAGGAGACACCAGAGAATTAAATTTCTTAATACTGATTTTAACTTTTAAATTTTCTTAGAACTCATGAGATGAAAAAGGAATATAAATGTCTCATCATTGTTTTTGGTTGAAGTCTAAGCAAAACATGTATTCTTTTTGAAGACATATTCAAACTGCAGTAATCAAGAATAAAGAATATATTAGTATAATGGAGATTTAAACAAATAAGTGTTTATTAATACTCATTCTCCCATGTCTATCATCCATAGTCAATCCTAGACTACGTCTCCAGAATATTAAAAAACTACTACTTCTTTATTTGAAGTTATTACTCTGTTTTCAATTGTGATATAAATATTTCTACCTCCTCCAGTTATCTGGTGAATATATCATCCTCTATATTTACATATTGACCAGTATATTGCTGGTCCTTTTAAAGACTTACTGTTACCTAGCACCTCCAGGGCATTGTGGGTGACACCCTATAAACAAACATTAATTGTTTTCTCAGTGAAACATATACGTTCACATTAAAACTATAAAATAAATATTATTAATATGCTAACAACCATTCTGATTACATTTTGACATCAAATTATATTTGAGAAAGGACCTTACCCTCCCTGCCTGATGTATTAGAAAAAGAAAGATCTTGGTTTTTGAAAAATTTTAGAAATCAAAATTTTGGTTAAGGGATGTTGGAAATATTATAATAACATTTTGTTTAAGACATATTTTATAAATTAACTTCTATTTCAGGAGAGAAAGCATTTTTAATATTGATAACAGAATATAAGAAGAATTAGAGGTGATATAATCTATTTAGTACAAGAAACTGATGAAAATGGCAATGTTGAAGGTTAGGATTTAAGCTGAGCAATGTACTCTAATAATCATTTGAAGCCTCTACTGAAGGTGTTTCCCCAAGCTCTACAGATGAGTAAGTAAAATTTTCTAGGCAGTTATCTCACCACTGTCCCCTAATTTAAATTTTAAACAATTTAATTTCGCCTCTGGGGAAAACTGGAAACCCACACATTTATTGTGTAATCTCATAATGATTTTCAGCAGTGCCTCTTCTCATTAATAGAGACTACTAGAATATTTCAGAAATATTAAAGATAAAATTTACCTCAATAAGTTTCTGTAGAAATCATTAAAAAAAGAGTTTTAAATAAAATAACATTTTATTCTTCACCCCCTTCTTTTGGCACATATTAAGGAAAGGGCTATTGATACATTTAACCTAGTAATCAAGTTACTTGAAAATAAGAGGTAAAATTAATTTCACAGAATTTCTATGCCAGAATTGTGATGTTTTATGAAGTTTTTCCCTTCAGAATGGATTCAATAATTTGATTTATAATTTTTTTGAATATGTCAAAAATGTAATTTTTAAATACATTCAGATACATTCATTTTTGTAAAAAGGATTTCACACTGCAATATCTTTTAGCATAATTTTAAAATTATGTAGTTTGTTGAAAATTGACCATCAGTTAATGATTACTTTAGTAGTGAAAGTTTAGACTAGAGAGTTAATTTTCATATAAAAACCCTGATCATTACGTTAATTCATAATCAGTGTCTTTTTATCTGTGTTTCTGTCTTAGTATGGAGCCGAATGAATGGATGAATGAATGTTGATTGCAACCTACAGACTAGATTAGAGACCATATACTGGTTTAAGAATCTGAACTTGGAGTAGACTTGTATAATGACAGTAAAAAGAACCATTTCTACTTATAAAGGTATTTCAAACTCTCCTGTTTTGGAGAATTTAATCTGAATTTTGTGAAGTGGAGTTTTTAAATAGATTAAATATGGAGGTATGAATAGCCCAATAGTTCAAAGACATCTGTAAATATGTTAGACCATTTTATTTAAATAGAAAAGGAAGAATTATTTAGTACTCTTTCTCAAAACACACACTAAGGCTATAACTGTGAAAAGTCTATTTACTAAGCTAGTTTCCTTTTACTGCTTTCCAAATAAACTTGCAAATAAGGTAAAATCAATTAAAGCTAATAGAAATTTAAAGTGAGAAAAACAGGGAAGAGAGAAAAACAAATCATACAACAAAATATTGGCTGAAACTAGCAGTAGGTTTTTCTTCTTTAATGGGATGCAAATGACATTCAATATATTCCTCAAATTATTTAAAATCCAAGAGGGAAAATGTTACTGTGCATATTGATGACTAGTCTTTTACTCTTTAAGTGTGATTTGCACTTTCATTTGACCTCCTAAACAACTCAAGTCAACAGACCGGTAGCAGATTTTATTTTTTCAACGAAGAGTTTTCATCCACTGTTTTTGTTACTATGTAGTTTTGACACTGAAGTACTGAGACTTCCTAGCCTCATTTAAGAATGTCTTTATAGTTCTAGATGGGTACACTCATCTACAATTATAGTTAAGGCTGTAACACAGTAAACAAAATCAAGATAGCTCATCAGTGCAGAGAAAAATTGAGGAAACAGCAAAAGCTTTTATATAGCTACTATTACAGCATCAATAATTGGGAAGTGCATTTTGAGTTATCTTCTGCGGACTTTGAATCATTATAGTAAACAATGATTGCATCTGACATTTAATTTTTTATATCTGCATCATTGGGAATGTTGATTTTAATGTTTTTAAGCTATATAAATACTTAAATTGATGGAGCTCTTTGCAGGCTAAGAATTACCCCTTATGACTTCTGTGATTTGTGACTCAAAATAATGACATAATTTTAAGGATAAAAATTGAAACAAACTGAATTGCGAGGATTGAATTTGGACATCAATAAGAGTCAAGTCATCTATCTATAGCAAACAAGGGTATGTAATTAGGTATTTTAATGTAAGTCATCCTTAGGGCTTATATTTACTATAAATTTTCCCAAATGTCTTTATCATCTTGAAAAAAAAACTGAGAAGATAAGGTAGAGAGAGCAAGAGAAAGGAAGAGAGAGAAAATTTAATCACTGAAATCATTAATCATAGAATTACTATATTTGGGTGTTTATTAATGATATATTCTATATGCTATTAGGTACCTTATCAGAAAATTCAATCCCTACCTGGTCCTTTCTCAGAATACATTGTTTTTATACCACCCGTAATCAGAAATTTTACTTTTACCTTATCAAGAATATATATAAACCACTTTCACTGTCATAATCTCACTTTGCATATGGGCATATCTCATTGATTGTGCTTTGCTTTATTGCAGATATTACCTTTTTTTTTTGGCAAATTGAAGGTCTGTAGCATCCCTGCATCAAGCAAGTCTATTGGCACTTTTTTTCCAACAGCATTTGCTCACTTCATGTTTCTGTATCAATTTGTTAATTATTGCAATACTGCAGACATTTTCTTTTTGTTATGGTGATCTGTGCTCAGTGATCTTTGATTGTTACTATGGTAAAAAGATTGCAACTTACTGAACGCTCAGATGATGGTTCGTGCTTTTATAGCAATAATGCATTTATTTATTTATTTATTTATTTTTGCTATTTCTTTGGGCCGCTTCCGTGGCATATGGAGGTTCCCAGGCTAGGGGTCGAATCGGAGCTGTAGCCACCGGCCTATGCCAGAGCCACAGCAACGCAGGATCCGAGCCACGTCTGCAACCTACACCACAGCTCACGGCAATGCCAGATCGTTAACCCACTGAGCAAGGGCAGGGACCGAACCCGCAACCTCATGGTTCCTAGTCGGATTCGTTAACCACTGCGCCACAACGGGAACTCCCAATAATGCATTTATTTATTCATCTTTATTTTCCTTAAAAAATGGAATTAATTAAAGGTTTACGTATTTGGGTTTTTTTTAGACGTAGTTCTATTGCACACTTAACAGACCACAGTATAATGTAATATTATTTTTATACACACTGGCAAACCAAAAAGTTCATGTTATGCCCTTTATTGCAGTATCCACTTTATTGTGGTGGTATGGAACCAAATTGGCAATATCCCCAAGGTAAAGCACTGAAAAACTGTCTTGTATTTTCTCTGGAAGTAAGTAAAAGCAATATAGGAGATGGAGGTAGACAGAGAAAATGAAGCTTTGCTTTCGAAAGACCAATGTGTCATGTTTGAATTGGATTGAAGAAGGATTGTCATCAAGGTAAAAAAAACCACAAAAAACAAAAAACAAAAAAACCCAGATGGTGTTGATGATATGGGATAATAGCAGACCTGGGATATTTGGTTGCCTCTTTTGTGTTAACATTTGTGTTAAATGCACATATATGTGGTTATATCATTTATTATTTTCAGACACATTTAACATCATCCCCAAATTAAGTGTTTTAAAATGCACAGGTATATTAAGATGTGGAGCATTAAAATAAAAGCATCAAAATTTGAGAGTAAATATACAAATGACAATGACCGGACCATATATATAAATAAACAAATCTCCAATCACAACCTTCATTATCAAGACAACCCCTTATCTCCTCCCCTCTGGAAGCCAGCAGTCTGCTCTATCTGCAAGTCTGTTTTTGTTTTGTTTTTTACATTCAACATATGGATAAGATCACACAGTATTTTCTCTGCCTGACTTGTTTCTCTTAGCATCATATACTCTAGGTCCATCTGTGTTGTCACAAATGGCAGGATTCTATTGTCTTATAGCTAATTCATATTCCATTTAGTATACATACCATATCTCCGTTAACCATTTGTTGAACAATGGACAATTTTAAGTTGTTCCTGCTTAGTAAATAATGCTGCAATGGATAGAGGGGTGCACATATCTTTTTGTTTTCCAGAATTAAAATTGCTGGATTGTTTTTTCATTTTTGGAGGAATCTCAATAGTGTTGTCCAGAGTGGCTGCATCAATGTACATTCTTACCAACAGTGCACAAGGATTTCTCTTTCTCCACATCCTCTCCAACACTTGTAATTTCTCGTCTTTTTGATGATAGCCACGCTGACAGGTGTGAGGTGATAGCTCATTCTGGTTTTGATTTATGTTTCCCAGATGTTTAATGATGTTGAAGATCTTTTCATGCATTTATGGACCATTTGTATGTCTTCTCTGAAGAAATGTCTCTTCAGGTTCACTGTCCATATCATGCCAAGTTGTTTTTATGATATTGAGTTGTATTATTTCTTTATATAATTTGGATATTAAAACCTCATATTTGCAAATACCTTTTCCCATTCAGTAAATTTCAGTAAATTACCTTTTTATTTTGTTTATGATTTCTTACTTTTTTTTGGCCATTTTTTTAGGGGATATGGAAGTTCCCAGGCTAGGGGTCGAATCGGAGCTACAGCTGCTGGCCTACACCACAACCACAGCAATGCAGGATCCGAGCCATGTCTGTGACCTACACAATAGCTCTCAGCAATACTGGATCCTTACCCCATTGAGGGAGGCCAGAGACTGAACCCATCTTCCCATGGATACTACTTGCCTCCATAACCTGCTGAGCTACAATGGGAATGCCAATGATTTCTTTAGTTGTACAAATGCTTTTTAGTTTGATGTAGTTCCTGAGACATATATTTTAAAGGAGCACTAAATTTTTTCTTGCTTACAAAAATCTAACTTTACAAATTGTTTTGGGAGTTCCTGTCATGGCTCAGCAGTAACGAACCCGACTAGTATCCATGAGAATAGGCATTCAATCCCTGGCCTCGCTCAGTTAAGGATCTGGTGTTGCCATGAGTTGTGATATAGGTAGCAGATGCCTAGGATTTGGCAGTGCTGTGGCTGTGGCGTAGGCCAGCAGCAACAACTCTAATTCAGCCCCTAGCCTGAGAACTTCCACATGCCATGGGTGTGACCCTAAAAAGAAAAAAATATTTTTAATAAAATAAAATAAAAATAGTTTTGCAGCTTTAAAGAACAAAAGATAGAAGTTATGCCAACATATGATGAAATGGGAGTTTTAAATAGCATGTTACTTTCTAATATATTATTCAGAAGAAGTCCTTCCTCTCATTCAATCAAACTTCACTGCAATTATACATTCTTATGATTAAGTGGTTCTCTTAAATGGTTATAATACGGCTGTGACTTTGAAAATTTGATGTTTTCTTTTTTGGCAAGTGTTAAATTATTTATTGACGGTATCATCCAGAAATAGCACCATTTATGGAATCTTTATATGTCTTAATTTTAGACTACATGAAATCAAAGAATTTCTCCAGATTTTTCACTTTCTTTCATAACTGTCAAGCTACGGCACCACTTAGCATAAGCACAGAGTAACATGACAGTCTAATATCTAATAGATTTCTCTAACTGGAAATCATTTCTCATGAATTTCTTCATGTTATACAGGAAGGTATTGACTTTGAGTCTGATATAGAAATAGAGACAGGATAGATTTTTTTTTCTGTGCCTTTATATATGCTGACATTTATGAATTTAGTTGTAAGCTGATTTTGTTTTCCTTGTCCATACTTAGGAATTTTACTCACAAAAAATGTTTCCTTAGATAATTATTTCTACTCTTTAGTCTCCCTTGATATTCACTGTTGCTGTGAGTTTCTTGAATTTACAATCCTTAAAGAGACAGAGCCATTTATAAATAGTCCATTAGAGGCTTAACAGAAATCTGATATTTTGAACTTAAATAGCACATTATTTGGTTGACAAAATAATACATATTGAAGAGAAAACAAATATTCTCTCAGGATTCAATTTCAAAGATTACAAAAAGTAGATTTTTGTATTATAGCCAATGATTAATACTACAAAGTACTACAGTAATATATTATCTAAACCTTAGCATTTGTCCTCTCAAATTTTACCCTTTAAAATAGCTACATTTTAATTTTTATTTATTCATTTATTTTTTTGCTTTTTTGGGCTGTACCCATGGCACATGGAGGTTCCCAGACTAGGAGTCAAATCAGAACCACAGTTGCTGGCCTATGCCACAGCCACAACAACGGAGGATCCAAGCTGTGTCTGCAGCCTACACCACAGCTCATGGTAATGCCCGATTCTTAACTCACAGAGAGAGGCCCCAGGATGGAACCAGCAACCTCATGGTTCCTAACTGGATTCTTTTTTGCTGTGCCACAATAGTAACTGCAAAACAGTTACATTTTTAAAATGAAGAAGTGATTTCAAATGACTTCATAATGCTTAATATATGTATAATTCTTACAGTAGTACCAAGATTGTTTTCATGATCTATAAATTCTTGCTGTTGCTACTAGTGTTACCACTAGTCTTATTAAGGATTATTTAGATAGAAATATCAATAAATCTTCACTAGCTATGAGATATAATTTCATTAATATTCATCTATTATAACATTAGATAAAAAGAAAGATGTTTGTGGCATGTAAAACTTCTCCATCCACCCACTTATAGGGAAATTAAAATTTTCATAACTATAAAAATAAGATGATGTCCTTAATCACACTGGAGGTGGTCATTGCATTTAATTTTTCATGGTTCCTTCACAAGTGTTTTCATCAATCTCTTCAGAATCCAATTCTCACTTGAAATGAAAATGATTCAAGTTGAGGTTATATAATTGGTTTATACTCATTTGTAGTTTATAAGCTAGAAAATCTTAAAAGAAAAACAATCTTTTTTGCAAAGAACAAGGGGTATGTCTTTGCCTTCATATCATAACTGATGACCTTGAAGCTGTTCCTCCTTTTGTTTTGCTTGTGTTTTGAAGCGTTTGTTAGTGATGGTGACATAGAGACTGTGGATCCTACCGCATGTTTTTTTCAATATACTGGAAGGAAAATACTGTAAACTTTTATGAGTGCAATCCCTGTAATTATTTGCATGCCTATCCCAGTATTCTGGGAGAGTAAGGGAGTTTACTAAAATATGTACATCCCACGGAAAACAATGTGGTTTAATGGATGGCAAAGTATTATAGGCCAGTGTATTTTAGAAAAGCTGTTTATAGTCCCCATGCCACAAAACTAGAAACAATTTTACAAGAGCCTCAGAAGAAAAGTGAGCATATGGCTAATATCGAGTTCCTTCATCTCAGTAAAATCTTAGTAAATAGTATTTGAGCAGTCTCATTTACTGCCTTAGTCTTTCGTCCTTCTCTCTCCTGCAAAATGGGATATAAAAATTCCAAAAAAATTAGGGCTTCACATTGAACTGGCCTTGCCTTCTTCCATGGCATTACTGTATCCCAGTTTTGAATTCAATGCTAGAACTTGTTAACTGTTTTACAAATATACCAAGAAATCAGCCGTTTGAAAGGAAAGGTGCTATTTGTTTATCTTACATGCTTAACATAGTAGGTGAGATGATGAGGAACTTGAGAATTGCAAAGTGGCAAACTGTATAGGAATGAATATAATACTTGAGGTAAAGCATGATAATACTCAAGGCTAGTAAAATTATGAATAATTCTCTAGGTAGGAAAATTCAGCTTTATGAGACAATATGATGAAATATTTGGCCAGCAGACATATGGTTATTTGGGTTCCTGGAAGTAGCTTAGGAATCCTCCTAGGAGGAAATTATTTCCAGTAAAGGTATGGAAATAATAGTGAGGAATTGCTCCAGTTAGTGATTCATTCAGCAACTCTGGCAACACTTCATAATTAGTAGGTTTTATACATGTTTGGCTAAATAATGAAAGAAACTTGGGATAATAAGTTGGAGGAAAAAATAGGATAGGAGTACTATTATAATAACAAGATTCTGGGCGAGAAAAACTATCCAATTTAATAAGTGAAGCAAATATGGTAACGAGGCTTGATAGTTTATCCATTAATTACTTAGCTCTCAAATGGAATATAATAGAAAATTTAAGTAGAATAGATGGGTAAAAGTTTTCATACAAATAAACCTACTGCCACTAAATTGGGTACTATAGATCAGCATTAAAAGATAGCAAAACAAAGTTTAATTTTAACCTCACATCTTATTTTGGTCTCTCTAAGGTAGAACTTCCAGCTATGGTGAAATGAAGTGTCTGACAAGTCCTCTCTCCAATAAGTAGCTATAATACTAGAAAAAGAACATGAAATAACAACTATTTCAGTGTCCTAGTATTTGATCAAAGACATAAAATAAATTAAAAAGCATTTATACTTAAAAAATTGAACTATGAGTAAGAACTATGGGAATCTGTGGCACTTAGCCTGGGGCTGCATATACGTTTTTCTTTACACTTGTGGGTATACTTGGTTAGCAAGAGGTTTTTACCAGGGTGGGAAAAATCATGAGAACTGGCAGTTTCCTCTATGATTAAAGGGGACCTATTTGATTTGGAGCAATGAGCAACGCCAACACCCAGCATCATTATCAGTGTATGTGATTCCTCAGAGGCAACAGAGATATAAACTCAATCTACTAATCTGAGATTGTGGTCATGGTTAGAGAAAGAATATCTCTGGCTATGGCTTTGCACTTGTGCGATGGAGAAGAGAGAGGACCCAACCTGTTCACACACTCCTGGCATATTTTGTGGCTCTCCATATAGGTATAGAAGACACTAAATAACCAAGACAGATGAAATATCCAGCTATGACTTAAACATGGTTTGAACATGAAATACGCTCCTCTATGCAAACAAGGACAGGGTTGGAAGGGTTATTGCTTAGATTGTTTAAAAACAACCTCTGTGTATTCATTGGCCAATAACTAAAATATATGGAAAAAAGGAAAAAAGCAGATTAAAGTTAGGTTTAAATATAAAGGCAAGAATTATTTAAAATTAAATAAAACTGAGTAGAAACATCAGCAACTATCTACTGAAAGGGAAATATAATTTGCAGACATAGCCTGGGATGATCATTTTTAAAAAGGAACTAAAAGGAAACAAACAATAAAGAACAAGAAAAAAAAAGGGACCAATGAAAACAATTGGTGGGGGGGAGATATGAGAATTGAGAGTGGATAAAATACATTACCAAAATACTAAATACTATGATATATAGTAATAAACAGGAAATTGTGATCCATACTTAGGAAAATTATAGCATATTATAGAAATTATTATTGTACCTATAAAGAATTATTTAAGTTATTACAAATATTTTCAAGAAAAAGAAAATGAAGGCTAAAGAAGCAAAGTATAACAATAATAAATTAATAAATAGAGATTTGTTGGATATTAAAAAACTGAAATTATGAGATTTAAGAATATGATTATTTAAATAAATTTAATCAACTTTGGATTTGTGATGTTATAACAGCACTGGCAAACTTGAATATAAATCAATTAAAATTAGCCAATCTGATCAATAGAGAAGAAAAAGTTTGATAAAAAAATAAACAGCTTCAGAGGCCAGTAATAAAATACCAAATATTCTAATATACTTGCAAATGGAGTTCCAAAAAGTGAAAAGAAAGAAACGGGTAGAATTTTTTAATCCAAAATTTTGTGATTTTACGAAAATTTATTGATTGATAATAAGCATGTGAAAAAATTTATAATATCATTTATCATTTAGAAAATGAAAAATAAAACTACAATGAGATAAGTCTGTCTATTAGAATGGTTATAGCAATAAAAAAACAGTCAACACCAAGGTGAAATACAACTTGTCCCAATTTTTACTCTACTAAAGCCTTTCCTTAGAAGACTACCTTTTGCATTAAAAATAATATTAATACATTTTATTTAGGCCAAAAGCTCTGAATCTATTTGTATGCTTATTTGAGACGAGACCTTTGAAAACCCCAGCTAAGAGAATGATCTGGGTTTTCGGGCTTCCATGTTCTCATGAACCTTACCGACTGACAGTCATGACTGCATGGATTTATTTGAGAGATATGTAGGCATGTTATATTTGAGTCATAGGATTGTGTACTTTCCTAGAGAAATATATACAATGTATGCCTTTTAATTTTTAGTTACTACCTAATGAAGTAGGTTATTACAATAATTTGTGCATGAAAGGCAAAGCCTATTCCTAAATATCTCTATTAGTCAAAGGTTTTATTTAAGAATCTAAGAGTAAAGCATATTCAATTACATGAAAAAGCACATATACAAACATAATCAAATGATTTTTTTTAGTTTACTGTACACTTTTATAATATTTGTATTGCCCCCCACTATATCTAAAGTATAAGCATTTTTTTTTTTTTTTTTGTCTTTTGTTGTTGTTGTTGTTGTTGTTGCTATTTCTTGGGCCGCTCCCGCGGCATATGGAGGTTCCCAGGCTAGGGGTCGAATCGGAGCTGTAGCCACCGGCCTACACCAGAGCCACAGCAACGCGGGATCTGAGCCGCGTCTGCAACCTACACCACAGCTCACAGCAACGCCAGATCGTTAACCCACTGAGCAAGGGCAGGGACCGAACCTGCAACCTCATGGTTCCTAGTCGGATTCGTTAACCACTGCGCCACGACGGGAACTCCTATAAGCATTTTTTTACATATTCTACAAATATATTATGCATCAGGATTAAAAATTTTTATACTTTCATATACAATATTGTATAAAACTAATATCAAATATTTAAATTGCTGAAAAATTACAGCTAAAATATAAAACTGCCAGAGGAAGCTTATCTCTCTAATATAAAGTTATAATTAGATATTCAATCATACATACATTAAAATATTTTATGATCTTTCTGTAAATGAGAAAATAATTACTTTTTAAATTATATTCTAAGATGTCTTTGCAAATTATAATATCTACATTAGGAATTAAAGTTAATATTTGTTCCAAACCATTTGGCAAATTGTAATTCACAGGCTTGCATTTATCCAACTATGTACCTGTTTAGATAATTTATTATTACATATACATTACTTTTTAAAAACAAACTAAAAAATAACATTAAGAATCTATAGAAATAGACTAACTGCCTCCCCAAATTGTTATTTCAGCAGCATGCATTTTTGTTTTAGGAGTTCTAAAAAATATTAAAATGTATATGTATTCCTTTGCTGAATAATGCCAAGTCAAAAATGATTTGCTGTAATTTCAGGCCTAAAATGATTACGCACTGTGCATAAATTATGAAAATTCAGTGAGTAGAAAATAAATTTAAAAATCATCACATGATATGCAGTGCATCAGATAACATGGATGTTGCTTTAAAATTGTGGTAACACTGATCATTCAGAAAGTCAAAAGTATTCCAATCAGTTATATTCTTACAGGTTGTTAGATTAAATTAATGGTTAAGCCTCTTCAAAATTAAAAGGTGATATAATAAACTGATGCACAAAGAAGCCAGCAGATATTAGTTGTTTCTGAGTAGTCATAAAATTTTAGTCCACACAGGGACAATTTTGAGAGGATAAAGAATTTCTACTAATGATTTATGGTGGACAATAAGCATGGCCTATCCTGTATCAAACAGGAGAGTTTTCTTATTTAGATGTCATTTGAGGAGTGCAGCACAAGAAACCTCATAAGATAGTTCTCTGTATTTTATGGAACTACCCTGGATGGTCATCTATAGCTACAGATATACTCAGAGATACTATAGATTCAGTTTCAGAAGACCACAATGAAGTAAATATTGCAGTAAAGACAGTCATCTGAATTTTTTGGTTTGCCAGAACATAGAAAAGTTACATTTACACTATACCATAGTCTATTAAATATGTAATACACATTAGATCTTAAAAATGTATATGCCTTAATTTAAAAATTCCTGATTGTTAAAAAAATGCCTTCAGCCCATAATACTCATCTGATCCTGCAGCTAGGCTTTTTGAAACAGTAATATCAAAGATCACTGACTGTTGATCACCATAACAAATATAATAATGAAAAAGTTTGAGATATTGCAAGAATTAACAAAATGTGATACAGAGACATGAAGTGAGCAAATGCTGTTGGAAAAGTGGAGCTGACAGACCTGCTTGATGCAGGACTGCCACAATCTTTCAATTTGTAAAAAAAAAACAATATCTCTGAAGAACAGCACAGCAAAGCAGAATAAAATGGGGTATGTCTGCATTTTCTGCTTATTTTAAATAATCTATTTCTTTCTGCTTTATCAAGGTATAACTGACAAATAAAGTTATATTTAAAGTGAAGAAAGTGATGATTTGATAAATGTAAACATTATAAGATGATAACCACAATCAAGTTAATGAATCCATCGCCTCACACATTTGCCTTTTTCTTTCCTTCGAAGAGAATGCTGAAGATCTACTCTCTATTGTTAATGCAGCTGTTAGAAAAAGTGATGATTATTGCCATTTAGTTGTTATGAATCATGTAAATATTCCTTTCTAAGCATTATGAGTGATATAATTAATCATTTTACATTTGCTCTCCATTTCTAGTTTCTAGCTAATTTTTTTCTTCTGGTACTAGTTTCTGTAATAATTACCATGCCCATTTTATAAGAAACTTTCTTTTATCTAATATAAGACTGTTTGGAAAAATAAACTCTCTTGTGGACTGTCCTTTTTGTTATGCTTTCTTCCGAATTACTCATAAAAAAAAAATTCTATCTTTTGGGAGAGAGTAAATTAACAACTTTCTTGAAAAAAATCGCTTGTAAAATGAACATATTTGATTTTTCTTTCCTTTATTTGATGGTAAAATTTATATTTAGTTGACCTGAATTCTTTTAATATTCTATTTAAATTTTGTAAATGAATAGCTATATAAAGCATAATGTTTATTAGACTGTTTATATATATATATGTATATGGGTGCATAGTGTTCACATACATAATTTTTATGTTGAGGTAAAATGACATAAAAAAGTAGGTACATGTACATAGAGCTAAATAATTGTGAAAAGGAGAAACAATATATAATGAAGAAAAAAAAACTTTACCTGAAACCCAAAACTCCAGCTCACACCCATTCCTAATCAGAAATTTTTCACTAGTTCTTCAAGGAAACTATTAAATTGACTTCTGAATGGATATGTTATCATTGCTTTTGAAATTCTCTTTACTTAAGTCCTGTTTATTTTTGTTTTTATTATCATTACTCTAAGAGGTGGATCTGAGAAGATATTGCTGTAGTTTATGTTGCAGAGTGTTTGGCCTACGTTTTCTGCTAAGAGTTTTATAGTATCTGGTCTATATCTATGTCTTTAATCGATTTTGAGTTTATTTTTGTGTATGGTGTTAGGAAATATTCTAATTTCCTTCTTTTACATTCAGCTGTCCAGTTTTCCCAGCACCACTTATGGAATGGGCTGTCTCTTCTCCATTGTATATTCTTGCCTCCTTTTCACAGATTAGTTGACTATAGGTGCATGGCTTTAATTCTGGGCTTTCTATCCTGTTCCACTGATCTATAAGTTTCTGCACAGCAAAGTTAACCCTAGACAAAAGGAAAAGACAACCCACAGAATGGGAGAAAATCTTTGCAAATGAATCAACTGACAAGGGATTAATCGCCAAAATTTATAAACACCTTCTGCAGCTCAATACCAAAAAAACAAACAACCCTATCAAAAATGGGCAGAAGATCTAAACAGACAGTTCTCCAAAGAAGACATGCAGATGGCCAAAAAACACATGAAAAGATGTTCAACATCACTCATTAGTAGAGATACGCAAATCAAAACCACTATGAGGTACCACCTTACACCCGTCAGAATGGCCATCATCAAAAAGTCTACAAACAGTAAGTGCTGGAGAGGGTATAGAGAAAAAGGGACCCTAGTACACTGTTGGTGGGATTGTAAATTGGTGCAGCCATTGTAGAAAACAGTGTGGAGATTCCTCAGAAAACTAAAGACAGAACTACCATTTGATCCAGCAACTCCACTCCTGGGCATCTATCCAGAGAAAACCATGACTTGCAAAGACACACGTACTCCAATGTTCATTGCAGCACTATTTGCAATAGCCAAGACATGAAAACAACCTAAATGTCCATCGACAGAGGAGTGGATCAAGAAGCTGTGGTACATGTACATAATGGAATATCACTCAGCCATTACAAGGAAAGAAATAACTGCATTTGCAGCAATATGGATAGACCTAGAAATTATCATGCTAAGTGAAGTCAGTCAGACAATGAGACACCAACAACAAAATGCTATCACTTACATGCAGAATCTAAGAAATGAACTTTGATAATAGATACTGACTCACAGACTTTGAAAAACTAATGGTTTCCAAATGAGACAGGTTTGGGGGTTGGAAATGCTATAAATTTGGTTGTGATGATTGTTGTACAACTATAAATGTAATAAAATTCATTGAGTAATTAAAAAAATAAAGTGAAGGCAAGGTTGAAAAATAAAATAAATTATTTCCATTGGAAAAAAATAATAAAATTTTCTTTACTTAAACAAAATTGGGAAGAATGTTTCCTTCAGCTTTTTTCACTAAGTATAATCTCTGTAATTCATATAATCTTTTCTTTGTAATTCAGTTTGTCTTCAAATTATGCACTTTTGAGCTAGTCTTTAGGCCTTGGCTAGAGGTTGGTTAGTTCCTCTCTTTGAGCAGTTAAGTCCACATCTTAAACACTTCTTTACCAGGCTCTCAAAGTCTGTGCCATTATGCATCAGCACTAATCACCCCAGGACTAGGTATCAGACTAACCAGGGACATCTACTAAGTGCCAGAGACTGCCGAAATTATTCAAAATAGTCAATCCACAGGAATTCCACAAAACTTACCTAGCCCGCATCCCACTTGCCATACCCATGCTGCCTCCTACAGCTTCAGCTTGCTGTTACCATTGGGTCCTGCTTGACGGTTTTCTTTCATTCATAACTGTTATTAAAAAATTCTATCTTTCATTTATCCCAGCAACAGGGTGCTATGTCTCACCATCAAAAGAATCTTCAGATCTTATTAAAAAACAGTTACACATGGAGATACTTTACATTCTTAAACAGTATTTCTTTATCTGAATGTGCTAAAATCTACTTATAATATTGATGCATGCTTGGTTTTTCTCTTTGGGCTAATTACAAATAATTTTCCTAAACACATTCTTGTATATTTGGATTCATATATGCATGAATTTCTGTGGTGTATACATAGTAGTAAACTTGCAACATCATGGTCTGTTTAATAGAAAACGCCAAATGGTTTCCCAAGTGATTTTTTAAGTAATTGTCATTCACATCAGCAGAAGATGATGGTCATTATTGCTCTGCATGTACAATTTAATTAATTTAATCAATTCTAGGGGTTATGGATTACTATCTCATACTAATTTTAACCTGCATTCCCCTGATGACTAATGCAGCTGGGCCACTTTTCATATTTTTATGCTCCATTGGATATTATTAAGTTTTTTTGCATTTTCCCATTTTATTAAGAAATAACTGACATATAAGATTCTATTAATTTAAGGCATACAACATAGTGATTTGATAATAAGCATAATATTGCAAAACGATCAGTGTAATAACCTTCTATAACTCACACAGCTGCAGAAAATTTTTTTCACGTGATAAAAATTTTTAAGATCTATTCTCTTAGCAACTTTCATTTTTTTAAATTTCTCATATTTAAGTAAGATTTTCAGCAATACATTGTTTTTTTTTTTTTTCTACTGTATAGCATGGTGACCTAGTTACACCTACATGTATACATTCCTTTTTCTCACATTATCATGCTCCATCATAAGTGACTAGACATAGTTCCCAGTGCTACACAGCAGGATCTCATTCCTAATCAATTCCAAAGGCAATAGTCTGCATCTATTAACCCCAAGATCCAAATCCACCACACTCCCTCCCCATCTTCCTTGGCAACCATAAGTGTATTCTCCAAGTCCAAGACTTTCTTTTCTGTGGAAAGTTTCATTTGTGTCATATATTACCTTCTAGATATAAGTGATATGTTATTTGTCTTTCTCTTTCTGACTTACTTCACTCAGTGTAAGAGTCTCTAGTTCCATCCACGTTGCTTGCAAAATGCTACTAAAAAACCAATGGGTCAATGAGGAAATCAAGAAGGAAATTAAAAAAATACCTTGAGATAAATGATAATGAATTCACAACCACTCAAAATCTATGGGATGCTGTAAAAGCAGTGCTCTAGAGGGAAATTCATAGCAATACAGGCCTTCCTCATAAAAGAAGAAAAATCTCAAATCAACAACTTAACCCACCACCTAAATAAATTATAAAAATAACAAACAAAATCTAAAGTCAGCAGAAGGAAGGAAATCAGAAAGATCAAAGAGGAAATCAATAAAATAGAGATAAAAAAAAAACAATAGATAAAATCAATCAAACCAAGAGCTGGTTCTTTGAAAAGGTAAGCAAAATTGACAAACGTCTGCCTAGACTCACCAAGAAGAGGAAAGAAAAACTTAAATAAACAAAATAAGTAATGAAAAAGAAGTCTACCAGATACTATAGAAATACAAAAAACTATGAGAGAATACTATCAACAATTGCATGCTGACAAATTTGACAACCTAGAAGAAATACACAACTTTCTAGAGACTAATAGCCTGCCAAAATTGAATCAAGAAGAAATAGATCAACTTAACAGACCAATCACTAGAAATGAATTTGAATATGCCATAAAAACACTCCTTACAAAAAAAAAGTCCAGGACCAGAGAATTCTACCAAACATACAAAGGCAAAATTATACCCATCCTTCTCAAACTTTTTCAAAAGGTTGAATAAGAAACACTCCCAAAAACATTCTATGTTACCACCATCACCCTAATTCCAAAAGCAGACAAAAATACCTCCATTGGATATTATTTGCAAAGCACTATTTCCAATCTGTCTTTCATTTTTTCCATGGGATTCCTTTTTTTTTCATCATTTAGGAGTTCTCTCTACATTCAAGATACAGCCCTTTGATGGATATATGCATTAAAACTATGTTCTCTCCCTCCATGTCTTACATTTTAATTCTCATATTTATAAATGAACAAAAATTCTTCATTTTAATGTAGACCAATTGGTCTTTTTTTAAATTGTTATTTCCCCAACAATTTTTTTTTTCTACTGAACAGCATGGTGACCCAGTTACACATATATGTATAAATTCTATTTTCTCACATTATCATGCTCTATCAGAAGGGACTAGACATAGTTCCCAGTGCTACACAGCAGGATCTCATTCCTAATCCATTCCAAAGGCAATAGTTTGCATTTATTAACCCCAAACTTCCAATCCACCCCACTCCCTACCCCGCCCTCTTGGCAACCACAAGTCTATTCTCCAAGTCCATGATTTTCTTTTATTTAATGCTTGCTTTTTGTCTCATTAAAAAAAAATTCCTCTCCCAAGATTAATTAAAATACATTCACATATTATCTACTAGAAGCCTTATTATTTTAATTTTCACATTAAGATCTATGGGCTACTGGGAACTTTTTTTATTATTATATTATATAAGGCAGGAATTTAGTTTCTCTTTTTTTCCCCCATGTTGAAACTGAAACCCAGCACCCACTAAGCAGGAACAAGACAAGGAAGCTCACTCTTGACACTTCTATTCAACATAGTTTTGGAAGCCCTAGCCGAGACAATCAGAGAAGAAAAAGAAATAAAACGCAAATTGTAAAGGAAGCAGTAAAAGTTATCACTGTTTACATATGACATGATACTGTACTTAGGAAATCCCAAAGATACTACCAAAAACAGAATTCATCAATGAATTTGGTAAAGTTGCAGGATACAAAATTAATACACAGAAATCAACTGTATTTCTGTATAATAACAATAACAGAAAGATAAATTAGGCAAATGATCCTGTTTAGCATTGCATTAAAAAAAATAGGAATAAACTCAAAGAGACAAAAGACAAAAAAACAAAAGAATGAAAACAAAAGATGTAGATGAAGGAAATAAAAAACGACACAAACTCAATGAGATCCTGCTGTGTAGCACAGGGAATTATACTCAACTACTTGTATAGGATAATGTGAAAAAAAGAATGTATATAAATGTTTAACTAGGTCACTTTGCTGTTCAGCAGAAATTGATAGAACATTGTAAATCAACTATAATAAGAAAACAAATTAAATATGACACAAACAGATGGAAAGATATATCATGTCCTTGGATTGGAAGAATCATTATTGTCAAAATGACTATACTGCCCAAGGCCATCTACAGATTTAATGCAATCCCTATCAAATTACCAACAGCATTTATCACAAAAACAGTACAAAATATTTTAAATTTGTTTGGAAACACAGAAGACTCAGAATAGCCAAAGCCATCCTGAGAATGAAAAATTAAGCTGGACGATTCATGCCCCTCTGGCTTTAGACAATACTACAAAGCTGCAGTCATCAAAACAGTATGGCACTGGTACAAAAAAACAGAAATATACAGAAATATAGATCAACGAAACAGGATAGAAAGCCCAGAAATAAACCCAAGCACCTATGGTCAATTAAACTAAGACAAAGGAGGCCAGAATTCTAAATGGAGAAAGGACAGTCTCTTCAATAAGTGGTGCTGGGAAAACTGGACAGCTACATCAAAACAATGAAAACAGAACATTCCCTGACACCACACACAAAAACTCAAAATGGATTAAAAGCCTAAATATAAGACTGGACACTACAAAACTCTTAGAGAAAAATATAGGCTGAAAACTCTCTGACATAAACCACATCAGTATCTTCTCAGGTCCACCCCCTAGGGTAATGACAACAAAAACAAAAATAAACAAATGGGACCTAATTAAACATTTTTGCATAGAAAAGGAAACCATATACAAAACAAAATGACAACCCACAGATGGGAGGAAATATTCACACATGAAGCAACTGATAAGAGATTAATCTCCAAAATATGCAAACATCTCCTACAGCTCAATATCAAAAAAAAAACAGACAAATCAAAAAGTGGGCAGAAGATCTAAACAGACATTTCTCCAAAGAAGACATATCAATGGCAAAAAAACACATGAAAAGATGCTCGACATCACTAATTATTATTTAAACACAAATCAAAACTACTGCGAGGTACACCCTTATACCCGCCAGAATGGCCATCATCAAAAAGTCTACAAATAAATGCTGGAGAGGGTGTGGAACAAAGGGAACCCTTTTACACTGCTGGTGGGAATGTATGTTGGAGCACCACTATGGAAAATAGTATGGAGTTTGCTCAAAAAACTAAAAATAGAACTACCATATGATCCAGCAATCCCACTCCTGGGCATCTGTCCAGAGAAAACCATAATTTGAAAAGATATATGCACACTGATAATTATTGCAGCACTATTTACAATAACCAAGACATAGAAGCAACATAAATGTTCATCAACAGAGGAATGGATATAGAAGATGTGGTACATAAATACAATGAAATATTACTCAGCCATAAAAAGAATGAAATATTGCAATTTGAAGCAACATGGATGGATCTAGAAACCATCATACTAAGTAGTTAGTCAGACAATGAAAGGCAAACATCAAATGATATCACCTATATGTGGAATCTTAAAAAATAAGAAAGAAAGATACAAATGAATTTATTTGCAGAACAGAAACAGACTCACAGACTTTGAAAAACTTATGGTTACTAAGGGGATAAGTGGGAGTGGGAGAGATGGACTGGGGGTTTGGGGTTGGCATATGCACACTGTGGTATATGGTCTAATTGGCCAGTAGGGATCTACTGTATAGCAGAGAACTCTACCCAGTATTCTGTGATAATTTATGTGGAAACAGAATCAGAGATAATGGATATGTGTATATGTATGACTGTGTTACTTTGTTGTATAGTAGATATTATCACAACTTTGTAAATTAACTATACTTCAATAAAACAAACAAAAAATAACCCAGCACCCTCTTTTCTCTATTTCTATGCAACATCACTGTTGTCATAAAACAGGTATCCATGATTGCATTATTTTTATTTCTGGACTCCCTATTGATCCAGTCGTTCATGTCACTATCACAGTGTTTCATTACAGTAAGTTAAAACATGTCTTGACATCCAATAACATAAGCACATCAATAATCTTCTACTTCATAATTCTCTTTTTGTCCTTGCCTATTTGTAGTTACCAAACAATATATAAATTGACTTGTCAGTTTCTACAAAAACAACACTGGGGTTTCTATGCAATTCTGGTCAGTCAATAGATCAATTTAGAAAGATGTGACATTTTTACATTATTTAGTATTAAAGCAAAATTGTTTATATTAAACATTTAATTACCTACTAAAGTAATATTTTATGTGGTTCAACCTAATAATTTCATTTATTTGGACCTTTAATTTCTCACACTTAAGACTTATGGCTTTCCATGTAAACATCTCATATATTTATTGTCTTACTGCACTAGCTACTGTTTTCTGGTCAAAGCTGAAATAGAAGGGTTGACAGTGTCCATCTTAGTCCAGAGGCAAAACCTGTACAAGTATTTACATTAATATATTGTTTAGTGTAAGTTTTCCTATAGGTATCCTTTATCAAATTGATGTTGAATATAGTAAAATACTCTTCATCTGAGATAATCATTTTGATCTCTCATCTTTGTTCTAGTTTGTTGAATTACATTGATTATTTGTAATAGTAAATAACATGCATTCCTGGAATAAACCTAAGTTTGGATGCATTATTATTATTATATAATTATATTGTTTGCTAGTATATTACTAAGGGTTTGCATTGATACTAAAAATCCTGAATGTTATTTTGTGCTCTTTATGACTTTTGGTACCTCTGTAACTTTGGCCTCCTAAAACATTTAAAGAATTGTTTCTATTTATTCACTTATTTTCTGGATGACCATGTAAGACTGCTGTTATTTCTTTCTTAACATTTAAGAAAAGCTACTAGCTCCAGTGATACAATTTGAACTTCATTATGAAGTTTTCTTTGTGGGGAGAGTGGATTTTAAATTTACATTTCAATATTTTTGGTAGTCATAACATATTTCATATTTCCTATATTTTCCTCTGTCATTTGTAATAAATTATTTTCTCCAGGATGTTTTTTTTTTTTTCTCTTTAGGGCTGCACTCATGGCATGTGGAAGTTCCCAGACTAGGAGTCGAATCAGAGCTGTAGCTGCCAGCTTGCACCACAGCCACAGCAAAGCTTTTCCAAGCTGTGTCTGTGAACAACACCACGGCCACGGCAAAGCTTTTCCAAGCTGTGTCTGTGACCTACACCACAGTTTTCAACAATGCCAGATCCTTAACTCATTGAGTAAGGCCAGGGATTAAGTCTGCATCCTCATGCCTTCTAGTTGGTTTTGTTACCACTGAGCCATGATGGGAACTCTCCAGGATTTGATAAATATGTCCAATTCATCAAAATGTGAAGTTTATCGGCAAAAATGATGTCTTATATAATCTTTTTACTACATAAAGTATCTGTGATGGGAACTCCTTTTTACTCATGATATTGGTCTATGTTCAATCTTCCTTTTCTCACTTTACTATATTATTTTTATCGATTTTAATGGTGTTTTAGGAATTAAATTTTTATTATTCTGTACATTTTATGGCATATATTTTTCTATTTAATTAATTTTCATTGCCTTCACTCATTTTCTCACATAGACAAACAATACCAAACAATATATAAATTGACTTGTCAGTTTCTACAAAAACAACACTGGGGTTTCTATGCAATTCTATTAAAGTTTCTCTATTTCTCTCTCCAGGATTTCTCATCACCCTCTTAAATTCATCATCTTTCGAAATGCAGTTTTAATAAAAAATTAACTGTTCATCTCTTACTCTGTTTAAATCATTTAGTAAATATTTATTTTGCTTAGTTGTGCTGAGTCTTTTTGTTTTGTTTTGTCTTTTTGCCATTTCTAGGGCCGCTCTCGCGGCATATGGAGGTTCCCAGAGTAGGGGTCTAATTGGAGCTGTAGCCGCCGGCCTACACCAGGGCCACAGCAACGCAGGATCCAAGCTGCATCTGCAACCTACACCACAGTTCATGGCAATGTCGGATCCTTAACCCACTGAGAGAGGCCAGGGATCGAACCCACAACCTCATAGTTCCTAGTTGGATTCATCAATCCATCACTGAGCCACGACGGGAACTCCTATGCTGAGTCTTAATATGAGACATGAGACTTTGAACTATGCCTTAACTATCTAATACTCCTATATAAATTACCTTGTCTGGCTACTTATCACTAGTTACTTAACTCATTACTTAGCATTATTTTATGTTTTATTGTCTTTACAGGTATGGAACCATATTCTTCCTGCTTGATCAAAAATATACTTGTTCTATTTGACTCACAGCCTTCCCTGTGTTCTTCAGAATGAAGGTATACCCTGAACCAGGCCCCTGTTGCATTCTTTGGATAAATATAATTTTAATACTAATATATTCTCCTGTAAGTCTTGATTTTCTTTTCTGAATTTCCCAGTAGGTGCTAAATTAAATCTCTTTCCATTCCTAAACTTTAACTAAATACCTGGGAGATAAAGCAGGCTCCTAAATAACACTAAGTGAATTACTAAATAAATACAATTATTTAGAATTACACTACAAGGAAAATGCTGGCATTATATATTTTTATATTTACTTGTAAAACAGCAAGGAAATTTCAAACTTTCTAATAATTTTTTCATAGGTTTAATTTTAAGTTGGATATTTCCTCAAGACACATAAGGATATACTTTGATTCCCAGAGGAAAAAAATCCTTAAAATATATTATATTTTATAATGTCATTAAACTATAAATACATGTAATATATAGAAGTATACATATATTTCTATGAAAGATTTCACTTATTGATAAAGTCTAGCCATATAGATTTTAGAATTCTCTTACTTTTTAATCTCTTAATTGTACATATTCAAAAGCAGGCACTGTGGTCAGTCAGCCTTTTAGGATAAATATAGATCCCTCACTATTTATTGATATAATGATTTAAAACGAACATTGAGTTTTCTTATTCAAAAGGTTCAATTTACCAGAGAGTGACTGTCTTGTAGTGAATTAATCAAAATAACTTGTTAAACTTAAAACTAGGATGTGAATAACAGGAAATGACAGATACTCTGAAAATCCTAACTAAAATATGACTAAGATTTTCAATAATAATTTTACTCACAAATTATACTCTTGTAATTATCCAAGAACACAACAAAATATGATAAGGACTAAATGTATTCAATTTAGAAATTTATATTCCTTGAATTGGTTTTCTATTTTTTATATATATGTTTCTCTACTTTAAAGATCTAAATAATCTTTCTTTCACTAAATTACTGCCCATATTTCAGGCAATATTTCAGATACACACATCCAGGAATCAAGGTCAGTCTTTTTTTTTTTTTTTTTTTTCTTTACTGAAACTGCAATTATGTCATATTAAATTTTGAGCAAAAAGCTTCTACTTAGTATACTGTCCTATTATCTATGTGCTCCATTACAGACTGAATTTTTGTCCCATTACAACAGCAACCATAATTCATTCAACCTGTTTTTAATTTTTTTCAACATTATTAGCATATACAACTTTCCCTTCTCCCTCTCCATTTTATTTTTACTCCAATATCATGATACTAGATAATAATACTGTAGATTTAATTTAAAAACCTTAGGAGTTCCTGTCACGGCTCAGTGGAAATGAATCTGACTAGTATCCATGAGGGTGTAGGTTTGATCCCTGGCCTTGCTCAGTGCGTTAAAGATCTGGTGTTGTGGTGAGTTGTGGTGTAGGTCACAGACACAGCTTGTGTCTGGTGTTGCTGTGGTATAGGCCAGCGGCTGCAGCTCTGATTCGACACCTAGCTTAGGAACCTCCAAATGCCATGCATGCGGCCATAAAAAAACAAAAACAAACAAAAAAAACTTGATTTGTAGAAGTAAGTTTTATACTGGCTCTATTATTTTAGAATCCAACACCATTTCTACATTCTCTTAAATAAGAAACATAGGCAGAGAAAAGATTATTGTTTAATTATTAAGGCCATCAGTAATGTATTTAAAAAGTACACAGTTGTTAACTTTAAAAATTAAAAAAATAATCACAATATGCATTTCTACTGCATATCAGTTTTCTACTGAAATCAACATCCTTTGTAATTTTTACCCTCATCTCCAATCAATGATGAAAAAAATATTTGATGCCCTATTCTCTCAGATCATCTCTTTTTATTTTTGCCCTAAATTACTCACAGAGTCTCAAAACTGAGGTTATAGTTCACCTCTTTACCCTATGGATAAATAGAATATTACTTTTTTTTTTCTACTACCCCAAAGAGGACTATTTAGATTAATAAATTATAGCTTAAACTTAAATCATGACTAGAACAATTTGGTAACAGTATTTTGACCAGTTATCTGTTCACATGTGGATTTTATATGAATGTATTATGTGAATCTCACCATGGCCACTGTTGGTTTAATAATTCAGTCTTAAAATGTCGTTGAATTAATTGTTCCACTTGCATTTATTAATATATTATACTTTATATTTTACTGATTCATGCTTTGATGTTGTTAGCAGACTGCAAGAGAAAAGATATTAACTTGAACTTAGAAACTGATGTAAATGCAAGCTCCTACTTACCAAGACTTTGATTTAAGGTAAGCCACTTAAGTTTTTAGATAACAATTTCCTTAGCTGTAAAAGAAAGCTGAGGTACAAATTTTTTAAATTAATTTTCTGAAAGATTTTGTTTAATATTATAAATTCCTTCCCATAAGCATTGGCAGAACTGTTCTGATATCAATTTTCTGACACCAACTGGGTACCCTATAATTAAACTTAATTTGAATAGTAACTACACCAAGTGCAGATCCAACAGTTAATAGCAAAGTCTTTCATAAGACTGCCACCATTTCAGATACCATCGACAAGTCTTGGTGACGACCCACACTTCCAACCAACTGGCTATAAATTTTGGAGCTTTCCACAATTCCCTCAGAATTTAATTTGCTAAAATGACTCGTGGAACTCAGTGACAAAACAATACTTATGACGACAGTTTTATTACGAAGGATACAAGTTAGGAATAGCCAAATGAAAAGCTACATGGAACAAGCTTTAGAAAAGTGAGGTACACTGCTTGCATGCATTATCTTCTTGAAATCCAGGTGTGTCACCATCCTAGTATAGCAGTGTGTTCACCAACCAGGAAGTTCTGTTGAGCATAAGTATCAGGAGTTTTTCTTAGAATCTCATTAAAGAGGTATAAATGATTAAATCATTGGTCATATGAGTGAACTGTATAAATGATTAAATCTTTGGCCACACAAGTGAACCCAATCTCCAGTCCTCCTCTCCTTTCCTAGAGGATGGGCTGGCCCAAAATTTCAGAGGTTTTTATCGCTATTGCACAGATTTTGAAATAATTTAGAATTGATTTATGGGTTAGTCCATGTTTAATTTTTGTAAAACTTCCATATGCTTTGGAGAAGACTGTCAGGTCTATATTGGCACAATATCCTCCTCATGACAATTAAATAAAAACTTCTAAGAGTATTGTTCATCTATATTTTTACATGTTTTGAACTTTTAGGTATATTTTTATTTTGAGATATATTCCCTGTATATGTTATATATTTTCTCAATATAATTGATTTCTCAATTACCCAAGTAGGTGATTTTTTCACACTATTTCTATATGTCCTATTATATATGGAATGGCATTCTATTAAACTCTCACACATTTTCTGTTTTCAATTATGTCTTCATTTTTTTTGTTGTTGATTTTTTTATGATTTATTTTATTTTATTAATTAATTAATTATTTTTGCCTTTTTGTCTCTTTAGGGCTGTACCTGCAGCATATGAAGGTTCCCAGGCTAGGAGTTGAATCCAAGCTGTAGCCACCGGCCTACGCCACAGCTGCAGCAATGCAGGATACAAGCCACGTGTACGACCCACACGACAGCTCACGGCCAGTTCCTTAACCCACTGAGCGAGGCCAGAGTTTGAACCCATGTCCTCATGGATGCTAGTTGGGTTCTTTAACCGCTGAGCCACAATGGGAACTCTTATTTGTTTTATTATTATTCACATTATTTTTAATCTTAATTTTATTATTATTATTACTATATTTTTTTAGGGCCACAACTGTGGCATATTGATGTTCCCAGGCTAGGGATCAAATCAGAGCTGCAGCGTTGGCCTACACCATAGCCATAGCAACAGAAGATCCAAGGAGTGTCTGTGAACTACACCATAGCTTTCAGCAAGGCCAGATCCTTAAACCAATGAGTGAGGCCAGGGATCAAACCCGCATCCTCATGGATACTACTCAGGTTTGTAACCCACTGGGGCACAATGGGAATTCCCTACCTTAATTTTAAACCAATTATTTCTTTCTAATGGTTTGGACATGTTTCCCTAATGTTTTAGATTAATGACACTTACCTTTTACTATACATGTTTTAAAACTTCAAAACTGAAAAAAACAATGTGAAATCTTATTTTAAATTTACAAAAAAAAAAACTAAATTTTTTTTTATTTAAACAAATACCTACCAACTTACATTCTAATGTTTATTTAAATAAATATTTAACCTTTATTTTCAAGACATAACTTTTGTTGGTTAAATGATTTTGTTTATTTTCTATAAGCATTTTAAAGGTATAATTCCACTCCTGTCTGACTTACATTGCTGCTATTTAAAAAATCTTTTATAAATGCAGTAGTTTTCCTTCTGGCTGATTTTAACTTCTTGTTTTCTTTCTCTGATTTTTTTTACAATTAGTTAAGTTGTGAATTTTCTATTTGACTTTCTTTTACACAGTTTATTTTTTTTTTCCCATGTCTGTGGATGCATACACACACACACACACACACACATATATAGCAGGTTTTCAAAAAAATTCATTGCTAGTCGAATATTATTTTTTATTTTTTTATATTTTTTTCCCTTAGTGTCTCTGCTTAGCATACACTGGTTTTCTTATTTTATCTGCTATGTCTCTTAACCTGTCTTTAACACCTTTACATACTGTTTATATTCCAGTAATTTCTTCAGCTCTAATTTCTAGTTCACATATTCTCTCTCCACTTCCAAAATTTCTAGCACTTCCAAAATTTCTGTTTTATACAATTATTGAGATTTTAATTCCAATAAGCCTATTTTATCATTTCTGAAATGTCATTTTGGATTTTTTTTTTCACATCGACCCATCCTTTTAGACAAGCTCTAATTACTTATTTTGCTGTTGTTTTTCAGTGATTTATTCTGTTACTTTAAATATCATACATCTATAGTACTCATAGTCCTCATGTTGTAGAATTCCCAGAAATCACCTCAGAGGACACTTGAGAAAGATGGAGAACAGCTTAATTACACTGGCGGGTCCATGAGGAATTGCTTCCCAATCATGGACCCCAAACAAAAAGGGGGAGATACATTTACAGTGCTTGCTTACGTGTCTAACATGCTACATTAATCTTTAGTTGCATGTAGAGTACAGAAAGGTCTATAGCTATAAAAAATGCCTTATATTGTTACTTTAATGATTAACCTCAAGTACAATCTAGCTATTTTTGAATTTCTTTAGAACAATCGGGGCCCAGAGTTTTCCAAGTCCTAATGACTTTGTTTTTCTCAGAGCCCTCATATGAGTCACCTTAAGTTCACCAAAATGGACAGTTGCAGCAAGATGGCTTCACTCTTGCCAAGCTCCTTATTCCCTTTTCCACACCCCTATATTCATATTATTTATTATCTTATAACTCATATGTTGATATCTGTTGCTTCTATGGCATTCATAATGTAGAGCTTTATGAATAACAACAGATTTAATATTTGAAAATCCAAAGCACATAACTAGGGATTTTTGTTCATAGGCAACTGGAATCAATTCCTTCCAAAAATCGCCCAGATTCCTGCCAATCTAAGTCCAATAGAGCCACCCTCTAGGGTAGCAGCATAATACAGGAGTCTTATTTTTAGGTTGCTTATATCTTGGTATGTCCCAGTTTTAGAGTTTAGATTTTGAATCTGATACTGGAATCCCCCGCACCCTGAGAAACCTTAGAATAGATTACAGTATAAGTGGTACAATATAGAAGTCTAGGAAATAAATAAATTAATCAAAGAAATGAAATAGAAAGTGTTTCTCAGGAGAGGGTTTTTTGTTTGATTTGTTTTTCCATTGGTCAGTTTAAATAAAGAGACTTAGATAAATATATTTATAATATGTACATCAAAGAAATACAATAATAAAAGTAGTTCATGTACATTATTAGGTAATAACAAATGTGATTTCATATTAGATCTATTTTACATTAATCTTTGTATTCTATTGCTTTTGCTACAAATTAATCACTAAAGGGATGTTGCCTTTGTTTAAAGGAAACGCAATGACCCATCTCTGAGAATCTTGCCCCCACATCTGAAAGTCAAACTAAAATACATTCATTCAGCTCACAGAAAACATCCTGACCCAGCCCAACTGTGAATGACTGCCGGAAAAAAAAAAAAAAAAAAAAAAAAATTAACATATCCTCTCCCATCTGGCTGAAACCAGGAGATATTTGCGACAACTTATGGCCTTTGTATTTGTAGTTTACCTCTTTACCTCCCCCTTTTTCATTCTATAAAAGAAACTAGCGTCTAGACCACAGTAAGATGGTTCTCCAGGAAATTAGTCTGCCACCTTTTCAGACTCCTAGTGGCATTCTGAATAAAGTCATTACTCCTTGCCCCAACCATCTCCAATTTACTGGCCTGTCAGGAAGTGAGCAGAAAGAGCTTGGATTTAGTAACAGTCTCCTCTCTTTTTTTTAATGCATGCATTTTTAAGGTTTTAAGGTACTCAGGAACTCTGGGTTACTTTTCCTACATTCTGCCACATAGGAACTGGTCAGGCTATCTGGAGGTCTTCTTAGATCTTTCAGTCTACTTAATTTCACTGAGCTATTGCTTTGACATTTCTCAGACACCATAATGGGTGTACAACTTCTCCAGGAAGCTTAGAGTATAGCTAGACTGAACTATGAGAAATGAATTGTAGGATCTAGCACTCTGAGATCACTCTAAATTTGTATGGAATTTCTATGTTTTGCCTTCCTATAACATTCTGACTCTTAGAATCTACAGATGATTTATTCTATCATTCATCTCTCCCACTCTAAAGACTTTCCTGTCACATCTTTCTGAGTTATCTTCCCTCCAAGTAGCCAGGAGAAAAATAAAAGCATCTCTTAAATTAGTCTGCATTTTCTCTACCAAGTTTCATGTGATATAAGCACTAAGCAGAGTACATTTGACTATTAATATTTTAGATTTCAAAAATATATCCCCTTTCAAGAAGCCTAGATTTTCTTTTTTTGCTTTATTTTTAGTGCTGCACATGTGGCATATGGCAGTTCCCAGGTTAGTGGCTGAATGGGAGCTGCAGCGGATGTCTATACTACAGCCACAGCAACACAGGATCCGAGCCACAACTCAGGGCAACCCTGGACCCTTAACCCACTGAGTGAGGCCAGGGATAAAACCTGCATCCTTATGGATACTAGTCAGGTTCATAACATGTTGAGCCACAACAGGAACACGCTGACTTTAAATATATGAATTATTTTATGCCTTTTCCAAATAATTTATTTATTTGAATGGCTTCATTATTTTCTCTGGTTAATTCATGTCCTCTTTTAGTTGAAACAACAAGACTTGAACTCAAGGTCTAATTTTAGAGATCATAACACTAAAAACAAATTAAAATATAAAACTTACAGATGAAAATAAATCACTTTGAATAATAAATGTATCAGATATTCCAAATAATGTCATGTCTTTGCACAATATCCAACAATGATTTTTCTTTATCTTTAAAATAAAATGAGCATGCCCTCCACTTGTTTAAAAATTTCTTCAGCTTCATCTGATTATCTGCTTATCTCTTCAGAATTCTCACTTGTCACCCTTCCCTAATCCTCATTGATATGTCTCATTCTCAAGACTGATAAAATTGCGTTCAGTTCCACAAAATAGCAAATCTCTGAATCTTACATTTGTAGTTTTCCTTCTTTCTGAATCCCATCTACAATCTTCCACAGGATTGCAAACTCTCTTTTCCAGTAACACCTGTTCATCTTTAAAAACTCAATGCCATTTTAATCTCTTCATACGAACTTCTCTACTTTCCCTTAAATTGACTTTTTAAAATTTATTAATTATCATCTGCATATGTCTATTTCCAGTTAACAAAACACTTTAAATATCCACATGCATAAGTCTCTCTTCTAGGCAATAATAACTTTGAGGTTGGGAAAACATTCTATTTGGTATTTTATTAATAGTACAGAGATCCATGGAGTTCCCATTGTGGCTCAGCAGTAACAAACCCAACTAGTATCTGTGAGAATGTGGGTTCAATCCCTTGCCTCTCTCAGTGGGTTAAGGATCAGGCATTGCCATGAGCTATAGTGTAGATCGCAGACATGGCTTAGATCCTGTGTTGCTATGGCTGTGGCGCAGGCCAGCAGCTGCAGCTCTGATTTGGAACCCTGGAAACTTCCATATGCCAAGGGTGTGGCCCTAAAAAAGAAAACAAAACAAACAAACAAAAAGATCCAGCCAAGTTTAACACAAGTTGTAAACATATGCTAAATTTTAAAGATAAATAATGTACCTTGATTAGTTAGCTTTGGGGGCTTTTAAAATTTTTTTAATTAAAGATAGTAATATTTACTAAAAAATTAGGGTTAATTTATTATTTTATTATATATTTTAATATCAATGCACATGAAACTCAGCATAAGAAAAGTGAATATAGGAAAAAAACCCATCATTAAATGGAATTAATTTATTTAACTCTTTGATTGAATGTTAAAAATTCATCTCCTAGGGGGTTTTTATTGAAAGAAATGTAATTACTAATTATAATAAGAAAGATCAGAAGATGGCATATTCAGTAATTACATACCAACTGCTTGTCTGTATTCATGTTCTGCAAAAGTTTCTTAAGAAATCATCACTGCATTTATTGTTCATTGAAAACATTCTGTATTTTATATCTTGGCCAAAAATGCAATGTGTTATTTTTATATAAAACTAATACCTGAGATTTCTGATAATCTCCAACTGGAGGCAAAACTATAATTAGAGATATGTAGGTCTAATAACAACATGCCTGGGATTATAGTGCTCAGAATTCTCAGGTCTCAAAGGCATTATGGATTGTAATTACCTTCTCATTTTTCATTCTTCTTAATATGCACTCTCTATATCTCTTCTCCAACCCTTCTTTTCTTTATGTTTTTCTTTATTTTCAGTCAGGCTGAAAATCCTTGTGGGAAAAATTCTAGGAGAATATAAAACGATAGTTTGGAATCTAAAAATATTAATAAAAAAGACTAAAAAAACCTGATGCTTGAAAGATCAGCCTTAATTATTCACTGAAAACAAATCATAGTTTGGGATATTATTTCAGAACTGTGTAATATTTAGCATAAAATTAGTTATAAATGAATCAAGGAGACAAAATGATAAACAGTCATATTTATTTTTCAAAATCAAATTCTCCAAAAATATGTCATTTTGATTATTTGTTCGGTGTAAAGAAACTTTAGTTTTTAATTCATTTAAATTATTTCCTCTGTACTACTTAACCATATTTAATGTATTTCTATCTGCATCTTCTATCTGCATATTCAATATTAATGCTGCCACCATTTTCCTTCATTTCACAGTCCTCTCTTTTCAAATTTTATATATCATTTAAAATAATTATAACATCACCAACCATACACAGAAGCCCTTTGTCCTAGGCTTCTACCCTGTGAAAGTGAGGTAATGCAACTTTTGAATACAGACAGTGTTTTCACAGTGTAATAAATTTGTGACCACTGACTTCAAAGCAAAAACCAAAAAACAAGCTTTTCTTTATCATTTGATTAATGTCACTATGATGGGCTGTTACTCTATGGGAAGAGTCTATAGCTTGCAACTTTATTTAAAATGCATTCTCTAAAAATATCCTCAGGGAGTTCCCGTTGTGGCTCAGTGGTTAACGAATCCAACTAGGAACCATGAGGTTGTGGATTCGATCCCTGGCCTTGCTCAGTGAGTTAAGGATCCAGCGTTGCCGTGAGCTGTGGTGTAGGTTGCAGAAGCGGCTCGGATCCCGTGTTGCCGTGGCTCTGGTCTGGCGTAGGCCCGTGGCTACAGCTCCAATTCGACCTCTAGCCTGGGAACCTCCATATGCTGCAAGAGCAGCCCAAGAAATGGCAAAAAAAGACAAAAAATAAATAAAAATATCCTCAGATGAAAGTGACCACTTTTATACTAAGTGCATGGCTTTAAGTGGACATTTAGAAAGATTGTGAATGGTTTATAAGGCTGACTGCAGGGTCTGGGAAAGTACTTTAAGAATGATAGAATAGAAGTAGAAATGACTTTGGGAAAGAGAAGAAACTTCTAGTTTCCTACAACTCCATAGATAATGTGTTTTTAGTATTATCCCTCATCTCTATCTTCTAAGAGATTTTATCCTACGAGGAGCTCTCACAGCTTAATTTTCTTAGCACACACAGGTGATATTTGAAAGAAGTGCATGCTTATCTCTCATAAATCCTAGAATTATCTATCATTTCAATTTTTTAAAATGTGTTATTTAAAAATTCATTTTATACACATGTGGGCAGATGCATATATGTGAAGCACATGTTTATATGGAGAATTAACATATGAAGGAAAATGGAGGGAGGAAAGAAGAGTTACATTAAAAAATTAATCTTTCACCTAGAATTATCAGCATGAATGAAACAAGGACAACTTCTTTTCTATGCTTAATGCAGCAATAGAGATAGGGATCAGAAAAATGACCTAAGAGAGGCCAAAAAAGAATTCTTAGGTTGTCACTCAGTCATTTCTGTTTGCTTTAAGAGTCCGTGAATATAAAATTTTCATCCTTCAGTAGAATTGGGGATTTTATATTCTATTCCAAAACCATTTGAGCCACAGAATATATTATGTAGCAAATAGACAGGCAAGAAAAAGGAAAACAGAAGAGTTCTTGGAGTTCCTTATCCTTTCAACCTGTTTTGTACAGCTTGAGTTCTTTGCTCCTATTCCCATGGTTGTATCTGCTAAAAAGAAATAGTTTGTGTCCAAAATCCTAATATGCCATTAACACTTCCGAAAAATATTAAGCAAGTAATAATTATAAAAGTTTAATACTGTTAATGAGAACTAAATAATAATACAGGGTGATTATTATGTTACCCTTTGAAAATCCATGAATAACTTAATAAAATAATTTGTTTATTTTTTTTTTCCTTTTATGGCTGCACCTGTAGCAATATGGAAGTTCTTAGGATAGGGGTAGAATCAGAGCTGCATCTGGAGCCTAAACCACAGCCACAGCAACACCAGATCCAAGCTCCATCTGTGACCTACTCTGCAGCTTGCGGCAACACTGCCAACTGAGCAAGGCCAGGGATGGAACCCGCATCATCAGGGACACTTTGTCGGGGTATTAACCCATTAAGCTACCACAGGAATGCCAAAAATAATTTTTTAAGGTCAACTTTCTGTGGTAGTGTTTAAAATCATTCTCCAGTAGATTACTGGGTTTAAAAAATTCAAACATATTTCTGTGCTTAGAATATTATAGTTATTATGGAAAAGGGGGGGAGAATGACTCCATTGAAAAGAGATGCATTGATATTGTTATTGACTTACCTGAGGCTAACAAAAGACCTGAATAAGAATTGTGGTGGTTAAAGGATTTTAGAAATAAAATATTTATAAACTTTTAATGCAGAACTCACCAAACACCCATGCTTTAATTACAATAGATTTGTTAACACATGGTGCAGTCTTTTATATTTTATGAATTGTTTCTCTGTACTTGAGAAAAAGAAATAAGTGAGAGAAATCTAACGTCTGTTCTCTCTTCATAGACCTTATGTACTGCTGTAAACTATATGAATAAACTCCCATTCATAAAGGGGCATCTCCACTACTGTCTATTCATGGAATGCAATCCTATTTACTCTTAGAGGTGGCCTAATTGGTCTTCACAAAATTCATGGCAACACTTATTTGTACTGTGTCCAGTTCTTCAGATGTAACAGATTTCACAGCCACTTTTAACATAGTAAAGCAGCAGTTATTCAGAAACTAGTTTTTATCAGAGTCCAGTAAGAAAAACAAAATTATTAATGGTTATTTCAAACAGAGAAAGACATGTTTAAGTGTTGACTAAACTTATTGTGGTGATCATTTTGCTTTATGTACAAATATCAAGTGATTATGATGTACACCTGAAACTAGTATAATGTTATGTACCAATTATATCTCAATAATAATAAAAGTGTTGAAAGGAATGAAGAAACAAAAGGGAGCTAAGAGAAGAAAGGCAGGAATAAGAGGAGCTGAGCCAAATTGAGAATCTTTTACCTCTACAGATTAGTGAAGGTGCTACTGAGAGTGTTGGGACTTCCCAGGAAGCACCTTTTCCTGAGGCTGGAATGTCACAAGAGGCTTAGTAACATCAGAAACTGCTCGAGCCTTCTAATGGACCAAGGTCTCCTATCAGCATATCTCTATTTAAAGCAAGTCAGAAAATAAATAAATATTTCAAGCTTCAGCACAACTAAGTGAAAAAAAAAAAAAAAAGAGGAAGAAGCAGGTCATTAGGCTAAAAGACACTGAAAAATAACTTACATTTAATGTCTCTGAATAGCAAAGATTTTCTTGCTTTTATAGCCTCTGGAGCCTTCCTTCCAATTAAAAGGGAAAAAATATACCACTAATTAGGCATAGAATACATTTTGTATTTCTAAACCTTTATTAAAGGCTCATTCTGACTCGGAGATAATGACTTTTTTTATGCTTTCCAATGCAAACTATCAATGTCTCATACTATATATTCCAAGCTATGATAGAGATGGAGGAGATAATTTCTATTTGCTCTCTTTCAACCTAAACATACAGCTTCACATGGATCACTCCGCTCTGAGAGAAATACAGAAAATACCTAAGTGACTCCTACACATGAAGCAACTGTGAAAATACCTGCATTGGAACAACTAGGAAAGACTGACATATATGCTTGCCATAAATCCTATCCAAGCAGAGAATTTTATAATTGAGAGGGAACTTCCAACTCTTAGCTTCTCTCTGAGGAGTGAAAGGTTTGTATAGCACATATACCATTTCAGCTTTTGCAGCTGCCACCCAAGAGACAGAAGCCCAACTCACTATCTCTGATAGCCAACGGGACTCAGCCTTCATATGTCCCACAGGGTCATTAAATCAAGACAGGAGTTTCAGTCTTGTGTTCAAGGGGAAAACTTTCTTCAGCATTCTCCCACTGGCTCAGTGCAGAAGGAACAGGCAAACATGCCCATCTCCTAGCTTCTCACTGAACCTACCTGTGTATTTCCCAAACTTTAGGTCCTAGCTTCTAATCAGTTCACATCCTGGGAGCCTGATAAATCTGGTGGGCCCATCATCAACTGTCTCCTCCCAACTTTTTCCAATAGTAAAATCAAGTTTTTAGCTATTCTTTGGAGGGACCTTGTCCACAAATCCAGCACCCCAACTGTTAATATCAAATATAAGAAATGTTAAAGGGAGTTATTCAAGTTGAAATGAAAGTACACTAATCAGTAACTTGAAAAAGGAAATATATAGTTAAATTCGAAATACTCTAACATTACAATGGTAGAGGATAAGGCACTTATAACTCTAGCATAAAGGCTAAAAAGCCAAAGTATTAAAAATAATGACAAATACAATCATTTGTTAATGGATACACGATATGAGAATATGTAAACTGTGCATTAAAAACTAAATGGGGGGGTCTGTAAAAATTGTGTCATTACTGTGTGTGTTCAAAGTCATCAGCTTTTAAAAACTGACTGAACAGACCGATCACTAGAAATGAAATTGAAAGTCATAAAAACACTCCCTACAAATAAAAGTCCAGGACCAGATGGCTTCACAGGTGAATTCTACCAAACATGCAAAGAGGGACTTATACCCATCCTCCTTAAACTTATTCAAAAGGTTGAAGAAGAAGGCATACTCCCAAAGACATTCTATGACACCACCATCACCCTAATTCCAAAATCAGACAAAGATACCACCAAAAGAGAAAAGTATAGGCCAATATCTTTGATGAATATAGATGCAGTTGGATTTTTCTAATGATAAAAGCAGCAATAATAATAAAAATACTAAACCCTAAGGTTTATTAAAAACTTTAAATTACAGACACTTATCTAAATATTTTAATACAATAATTGATTTAATCCCTATAAAACACTGATAATGTTAGGTTAGTACCATTAATATCTTTCCCTGATGAGGTATTTGAGACGTAAGTAACTCTCTAAGATCACTCAGCTATCAAGTAACAAACAATCATGATAGCTCCTTTTGCCTTTATGAAGTGTTTTAAGAAACAGTCACTTAAAACATTAATCAAGGAAATGAAAGAGGATTTAACGAAATGGAAAGATATTCCATGCACCTGGATTGGAAAAATTAATATTGTAAGCCATACTACCCAAAGCAATCTATAGATTCAATGCAATCCCTATCAAATTACCCATAACATTTTTCACAGAACTAGAATAAACAATCCAAAAATTTATATGGATGGCACCACAAAAGACCCAGAATTGCCAAAGCAATCCTGAGAAACAAAAACCAAGCAGGAGGCATAACTCTCCCAGACTTCAGGCACTGTTACAAAGCCATATCATCAAGACAGTGTGGTACTGGTATCAAAACAGACACACATTCTTTTTTTTTTATGGCTGAGTAGTATTCCATTGTGTATATATACCACTTCTTCCGAATCCAATCGTCTGTTGATGGACATTTGGTTTGTTTCCATGTCTTGGCTATTGTGACTAGAGCTACAATGAACATGCAGGTGCATGTGTCTTTTTCAAGGAAAGTTTTGTCCAGATATATCCCCAAGAGTGGGATTGCGGGGTCATATGGTAGTTCTATATATAGATTTCTAAGGTATCTCCAAACTGTTCTCCATAGTGGCTGTACCAGTTTACATTCCCACCAACAGTGCAGGAGGGTTCCTTTTTCTCCACAGCCCCTCCAGCACTTGTTATTTGTGGATTTATTAATGATGGCCATTCTGACTGGTGTGAGGTGGTATCTCATGGTAGTTTTGATTTGCATTTCTCTTATAACCAGCGATGTTGAGCATTTTTTCATGTGTTTGTTGGCCATCTGTATATCTTCTTTGGAATGACATAATGCCATTTGCAGCAACATGGATGGAACTAGAGAATCTTATACTGAGTGAAATGAGCCAGAAAGACAAAGACAAATACCATATGTTATCACTTATAACTGGAATCTAATATCCAGCACAAATGAACATCTCCTCAGAAACGAAAATCATGGACTTGGAGAAAAGGCTTGTGGCTGCCTGATGGGAGGGGGAGGAAGTGGGAGGGATCGGGAGCTTGGGCTTATCAGACACAATTTAGAATAGATTTACAAGGAGATCCTGCTGAATAGCACTGAGAACTTTGTCTAGATACTCATGTTGCAACAGAAGAAAGGGTGGGGGAAAAAATGTAATTGTAATGTATACATGTAAGGATAACCTAACCCCCTTGCTGTACAGTGGGAAAATAAAAAAATTATATTAAAAAAAAAAACAAAACAGACACACAGACCAACAGAACAGAACAGAGAACCCAGAAATAAACCCAGTCACTTAGGGTCAATTAATCTTTGACAAAGGAGGCAGGAACATAACATGGGAAAAAGTTTATTCAGCATGAATTGCTGGGAAACCTGGATAGCTGCATGCAAATCATGCAACTAGAACACACCCTCACACCATGCACCAAAATAAACCCAAAATGGCTTAAAGACTTAAATATGAGACAAGACACCATCAAACTCCTGGAAGATAACATAGGCAAAACATTCCCTGACATCAGCCTTATAAATGTTTTCTCAGGTCAGTCTCCCAAAGCAACAGAAATAAAAGCAAAAATAAACCAATGGGACATAATCAAACTGACAAGCTTTTGCACAGCAAAGGAAACCCAAAAGAAAACAAAAAGACAGCTTACAGAATGGGAGAAAGTAGTTTAAAATGATGCAACAGACAAGGGCTTAATTTCTGAAATATACAAACAACTTATACAACTTAACAGCAAAATAGTCAACAATCCAATTGAAAGATGGGCAAGAGACCTGAATAGACATTTTCCCAAGGAAGATACACAGATGGCCAACAAGCACATGAAAAAATGCGCAACATCTCTGAATATTAGAGAAATGCAAATCAAAACTCCCTTGAGATACCACCTCATACCAGTCAGAATGGCCATCATTAATAAATCCACAAATAACAAATGCTGGAGGAGGTGTGGAGAAAAGGGAACCCTCCTGCACTGTTGGTGGGAATGTAAGCTGGTACGACCACTATGAAAAACAGTATGGTACCTTTGAAAATTATGCATAGAACTACCATATGACCCCACAATCCCACTCTTGGGCATATATCCGGACAAAACTTTCCTTGAAAAAGACATATGCATCTGCATGTTCATTGCAGCTCTAGTCACAATAGCCAAGACATGGAAACAACCCAAATGTCTATTGACAGACGATTGGATTAGGAAGAAGTGGTATATATACACAATGGAATACTACTCAGCCATAAAAAGAACAAAATAATGCCATTGCAGCCACGTGGAAGGAACTAGGGACTCTCTAAGTGAAGTAAGTCAGAAAGAGAAAGACAAATACCACATGATATCACTTATATCTGGAATCTAATATATGGCGCAAATGAACCTTTCCACAGAAAAGAAAATCATGGACTTGGAGCAAAGACTTGTGGTTGCCAAGGGGGAGGGGGAGGGAGTGCGATGGATTGGGAGCTTGTGGTTAATAGATGCAGACTATTGCCTTTGGAATGGATTATCAATGAGATCCTGCTGTGTAGTGCTGGGAACTATGTCTAATCACTTATGATGGAGCATGATAATGAGAGAAAATAGAATGTATACATGTATGTGTAATTGGGTCACCATGCTGTAAAGTTCTAGGATGGAAGTTGATAGCAATAACCGTCTACAGAAAAAAAAACAAAGATCTCAATCTAACTTTACACCTCAATAATCCAGAAAAAGAAAAACTATCTAAGCCCAAAGTTAGCAAAAGGAGGAAAATAAAGATCAGAGATGAAATAAATGATATAGAGACAGAAAAACAATGGAAAAGATCAGTGAAACTGAAAATCATTTTTTAATGACAAATAAAATCAATATTTGCCTGCCTTAAATAAATGACTATAAACAATAGAGCAACCACATTCTCTGTTTTAAAGCACAACCAATGTTGACTGCTAGTAAAGTCACAGTGTCTCACAAACTTGTATTTGTGTTTGCCAGCATACATCTCCTATAGAAGAGCCTTTTCTTATTTTATATTACTGTTACTCATTTTTAGAAATACATTTTGAATTTGCATTTTTATAGCACCTTTTATCCAAAAAATGAAAATGCTCTAGCATTGGGGAAGATTCATTATTTCATATACATCATATTAAATTTAGAACACTAGTAAGAAATAAATTAACACTAACAAGACCTATAAAAATTAGACCTGTAAATCAAAAATATGAAAGGAAATACACTCTGAACCTTCATTTGAAAACAACAGTAACAGAAATAATCAACAAAAAAACCTCAAAAGATGTTATCAATTCTTGAATTTACAGCAACTAATATTGTCCAGGTCCTCAGGAAGTGTATAAAAGGGAAATATTTAATACATTACACAAGTTTTTAAAAATTTCTCATTTACTTTTTCATAATTCTTACCTATTAAATAATTTCCTAATATACCAAATTTCATGCCATGTTGCAAGGACACATCACCTGCCTGAATTTAGGTTATCTTTACACCCATAAATATAGAAAACTATTTTATCAACTCTGGTGGGTGCCTTTAACAACCCATGAGTTCTAAAATAATTCCAGATGGATGTACACTGTTTTTACATATTTGCTTTTTTTGGGGGGAGAGCTGTACCCACAGCATATGGAGGTTCCCAGGCTAGGGGTCCAATTCTATAGCTGCCAGCCTACACCATAGCCAGAGCAATGCCAAATCCAAGCCACATCTACAACTGCGACCTACACCACGGCTCACGGCAACGCCAGTTCCTCATCCCATTGAGCGAGGCTAGGGATCAAATCCACAACCTCATGGTTCCTAGTCAGATTCGTTTCTACTGTGCCACAACAGGAATTCCCAGAGCCTCAGAACTTAATCTTTTGTAACTGAAAGTTTGTACCCTCTCAATAAACATCTTCAAGTATATCCTATATTGTATTACTTAAAGTCAAGCCTTAGTCATCTCTCAATTGGTCTGTTACAAGTTTTTTCTCATCAAATTTTGCCACCTTCTCTTTTTCATTTTTTCCACTGCTATAAATCTTTCTAAAATGCAGTTCTAATTATGTCAGTCTCTTGGTTAATACAATCATTCTTGGTTTACTAAACACAGGTTAATAAAGACCTTTATGTGTCATTGGAAGCCTTTTATGCTATGGCTCTTGTACACACCTTGAACATAGGCACACATCTTGTCTCATGTCCAAGACATAGACTCATACATTCTGGGCTACATCGTATTCTTAAACCTTTGTGTTTTCCACATATTGTTTTCCTTGTCTACAATCCTTTTCTAAATTTTGATTTCATGCAATGCCTTTAATAATCTCACTCTGTTTTGTTATTGTTATTGTTGGTTTATAGTTTTGGGGTTTTGGTTTTGTTGATGTTTTTTCCTTTTAGCAATGTTTCTATCATCCTGACAGATGATAGTGGACAGCCACTCAACAAAGAAGAAATCCCATTGCAACCACTGCTCAATTTATAGTATCTTTGCTAGAGCAGATTAACATGGCTTCACATATACCATCTGGAGACATTGAGCAGACTAATGCATTGTTTTCTACTGTTATCAGGAGGAGGTTAAGAACTTAGGTTCTCATGGGATATACAACAGTATGCATTCACAGCCTTGCCGTAGGGCTATATTACCTTTTTGTCCTCTAGCATTTCTTCAGAACATCACATTTCTACTATCTTTATCACAGGTTAATAGAACCGGATAAGCAGAAAGTTGCAAGCACACTAAAACCTCAAAAATATATGCACTTCAGAAGGTAGGGCAAAAACCTCAGTACATTTATTGTATCAAATCTACATCTTAAAGGCTGTTCCAAAAAACTCATGCTAAGACAGAGACTTTTAAAAGCAGTAGTGTTTACCTGACAGCCCTCAAGCCTTTTACACTTAGCTGAAAACTATGTGTCATAGTTTTATTCATAGGAAATTAAACAGAAAATGTCGATATTTTAAAGATATATTCATCATACTATTTAATGATACAGCAAAGGTTTATCACTAGATTAGCTATTATACAGTGGCACTTCAATAAGGTTCAATAGGAGCAAGTGTATGTTTGAAGTGACATGAGTTATTAAATGACTAGATGCTCTTGCTTAAAGGTCCTACAAGTTAAAAATTATTACCTAATTGAAAAGAGAACTTAAGAGAGAAAAAAAATCTATGGATTCCCCAAATGGTTCATTGAACAAAACTTTTGGGTCATAGAAAAAATTGACATAGGAAAACATATGAATTGTCAGAAAATCAAGCATGCACTTTAATTCTAAGCAGCACAATTTTTAATTTAGGGATATATTAATTCCCACCTGTGCATGGCTTTTACTGTTTAAAGTTGGGTTTGCAAATATACTTTCCATCTCCTCAGTTTCTGCCTTGTGATGCCTTTTTGGGGGTAATCTAAGGTCTCCTCAGGTTTTTACAATAGAAAAGTACCTAGGCTGTTAGTTGGAGTATTTCAAAATAAAAGGAAACGTGTGAATATGTGATCTGGTCACCAGCAGACAGCCACTACTTTGCCCTTGTGAGCCTACTTGCTCTGGTGGGCTCTCATTCTGACGTCTGGCTTTGCCTCTGATTGTAGTGTAGCTATATCCAAATCTCTTAGCTGTAACTAGGATTTCATAAGAAGGTTCTAAATTTTGAATCCTAAGATGTCAGTGTGATTGATTACTGGGATCTATACTTTTTTTCACACTTATAGAAAAGAACTATTCTGTTACACAAATCAGTCTGCATCCTGCTCTATTCACTTGTTTGGTCACCTTCACTGAAGTTGATCTCCTGAAGCTAGACCCACAGATGCCAGGCTCTGTCTACTTTTCTCATTGAATTATACAACAACCCAAATCTGCATATTTTTGCAGAATTTATTTTCTAAAATTGAGAAATCTGTTTGCCAATGAAGGCTGCAAGAGAAGATACTTGAATAAAATTATTTAAGATTGATGTAGTTTCATTCTGAAGAGAGGCTCTACTTCTATAGAAATTAAAATACAAAAATAATCTTTTTTTATTACTTTCCATACAGTAAATGTGTTGCAATGATATTAGGGAGACTTAATTCAATGACCTAATCAACAAAGGCTTATAATTCTCTTCAGCAAGAGCTGAATCAGCACCATTAATGATGAGCCTAATGAGGAAACCATATTTGATTATGTCTCATAAGTGAAATAAAAAAAAAACACATAGAACAGTGCAGTTCTCTATGTGCTAATATTTTATCCTTTACAAGTTAGCATCTTTTTAAGTTTTTTTTTTTAAATCTTGTGCTACACAAAAATTACATTTCCCAAGCAATACTAATACTGACAACATATGAACAAATATTTTAACCCGTGATAATTTAGGAAAACATATCCAATCATTTCTTTAAAATCAATGCTTAAAAAGTATGTAGGTAGAGTTTTAAAATTTTGTCATACTTCAAAATTCTCATAAATTGTCAGTTTATGTCAAGAAATATTCATATTGTAACCATTATGTTATTTCTATCTGTTAGAACTAATCATACAGACTTGAGTATTAATTTTTTGGTTTAATTTCATTTTAATTCCAGACATTAGTGCTACTGAAAATAATATTCCTTTTTTAATTGCTTAGTGCATGTCATATTATGAGTTTCATAAGAACACATTTCAAGTATAGAAGAGAATTACCATGACATTGAATAAAAAAAAAAAAAGACTGAGTTCCCATTGTGGCACAGTGGAAATGAATCCTACTAGTATCCATGAGGATGTGGGTTCAATCCCTGGCCTTGCTCAATGGGTTAAGGATCCAGCATTTCCGTGAGCTGTGGTGTAGGTCGCAGATGCGGCACGGATCCTGCATTGCTGTGGTTGTGGTGTAGGCCAGCAGATGTAGCTCCAATTCGACCCCTACTTAGCCTGGGAACTTCCATATGCTGCTGGTGTAGCCCTGGGGGAAAAAAAAAAGGCTGAAATATATGGACAATTTACATGGTAAAATAATTTGAATCTATCATTTACAACCACAAACTAATTCTACACATTTAGATTTTTTAAATGGTCTTATGGGTATAAAAATCCTTTATGAATTTTATAATAAAGGATTATATGAAGGGACTGGGATTTGAGAACTTTATTTTGGATATTCAAATGGAAGTTAGCATTAGACTTTTCTTCATCTTTAGTAATAATACTAAAAATAAGCAGATCATTATTTGGAAGCTTTATCAATAATCTACAGTAGGGGAGTTCTCATCGTGGCACAGTGGAAATGAATCCGACTAGGAACCATGATGTTGTGGGTTCAATCCCTGGCCTCGCTCAGTGGGTTAAGGATCTGGTGTTGCCATGAGCTGTGGTGTAGGCCAGCAGCTACAGTTCCGATTAGACCCTTAGCCTGGGAACCTCCATATGCCATGGATGCAGCCCTAAAAAGCCAAAGCCAAAGCCAAAAAAAAATCTACAGTAGGGCCTTTCCTTCTTTCTCTCTCCTCCACACACACACACACACACACACACACACACACACAGACACACACACACACACATTGTGGCCAACTGTGGTCAATTTACTGTTTTATCTTGCTTGAGACAAGATTATTTCAAGTAGCACATAGCAAAGGAGAAAATCCTACACAGTCCATGTTGCCTTCAGAAGCAGTAGTTTAAATTTTGGTGAAAGGACAGAGAGGATAGAAATTAAGACTAATTGCTTGAATTTAGCTGAGAAGTTGAGAAATTCATATTATTACAGGACTTAGTTAAAATTTGTTGTTATTAATAGCTGAGGAGAACTAAAATATATAAATGTATTTATTGGTTGTTCATTTGGATGTTTGTAGCAGATACCTATGATAACATTGTCTTAAGCAAGATAATACTTCACCCTCTGGTGCAAATCCAAATATGCAAGGCAGCCCTACCCCATGCTGTATCAGAGGCTCTGTCTCCTTTCATCTCCATTTATATATTCCTAAGATGTTTCCTTTTTTCTGAAAGTTTCAGAATGGTGTTACCTCATATTCATGTTTTAGTTAAAATAAGGAGAAAAAAAAGGGGAAAGGAAAACTGTCCTCTCTCTTTTTAAGGATATTATATCACTTATACTTAGCTTTGATTGACCAGAATTTAATCATATAATTAAACATAGCTTTAAGGGGACTGGGATTTGAGAATTTTATTTTGGATAACTACGTCCTCCACTAAAAACTGCAATGTTTATTACCATGGAAATTAAAACTGTAACAATCTTATTACCTATATGAAACAAACAACAACAACAAAACTCAACATAAACCTTCTTTACAATAAGAATCTAATACAAATAATTGAAATATAGGAGTCAATAGGCTAAAAAGGCCAAAAAAAAAAAAAAGGAAGAGAGAGGGTGTTCTACAGAATCAAAGATTCAGGAAGCTGTTACCATTCCTACACAGGATAAAAAACAGAGGTAGGTTCCCACAGTCTAGAAGAGTAGATGGGAGGGCCTCCTCCTCAGGAGATGTGTTCCCTGAGGAATACCCACTTTATGTGAGCATGTGGAGAAGTGGTCACTTAGGCCCAAGTTGCAGCTTAGATGGAGTCCACATTGAGAAATAATAGCCAGGTATAGGAAAATAGCTAGAACGCAACAGGAAAAAGTACCATTTCTCCTGTGATGCCTATGAGAAAATGGGCAAAGGAAATTTGGTATGCAAAATCCTAAAGTATATGATAAAAGGGTGGGCTGGTTTTGACTAGGATAATGTTACTAAAAGCAAAGTATCTCTTACCCTTTTCTAAAAACTGAAGAAACAATAGCCACTGTATTCATCTTCAGGTACTATTAATTCTTCTTTCAGTTTAATCACAATCCCACTCTCATATATGCCATAAATTTTGAAATTAATCACTACTAGTGGTCTAGAATCATAAAGAAATTAAAAGGAAGGGAAAATGTAGATAGACAGAAACTAATCATGAAAGAAAAAAATACACATATTTATATTGATTTTGTGTCAAAAGTTATGAAGTTAGAATCTGTTATCAATAACTTCCTTCTTCTACTGATAGCTATACTAGAACATCCTTTTTTTTTTTTAACTCACCCAGCACCTGAACTAGCCAGTTCTTAACCAGATAAAATGGCCAAATTTTTATTCACGAATGACCTGTGTTTCAAAGCAATTCGGCCTTTGTGGAGTTGCACTATTCTGGTCACTTGTGATGTTGACCATGAAAGCCTTAAGATGTGCCCTGGAAGACTCTCTGCGTTTCAGACCTAGTTCCCCTTGCTCCCACAGTGTGTTAGCAACCCCCAAAGATGCCTCAGACATTGGAATCCATTATCCCATCCAGCAAAGTTATCTGCATCTTTTCCTACAGGCTCTGTGGCATGAGAAGCATCAAATTATAAGGTTCCAGTCTTTGGTTCCAATTCAGTGAAACCTTTGTTTTCCCTGATAAAAGCACTCCTTCCTCAGTAACCTACACTCTGCACTAGTCAATAACAAAAACAAATGAGCTGTCAATAGGCAGAAGTCAGGTTCCTGACAACTGGGAAAGGGACAGGAACAGAAAGCTTCCTCTCAGGGGAGAATAATCATTCATAAAATAAGCACTGCTTTACCCCCAAACCCTAAGGGATTGCAATACAATTCTTTGAATGGAGCGTGAGAATCATTCTACATGGTGTCCTTAAATAGGCATTCCAGGTGCTGCTGGATCTACTTGGTCATATGGCTAGCTGCAAGAAAAGTCTGGACACGCTGTACAGCATTCTTTTGCTTTTAGATTCATTCAAAAGTGAGTCTTCAGCTCTTCAGTAACTAGGTCAGAGAAATATATCGAATATTACATATAGGGTCCCCACATTTTATGTGCTCACCATAATGTGACCCATTTCTTGGTTGTAGGAATTTAAAAATACAGAAACATTTTTTGTTTGTTTGTTTTGCTTTAGAGTAGATATTCTGACATGCCACAGATTACTGAACCTCTAAGTATTTCACTGGTATTGAAGGTTTAGAAATTTCATGAGTTTATCTCCCACCTTACTCCATGCACATGTCTTATTAAGGGATCTTTGAATTTAATTTTTTAATTCTTTATCATCAGTTCCACATTATGTCCTTGACCAAGTGATCCACAATAATAATTTATTGGATGCCAGAGAGACGATATTTCTGCAAGGAGCAAGAGCACTGACATAGCTCTTATAAAGAGTTATAACTTTTGTCCCTACTAGTGAATTACTCCTCGTGCCTTCTAAATACTGAAAAATGTAACCAGTTAGCTGGTGCTATGATGAATGACACTTGCAATGGGTTAAGTTTATTATAATACATAGTCATTATCCATGATCCATCAACCTCTGCCCAGGCTAAAGATGCAAAAAAAGCGTGTGGGTGGGTCATCCTTGGCATTTTTATGTCTTAGTGGCACTGATCTCTGAAATCCACAAAGATAATGTATTATGGACTGTTTACTAGTCTGGTATGGAGAAATTCCTGGGATTTCTGTTTGGCTTTTTCTCAAGTAATAGTCTCAATCCATGGATTAAGGGTATGATGTAGAAATTTTAAGAGCTGCTGAGTAGCTCTGTGGAAATTATACCTAATTACAAATTCAGAAAAAGAAACTAAGAATTTGTTTGCAGAGCTCCCTTGGACATGATTTGAGGCAATTTACACTGAAACTTCATGTATCATTTAACCCCCAGAAGACCCCACTCTAAGTGTAAACTAGAGTTCAGGATCTAGGATTTAGTGTAAATTGCTAAAAAGCTTTCCTTTCTTCTATACACAATCTTCTTTGGAAATGACTATTGGTACCTTTAAGGCAAGCTTAGAGTAGGCTGAAGAGAGGATGTTGCCATTTAGTCACTGCCAAGCGAGAAAGAAAAGAGGAGGAACTATAGCTTCACCTCTCCTCCTATCTTCTGATCTCTATCTACTGCCCTCTTCCGGAAAAACCTAGCAGCTAGTCCAGGTGGTAAAGGAGCTGCAGGTATCTAGTTTACTACTCCCATGCTCAAAATTTCAGAGCAGAGCATACATGGATAGGCTGGTGGCTGAGAGGTAATTGATAAATAGCCAACAAAAAAAGCAAGTAGACAATTTTGTCATTTGGAAAATTACCAGCATAATATTTAATTATATAACTGGAAAAATTTATTTTTTCTTAACATATTTATATGTGCATTCAAATCATTTTCTTGTAAAAGAAATAACCCACAATATCTAAGTATCAACTGCCGTGTAACAAACCACCCAAATTTTAGTGGCATAAAATAACTAATTTCTATTGCTTACTGATCTATGGGTAAACCACATGGTTCTTTGAGTTCCAGCTGGGCTTACTCACATGCCTTTGATGAGATACAGATTGAGTAGGTAGCTCTGAAAATATTGGATGAGTTTAATATCTGGGTCCACTGGGACAACTGGACTTTGTCCACACAATCTCTTAATGTTCATTAGCCTACCTCAGGCTTCACGTGGTGATGGTTGATTTTTAAGAGATCGAATTAAAGTGTACAATGTTTCATGGTGTCTAGGCTTGAAACTGATAAGCCATCTCTTACTCTGCATTCTCTTGGTCAAATAATATTAAAAGCAAAATTCAGAAATAAAGGATAGGGAAATAAACTAATTATTGATACAAAAAGCTGAAAAGTTATCTTGTAAAAAATGTCATGATAATCAGCCTTCAGTGATTCCTACCTCTTGGTACATGCATACATATTTCTTTATGTATCCTCTTCTCACACTATGTCAAGAGTTGATCACTGTAACCAACAGAATATGGCAAATGTGATGGTATACCATTTGGAGACTAAATATTAAAAGAAAGCATGATGGCTGCTTTATTCTCACTCTTAGAGAATATGCTCTGGGAGAAACCAGCTGTCATCCATGAGCAGATCTGTGGAGGAGCCCATGTGATGTGTATCTGATTTGTCCTAACAACACTAGGAAACAGATCCTCCAACCAAGTCAATTCTTCAGAGATGGCAGATCCAGTGAACATGTCAAATGCAAACTTATGTGAGACTATGATCCAAAATCATATGGTTACATTGCTCATAGATTCCTGAACTGCAGAAAATATTCAGCATAATGTGTGTTTTAGGTTGCTAGTTTTGGGGTAATTTGTCACACAGTAATGGATAACTAACACAGATGTGAACAGAGAGAACATAGGTATTTCTGGCAAATACACAGGACTCTGAGAAAGCTAATTCACTTCGTGAAATGAATTTAGGTTTTATGATCTCATTTTATAATTTACTAGTATAGCTAGTTACAGGGATTAGACCTTCAAATAGTACAGCTTGTCACAAGGATTAGATATCCAAATTTCCCTAAATTCAATTTCTTTACTGCATCTTTTTTTCTTTTTTCTTTCTTTTTTTTTTTTGCCACTTCTATGGTAGGTAGAAGTTCCCAGGCCATGGATCAAATCTGCACTACAGCAGTGACCTGAGCCAAAGTAGTGACAATCTGTATCCTTAACCTGCTGATCCACAAGAGAACTCCTGCATCACATCTTATCTCCATGGATGCTTTATCAAATGCAACAAAAAGCAAACTATTAAGAAATGTTTAAAATATTCATATAATGTCATATAAGTAAAGATTTTTACTCTAGACTTTTGTTTAATAGAGAAGAAAAGCAATCAACTGAAATATACAACGATGGTGACTTTGGACCTCCTTAATGCTGGTAATATACCTTCATCCTCTGAAGATAGAATTAATTTGGGAAAAAGAAGCAAAATCACTGCCATTTACTCCCAGGACTTGCATTAGAATTTTTCTCGTGCCATTTATAATGATGTTCATGTTAATATTTAAGAACTACTCATCAACGATTTCCTCACTCTAAAATATTGGCAACATAGCATAATCTATCCATGTTAGTGCTTTGAAAGACAGCATTTTTTGGTTGTTGTTATTAAAGTTCTTACACGTCTTGAAACTTAAACCATCCCCCTCTATTTACTTTTGATAGTTTTCAAACAAATCCTTGTAAGATCTCCTCTTTAAACAGAAATGTTTCCAAATTTTGCGTTATCACTTAGGGACATCCTTAAAGCAAAAACTCTAATACTTTTAATGCTTAAAATTTATATTTGAAAATTTAAAAACCAAATACACTATAAGATATTACAGAACATCTTGCTGTACCCCAATCTCTTCCTCTTGCCATCTTTTACCCCCCCAAAAAACACAGATAATAAAGATATCATACAATATTTACTGTGAAATATTCATTAATTTCAAATTGCCACAAGTATAAGGGTGTAGACTCTGTGAAGAAAAGCTAATATACAGAGTACTGAATGATTTCACTACTAATAACATTGCTAGTTGTAACAGAGAGATAAATGACAACTAAGGAAGGCATAATGCTACCGCCTGAGTTTCCAAGTAAAGAAAATTTGAATCAGGCTTCGTGAAACAGACTGATGTTTCTTTTTTTTTAAATCTCCATTGAAGGTCTAGAGAGCAGTTCTACTTGTTTTCATCCTATTTCTTTTTTTTTTAATTATAGTTGATTTACAACATTCTGTCAATTTCTGCTGTACAGCAAGGTTACCCAGTTATACATACATATATATATATATAAATATAAATATAAATATACACATACATACACATTCTTTGCTCACATTATCCTCCATCATGTTCCACCACAAGTGATTACAGTTCCCTATGCTATACAGCAAGATCTCATTGCTTATCTACTCCAAACGCAATAGTTTGCATCTAATAACCCCAAACTCCCAGTCCATCCCACTCTCTCCCGCTCCCTCTTGGCAGCTACAAGTTTGTTCTCCATGTCCATGAGTTTGTTCCTTTTCTGTAAAGAGATTCATTTGTGTCAAAATATTAGGTTCCAGATATAAGTGATATCATAAGGTATTTGCCTTTCTCTGACATATTTCACTTAGTATGAGAATCTCTAGTTCCATCCATGTTGGTGGAAATGGCATTATTGTGTTCCTTTTAAGGCTGAGTAGTATTCTATTGTGTATGCACCACATCTTCTTAATCCAGTCATCTGTTGATAGGCATTTAGACTGTTTCCATGTCTTGGCTATTGTGAATGCTGCTGCAGTGAACATAGCAGTGCATGTATCTTTCTCAATGAAAGTTTTGTTTCAGATATATGCCCAGGCATGGGATTTCTAGATCATGTGGTAGTTCTATATTTAGTTTTCTGAGGTACTTCCATACTGTTTTCCATAATGGTTGTACCAATTTACATTCCCACCAATGTCCCAAAGGGTGTTCCCTTTCTTCTACACCCTCTCCAGCACGTTATTTGGAGACTTACTAATGATGGCCATTCTGACCAGTGTGATGTTACCTCATTGCAGTTTTGATTTGCATTTCTCTAATAATTAATGATGTTGAATATTTTTTTTCCATTTGCCTGTTGGCCATCTGGATGTCTTCTTCGGAGAAATGTCTATTTAGGTATTCTGCCCATTTTCCATTGGGTTGTGTGCTTTTTTGCTAATGGGTTGTATGAGTTGTTTGTATATCTTGGAGATTAAGCCCTTGTCAGTTGCATCATTTGAAACTATTTTCCCCATTCTGTAGACTGTCTTTTTGTTTTGTTTATGGTTTTCTTTGCTGTGCAGAAGCTTGTAAGTCATCCTATTTCTTATCATCAGTATTTGCTACTACGTGTCACACAGGCTCAATGAAGGGAATTGACATCTAGACTTTTTTTTCTTTTCCACAGAGTGTGGAACACTGAAGACAGAGCCCCTGAGCCTCATACTGCCCCATGCCTTTGCTTCTTATGCTTGCTTGCTGGCTGGCGGCAATACCGCTCTCCCTACACCACATCCACTTGCTTCCATCCCAAACACAATCTGCTAATGGCATTTCCCACAGCTTAAGAACTCTTTAAGATTTTAAATAAACTACATCTGTGAAGCAGTGATTCACTTTGGCGGCTGAGAGCCAAACCTTCAGTTTTGTCGTTCCTTTCTCCAAGAAGAATAGAGTCACATGGCAAATTAAACAGATGTAATCAGTCATGAAAACTTAGATATCATATGTACAAATATACACACATATATATACATACATATGTATACATACATACATATGTACACATATATACACATATATACATATATATATGGAAATAATAACCAATCCATAATGAGAAGAGAGGAGTTTTATTTGAGGCAATCTGAGGACTATAGCACAGGAGACACAAATCCCAGAAGCACTTGAATTGTGTTCTCCTGGACTACAAAATGGGGAGAGACTTAAAAGCCCCAAACTGCAAGGCTATATAAATTGTTTGCTAAGGATTAGGATTGGAGCTGGTAAGAAATAAGGGTACTTGTTAAGTAAGGATTAGTTGGGGTCCCAACTTGCTGCACAGTTACAAGTGGAGACCTTTGTTTGGACCATAAGGTTGCAGCTGGCATTTGTCAGCAGATGCTATTGTGAGAAAGGCTGGTGGTGTCCTTCAGTGTGGTACAGCTCAAAAAATTCAAGTTCTCAGTGATATACGAAAGTGTATAAAATCACATCCAAAATGGCCATATGCCTCCATTTTAGATTCCTGAACCACAGTTACTCCATTCTTATTTTTAAATTCATTATTTATCTTAATGATTAAAGCAGATGTACAATGCCTTTTTAAGAGGCTATAAGACAACTGCTCTATTTAGCATAAAATTCAGATCAAATTGTGTATAAGCCAGAATGGCTTTCCCATACTTTTTTTTAAATTAATTTATTAATTTATTTTTCCGCTGTAGAGCATGGGGACCAAGTTACACATATATGTATACATATTTTTTCTCTCATTGTTGTGTTGCGACGTAAGTATCTAGACATAGTTCTCAATGCTACACAACAAGATCTCATTGTAAATCCATTCCAAGAGCAATAGATTGCATCCGTTAACCCCAAGCTCCCAAACCCTCCCTCTCCCTTCCTCTCACCCGGGCAGCTACAAGTCTGTCCTCCAAGTCTATGATTTTCTTTTCTGTGGAAACATTCATTTGTGCTATATATTAGATTCCAGTTATAAGTGACATCATATAGTATTTGTTTTTCTCTTTCTTATTTCACTCCCTATACCTTAATAAGTGAAACTTTCTTCCATCATGTGCATGTAATATGGGAATACTCTGTTTATTATTCATTGCTATATTTTAAGAAAAAATAATATTAGAGAAGATAAATGGTAAGGGACATTAGTAAAAGGGGAGATGTAAGAAAATACAGCTTCAGGAAATAAAGAGTAGAATATAAAAGAATTACAAATAGGAGTACAACAGCAGAAATACATGGTGAGAAAGTAAAGATTATGAAGAGTATATTGCAAATAATGGAAAGTAAAATAGCAACACATAACTGTGAGAGACAAACAGAAAGGTGATTAGTTAAGTTCTAAATTATCAAAGCATGTTGCACTTGACATATGTTTAAAAAAATTAAACTATATGTTTTAGTATAACTTCTCCCTGCAGTTTCATAATGAATTATCTAATTAACCTCTATTCACAGGTTTTCAAATTGCTAACTTAAATTTCTAAGGCAGCATTTTGCAAATTGTTTTGTGGAAATTTAGGTTTCCTCAGAAATGCTTCAAAGACATAATGTTTTATTCTAATTTGATTTAATTTGGAATATTTTAAAACATCAATAACAAACATACATACTTAAATACACACACATGTGCAAACACGTAACCCACTGACTGGAGTCTTCAGGTTCTGCAGCTGGATCAACTGCTTGAACTTACGGTTCTGTTACAGGCTTCAGGATAAAATTTCTCCTGCCATTTATGTTTCAACAAATTTTAAAAATATAAGACATAATATTATAAAAACATTTCCATTTTGAACTATTCACCTGAATGAATCAAGATTACCTCATACTCCATGGATTCAATAAAAGAACAAAAGAAAGAGAAACCCAGTTTACTGGGTACATCAACATAGATGGTTGTTTTTTAAAATATAAAACAATACTGATTTTAAATATAAAATAATATTTTCTGAATTTCCTGAAAGATTTCATTTTGATTTGTTTTGATTCAAAACACCAGCAGAACAGTTTTAAGTCATTAAATCTGAATCAGTATTCTGCTGGAGAGTAGGAATGCTGATGTCTTTCTACCTCTTTGTAAGGACAGACATTACAGTTTTTTTCTCCAAATTCATTTCAGTAGCCAGAAAATAGAAAACTTATTTAAAAGTAAATAGATAAATAAATAAATGAAAACAGCTCATCACATTGCTTCCCCAAGGAAGCTCTGAGTTAGACAGCAAATTAAGAGTGAGTGCAGGGTCCTTGTGGTTACTCCTTTCAACATGCAAAACAATTTTCCTTTTTGAAATGAGTTTAGCTAATGTTCCTTGGAGATGATTCATAGTTCACCAACAGCTGTTTACCTTCAAGCCCACCTCAGATAATTTACCCTTCTCTCTGGTTGTATTTGAATTCTACATAAACATGTTCAGTAAATTCTCCTGGTAACAAGTTAAAGGTTAGACTGTCTTTTGGCAATGGATTTCCAACCATGTAGAGAACAGAAAAAGAACTGGGAAAAACTTTCAAGAACGAAATTAAAGATACCAAAACTTAATTGGCCTCCAGGTGTGACTATTGTTTTTGGCTAAACTCATGTTATTAGTAATATGTTTCCAAAATTATGCAATTTTACCTTTCTCTACTTTTTATGTATTTTTATAATTTTCTAGATCATCATTGATATATGAAAAAACATAATGTAATATAAAGAACTAATTATTGATATAATTCACATAGTTAATATTTTCAATGTGGGTACAAGTCAAAAACCTTTTGAAGATATTTTTTAAAAACCTCAGAAATTGTGCCTATTTTTTAAGGTCATACTAAAAAAATAGAGTATAGAATATATCATGACAAATATTCATCATTTTTTATATAGTGATAGAATAAGTGTAACAGGTCACATGTTACAGTTTAGAAAATATTTTGCATATAAAAATATTCTATTTTTTAAACTCTGCAAGATAGACTGTACAGGAGTTCCCAGGGTGGCCCAGTTAAGGATCCAGCATTGTTGCTGCTGTGGTACAGGTCTGATCCCTGGCCCAAGAATATCTTCATGCCATGGGTGCAGTCAAAAACAAAAACCAAAACAAAAACTGATAGACTGTAAAGATTTTATTATTCTCAGTGTTGAGTAAAAGACACCGATGCTCAGATGTTCTGTGACTTGGCTTTTGTTAACAAGTAAAATTGAAACCAGAAGCTGTACACTCATATTTCAAAACTTTATACTGTTTTTACAAGGTATTTTGTTCTACTTCAAATGCCCAAAGGAAGGCACACATTAAAAAAAAAAAATCTTGTAGCTCTAAAACATATGCATACTTCTTATATTTAATTTCTATTCAAGATATATGTTGGTAAATATACTTTTCTCAAAGCATCTTTTTTTTAATTTGATTTTCCAGATTACTATCATGTGAGGATCTTAATTTGCCTCCTCTCTGTTTTTTTTTGTTTTTTGTTTTCTTTTAATCTTGGGTGAAGTTGAGTGTCGGGGGGTTTAGAGGAGGTAGATGGAGTAGTTACAAAGTAAATGTGAACTGGACATTGGCACTTGGCAACTGCCTCTACATGGATTAAATCATGAGCTACCACAGTTGCTGACTCTCACCACCCTCTGAAAAAACTCAGGGTGGAGATGAGGAGTGAGACACTTTGTGCTCTGGGAAAACTGATGGAACAGGTCTTCAGATAGATATTTTTAGGAAAAGATTTTATGATCCCAATTCTGGTACCTCCTCATATCTAGCAAAGCACTAAAATCCTTCATGGTGACATCTGCTTATTGTGACTAACAGTAACCTTCACGAGGCTGGCAGCCAACTTCTGTAAAATGTGTGCTTAATTGTATGTACCTCCCCCAGCACTGAAATCACATAGAAACTGAATGTCTCCTTACCTCTTTGGAGCTGTGCTTCAGAGCAATCTGAAATGCTGCCTCCAGGCTATAGTCTTCATTTTGCCCTCAATAAAACTTAACTCTCAACTTTTAAGCTGTACATATTTTTAAGTTGACATAAAGCAAACTCATTTTCTTCAAATTCATTAAATGTTTTCTCACAAAATCACACTGACACAGTTCTGAAGCAGGTTTTGTTTGTTTTCACTGCTGTATGGTTGAGATTATTATGTTAATCTTATTATTATTATTGTGTGACTCTCAGTTCTCTGTGTTTAGGGACCCTCATGGAAAAGGTGGATACTGGAATAAATCTATATTGTGAAAAAAATTAATCTAATTTTAACTGGTGAGTATTAATGCCAAACACAACTCTTTAGCAGCATGGTGTATAAATTCTTAACTCTGGCTTCCCCTACTAAGAGGATACTTAAGTTTCTTGGCTAAGGCAAGACATTGCAATTTCTAGGACATTGCCAATGGTTGCTATCCAATGGTGGAATTGATGTTAGTTATGGGGTCTGAAAAATCTGGGCATTTTCTCACTAAAGACAAGTGTGAATTATGGCATTAAACCTTTTTTTGTTGTTTTTTTTTTTTAAGCATCAGAACTTTTTCTCAGTAAAATTAGGTTAAGCCTTATTTTGCAGGATTTCTCTATGAAGTTTAAATTACTTATAAATACCTTCTAGTTCTGTGTTCCATAAGGAGTGGAATTTTCTTTCTTACTATTATATCAATGATACAAATATAAATAAAAATTTGTAAAAAAAATTAAGGTTTTAGAGAACTGTCTCTAAAGGCGATATGATGGAAGTGAATGCTTTCGCACATCCCAGAGCAAAATTTCTTAAAAACCTGTATATCTTTTGCTTTTTAGAGCCACACCTGTGGTAAATGGAATTTCCAGGGCTAGGAGTCGAATCTGAACTGTAGCTCCTGGCCTACGCCACAGCAACAGCAATGCCACAATCACAACAACATGAGAACTGAGCTGCATCTGTGACCTACACTGCAGCTCACAGCCAGATCCTTAACCCACTGAGTGAGGCCAGGGATCAAACCCACATCCTCATGGGTACTAGTTAGGTTCATAACCCTCTGAGCCACAATGGGAACTCCCTTAAAAACCTGTTTTAGATACTGCTCTTCCTTAGTCCCATTTTCCACGGCAGCTTCATCATCAAACCTTTTAAATCTCTGATAAATGTTCTTCTTCCCTGGGCTCTTTCCCTTCCCTTCCCTTACTACTCTTCTTTCCCTCCAAATTTCACATTTTATATTTTCTCTATCAAAAAAAGGTAGCTCTCCTTTTCAGTTTCTTTCAATCAATTTAGCCTCTCCCAGCTTCTCCTAAATTTCTTTTTCTTTACTAATTTATTCTTCACTATAAAGGCATATATACTAAAGTATTCAGGAAAAAAATATTTAGAAAGCTCTTTTATGGACTAAATGTCAAACCAAAATGTTGTGACATGCAATTAAGAGCACTTGCAAAGTAAACAATTTTCACTGAACTCTATGATAGCTACAATGTATTTATATATAAAAATGAATTATTACAATAAAACAATTAAAAATTCATATTCTAAAAGAAACTTCAAATATCTAGGAAAATGAAGGCCCATTATGTTCTGAGGCATACGTTTAAAGGCCCATGGGTTTACTTTTTCTTCCCACTCAGTAGGTTGCCTTTTCAGTCTGTTTCTCCTATGCTGCGCTGAAGCTTTTTAGTTTAATGCAGTGCCACCTGTCTGTCTTTGTTTCTAATGCTTGTGCTTTTGGTGTCAGATTAAAAAGTAGTTTTTAAGGAGTTCCTGTCATGGTGCACCGGAAATGAATCTGACTTGGAACTATGAAGTTGCAGGTTCAATCCCTGGCCTTGTTCAGTGAGTTAAGGTTCCAGCGTTGCCTTGAGCTGTGATGTAGGTCACAGACGTGGCATGGATCTCGTGTTGCTGTGGCTCTGGCGTAGGCTGGCAGTTACAGCTCCAATTAGAATCCTAGCCTGGGAACCTCCCTATGCCACAGGTGTGGCCCTGAAAAGACAGAAAATAAAGAAAAAAAGTAATTTTTAAGCCCCAAAGTCCATGTCTTATATTAAGTTTTAATCCATTTTTAGGTTATTTTGTATATAGTATAAGGTAGGGGCCCAATTTCATTTTTTTGCATATGGATGTCCAGTTTTCCTAACCATTTGTTTAAGACACTATCTTTTGCCAATTGAGTATTTTTGTCACCCTTATTGAAGATCAATTTATTTTATACACGTGTATTTATTTCTGGTCCCTCTACACTGCTTCCTTGGTCTATTAGTGTGTGTTTATTCTAGTACCATACTGTTTCAGTTATTGTAGCTTTATACTAAGTGAAATAAGCCAATCGTAGAACAAAAGCTATATGAGTCTACTTAAGGTATCTAAAACAGTCAAATTTTTAGAAGCAAACAATAAAATAGAAGTTGTCAGAGGCTGGGAAGATGGTGGTGGGAAAAACAAGAAATCATTGTTCAGTGGATGTGAAGTTTCAATTATGCTTAGATGAGTAAATTCTAAACATCTGTGGAGTGTGGTGTCTACAGTTAACAGTAGTTATTGTGAATTGCAAAATTTGTAAAAAGGTTAGAGCTAATGTTCTTAAAAAAAAAATAAGGAAAGAAGGAAAGATAGAAAGTAGTCAGGGAGTTCTGGCTGTAGGTTGGTGGGTTAAGAACCCAGTATAGTGTCTGTGAGGATGTGGGTTCAATCCCTGGCCTCACTCAACGGGTTAAGGATCCTGCGTTGAGGCAAGCTGCAGTGTAGGTTGCAGATGTGGCTTAGATCTGGTGATGCTGTGGCTTTGGTGTAGGCCGGCAGCTGCAGCTCTGATTTGACCCCTAGCCTAGGAAATTCCATATGCTGCAGGTGCAAGCATAAAAAGAAAAAAAAAAAGAAGGAAAGAAAGGGAGAGAGAATATGAGTAAACTATGGGAAGTGTTGGCTATGTCCATTAACTTGATTGTGGTGATTGTATTATGGATTTTTGCATGTGTGCAACTCATCAAACAGTGCACATTAATATGTACAGTTCTTCAATTATGCATCAATATGCATCAATAAAACTGTTAAAAATTAGGCTTATAAGAAAAATTTGCCAGAAATACATATTTTTCTCAAGAGTAGAAAAATAAGGATGTATAAACTGGGAAAGAACTGAGAGAAAAGATAATGACTTTCAAAATCTTTTAAAAACTGAAAAATGTTTGCAGCAGCAAATGCTTAATTTCATGTTAACTTTGCTCACACTTAGACATTTTGATACTTTTAAAAATTTTCATTCTGAATCTGAACTCTTCTTTACAAAATGGTTCAGGGTTCACTGGCAGTGTTACCAAAGACTCCACTTGATGGTCAGTTTCAAGGGTGAGACAAATACTGCAATGCCTGTGGAAAATAAAAGATCAGGCACAATTCTGTATTCTCTGGGCCAGGTTACCTAGATAAGTTTGCTTTATTTGTTGACTTGTTTTTTTACTTCATCCTTATCATCACCTTAATGTAGGCAGAACTTAGTAACAGCTCCACTGGTCATGAGATAATTTATCAGGAGGAAAACAAAAAACAAACAAAAAAACTGCCCCCCCTTGGTAAGACCACCTCAGGACTATACGGGTTGGATTTGTGCCTTGAAACCAACACAACAGTAATGACAAATTGTTGTGTATCAAAGACTTCTCTTAAAAATTGACTGAGATAAAATATACAGCAATGAATGCCTTGTTTCAAAATAGTCTAAATTTATCTGTACTACTCATTTCTTTTCATCTATTTCTTGTCTGCTCTTGAGGTAAAGTATAATGAGTTCTATGTAAATGCATTCATGTAACAGGGAATGAATATATTAAAGATGAAACACCTAATCAAAGCCATTATATTACTTCTTGAGTCTTTTCCTGAGTTTCAAAGTCTTGCTTAAGATATACCAAAAATTTGGCACATGCTTTCAAGTATTCCTTTCAAATTAACATGTGAAAATGTAACCTAAATATTTTAACATATTCCATTATTCTTCATTTTGTTGAATACTGAAATTGGAAATCCGCACAAGCAGAGGAGCTGCCTAGACTTAATATTGAAAATTATATTTCTTAATTAAATAATGCAGTCCTAATGTTGTAGGTTTACATGCACATTCTTGCTGCATGTATGCCAAATCAAGTCTGCAGGGTTTTATGGTTGCTTTTTCTATTTGTGAGGAAAGTAGCATATTTTACATACAGACATTGAGCAACATTTTAGGAAATGGCCTTATTCTCTGAAAAAGCACCTCATAGCGCGCACTGTGTAAAAGTATACAAGGGAATCTTTGATGATTTATTGAATTAAAAGTATAATGCATAGTGCAATGTGACTCTGATAGAAAATGTCTGCCCTAAGCATGTCATAATGAAAGTGCTATAACTGTGCACACAACATTACTAGATTAAAAAGAAAGAGGAGAGCGCTTGATGGATAGATGGCAGAAATCATTCTCCATTTCAATACTTTTACACTTGTTGCCGTGGTGGTTTAGTCTTATCTTTTTAGAGGTGAAGCAATAGCATGTTTTGGTCAACTATCATAGGCCTGAGGATTAAAAATAAATACTCACTTACATATTACAAAATTTGTATACCAATATGGTTAGTTAATACCTCTTTCACTACACATAATTAACTGTGTGTGTGTGGGGGGGGTATGGGTAGGTGTGTCAGAATATTTAAGATTTACTGTCTTAGCAACTTGCAAGCATGGAATACAGTATTGCTAACTATAATCACCAGAGAATATAAATTACCTATGTATTAGATCTCCAGAACTTATTCATCCTATAACTGGAATTTGCAACCCTTTGACAAAAGTTTCCCCATTTTCCTCTCTCCATAGTCCTTGGCAACCACCATTTCATGCTGTTTCTAGGAGTTTTTGTTTTTTTAGGTTCCACATATAAATGATATCATACAGTATTTGAGGTCCTCTGACTTATTTCACTTAGCATAATGTTCTCAAATTCCATTCACATCACCACAAGAAGCAGAATTCCCTTCTTATGGCTAAATAATATTCTAATGTGTGTGTGTGTGTGTATACACACATATATGTAGCATCTTTTTAAAACAGTTGTCCATGATAGACACTTAGCTTCTTTCCATGTCTTTGCTATTGTGAATAAAATTGCAATGAACATGAGAATGCAGATATTTCTTCAAGACCCTCTGGATATATATAGAAGTAGAATTGCTAGATCATATGATAGTTTTATTTTTAATGTGGTAATTTTGCTTAGTGGTGGCCAGGAGTTATGGGTAGGACGGAGATGGGATGTAAAGTGAGTGGCTACAAAAGGGCAAATGAGGAATGATGAAAATGTTCTATACCTTGAAAGTATTAGTGTATATATCCTGGTTGAGATGCTGTACTATATAGTTTCTCAGGATGTCACATTGGAAGGAACAGGGTCAAGGGTATACAGTATTTCTCTGTACTACTTTTTTATATATTATATAAATCTATATATTTAATCAAATATAGGCCTATATATTTATATATATAAAAATATATGTATTTTAGCTTCAAATTTTATTTTTATATATAATAATTATAGATATATATGTGTATATATATATATATATATATATATTTATTTAGGCAAAATCAAGTCTAAATTTAAAAAAAAATCAAAATCAAAGAGCATTTCCATCATCCTGTAACCAGCATTGTTAAACTAATTACATGAACTATAAAGTAAATGATCTTTGATGGATGTAAGAATCAAGGTTGAAGTAAAGATGAATCCAATGACCAAGTATAAAAATGTGTTTTGATAGTAAGAGTACAGCTAATGCTTTCAGTTTATGTTGATATGATTTATATACTATTAGGCCTTTGCAACTTCTATATCTACAAAATGACTTTGTATTGATCTCAAGAAAAGCCAAGAGAGTTCACACTGAGAAAATATAAACAAATAAAACAAAGCAAAAGGCTTATTTAACAAAGCATTCCACTCTGTATTTCACAATACTCCTAAATGAATCCACATTAATATCAATAACAGTACTGATAAGAGCAACAATAATAATAGCTAAATCTTCACTATCTAACCACCAGCCCAATCGATTCAGAATGACATGTTTAGGTTGTACTCCAGGCTGTAAAGGAGTTGACTATATGGGACTAAACTGCCTGCTCAGGGCAATTGTAAAAGGTGGGCAAAAGAAAGAAAAGAGCCAACTAAAGGAGTCAGAGAGCAACCAACAGAGCTAGGACTCGAGGGATTAAGTTTCTGAAATAAAGGAAAATATTTAAATAAGAGTTCTATAATTTTGATTGCAGTATTATAACAGATTACTGTGCAGTAGTGTTTGCAAAAGACCATGGGACAGGGGAGACAGTAATTTCTTTTCAAAGTTACTAAATAAGTAGCAAATAAAAATTAATATCAGGAAAAAAGAGAAAAACATAATAGCACAGAACTAATTCTAATATTCTCTGTACAATTTTCTTTTGGGGAGGGGCGGAGAAATTTCATGATCCCTAAATCCCATATGCATGGGGTAAGAGGTGGAAAGCTTCAAGCATAAAGCATTTCTTAGAAAACTAAAAGTCCTAGCAGAGTTTGACAGTGTGAACGCTATAGTAGAGGCAAAAATTGGATATTAGCATTTAACAAGGAGAAGGGACCTATTAAATAATTCTGCATTCAGTGGAGACACATGAAGGTCAACCAGTAGAAGAAAGGGGAATGAAAGAATTAGGTATTCTCTCACAAGGAATGAAAATTTAGACTTGAATTATTGGAATGTCTGGAGAGGTCATAACATTTGCATATTCTCTTCCTGTTTCAGAAGGAAATTAAATTTTCTCTGAGCAAAATTAATGTTATCAGAGATATTACAACTTTTAATCTAATTGTCTGGGAACCAATCACTAAATTCCAAACTTACCAGGACACAAGACTGAATGAGGGAAAAAAAAAAAAAAAAAAAAAACTAAGTGAACCAGACTAAAAATATTCCTAAAAATGGAATTACTATTGAATACAACTTTAAAGTAATTATTGCAGATAAGGCCATCGATTAATGCTAAAATTAGTAGGTAAAAGTATCGTGAGAAAGAAGATATTTGCATTCACTTAAATAATCTCCCCATAAAATACTTATTTATTTAAAAGAGAAAAATAAGAAGTTTATAGTGGAAAAACATGACAGATACTACTTTAAACAAATATTCAATGTTAGTATCATCAGTAATAAAATATAATGATATCACGGTACTTCTAACATTCATTGCAGAAGTGTTTTTTGCAAGAATATGATGGAATTTTGCAGGAATACTATTGGATATTTTATAAGAATTCCATAGGACTCCATAATATTTTTGCCAAAAAAATGCTAACATCAATATCCTCATGAAAAAACATTGAAAAAAAAAAAACTGAACATTTGAGAAAAATTGAGGGGAAAAAAAAAAAACTGACCAGTACTCTTCAAAAGTGCCAAGGTCATGAAAAGATCAGGAAAAGTCAGTAGATTATTTAATAGTATTGTATCAATGTTACTTCTTTCAATAAGCTTTATGATTATGGAAAATGTTAACATTAAAGGGAGCTAAATAAAGAGCACTTTTTATCCATGCAACTTTCCTTAGGTCTAAAAATATTTCAAAATAAACAGTTAAAAAAGGTGGTGAGAACATGATAATAAAATAAAACATGCTCATGGGCATTATTTTATTTTAATTTAATGCATGCAAAGTGCCTTAAGACAAACATATTAAAGACAAAGTAAATTCACTATGAAATTCCTTTAGCAATGGAGTTCCTGTTGTGGCTCAGTGGAAGTGAATCCAACTAGGAACCATGAGGTTGAAGGTTGGATCCCTGGCCTCACTCAGTGGGTTAAGGATCCGGTATTACCATGAGCTGTGGTGTAGGTCACAGAGGCGGCTTGGATCTGGCATTGCTGTGGCTTTGGTGTACGCCGGCAGCAACAGCTCCGATTAGACCCCTAGCCTGAGAACCTCCATATGCCACGTGTGCGGCCCTAAAAAGGCAAAAATCAAAACGAAACAAAAGAAAAGAAATTCCTCCAATAATATGTTAGCTTCCTGAGCGCAAAGATTTTGTCACCTCTGCTCAACACTAAAACTAGCATTTGATACCAGACCCTTCATACAGTAGGCCCTAAATAAAAGCCTGTTAACTGACTAACTGAATAAATGTATGCATGATTTCCAGGGTAAGCCACATTTTAGGGAAATTTTCCAATGCATTAACAAAATAATCCTGAGAGATAAGGCAGTGTAGCCTTGTTTTCTCCCCCAAATGATATTCACTGCATCACCCACATGATTAGGCAAGAAAAATTCTCAGGGATACAGCTGTTTGTTTTCTTATACTGGGAAACAACACACTGGTATGACAGTGTGGTACTTTTTAAGGTGCATTATAGAATTCTAGGAAAGTTATACAAAACTGAGATCACCCCCTAATCTTTTAATCAGGAGCTGCTGAATTAAAGATTTTTTTACAAGAGGGAAAATATATTTTGAGAACAGAGTGAAATCCAGTTCTACGATGAGAAAGGGAATTGAGGAAAAGCAAGAAGAAATAATGAAATTTCTACTCAAGACAGGCTGCACTTGTTGTGTTCCTGAAACAAAACAGGTACATTGCCCATACGAAGACCGGGAGTTGATCACTTCTAATGGGGGAGAAAGTAAGTTGCTGGAAATGGAACATAAAATTATACTTGGTGAGGATGAGATAAAGAATGGAAAGAACTGTGGGGAAGAAGGAGAAAAACAGCATAGGTTATAGAACTTGAGAAGTCTACATCTACTGGCTCCCTGAAGTCTATAAGTGGCTATCCTTACTATCCTTCCAATCCTTAGGCAATGAGATCTCTTATTCTCTCACTCGTGGTTTTACTTTTTTTTTTTTTTTTTTGCTTTTGTCTTTCTAGGGCTTCGTCTATGGCATATGGAAGTTCCTAGGCTAGGGGTCAAATTGGAACTACAGCTGCTGCCCTACACCACAGCTCACCACAAGGCCGGATTCTTACCCTAGCGGGGCCAGGGATGGAACCTTTGTCCTCATGGATACAAGTGAGTTTCCTTACTGCTGAGCCACAACAGGAACTCCTCATTCTCTTTTAATTAGAAAAAAGCAGAGGAGCTGGATTAAAACAGTAATTCCAAATCTCAACACACACGCACACACTGAAATTTTTTTTTTCATTTTGTAACATCTGCTTTCACATCTTCAGTAAGAAATTGCTTAAACTTCATCTTTATCTTGGCCAACTATGTCTTCATTAGAAGGAATGGGTGGTGCTCCCCCTTCATCTTAACTTGAGAATACTGCCATAATATTAGCACACATAAATATGCCATATTCTTTGCAGTAGCCACATCTTTTTATATTGTATGACACTAACATTATTTACTTAATAAGGAAACTAAAAACTTGATCATGTAACAAAAACTTATCAATTGCTGGAACCTATTTTCCAATAGAGTCAGTTCTGCTATAATAGGTGCTTCTATAATGAAAATTAGTTCACAAGTGACTGATACATAGGGTAATGATTTTCATGTAATGAAATTATAAACTTCGTCAGAAAAAGATCAAGTTATCATCCTTGCTGCTGCACTGACATCAGGGAAAATTTCAGTTCAATTTCAGGGGAAAAAAAAAAGAGCAAGCACAAGTACTAGGATTTCCTTTCCAGAAAATTACACCCTGAGTCTGGAGTGGGTATTTGCTCTAGCAGTTCACCTCAAATCCCTCATAGATGACCTAAAAACTGTAGTTCAGGGCACAGATGTCAGTGGAGATTTAACACAGCTTTATGTTATTTCTCTAGCAATTACTTTTTAAGCGCTCTGGTTTTAAAATTACACTGTTTTTGCAAGATGTCTCTGTTTTCCCATTAATTTCACTCATTATTTTAATTCACCAATTTCAGTACCTGATTTTGAAAAGCATGAATTTTTTCTCAAGAATTCATCATATCACTTTCAAAAAGAAACATCTTGTATGCCACATTCTATTAAATATTGCAATTACATGGAATAGCAAATGGACACAGATTCTTTCACAATACAAAATATTCAGTTTATAAATCTGAAACTTTTAGGCCATTTTGTGATTAATTCTAAATTATTTTGAATCAAGCCATGTCTGCTTATTTAGTATATGCTCATCATGCCAATAAACAAAGACTTTGTATCTCTTAATACAATTAACATACCAGTTAATGTGATTATCTCCAATGTTTTCTTATTTCTCAGGTGATTGATCTTTGAAGGTTTCTACCTTACTACTTAATATTTCAAGAATAGTATCACAAACCCTACCTTCTTAGAGAGCATTTATGCCCATGGACTCTGAGAAAGTGTAGGATCCTTTGCTCCCTTTTTGCCATCACGAAAGTGATTTTAGAATGGAAAAGTAAAATAACCGTTGGTATAGTACATAGACCTTTCAAACTCAGTGTATCCAAAACTGAACTCAGTGTCTTTATTCCAAATAAGATTCTTTTTTCATTCATTTATTTGATGAGTGGCAATTAATCTTACAAAAATCTGTTTAGTTTGTATCATGCTGCCAACAATGAATGAGGTGCTCTGGAGAGATGCTTTGTGTTGAGTTCTGTGCTTTCATGAATTTGTAGTCTTGTAGAAGATACTGGGCATTGATCAAGTAAACTCATAAATAATACTTCACTATTTCTATCAGTTGTAAAGTTCTGAGAGCTATGAAAGAGGAAACTTTCCTAAATTTGGAATTAGGTAATATTCTTATGAGGAATCTGACATTTGAACTGAAATCTGAAGGATGGGTAAATATTAACTAGGTAAAGGGCGGGATCAGAAGAGAATTAATTTCTGGTATCCCACAAAGCAGGCTCTGAGGCAGAACTGATTAAAGAATGCCAGAGAAAATGACAGTGTCCCTGGAGTGCCAGGTGCATGGGAGAGAATGCCACTAGGTGATCTTAGGGGCTTAGAAGCAGTGAAGCCGGGATTTGAAAATGCAGAAAGTTCAAATTAGAGTGCTTGTTCTTTTGATCACTATATCAGTATGTCTCTATCATTGTGGAAATGGGAACACAAGGAAGAATTTTAAGCAGATGAGTTCGAGTCATCTGTGTTAACCTGTCCATGTCCATCTGGCCCTCAGCAACTTCAAATTTTATATCACCACCTCCCTCTCCTTCCCTCAGAATTTTAATGATTTTAAGTAATAAATAGATCTTATATCCAGGAAAAATTTCCCATCTTTGGTTTCGCTGTTTATAGTTATCAGCTTTTTGTCTCAACTGCCGCCATAGCTTTCCAGTGCCCTCCACCCCAACCAATACACCCAGTCTTACTTCTCCTCTCTGAACTCTTCTCCACCAGCAGTCAGAATCAGCTCCTTCAGTAGCAAGTCTGATCATGCCACACCAAGCTTGAACCCCCTAAGCTGCTTTGCATTGTTCACAGAGTGAAAATCTGTATCCTTCAATCTTTAATAAACTCTGCATTGTCTGTCCAGGGAATCTAACTCTAGCCTGATTTCTACCAATCTCCTTTTCACTCATTAAGCCCCAGACATATCAGCTTTTTATCCATGTTTCAAACATCAAATACTTTTCTGAGTTGTCATAATTGACCATGCTCTTTCTATACCTGAGATACTAACTGGCTTCCCCTGTTCACCTCCTTTTCCTACTGATGCTCACTCATCCATCAGATTTTAACCTACAGTTACTTTCCCAGGGATGTACTGTGGTATATTTCTGTTTAGGTGAAGACTTGATATTGTTTTCCCTCGGAAAAATCTGAGTATTTTTAACTTTATCCTAACAAAATTGCTACTAAGTTTAAACATGATAGTTACTAAGTGACCACTATATAATCAATTATGTAATAACTGTGTTATCTTTCCACTCCTTTCTTGGCTAATCTCCACAAGAACAGGAGTGACATATCAATTTTGGTCACTACTCCATCATTATTCTATGGCACTCTTCTTGGCACCTAATATATACTCAGTAAGCCAGACTTAGTTTTACTCCCATCTTATATTAGGCTATCATAGGAGAACCAGCTTCAAAATAGAATTCTATGCAACACTGCCTCTCTCTGCAAGAAAGCTTATGTGTGCTACATAAAAGCTCATACACTGAAATAAAAACTACCAAGTTTTCAAATCTGAATTCTCCCTGCCCCTACCTGGATTTGCAGTTAAATGTTGAAAGCAGGTTACCAACTATGAAAATCATGTTAGAGATGGAAGGATTAAATAGAAGAAACGGCTTTAGACTAGCAGTTGCTAATATTGCTATTAAGACTTTTTTAAAAGCCTTCCAAATGTAATTAAAATCATATTGCATAACAGAAGGTCAATGACCAAACATAAAATAAAATGTTCACATGGACAAGTTACAGATAGTCTTATGATGTAATTATCAAGAAATATTGTATAAATTAAGAGCAATAAAATCCAGTTCTCCAAAGTTAAAGGAAAAGGTTTTAAAAGTATTGTTTTCCTAGACTGGAAAATATGTGTGCATAAGCAGCAGGAAGGTTTGCTCTGCAAGATATTATTCCTCCCCTTTTTTATTGCCTATTGCTAAAATGGCACCAGGTCAAGACAATGAGATACTCTGCTGATAGTAGTGCTATAAATACATAGATTTATTGATAGAATTATGACACTGCAGAGGCTTTTCAATTAGTATTAGAGTCATTAACTAGGCAGGGAATATATGGATAGTGGCACTTTATTCAATTATACTTATAAAGATGTATTACTGCAGATGATAAGAAGTAATAGAAACACTTGTATATAACAGTACTTAAATGAAATACCAATAAAATGCTGCTTTTTTTTCCCCCTTCTCTAACAATATAGCTGATAGGATTTTGCTACTCCCACATCTCTAAATCTTTAAGGTTGGATCTGTTCCATGAGTGTTCTTGGCTTTCTGAATAAGTTGCAAGGAATGGAGTTTTGTGGTATTAGCAAAGTCATGTAAAACTTCCTGCCAGCTTTGTGCAGCTTATTATTTCATATGATACAATTATCTACTCAAATACCAGCCCATCAAAGAGAACTGCTCCATCAAAAATATCTCCTCACTTCACTAACTCCATTTACTCATTATCCCACTGCTTTATACTCTTAGGGGTAAAGGTGTCCAGGTTTGTAGGATTTGGTGATTCTTATACTGTCAGAGGTAAGTGTAGGTAAGTGTTGCATAAGATTCAATTGCTGGTAATAAAAGAAATCTCAATAAAATCAGCAAAGTAGTTTTTCATATATAGGGACTATAACAGTGATAATAATAAGGATAAGGTAATGGGATACAGTGAAAACTAAATGTCACCAGAGCCTGGTGCATGAAAACTTAAGTAGACAAAAAAGATAGAGATTCAAAAAGGCAGGCTAACTACTCAGGCAATGCTGGGCTGCCACGAATAATAGATTTAAGTACAAGAGTGTTTTATGTAATACAAGATAATTTGTTGTTCATGTAACAGCTCAAGATGCTGGAGGGACAGAAGCATATTTCTTCAACTATTCTAAAGGTTTCAGGTTGAGGACCATTCTGCTATCTTCATTATAAGGCCTTTCTGGATCATCAGATCGTTACAGTGTTACCAGAATCAGCCAGAAGAGGAAAAAAGACAGGTCTAAAAGGAACACACATTGATTTTGCTCATATTCCATTGAATAAAAATCAGTCATGTTATTGCAACCATCTGGAGTCTGGGAAATATGGTTTACTTGTGTTTCCAGGGAGAAGAAAAGAGAGTTTTAAGTTCAACAAGTAGACTTTATCCCAGCAAGTTAGCCTGTCAATGTATTGGTAATAGGCTGTACAAAATTTTCTACTAGAACACAGACTGCAATCTTTTTTTTTTTTTTTTTTTTTTTTTTGTCTTTTTGCCTATTCTAGGGCCGCTCCCACAGCATACAGAGGTTCCCAGGCTAGGGGTCTAATCAGAGCTGTAGTCGCTGGCCTACGCCAGAGCCACAGCAACACAGGATCCAAGCCATGTCTGAGACCTACACCACAGCTCATGGCAATGCCGGATCCTTAGGCCATTGAGCAAGGCCAGGGATCGAACTTACAACCTTATGGTTCCTAGTCAGATTTGTTAACCACTGAGCCACGACAGGAACTCCTAGATTGCATTTTTGATAAGCTCCATGTTTTATAAAATCATGAACCATAGGTAGTAGGTTTATAGGATGCTTCAGATAACACTAAGTACATTGTTCTCAGAGACTGTCTAATTAATTGTCACATTTCACCTTCAAAAGTGCCCATGTTTAGACTATGAATTGTAGGGCAACCATACATACAAAAAAATGGCAATAGGACAGACCACCCAAAACTTATGCTCTAAGACAATAATAATCCATACAAAAATTACCAAGAGTTACATCTTTTTAACAATAATATCCAGCATTTTAATCACTCTATCTATTGACAGCTTAATCCTTGGGGCTCATGCTTCCTCTTTTAGCTAATATTTGAATTTACATAATTTGATATACACCCTTCATTTGTGGTTATTTGATGCTTCAAACCAAAATAAAAAGAGCACTCTCAAGATATAACTATTGAAAATACTTTAGCTACACTTACTGCCATGTATATTAAGGGTTTATTAGTGTAATAGATATTTGTTAGAATTTTTAACTTGTAAAATGAGTAATAATTGACATGTACAGATTATTAAAATATCATAAATACACTTCTATGATTTTACAAAGTATAAGAAACTAGAAATCTGAGTTCCAACTGTCACACAGCAAGTTAAGGATCTGGGGTTGCTAGAACTGTGGTATAGTTCACAGCTGAGGCTCAGGTTTGATCCCTGACCCCAGAACTTCCGTATGCTGCAGAGGCACACAAAAGAAAGGAAGGAAGGAAGGAAGACAGGAAAGAGGAAATCCCATAGAAATAGGTCCTTAGACTTTTAATCCTATGGATTCTGTGCTGCCTGGCACTGATCACAAGGTTTGCTTAATTCTGCCACTATAAAGTTGTTTCATGTAACTCAAGTGAACTCTTCGAGCATTTACTGGAAAACATAGAAGGACCCAGCTCTGGAAATTCATTGAGACTCCAGAATATTTCAATGATTATTTTTGGGCCTAAATGGTAGTGACATTTCCCAGTATTGCAGAATTCATTTGGAAACCTGCTTTCATTATACTGTACCATCTGGTAGCAGGGAGACTAATAACCTTCACATACTCCTTATAATTGAAGAGTTACTACAAAAAGACGTCTAATAACTGTGAATGATTAAGCTTAGGTCAGTTTCCAATAGTTAATAAGTGTTTTGTTTTGACAAGATTTAGAGTAGAAGTTTAGGCTGAGTGCCGAAGTGAGTGGAAGAAAAGGTCATTTGAGATAAAAACCCAATACATGTAAATATATTTTTTCACATTGATGTTGAATTCCTCGAGGATGCTGGCAGAAAACAGAAAAAAAAAGACAAATAAAGTAAATCATACACAGAAATCTTTAAAATATGATTAGATACTAGAAAGCGAAAGGCAAGTGTGCAAATAAAAATATATCAATAGGGGTAGAGTCTGTTTTTCCTTTTATTTTGTTTTTCTTCAAGAGAGGTGTATTTAATAGTTTGAGAAAAGAAGAAGAGAATAAGAAATTTTCTAGTCTTACCTATTCTATTATCTAATCCTATGAATGTAGAGTATGAAAAAATTTGAAGTTATCATAAGAGAATTTTCTTTAAGGTCAGGGAGTAAACCATTCATATTCTGAAGAGATTCTGATATGATGGAGAAATATGATGAATACAGTGTGGCTTCAGTAGCATTGATTGTGACTGTGCAGAGAGGTCTGGGTCAAAGCCAAGGAAACCAAAAGGAGTAAGAGTTAAAGATTCAACACAGCCATAATACGAAATATTATGCATACCATTGGCAATATGCAATGTGATTATAGGTATAATTCAAACACTATGTTTAAAATTATAACTAAAACATACTTGTTTTACACTGAAGTACAAGACGGATATGTAATCTGTTTAACATATGATGTTGGAGTTTCCTTTGTGGCTCAGTGGTTAACAAACCCAATTAGCATCCATGACAATGAGGGATTGATCCCTGGTCTCATTTAGTGGATTATGGATCCAGCGTGGCCATGAGCTGTGGTATATGTTACAGACACAGCTCTGATCCCTCGTTGCTGTAGCTCTGGCGTAGGCTGTCGTCTACAGCTCTGATTGTACCCCTAGCCTGGGAACTTCCTGTGGTCCTAAAAAGATAAAAAGACCCAAAAATAAATAAATAAATAAAATAAAAAAATAACATATGTGATGTTAAGGTCTTTATTGCATACCATTATGCAATGACAGTTAAATTAATTGATTTGATTTAACATGTAGGCTTAATTAGATATTATAAGATTTAAGCTTTATTTTATTTATCTTGAAGAAGATATTACAGTGACTCAACTTAAGGGACCGTTCAAGTCAGGGCAAATAAATTTATTATTTTGGTGATTATTTGATGAGTGAAGTTTGGGGGTATTTAAACTGAAGAATCTTTTTAAGGATGTTGAACAATTAATTTACAAAAAAAAGGTGAACATTTTCTTTTCATAAGGGGTTCTCCCGATAAGTTTGGGCTAAAATATAGGAATAGATTTCCCTTAGTAATATCAAAATGGTGTATTTCCAAGTATTTACTATATTCCTTGGGGGGAAGGGGCTGTGGAACACAGTTACTCTTGGAAACTGATCATGATATATTACCTTTTTTTTATAGATTACTTCTGTACTCAAAATCACTAGTATTTCAAATAGTTTGGGGTTCAAGCATCTATATCTATGAATGGGATTATCCTATAACTTTCTTTCCTCATATTATTCTTGACTGACTTTGTTATCAAATACATTAAATTAAAATGTGTTTGGAGTTGTTCCTATGGTTAACCTGCTAGCATCTGCAGGAATTTATATGATTCGTATTTGGACTTATTTCAAACAATCTGATGGAACCTCAGCTTAATATTTTCTTAGTGTGAAGATTTAAATTTGCATTAAAAATATGTTAATAGTCATGTTCTCTATTATAGAGTATATATAAATAATATATATAATGATAAAGTATACTATATTATATTTTCCTCTAAAATATCAAGTTTATTGTCATAAAGTTTTTTTAATATTTATTATCTTATTGCAGTTTAATCTCCATAGCTTCCAAGGTATTTTATTCCACAATTCTAATATTATTATTTAAACCTTCTATCTAGTTATTCTTTATTAAACTTGATGAAGATGTCAACTTAATTAATTTTTTAGGAACCACTTTTTAATTTGCTTGCTCCTCTTATTTAATTATTTTGATATGATTTTTAGCTCTTACTGTTATTATTTCCACTACTGTACTATTTTGATTTTACTATGCTGTTCTCTTTTCTAATTTCCTAAATTAAATTTTGGCTTCTTTATTTCTTCATATTTTGTCTTAGAGCTGCACATGCAACACATGGAAGTTCCCAGGCTGGGGCTCAAATTGGAGCTGTAGCTGCTGGCCCATGCCACAGCAACAGCAATGTCAGATCTAAGTTGTTTCTGTGACCTACACCATAGCTCATGGCAACACCATATCCTTAACCCGCCAAGCAAGGGCAGGGATGGAACTCACATCCTCATGGTTACCAGTCAGGTTCATTACCACTGAGATATGACAGGAACTCCAAATGTTGGTGTCTTTAGATTGAGCCATTCTAGTTCTCTTTTATGCCATTTCAAATCTAAATGTAGATTTTTAAATACTGTTGCAGTTGAGTTATTTGCATATGTGCTTACATATGTGTGTGTGTAACTGTACTGGTTCAAAATATTTCTGTTCTATAAATGAGATTTTTAAGGTGATCAATTGTTTAAAAATACTTTTAAATCTATGGGTATATAATTTTCATTTATCTTTTAATAATTTATTCCAATTTAATGGTATGGTGATTAAAATGTGGCATATAGGGTGTTCCTGTCGTGGCACAGTGGTTAACGAATCCAACTAGGAACCATGAGGTTGCAGGTTCAATCCCTGGCCTTGCTCAGTGGGTTAAGGATCCAGCATTGCCGTGAGCCGTGGTGTAGGTCGCAGACACGGCCCAGATCCCGTGTTGCTGTGGCTCTGGTGTAGGCCGGTGGCTATAGCTCCAATTGGACCTGTAGCCTGGGAACCTCCATATGCCGCAGGAGCAGCCCTAGAAACGGCAAAAAGACAAAAAAATAAAAAAAATAAAAAATAAAAAAAATAAAATGTGGCATATATAACACAATATTTTTAAAATTTTTGGAAGCTGGATCATGATTATCTTTCATAAGTGACCCAAATGCTCATGAAAACAGAATTCTACAATTTGGTGGTGCAATGTTTCATATTGTTCACTAAACAAAATTTGATAATTTTTTATCAGCTGGGGTGAGCTAGACGGCATTATGGAAGCTGTAGAGTTTATCATATGTCTATGATTTAACCGACTGATTCAAAGCTTTGGCTGCAAATGGGAGCCATTAACAGATGCAGTGTGCTCAGAAAACCTAAACAGGAAACAAATACAGTCTTGCAGAGCCTGGATAATGTGTCCTGCCTCTAGTAAGTGGAACACACTGGAATCACTAAACCAAACCTAAAAAAGTGTCAAACTGCAGTTAGAATCCACTAGAACTTTCTGGATGGAATGAGAGGCCCATGTGATCTATTTGACAAGAACTTGGCCTGCTAGGCAGTATTTTTAGTCTTGAGCAGGATCTGTTTGTTATGATGTTTTGGTTTCCCCAGAAAAAGTGGTAGACTTGCCTGGAACCACAATTAGTTTGATGTCCGAATTTCCCAGGGCATCCTCTCATGGATCTAGAAGGCAATTTTTATGCAATGGTCTCCACATGGAAGCTTATTTTATATACTGACATAAGACTTACCAATGGCCTAAACAAATGTCCAGACAATTTGCAAAAGCACAGGAGTCAAAGAAAATATAGCATGGCTAATTTCCTGGAGTGGCCTAGATAGCCACTCACATCACATGGTGCTCTGACCATTGTTTTCGATAGGCAAGGATAGTTGATGCTGGTAATCAGGTCTTTGTTTTATTTGGATAGCCTAGCTATGTCTTCTAGTCACTTGTTATTTCTTCTGTAACCTATAAACTCTTTACAACCCTATATAGTATATTTTTCACCTCTGAAATTATGGCTTTTACTCTCTATGTTTTCAACTTGAGTTTTTATATTTTTAATGTCTCTATTTAACATGTTTGATATTACCTCTAGTTTTTGAACATATGGAATATGGAATATATAAATAACTTTTAATTTATTCTTGATTTCTAATATATGTGTCAATTCTATGATTTTTTAATTGAAGCATAATTGATATCCAACTTAATATTAGTTTCGGGTAAGATAGTTTTGATTGATTTTTCTCCTCATGGGTTATATTTTCCTATTTCTTTGTATGTCTGATAATTTTAAACTGGTATGTTCTGCATTGTGGTTTTTACCTTTAAGACTGTTGAATATACCTGTGTTCCTATTAGTACCATTTAATTTTGTTCTAGCCTGCAGATAAAACACATACTTTTTTATTCTTTAAAAACTTGCTTTCGGAGTTCCCATCGTGGCACAGTGGTTAATGAATCTGACTAGGAACCATGAGGTTGCTGGTTTGATCCCTGGCCTTGCTCAGTGGGTTGAGGATCCGGCATTGCCGTGAGCTGTGGTGTAGGTTGCAGACGCGGCTCAGATCCCGCGTTGCTGTGGCTCTGGCATAGGCCAGCAGCTATGGCTCTGATTCGACCCCTAGCCTAGGAGGCTCCATATGCCGTGGGAGTGGCCCTAGAAATGGCAAAAAGACAAAAAACAAACAAACTTCCTTTCAAGATTTGTAAGATGTGGCTAGAGCAGCATTTTTCTTTTTTGCTTATAGTATATTTGTTTTATTGAAGTATAGTTAATTTACAATGGTGTGATAATTTCTGCTATCCAACAAAGTGACCCAGTCATACACATATCCCTCTGATTCTTTTGCCACATAGATTATCACAGAATAGAGTATAGTGTATCACACACTATTGAAGCAAGGCACTATGAGTATTATAACCGATCCTTGTGAGTCTTGGGGCTTTCCATTTTGTCTGATGGAATTGCCACTCTTTTGGCCTATGTGGTCTCCAGGTATTGTTTACACTAATTCTTTTTGGTCCTCTTTCCCTAAATTCCAGTAGTCTCTTTACATATATGATCAGTAACTCCTGAATAGGAAGTTCCATGTATATCTTTTTAAGCCAAATTTATCATAGAGCTAAGTGTAAAACTTCAATTTATAAAACTTGCAAAAGAAAACACAGGAAAAATCATGAAGTTATTTGTTTAAGCAAATACTTATTTAAATATATACCACCAAAATGATGATCCATAAGAGAAAAATTTTGATAAATTAGGCTTCAGAAAAATGAAAACCTTTGCTCTTTATCCTACTAATAGAATGAAAAGGCAAGATTGGGGGAAGATCCTTACAAATCATAAAACCAACAAAAGCTTTGCAAAAGATTTATAGAAACTGGCAGAAGTCATTAATAGAAACCCAAACAAACCATTTAAAAATAAATTGGCAAAGACAAACAACTTGGACAGATACTTCACTAAATTATATATACTTATTTATATATATACAGAAAATCATCTAACAACTAAATATGTGGGTAAATAAGGCCATAAAAAGATGTTCATCATTATTTAATTAAGGGAAATTAAAATAAATATCACTACACGACTTAAAATGTTCAAAATTCAAAACAAAAAAAATCTGATCATATCAATTGTTGACAAGAATGCTAAAAAACTTGAATTCATATACTGCTTGTGGGGATATAAAATGGCACAATGCTTTAGAAATCCCTGTCAGATTATTTTTTAAAAATTATATGTACATCTAACATATAGCCCAGCCATTCCTTTCCTATGTATTTATACAAGAGAAATGAAAGCATATGTCCATGTAAAGACTTATATATAAATGTGTTCCTCACTTTTTGTAATAGCCAAACTATGGATATAAGCCAGATGTCCACCAAGAGGTGAATGGATGAACAAATTGTGGCATACCCATAGAATGGAATAATGCTCAGCAACATAAACAAAAGTATCACTGATACCTGTAAAAAGATAGATAAATCTCAAAATCATTATGTTAAGTGAAAGAAACCATATGAATTGGAGTCTATATTTTATAAGATTTCATGTATCTAACAACACAAACTAATCCATAATGACAGAAATCTCAAATGGCTCTGGTAATGAGGATATGGACTTCAGGAAAGGAGATATTATTCTGTGGACCACAAATTTTTGCAATTGTTTGAAAGAAATATTTGTTTAAATTTCAAGCATATTCTTGAGAATTTAGTTTTTTATCAAAATGGATTCTTTTGAGGATGGAATAGTATCAAAAACAGTAGCACTGACATAAAAAATAGCAAATAAAAGGAAAATTACTACTGTTTGTTTATTCTTGTTCATGTATTTAAGTTTTTATTTTATGATTTGTGACATTTGAATTTTCTATGCCTTTAAATTTTCACTTTATTTGGAGTGGGATGAGTGGGATGTTGTAGCTGAAAACAGTTAAAACAGTAGTAAATAATGACAGGTACATATTCCAAAAAAAAAAAAAAAAAGAATTATTACAATTCTTAAATGATACTTTCTTGTAACATGTTTCTTCAGTTTTTAGAGGCAAGTTAATATGAGCAATTTATTATTATGGTTTTCTGTGCTTTTAATGCTTGACTGCTGGAATGTGTAGATTATATTTCTGTTTACTCCAATAACCTGCTAGAAATCAAATTTATCTTCTTCCAAGCTTCTTTAGAAGAAAGAACAGGAAGGAAACATCAAAACATAAGACAATACTAAATAAACTGGTTATATTTAGCAGGTTTAAACATTTTATGTTCTCTACATAATGAAATATACATGTTATACTCAAGATCTATATACATTTTATAGAAATGCATTGGCATAATTTCAACTTAATTGCACTTTTAAAAGCACATTAAATTTATACTTTAATTTTTTTTTTTTTTTTTTGGTCTTTTGTCCTTTTAGTGCTGCAACCGTGGCTAGGGGTTGAATCGGAGCTCTTGCTGCTGGCCTACACCACAGCCACAACAATGCCAGATCCGAGCCACATCTGCAACCTATACCATAGCTCATGGCAATGCCAGATCCTTAACCCACTAAGCGAGGCCAGGGATTGAACCCACAACCTCATGGTTCCTAGTTGGATTTGTTTCCACTGTAACATGACGGGAACTCCATACTTTAATTTTTCACTAGTTTACTTTTGAAACAATTAAGTTAAATTTTTTGGATTTTTTTTTTAATCTGTAAGAATGGGTTGACATAATTTGTGCTTTCTTTTTCTATTCCCCATAAAGCTTTTCCTATCTCCTTAAAACAAGTCCTCAAACTTTATCTCACTGAAGAATTATGGTCAAGTATTTGCAACACGGTAGTCATGTGCAACCATCTTAAAATGTATTAGTATTTTTGCATGTAAATAAGACACACAATTTAAAAAGTAAATGAAGTATTGAGAGTTATTAAAAAACCAAGATCAATCACATGAAACTGGGTGGGGTTTTCATTATAGGTGGCAATTAGAACTGGGAAGGATAAAGGAGTCTTTGTATTGAGGTTGTTAAGGACGTTAGGATTCCAAATTACAAAAGCTCTGTTGAACTTGGGAGCTAGGGATTTTCTTTTCAAAAAGTGTTTTCTGGGGACCTAAAAGCCAGAAAAACTAAGCTGATATTTATTTATTTATTTAAAACAAATTTTTTATTATAGCTGATTTACAATGTTCTGTCAATTTCTTCTGTACAGCAAAGTGACCCAGTTACACACACATTCTTCTCTAATGTAATATACATATATTAATAAATTTGTCAGATAATCTTGAAGGATCTTTTACTTCCCATTTTGTGGTAGAGTGAGAGACTACTGGTCACAATGGATAATAATTCATATATATTATAATAGCAGTGGGAGAAGTTTAGAATAAGACTCATCTATTTTTAAATACTAATTCTGTATTTCATTCATTCAAGACATTTATGACATTGAAAGATATTCATATGTCTATTTACAACTTAAGTAGTTTCTAAAAATATCCTTGATATAGTTCCTTTGTACTAATAGAGGAGAGATGAAAATATCACAGTATTGTACAGGAAGGCCAGAGTTTTCAGGACTAAGATATATGTACACAATATCTGTGCTATCGCTGGGATAGATGCAAGTTTTGGATCATCCACTAACATATTCATTGATTTAAAAATACCAGTTAAATGCCTATTATGCACTACTAACTATTTTGTAAAATTATTAATCCTCATGCCTTTGAAAAGCATACCACATACTAAGTGAGCTTAGTTCTGAGGGTATTACTGGAGAGAGCTCAGAGTTTATATATATATGATCATCTACTGATCCTTTAACAAAACCTAAATAAACTCCCTGTTAATAAGTTGAAATGGATTTGAGTTTACTTCTGCGAAGCGGACATTTTTCTTCCTTTATTCTATAATCTAAATTACATGAGGATATGTTAATTTGAATTTTTAAGGATTGAAAAGGTCAACTACTTCCGTAGCCCAAACTCAAACTGTTTTAGGAGGTAGCTCTAAAATTAGGCTGTACCCAAAGATAAGCCAGTTGATGTAGAATTTATTCAAGAAATTGTGTTTAAGTGTTTTGTGCTAGACAACATGAAACAACTTTGAGACCAAGACTGATCTTCCATTCATTACTAAGACCCTAAAGTACAAAGAGAACAAAACATACTCAGCATAGCCTCCATTAAGCTAATAGACTTGTTTACTGTTTTATTCAGTTTAATTTTTTAATTTACATCTTGTGAGATTATCATATTAGAAGACATAATTCAAAGCATTTTTTCAAGTGAATTGGACTTTTGCATCATTATGATGTGTTATCTTTACTCATTATCTCTTTTCAGTATGGCTTTGTCTCATCCTCTGTCTCCTGTCATTCTGAGATTCTAATTACACTACAATTAGAACATTTCATTGTATCCCTATGTCTTTTACTCTCTGTATTTTCCTTTTGCTTAAGTTTTACTCTAGTATATTCTTCTTTCCCTAGTGGAATAATTCTTCAGTGTTGAATCTGTAAATCACTTTACTGAGTTCTTAGTTTTCCAACATACATATCCAATATACTAAGCAGCCTTCTGTCAATGAATCAAAAATATTTTATTCATAATTCTGTGACCTACACCACAGCTGTGGCAATACCAGATCCATAACCCACTGTGCCAGGCTAGAGAGCAAACCTGCACCACCACAGAGAAAATGACATTGGATCCTTAACCCACTGCTCTACAATGGGAACTCATTCTATGTTTTTTAATAGATCGATAGCTCATTTATTTTTAGCACTGAAAAATATTCCATTGTCTGGACGTGCTACAATTTATTCATCCAATTACCTGATAAGGGGTTAATACACAAAATATATCAAGAATTCATACAAGCTAATTATAACAACAACAACAACAACAAAATAATCCATTTAAAAATGGGAAGAGAAACTATCAAAACATTTCCCCCCCCGAAAAAAGACATACAAATGGCCAGCAGGTACATGAAAAGATATTCAATACTACTAATCATCAGAGAAATATGAATCAAAACAATGAGATATCACCTCACACCTGTTAGAACAGCTATCAAGAAGAAAAGAAACAACAAGTGTTGGTGAAGATGTGGAGAAAAGGGAATATTTCACATTGTTTTCAAGAATGTAAATCGGTGTAGCCACTGTTGAAAACAGTATGAAAGCTTCTCAAAAAAAAAAAAAAAATAGAACTACAATAGGATCCCCATCAACCTCATTTCTGATTATATATAAAAATGAAGACATAGGCTATGGATATAAATACCCATCAATGAATGATGAATAAAGAAAACATATTTATGATATAATAGATATATTATTCAGTCCTTAAAAAGAAGGAAATCTTACATTTAGAATGGAAAGCAATGAGATTCTACTGTACAACACAGGGAACTATATCCAATCTCTTAGATAAAAATGATGGAAGGTAGTATGAGAAAAATAATGTATATATATGTATGTCTGGATCATTATCCTGTACAGCAGAAATTGACACAGCACTATAAATCAATTATTCTTTAATAAAAATAAAATTTTTAAAAATTGAAAAAAAAGAAGGCGATCCTGCTATTTGTGACACCAGGGATTAATTAGTCTGGAGGACAATGTAGTAAACAAAACAAGCCAGACACAGAGTCTAAAACAGTCAAACTGTTTGAAGGAGAGAGTAGAATAGTGGTTCTGAGAGGGTGGTGAGAACAGAAAGCAGATGGATATTAGTTAGCAGTTAATAAATAAGTAGGGGGAGCAGAAACTTTTGGAGGTGCTAGATATGTTTATGACATAGATTGTGGTGATGGTTTCATTGGCATACACTTATTCCCAAACTCATTATGCTGTTTATATTAAATGTATATACAGCTTTCTGTATCTCAATGATACCTCAATAAAGTGCTTTTATTTTTTCTCCCAAGGATGAATTTTCAGGTGGAAAAATTGCAACCCTTCCCTAATACCTAAAACTAGGAAACAAAAACAACCACATTGAAAGATGCATATGTCAGTGACAAGGATATGAGCTCACAATTATGTCTTCTTTAGTGTTAAATCTTAACTCTCAAATTGTCTCTCTTGTGTTCTTAAGGTACCCATATCACTGGCTAGCTGATACGCATTTTCTACAAACACAAGGAGAAATAAATAACACAGGCATAGCAACTTGGTAATTTTTATTCAAGATATCCTAGATATAATAGTAGTACTGCAGATGATTTGCAACACTAAATGATTCTGCTTTTGCTATTTGGAATGCATGATATAGCATTAAATCTAGACAATAGAAGTTACAGAGTAACTTTTTTATACTAGAAATAGTGTTTATTAACTGTTTCTGTTTATTACAATAATGCTGCTTTTTGGTTACAAACTATTAAGTTCTGATACCTTTTACTCTTTGAGCAGTAATGCTTATAAACAACATTTTCATCCCCAGAGACATTAATTTTTATTCCAGTAATAGTGACGATTATTTTTTACTTAATGAAACTTTATTTCTAAATGCATCTGGAAGAACATCACTCACATCACTTAATGCCAGACAATATGTCTATATAAGAAAGCTGCTTAATATGCATCCCCTGTTTAACTCAACTATTGAACATCTATGATAAATTCTAGTCATAGTAATAACAGTTGATGGACAAAATCAAAACCTATTCAGACTGTACTTGACTTTAGTGATGTACATTGCATATATGTTGTTTTTCTGAATTCATGGTAAACTGTGTTTTCCTACCCTTTTGACATAAGTTGTAGGCATGTGGTATTTTTGGATAATAAAGAACTTGTAGAATTGGTGATTGCTATTTAAGAGCAAAACTTTAAAAGCCACTACATTATTTGTTGTTATGCCTTTCACCTCCTCAGGTGACAATGTGAAGAGGCATGGGAACAGAGCCTCTACCAGCCTAGATCCCAGAGGACAACCACAAGGATTCTCCACTAATCCACATGGAACAGATCACAGGGATAAGAAATAAATTTTTATTTCTTTTATGATACAGTGATTTTGGAGTTGTTTATAACTGCAGCAAAATCTAGTCTATCTTGAGTTATATACTACCAAAAGCTCCCACTTTTTCACTCCTAAAAGCATATAAAGATGACATGGATACAAATGTACAGTTTGTTTGGAAACTTTTCAACAGCTTTGCTTCATCTGATCACTCTTTTAAGGTGCATAGTGTATTTGGGGGCCTTAATTATTCCAAATATGTGGGTAGGTTACAGAGAATTGAAATCATTTCCTATAACTTTCTCTTGTCAGTTTCAGGCCATTCTAAAACAACGATGAAAACTACATATGAGGAAAAATTAAATAATTTCTACCAAATGTTATGCTTAATGGAAGCTGAACATAAACACTAGTTCCCCAAATACACATAAATAATGGAAAAATTGGGAGGAAGAGAAGTGTAGATGAGCTTAAGAGCATGCACATGTATTGCACAGATGTCAAAAACAAATGGATAACATAAAGCCAGAGTAAGGAATAATTGGAAATGTCCAGATTGCAAGGTTGGGGAGCAGGAAGTTATTTTCTAGGTAAAGGGAAATATCAGGATAAAGTGCTCTCATTCATGAATTGAGACGAAAAATTTTACTCATCAGCTTTGAAATATATTTTAGAAGTAGGTTGCCCATTCTAGGATGTAGATTGAGTGACACACAAGGTTTATGATGCTCAGTCCTCATTAAGTGCAGTAACAAAATCTGCAGTGTATATGTACACTGAAACTTCAGGTCCATCAACAAACATGGAAACATATCTTGAACCTACAAATACCACAGAGAACAGACTGAAATAAATGCAAATTACTCACAAGTATCATGAGAAGGACTCTTATAAGTCATGCTGATTGTCTATTAAACATACACACTCACACAGAGACCTTAGAAAATCATCTAATGTGTGGTTTAATCAGGAGATGAAGTAAAAAAGAAAACTGTACTAAAGTAAATGGAAATAATAGAAAAAATAGAGAGGTGATCATAAAGCTAGATAACTTTTTTTTCTTAAGGAACAAATAGAATACATAAAATAAGGATATATCTTTAATAGTGAAAAAAAAGAATATTTAGAAATCATCCAGATAGATAATCTAAAAATCTTTATGAATCATAAAATAAAATAAGTGCTCTACAAATGGGCAAGAATTGACTAATACACTAATAAAAGAGGTGGAAAATTAAAAATTAGATGTAAATCTGAGATTCTATCTCTTGGGCAAAAGCTTATGTGTGATTTTTTCATGCCCAACCATAGGCAATTTCAAAAGCCTTACCCGTCAAGACTCATTGCAGACAACTGCCCACCCCACACCAGGATTGGGGCATAGCCAGTGCACTTCTCTCTCTGAGTGGAGTTGCAATCAAGAACTAAGGCTTTCTTTCAGGCCATGCTTTTACATACATTTGCAACCCTAACCTGGGCACCTTCATTCCTAGGTCTCTTTATCTGAGGTCTTTTGCCAGCTGTTGTTCCAGGGCCCCTGCCAAGGCCTTCTTAATGGGGGTGACAGGAAACCTTGAAGACATTTTCCCCAATCTGATTTGGGACTCAGTACTTTCCAGTCTGAGCCTCTTCTATCCATTCTTCTTGGCCTCCTCCCACTTCTCAATCTCTGTAGGAACTGTCAGGACTACCTTGGCAGTCTCATGATCCTCATGGCTTTACTGATCCACCTGACCTTGGATTGGTATGCTGTTTCATGGGGAAAACAGACAAGAGTGAATCTGTATTTTCTCTGGTTTGGCCTCTTGCTTATACTATCATAGTAAGTGATTAGCGGCTTCACTGTTACTTTTATTTGGGGCTTGTACTAATCTATGATTCTGACACCCGGCAGCTCAGCTCTCACCTCTAGCTTGGCTGAACTCCTGACAAAGTCAACAGTACTTTGCAACAGGATGATGCATTAAACAGGAAAGACAAAATCAAGTTAAGAAATGGGAAGAATGAAATAAGGAAAAAATCCAAAATACATACAATGAATCTCAATAATGGGGACTAGAGTGATAAGCAATACGAAACAATGGCTCTTTGAAAAGGCAAATACATGTAATACTGGCAAAACAACAAAATTTGAAAAAAGCAAAGAAACTGTTACTAGAAGTGTAAAGGAGGACATCAGTAGATCTGCGGAATTCAACAAAAACCAAGAAAAACTAAGCGTAATTAAAACTAAAAGTAATTTTTGACGATATAAATTAAAGTGATAGAGAATCCCTAAATAATTCAGAATATTACAAATGATAGAAATATATGAATTCCAAGGCAGAATTTTAAGAAGACCCCACAGCCTTTGGTAAAGTCCAGTATAATACTTTGACCTAGTCAGATGAGTCCTTTAAAAAAAGTGATGAAAGGGGTAGAAACAGAAAAAGTCACAAGATCTGAAACTGCAGCAGGTATCTCCTGTTGACCTTTTTGTGAAGGTAAATTTTGTGAACTTGTGAAGACACAAATTCTGTGTTCTGGAGAGGACAGCAGGACAGGGATCTGTGGGCAGTTTCTAGTAGCTGAAAATAGTCCCTGATGGACATCCAGCCAAAATATTATGACCTCAGTTCTATAACCTCAAGATAGTAAATTCTGCCAAAAGCTTTAATGAACTTGGAAGAGGAATGCAAGCCTCTGGTGAGATTGCAGGCTGGTGAGTAACCCACCTAACCTGGATTCCTGACCTACAGAAACTATGACATAATAAATGGGCATTATTTTCCAACAATAAATCTGTGGTAATTTATTAGGAAACTAATAAAATTAAGCCATCAATTTATTACATGCAGTGAGGAAAACCTTACTGATAAAAAAAACAGGTGTATATTTTAATAGAAGGAAATGAAAGATCAATTTAACTTAAAAGCAATAGTTTAGAATAAAATCTTAGGAAAGTAGCACCTTTCATCATGACACAAATTTTTGATAGTATTAAAATAAGTTGTATATGCATGAAATGTATATTACTAAAGCATTAAAAATATTTACTTTGTATGTAATATTTTATCATTTTTATTTTATTGTAAACAGGTTCTCAAAGTGTGAAGTATATTGATTCAGAAGAAATCTATATAGATTAGAAGAAAGGTAAATTTGTCAATGATTTTTAATGTTAATGACATTTTAAATTTCTGAGTCAAAACTTTCAATAATAGATTGTAAAATTTTCTTTATAGATATTTCTATCACATCTATGATTTGAAGAGTGACAAGCTAAGTATTCAAATATGTAACATATTTTTGGTACTGAATTTTTTGCAAAAATATAATTATCACAGATTATTCATAAGTTAAAGAAAGGCTAAAGCACATAAAGAATTTACTGTATGTCAATTTTTGTCCTATACTTCTTTAAACAACACGTTTAGTCATCACAATTGCTTCATGTCTATAAGAGAGGTTATTATCTTCATTTAATATGAATATCTTCACAAAGAGATTAGTATCTTGCCCAATATTACACAGCTACTATGTGGTAGAGTTGGGGTTTGAGATAAGGCACTCAGATACTAAATCTACAACATTAATAATTATGCTACTGCTAACTACAAAAAATAAATCTATTCTATACCTACGTTTATATATTAAGCTTGGGGATAATAACAAGTCACTATGATAAAGTTAACATTTGTTGCAGTGTAAAAATGTATGTAAAAAATCTGAATGGCAACAGTCTACAAACAGAATTAGCAAAATCAAAATATGCATGGCTAGTTTAGATAATATATTACCAAAATGTGAAATAAAAATATTCACAGAGATGCTAATAATTCATAAGAGCAAGACAAGCAAGACAAGCAAATAGGAACAATAAATCAGTGTGTAAAAATATAAATGAGCACATCACCAAAAAGGAATTTTAGTGGAGTAGTAAATGTATAAAATTATTCCTAATCCAGTTGGAAGTAAGGGCAATAATCATTAATACAATAAAATCGTATAACCATTATACTATCAACAAAACAAAATTTTATAAGATTCAGGATTGTTGAAGGCATACAGAAACAATTTTATTTTGTTTACGTGAGAGTGAATTAAAACAGCCCTTTTGAAATGGAATTTGTATGTTTTATATTATTTTATTTTGGCTGTGCCCATGGCACATATAAGTTTCTGGGCCAGGGATTGAACTCATGCTGCAATAGCAACCCAAGCTTCAGCAGTGACGACACCTCACTGCACCACAAGAAAACTGACATTTTAAAACACTTTTACTTATTTAAAAATGGAAGCCCATGAAAATAAATGTATTTTCTTTAAGGCTGGCATATTACTATCCTAAAAGTATAAAGTTGAAACAAAACCTATGATATTACTGAATAAAATACAGAATAATATGCTGTATTCTGAACAATAAAACTAAATAATAAATGCTAGAGAGGGTGTGGAGAAAAGGGAATCTTCCTTCATTGTGTAAATTGGTGCAGCCACTATAGCCACTACTACCACTCCATACTAGAAACAGTATGGTGGCTACTTAAAAAAAAACTTAAAATTGAGTATCATATGATTCAGAAATCCCACTACTGGGCATATGTCAAGATAAAACCCTAATTTAAAAAGATACATGCACCCCAATATTCATAGCAGCATATTTAAAATAGCCAAGACATGGAAGCAACCTAAATGCTCATCAACAGAGGGATAAATAAAGAAGATGTGGTACATATTTACAAAGGAATACTACTCAATCATAAAAAAGAATGAAATAATGCTATTTGCTGCATCATGAATGGACTTATAAAAGACTAATACACTAAGTGAGGTCATTAAGATAGAGGAAGGTAGATATCTTAAGATATCAGGTACATGTGGAATCTAAAATACCATACAGATAAACTTATTTAGAAAACAGAAACAGACTCAGAGATATAGGACAAAAAAACAAACAAAAAAAACCCCAAAAACTTAAAGTTTCCAAAGGGGAAAAAGTGGGGGAAAGGGATAAATTAGGAGTTTGGAATGATACAAACTATTACATATAAAATAGATAAACAACAATCTTCTACTGTATGGCACATGGAACTATATTCAGTATCTTGTAATAAGCTATAACGGTAAATAACATGAAAAAGGACATAAATATATTTAATGGATTCACTTTGCTGTACATTAGAAACTAATATAACACTGCAAATCAACTATACTTCAATAAAAAAAGATAAAATGCTAAACGAAAATTACAGCATAAGTTGGGGAGTTCCCACTGTAGCTCATCAGGTTACAAACCCAACTACCATACATGGGGACACTGGTTCAGTTACTGGCCTTGTTCAGTGTGCTAGGGATCTGGCATTTCCATGAGTTGTGGTATAGGGCGTATATATGGTTTAGATCCTACATTGCTATGGCTGTGGTATAGACTGGCAGTTGCAGCTCTGATTCACTCCCTTGCCTGCGAACTTCCATATGCCACAAGTATGGCCTTAAAAAGCAAAAAATAAAGAGAAAATATTAAAGCATAAGTTGTATGGGTAATTCTTAGATTTCTAAAATGTTAAAAAGTATGTCAATATATTTCTACCTTCATATATTCAAAATTTGGAGCACAAGGAAATGCTTACATGTAATCACCAAATTTGGAAACTATTTTTTTTTTTTATATCTCAGAACCAACATAAAGCAAAACACCAAAAATCTACAATTGACAAACAAATAAGAAAAATCAACTCAAATATAGCACTTACGATAGTCATCAAAACACAAGAGGAGAGAACAAGAGAAGGGAAGAAAAAAGAGCAACAAAAACAAATCCAAAACAATTAATAAAATGGCAATAAGAACATACATATCAATAATTACCTTAAATGTTAATGGACTAAATGTCCCAACCAAAAGACATAGACTGGCTGAATAGATGCAAAAACAAGATCCATATATATGCTGTCTTCAAGAGACCCACTTCACTTCTAGGGACAAATACAAATTGAAAGTGTGAGGATGGAAGAAAATATTTCATGCAAACGAGAATCAAAAGAAAGCTGGAGTACCAATACACATATCAGACAAAATAGACTTTAAAATGAAGAATATTTTAAGAGACAAGGAAGGACACCACATAATGATCAAAGGATCAATCCAAGAAGAAAATATAACAATTTTAAATATCTATCCACCCAACAAAGGATCACCACAATATTTAAGACAACTGCTAACAACCTTAAAAGGACAAATCAACAATAACACAATAATAGTGGGGGACTTTAACACCCCACTTACAGCAATGGAAAGATCATCCAGACAGAAAATCAATAAGGAAACACAGGCCCTGAATGAAGCATTAGACCAGATGGACTTAATAGATATTTATAGGACATTCCATCCAAAACCAACAGAATACACATTCTTCTCAAGTGCACATGGAACATTCTCTAGGATTGATCACATGCTGGGCTACAAACCAAACCTCAGTAACTTTAAGAAAATTGAAATCACATCAAGCATCTTTTCTGACCACAATGCTATATGGCTGGAAATGAACAACAACAACAACAAAACTGCAAAAAAACACAAACACATGGAGACTCAACAAAATGCTACTAAACAAGCAATGCATCACTGAAGAAATCAAAGAGGAAATTAAAAAATACCTAGAAGCAAATGACAACAAAGATACAACACTCCAAAACCTATGGGATGCAGCAAAAGCCGTTCTAAGAGGAAAGTTTATAGCAATACAAGCCCACCTCAGGAAACAAGAAAAAACTTAAACAAACAAGCTAACTTCACATCTAAAGCAGCTAGAGAGAGAAGGACAGACAAGACCTAAAGTTAGTAGAAGGAAAGAAATCATAAAGATCAGAGCAGAAATCAATGAAATAGAAACAAAGAAAACCATAGAAAAGATCAATGAAATGAAAATCTGGTTCTTTGAAAAGATTAAGAAAACTGATAAATCCTTAGCCAGACTTATCAAGAAAAAAAGAGAGAGGCCTCACATCAAATTAGAAATGAAAAAGGAGAATTAACAACAGACATCACAGAAATACAAAGGATCATAAGACTACTATATGCAACTATATATATGCCAATAAAATGGAAAACCTGGAAGAAATGGGAAAAATCTTAGAAAAGTACAATCTTCCAAGACTAAACCAAGATGAAATAGAAAAGACGAACTGAGCAATCACAAATAATAAAATTGAAACTGTGATTAAAAAACTTTCAACAAACCAAAGTCCAGGACCAGATGGCTTCACAGGTGAATTCTACAAAACATTTAGAGAAGAGCTAAGACCTATCCTTCTGAAACTATTCCAGAAAGTTGTAGAGGAAAGGACACTTCCAAACTCATTCTAGGAAGCCACCATCAACCTGATACCAAAACTAGACAAAGATACCACACAAAAAAGAAAACTACAGGCCAATTTCACTGATGAACATAGATGCAAAAATCCTCAACAAAATACTAGCAAACTGAATCCAACAATACCTTAAAAAGGATTGCATATAATGACAAAGTGGGATTTCTTCAATATCTGCAAATCAATCAGTGTGATACACCACATTAACAAACTGAAGAATCACAACCATATGATCCTCTCAATAGACACAGAAAAAGCTTTTGACAAAATCCAACACCCATTTCTGATAAAAACCCTTCAGAAAGTGGGCATAGAGGGAATCTACTCAACATAATTAAGGCCATATATAACAAACCCGGAGAGAACATCATTCTCCGTGGTTTAAAGCTGAAAGTATTCCTGCTGAAATCAGGAACAAGACAAGGGTGTCCACTCTTGCCACTACTATTCAACTTAGTTTTTAAAGTCCTAGCCACAGCAATCAGAGAAGAAAAAGAAATAAAAGGAATCCAAGTTGGAAAGGAAGAAGTAAAACTATCACTATTTGCAGATGACATGATACTATACCTAGAGAATCCTAAAGACTCTACCAGAAAACTGTTAAGAGTTCATCAATGAATTTAGCAAAGTCACAGGATACATAATTAATACACAGAAATCAACTGCATTTCTCTATACTAATGAGAGATCAGAAAGAGAAATAGTGAAGCAATCCCTTTTACCATTGCATCCAACAGAATAAAATACCTAGGAGTAAACCTACCTAAAGAGACAAAAGACCTGTACTCTGAAAACTATAAGCCACTGATGAAAGAAATCAAAGATGACACAAATAGATGGAAAGACATACCATGCTCTTGGATTGGAAGAGTCAATATTCTTGAAATGACTATACAACCCAAGGCAATCTACAGATTCAATGAAATCCCCATTAAATTACCAAGGACAGGAGTTCCCATCATGGCGCAGTGGTTAACGAATCCGACTAGGAACCATGGGGTTGCGGGTTCGGTCCCTGCTTTGCTCAGTGGGTTAACGATCCAGCGTTGCCATGAGCTGTGGTGTAGGTTGCAGATGCGGCTCAGATCCCGCATTGCTGTGGCTCTGGCGTAGGTCGGTGGCTACAGCTCTGATTCGACCCCTAGCCTGGGAGCCTTCATGTGCTGCGGGAGCGGCCCAAGAAATGGCTAAAAAGACAAAAAAAAAAAAAAAAAAAATTACCAAGGTCATTTTTCGCAGAGCTAGAACAAAATACTTTAAAGTTTGTTTGGAAGCTCAAAAGACCCAGACTAGCCAAAGACATTCTAAAAAAGAAAAATGGAGCTGGAGGAATCAGGTACCCTCACTTCAGACTATGCTACAAAACAACAGTCATCAAAACCATATGGTACTGGCATAAAGACAGAAATATAGATCAGTGGAACAGGATAGAAAGCCCAGAACTAAATCCACACACCTACAGTCATCTATTCTATGACAAAGGAGGCAGGGATATACAATGGAGAAAAGACAGCCTGTTCAATAAGTGGTGCTCAGAAAACTGGACAGCCACATGGAAAAGAATGAAATTAGAACACTCCCTAACACCACACACAAAAATAAACTCCAAATGTATTAAAGACCTAGATATAAGACCAGACACTATAAAACTCCTAGAGGAAAACATAGGCCAAACACTGTCTGACATAAACAACAGCAACATATTCTCAGATCCACCTCTTAGAGTAATGACATTAAAAACAAAAATAAACAAATGAGACTTAATTAAACTCAAAAGTTTCTGCACAGCAACAGAACCCCCCCCAAAAAAAAAGAGAACCCACAGAATGGGAGAAAATCTTCACATATGTAATGACTGACATGGGATTAATCTCCAAAATTTATAAACACCTTCTGCAGCTCAATACCAAAAAAAAAAAAAAAAAAAAAAAAAGCACCAAACAACCCCACAAAAAAATGGGCAGAAGATCTAAACAGACAATTCTTCAAAAAATACATATGGATGGCCAAATAAACACATGAAAAGATGTTCAGCATCACTCATTATTAAAGAAATGCAAATCAAAACCACTACAAGTTACCACTTTACACCAGCCAGAATGGCCATTATCAAAACGTCTACAAACAAGAAGTTCTGAGGAGAGTGTGGAGAAACAGGAACTCTATTACACTGCTGGTGGGGATGTAAATTGGTGCAACCACTGTGGAAAACAGTATGGAGATGCCTCAGAAAACTAAACATAGAACTACCATTTGATCCAGCAATCCCACTCCTGGGCATCTGTCCAGAGAAAACCATGACTCGCAAAGACACATGTACTCTGATGTTCTTTGCAGCACTATTTTCAATAGCCACAACATGGAAACAACCTAAATGTCCATTGACAGAGGAGTGGATCAAGAAGAGGTGGTACATATACACAATGGAATATTACTCAGCCATTAAAAGGAACAAAATACCAGCATTTTTAGCAACATGGATGGACATAAAAATTATCATGCTAAGTGAAGTCAGCCATACAATGAGACACCAACATCAAATGCTTTCATGGACATGTGGAATCTAAAAAATGACACAATGAACTTCTCTGCAGAACAGATACTGACTTACAGACTTTGAAAAACTTATGGTTTCCAAATGAGACAGGTTGGGAGCTGGGGAGATACACTGAGGGTTTGTGATGGAAATGCTGTAAAATGTGGTTGTGATGATTCTTGCACAACTATAAATAATGATAAAATTCATTAAGTAATTAAAAAAAGAGTTATGAGGTAGATGGTGGTGACAGTTGTACAACAATGTGAATGTACCTAATACCACTAAACTATACATTAAAAATGGTTAAGATCCTACCAAAAAAAAAATAAACAGCTAATTCACTGGACACAAAATTAATTACTGAGATTATTATGTCTGACAGAAAATTAGCTTATATAATAGACACAAATAACTTAAAATTAGTTTAACCTATGGTGTCTAAAGGATTATTCTGTTCTCTATTAAAGCAAAGAAGCAAAAAACAAATACACAAAAACAAGAGAGTTGGGGAGAGGCTGAATCAGCACTTGACTGAGATCCTCACAGCTCCTTTTATTTTGTCTAAATCTCCTTCCTCATGCTAAACATACATCACTCACCCATTAGATCATTGTCCCCTTCACTACTCAAACCTGTGAAAGAAATTAATTCCCCAATGTATATTATCTTAGAATTGAAGTTTCCCTCAACCAATCATTCAGGCACTTCCAGTAGGTAAGACTGTCAGGTTATACTTCTCTACAAGTATTCCTCTCCATGAATCTGTCTAATTCCATAACCACCAATGTTTCGGTTAATATCTTTTAGAAGCTTCAGTCTGACCTAAGCACGTTTCTACAGTTTAAAATTTTTTTCAGAATATTTTTCCTTTATTTGCATTTGATTGCTTTTATCTGTGAGGTGTTGAGGAGTATATTCCTGGCAACTGGCTTTACAAGGATGTAAATATATATATTTTTTCATATATATAAGAATTTATTTCCATATATATAAGAATACATATGCGTGTGTGTATAAAATGGACATAGCCTGAAATTCAGATATAGAAAGTTGCTAGTTCATGCTCAATTTCTGTACTTTTGCCCTGCCACTCTCAGTATGTTTGTTTTCTGTCCTGCTTTTGCCTTGCCTATTAGTTGGAGGATGACTGACATAGGTCAAAGCATCTGGCTCTATTTGAAGATAGTAATAAAGAAAAAGAGAGTACAGACAGCTGTGCCTGTCTGTTTGAACAGGAAAACAAAAGCTCTCTAATGTTCAGTTTTATGTCTTACAGGTCAAAGTTAGGTCACCCGTCTTCCAGTAGTTGTAAGGGATGTTGTTTCAATTTTGGGGAAAGGGCAAATTCCCTGAAGACATCACTCATCTTTCTCAAGTAATAGGTCTATTCTCTCTCTCCCTCCCTCCCTCCTTTCCTCCCACTCATACTCTACATAAATTCTAGAAGTGAGGATATACCCTTTCTGCCTTTCCTTGCTACATCTAGTTTATTTCTCCTGGCTCCTTTCTCAAGAAACACATGCTCTTTTGACACATATGACATCAGATAATACTACCCGAAATATGCATTTCTGTATCAATTTACAAACCTTCTTGCCATTCTTATTCTTTTGAATATTCCATCTAGCTCATTCTGTTCCTCCTCACAATTACTTCAGTAATCATATTATGTGACATCCATTCAAACAGCACAATGAGAAAGAGAAAGGCAGCTTATGTCGTCCAGGAGTTAGCCTGCTATTATCAGCTATTCCTTGGTGTTGCCAGCGGCTGGCATTTGTGTTCTATTATTGAACATAAATATCAACATCAGACAATAAAAATTTGTGATCACACAGCATCAAGGAAACAACCAAGTCCACAACATTATGTCAGATTACAATACATAGTATTCGTATTTTCCAAACACTAAAAATGACCAAATATCTCCCTGTCTTCACTAATATGAATTATTGCTGCTTTTTTTTAACCACTTGCTATTTTAGCCTTGGTCTAGTAAAAAGTACTGAGATACTCAATCACTGAATGATTCCTGATTCATGATAGCATCCAATCTACAGCAAAGCCCAACTACCCTAAACCCTTCCAAAAGTCATCTAGCCAAAATCCAAACATTTCATAAGATTTTTCTAGTATCTTCTTACTGAAACAGCCATGTCTTCTCATGATATGTGTTCATCCAACTTGGTCAACTACAAGTATGTATCTGGTAATTTGGGGCTGGAAAGCACTGGCATCTTAGATTTGATGAAATATTATATATACTGTCATTTTGAATATATGAAATATTTTATAATAAAATAAATAGTAGGCAGGGTCATAAGTAAGGTAATGAGACAGCAAATAAAAACAACAATTCCAAGGGTATTTGCTATAAGAGGAAGTGAATGTTGGGGAAGTTAATAAATGGTAGGTGGAATCAGGAAAATATTTTGTTGTTGTCTTTTTAAGGATGAGAGATATTAATAATTTTTTACCTTAATGGGAATGAGTTAATAAAGAGAGGATAACTAATGATACCAGACAGAGAATATGATTGCAAGGAGAAAGTCTCTGAGTAAGGAAGAAAGAATGGGGATTCAACAGTAAAGAGCTGGCTTCAGATAAAGTAACAGTTAATTTGTTGCATCAGGAGGGCAGGAGTAAAATACTGGCCAAGATAGAGTTGTATTACTAAATTTTATGACTAGAAAATTAGACTCTTCTAAATGCTTACATTTTTCTCACTGAAATAGGAATGGAATTTTCTATTGAGAATAGGAAGTTAGAAGAAATCTGGATGTTCAAAAGAGATGAGGGTGAGCGATAAAGATTTTTTTTTTTTGAGAGTCAGAAATTATGAAACACAAGCTTTGTAGCTACATACACAGGTGAGATCAGTTATTCTTTATATGTACGAATTGGTTATCCTTAATATATATGCACATTCAGCTGCCTCAGGAAAGGTGAACAGAGGGTTTAGGCTCAATGAGGACTAAAGTTTTACCAAGTGTGTTTAATAGAAAAATTGGAGCCAAGGCAGCACATAAATAGCTAAAGGCAGTGAAGAGTACAAAGTGACCAAGTGGGAATGTTACCTAGTAAAGAACAGTAGAAAAATGGCTAAAGAGATGGGAAAAACTGTTAAAGTCAATTAATTAGTGATTCTGAGAAAGTCAAAATATTATTGGGGTGTAGTATTGGAAAGAAATAAAGTAGAAATTAATCAGAAAGATAAGCAATAAAATGCCATGGCTGAGACTGACATTTTTATGGTGTTATAATCAGGACATAACAATAGGAGTTTCCGACTGAGTGACTTGGAGGAATGAACTATAGGAAGCCAAACGGAGAGTAGTGGTGTTTGCCAATGCTCTCTCGCCAAATATAACCCTAGCACATGTATAATTAAAAAGAAAAATGTCATTTAAAAGAAAAGTATAGTTGATGTACAATTTTGTGCCAATTTCTGCTGTAGAGCTAAATGACCCAATTTCATACATATACATATATATATATATATATATATATATATATATATATATATATATATATATTCCCTTTCTTCATTGTCTTTCATCATGGTCTATCCTGAGACACTGGATATAGTTCCCTATGCTTCACAGTAGGAACTCATTCCTTATCCACTCTAAGTATTTCAGTTTGCATCTCAAAGTCCCAGTCCATCCTATTCTCTCCCTGCCTCCCTGGCAACCACAAGTCTGTTCTCTATATCTGTGAGTCTGTTTCTGTTTTGTAGATAGATGCATTTGTGCTATATTTTAGATTCTGCATATAAGTGACATCATATGGTATGTGCCTTTTTCTTTTTGACATACTCCACTCAGTATGACAATCTCTAGTAGTTAGGATTCCATTTTTGATGTCTGACTGCCCACAGATTTTAAGTTTCTAGTCCTCTTTTCTCTATGGCTAATAGCTGGACAAGTTGGCATGCACTTGTGGACCTGAAAAAAAAAAAAAGAGACTGCCAGATATATCTCCAGCAAAGATAGATGTATTCAGGATCAGCAGAGAATTGCAATTCAGGGCCTATAGTCATGGTCAGCCACCTTCCCCAAGGCAAGGGAAAAACACTTTATAGAGAATAAAAGGAAGTTGGGAGGGCTATAGAAAACAAAGATCTCATGGCTGAGTTCTTGCCAGGAAAGAGCAGTCTTTGCTCTTTCTGTTGGGCTTTCCCATAATTTCAGGGAATGAGAGCTTCTCTTTCTGGTCTCTGGTCTCTAGACCCTTTAATTGAAGTTTCTGTTTACTCATTTTTAACATACTCTTGGTTCCCTTCAAGCCACAGGAATCCCATCTGTAGGGAACTTGATCCATAATGGCATCCTGGTGACCATGAACAAATCCATTGGCTATGTTAGCAAAGGCTTGAACAGCCCATGGTCTGAGCCCTCATGGAAGATTGTGTGGTCCTCACAGGAGAGGCAACATTGCTCTGAGGACATCGGCCACCTGCCTCTCTCTCTTCCTTAGTAGACCATTTTGAGATGGTTTCTTTGGGCCTAAGCGTTTATGAAAATTTTTTCTTTGCCCTCTCCACATCTGAATAGAATGGCAAAATACAAAACTCTTAGGAATTGGGTCCTCTGTAATGAGATATCCCACTACTCACATTACAGTCATCTGATCACTCTCTCTCTACTTTTTGTTGCTGTTATTGTTGCTTTCTTCCCTCTGCCATATATATATGGCAGAATAGGTTTGGATGTTCCAGAGAGATATAAATGTGTGTATATGTACACCCCTTTTATTTTTCCTGCCAAACATATCAATAGGTAAATAAATGGCATGGCTTCACAATTATTGGTATAATAGTCTCCCCTTATCTGCTGCTGAGCTTTCCATGGTTTTAGTTCACAGTCAATTGTAGTCTGAAAATATTAAGTGGAAAATTCCATAAATAAGCAATTCAAAGTCACAAACTGAATGCTGTTCGCAGTAGCATGATGAAATCTCCCTGCATCCCATCTATCCAGCCCAGGCATCCCTTTGTCCAGCATACCCTACCCATTAGTCACCCAACAGCCATCCTGGTTGTTATATTGACTATAGTGGTTCATAGCTATGATGTTCAAGCAACACTTTACTCTATTATGGTCCCAAGCACAAAAGTAGTCATGTTGGAGATCTAGATATTCTCTTATTGTGCTTAATTTATAATTAAGCTTTATCATAGATAAACTTAATCATATGTGTGCACACAGAAAAAAATAACTAGTATATATAGGGTTCAGTACATCTATGGTCACAGGCATCCTCTGAGGTCTTTTCATGTGTCCCCCACAGATAAGAGGGAACTCCTCTATCAGAAATGTGTTGGATAATATGAGCTAAAATGACTCTCATTTTCATAAGTTAGACATGAATGGGTAAATCCACTTACCTACTGCACATTTAAGCCTCTTTAGATGTAGTGCCTGTAGACATGTTTCACATATGACTTCTATGTTTAAAAAATCCATCAAATTAGTGTTTTATAATCATTTTGATATCTCTCATTGTATACTGTATCATGCAGAAAGAAATGTTTATATTTCTCTTGAGACTGTGATACTCATTTGCAGTTAAGATTTACCATTAACCTTGGGGGTGTTATTTTTTGTTGTTGTTGAAGGCAAACATAACTTATCTCTTAGTGGTTTGGTATGGCTGGAGGCTGATCTATTTCTAGTCACAGTGACCTTGGGGTTGGTAGTAATTCCATCTGTACCATTACAAAGACTTTAAATCTTGACATTCAAAGTTCTAGAATTATGTTACAGATGTCTTTACCTCATTACATGGGTACTGGGGGATTGTTTCATCTGGTGTACTTTGATACCGTGTGTACCTTAACAAGCAATCTGGCATAAGCCTTCTGTTTATAGCACAAAACATAGCAATGCTATATATCATGGGTACTGTTAATTACACTGATGTGCTAGGCATCATTAAACCTCAAAATGCTCAAAGGCATGTCAGGAGGATTTGTTTTTACTTAAGCTAAACTGCTTTTAGACTCAGATTTAAATAAACAATATATGTGACAAGAGAGTACAGTATGATATATCATTTAGTTCCCAGCTTTGCTTGAGACTAAACTGTTAGCAAGTTCAAGCTGTTGGCCAAAATTAACCCTTTCATCCTCTTTCCTCAAAGTTTAAAAGGAGTCATCGTTTTCTCTACCTCCTTGGGCTGTTCTAAGAGCTAAATGAAGCAACCTATTATATAAAGTGTTTAACAAAGGCTGGGTACATAAGTAAGAACTTAATTGCAGGACATTATTATTCTATTTCAACTTGTAGTAGTAGAATAATTAAAATAGAATGTGTAATCTGATTCCAAATATTTTAATATCAATATATGAATTTCTTGGTTGCTGAATGTGTTAATCAAATTTCATCAAATTCTGATAAGTTCATTTGAATATTTTCTTATTGTTATATAACTAAAAGTTTATTTTAACTTTTTAGAAAACAACCTATCCATAATTATAATAATTTTTTCAAGAATGCAACTAAATTTAAATTTGACGAGTTTGAAAGAATTAACAATTTTTTAAAATATTCCTTAACTATGCTATCTGAATTTTTCCAATGATACTCACTGTAATCAATATGATTTACAAATGAGAATTTGAGAATAAAAATAAAATGATTTTTGTATTAATAGAAGTTGAATTGGCAGGAGTTTGGAGAGAGCTCTAGAATGGTTTCAATCTAGGTCTGTCACATATTAATTTGATGATCTTTGACAAGTTGTAAACTCCATTGTACCTTATTTTCTCATGCATAACTGGGCATTAAAAATAGTATTTCCATTGAAGATTATTGTAAGGAACAAGTAAGTTGATATATGTTAGAGATTTATAACATTCTTTTGCACTTAGTTAAGAATCATGATTTTGGTTGTCTATTATAACAAAGCAGTACAAATTTTAATATCCTGTTCAAGAGCAGTTTAGTATTTTCCATAATTTTTGATTTGGTTCTTTGCTTCTCTTCTAGGTTCTACTCATGCAGCCGACTGGTAGGTCGGAATATCTGAGATGGCCTCATCTGTAAGTCTGGCAGTTGCTGCTAGCTATAAGCTAAGCCATGTTAGATCTTCTCCAGGTGGCCTTTTATCCTTCAATTTTATAGACCATTATAACTGAAAATTCTATATACTAATTCAGTCCAGGGATTTCTAACAATGTTGGCTGTCAAAACACTGTTTTTTTCAAGTTTTTGCACAGTTTCTAGTAATACTTCACAACAGTAAGGAACTCACTTTTTTTTTTTTCTTTTTACATTTTTGGTAATAAGAATTTAGTCCATATAGTATTTTTTAAAATTTTTTTTACACAAATAGGGGGAAAAATACTGCAAAATCAAAGAGGTAAACAGCCCATGCTAAATCTCATAGGCATTGTTTGAGTCTGGCTTAGAAATTCTAACTTCTTTTTTTGTTTTTATAGCCACACCTGCAGTATACGGAAGTTTTGGGGCTAGGCGTCAAATCCAAGCTGCAGTTGAAGGCCTACACCACAGCCACAGCATCACTAGATCCTAGCCACATCTGTAGCCTTCACGACAGCTTGAAGCAATGCTGGATCCTCAACCCCCTAAGTGAGGCCAGGGATCAAACCCACCTGCTCATGGACACTATGTCAAGTTCTTAACCCACTGAGTCACAATGGGAACATACAATAAGATACCCCTTGCCCAGTCTGTATGTTATTAATGGCAAGTGAGTAATCTGTGAGTTTAATGTCTTATTTTTATTTATTTTTAAATGATATTTATTTTTCCATTATAGTTGGTTTACAGTGTCCTGTAACTTTTCTATTGTACAGCAAAGTGATCTAGTCACAAACATATATATATATATGTATATGTATATATATACATATATACATTCTTTTTCTCACATTATCCTCCATCCTTCTCCATCACAAGTGACTAAAAGGGTTCCTAGTGCTATACAGCAGGATCTCATTGGTTATCCATTCTAAATGCAATAGTTTGCATCTATTAACCCCAGATACCCAGTCCATCCCACTCCTTCCCCTTTCCCCTTGGCAACCACAAGTCTGTTCTCCAAGTCCATGAGTTTCTTTTCTGTGGAAAGGTTCACTTGTATATTAGATTCCAGATATAAGTGATATCACATGATATTTGTCTTTCTCTTTCTTACTTCACTTAGTATGAGTCTCTAGTTCCATCCATATTGCTGCAAATAGCATTATGTTGTTCTTTTTTATGGCTGAGTAGTACAACCTAAATGTCTATCGACAGATGAATGGATTAAGAAGATGTGGAATATATACACAATGGAATAATGTCTTATTTCTAGAAAGACTAATGGGCCATGAATTCTACTTTAGACTAATAATAGAATGAATGATTTAATAATTAAAAAACATATATTGTGCACATGCAGTAACTCACTAGGGGTAGCAGATTCACAGAAAAGGGATTCAAAGCCAAAAACACAGGAGACTTTATTGGAGTCTTACGTGACAAATGAAGCATTTGGGCAAATATGTGGGATCTTAATATCCTGAAAGATTTTCTCAAACATGTGGCATCTGAAATTTATTTGATAACAGTTCAGAACATACAGATAATAAATAGTAAATTTCAAAAGTCATACAACCTTCAAAAAGTAAAATGAAAGAATGTTATGAAATAATGAACTAATAGCTTTATACAAAAAAAAAAATGGATGAGATATAAGCTGCCTTTCATCAAAGTCTAGACCATGACTTGAATCAAGTTCCACTTTAGTTGAATTTTTAAATTTTCTTTTTTGTTTACACAAAATTAGAAATTTCTAACTCGTAACATTTACAGAACTGGCTGTCTGGGTCACTGTTTTGTAAGTTTAGGTTGTATAATTTCCATAAAATTAGGGTGCTTTCTAACTGGAAAAGCAAAACAAAACAAAACAAAAAACCAGTTAAGTACTTTCAGCCTTCTATAAGAAAATGTCATATACCACATTCAAAATGTAAATTTTCTTTCTATTTCTTGTAGGAATTCAAAGGCCCCCAGATTTAATCTATCCAATGCTTCTATCCTAGCCTGTGGTCCCCAAATTCCTAATCCTTTTTACATTACCCTATTCTAGCAACTGCTACTTGCTGCCTCACGCTGAAACTGTAGTGGATTTTGGAGTCATAACATTTGGTGTCATATTGTTAGTATTTGAAAAATTTATCTACAGACCAGGAAGTCATAATGTAAATTGAGTAAGTCTTCTTGTTATTATAAATACCATGGAAAAAGGGAGAGGGGGAGAAGCTATCCTTAGGTGAAACCGAGTATGACTAGATCTAGAAGGTAAGAGAAAATCTTGGAAAATTTGTAAATGTGGAGAATCACTTTTTCAATTATATCTTGTTTAACTGTATGCCAGCTTATAAACTCCATTTATCATTCATTCATCTTGTGATGCAATATTCATTCAATAAATATATATTATATGTAGGCATAATACAGAGGTAATTATTGCAATAAAATAGTTAATAGCCTATAAAAATTTCAAGGGATGGTTTTAAATGTGGATATTAGTTAAATTATCAAACATTTTAGAGAAGTTATAAAGAAGCTGAAAGAAACAGCAGCTTTTAAAAAAAGTTTAGTACTGTTATTAATAGAAGACATACTAGATAATACCTGCCTCATGCAGTATTCAAGCAGTCACTTTATTAATGTTAATGACTGAGTAAAAAATTAGAATATTCATGGAGGAAGACATATTCCTCTGATTTTCAATTTGAAGATAAAAAAATTACATTTATGCTATCAAATTCATATTTCCCTAATTTATAAACATATCACTGAGCAAAAAATTGAAAATTTTTATATATGTATACTAGAATCCATTTTACACTTGAGATGAGATGACTATGAATTCTACACATGACCACTCTTGATTTGATACAAAAAAAGTAAAAGCAATTTTACATTGCTTTGTGAATTTAATGTTGGCAAAATAATGTTTTCACTGTGGGCAAACAAAATTATTGATGTTCAAAGAAATAAACATGAAAGTAATTACGTAAAACATTTTCACTTATAGTACTCCTTCTTTTACCAGAGAATAGTGTTATTAGAAAATGTATGTCATTACATAAAAATGGATCTACACAAGTAATTTGAGTAGGAATGACAAAGCATTCTTTTTAATTCTATTAAGCTATTAAGACCAATATGAGAAAAAACTTGCTTCAATTTGAAGATAACAGAAATTTTTATGAGGTATACACATATTTTTCTTATGATAATGTAGTGTAAGTTAGCTATATATTCAAAAAGACCTTAAACCTCTGGTAACTGAGCAGGATCTTGTGGGGCCTTCCTGGGACACCCACCACTACCACCACTTCTTTTGCCTGCGTATTGTTTGTAGAAAAGCTTTAGTTTCCCAGGCTTCCCTTGAGTCACAGAATTTTGATTCAAGAGAATGACTGGAAGAATGTGAACCGTAGCAAGAAAAGATAGCATTTGGGATAGCAGAATTGATAACAATTTAAACAATATATCAGCCCTATGGTGAAGTTACAAAATCTTTAGTTCCTCCCTAAGGGACAAAGATAACAGTGTCTGAGGCACATTCCTGAGTTGTTTTAAAGATACACTAAACCCCCCACCATCTGGGAGAAGCTAACCACAGGATGTCCATGACCATCAAACATGTAGCTCCCAGACCAGCTGGAGTCTGAAGATTAATCATGTTAACTGGTGTGACATCACCCTGTTACCTTACCATCAACCAATCAGAGAACTTTGTGAGAGGTGACCATGTATCCTGAGACTCTCTCACCTACCTTGCCTTTGAAAACCTTTCTCTGCAATCCATCAGGGAGTTGGGTGTTTGGACCATTATCTACCTGCACTCCTTGCTTGATGTCTGCAATAAATGTTGTACTTTTCTTCAGCACAACGTGGTATCAAAAGTTTGGTTTTGCTAGGCATCTGGCGAATGGACACAAGATTGGTTCTGTAACATTTACTGTATGTCAGTCATTTTTCCCCTATGGTACTGTGCTTAGCAAAAAAACTAAATATGCCTATTATGTGAAGAAATGATAAAAAATTGTATACCAGAATAAATTTTGCCTTATATATATTGTTTTCTTTTTATCAAAGGCTGCATTTTTTTGCAAGTGAAGCAATAAATATAAAATCATTTGGAATTAAATTCATACAGTGAATGAGCTCTTATTCCTTTACCGTTTTTTAGTTCTGCCTTGAATAAAATATATATAATATACTATGCATATCTAGATACAAAACTACTTTTAACATTGAAACAAATTCTATAAAGCCTGTTTTAATAAACCCAGGCCAACTTTGTCATCAGCAGGAAAAGTGGACTCTAGTGTTAGTGGAGCCTTTATTTGACATTTAAAAAAAATTTCATCATAAAAGTGATATTTTAAATTCATAACTTTGATGAAATATATAAGAGATTATAGAAACATAACTTACTTTCTATAAATTAGAATGAAATAGAAGTCTTCACCCTAGAGACTTTTTTTTTACCCTGGGCACTTTTAAAATCAGAACATTTTCTTTAAATTATTATAATCAATAGTAAAATATAAAGTTGTTTTCTGTGTGTTTTTTTCCCCACTATTTCAACTGTATTTAATCTTTAGTGAGTAAAGTGAAGTTCCAGAAGGAAACTCTTCTCTGTGCATTTTTGTTTGACTCTAGTGAAATAATATACTAGAATTCCCTGCTGCTTCCATATTCAAAATTCATCTAAGTTAGTAGGTAGTTAAAGATTATTCTCATTTATTCTGTAACAGTCCAAGAAATCATGAAAAAAGATGTAGTATATGACAGCTGAGTACAGAATATTGAATGACTGTGTTATGCCTGTACACACACACACACACTCGTATATATATTTAACATTTTCCTCAGTAGACTTAAAGAACAAGCTTAGAATACTGAAGAATTGAAGAGACAGTATAGAGAGTTCCCGTATATTTTACACCCAGTTTCTCTATTATTAACACCTTACATCAGTAGGGTATATTTACTACAATTAATGAATCAGTATTGATACATAATTATTATTAACTAGAATCCATTCTTTATTCAGATTTGTTTAGACTTTACTCAATATCCTTTTCATGTTCTAGAATCCCACCAAGGATGCCACATTTTATTCTGTTGCCATGTCTCTTCAGATCCTCTTGGCTGTGATAATTTCTCATATTCTCCTTGCTTTTAATGACTTTGTTTTGAGGAGTGCTGGCTCAGTTAGTTCATAGGATACTCCTCCACTGGAATTTGTCTGTGATTTTTCTCGTTAACTAGACCGGGGTTATGTGTTTTTAAATAGAAGATCACGGAGGTAATGTGCCATTTTCACCACATGATATCAAGGGTACATTTCATCTACATAATTTTGATTGCTGATGTTGACCCTGACACCTGGATAATGTGGTATTTGTCAGGCTTCTCCTAAGTTACTTTAAAAAAATGCCTTTCCATATTTTATTCTTCAGAAGGAAATCACTGTGTGTAGCCCATGCTTAGAGAGTAGGGAGTTATGCTCCCTCTTTTTGAAAGCAGATATCTATATAAAATATTTAGAATTCGTCTATATATGTGATTTGTATCTTTTCTCTCATTTATTAACTTATTCAGTTTCTTGTTTATATCAAACAATATACTTCCTGGAGTCTTAGATATTTATTTTAATAATGTAAGTCATAATCCAATGCTTCTGGATTAATTAATGCAGGTTTGGCCATTAGGAACACTTTGGGTTGGCTCCTGTGCGCCTTTGACAAACCTTTATCAACATATGTGTGTTTTGAACACTACCTTACTTTTGGCATTCCATTATAGATGTCCTGCGATCAACTTATTCCCCACCACAGGCCTATAATCAGACATTCTCCCAAGAAGCTCTGGTTCTTTTTGTTGGAGAATAGCACTAGTAACCAAAATGTTTGTGCTAGGTGTACTAACTGCTAACAGGATTTGCCTATGTATTTTCATTTCTTTTAACTCAAAAAAATTCCAAGCTCTGTTTTTATGTCTATGCTCCAAAAGGGATCAGAAAGTGAAAATAACACAAACACACGGGCACCTCCCATGTCTTCTCAGTACCCTCTCGTGCATTAATCAAATTTATAAATTGGCTTGTGTTGTGTTAATCTTGGGATTTTAGAAAAAAGATCAATAGAAAAAAATGGTTTTCACTAAACCTATAGGAATGAATACTTTATGACCTATATATATACATATTTTGCTTTTTAGAGCTGTACCCATGGCATATGGAGGTTCCCAGGCTAGCGGTCAAATTGGAGCTACAGCCACTGGCCTATGCCACTGCCACAGTGATGTGGGATCTGAGCTATGTCTGCAACCCACACCACAGCTCATGGTAATGCTGGATCCTTAACCCACCAAGCAAGGCCAGGGATCAAACTTGTATCCTCATGGATTATAGTTGGGTTCATTAACTGCTGAGCCACAAAGGGAACTCCCTCAACATATACTATTAATTTATACTTCTATAGCACATTTAATGAATACTCTTATTATTGGTCCATGTTGGTGGTTTACATCAAAATTTACCATTTCAAGTGACAGAGCCATGGGCCTGCAAGTTTTAGCTATTGGGGGGTAATAGACATATAATGTCCCTTATTTCAAAATATGCATCTCCTCTGGAATGACAATACCTCAACTCTCTACTGTAATACATACCAATATGCTGCTTTAGCTGCGCTTTAAAAAAGCAGTTTCAATATTTTGTTACACTGTTAGCCTCTGGGTAAGTAGCGTATAGCTGGGCAAGTCCCTATCGCCCATGTCCTTTCAAGTAGCAGGGTAAGCCTTGGTTCAAGAAGATGTTATAGAGACTTTTATGATAAATTGGACATATTATGAGCCAAAGGACAAAGATATTGGCCTAAGCACTGAAGTCAGGGAAAGAAAACCTATATTTAGGATCCATTATACTTATAAGATGACAATTAAAACATAAAATTTTCTATCATCCAAAATGTTTCTTTGTGTCACTTTGTATTCAATACCCTTCCTATATGTTCTAAACATTGGCAACCACTAATCTACTTTCCATCACTGTAGTTTTTATCTTTTCTAGAATTTTATTTAACAGAAACTATATGTATAACAGATAATATATGTAGTCATACTGTTCTTGATTCCTGCACTTAGCGTAATGCTTTGGTTATGTCTCCACATTGTTTCATCTACTAGTAGCCTGTTTCATTTCATTGCTATGAGGTGCCCCATTGCCTAGATGCACCAAGACTAATTTTCCATTAGTATCCATTAAGGTAATTTTCATATTTTTGGTTACTATGAATAAAGCTGATACAAACATTTGAAGACAAATCTTTGTGTTGATGGACATATATTTTCATTTCTCTTGGATGAATATCTGGATGTAGAATGCCTAGATTAAATAGTAGATATCTGTTTAACTATATAAGAGATTGTTGACTACTTTTCAATGTGACTTTGCCCCACTCCCTAAAAAAAAGACATAAAACATGCAAACATACAGGCTTTTCCAACATTAGGCACCAAATAGCAGCCCTATACAGTGGTTTTCATATAACCTATGTCTGAGGACCAAAGTTCCAATAAGTAGAATATATCTTCTTACTATGTATACATAATTAATTCACACAATATTTTCAAAATCAGTGTGAGGCTTAAGTAGCTTATTTCTCTTAAAAAATAATTCCCTACCCCTTTTCCTTAGCTATGTATTTAAATTTTATTGAGGTAATAAATATTTAAGATATTTTTGTCTCTCTTATTTGAAATAACTGTGCTTTATTAATAAATCAAAGGGATTGCTGAGATTTGACCTTAGAGCAACTGCACATTTTGAGACATTACTGCAGAGAACTTTAGAGAGTCAAAGGAAAGTGCTCTCAGAGAGGAATGGCAGGTACAACCCTGTGAACCATTTTTCTAGTAATTATAAGATCATTCATGAAGTTACTGGCTTAATCCACATTATGACATATCAATAAGCATTGTTTAGGGATAATAATGTGTAAGTTAAATCTATGTTCAGCAATGTTCATTAGATGTCATCTAAGCTCAACGTTCAAAATTAATATATATATATATGTATATATGCGTGTGTGTATATATATATACATATGTATATATTTGTGTGTGTGTGTGTGTGTAGTTGCAAGGCCAGAATGAGGAGATTTCATGCTCTAAGACAATAACAGAGCTCAAAAGGAAGAAGAAAGTCTTCTTGCAAAGCAGGAGCTCAGTCACTGAGAGACTGTCATGACTAAGCCAATAAAAAGCCATTTTACTTTGAACTCTCAATTCCTCTAATGAACTATTTGTTTGCTATAGCCTTTCCAACTTCCTTTTCTCTCTTTAAAAGAGTTCTCTCCTTGTTACATGGGGACTTCCACATGACTCATCATGGTTGCAGATCTCAAATGGCAATTCTCAGTTGACCCCTAATAAATCCATTCTTGCTAAAGAAATACCTGCCAGTCTATTTGTTTTCGGTCAGCATTTTGGTGGTCTGTACAGGGATCCAGAGAAGACCCCTGACAACTGCGAGGCTGGTGAGCAAATAGGTGTGGCACCCACACTGAGCCCATTATTGCTCACAGCTTTTCTTTCTGACCCTGGAATTTGAGGGTAAGTCTTTCTCCTAAACCTGGGTTTCTTCCCTCTTTGTGTTTTGACGCTCTCCAGGTTTTACTCTGAATCTATTTTAAGACTTTGTCCTTTCTAGTTAAGGTCTTCTGCTGTATGTGAGTGCTCACTTGGCACTTAAGCCTGATTTAAAAAATCAGGCTGTTCCAAATGAAACTGTGCTAGTGTTTGGTGTGATTCCATTTGGAACAGGAGCTGTTTTTCCTGGAATTGGCTAGCCTTCAACCTGATTTCTTTTGGAACAGGGGCTGTTCTACTGGAACTGTGCCTGACTCCTTGAGAATTAGGATGTTCAATGTGAGCTGTGCTGAGCAGCCTCCGGCTGGCTTCTTTTGGGACTAGACTGTTTCCTTAGAACTGGCTGCTATTAGGTCTGCAGGCTGTTTGACCTGTTCAAATTGCTTGATTTCTTTAGGTCGTTTGAAATTTATTCTTTTATTCTAGGGAAAAACCTCTGAGAAAAAGGACCTTAGTTATCTAAATATTTTTGACAATCCCTGCTCACCATGTGCTGCTCCCTGCCCCACCACAGGAACCCTGCCAATTTTATGCTTTAAAAACCACAATTCTTTCTCATGTTCATTTCTAGCTAAATTGACTGACCTATCCAAAAGCAATTTAAAACAATGTCCATTACAGAAACTTCTGAAATCCCCCAACTTACTTTTCTTAAAACCTGAGAGAGACAAATATCATATGATATCGCTTATATGTGGAATCTATAAAAACTATACAAAAGAACATATTTAAAAAAACAGAAACAAACTCATAGATCTTATGGTACCACATGTGAAACCACTGGGGTGGGGGGAGGAGAACTGGAAGAGTGGGAATAATAGATACCCACTACTGTACAAGATAGATGGTTAATGAGAACATAGTGCATAGCACAGGAAAATCTACTCAGTGGTTTGTAATGACCTATATAGAAAAAAAAAACAGATTATATTTATATGAATAGCTGATTCACTTTGCTATACACCTGAGAGCAATACAACATTGTAACTCAACTATATTCCAATAAAATTAAATTGAAAAAAAGCTAACTGGACAACCACTACTTAGAAAGTACCAGAACTGAGTGAAATGCAATTTTGATTTTGAGGCTCCCAAATATCAACAGGACCTAAAATTGCTTCTTTGCCAAATATGATTTTAAGATGGAATGTGGCAAACAAGTAAAAACAGACAAATGGCTTCATGCTCCTCTTCCCTGGCTCCCCATGCTGTGCACAGGCCTTGGCTCTGGCACCATCTTCCTCCTTCCTTCTACACAATCTATACCTCATTTATACTCTTTGTCCCCCCATATTAATTATCCAGCTAAACTTTTCTATTTCCCTGAAACTATCCCCATTTCCTTTTTCCTGGACTAGTCAGAATCTGTCCCTTTAAAATTGAGCTTTCTGAGGATCCAGAGGCTTAACTATTAATATCTTACATCCCCTGAACTAAAGATGAACTGCAACCCATAGTCAAAGAATCTAATATATGCCACAAATGAACCTTTCCACAGAAAAGAAAATCATGGACTTAGAGAATAGATTTGTGGTTGCCACCAAGGGGGAAGGGAATGGAGTGGGATGGATGGGGTGCTTGGGGTTAATAGATACAGACTATTGCCTTTGGAATGGATTAGGGATGAGATCCTGCTGTGTAGCACTGGGAACTATGTCTGGTCATTTATGATAGAGCATGATAATGTGAGAAAAAAGAATGTACACATGTATGTGTAACTGGGTCACCATGCTATACAGTAGAAAATTGACAGAACAGTGTAAACCAGCTATAATGGAAAAAAATAAAAATAATCATATATTTAAAAAAAATGGTTTTCCCAAGTAACCAAAGATCCTCAGAGATTTTCTGAGGAATTTAATATAATCATTCAAACTTGTCAAACTGCTTTCTCTGACATATCATCTAGTTCACATAGTTATCAGTGAAAGCCAGGCCCAGCATTGCTGAAAACAGGTAACTGAGAAAAATCTGAAAATTTTCTACAATTACAACCAGGAGACCAACCTGCTAAATTCTTTATCATCAGGCTTGGGAAATCACTAGGCAATTTCATCCAGCAACTCCTAGGGCTTTTCCAAAGCCTGCTGATTGGAATAAAATTCAGGTTTGCACACAAAAATCAGATGAACCTGTCAAAAACTATTATAATCGACCTCAGATTATTAGTAAGGAAATATCGGTCTTCCTTCATCTGTTGACTCTACCTGGCTAGCTTCTAACTCTATGCTGATTAATGTGCTGAAGTGGGATTTTTCTCTTCTAGTAAAAAAGGATCAGCAATGAGAAACTATGTCTACTCCACATTTAGTTCATCTGGTAAACTAGTCTTCTCTCTCTGTAGATGAGTCACCTCAGAGGAAGAACACAAAAATTCTTAATCTTCAATTCCAGCAAATGAAAGACCCTGAAGGAAGCCAAAACCCTCTTTTCTTCTGATATTATTGTAAAAAGCCAGGATATAAGAAAAGAGATCATTACAAACTCAAGCCTTACAGGTATTTTCAGCCCCCTATCCATCCTTCCCAATGTCCCCCCAATTCTCAGTGATGGATCTCCAGATAATGATAGAAGCTCTACCCAATCCTCTTTCTTCATCAGCTAGGAGAAACTGTTCAGATTGCTGATGAATCTTTTCCACTCCTAATTAATACCACAACCATACCCTCAGTGTTGAACCTCACTATTACAAAGTAGCCACTGCCTTGGAGTACAAAACAGTTACAGTAGTGAGGATCTCTAACTTTAAAAATGTTGTCTCTGAGTTTATATTCCTTTGTTTCAGCCCTCTGCAAGATACACATCTTATTCTCCTTACTTCCTCAGCCTCTATCCATTTATTAGGATAAAATTTAGAGAAGTATCATATCAAAATTTATTTCTTAAAAACAGGGAAAGAATTATAGAATTTTACAGTATTCATCAAAGTAGCCACCAGATGACTTAAATGCCTCTGACGTTTTTTACTTATCAGTCTCTGATGATACGGGTACTAGAGTTCATTCTGAAAACACTGATCATTGGTCCCTGTTGAATCAGCTACCACCTCTTAATGGACAAAACCTCCATTTGATATTGGCAAAATTCACAGCACATCTCCTATTAAGATTTAAATGGATTCCTCAAAACCACTTTTCAGAATTAATCATACCCCCTAAGTAAAGAAGCCCTTCAAGAAAGAAAACCCATAATAGAAGATTTCAAGTCACAGGGCCTCATTATTCTTTTCACCAGTCCTTGTAACACTCCCATTTTACTGTTAAGAAAACCTAAGAGTTGAGGGTCAAGGTTTGTCCAGGACAAACCTTGCTACCTCTCCACACCCTGTTGTTCCTAGCCTTCATGCCTTACTAACATCCAATCCAACCAGAAGTAAATTATTTACTGTAATTTACTTATGCATTGTTTTTGTATTATTTATTTTTAATTATTCCCATTGATGAAGCTTCTCAATACCTTTTACCTTCACTTGGGAAGGAAAACAATTCACCTGGATGTAAAGCCTCTGGGTTATACTCAAAGTCTTATTTCTGGTAATTTCTAAAAGCTGACTTGGAAGACACAAAGTTTCCTAGAGGTTCTACTTTGCTGCAATATGTGAACTATTTGCTCCTTTACTCTCTTTCTCTGGTCTCGTCACTAGAAGACATCTGCTTGCTAAACACTTAGGCTTAAAGGAACATAAGGTCACCAAAGAAAAATGGGTGTTTGGCCAAGCCCAGGTTTTATATTTAGGGCATCTGATATCATATCAGAACAAGAGATATGTGCTAAGATCCAGATAGACTCCACTGTGCCCTAAGTTTCCAAAAGTCCAAAACTAGAGCCAGGTATTCTTGGGCTAGTTTATTACCTCTGAAATTGAATTCTAAACTTCTCTTTAATGGCCAAATTTCTGTATGTTTACTCAACAATAACAACACTGACCCAATTTTATGGAAGAAACAGGATGACACATTCTCCAAGGCTTTAAAGGAGAGTTTGACGACCCCACTGACCTTGGGCATCCCAAATTTCAGATTTTCTTTTTCCTTTTCCTTTTTGTACATTAAAGGGAAGTGAATGTCCTTAACGTAGTCAGGTAAAGACATGGGGACCACCACCCTTCATAGGATAATATAGCTAGAAACTGGGCCCTGTGCCAGAGGATACCCCTCTTCTTTTAGAGCCACTAAGAGACTACCATTTTGTTAAAGCTACCAAGAAAATTATACTGGGATCTCTTTTAGCCACTTTTATATCTCAGTAGAAAAGTAGAAAGTCTCCTGAATTCTCATCATACCCAACATTTCTCAATCAGCCATCTCATCTCCTAGGAAGTTCTTTTAACTGCTCCTCATATAGCTACTTTATACTATAATCACCTTAAACCTGCCTCTCTTCTCCCCTACATCTTTGACAGAGTTTCTCCCGCTGCTAACACTGATGGATCACTTTCTGTCTCCTAGTGATAATATGAGTAAATTATTTTGGGTAACACTGATTTCCCATGGTTCATGGACAAGTTTTTATTCAAAAGAGACAATGACAAATAGTGTGCTGGGTTTGCTTCTGCAACTGCTTTTGATGTTGCTGAGGCAGCATATTTACTCATGGCTACTTCAACCCAACAGGACAAGTACATGCTCTTACATGGGCTTATATTTTAGTCAAAGACAATACTGCCAGTATTTATGCTGATACAAAGATGTTTACGGAGTAGCTTCTGATTTTGGAATGTTGCAGAAGCATAATGGCTCCCCTGTTTCAAGCAGAAATAAAATTAATAAATGGGCCCTATGTTTAGGAATTATTAGATGCAATACTTTTACCTGCTGCTTTAGCTGTAGTTAAGATTCTGGGCTATACTAAACTTGATTCTGTGGTAGCTAGGAAAAACCACTTTGTGGACATTTTCATGAGGAATGCTTCCCTTAAAGAAGCCAACAGCAGCCAATTCTCGATTATGTAGTCTCAACAAATATTTTCCCAAACAATAATGAAAATGGACAAGTAAACAAACTAAATCCCTGACTAGGAGAGCCTAACAATTGGCCTCAGAAGAGGAAAAACAAGACTGGAAATTCAACAATTGTTGGTTTGACAAAAAGAGTAAGTTCTAGTTCAGAACAAATAATAGCCTAGTCCTACCAGAGATTAAAATCTCCATTCCTGGAGTTCCCGTCATGGCACAGTGGTTAACAAATCCGACTAGGAACCATGAGGTTGCGGGTTCAATCCCTGGCATTGCTCAGTGGGTTAAGGATCTGGCATTGCCATGAGCTGCAGTATAGGTCACAGACTGCAGCTTGGATCCTGCGTTGCTGTGGCTCTGACATAGGCCGGTGGCTACAGCTCCAATTAGACCCATAGCCTGGGAACCTCCATGTGCCACAGGAGCGGCCCTAGAAAAGGTAAAAAGACAAAAAAATAAAAATAAAAAAATAAAATAAAACAAAATCCCCACTCCTCAACACCATCATACATTAAACCATTCATTGGTCCACTGACAAAATTAAAGCAGTAATGAATCAGTAGTGATGGGGGAATACTAACAAGACCACAAAAAGAGCCTACCTGACTTTCCCACTTGTCCAAAACACCAACCAGGGAGGCCTATTTGTACTGCTTCTGGAAATTTTAAACCATGTAATGGACTATTTGAGGTCTGACTGTTGGATGTTTTTGAACTTCTTCCTCTAATGGATATAAATATGCTTTAGTCATGATCTGTATGTTTTCACATTGTACTAAAGCCTTTCTTGAATTCAGGCTGCTGCCTCCTCTGGCTAAAGTCCTTTTGTAAAAGATCATATCTATGTGAGGAACTTGTATCAAACTTCACAGTGACTAAGGAACCCACAGTGATTGAAGAACCCAGGCACTGCATTGTTTGGCCAGTTTCACAACATTTTCCTGTACTTACCACCCTTCATCCTTTGGTTTAGTGGACACCACTAATTATTATCAAGACTCACTTGGCAAAATTTGTAGAGGCCCTCCTAATACCTTAGGCAGGAGCACTGCCTTTGATCTTTCTAAATTCAGATCCACCATTTCTGAAACTCATAAACTCTCACACAGGATGTCCACTAGGCTCCACCTCCTTTGACTCACAACTGATAGAAGCAGGGACAACCCAATATTACAAAGACCCAATTGCTTCTATTAAAAATAATCATGTTTTGATAGAGTAATCTTCTTACAGTACATTCTTGGGACATGAAGATCTTAATCCTCTTACCTTGCAACCTGGAGATTTTGTTAATTGAAAAAGTTACCTCCTGGGAGTTCCCGGCATAGCTCATTGGTTAATGAACTTGACTAGCATTCATGAGGATGCAGGTTCAATCCCTGGCCTTCCTCAGTGGGTTAAGGATCTGGCGTTGTTGTGAGCTGTGATATAGGCTGCAGACGTGGCTCGGATCCCACACTGCTGTAGCTCTGGCATAGGTCGGCAGCTACAGATCCAATTGGACCCCTTGCCTGGGAACTTCCATATGCCTGGGTGCAGCCCTAAAAAGACAAAAAGACAAAAAGACAAAAAAAAAAAAAAAAAAAAGAAAGAAAGAAAGTTACCTCTAATTGATTCAAATTCATTGGACGGGTACTACTGGGTACTGTTAGATACTACTAACAAACCCCTGCACCACCAAACTCCACGGACAAACTTCAAAAAAAGCACCAAACTCTGACTATATCTGCCTATCATCTGGTGGCCTGAAAGTAAAGATTCCCCAGAATTAAAGCAGATGACATCTGATGACACAGTCTTTCCAAGATCTCTGGACCAGGCCTGTTGGAAGTTTGTTCACCAACTTTTTGATGATGACATAATGTTTTAAATGATCTCCAAAGTCTGTATTCTTGATAATGGGCTTTAGATAAGAGGTATCTGAGTGTTCTCCTGTCCCTCCTTGTTATACAGATAACACCTTAACAGGTTTCCAGTCTATGCATTTTCCAGTCTAAGCATTTCCTGGTCGTAGTGGATACTGCAACCAGGAAAAGTCCTTCCTGGCATTTGGAAAGCAACTGAAATCTGAATACCTGACTATCTATCTGTGATTATTTGGGAGAAAAACTGTGATCAAAAGAGGAAATGTAAATCACAATAAATAGAAGTCTTAATTTAAATTGTGTCAGGAGGCCAGAAGGGAGAGATTTTTAGGGCTTATGACAAAAATAGAACTCAATAGGAAGAAGAAAAATTTCCTCTTTTTGCTTGGCAAGAACTTAGCAAATGGGAGACTATCTCACTTAGCCAATGAAAAATCACCATTTTTCAAACTCTTAATTCCTCTAGTGTACTTTTCTTTTTCTTTTCTTCCCTTCTTCTTCTCCTTTTTAAAACCACAGCCCTTCCAACTTCCTTTACCCTCTCTTTAAAATAAAGTTCCCCTCTCCATGCCATGGGGAGACTTGCATGAGGCTAGTCATGGTTGCAGACCCTGAACTGCAATTCTCTAATGATCCCAAATAAAACCATTTTTGCTAGAGACATAACTAGCATTCTATTTGCTCAGGGTCAACATCCTAAAAATATATCTTCTAAAAATTTCCAAACATATTCTCAAAATAGTGAAATAATAAAGGCGAATGAATAACATTTGCTTTGGGGAGTTGTAATTGAAGCTACCTATTAATTCTGTATAACTGTAATTATTGCTAACTAAAAGAATTCACTAGAATACACTATGTGAATTCTGGGTTTTTAGGCTCAACAAATCAGTGTTTTTAAACTCAGTTCGTCTTGGTGACATTTGTGAATATAATTAGTCCCAGTGAACCTGACAGTTTCAAAAGATACCAAAAGAATTCCACCACTTTAATCACTGCTCAATAGCTACTACCCTAGGATTTGTTATTTTTTGCAATGACAAGTGGTCATTTATTAACAAAACAGGCATTAAAAGGCCTTCATTATTATACTGGCAGAAAAATAAGTCAGTGTGTATCATCAAATAGCTTGGCCATTCACATTTATCTTCATGTTCTAAGTTAAACATGATTCCATTAACAAATATATTATTAAGTTGCCATGTAAGCATGGCAAATTTGAAGAGAGAAAATTAAGCTGGTAAGATCCTATATCTAAGTCCATATAAGAAAGCCCCTGGATACTGACCAGGAACCTCTTTAAGTTCCCTTCAGCTTGACTAAATTTTAGCTGGACTTCTTGATTTTTAGCCCATTACATGCCTTTTTTTATAGAGTATCCTCTTTGAAAAAAATCTGGTGTTTTCAGATGTAAATCTTTTTAAAAGCCTTTTCAAGTTTTTACAGCCAAGAATATCTTTCTGAAGGACCCTGGAACTCTTCATTGTAATATCATCAACAAGAAAGATTATGTCCCATCTCTCAATCTCTGTAGGAGGGAAGGACCCTAAATGGGGAAGGTGCTATGCTCCAAATTGTAAACTACCAGCTGATATGAAATACATAAAACTTAACTTTTCCTTTGGGTAGAGTCAATTAGTAAACAGAGATGGTCTAAGATCCTCCTCACCCAGCTTTTAAAAATGTATCTTTCAAGAGTCCCTAAGCAGATAATTGAAACAATAAATATATTAGATTTCAAAGAGTGAAAGAGATTTATGTAGCCAAAATACTTTGTATTGAAAAATCTTGCCTTTAAGATGTTTTCGATCTATCAGATAATTCTAAAGCATAATGAAAATCTGATACTAGATCTAAGGGTGCTCCAATGACAATTTAGAATTTTATTTCTAAAGCAACAATTAAGGCCGTTCTCTTTCACAGAATGAACAAACTGTTTTTAAAATTAATTGTATTTTTTTGCTCTCTTCTCATCTACTACAGTTCAAATTTTCATACAGATTCTTATCACAGCACAAAAGTAAATACTGCAGATATAAACAATTGTGATACCATACAAATATATATGAAGCTTAAATCTATTTTAAATCTATTATATAAAGATGCAAAAATTTTTAGAAAGGCATCAAACTTTAGAAACTATTTAACTCAATACTTTTAGTAATAAATGCGGAAACTGTATAAAAAACATAACAAAGATCAAAACCATTGATTAATGGCAAATTTAGGATTTCAATCTAGAATCTAGTTTATAGCACAATTATGATTTCATTTTTATATGCTTAATATACTACTTTATAACTTTTTAAATCTCTTTTTTTATAAGAATACATTTTACTGAGTATTATTTTTTACTTTACATATGTAGAGTTAAACTGAAGTAAATCAAAAACAGCAGCCAGGAGGGAAAAATGGTAATGGAGAAAGTGGACATGAGGCACCCCTACCCCCACAAATACATTGAACATCCATCTGCATGTGGAACTACTCTCACAGAAATTTAGCTGAATGCTGACAAAAGATTCAGTTAGAGCAAGAAAAACTTCGCAAAAATGTGTACGAAAAAAGAAAGAAGAAAAGGAGAGAAATGGAGAAATGAAGTGGGTAGGGTCTTGCACTTCTAGGAGAGAGCTTGAAAGGGGAACAACTCCTGCATTCTGGGAAGTTCCCCATACCAGCAAAGAGACCAGCAAGAGAGATGGGATATTTGGAATATTGGAGGAGTACACAGCAGTCGGTATAAAGCAATTGAAATGGAAATGGTCCTCAACAAACGGTCAGTCTCACTGCTCTGCACTTTCCAACCACAGGAACTGAAACTCCAGGTCTGGATATCAGACTCATAGAGAGAGAGTGGGGGCTGGCCATGTGGGGGAAAAACTAGGACTGGTAGTGCAGAGACAACCTGAAGGGACTAGAGTCTGGAGTAACCATGTTTGAGGCTGTAAGCTGAGGAAACCTAGTCAGGCTTGGAAGCTAGACCCCATTGTTAGGGGGTGCTGGAGGGAAGGGGCAGAATTCATCACTATAGCCTTACTCCTTTTGAGCACTCTTAAGTTGCTCCTGCTAGGATTTACCCTCAAGTAACAGCTGCTTTGCACAGTTGGGGAGCAGCTCACAGCCTTTAAGGCTACAGAGAAAGTGGAACAAAAGGAGGTAACCCCTTGAGCAGGGAGAGGGAATGCTGGAATAGCACAGACCCTGCAACCCCAGCCAGCAGCTGGGCGGAGGAACACTGAAGTGATTGCTGTAACAGTGCAAGCAATCCTGAGAGTTGAATGCACCTCCTCAGTAGGTGGAAAGCTTCAGTTTGTCTATGAGGGGGAAGGTGAATTTATAAACAGTACAGACTATGCAAGATTCTGCATGGGGTTCCCCTGGGTGGACAGAGAGCCTCTACTTGCCTATGGAGTGAAAAAAGTTGTTTCTGAAACAACGCAAAAGATACTCGGAAATAGCACAAGCTCCATGATCCCAGGCAATAATTAGGGGGACAGCAGAAGCAGCACACATTGCACAGCTAGTGTTGGGTGGGTCCCACTGGTGCATGTTTTACTTTGCAGTGGCTACAGGGAGCACTCTGCCATAGGACCAGTAGCAGGAGGGACCAACAGAATGGTGCAGGGCCTATAGCACAGAGACTTTTTAGCAATAGATAGGGAGTATCTCATGCTCTTGGGGCTACAGAGAATGCTCCCTAGACCAGCCAAACAAAGGGAGTAACTACAGAAAGGCACTCACCCTCCAGGCTACAGAGAGCAATCCCAAGAGTCTCCCTGAAAGGGAGGGACTGCAGGAGCATCTGCTGACATTGCAAATGCAGGAAAGAGTCCTGAGAGCTACCTAGAAGCAAGAGAGGTCACAGGAACCAGTGCTATCCCTCCTGCCACAAAAGCAATCCTGTAAACCATGTACCACTGACAACTCACAGACCCCATTCCTAGCAGCCACCCAGCTCCTGTGGAAGAAGCGTAATACCACAGCTCCCATGAGCTCTGAGCATTTGTGAGCTGCTACCACCCCTGAAAACTCCAAGAATGGGCATGAGATGCTACATCTACATATCTGCTATCAAGGGGACAGTAAACATAAAAAGTTAGACATTATGAGATGACAAAGAAATAGCTATCAGACAAAGGACAACAAAATTGCACACAAACAATAAATGAAGAGGAGATATGTAACCTAATTCAAAAAAGAATTCAGAGTGTTGATAGTAAAAATGTTCTAAGATCTTGGGGAAAAAAACGAAGACACAGAGAAGTTACAAGAAATGTTTAACAAAGAGCTAGAAGACCTAAAGAACAAGCAAACTAAGATGGATAGTATCTGAAATGAAAAAATACATTAGAAGGCATCAATAGTAGGATAATAGAGGCAGAAGAATGAAAACGTGACATGGAAGAGGAATGGTGGATATCATAGCCACAGAAACAAAGAAAAAATAATGAAAAGAACTGAAGAGAGTCTAAGAGATCTCTGGGACAACATCAAACATTTCAACATTTGTATCATAGGGATCCCAGAAGGAGAGGAGAGAAAGGGCAAGAGAAAATATCTGAAGATATTATAGCCAAAAACCTGCCTAATATGGGTCAGTTTGTTCCCATTTCTTTGAAGAATTTTGACAGCTTATGTCATGGCTGCAGTCTGAAAATCATCATTTAAGTTCTTTCACCTGGTGGGGTTTCAGTATCTATGAAACAGCTCTCAGGATATAGCTCAGAATATTATCTATAGCCCTTGAGAAGGAACTAAAGGTCCTCCACTGTGCTTAGTGACAAAAGCTATTATTATTTGGTCTTGTTTAACTGTCTTTTTTGCTTCTGCATTGTCTCACTTCTCTGATTAACTTATTCTTTGACTAAAGTCTTTCTGCAGACAAAAGGCAGTCAGAGGGCATGGCAGGGGGACAGGCCGTAGGGTTCTACTTGATTTCCATTTGGCATGCAGAGTATGCTCTGGCTATGTTATTGGCTTATTTTATTCAATTTCTAATAATATACCTAACTTTAGGGTCTGTAAGGAATATACTAGGAATTGATGCTTATTCAGGATATAATCAAAGTTAAATTAGACTATATATGTATACTTGGGTATATGTTCATTATATACTTGTGTGTATATGCATGTATGTATATTTCAGAATTTATGTTATATAAATATACATGTATATAAGTTTATACATATTTATGAATATATAACATTTTCTAATTTATATTATATAGCATATATGTATTTCTATATATAATATTTCATAAAATTAGCTTGTTCTGTGGCTCTATCCATCCGTCTCTTTGTTATCTATCTCTGCTTACCTATGTGTCTCCCTATCCACTTACCAATCTCTACATTTGTCTATCTGGCATTCATCTATATGTACATCTTTCTGTCTCCTCTCTCAATTCATTATTTTTGCATGAGAAATACAAACAATAAATATTGTAATATCCAAAGGAGTCATAGAGTGGTGCATGGTATAATAATCAGATAGTGCTTGAGAGTGATCTCAGAGTTATGACAGGAAAATTTTTCAAGGAGGCTTATGAGTCAGTTTAACAAATAATAGGAAGATTATTATGTATGACATAAGGACATTAAGGAAAAGAGCACAGTGGCACAACTAAGACAGACTAGTTATTATATGGTTATATTTTTGTAAGATTATAGTAGGTAGATAAAAGCTCAAATAGCAGGCAGGAACCCAACTTAGGAAAGTGAAAAAAAATTCTTTTTTTTTTGTTTGTTTTTTAGGACCAGACCTGTGGCATATGGAGGTTTCCAGGCTAGGGGTCTAATTGGAGCTGTTGCTGCCGATCTATGCCACAGCCACAGCAATGCCAGATCTGAGCCAAGTCTGCGATCTACACCACAGCTCACGGCAACGCCAGATCCTTAACCCTCTGAGCGAGGCCAGGGATCAAACCCGCAACTTCACGGTTCCTAGTTGGGTTCGTTTCCATTGCACCACAACGGGAACTCTGAAAAAAACAATTCTAATTAATATCTCAATGAAAACAAGCTTAGTTTTATGGGCTACAATGTAGAAGAAATGAGAATACTACCCAAATAGTTGTAGAACAACAAAAAGTTATTAATGAAATGCCTCATTTTATCATGGTGCCTGGGTATACATGACATTTTCTATTTTTTCAAAATAAATTTTAAATTAATAAATTTATGAATTTTGTCATATTATAACAATGTAGCATTACCCCAATTTGCCACATGTACAACTTGATCAGGTTAATTGGGCACTAACACCCTAAGGGAGTTTATATATAATTTACAACTATTTGAATTTTATGCCTAATTTTAATATATAGTTTATAATTGTGCTGAATAATGAAAATAGTGAAATATGTTCCTTTTGGAAGACATGTGCAACCTGATAGCCAAATCCTATCACCTACTTTTGTTGAAAATGCTGTATGTTTTTAAAGTGGAAAGAAAAATACGTTTCAAATTCACTGAAAAATCCATTTCATGAAAGGGGAACAGATTTTCCTGTATGCCTGCTGACTATCTCTTGTAAGTGTTACAGCTATAGAGATGTTAAAATACTGATATACTGTAAACCTATACACTGAGTGCCTTACCCTTGAGATAAATTCAGTGAATACTTCATTTTCAGGGTCTTACCAACAACACCGCTTAGTATTGAGGTCAGCAAGCTTTTTCCGTGAAGTGCCAGATAGTAAATATTGTCTGCTTTGTAGGCAACACATATGGTGTCCACTGCAACTACACAACTATGCTGCTGTAGAGAGACAGCTATCTCATACTTCCAAGGGTAGAGTGTGATGATGGCAGAAGCGCAAATAATGAAGAGACTCAGAGAGAATGCAGAACTCAAGAGAACAATATTAGTGTGGGCTGCCCCTGGCCACTTCAGGATTAGCCTTCCGGTGTCCTTGCCTATGATTAGTTGTGGCTTGGTAAGGAAAGTCTTATATTTATGGAATTCCTTACCCTTACTTGTTTTAACCCAGAATATACTCTGTCTTTCTTCACCATTGTAGTGTTTGCTGTTTATAATAGTGAGCATCTTTTGGTAGTGGTCAAAAACACCTGACTCACACTTTCTATTTCCCTAGGTATTGCACTCGTAATCTGTGTTACCACTAATATCAACTTAATTGGCTAAGTCCACCTTCTGTCTGGCAGTGTCAGCTTCTTTTTCTAAAAAAAAAAAAAAAAAAAAAATGCCTTTATTAGAAAAAATAAAATTCAAACCTCCTCTTATGAAACTGCATCTGAGATATGCGTAATATTCTTATCCGAATGTGAAAGCAAGAAGAAATGAAAAATCCTTTCCTCCCACTGCTCTCAGAAAAGTAAGCCAGAATCAGGCATCTCCAAAGAATCAGAGACTGTCGCCGCTTTAAAACACTTACTCAGTGCCTCCTTGTTTCTCCATGTATATAGTCTGACTAGGGTTTATTGGATGCTATATAAAGACAGTTACATAAACTATTAAACTATTTGAATTATGACCTAATGACAAATATTCCAGTATGTAGTAGATATGGAGAGAGACTGAAGGTAACATGCTCAGTGGGAGAGATGTATGATTAAGGTTGACAAAGAAAGTCCCTTTTTTCCTAGCATTCCAAGTATTGTCCCAGTAATTAAACATACATAGTCAAATATGAAATGAAAAGGATAACCACTATACCTATTTCTGTTATTCTCATAATACTTGGTATAGTCATCTTGTGGCTCTTCTATTACCTTACAAATATACTGCAGTTTCCACAGGGCTATGAACTATTTTATTAATTCATAATTTTCTGTATATTCTCCAAATCTCGCTCAATGCTTGGCACATATAATACATAAGAATATTGAGTAAAAATGTGAAAACTTCTCCAGACAATTGAGTTATCTGCCCATTAGTCTATTCAAGTGGAATAGTGTGACAAAAGCCATAGTCAGCAAACATTTCCTGGATATCTGTGTATATGAAAAATTGAATGACGCATTAAATATGATACACATTAACATGTATCTAATTAATTAGGTTCTCATGCCTGATAAAAGAATAATGAGAAACTCTAAAAATATTGCTTTGAGATATTTCCCTCTGGAGTCATTTACAAGCAAGCAAAAGGGTATAAATCTGGTAATCGGTAAAATTTGCATATTTGTGAAAGAAAGATTTCTGAGATGATAGATTTCTAGGAACTTTAATTTGCTGATATTTCATAAGTTCATGTCTGGGAGAGTGAATCCATTTGGGAGAAAAAGTGCTCTTAGAAAATTTGAGGCTAAACATGCTGAAACATAATAATATCCCATGTGAAACACTAAGGCTGCCTATAAACTCCTTATTGAGAAAGTTTCACTTTGCTTTGATTTTGCATTTTTCTTGGCACACTGCAAAGAAACCTGAAGACAGAATTTCATGAGCAAATTAACATCGTAATAGTGTTAATAAAATGCAAGACCATTTGAATGTCTCTAAAAAATAAAAGGAATATTTACTCTTAGATTATATGAGTAGCATTTGTCATTATTTATGTTTTAAAATTAATCTTTCAAAAAAAATCTAAAAAACATTTCTTGCTTCACCTGCATAAGAGGTGATTCTAACTTGGTGACCATGCCTGGAGGTCAGGGTTTTGACTAATCCTTTCCATACTACAAAAAGAATAATGCATAAATGAACACATGAGCACTCTACAGAGGAGAGACCACGATAAAACAGGATTTTTAAAAGAATCTTTGATTGAAAATTTTTAAGGAGCACAGTCTTACATAAAAGGATCAACAACCTTGGTTTTTGACAAGATAGAGGTGTAACACATAATATTAATTATGTTAATATATTCCTTATAGCTGTGTACCACTTAATATTAGTGATACATTATTTTATATACTATTGGTAATGTTGGTTTTGAATAAGAATCAGGTCTTTATGTTCATTACATATCCTATCTAGAACAGCAAACTTTACTTAATTTACCATCTTACCACATATATGTATTTACTTATTTTTTGAGATCTCTGCCCAAATGCCTTCTCTAATCACTTCATCTAAACCAACTACTTTCACCATCTTTCACTATCTCTTTACTCTGCTTTTAATTTCTATCTGCACCTTACACATACACATCAGGTTATTGGTATCAGGTCATACTCACTACTGTGGCTCAACAAATAATTAGCAACTGTTGCATACTGAATGAATGACATGGAGAAAAATTCCCTATCCAACCTAGTGCTGACAATAGAGCAATATAAATACTCCACTTAGCTCAACTCCTTTCGAGTTATAGGTTTATAATATTTAATTAATAAAACATAACAATACATATTTTAAATGAATTTATATTTGATGTGGTATTTCTATAGCAGGTTAAAATAAAAATAACTTACAACTGAATATAATGAGTAGGACTTGGCATGAACAGAAAAAAATGTAAAATTACCAAGATATAAATTTTTGTGAAAAACACATTCAAGGAAAAAATCTAAACTACTACAGGAGTTAGTGTGTTGATGGCCAATAGAAAAGTATTGCAAATATTTTTAAATAAAAGCATGAGATTATTTCTTTTTCTAATTTCATTGCATATTTTAATGTTGGTTTTGGCCCTCAAAATAAAATCAAATAAATTCCCAAAGAACATCTTGTTAACTACATTGATAAGCCAATAGGTAAATATCATACTTACACTCTTTTAGAGATTGTTATTTATACATGTATTTGTTTTCTCTTTTTATACATATAATGATTTTTTTTTCCATCACTGCTGATTTACAGTATTCATTCAATTTTATTCTGTACAGCATGGTGACCCACTTACACATACATGTATATATTTTTTTCTAAAATATATAAACAACTTAAACAACTCAACAGCAGAAAAGCCAACAACCCAATTGAAAAACGGGCAAAAGACCTGAATAGACCTTTTTCCAAGGGCGATGTACAGATGGCCAACAAGCACATGGAAAAATGCTCAACATCCCTGATTATTAGAGAAATGCAAATCAAAACTACCACGAGATACCACCTCTCACCAGTCAGAATGGCCATCATTAATAACTCCACAAATAACAAATGCTGGAGGAGGTGTGGAGGAAAGGGAACCCTCCTGCACTGTTGGTGGAAATGTAAGCTGATACAGCCACTATGGAGATACCTTAGAAATCTATATATAGAACTACCATATCACCCAACAATCCCACTCTTGGGCATATATCTGGACAAAACTTTCCTTGAAAAAGACACATGCACCTGCATGTTCATTGTAGCTCTATTCACAATAGCCAAGACATGGAAACAACCCAAATGTCCATCAACAGACGACTGGATTAGGAAGAAGTGGTATAAATACACAATGGAATACTACTCAGTCATAAAAAAGAACGAAATAATGCCATTTGCAGCAACATGGATGGAACTAGAGACTCATACTGAGTGAAGTCAGAAAGAGAAAGACAAATACCATATGATATCACTTATATCTGGAATCTAATACATGGCACACATGAACCTTTCCACAGAGGAAAAAAATCACAGACTTGGAGGATACATTTATTTTTTAAACTCCATAACTGGAAGATGGTGAGCTGCTCTCTGTGGCCTGGCTGGGGGTTCCTGAGCAGCTTCTGCCGCAGGGCATCCTTCAGAAACCTGACACACAGCTTTGGCCAAGCCTGGCTGGTGCAGGGAGAGACAGGCACTATGCTGATGGCAGAAAGTAAGGATCCTATGCTCCACAGGGCAGATGAGAGGCCGAGTCCGTCTATTCACAGGTCCCAGAAGGTCAGGAAGTAGGGCCAGGAGGCCAAAAACTGTACCAATGGGAAGTGGCAGGGATTTCCCATTTCTTTCTGAGCTCCCAAATTGCCTCAAACACACATTCAGGCCTTGCTCTAGGGCCCATGCCTCCTGACAGTGCAGGTGCCCAAATGTGGCTAGTTTTAGCAGAAGGCAGCTGCATTGGTACAGGTGATGGACCAGGGTAGCAGACAGAGCTTGGACATTCTGTGTTGAGAGGATGGGCACTAGGTGAGTCAGGCTGTCCTCAGCCCCAGCATCTGGGCTGCTTGGGGGCCTACTCCTGCCCATATACCTCCTCAGAAATTATTGTTCTTAGTAATGATATCAATAATATAAAATATCAACAATTAATAATTTAATTATTAATATAGTTCTTTATATGATTAGACTGATTTTTCATTTCTGCTCTCATTAAGTGTGTAGTATTAGAATTAGCCATCTATACTTAAGAATAAAATTACTGCTTATTCAACAACAACAAAAAATAAAAGTGTTATGAAAGTATTATAAACAGTCAACTCTGGTAGAAAATATAGCACTGATAAAATTAAACAATCTGACACATATATAAGATATTGATAAATGCTTTGGAAAACATAATTATTTTTAAATTGATGATTTTACTGTTTGTTTTATATTTTATCACTAGGAAATAAAGAATTCCCTAGAAGTTAGATCCAAAGATATTTATTCTATAGAGAGCTAGATATTTGAAATGTTTGCTACTCTTTTTTTAAGTAGTCCACTTTCATTTGCCTATGAATTTTCAAATAAAATAATATTCATAACTGTTTTAATTTGTCCTTATGCTTTTCAAAGTAACTGATATATTATTCTATTAATTCAAAAATTAACTAATTATTTTAGAATGAAATACATTTAACACTCATTGGTGTGCCAGATGCAGAAAAAAATCAAGCCCAACTCGTTATCATTCATTTTGCTTTATTTCAGAAATTACAGCATAAACAATACAAACATTTTATTTATTTATTTATTTATTTATTTATTTATTTATTTATTTAAATTTGTGGTCTTTCTGGGTAGAGAGACAATTAAAAATACAACTAATTGTTAGGGAGCAATGCTTCGTGTTAAAGGAATTTAAAAGGTTGTGAGAGATGAGTTATAACATTTCGTTATATACACATAATACAAATGATCTTCTACTCAATTGTGTTCAATTAATGCACTTATTTATTCATTTATGTATTTATGTATTATTTTTAATAGTTATTTCCCAATATAATTTTTTTCTACTGTACAGCATAGTGACCCAGTTACACATACATGTATACATTCTACTTTCACACATTATCATGCTCCATCATAAGTGACTAGACATAGTTCCCAGTGCTACACAGCAGGATCTCATTCCTAATCAATTCCAAAGGCAAGAGTTTGTATCTATTAACCCCAAGCTCCCCAACCACCCCACTCCCCCCGCCCCTCGGCGAACGCAAGACTATTCTCCACATTCATTATTTTCTTTTCCGTGGAAAGGTTCATGTGTGCCATGTATTAGATTCCAGATAAAAGTGATATCATATGGTATTTGTCTTTCTCTTTCTGACTTCACTCAGTATGAGTCTCTAGTTCCATCCATGTTGCTGCAAATGGCATTATTTCGTTCTTTTTTATGACTGAGTAGTATTCCATTGTGTATTTATACCACTTCTTCCTAATCCAGTCGTCTGTTGATGGACATTTGGGTTGTTTCCATGTCTTGGCTATTGTGAATAGAGCTACAATGAACATGCAGGTGCATGTGTCTTTTTCAAGGAAAGTTTTGTCCAGATATATGCCCAAGAGTGGGATTGTTGGGTGATATGGTAGTTCTATATATAGATTTCTAAGGTATCTCCATAGTGGCTGTATCAGCTTACATTTCCACCAACAGTGCAGGAGGGTTCCCTTTCCTCCACACCTCCTCCAGCATTTGTTATTTGTGGAGTTATTAATGATGGCCATTCTGACTGGTGAGAGGTGGTATCTCGTGGTAGTTTTGATTTGCATTTCTCTAATAATCAGGGATGTTGAGCATTTTTCCATGTGCTTGTTGGCCATCTGTACATCGCCCTTGGAAAAAGGTCTATTCAGGTCTTTTGCCCGTTTTTCAATTGGGTTGTTGGCTTTTCTGCTGTTGAGTTGTTTAAGTTGCTTGTACATTCTAGAGATTAGGCCCTTATCAGCTGCATCATTTGAAAGTATTTTCTCCCATTCTGTAAGTTGTCTTTTTGTTTTCTTTTTGGTTTCCTTTGCTCTGCAAAAGCTTGTCAGTTTGATTAGGTTCCACTAGTTTATTTTTGCTCTTATTTCTGTTGATTTGGGAGACTGACCTGAGAAAATATTCATAGGGCTGATGTCAGAGAAGGTTTTGCCTATGTTCTCTTCCAGGAGTTTGATGGTGTCTTATCTTATATTTAAGTCTTTAAGCCATTTTGAGTTTATTTTCATGCATGGCATGAGGGTGTATTATTTATTTATTTTGCTCCCCATTACTGCTCCCAAAGTAAAAACTTTCTATCGAAAAAGCATCTTAGATATCTGTTTTTTTTTTAACCTCAGGCTCTACCCACAGGGAGTGGAGGTGGGGTGGGAACCTCTTCAAAGAGCCAAATTGTTCATTTCAATTAGTCAGTTATTTTTAAAAAGAAAAAGGAATTCACCTAATTTTTAAATTGATTTTACTCCATTAAAAGTTATTAAATTCAATCATTTAAGAAAATAAAATTTATTTTGAATTTTTCAACCTCTATACCTTGGCTCTATATTTTTATAACAATATATTCACATTTAGAAGATGACAAAAAATACTGACCAGAGAATGTTAGGTCTGAAAAACAGCTGCAATTCGAAAATCTCTTCTTCAAACACTATATCCCTTCTATGCTCCTGGATATCAGTATTTTATGATCAAGCTATTACATTGTATATTTTTCCAAGGCTACACACATGCCTACTAAATATTCATTTCACAACTGTTCTTTAAACAATACTGTGGTCAATAAAACACATCACATCTGAGATTTGACATCAGGTGAAGCACTAGGACTTACCAAGCTCAGATAAGCCTTTAGCAACGATAAAATTTGTCCCCTTTTGCATCAGCACCAACTGACTTTCATCTAGGGATTATGTTAAAAGAGAAAATAATCTCTAGCACATGATTTCAGAAGAGAAAAATAGGAGGACTGGCATCTTTATACACAGCCCCTTAAGAGTTCACTGTTTGAAATGTCATAGTCCTCTCTGAACACTGTAATTATCACCTTGAAAATTTCTTTGAAAGTGTTCCTTTATTATTTTAGTGCACAATAATATACCAGATTATAATTACTTTTTAGTGATATACTGAATTATACATATTGGGAAGCACAAATATTTTGGCAATTCACAAAATGAGCAATAGTCTCACTGCAAGAGACATGCTGTTTTGCTTTATGAAAAGAATGGGTAACCTTGTCACTTTTTTTTTTTACTAAAATTATACACATTTATCACATTCCTAAAACATATTATTGTAAATTCTTCCTCTGGTTATTTAATTTTATTGGACATGCATACTTTGATATGTAATTCATTGTAAAACTAAAAGAATGATGAAGTAAACTTCTAAAACCGCTATTCTTATAATGTGGTAAAATATATAATGTTGCTTCCAATATATTTAAACAAAGAAACACCTTGTCTTTTTATGCATTTACAATCATAGAATATTTTTATATTAGAATTTGAGTGGCATAATGCATTTTATAATATATGTATATGGTTAAGTGCATGTGTGTGTATTTTTTTAAGCTGCTTGGAAAATCTTAAGATTTTAAGTGATGATTTCTTTGCATTTATCTTTTTGATCCATCTTATTTCACAATTATAGAAACTTACACTCATATTTTCCTAAGGTAATTTTGGTATAGTCCCCATTTTATGGCCTATTCCTAAGGATAAGTATAATAGAAAAAATTTTTTCTGTAGAGTTTTGTTGTTGAGGATTACACCTGTAGCATAATTGGGGAGAGCAGAAGGCTTTTGTTTTGTTTATAAATGCATATTTAAAAAAAGTAAGTTACCACTAACACCAATTCACTTCATATTTGTTGCATAAAAACAAACAAGTGTATAGGTCTCATGTACAAGTAATAATTAAATACTGTTAAATCATTATAAGTGAAATTATATCCAAGAAAATAGATTAATGGCATTAATGGGTGAGATCTTAATTACACACAAGTCCGCAAATTCCAAACAAAAGTTATTTAGCTACAACCTTTTCTAACACCCTCTATAAATCATGAGGCTATTTTTCTTTTAAACATGAATTTCAACATTTAACTCAAGCCTTCATCATTTAAGAAGACAGAATACAAAGTCTCAGTTGTATATTGTTTTAGGAAAAGAGAACCAAACAACCTTTTGAGAAATCTGCCAAGGGTTTTTAATAATGTAAGCTCATCATTAAATGTATTATGGAATAATTATCTTCCTGGAGTATGCAAATTAGTATTTTAGTTTGGTCATGTGGTAAAACGAATTATTTTGACGTAAGTCATTCTGAATAATTTTCGACAAACTATTAAAATAACTTCATTTATTCAACTATAGAATTACTATAAAATATATAGTTCTAAGCTATTATTTCAGAAATTAACTCATACATATGTATGCCTGACTAATCCAATGGTGGTACAGCTTTCTTCTCACTTCTACAAACTCTAAACGTGTGTTTGGAAGTTTGATGGGCCATTGAGTGGGATGCTCATTTATAGTCAGTTTTGATTGATTCTGTCTCTATATTTCGCAGTTTGGAGAAATAGGTTAAGGATAAAGACAAAGTACTCAAATTCTACACATGGAAAATAGTGGTTCCCATGGTTATTCTGTCTGACCCCCAAACTAGGCTTTAAGCTCCTTTGAAAAGAAAAGGTGCCTAATATTTTTAATAGTCTCCAGCATAGCATATTATTAAGTATTTAATACTTCTGCTGAATGTAATTCATAGTTGAAAGGAATAACTTGGTGTTATTATATATGTGAACATAATTGAAAGTTACTATTTGAAAGCAATATAACTTTCTCAATATAGTTAATACTTTGTTTTATTTATGAAAATTAATAGAAAGTGGAATATCTTTTGATTGTAGATCAATAACAGCTTATTTTAAATAACTATAGTTACTATGGTAAAGGTAGAACATGACATGAGCATCAAGATTCAAGAGATAAGATTGAGTTTGATGGTTTTAGGAACTGCTTTATGGAATGTATACTAGTTTAGTTGGGATGCTGGAACAAAGTACCATGGGTTAAGTGGCTTAAACAATGGAAAGTTATGTCACCCAATATAATTTTCTATAGATGATTACAAGGAGTTAGAAGGTGGCCTGTCACATTAAGCAGTCATGGGGGACTTCGCTAGTGATGAAGGGGAGAAGAGTAGTTGTGTTAAAATTATTACAACTTAAAAGAGTTATGCAAGGAGCCATTAAGAAAGGAATTTCATAGAAGGTAAGGTGGCTGGCTGAGAAATGTTGAGTATGATGAGAATTCTGGAGAGCTTCTACTGCATGAGATACAAAAATGGCTAAAGGGTTTCCATAATGATTTTCATGGTAGCTTTAACCAAAAAGGGAAGTGGCAGTAATGGCTCTAAGTCAAGTGGGGATATCCCTTGCCACAGTGTCCTGCTGCTGGCTAAAATTACCTAAAGGTCAGGTGGTTGCCATGTTTTTAGGTGACTACACCAAGAGCATTCCCTTCTTTTACATATACAAAAAGGAAAAGAGAATTTGATCACTAGAATGCCCACAGGTTGGTGTGTTTATCAAACTCATTTATTTTAAAGCCTTGAATGCTATGTCCTTGGGTTCTTCCCATAAAATTGGATTAAGGCTGTTACTGTTGAGCGAAACATATAGAAGTCTGGCCATAAGAGAGAATACTGGAATCCAATTTTGGCAATAACCAATAGGTCCCAGGGTTTGGGGAAACTCCTGACACTTAAATCTCTCCAGATCTTGGTGCAGCCCTTGTCCTGATAGAAAATGCTTTAAATATGAAATATTTAAATGCTTTAAATATGAAATATTTAGGAAAACTACATTTTTTGGGAGGGGGATACTTATGTTCCTTTAGGTTAAGGCCAAAAGCTTTATAGCAAGGGCATTATACCTTCCTGTGAAGAGGCTTGAGAAGGAGAACAAAAAATTATTCACATATAGAAGCAGAGTTGAACCAGTAGAAAACTTTACATCATACAGACTGGGTTTCAGGATTTGTGAGAAATAAAAATGGTTGTCAATAAAACCTGGACATATCATAACCAGGTAAATTATTTCTTTTCATGAATGAAGGAAAAAGGTATTATCTAGATTCATCAACTGGATTATTAAAGAACACATTGCATAAATCAGTTATAGTAAATAATTTATCTCTGATCAGAATGAATGTTGGTAGCATATGAGGGTCAGGAACTATGTTAAGGGATAACAATATTGTTTACTGCTGGGAGGTCCTAGACAAGCCTCTACTATTGGTCTTTAGGGTTTCTCACAGATAAAATGGGAGTGTTAAAGGGACTAGTATAAGGGCTAATGGGATTTCAAGCTTTGTAATCTTCTATTACAGGTCTTATACCTTGAAGGGCCTCTTTACTTAAAGGGTATTGATTAATTCTGAAAAGAGGTTTTGAGGAGTCTATTTGAATTTGATGTGAGATACAGTGTAAATTCTGCCAACATCACTTGGAGATTTTTTCCACGAAGAAAGTGGTGGTTGATTCATTAGGGACAGATGATCAGTGTTTCAAAAATCTGCTCTAGTTCTATCAGATAATTAATTTTATAAAATTAATATTTATAATTAGAATATAATGAAAACCTATAATTTTAAAATAGTTTAGAAGACAGAAAATATCCTAAATGTGTGATGATGAATGAGATAAAACAAACATAGGTATCTAAAAGACTAAACGAGATTGAAGGTATCTGTACAAAGCATTTGTAACCATTGTCATCAATGAATTGTTTTCAATTAAAATATATACACTTGTATGTCAATAAATAAATATTGCATTTATGCTTACTATTAAATAGTTTTCTAATAATGTATTTATTGATGTATTTTTCACTTGGAAATATAATTTGGATCATTTCCTAAATCCACGTAAATATTTAGCAGTATTTCTTAGAAAGATAGCCAGACCCCCCAGAAAACAACAACAACAACAAAAAATAAGTTCTGGTTTTATATTTTTCCCTGTTGCTAAGCCTTTGCCTCTTTTCTTTATTTCCATACAACATATTATTTTGTTTGTCAAATGCCTCATGTGCTACACTGTATAATTATGAATACATTTAGATAATTCTGTAGTATTTATTCAATTTTGTCAAATCAAGATATAAGTGTACCCCCAAAATTACTACTTTGTGCTTATAAATCAGCTATGATAAACATTTAAAGGAAGTTAGAGTTTTTGTCAAATTATTCAGATATTTGCTCATCTCTTTCTATCCATATATCTATCTACATCTGGAGGATGTGATCTGTAAAAAAATACATAGCATTTTTTTTTAGGTTCTGTCTAGAAACTTGAAGATATCCTGCTATTTTTATATTTTTAAAAGGAGGCCGCTTCAAGCATTTCTTCTATTATTGAGGAAATGCATATAAGTAACGACAATGTAGATAGGAAGATTGCCATGTAATTTAGAGTTCTATTTAGATCTATGAAACTATAAAATATGAAAGCTATTTTATATCTCTTTCATTTCATTTTTTGGTTAAAATATAATTATAAAATAAATTTCCACTGGATTATTTACTTGAAATTTCCCATTTGGAGTTTGACACCTTTTAAGTTTTCATATGAAGTCATCAGTAATCAAAACAATTGCATCAAAAGAAAAAAAATATCATTTTTATACCAGAAAGGTATATGTATATCACTACATTAAAGGGGATTTTATAGCAGTTTTCATTTGAAAACAGGTGAGTCTTTACCTTGAATTACTCTACCTGACAACTACATGTAGAATTCTTTTTTTTTTTTTTTTCTTTTTACAACCGCACCTGTGACATATGGAAGTTCCCTGGCTAGAGGTCATTGTACTGGCAACTTCAAAGAGACAATGTCGGGTCCTTAACCTGCTGAGCCACAATAGGTATCTCTGGGTAGGATTCTTAATTATTACCAAAAGAAAATGTCAGATCTTTAGCAATGATCTAAAAATCAGTCTCTTTTTCTACACAGAGCCTTATCTATGAATAAAAATAGTGCTTTTGCCGAGATTTTCTGTAAAGTTGCATTTTTTACATAAGCATGGGGTAAAGTAGTAACGAGTACAGTTTTTTTGTAATTTACAGGGAAGGAAATGGTGTTCAGAGAGCTTAGTGGAATTGTTCTAACTCTACAGCTAGTAATTACACAGGTGAACTTTTTACGCTAGTAAAACTTGAACAAGAGCCTGAATTTCTTTCATTATTCGTATTTTTTTACACTTTATTTCCTTTACGTCCTCATTTCTTGGATGGAAAAGAAGCACTATTCCACATTTCATAAGGAAGAACTATAGGGATTGGTAAGAAATATAAGGATGTGTTGGCATTCTTTAATACCTTCTACTAGGTGAAAGGAACAGAAATGAGGTCTGTGTCACTCCCAAACTTCTAAAAAGATGTGACATTTTCTGCTACTTATAACGTGATTATGAAAATTAGGAAAAGAAAAATTATTATAATAAAGATCATTACTATTAGAGAAATGATTAATTGATTATAAATTTAATTTAGAAGTGATTATATATTAGAAATGCAGGTTCTTAGAAAAGTTTTAATTACTAAATAGTCTGAGATTTAAGATAAGTGCATGATGAAATGTCTAAGTATAAACTCTTAGGATGTGAGAAGCTGCCTAAGTAATTTGAAGAAATAATTAAATAGAGAAAAGTATGGTTGAAAAATAAGCATTCATTATTTTGAGGTCATGTTTAAAGCAGAATAATTACATATTTACTAGGAAGTCTGTGTTTTTAACATAAATGTATTTATCCAGGTTATAACAGAATTTGTAGAGTACATGAAAATAACAGCTAGGTACCTCAAGTAGGACCACTTGCCACGATATTTGGTATTAAATATTTATATCAAAGAAATTGGAAGAAAACAATAAGTGATGCTTTCATCTTATTTAGGTTTTATTTATCATTATTCCATTCTTTCTCCTCTAATAATCTGTAATAAGGTCAAAATTTCACACTAAAATTAATCAAGGAACTAACTATAAGTTTTAAATATAAACATATCTAGAAATATAACTAACTCTGTATGTTTTTGTTATTCTAGTATGGAATGAAGATAGCCAGAATATTCTTACTGTAGTGGATTAAAAGTAAGTTACTTATTCAAAAAATAAATACTAAGTACTCATTTTATCTCATTCAATGTTCAATGTATTGGTGATCCATAAGTTTGCAAAACAGTTAAATATAGTTGTTTTCAGTAATCTGAAAAGTCTACCTTCCAGGGAGAAAGACTTTGGCAGAGCTTCATTCTACCTGGAAGGAGGACATTTATTCCCGTCTAATCTTCCTGTCTCACCTCAAAGAAGGTGATGCTATAAACACTTATGAAGGCCACGAACCAGACATATGGACCATTAAAGACTGAGACTTAAGCATGGGACTATAGAATGTTTCTCCCCCAGACACCTCACTACTACATCATTAGGACTCCAGTATCCAATAAATTAATAGTGGATTGCAGCTCAAAGAGGTACGGTGCATACATTCTATTTTAGAAGGAATTCTTGAGGAAGTCAAAATACAATAAAGGGGAAGCAAACAAGACAAGAACTTTAGAAGAAACAGAAATCTCTGACACCTACAACTACAGCAAGCATTAAAGACTGACTGACCTCCACTAGAATAATAAAAAACTCACATTAAAGGGCTATATGTCTCAATTCCTATTATGAGGATACATGATGTCTAGCTTTCAACAAAATTTTTAAGAAATGCTAAATAAAGGTCAAGAAAAGAGTCTTGATTCAATAACAACAAAAAAAGCATCAGGCCCAGATTCAGATATGACAAAGACTGCAGAATAATCAGACAGGGGATTTAAACTGTGCGGATATTAATCTGAAGTTCTAGAAGAAGACTTCATTGAAGATGTTAATTTATTTTCAGTGTATTTGGTGTTTTAGATTCATAAGACTGGATTAGAACACTTGACAGAAATGATAAATAAGAGGTGTGTTAATTGATCTGTGGGGCCCTTAAAGGCTTAGAAATACTGGAAGAATCAGCAGTAGAGAGTGCAATTGATTTTAGAGAAAACCAAGAGGCATAGGTTTTGGAATATAGTATGATAACATGTTTTAAGGAGGAAAGAAAAATCCCCTGTGGCAATTCATGAATATAGGAAAAGTAAGAGGAGAACCAATCAGTCATTGGATCATATTAAAGCATCATTGGGATCACTGAGAAATTGAAAAGAGAAGATTTAGTAGGTGATGGTGGTAAAGGCAAATTGAAGGATATAGAAGAGAGAATGGAGGAAAAGAATTAGAGACAGATAATAGAGACAGTGTTTGGTCTAGATTTGTTGTAAAGAGAAAAAAAAATAAGATTGCATCACTTTAGGAATATGAGTTAAGAAGGCTTTATTTATAATGTAATATAATAACAATGATTTTACACACAGTACAAAATAGGTGGGATATTAATTATGTAAAAGTTATAGGGGCTAACTACTAGAATATTATCTTTGACAAGGCCAGATGGGATACGGCGAAGTACGCAGGAGAGTTTTTGACCATAAACAGATGCAGAGAGTTTATTATTAGTATCCTTCAACATTTTGCATCAATTCAACAAACATGTTCTCCTTTTCCTCTCTAATCCTTCCTTGAATTCCACAGCAGACGATACTTTGCTTTGCTGGGCTCAGAGCATATGCTACCAGGTTGAAGCTATAGATTGTTAGAGGGGTCTATCTCTTCTATCTCTACAGAATGGTAAGGCTCTATCCTGAATGAGAATCTTCCTAGGTCAAACTTGATCATGCATTCCACACCATGAAAATACATAAGCAAAAAAGCAAAACTACTAAAAAATGAATTACCACGAACATGACCTCAAATACAATGTTTAAATTTTAGATCTATGCCATTATCTTTAAACATCTTTTTTTTTTTTTCCCCTTACTGCAGCTCTGACAATTGGTACTAGATACACCAGGGCTATTGAAATGAAAGCCCTTAAATAGGCCAGAGATTGGCCTGTGAGTAATGAAACATGACATTAATCAGGTTCTGTAACTATGGCATGGCAGTAATCCCATACCAATAATCCAAATATTGACTCTGACTGTACAACCTAAAAAACTATCTCTACTGCTATCCCATTGGAATTTAAAGTTTTACCCTAAGTTTCTGGGTACTCTAGGCATGTCCCTCACTCCAAACAGTGATAGTCACAACCCTGGATCAGGCTTTGCATCTATGGGGAATAAGTGGGACAGGTAGTGCCGCAGCCACTCAGACCAAGCTGCATTTTTGTAATAGTCAAACATGGTTTAGCATGTATGATTCTGCCACTAGAATGAAGAGAATATGAGAAAGAAATAATTAGTTATATTTTTAGAGAAATGTCCATAAATGAAACATAAACATGAAGTGAACTTTTTTGCTGTTATATGTTCTTGCTCTAGAATATCTTTTCCCAAAGCTTCCTCCTCTGTTTCATTCACAGAAAATATATGTAGAAAGATGCTCCATAAAAGTTTTTGCAAATTTGCTCAAATAAAATGAACAGCTTCTACATTCTATTTTCAGAAAGGTTTGTAATGCACCTAAGAAACATGAGAGCTCCCCAAGTCCCTATAATAGGGCTTAACATGGTAATATGTATCCTCAAATTTGTTTCCCAACAAATACCTTTTTGGTAAAACTATATCATGGAATTATTTTCCAGCTAAAACATGTAGGAAAGCACTGCCCTAATGCTTTTATTTACAGAATGATCAGAAGACATTTAATTAATCTCCATGTGTCCTAGAAACTAATGAGGAAAATCTCATATCTAGGACCAGGGAAGAGCTATTTGAGCCAGGAAGAAATTCTTCCTAATTGAAAGATTATTTGTATAGGATGTGATTGCTATGTGTATTTCAGTTTAAATTAAATCTAGTTTTTATTAAGAAAGGAAAGAATAAAAAAATGAAAAATTCTGTGACTAGATAAAACTATAAAAAGATCTTGACATTTTGTTATTTTTTATTCTGCCTTCAGTATGATGTATTATTTGATTCAGCATTTTGGTTCAGCGAGCTATGGCAAGTGATTGAATACATTTTGTAAATTTTAAAATGATAAATGCTTAAGAAATATAACTGAGAGTACCGTACTTACACAAACTAGTGATTAGACCATCATGGCTTTCAATCATAGAAAGTTTCACATTACCTACTTTGCCAAGTCACTGTGATTTTATGATGACTTGAACATGAATGACAATAAAAGAAAATAGCATTGATTGATGGTGATGGTGCTATGAAATCATTAGGGATTCAAAAGACTTCAAATTTGAGAGTTCAATTCAAAATTCAGCCATCAGAGTCAATGGACTCTGTGAACCTACAAAATGACAGTAAAATGCATATACATTTTTAGCTGAAACTATCTCTGAATTACATATAAAGATCAATGAATTATATGATTTTTATTCATCAAATAAAGAAGCCATTGCCCCCAAAGCTTCTTACTCTGATGCTAGTAAAATCAGAATGCCTATTTTGGGGATATAAAAAGGCAAATAGCCTACATTATAAAAGTAAAAAGTAGTATGTTATTTTATGAAATTACATCTAAATGTTAGTCTTCCAGAGAAATCGGACATTACAAAATAAAATTTTAAATAAATTCTATTCTGCAACTATGACTTTTATTGAATGACTATGTTCCTATGATTTTACTTAAAATTAACTTCATGGAATAGAATATCTTTCTTTAAAATCTAATTTTTAAATGGCTTGCACATGTATAGGATTATTAATCAAATATTACTACATTTGTCCTGACAAATTCTTACGAAGTCTATAAAGATAAAAAAAGTTTAATCTTTGAGTATGGAATTGTAATATAGTTGTAAAACACAGAAATCATTGTGAGGAACTCATGCTAAGAACTTAGATTTTTCACTAGAATTCTAAAGTCTCCAAAGAATAACCTTGTGCAAGACATTTAAATCATAACAATGTCCCTGAATAGCAATCATATCACAAATCATAATAATAAATACAATAAAGCAATTTTATACAAATGCACAAACCTGATAATCTATGCTGATAGGTTGGAAAATAATTACTTGCTTCCCTAAAGAAAGCCAGCTGTAAATTATTTGGGGCTTAACTCCAGCACTGATGGAAACATTTTCTTTGTTTTTTTATTTCTGGCTTAAATAATTCCCTATCAGTACTTAGGCAGTCTTATTATTTCTCTGTAATTATGGATTGTTTGGTTATCCTTCAGTTTTCACAACCACATTTATTTTCTTTCAAGAATGTTCTCTATTCCAAAGGTCTTTTTCCTTTTCTTTTTTACAAATATTTACTACTTAGGAAGACTGTTAAGCCTTACCATAAATAAACTGACAGATTTTTGAATGGTAAAGGAACTGATTTCTAGAGTGCTGGAGACCTAAACACATGCACAGAACACACACACACACTCCCTTCTCTATCATCCAGCTAGCTAGCTAACTAAGTTGATGAAACATGACCTGGGCATATATACTGAAAAAGGAGAATTCTAGCAGTATGCTAGAACATCCTGACCAAGGCACAGCCAGTAATACTTCAATGTGGGAACATTACTCCCCTGGAGGATTCCATTGTTAAATTCTCTTAAAGCATTATTTTTTACATACCCGCCATGTGCCAAATACTCTGGTAGCTATTTTTCACATTTGCATTACCTCATTTATTTTTCTAAATGTACAAACCTGTCAATGATCATCTCTATGGACTTTCTTTTGCACAATTTTTTCTGCAATGTTACTTGGTAACTTTAGTTTTATAGTTGCTAGTGATAATAACAGAAACCAATATTTATTTAAAATTAATTCTATGATCATAATAATTTAAATGTTATACAATTTCTCATTTAATTATCTCAATGTTGCTATGAATTAAATAAGTTATTCTCATTTTATACATAAAGATTCTAAAACTTGAAATAATTCACTCTCATGTTATCCATATTGTCTTATGCTCTTCTTTCAGACCTGATACTCAAATATTTTTGCACTGAAAATAATTTCTATTGAAGCATGACAAGAGGCTATGATGTCATACTGATCATGGGTGTTAATTATTATTAGATAAATATGAACAAGTGAAAATTTTGTCTGGAATCACTGAACACATCTGCACTATAGGGATAATAATATATAATGAAAGTTTTGAGGACAGAATAAAAAGCACGTGTAAAATCTACAGCATGATTGGCAGATTCTAAACCATCAATGATCTTAGGTACTAAAGTTATTGAAATAGGCAGAGTTTGATTATGTAAAAATAAATTTATAATTTAGAGGGAGGTTGAGTCTGGTCGTATTTATTGACTATTCCCTCACCACTCCAAGTATCAGACTGCTCAATTTCTATATGAATATAATACTATCACATACCCTGTGATTATTTTAAGGGTTAGATAATCCACATAAAACATTTAGAATGCCAGACATAGAGTAAGTATTCAATAACTGTTAGTTCTTTTCATTTTTGTTAATTTGCTATTTTTCCACTTTCATTGAAGAAAATTATACCAATCTTTCAGACTCCTTTAATCCTAAAAATTCTATTTACTTATACACATATAGTTTTTATTTTCTATATTCCTAACTGGCCCTCAAATTTGGCCCCACTGGTTGGCATTCTCTTCCAAACTTTGCTTAACCCAACTTAAACTATAGTAATTATTTTTTATTAATCTATTATGTGTGTATATATATATAATTTTATTATTATTTTTAATAGTTATTTCCCCAATACAATTGTTTTTCCTACTGTACAGCATGGTGACCCAGTTACACATATATGTACACATTCTATTTTCTCACATTATCATGCTCCATCATAAGTGACTAGACATAGCTCCCAGTGCTACACAGCTCTTTCCTTATAATTTAATGGGATTCTTTTTGATTTTCACCATCTGACTTGTTAATAGCCCAAATAAGTCATAATTAACACTATTTGAGAAATTAACAAATCTGATTAACTGCCTCATTTTACATATATATTAACTGAACATCAAACAGAATTAATGTTTTGCAAAAACTCATATAATAGGTTTATTATTATATTTAGATAAAATTCTTAACAGTTGTTTTAGTTAAGGAAGATAGTCTACACTATTAATAAATGTGTTCTAGTGTTTAAATTAACATAGTAGTATTCCTGAAAAGTATTAAAAGTTGAATAATATTTTTTTGGCCATACCTGTGGCATTCAAAAGTTCCCAAGCCAGGATCAAACCCATGCCACAGCAGCAGCTTAAGATGCTGCAATGAAAACACCAGATCCTTAACCTGCTAAGACACCAGGGAACTCCTCAAAGAAGCTTAAAAATATGTAAATCTCTGGGACATGTATTCTCTGGCAGTTATTTCCTATATTAAGAAGCTTACTAGCAAATTGCAACAAGAAAATCACCAAGTAAAGATAATACTTTTTGTTGATAACAAAGTATTGTATTTTTTCAGTGTAATTCAGAAATGGTATGATTTTAATATCAACACTGTAATATGATTTTACTGCATTTTGTCACACCAAAAGTTCCCAAAAGAGATAATGTGTGAAGAAATGGCATTTCACTTCAGAGTGATAATTATCAGCTAGATTGCACAATAGACAGATCACTACAAAGCAATAATAGTGCCTATTATGATTCAAGGAAACTTTTATGTGAAGTTATTCATATTTGAAGGATGATTGTATTGATGACAATGATAAAATAACAGCACTTAGTAATAATAGCAAGTTTCATTTTTTTATTTTCTCCTGAAAGATCCTAAGGTTATATATTTTAAAGTTTCTCTTTGTGCAATCTTGGAAGGCAAGTAAAATATCAAATTATTTCCAGGAAAAGAAAATCGAATCCTCTTAACAGCAAGACAGTGTGATTTGCAAAATGAGATTTTTTTGAACATTTAGTCATGACATTGAAACATCCTTTAAGAGAAAAAGAAAATCAATGACAACAACAACAGAAATTAGTGTTTCGTAGCACTCAAAATTATTCAACTAGAAAAATCTTTTTACGGTTTATTTTTCAGAGGATTCATTTAACACCAGGAATTAAATAGTAGTGAATATTTTCATGATTATCATTTACTGATTGTTCCAAGGTAAATAATTGTTCTGGAGGTAAGAAAATGCAGGAGTAACTGAAAATATTTTAAAGCTAGAGGTCATAGATACTTAAAAAGAATTTACGAAAGGTCATCCAGAAGAACGGGAAATTTTGATAGAAAAATTATCTCAGAACCAGTTAGACAGATAATTAAAAGTCTACAGTTGAAATGTCATTAAGGTTAGATGTAATGATATCTATATTCCAAAGAACTGTAAGTCTAATGCTATATAAACGGTCCTAGAAAATAAATGGGATTATTTGACAGTGTATGAATTAGCATAAATATAATGTAAAAATCTGATCTATAATATAAAAATCATAGAATAATATTATTCTGATGATTGTATTATTTTATTAGTATAAAAGGCATTTTAAACATAACCTAAGGGAAGAACAGTGAAGGAGGAACAGATATATTCAGTTCTTTAAGTTTTATCATCTATTTTTCTCTCATTTCTACTTTATGCAGAACAGATCTGGTATCGTTTTTGCTGTTATTGCTCCATTTTTTAATCACATCTTTGCATAAAAGATGTTTCATTATGTTACAATAGGAAACCATAATCAGGACACATAATGCTATGAAGGATTTAAAAGTCTGCATAGGTACTAATAACCAATTCCTACCACTTTAGTATTTCTTTTATGTATTTAGTGAATAGTATTGCATATTATATTGTATGCATTATCTATTGGGTATTGTTGTTTAGAGAGACCCTTTTATTAACTTATTTTTTCTTTCTTCTGTAAAACCCTGAGGATTTTCATATTAAAACAAAACTGAACATATTTTCTAGGTTCTTAACACAGGTAAATATTTCTTAAACATATATTAATATATAATTTTAAAATATTAGACAGATTTTCATTAATTAAAAAATGAAAAATGAGATACACTACTGACAAGTGACGGCTAGGACTAAATTAAGGCAAATGAGATTCATTCAATTGCTGGAAACATCATTTCTTCACCAATATGCACTATCATATAAATCTTGCATATCAACTGAAAGCAAAGTGAGGAGAAGTACTCTAACATGCAAGAAGTTTGAGCTTATTTTATGCATATAATCTTGAAAATTACAAAGAAGGAAGAGACTTCCCTGACTTAAGAGAAAACTGAGATTTTATATGTTATGTGATACTCAACAGCATCAATAAAGGGAACTTATGAGCAGACTCTAGTTCAAATGAGCACTTTTGAAAAAAAAATCCTCAAAAATGTCTTAGTTTACTGCAATATTTTTCAATACTATGTTCCCTCCATCTAATGCTCTCAATTTGAAAATATCAAAACAATCAGCATGGCCTCTCTTCCTTCCATTACATTTGTCTACAGTGGCCTCAGCTTTTTTCAAACAAGTCATTTATTCTTATCTTCCAGCTAGAAAAACACAAGTGAGTTTCTATAACGTACCAATGCAGAGGCTGAATCCCTAAACCCTAGATAATTTTATCAGAATCTCTAGACTAAATCAAATAAAAAATTATTTTTAATTTCTCAGGTGAGTATATATAGTTTTCAGGATTATGGGGCAAATTTACAAATATTCTGAAATAGTGAAATCAATGATATCCAATAACAAAGTATTTTCAGGTGAATCTCTGCATTTTGTCATTCCTGCTAACACAATAAGTTCTAATATCGAGTATCAGTAGATTAAAGAGCCCTCATCAAATCAAATAATTTTCTACATACTAATAAGTAAGGTAAAGTGAAGAAGAAATATTATAAGAAAGCAGAAACTGCAATTTTTCAACAAGTAGTTTCAATAATGGGTGAAGAAATTCAGACTGTATGCTGGATGTTGCATATCTAATGTTGGCATTAACACAGAAGGACATATTAACCAAAACCAAATTTTATTCAGTGCTTCGAAAACACACACACACACACACACACACACACACACACACACATATACACCCTCAAGACACTCTTTTATCTTGGACAAAGCTGTGAATATTAGAAAAATCCCTTGGTATCATGAGCTTAAAGTCTTATGGACAGAGACTGAAAAAAAATTAAAAGGAAAACAATGCTGAATAAAGACAAAGTATGAAAGCAACAAGTCTAGTTAATGTGACAGTGCTTATTCTGATATAATGACCAGCTAAGATTTTTTTGAAAAATTGGAACCTAAATAATGAACAGTGATCAAACACTTTAAGCTCTGAGAGATAATGCCACATTAGGAAAAATTGGCAAAGCCCCTAGCAGAAAAATGTGATGTTTTCCACAAGTAAAAAGAAAATAAAAGTAAGAGTAGAAGAGTGATACATGGTTAAGTTCACAATTTGAAGCAAGGACCAGGACAGAAAAGCCTTCTGCAACAGGAAGTATTTTAATATTTATTTCACCTGCAAAGTACACTAAGGGCGGGGTTGGAAAAAAGGCAGCATAACGTGATTTATATTTTAAATATCTTCCTGACTGTTGTGAGAAAAATGTAAGGTGAACAAGAATGAAAGAAGAAACATTGCTCTGGAAAGACATGATGACAGTTTTAACATCACAGAATGGTAAAAAAATAATGGACTTGCTACACAATGGAAAATAGCATTAGATCTCTGTATTTTAAGTAGATATCAGTAATGATTTTCTTAGCCCAACTGAAACCCCATCTGAAGGGAATTATTATTTTACCATTAAATGTTCACATATAATTCTATCAACTGGCAATTTTAAATTTATAGACTAATGGTTATAAACTGCTCTCCTGAATATATATCTAGTGTTTTAATTTACACAATGGTGAAATACACCTTATATAGATTTATATTATTGGCAACACTAAAAAATTCCAAATCTGTAAATATACAGATTTGTGGTTAACTCAAAAAATCGGGGCTATTTAGGGACCCTAATATTTTTTTTTAATTCCTACCAGAAAGAATGGTTGAAACTAAAAAACAACCCCACTGAGCTGGAATTTAACTCTCCAATTTACCACACTCATTTTCTTTACTCATATGTTTCCTACTTGGCTACTGTTGGACTTATTTTCATATATCTTGTGTGTCAAAATCTGTAAGGAAAGAACCAGCTATAACTAGTCCTGGAAGAAATTTGAACTGAAATCTGCTAGATTATTACTGCTGTTTGATAAAAGAGTATACTTCTCCTTTCTTTTCAGGAAGAAAGTTTTGTTCTAACAATTTTATTTTGTATTGTTCCATTTAAAATTTACTGTTATTTTACTTACTATTGCAGAGTTCCAATGGAATTGTCACCATAACTGAATTCAATCAGCCTTTCTATCCCTTGTCATAGGATTCTGCTCTGACAAGCTAATATATAATGTTATGTCATAACTACAATACTATGGAAATAATAGCCAGGATTTTTCAGTACATGTCATCCCTTTCACAAACTGTATAGGACAGGGAATATGAATTAAAGGAAAAAAATCAGTCTACCCATATTCTTGATGAACTGGCACACAACAGGCTAGGCTTCATCTATACAAAATTTCTAATAGCAAAAATAATTGTGTAACTAGATCTTAAAATGAATAAAACTGGGGCTGGGTACCAGTCAAATTTTTCCTTAGAGCCACTGACATATTTATTATTATAAATTTTACTCAGATGCAATGTCTGAGGCCTACAGAATACAGTGATTTGTATAAGACCAAATCAGTTTTAAAAAGTGGAAGCAGGATTCAGATACACGTTTTTTCATTTGTTTGTTTGTTTTCCTGCTACATGACTCTGCCTGGAAAGAAGTTCCTCAGAATCTTTTTTAACTCTTAAAATAATGAGTCTTGTTTCAAACATAATAGACTACATTATTCTGCAATACAAAACAATTCTAAATTTCACTGCTTTACAATAAAGATTTATTCTTACCCAATCTACATGTCTATAGTGGTTTGGATTTATTCTTTATTACATTTCTCAGGACCCTGGTTGACAGAGCAGTTCTCTTTAAAGCATTTTCTTATTAAGACAAAGCAGGACTTCCCGTCGTGGCTCAGTGGTTAACGAATCTGACTAGGGACATTGAGGTTGTGGGTTCAATCCCTGGCCTTACTCAGTGGGTTAAGGATCTGGTGTTTCCGTGAGCTGTGATGTAGGTCACAAACATGGCTCGGATCCCGCGTTGCTGTGGCTCTGGCGTAGGCCAGTGGCTACAGCTCCGATTTGACCCCTAGCCTGGGAACCTCCATATGCCGTGGGAGGGGCCCAAGAAACGGCAAAAAAAAAAGACAAAGCAGAAAGTAACCTTGTCAACCATGAACTGGCTCTTAAGGTTTCTGCTCAGAAGTAACAAGTGTCACATTTTGATAGCCAGAGCAAGTCCTCTGCTGATGCTTGAGATAAATGATTGGTTATGTATTATCGTCTCAGACAAAGTGGTGCTGAATACTCTGAACAATGCAGTTTGCCAGGAAACCATTACAGAAATTACACCCTCAGAAAATACGCATTGGGAGAAATCATAAAATAATAGATAATCATGGAATCAATGTATATCACATAGTGAAATCTAAGAAGATTCTCAGAGTTGGGTCATAATTGCAGACTGTAATCGGAACTTAAATGGGCAAGTATGGCAGAGTTTGGGGACAATTCTGTGACTAAAAAATGTGAATATAATTAAAATGCTGAGAACTTTCAAGACACATTGAGTAAATAACAAAGTGAACTAATTTAATGACAAAATATATGGGTGACATAGGGAAAAGACTGCAAAGCACTATATTGGTCATATTTCAGCACCTATCAGACATCAACATTTAAGAGAGAACTAAAGAGAAGTTACTCATTAATAAGTGCATCAAAACTATGTACATTTACTCTTAAGATGTGTCCTTGCTATGTTTAAAAATGCGACCTTTTTTCCCATGCAGTTTAGATACAAAGGAAAGTGAAGTCTATGAATGTTTCTGTTTTCCAAATGAGGTTTGCTATTTGATTGCCTGCCAGACCACTTGGACACTCAGTCGGCAGGACAATGCAGATGTCTTGTGTGCTGCTGAACAGCTTTCAGGTGAAATAATGTCACAGGCAAAAAGTAAAACTGCCTTCCAGCATGAAAAATACTGGCTTTTTATTCATCAAGTAAATAACATTTGAAGCAGGCAGCCATATATATACATTTTTTTTTTCCTTGAATAGGTCACCATATATCATGCTAGAAAATTATAAACTCCCTTTGGAGGCAATTGAGCACTTTGTTTCTTTCTGCATATCAAACATGTGTCCTCCTAACTTTAGGATACTTAGTGGATTTTATAAAGGATTTTGACATATTTTGTGCTTTTATCTTCTTTACGATCCTTGAGAATCTTGTTGTTATTTTTCCTATTTCATTTAATAAAACTTAGCATCAGGCAAAAAATCGCATTTCCACATCAACATTGATTGCATTAAAAAAAGACAGCGTATTCATTTCACCACTCTTAGCACATTGTAGAAGTCCCATGTACCAGGTGGGCATAATTAGATTGGAATGTGGTTTGGCTGACAAATAATTTCCTATTGGCTGCATTATGCCTCTGCAGCATCCCCATAGAAAAGGAAATAAAAGGCAATATTATTAAGACCCTTTTGGAAAATACTTGATAGGCAATCATGGTTGATTTATGCAAAAATAGTTTAAAACTCCAACATTCTGGGGCCATACAATTAAGGAGAGCAAAAATTGTTTTAAAGTGATAATTTTCTAAAATCGTCCATTAAAACAAAAGAATTTGATCAATTTAATCTTGATAGTGGATTTACTGAGTTGTTCTATTTCAGTGACAAGTTTATAAGTCATCTACCCAGTAAAGAAGCTATATGGTAACAAAGCAGATATAAATAATAATTGATTTTATATTAACCCATCAAAATGGCCCATTTATTTTATTTGTAATGGGAGCAAGAATCATTAGTTTCAACAACTCCTCATTCCAGTAAGAAGATGAAAAGACACAGAAAGAAATTCTTATTCAAAAAATAAAGAACAAAAGCAAAACAGAGCAACACCAAGAAGCTTTGAAAGTCATTGGAAACAAATTCTGCTAATAACAAGTGAACTGTTACCTTGCATACAAACAGAATAAGATGGACGGCAGAGTTTATTTAACAGTCCAAACCTGGCCTATACCAGGGCATATTGAGAGACATTTACAGATTCAGTATTCTCTGCCATCCTGGTTCCTAGTGGGCTCTTAATAACAACTGTGGACACTTAAATTTGAACACAATTGTGAACTGATTAAAAAACTCCTTTGGGAGTTCCCATCATGGCTTACCCGAAACGAATCCGACTACTATCCATGAGGATGTGGGTTCAATCCCTGGTGACTCAATGGAAAGAAATCTGACTATTATCCTTGAGGATGTGGGTTCAATTCCTGACCTCACTCAGTAGGTTAAGGGTATGGTGTTGCTGTGGCTGTGGTGTAGGCCGGCAACTGCAGCTCCGATGCCACCCTTAGTCTGGGAACCTCCATATGCCGTGGGTGCAACCTAAAAAGCAAATAAATAAATAAAATAAAAATAAATTTAAAAACCCTTCAAAATGTTAATAGTTTACATAAATGTAAATATCATAATCCTATCAATCATCACTAAAAATTAGTGTTTTCTTGGTTACATTATAAATTTTGTCTCAAGTATAAATACATACCTCACTATATTCTATGTGAGATAAATAAATTTGTGGGCCATAATAACAGCAGATTAAATAAAATAAAAATTCAACACTATTAATGTTGATGTTATTAATATCATAATTAATAAAGTGCCTAGATAAGGAATATTCCAGATAGCTGGAAGTGTTGTCTAATTTCTCAGTCACCAAATTAACAAATGTCTTTATTTATTTGATAGTTTTAAACATAAATTTTCTAAAATATGGAGTTGTGAAAATGTTATATAGTTAATATTAAAAAGGCAGGCATGAGAAACAATTCTAGATATGGTAAAAATAATCTTATAAAGTAAATATTACACTAGGGAAAGTCACTGAGTAAAGTATTTTCAAATACAAACCAATCACCTTTTTCTAGAGTTCAGTGAATTTATTTTAATTATATATTTTGTAGTGGAATACTAACCAAGGAATTATTAGTTGTAATAAGATCAATGACAATCAATATTGGTCTTCACACGTGCACCCACATGTTCATTGCAGCACTATTCACAATAGCCAGGACATGGAAACAACCCAAATGTCCATCGACAGATGATTGGATTCGGAAGAGGTGGTATATATACACAATGGAATACTACTCAGCCATAAAAAAGAATAACATAATGCCATTTGCAGCAACATGGATGGAACTAGAGAATCTCATACTGAGTGAAATGAGCCAGAAGGACAAAGACAAATACCATATGATATCACTTATAACTGGAATCTAATATCTAGCACAAATGAACATCTCCTCAGAAAAGAAAATCATGGACTTGGAGAAGAGACTTGTGGTTGCCTGATGGGAGGGGGAGGGAGTGGGAGGGATCGGGAGCTTGGGCTTATCAGACACAACTTAGAATAGATTTACAAGGAGATCCTGCTGAATAGCATTGAGAACTTTGTCTAGATACTCATGTTGCAACAGAAGAAAGGGTGGGGGAAAAATGTAATTGTAATGTATACATGTAAGAATAACCTGACCCCCTTGCTGTGCAGTGGGAAAATAAAAAAATTATTAAAAAAATTAAAAAATAAAGAGATCAAGGGTGAAAAAAAAATATTGGTCTTCATTTGGAACTTCCTCCAAATAAGTCCTAAGAAAGGTCTTGCGTTCAGGTAATTTAGTTGGCTGATAATGATAGGAAGCAAAAGTGATGGATTAGAGAAGTGAGAAAGAGACAGGAGGAAAAGGTGATAAAGAATGTATTGATGAGTGAATTATTGCTATGGGTTAATGATCTTAGTTCTGGAAATCAATGCAGCTGAGAATAAGCACTGTATCTTCTTACTGGGGACTTGAATGACATTAACTTCCCACTCTGTCCCAATATCCTACTCCACCTGTCCAGGCTGTTACTGCCTTGAAGTGAGTCAAGTTCTACTGGAGACAATGCCCTTGGGCAAAGAAGCTAAAAAGAAGTGTGCAGCTGTTGCAGGTGAACTTAGATAGGCTTAAGGAATGTAGGGGTTGGGGTGGGAGGCATCCACAGCATCTTCTGCAAAAGCTACTGAAGGAAGCCATAAGAATAAACCACTTTTGTTATAACAAAATTTAGTGATATTCTTAGAAGAAAAATAGAAAGGGAGAAGAGTGACTTTCTATATTTCATGAAAGGAATATACATATTAACTAATTACATAATTTTTCTATAAGACCAAACACATCCAGTTTGTTGCAAAAAACCTATACAATCAACTTTGTTAATATTTCTTAAGCTCTCTTTTCTCTCCCAACCACCTACAGCCACTAAAATTTAGTCCCTCATTATTTCCCAATTAGAATTTCCTGCTTTCTGCTTTCATTCTTCCTCTTGTAATAACATTCCATTTTGTTCTTGGATATTTTAAATAATATAAAATGATGCAATGCTCTAACTTTAAAGCTCTATGCTTCTTCATTGATCTCAAGATGACAGAGCTTTCTTATCTGATTCATGCATACTTATCAAATGTATTCCCTTAACATTTTCTTCCCATGTTTTTTATTCTAGCAACAAGTAATTAGCTGGAATTAAAAAAAAAAAAACTCAATTAGTTTTGCTTTCAGGTTTCTACAAAATGACTAGCCCTTTGTCCTTCTGTGTGAAGATGCCTTTTTATTTAAGAACATGCTTTTTTATATGACAATTTCTTTTCTTTTTGTTGTTGTTGTTAAACAAGGAAATAATGAGTAGGGTAAGTAATAATTACCACCAACTCACCAAAATGAAAAACGGAATGTTTAAATGACTTTTACTGCCTCAGTTTTGGTTGAGAAACAAGCACATTCCTAAGAGTTCACCACGCAAATATTTCCAACTACAGTAAATGGACAAGGACCCACATGATGATTCTTAAAAGCCACAGACATGTGGAGGACAAAAAAGCCTAAGATTGTGAGAAAGGCAGAATATTGCCGAGGAATATTTCTTTGGAGGGAGCTCTGGTATTCTATAAATCTCATACTCCCTCCACCTCACTTCTAGTCAAATGAGAACAGCATCAATGGACCATTCAAAAAGGTCAAGCTGGAGGGTCACAGTGGACGGGTGTCTGACTCCAACCCAGAACATTCAGAAAACAAGAGAACGACTGCTAGTGGCTTTAGAGGCAGGCAAAAACAAGTTGTTTAAAATTCTTGGTTGCATTTGGGCAAGGGAAAACCAGGGAGTATTTGCTCAGCATTTCATATGAGCCAAATGGAAAGACAGGCAGCCTAAGAAAATTGTGGACTTAATAGGAAAAATTTAGATGAAGCAGGCCAGTGCAAGAAAGCATAATTTGATGAAGAGCCATTAACCAAAGGTGAAAGCAGAATTTGATGAAGAACCATTAACCAGATCTGAATGCATCATTCATTCCAGTGAAATATAGCTAAGAGGGCTTCAGCAGTGCATAGTTCCTAAAAAGGCATTAAACCACCCTCAAAAGGCAGAGGTTTAAATTCTCCTGGGCCCCAAAACTGCCAGAGGATGTAGAAATAGTGCTTGCTAAAGGTAATTTTTGTTTCTCTTAGTTCTCCAATGTGGTCAGAAACCACACTTGGCAAGAGAACAGAGGAAACTAGCTGGGAAGGAAAGACTGACCACATCTCTGTCAACAACCATAGATGATGATGACTCATGAGGGACAGGTGACACTGTTGCATGCAAGTGGATGGTCTAATGATCAAATTAAAGAACATTTAATGATTTAAAGTGAATACAGACACTTGCTTGCATAAAAGTAACCTGAAAAGTCATGAGGCTTACTTCAGTTTTCTTCTGAGAACAGAATAAAACCTTTTCTATTTTAAACAACTTGGGTATATCAATTACTCATAATTATATGGCATGGATCTTGTCAGATACAAATACATAGTTTTCACACATGTAAAAATGTTATCAATTATTATGACCTGCAAAATAATTACTTTTTTCAGATCACTGATGTTATTTAATCTTGTTTTGCTATCTTCAAGCAATTATTTGCCACTATTTAAAAGTGAGAGTTGCCAATTCAGATTTTCTGAGTTTGAATTGTAACTTCCTGTTTAATTAGATATGTGGTTATTAGGAACTTATAAAATTTATGAGCCTTAATTTCATTATATCAAGATACTATGGTACTTAATTGTGGAATTTTGGGGGGTTATTCAATGACTTATAATGTGATATTTCTAGCCTAGTGAGCTCTCAATGTTGCTATTATTATTTATGTTCTACTGGTATTATAATCTAAAGGTCCAACTCTTTGTTAATGCTTTTTTTCTGAGCTCCTACCAAAAGAAATTTTAATCATCTCACTCCAAATAAAGCAATGACCAATTTGCAATATTAGTGGTCTCATGTCAGGAAATTATAGCACTAGTTAAAAGTGCTATAATTTTTTAGACATATTAAAGAGGTCAAATGACATAAGTGAACATAGTATTTCCATACTGTTCACTTGATTTAGAATTATTTCCTTGTTGATAGCATTAATAACTGTCTGGCCAGTATTCAGTGATTTAGATTTGAAGCTTAAAGTAACACACATGTGTAAAACCCCTATATTATGCTAGGAAGCTGAGGATATTATGATGACATTGTCAGATTAACTCCTTCAGTGCTGCTAAAACTGGGCCTTACTATTAGGCTTTACACCCAGGGAAGATTTATAGGGTCTTGACCATGGACCAGATGTCCAAAAGCAGATATAAAAATGTACATTCCCTCGACATCATTATTTTCTTGAAAATAAGTTTATAAAATTTTATCTCTGGGCCTGGGCCTTGCAAGTAGGGGAAAAATCGTAAGACATCTTAGGTTTTTAATTTTAGAATTTCTGTTTTAAAGCCTGAATGTAAACATAGTGATTGATCTAAGTAATACTAAATAGGGTAGACAGTTTAAAAGGGTTGAAAAAGCTGAGAAGTTGTTTTTTCATTGTTTTTATCTGCAACTTAGCCCTCATCTGGAATTTTCAAAATATATTAAAATGAATATACGTGATAACATCACCTATAATATGTATTGATGCTTCAAATATGTCATGACAAATCTTTTTTTTTTTCCTTTTCCATAGTTTACATCTTGTCATAAACTATTTGCATATACTAAAATTATGAAGGATATTTGTAACTATAAAAACTAGGAATAAAATCTCTGAAACAAGATAGCACAAGTAATTGTGTTAGGAAAAAACTCTTTAAAACAAATTTTGTCAATAATGATTTCTCACAGAGAGCAAAAATCTATTTTAAATACACAACACAGGATCTCAGAAATGCTCTGTTCTCCATACATTGATGTGATGCAGAGAAACGCTCTTTACACTTTCTGTCCTATGAGAGGATCAGTAAAGATCAAAGGTCACTGCCCTCGACTCCATAATTTCTTTCTCATGTTTTCAAATGTTGAAGATATATGGCAAATATTTACTTTATTTAATTGAGTAGTGCAAAATAGATTTTCCCCAGAACAGTAATTTTAATCTAAAACTCTTAAGAAATTATATTGTCCATGTAGTGATATCTCAACTTAAATATTTTAAGTACAGAAGAGTAGCAAGTTATATTTTAACAAAAACACGCTATCTCCTTATGTGGATATTTCCAAAGACAGATGACACACTTCTGCATTTCAAAATAAATTTTAATTAAAATATATTCAGGAGTTTCCTTGAGGCTCAGCAGAAATGAACCCAACTAATATCCATGAGGATATGGGTTTGATCCCTGGCCTTGTTCAGAGAGTTAAGATTCTGTTGTTGCTGTGGGATGTGGTGTAGGTCACAGACACCACTCAGTTCCCATGTTGCGATGGCTGTGGCGTAAGCCGGCAGCTGCAGCTCTGATTCACCCCCTAGCCTGGGAACTTCCATGCACCACACCTGTGGCCCTCAAAATTAAATAAATAAATAAGTAAATAAAAATATAACAATGATCATTATACATTTAGATGAAATCATTGAATATTATCCTTTTACACGGAGGAAAATTATCAAAGTGAACACATAAAAAGCATACTATTTTCCGAACATTTAAAGAAAGCCCTTTGTGGGCAGATAAATATTATACAAAACTGTTTTCTAAAAGTAATACCTAGCTAAAAAGCATTGTATTCACCTACTTAGCCTACTTTATAAGTATAGTATTTGCAAGGAATAAATTTTGATTATAATATTTCCATATATTCACCTCTATGTTACTCCTGATAATATGCAGTGGCTAAAAATACACAGTAAGTATTAGATAAAGAGGCATTTTAACTTACACTGTCATTTTAATATAAGAAATAGTCATGACATACAATTTTTTGCAGCACTATATATTATCTTTAAAGAACATTTACATTGCTATTTTAAGTTCTCTTGGAATCTCATTACTGAAGGAAATATACACCAATAGACTAAAGCTGGCATATTTATGATATATATATGCACTTACACATACATATAAATTTTAAAGCAATGAGCACTTTTTTTTTCTCTCTGTAAATGGAGTGGCATCTTCTTCATGTGCTTTCCCATTGAAGAACTTTTCCAAAAATTTAAGTGCATCTATAATACACCAGATTTAATATCCTCAGAGTCAGGGTACTACTGCCAGAAGTGATGTATTTTTTGTGCACTGCTAACACACAAAAAGTGATTTAGAGGCTGCTGCTAGGCTGATATGTAAGTGGGAGCTTCACACAATTCAAAATTCACCAATATAAAACAAATTAAAAGCACAAAAATTATTTTATCCGACTATTTAAAACATAATTCTATATCCTATGATATTTATTACATAAGAAACACTTGCTTATTTTCATATAAACCTCTGAAATACTATCTTTAATAAAAATCACCTTTAGTAAATGATTTTTGTGCTACACTGTGCATATCTTGAGTGTTTTAAAACTCAGATTTTACTCATATTCACAGTAAAATAAAATATGAATTAAAAACTGCATAGCTGCTTATCAGAAAAATAAATTATCACAATAAAACAAATCAACTGATTTTTAAGAGAAAAAATGTAGAAAATATTTAAATATGGCTTGCCTTACATTTATGGGGAAACACTCTCTTGTCACAGAGTTTATGAGTTACAATGTTAATAATAGTAAAGAGTATTATTTTATTGACTATAACTACAAAAACACCTTTGAGAAAATATTTCCTTTCCAGGATCTTGACCTAATTGGACAGTTTTTATGTAAGCTAATTTATGTGGTCAGATAAGGCTTTCAAGGGAGCCAATTATGCCCTTTCCTACCATCAATAACACAGTATACCAGCCTTTTCTGGGGGCTTTTTACCTTTTTCGGTTAATATTGAGTTAAGTTGCACTCTTTGGGATAAATCATTCCTTCTAAGACTGTTATTGCTGCTGACTGTTAGCAAGGATTACCAGTAGAGCCTCTGTTTTGAAGAAAAAGGAAAATATTTTTTCCCAGAAATGATTTATTTTATTTCATAATCCATTAAACTGAGTTTAACTAACACTACAGAGGGAATGGAAAAACACTTTCTATCATAAATGAAAACTCCTGCAAATCATTACGGTAAGTTTTAAATTGAGATGCTAACAGATAAGTGAAACCAATACTTCTACACTTTCTCTGGTTTGGACATTAATGTCTCTGATGAAAACAGCACAAATAACACCTGAGAAAATCCCATCTCCAGTATAATCCTTTATAATATTCAAAGTACCAGAAAAACTGCAAAGCTGCTGTCCAAGATAAGACAAAAATGAGCTTTCTGTGCTCACATTTCATCCTCAATAGGATCTGGGTCCCTGGGACTGAAAAGTAGAACTGACCTCTTAAAGATGATATGTGCAAAATCTTTGTATTCATTCACATCTTTTGTGAGAAATAAAAAGAAATAATGACACTTCTGATTTTATCAAAATAAGGAAATTCTCTATGTTTAGATAATTGTGTATTATGTTTCAAATTCTTTATTATTATTATTATTTTGTCTTATAAAACATTCTGGGACAAGACTCAGATTCCTTTTTTTTCAAATTGCTATGTAATATAATCTAACTTTCAAGGGTAATAAAGTGATCCTTACATGGAAAGTAATTTCTTTAAAACAGTGAGAATATATCTGATTTTTTTCTAAAAAAAAATAGCAACAGTTGTCAATTCTTTCATTTTATATATAGAAAGTTATCAAACAATTTCTGAAAAAATAGAGCAACAAATTCCAAATAATTAAGAGTTTCAGGTAAACTCTTGGCCTGACAAATAATGCACACAAAATGTTCCTCACACTATGTGAATTTTTTGAAATTTCTGTTACATTAAAATTACCATGTACAATATGACTTATGGTACCTCTGCAATAAAGCACAAAGTACTGAATGACAAGAATCAAAAGTGGAAATGGTTTAGATTGCACTGTTTAGTACAAATTTAGAGTGCTCTGGAGTTCTTCAAACACCTAGATTTAACATTTTTGCTTTTTTGATAATCACCTAGTGAGAATGATAGTTAAATTTTGAGTGTTATTCAAAATATTTGTACACATTTAATTATATGAATTCGATACCTTCCTCTATGAATCTCTTTCTTTGGAATGTGCACTTTCCTATCTAGAATGGGAGAGCATCACTTCATTTATTTACCATTTTCCTCTGAATTTAGCTTCTGCTCAAGAACACTCAAATGGAGCTTGTTGATACAATAAAGTTGTTCAACTCAGGTATCATATTAAAAGTTTCTAGAAACAAAGAACATGCATAACATAAAACAATTTCCCTTTCCTGGGTTATAAACTAAACCCAAATTTATTTTTGTAGAGTTTGTCAAAAGTACAATACAGTATTTAATGATTCTATACTTTATGGGATGTAAATTAATTATCCTAAGTATCAGTCTCATTTGAAACTTAAATAATAATGATAAGTATGTTAAGTAATAATGATATGTATGTTAAGTAATAATATGAAAAATAAGTTAATCTAAAAAGAGGAATCTGCACAGTGCCTGCAACATTATGGATATCAATAAAATATCATTAATGTAATCATCACTATTATTGTCATTATTATCACATTTTCTCCATACCAGCCACGTATTTAGTTACATTACAAAATTGTCATAAATAGAAATCTTTCCTTTCAAATTACATTCACAATATTCAGCGAAAAATCACTCTATGATCATATTTAAAAATATATTTCTGTATCTGAGAAAATTATAGCCAAAACAAAGACAAACCAAAATGAAAAGCAACAAACAAAATCCCTTGGTTATACTAGTCTGAGCTCTTGCCTTCGATCAAAAGCTGGAGAGTGAAGGTGAGAATCCCTCAAATTAGTAGCAAATAGTGTGATAGTATCTACCCTCCACTGATTAAAGTCTGTCACAGATTCTGTACATAACAAAAAAAATATATCGTACACATTTTGCTTCCCCATGGGATAGAATTTCTGGCCATAGATGAATGTTCCCACCTGTAAAAACTAGAAAATCCAGATAACATGGAGAAATCATCTATTCACATACAGCAGAGAACTTCCTAACAAGATCTGGTATGGCAAAGATTCTGGAGAAGGAAGAAACTCTGAGGGAAAAGCTGACTTTCTGGAACTGCTTTTACTCCCAGGTACATTTGCCATTTCTGAACACAGCGTTGTGACTGATGCTTCTTTCCAAAACACACTTCCAAACAGGCAGAGAGCTGTTGAGAAGGACAAATGTATATAGAGAGCTTATGATGGAGATTTGAGTGGCTCAAGTACATGATCATTTTCCCCTCAGAATGTTTGACATATACTGAAGCTCCATGAAGTGGGAGGAAAAATCTATAGAAAAAGCTTCTAAAAAACAGAGAAAAAGCCTGCAGTTACAGGAAATAAATATAAAATGTAATTCATCAGATAAAAGGGTCCTAGTGAATATATGGGCTTTTTGTGGAAAACACCAGGATCCAGAGTGAGTAGGAAGCACAATGAGCTAAATGGGGGCTTTTATCCAGCTTTTTCATCCAACAGAGACTGTTCAATTGATAAGATTATGTTGACCACCTTGCATCCAGGAATAGGGCATGATGAGCCCTCTGTGGTACTGTATTTTAATATCTAGTGATTGGCAATGGATATAATATTTATGTGAATACCAAGTAACAGTGTATCCAATAATCAAGAAAAACATAACAGACCCACAGGTAATCCAGATATAATGACAGAGAATTACCAAACTGAAACACACAGTGAGAAGAAAATAAAAAAAGAGAATTAGAAGAATGATAGTCTCTGACTGGAAACGACATAACATATGCATAATTGGTGGCCCAGAAAGAAGAAAGGAGAAAATGTTGCAAATGTAACAAACAGATGATAGCTAAGAAATTTTCCAAATTATTAGATGTCCATTTAGAGACCCAGTAAATTCTGTGAAAGCTAAGGAAAAATCATAAAGAAAAAAAATGAAGTGTATCTTAATATGCCTTTGATTTGTTAAAAAAAAAAAAGGCAAAGAAAATCCTAAAACCAAATGGAAGGGCAAAGGATGGGAGCCAGGCAGAAATGATTATATGCAAACTTACAAGGATTTATAAACCTACTGAGGTCTAATTTTTTAAATTGAAACAAAAAATATTAAATATGTGGAATGTTTGAAAGTGCTGAATGGAAATAACCAATCATATAGAGGTTAATAACCAGCAATATGCCTATCCACAATAAGCCATCAAAATTAAAGAGAAAATTAAAAAATCAAATAAGCAAAATACTTATTCAAAAAATGCAATAAAATTTTAGTAAAAGGATTTCTTAAATTAGAAGAAAATTTATTATTGTGGAAAACATAAAATTTCATTAAAATGAAGAACTTAAAAATATAAACACTAAATCCTGTATTAATAAAAATATAAAATAGAAATATGGTATAAATAAAATTGAATATAATTATTAGATTAAATATTAATAAATTAAAAGCTGTCATTAAGTGACAAAGACTATCAAACAAAAAAGGAATGCATGAAAAACTAAAAGTACTAACTAAATGCTACTTACAACAGATGCATCTTAAACACACCAATTTAGATAAAAGTCTACAAAAATATCATTAAAAAGTACCTAAAAGAAAGCTGATATTTCTAATACTGGACAAAATAAACAAAAAGACACAAAGAACTAAGTGGTTATTATATGTAGTTCACAGTGGTATAGAGCTGAATATGCTGGGAAATTAAAATTATTTGGTGGATATAGATTTAAAATTTTAATATATTCTAGCTAAGATAGAAGTTAAAAAGAAAATTGTGGCATTAAATGTATATATTAGAAAACAAAGAAAAGCTAAAAATAAATTAACTATTAGTCCATCTGATAAAGCAGAAAAAAAAGTAATGAGAATTTTAAAAATAATAAAGACAAGAAAATAATTTAAAAATAAATGCACAATAAAGGGATATTTTACTGCAATATTAAAGATACACAGATATTACAAACACCATTATAACAATACTTTGACACTACTACTACTAATAATAATAATATGGGCAAATTCCTGGGGAAAATTATTAAATGCAAACAATGATAAAAACGTGTAAAGAGACAAACTTATATAAAGTAGAAATAAATTAATAATGTAGAATATTCTCACAAAATAAACCAAAAAACTCAGTAGATTCACTGTTGAATGCTTTCATATTTTTAGGACATGTAAGCAAAGGTAAACTTAAACAAACTCTTTTTTTTTGCTTTTTAGGGCTGCCGCACCTGTGGCATATGGAAGTTCCAAGTCTCGAATCAGAGCTACAGCTGCTGGCCTATGACACAGCTGAGGCAACGCAGGGTCCAAGCCATGTCTGTGACTTATGCCACAGGTCACAACAATGCCAGAACCCCGACCACTGAGTGAGTGAGGCAGGGATTGAATCCTCAATAGTCAGGTTTGTGCTGCTATGCCACAACAGGAACTCCCTACAAACTCTTTAATGGGATAAAATATAGGGGATGGTTTGTAACTTATTCTGTAAAGCCAAAAAGAACTTGCTTTTGACACTAGACAAGAACCAACTACCATCCAAACATTTTCACGAAAATAAATGGCAATTAAATAAAATTTAGCAAATGAGATGCATGAAATGCAATGATGTACACAAAAGAATAATACATCATGAACAAATAGGATATATTCCAGGAAAGCACATGTAGTCCATTACTGAAAAAAGTCAGAAAGAAAAGAGTAGCCCCTGACAGCCAGAAACTCTCCTGTCACTATTGGTTAGGCCTCCTCAATGTTGTTAGAAGTTGGCCTGGTGGACACAGTTAAGCTGTTGTGTGCTATTTAACATAAATATTTTCATAGAACACAAGTATCAGACAAGACCACTCTATGGCCACAAGGAACAAGTAAAATATCAGATTGTTTCACTATCAGTGCTGAAACAGACAAAATTATAAACATTGTCTAAATCACAAAAATGACTACACATTCCTGTATGCTGGTTAATATGAATGACAATTCATATTAACTACTTTTTCAATCTTGGCTGTAGCTTTGCCTTATTACTCTTAGATCTTCTGTCTTCTTAACCCTCAAGTTGCTAAAACCCCAAGATATTTACTGTCATGGAAAGATTGTTATGTTCATGGGGATCTGACTTATAGAATCATGTCATAAAAATATCTTGTGGTTTTCATTATTCAAAAAGAAAAGTTGTGGTTTTCATTATTCAAAAAGAAAACTATTATCCCAATGCATTTCAATATCTCTAAATAAAACTATTTCTGTGGTTTCTTTTTTGTAAAGCAGGATGATTTGCTTCATGGCATTATAGTGGTGTTTAGGATGCTATTATATCTGTTCCTGCTAAAGTTGCTGGTAAGCTTAAGCTTATTGGAAAAGATTCTCCAGTTTAAATGCACCTCTGATAGCACTTTTTCCTTACCAAGTTGCTAGGGATGATATGAAGAATAATTAAATTTAAAAACATGGTTTTCTTGCCTGAAAGAATAGTGTAATATTTGGCATCATTAGTATTCTAGTGCTAGAAAGAAGACCTCTTAGATATAGTTACTTCAAATGATTTATCTGCATGTGCCCATTTGCAATTCTGATATGACTTGGACAGGAGAACTGATAATATAAGACATTAGAGCATCTGGAAGTAGACCAAACTGTAAGTAAAGGAAATTGCCTATTTTTATGGATGACACTTATGCTATGTTTTTTATATAAGTAAAGCACTCAAGAGACACTGACATGGTCCTAAAACATTTTTAAACTATAGATGATTCTATAAAATACCACTCCTGGATTAAAAACCCTAGGTCAAACAAAACTACACTTTAGGTTTCCATTTTTAACCTGGAATAGAATAGAAGAGAGACTTTTAAAATAATGGGCAAGAATAAAACAGGGCTTTTAGGTACTTATCTTTTTAGGCTTATGATAACACATAAACACATATCATTCCCAGGAAGAGGAAAACGTCATTTTAAACCAAGGATGAGTCACTCACTCAACATTCCCTCCACTGTTATGAGCCTGGAGATATAAAACAATATCCATTTTCCCAAAGTTTTGTGTTAATCACAGGCTACTGTAAATTATTTCCATAATCAAGAACAGAAAAAGAGATATTGTTGTTAACAGAATAAATCAAAGAACACTATGGAATTCTAATTATTTTTTGTTGAGTTATTTGTTCTTATATTTCATTAGTCAATAACAGTATGTATTTTGTAAGCACTAAATACAAGAAAAATGAAGCACAGTTATTTGCATATTTTTGCTTTTGTCCCTAATTTAAATTGTTTGAGGGTAGTCATTGGAAGTGAGGGTTTTGTGTGTGTCTGTGTGTGTCTGTGTATTTATGCACATGTGCACATACAAATGCAAATCTAAATGTTTACTCAGAAGTTTAACATCTCAATAAAAAATCATTTGAAAAGCAGTGGCAACTTATATTTACTTCACTTCTGTTATTCTTTTGCTTTTTCTGACAGTTTTCCTCTCACATTTTTTGTTAGCTTTAATTAAGTTTTCTCCTTAGACCTGAAAGAAAACAAAACAAAAAATTGCAGGCTCAGTAAATTTTCTCAGAGCATACACAATTTGATCAGTTACTGCCTAGTGTCCATGTTGGTAATAAATGTTTAAATGCTTTTAAAGCAATTTTGCCTGATTAGTAATTAGTAGGTCAAAAAAATGGACTAAATGTTTTAGTGCTATGATTCCCAAACTTCTTGGGAGTGTAAGAATTTCCTGAAACACAAAAAATGCAGGCTCAGTGCTTTCACAATAGGTAATGAAAGAGACATGAAAGAAACTAACCCTGGTAATCTGTATTTTTAACATAAAATACTGTATTTCAAACATAAAATACTGTATTTCTCAGCATAATCGAGGATTTTGCAATGCAGACTCTCAAAGCCACATTCTACACTTACTAACTCAAAATCTGCATACTAACAAGCTATCAAGATAAATCCTATACTCATTAAAAACTAAAAAAATAATCTTTATCATATTCTTTCACTAATATTAGATAAGTGAAACCTTTTAATTAGTTTCATGCCCAAAGGGCCTGTATTATTTTTCTACTTTATATGAAATAATGCCATACAGAACAACTAGTTTCATCTTCCCAGGTTACAAATCCAAAATCTAAGACCATGGTATATTATTCCGATAAGTAAATGGGTCTTGATATCTAGTCTCCTATTCTTATTTTCTTCAAAGTTTTTTTGTTTTGTTTTGTTTTTTGTTGGTGGTGGGTTTTGTGTGTGTATGTTCTTTACAATGCTCTCTGATCGTAGCCTAATATTCTGCTATGTGATATTGTTTGCCATTTTCATGATACTTCTATTATTTCATAATATTCTTATATGTTCATTTATTAATGCTCTGATTCACTCAAGTAACATACTGAACTCCTACTGATAGCCATTTCATATCACTCATCATTAAAGCTAGTATCACATACACCAGTCTTTGATTATTGAGGACTTGGGATAGGAACATAACCCCATCAATATATGCCAAATAAAATCCTGTAAACCATTAAAAGTACTATTCAGTTGTAATTTTCTTCCCAGTGTATTATCCACCAATTGAGCCAAGAAGGGATTGCTGTTGCCCTAAACCTCCTTTGAAAACATTTGCATTAATTTTCTATCCCTGCTATAACAAGTAAACACCAGTTCTGAAGCTTAAAGCTATACACATTTTTTTTTTTTTTTCTCTCACTGAAGGTCAAAAACATAAATCAAGGAGCTAGCAGGGCTGGGTTCCTTCTGAAGCCTTCAGAAGATATGTTGTCTTGCCTTTTCCAGCTTCCAGAGGCTGCCTGCATTCCTTGACTCAACATCCAGTCCACCTTTGTTCTTCTGCGGTGACATCTCTTACTGTTGACTGGCCCTTCTGTCTCCCTCTGATAAATACCCTTATATTACATCGGGCCCATCTGGATAATTTCCTCAGCTCAAGACCTTTAATTCTAGTTGCAAGGTTCCTTTTGTCATTTATGGTAATTAACATATGCATAGGTATCAGGGATTAGGATGTGGATATCTTTAGAGGGCCATTACTCAGTACCACAATGTCTATACTTGTCATGGTATTTATCACTAATACCATATTAGAAATGTATTGTGTATTAGGAAGAAGGCAAAGAAAGACTAGAAAAAAAACAAATATAGACAAAGTTAGAAAATCAAATTAAGAATCAAATGAGGATATTAAGTGGTTAAGCTTTGATAGTTAAATATTGAGAGTTTTGGTTTTCTTAAGTGTAGGCTTCTTGTTAGGTTAACATGGATGTAATAGGAATTATTATTATTATATATTTTTTTACCCAGTCCTATATTGTTCTTATGGAAAATAGCAAGTAATGGTGCCACACACGCCATTTTGGTTTTTTGTCAAATTGCTTCTTTCTGACCAATATTTTATTCCAAAATGAAGCTGTGCTGTTGACTGCCTCGTAATCATAGTAATTGGATGGAGGTAGGACCCATGATCCAAACCTGACTGATTATACTTTTCTTAAAGTAGCTGAGGGAAAGACCTTTCCTTTCTGGAGGCTAAGCTCAAAGTTTATGAGATCCTTGTGGGAAAAGCCAAGGCAGAGGGCCTAATTCTATGCTTCCCTTTCCTTTTTCTTTCATATTAAAGAAAATTACTGTCTGTCTGTCCATCTACTATCTATCTACCTACCTACCTACCTACTTACCTACCTATTATCTAATCTATCATTCTTATATGGATGCATATATAAGTAGCAGTGTATGTACATAAGTTCTGTATCTCAAACTTTTTATTAAAAATATTTTCCTTACTTATTCTCTATTTATCCATATTGCCATATTTAAAGAATGAGCGCTGGCAAAATTTATTATTTTTTCTTATATTCTAACACTGACATAAAACATTTCAATGGGATACTAATCCTGGTTACCCCATTACCTAGAATACAAACTGTTTATGGCATTTAATCAAGAGTTTCACGGGACCTTGGAAGACTTAAGGCATATTCATACATACATATATATATATATGTATTTATATTTATATACACATATATAAATGGATGATACACAAATACAGAAAGTCAAATACACACACACACACACATATATACAAAATAAGAACTGTATACATGTATTTCTTCAGCTTTGTCCAAATATATTTTTGCAGTAGAACATTCTAACTCTTGGTGAGAAGAATGATTTAATAGTATTCCATTATTCTCTATCTAAATGAAATCACATTGTTTCCCTTTTAGAGCATTACTTAGGCAGTCTGACTTCCTCTGTCTTCCCCGATATTCATTCTACTTAGGATGACTCAAAGAAATCACAAAAGTTATTGATCTATCATAATATTTGTGTTCCTTAGTATGCATGGACTAGAAAGAAATGAGAAGTTAGCTATCTATATTGACCTTCTGGAGGACATTGTTGCCATAAATGCATCATTTAAATATTGCAACAACAGGGTAGGTCAAGCTTAAATGAAAAGCTGCTAAGTGACTCAGATAAAAGTATGCAGCCTGGGAGTTCCTGCTGCGGCACAGTGGAAACAAATCTGACTAGTATCCATGAAGATGAGGGCTTGATCCCTGGCCTTGCTCAGTCGGTCAGGAATCCGGTGTTGCTGTGAGCTGTGGTGTAGGCCGACAGCTATAGCTCTGATTTGACTCGTAGCCTGGGAACTTCCATATGCCATGGGTAGCCCTAAAAAAGTAAAAGGTATGCAGCCTAATATGAAGTTTTCTTTCAACTATGTCTAATTTTCATGTATAAAATACTACTTTTTTTTTTTTTTTTTTTTTTTTAAGGTGGGCTAGAGCACAAGAACCACAAATGTTTTAAAACTACCAGGGGGTAAAAATATTAATTAGTAGCATTGCCTTGTGAACTACTTAACAAGGTTATAAATTAAATTAGCATTGCAGTTTAAATATTAGGGAAAACAATGTGTTTTATTTACCAAAGCAAATAACATGTCATTAAGTAAAGTGTCTGACATGTTGAATAATAAAAGTTTTTTGGCCCATTTCAGAGAAATGCATTTTAGGTATGGAATAGAATGGCAACCTCTGGGGAAGGGCAGCATGGCTCACTACCTGTTAAAGGGAAAAATGAAGCCTAGCTCTTTACTGAGCAGTAAGATGCAAAATGCCTGATGCACAGTTGCATAGGAATTCATGCTTAACAAGAAATAATTTTATAAAACTAGATTTTGCCATCTAGGTCTTACATCTCATAGAACTGGAAATGATTTATTATTGATAGTTTACCTTAAATTCTCAGATTAATGAAGAGTTACAAGTTTCTGAATATAATAGGAATGAATTAAGAAGTTTGCAAATATGAAATAGGAAGTTTGAGTGCTCCAATTTTAGTATGACACATTTATGTATTACTTGGCGGCGGGGGGGGAGATGTACATTAATTTTTGACAATGAAGTCATCCTGACCATAACTGTAGATAAATTAACTAATCACTTCAGGTTGTGAGTCAGATTCTCAGAATGTTTTGCAACATTTATTAAAGCATGTAATTTTAAGACAGTAGTTTGTAATGTTCAGAGAGCCCACAATACACAAAAATACAATGATTACATACATATATCAACTATTATATCCATTATCACATTCACAATTGCTTTGCCTGATTGAGTGGTTGAGAGCATTAAAAATATTATTTTAAAAGCTTGAATGTTAGAGAAAAGAGAAATTAGACCTGACATAGTGAAATTTTCTATCAGCCTCCAAAGATGAATTTGTACTTTCACTAACAATAAATGCTACGTGTTTTTCAGCTAGTAGTATTTTGGCATAAGCTTTCTTTCTGTATTTGACTCTTAATTCACCCAGGTAATGTTCCCAAGATTCCATGTTTCAGTATCAGGTTTGAATGTCACTCTTGCCAGTTCTTATAGGATCTGAAAAAAGAAACTATAAAAAAGTTTTGTTTTGTTTTGTTTTGTTTAAGATAAGGCTTTGTGTACCCTTCCAGCGTATTCATTTGCCTAAAGTTTGAAAGATATACTAACTACTTTACTTTCTACTGGTTCCCACGGTCTAAGGCCACGTAATTTTTGTCACTGCAATGATAGTACTAAATCTATTTGTGTAACATGTTCTCACTCAATCTTAAAAATACAACTTTGTTTCAACACTTCTTTCAGGAATCAATGAATGTTTCTCATTGCCATCTTATCACAAGTTTGAGAAATTTTGTCACCAAATATCCATTGTGTGCTAATATTCTATCAAATTACTCTGTGTATTTTCCATCTATAGATTTATGCAACTGTAATTATAACTAGTTATCATTATAGCTTTTCAATCACATGCTATCTTCCACTTATAAAATAGACATTAAGCAGTTATATAGTTATACTGTGTTATGTATGAAATTTATTCTCCTTTCAATTGTGTGCATCTTGACATCAGCAGTTATGTCATATAAATTAATCTCTATTTCCTAATCTGCACAACAAAATGAATGCTAGAACAATGTAAGCATGTAAATATCTTAAATTTAAATAACAAATGTTCTTGGAGAGTAGTTAAACTTTAAAAAATATATTCAAGGACAAATATGAGATTGAGGTTATGCAACAATTTTATAATATTTAAAATATACTTTTAAAGTATACTTTCATTCACAGTTGATTTGCATTGTATAGTCTTTTGCTGCTCAGTTGAATGTAGAAGCTGAGAACTCTATTTCAGTTCTGGAATCTTAATTTATATTCCATTTAAGAATCAATTCACATTAATATCCAACATGTATAAACAGCTCTTATAACTTAACTTCAAAAAACCAAACAAGCCAATTAAAAAAATGGACAGAAGAACTGAATAGGCATTTTTTCCAAAGAGGAAATGAAGATGGCCAACAGGCACATGAAAAGATTCTCAACGTTGCTAAGCATCAGGGAAATGTAAATCAAATCCACAATGAGACAGCACCCCCATCTGTCAGAATGGCTACTATCAAAAAATAACAAATGTTAGTTAGTAAGGATATGGAGACAAAGGAAACCTCATATGCTGCTGTTGGGAATAAAAACTGGCATGCCCCTGTGGAAAAAAGTATTATGGTTCCTTGAAAAACTAAAAATAGAATTATCATACATATGACCAGCAATTCCACTCCTGGGTATATTTCAAAAAAAAAAAAAAAAAAAAAAAAACAACCAAAAACAAAACAAAACCAAAAATAAAATAAACAAATAAAAAACCCCAGTAATTAAAAAAGATACATGCACCCTAATGTTCAGAGCAGCATTATTTACAATAGTCATGACATAGAAACAACCTAAGTGTCTATTAACAGATGAGTGGATAAAGAAGATGCCATATATACACACAATGGAATATTACTCAGCTATAAAAAGAACATAATTTTGCCACGTGCTGCAACAACATAGATTTGGAGGACATTATGCTAAGAGAAATAACACAGAGAATGACAAGTGTCATATAATATAACTCATACGTGGAATCTAAAATATACAACAAACTAGTGAATGGCACACACAAGAAAAGCAGACTCATAAGAACAAACTAGTGGTTACCAGTAGAGAAGGGGAGAGAGGCCCTATAAGAGTGGGGAAGTGAGAGGCACAAACTACCAGATATAAGACAGGCTCAGAGAGGGAGCAAGATGACAGAGGAATAAGAGGTCATGCTCACCTTCTCCCTCAAACACATCAAAAAAACACATCAACATGTAAGATGACTTGCACAGAACATCAACTGAATGCTGGCAAAAGAACTTAAACCTCCAAAAAGGGCAAGAAACTCTTGACATAACTGGGTAGAACAAAAGAAAAAAAAAAAAAAGAGAGAGAGAAAAAAAAGGAATCAGGACTGCACTAGCATTCCTGAGAGGGAGCTGTGAAGGACAAAAGAAACCCACATCCTGGGAAGCCGCCTAACTGACTGAAAGACCAGCCAAGTCAGAGGATCATCAAAGTTGCCGAGAAAAGTGCAGCAGCTGGACTGAGAAAGGCAAAGCAGAGTGAGAGCTGCATAGATCATCTGAACCATCCCAGACACCACAGCCTGAGATGTTTGGGTGGGGGCTGGATGCTGAGACTTAGGCTCCTCAGGTCAGTCCAGAGGAGAGGACTGGGTTGATGGGGTGAAGATAGCCTAAGGGGCTAAGGAACAGTGCATCGTGGGCAGGGGAGCAGTATGCTATGGGCTGGGGAGTGAAACGCCAAGGCAGGTGGAACCTGGGAGAAGGTCTGGGCCAACAGGAGAGGGAAGGTGCCATTGCTGGGGAGGGCAAGAGAAGGAGGGGCAGACCGCCATAGGACTCTCCTTGCTCCTGAACATGCATGTGCATGCTTGCAGGCTCTCAGAGGGTGGGGAGGCTCTGGTTCAGGCTATGGGGGCTCTGGTGCAGTTTACAGACAGCAAGAAGCCTCTTGCTCATTTAGGGGAGACTGGGTACTTCCTGTGCAGGCTCCCAGTGGCCAGGCACCTTTTGTGTGGGCTAAGGGCACCATGGGGCTAAGTGTGATGTGGTGCCTCTTGCACAATCTACAGGTGGCAGGGATATATTGCAGTGGTCATCTTGGAGGCCAGAGGGAGACATGGCTTGCCAGCACTGGGGGCCTGTAAGTGGGCTCCACCTGGGACCCCAGTCACCTCAGGGGTTGACAAACAAGAAAAAAGGAGGACACTGCAACCAAGCACCATATGCTCACTGTTGCTCTCACTCCCCTGGGAACACACTCACCCTGCAGCTGCCACTGCCAAATGCTCTGGGCAGTACCCAGACACTTGGTTACTGTGCCTTCCCAAGACCCTACAACTAGGAGCAGCTGCATGGACTAAGTGGGACAAGGTGCTTCTTGGGTGGTTTGCAGGTGGCAGAGGCAAACCACTGCAGTTAACTCTGACTTCAGAGATGGGCATGGCCCACCACAACTGAAAAATCATTTGCAGCCCCAACCAACTCAAAGAGCACCACAGAGAAGGACAATGTGACGGAACACCAACTGTTGTTGCTCTCGCTCCCCTGGGAGCACACCTGTCTTGCTGCTGGCACTGCCAAAGGCTCTGGGCCATGCACAGATGCTTGATCACTGTCCCTTCCCAGGAACTGCAAATAGGAGCAGCTTTTGCAGCACCTCCTGTGAGGGCTAAGCAGGATGAAGTGTTTCTTGTATGGTCTACAGGAGTCAGGGGCACATCATCACAGTTATCTCTAGCTCCAGAGGGGGAGTGGCTTGCCACCTAGGAGTCCATGAAGAGTCACCACTTGCAGCCCCATTCACCTCAATGGCACCACAGAGGAGGGCACTGTAACCAAACACCACCTGTTGGTGCTCTCGAACCCGAGAGCACACCTACCCTGCTGCTGCCACTGCTCAATGTTCCAGGCAGTACCCACACGACTGATCTCTGTCATTTCCTAGACTTCTACAGCTAGGAGGAGCCTGTGCAGCACCTCCTATTTGGGCAACGTGAGATGGGCTGCTTCATGCAAGGTCTAGAGGTGGAGAGGCAAATGACCACAGTTATCCTGACTCCAGAGGCTGTCATGGACTGCTACCACCAGGGGTTCCTGAACAGGCATCACCTGTGGTTCCAATCATCTCAGAGGAGGGTATTGCAATCAAACACTAGCTGTTGTTGCTCTCTGCTGGAAACACACTCACCCTGCTGCTGCTACTGCCAAATGCTCTGGTTACCTTGTAGATCTGCCTAGAGCTCATTACCACTTCTAGGGCCCTGTAGCGAGGAGTAGCCTGTGCCACCTTCCTGCAGGTCCTCGCTGTTATTGAGAGCCCAATGACCAAGCACTCACTGCTGACCCTATCCATTGCCTCCTTCTGGCTGAAAACACACTGAGCATCCTGAGGATAATAGCCTGCTCACACCAAAGAAAGAGACAGCAAATATTCAAACTTCCACACCAAAAATAAATAGGAATCCCCCCCCAAAATACAAAGGGATGCTCTTGCCTAGAAGTAGCCTTACAAGGCTACAGTTTGGCTTCCCAAGAACTCACTGAAAAAGAAAAACACAAGCAAGACGAAGAAGCTCAGAAACCATTCCCAGTTAAAGGAACAGGAGCATTCACCTAAAGCAGTGAACAATGAAATAGACCTCTTCAGCCTGACAGTCAGTTCAAAAGAGAGACAGTGAAAATACTGAAGGAATTAAGGCTGAATATCAAAGAATTAAGAGAAGATATGAACAGTAATGCAGATTCCTTTAAAAAGGAACTAGAAAATATAAGGGGGAGCCAAGAAAAATTAGAAAATTCATTTGCAGAGAATGCAAGCTGAGCTAAAGGGAATAAAGAGCAGAATGAATAATGCAGAGGAATGAATTAGCAACATGGAAGATAGAATAATGGAAATCACCCAATCAGGACAGCAGACAGAAAACCAAATGAAGAAAAACATGAAAGCAATATAAGAGACCTATGGGATAATATATAGTGGGCAAATATATGCATAAAAGGAATTCCAGAAGGAGAAGAAAAAGAAAAGGGGATTGAAATTACATTTGAAGAAATTATGTCTGAAAACATTTCAGATCTAAAGGACACTGATATCAAGATACAGGAAGCACAGACGGCCCCAAACAAGTTGAGCCCAAACAGGCCCACACCAAGACATATTAAAATAAAAATGGCAAAAGTTGAAGATAAAGAGAGGATTCTAAAGGTAGTAAGAGAAAAGCAAAGCAGTAATTATAAGGGAACCCCCATAAGGCTATCAGCTGATTTCTCTACAGAAACACTACAGGCCAAGAACGGAGTGGAAAGATATATTTAAAGTGCTGAAAGGAAAAAATTTGCAACCTGGAACATTCTATCCAGCAAGAATGCCATTTAAAGTAGAAGGGGAAATAAAGAATTTCTCCGACAAACAAAAGCTAAAAGAGTACAATAATACAAAACCCACTCTAAAAGAAAAACTGAAAGGGCTTCTCTAATTAAAAAAAAAAAAAAGTAAGAAGAATTAGGATGGAGGAAACCACAATTGGAAAGCAATCACTTAAATAAGCCAGCACACAGATCTAAACATGAAGACGCCAAAAAAAAAAAAAAAAAAAAAAAAAAAAAAAAAAAAAGACATCAAAATCACACAATGTGGGGAAGGAAAGTAAGAAAATAGATTCTTTTTTTTATTTTAATGATGTGTTTGAGCCTGTATGACTATCAGGCTAAAAAGCAAGTAGATATACAAACAGGTTATCATACTTAAAAAATAGGACAACCACAAATCAAAACTAAACATAACTTTCACAAAAACTGAAAAGTACTCAAGCATAAAATAAATGGAAACCATCCAAACCAAGAAAGAAGAGAAATATAGAATCAACTGGAAAACAAGGTTTAAAATGGCAATAAATAAACATCTATCAATAATTACCTTAAATGTCAATAGACTGAACACTCCAATCAAAAGACACAGAGTGGCAGACTGGATAAAAAAGAAAAAATCTTCAATCTGCTGTCTACAAGAAACTCACCTTAGGGCAAAGGACACCTATAGATCGAAAGTGAGGAGATAGAAAAAGATATTTCATGCCAATGGACAAGACAGGAAAGCAGGAGGTGCAACACTCATATCAGACAAAATAGACTTTAAAATGAAGGCCATAAAGACAAAGAAGGACACTATTTAATGGTTAAAGAATCCATTCAAGAAGACGATATTACAATCGTCAATACATATGCCCCTAACATTGAAGCACCCAGATAACTACAACAAATACTAACAGACATAAAAGGAAAAATTGATGAGAATACAATCATAGGAAGAGACTTTAACACCCCACTCACATCAATGGATAGATACTCTAGACAGAAAATCAAAAAGGCAACAGAGAACCTGAAGGACACAATAGAAAAGTTAGACAATTTACATTTTCAGGACATTATACCCTTAAAAATCAGAATACACATTCTTCTCAAATGCACATGGAACATTCTCAAGAATTAATTACGTGGTGGGGCACATAGCTAACCTCAACAAATTTAAGAGTACAGAAATTATTTCAAGTATCTTTCAAGTATCTTCTATGACCACAATGGCATGAAACTAGAAATCAACCATAAGAAAAGAAATGAGAAAAACCTTACCACTTGGAGACTAAACAACATGCTACCTAAAAAACCAATGGGTCAATGAGTAAATCAATAAGGAAATTAAAAACCACCTTGAGACAAATGATAATGAAGACACAATCATTCAAATATATGGCATGACACAAAAGCAGTGCTCTAGAGGGAAATTCATAGCAACACAGGCCTTTCCCAATAAAAATCTCAAATCGAGGAGTTCCTGTCATGGCTCAGTTGTTAATGAATCCAACTAGGAACCATGAGGTTGCAGGTTCGATCCCTGGCCTTGCTCTGTGGGTTAAGGACCCGGCGTTGCCATGAGCTGTGCTGTAGGTTGCAGATGTGGCTCAGATCCCGCATTGCTGTGGCTGTGGTGTAGGCCTGTGGCTACAGCTCTGATTCGACCCCTAGCTTGGGAACCTCCATATGCTGCGGGAGCGGCCCAAGAAAATGGCAAAAAGACAAAAAAGAAAAAATCTCAAATTGACAACTTAACACACCATCTAAATGAATTAGAAAAAGAAGAACAAACAAAACCTAAAGTCAGCATAAGGAAGGAAATCATAAAAATCCCAGAGGAAATCAATAAAATAGAGATTCAAAAAACAATAGACAAAATCAATCAAACCAAGAGCTTGTTCTTTGAGAAGGTAAACAAAATTGACAAACCTCTGACTAGACTCACTAAGAAGAGGAGAGAAAAAAATAAATAAACAAAATAAGAAATGAAAAAGAAGTTACAGCAGATACTACAGAAATACAAACAACCATGAAAGATAACTATCAACAATTGTATGTTAACAAATTTGACAACCTAGGAAAAACGGACAACTTTCTAGAGACTTACAGCTTGCCAAAACCGAATCAAGAAGAAATAGACCAACTGAAAAGAGAGATCACTAGAAATGAAATTGAACATGGCATAAAAACACTCCTTACAAATAAAAGTCCAGCACCAGATGGCGTCACAGGTGAATTCTACCAAACATACAAAGAGGAACTTATACCCATTCTCCTTAAACATTTTCAAAAGGTTGAAGAAGGAACACACCCAAAGACATTCTATGACACCACCATCACCCTAATTCCAAAACCAGACAAAGATACCACCAAAAGAGAAAACTACTGACCAATATCTTTGATGAATATAGACACAAAAATTCTCAATAAAATTTTAGCCCTCTGAATACAGCAACTCGTGAAAAAGAACATACATCACAACCAGGTGGGATTCATCCCAGGTGCACAAGGATGATTCAACATACGCAAATCAATCAATGTCATACATCACATTAACAGAAGAAAACTCAAAAACCACATGATCATCTCAATAGATGCAGAAAATCATTTGACAAAGTACAACATCCATTCATGATCAAAACTCTTATCAAAGTGGGTATAGAGGGAAAATACCTTAACATAATAAAGCCATTTACGACAAACCCACAGCAAATATAATACTTAATAGAGAAAGGCTGAAAGCATTCCCACTAAAATATGAAACAAGAAAAGGATGTCCACTCTCTCCACTGTTATTCAACATAGTACTGGAAGTCCTAGTCACAGAAATCAGACAAACAAAAGAAATAAAAGGCATCCAAATAAGAAGAGAAGAGGTAAAACTGTCACTGTATGCAGATGACATTGTATTATACACAGAAAACCCTAAGGACTCAACCCAAAAACTACTTGAACTGATCAACAAATTCAGCAAAGCAGCAGGATATGACTAACATTCAGAAATCATTCGCATTTCTGTATATTAACAATGAAACATTGGAAAAAACTGTAATTGCAATGTATACATGTAAGGATAACCTGACCCCCTTGCGGTACAGTGGGAAAGTAAAAAAAATTTAAAAAAAAAAATTAAAAAAAGAAAAAAAAAAAAGAATACAAAAATACCTTTTAAAATTGTACCCCCAAAAATCAAATACTTGGGAAAACACCTGACTAAAGAAGTGAAAGACTTACATGCTGAGAACTGTAAATCATTAATCAAAGACATTAACGAGGATTCAAAAAAGTGGAAAGATATTCTGCGGGGAGCTGAGAAAATACAAGATGCCGAGGAAGGGTGCTTGCTTGAACGGTACAACTCCAGGGCAGTCTCCTAATAAAAAAAAAGAGGCCTGCCTGCAGGGCACAGTTCCGAGGACAGGCCCCAGAAGACAATAAGGCTCGCCTGCTGACATAGGTGGAAAACTAAATTTCCCAGGAAATAATTTCCATTTTGTGTTGCTGAGTGGGGATTGTTCCATGGATAACTTAGTCTTTTCTGTTATTCACTTGCTATTCAGTTTTTCTCAGTCTTTCCTGATTATTTACTTATTATTCTTATTTCCCATTATTATTGTCCTGTGGTGATTTGTGACTTAACAAAATTACAACAATAGTATATAATAAAAATTTCATCCTGAAGAACTTTTCCCCTATTTAAATCCAACTTAGTTAAAACATAGTGTTTATCTATTAACTAGTTATATAGTAAACTTTAGAGTTAGGATTTTAATGAGGTCCATAGAAGTTAGCCATATCTTATCCAAAAAAACCTAGCTGTGAGTTTTGTCTTTGATTTTAAAAGCCTTTTAGTGATATCTAATTTAATTAAGTTGGTTTATATTTACTTACACTATCTCCCTGCCATAACACTTTGAAGATAAGCACCAGTCTACAAATAAAGTTTGTAAATGCTAAATTCTTGTGTTTTATGGCCTCTTCAAAGTACTAAGTTTAGTTAAGATAGAGATCTTAAAACAGGATGCATAGCTGCTATACCACGTAATAGTTAACCAATGTACTTTTAACACTGTAATGTAATCTATAGTGAAAAACTGTCTATATAATCAACCACTGTTGCCAATAAAGTTTGAGCAGTCCAGCGCCCTGAAAGAAGGGACAAAGAGGCTGTCTCCGTAACTGTACATTTGCCGACGCCGCATCCCTCTCTGATCGGGAAGTGCACGCTCCCTGGCTGCCGGAGCTGGCCTCTGGCAATATTCCATGCTCCTGGGTTGGAAAAATTAACTTTGTAAAAATGGCCATATTACCCACAGCAATCTACAGATTCAATACAATCCCTATCAAATTACCCATGACATTTTTCACAAAACTAAAACAAACGATCCAAAAATTTATATGGATGGAACCACAAAAGACCCAGAATTGCCAAAGCAATCCTGAGGAACAAAAACCAAGCAGGAGACATAACTCTCCCAGACTTCAGGCAATATTATAAACCCACAGTCATCAAGACAGTGTGGTACTGGTACCAAAGCAGATATACAGACCAATGGAACAGAATAAAGAACCCATAAATAAACCCCAACATCTAGAGTCACTTAATCTTTGACAAAGGAGGCAGGAACATAAAATGGGAAAAGGACAGTTTATTCAGTAAGAATTGATGGGAAACCTGAACAGCTGCATGCAAATCAATGAAACTGGAACACACCTTCACACCATACACAAAAATAAACTCAAAAAGGCTTGAAGATTTAAATTTAAGACAAGACACCATCAAACTCCTGGAAGAGAACATAGGCAAAACATTCTCTGACATCAACCTTATGAGTATTTTCTCAGGTCAGTCTCCTAGAGCAACAGAAATAAAAGCAAAAATAAACCAATGGGACATAATCAAACTGACAAGCTTTTGCACAGCAAAGGAAACCAAAAAGAAAACAAAAAGACAACTTACAGAATGGGAGAAAATAGTGTCAAATGATGCAACTGACAAGGGCCTAATCTCTAAAATATACAAACAATTTATACAACTCAACAGCAAAAAAAGCTGCACACACACACACACACACACACACACAAAAGACAGGCTCAAAGATGTATTATAAAACACAGAGAATATGGCCAATATTTTGTAAAAACTAAAAATGGAAAGTAACCTTTAAAATTGTACAAAAAAATCAATCCATAAAGAGCAGTCTATTTTTTATTTTGTTTAATTTCAAATTAGAGTTTTCATATCTGTTTTCATTTAGGATTACCAAAATATGGAATGGAACATATTTTAATACAAAATTTTGAACCCAGTATTCAAACTCAAATATACCACCTTTCCAAACTCTTTAGTAAGATACTTTTTCTACTCTTGCTCTAACCATCCATCTTACTTTAATACTTCCTTATTTTAATTTATATTTCTTTCTGCTCCATACCCTTCCTGTCTCTCATATTATCAAGTCCACCTCCAAATTTATAATGTCATTATGAAATCTGAAATAAGATCTAAAACAAGTAGCACTTTTAAGTTCCATAAACATTTTTACTGGCACAACAACATAAATAATATTAAAAGCCACGCAACAAGCTAAGCACATTTCTTTGTCAGAAGCTTAACTCAATAATGCACACATGATGTAAACTTCTGATTCCAATGTTCTTTGATAAAAGATTCAAGTACAAATTCACACATTACTTTGGAGATCCTTGAATTCAGTTATTCAGTGATAATTAGTTCCTCTTGTCTTTTAGACTATTGTCCCCAGGAAAAAAAATAGATTACATAACAAGTTCCCTGGGATATATAATTTTCAAGCTCAAAAAAATATATTTTGCAGTTTTCCCTCACATTAGTAGTTATTACCTTTCATTAGTAGACAAGTGGATATACAGTAATAAATTCCTGACTTCAAGCTCTGTGTTCTGTGCTTATTAATGTCTTCATTTTCCATGTTTTTAATAGTAGCTTTATTCAAAATATCAAAAAATGAGTTGAAATATTAGCAGAATGGTCACTAATAAAATTGTTTAAAATTTTTATAATTACTCATAATATGTACAAAAATAACATTGCTGGATTAAACAGTAAAATATACAGTTACTATATATTATTTTACATTCACTTTCTTAATCTTTTGACTTTCTATGAGGTGCATGTGTCATCAAGGGTGAAAATTACATTAGGACAATGAGCTTCCAGGCATTTTACTTTGTTTTTTGTTTGCTCACAGAGAGGAAATCTTGAATAGGACATTTATTTCTAGTTGGGTACCTTCTCTGCTAAAGTTTAAAACAATCAGAAAAACAAAATGAAACTCTCATTGGGTTATTACAGACAATGTAAAAATCACTGGATTTATATGGTATTTAAAACATAAGGATTCTTTTCACACAATGAAGTTTATGAAAAGAGGAAATGTTGGCTCATGGAAAAGAGATGAATGAATACAATATGACTTCTGTTGGAGGGATTTATGATATATATTTAGCATCTTGGATAACATAATAAATCACTGTCACAGTCAATGTGAAAAATACATTAGCTGCCATTTGTTTTTCATCAGTCTATCTGGGTCCTTTTCAGATGTCATTTTCAAGATTTATACACCAGTTTTATTTCATATTATAAAAAGTCTATTACTGATTATAGAGGAACTCTCAAACATGACATTACTTTTAAAAAATTTTGAGACTGCTCACATGCATACTACCAGCTTCAGTGTGAAATCACTGAAAAAAAAAAAAAAGAATTCAATGCCAATGAATCCAAAGAGAACACAAATAATGATAAATGCAAGTCATCACAAATCCTTCTGTAGCTGAATATCATATATTGACATGTTCTATTTAGATAGCACTGACAGATTGAGCTCAAACATTTCATTTAATTCTGTAGAAGCCCATGCCCATTACATGTTATGTATATTGGGAAATCCACTGACAGTTTTCTATGTCCTGCGCTGCTGTGTATGCATCAGTACTGTATAGGATCATAAACTTCTAGTGGTTTTATTCTGTCAACAGGGTATTAATGTTTATATATATCAAGACATGTTATAATTAGCTTTGTTAATGGAGATGAAGAAAAAGAAGACCAAAACTAAGAACACATTTATAGTTCAAAATCATTTAGGAAAATCTCTTTTATCCAAACTATAAATGGAAATGTATAAAAGTCTTCTTGCTGATTAGTTATAAAAACTCAAATATTTGGGTAGAATTGGCTAGAAAGAATATAGTACAAAGAAATGGATACAAACAAGTGCTTTCACGTATCTTTCTATTGTTAAATAATTAATATTTTACTAACTTGCTCCCTGCTTCATTTGAGAGGCAGAGGATTTTTACAAAATCAATTCAAGCATTAAAGATAATTTTCTAAGCCCAAGTTTTTCATTCATTCTCATTATTATCGAATTGATTTTAATATGCTGCTGATTTAAATATTTTAGAGCAGCTATCATGTTAATCTTTAATAATTTATTTATTACATATGTATCAGATAGATGACAAATTTATTTAAAATTAGGGGAGTTTGATATACTATATAGATTAATAAAATAATGACAATTTTTGATTATATTTTCTTTTTAAAAGTTATTTAAAATGTTTTTAGTTGCACATTTAAAATGCTATACTAAATAAGATTTTTTTCCCCATGAGTAATCAAAGAGGAATTTAGAATTTGAATCTTGCCCATTCAAACTGATTTAAGGTGAGGATCTGCCCTTGGTCCTCTAGTGCATTTACATTAACACAAAAATTACATTTAAAAATGTTGTGTCCTCTTCTACCAAGTTAAATCAATGTGACTGCATTTTCCCTGAAGGCCAACATAAATGCAAGAATGCAATTTTAGGTGTGAAGGACCTCTATAAACAATATTCTACTTCCAGTTTCAGGAAGACGAAACCAAAAGATTGAATATGGTAACCTTCTGAACATCTTAATTACTTTTATATAAAAGGGATGATTTCTGTAGTGAACATTATATAATTCATTAAGATTAACATATGAAATAGAACAACAGCCCTAACATCTGTGCACAAGTACTGATGACAAAAGGAAAATAACATATTTGTATATATACACAAATAAATACATGTATACTTATATTTGTATTTTACTAAGTGTCCCACCACATGACCTATTACTTCAACATGCATTTTTCTAAAGGTGAAGCAGACTCCAATCTCGCACCTGAGAGATTAAATGCAAATATTGTCACGAGCATCACTACAATATTTAATTCCATCACTCAGAAATCCTATGCCAATTTGGAAACTGAAAAGACACAAACGTTCAGAGCTTGAAAGGGACTCAATAGTTAATATGGCCCAAAACACTGGTTTGTTTTGCACCATTTAACTTATTTTCTTCTTAGAACTTTCATGTCATGTGTTATTCAATTTAAAGGCAAAGAAACAAAGATGAATCTCAGAAAGTTCAAGTAACTGGCACAAGGAGGCACATGAAGTAACAGGTGTGTTATTGTGTTATTTAAGGCCAGTTCAGTTGTATTCCAGAAGTACATTTTGCTACTGTAGCTACCATTCTATATCCATGCCTATGAAAAGTATTGCCCAAATCATCTCACTTACACATTTGTCAAGAAAAAATACAAATGGCCAATAAGCAAGCACAAGAAAAAATGTTCAACATTGCTAGTTATTAGAGAAATCTAAATCAAAGTTATAATGAGGTACCACCTCACAGTGGTCAGAATGGCCATCATTAAAATACCTACAAATAAATGCTGGAGAGAATGTGGAGAAAAGACAACCCTCCCACAATATTGAGGGGAATGTAAGTTGGTACAGCTGCTGTGGAAAACAGGAACACGACACTGTAAATCAACTATACTTCAGTACTTTTTTTTTTTAAAGAATTAAAACTGGTAGAGCTAGAAGGAACTTTTAAGATCAGTTACCTGATCCCTGTTGTTTTACAGATGAAAAACCTAAGGTCAAATAAGTCATAGGATATTTCTAAGATAAAACATCTTTTAAAACCAGAGGCAGACCTAGAAAGCAGAACAAACAATGGAAGTTCTAGGTACAGCAGAAATGTCTTTCAAAGACCATTTTCATCATATGGATAAACAAATAATTTAAACAGAAATCAAGTAAAACACCTATATGCTGCACCTTATAAGGTAAATTTTGCTCAAAGTTTCATTCACATGCCACATACAGACTTTATTACTATTCTCTCTTGCCAGGTTTGACATTTTTTCCACTACATTTATAGTCTTTGTTCTCAAAGCAAATGTAAAGATAATGTATCCAAAATATCACTGGCAATGTTCTTCTTAAAAAAGGAAGTAAATGTTTTCTTTCAGATATTTTATTCTATTCTTGAGCTTACTTTCTCAGTAAATTATTAAAAACCTACCAAAGATCCTGGCTATAATTGAAGAGGCATGACAACTCAAAGTGGAATGTGGTGGGTAATTGAGGATTAAGCTCTATATTGGATATGGAGAACCTTCCAGAGAAGGTTCAATGAAAATGTGGCTCTGGCTATTTACATGCAGACTGGGAACTTCCACAAGCTGCAGGTAATTAATTGCTAGGTCTTGTGAAGACTAGCAACTGGAAAGACATGGCTGGTAGCAGTATAAGGACAGAAAAAGTTGTCTGATGAAAGATGCTGCAAAGAAAGTTATTGTGCTTTATAGTTCAACATGGCACCCATGGTTGGGATAAGGTATTATTGGTATTTATATATCTCTACTGTCTTAATAAGGAACAGATGACTGGAGGAGTGTTTGGGTATCTTGCCACACTGGAATTGCTGGATACACATAATATATGACAATGCACTTGGAGAGCTTAAGCACTTTCTCAGAATGTAGACAGTTGTAATCCCTTGAGGAAGCCCAGTACTTTGCAGGGTGCTGATATTTGCATAACACCAGGGAGTATTTTTCCATAAAAACCATGGATTATGCAACTCTGACCTTCCTGAGAGTTGATATACAAAGGAGTACATAGTATCAGTGTGACTTATAAAGCCATCTATATTATTATGGAACCCCAGGAAATATACAAAGTTGCATAAAAACTATGTGCATTTTTAATACCTTACCATTACAAAATATAAATAATATAATTGGTTATTAAATTTAATAATGTTATTATGCTTTGGTCACTATAACCAAATATTAGAAGAAAATGTTTATTTCTGCATTACAAGTAAGAATTACATAATTACATTCTATGCACAGTAGAAATTACAGTATAAATGCAAGCTTCGGTACCTCTGAAAATAGGAAAACAAACAAAAAACTATAATGAAAGCTTAAGGACGCTGGGCACTATTAAGAGACATAAACTAAATTTCCTACATCATCCTGTGTTCCTGATAATTAACCTAGGTTCCAAACAACTGAAAGGAAATATTACTAACATTAAATGTGTTTTTTTTTGTTTTTGTTGTTTGTTTGTTTTGCCTTTTCTAGGCTGCTCCCACAGCTTATGGAGGTTCCCAGGCTAGGGTCTAATAGGAGGGGTAGCCACTGGCCTACGCCAGAGCCACAGCAATGCCAGATCTGAGCCACGACTGCAACCCACACCACAGCTCACTGCAACACTGGATCCTTAACCCACTGAGCAAGGCCAGGGATTGAACCCGCAACCTCATGGTTCTTAGTTGGATTCGTTAACCTGAGCCACGACGGGAACCTCAATGTGTCGTTTTTACTACATATTTTATAAGAAAAACTCAGAGTTTCAAATTTGTTAAAAAACATAGTTTTTTGAGTACAATCATATTTATTCTGTGTAGTATTCTTTCCTCTTTTTGTTTTTCAATCTTATTTCTAATCTACTAAATTTTTTAGCCCAAATAGTTGCAATAATCCTATGTGCTTTGATTATTGAAAACACTTCTCTACTTCAATGTCACTTATGATATATCTGAATGTTCTTTTAAAAACCTAGAAGGAAATGAAAAATATTATTTACACACTTTCCTAAATTTGTTTAACTGTAAAATTATTATTAGCCTTTATGTTTATTTTGCTTTGATATTTATATAACATCTAATAAGATGAAATATTTTATGAAATATTTGTTACCATAACTATTATTTGTAATAACAGATTATGTAATTTTAGTACTGTGACTTTTAACCAATAGTTCTCAACTCAGTATCCACTTTTTATAATTTCTAAATTTGAAAATCGGAAAAAAGAAGAAAAAATAAAGATATTTTATTTTATTAAATCATGACTAAATACATTTCCCCCAAATCTCTATGCTATGAAGTTACAGGTAAGAAATTGATAACATACTTACATTTATATCACAGTCTCTTAGTTTATTCCTTTCTCATTTGACAGGCTTATGCATTGTTACAAATTCCTTTTTAATAAAATTAAAGAATGAGACATATGGATTTTGACTTGAATGTCTCAGTGTTAAAAGTTTATTATACAATGTAATTTTCTACTTTCCATATTCAACAAAATTCCACATTTTGGGATAATCCCAAAAGTCTGAGAAATAAAGTTTCACTATATAATAACTGTTTTATTATTATTATATTATTATTACTGGCATTTATAGGAATACTATCATATATCCTCAATAAATAATGAACATTCCTTTATATTTCTAGCTACAGATCTAATTCCTTATAATAGCTAATTATTCTTTTATTTTTTGCATGAGAAACAAATTTGTTTTTACAACCAAAAACATTGTTGTAACAAATTCCCTCATGCATACTTCCCTATGCTCTCCCCTATTACTAAAAAGTAGATAACAAATACTGAAACATATGGGATAAGGAATTAATTAATTTTAATTGTCTTTTTTCCTGATTACTCCGTTGAGAGGTAAAATGCATACTCTGTTTGCCCAATAATGGATACAAAAGACTTTTATATTCCCTAGCATTCCTATGAACACAATCATAAAATGAGGAAATTTTATTTATTGTTTTTTTTATTTCTTGACTCTCTGTGACTTTTGAACTCCATTTCATTTATTTTATTTAATTACTTTTTTGGCTATACCTGCAGCATATGTAAGCTCCTGAGCCAGGGACTGAATTTAAGCCACAGCTGTGCCAGCTTCAATCAGACTCAACCCACTGTGCCATGGCTGGAACTCCCTGAATTCAATTTTAAATGCATACTTTTCACTGGAAATTTCCCTTTCGTGAACTATCTGCTAACACTTGTCCTGAATTTTCTTTTTTTTATATTAAACTGTGTAAGCTCAATACTTCCTGGTTTTCAATATTTCATCAGCTATTTTGTAACTCTCCACCCTCTCACGAGACTTTTTGTTGTTCCTTTAAATATGTGTTTCTTGTTTGCTCTTTAAATTTTTACTTTCATGTAACAAAATATATCCATATTTTCATTTTTGACTTTTGGGATTCATGCCTTTCTTTAGAAAAATACACTCATGTTTAATTTTATATTTTAGATTAGTTACTTGATTTTAATTCATAATCTTTCTAAATTAGTATTTAAATTTGATCAATGTAGAAGACTACCTCTATATTTTCCAGATCATTTCAGAATACATCAAAATTTCATCTGTATCATAAATGCATTTTTTTCATGCAAATATTTTCATTGTGGTAAATATCATAATATTGTGATTAAAGCGATTTTATGGAAGGCTTACTCTCTGGTAGCTATGTCCTTTCATTGCTGTTCTTATTTTTAAATACTTTTTCTTAGTATTTCTGCTTATACTTTTCATTAGATAAATAACTGAGAACGCAATGTTCACAGAATTTCTATTATATGCTAGGTACTTTTCTACATACTGTAGATATGCATAATTAAGATCAACAATGGAAATGTAAAAGAAGTTGACAGAATCAGTGTCAACAGCACCGCTTTAACTGCATCCCTTAGATGCTGATAGGCTTCATCTTTAACATGGTTTCATAGAAATTATGCAATTTTATTTTGCATTTCCATTCTGACCAAGGGATCTCTAACAGTAACTCTCATTACTGTCTATTTTTTCTGTTGTATTCATAAAAGTCTTTGAAAAAAAGCATGCTGAAGTTTAATTTGTGACTTTATATGACCAAATTTGTTAAATGCCCCACAGCACTTGAAAAGAAAGTATAATTTCATTATCATAATTTTAAGTTTCATACACATTTATAAGTTTTTTTCAGTTCTTCCGTAATTTTACTAAGTTTTGTTCATTTGATCATTTGGATCATTTGAGATGACAGGTGCATGAATTTTGGCTATCTATACCACTTATAATATTTTCTATTCGTGTTAAATGCTCATTGGATTATTTTGAAACATTAAGCTACTGTTTTCATGTTTCACATGTACTCTTTCTGACAGTCTCATTTTCTTTCCAGATGCTATATCTTTTTACTTTTTAAAATATTAATTCAAAGGGGTTTTGTTTGTGTTTTCTGTTCCCCATTGATAAATGTGGGAGATTTTTTTTCAGACCCAGTAATGGGCACTCTTACTGAAGGATATGCACTATTCTAGCTTCTGGCTTTACAGACTGAAGACTCTCTTCAATGTGGTTACCAGAAAAGATTCAAAATATGGCTTCAATACATAATTACCATTCCTCAAAATCAAGTCTCATCAAGAACACTTGATAGTTTTAAGATGGAATCTAGTCTTTTGAGCTTCTCCTTATTAGCTATCTGAAACCTTTATTACTCTGTGTGCTCTTGTGTAGCACAATTAAATTTCTGCAGCTATATTATCCCATAAGGGTGAAACTCTGGAAAGAAGCATTTGCTGGATATTTTTCATATTTGGGAAGCCGTATAGTTACTCCTTTTGGAATCTTATATCCACACACAGTTTTCCACATTCATTCACAATTCAGAAACAGTAAGAAATTGTCCTAATTTCCTTATTCTCAGATCTCTGTTTCCTAAATGCCAACAGTCTTCTTCTTGTACGGGTGTGTAGTTGGTAGCAAGATTGTGATTGCTGTAGAGTCAATTTACATCCATAGTAAATTTATTTAATTTATATTTATTGAGAATTTTTTTTTCTTTTTGCCTCTTTGGCCTCAATAGAAAGACAAAATCTATAAGATAGAAAACCAGCATATGAGTTCCATATTAGATTTACAGCTATTTTACTGTTCCATTTCCTTAGAGTCAATACCAAAATAGAATAAAAACACTGCAACGGCTTTGGCTCAGTAAGTTCAAGCTTTCTATACTTTGAAAAGTATATAAATCTATATCTATGCAGTTGTATGTGGTAAAGGTGTCAAAAAGTGGATTATAGTTATGATGTATTTTGTTATAACATTTTAATGAATGCAAACACATAACTAAAACTATATCTTCTTGAAAATGAGGAAGACACATATTTCATGTGCAATAAATTCACAGTATTGAATGACTGACTGACATCCTCAAATATCATCTATTATTGAATAGTTTAATGATGCTTTGAAGCCAAAGAATGACAAAAATTAAATATCAACTGAAGTTGGGGGAATTTCTATGTATAAATGAAAAGAAAATGATGATATATAGAGGCTCCAAAGTTAATTATTATGGGTGTTCCTAAGATTTTAGTCATTTTTAGATTCTGCTGAAAGAAAATAAAGGACACTTATGAGAAAAAGAAAAAAAATAAAACGTGTAGTTAGCCAAACAAGATAGTGTAGGTCATTTTATACTTAGCTGTATAATACATCAAAATAATTCATAATTGTTTCTTCTTCTTTGAATTATGCCTGTTGCCAATAGTTTTATTTAAGTAGATGTTTGTAATCACAGCAAAATAAGTTAATTCTATTTCTTATATAAAACATCTTGGTTAAAAGCAAATACATATGACTAAACTTCACACTAAACTCTATAAAGAGACAAATATAATTTGGGAAACTCATCTTGGCAAGTTCGAATTTATTCAATCCAATCACTTAGTGAGCAACTCTAGGGGACAGAAGCCTATGTATGATCCCACAAAGGATACAAACTTTAGTAACTGGCCATCCATTTCTTCAATGTAAGGATAATCAACGAATAACTGAAACATCTCCGAATTAATTAGAATACAAGACAGGCTTCAAATTGAAGAAATCAATGAAAAAGATGATACAAATTCACAGAATCAAAAGAGTACAAAAGGAAAAACTCAAGAAAACATTCTTGCTTGTGTGAACTTACCTTTTAACAACAAACCTACAAAAAGAGAAGTAAACTTTCCAAACATTTCAAAATTGATTATAGCTATTATAACTTTAGAACCTTGACCTTTTGAAGCATAAGACTAGAACTCTAAAGCAAATATTTTCTGAATAGTGATGAAATCAAGCAGAACACCCTATGGGGCCATCCTGGGACATCCCCCCTTGTCATCTACTTACCTCTTGTCTGTTAAAAAAAATAAACTTTAGCCAAATAATAAATTTAATCACAGTAGTATGAAAATGCAGAAGCAAAGCAAAGCAGTCAAATAAGACTAAATGATAATACTTCAATTATTGAACAAACACAGATTGTTAGTTTATCCTCAAGAGCTATCTATAGACAATATCCTGAGCCACATCCTTGAGCTGTTTTGCAGATACTAAAACCTCCACAGGTGGAACAATTTAAATGATGACCAGACTGTAGCCACGACATAAGCCATTACATCTTACACAATTCCAAGAACTGGCCTCAAGTAGACTGGAGCAAATCAGGCCTTGCTAAAGATTAACTGTACTTAAAACAATCAAGAGGACACTAATCAGACCACCACATGACCAATTTCATGATGACTGTCAGGGCTGCTTGTGCTGATCTACATATACATAGCCCCCTTCTTCCACACATACATCCCTGAAATTCCCCTTTAAAAGCTCACAGCCCCTGATGAGCAGTCAGGAATTGGCTTTTGAACATGAGTCCACTTTCTCCCCAGGTTAGTGGTCTCATGAATGAAGTAAACTTTTTTTTCCAACCAACAACTGTCGCTTTTGAGCAGCTAACAGCAGGAACTGAGTAACAGTGAAAATATGTGTATTTCCACAAAATTATAAAGAACTTGAATCAATTTTGTGGTTATATTATTAACTCTATAATATGAATAATATAACCTGATTTATATGTAAATACCACCCATATAAAAATAACTGCCCATTTATTGTGAACTCATACTGCTTTTAACTGGAAAAGATGTCATCAGTGAAAAAGAAAAGACAGCAGACAATGCGATTATGGCAATAGATAATAGTCTTAGCCACAGCTGCTATAACAAATTACCATAACATGACAGTATATAAATGATAAAAATTTATTTCTTACAGTTCTGGAGACTGGGAAGTCCACAATCAAGGTGCCAGCATAGTAGGTTTCTTCAAAAGTGCCTTCTCTTGGCTTAGTAGGTGGTTACCTACTAAGTGTGCTCACTTCTTTGTGCCTGAAAGGTGGGGGGTTGGGAGGAGAGCAATTTGGAATCACTTTCTCTTCTTATAAAGGCATGAATCCCACTATGGAGCCCTACCTTCATGATTCCATCTAAGCCTAATTATCTCTCAAAAGCCCCACCTCCAAATATCATCATGTTGAAGGCAGGGCTTGTTTAAAAAAAGAAGGGAAAAAAAAAAGAGTGTCTTATGATCCATTTATGCAAGGATTAAGTAGCAACCTACTATAGTCACCCAAGGACAGTGTACTCTGAAGGGAATTCAGGATATAGAAAAATAGGATAAAGCATTTTGTGTTTTGGATATATGGCCTCTAAATAGTTAAGATGCATATATAAGGAAGAATTTCAATGACCTCAGATTCTCATATCTTCCCATACCTAGAAAAACAGTAAAATAATTAACTTGAGATGTCTGTTGTTTGTGATTAGCAGTAATCTTTTACTAAGATGTATGCTTGACCACATGTATACCCCAGCCAAAAAATATATATACTTATATATTTATATTTATACAGGCTTCCCCTATACCTCTTAGAGCTATAGAGGCTATCTCCTGAACTATAGTCCTCAGTAACATCACTGAATAAAACTGAAACTCACCCCTCTTACATTGTGTAATTTTCTCTAAGTCTATTGGTTTCAATATATGAATAGGGGGGTGTTGGGTAGGGGAAGGGTGTGCACAAAAATAGCAAATAAAAAAAAACAATGGCAGGTCAATTGCCTACTGGTATAGACAACCTGGTATAGAACAGAAAAAAGCAAGGAAGGAGAAAAGTAATTTTTATATAAATATTCAGTTTTAGTACACTTGATCAACATCAGTAACACAAAAATACTTAGCTATTCCTGATGATAAATTTTATAAGGTAGCTATCAAGGGGCTTAGTTAGTATTTAGTCATTATCAAAGAAAATGATATATAGCATTTAGTGACTGTGACCTTTCTTCTTCAATTTTGAGTCTATAGTTTTAATTAATGTGCCAGGAGAGGTTAGGGGAACATTCCATATGTGCAATAAGACCTTTCAAACCTAGAGATTTAGGAGGTTTCTTTGGCAAAAGTCCTAAGTCTGACTTCAAGTTATTTCCCCTCCCTCAGAAACAAAATGACCCTACCAGTAGCTCAATTTCAGTTGATCTCATTACAAAACTGACTTTTGCCAAATGTACCTACATAACTGATCGAGACAGTCCAGACAGTTCAACCCACACTCATGATCCATTTCCACAGCCATGTTCTCCATAAAGAGTGTCCTTAATCTGCCCAAGCCTTAGAGTGTGAGTTCTGTGCCCTGAGCATAAAGGGCAAGTCTGTTTCAGTTTGCAATATGTGGAACTGAGGCTAAAATAACTACAGCAGACACCACTGGGTTTTACCTTAGCTAAAAATCAGTCATCCAGACCCTGGCATTTTGTGAAAATTCTGTTAGTTAAGGATTCCAAAGAACCAGAAGATTTGGTTTTGTATCAGGCAGTGGAGTAGGGATAAACCCTATTCCCCTTACTGCCATGCCACCTTATCGCCTCAAAGGATTGATGTCACTTTCTCACATAAAGCCAAGAAGCTGAAGGGATAAGCTGGACACAGTCATCACCAGACCACTCGTTTGGGGGGCCTTTTCTAACTTTTTAGCCATAGATTCCACTTGACTCAAAAAGTAAGATTCACCAGATTTCCATGGCTGATGAATCCAACTGAACAAGATTTCATTAGTAAGCTGCATATCAGAAAAGCCTATTAGCTAGTAGCCCTTTCAAAATCCCAACTCCAAGTCACTCAAGGTTACCTGCCAGTAAGTGGTTCATCCTTGTGGATGAAGCCTCCCTTTGAAAAAGTTCCAATCAGCAAAACCATCACCAACAAATCGACTGGAACTCATGCTAAATCCTAATAAACATAGTAGTGGTAAAAGGCAGGTAAGTTTGCCCCATTAACTCACTTATGTATTCAGCTTTTCTCTTGCCTCATGATCCCTTTGTCACTTATGAGATGGGAAACTACAGGCATCCAAAATAAATTCTTAAGATACATTTATATGTAGATATAATAAAACAATACAAAGTCATTTAATCCTCTTTCATATTTATTCACTGTAATTTTTGCTCTATCCTACAGGTTATGTTCAGCATTTCTAAGTATACATTCAGAGGTCCCAGGTGATCCTTTTATATTCTAGATAGGGACTGGGAAGTACCTAGGGCTTGGAATAGATGATTTGGGGTCAAATTGTGGGCAGGGACTTAGCAGCTTCAGAGATTATTTTTTTCCTCCTTGCCTCCTCACCTGTTCACCTTCCAGTACCTAGACAGTACTCAAACTCAAGGATTCTTTCTATCTTCCCTTCCCCATGATTCCTATACTATGATCCTACATTCCATGGCACCATCACCCATTTCTATGCCCGTAGGTGGGCCAGAGACCTTTCTTGGCTGTCTGTTTCCAAGAGAACTATAAACCTTTGAATCCCTCCCATCCCTAAAATTACAGCACATTTGGATGACTGTATGGGGACTTCAGTCTTTGAAGTCCTAATCCTTAAATCTCCTAATCCTTAAAGCTTCTGAGATCAGGATAGAAGCAAAATAAGGAATAAAGGGAAACATGGAAAATGTCTCCATTCCTGAAATAAATTTGGTTCATCAAAGCCCCACCCGCTTTCGGGACTCCTGGATTTTGTTCCCACTGCTTAGAGGAAAGAGCAAAAACTAAAAGCACTGTGTGGGCTTCTTGTTTCAACCTTAGTTCTATAACATGACTTCAACTACCTTCCCAATTCTTCCTATAGGCAAGAGAGTAGAGAAAAATGTATTTCCCAATAGATCAAGCACTTTTCAACTTATCAACTATCTATTTACATTGACGCACAGGGCACTAATCTTTTCTTTCTGAGGTCATGTTTGTGCAACTATGTCTCATCTTTTTGTCTCCAAAACTTTTAATTAATGTATTTATCCTGACAGGAAACACAAAACTTCTGGTTCATAGGGACAAGTCAATTATTCACTTAACAGGGTATCTTAGCATCTGTTCCCTACGCCCCAGGTCTCTGCAGGACAATGTGTTGAGGGTGACACATGTAAGGGGACTTGTACTATAGCACAAGAACTATAGATGCATGCCTCAGATCAGGAATGAGGTATTAGAACTGAAGGGGAATAAATTATTCTCAGTTCTGGGTGGGTGAGTAGTGATAAAGGGATAACAAAAGCCTTTTTTAAAAAATCTCAGTTTGAATTTATTTTAGTGGACCATGTACTTGTGTTTTCAATGTCCATTCCTTTCCCTTTCTTCATGACTTTAAAATGCTGGGCAGATAATCACTCTCCCTTAATGGGTCAGAGGTGGCAGCACAGTTCCAAGGGTAGATTCAGATAAAGCTATGATAACCATGTTAATATTTGGCTAAGGAAGCACAGTTTATTTCAAATATAGTATATGACTTCTTTTAAAGGCAGCTTTTGCTTTAAATAGTTTGCACATAAGCTAAATCATATTCAAAGACTCCTATTTTGTTAGTATGTGAGGTTACTTTATGTCATGTTCATGAAGCAAATAAAAATAGTCTATTTTTATCAATAACCATATTATGATGACAAGATGACCATGCCTTGCCATATAGCTGACATTGGGAACATCAGAGAGGAGAGGAAGCAAGAATCAGAGTTTTTGATAGCACACTGAGATACTGCTTTCCAACTTATGATACATAATATTATTTTACTTAATCCACAGTGAATTAGAGTTGATATTTGCAGTTGGTATGACACGTCAGTTCTCTGCAGATACCAAACTTGGTACAAGGAAGCAGGGAAATAAAACATTACATTTTCTCAGTGGAGAAAGTAGGATGATGGCCCTCTGTCAGGATACTGCATTACACTCAGGGGACACCACTTCTATAGAATAACATGTCAATCTTACGCATGGAGTTGTGTATTGAGGGGAACATTTTAACTACTGCTTACTGCATCAGTAAAACCATTAATTTTGATACTATTTAGTATTAGTTAATAATGTATAGTTGTCAGAAACATTCATATATGTCATTCCAGTGGCTGCATGTGAAGGTAAATTAAATGTGTTTGATTAGCAAATTATTGAATAGACATAAAATCATATCTATTGCTGTAATAGTTTTCTATTGTTGCTGTACCAAATTATATTCAAAACTTAATGGTATAAAATAATGTAAACATATTACATTACAGTTATGGAGGTCAGAAGTCCAAAATTAATCTTAAAGGGTTAAAGTCAAGATGCGGGCAAGCTGGTTCCTTCTGGAGGTCCCTCGCTTCTTCAGCTTCTAGAGACTGCTGCCTTTTTAAATTCCTGGCCACATCATTCTAATCTTTGCTTTTGTTTGCACATTGCCTTCTCTTTCATTGCCCCTCTTTATCTTCCTACTATTAGGTCATTTGTGATTATACTTAGGATGCAGTAGCAGGATAATCCCCATTTCAAGATCCTTAGTCACATGTGCAAAGTCTCTATTAGTTAACATATTCACAAGTTCTGGGAATGAGGACATGGACATATTTGGAGGGCCATTATCCAGCACACCACAATTGTGTGTTAGGGTATTTTATCAATGATATAGCTTCTTTATTTTATTTCCTAATAATCTGTGCTTTGAAGGAGATAACATAGTTAAAGCAATGTGTAAGGCTTGTTTATCCTACCAAATGATTACTGCTGTGTTCTGTTTTGAGAATGAACTGTGAGAATAAAAATGACAATTTTATTGAAGAATCATGCCTCTCTAATCATGCCAATGATTAATGTTCAGGTAGATTTCCCAAATTCATCCTCTATCTAAATTGTAACAAAAATAAAATTACAGTGGTATATTTGTATCACTGGACAGAATATGTACTGTACTGTTTGTTTGTTTTTTTTTAATTTGTTTTGGTTTCGAATGTATCATGAACTGGTCAGAAAATTTTAATTCACAGAATTTTTTATTAAAAGTTGGATATCTACTTTCTGTTCTTTTCATACCTATACTATTTCCTTATTTTAGTTTCTAAGAATATAATTTTAATACCCTATGAACTGATAAGACAGTTAAATGAAATGCCATATAGTGAGTCCTGCAGTCTGTTCCTAAGATTGCCTTCTCTTAATTTGCATGCAAACTCAGAAAACATGATTCATATGCATGTTGTAATTCCCATATCACTTAAAGGATATTAAACATATAATATTCACAAAATAATTTGATTTTCAATTAGAAAATTATCAGAGGTTAAGAAAATGGTTTAGCAACTTCTCTTCTAGTTAACTGACATTATCCATGTTGACTCAAATTTTCAAATAGATCCCACTTGAAGAAGTGTTTTTTATAAATGTAACAGTTTCAATTTTAATATTATAACTTTTTTTTCTCAACTCAAATATCTTGCTTGCTTAAAAATATAGTATACACTTGGAATAGACATTCTAAATTAATCATTGATAAGGTATGTTATTGTCTACATGGTGGCTTCAACTTATTTTCATTTATACTACTTTAATTTGTGCTCAGAAATCATAATGCAATTTTGTTCATACTATTTTTAATTAGCAAGTTGTATTATAATTTTTCTATTATTTGTGATATTCACAATAAAATCATTTTTATTGTGTATTTTGTTCTTAACTGATATTTCTGTGTAGGAAATAGAACAACCTAAGATCCAAATTGGATATTAGGGTATGCTTTTTCCTCTATTGGCATCAAGATGGCATGACTATCACTACTATACACAGAATGATTCTCGACCACATAGAAATTCAAAGTAAAGTTTAGTGCAATTTTCAAAGTCTAACAATATGCTTGTTTTCCATCCATTTAGTTAGACTGAAGTAACTAATTCTTCTTTATTTTCTGAATTGAGTAAGATTAAACAACATCACTATGAACAACCTGCTATTTATGCATTTGGTAATCACAACTTTAACCATTGTGAAGTACCAATTTCAACCTTAAAAGTTGTTTCATTATAATATGCTGCATAGGTAGGTTATCACAAAGATTTCACAAAAATAAATGATGCCGGTGTCACCTCTATTGTGCTATATCTGATTATCTGTTTCAATACTTTGTCCTCTGGCTATAGTTTTATGCTAATTTAGTCTTCCCATCCTATAGGATATATTTCTTGCCTTGTATTTAGAAACTGAAGAGGCGGCATACTTTGTGCACTGTAATACTAATTATTGCTTGTCTTTAAACATAAAATCAAAACCTAAAATGAACAATTCAAATGCCTACATACTGATAGAAGAGTACTTTAGTGGGTTTATAGCTACTGAGTATATTTTGAACTTCAAAAGAATAGTAGCAACTTAAATATTCCTTAAAAGCACTATAGCCTGACAAAGATACTCGGAATTCAAAGAAGGAAATTCTCTGAAATGCAGATCTTCATTGGCTAGGTGGGCTTTTTCATCTATCTGTTCTACAGACATAAGCATTAAATATTATCCACAAGTTAGTGAATAAAACTCAAAAAAGAGTGGTATAACAGCTTCCAAGAGCTATTCAAAAAGAACAAAAGTGGGAGGGACACTGAAAAGTAGAGTTCTGGTAAGAAACAGGATTATATGTTTTAAATATATCACATAAATTATTTTAAGACAATACATATGGATATATTCTAGCATGCACATTTTTAATGATGGCCATTATACCTGTAAAGAAAGTTCAAATTTATTTGAAATCATGGAAACAATAATCATCATAATTTATTATGTTACTAATTATATAAGTCTATACTTGAAATTTTCTATTTCAGTTAGTTAACTTATTGCTATTTAAATGGACCATAAATCTTAACATGAGGGGAGAGCAGGTCTTTAGAACATTTGATTCTGAATGAAAGTATTAAGAATTTTTTTTAAATTTTTTCAGAATTTACTTAATCATTCATTCATTCATTCATTCATATGATGCTTCGCTGTGGCATACAGTGGCTTGATCTGGGAACTCAGTTCCTAGACCAGGTACTAGAACTTAGGCTGCAGCAGTGGAAAATCTGAGTCCTAACCACTAGACCACCAGGAAACTCACAGAATTTATTTTTAAATCTTGGGAATATTCTTATAGACTGAATTGTGATCTTCTCCACCCTAATTCATATGCTGAAGCCCTAACTCCCAAGGGAACTTCATTTGGAGATAGATCTTTAGGGAGATAATTAAGGTTGAATAAGGTCAAGAATGGGGTTGTAATACTACAGGATGAGTGTCTTTATAAGAAGAGAAAGAGATACTAAAGGTCTCTCTCTCCATGTACGTACAGTGAAAAGGCCATACAAAGACACAGAAGTAAGACGGCCATGTACAAGCCAGGTAAACAACACCTTGATCTTGAACTTCTGGCTTCCAGAAATATTAGAACATAATTTTCTGTTGTTTAAGCATCACAGCCTGTAATACTTTGTTATGGCAGCCCAAGTGGACTAATACAGAAAACATACTATTAAAGATAATAATTCAAAAGTAAACTACAAGATCTAGTAAGCAAAAAGTCCTGCAGTTATATGAACTTGGGTGTAAGGAGCTGAATAATCTCTAGTTCTCTGTAATTTATCTTCTTATAGCAAAAACTTCTATTTTCATATCTTATATTATCTACCTTAAGATAAAGCCAGCTTTTCCAGTTCTTAACGTGTTCATTTAGCTTGTCCTAATTCTTCCTTAGTTAACAGAATTTTTGGAAGAGAAGCAGTCTATAGCATAACATTAAGTCATAGGGTCTTCTGGACCAAAGACATTCTCTATCTCCCACTATGGGAACAAACTCATCTTACCTTTTCATTTATTATTGCTTCATATTTTCGCTACCTTTCTGACATGTCAGTGACTCTAAAACAAGATGTGCTATAGAAAATTGGGATGCTCCATTTAGAAGTAGGTGAAATGCATGGCATCAGAGGTAAAGGTTTTGAAAGGAAATGGTTTCAAGACTCTGCGGGGCAGACTCACTTTGCCACTCATTCTGTGTAATGTTGGCATGGGAAGTCCCTCTTAAAACTCAACCCATCCACAACATTTATATAGATATTGAGGCCAGGTTTTGATCTGAAGGTTTTCCAAACCTGCCTGAGATTTTTATCTTCGACTGTCTCTTCTCAGGAATCAGCTCATGGTAGAAGGAACCAAGAATTTATGTTTTCACTAAGCAACCATACATCTCTCTCTCTTTCTAATAAAGCTTCTACCCACTCCTCCTAAAAGTCTTATTATAAGTTGAGTAGGTCATCTGGTTCTTTACCTAGTATATTTTTCATTTATAAAAAAAATAAACTCTTAAGATCTGGTTTTTGAAATTGAATATCTCAAGTTATTACATCTCATACAGAAATTTTTCACATCAAATTAGCCACCTAAACCCAATTTTTCTCTAATTTTGAAATTCAGTTAATTTTGTTTAACATTTAAAAAAATCCCTTTCACTTTGATTCCTGCTACACTCATTTTCTCCTGTCAGTAGAGAATAGAAAACATCCTTGATGATGACTGAACAAAAAAAGAACTTCAGGCAATCATTTATAAATTTCTATGCATGGTGGAGATATGGACATGAGTTAAGTATCTCAGAATTTTACTATGCTTATTTATTTAGTCTTTATACTTATGATTTTTGTGTTTTAGTTTTGGCACAGTAATCATACGCATACAGTATAATTGTATGTGTCTAAAATATTACAATGGGAGGAACTAGGGCGAATGTTTTACAAGAAAAGTCATGATTTGACATTAAAAGTAAATTTTATTGAGCATTTATTATGTATAAGGACAATTACATAAACTCACGAAGTCTCTGCAAGTTAAGCACTGTGATCTTCATTTTATAGCAAGAGTAACAGTGTCTTAGAGGATTAAATGACTTGCCCACATTCATACAGCTAGTCTAGACAGGGCTTAAGGACAAAACCCATTCTCTTCTCATTATATAATATGTCTTTCAACTCTTTTAAAAATCCTTTAAAAATACCTATTTTGCTGTTTTCTGTATGCTATTTTCGTAACTCCCTCCAGTATACTGGGAGGTAGACAATACCTCAAATTTTAAAATGCATTATGATGGAGCTTAGAATGATAAAATCGCATACCTACCACAGGCTATTTATTAAATGGCAGGACTGTTTGACTGAAAATTTGATTCTTTTACTACAACACAGTGCGTCCTACTATAACTTCGTACAGATTTAATTCCAATGAGTAATCTCTCTCTAGTTTTAATATTCGTCCTAAAGAAAATATTGATAGATCTGCTTACTAATTTAGTAATTAAAATAGTCAAAATGGAAGAAAATTACTTACTTGTATGCAATTATAAAATATTAACACATCATTTGAAAAAAATATGATTTTTATATTCTTCAAAAGATTACTCAAAAGGAAAAACTATGTTTGACCTTATATATTCAGGAAAGTTAAATAATACCATTGAAATGGGATGAATTGTGTCTACCCCCAAATTTATAAACTGATATCCTAATCCCTGATAACTCAAAATATGACTTATTTAGAGATAGGTTCTTTAAGGAAGTGATTAAATTGAAATTATTAGAGTGGGCCCTAATCCAATATGGCCAGTGTCTGCATAAGAAGAGGCAATTAGGACACATAAACACACAGAAGTAAAACCATGTGGAGACACAGGGAAAAGATGGCCATTAGCAAGCCAAAGAGAGAAAAAAGCCTCACAGGAAACCGACTCTGTCAACACTTTTATCTCAGACTTCTGACTTCCAGAATTAAGAGAAAATATTTTTTTTTCTGGTTTAGACATCCAGTGTTTCATACTTTTTTTGGTATCCCTAGAACAACTACTTTTAAAATTTTATTCTGTCAGCAACATCTTCTCAGACCCACCTCTTAGAATATTGACAATAAAAACAAAAATAAACAAATGGGACCTAATCAAACTTAAAAGTTTCTACACAGCAAAGGAAACCCTAAACAAAATAAAAAGACAACCCACAGAATGGGAGAAAATCTTTGCAAACAAAGCAACTGAGAAGGGATTGATTGCCAAAATTTACAAACAACTTCTGCATCTCCATACCAAGAAAACAAACAACCCCATCAAAAATGGGCAGAAGATCAAAACAGACAGTTCTCCAAAGAAGACATACAGATGGCCAAGAAACACATGTAAAGATGTTTGTCATCACTATTAGAGAAATGCAAATCAAAACCACTCTGAGGTACCACCTTACACCAGCCAGAATCGCCATCATCCAAAAGTCTACAAACAATAAGTGCTGGAGAGGGTGTGGAGAAAAAGGAACCCTAGTACACTGTCAGTGGGATTGTAAATTGGTGCAACCACTGTGGAAAGCAGTATGGAGATGCCTCAGAAAACTAAACATAGAACTACCATTTGATCCAGCAATCCCATTCCTGGGCATCTATCCAGAGAAAACCACGACTCGCAAAGACACATGTACTCCGATATTCACTGCAGCATTATTTTCAATAGCCAAGACATGGAAACAACCTAAATGTCCATCGACAGAGGAGTGGATCAAGAAGAGGTGGTACATATAAACAATGGAATATTACTCAGCCATTAAAAGGAATGAAATACCAGCATTCTTAGCAACATGGATGAACCTAGAAGTTATCATGCTAAGTGAAATCAGCCATACAGTGAGACACCAACATCAAATGCTTTCACGGACATGTGGAATATGAAAAAAGGACAGACTGAACTTTGCAGAACAGATGCTGACTCACAGACATTGAAAAACTTATGGTCTCTGGAGGAGACAGTTTGGGGGGTGAGGGGATGTGCTTGAGTTATGGGCTGGAAATCCTGTGAAATTCGGTTATTATGATCACTATACAACTACAGATGTGGTAAATTCATTTGAGTAATAAAAAAAATTTTAAAAATAAAATTGCATATTACTCAAAAAATTTTATTCAGCTCACTTTCCCTCTAATCCTTAATATAAAAAAATTACACATCTGACTTCAAAAAGCACTAGTATTGCATTTACTCTTGAAAATGGAACCAACTGCATTTTCCAAACCCAAATTAGTTATCTTGTCAGAGACCAGAACAATGTGTGATCTGTTCATCAACTCACCTGTAGCAATCAGACACCTGCTAGAAACAGAGAATCTTATTTTCCATCTAAGGTGTGATGAATCTAGATTTTAAAAAGATCTCCCCAGTGATTCACACTCACAATAAAGTCTGAGAATCCTTGCTCTAGATTGACATCCACAGCCTTACAAATTATGAAACATCAAAATTTAGTTGAATTTCTATAAATGTGTTTAGTCTATATTTATAATTAATATTATTTTGTTATTAGTATTTAATCATTTGGGGGGATTTTCTGTGACTATATCTACTTGATCCTTTTGTCACCTGAAAGTGTAGTGGGAATCAAGAGAACAGACGATCTGAAGACTGTAGAGCCTACTCCACAAGGAACCTCCATGATCACATGACTCTGTTCATTAACTATAGCTGGGTGGTCATTATCACTATTATTCAATCAGTGTCCCCCCCCCCATTTTTTTGGCCTCACCTGTGGCATGAGGAATTTCCCGGGCCAGGAACAGAATCTGAGCCACAGCAGTGACAATACTGAATCCTTAACTGCTAGGCCACCAGGTAAGTCCCAAATAGGGATACTTTGAAAAGTGAAATTAGAGTTGTTCAGTACTTGAATAGGAGTCTGGGACAAAATTAAGGACTCTAACTGCCTGTAACTGCAACTGTGGCCAGTGAGAGATGTGTAGGTACTTCCAGACAGATATGGCAGAAGGGATGTTGTTCAAAAAGTGAATATGAGAAGTTCAGGGGGACTTTTAAAATTCATAAGGGCAAGTGGTTACTTTGTGGGTTTTTGCCTCCTTTACAACATCTAACTTGACAACAGTAAGAATCTATAACTTTCATGAGATCTTTCTGTTATGCTACTGCTACTCTGAAGTACTTCTATCCTACTCAGAACCTCTCATGAAAGTGGATGGAGAGTCACATCTAGCCATACATTTGTTTTATATAAATCAATGGAAAGTGCTATGATCTTCAAAATAGATTCCCTGGGAAATAAATGTCTTCATTTTCCTATGTAAAAATCAATAGTCCTTTTTCTGTTACTACAAGTGGGTAGAAGGATAGACTACTAATAACTAGGCTACATGTTAGGAAATCAGTACAGCTGACTGCTCGTGAATATAAAGTAGGTATCATTGGTCTGAGACAATAAAGTAGTGATGACATCAATAATAACAGAGAAGAATCTGTCTCATTTTACAGTGTGTGGCTATCTCTAGAACAATTAGTCCTGTTGATGTGACTTTGGACATTTCTCATTGCTTATTAAACAAATTCTAGTTTTATTTAGGTTGACATTGTGCCCAGACAAAAACAAAGCAATCCAATAAACAAATTTTTTTTTCCTCAGGTTCTTTGGTAACTACAGTTTTTTAAAACACATGTGCATGCACATGCATACACACACACACACACACACAGTCCAAGAAACATATAAAACAGCTACTAGGAGCAGCTATCATAGATTTTTATAAAGGGAATTAGTCACTCAGTTGTCATACATCTTTTCTCTTCCTCCCCATACTCTTCCAACTAGAATTCTAATGAATGGCATGTGGGCAGAAGTAAGGCACATCACTTCCATGTACAAAGCTGTGATTACAGCTCCAGGAGGATTAATGATCCTTTGTGTCTGGCTCACCACTTGAATGAGAACAATCCGAGGAAAAGTATCCAGGACTTTTAACAAAGCATTTATTTGTACCATGTTTCTCCGCCATGGTATATTTTTTGATACTTTGTATAGCAACCAGCAAAATTTTACGAAATGTGCTAAGAATGGGGAAACAGAAAGAGAACCTTTGATCCCTCATGAATTGTACAGCCATCTCACCTTCAAACAAACAAAAATCAAAAACAGGCCAAATTCTAGCACTTCCTCTATTCCAATAACCTTTTTCTGCTCTATCCAACTCTCAAGCAAGTGAAATTTCTAGTTCTATAATGTCTACGCACTCCTAATAAAGCAGTCAAATAAAAACTGGCTTGTAGCCATTGGATTCTTTCTATGTTTATAATGATCTTCACTGACAAGAAAAACTGAAGCAGCTAAATCTCCACATACAAAGTGACTTATTGCAAAATCATTAAAAATTTCTATTGTTTAGATGTATACGCTTGAAAAAAGGAAAATTTAGTGTATATATACACCTGAATATGTAGTATTCCTTTTTCTTATACATTTTCTTGCTCTACTTTAATTTGAGGAGTTGGAAACCAGGCAGTCCCAAAATAGCTTAAATGAATATTTTCATGTATCTGAATTTAAATGACCAGATAATCTTAAGTCAAAGGCAATAAAAAGAAGTATTTCAGCCCACATGTGGAAACCCTGTCTCTGTGGACTATGATATATCTTCACCTGAACTGTTTGAAAAGTCTCATTGATTTGAACAACCAAGAAATTCAATATTTGGGTAACTATTTATTTGTTTTTCTGTGTTTTAGTTTTAAGGATGATGCCCTTGAAACAACCCAAAATGCAAATATCTCTTAGCTTCCTCTCTATCCATAACCTTTTCTTACATACAGAAGTGAGTTACTGGGGTGTTAAAAATGCTGCCGATGGATATCTCAATAAAATTAAAACTAACATAAAAGTAGACCAACTGGTAAAAGGAATATTGACTTTCTCTTTATTGCCCATTTAACAATATGAAAGATAGTAAAATATAATTTTATGTTAGATAATGATAAGATTGTGTTCTACAACATTGTGTATTATGGCATGCTTTCCAGTCCTCTGCTTAATGTCTGCATATGAGAACTCACAACACATTTTCTTCATTAGTTGTGTATTTTCTAGCAAAAGTGACATTTATTCATCACTATTAGTAATTTTCTTTTACCAAATTATTATGTGTTACCAAGCATGTATACATACATAATACATTATAATCACTAAATAAGAAGCTGAGAGGAAATCAGGTTCTAGAAATGGCCGTATATGTTAATAAAGACTGTGTTTAGATGTACAGATAAAGGGAAAGCAGATGACATTAACCTCAGCTCTAAAGAAGGTGACTCTGGTGCAGGCCAGCAGCTACAGCTCCGATTAGACCCCTAGCCTGGGAACCTCCATATGCCGCGGGAGTGGCCCAAGAAATGGCAAAAGACAAAAAGATAAATAAATAAATTTAAAAAAATAAAGAAGGTGACACATTATTATGGTTTACTTAAACTTTTAAAATATTTATCTTCCATTTAATAACTCATTTTATATGTAGTTTTCTTTTAGATATTGCTTCTAGGTATTTTATTTATAATTGAAGGGGAAAATCATACTTTTCCACAGTGTCTTGATTGTTTCATTTTCCCCCAGTTAAACTGCATCATATATATCACACATCATTATTGCTGTGAACTGCAATTGCAACATTTAATATGGAAAAGACTCTTAGTTAAATCTCAGTTAGCTCTTCCTAGAAATTATCGATCTTTCTTTTAACCTTGTCAAAGCAATTTGGGTTTAGGATGAGGAAATGGGCTTATAAAACAAAGATGTTGATAGCACAATTAAAGTCTGTATAGCACATATTCTCAAATTAGAAGTGTGTTTAAGAATGATTGCCCTAGGCTTATAATAAATACGATTAGTGATATAATCATAAAGAAAAAAACTAATCTCTCATTTTATATGTGTGCAATTTGGTTCTATTACTCACACCGTCTGCTATATATCTTGTGTCATAACCCAAATAGCTTTAGTTTTAAGCAACTGAAAATATTAGTATTTTATATATTATTGTCATGTTTGTCAATTTTATTTTAATGATAGGCTATATTTCTCAGGAGTGAGATCCAGTTTTAAATTAAATATACATATAAATATTTGTCTTTCTATAGCTAGCTCAGTGACTTTAATATGAGACTATGCTTTAGAAACAGCTCATTACCCACTGACTTTTCAGCAGCCTCTAAAATTATTGTCAAGCCAGCTTAACACCCCATATTACTGTCTGGAGTTTCCCTGGGCAATGGTTGGAGGAATCTTGCCATATTATAGTTAAACCAAGTGGTGTCTTTTTCCTCTCTACTAAACAAATTCAGAATCTACTTCAAAAATTTCTTAATTTTTGTCTAAATGTGATTTTTGACTTACACTTGATTAAAGCTGTGAATAAGGTGAAAGACCATTCCATTTAACTCTGAAACCAAATTAGAGACTGCATAGATTGAAAGCAGTTTTAGAGTTGCTCACCTGTACTCTTGTAAGAAAGAAATTTACTAACTAGAGTACAGGGTTTACACACTATTCTTTTGACTTTAACATTAGTTTTCAATTAAAAAAAAACACTGTTTGCTAAAGTACTTTTACTCCACCTTTCTAAGAGAGCTTGAATTCTCTGGATCTGTATGTCATCTATCTATGCATCTATCAATCATCTATCAATTCATCTGTCTATCGTCTAATCATCTTTCTATCATATAGTTAACACTCAACTGTTGCAGTCTGTATTTAATCCTGTTGAGATTGCATTTATGTACTTAAGTATGGGGTGTGTGTGTGTGTGTGTGTGTCTGAAAGCTATTTGCCTATAGTTTTTTTCCTTGTGTCTACTTTTGGTATTACTGCAATGCTGGCATCATAGAATGCCTTTGTCTATTTTCTGGAACAGATTGTGAAAAATTTGTATTATTTATTTCTTAAGAGTTTATTAGAATTTATCAGTGAAACTCTCAGAATCAGGTATCTTCTTTTCCAGATAGTTTTAAACAAAAAAATAAATCATTTCGTTTAATAAACATAGGACTATCAAAGGTATCTGTACCTATTTCTTTTATTAATGATTTTTTTAAAAATTTTTCCATTATAGCTGCTTTACAGTCTTCTGACAGTCTTCTACTATACTGTAAGGTGACCCAGTCACGCATACATATATATGCATTCTTTTTGTCACATTATCCTCCATCATGCTCCTGGAATCTGGGTTAATAGATGTACCTATTTCTTCTTGATTGAGTTTTGGTAGTTTGGGTCTTTCAAGGAATTAGTCCATTTCATGTAGGTTGCCAAACTTATTGGCATAGGAATTTTTAAGTAAAATTAACATTATCAGTAATGATGTTTCTTATTTGACTCTTCACATTGAGTTTCTTCTATCTTTTTCTGTTTCTTTCTTGGTCAGCATTTCTAGAGGTTTATCACTTTTATTGATGTTTGCAAAGAGTTGCCTTTTGTTTTTATTCTTTTTTTCCAATTTCATTGATTTTACCCTAATTTTTCAGTATAATTTTCTCATTCAATTTATTCTTTATTTCATTGGTTTCCTTTCCCTAGTTTCTCATGATGGACTTTTAAATTAGTTGATTTTAGATTTTGTGTTTCTTTTGTTCCTTTCATTCTATATTAAAGCAGTGGTTTATGTAAGAAACTCTGATGATAGGAACAATATTGCATCTGTGAAAATATGAGTGTACAGTTCTGTTTATATGCAATTATAAAATGCAATAATTTGAAGTCAACTTTTTTCCTGAACAAAAGTAGTAGTCACTCTCTGAAGAATAAATTGAACAAATAAAATTTGCCTTTTTTTTTTTTTTTTTGCTTTTTAGGGCCACATGTGTGGCACATGGAAGTTTCCAGGCTAGGGGTCAAATCGGAGCTGCAGCTGCAGGCCTATGCCACAGCCATACCAGATCCAAGCCATGAGCAACTTATGTCACAGCTCATGGCAATGTTGGATCCTTAACCGACTGACCAAGGCCATAGATTGAAGCTGCATCCTCATGGATACAAGTTGGGTTACTTACCACTGAGCTACAACAGAAACTCCTGAAACCTTGCTTTTCTAAAGCAAGTCTTGAATGATATAAATTTACCTCTGAGCACTGCTTTAGCTACATCTACACATTAGCTTCTTTCATTTTCACTTTCTTTCATTTGAAATATTGTTAATTTCTCTTAGACTTTAACACATGGGTTACATACAAGTGTATTTTTCCAATTATTTAGAGACTTTCCACAATTTTTTCTTATTTTTTTAACCCATTTCTGTCATCCACCCACCACCTCTGGCAATGATCAATACCTTCTCTGTAACTACAAAATTGATTTTTGATTTTTTTGTTTTGTTTCTTTGTTTTATAGATTCCACATATAAGCAAGATCATATTGTATTTTTTTTCTCTGACTTATTTAACTTAACATAATGGCTTTGAGGTTTATTCATGTTGCTATAAATGGTAAGATTTCATTCTTTTTTTTAAACCACTGAACAATATTCCATTATATATATCACATTTTATTTCCCCATTCATTCAATAGACACTTAGGTTGTTTCCATAGCTTGGCTACTGTAAATAATGTGGCTACAAACATGGGAGAGCATATATCTTTTAGATTTAGTGTTTCCCAGCTATCTTTGCTTTTGATTTTTAATATAACTCCTTTATGATTCAAGAGAACATTTTGTGTAATATTTATTTTAAAAATTCATTAAAGATTATTTTATATAAGATATGGTTTACTGTGGTTATTATTTCTCATGAGTTTGAAAAGAATATGTATTCTGCTCTTTGATAGATGCTCTATATATATTAATCTGACCAAGTTGTCTGATAATGCTGTTCATGTCATTTATGACATCAATGACATTGTACCTACTTATTCTATCAATTACTGAGAGAAGAGGTGAAGTTTCCAACTACAGTTTTAGATCCTTCCCTCCTTCCCTCTTTCCTTCCTTTCTTCCTCGTTTTCCCCCCCCCCTCCCAAATATATCTATCTTGTCTGGGAGTATTTTGAAACTCTGATGTTAGGGGAACAAACACTGCCAATCATTTTAACCTATTATAGATTTCAGTCTATGTCACTATTTAGTTTTTCTCTTAACTACCTTCCTTACAGTTAGTGCTTGGATATTACAAACTTCTCCATTCCTTTAATCTATACAGATTTCTATTTTAAAAAAGATGCTTTCAGTAAGCATTAGGTTAGGTTTCACTTTTGCTTTTTTAATCCAAATTGGCATCTGTCTTCTTTCAACCAGTAAGTTTAGACCATTTCTAATCAAAATGATTATCCATATATTTGTATTAAAATCTATCACCTCCCTTGCTGTTTTATGCTTCCTCTATTTTTACTTCATTTTTTCTTTCTCTGAATTCAATTGTACATTTTTATAATTCCACTTTATCTCCTCTATTGATTATTATATAGTGGCTTTCCTAGAATTTATAGTTCATTTTAAAATAAGGAGTTCCCTATGTGGCTCAGTGGGTTAAGAACCTGACACAGTATTCAGAGGATGTGGGTTAAGGATCCAGCATTGCTGTGGCTGTGGTGTATGCCAGCAGCTGCAGCTGATTTGACCATTAGCCCAGGAACTTCCATGTGCTGCATCTGCAGCCCTAAAAAGAAAAAACATAAAACAATATATCTGCTTTTAAGAAATATTCAACTGTTTCATGTGTAATGTAACAGTATGTGCTGTATTACCCTCTCCTATCTTTGATTCTTCGTCAGGCATTTCATTTTTAAATGTGCTTTAAATGCTTAACTTTTAGAGTAATTACGAATAAAAATACTATTGTTAATGTACCATTATTCCATTTCCAATACTCTTTATTTTGTGTGTAGAACCAAGTGCCCAAATATATAATTTTCCTTCCACAGAAAGAACTTTCTTTTAACATTCTTTCCAGAGTAGTTTTGCTAAACATCAATTTTCTCAATGTTAAATGTCCATTTCTTTTTCACAGTTCAAAATGTTTTATGAAGCTTTATTTCAATACCATTCAGGTTACTTTTTTAAAGTATACAAAGAAATGGTTTTCAGTATAACCACATAGTTATGCAAATATCATGCTAGTTTACTTTTAGAACTTTTTTGTCACCCAAAAAAGAAACTCCATGACCATTAGCAGTCATTCCCTATTCCCCAACTTCCCCATTCCCCAATTTCAAATCTATTTTCTGTCTCTATAGATTTTTCTGTTCTGGACATTTCATACAAATAGACACAAACATTACGTGGGGCTCTTTTATAAATGTATTATATAATGTGAACACACACACACACACACACACACACACACACACACGTTTTCATACACTTTCTAATGGTCATTGCTCCAGGCACAGCTTAAGTAGGTTCTGTGCTCCTATCTCACCAAGCTACATTCAAGGTGTTGGTATAAGCTACAGTCTCTTTAGATTTGTTTAAGGAAGTGTTCACTTTCAAGCTCCTTTAAGTTCTTGGCAGAATTAATTTTCTTGTAGCTATGGAATGTATATCAATTTGCTTACTTGCAGTCAATAATGGAAAAAGAGAGGGAGTACACTGTTTCAGGTCTTTTACTTCTGACCCTCTTTTGTAAGTGCCACTTAGTTAGGGCAGACCATCCCAGATAATATTCCTTTTTAGTAGCATGAAGTCATCTGAGGCATGTGGATGTTCCCATGCCAAGCATCTAATCCATTCAGTGACAATGCTGAATCCTTAAACCACTCACCCACAAGACAACTCCAGCAAGAATATTCTTTTATTATTATTATTTTCTTTTCACAGCTACACCTGTAGCATATGAAAGTTCCCAAGTTAGGGGTAGAATCAGAGCTGCAGCTGAAGTCTATGCCACAGCCACAGCAACACTGGATCTGAGCCACATCTGTAACCTAGGCCCAGGCTTGCAGGCACACCAGATCCTTAACCCACTGAGGGAGTCTGGGGATCAAAACTGCATCCTCAGAGACAGTAAGCCACAACAGGAATTCCCAAGAACATTCTTAACAATATAAATTGATTACAGGAGTTCCCGTCGTGGTGCAAGTGGTTAACGAATCCGACTAGGAACCATGAGGTGGCGGGTTCAATCCCTGGCTTTGCTCAGTGGTTTAAGGATCCAGCAGTGCCGTGAGCTGTGGTGTGGGTTGCAGACGCGGCTAGGATCCCGCGTTGCTGTGGCTCTGACGTAGGCCTGCGGCTATAGCTCCGTTTCGACCCCTAGCCTGGGAACCTCCATATGCCACAGAAGCGGCCCGAGAAATGGCAAAAAGACAAAATATATATATATATATATATATATAGATAGATAGATAAATAGATTATTAACTCGAGGTTGAAATGAAGGAAAATGTAATATTAGAAATTCTCAAAAACCTTATTCATGTATGATATTATCTGCTACAATTGTTTTAGATATGATGACTTGTCAAAGTGGACTGTTATCGATTTGAAGCTGAATGGACAAAGTGCAACATTACTTTACTATTATATTAGAATTCTGGATCAGATTTTTTTTCTTTATTTATTTTGAGAAAGGAAACTTGTGAAAGGCTAGACACTGTAAATGCTACTATATAAAAGAGATGCAACATTTACTTTATTTCATCTCTAAAAGTAAGTCTTTCTCAGGTTTAAATGTGGAAAGTTGGGTTTTGTAAGAAAGATAAACTGGTTTTAAGAGTATTTCAAATGTTCAGCCTTGCTCACCAGAGAGTAACAGTCTCAGCTATACGTTCACAGCATTTTGAATTTTGCTTTATAACTCTGTGGTTCGAATATTTAAGCAAACTGATGCATTAAACTCACGGAATTTCTAAGACAAACTAGATGTCAAGTAGATATACCTGTGTATTTGTATATTATGGACTTTAAAAGGAAGCTGTGTATTTGGCTACATTTTGAATTATATAAACAAATAGTAAGTTTTGACATGAGAGAGTTTTAAACAGCTCAAAATGCCATCTACACAGATTATCTGGTTCTATTAGCACTTGTCTCTTTAAATCTAATCTGTGCTAAAAAGATAGCTTTTCTCTGCACTTATGCACTGTCTTATCACCTAGAAAAGTCTGTCAATTGTTCAAGATTATATTACCCTCCCCTGTGATCTTTAACATAAAGTTGTAACAAAGCTTCCTTCCCTTTTGTTTCATGTTAGAGTGACTGCTTTTATATTTGTTTCCATTTCTTGTTATAAGATATATAGCCAAGTAAAAGATCATTTTGGATACATCTTGTTAAGTAGAAGACAAAATTGGACATTAAGGCATACCTTTTCTACATATATTTGAACTTTCACAAAAGTTTCCAGAAGCCAGACAGCCAAATTTATTCAAACAGGCATACTTATGTCACATACTCCTGCTGTTTATACACTGGGTTTCAAAACAAAACAAAACAAAACAACAACAAAAAAACCATCAGGAATTTGAATTAAAGGAATAGTCCTAATTTTACTTAAACTTCCATGCTTGTGAATATTACATGTCTAGATGATTTAGCCTGCTTTGCGTGAAACCTTTAAGGACTGTAGCAAATGTGCAGCAGAAAACCAAATGATATGTTATTTCTCATTTCAAAGCTAAGGAAAAGATGCACTTACAGATAGAAAACCTCAGTTGGTTCTGTTGGAAAATAATATGTATTTTTAAAAGACAGACTGCTATTAGGGTCTACTGTGTCAATAAAATATCCTTTGCTATATATTTACCTAGTGATCTTTAGTGAATTCAGAGAAAGAATCTTAACATTATGATCAATCAGGTCAATTATAGGGTTGGGGTAAACGATAGTAGTATCTGCATGATAAACTTTCTTTCATCCCTTATACTGCTTCAAACCTGCACCTGCTTATGCAGCTGCAGGAAAAAGAACAGCAAAAAAGTAGTTTTAAAAATATTACAGTGAATTACAACGACAAGATGGGGTTAAACAGAACAAGATTCTAGGTTATAAAGTGCATTATACCAACTAGCTATTAATCTATATTTGCTTCTGTTCAACTTCCCTTCACTAGAGAGGATATGTGATAACTAATACAATAACAGGTGTTTCATAATACAAGAAAATGGAGTCATTACAGAAACTGTGTCCAGAAAAGTATCATAAGCGCATCTCCATGCAGATGAGCAGAACAAATGAGATTACTGAACCAACAGTAATGCACTGCTCAAACTGATATGTTTTCTATGAGACAAAGTTTTTATTCCTGATGAAAGGTGCTGGTGATTTATTGCCCAAAATATTTCAAACTATAAAAGTTTTTAAAATATCAGACATTTACTAAAATGGAGATTACATATGTAGTCTGCGTAAAAAGAACATGTTGTCACATATTACCTGAAAGATAATATTCTCACTTATGGTCCTTAATAATTCTTAGCCGCAACATCTTCCAAAAAAATTTTATGGCTGAAAAAATGTCATTAAACTTCTTGAAAAGTGCTGCCACTACTTCTGATACATGTGATAGAAAAATTTATTATTTGTATTTTAGTTATGTGTGTATATGTCTGTTTCAGATAAGATACTGTATATTTATATATAAGTTAAATGAGTGGAATAGTTTTTTAATGATAAAATGGTTTTAAATGTACTAATTTTCTTTACCTCAAAAGTAAGGCTGCTATATAGACATTTACATCTACATATCATCTATATATAACCATATCTATCTATCTATATCATCTTCACATACACACAAAACACAGTTCCAGCTAAGAAAAAGGAGTAACTGGTATCAAACTTGCCTTATTATCATAAACAACTATCAATTCAATGAAAAGCAGTGGTTTTAGGACATTGACAACAGAACCCAGGACTATAATCCCAGAGGAAAGGCATAAAAATAAGAGAGCCAGGAGATTCCTCTAACTTTTGCTTAAAGGTACTTTCTGGACTGAGGTGTACCAACAGAGCATCACAGTCTGACTTAAGGCGATAGAGATTTAAGACCAGGGAGGAAAAAATGGCTAGAATTCACAGGCAGAGAAGAAAAGGAGATCTACACAGACAAACAGCTACACAAATCTGCAAAGGGTGTCACCTTAACACATTTGCTAAATGACGAGCATTTCACAGAGAGAAGAATGACAAGGGTGTCACGGACTGAAAATGCACAGAACCCACAGAGAATTGGACAGTAATTTGAGTTCCAGCCAGGCACAGTAAGAGTCTTCCTGGAATACCTGGTATATTCAGTACAGATCTGAATAGGGTCACAATATAGTAGTAGGACTAAAGTGTTCTTGGATTAAAAGCTATTCTATACCAGTCCTAATAAAGCATAAAAGCAAGCCTAAAATTGTTAAAGTTTCAAGTTTCTAAACTCTTTAAAGCAAGATAGTAAACTCAGCATTAAAAAATATTAAATATATTATGTCCTACATCTCATCAAAATTAAGAACCACATATAACTTCTTGTTGAAAAGAGATGACAAGTACAATTTTTGGAATTAAAGAAAATCTGGATGGAATAACAATTAGTTACCACAGAGGAAAAGATCAGCCGCTTGATGACAAAGCAACAGAAACTATCCAAAATGAAACACACACACACACACACACACACACACACACACACACACACACACACACGATTAGGGAGAAAAATGAACGGAGATTCTGATTCCATGACAGTGGTAAAGCAGTGACCAGTCTAACAGCCCTGTGTAGAGTATGAAGGAAATAAAGAACTATTGCAGGATAAAAACATAGATACAATATCAAGAATCATTTTAATTATATCTCTGAAAATCAGTAATAAAGAGAAAAATCTTAAAGGCAGATAATACATGTAGACATGTATAAAAGAAAAAATTATAAAATTATTACTGAAAGTAATTTTTCATCAAATATATGCAAATCATAAGAGAATGGAACAATATCTTTAAAGTGCTAAAAATCTTTTTTTTTTTTTTTTTTTTTTTTGTCTTTTTACTATTTCTTTGGGCTGCTCCCGCGGCATATGGAGGTTCCCAGGCTAGGGGTCGAATTGGAGCTGTAGCCACTGGCCTACGCCAGAGCCACAGCAACGCGGGATCCGAGCCGCGTCTGCAACCTACACCACAGCTCACGGCAACGCTGGATCATTAACCCACTGAGCAAGGGTAGGGACCGAACCCGCAACCTCATGGTTTCTAGTTGGATTCGTTAACCACTGCACCACGACGGGAACTCCTAAAAATCTTTTTAAAGTAAAATGAAATCCATTTAAAATTTTACTTGAAAAAAAATTTTAAAAATTTACTCTTGGATATTCACAGAAGTTTTATTCATAATTACCCCAAACTAAAAATTACTCAAAATTACATTCACAGGTAAATAGATAAACAAATTGTGGTACAACCATAATTAGATTATATGCTGTGAAAATAAATAATGATTCACTGCTACATGCAAACATACAGATTTGTTTCAAAAATAGTGTTGTGTTCAAAAGGATATGGACAAACAAGCAGATGTGATATAATATTCAATTTTTACAAAAATCTAAAAAAGGAAATCTAGTTTATACTGACAGATATAACATCAGTGATTGCCTTGGTATGGGAATTGACAGCAAAAGATGACAGAGGAACTTTTAAGGATAATAGAAATGATTTTAATGCTGGTTACATGGGAATATGCATTAGTCAAAACTCATCAAGCTCATGTATTCAATTTCAATAAATTCATGTATAAAGTCTATAGTCAGAAAAATAAACATTAAGAAGAAACATTTTAGGGTTTAGTAACACAATTTAACATTCCTAGTATAAAGGCAAGGCAGTGTAATTAGTCTGTTAAATCTGGCATTGATAATGAGAACTGGTGACTTACAATATGCTAATATTATTTTAATATATTTTACTCCCATTTTATAACCCATGCTATTAATCAAAAGTAAAGTTTGTTGCATTTGTAAATAATTCTCATAACATGAAACTAATTCCTAAGATACTCTAATTTGAGTGATTAATGCTTTTCTTAGTTCCACTGAGCTGCAATAAGAAAGTGCGAGAGACTGGGTGCATGGCTTATAATGAACAGAAATTTATTTCTTAGTTCTGGAGGCTGAGAAGTCAAAGATGAAGCCCATTACCCACTCAGTGTCTGGTGAGAAACCACTTCCTGATTCAGAAATAACCATTTTCTTTCTGCATCCTCACATAGCAGAAGGGTGAGGAAGCTCTTTGGGGTCTCTTTTATAAGGGCATTAATCCCATTCCCAAGTGTTCCATGCTTATGGCTTAATCATTGATCCAAGGGCCCATTTCCAAATAACATCAAATGGGGCCTGGTTTCAACATATGAATGGAGGATCATAAACATGCAATCTATAGTGAATATTTAATATTGTCATTAATTATATTAATATTCACAAATTCTCATGTTCTGATTTTTGTTGTTCTTGTTATGTTGAATGGTTCAACTTATTTTTAAAATTCTCCTTGGTCTGCTCTTTCCCAGCCCTTCCCAAGCAGAAATGTGTGTTACCATTGTATCAGTCACAATTCCTTAGAGTCCACCAGTTTAGCCTGTTTTAAATTGAGAACTGCAAGGAACCCTCAACACACAGGACTCTGTCCAAAACCCTAAACTAAGGGACTTGAACAAACTCTAATATGTCTCCTAACAGCTTAAGACCCTGTCCCAGGAGGGATATGCTTGAGAATGCATGAGGCTGCCCAAAGAATCTCCCATTTGTTCTAGCCAACATCTCCCTTTCCTAGATCATTTATTAAAAAACAAACAAAAACAAACAACCAACCCAAAATCTTACATTTAAAATTCTGAAACTGTTTCTTTGAGAAATACATGTGAATATATCTCCTACAACATAGAACTGTCTTTCTCAAGGACGTGATAACCATTCCTTTGACATATCTATCAGAAAGGATAAGGCTTCTGTCTCCCAGATTCTCTGGCAGTATAAAAACTTAAGTAATTTCCAGCAAGGGAACAACTGGCCTAAGTGCATTTATACTAACCAACTGTGACTAACCATACCGAACACCAACTCGCCCCCTTCTCACTCCTTTCCCCTTAAAGCACCAGGCATCTCTGTACAGGTGGAGGAGAGCTCAACTCTTTCTCCTACTGTCTTTGGCTACAAAATAAAATCTGCAGTTACCACTTTAATGTATAGCTTTATTCATCTTTGACCACATAAAGTTAAATAGGTGATGCATAGTAAGTTAAACATACAAACAATTCTTCAGAATGGACTAATGGGTCAAAACTAAAACAGGCACCATCTTCGTAATTACTTCCATTTCTAACCTTAAATTGTATTTTTAATAAGTACTTTATCAAATTAGCAAACAAAATAAAATCAAGCTTTTATTAAAGTTGATAACCTTCAACATCCAGTTTATTGAAAATCCACTTTTAAGAGCTACTGAACATTCAACAACTTTGAGTTAACCTGTACAATATGGTTCTAATTGTAAGCACTTAAGAATATTTATTACCTTTAAACTGTTCCTTTTTCCCAGGAATCTAGTGAAAGCAAACATAAATTCACCAGATAGAGAAGAGGAAAACAGTAAATAAAGCACTTCTAACAATTATAAAAAGCAATGAATTGTATATTATTTTATAAACACACTTTTAAAATATTACTACTCTTAGAAACTGAATAATGCACATGAATTACTTGCTGCATATTACTCAGGAAATAGTAATTAAAATAAGAATAAAATAAATGCAGTTATTATTACAAATGCTGACAAACAAAAGGTTCTTTAGGAATTTTTAGATTATTAAAAATTATCCCAAGACTGCAAGCCAATCAGAGGTTAAAGCCTAGGATCTTCCTTTTTGCTATTTTTATATTTAACACTAAATCTTAATCCTGTCCTGTATATATTATATTAAAAGTATTTCCATTTTTGCATATATTTCATTTAAAACTGAGTTTCATCAGATTAGTTTTTGTTTTAGAGTCTTTGCAATAAACAGTAATCTAGATTTATTTACTTTTTTATCTCAAGTGATAGCATCTTTCTTCATTCATGAGTGAAAATATAGTGAGATAGATGGATGGACAGATATAGATAGATACTGTATATTATGGATAGCAAGCAATTACTATGAGATAAAAATAGCCTGACACTACTGATGAAAATAAAACATTTCTGCAAGATAGAAATTATAATTGCTTTGCTGAACTTAAGCTGCACTTTATACCCTGAATAAATTAGGCCATTATTATTCTATGTTCAAATTCCTAAGGGTACCTTGCCTTTGGTTTGTGTCTATTTAATTCAGATCAGTTAGTGAACACCTTTGGTTAATGTCATGATATTTCCATTACAGAATTCAAACTCTCCTGAAAGAAGTATGTCAAGTTGCTACCCTTCGGTGAAGGTGCATTGCATTAAAGACTCTTTGATTTTGGAGATTCTTTAGAATATGCTTCAAGAGCAGAAGTTATTAAGAAACACTGTACAAAGGCACAATTGATTCATAGAATCTTTTTCTTGCTAACATGTGCTATTTTTGCACATTTATCTTTTCTAATGAAGTCTTTCATAATTTTTCCTTTTCTTCATTTCAGTTGTCCTGTGCCAATCAATTTTCTTGCACTCCCATATTCAATATATTTACCTGTCACATTTTTATTAATTTCCAATGAATCCTATGAAGAAGAGCTATTTCAGGTGAGTATAGCTCACAGAATTCATTATAACCAATCAATTGTGTGAGTAGTGGTAATGAATAATCAGAATATATGAAATATTATCCAAATAGAAAAGAGTAATACATATAAATGAGACAGGACTAATCATTCCCTGAATATTACCACAATAATATTGCTCTTGATTTCATATGAAATGAAAATTACAAAATATTTATCAATTTGTTTTATCCTGAATACAAATGTCAGATCATATAGGATAATCTTTTGGATTCAAAAAATAGAGAATATTGGGTAAAGATGGTCTATATAAAGTAAAAATCACACATTTAAATGTTTGTATTCATAAGAATTTTGGCTTGAAACATTTCAAAAATAATATTTAGTAGCTAGCAAACTCTTGACGTACTTGAGAGTTCTTAGTTTACAGGAGTCATTGGCAAGAATCCCACTGAGAACAAAAGCATTATTATTCATTAGTTCATTCTGTTGACCTTGAGATATCAGCATCATGTGTACAGCTGGCAATATTGTAGGTAAACAAAAAAAAAATAAGGAAGACAGAGGAAGTAGGGAAAATGCATAAGTAGGAAGTAATACTAATAAAAATGTTCTTTTCTTGAGGCTTGAGGTGAAAGACTAGATTATAGTTTGCAGAATCAAGGGCACATAAGAATGGCACACAATGATCATGATTTATGGAAGTATTTTGGAAGGCAGAAAAATCAATATATATTCCAAAAGTTCTGTTTTGTTCAGATTACTCTGAACTGGTACCTCTCCTCTTATATAACACTGGCTTAAATATAACAGTGACTTAAAATATACACACATAAAATATCAGAACATTTTATTCTAATGAAAATAAAGACTAATTAATGCATGCATTTAGGTTCAAGGCTTATATATATAAATAATTTCTAGAATATTTACACAGAGTTTTGAAATTTGACTACATTAATTTGGAAATTTTAAGAATTGAAATTAATGAATCACTGATCTAAGTTTAAAATGCTCTTGGTCATTTGGCAGAATATAATCTCAATTCTAATTTCCTGTATTTAATTAAGCCCCATAATTTTATGTAGGATTTAGCAAAACTTATGAGTTATTCATGAATCACCTACTAGCTGTAATATACAGGCAAGAGTGTCTATATATACAGAAGCCAGCTTTTTGGTGCTATCCATACTCATTTTGATGAAGTGAAACCAGAGAAAGGCAAGTGGTGAAACAGCTGATTCTAATCATAGTTATTCCCAGCCATGTTTCATGGAGGACATTAAACAGGACATTATCCTTGTCAATATTTATTCTAATTCTTTAATTCTACTGCAAGGAATAAAATAAGTTTTTTTTTAACCTTTGAGAATTTGAATGTTGTTTTAAAAAGTTAGTTACTGAGAAAGTATAAATATTAAAGTATGTTGAGATTGTGTTTTAGTTACAACATAACAAGGAAAATGTTACTGAGGACCCTGAGCATTAAACATAAATGAATAGATGACAGACAAAGAAGCTTGGTATGAAATATGGACTTCAGGCAATACTGTTCATGGTAATTCAATTACTGTTATAACCATCCTCCACAGTGAGTTGTTGACAATATTGAATTTATCTAAACACAATATAACATAAATGTATCTTTTTTCAATGAAAGATTTGTCCAGATATATGCCCAAGATTGGGATTGCTGGGTCACATGGCAGTTCTATATTTAGTTTTTGGAGGCAACTCCATATTGTTTTCCACAGTGATTGCATCAATTTACATTTCACCAACAGGGTAGGAGGGCACCTTTCCTCCACAACCCTCTCTAGCATTTGTTATTTCTTAATTTGTTCATGATGGCCATTCTGGCTGGTGTGAGGTGGTACATCATAGTAGTTTTGATTTGCGTTTCTCTAATAATTAGTGATGTTGAGCATTTTTTCATGTGCTGTTTGGCTGTCTGTATATCTTCTCTGGAAAAATGTCTATTCAGGTCTTTTGCCCATTTTTTAATTGGGTTTTTTTTTTCTTTTTTTGCTTTTGAGTTGTATAAGTTGTTTGTATATTTTAGAGATTAAACCCTTATCAGCTGCATCATTTGAAACTATTTTCTCTCATTCTGAAGGTTGTCATTTTTTAAAATGCTTTTCTTTGTTCAAAAGCTTGTCCAGTTGAGTAGGTCCCATTGGTTTACTTTTTGCTTTTATTTCTGTTGCCTTGGGAGACTGAAAATATTTGTATGGTTGATGGCAGAGAATGTTTTGCCTATGTTCTCTTCAAGGAGTTTGATGGTATCTTGTCTTACGTTTAAGTCTTAAAGCCATTTTGAGTTTATTTTTGTGCATGGTGTGAGGGTGAGTTCCAGTTTCAATGATTTACATGCAGCTGTCCAATTTTCCCAGCATTGGTTTCATTGAAAACATTCATTTTTATTCCCAGCATCAGTTTCATTGAAAACTTTCATTGAAAAAGATACATGTGGGAGTTCCCTTCATGGTTCAGTGGCTAATAAACCTATGATCCATGAGGATGCAGGTTCAATCCCTGGCCTCGCTCAATGAATTAAGGATCCAACATTGCCATGAGCTGTGGTGTAGGTCACAGACATGCCTTGGATAGTGTATCCCTGTGGCTGTGGCCGTGGCTGGCAGCTGTAGCTCTGATTTGACCCCTAACCTGGGAACTTTCATTTGCAGCAGGTGTGGCCCTAAAAAGGAAAAAAAAGAAAGAAAAAGATATATGCACCCCTATGTTCACTGCAGCACTATTCACAACAGCCAAGACATGGAAACAACCTAAATCTCCATCAACAGACGAATGGATTAAGAAGATGTGGTATATATACACAATGGAATAATACTCGGCCATAAAAAAGAACAAAATAATGCCATTTGCAGCAACGTGGATGGAACTAGAGACTCTCATACTAAGTGAAGTAATTCAGAAAGAGAAATACAAATACCATATGATATTACTTATATTTGGAATCTAATACACAGCACAAATGAATCTTCCCACAGAAAAGAAACTCACAGACTTGGAGAGCAGACTTGTTGTTGCCAAGGGGGGAAGGGGGAGGCAGTGGGGTGGACTGTGAGTTTGAGGTTAATTGATGTAAACTACTGCATTTGGAATGGATAAGCAATGAGATCCTGCTGTAGAGAGCAGGGAAATATATCTAGTACTTGTGATGGAACACAATGAAGGATAATGTGAGAAAAAGAATATATATATATACATGCATATATATATATATAAATATATGACTGGGTCATTTTGCTGTACAGTAGAAATTGACAGAACACTGGGAAATCAACTACATAATGGAAAACAAAAAAATCATATTAAAAATAAAAAAAGTATAACATATATATAAATGTTTTCCTAAATTAAATATATGGCGAAAAAGCAAAGCAGAGTAGTGACTCTCTGTGTGTGTATTGTTATGATACTGTGAAGACTATAACAATTGCTTCTGTAAAATTAACTTTTTTTTTAAATTATTGATTTAAAAAAGTTTTCTTTCAAGATCTTTTGATTATTATATCGAGCATAACTTAAACATGATTAAGGAGCTGTAATTCTTACATTACTGTACAGCCATCACAGTATAAGTTTAAAATCAAATCTGAGAAGCTTGTTGACATGATAAATTTAGTATTATTTTTATCCTCAGAACCTATACATTTGTATATTGAGTTTAACTTTATTTCCAAAGCTTATATAAATATAAAATTTCCTAAAAATAACCAGTTTCATATTTTCTATAAATGCAAAATCATATATTTTGATGACCCTTATTAAGAACACCTTTTAATTTACAGGACAAAATACATGCAGAAATAACTGCTGAACAAAAATGTCTACAATATAATGAGTAATCATCTGCCAACAATCACTTCTTGTAATTCGAAACTATTTTTTCTTCTCTTAAAAATATGAAATAAAATAATTACCATGTTTAATTAAGGTCCTCTTTACAGTACAATCTTTTAAGGCCTGTATTTGTTTTTACAAATATAGATCGACAGATGCAGATATACAGACAGATAGTAACACAAAGAAATAATAAATGCTAATGCAAAAATGAAAAAGATGTAAAATAAAAATATATCTAAGTGGCTTTTATAATGAAATATACCTCCATGCATAATATGAAGCACTGAATATGCAAAATGTCTAGTTCAATTAATCATTTCCTTGTCTTTCAGACTGTATGAAATCATTAGCTAGGCAATGTAAAAAAAAAAAATAGTGGTTTATGAGGCCTTAGGGGTAAAGAAATAATAACATAAAACATTTCAAGAATTTTGCAAGGCCAATTCTGAGTATATTCCTTTTCAGACTAGTTTTTAAATTTCATATGCTATATAATACTATTTTATGTGCTTCAAAATATTTAAGTGGCTTCATTGCTTTTTTGTTGTTAAGGCATTTTAACTGGAGATGCTTTGAATTTACTATTTTTGTGTGTTTCATTCACCATGGATACACACCCAAACATTAAAATAAGTCATATCATTTGCAGTTGACCATTCAGAAGTCTGTACTTTCTGAAAAAGGAGTAGCTCAAATTCACATAGCTACTTAAAGCATTTCCAAGTATCTGTTGTCTCTTTAACAAAGATGAGTTCTTAAAATATTAGCAAGTACGTGATTTGGTTGGGTGGATAACAACATTGGTTTTCCACAATCAGGTGACTTTCTTAAATAGAATAAAATTTTTTTTTTAAGATCCCTGGAAAAGAGAAGGTTAAAAATAGAAGGTTGAGCTTGAAACATTGGGATGAACATTACTTAAATGCATTCTCTATTGCAGATTCCATCAATGACAATACATATGGAATACATTGTACTCATAGGCTCTAAAATCTTGCAAATGAGTAAATAACACTTTTTCATCTTGATTTGTGAGTATTATCTTACCTGAGCAGAAATTCCTTGGTGGCTGCATTTCTCTTTTCCCCCCTCTGTCATGAGCATTGTTGCATGAGAAGTATAATGTCAAACTAATCATTTTGCTTTTGTTGTTAAATTTTGCTTTACCTATCTGGAAGCTTGTTTTCTTTCTTTTTTTTTTTTTTAATGGTTATCTGCTTCCATTTTAGAGTTCAACACTTTTACCAGTATTTCTGATCAATCCTGCTAAAACTGAATTAGTCTTCTAAATCTTTTGACTCAAAATCTTTAAGCTAAATAAAATTGTTTCTATGATTTCTAAAAAGTTCCCTTTTCCACAATAAATTTTTATACCTTTAAATGTTCAACCCTTGTATTTTCAGTATTTGCATTGTTCACCAATTTTCTTGTTTTTCATCATTAATTTTATTGCTTTATATTTTGTAATATTTATTGCACTTGATCTTTCAGAATACCAGTGTGGGTCATAACACTAGCATCTACTGAAATAAGTGCATGTGGACACATTACATTTTAAAAGTATTCCACAAATATTGGTTCTAATTAGTAATATCAATCTTCCCCCTTCTCCCTTCCTCTTCTTTCTCTTCCAAAGCTTAATACACTATCAACAACTTTTCTAATGTTTTGCTTAAATTTCCTTTTAGCCTGCTGGATCACCTTAGGTTTAATGCTATTTTCTTTTTGGGTATTCATGACACAATTTATACTGCTGCTCAGACATAGCTCCTGGTTTTTGAGAAGTAGCAGTCTCTGGTCCACCAGCCAGCAATAACCCAGTCTGAGTATTCCTTAAAACCAGTTTCTCTGCTATCCAGTTTTTCAACAGCCAAAATTAGAGCTCTGTTCCATCTGACTCTTTTGATGGAAAACCCAGGGTCAAGTTTAAACTCACCAGACATATCCTGCCTGCAAACAGCAACTGCTAATAGAATTAAGAGGTGAGAGCAAGAAGCATGTGTTCAGAAGAGATGAAAGCAGCTTTTTGACAGTATTATTTCAGAATTATGCTGTGCCTTATATATGCAAGCACTTTAATAGTATCAATAATATAAACTGTAAGACTATTAAACCTTTAGTATGTGTCAAACACAGAGAATACAATGGTCTTAAGGCTTTGGTTGTTAGAAATAAGAAGAAAATGGAAATAGTGCTTTATGAATATTTCTCATAGCTTCCCACAACACTTTAAAAAGAACTTTTTTAAAAGACAGTGATTTAGGTATTTAAAAAAGGGATTTTGCGGGGGAGAGGATTAAGATGGCAGAACAGAAGGACTGGAGCTCAACTTCTTTCCTAAAAACAACAAAATTCACAACTAAAGGCTGAGCAATCTCCACCCAAATGGACTGGAAACCTTAAAAATGATACCTTACTCCAGAAGAAAAAGAGGAGGCCACATCAAGAGGTAGGAGGGGTGATTTTGTGATATAAACAACCCCATACCTCCGGGGTGGGAAGCTCCACAGACTGGAAACTGGTTCACAGAGACTCACCTACAGGAGTGAGAGTTCTGGGCCCCACATCAAACCCTCATGCATGGGGATCTGGCACTGGGAGAAAGAGCCTCTGGAGCATCTGGCATTGAAGGCCAGTGGCGCTTGTGTGCAGGAGCTCCACAGGACTGGGTAAAACAGAGACCCCATTCTTAAAAGGCACACACAGACTTTCACATGCACTGGGTCCTGGGGCGGAGCAGGGTCTCCATCGGGATCTGGGTCAAGCCTGATTGCAGTTCTTGGAAGACATCCTGGGAAGGCAGGGGTGAGTGTGGCTTGTTGTGAGGGATGGACACTGAGGGCAAAGCTCTCAGGAATATTCAGCAGTGTGCCTTTCTCTGGAGGTGGCCATTTTGGGAAAATCTGGCCCCACCCAGCAGTCAGCTGCTGAGAAGCCCCAGGGCAAACAACAACCCAGGTGGGATCACAGCCCCACCCCTCAGTAAATAGGCTACCTAAAGACCCCTCAGGCACACAGCTGCCTCTAATCCCAACCAGAGACTAAGCCCCACCCACCAGAGGGATTAGAATCAGCTCCACCTACCAGTGGGCAGGCATCAACCCCTCCCATCAGGAAGCCTACAGCAAGCCCCCCATACCGACTTTAGCCACAAGGGGGGCAGACACCAGAAGTAAGAGAGGCTACAATTCTATTATCTATAAAACGGTCACCACACAAAAAACCTATAAAAATGAAAAGACAGAGGACTATAACTCAGATGAGGGAGAAAGGAAAAACCCCAGAAAATCAGCTAAATGATGAGGAGATTCTCAGCCTCCAGGAAAACGACTTTAGACTGTCGATGCTGAAGATGATGCAATACATTGGAAATAAACTGGAGGCAAAGATGGATAACTTACAGGAAGCACTGACCAAAGAGGTACAAGATGTAAAACTTAAACAAGAAGAGATGCAAAATACAATAACTGAAATAAAAAATTCACTAGAAGCAGCTAACTGCAGAATACAGGAGGCAGAAAAACGAATAAGTGAAGTGGAGGACAGATTAGTGGAAATTACAGATGCAGAACAGAAAAGAAAAAAGCTTGAAAAAAAATGAAGAGAGTCTCAGAGAACTCTGGGACAACGTTAAATGCACCAACATCCGTATTATAGGGGTGCCAGAAGGAGAAGAGAGAGAGAGAAGGGGACAGAAAAAATATTCCAAGAGATAATAGCCGAAAACTTCCCTAACATGGGGAAGGAATCACTCACTCAAATCCAGGAAGCACAATGAGTACCACATAAAATACACCCAAGGAGGAACACACCGAGACACATAATAATCAAACTGACCAAAATTAAAGACAAAGAGAAAATCTTGAAAGCAGCTAGGGAAAAGAAACAAATCACATACAAGGGAACCCCAATAAGGTTATCGGCAGGTTTTTCAACAGAAACTCTGCAGGCCAGAAGGGAGTGGCATGATATACTTAACACAATGAAAGGAAAAAACCTCCAACCAAGATTACTCTACCTAGCAAGGCTCTCATTCAGATTTGAAGGAGAAATCAAAACCTTCTCAGATAAGCAAAAACTGAGAGAATTCAGCAACACTAAACCAGCCTTACAACAAATACTAAAGGAACTTCTCTAGGCAGAAAAGACAAGACAGTAACAGGAAACAAAAATGCCACACATAACAAGGCACACCATAAAGGTACATATACAGTAAAGATACGAAATCATCTATGCACAATTATACCACCAAAATCAGAAATCATGAGAAGAGGAGGGTACAAATGCAGGACACTGGAGATGCACTTGCAATTAAGAGACCAACAACTTTAAACAATCTCATATACATATAGACTCTTATATCAAAACTCAGAACAACTGCAAACCAAAAATCTACAATTAATACACAAACAAGGAATCTCTGGAGAAGAAATATATCTCATAGTAAATAAGCGCCTAATCCACCATGAAGGGGGTCATTTGACCTCATTCTTGGAATGCTTCTTAGATCTGATTCTGATTTCCTCTCCATCAAAGAATTTATAATAATTAGAATTAAATAATGCCACTGTACAATTAAATAATACAGTTCTACAATTGTATTATTAATAACCATTTCTCTCCATGGTACAATGTAAGGTCTATAATGTCTTGTTTATCACATCACCTAGAATGGTGTAATGCCTATATTGAAGAATCAATAAGATGTAACAAGTTGTGAGGACATATTTATATAATTACACTGTTTTTTAACCAATTTATGCATTTTATATTTTACTTATTTTCAAAGGGTGTATTATTTTTGTTATTCTTACCAGTTAAGTTATTTTTTATTATGCTATATAAAATATTTAATGGTATATAAGGCTTTCTTCTTTATAAATTTTGGTTGTATAATTACAGAATTTTAATATAATGCTAATTTTTAAAGAAAAATTGAAATGTAATAGATAATACTAAATAGTAAGGATGAAAGCCATACAAAATGGGATAAAGTATAGAATAAACTTCCTATTTGTGTCAGCATATTTTCCAACCATTTCTCTAGAGGGAGTCACTTTATCTCTTTCTTAAGATCCATGATATAATAATCTGTGTGAATGTAATTGTGTTTAAATATATGTATTTTATTCTGTAAAAAAAATAAAAATTCAAAAAAAGACAGTGATTTAATGATATCAGTAGTAGTTTGTGTTATAGAGGTTAAACTTTTTTTCTTCTGTGCAAGGAGTTAAAAAATAAAATAATTACTGGTATAGTTGTGCCTGTCTTGGTTCATGATAACATGTCAGCACTTTTGCCCTTCATTGCTTTGTACCATGAGGGAAAATGACAATATAGAAAAACAAAAGGAAAAAAAAAGGCAAATTCTGACTTTGTAGTGTTGTAAAAATAATTTTGACTTGGCAAAATACTGAAAGCACCCCCCCCACACCCGTAACTGGGTCTTCAGGGATATGAGGAATCAATCTTCAGAAATCTTAGATATCACCACATCTGGCACCAAGGTAAGGTGGGAGGTGGTTTGTCCAAAGAAAGGCAAAACAAACCAAAGACAAAACAATCAAATAAAGGGAAGGTGAAAGCTGCTAACACATTTCTCTGACTTTCAAATTTGTTCTGGATCGGCAGTGGTCATCTAATTACTTCTGGATGTTTTATAATACACTGAAAATATGAATATTTATCACAGGCATGCTCTAGTCATTTATTGTGCTTTAGTAGATTTGTATCTAAAATTTATAATTCTTAGACTTTAAATATTATTTAAGTATATAATTTTATTTGATTTTACTGGTGTCCTTAAAAACAACTACTTTCACAAATCAGTGTATGAATAACAACAAAGAAAGGTTGACTGATCAATAGAGAACTTTACTTTCCAAACTACAAAATAAAGCAAAGATCGTATGTACTGAGTTAGCTCTAAGTATGTCTTTTAATTTACATTGTTTTTCAGAATAGTTTCATTATACTTCAGATTATCAGAATAAAAAAAAAATGTCTATCACACACTGTAGAACCTTTCAAAGATCACTGGTGCTTTCACTGTTCCTGCACCATATTAATGACCAACCCAGTAAGAAAGTGTTTATGTATGCAGATCACCTCTAATTTAGTGCAAGTGATAATTCCCTACTGTCTAAAATACACTGCCTTGAAGTAGTATATGTTCTCTACTGTTTTCTATTTCAGCATTCATTAAATATTATTTCACTGCCTCTTACATGTATTGATGCAGGAGAGGTATAGTGGCAAACTAAATCCTTTTCTTTTGGTGTTAAGTTTTCTTTTTCCTATCTAACATGTTTTGGTTTTTAGCTTCCATTTTTAAGAGATTTCAAATTTTACTAGTATTTCTGCTCAATCTGGCTAAACCAAATTACCTAATATGTTAATTTTTCTTGTGCCTGCTCAAATTCACTTTGGAAACTCTACTGAAATTTTTATTTCAGTTATTTTACTTTTCAGCTCCAAGTTTTGTTTTAGGTTCTCTACCTTTTTAATGATATTTCCATTTTGTTCATACATTGTTTTTTTGACTTCATCTATCTCTTATTCTAATTCTTTGAGCATCTTTAGGATAGGTGCTTAAAGTCTTTGGTAGATCGGCCATGTTGAAAGTTTCTTTTTGTTTAATTTTTCTTCTTTTAAGGGACATATTTTTTTTGTTTCTCTATATAGTTTGTGAATTCTTGCTGTTCTTGAAAAGTGAACATATGTATCAAATAATCTGAACGCTCTATACATCAGATTCTTACCCTTTCTAGTGCTTTCTGCTTTGCTTTGGTATTTATAGGTTGTTTTGTGACAAAGATCAGCCTGAGGTGTAAATGTAAGGTCTTTTAAGATCTTTCGGATTTTTCAGCTGTTCCTAGGTATGCAGAGTGAATTAATTTCCCTTGTATACAGAGTTACTTTTCAATGTCTCAGTCTTTAGTGTCTTTCAGGGAAAAAAAGAAAAAATGGAGAGAAGAAAAAGATATCAGCCTTTGAAATTCCCTGGAACTCACTTTAGCCAGATGAGGAGAGTCTTGAATGGAATGATGTAACAACAATGGCTTCCCAAAAATCACTGATCTGAATACAGACCCCTAAGCATCCAACCTGATTCCCACTACCTGCTTGCAAGCTGCTCCAGGAAAACCTGTGCTGCTCTTTGCACGAGGCTGTCGCATGGGGCATGGGGAACCACTGCTAAGCTGATACTGACCAAAATTAACCACAGTTCACCAGCTAAGTCTTCTCCTTGAAGTTGCAAACTTTCATTAGACTCTTGAGCTCCAACACAGTCACATCAGATAGATTCTGCCACTGTAACTAGTGGGGAGATGGATTTCTGGTGTTTCCTACTCTATCAACTTTCTAGAAGCCATTCAAAATTACTTGTTCTTTAAATAAATAAAGTTATATTAAAAATCTTCACACAAAGAAAACTGCAGGCCCAAATGGTTCCAATGGTAAATTCTACCAAACATCTAAATAATTAATAATATAAATAACATATAAAATCTTTTTAACAAAAGAAGAGGGAACATTTTCCAATTAATTTTAATGGGCAACCATAACCCTGATAGCAAGAGCAGATAAGCTATTATAAGAGAATTATAAACCATGATCCTTTAGAAATCTATATGCAAAGATAAACAAAATCACCCCAAACATAAACATAATATTGGCAAATAAACACAGAGATATATAAAGTAATATATTATAATCAAGATGAGTGATTTTTAGAAATAATGATTGGGTTAACATTTAAAAAAGACAATGTAAATCTCCATGTTAATAGGCTTAAAAACAATAGATGCAGAAAAAGCCTTTGACATACTACAAGAACTATTCATGATAAAAATCTCAAGGCAAATAGCAATAGAAACAAGCATATCTAATCTGATTTAAAAAAATCCATTGAAAATCTACAATTAATATACTTAATGGCAAAATATTAATGCTTTTCTATAAGATCAGGAGTAAGTTGAAGATTCCTCTTTCATTACTTATATTCAATAGTTATTGAATGTCTCGGCCATAATAAAAGAAGAATAATACAAATGTTTAATGATTTAGAAGGATGAAAGAAAACTGTTATATATGGTGTATTTTTACACATAGAAAATCCCGAGACTTTATCTCAAATTATTAGAATAATAAATCAGTGCTGCTGCATGCAAAGTAATTTCACAAAAATAAAATTTGTTTATGCTAACCAGAACTAAGATTAAAAAAAATTGCTTCAAATTATAATAACATCAATACTATAAAATGCTTCAGAAGCTTAATAGTATATGCGTAAGGTCTTTAAACTACTGAAATTAAACAAGACCTACAAGAATGAAAAACTGTCCAATGTATATTCATTAGAACATTCAATATGGTTAAAATGTTAATTGCTCCCCAATCAATAGGTTTAATTCACTTTTTATAAAAGATGACAGATTCTAAAATATGTATGAATAAGAAAAATATCTAAAATAACCAAAATAATATTGAAATAAACAAAATGGAGGAAATCAAATTTGAAGTGTATACACGGCTAGATTAATCAATAGACACATTAGCAAAACTAAATTCCATTACAGTCAAAACAGTTTGTTTATTCAAAATACACTATTGAAGAAATACATATGCAAGTCAGATACTAGTAGAGAGAATATCTGTCAAATATTACTGGATAAAGGACTCATATCTAGAATATACAACTAATTTCTATAGAAAACAGAATAGCCAAATTACTTCCCTCTCTCTGACATATGCACAAACATGCAGAAACACATACACACAAATAAGAAGTTCTAAGAAATGATTATTTACTCAATACTTTTCTCCAGTGAAATGCAAGTCAAAGCCACAATAAGATTATTCTACATAACATTAAGAATGAATCATATTAAAAACTGCCTACAGTAGATACTGACGAGAAGATGAACAATCTTGAATTTTCATACATTGTTGGTATTTCTGTACAGGAGTAAACACATAGCTACCCTGAGATGTAGAAAATGCTATGTTCTAGGTAGTAATTCAAGAGAAAAGAAAACAAATCTCCACGAAAGTCTTGAAGAAGAACCTTAAGAGTGGATTTGCTCAAAACAGCCAGAAACTAGAAACTTCTAAAATATCCATCAAGAAGAACAAAGTGTGATATTCATACCACAGTATCACTTATTACATTAAAATAATAAAATTACACAAATTGAACAAATACGTGTATGGACATGCATGAAGCTCAAAAGTGTTACACTGAGAAACAATTGAGTGGATGAAGCCATAAATAAACTGTATATAATGTATAATTCCACTTATTTGAAATTCTAGAACAGCAAAACTAATTTGTGGTGACAGAAATTAGAGCAGTGGTCGATTAGGCATTGGGAAAAGGGTGTTTGACTGGAAAGGAATATGGGGGTGACTCTTGGTGTAATGCAAATGTTCCATTTTTTGATAGAGAGATGGATTACATGAATGTTATGCATTCTTCAAAATTTAAAATACACTTCCTAAAGAATAAAAAGAAAACGGCATCAATCTATTATTCATTCATTTATTTATCTCTGTCTCTATTAAACACTTTAAAAAAAAAAGACTTAGGTAAAATGAAATGCTAGAGACCATAATGAATATACTACACATCAACTAAAATAAATCTAATGTACATGGAATTAGAAATGAACTTTTCAATTTTATTTGGAAATTGTAAACAGATTTTCCTTTTCTTCAGTGTTTCTTGTTATACTGAGATCTTCCACCTACCATTACACAGGGAAAGCTGCTTAGGACAAATGAGCCAATTGTATCATTTACAATATGGTGTGTGTGTGTTTTAAACCATAGCAAAAGTGAGGTTAAGAATAAATTTTTTTTTAAGATTTTAACCAAGGTAAAAGATAAGTATTTGAAAGAGAAAAAAGTTATTGTTTTACTAAAGAATATGAGGCTCCCAATTAAAAAAAAAAAAAGAACAAATGTTTGGGGGGAACAAAAGCATGAGGCTTATTCATAAACAACAAACAAGACAATTATCCATGAATCAGTACTCTATCTAAAAGAAGAAATGTGGATATAACTTGATTACTGAGTCAAATCCTCTTTTGGTTTAAAGCCCAGGGCAAAAGAAATGGTCCAGACAGTAGATGCCACTGCAGAATTAATCTGAGAACTATGAGAAAAAATATCTATTATTCTCTGAGTGTTTCATAAGTGGGTGTTAATGACATTTTGTAGAGGACATTTTTTAAATTTTGGGATCCATCTAAAATATTCACCCCAGTCGTCGTGACAACCAGAAAGGATTCCCCACACATTTACAAATGTGCCCCTAGGAACTCGTATCATCTCCTCAACCCCCCTTTTTTTTCCTACCTGCCACCTTGTAAGCAATTAAACTATAAGTCTTATGAAACTACATTTCTTTCAGGGAAACCCTACAACATTGGTTATGTGAGCAGTGTGGTAAAGAAAGACTTAAAGAGAGCTAAGCTGGGGGGCTAGACTATGAATGGACTTAGAGAACACTGGAAAACATTGTGGTAAGAAGCATTCAATATTTACCACCCTACTTGGAGTGTAAAAGATAGATTGAGCATAGTCTACTCTGTCCAAAAGACTCTTGAGAAAAGTAGGGGTTCAAAGAAATTGTGAAACTGGTGGTCAAGCGATGCTGTAATGAAGGGCTGTGACAGTGGAGGCATGTCTCCACAGTGCCTAGAAACATACTAAGTGACTTGGTAGTTCTGGGGATATCAAGGAGGACAGAAAATGTTTATGAATTAAGCAAGCCACAAGCTCTGAAAAAGAGTGGTTTATAATTCCAAGATTGATCCTGAAACTCAAATCACTTCCAGAGTTCTCAAAGGAAGAAGGAAGAGATTCATGAGATTATTGCCTAAGTGGTTAAAAAACAATCAGAATTTTAAATGAGAGGAGTTTTTATTTTACTATTTTTATTTTCATTGTTTTACCCTTGCTTAGCAATATTTATGGTTACCAAGGGATACTGGTGTTGGGGGGTGAACTAGCGGGTAGGCATATATGCAAACTGAGATCTATGGAATGACTGGCCAATGGGGACATGCTGCATAGCACAGGAAACTCTATATACTATTATAATCTATGTGGGAAAAGAATGTATGTGTGTACATGTATAACTGAATCTTTTTTTTTGTACAGCAGAAATTTATACAACATTGTAAATCAATTATACTTCAATAAAACTTGAATTCAATAAAAAGTGTATTCAAAAATTAGTCAAATTCTTAGGAAGATAGAGAAGAATGAGCAGAAAGAAATTAAGGAGTACAGAAACATAAATTTAAGGCTAAAATACTGGATTCTGTATTTCTGAAATAAAATCTCTTCTGAAAGTTTTAGTAATATAATTGGATGCTGGAGCAGGCTTCAGATAATTTTATTTTGAAAATGGAGAAAGAGACTGTTGCCAGACCAAGAACTTCAGGGTGAAAGTAGCCAATTACTGAGAGTTTGTATATACATATTTTTTCATGGACCTTTTTCTTTTGCTTGCATAAACCCCAAGTTTTTAGAGTACACTGAACTCTTTAGTCAATGACAAGCAATATGAAATTTATAGTTGGGTTTCAGAAGGCAGAGATACATTATCAAGTGCAGTTGCCTGGCCTTCTAGAAGCCCAGGTTCCAGTGACTCTGACTTTCCTCTGGAGTCTCGCATCTCAGGCCTAGAGACTCCTTAGGACCTGAGAGCTAGGTTGTAGGTTTTGGGGGAAATCAACCCAAATGGCCTGTTGTCTTTAAGCAGCAGAGTGTGGTTGTTGCCAAGCTTACTGTTTAATCCCTCACTTTGTCAGGAATTCCAATCAGAAAATTCACCAGAAATTCTAGTAACACCCAAGATGAACTCACTGGAGAGAAGGAAGCCAATGACAGAGAGTAAAAGGATAGCCTTGGGAATTAGGTAGAATAGCCTGAGCTATAAAGAGATCATATTATCTTTTATCTATAAAGGACAGACTTCTGTGAAAGTAAGAAGCTGAGATAATCCTAACAGTTAACATTTAATGAGTACATTTTAGGGCTCTCTTCTAAGAATTTTATAAGAATTAAATCATTTTCTCCTCCAAGGACTCCTCAATAGTAAGTGATAAAATTATTTTATGGTTAGTAACTGAAATACAGAGAAGCTGAGAAACTTGCCGAAATTATAGAGCTACTAAATGGTACAGCCAGGGGATCTGCCTCTAGGAACTTCAGTATCAAGTACCACAAAATATTCAAATTAAATAATACTCTTCCTCAGATAAAAGATATGAGTTTCATTCAGTATGCATACTAACAGGTGTAATATGGATAAATATCTAACACAAAGATTAATGTCTCAATATCTTAGTATAAGAGAACAGCTAGGTGAAAATTACCTAAATATTCTTTATTGGAGACACACTGACGTGCTAGAGTAAATCATATGGCAGATAGACACTGCCATACGATTCCTTCTATGTTTAAGTGTAAATATCACGCACATATATCATATTAATACACTACATAAAACTGTGTCTCTTACAAGGAGTAAAAAATGCCTATCTTTCTAGGCCTGTGGAACAACTTTATAGTAAGTCCACATAGGCCACAAAAAAATGTCAACACTTTTCATATAACATGAACTATATCAGTGATACACTATGATATGTCCAAGATTTATATAAAAGGAAAATAAAACATAAAAATATACCTGAAGAAAATTTAAGAAAACGTTTTATAAAATTAAATAATATTAGAAATAATAAGATAGAATTTTATAAATATAAAGAATACTATGGGAGTTCCTGTTATGGCTCAGCAGAAATGAATCTGACTAGAAGCCCTGGCCTCACCCAGTGGTTATAGACACAGCACTGCTGTGGCTGTGGTGTAGGCCATCAGTTACAGCTCCAATTTGACCCCTAGTTTGGAAACCTTCATATGCCATGGGGGCGGCCCTAAAAAGACCAAAAAGAAAAAAAAAAAAGAAGAGGGGGGAGAGGACAAGATGGTGGAGGAGTAGGAAGACACGCTCGCCCTCTCCCACAAACACAACAAAAAAAGCACATCTACAGAAGAAATGACTCGCACAGAACAGCAACCAATCGCTGGCAGAGGAACCTAAACTCCAATAACGGCAAGAAATTCGTGACATTATTGGGCAGAACAGGAGAAAAGAGGAGAGTGAGAGAAGGTGAATCCGATCGGGATGGGGGCTCCCGAAAGGGAACTGCAGAGGAGAAAGGGATCCTGCACCCTGGAAAGTCACCTACCGGGCGAAAGATCAAATGAACCGGAGGAATCTCCAGATGCAGAGAAGAGTGTAGCAGTAAGTTGGAGTACGGAAAAGCCGATCAAGAACCCAACGGACCATCTGAACTACGGGCACAGTCACCAAAAATTGAGATGCCTGGGTGGGGGCTGGGCACGAGTCCTCGCCTCCTAAGGTTAGTCCCCGGGAAAGGGCCGGGGGATGCCTGGGTGGGGGCTGGGCACCAAGACCTCGCCTCTGAAGGTTAGTCCCTGAGAGGGGGCCAGGGGTCGCCTGGGTGGGGGCTGGGCACCGAGACCTCGCCTCCGAAGGTTAATTCCTGAGAAAGGGCCGGGGAACGCCTGGGAGGGGGGCTGGGCACCGAGACCTCAGCTCCAGAGATTAGTCCCCGGGCTAGGGGGGCGGGGAAGAGCGGAAACTGCTTAGGAGGTCTAGAAACAATTTGACGGGCAGAGACTGCCTGGGAGACTAGAAAACAAAGCTGTCGCAGAGGAAGGGAGCAATACTCCAGGGGCGGGGAAGTGGAAAGCCGCCTCAGAGGGAACCTGGGAGAAAAGCCTGGTCTGCGCCCGTGCTGGGGAGGGGAGAAAAGAAGGGGTGGGTCCCCATAGAATACCCCCCACGCCACAGCAATCTTACAGGCCCACTAGCTAGCTGAAAACTGTGCTTCCCAGTGCGTCCCCTCCCCCCACCCCCGCCTCGCCCTAAGCGCTCACGGACCTGGGGCTGCCTGCCATCCAGGAGGGCTGGCCTCAACAATTGCCTGAAGCCTACCACCGCAGGGGCTGTCCCTGCACAGGCCTGCTTGCCCTTTGGAGGGGCTACACTTCCACAGAGCAGAACCAAACAGCACCAGCCCCCGAGAAAAGGCCTGCAGCCTAGAAAAGCTAGAACAAGCTTAGCCAGGCTGTGAATAGATCGGCCTAATTCTCGGACGGTGTTTCTGAGTCGGGTTGCCCTGGGGAGGAGCCTCTTCGGTATCCAACGGCCCTGCTACCCGCCCAAGCCCCCAGGGGATGCTCTAGTGGATCAGCTGCATAGGACTGCCAGCTCCAGGCAGGACCCCCTGCAGCCCAGAAAAGCTGCAACAAGCTCAGCCAGACTGTGAAAAGATCCACCTACATTCTCAGGCTGTCCTTCTGAGTTGGGCTGCCCTAGGGAAGAGCCTCTTAGGTTCTCAGTGCCCCAGATAGCTGCTCCAGCCCCCAGGGGGTGCTGCACTCCTGAGGAATAGCTGCCCAACACCGCCAACCCCCTGTAAGAACTCCACAGCCTAAAAACACCAGAGCAAGCTCTGCATGACCAAGTGAAATCTGCTACCATCGCGGTGTGGACCTCTCAGTCCTGTCTGCCCTCAGGAAGTCCTCCTTTGCTTCAAAGAAACACTGTTAGCCCCATCAACACTCCAGAAAAGCCACACTGCCTCAAAAAAAGATTGACCAACAACACCAGCCCTCAGGAAATATTCCACGGCAGTGACAAGGCAAACACTGCCCGATAATGGAGAGTACAACTCCCTCAGGAGAAAGAAAACAACAAGCAAGATGAAGAAGCTGAGAAACCACCCCCAGTCAAACCAACAGGAGAACTCACCTAAAACAGTCAACAATGAAACAGATCTCGGCAGTCTGACAGACCTGGAGTTCAAAAGAGAAATAGTGAAAATACTGAAGGAATTAAGAGAAGATATGAACAGTAATGCAGATACCCTAAGAAAGGAACTAGAAAATATAAGGAGGAGCCAAGAAAAACTAGAACATTCATTTGCAGAGATGCAAACTGAACTAGGGGCAGTAAAAACCAGAATGAATAATGCAGAAGAACGAATCAGTGATATGGAAGATAGAATAATGGAAATCACTCAATCTGGTCAACAGACAGAAAACCGAATCAAAAAACTGGAAAGCAATATAAGAGACCTATGGGATAGTATAAAGCAGGCCAATGTATGCATAATAGGAATTCCAGAAGGAGTAGAAAAAGATAAGGGAATGGAAAATATATTTGAAGAAATTATCGCTGGAAACTTCCCAAATCTAAAGGATACTGGGTTCAAGATACAAGAAGCACAGAAGGCCCCAAACAAACTGAACCCAAACAGACCCACACCAAGACACATCATAATAAAAATGGCAAAAGTTAGTGATAAAGAGAGGATCCTAAAGGCAGCAAGAGAAAACCAGAATGTTACCTACAAGGGAACCCCCATAAGAATATCAGCTGATTTCTCTACAGAAACACTACAGGCCAGGAGGGAATGGCAAGAGATATTTAAAGTGCTAAAAGGAAAAAATATGCAACCTAGAATACTCTATCCAGCAAGAACATCATTTAAAATAGAAGGGGAAATAAAAATTTTTCCCAACAAACAAAAACTTAAAGAATACAGCAACACAAAACCCAGGTTAAAGGAAATATTGAAAGGGTTTCTCTAAACCAAAAAGAAAGTAAGGAAAGGGAAGAAAAAAGAAAAGAAAAAAAAAAAAAGAAGAGGAAGAACTAGGCCTGAGGAAATGGCAATCAGAGAGCAGTCACTCAAATAAGCCAGCATACAGATTTAATCATGAACATGCTTCAAACAAAATAAAATTAAAAAGAAAAAAATAAAAAAGAGTCATCAAAATCATAAAATGTGGGCAAGGGATGTTAGTAAGTAAATAACCCTTTTTGTTTATATGTATGTCTCTCTTCTTAATTTTAATATAGTAATGAAGTGTTTGAACTTACAGGACCATCAGGCTAAAACACACATTTATGGGAAGGGGTTAGCATACTTAAAAAACAGGGTAACCACAAGCCAAAACCAAATATTGCATTTGCAAAAAATGAAAAAAAAAACACTCAAGCAGATAATAACAGGAGACCATCCAGCCAAAAAAAAAAGAAAGGAAGAATGGAGAATCATAGAATCAACTGGAACACGAGGTTCAAATGGCAATAAATAATCATCTATCAATTATCACCTTAAATGTCAATGGACTGAATGCCCCAATCAAAAGACACAGAGTGGCTGAGTGGATAAAAAGGCAAAAACCTTCAATACGCTGCCTACAAGAAACTCACCTTAGGACAAAAGATACATATAGATTGAAAGTGAAAGGGTGGGGAAAAGTATTTCAGGCCAATAGACATGACAGAAAAGCAGGAGTCGCAACGCTCATATCAGACAAAATAGACTTTAAAACAAAAGACATAAAGAAAGACAAAGAAAGACACCACTTAATGATTAAGGGATCCATCCAAGGAGAGGATGTTACTATCGTCAACATATATGCCCTAAATACAGGAGCACCCAGATACATACATCAAATATTAACAGACATAAAGGGAGATATTGATGAGAATGCAATCATAGTAGGAGACTTTAATACCCCCCTCACATCAATGGACAGATCCTCTAGACAGAAAACCAATAAAGCAACAGAGGTCCTAAAGGAAACAATAGAAAAGTTAGACTTAATTGATATCTTCAGGACACTACATCCAAAAAAAGCAGAATACACATTCTTCTCAAATGCTCATGGAACATTCTCAAGAATCGACCACATATTGGGACACAAAGCCAATCTCAATAAATTTAGGAGCGTAGAAATTATCTCAAGTATCTTCTCTGACCACAATGCCATGAAATTAGAAATCAACCATGGGAAAAGCAAAGAGAAAAAACCTACTCTATGGAGACTAAACAACATGCTACTAAAAAACCAATGGGTCAATGAGGAAATCAAGAATGAAATTAAAAACTACCTTGAAACAAATGATAATGAAGACACAACCTCTCAAAATCTATGGGATGCTGTGAAAGCAGTGCTCAGAGGGAAATTTATAGCAATACAGGCCTTTCTCAAAAAAGAAGAAAGATCCCAAATGGACAACTTAACCCTCCACCTAAACGAATTAGAAAAAGAAGAACAAAAAAGTCCTAAAGTCAGCAGAAGGAAGGAAATGATAAAGATCAAAGAAGAAATCAATAAAATAGAGACTCAAAAAACAATAGAGAAAATTAATAAAACCAAGAGCTGGTTCTTTGAAAAGGTGAACAAAATTGACAAACCCCTGGCCAGACTCACTAAAAAGAGGAGAGAAGGAACCCAAATCACCAAAATTATAAATGAAAAAGGAGAAATCACAACGGATACAGCAGAAATACAAAAAACCATAAGAGAATACTATGAACAACTACACGGCAACAAGTTTCACAATCTGGAAGAAATGGACAGTTTTCTAGAATCTTACAGCCTGCCAAAACTGAATCAAGCAGAAACAGACCAACTGAACAGACCAATCACTAGAAATGAAATTGAAGAGGTCATAAAATCTCTCCCTACAAATAAAAGTCCAGGACCAGATGGCTTCACAGGTGAATTCTATCAAACATATGAAGAGGAATTGGTGCCCATCCTCCTTAAACTCTTTCAAAAGGTTGAAGAAGAAGGAGTACTCCCAAAGACATTCTATGAGGCCACCATCACCCTCATTCCAAAACCAGACAGAGATACCACCAAAAAAGAAAACTATCGCCCAATATCATTGATGAATATAGATGCAAATATTCTCAACAAAATCTTAGCCAACCGAATCCAACAACATACCAAAAAATTATACACCATGACCAGGTTGGGTTCATCCCAGGTTCACAAGGATGGTTCAACATACGCAAATTAATCAGCATCATACACCACATTAACAAAAAAAAGGTCAAAAATCATATGATCATCTCAATAGACGCAGAAAAAGCATTTGACAAAGTCCAACATTCATTCATGATCAAGACCCTCACCAAAGTGGGTATAGAAGGAACATTCCTGAACATAATCAAAGCCATTTATGATAAACCCACAGCAAATATAATACTCAATGGGGAAAAACTGAAAGCCTTCTCACTCAAATCTGGAACAAGACAGGGATGCCCACTCTCACCACTGCTCTTCAACATAGTTTTGGAAGTCCTAGCCACAGCAATTAGACAAACAAAAGAAATCAAAGGCATCCATATAGGAAGAGAAAAGATCAAACTGTCACTGTATGCAGATGATATGATACTATACCTAGAAAACCCTAAGGACTCAACCCCAAAACTCCTTGAACTGATTAATAAATTCAGCAAAGTGGCAGGATATAAGATTAACATTCAGAAGTCAGTTGCATTTCTGTATACCAGCAATGAAACATTAGGAAAGGAATACAAAAATATGATACCTTTTAAAATTGCACCTCACAAAATCAAATACCTCGGAATACACCTGACCAAGGAGGTAAAGGACCTATACGCCGAGAACTATAAAACCTTAATCAAAGAAATCAAAGAAGATGTAAAGAAATGGAAAGATATTCCATGTTCCTGGATTGGAAAAATCAATATTGTGAAAATGGCCATCCTACCCAAAGCAATCTACAGATTCAATGCAATCCCTATCAAATTACCCAGGACATTTTTCACAGAACTAGAACAAACAATCCAAACATTTATATGGAACCACAAAAGACCCAGAATCGCCAAAGCAATCCTGAGAAACAAAAACCAAGCAGGAGGCATAACTCTCCCAGACTTCAAGAAATACTACAAAGCCACAGTCATCAAAACAGTGCGGTACTGGTATCAAAACAGACACACAGACCAATGGAACAGAATAGAGAATCCGGAAATAAACCCTGACACCTATGGTCAATTAATCTTTGACAAGGGAGGCAAGAACATCAAATGGGAAAAGGAAAGTCTATTCAGCAAGCATTGCTGGGACACCTGGACAGCTGCATGCAAAGCAATGAAACTAGAACACACCCTCACACCATGCACAAAAATAAACTCCACATGGCTGAAAGACTTAAATATACGACAGGACACCATCAAACTCCTAGAAGAAAACATAGGCAAAACACTCTCTGACATCAACATCATGAATTTTTTCTCAGGTCAGTCTCCCAAAGCAATAGAAATTAGAGCAAAAATAAACCCATGGGACCTCATCAAACTGAAAAGCTTTTGCACAGCAAAGGAAACCCAAAAGAAAACAAAAAGACAACTTACAGAATGGGAGAAAATAGTTTCAAATGATGCAACGGACAAGGGCTTAATCTCTAGAATATATAAACAACTTATACAACCCAACAGCAAAAAAAACAATCAATCAATGGAAAAATGGGCAAAAGACCTGAATAGACATTTCTCCAAAGAAGACATACAGATGGCCAACAAACACATGAAAAAATGCTCAACATCGCTGATTATAAGAGAAATGCAAATCAAAACTACCATGAGATACCACCTCACACCAGTCAGAATGGCCATCATTAATAAATCCACAAATAACAAGTGCTGGAGGGGCTGTGGAGAAAAGGGAACCCTCCTGCACTGCTGGTGGGAATGTCAACTGGTACAGCCACTATGGAGAACAGTTTGGAGATACTTTAGAAATCTATACATAGAACTTCCATATGACCCTGCAATCCCACTCTTGGGCATCTATCCAGACAAAGCTCTACTTAAAAGAGACACATGCACCCGCATGTTCATTGCAGCACTATTCACAATAGCCAGGACATGGAAACAACCCAAATGTCCATCGACAGATGATTGGATTCGGAAGAAGTGGTATATATACACAATGGAATACTACTCAGCCATAAAAAAGGATGACATAATGCCATTTGCAGCAACATGGATGGAACTAGAGAATCTCATCCTGAGTGAAATGAGCCAGAAAGACAAAGACAAATACCATATGATATCACTTATAACTGGAATCTAATATCCAGCACAAATGAACATCTCCTCAGAAAAGAAAATCATGGACTTGGAGAAGAGACTTGTGGTTGCCTGATGGGAGGGGGAGGGAGTGGGAGGGATCGGGAGCTTGGGCTTATCAGACACAACTTAGAAGAGATTTACAAGGAGATCCTGCTGAATAGCATTGAGAACTATGTCTAGATACTCATGTTGCAACAGAAGAAAGAGTGGGGGAAAAAACTGTAACTGCAATGTATACATCTAAGGATAACCTGACCCCCTTGCTGTACAGTGGGAAAATAAAATAAAAAAAAAGAAGAATGCTATGTAAATTTATGCATGAATTAGCCCATGGTTTATCTGTGGTCTCAATCAAGAAATTTTATATTCAGACAGGAAAAGGGAAATGAAAATAAAAGACAATCATTGCCATAGCGAAATAGGTAAGGACAGTATATACTTAACTTCTGCAAAGGAATTCAAGTGTCTAAAGTAAAATTATAAAATCTCAAGGTCAAAATTATTCTTAAAGGTTAAATGTCTTTCAACCTTTGAATCCATTTCTTATTTATTTACTGAACAATGAATTTAGCAAAGTAGCTAGATTCAAGATTAACATTCAGAAATCAGTTGAATTTCTGGACACTAACAATGAAATATTAGAAAAGGAATATAAAAATATAATACCTTTTAAAATCACACCCCAAAAAATTAAATACATAAGAATAAACATGACCAACGAGGTGAAAGACTAATATGCTGAGAACTAAAAACATTGAGCAAGGAAATTAAAGAGGACTCAAACAAATGGAAATATATTCCATGCTCCTCAGCTAGAAGAATTAATATAAAAAAGGCCACAATGGCCAAAGCAAGCAATCTAGAGTCAATGCAATCCCTATTAAATTACCCATGACATTTTTCACAAGAACTAGAACAAACACGCCAAAATTTTTACATGGAACCATAAAATACCCAGAATTGCCAAAGCAATCCTGAGGAACAAGAAACAAGCAGGAGGCATAACTCTCCCAGATCTCAGACAATATTACAAAGCTACAATAACCAAGACAGTGTGGTACAGGTACAAAAAGAGACATATGGACCAATGGAACAGAATATAGAATCCACAAATAAACCCAAACACCTATGTTCAATTAATCTTCAACAAAGGGAGCAAGAATATAAAATGGGAAAAAGTCTCTTCAACAAGTGGTGCTGAGAAAACTGGACAGCTACATGTAAATTAATGAAACCATAATACACCCACACACCATGCATAAAAATAAACTCAAAATGGCTTAAAGACTTAAACATAAAACAAGATATCATAAAACTCCTGGACGAGAACACATCCAAGAAACATTTTCTGACATCAACCATACAAATGTTTTCTTAGGTTAGTGTCCCAAAGCAACAGAAATAAAAACAAAAATAAACCAATGGGACCTAATCAATCTTAAACACTTTCACACGGCAAAGGAAACCATAAAAAAATCAAAAAGACAACCTATGGAAATGGGATAAAATAGTTTCAGATGATGCAACCAACAAGGACTTACCCCCTAAAATATGCCAATGACTCATACAACCTAACAGCAAAAAAACCAACAACCCAACAGAAAAATGGGCAGAAGACCTAAACAGACATTTTTCCAAAGACAACATATGGATGGCCAGCAGGCACATGAAAAAATGCTCAACATCACCAATAATTAGAGAAATGCAAGTCAAAACTATATTGAGGTACTACCTCACACTGGGCAGAATAGCCATCATTAGTAATCTATAAATAACAAATGATGGCAAGGGTGTAGAGAAAAGTGAACCCTCCTGCAATGTTGGTGGGAATATAAATTGGTACAACCACTATGGAAAACAGTATGGAGCTATCTCAGAAAACTAAATATAGAACTATGATAAGATCCAGCAATCCACTCCTGGGCATATATCCAGACAAAACTTTCATTGAAAAAGATACATGCACCCACATGTTCATTGCAGCAGCATTCACAATAGCCAACGCATGTAAACAACCTAAATGTCCATCAACAGATGACTGGATTAGGAAGATGTGGTATATATACACAATGGAATACTACTCATCCTTAAAAAAGAACAAAATAATGCCATCTGCAGCAACATGAATGAAACCAGAGACTTTCATACTAAATGAAGTAAGTCAGAAGGAGAAAGACAAATACCATAAGATATTATTTATATCTGGAATCTAATATACAACACAAATGAACCTATCTACAGAAAAGAAAGAAAAACATGGACTTGGAGAACAGACTTGTGGTTGCCAAAAGGGATGAGGAGGGAGTGGGATGGACTGGGAGTTTGGGGTTAGCAGATGCAAACTATTCCATTTGGAATGGATAAGCAATGAGATCCTGCTGTATAGCACAGGGAACTATATCTAGTTACTTGTGATGGAACATGATGAAGGATAATGTGAAAAAAAAGAAAGCATATTGATGTATGGCTGGGTCATTTTGCTGTGCAGCAGAAATTGACAGAACACTGTAAATCAACTATAAAAATTTTTTAAAATAAAAAATACATAACTTCCATGGCAGATACAAGTGCTTATCTGTTAGTGCCAATGTCTTTATATTAAGCTGGGTTAAGTCTTCCTGACATATCTTTCTTCAACATGAGAGTAATTCAGATATTGAAATACTGTTAGCATTTGAAATGTCCTCTATTTTAAACCAAAATATATTAAAATCCTTTACCACTTTTTCATTCAATATAAGTTCTCATTTAGTCTTCAGATTCATCTATTACAAAAATAAATTTTTTAATCTCTAAAAGGTAAACAGTATTTCAAAAATTCCAATTGTAACTGCTTATTTAAACAAAGGTTTTTTTTCTGGTCAAGAGTTTCCTTGCTCACACACCTTCTTCCTTATATGAGCCCCTTCTCAATCTGTTTTCATTTCCTGGCATGATAGATCTCCTTTAGAGCCTATGCCTATCCAATATTTAATCATTCACAAGATTATGAATTTTCTCCCAAACTTCATCCTTTATTTTTCCCCTTTTTCTAGAGACTTATGATTCATAATACAAGTTTGGAATATTTTATTATGCTTTACATTATTTGCTTTCATAATTATCTAGACTTGGAAGTATTTATCTCTGTTCCACCTAATTTATATATCTATTTAAGTCTGAGTTAAAAAATACCTGACCAAATTAATGTAAGTAATGCTGATATTTTAATTGTAAGCCTATTGAAGAAATACTCATTATCAATTAATGAAAGCACTTCTCATTGTAATTAACATCACCAAGGTATTAATGTCTAATTATGATAACATTATCAATTTTCTTAATATCTCCATTAATGAATTGTGGTTCTTTATTATTAGTTGATCTTCTCTAATTACAATTTCAAATGTACTAGTCACAGCAATCAGACAAACAAAAGAAATAAAAGGTATCCAAATAGGAAGAGAAGTGGTAAAACTGTCACTCTATGTAATGACATGATACTATATACAGAAAACCCTAAGGGCTCAACCCAAAAACTACTCCAACTGATCAACAAATTCAGCAAATATGAGGATATAAGATTAACATTCAGAAATAAGATGCATTTCTGTACACTAACAATGAAATACAAGAAAAAGAATACAAAAATATAGTACCTTTTAAAATTGTACCCCCAAAACCAAATAACTTGGGAATACACCTGACCAAAGGAGTGAAAGACTTATATGCTGAGAACTATAAATCATTAATCAAAGACATTAACGAGGATTCAAAAAAAGGAAAGATATTCCATGCTCCTGGGTTGGAAAAATTAATTTTGTAAAAATGGCCATATATCTAAAGCAATCTACAGATTCAATGCAATCCCTATCAAATTACCTATGACTTTTTTCACAGAACAAGAATAAACAATCCAAACATTTATATGGAACCACAAAAGACCCAGAATTGCCAAAACAATTCTGAGGAACAAAAACTGAGCAGGAGACATAACTCTCCCAGACTTCAGACCATATTACAAAGCCACTGTAATCAAGACAGTGTGGGACTGGTGCCAAACAGACAGAGAGACCAATGGAACAGAATAGAGAATCCACAAATAAACCCAGACACCTACAGTCAATTAATCTTTGACAAAGGAGGCAAGAATATAAAATGGGAAAAAGACAGACTTTTCAGCAAGTGGTGCTGGGAATCCTGGACAGCTGCATGCAAATCAATGAAACTAGAACACACCTTCACACCATGCACCAAAATAAACTCAAAATAGCTTAAAGACTTAAACGTAAGATAAGACCCCATCAAACTCCTCTAAGAGAACACAGGCAAAACATTCTCTGACATCAACCTTATGAATGTTTTCTCAGGTCAGTCTCCCAAGGCAACAGAAATAAAAGCAAAAATAAACCAATGGGACCTAGTCAAAATGACAAGTTTTGGCACAGCAAAGGAAACCAAAAAGAAAACAAAAAGACAACTTAATGAATGGGAGAAAGTAGTTTCAAATGATGCAACTGATAAGGTCTTAATCTCTAAAATATACAAACAACTTATACAACTCAACTGCAAAAAAGTCAACAACCCAATTGAAAAATGGGCAAGAGACCTGAATAGACATTTTTCCAAAGAAGATATATAGATGGCCAACAAGCATATGAAAAAATGCTCATGCTCAACATCACTGATTATTAGAGAAATGCAAATCAGAACTACCATGAGATAACACCTCGCACCAGTTAGAATGGCCATCATTAATAAGTTCACAAATAAGAAATACTGGAGAGAGTGTGGAGAAAAGGGAACCCTCCTGCACTGTTGGTGGGAATGTAAATTGGTACTATCACTATGGAAAACAGTATGGAGGACCTTAGAAAACTATATACAGAACTATCATATGACCCAACAATCCCACTCTCAGGCATATATCTGGACAAAACTTTCCTTGAAAAGACACATGCACATGCATGTTCCCTGCGGCACTATTCACAATAGTGAAGACATGGAAACAATCCAAGTTTCCATTGACAGATGAATGGATTAAGAAGATCAGTTATATATACACAATGGAATACTACTCATCCATAAAAAAGAATGAAATAATGCCATTTGCAGCAACGTGGAAGGAACTAGAGACTCTCATACTCAGTGAAGTAACTCAGAAAGAGAAAGACAAATACCATATGGTATCACTTGTATCTGGAATCTAATACACGGCACAAAGGAACCTTTCCACATAAAATCATGGACTTGGAGAACAGATTGTGGTTGCCAAGATCGAGGGTGAAGAGAGTGGGATGGACTGGGAATTTGGCAATCTATTAAAGATGCATACTGTTGCCTTTGGAATGGATAAGGAATGATATCCTGCTGTATAGCACTGGGAACTATATCTAGTCACTTATGATGGAATACGATAATGTGAGAAAAAGGAATGCATATGTGTATGTGTGACTGGGTCACCTTGCTGTACAGTAGGAAATTGACAGAACACTGTAAACCAGCTCTAATGATAAAAATAAAAATCATTAAAATAAAAAAATGAAATGCATCTGAAGCAAAGTCAAATTTAATTCTTAGTATATTGAAACAAATAGATATTTATATTGAAATAAGTAGATATCAGAAGTTGAGAGCAAAAAAAAAAAGTTGAGGTACACATTTCACCAATTTTATGAGCCTCTATTTAAAAGTGTCCTGAAAAGCCAACATATGCTATATATTTGGCAATACTATCCATAGAAAAAGAAACTTTCTTCCATGCCTTAAAGAGTTATTGTTGGAAGGGGGGAGGGAGTGGGATGGATGGGAAGTTTGTGGTTGGTGGATGCAAATTAAAACATTTTTGGAATGGATGGGCAATTGGGTCCTACTGTACATCACAGTGAATTGAGTGTGATTGGGTCACTTTTCTATACAACAAAACTGAAGAAACATTGTAAATCAATTATAATAAAAAGAGTTATTATTATTATTTATTTTTTAAATTCTAGTGACATGAGTATTTACGCCTACTTTGTGTTGTTGTTTGGCCACATCCCCAGTGGCATGCAGAAGTTCCCAGGCCAGGGAGTGAAGTGACCTGAGCCACAGCAGTGACAATGCTGTATCCTCAGTCTTCTGAGCCACCAGGGAGCTCCTCATGTACATTTTTAACCCACAGTTCTCCTCCAATAGGCTAACTTTGGCTTAACCAATTGCATGTGCTTGGTATCAATTGTACACTAGCAATAACATTCAAAGGTTTCAGAAGAAGAAAATATTCTTTCTCCTTAGGATGATATCACACTGTGCAATCCTTATACATGTAAATTGTTATTTTAAGTAATATTCCTTCATGGCTGCTAATAAAACAGTCTACTTTTCTTTTACTTCCTTACTAAAAGAGCATTATTTTATTTGTGCTTTGGGCAGTTGGTTGCTACTGATAAGTATAGGACACAATGACACTTCTGTCCACTTGCCAATGATTACATGAAAATGCCACATCTCTAACCAATAACACTTAAGTACATAAGGTTTCTGAGAAAACAATCCAAATAGGACATAGTATAGAAACTAATATTTTACTGCCTTTGAATACTGTCATGTGAGGACATGATGGTTATCACTCCACGAGTCACTATAAAAGTATCAGAGTGAAGACAAAGAAGTGCTTATAAGACAAAATAGAAAACATTAAAACACTAAATCAACAAATATTTCATCTATTGTATGTAACATATTATGTTTGTTACATTTCTGCATATTATGTTTGTTTCTTGAAGCCAAAGACATCTCAACTGATGCACTATGTTTGTGATACTGTTTTACTATTGAAAAAAACAGTAAATACTTTGTTATACAGCAGAAATTGGTACAACGTTGTACAATATTGTAAATCAATTATAATTAAAAAGGTTAAAAAATTTTTTTAAATGGAAAAGAATATGAAAAAGAATATATGTATGTATAACTAAATCACTTCGCTGTAAGCAAAAATTAACAAAATATTGTAAATCAACTATACTTCAATAATAAAATTAAAAAAAAAAAACAGGTGGTTAACGATCATCGTCAGGTCTCTGCTTAAGCCAGGGTTTGGTCCCTGGCTTGGGAAATTTCATGTCTCAGGTGAGACAAAAAAATAAACAGTAAATAGAAAAGTAACTAAATAGTTCAACCATTTAGTATAAGTTTTAAAAAAAATTACAAAAATTTAAAAATGTCTGTATTTTGGAGTTCCTCTTCATTGTGCTACTCAACCACATAAAATAAGTCTATCCACTATGACCCTTAATTTATTTGCTGGGAAGCAATGATTTTTGGCTCTATGGTAAATACCAAATCAGATGTTCTTAGAATACTGAGATTATCATTTGCTTAATGTGATTGAATAGATTCAGCCTAAAATTTTAGACTACATAATACATTAATTAGATCTGGAAAACTACATTTTTTTTTTATTTGAGCAGGGTTAGATGTAGGTTTGAGGAGACATTTTTGGATTATTCTCAGAAATTTCATTATCTCAATTTTTTACATGGGGATTTTAGTGAGAGATATCATTTTATTTAAATGAGAAAACATTTAAGTAAAATGACAAGTATATGTCTTGTAGGTGACTGTGCTTACTCTCCTCTCCAGGGGATAGGGATTTTTTTGTTCCCTGAGAGAGATGGGAGAGATGAGGAGGCTTTATCTTTCCCTCAGGCTGGTCCATTTATTTATCTTTCATTAGCACCCAAAGCTTTCCCCTAGCCCCTTATCTGACCCAGTCTTTCTCATGAGTACAAGATGCTGTTCTAGAAGAGCCTAAAAGTCTGTGCAAGCCCATTTATTCTTAAAATATGTGGCACCCAGATATTTCATACACTTCAGATAACAGTTGGATTTTAGCAATTCATTGAAATTTTATCTGCTTTTATGGAACTCCCATATTTTTCTGGCCCTCTGCTCCAAGTAAGGCTGTACTTGTATTCATAACTCCCCTTGGAAGTGTGTATTTATCCTTAGATTTCGAGATAGTTTGTTGCCTCCCAGTCTCAGCTCTCTAATGCATTCAAGATTTCTTAGATTATCTTTTTTTTTCTTATTTTTAATGTTTCTGTGACACTCTCTAGCTTTTCACATCCTAAGTAGAAACGAGAAACTGCTGACTCCTTTTAATTAGGCCAGCATAAACTTGATACTTAAAGAACATGAAACAGAAAAGAAATCACACTTCCAACTCTGTTACAATGAGAGACAAAAAATTACCTCACAAAAAACTCTTGTAAATGGAATCTGGCAATAAACAAGAAAAAAATGTCATTTTCAATGACAAAAAAAGAAAAAATATATATACATATATATTACGTTAAAGAGCTTTGTCTCATAAATTCCAATGAAATGTTGAGATAAGTAAATAAATTCTGAATAAATGAACGATGTATCATATTCACTGATTATGAGATCCTCATTTGAAATATGCAACTTCTTCCCAATCTGATCTAGAGATTAGGTAGGTTTACATGTGAGTGTAAATTGACAAACATGTTTCTAAAATTTCTATGGAAATACAAAAAATAAATAATAAGATAATCCTGAAAAAAAGAGGAAAAGATAGATTTTTAAAAATAAGGGTTATCAGGGTCCCTTATAAAGCTGTGGGAATTAAACAGTGTGGTATTTGCGTGAATTTAGAAATTCTCTAATTTCTGTTTGAGAAATAGAGCAATGAAACAGAGTTCAATCAGAGATCACATATATATGGTCACTTAACTTATGATAAATATGACACTGTAGTGCAAGGAGGGTAGGATGGACATTTTAATTAACAAAAAAAGCTTATTAACTGAATCTTCACTGGAAAAAATATATATTAACTTCTATCTATCACACTACACAAAAAGAAATTTCAGATTGCTTGGACATCTTCAAATGAAAGGTAAAGTTACAAAACTTTGAAAACACATGAAACTATCATTGTAGCCTTAGAATAGACTGGCATTTCTTAGAAAAATTACTAAAGGATTACCAAAATATTAATTTGGATATATTGAAATGAGTAATTTATTTGTTATTAAAAGATAGCCCTGAGAGTAAATGTGCTCTGCAGAGCAATACCCAGTCAGTACTTCTGACCATGCACAAAAACTGAAATACATTAAAAAAACACCTCTATATGCCAATTTTTTTTAAGCACATAAAAAAGAAAGCCAATCCAGATTGATAATCAGGCAAAAGAACTAAAAAGACCGTATTAGGGGATGCCCAGCTTAGTAATAAGAATAAGAAAAGGTGTTCAATATCATTATTAAATAAAGGTACACAGAAACCACAATACAATACCACTACACCCATAATAATAGAAAGGCTAAAATGACAGAAAAAGAAAATATGAAGTACACATGGGTATGAAATAACTGGAAATCACGGGGTGCACATACTTTGGAAAATTAATGGCAATACTTTATTAAAGGTGAGGGTATGCACACCTGTGAGATAGGGATTCTATTTCTAGGGTTATGCATTCCATAGTTTGGGTCCTCTGGAAGCCAACTGTGAGATAGAATTTAGAGTGGAAATGAAATTTGGGAGTGTAAGAAGCTTCTAGGAAGCAGATTTGGGCAGAGTCAAAAACTGAACTTCAAACCAAATTTGGACAAAGTCTGGACCAATCCTATGGAAAGCTCTACAAGGAGATCTTTCTGAAAAAAATTGTCTGAAGACAGCCTGAGATGACCGGCCTCCATATCCTCACCTCATTCTTTATTCAGAAGCAAGCTTCCCAGGAAGGGTATGATCAAAGTAGTTTTCTGTGCCTGGGGCAGACCATAAAGAAGATGACAGCTGGGAACTGTTTGCTGACCAAAGACCTTGCAACTGCCAGCATGTTCTTCTGGATCTGGGCTGGTATGTCTTAGTCTATCACAGTATTTAACAGAAACGCATGCACATATTCACATGTGCACAAAACCACAAACTAGTAAATAACAGCTCTGTATATAATGGATAAAAGCCATCTAGAAATAAAATGTTCATTAATGGGAGAACACAACAGGTATGGTTTTTGCAAATGTAGTATTGAGATAAATTCCAGTTGCACAGAGCAAACTTGTGTGAATACATCTATATAAAATTCAGAAACAGGAAAAACTAATTTTGTCATTAGGGAGTTGACACTGAGAAAACTGGTTAATAAAAGTGGATGGAAGAGGCTTTTGTTTCATTTGGGTGTTTTATGCCTTGATTTGGGAGTTGGTTATATGAGTGCATTTATTTTATAAATATGCCACTGAACTAGACATTTATTTTTATTGTACTTTTTTATAAACATTTTAACATAAGGACTTCCAGACATTCAAAATAGCTGAAATAATCTTATAATGAACACCAATATTCCCATTGCCTCTGTTATGCTGCTAACAGTTTAATGTTATATGACTTTTCATAATATCTTCTACATAACAATTTCCATGATTTTTATATATATTTTTATAAATGATACATGCAATATATTCATCTTTAAAACTGAATATAAATTATTACTGAATATTCTTAGAAATCTTTGATGCCTAGAGGTTTTTTTTGAGGAATATAATGTGTCTATATATTCATATGTATGTTTATGTAGAGAATATGCAGGAATCCCTGCTGTGACTCAGTGGGTTAAGAACCTGAATAGTATTCATGAGGACGCAGGGTCAAACTCATTCAGTGGTTTAAGGATCTGGCATTGCTGCAGGTACAGCTCTAAAAAGCAAAAAAAAAAAAAGAAAAAAAAAGAATATATAATGTGTACATGCATAAGAATACATAGTTGAGAATGGTTAAATACTCAAACACACATAGAAGGATACGACATATTCCTACAGCTTAAAAGCTTATAAATGTATTTTGCAAGTTACCACACTCATTCATCCAAATATACACGTATTTTTGAATTCCAGAACTTTTCTTCCTAAATCATATATTGGAAGTGAAATAAAATTATTTCCTTATGATCTAATTTATCAGAATGATACAAAGCTTTGGATAAATAATTTTTATACATTCACTAAAATTGCATTTATGGTTTTGATTGTGAGGTGAAAAGAAAACAAAGCTCTGAAATAATGGAATACGACTAATCAAAAGCATTCTCCCTCAGTGATATCAAGGTTGTCGCAGAATTAGAATTATAGTATTATTACATAACTGAAGGACAAGTGGTTTAAATTTCTGTTTTATTTCCCTATTCGGTGGAGAAAAGAAGATGTACAAGAAAGTATTAGAAAGCTTAATACTTAAAAACAGTCAAAGGTTTTTAAAAATGATGTGTATGACATTGATATTCTCTCTCCAGGCCTACTGTGAATTTCTCTAAATTGTCTGTAGTGGAATCAAAAGGCACTTACTAATAATCCACATAAATAATATAAATGATAAATTCCAACTTAGTGAATCATGTATCATAGACAAGCACTAGCTACAATATATGTATTGTCTTACTTTATCCTCTCCATTACCCTGTCAGTTTATGTGAAAAGATGCTTTAGTTCAAAGCTTCACAGTGTGACTTCCTCTGCTTCAATTGCTAGAGATATTTTTCTGCCCCAAACTCTTCAATTATTTATTTATCCATTATTTATCTATGTCTCAGCAGAACAATGGTTTGCTACCACACATATTTTCTAAATCTGAATGTTCATAATATAACTTCTTGAGGAATCTGGCTAGTCTAGCTGAAAGGAATGAAATTTTTCAATCCAATCAGAACATGCCACTCCTTCTTTCAGGAAGTTTTTCAAACAAATACTTTAACTTGAAACTATCATAAACAATTCTGATGATTTACTTGGAAAAAAAAGAAAACTGAAAATTAGACCCAATGTTTTATTCACTTTTTTTTTTTTGATAGTTGTTTTTCAAATGTCAGTGATCATTGAAAAATGCCACTTTATAAGACATGGTAATATGTCTACTGATCTGAGAGATACTGAGATATCACTGCAACTAATATACTATATACAAAAATAAAGCTATATGAAATATCTATTCTATGTGATTTTAATATTATATTTATATTTTCTTTATGTAATATTTCTTTATTCAATGAATTTTATTACATTTATAGTTGTACAATGATCACCACAACCAAATTACAGCATTTCCATCCAAACCTCCAGCACATCCCCCCACCCCCCAAACTATCTCCTTTGGAAACCATAAGTTTGGAAACCATAACCAAAGTCTGTGAGTTAGTATCTGTTCTGCAAAGTTCATTGTGTCCTTTTCTTAGATTGCACATGTAAGTGATAGCATTTGATGTTGGTATCTCGCTGTCTGACTGATTTCACTTAGCATTATAATTCCTAGGTCCATCCATGTTGCTGTAAATGCTTTTATTTCTTCCCTTTTAATGGCTGAGTAACATTCCATTGTGTATATGTACCACAGCTTCTTTATCCACTTCTCTGTTGATGGACATTTAGGTTGTTTCCATGTACTGGCTACTATATATAGTGCTGCAATGAACATTGGATTACATATACATTTTTGAGTCATGGTTATCTCTGGATAGGGAGAGATTTCTATATCAAATGGTAGTTCTATTTTTAGTTTTCTGAGGAATCTCCATACTGTTTTCCACAGAGGTTACACCAATTTACAATCCCACACCAACAGTGTAACAGGGTTCCCCTTCCTCCACACCTTCTCCAGCACTTATTGTTTGTAGACATTTTGATGATGGCCATTCTGGCTGGTGTAAGGTGGTACCTCATAGTGGTTTTGACTTGTATTTCTCTAATGATGAGTGATGTTGAACGCCTTTTCACGTATTTTTTGGCCATCCATATGTCTTCTTCGGAGAACTGTCTGTTTAGATCTGCACATTTTTTGATGGGGTTGTTTGTTTTTTTGGAATTGAGCTGCAGGAGGTGTTTATTAATTTTAGAGATTAATCCCTTGTTGGTTGCTTCATTTGCAAATATCTTCTCCCATTCTGTGGGTTGTCTTTTCATTTTTTTAGGATTTCCTTTGCTATGCAGAAACTTGTAAGTTCATTTAAGTCCCACTTGTTTATTTTTGTTTTTATTGCCTTTACTCTAGAAGGTGGATCTGAGAAGATACTGCTATGGTTTATGTCAGAGAGTGTTTGGCCTATGTTTTTCTTTAGAGTTTTATAGTATCTGGTCTTATATTTACTTATTTAATCCATTTTGAGTTTACTTTTGTGTATGGTATTAGGAAGTGTTCTAATTTCATTCTTTTACATATGGCTGTCCAGTGTTCCCAGCACCACTTATTTAAAGGGCTGTATTTTCTCCATTGTATATTCTTGCCTCCTTTGTCATAGATTAGTTGATTGTGGGTGTGTGGATTTAATTCTGGGCTTTCTATCCTGTTCCACTAATCTATATTTCTATCTTTGTGCCAGCACCACAGGGTTTTGATGACTGCAACTTTGTAGTAGAGTCAAAGTCAGGGAGCCTGATTCCTCCAGCTCCATCTTTCTTTCTCAGGATGGCTTTGGCTATTCTGGGTCTTTTGTGCTTACAAACAAACTTTAAAATATTTTGTTGTAGTTCTGCAAAAAATATCCTTGGTACTTTGGTAGAGATTGCATTGACTCTGCAGATTGCCTTGGGTAGTATAGTCATTTTGACAATATTCGTTCTTCCAATCCAAGAGCATGGTATGTCTTTCCATCTGTTTGTGTCATCTTTGTTTTCTTTCATCAGCATCTTATAGTTTTCAGAGTATAGGTCTTTTGTCTCTTCAGGTAGGTTTATTCCTAAGTATTTTACTCTTTTTTACGTGACGGTAAATGGGATTGTTTCCCTAATTTCTCTTTCTAATCTTTCATTGTTAGCATATAGACATCCAATTGATTTCCGTGTATTAATTTTGAAACCTGTGACTATGCAAAATTCATTGATGAGCTCCTAACAGTTTTCTGGTAGCATATTTAGGATTTTTAGGTATAGTATCATGTCATATGCAAATAGTGATAGTTTTACTTCCTTTCCAATTTGGGTTCCTTTTACTGCTTTGTCTTCTCTAAGTGGAGTGTTGTATCTGTGTTATCATTTGCTTCTATATATTTTTTAATTTCCTCTTTGATTTCTTCAGGGATCCATTGATTGTTTAGTAGCATGTTGTTTAGTCTCATGTTTGTGTTTCTTGAAGTTTTTTCTTGTTGCTGATTTCTAACTGTATAGTGTTATGGTCAAAAAAAATGCTTGATATGATTTCAATTTTTGTAAAGTTATATAGGCTTGATTTGTGGCGCAGAATGTGATCAATCCTAGAGAATGTTCCATGTGCACTTGAGAAGAATGTGTTTTCTGCTGCTTTTGTATGGAATATCTTATAAATATCTACTAGGTACATCTGGCCTAATGCTTCATTCAGGGCCTGTGTTTCCTTGTTGATTTTCTGTCTGGATGATCTGTTTCTATAAGTGGGGTGTTAAATTCCTCCTCTATTATTGTACTATTGTCAATTTCTCCTTTTAAGGTTGTTAGTAGTTGCCTTATATATTGAGGTGATCCTATGCTGGGTGCATATATATTTACAATTGTTACATATTCTTAGATTGATCCTTTGATTACTATGTAATGTCCTTCCTTGTCTCTTAAAATATACTTTAAGGTCAATTTTTTCTGATATGAGTATTGCTACTCCAGATTTCTTTTGATTCCTGTTTGAATGGAATATTTTCTTCTATCCTCTCACTTTCAACTTGTATGTGTCCCTAGAAGTGAAGTGGGTCTCTTGAAGACAGCATATATATGGACCTGGGTTTTATTTTTATTTATTTATTTATTTATTTATTTATTTTTTGTATCCATTCAGCCAGACTCTGTCTTTAGGTTGGGGCATTTAGTCCATTTACATGTAAGGTAATTATCGATATGTATGTTCTCATTGCCATTTTATCAACTGTGTTGGATTTGGTTTTGTTGCTCTTTTTTCTTTCCTTCTTCTCTTGTTCTCTCCTCTTGTGGTTTGTTGACTATATTTAGTGTTGTATTTGAGTTGATTTTTTGTGTGTTTATCAATTGTGGATTTTTGGTTTGCAGTTAATCTGAAGTTTTGATATAAGTATATATATATATATATATATATATATATATATACGAGATTGCTTTAAGTTGTTGGTCTCTTAATTGCAAGTGCATTTCCAGTGTCCTGCATTGGTACCCTCCTCTTCTCACGATTTCTGATTTTGGTAGCATAATTGTGCATAGATGATTTCACATGTTTACTGTGTATATGCCTTTACTGGTGAGCCTTGTCATTTGTGGCATTTGTGTTTCTAGGTGTGGCCTTTTTTTTTCTGCCTAGAGAATTCCTTTAGTATCTGTTGTAAGGCTGGTTTAGTGTTGCTGAATTCTCTTGGCTTTTGCTTATCTGTGAAGGTTTTGATTTCTCCTTCAAGTCTGAATGAGAGCCTTGCTGTGTAAAATAATATTGGTTGGAGGTTTTTTCCTTTCATCATGTTAAGTATATTATGCCACTCCCTTCTGGCCTACAGAGTTGCTGCTGAAAAATCTGCTGATAACTTTATTGGGGTTCCCTTGTATGTTATGTGTTTCTTTTCCCTAGCTGCTTTCAATACTCTCTCTTGGTCTTTAATTTTGGTTAGTTTGATTAATATGTGCCTTGGGGTGTTCCTTCTTGGGTTTATCTTATATGATACTCATTGTGCTTCCTGGGTTTGAGGGAGCAGCTTCTTTCCCATGTTAGGGAAGTTTTCTGCTATTATCTCTTCGAATATTTTTTCTATCCATTTCTCTCTCCTTCTTCTGGCACCCCTATAATATGGATGTTGCTGCATTTAACATTGTCCCAGAATTCTCTTAGAATGTCATTTCTTTTCAATCTTTTTTCTCTTTTCCAAAGGGAAAAGAAAAAAAGAAATGAAGGAAAAAAGAAGATAATACAATCATTTCAACAGTGATGGCTAGGATAGGGGATGAAATGTTACCTTTGGAGTCATTGAAAATTTTGTATCTTTATTATTCTTGAAGTCAACTGAATAAATCATCATTTTAAGCTACCATGCTTTGGGATGTGATTATCAATAAATAAATATGAATGGATAGTTGCTACAATGGACTTTTTAAAAGAGTCAGTATGAATATAAAGGATTTCATTCAACTAACTGACACAATACATATATTGTGTCAACCTTATTTCTACTATTTCTTTTTTCCTTCATTTCTTTTCTTTTTTTTTTTTAATGCTTTTTAGGACTGCGTCTGTGGCATATAGAATTTCCAAAGCTCCAAAGCTAGGGGTCAGGGTTGAATCAGAGCTGAAGCTGCAGGCCTACACCATAGCCATAGCAACACTGGATTTGAGTCACATCTCCGACCTAGACTACAGCTCACAGCAATGCTGGATCCCAGGCCCACTTAGTGAGGCCAGGGATCAAACCCTCATCCTCATGGAAACTGGTCAGATTCATTTCCGCTGAGCCACAATGGGAACTCCTCTTTCATTTCTGAAGACCCTTCTTTGTCTTCAGTGACCTGACCCCAAAATCAGGAAAAAGGTCATTTTGGAGTCTGATTAACTAGATGTGAATCCAAGCTTTATCAATTTCATGCTGTTAAGATATTGGAAAACTTCTTAACCTAATTCACTTTTCTTATTTGCGAATTAAGGATAACAAAAGCATTTATATCACCGGCTATCTCCGTGAAGTAAATCCTGCCTTGGTATTGCTGAACAGATAGAGAAGAAGCTTTGCAGGGAAGAAGAGCACTTTACCTAGCTGTTATTATTGGTGGACATCTTGATTAGGGCTGCTAACTGATCCCGAAGGGGAAGGAGTCTACTTGGTTTGCCTTCCATTGCTAGGGTGAGAGTCAGAAAACAATAGGTCTGAAAGCCTTCTTCTGTTGAGCAGGGTTGCAAGAGATGCCTTGCTGATGTGCTATTTCTCCAATTCCTAGTATCCCAAAGTAGCTCACCTTCTTTTTATTGCCTTTTAGAGTCTTCTTTTTTTTGTCTCTTGTGTCATTTGCACAATTTATAATTATTCATAGCAGGAAGAAACAAGAAAAAATGGCTCAGTGGAATATTTTTTAGACCAGAAGTCCATTATGTATTTTATATAGAAACATGTTTCATCTGGGAGCTAGTATTCTCTAGCTTCTAATTTACTTCAGGGGTCATATTTCAGAGCTGGTTCAATCATGATGCTAAAATGTTACAGAATAACAATATTCTACAAATAATGCTCTCAATATTTTAATTAAAATTGTTTTTATAAAAGATAATGAAAACAAAAACCTAATGATATAATGACAAAACAATTACAGCATAGTATCTTTTTATTCATAGCATCTTGAAGCAAATGGCAAATTGAAAGAGATAAACAGGATTTTATTTATGATAACTATTAAACTATGAAATAATACTTCCATTGTTTATGCTAAATTGTAAATTTTTTAGTAATGGTCAAATATCATGGTTTTGTTATTAATGGGTATTAGTACAAATATTTGGATTGTATTTTAATACTATTTTTTGAGATATAATTGGCCTGTGCAAAATTTATTGATTTTCATGCAATTAGATGAGATTGACAAATGTGTATAGTTTTGTACTCATTGTAAAAATCCAAATATAAAATATTTTCACTATTGTTTAAATTCAGGTGTACTTTGTTTTAATGCAAGTATAAACATAACATAGATTATATTTACTTATTTAATATAATTGTACAATTAAATCACTCTTTAGTAAGTTTAAAATCAAGTGTTTAAAATAACATTGACACTGTAATTAATTAGGCATCATAAATATTGGACTCAACAAATGAACTATGTTCCATATGCACTTTCTTTTTTTTTTTTTTTTTTTTTTTTTTTTTTTGCTATTTCTTGGGCCACTCCCCCGGCATATGGAGGGTCCCAGGCTAGGGGTCGAATCAGAGCTGTAGCCACTGGCCTACACCAGAGCCACAGCAACGCAGGATCCGAGCCAAGTCTGTAACCTACACCACAGCTCACGGCAACGCCAGATCGTTAACCCACTGAGCAACAGCAGGGGGCGAACCCGCAACCTCATGGTTCCCAGTCGGATTCGTTAACCACTGCGCCACAATGGGAACTCCTCCATATGCACTTTCTATAAAGCTGGAATGTTTATAGAGTTCCTCCCATTACCTAATTGTGTTATATTTTCACTTTTATCTTTTTGTGCTTAAGCTTTCAAGAACTGAACTTATCATTTAAGAGGGAACAATTTCTTTACAGAAATGCAACCTCTTTCATCAGTACGCTTTATGTATTAGTCAATTTTTGGTTGTAGATGATAATAATTCTATAGGTAATACAGGCAGACAAAAACATGACACTAGGAATTAGGTCCTCACCATTATTTGAAGGGCTGGTTAGAGTAGTTTCTGAGGAGAGCTTCTAAAGAATTCCTGGAGCTCATCATAAGAATGGTAGAGCTAGTAGTATGCTACTTTTGTTACAGCTAGGGTGCTGGAGATTCAGAATATTGCCTGTACAACTGCTGGCTCTAGTGCCATGCTACTTTGCTATTTATTTCTCCACAGAATCAAATTTTATCACATTAAGATAAAATCTGGGATTAGCATATGCACTCTGTGGTTTATGTAATGACTGGCCAATGAGGACCAGCTATATAGCACAGGGAATTCTACCTAATATTCTATGATAATCTATATGGGAAAAGAATCTGTAAAAGAATGAATGTGTGTACATGAATAACTGAATCACTTTTCTGTACAGCAGAAATTATCACAAATTATAAATTAATTATTCTTCAATAAAACTTTAAAATGTAAAAGAATCTAAGAAGAATGGTTAGTTCAAATATTAATAAATGTCTGTAAGTTAAATACAAAATAATATGCAATTTCATGTAACTTATGGTACATTGTCCATAAAGTATAGGTTTCCATGAAAACTGCATTGAAAGGCAATGCATTTTCCTTCACACTTCATAAACACTAGATACAAATATCTAATGCAAATTTCTTTACTTCTTTCTCAGCTTTGAAGCTGAAGCTGGAAGGTTTAAATATGTGCATTTCAATTTAATGATGTGAACAAATTTCTTCTGTTACCCCCTTCCCTGTTGGTCATGAATTTACTCTGTGGGCTTCCAATGTCTCTTATAGGAGTACTACATATTTCAACTCAAACCAGGACACTTCTTTATCCCTTTCATTTTATGATTTTCCTCTTACAATTTTCCTTTCTTTGCTAAAGACTTTGGTCATCATTTTTAATGTTTTGTATACTTATTTTTAGTTGTGGTATCATTTTTACTCCATACATTACTGATTTACATGGCAGGAAATGTAAGAGACACTATCGCCCAGGTTCCTGATAATCTGGACCCTAATTGTACCCTTGTATTGAAAATCACAATTGAATTCTCCAGCGTATTTTATATTTATCTCAAGAAATGTCTTAAACTCAACTACCAAGCATATATCTTGGATATCCTCAGCTATATAATTTTTAATAATCTTATCTATAGGAACCATCTGTTTCTGCTATTGTCTTATTGCAATTTAAATTGGGAGGGTAAATATAAAGGAAGTTGCTATGATTAGTGAGTGATTACCAACTTGCGTGTCACTTCCATCCAGGTATCCACAGACTCACTCTAAATTTGCATGTATTTTGTTTTGTTACTCTCTAAGCACCAAGAAATTTCTGCTTCAACCACTGATTCAGCGAACATAGCATTTCAGCCTTGAACCATGTCTGAACAACGCTATCATCAGCTATAAAGCTGAAGACTAGACACTGGCTCCCTTGTTACTGTTAAACCTAAGAACAGCCTTGTTAACCTGCTCGTCAGGAAAAAGAAAAGAAAGGCAACTTCTCCTCTTATAGAAGGTAGGTCATCATGTAAAACCTGAGCTGTAAGGGAGTACAAGAATGCAGTCTTTAACTTTGCCAAATTGAGTAGGTATTTAGTCAAAATATAAGAAATTTAGAATGTGTCTAAATAAGCCAGTCTGAAATATCTGAGCAGTAACCCCCTCCATCCTGAAGCTATTCAATATCCAAACCTACTTTTTCCAAAGTTTAACTTCAAAAGAGTAATAGGACAGGATCCCGTCTAACATAGTTCAACTATACCTTACACAGATTAAAATGTGCTAATCTTTGCCAAAGTAGGTTTGTGAAAAAATTAGAGGGAAAAGTTTGGTAAATAGAAGCATACAGGACATTGCAAGAAGGAAGTAAAAGCAAAAATCCATTATATGCTTGATTTTTTTTCTGATCATGGAATGTTGGACAGTATTTATACCATTCACATTTTTTGATTTGTACTAAATTATCCAGGTTTCCATAGCAAGATTTTGTTCCTCATGATCTGAGCTCTCGTCTTGTCACAATGGAGTCCTTCTAATCCTCCTTAAATTTTACCCCTTGACAAAAAATCTAGGAGGCACTGAGGAGTCCCACTCCAAGTCCAAATCCTCTATGTGATCTTTAATGCTTGCCAAAAAGCAATTATGAAGACTTTATCCAGCAGGCCTTATATGGGAAAGATACCTCCCTAACACCAGCCTTGATGCACAGACAATACATTGCAGTCTCTGGAAGGGGCTTTGGTCAAGGATTCGGATGCCCTTGGCTCACAAACTTTTTGTGCATATCCCTGGCCCAGATGCCTCCATTTGCAGACTCTTTACTGGAGACACTTAGCAGGGGTCTTTTCCAAGTGCCACCGCTCAGACTTCCTTATTGTAAATGGTGGGGGAGAAAAGGGAAATCTTGAGGACATTTTTATCCACCCTGACTTGATACACAGTATATTTCCACTTCTAGACTTTCCTTCCCTGCTCCCTCTCCAACCCTCTAGATCTCTAAAATAGGAGGAGCCTTTCATTCACAAATCCTTGGTGGTGAGATGATCCCTACACCTGTGTTGATCCACCTGACTCTCACCCAGCTGTTCTATGGGGGAAATGTAACATAGGGGAAACCATTAAAATTTCCCCCTTAGCCTCTTATACCATCTCAGTAAGCAGTTAAAGGCTAAACTAACACTATCATTTTAGCTTGATATTTTCATTGACCACAGCAGCTCAGCTCTTGACAGCAATTAAGAGAGTACGTTTGGGCTTTGCTATTTTCACTGATTTTGTTGTGTAACATAAATTTTATTTCTTGATAATAAGGATTTAATAACACCTAGGTTATTTTGGTAACATATTTAATTTTCCACTCAGTGGCATGTAAAAATATCATACGTATAAGTGATCCCACATTATTTCTGTAGTTGGGATCAACTTAAACTTTCTCTTGCACTATCAAATACACTATCCAATTAAAAGTGAACTGTATCCTCTGCCTACAATCTGAGGTGAAACTTACAAAAACTATAAACCTGACTCTTTTATTCTCTATTTTTATTTATTTATATTTTGCCTTTTTTGGGGGTGGGTGGGTGCACATGTGCAGCATATGTAACTTTCCGGGCCAGGGTCAAATCAGAGCTACAGCTGCCGGCCTACACCACAGCCACACCAATGCCATATCTGAGCCGCATCTACAGCCTACACCATAGCTCAAGCCAATGCTGGATCCTTAACCCACTGAATGAGGCCAGGGATCGAATCCATATCCTCATGGATACTAGTTGGGTTCATTTCTGTTGAGCCACAATGGGAACTCCCTATTTTCTATTTTAAGTCCAATTAAATTCTTGTCACTTTTATTAGAACAAGTTATAATCATTGGATGATCTAAAGGCATTTGATATTTAGCCCAAGCTGAATTCTCTACTCTCATCTCTTGACATGTGCCCCCTACACATGCTCACATACACACACACAAATTACTTGCAATTCTCTTAAATTATGTACTCTTTCTCACATAAGTATTCTGTAAAACACACTCTGTATTGCTATAAATATTTTTCAGTTATCTTTCTTAGTCATAATTGATACTTTAATTTCAAACTTACTGTGGGAAGATTTTACTGATATTATAATTTTGTGTCCTTAATGTAGGCATTAGAAATCTATGGTCCATGGTGTTTATATTCAACCTGCAAGATAATAACGCTTTCAGAGTTTCATTTTTTTTTCAATTTTAAATATTTTGTGACTTGAAAAATTACTTAACATTTCAAATTTCTGTTTGTCTATAAATAAAGGTTTTTTTATGGCACAGCCGCAATAATTCATTTCCATAATGCTTATGGATGTTTTATGAAATAATGCAGAGTTGAATAGTTGTAACAGAAACCATATGACTGTCAAAGCCTAAAATATTTGCTATCTGACCCTTACAGAAAACAACGGCTGTTACTCACTCTAAAGTAGTCCATTAAGATATATCTTTATTCCATATTACTGTCATTTTTATGTTTATTTATCTGCCTGCCAGTTACAGTTTTTTATAAAACTCTAGTCTTCTGAGACAATGACATTCATAATTAGTTCTCAAGTACTGGCATGCAGTAAACAAAAAAATATTATGAAAAATGTGGTCTCAATTGTTAAGCAAGTGGGTAAGAATAATCTTCTCTTTTATTAAACCTCTTAGCTTCCAAACCAAGAAGTGATTGCCACTCATTTTTATCTTACTGTTCTTGTCATATTAATTTGAACAGCAATGCTCTCTTCTTCAAATTTCTTAGTAATGTTATAAATCTGAACTTTTTTTTCTAGCCACTAAGAAAACGCAAAGCCTTTCTACATAATAATGAGTCATCTAATTAAAGTGACTGAATTATCCAGTAATGGATATTAAAAATATTTATGTGAAACACTGAGTCCAGGCTTCATAAACTAGGTGCCCTGAAGAGTCTGGGAGTATCATGAATTTAAAATATAAATATAAACATAAAAATAAATATACACACACACACACTGAAGAGTGAAGCAGTGGGAGCGCTGAAAATATTTAACAGCCTAGCCTCTCCTACTTTCTATGGTCAAATCACAGATTCCTCTAAAGGTAGAATCTCTTAAAAGCAAAACTAAAGTAGCAGAGAGGTGGGCAGTAAATAATGTTTAAACCTGCTCTCTTCACATATTTAAACTTAAGCAATGCTGTTGGCTACTTTAAATTCTCTTCTCAGAAAGTTATGAATTGGAAAGAAAAACACCTTTGAAGAATTTAAGCAGTATAATTCAGCATATGTATTATGTTAAGGGTATATCATGTGATCTGGCACAAAATTTCAGCAATTCTAATTAAAATATGGATCAAAAATGTTAAATAGTATCTTTCAGGTTAAAAATGTTCTTTCAGTTAGGATTTTTTCCCATACATATTATGAAGTATTTATGATAAATAAAATTGGTATTTGTGGTTTTATTTAATAGAATAATTGACAATTCTACTTATTTCAAATTAAATAAGGACAATTACACGCCAGCTGAGAGAACTAGTTAACAGCACTATCCGTATTTTCCTTCATCAAGTATATTGAGATAGTTTGATAACAAGGTCTAATAAAACTAATGACTACTCTGGAAAAATATGTATAGAGGTCCATTGCTCATTATTGAAATGGGTGATATTTTTTTGGTTTGTTTTTTGTTTTTTTGTTTTTTGTTTTTGCAACTGATTTAGATGAGTTTCTAATATATTTTAGATATTAATCCTTTATCAAATAGATTGTTGCAAATCTACTCTGTTGAATTTACATATATATATATATTTTATTATCTCCTCTGCCTCACAGATTTTTTTTAAGTTTAATGTAGTCCCATTTATTTATTTTTGGATTTGTTGCTTGAGCTTTAGGTGTCACATCCAAAATATCATTGCCATGACCTATGTCAAGGAGATTTTGCCCTGTATTTTCTTCTATGAGGTTTATGGTTTCAAGTATTGCATTTCAATATTTAAACCACTTTTAGTTGATTTTTGTGATGTAGATAATGCTCCAACTTCATTTTTTTACATATGGATATCCAGTTTTCCCAACACTTTTTATGGCCAACAATTTTATAACAAAAGTGCTCAAAATCACCAACCATCAGGGAAACGCAAATCAAAACCACAATGAGGTATCGCCTTGGAATAGATACTACCAAAAAACAAGAGATAACAAGTGTTGGAAAGGATTTTGAGAAAAAGATTACCCTTGTGCACTAGAAACCCTTGTACACTTGTTGGTAGAAATGTGACTTAGTATAGCCATTGTGGAAAACAGTATGAGGTTTCCTCCAAAGATTGAAAATAGAAATAACATATAATCCAGAAATTCCACTTCTGGGTTCACTAACTCTTTTCTCTCCACTTCCAGAGAAATGTGTGGAGTGTTCTTTGAAAATGAATAAAACAGGTTAAAATTAGAGAAAAAGCTTGTTGTATTGATTTACTCTACTGTCAAACTTGAAGTTTATATTCACTTAGTGGAAAATAAAGATATAATACAGGAGTTACCGTCATGGTGCAGTGGAAATGAATCCGACTAGGAACCATGAGGTCGTGGGTTTGATCCCTGGCCTCACTCAGTGGGATAAGAATCTTGCGTTGCTGGGAGCTGTGGTGTAGGTCGCAGATGCGGCTTGGATCCCGCACTGCTGTGGCTCTGGGGTAGGCCAGAAGCAAGAGCACCAAATAGAACCCTAGCCTGGGAACCTCCAGATGCTGGGGGTGTGGCCCTAAAAGGACAATCAGAAAGATAAAGACAAATACCATATGATATCACTTATATCTGGAACCTAATATACAGCACAAATGAACCATTCCACAGAAAGAAAAATCATGGACTTGGAGAATAGACTTGTGGTTGCCAAGGGGAAAGGGGAGGGAGTAGTATGGATTGGGAGCTGGGGGTTAATTAACAGATGCAGACTATTGCCTTTGGAATGGATTAGTAATGAGATCTTGCTGTGTAGCACTGGGAATTATGTTTAGTAACTTATGATGGAGCATGATAATGTGAGAAAAAAGAATGTATAATGTGTGTGTAACTGGGTCACCATGCTGTACAGTAGAAAAAAAATAATGTATTGGGGAAATTAAAAAAATTTTAAAAAAAGACATGTAATACACATTTGACACATACTTACAAGCTTAACAATAGTCCATGACTATATGAAAGGTACTAAGACATGTTTAAATTTTTTTTCTTTCAGATGTTTTCATGACTTTCAAAGGTTCTATATAGATATAGTTAAAAACAAATTATAGTCTAGCTTGAATTATTTAACTAAAAGTATAAAATGATTAATCTGCTTCCTATTTTCCGAATTTGGGACTCATGCAAATATATTAATTAGCTTGTTCCTTTCCCCTCTACATATGTCATCTTTGATCTTCAGTCTGACAAAACAATACTGTTATTTAATTGCTTTCTCATTCTGATAATAGTGTGATTTTTTTGGAGAATTGTTATAGCTTAATAGTATTTAAAACTATTGGGAGAAATATAAAGGTAAATTAAACTATATTTAAGTAGCATGTGAAAAATACAGATTATGAGCAACTCGTAACCATGTTAAGTCATGAACCCATGAACCAACAAAGGGCTGAATAATTAGTGATATTCAGACAAAATGAAAAAGTTAATGAACAAAAATGAAAAGAATTTTTCACATGATCATTCTTAATTAGTGCGACTGAGAGTGAAGGAAAGAATGTTCAGTGAATGTGAACAATAAACCTTTTCCAAATTATCTCAGAGGCTACATTTTACTACTCTGTGTTAAAGGTACTTTAAAAAAAACTTGGGCATTATAGTAATGCTCTAAATAATAGCTAGATATGCACAGATACATTAGCTTGAACAAATTATTTCTGACAGGAACAGATAGACTCAAGTGTGAATAATCTTAAGCAAAACAATAAAAAGGTTTATTCTAGACACATGTGCTTCATTCAGATGTATGCATGAGTAAGTTAAGTACCTTCATCATTAAAATAAATTGCCTGAAAATAACTAATTCGTTCTTCAGTATATTTATATTATCTAATTTTACTTTGTTTTTTTCTTTTTGGGGAGCATTCCTGCAGCATGCAGAAGCTTCTGGGGCAGGGACTGCATCCAAGCTACACACCAACCTGGGCAACAACAGTAACAAGGCTGAGTCCTCAACCACTAGGACATCAGGAAACTCCTAATTTTACTTTTAATTATTCTGGATGGAAAAGAGATAGCTTAATACTATTTAAAAATATCTCTGAAATATATCCAGTTCTTTCCTATATGATCTTTGATATGTTTAAATAAATAAATGCAAAATGTTGAACAATTTAAGAACTAAATTTTCTCAAAGATTCAGAGTTGAGAGTAGTATCCCTGAAGATGGCTTATCAAAATATGTTTGAAACTAACCAATGTGGGGAGTTTCTGTCGTGGCTCAGTGGTTAACGAATCTGACTAGGAACCATGAGGTTGCAGATTCGATCCCTTGCCTTGCTCAGTGGGTTAAGAATCCAGCACTGCCGTGAGCCGTGGTGTAGGTTGCAGACGCAGCTCGGATCCCGCATTGCTGTGGCTCTGGTGTGGGCCAGTGGCTACAGCTCCGATTTGACCCCTAGCCTGGGAATGTTCATGTGCCGCAGGAGTGGCCCTAGAAATGGCAAAAAGACCAAAAAATAAATTAAAATAAACACGCTACTATACATAAAATAGATAAGTAACAAGGACCTACTGTATAGTGCAAAGAAGTATGCTCAATAGCCTATAGTGGAAAAGAATCTGGAAGGAAATATATATGTTTATATTTATATTTAACCGTGCACAGCTGAATTGTTTGCTGTGCATCTGAAACTAGCATAGTGATGTAAATCAACTGTATTTCACTACAAAAAAACAAAAAATCTCTGTGTTGAGCCATTCTAAATTTTTATTTTCATTTTGCAGTAGCATGTATACCACAGATATTTGAAAAAAAAATACATTATAGCATATAATTAAATTAGGATATACTGCTGTAAATATTCTTCTAGTCTTTCAGCTGACTACATCAGTTCATTTAAGCAGATATTTAAATAGATCAAATATTCAGATACATATTTCCGAACAGGCGGGGAACAGAGTCCTGGCCAGTGTGCTGTGAAGGTCTGCTATACAGCTTTCTGGTCAGCGAAACCCATCCCAGGTGATACACAGGTGATACAATGCTATTCCAGCCCATCTGAATAATAATTGTGATCTAAATAAAGGCTGATGGCTCTAGTGAGAATTTATGGACTTTGAAAAGCCAATTACATATACCACTTTCAAAGAAATAATCCAAAATAAAATACATTAAAAAACAAGTAAAACAGAAAGCTGAGAACTAATTCAGCAGATCAATGAAAATGAAAGAAAGAAACTGTATTGATGTTACTTTCTGAAAGCACAATTCAAGGATTAATTGATATAATGTGTATAGAGTGAACAGAACAATCCATAGCATGTTTTAAGTGCATATAATGGAGAAAAAAAATGTACTATAGCTTGTAACACCAGTATTGTCAATGGTATGATGGAACAGGTATTCTTATACTATACTGTTAAAATTAGGAGACAGTAACTGGAAGCCACTATACAAATTAGGCATATCTGCTTAGAATCAACAATTATACTGATAGAACTCAATCCCACATGAATACTCAAAAACAATGTAATCACTGTAACACTGTGTATGAGGAACATTTAGAAAACAATTAAATGTCCACTTATAAAGAGATAAGTAATAATTACATGCATAGTATGTATTCTAAAGAAGATATTTAAATAATAACATTTTTATCTAAAAATTACAGGGACGTGTGCATTAAAATGGTAGAGTAAATAAAGACAAATTTTGTAGGTGTTGATGTTTGTATATTTTGTTCCTTGAGAGAGTACAATGAACTGTTATTAATGTGTTTATTTATGGGAAATGACTTTAGATAATTATGAGCTCAGGGACCAAGAAGATCAGAACTCTGCTTTTTTATTCATATCTTTTACTTGGTAATTTTGCTAATTTCCTAAAGCATGTTATCATGTTATTTCTAATTTGAATAAATAAGATATCTAACTAGAGAATATTAAAGGAAGTGCGTATTTTATTTGAAAGAGCAATAAAATACAAAATACTGATAGTTTTGATAATAGAGACTTTAGGAGTTAAGAGGAAAACTAACAAGCTAGGTTGGCACCATGGCCTCTCACCTATTATTTAATTTTTCCATATGTGAAAAGCATAAGTTTTAGTTTTACTGTACCTTTATAGTGATTAATAATTCAGAAAACAAGTTATAACAATTTTAGTCCTCTATTTGATTTATATGGATATATTCAGTAAATGTTAATAATTATATAATCATAAACACACTAAAAGACAAAGTCAAATAATGAAATTTGATTAAACTGTGAAGTTATTTTCTTAAATGAACATTTTTAAGTAAATAATTTAATTCCTAATTAGTTTATTACATTTTGGATTTTTAGAACATATAAGTGCATTCTAGCCTTTTTCATTGAATTGATTTAACACAACTACAATCAGTAAAATTTTAGTCTTATATACTATATATGTTCATTACTTAATAACTACATGTATAGCCTCAGCATATATTTTTAAATAATACTGCCCTAGCATACTTCCTGATTTGTTATAGCATAGTTATAAATTACTTTTAGATTATCATATATAAGCACATTTTATAATATGCGTTATTACTAAACCTTTACTTCCAATACTTAACTGTTGTTATTTTCCAAACGTCTCTGAAAGTACACTCATATCGTTTGCAGAAAAAAAGATAATTTGCCCCTATTAATTTTGGCTATCTAATTTTTAGGACATTAGTTAAAAACTTCTACAGAAATGTTAAATAATAGTTGGACTATGTATTTTTCAATTTGAAAAATATAAACTAATTTTTTCATAAAAATATTACTCTGTGTCCATACTTTTAATATTTCCATGAACACAGCCACACATTTTTTATTTACTGGTCTCATTTCAGTCTTTTCAAGATTTTAACTATAGATTTCACTTCTTTGACAAGATAATTATTAGAACTTTATAAATTTGTAAGTAATGACATGTTTTTCTTTCTGAGGGATATTTTTTGGGCCAGTATTGCCTTAATATTTCTACTTTCTGTAGTGCACTGATGGAACTAATTTTCACATCGTGAGGTATGGGGAAGTCATTCTGGCTTATACATGATTTGGCTTGAACTTTATGCTAACTAAAACAGTCTGTCTTGTCGCCTGCCAAACATACATTCTACATCTGCTTTAACCATTAGAGAAAGAAACAAAAATATTTAAAAATCAAAATGGAGTAACAGTGATTCAGGCCTCCAAAATGCAGCTGGGTGGCTAATGTGGATGTAGTTTCATACACTTTCCTGAAAACCTGAACTTTCTGAACTGTATCAGATTCAAGGACACCACCATCCTTTCTCACAACAGTATCTGCCAGTAGCTACCTGTTCCAACGTTCTGGTCTCAAGGTCTCATTGTAACTATGCAAATATATCGGACCCCAAGCAATCCTTGCTTAACAAATAACCTTTCTTCTTTCTACCTCCAATTATAATTCTTGACAAACAGCTTATGTAATTTTGTGGTTTGACTTTATAGGCCTCCCTGCTATTGTGTAGTCCAATGCAACAGAATTCAAGTGCTTCCTGAACCCCGTGTCTCCTGGCTACAGTTCTCAGTTTGGCTCAAATAAAACTCTTTTCTGTTCCTCTTCTAGATTGGCTTATTGATTATTTCCATCAACAGCAACATGGCTTCTTTTATTACAGAAACGTCTGAAAATATTTAACACCCAACTGAAAGATAATTCATGTTATTCAATGCACAATTCTTAAAATATAATCTCTATTTACCTATAGACACTGTGGTTTGCTCTAAAGTGAGAGCTATTCACTTAATTTCTTGATTAGTATATCATTTTTTTTCTTATTTTTTTCTCAGGGTTTTTTTTTTTTCCTTGGTTATTTTGTTTTTGTTTTTGTTTTTTTTTTGCCATTTCTTGGGCCGCTTCCGCGGCATATGGAGGTTCCCAGGCTAGGGGTCGAATCGGAGTTGTAGCTGCCAGCCTACGCCAGAGCCACAGCAACGCAGGATCCGAGCCAAGTCTGCGATCTACACCATAGCTCGCGGCAACGCCGGATCGTTAACCCACTGAGCAAGGGCAGGGGGCGAACCCGCAACCTCATGGTTCCTAGTCGGATTCGTTAACCACTGCATCCTTGGTTATTTTGATACTATGTCAGTTGCCTCAATTATCTCCAGTGTGTGTGTGTGTTACCTTTAATACATTAGTATATTATATATTTTTCTTCTGTATTACTGATCCACATCACAGTATTTCAAATAATTAATTGTATTGGTAACAATTATTACAAATAATTGTTGGTAATTTACTAACATACATAATGGGAACAATTTCATGTTTGGAAAAATCAGAAAATAATAATAAATTTTCATACTTTTAGTGGGAAAATTTATGGACACAGCCCATATAAGTTATCTAAAACAGTACCCTATCAATATAGGCTCTAAGAAAATGTTAACTATTTTAAAGTAAAATCGTAGAGCTTATGTTTTCAAACTTTTATCTTTATGTCTCCATCAGACATTAGCTTAAAACTCATTCCCATATTCTCTTAATCTTTATTCCTAAAGTAAGCAGAACACACAAAAAAATCTACTTCAGACACTACTTCCATCATGATTAGCATGCAGATGTAATGGGATGACATACATGTCATTAACAGCTTCTATGCAATAGTGTGATGAGCATGAGTTTCCATTACATGAAATACAGATTAATGTTTGTTGTCTATCCTCTTCCAAACTCCAATGGAGCACAAGAATTCTTACTTCTCATGCATTTTACTTTGTGAATAAGGCATTATTCCCCAAAATGCCAAATGTCAAAAATAATGTCTAAGACCTAGGATTTACAATAACCTACCTTAATAATTTCTATTTACCTATAATATTGACATAATCATAACAGAACTACATTTTATCCATCATATTACTGCCTAATACACATAAATCGGCATACATGTAATTTATCTCCTCACCTGCTACTTTGCAGGAATTGTTAAATAATGTCATATTTCAAATTCTCATACTTCATCATTCATTCCCTCTTTGTCCTACATAATCAATTTTCTTCCTGTCCTAAGTCATCACCATGGATATAGAAACTTGCCATAGTATCTCCCATTATAACAAAATTAATTTTTAAAAATCCTTTCAATATCCCATTCTTTTCCAACTACAGCTACATTTCTCTACTACTCTTATTAATTCCATCATCTCTCAATGTTTTGAGCAAATTTGAGGTAAGCATTAATCTCCATAATTTCAATGAAACACATCTCTACTTTTTCAAACACCATACTGAATTGTCATGTCTGTCTAAATCAGCCTACCAAGGCATATTTTAAATTGGTTATTTCTTAAAACACTTTCTTCAACTGTCTTCTAAAACATCACTCTGTTGTTATTTCATCAGCAGCTCCTTCATCTTTAAACATCAAGATATGATTTTATCTTTCTATATGTATTTACTTAACAGGTGCTCTCATTCAGTTACATATCCTTTAAAATCCTCTACAATGGATAATCACAAAATCTTTTTTAAAATACTCTGGGCATATACACTGAACAGTAAACAGATACTAATGATCAGTCAATTGCCACTCTTCTGCACATGAGTGTCAAAATATATCTCCAACAACACAAAGCCAAAACCAAACGTGTGATGTCCATATAAGCCACATACATTAAAATTATCTTAACAAAAACCACAATTACTGCTATCTCAATAAATGGAAACACCCTTCTTGTTTCTTGATTAAAAAATCATGAAGCCAATCTTGTTTTTTCTTGTTCTTTCACACTGCATATAAATTCATTAGATTACTTGCTTATCTCACCCTTAAAATATATCAAGATAACTATCTAGTTCTCACCTATGACAATATGTCCACTTTACTAGTGGTCCAGGACAGCATTATTTCTGACTGGATAATTTCAATAGCTTCCTTATCTGCTTCTATATTTATAGCTTTATACTAAATGCAGCTCTCAAAGTGTTATTTAAGCCAAAATGTTCCTCTGGTCTAAATCCTCCATTTTTTCTCACATTTCACTTAAACTAAAATAGAATCCTTTAATAAAGGTTAGAAGTTCTAAATCATCAGGTCCTCTGTCCTGTCTTTGTTTCTTAAGAGTCTCCATCTTAATCATTGCACTCTAACCACATCTATCTTCTGTGTTTTTTTGTTTGTGTGTTTGGTTAATACATAAAGACTATTTCTCCCCAATAGCATAAGAATTTACTGTTTCAAACTCTGACTAATCATCCTTTCTACACATGGCTTTTAGCTCGTGTATATTCTTCTTATCTCTATTAAAATGTCACCTAGTCTTCAAAGCCTTCTATGCCTTCTTTATGTAGGATACTAATCCCTCTTCTTAGTTCCTCCCCACCTCCAATACAGCCCCTAGCCACTTTTCTGATTCTGTTTTTCCCACAGTATATTTTAGCACTTAACAAAGGAGGTATCTTGTGTCTGGTCCATGAAGACAAGATCTTGTCTGTTTTAACCCTACTCTATCCTAGGGGCCAAGAACAATAATTTGGCATATGATATGTAGCCAATGTGCATTGAAGTAATACTTAAATGAGCACATACTTAGTAATGTATAAACAGCACCAATATTTGTCTTTAAAATGCTTAAAATATAAAAAATACAGCCATCAAAAATATGATACTGTGCAGAAATTACTCAAAGGTGATAAAGAGGTAATCAACATCAGGAAATGACTTTAGATCCTAACAGGGACTTAGTGGACATCACAGAACAGCCAGACATTATAAGATGAGGATATAAGACAAGGACATAAGGAGCATCACAGGTAAAGAAATGTCTAACATATACTTTGCTTTGAAATTTTGGACCGGGTATATTTTAAAGGATTACTATTAAATGTTAGCACAGCAGAATCTCTCCCCCCAAAATTCTTTTTCAGAATTTTAGCTTATACTAAAGCTATGATAGTTCCTGACATGAAAATTGGCCTTTTATATATGATGATTTTTTTTTCAAATCCAAGATAAGTACATTATTAAAAAGATTTTTTTATCTTGTTCTGTCTATTATTTGATCAGTAAAGATTATTTTACTGTGATTTCACGTTATCATTCTTTTTTTTAAGAATCCCTATCTATTCCTACTTTAAACAGCAGAAACCCTACTATTATTTTAAGAGAAATGTCCTTTTATCATCTATTTCCAGTGCAGTTCTTTAGAAATCCATCCAATTATAAAAGTCTTAAAAATTGTACTTATTTTACAATGCTTCATTCTGTGTGAGTTCTGTTGTAATTTTTACAAGAAATATCTTGAGAGAAGAGATGCATATTATGCAAAACCTGAAAAAAAAGTCAGTGATTTCCAGCATCAAAGGTCATTTATTCTACTGAGAGCCTAGTGACCTTTAAGTTAATTTCCTATTTTATGGATTTTTATAAATTACTCAGTAGTGTGGATTATGTATAGAGAAAGCAGACTACATAACTTCAAATTTTTTTCAAAACATTTTGTGAATCATGAGATAAACAGCCACTTAAGTAATCTATATAATTGTGATAAATGTTCAAGTAGAAATAATGGAATGAGGGAAGTCCTTATAATGTTGAATAAAACACTTTTTCCACACTTAACCTGTAAGGCAAATAAATCTTTCAAAACTGTGTTCAGTGAGAATACAACATCTGTATTAAGTTAATGTTACAAAGGATAAATGCAAGTGAAACATCTGGGTTACTCACAATAAAAATTCAGTATCTGTATATAAATTACAGGAACAATTACAAGTATGAGTCACCAAGCAGGTAAAATTCTCCTTCTTGGTGGAATGAATAAGGGGATGGCACAAGAATGTCCCTTCACATAGAATTAGAAAGTGAGCGGAAATGAAGTACTTCCCAAAATTGGAGCCAATAGTGACACAAACAAGATTAAAAAGTCATTTGATAGTAGTACTGAGATTTGACACTATACACTCTGGTTGCACAGCTTAAAATGTATTTATTCATCCTACTAAATTTCCATCCTTTCACAAGACCTCTGTGAGCTACCAGCAGGAATTTGGAACACCCATCCAGCCTTTTAGATCCAAACTGTTATGTTTATGGACATTATTATTCCTACTCTCAAGTAAGCCCTGCATTATGCTTTGTCATTCAATATTAACATGCAAAGTCTTGCATTAAACTCATTTATATGAATTACCATTTATTTTATTCAACACTCAACAACTGTGGTTTATGTTTCCCTTTTCTCTGGATTTTAATGTAGGAAGAGAAAATTTTATTGTCACCTCTTCTTTTACTCAAATTTATACTGTTTTGGTCTTTTGACTCTTCTAAAACTTTAGATTTTCTTCCTCTCTGCTCTATCAGTAACTAAAAAGTGTATTCAAGTATATCAACAGTTATAGGATATATTTTAAGGTATAGTCATAAATCATAGCATGTTTTTTAAAATATTTTTGTTATATGCGTAAAGGCAGGCAGGCATGGACTGTGCCGGCCCATATAAAGTCTCTAATTTCTTACTTACAGAATATCAGCTTGGTCAATGAGCCTAAGCCCAGTATTATGTTTGCTCTCATATACTCATGACAATTTTTTCCCCTTGATTTTCCAGCCTTCATCTATGAAGGCTTGATATTGTGATTCATTTCCTATAACAGCAGTATAGGTGGAAATTTCTGTAGAGGTTTCTGTGAAAAAAAGCACAAATGTGCTAGCCAGCCTTCCTGCTTCCACTTATTTTGCATTGACTATGGATGGGATAAATGAATTAACAGCTGATATCTTGCACCATGAAGTAGAAAACATGGGAGAAGATCAGAAGAAGAGGGATACTTTTCCCATGATAACACTGTGTATCTGAAACATTCAAAAATTTATTATTTGCTAAATTTTTCTAAATGAGTAAATACATTTTAATATTCACCCATATTAACAGGCAAATGTTACTTGCAATGAAAATCTGTCTAAATAATTGGGAGTATCTTCCATTCAGGGTAGAAATATTCATATTACTGGCCCATTACATTTTATTAAGCCAGAAGCAAATTCAATCAAAAGAAGTAAATGTTTTCCCTAACTTTTAGGAAGATAATAAAATAGGTAAATTTTATACTAAGATTTTTCTATAGTTTTTCAAAAAATCAGTTTAATAACTACATGGAATATTCTGAATTGATATAATTCATGTTTCAGAGAGATTTGTAATTGGAAATACTGTTTTCATGCAAATCTGTTTTTATTTTAGTGTTTGATATTTACATAATTAATTCACACACTGTGGCATATATATGCCAGACTTAATTTCATTAATTAATTCAAATAAGGTTCAATGAGAGATTCAGACAAAGACTGTAAGGTCATGTTATGTACTTCATAAAAACAATTTCTTGAAAGAACTGAAAGAAATCGGTAACCATTTATATCTCTGTCTTTCATTTTTCCCTTTTTGAAAAATGAGCCTGGCAAATTTTACTTATACTTAATGCACATAATGGTTAGTCTAAAAACTATTTTATAAATCATACATGACCAGAAGAGCTCTGTTTGATTTTTCATATGACTAGATTCATGTTGCCTTTCAAACTTTTTCATAAATTGTTGTATAATCTTATCTCTTTCATAACAGCTCATAACTGAGTCCATTCTTCCATACAACACAGTAATTAGGATGTTCATGGCTGGCTGAATCATAAGTTTAAGAAATGTTTTTAGATGTGACAAATATTCTTTTTTTTTTTTTTGACCAAAATTTAGGCAGGCTCCTCTGAACCCTCTTTTTGATTACATCTCATCTCTGGGCAATATCTAGGCCTAACTAGTCTGGTTGTAGCAAGCATCCTCCTAAGTCAGTTTAAGAAATTAAATTAACCTCACTCTTGATATCTGATCTCTCATGCTATCTGACCGGATTCCTCATCCTCTACCCTTGATGTCTGGTCACTGTGCCTGCTTTCAGCAAGAATCCTGTTCAGTCAGTTTGACAAAATCATGCTATCCTTTTAGGCTTTCTCTTACTAGTTTTCCATCAACTTATGCCTCCTAATCCACTCTGTTACTTGGTTATATATTCCCAGCTATCTTCGATATTTTGAGGGTAGAATCTGATCTCTGTTCTCTATTACAATAATCTTGACACCTAGCAAAATAGTCCTGGATAAGAAAGTATTTTTTATGGTTTTAATAGGTATCAGAATAACTTTTCTTTAACAGAACTACCATAGTTAACTGTTGATGCAGAACTACTCAATATGATCTGCAGTTTTTATTTCAATTATAGTTCACAGTTATATTGTAAAAACATGTTTACTTTGTGTATAGTTTTTTCATACAACAAATTACCTTTTATTTGCCTAGGCATTTGTTTGAGTTGGAAATTTTACCTTCTAAATGTGTATAAAATTAAGTAAGATTGGAATGCTGTAAACAGACCACATGAAAAATAAAACTGTAAAAATCAGTTAATTCTATTCTCAGTGCAACACATTGCTAATGAAGCAACTTCTAAATGTCATCATCCTCGATAAAAAGTCATGAACTAAAATAGTCATGAGTTAATTGGAGAAGAATAACCAAAGTATTGGCCAGGTTGAGGTAAGTCTGTGCTATCTTTAAATGAAATAAAATGAAGTATTCTGAAAAATATTTATTATTTTAAAAGTCCCATTTACTAGCAAACAATCTTATAGTAACTACCCACTGTCACCATAGTCAAGGCAATAGATTGCAGTTATCATCTGTAATTAAATATTTCACATCATAAAAATATTTTAAAACTGAATTGAGTTTTAAGTCTTTAAATATTTGAGAGTTGAAAATTTAAGAGCATATAAAAATTTTAGAAAAGGACTTTCATCAATAAAATATTCAAAAGATGGTAAATTATGCGTGATGATTTAATATATGCAAATTTACAAGTGATATGAATAGTAAATTTGAATAGAGAAAATATGTACATAAATGAATGGTATTTCAAAATCTAAGCAAATTGATGACTATATTATGTACTTGTCCCAAAGGTAAATGAAATATTAATTAAGAAACTTTCTTCCCATTAAAGGGCTAATAAGAGGGTATGAAGGAAAATTACTAATTTGTTCCATTTTCCTTATTTTTAAGAATTTTGTTCAATATATTATTATCTTCATGGTTTACTATTATTTTTATCAAACCGTTGTTCTTATCCCATCTTGCTTAATGCTTAACAATATAAAAAATATGAAATTAAGCCTAATCTTTGGTGGTCCAATTTATCTGGGTTTATTCTTACTGTTTTATCCTTAAAAGTCATTGTTGCTGGTATTACTAGAGATTGAGTCATATGTTATACATGCTTCCAATATGACTTTTTTGAGATCAGGCAGTCAGTTATTCTTACTTGATATAAAAGAGCAATAAAAAATCCATTCCCATTGTTTTGTGTTTTTTTTTTTTTTGTCTTTTTGCCTTTTCTAGGACCTCTCCCGCGGCATATGGAGGTTCCCAGGCTAGGGGTCGAATCGGAGCTGTAGCTGCTGGCCTACGCCACAGCCACAGCAACACAGGATCTGAGCTGTGTCTGCAACCTCCACCACAGCTCATGGCAACGCTGAATCCTTAACCCACTGAGCGAGGTCAGGGATTGAACTCGCAACCTCATGGTTCCTAGACGGATTTGTTAACTACTGAACCACAATGGGAACTCCTCCATTTCCATTTTTAAATGCTTCTGAACTCACAGTGCATTGGTTTATAAATTATTTGATTCAATCAGATGCAAAATCAGTAATATAATTTGACCACAGGTCTGATACTCTGTAAAGTATTTTTAAAAATGTAAAGTTTGGAGTTCCTGTTGTGGCACAGCAGAAATGAATCCGATTAGGAACCATGAGGTTGTGGGTTCGATCCCTGGCCTCATTCAGTGGGTTAAGGATCTGGTTGTCACCACGAGCTGTGGTGTAGGTCGCAGACATGGCTTGGATTCTACATTGCTGTGGCTGTGGTATAGGCTGGCAGCTGTTAGCTCCAATTCAACCCCCAGTCTGGGAACCTCCATATGCCATGGCTGCTAAAAAGCAAAAAAAAAAAAAAAAATTTTTAAATTTTCCAAAATACCATCATTAAGCAACACACTGTTACAAAAATCTAAGTATTTAAATGTGCAACACTTTCTCATAGTGAGTGAATATTTGCTTCTTATCTACTGTCTTGGCCTAATCTATAATTGAGATGTGAACCATCCAACTTTATTGGTCACCTTTGTTTTGGTCTTTAGCTTTAGAATATTATCAAGGGCTCCACATTCATTTGAAATAATAATACTGAAAATGTAGCTCACTGATTAAAGATTCAGTTCCAGAACTCTTCCAGGAGACATATGGGGACTGGGGAAATCACACATATATATATATATATATTTAATTTCCCTCTTCTTAATATAATTATACAAAAATCAGGTTAAAATGAGTAGAAAATAAGAGGTTTTCATTGCAAACTAGCTGAAATACTACATTCCAAAATGTTAAGGAGACAACTTATTTACTTAGCAATAAATAGTTTCATTGTTTTAAATTTCTAGTAAGTATAACTACAGATTTTTAAAGTCTCTCAGTGTTGTCTACCTAAACATTTTCCAGGCTACCTCTCTGAGTCTCTGTCTAACTCAAATAATCATTAAAACACACTATTCAAATTTACCTCACTAAGCACTTGCTTAAAACAAGAAACAAACATTTTTCAACTAACGTCATGTCAAAAAAATTATAATTTTCCATCTAATGGAATTGCAATTCAAAATTTTCTCTTTTGGATGAAAAAATTCCACTTAGGAGTTCCCGTCGTGGCTCAGTGGTTAATGAATCCGACTAGAAACCATGAGGTTGTGGGTTCAATCCCTGGCCCTGCTCAGTGGGTTAAGGATCCGGTGTTGCCGTGAGCTGTGACGTAGGTTGCAGACATAGTTTGGATTCCGTGTTGCTTTGACTATGGCATAGGCTGGCAGCTACATCTCTGATTAGACCCCTAGCCTGGGCATCTCCATATGTTGCGGGTGTAGCCCTAGAAAAAGACACACACACAAAAATTCCACTTATCCTTCTATCATTGAGATTAATAATAATCAAAAGACATAAAAGGCTATTAAGAAAATTTTGTCAACTTAAAAAAATAATTATTTTTGTACTATTCATGCTTTATACTTTTAAGTATACATTTAATAAAATTACATCAGTTTATAAACATCTGATATATATTAAGTTTAGACCGTACTTTTTAATGAGATTCCTAGTTCTCCTTCTGTTTATTACTGATGTTTCACTTATTATATATATTTTATTTTTAAATTTAGAACAGCCTTTTCAGATCCAGTGTGGACAGATCTTTTTGTCTTATCGTTTGAAAAGTTCATCTCTACCATTTAATAAGCATTTTAATTTTTTACTGAAAATGAAAGGTTTCTACTCTAAAAGATGAATCAACTTTCCAATCTTAATTGTACAGATGCATCAAATTGTTCTGACCAAAAGTAAATGATTCTATTATACAATGCAATGGAGGAAAGGATTTAAAGAACATTTCAATCAGACCTGTACTCTGAAAACTATAAAACATTGATGTAGGAATTAGGAAATGATACAAAAAATGGAGCGGAAGAATTACTATTTTTAAAATGTCCATACTACCCAAAGAAATTTATAGATTTAATGTAATCCCTATCAAAATACCCATATCATTTTTCACAGAACTAGAAAAAATAATCCTAAAATTTATATGGAATTACAAAAGGTCACAAATTGCCAAATCAATCTTGAGAAAAAAAGAACAAAAGCAGAGGTGTCATGCTTCCTGAAATCAGACCATACTACAAAGGTACTCTTCCCAGGAAGAATGTCTGTTCAAGTCTTTTGTTTTTTTAATTCAGTTCTGTGTTTGTTGATACTACAGCTGATCACCTGTTACACATTCTGGATATTAACCCCCATTGGTTGTCTTATTTACAATCATTTTCTGTTTCAGTGGGTTGTCTTTTCATTTTGTTGATGGTTTCCTTTGCTGTGCTATCATTTTTAAGTTTAATTAGTTCCCATTTGCTTATTTTTGCTTTTATTTATTTTGCCTTATGAGACAAGTCCCAAAGAGTATTACTGCGATCTGTGCCTATTCTCTCTCTTAGGAGTTTATTAGTTTCAGGTCTTACATTTTGGTCTTTTAAATACATTTCGAATTTATTTTTTTATTTAATATGAGGAAACGTTCCAATCTCATTGCTGTACATGTAGCTGACCAGTTTTCCCAGCACCACTTACTAAAGAGACTGTCATTTCTTCACCTGTCATAGATTAATTGTCATAAATGTGTGGGTTTATTTCTGAGCTCTCTTGTCCTGTTCCATTGATTTGTGTGTCTCTATTTGTGCCAGTATCATGCTGCTTTGATTACTGTACCTTTGTAGTATGAAAAAAAAATGCACAAAACTGCTAATAATCAGAGAAATGCAAATAAAAACAGCAATGATATATCACTTCACTACTGTCAAATCAGCTACTGTTAAAAAAAAAGTCTACTAGTAACAAATTTTGGAGGGGATGTAGGGAAAATGGAACCCTGGTACACTGTAGGTGGGACTGTAAATTGGTTCAGGCACCATGGAAAACATTACTGAGGTCTCATAAAACATAAAAATTGAACTAACACATGATCCAGCAATTCCATCACTGGGTAAATATCTGAAGAAAATGAAAACACTAAGATGAAAAGATGCATGCACCCCAGTGTTCACAGCATCATTATTTATAAGAGCCAAGACATGGAAGTAACCTCAGTGTCTATCAACAGATGAAATATTATTTAGCTGTAAGAAGAATGAAATCCTGCCATTTGCAACAATGTGGATGGACCTAGAGTATTGTGCCTAGTGAAGTAAGTTATAGAAGGACACTCTGTTATCATTTACATGTGGAACCTAAAATGTAAAATAAACAAATGCATATTAAAAAACAGGAAGAGACTTATAGATACTGTAACATTATTTTCTGAAATTTCATCTTTTGTTTTCAGTATTGTTTCAATTTTTCATCTAATTTTAATTTCTGCTCTATTTTTTCTTTATGCATAACTTTTCTCTGTACTGAACTTCTAATTATTGTTCTATCATTCACAAAATGTTGTCAAAATAGTCCAAAATCAATGAAGCATATTCTATTATACTAACTGGTCAATATAAACAACTTGCTTGTTTCTCCATTTAAATATAAAACGGTATTTTTTTCATTTCTCGTCAATTTTTTTTGTCCAAACCCATGACATGCAGAAGTCCCCAGGCCAGGGACTGAACCTGTGCCACAGCAATAAACAGAGCCATGACAGTGACAATGCCAGATCCTTAACCAGATGAGCCATCAGGGAACTCATTTTTCATCAAATGTCATAAAAATATATTATGTTTTTTATAACCGAAGAACTCCAGGAAAATACTTTCTACTGGGAAAACTTTTCCAATCTTCCAATGACCTTAAATTTTATCTTCAAAAATATTTTTACAAGGTATAAAATAATATTCTTAAATATTCTGATGTTAGATTACTGGATTTAATTTGCATACTTCTGAACTTTTGAGTTTTAGATACATTTACCACTTAATAAGTTCCAATGTACTCAACAACAGAAAATAGCTATATCCAGATTATGTTTTTAATAAATTATAAAATTAGAAAATATACTAAACATAGTTGTATAATTTAGAATAAGAATGATAGGAAAAAAGAATAAGAAAGAGAGGTATATATTTCAGCAATGCCTAAAATATGCTATTTTATAATTTGAGACAATATACTATATTATTTAGACTAAAATAACCTAAGGAGGGAATCACAGAAAACTATGTATTTTAATAAAAATACTATAAATAAAAAATTTGATTATTACAATATATATGATAGTTTCAATGATAATGACTTTCTAAATGGTTTCAATAATTTATATTTTAGTCAACATACAAGAACACTACAAAACTGCATTATTTTTATCAATAACTTTATTACACTGAATGTCATCTTACCTGGGTAATATTATTTTAATACATACTCTTTCCATTTCTATCTGACTTATGTGGTCTTCACATAAAGTATATTTAGCTATACTAAATAGAGAATACTAATCCCTTAAGCCCAATATATATAATAGTCCAATATGGGGTAAAAGTTAAAAAATATATAGCTTTAAACTATCTTGATATTGAACTACTGTTGATATATTTCCTCAGTTATTAACATTCCCCTTTCAGGTTAATACCAGTCATCAAAAATGTGGAGTACTCCTGACCCTTTTCCAAATGTGTAAATTAGTAATATAATGGCAATATTCAGATAGGCAAATACAGACTAAGCTCACTTTGATGAAAACAATGTGAGGTAAAGCTTCCCTACTGAGAATCATCTAAGTTTGTGAAATAGTAATTTGGAATGGCTATATGTGCTAAGTATATTGAAGAAAAGAAAATGTGGAACACATCATCTGTATCATCTTTATGTATATCTAATCATTTCATATATATATAATAAAATTGAAATATATATAATTGGAAATGTATTTCCAATTATATAGTTACAAATATATTGTTATATGTATTATATATACAAATATATTTCATATTATACATAATAAAATTGAAATATATATAATTGGATGTATTTCCAATTGTATAGTTACAAATACATTAAGATATATATGCAACTATGTAATCTCAAGTATATGTGGCATTTCAAATTATATAGTAAATATGTATATATCCCACATATAAAATAGCATATATAAATGAAATAGTATCAACAAAATGTCAAAAAAGTATTATTTTATCTATAGTATTCTCACTTAACTTTTTTGGTTTGCTTTCCAAATTTAATTTGAAAAGAAAAAAAAAGCATTTTCCATGAAACAAAAATAATAGTCTCAAAAATAAAGACTTTTTTTCACTTGAAAAAATAAATACTTTAAACAATGGTGCAGTAAAAAATAAATACCCATAAACATTAAATATAAGTCTAACATTTTCAAATTTTATTTTGTTACTTAATTCTCCCCTATCCCTCTCTCATTTCTTCTCTTTCATTTTTAGCATAAAATGAACTATTTTCCAAACACCTATAGATACATCAAACAGAGCATTTTCCTACAATGTCAAAGATAATTTAGCTCATAAACTAGTACTAAGTATTCATTTTCAGAGAAGTATTTTTTGTACTCTAGAGATATTGGAAACAATAGAAATCAAAATTTATTGAAGTTCATATTACTTGATAATTAAACAGAAGTTTCTTTTTCTTTTCTTGTGTGTGTGTGTGTCTTTTTGCCTTTTTCTAGGACCGCTCCTGTGGCATATGGAGGTCCCCAGGCTAGGGGTCTAATCAGAGCTGTAGCCACTGGCCTATGCCAGAGCCACAGCAATGAGGGATCCAAGCTGCGTCTGCGACCTACACCACAGCTCATGACAACGCTGGATCCTTAACCCACTGAGCCAGGCCAGGGATCGAACCTGCAACATAATGGTTCCTAGTCAGATTCGTTAACCACTGAGTCACAAGGGAACTCCCCACAGAACTTTAATTTCTTAAAAAGCATTCTATTTTAAAATTATTTAAAGGATTCTGTATCTGTTATATGGCTTAGGTAACATCCACATTACACTAAGAAAATATTTTGAAAATTAGATAAATTGTCTAAATACTGTATCTACTGAAAGGGTGCACATAGAGCTATCACTAAAAATCTGAAAATAAACAAATATTTTTGAACTATAAAGATCGTAAGTCAGTATCTCTACACTGGCTTTAATTACACAGTAAGTAATTTAATCTTCATTAACCCTCATATATTCATTACAGAAAGCAACTTGGAAAAAAAATCACTCAAAAAAAAAAAACCAAAAGAAGAAAAAAAAACCATAAATAATTTCCATTATTTAGCTAGAAAATTACTAACAATAGATTTAGATTGGAATAATTTGCTTTACAGAACAATGTTATAGTGTTCAAATTAGACACAAATTAAAAAGATAAAACAGATTACTCATTCAATAGTTTGGTGGCTACTATGCAAATCAGATCATCTGTCTAAAATGTGGCCAGATGAACATTTTTCTGTAAAGTATTTCTTGATTTCCATATGGTGTGTCAGTCATTTCACAGGTCCAGATAGCGGTTGACTTAGAAAGATGACAATAAATGCTTTTAAACGCTAAGGTCCAAAAGGCAAGCAGATATTTCTGAAACTGTATACATAGAGTAGATCCTTAAACACGTGAGATATAGCAGGTGCCAATCCTGCAAACTGTTGAAAATTCATAGAGATATAGATATGCATAAGTCAAAAGCATATGTAAAATATTTTATTTGGAATTTAATTTATAAGAAGACTATATGAAAGTCACATATATTTGACTTTCATAAGGTGTTTCTTGAGGTATTTTCATTTTTTTTTAACTTTTTTTTTTGCTTTGCCACAATAAGGTGAGATTCATCATATATGTGGCACCAACGAAAAAATAATGAGAGCACAAGGAAATCTTCCACAGTTAAACATATTACATAGTTAAACATATATATGTTGCACTCATATACGTTGTTCAAATTCAAGCTTTCAGCCCCTTGAATGCTTTTCTTAGTATATATAACACACATACAATTAAAGAAAAAGTTATATAATTGGCCAAGAAGTCTCCAGTTTTTCCACTACTAAATGCTTATAACTCAAGAGGATATATTTTGATGTGTAAGTATAACTGCAACATGAAACTACTGAAAAGCAAGACAAATTTTCAGAGAAAAATTCAAGAGGTTAAAAAAGTATAGTGGGAGCCCAGTGGCTCTGCGTCTCAGTCCCGAGCCGGGAGCAGCAGCAGCTTCTTGCTTCTCAACTTCAGCGCCCACCCGGCCCTAGACCCACACCCCTCGCATCACCACCTGCAGCCCCCGCGCGGCGCCGCCACCCCCGGGAGTCCTGGGTGGGCACCTGCAAACTCCGCCTTGTGCACCTGCGGCCCTTGAGCCGGTGCTAGCGCCTGATCGAGCCAGAGCTATGGCCAACGCGGGGCTGCAGCTGCTGGGCTTCATCCTGGCCTTCCTGGGCTGGATCGGCTCCATCGTCAGCACCGCACTGCTTCAGTGGAAGATTTACTCCTACGCTGGTGACAACATAGTGACGGTCCAGGCCATCTAGGAGGGGCTGTGGATGTCCCGCATGTCGCAGAGCACCGGGAAGATCCAGTGCAAAGTCTTAGACTCCTTGCTGAATCTGAACAGCACTATGCAAGCAACCCGTGCCTTGATAGTGACTGGCATCCTTCTGGGACTATACCCATCTTTGTGGCCACCACTGGCATGAAGTGTATGAAGTGCATGGAAGATGATGAGGTGCAGAAGATGATGAGGTGCAGAAGATGTGGATGGCTGTCATTGGGGGAGTGATCTTTCTTATTTCAGGTCTGGCTATCTTAGTTGCCACAGCATAGTATGGTAACAGAATTGTTCAAGAATTCTATCACCTCATGACCCCGGTCAATGCCAGATATGAATTTGGTCAGGCTCTCTTCACTGGCTGGGCTGCTGCTTCTCTCTGCCTTCTGGGAGGTGCCCTACTTTGCCGCTCCTGTCCCCGAAAAACAACATCTTACCCAACACAAAGGCCCTATCCAAAACCTTCACCTTCCAGTGGGAAAGACTACGTGTGACAGAATCAAAAGGACAAAACCGTGTTGGAACAACCAGAAAATGGACATTGAAATACTGTCATTGACATTGAGATCTTCGACTTTTGACTGTTAGAGTCTGAACTATGGTATAACCAAAAAAATATTATTTTTTTTAAAATACACATTGCTAAAAATGATGAGGTCTTATTTTATCTCCTTTCCTCAATACGGGAGGGAAGCCATTTCCACGTGTATTACTGCTTCCCACTGAGTAATCATCTCAAATGTGGGGAGAGGGCGGTCCTTAAATATATATAGATATGTACATATACATATTTTTTCTATAAAAAATTAGTAAAAACTCTTATTCTCACTATGTTGGTATAAGCATACTTAAAATATACCTAAAAAAGAAAAAATATATATTTAATTCTGTTGATTAAATAAGTAGTTTATTTGGTATTTTTCTCTTTTTTATCTACACATATATAATGGGTCAAATATCATTTACCTCCTTCGTCAGCTTTTAGTGTCTTTCACAGAAGACCTGACCTACTTTACCAAATATGAATTATTTCAGTTCTTCACATGTGCTCTTTTCAGTTCTTCACATATGCTTATGTCATATTTTTTTTTGTTACTATACTCTTACGGCACTTGCTTTGTCATCAGTCCTTCTTCATGCGTTTTTTGTGAGGTTAGGCTTAACTCTTGAGTCTGATAAGACATTTTATATGCATACAGGTTAATTCCTAAAGTCAGTAAGATTTAACAAATTAGAGTTTGGGGAGCAGATCTTTCTGTGCGAGCAAATGATATATTCCTGTTGACCTTTCCACATGCTCCCTGTACTCTGACCTCTGACATGTTTGTTTGCTTTGAAAATATTTGTCCCACTGAGGAGCTGTATGCTGCTTTCAGGTGTTGTAACACAATTCTATTGATTGGATTTTTTTTTAAGCTACTTGTTCACAGTTGTATATCCTCCCAAATAACCTGTTTTCTTCCTCCCTTCCTCAACTGTATTGTTTTGTCATATAGTTTACGTCTTCCCAGAAAGGGATGGCCTGTTTGTCTGAATGAAGCGCTAGGCTTTCCATAGATAATCTGATGACAAATACTCTCTCTGTAGCCATAGGCAAGTCACTTCATTTTTCCCCTCTTTTCCCATCTGTCAAATTGAGATAATGATACTTAACCAGCTGGTAGAGTAGTATAAGTATTAATTAGTTGACATTATGCTCATTCTTTGAACATGAAATATGCCTAAGTAGTGTTTTTATTTGCTAAATTGTTTATTAAGAAGTTGTTGAACCAAACCTACACACAGGCCTTCCCATCATTCAGCACCTTCCTTTTTCCACAGGCCCACTTCCTTCCTTACAGCTGTGGCCACCATGTTGTTGGTGCTCTGTTCCATTTTAACAATTGCTAGGAGTTTTCCAGTCTGTGGAAAACTCTCCTTCACTTGAGCAAGATGATGTCATGGAAAGGGTGTTGACTTCAGGGTCTGATTTGAGCCTTGGTGCTATCAATTACTGTGTCAGTTTGGGCAAGGCTCTTGGTTGCCCTAGATTGCTTCATTCATAAAAAGAGGATTGTAATTCCTGACCTGCCTACCTCACAGGGCTGTTGTGGGGATCCAATGAGAAGGGATACAGGTTAATATGGTTTTGCAAGGTGAAAAGTACTGTACGAGGGGAAAGAATTAAGGAATTTAAGTGCCTAGGTTTTGGATTATTTTTCAAATGACTGAAAAGGGAGAACTCTTAAGAAATAGGTTTCTTGCCTTAACCAGCCTCTCAAGTGAAGAGATACTAAAGTGAGATTCAGCTAACTAACTGAAAAGATTTCTAGAGCAGCCTTAGTTTTCTTCAGTCAGTATGGCCTGATGCTTTTTGTAGCTAAGCTTTTCTCCTTTCAGGAATGCAGACTTGACCTAGGACAGGTTTGCAGATGTAATGGGTAAAACAGAAGTGTAAGGGTTGGCAAAGCAAAGAATGGAAGATTTGTTGAATTGTATTACCTTGTGAGGGTAGACAAGGTGAATGAATATCTGTTAAGTGGTATCATCAGAGTTGTTGCTATTAGCTGGCAGCTAACACTGCTAGAATAGGTAGTTTGGGGATGGAATTCACAGTGAAAGCATGTAGAGGAAGTCATCCAAAGGGATGCATTTTAGGATTTGAACCCAGTCAATTTCAGTGTCTTCCAAACCTGAAGTCTATGCCCCTGGAATGCATAATTTAAAGAACCTCTGCTACCTACATAGATCCTAATGATGGGCAAAAATACATGTGGTTACTAGTGGCTAGACTCAAAAAAGAAATCCATCATCCAAGGTGGCCAACAAAATTGTTAACAGAATTTATCCGATTTTGGTATTTTTGTACTCTGCTACCTTACCTGGAAACAAACAAATAGATGTTTTGGGGGTTTTGTAATAGGAATTTGTATAAAGCATTACTTTTTCAACAAATTGTGTTTTCTTTAATATAAAATTAAAAAAAAATAAGAAAATTTAAAAAGTATAGTATAGTTGATTATTTGTGAATTCATCTGCTGACTAGAAAGTATTTATAACTCCCAGAATCAATACTCATGACACTTTTGTGCTCATTCCCAGACATAATCAGAGCAGCTAAAAATTGAGTTGCCCAACATGCATATTCCCATCTGGACAAAACAAGGTAATGCTTTGGCTTCTTGTGTCAGCTATTATAAGGTAATAAGTGTTCTCATCATGGTTTATTTAGTACTACTCTTTCTGAATTTTGTGATTTTTTTGGAGGGGGTGATTTTGCTTTTAAAATGGCCCACAAAGATAGTGCTGAAAATCTATCTGGTGTACCTAAGAACCAAAAGGAAGTAACATACCTTACAGAAAAAATATATATTAGGTAAACTTCATTCAGGCATGAGTTACAGTGTTGTTGGCCATGAGTTCAATGTTAATGAATCAATAGTATGGTACACACAGGAAATTTGCTGATCTTTATATAAGGATGCTTTGGAAAGTGATGAAGTAACATCTGGAGTGTTTTATGAAGCTATGGAAAAGATGGAAATGTGGCTACATTTATAGGTTGTTGAGATGATGTCTGATTAAAAAAAGAAGTGGACATCATTGTTTTAAGGATTCAAGACAGAGAAATTTACAGTCACTTTATTCAGCATCAGAAAAATGTTAAACCCTTCTCAGCGAGGGTTGGCTGGCTTGCAAGTTTCAAAAGGTAATACAGTGTGAAAAATGTTAAGCTTGCAGGTGAAACAGGTTGTGCAGGTCAGGACGCTATGGAAGAATTTTTTAAGTGTCTGCTAAATGTTATTTAGGAAAAAGGTTACTGAAGAGCAAGTTTTCAATACTGACGAGAAGGCTGATTTTATAAGAACATAATAAAGATATATAGTGAAAATGTAACTTCAGGGATGAAAACATTCTGAACAGAGGGTCAAAAGAACCTGATCTTGTATTTTTCCTAAGGACAGTATTCAGTACTTGGTAATTCAGTATTCATGGTAACATTATGGAATGTAACTACTGCAATTAATAATGACATTGTATAAATAAACATTAACAATAACTCTTCAAAGTACAGAAATAGAAATGTTTTTAAAATTAGTAAAGGATGAGGAAAATTATTTAACCTAAAGTATACTAGAAAAAATGTACACTACAAAATAAAAAAGTTGGCAAATTTAACTATATGACTATAAAAACTAAGATAACGGTTACGTTTTCCATTTAAAAGACAGATATTTTTAAGTGGATTTAAATCCAAAAGACAAACCATGAGAATAAAAAAAGATCAAATTATTTTAGATAAAAGATGACAGAGGGATAGATAGATAATTAGATAGATAGGAAAATACAAAATAGACAAAGCCATTTAAGTCAAAACATGGTGGATATAGAAATGATGGGCAATGCATTATAATGATATCTCTCTTATTGGAAATTATACAATAATTCCAAATATGAATATATCTAATAGAAAAGTCAGATATATGACAAAACTAAAATACATTGAATTAAAAATTAATATTTAAAATACAAATAGGTTTTCTGTTTAAGATTTAGAAAGCTAGAAAGGATTCCACTCCCACCCTGATGACGATAAAAAGACAACCTACAAAAGTGTAACTTTTCTTGCACTTATAAGAAATCCAAGATTGTAGATAACCAACTAGCTAAAATCCAAGACGTCTTCATAGACATATAGATATCTTCAAAAACAGGGAGGAGATATAAGCACCGGCAGAAAAAGTAAGACCAGATTTCTATTAAAATTGGTAAAAAGAATTCTACAGAAATGTTTAACAAATTCCTAAAGATCTAGTGTAGACTAATATGAGCAGACAGAATTCCAAAGAACCACAGACACAGGGAATTAATTCCCATTGGCAAGATTTGATTATGGACCTCATATATTATCATTAAAAACAAAAAACCGACGACAGTAAGATACCCTCTATGGTGCAGGCCTGGAGCAGGGAGCATGGTTGATAATGATATAATGAATCATAAAGAAGAGAATAGCAGAGGAAATACTCTGAAGGATAAGGTTAAACCTTTTTCTCAAATTACAATACAAATCAAACCACGATTTAAGAACTTTTGAAAACATGAATAAAGATATATATCAATAACACATATACACATACTCAACAGAAAGAAAATATTGAAGGCAGCTAGGAAAAAATGACAAATTACATGCAGGGAAAAAAAAAGAATATGGAAGGTTTTTTATCAGTAATAATGCAAGCCAGAGGACAATGAATCAGCATTTTTAAACTGCTGAAAGAAATAACTCAGATTTCTATACCCAGGTAATTCATCTTTCAAAATAAGGGAGAAAGAGTGTTTCAAACAAAGAAAAACTGAGAGAAGACTTTTAAGTGTTGGAGAAAACAAGAACACTCTTGATGAACAATTCTATAATGAAAATATCTTTCAAATATGAAGCCAAACTCCCTCTCCACTTTTTCGGCACATGCAGACATTGAGATATTTTAATAAGTGAACTATAAGAATTGTTAACACTGAGTCCTTGGGTTGAAAGAATATAATACCAGACCAAACAGGAATCTACACAAAAATATAAAAATTTACAGAAATGATTAAAATAAAGGTAAATATAATATATGCATTTCATATTTAAATCACTTTAACTATATTTGCATATCTAAAGAACAAAGAGTGGCAGTGCAGAGTGAGTTTATAAGCATATTCAAAAATAAAATAAAACAAAGGCACAAATATAGAGGAAGAATTTGAGAAACTGTTGAACATTTTCTACACTATATATAAAATGACACAGTAGTCTTATTCAATGTGTTCTGGATTTTTGCTTCTAGAGTCATGAAGTATATTGGTCTAAAGCGCTTGTTTTGTACTGTCTTTGGTCTGGTATTAGTGTAATCTTTGAGTTGGAAATTGTTTCTTCCTCTTTAATTTTCTAAAAAACAGTGTAGCATTGGTGTTCTTTCTTATTTTAATAATTGAGAAAACTCACCAATGAAACACAGTGATAGAGAATGGGCCTGGAGAATTCCCTTTTGTAAGATTTTTTAACAGTGATGCTAACATTGTGAGGGCAACTGCCAGTGTCCGGAGACATTTTTGTCTGTCACAACTAGGTAGGTCCTACTGGCATTTAATGGATAAAGGATGTTGCTAAACATCCTACGTGCACAGGACAGCCTACCATAATGAATATTATTGACATAAAGAATCAATAATGATGAGGATATGTGATGGTTTATAAATATGAATTTAAGTTGTTTATAATTAAAATAATATTCAGATTATCTCTTCATCTTGGATGAGTTTCGGTAGAATGTGGTCCTGTAAGACAAGGTCCCTTTAATATAAATTGTCAAATTCTTATGTGTAGAATTTTCCATAATATTCCTTAATTAAATTTAAATGTATATAAGTTCTGTACTGCTATCTGATGTTTAACTCCTAAAGTGGTCATTTTTACGTTATTTTTTTTGTCAGTCTTATTTGAGATATTTTTCCCCCAAATCACCATTCGATTGCCTTTTTACTGTTTGATTTATTTTTTAATTTTAATATTTCCTCCCTTCTCCTTGCTTAAGCTTTATTTTGCTCTTCATTTTTTAGCTTCTTTTAAGGTGGAAGTTAAAATTAACTTGAGATCTTTCTTCTTTAAATATATAAATATCCCTCTAATCACTTCCCTGGCGCTAATTCAGAGATTTTACTATATTTAATTTCTTTTTTCATTCAGTTCTATTCTAGTTTTTTTATTTACTATTGAATATCTCTCTTTAAACAATAGTTTAGAAATATATTCTTTAATTTCAAATTGCTTGGAGATTATCCTGCTAAATTTTTGCTGTAAATTTCTAGTTTAATTCCATTACAGTCAGAGAATAGAGGTCACAGATTTTATTTTTAATTTTTTCTTTTATGACATATAGGTCATATACTGATTTGAAGAATGCCTTCTTCCAGCCGCCTCCTTTACAGAATCTTCCCATACTCTCTGGTTTAGATAAGAAAGGCTGCTGTCTCTTTGCTCTTGTTTGCTTACTGCCAGATGGCTGTGGCTGAGGAGGCTCTTCACAGTGTCTACATTTGCCATGCAAGTGAGCAGGAGGGAAAATGGGTTGTTACCTTTTTGTGAATGTTTGCTACATGCCAACAGAATACTTCAATAGGGATACCCCACAGTCTCAAAGCACAGGTTGCCGTAGCATCAGAGTGCTTAGCTCTGCTCAATATTGCACAGGGTAGGATATCCACAGGGTTCTACTCCATATTCTCTAGAGAAATACCATCTGTTGAGGAAGAGTAAGGTTACAATTTCCTCTGTGATGGTCACCTAAGGTACAGCAGGTACAATCAAAAGGGTTGATTACATAAAACTGCACTCTTTCCAGTCTTTTGACCAGAGAGAAAGGCTTTTTTTTTTTTTTTTTTTTTTTTTTTTTTTGGTATCCTTTGTGTCTGTGTTGTTTCTTAGAACCCAGGCTGGGATACACAGGAAGCAAAAACAAAACCAAGGAATTCACCATCAGATCACCTTTTAATTCTCAACATTTCTCTCCAGGACCCCCAAGAATCTGAGCTCATCTTTAGGAGAAGAACCAGTACTGCCCTCTAGGTGTGAGCTTGATTCTATATAAATTTTATATTCTTATTTGCTTAGTGTAGCATTAAAGGAATATACTCTTATATTTATCCAATTAAAAAAAATATTATAGTGTCAGAACTGGTTAGGGTTTCCATTCTACTACTTCAGGAAAAAAGGGAAAGAAGATTTTTTTTTTTTTCTGGCAGCCCAGCTCATGGAGTTCCCTGGGCCAGGGGGCAGATCTGAGCCACAATTGCGACTTAAGCCACAGCTAGGGCAATGCTGTATCCTTAACCCACTGTGCCAGGCAGGAATTCCCAAGACTCAGCCAATCCTGTTGCACCACAGCAGGAACTCCAAGGAGATTTTTAAAAATAAGAATTCATTCTTTTGTATTAAAGATTTGAGGTGCACTCTAAATAAAATGGAGATAAAAAAGTTTACATTTTAATTTTAAGGTTATTAGCATACAGAGCCATGAAACTTAAATTTCTCCTGAGAGTTAATTTCTTTCTGGGCTTTATATAAATGTGCCAATATTTATCATTGTCTAATATGAAATATTAGTGAATCTACTAATCCAATATTGATCTCAATTATTTAGGATATTTTGCCTTATACAACATATACAGATGTAGTGTAGGTTAATATACATAAAAAATTATAGGACATTTTGTTCAAACCTATTACACCAATTTTTTCATGTTACATTTTCCAGTATTATAAACATGTGTTATCTTGTTTATCTCATTAAAGAGAATGTTTGAAATGATAACTAAAGAATTTTCGTTAATTTTATAAATATGGTAAATAAAAATATTACTTCAGCATTAATATTGATTTCATGATAGGGAATGTGAGGATTTTATGAACCTACTTAGGAAAAGTTAGTTTTATTTAGCTTTTGTGCTGTACTATTACTATTCCGAATATATGCCAAACTATAGTTATAATAAATTTTCTCATTTATTTTTACATAAAATGTATTTTACTGTTATAAATCCAAAGATACTATAAGTTTCAAAAAGTATAATTAAAAGTATATAACAATTAATTAATACATCCTCTTATTGGATAGCACAAAGTTACTCTTTACAGTGTAAATGATGACAGTGCACATATTCATTTGCAATTTTGGCAGACAGATTTTTTATTACTCACATCTGTCAAATTCAGTAAGATTCACCTCTGAAATATGTAAAAATAAAGGTTGGTCAGTGATATTATATATTATCAAAGGTAAAGTATTCTTACTGAACAAATGTGATCCCATATGACAATTTCAGAGTCTCTTCTATTTGCCCCCTATTATCAACAGGGGAAATCTTCTTTCTTTATTCCCCACTAATCATTTCTGACAAATAGTTGGCAAGCTTAATAGTGAAGAGCTGTCCATAGGGTTCTAGGTCAATTTCACCCCTTGGGAAGAAAGCACACATGTCTAAAAATAAATGCCCTCCAAGAGAGGAAAAGGACAATGCTTTACATGGTGCTTTAGGACTTCTCCCCCCGCCACTCCCCCGCCCCAAGTATTATATAGCTTTGTGATACAATTTAACTGTTGTTTCAGGTGTCTGACATGACTCATGTTTTCCCATCCTATTAAGGAATGCAATGGTTTTATAAAACTCCTTTAGATCATCATTTAGTTTGAGTTAGCCTCAACTAAGAGACAAACAAAAATTCTAAATTCTACTCAAAATACTAATGAAAATACCTCAAGACAGCAGAAATATAATATTTGTGATGTGATTATGTGTTTATATGTGTGTGTATGTGTATTTTTACTAGTTAGAAAGTTTAATAACTTGGAAGAAAAAAATCTAATTCTAGCAAATGTGGTAGATAGATGGGTAATTAAATTTCCTGGATGGCTGAAACAGACTTAGCATTTTAAATCTGATGACCTATGTGTAAATTTAAAGACCACTCACTGTTCCCAATTTTTCCACAAATAGTGATAATTGCACTGAAAATGACTGTGATGACATCCTTGCAACTATGCATCTTTTTGGATCTAAGTGTAATATTTTTGTTCATCTGTTCTAAGATTTATATAGTATTTATATTCTAGATTTGGTACTAATCTCATACAAAATAAAAACATAAACATTTTGTAACCTCATGCTGTAGTACCTGTTATAATGATGAAGTGGATTTTGCTTTTTAATTACTCATTTTTGCTCTCGCCATTAAAAGAAACATATGAGTATACCGTTGGTCTTTTCATTGATGTAACTGTTCCACTATATTTTTATTACTATTATTGCATTACAGTATAAAGTTTAAGACTAACATGGACTTTATGCTAATTGATACTGTGCACTTTTTTTTTTTTTTTTTGGTCTTTTTTAAGGCCACACCCCCAGCATACAGAGGTTCCCAGGGGAGGGGTCAAATCAGAGTTATAGCTGCTAGCCTACAATGCCACAGGCACAGCAGCACCAGATCCAAACTGCATCTGTGACCTATATTGCAGTTTGTGGCAACACTGGATCCTTAAACCACCAAGAAAGGCCAGGGATTGAACCTGTGTTCTCATCGATATAAGCTGTGTTCTTAACTGGCTGAGCCACAATGGGAACTCCAATACTGTGTACTTTTCAAATGTGTATACTTGTATAAATATACGTAAACAAAAATATTAGAGTATTTTCACTCCAAACATATTGGGGATAAAATACTCCCTACAGGAAACATCAACATAGAGTCTACATCGGGGGTAGTTTTTAGTCACTCATTTAAACAGAACAAAAATGAAGTAAGTATTAATTGATTTAAATAGAGAATATTAAATGAAAAGATAAAGCAGTAAAGAGCCTAGAGAAAACTGTTCAGTTTGCATATAAATTAGGTAATTAGCCTCTCACCTGCCCAGGTAGAAGTTTATAACCTTAATTAAAATAATTATATAAACTTCCAAGACTCATTAGGAAAACTGAGAAAGAAAATAAAATGCATTACTGCCCTTTATGTAATTTTACTTGAACTTCATTAACAGCATTTCCATAGATTAAGTTGATTTAAATATTTCCATGCACATATCCTTTTTAGAGCAGAAGATTTGAAAAGTTTTACTTAAAAATAAAATAGAAGATAAAAATTTAATCTCTAGAAAATGAAAGTAAATAGGATGAAAATCTGAATGACTTTAAAAAATAAATTTTGTTGTTTACTCCAAATAAATGTGGTCATCTTATAATGCTTCTACAATTCTTGTTTTTATAAGCATAAATATTAATTTGTATCTTTTTAGGGCCACAGCATATGGAAGTTCCCAGCCCAGTGGTCAAATTAGAGCTGTAGCCACCAGCCTATACCGCAGCTACAGCAATGCCAGATTTAAGCCTCAACTGCAATCCACACCACAGCTCACAGCAACACTGGATCCCTAACCCAAGGAGCGAGGCCAGGGATCAAACTTCTGTCCTCATGGATGCTAGTCAGATTCAATTCCACTGAGCCATGATGGGAACTCCAAACATTAATTTTTAATTATTTCTAAAGACACTTTATTTTAAAAATATTGCAAAAGAGTTAAAATTCTATGGTTTAACAAAGTCTTAGCTACAGAGCAGATCAATTCTTTGATAGTTTAATGGGTAAAGCATGCACCTATTTAACACTAATTCATTTAATAAGCATTTATGTAACATCTATAATTAAGAAATTGCTGAGCAGAGAAGTGGGGTCTTAAAATGAAGGAGACAAGTTTCCTGATTCCAAGGAATTTATGTACTTGTGATGTTTATAAAAACAAACAAATGAACAAGAAAAATACATGGTGGTGGTTATAGATGTCATTAAGCTGTTAATGTGTAAGTGCTAAATTCAAGCACAAAATAAAGGGAAAAAATTTTTAAATTATATATTATAAAATATATAGCATATATTTAAGATATCTTAAACATGTTTTAATATAGTAATAAAGATAAAATATTCTAATTCATGACAGATGATAAAACTGAAGCTAAGAAAAATCTGCAACTTTATATTCTGAAAAGCCTCATGAATTATTTGACTAACATTTGTTAAACAAAACAAGTGGATATTATAGACCCTGATATAGAAATATAAATACTGCAGTTCCCATCATGGAGCAGCGGAAACGAATCCGACTAGGAACCATGAGGTTAAGGGTTTGATCCCTGGCCTCTCTCAGTGAATCAAGGATCTGGCTGGCATTGCTGTGAGCCGTGGTCTAGGTCGCAGACACGGCTTGGATCTGGCGTTGCTGTGGCTGTGGCTGTGGCGTAGTCCAGCAGCTGCAGCTCCAATGAGACCCCTAGCCTGGGAACCTCCAGGGTGTGTGTGGCCCTAAAAAGACAAAAAGACAAAAAAATAAAGAAATATAAACACTGACTCAGAAAAGAAAAAATATTGGAAAATATTAAATTCATGTATGAGAACAACATAGGATTTAAGAAAGGGAATAATAAGAGCCAATACATAGTAGGGAGGATAGAAACAAATAATCAGTAAAGTAGTTAAAGTATTAGAACTGTTCACAGAAGACCTTAAAATAGAATGAGTAAATACATATGGCAGTATGCATAGGGTGAGAGGGTAGTTGAAAATTGACATGATTGGAAGAGTATGATAAAGAAAATAGCATCATTAGGAAAATGAAAACTTCATTAAGGTTTATGAGATGACTGATTTTAAGTCTCTCCCTAATACCTGTGGCATGTGAAGTTTTCCTAAACCAATGCCACAGGTGTAACCAGAGTCATGTCAGTGACAACACCAGATCCTTAACCTGCTGAGATACAAGGGAACTCCAGATAAAACTTCTAAACAAAAATCCTTGAATAGTCTATGGTTGGATTTTGTGTTATCCTAAAATTTACCTTAACTCATTCCATTCCAATCACACCAGCTTTCTTATGGCTTCTTCTATCTGCCAAGAATGACTGTGTCCCAGACCTTTGTCCTGGCTTTTGTATCTGCTCAAAAATTCTGACCCAGATACTTATATGGCTTTTCCCTGTCTTCTTCAAGTCTTGCTCAGCATCCACTGCCACAATAAAGCCAACACCAAACACTCATAATTTTGTATCATTCCCTTAGGCAATTCTTTTCATTCTTTATTTCTGTCTATATGTTAGGAGAATCTGTTAAAATACTCTAAGAGTTACTTCTGTAATATGTTTATTTTCCATTTCCTTTCCACTAATAAAACTATAAGAAAAGGACAGGTAGTACTATCTATTATCCATTGTAAAAAACACCTATAGTTTTATAATCTATATTGATTACTGTTTATCTTCCATGATGTCTCCTCCCATAATTAGGTAATCATGGGTCATGTTTTTCTGATTATTCAGTTAAATATTCTCAGTGAACTGGATATTGGGTGGCATACAGTAGGTATATATGAGTATTTTTAATGAAAAAATTAATTTTCTAATTTTTGCTCAGTCATGTTTATAAGAAGACTACTGTATTTGTCTTATTTATATAGAAGACAAATGTATTATTGAATAAGTTCATTTAATTTTGAGGTAAAAAGTTAATTTACCTGAAACTAATAAGCAATTATAGTAACACTGCAGGTTACAAAACTAATACATAAAATGCAATAGAGTCCAGAAATAGACCTGCATAAATAAAGTCTAGTAACAAAGAAGCAAAGGCAATGCAATGAAGCAAATAAAGTTTTTTTTAAAAAAATAGTGCTGACACAATTAGGTATCCACATGCAAAAAAAAAAAAAATACATCTAGACACGTACTTTACACCTTTCACAGAATTAACTGAAAAATGGGTAACATTTTGTAAAATACAACATTATAAAAATTGTAGAAATAGCATAGGAGAAAACCTAGATGACTCTGTGTATGAAAACATCTTTTTAAATACCACACTCCAAAGACTCATAAATATGAGAGAAATAATTGATAAGCTAGACTCCTTTAAAATTAAACAACAAGAAAAATGCAGTTCTACAAAAGATGATGTCAAGGGAATGAGAAGGCAAGCCACAGTCTGGGAGAAAATATTTGCAAAAGACATATTAGATAAAGGACTTATATCCAAAATATACAAAGAGCACTTAAAGTTCAAGTATAAGAAAACAAGCAATGTGATTTAAAAGGAAGAAGCGATATCATACAGGCACATTGTGACAACCTGAGTTCTATTTCAGGAATCATAAGAGAAGCTGTTTTCCTACTACCTTCAACATATTTTAATATTTATTCACTTGGTTTCATGCACTGTATAATTATTATAAATTAATACCTGATTCTATAAGGTAGCACTTAGTCACATTCCAGTACTGTTTTGCCACTTTTTTTAAACTGTCTTCCTGCTTAAAATTTTTTTTTTAACAATTGGGATAAGTTAGGGATGGTTATTTTATGACAACTAAACTAATACTGTTTTATCAAGTATCAAATGCATCTATTTGGCTTTGTCAGAATTCAGAATAAATGCTTTTAGAAAGAGAGAATTCTAGGAAGTTTTCTTAAAATAAAACTCACTTGATTCAACAAAATATACTTAAAACATACTTAATGTGGTTTTCCTTCCAAAAATGGCTATTCCTTGAGTTCTTGGGAATAAACAATGCCTCTCCATAAAACTGCCTATCAGCAAATCTGCACATTGAGCATCTCAACTATAGTAAGTTTCTGAAAACAGGCTCAATTTGTCGCTTACGTGGTTTTTATAAGCACTTTTCAATTAACCCTCTGGAAAGTAACTCTCAATATATATAATTTTATATTACTTTTCACAGTAGCCACTTAATTCTGAAGCACAATGAACACAATATGAATTAAGCAAATACACAGCTGTTTCAAAAAATTGAATTTCTTTCTTAGTAGTTTATTCTTTCAATAAAAATGGAGAGAAGACCACTAGTCATTTCATTTTTTATGGATGGATTGATTCATTTGAGTTTCATCAGGTGTTCTTATGTTTCAGTTATGATTCCCTTCAGTGAGCTGAAGGAAAATATATTATATGCTACATGAGTTTTTGATCAATTTAACATACATATACAATTACAATATTTTTCCCTATTTGGCTGTTAGGATTTATGATAGTTCTTTATTATTTTACATCTGAATACACTATCTTTATGTCTGTAAGAAAATGCTGGCAGTGAGATTTCTAACAGTTATAACAGATATGTCCCTGTCTTTTTTTTGTTTGTTATGTTTTTCTTTTTTCAGTCTCAAGGCATACGGAACTCCTTGGACTGAATCCAAGCCACAGCTGCAACCTACACCACAGCTGCAGCAATTCTGGGTCTTTAGCCCACCACTCAGGGCCAGGAATAGAACCAGCACTGCCACAGGGACAATTACCAGATCATTACCTCACTCTACAACAGTAGGAACTCCCTCTGTATTTCTTTTTTTCCTCAACAGAATGCAGAATGTAGATTAAGTACACATTCGTAGGGAGTCTCAAAATATATTTTGACTAATAATTCAGTTATCAAGAACTACAAGTAAATGTCATTGCCTCCTATATCTATATTTCTATACATTTAATCACTATATGCTTCCTATTTTACATTCTATAGCATTCAAATAAAACTATCTCACATGTACAATATACTCTTATTTCTGGTTTTCTGTCATTAAATAGGAAAACATTCACACTTTAGTGTAAATCTAAACCATGTCTCTAACTACCAATTCTAATCCGTGTCCACCATTTCCTTAATTATAAAAAAATTTCTATACTTTTCTGAAATAATATATATATATATATATATATATATATATATAGATAGATAGATAGATAGATAGATAGAGAGAGAGAGAGAGAGAGAGAGAGAGAGAGAGAGAGAGAGAGAGTTCCCTTCAGTTTTTTCTCTTCCAACCAATTTATGAGTTAAGACTTACCAGCAGGAAATCTTGACTCCTACAAATAAGTACTTGAGTCTTTCTCAAATAAGTATTTGAGTCTTATTATTTATTTAAATACTACCTACTCAACACTGTGCTAGGTTTTTTTGCACAGTGATGCAGTAGTGAAACAATAAATAAGGCCCTTGTTCTCATGAAACATATATATTCATCACTGGCAAATAGCACAATCCTTAGATTTTGTGATGCAAAGAAACTTATTTGTTACATGTTTACCTCTTTAACATCAAGTATTAACACTTTGGCCATTATATTGATCATATTCCCTTGGCCCCAAGTTTTTGCACAAAGCTGATTCTTGTCAAATCAGAACAAGAATAACAGCAACAGAATCATCAAAGAAAGGATGAGAAAATTTATTAGATACTCACATGTTTGGGTCATTACGGTAAGGACTTTGCGTATGTTTTCATTAACTTATTTTATAAACTCTACATCTTATATCAATCTTCTTTTAATCTGTATTTGCTATTCAGTTTTCACTTTAAATTTCTCTAACCTCTTAAATCTCACTTGTATGAACCAACAGTATTTTTCCCATATTCTTTTTATGGCACATAACAGACTATATATGACTCTAGGCTCCTTGCCATCATTGTTTTCACAATTGCTTCATGTTTAATACATATTTACTGGCTTAATAAATGTGCCAATTATAAAGTTTTTTTACTGAGAGTAAGGAAAACTATGTGAGTTAGGGTCTTCTGAGACCAGATACCAAGATGGAATTCCACATGCAAGAGGTTAATTAGATATAATACCTTTGAAAGAAAAAAGGTGAAGATGGAGCAAGAAGAGAATGACTCCAGATTGTGATGCAAGTCTGCAACTATAAAAGGAAAAAGACCAGGAATGGTGGTTGAGAAAGAGGAACTTCCGACAACAGTATGAAGCTGAGAGGTTCTCAGCCAGTGAAAAGGCACCAGAACAAACATTGTCATTTAGAAGAACGACTCAGGAAATATGATCTCACTTACATGTGGAACCTAAAAACCTTCAATATGGCAGTACAATGGTTGTTACCAAGAATAGAGAGGAAGAAGAAACTGGCACTGCTAACTAATCAAAGGGTACACAGTTGCAGTTATGCAGGATAAAAGAGTTCTAGAGATAGTTATGTAGGATGAATATGATGGCTACAGTTAAAAACACTGTATTTGAATACTCCAAATTCGTTAATGGAGTAGATTACAGGTGCTATCACCAAAAAAAACCAAAAAAAAATTAGCTTTAGTTTGATTATAATCTTTTCACGTGTGTACATATCTATTTATGTATATTTATATATATATATATGAGACATCATGTTGTACATTTTTAAATACATAGTTTTTATTAAAATTTTAAATAGGAAATAAATTCTTATTGAATGTATGCAACTTTATAGTCATCTTCCCATTTCAAATCTTGTTTCTATTAAGTGTACCATTAAATTCTACTAATATAGTCTTCAAAATAGTTCCCCATTTCCTATTTCTAATTTTTCTATTTTCTTTGAATTACCTTAGTAAAGACCTATTTCATCTCTATTATAAATAATTTCATATAGATTTTGCCTGTATCATGTATATTTAAAAGTTATTATTTATCTGTATCATATCCTCACTGTTTATTATAGGTTAGGTTTGCCTTCCTAATGTTAGATAATCTTTTAGACAGTCATATATACTGCTTAAGCATTTCATGGTACCTTGAATAACATGATCATACGCAATTTTAGGCATATAGCAGACAATCAATAAAACTATTACGTTGAGTTAAAAATTAAAAGGCATTAGCAAGTTATAGTGCAAATATTGATATTTATATTATTATGAGCTCAACTCTCAAATGATAACCCATCATCAGATGATAAGCATTTTTTTTCAGCAGACGCTATTAATAGTCACTGCTCAACATATAGTGTAAAATATTTGAGATTGATAAATATTTTATAACTAAAGGTAAGAAAGCCATTAAGGAAACCCCACAATTTTTATTGCTTCTAAAAACATATCATAATTTAGGTTTATTGAATAGCCTTCTTTCTCTGCAGAAAACCACAACATCAACTCCGCCCTCAAAAAAATCCTATAATAAATCAACATTGTTAACGTACAACAAATAATGATTCTTTTTTAAACTTCAGGATTTTTTTAAAGCAAATGCTAAGTATAATGGATCAATTAAAATAAGACTTATGTCCTTGGAAGTTTTAAAATTCAATAAAAATAGATATGGTATTCTAAACATAGGGTATGACAAATAGCCAGGGATAATCTAGCTATCAAAAATAATTGATTAGGAATAATTGATTATTCCTAATCAAAATAATTGTCATTAGGTAATTTTATAACAAAATTTGTACTCATTAGACTAGTAGGCAATTTCTATATACATCTCCGTATCATTACTCTTAATCTTTCATGTTACCTCTTATTTTGACAGACATTCTATTTTCATATCATCTAAAAATTATATCACATTTGTCATTTGATGAAATTATTCTTCATTTACTTGAAAAGGACCCATGTATATATTCAATGTAATTATTCTAACTCAAAACTATCTTATATAAAAAAGAATTGCAGCATTGCCGATCTATCTTTCAACATCTCATATGTTGATGTACATAAGTGGCTGGTATGTACTGCCTCTTTTGATTCATTTCTAGCAAGTAATAATGAAGAATTATGCACATTTGAAAGTAGATTAAAGAATATAGAAATAATAATATTTCCATTTTAAAAGTTACTATATCAGTGAACCACTGCAAAAAATTCTGGCAAGGATACCTAAGACAGAAAAATTACAAGTATATATTCTGAATTCTCCCAAGCAATTAGTCCATTGAGAATAGGACTGAAATAAGTCCCTACAAGAATCACTGCCACTAAACAGAAATTATAGACAGGGAGCTGAAAGAAGTAGTCAGATAAGAATTAGGGATATTCATTCTTTGAGAATGCACACTGACACATGGGAGTTAAAGTGACTGACACTTCTAATTTCTTTTCTCTTTTATCATCTCTCTCTATATATATATATATGTATCCCTATTATTTTTCAGAACACTTGGAAAACTCAAATCTGCATTTATCAGCCTTCTTGCACTTTGCTAAATGTACTTAGAAGCAACGCAACTAATTTCATGTGAGCAGAAATGGTATATGCAGCATACAATTGGTATTTTTAAAAGAAATGTGTGTCCTCTATATCTGTTACTAGAGTAAAGAATTCATAACCTGTTTTATTTCATACATGAAGAGAGAGATGAATCTAGATCTAAGAGCAACAAAATAACCCAACATAATGGAACTAGTATAACATTAGCGAACTTCTCAAATTTTTATATGGAAGACAGGTCTGTTTCCTTAAGTCATTCTTCCTGTTTTTCATGGAATTTAAGATATCATTAACTATTGCTTTATTTGCATTATTAAACATTTTGGAATTATTTCCAATTAAATTCTAGCATACTGATAAATATTTTCTATATTCACCAAACAGGATTTTAAGTTAAACAGTAGTGTTTTGGATGCCACTGATTTCAAATATCCTGTAACTTTATATTACAGTTTATTTTACAGTATAAATTATACAAAATTAATTATATATTATATACTACACACACATATTTCCTTACATTAAGTAAAAATGAAAGTGGAAAAGCACTACCCAGTATAGATAACTAGTATGTCTCACATATAGAAAAAAATCTTAATATCTATATTCTCTGTATCTCCCTCCATTATTAACCCCATATTTTCTGAATCTGTTAATGTGACACTGGTCAGGGTTACACCTCTGATCTGTGAGGATCCACTTAGTCTCACAACCAGGTCCCTACATGCAGCACCAGTGCTAAGGATTTAACCTCTATTCCTATGATCTAATTGTCATTTCTACTTTTTAATCTATTTAATAACTCCATTATTGCTCTAGAGGAGAGCAAGTTGTTTACACCCTAATGGCAGTTCTTTTCTCTTTATCTCTTTTTTTTTAGTCATCTTTAAAAAGTTTAATATCTGCTAAATAAAAATTCCTTTCAGTATTTACATCAAATAGGTAATTCCTCCTATGATCTGACTCAATTTATACAATGGGTTTATATCTATGCTCTGTCCCTACAATGATGTTCTATTTTTTAGTTAAGACACACCCAGTCCTCTTCTAATATCCTTAATTTTAATCAAGCAGATTCTACAGATTCATTATTTTATCATTTTTAATATCTATTCATTCCCTTTGCAAACTTCCTATTTTTTAAACCACTCTTCTCACACTACCCCAGGTTCAAAATTCTCTCAAAGTCTCCTTATGAAAGCAAATATCCTAATCAAATTATAACTATTTTAAATAGTATGCAAGCTTTATACATTAATAGAATGCTATAAACCTTTCGGAAATGACATGTCCAAACTCTCATTTACTCTAAACAGAAGTTAGCTGTCACTAAAAAAAAAAGAAAAAATATTTTGATGAAAACATTTTCACACATATAGTAAAAATATTTTTAATCATGGAAAATTTTTCAATTTGAAATTGCAGAAGTAGTAAATGCATTTCTGTTACTTCTAGAAAAATCTGTTTTTTATAAAGATAAAAATAAAACTGTGTTCTCTAATAGAATGGGGTTCATGTGTCCTGATTTGCCTGGAACAGTCAAGTGCATTGATCTGGGCAATAAATGAAATGAGCCTCTCATAACATTTAATTATGGGAAATGGGATTACTGCTCACATTAAGTAAAAGTGGAAAAGCAGCAACACTCAGGATACTAGATGGCAAAACCGGGTGGATAAAATGCCAGAAAATAGTCAATAAGGAATAGGTGAGGGTGGACAATATAGGAGTAGAATGTGTCTGAAGTCAATAAAAGTGAAGTAATCTGTTTTAGGGAATGTTTAAGTAGAAGTACATGGAAAAAGCCTACACAGACAATGGTATTTATTTTGTTTAGAAATTTTCTTATATATTTCTAATATGCCTTGGTAGGGTTGGCATCCTAAGGACAGTGATTCTGATTTTTATAGATAAGTTATTCTTCTCTCCAAATATCTCAGTTCAAATTATAAGCAGTTAAAGAAAATTAAACTAATAAAATATTGATAATGTTAAGAGAAAGAAAAAATTTTGTGAACTTAATGTAAAAATCTTTTCTTAGCCTTAATATTTGCAAGTAATTTACCAACAGATTTACCATGCACAATTATGTTGAATGAGAATCGAAACTTTTGGAATAAAAAAAGTTTGTTTTTAATTATGTTGTGACTGATGCCCTGAAGTATATTTACTGGATATTTTATCTATTGTTAATACTGTATCTCATGAATTACTTATAAACAAGGGAGATCAATATTTTTGAAAGTTCTGCAAATAATTTTATAATTCAGCTAGGAATTGCCTTCTTCATTTGCCAACATTATTATATTCTATGAAAAGTAAACAGCAAAAATAATTTCCAACTGCTACTCATATGGAATTCTTACTCTTCAACCACCTCAAATTGACTAGATTTTCTGTAAATCATTTTCCTATCGATTTTATCATATGAATTAGAAATAAGTATTCTCATACAAAAATAGTGTCCATCCCCCAGTCCTCCTAAATATTTACTACAAATCTTAATAACCCATGAATAACAGAGATATTTAGTGCCTAATGTCTAAATTCTATTTCCTCTTTCAAGCCTTATACATAAAGAGACTAGTAGAAATCTCACTGCTAGAACTGTGCAAAGTTATCAAGGATAATTGGTTTCAGAAAGAAGGTTACTTGCCAGGCATTAGATGAATCAGACATTACTTTCTGTTTACTGAATTCTCTGCAGGCAAACAAATACCAAGGGCTCAGAAACATTTGTTAAAATAGTGAATTAAATCTACATTAAATACAGGATTCATATGCTTTCAGTGAAACAATTGAAATAGATGTTATAAAAAGTATTTGAAAATTTCTATCAGAATGTTTTAAATGGCATAAATGTGCAGAGTTACAAAAACAAATTTTGGAAAAATTCTTTAAGTAGTTTTAAACCACTGCAAAAATAGCAGTGTAGGGAAACTGTTGACCGAAACTACCCACCTTGGCCCGGCAGGTTAATCTGCTTGCATGAGCTGTCTCACAATAGGACACCCCAATAAGGAATACAGTGCTGCCTGGAAAACTAACCTGGAGAATCTGGGAGACCCAAGAAGACAGAGGAAACACCAGCCCATGATATGTATTATTAAACTAATGGAAAGAATTGAGGAGAGACCAATGGGAGGAAAGAGATGGCCAATTCCAAGAATCCTGAGTGCTAGAAGCTAACTCGGCTAAGAGGTGCACATAGACCTGGAAGGACCATGAGTCAGACCAGATATGGGCCCAGTGACATAAATGGTCAGAGACAACCTGGAAACTAATCTCATTAGCATAAAACCTGAGGCTATGATCCACATGAGAGCAGTTCTCCTAGGTCCCCTTATCCTGCTGCTCTCTCCCTGGGCAATCCTTTCCAATAAAGTCTTTTGATTTGTTAACACATGTGTCTCCAAGGACCATTCATTTCCAAGTGTTAAACAGAAGCCCACTCTTGGGCCCTGGAAGGGGGTGCAAGAGTAAGGAGATAGTAAGAAGATGGGCAACACAAGTATCTAAAAGTAGAGGTCAAGGATAGGAAGAGAAAATGAAGTTGCTACCAATGGAGTTTAAATATATAAGTGAAATCATTTTCAACAAGTAATTCTATGTCATTCAAGCCAAAAAGTGATACATTATAAATCAACTAAAATTTATTAAAAGTGTTAAAATTTTTAAATCAGGTTAAGGAAAAAAAAAAAAAAAAAAAAGCGAAGCCTAAAATAAAGAGAACTTAGCCTAGTGAGAAACCATAATTTAGCTTCTTATATACTTTGATCTAGAAGATTAAGAATTTGAAATGTTACTATACATGTAGGATTGTGACTCTGAGTCATTTATTAAAAATAAATCAGAACAGTTATTTAACATTAAGAGCTAAATAGCTTGCTTTGATGATACATATTTATTTCAGATATTTGGACCTGCGATTATATTTTTCAGGACTTGTCAAGGAAGAAGAAAATGTAAGAGAACTTTCTTACAAGTATACTTAGTGTAAATGAAACTGAGAGGATCATATGGGCCCTTATGGGTATAAAAGCCCCTTGTTCCCCAGTTCTTTGTAAAGGGAAAAAAAAAAATCTTTAGTTTCCCAGGCCTTTCCTGAGTTCCAAAGAGCAAGCATAGGTAGTTACTAATTAAGCAAGAGGAGGGGAGGATGCAGAAACAAAAGAAAAGCAGTCAACCAGTAATAGAGGGATAAAGCAGAGTGGCAGTTCCTCCCCAAGGGGTATACATAACAATGTATCTCTGAGTTTTCCTATTGGAACTAAGCTCCCCACTCAGCTGGAGGATGGTAACTTCCAGTGGAGTATCAAAGTCCTGGAGCACCATCTTGTTGCCTCATCACCAGCCAATCAGAAGAAAGTCATACAACCCACAGGCCTCATCCAAAATTTTGCCTTTAAAAACTCTTCCCTGAAAATCATTGGGAAGTTTGGGTCTTTTGAGCAGAAGCTGTCCCTACGCTTTGCGTGGGCCCTGCAATAAAACACTGTGCTTTTCCTTTCCCTTCACCACAACTCAATGTCAGTAACTGGGTTTGCTAGATGGCAGGTGAGTGCACCCACGTTGGGCTCAATCATATAAGCATAACCACTGGTTCCAGAAGTTGGTGTCATATACCATTTCTTCTGTGTGGGCCTGTACCATGGCATGGACTTCTCCTGAATTTTGTCAAGTGAGAGTTTTCAGCATTTTTTTTTTCTTCATTTTTTTTTGCTGTCCCATGGCATATGGAGCTTCAGAGATTAGATCTGGGTCGCAGTTTCAACGGAAACTGCAGCTGCGACAATCCCAGATCCTTAAGCAATGTGCCTGGCCAGGGATCAATCCTGTGTCCCAGCACTCCCAATGTGCCATGGATCCTTGGGCCACAACAGGAACTCCTCGGCTATTTTGTAGTGCAGGGTAGTGCTGCTCCTTTCCTTCATCTTCCTGTTCTTTCACATCTTCAAGGGCTTTCACAAGGTTATCACGCTCCTAAATCAATTCCATTAGTGTTTTTCAAAATATTCATCTTGCCAACACTAGAGATCAGGATGAGGTAGAATGTGATTTGTTTTCCCCAAACACCATTGATTTTAATGAACAAATTATTTTTTCATGAAAGGGCTGTTCCCAAAATTTAATTTCACTTCAGTCCTGCAAAGAGTCTTCATGATTTAACAATTCATACTATTCAACAGTTTCATATTGCTTTTTTTTTTTTCTTTTTTTGTCTTTTCTAGGGCTGCACCCACGGCAAATGGAGGTTCCCAGGCTAGGGGTCGAATTGGAGCTGTAGCCACAGGCCTACGCCACAGCCACAGCAAAGTGGGATCCGAGCTGCTTCTGTGACCTACACCACAGCTCACGGCAATGCCGGATCCTTAACCCACTGAGCAAGCCCAGGGATCGAACCCGCAACCTCATGCTTCCTAGTTGAGTTCGTTAACCACTGTGCCATGACAGGAACCCCTCATATTGCTTTCAATGTTCATTCTGTCTTGGACTTTTCTCAAAGCACAACTCTTTTTTTATTTTTATTTTTTTGGTCTTTTGTCTTTTTAGTGCCACACCTTCGGCATGTGGAGGTTTCCAGACAAGGGGTCTAATCGGAGCTTTAGCTTCCAGCCTATGCCACAGCCACAGCAATGCCAGATCTGGGCCGTGTCCACAACCTACACCGCAGCTTATGGCAACGCCGGATCCTTAACCCACTGAGCCCCTAACCCACTGAGTGAGGCCAGGATCGAACCTGCGTCCTCGTAGATGCTAGTCAGATTTGTTTCCCCTGCACCATGACAGGAACTCCAAAAGCACAACTCATTTTTAAGCAGTCTTGGATGACTAGGGATCTTCCTCTTACTGCCAAGAGTTTAAATTGATTTTACTTAATTTTCTCTGAAATAAGAACACCAATTCTCTTTTTACTGTTTAATCAGACAGTCTACAAATTTAATTATTCAGATTCTGATGCTCTAATATCTTTGAGTGGAAGCTAAGCCCTTTACACTCTCAATTCCTATTTCATATTCATTCATTCACTCACCTACTCAACAAAACTTGGTAACTTGTTTGTTGAGTCTTATATTCATCTTTATGCATTTCATCTTGACTATATACACACGTATTCTCAGTCATTCACATCTCTACATAATGTGTCTTGACTATCCCTTGTCCCTGGCTTTAGCTGTGGGAAAAAGTGATGAGAGTCAGGTCAATTGGACTAGTGAGTACCCAGATTCGCTATGGACAGGATAGGAAAAATATTTTTATCTCTGCTTATAAAAGGAAGAAAGCAGCTATCCTCTTTCCATCCTGAAAGGGTCTCCTCCGTTTGCCAATCTTTTGTAATTAAAGTAAAACCTCTCCAGGAGCTTGATGGCTTTTATGACCTATAGTTGCCTCTAAATTCTGGAGTTTCAGCTTTTGACATTTAAACACACAGAGATAAAGCTCTAGATTTCCTAATACCCTGTGGCTTAATTTGGGGACTTAGTAACTGAAGATTTAGTAATTTTAAGAATAATTGTAACAATGTGACCCTTTTAAGAAGGTAAGGGATGTGTGACTGCTTTCATATCAGACTGATTAACTAGAGAAATGCCTACAAATTTAACTCTCATGATTCTCAGGGTATGTGTGAGTTCTAAGAGGCTAGGGCTTTTGATAGGATCATAGAGCACGTCAAGAAAGTTTTACTTTTCACACTGCTGCTTGTACAGCACAGCACCAGGTGGAAGTAGCAGTTCTGTACTACTCCTGGGAAATTCAAATAGTTATATTTTGCAAGTATTTTAAGTTATCTTAATCCTGGGGCTTTGCCAGACCTTTTAAAAGTAGCATAATATTTATTCTGCATGTCTTTAGTAATGTTTTTCCAAAATAGAATAGCCCACTGAGTTTTCATTATAACCTATACTTTGACACTAATATCTATTTTCCACAAACTCTGCTCTAAGTAGCTTGATTTATCTTGTACATTTGGAATTTGTATAAACTCATGAAATTATTTTTATTTATGTATCATTACTTATCTGGATTCATGTGACTTTTTTATCTAATAATTATTTTCTAATAATTTGATATTCTGCCAAAACACTTTAAGTATACATCTGGTATGTTAACAAGTAATAAGCCCAAAATGTAGTCATTTGACCCCTGACAGCAAACCAGCTAGTCTAAAATTTCCTGATCAGTCCTACTAAGGTTCTACATAATAAGACTCCTGCAGTTCCTCCCCACCAAAAAGGATGACCTGGCCTGAAACAGGGCCCCCTTCCCCCATCCTATTAATAACTTCCTTGTCCCACCCTCCTTCTACATGCAATAACCTTTCCTTTTGTACAACTCCTAGGAATGTCCTTCTGTTTATTAGAAGGGACACTGCCTGATTCATTGAATCATTGAATAAAGCTAGTCAGATCTTCAAACTCACCCAGTTGAATTTTTTTTAAGAGGTATCTTAGTAAATAACTAAAAAAAAATTTCAAGTAAAGACACCGCTGATGCTAATTCTTGTTTTGAAAAATAAAACCTGACAAATCACATTAAGGTAGATAAAATATTACTCAGACATCCACTTATGGTTTGGGTATACAGTTTGACAGGCATTGTGAAAAAATGCCTCCAAGTGTCTTCACTTTAGGATATAAAAATCACTTTGTTATTTTTCTAAAAGCTATTTTTAAAAACGTCAACATCCTTTTAAAGTCATGCGTCCACAGATTGGAAAGAATGCCTGTTGATGTTTGTAAGCAAAATTATAATATTTAGAGATGGCTTGATTTAGTTATTCTTAAACATCTAATATTTGGCATCGATGTCTGAAAATTAACAAACATTCATCCCTTATATTTACAGGATTTTTCATCTCAAAACTCTTTTTACTTGCTGATTTCTTTTTTGGTTCTGCAAAATTAGGCTTCCATTTCCAAAATATATTCTTTGCAAAAATTAACAATGAACAACAAAATCCACTTTTTGTTAATTGTAAAAAATATACATATATATCTGCCATAGTAATAACTTAAAACTATGCAAGCTAATGATTGTTATGAATGTAATTCTTATTAAACCTCACTTCTAGAAAGCACCTAAATTTATGTTTTAACATAAAAAACAGATGAAAAGATGACACTAAAATAGATGAAAAGATATTTGCTATTCAATTAATCAAATGTCTGTGAATTAGCATCCATTCAGATGCTTTGAAGATTCTGCTAGGTGGATGAGAAAATGTGAGCAAGTACTAACACAACATTTGATACCTTGTTAATTGAATTTATTTCCTCAGTGACTGACAAGTTAATGTCTACATTGCTAAAATAAAGTATAAGAAGCACTTTCCCACAGTTCAGCAATTAGTTTAAAAGACAGATTTCAATAGGAATTTCTATATTTTTCTTTAATTAAAAACATTTCTCTTTAAAGGTGTACCACACTTATTATACCAAAGAACTGCAGAAAAAAAAAAAAAAAAAGATTAGAAAACATCAGGCTATCTTACTAGGATCTCTTTCTTTAATCTGTTTAATGTTTTACTACCTACAGCAATTTTCAATCTGATATAGCAGGTCCCCATTGGCAATCATTCAATATACCACAGTGTGCATATGCCAAGTCCAAACCCCCAGACTATAGAGCACAGGGACCTCCACCCAATATTCTGTGATAATGTATATGGGAAAAAATCTGAAAAATAATGGATGTGTGTATATGCATAACTGAATCGCTTTATTTTACAGCAGAGATTATCACAACATTGTAAATCAATCATACTTCAATAAAACTTTTAAAAATTAAAAAAATATAAAAATCCGCACTGATACATTCATGCTTTTCCTATCATGAATTTTTTTTGATCTACTTTCTAAAGTAAGCTTTATGAGATATCTTACCTAGACATTTGCCTTTAATAAGCATAAATAACTTTCCATTTATTATAATCCTAATTTTTACAGTATTAGAGAGGTATACACAGGTGAAAGCATACATAATAATGACAGCAGCTCTTTTGCTCCTTTCCTGTTTGCCTATTTCTATTCCCCTATAACCTTAAAATAACAAACAAAAATAAGACCTAATTAATTATAGGAATGAAAATGTTATGGTTGTGCTGTCTTCCTGGTTCTTGTATGCATGCAGCAAGTAATTGAAGCGGCAGATGCATCAGAAAGGTCAGAAAGCGTAATCGAGTTTATTGAAGCAAAAGCACACTCTCAGAGGGAAAACAGGCTTCCTGGCACCGCCTTAAAATTGAGTTTTTCTTTATATCCCCATGCTGCAGACAGGAGTGAAGACCCAATTTTTCCTGTCCAGGCCCACTATGTGTCCATGTAAGGGCTGAGTGCTGACTGGCCTCAAGTGTATGTCTCATCTGCATGGGGCATATTTGATCTTCTGGTTGGTCTCCGGCAGGATACCTCATCTGCCTAGGGAATGGGGCATAGGGATGTCTCCGAAAAGGTCCCTTGACTGCACCTGCTCTTGTTGTTGTGTTCTTACTGTTTAACCATGGGCATCCTATTTCTGGTGATGATTAATGGGCTGTTCTGACTCATCCATGTCAGGTTCCTTATCCTATCCTATCTAACAAGATCACTAGGCAGTTTAATATAACTCCTGACTTACGATCTCCTGAATGCACACCATGCCTTACCTAATGTGTTGATTTTTTTCCTAGATAAAAAGAAGAATGAACAATTAAAGCAGTTAAAAAATGACTAGCTTTCTACCCTCAACAGCCCTCTTAGCAATCCTGTAGGCAGATCACTTGGGCAAGATAACATCTGTAGAAAAATTCAGCTAGTCTGCATACAATGGAGAATGGTGCAGAACCCAGCCCCTTCCTCAGAGATTCATTGAGATTCTTCTTCCTTTATTCCCTTTGAAGACTATCATGGTGAAACCATGTACCAGACCCTAAGTCCTTGTGTTTTGAAGGAAAAGGCTTTACTTTAGCCTCCAGGCCTCCCCTCAGTCTCAACAAGGCTGACTCAAGAATTAATGATTAGGAAATTTTGTTATAGCTAAAAAAATAGCTAGTTAAAACAGTCTCCATTACGATAAGCTTTGCCTTGGCCCATTAACTTACTACTAATGATTACTTTCTAGTTATAGTTTATATAGCATCTAGTGTTTTCTTTTGTAATTGAAACACTCCCTAACAACCATTCCCTATAAGGAATCTTCTTTCCAGAGAAAAGATCAAGGAACCATAACCCCTGAGACAACCAGAAACCATCACTGGACTGACTGACACCAGATAGGACGACTCTGAAATGATCTATGGAGGGAAAATAACGTAGACACTTTAAACAATAACCCTGTTTTCCAAAATAAACCTATAAAACCCCTTGCGATTCCCTCCCAAGGCAGAACACACTTTTGACACATGAGCCTGCTGTGGTCTCCTTTGCCTGGCAAAGCAATAAAGCTGCTTTTTCTGCTTCACCCAAAACTCTTGTCTCCAAGACTTAATTGGTGCTAGTGTACAGAGGCCGTGTTTCAGCTACAATGGCTGAGCAGAATGTCTGGAGTTGGTCCCTGGACATGAATAACACCTTCTCCCCAGATTGCCAGCTTTTGTGATTAAAGGACATTCTCTTTTTATTGACACTTGGCAAGCAGCCAAGCCTGAATTCGATAACAGTAATTTTGAGACTACATGATATTTTACTTATGCTTTAGCCACTGATGATTATTTCAGTTCCACAAGACAAATATTTATCAATCCTTTATTTATTCAAAACCTACATAATATTGTTTAGAATGCGAAGAAAGCTATGTAACTCATTGCCACCAAAGTATTTATAATCGGACTGAAAGGTAAAAACAAAAACAATGAAAATTCTCTACTTACCAAGGGCACCAATTAAACTATAAAATCTTAGCAGGAAAGGGAACTAGGTAGGAAGGAAGGAGTAAAGCATAAGGCAGCAAAATGTGCTACCCCAAAATTTATCTCTTTGGCATTAATCATTTTAAGCTATTTATTTTTCAAGAAACAGTAGACATGGGAGAATCCCTAAAAACCGAATAGGAATTACCCTTTTGCAAACAATATTTATATTTGTATGGGTGCCTTCCTTTGCTGTATCTAGAAAAGGAGCATGACCAAATCATTAGAAACTCTCATCAGCAGATAAAGCCATGATTTAAATATGCATCACATGATTAATCCTATTTACTGTGCTTTTCCTGGCAACCTCTCATAACTTACTCTCCCCACCCTTGGCATCCTCTTTTGTCTTTAGCTAAAGATAATATTTAAGGTGAGGGTTCTGGCCATTTTGACAAGTTACTCAGTTCGCCTTGGTCTCTCCCATGTATGCCTGTAATTTAAATTTTTGTTTGTTTCCCTATTAATCTTTATCATGTAAATTTAATCCTTAGGCCAACCTAAGAAAAACCTAGAGGATAAAGGAAAAGTTCTTCCTCAGGACAGTAGGCAGAAAAGGACGGAGAGAATAAGAGAGGGAAGGAGGGAAAGAAGAAAGCAACAGAAATAACCCAAAAAAGGAATATTTTAAAGTGGTGGGTTGGAGGAGTTCCCACTGTGTCTCAGTGGTTAATGAATCTGACTAGGAACCATGAGGTTGCAGGTTCAATCCCTGACCTTGCTCAGTGGGTTAATGATCCGGCATTGCTGTGAGCTGTGGTGTAGGTCGCAGATGCGGCTTGGATCCCGAGTTGCTCTGGTCTGGCGTAGGCAGGCAGCTACAGCCCCAATTAGACCCCTAGCCTGGGAACCTCCATATGCCGCGGGAGCGGCCCCAGAAAAAGGCAGAAAGACAAAAAGACAAAAAAACAAAAAAATAAAAAGATAAAGTGGTGGGTTGGAGTTCCCATTGTGGTGCAGCCGAACAAAACCTAACTAGTATCCATGAGGATACAGGCTCAATCCCTGGCCTCACTCAGTGGGTTAAGAATCCGGCACCGTGGTGAGCTGTAATATAGGCTGCAAACGTTTTGTTGTGGCTGAGGATTAGGCTGGCAGCTGTGGCTCCAATTCAAACCCTAGCCTGGGAACTTCCATATGCTGCAAATTTGGCCCTAAAAAAGCAAAAAAAAAAAAAAGTGGTGGGTGATTTAGCCTACCATTAAATTTAATGATATTGTGCTTCCTTGGAAAAGAAAACAGGAAAACAAATCAAATGCCATGGGTGGGGAGAGAGGATGACAAAAGGGGAAAAAAAAAAGTAAAACAAAAAAAAATTATGACTAAATGATAATTAGTGGAAGTGGTACCATTATGTATAAAAGGCACCTTATCTGGAAGATAGTTTTTGGTGTTTTTTAGGGATATGTTGACTATACTCAAGATTTTAAATTCTCCCTCATAAGACTCTATGTATATAGATATAGTGATATATATATATATCTTTATGTTTATATATTAAGTCATATATACATACTATCTCATAATATATACATACATATTATACATAACATAATATACATCATATATATAACATATATAACTATCCAAAAGTATAAAATTAAATAGCAATAAGAGAGGCAGAAACTAACCATTATTTAAATTCAGAAGGGAAAAGATAATTTTATTGAGTGTTGAATAACGTTTTTATGGAATTGCAACTGGTCAAGAAAGGCTGAATAAGGACACTTCAGTTTAAGCAGAAAAGAAAGATAACTTGAAATCCTTTACAGTGTAAATGCCTAGAAATGCTGAATAGAATATAATTATCATTGCTTAAAGTGCATAGTTGAGCTAAATAAAATAATATAGAAATAAGAATATCCAAAGAGAAGTAAAAATTTAATCCTTTGAGTAGGAATGGGGTAGAGAAAAGGAAATAGAAGGGACTGGATTTTAAGATATAAATGCCCTTAGCAGTGTGGTGGGAGGGTCAGTAATTTATTTCCTTGAGAATAAATTTGAAGGAAGGAAGGAAGAAAGAAGACAAGGAAGGAAGAAAAGAATGGGAGGGAGAAAGAAAGGAAGGGAGTGAGAAAGATAGGAGAAAGAAAAAGTTTCACAGCATGTACTTCAATGCACTTAGTTCATCTCACTCTTTGGTAATGATTAAAGACTTAGTAAAGGGATGTATTAATTTTCGTTTCCTGTACAGATACAAGTATTTCTTCCTATGGAACATATAAACTCACAGATTTACTACCTTATAATATATCTAACCTGGTGCTCATAATTTAACATTCTTTGTTTAAATTGCTTCTAAATACCTCAGCTTATCAGTGGAACTTTGGACTATTTAAAATCACCTTAGTAGTTCTTTCATTAATTCATAAGTTAGATAAGCTATTTAAAATATATGTATTCTATATTTGTTCAAGAGCTATGATTTTAACTTTCTAAAAATTCTACTTAATGGAGAATCAGAGATTAGGTATCTCTGACCTCCTGGCAATTCCACATACTAAGTACCCACAAGTCAATGTCTAGACGAACATTTTTGCTAAATCTCAAGGGGCATAAGGTATTTTCCACTATTTTCAAATGTTAAGAGAAGAAAACATAGCTGACGATCTGTCACTAGCACCCTGTGCCTTATTCAGAATTAAAATGAGAATTTGTAATAATCATGTGGGCCAGAAACCTTAAACATGAGAAACTAAAATCAAAATTATTATTGGAAAAATCAATATTGTGAAAATGGCCATACTACCCAAAGCAATCTACAAATTCAATGCAATCCCTATCAAATTACCCAGGACATTTTTCACAGAACTAGAACAAACAATCCAAACATTTATATGGAACCACAAAAGACCCAGAATTGCCAAAGCAATCCTGAGGAACAAAAACCAAGCAGGAGGCATAACTCTCCCAGACTTCAAGAAATACTACAAAGCCACAGTCATCAAAACAGTGTGGTACTGGTATCAAAACAGACACACAGACCAATGGAACAGAATAGAGAATCCGGAAATAAACCCTGATACCTATGGTCAATTAATCTTTGACAAGGGAGGCAAGAACATCAAATGGGAAAAGGAAAGTCTATTCAGCAAGCATTGCTGGGAAACCTGGACAGCAACATGCAAATCAATGAAACTAGAACACACCCTCACACCATGCACAAAAATAAACCCAAAATGGCTGAAAGACTTAAATATAGGACAGGACACCATCAAACTCCTAGAAAAAAACATAGGCAAAACACTCTCTGACATCAACATCATGAATATTTTCTCAGGTCAGTCTCCCAAAGCAATAGAAATTAGAGCAAAAATAAACCCATGGGACCTCATCAAACTGAAAAGCTTTTGCACAGCAAAGGAAACCCAAAAGAAAACAAAAAGACAACTTACAGAATGGGAGAAAATAGTTTCAAATGATGCAATGGACAAGGGCTTAATCTCTAGAATATATAAACAACTTATACAACCCAACAGCAAAAAAGCCCATCAATCAATGGAAAAATGGGCAAAAGACCTGAATAGACATTTCTCCAAAGAAGATATACAGATGGCCAACAAACACATGAAAAAATGCTCAACATCGCTGATTATAAGAGAAATGCAAATCAAAACTACCATGAGATACCACCTCACACCAGTCAGAATGGCCCTCATTAATAAATCCACAAATAACAAGTGCTGGAGGGGCTGTGGAGAAAAGGGAACCCTCCTGCACTGTTGGTGGGAATGTCAACTGGTACAGCCACTATGGAGAACAGTTTGGAGATACCTTAGAAATCTATACATAGAACTTCCATATGACCCTGCAATCCCACTCTTGGGCATCTATCTGGACAAAACTCTCCTTAAAAGAGACACATGCACCCGCATGTTCATTGCAGCACTATTCACAATAGCCAGGACATGGAAACAACCCAAATGTCCATCGACAGATGATTGGATTCGGAAGAAGTGGTATATATACACAATGGAATACTACTCAGCCATAAAAAAGGATGACATAATGCCATGTGCAGCAACATGGATGGAACTAGAGAATCTCATACTGAGTGAAATGAGCCAGAAGGACAAAGACAAATACCATATGATATCACTTATAACTGGAATCTAATATCCAGCACAAATGAACATCTCCTCAGAAAAGAAAATCATGGACTTGGAGAAGAGACTTGTGGTTGCCTGATGGGAGGGGGAGGGAGTGGGAGGGATTGGGAGCTTGGGCTTATCAGACAAAACTTAGAAGAGATTTACAAGGAGATCCTGCTGAATAGCATTGAGAACTATGTCTAGATACTCATGTTGCAACAGAAGAAAGTGTGGGGGGAAAACTGTAATTGTAATGTATACATGTAAGGATAACCTGACCCCCTTGCTGTACAGTGGGAAAAAAATATATATATATATTAAAAGTAAATTCAAAATCAACTATAATGGAAAAAATAAAAATCATAAAAAAGAGTAAACCAATTATAATGGAAAAAATAAAAATCATTTAAATAAATATTACAAATAAAATAAAATAAAAGTAGGGGACAGCTATAAAAAAAGTAAATTCACAAACAAAAACGGTAAAATACACAGTGAAGAAAAATCCACTATCAGCAAGAATGAGCTGACACAAAATAGCAGGATTATAAAATTTTGTGATAATAGATTAATAATCTGAAAGAAATTTACTACATAATAAACGTATATGTAATAGGTAAATTTTTAAAAAGGAATAATAAGTAACTGTTGGCAAATAAGATAGCTAAAAGTAAAAATAAAATCACTGAATTTAAGTAAAGTTTCTATAAAGAAATAATTATAATAGTAAAAAGAAATGACAGAGAAATACAAAAATAAAATTATAAAGCATAGATAGAGATGGTCCAACAGACATTTTTAGATCTTTCAGATGCAAAGGTAAAGAGGCAACACCCAAGGGTAATAATAGGGCATTTTCAATAAATCATTAAATAAAATCATCCTCAGATTTAGAAATTTGACAAGGTTTTAACAGCAAATATAAATAAATTCAAACAAGAAGTAACATTTATTTGGTGAATTTTAAAGAAAAAGTTCACCAAAAACAATACACAGCAATGCAATGGAATAAACTTCTAAGTGCAAAAGAAATAAAATATCATATACAGCAATGAAAGTAGAAAAAAAGACAAAATTTAAGGCCAACAAAAGTTTTAAGAAATCATAACTCTTTGACTGACTGAACTATTATAAAAAATAGTACAGGAAGAAGGAAATAAAGCTCAAAAGGAAAGCATAGGAAACAAGAAGGAGTGGTAAATACAAGAACTGTTAAATGTCAGAGAAAATCTAAATAATCACTGATTCCTGGAAAATTATAATACTATGGTTATTAATAGTAATTGCAAAAACTCATTGCAAGGATAAAATATAAGATGCTTCAAATACTGGAAAACTATATGGTGACTATAGTTAGAAGTAATTATTATGTATGAAGTTAGTTAAGATAAGGAGATCTCAAATATTCTGACTTCACACATAAGAAAGGTAAATACATGACGTGATAGTTATATTAATTAGCTTGATTGTCATCATTTCATAATACATATGTTTATTAAAACTTACTTTGTATATAGAGAAGATGGCTATATGAGGAGAGAGGCAGAGGCTGGAGCTATGCATTCATAAGTGAAGAATGCTTGGAGTCACCTAAAGCCAGAAGCAAAGAAAGATTCACCCCAAGAACCTTTGGAAGGATCATGACATAACTACACCTTTGTTTTGGACTTCATGTCTCAGAAACCATGAAAAAAATATTTTTCTGTTGCTTTAAGCCAAAAATGTTTGTGCTAATTTATTGACAACCCTAGTAAACTTTATACTGGCCCTACGAGTAGACACTAAATAAACACTGATTATAAATCTACAATAATCATGACAATGTGGCCTTGACTCAGAAATGAAGAATTTAACTATTGGAGCATAACAGGGAAATAATAAATAAATGTGAGACTTTTGATATCTTATGTATAATTATATATCAACAATGAAAATGAGTATTCAAAAAATAGCAGTGGTACAGCTGAAAACACTATGGAAAAATTACAAATTGTTTCCCAGCATCACACTAAGTTCAAATGTGGAAAACATGTTATGCCACATCTAAAGAAAATATATCTTATTTAAGCAAATGGAATATTTCAGGTGATTCCATTGATCATTTTACATTATCATTTAGTGCTTGAGAAAGTCTCCTCTATTTGGTGAGGCTATGGGGAAAAGGAACTCTAGTCTTTGTATAGTGGGAAGAGAAATTCACACAACTACTTTGCAAAGTACTTGTCAATACCCAGAATAAATGAGGATCCACATGCTCAAAGTTGTGAAATCCCCTCCTCCACACCTGTCCTGCAGAAATTCTAACGTGAACAAGGACTCCATGAACAGTAATTTCATGACTGTTTTTAACATTTAACATAATCTTTAAATGTCTTAAATATTTCTTAATATGTAAATGATTTCTATTATTTATTTAATGAAATCCTACATACAAATTTAATAAAAATGGATTTTCAAGTGTCATGGGGAATGGATCTCCAAAATAGTAAATTAGAAAGTATGCACCAAATTACAAATTAAAACAGTAATATTTTAATTTTGATGATATAAACAATATTACATGCTGTGTATAAATAGTCTATACATACATTTATAGTTAAGGGTATAGAAATATGCCTGGGGATAATAAACATCAAATTTAAACCAGGATTTACCTCTTACAGAATTTCTAATAGTAAAATCTTTTTTATGGTTTTGTAGCTGTATCAAAAGCTTTTTTCTATTTTTGGCATGTTTGAAATATTTTATAATTAGAAGCTGAATATTTTAATAAATATATTGCTTTTTAAAAAATGATAGATGATTGGGTACTATTAGTTAACACATGACTGGATTAATCATTTATTCTAATTCTGTTAAAATTCAGTGGAAACTCTGAAGATTTGCGAACAGAATTTTAATTTGTCATAACACTAAGAGAACTGTTAGATTAAGTGAAACAAATTTATGATGGGAAGGAGATCAAAATCTTTGCTATTTTGATATTTAAGGTGAGGCATAATGGTCCTAGAAAACAAGATATAAAAAAGATGTAAATTATTTACCATTTGACTCGGTGTATCAGAAGGATAGGAATGATGGTGGTCACACTGGATGGAACAGGGAGGTCTTCAGTAGCAGAACTTTTTGAATACAAATTTGTTATATTCTGCTTTTTAAATTTTGAAAGAACATTTTCAGTTTCAAATAAAATCATAAAGATGCTTTGTATGAATAAATACAAAAATTAAAGAAATACAAAAGAAAAAACATAAAATAGTTATTATGGAAGTGTCAACATAAAAATGAGAGGTGAATTATGTAAACCTGTGTGGCTGGTTAAAAACAAGACAACACAACAAACTTTAGACTGTAAAAAATACTGCTTTCCTGACAGTATTCTTTCTTCTTAAACTCCATAATAGTTTCTGGAAATCAGAGGTAACACATTTTATGACTCTATCCTACTCTAATTTTACAGAAATCACATCCTTAAACTTTCTCTTTACATCATTCATGACTGTGGTTCTATTGGCATGATTGTGGTTTATGACAATGGTTCTACTGAACACCGTGACACTTTCTATTTGACAAAAAATTAGGATTTCTTAAAAAACACTTTTTTTAATGGCAGACATGGACTACAACTGAAATTAGGATTCATCTATCCTAGTTTCTATTCTTTCATAGATGCTCTAACATTTTCAATTAACATATGAAAAAAAATTTTTCTCAAAGATAAAAATTAATTACAAATAGAACAAAACTATTAAATTCTTCAAACATAGTAATTTGAGTTATTGGATATAAAATACTAAATTAAATTAAATCCTATAATTAAATTATTCAATGTTGTAGAATTCTCATTTAGAAATGCTTTTTTTTACCCTACTGAAAGACTTTTAAGAAAAATTCTATGGTACCATAACAAATAATTATACAAAGCAACTGCTTCATATTTTCAAGGATTGTGATAATGATTACCACCTTCAAAATACTATTTCTACTGCTGCCTCAAATTCTATGACTAGTATCTTATTTTAAGGAAAGTTCATGAACTCAAGTCTCCAGCTGAATAAATGCTTAGCGATCAAATTTTTTTATAATTTTGATATAACATTTTATAATTAAAATAATTCACAGAAAATTCCCATTTCTGGCCTACCTGGGAAAAATAAAAACTACCAATATGTGCCCTCAGTCTCATATGGCAAGGAAATGTAAATAATGGGTATTCCTTTTAGACAGGACAAATGCTCTCCAATTCACAGTGTTTACACTAAAATAATATATGTATATTTATTATACCTTATCCAGACTCTTTATTTACCTTTGCACTCTGGCTTACTTAGGAAATGGAATTTAATTGTGTAGATTTGTAATTTTGTGAATTAAATATACCTCCCCATGAAAATGGCAAAATTTCAAAATAATCATTATAATTTAATGTAAAATAACTGATTAGAATAACCCCTAAAAGGCAATGTTTAATGGGAAAAAATAAGGAGGACTGTGAGTATCAGAGCATGAAGAGGGGTGAAAAGTCAGTACTTTGAGGGAAAATGGATGCAGTGAAAATATGTAATGTATTGATTTTCCTCCCATTTGATATATAGTATTGCAACAATAAAATACAGCCTCAACAATCTTTAACTCTCATTCCATTGAGAGATGGGGTCTAACATCTCTGACCTTGAATCTGGGAAGCACCTATGACTTCTTAGACTAATACAATGCACCAGAAACAATACAGTGTAACTTTTTAGATCTGGTCAGGATTGACCATGGGACTTGTGCTCAGCCCTCTCAGGACAATTACTCTCAGAATGTCCTCTCTCTGCCAGGCTGGGAGAAACTAAGCTATGTGAAGAGATTTTGCATAAGAGTCCAGGTGACAGGCCTAGTTCACCCCAGCTTTCATAACCTCAAGGCCAGGTGACAGGTATGTAAGTACAGAAGCAGCCTCACAGGTGGACTTTCCCCCAGATATCTGAGTCACCTCCAGGCATGTGTGCCTTTTCAGCTGATACCCTATCATGAGAAGTAGACAAGGGCCATCCCCACCATACCTTTTATGAATTCCTGACCCACAAAACTTGTGATTACCATAAAAGTATACTGTCTTATACCCTACTGGAATATATAGAAAACATTTTATTTTTTACAAGCCTCTATATAATTGAGCATTGGTTTGTCTCTTCAATATTTCTTCCAACTACTCTCCTTACACTCAAACTAATGAAGTTTTCTTTTATTACCACCAAAAACCCAGGGCGTTTTTTTTTTTTTTTTTTTTTTTTTTAATACATTAGGTAGGCTGAACTGTTAATTCATAAAATATCCTACATTCCCAGGATATTTTACAAAGCTGGACCCATCTCATTTGTTTAGTTGCAAATGTCCCTCTCTTCAAATGTTATCATTAGAGGACATTTCCTTCACTACCTTTTCATAGCACCTGTGCTTCCTCTACTCCTACACTTATAGTCCTTTATGCCATATTTATCACATTTATAGAATCAGTTAAAACCTGATATTCTCTATTTATTTACTTGCTTTCTGTTGTCCTCATGTAAGGTACAAGAGTCCCAGGATACAACCTCAGTTTTCCACATTATTCTGGTAGCTTTAATCACTTAAAATACTGTTAACTGAATGAATGGAACTCTGTACTTAATAACATCTTCAGACTGAATCTGTGACATAAGTATTAGTACTGCTTTCAGTTAGTACAGGGTTTGACTGTAGGTAACACAGACTGCAAATAAAAGCACTCAGCATACAATAGGTTTATCTTCCCTTGCAAAAAAATCAGATGAAGGCAGTCCACAACTGGGAAAAAAGCAGCAGCACAGTGACATTCAAGATTTGAGTTATAGTCATAAACTGACATTATTAACAGGTCCTTAGAGTCCAGTGTCACATAAGGTTGCATGATGTCTCCAGCATCTTGAGGCATGCTAGCCATATTCTAGGCAATTAGGAGAGAAAAGGCTAAAGCACCAAGGAACAAAGGATCAACTACATACAAATGAAGTGTGTACTGTTTTAAAGACTCCTGGAAACCTCAACTGTGAGATCCACTTATATTTCATCTAGGTTAACAGCCAAACCAGGAAGCACTGATATTTTAGCTTACCAGATGAAAAAATGCAGGTAAGAGAAAACATTTACGAATAGCTTTTGCATAGTCTATCGTATAGCCTATCAACATTGTTTCTCAAGATCTTTCTTTCTTTTTAATGTATATCAGAAAATCATCACACAAAGTGGCTGGCTAATTAACTTATTTTTTACATTTTAAGTAAAAAAGAAACGTGTGTGTGTATAAAACTAACTTGTATTTCGTAAAAACCTTTTTTTTTCCTTCATAGGTATGTGCCCTCTGAAGGCAGCCTTCACATCTAGGAGATATTAATAATAACAAGAATAGCTGTGATTTATTGAGTTCTTCCTATATAGCATTTTAATTTACTCATCTAGAGTCAATATTAATATTTCTACTTTTCAAATAAGGAAGCTACAAATAAGAGAGATTCAAAAAATGTGCTCTTATTTTATACAGCTAATCAGCCACACAATTGAAATATGATTCCATATTTATGAAATTCCAAAGCCCCCATTCTTACCCTCTATGCTAAAGGTGAAACTTGACCAAAGGGAAGATATGCACTGCTATGGCTGATTGCAATCAGAGAAAACACCTGAGAAAACAGGGAAGCTACTAAATATTTTCCAAAGTGAACGGCACTGATTCTATGAGAAACAAATATTGCCAAGTAACTGCATTTACTACCCAGCAATTCCTCTAAGAAATATTGACATAAATGTATATCCATTTCATGAAAAAGGTCTGCACAATACTTGCCACAAGAAACACTACATAGATAAGCCATTTAATGTATTCTGAAAGAGCAATCCTGATGGGAGAAAGATCTCTCCTGTTAAATAAGCTTTTTCTTTATACTAGCTTAAACAGTTATATATTTTTTGTCTTATAGCTGGTAACATGCCACTTTTTTTTCTGAATCTCCAAGAGGAAGCTATCTAATTTTCCCAAATTTATTTACATGTGCATATCAATTTCCCCTTACATTCTATCTCAAGAAACAAGTGTTCTCAAGAAACACTATATAGGAGACTTGTTCTTTGAGATCATTACTGGCCTATTTTTGATCCTTCAACAACTATTCCTGGGTAATAATACTTTATAGATTATTAAAACACTGGTGCTCTGTTACATATATAGGCAGAATCCTTTATAGGAGCAGAAAGTAAACACTTGAAGAGACTGAACTGGGGACCATGATCACTTCAAGCTGCTTCTCAACATTTGCCTGTGGGCAATTTACCAAATAAAATATTCAATTATTAACTTGATTCCTATATCCTTGAATTTTTTTCAATATGTTTATGGATTCTGATAAATAAGACTCTAATTCTAGGGGTATATAGCATTAGTTCTGGAATTTCTAAAGTAATTTTCATGACTTCTTATCATCCATGGAGTTCAAAAGATTAAACTGTCCTTACTAGTTAAGAGTCATGTGGGGAAATGTTTAAACCTGAGGGAGACACAGAGTCAACTATATGAGAGAATCTTTTATTTGGTTGAAATTTCCAAACAAGCCTCACTCACACGCTGAATTCTATTGAAGTTTAGTCTTTTTATCTCTTACTGTCTTAAGTCACGTATTTCATAATATTATGCAGAATGACTCTCAAATGAATAAGCTAAATAATAACTGTATGAGTATTTCACAATCACCTTTTCAAATAATGGAACAAGTTTCCATTTTTCTATGAGTTTTTCAGGATTTTTTTTAAATTACCTGATGATTCTTTATAATTTAATGAAAGGGCTTTTTAAAAAAATTCTCCTGAATGATAAAAATCAGAGAAGTTTCCAGACAAATGATGAACTGCTCTTACAATATACAGAGCAATCCTCATTATTTATAACAGGTCATTTTTCCAATATGAATGATTATAAAAGGATTTTTTTTGTTTGCTTTTAATTGTTTCAAAATAAGCCGTGCCAAAAATGACGTCTCTCAGGAGGTGACATATATAATAACTGAAAAAAAATTAAAAGCAAAATTAATTAAAATTTTCATTAATTAAAATTTTCATTTTAACTTTTGTTAATTTTAATGAGTCATAAAGATTAATCGACATAAACTATCCTCTAAAAGAAATTACAGTGAAGATTAGATAATACAGAAATAGCAATTACACAAAGAAGATAGTGATGTCATAAGAGAAGTGCAGATAAAATACTATAAAAACCAAATGAGGAAGAGAGTGTTTCAAGTTTTGGGAACCAGGGAAGTTTCTTCTGAAAAGTTGGCATTTAAACTCAACATAATAGAAAACCAGGCAAAAGATACGAACAGTTATTCTGGATTAGGGGAAATACAAATAGTGATAAACATATGAAATGATCCAAACATTACTAAAAAACAGGTACATTAATTAAGATAACTAAGTACCACTTTTTCCTCCAAGACAAAAATAAAAATATAAACAAGGAATATGAGAATGTGGGGAAACAGGCAGGTTCGAACTATGCTGGTGTAAGTGCATAACTGGGAGTTACTCTTAATTACAATTCTTACATATTCTGTAGTCTATAAATAAGGCTCTGCCTTTCCACTTTTGGAAATACTTTGTTGATAACTGTGCAAGAATGTCAACTGCAGTATTGTGCTGCAATTAGAAAAACTCTAAATATTCATCAGTATAAGAATGGCTAAATGAAAACTTTATTCATTATGCAGACTATAATACTGCCATTATAGCACAATGGTTAACGACATGACCTATCTGGATTTGAATCATTTGTTCCTTGTACTGACCTGGAGAAAGTACTTCAGTTGGTTGTTTTTTTTTTTTTCCCCTCCTCTGTAAAATGGACATTAACAGTGTTACCTCTTTCATTACTTTGTCATGATGGTTAAATGAGATAATGTATATATCATACTTAATACTTGGTGCACAGAGAGAATCCAAATAAATCCATGATTACTTTTCATATTTTTAATCTTAATGTTATTCTCATGATAAAACTTTTATCATATCATCATATACAAAAAAAAAAGAACATTTCAAACTAACCCATTCTGAAACACTTTAAGGAAAGTATACTCACAAAAGTCAATTGTGCATATTTTCAAAAGGTAAATGTACATGTATTTATAAAGCATTTAATTATATTTAGGGAAAATAACATCAAAATGGAAACAACGGTTATCTCTGAAGAAGGGACTATGTTTGGATAATATTCAAATAAGGCTTTAAGGGTTTTTGAAATGTTTTAATTTTCTGTAAGGAATATATATTACTTATGCAATTAAAAGGATTTGCATATTAAATATTAAGTGGCCAATTGAAACCTGTTAAAATGGATGGAGATGGGTGCATGTGAGTAGTAATGTACTCAGGTAATGAGAAATCGTGGTCTCCTGCAGATGTCTAGAGTAGTAGCCTTTGGGTAGCATAGTTATTTTGGTTGAGATGATTATTACTGTTAATTATTATGAGGTTATTTCTCAACACAGAAGAGATATTACTGTTTCAAAATTTTCATTGTACATTATCTGCAGAACTCTGACACCTCTCTCCATTCCAGTTCAGTATTCTGGTTACAAGAAAGCATTCTTTCTCTATTTACTCTTCAGTGATCTAACACCAATAATACCAGTCTATAGAAACAGTCAAATATAACAAAAAAGCACATTAAAGAGTCAAACATCACCATGTAATAGACATAAAAACACCTCATTAACATTTTTATAACACCCTCAACTGAAATAAGCAGACCACTCTCAACTTTAACATCTGGTTCCCAACAATTCTTATTTGGGTGATAACTTTTTAAAAAACAAATGCTGGGCATTTTTCATTGACTTTTCCTCAAGTAACAGCTGTTCCTTTAGAACAAAGTATATGTGTGTTGAAAGCATTACTGATGCTCACGTCTGTTTTGTTCTGCATGAAAAAGCTTCACATTGGGTGCGATTCAAAAAGGCAAATAATTTCAAATGTTTTAAATGGATTCCATGGCACTAGTTTGAATGTGGATTCTTGTGATTTTTAGAGTATTTTCAGCCTCAATTCTTATATTCAAATTTTACATTCAAATTATAGTTGGAAGAACACATTCATCTTCAGGACAAAAACATTTGTTTTCATGTACTCTTGTGCATCTTTAGGTTATCCATTACATTGACAGCTTATTCTCATAAAGTGTTTGGCCATGAACAGTAACATAATACATCAAAACACAGAAAATATCCATGAAAAAAAATAGATATGGTTCTTCTTCTCCTGAGTGCATTTCTACCAGATTCCCTTAGGATAATTCCTGTTTCAACTTAGGCTATTAAAATTTTTGCTGAATTCAAATCACCTCATCTGCTGGAACATGTGGAGACAAATACCCACAGATGTTTGCCTGAAGGTTCAGGCATATTTAAAGGCAACTTAATTATAAGACACTATGAAGTTCTCCCAATTAATTTGCAGCTAAATATTCTACATCTGCTTAGTCTTTTGAAAAAATTAAAGAAATATTTATTTTCACATAATTATGGATTTGGTCATAGGTTAAAACTGATATATGTTGTCATTCTGAAACTAAATTAGACCAAATTATTTTTTGATAATGTTTATTATAACACAAACATACAAGTTTCTGCTAGTAATCTCTATTTTGTCATCTATTTATTTCATGGTATATTTGCATATACTCTTTAACTTCTTGGAAATAAATACTAGATACTTCTTAAAACTTCTTAGAAATAACACTAAACCTGTACAATTAAATTAAAATTGTGACTTCTCCTTCCACGACACACAGTTTACTTGGTTCTTTGACTTTGTGAATGACAGAAGCTGTTTGGATCACTTTTCCATATTATCACTTTAAATTACTCTATTTTTGTTCATTTTTTTTTCTTTTTTCCATATAGTGGATATTCTAAACATTCACCAACTTTTCAAATAATCCAAACCACACTTGATCCTCCTATTCTTAGCAGAAAGACTGTGTCTTCTATTTTCCAAAATAATGTTAATTTTATCATTTTTAAATTGCTGACTTTTTTTTTGTCTTTTTACGGCTGCACCCAGGGCATATGGAAGTTCCCAAGCTAGGGGCAGAATCAGATGGAGTGGCAGCTGCCGGCATATACCACAGCTCAGGGCAACACCAGGTCTTTAACCTATCTGCCGAGGCCGGAGATTGAGAGCACACATCCTCACAGATACTCGTCTGGTTCGTTACCGCTGAGCCCCAACAAGACTCATACATTTCTAAGTCATATGAGGATTTTATTTCTCCTCTACTCTAACTCCTAAGTATTGAAATCTTTCAATGTTTCTCAACTCATTCCTTTACATTAACATGATTTCTTGAGATAATACAAAATGACTGTATTGTGAAATTAGACTTGCATAAACATGAAATCTTACCGAATATCAAGATTTACTAGTCATTTCAATAATTCAGGCAATGATTAGTCACTGAAAAGGTGTGGTGTTCAGTCAATTTAATCTAATTCCCTGGTCCCTGGTTCTTTTGTCAGATATTCCTTTACCCAAGCAGATAGACAGGATTTCTAGGGAAGTGTCTGAACACTTCACTTACATGGAGGGAACTTGTCGGTTATAAAATATTCTCATTCTCTTACCTAGAAAGTTACAGAGCATATGGGACATTTCCTAGGGAGTCATCTTCCATAAGCGCATGGATCCCTGCTTCTGCAACCAAAGCAAACCTAAATGGCCAGTATCATTTTGGTAAAAGCATTTCATAGGTAATCATTATCCTGCTAGCAAAAAAACCCAGTTTGATTGTGGTATCCTTGTTGTTAGTTGGGTTTATTGCTGGGCTTTCCAAACTGTTCCATTGATCTGTATTTCTTCTTTCATTACACTTTATTTAGGGTCTTAATATCAGCTTTTTTTCTTATACATCATATATTTCTAGTAATTGGAGTGGTGATTACAGGTTCATATTTGAAAAACAAATAAATAAAAAAGTCCATGTTTATTAAACTCTGTATTTTATATGATTCATGGACATAACCATATACTATGTACATTCCAGGTCTTTTCAGATACTGACTGCCATTAATCTTAATGTAATAGGGCCCATACCACAGCCCAGAGGTATCAGAGAATAATATTTTATCCATCCAAATCCAAAAAATTCTATAACATGAAAGACTAACTCTTTTTATCCACATTCTGTTAGGGAATAATACTAAAGGCCACAATGTCTAGTGATATCTAGACACAACTTCTGCTAAATGGAGTTTTTCCAAAATTTTATTTCCTTAGTTTGTCTCTCCAAGAATTCCTGTCCCTGAAATTTAGACAGAATATTCTATAGTGATTAAAATATCCAATGGTCCTTCCTGAGTGAAGGTTCAAATTTATTTCTACTGTTGTTGAGTATGGAAGAGTCATCATTTACTAGGTGCATTCAGTCAGAACTTTTTCTTCGACACAGGATGATTTTCAGCAGCAAAATCCCCCCAAAACAAGCTCTCTCTAGTGTCCCTATTTGAAGTGCTGAGTCTTTGGAATCACAATGATGTCTCAAAAAGAGACAATACTCCTATGACCAACTCCCACAGTTCTTGCAAAATGCCTGATACAGGGAGACCAGTGTTGAATCTGCCACGTATGTTTTTGGCATTACAACATAAAGTATTTTTCTCTGATACCTATGAGCTGTGCATGAGGAAAAGACGGGTCCTATTACATAAAAATTAATTAAATGTGTATAGTTTTATCTGCACCCCACAATATTGTATTTCATGACACTCTCAATTAGGAATTTTCTATCGCCAACTATAATATGGTTGTGCCATATGACTTCCCATAAATGTCCACTGTGAATCTCTGAGAGGAGTTATTTGTGATTTCAGACCAGCAAATCAAACCCAAACCCACCTTCCCCTGGGGCTTTCTGGGTTTCATTTTTTCATTCTTTAAATTAATTCCTTCCACACTCACACTGATATATTTGAAGGAACAGATGATATCAAGCTGTGACATACCAAGCAGGGGGCCACTATCTGCTTTCCACCGTACCTAGGGAGTTGTCTTAGCAATGTATCATCTTGTTTTATGTGCACATGGGGCACAGAAAGTGTTGCACAGAATCCTCTGCTCTATGCAATTCATTGGTAGTTTTTTTCTGGGGGAAAAAAAATCCTAGAATGGTAAACAAAGCCTAGGAATTAAATAATATCTACAGTCAATTACTGATAAGCTGAGTAATTAGGGGGCACACCGTCACTTACCTTCTCTAAATTATACAGGTAAAACATTCAAATCAGTAGCAGTCCAATTTCCCTCTTCTATAGAAAATAGGCCATCCAATTTCTATCAACATTGGCCATTTGCTGGGGCAAGAATGGCAACAGGTAGTTACACCCTGCTCTCAGCTACTTGTATGGAAATGATGAGTTCCCTCAATGGGGGTATAGTCTTCTTATAAACAATGTTCCCATACACTATGATTTCATCCTACTTTCAAACACTCCCTTTCAATATCAGGCTTTGCAACTCTTCACATATAATGTTTACACATGCATAAAGTAACAAGAGCTTTGCAAATATACCCAGTAAACATTTGACAAAGTACCTCGGGGGTGTCTGAGCATCAAAAACTAGCTTCCTTTTCTTTTAAACTTAACATTGCCAATCTTTTTTCTTTACTGCAGTGCAATTCTGATTATTCCAAAATGATCATTTGATTACTTAGCCCAGGTTCAACATAATTTACTCTCTGCCCATTTTAACAAACACAAAATGAATTCACAGTTGTTATTTCTTCTCCAAGGTGTATTACATAATCACCACTACATAAGTTTATCTGCTGCTTTGTAAATATGCTTCATTATTTCATAATTTATTCTTTTTTTTTAGGGCTACACCCACAGCATATGGAGGTTCCCAAGCTTGGAGGTGAAGAGCAGCTGTAGACATTGGCCTATGCCACAGCCACATAGGATCCAAGTCACGTCTGCGATCTACATCACAGCTACGGCAACGCCAGATCCTTAACCCTCTGAGTGAGGATGGGGATTGAACCTGCATCCTCATGGATACTAGTCAGGTTCATTACTGCTGAGCCACAACAGGAATTCAAAATTTATTCCTCAAATGTTTTGTTCTATCTTTAGTCATCAAACAAAATTTTATCTACTTCCCATGACTCACTTGGTAAAACTACAGCCCTGATTTCATGCATGTCTCCACTAATTCTGGAATTGTTTTCAAGCACGTGAATGCAGTTGTAGAAAAACACACAGCTGAATCATGCTGCCATACCTGTTTATGTTTCTCCATGAAATATAGCAATGTGGTATTTATCAAGATGGGATACAATAACAAATAACTCTTCTCATTTTTACATCTGCCACAGGAAGTTTTTTTGTTTGTCTGTCTGGTTGATTGCTTGGGTTTTTTTTTGGCTGCACCTGCAGCACGTAATCTCTTGGAAACTATGACCTTAAAAATCAAGTGTGTCCCTAAGGCTCCCAAATAAATCCATTATTCTCCCATAAACCATCACATTTTTCTCTCATGTAAGATTAGTTTATAGATTCTTTTCTCATTTCAAATCTCTCAGTGTCTTCTTCCACAATCTAACTGCCAGCTGATAATTTTGGGGGATTTTTGGTTTTTTTTTTTTTTTTGTCTTTTTTTGTCTTTTTTTGGCCTTTTTCCAGGGCCGCTCCTGTGGCATATGGAGGTTCCCAGGCTAGGGTTTGAATCGGAGCTGTAGCCACCAGCCTAGGCCAGAGCCACAGCAACGCGGGATCTGAGCCGCATCTGCAACCTACATCACAGCTCATGGCAACGTCGGATCCTTAACCCACTGAGCAAGGCCAGGGATCGAACTCGCAACCTCACGGTTCCTAGTCAGATTCATTAACCACTGCGCCACAACAGGAACTCCATGATTTTGTTTTTAATGCAGTGAAAAAATAAAATGAAAGCAATCAGGAGAAAAAGTGAACAGGCTCCCACTACAGCATATACTTAATACCAGTATCTTAGCATACCATTCATCTTGTGTATTACTATAGAGCACTGTTTCTCAGCCTTGTTTCTATTGACAGATTGAGCTTGATAAGGCTTTGTTGGGCCGGGCTTGGGGAGAGTGGGAGCTGTCTTGTGCATTGCAGGATGTGATTCGGCATCTGTAACCTCTCCTATTTCAAATCAGTAGCTCCTTCTTCCCTATTCACCAACTGTGACAACCAAAAATATCTCCAAACATTGCCAATTTTTGCAAAATTACCTTTTTGAGAACCATTGCCAGAAAGGAAATACTCTTGCCAACCACATCTTTTCTTTTTTACTCATTCTCTCTGGTTACACCCAGACCTCTTTCAAGGAATGCTTTTCTCTCTTACATAACTAATTTGTTCTTCCTTACTGGGTCATTTCACTGTCATACACATACACTATTATTTCTCCCATCTTAGAAAACAAAAGTAAATAATCAACTAAAAACCTTTTCATATCAAATCTTCCTTGCCGGATACCAACAGGGAATTTAATTCCGTTTTCACCAAAACTCCTCAAACAAATCTTTTATACTCAATATCTCCATGGCTACTCATTTCATTCTTAAATATCCTCTATGTAAGTTTTTGCCCCAGCACAATAATTAAACTTCTCCTCTGCTCTTAATGGCTCTTTCTTTTTCTCACATTACCTAATCTATTAGTTTCTTGTTTTTTTTTATTATTTCTCTAGTCTATTTTTATTTAATACTCATTTAGTTTCTTGGTTTTCTATTATTTCTCTAGTCTATTTTTATTTAATACTCTTTTAGTTTCTTGGTTTTCTATTATTTCTCTAGTCTATTTTTATTTAATACTCTTTTAGTCTCTTTCACTGGTTTCTCCTCATTGCCTAGAATTCTTAATGTTGGAATATCCTACATCTCAGCATTTGATTTTCCCCTCTCTCATCTTTCCTTGCACTTGCTTTCTTGGTGATCTCATTCCATCTCACGGCATTATGTGCAATCTAAATGCTAACGACTCCCAAATTTATATTCCCATGCCACTTCTCTATCCAGAATTCAACACTTTTAAATTCAATTGCATTTTTTAAACTTCTACTTGAATGTTGTGACTGGTCTATTTTTCCTGAAATCCATTCCTCACTCTCCCCTGCTCGATTCATGACACAGATAACCTGAACTTGGTAGGTTGTGTATCTCAGGATTTCCTAAAAACTGGTGTCCACGTGGGATCAAATCTTGGGAGACGTATGAAGAAGGATGAAAAGCAAGAGAAAGGAAGGATATAGCTATTCTTTCAACCCCTCTCTGTCTTGGTGTCAGCCCTCATAACAAGTGAATTCCTCCATGGCTCCAGCTCCTTTTACACAGGCTCACTGTAGTTCCAATTTCAACCAGCAGCCCCTCTCCTGAGCTCTGGTAATGCAGTCTCCTTTCTTTGTCTCTCCTTCTAAAAGTGGTAGCAGTCTCCTGTTGTTGCTGGTTCTGAGTTGCCTATTTCTTGACTGGCTTTTTTAAAGCTATTTTTATCATCAATTACCTGTACTAATTCCCTTTGTTTTAAGTTCTCAATGATTTCTATTTTCTTGATTGGGTTCTCACTGTCTAATAGACATGTCATAATAAGGATGACTAAAAATAAATGCTGATCTTTATTTCCCTGGATCTGCCATACCTGTTTATGTTTCTCCATGAAATATAGCAATGTGGTATTTATCAAGATGGGATACAATAACAAATAACTCTTCCCATTTTTACATCTGCCACAGGAAGTTTTTTTGTTTGTCTGTCTGGTTGATTGCTTGGGTTTTTTTTTTTGGCTGCACCTGCAGCACGTGGAAGTGCTCTGGCCAGGGATCAAACCCCCACCAAAGCTGGAAACTTTCACCACACAGGAACCTCCTGCCACAGGATGTTTTAAGAGAAACTCTTGAAAATAGTTTATGTGACTTCCATCCACACATTACTTGCCAGAAGTTGCTCAGTGACCTTGAACACAACTGCATATACCACTGTCATTCCAAGATACCATTATCCAAGCCAGACATCTACCTTTAGTTCTCCTTAACATACCACCTTTCTAAGTCACTGATTTAGATTCAGCTTACTTGAGTAATTAACTTTGACTTTCATCTAATTCTCACTTAGATCATTGCTAAAGACTCTTATTTTACCTTCTTATCTGCAGGGTCAAACTTCTCTGGTCCTTTCTTTAAAATTATTTTCTTGAAAATTGCATTCTCATATCAACTCCTGCTTAAAAGTACCAATAAGCTTCTATTGCCCCAAACAAAAGCTCAAATTCCCTTACTTGTAATGTTTCATATGACCTAGCCTCCTATCTATTCTATGTCCTTATCCTCATCTCTCATTTATTACTGTGGCCCCTCCCTCATGCAGCATAAATTTACTTAGCTCAGCTTATATTCAATCCCTTACTGGTAATAGACAAATGTGTTTGCTACGTTCTCTCAAAGTTCTTCGTATTTTTAATAGTAATTGTCACATACGATTTTATTTGCTTACATTACTTTTCATCAATATTCACTTCAAACGCTGTTCTCTTTGAAGACATCCTTTACTCGATGCTATATCAATAAAGCCCAGGAAAATAAGCATATGTAAAAATAGCTTAAATAATTTTGCTTTCAATTACTATGTACCTATCAATTCAAAGTATTTGTTTCTCTTTTTCTGAGAAATCTATACTAGAATTTTTCATTTTATTATATAAATATTACATAGTACAACATGTATTTTCCACTTCTAATGTACTGTTATTATTATTCTACTAGATATTACTTTCATTCCTACAATCAATCATAAGGTCTATATTATCTTCTCTACTGCACTTAACTGGAGATTGAAAAGAGTTAGGAAACATGTATTTGAAAGCAATAACGAACATACTTTGAAAGATTTCAACATCTGGAGTTCCCATCGTGGCTCAGTGGTTAATGAATCCGACTAGGAATCATGAGGTTGCGAGTTCGATCCCTGGCCTCGCTCAGTGGATTAAGGATCCCAGTGCTGCCATGAGCTGTGGTGTAGGTCGCAGAGTGGCTTGGATCCTGCGTTGCTGTGGCTCTGGCATAGGCCAGCAGCTACAACTCCGATTAGACCCCTAGCCTGGGAACCTCCATATGCCACAGGAATAGCCCTAGAAAAGGCAAAAAGACAAAAAAAAAAAAAAAAAAAAAGGATTTCAACCCATATCACACAGATGTTATATTTAATTACTAATTATATTAAGTGGTGTATTTATTTATATTTTTAATTATACAATATATTTTGTCATCCTTAACACTGATATTAGGCTTATGGAAGTGTAATATGCACCATACCTCAGGATGCATAACCTGAATTGTATATAAATATACAAGAAAAATATGATTTGAAAAATACAGGATCAATTCATATTGCTGGCTTATATAGTGATTATTTATGCAAAATTTTTTTTTGTTTTACAACTCCATCCATCATAACCAGTTGTTATATAAATAAAAGTTTAAAAATATATATTAAAGTGAAAATTTAATGTGCTTAGTAATAAATAAAACTAATAATAATCCAGCAGTTCTAAATTCACAAAAATTAAATATGCCTGGTAAACCAAAGATATCCAACCTAAATTCTATGTACTTAATTATTTTCACTTTTTATAGATTTAGGACTTCTAATTTTATTACTTTTTTTTTCTATGTGATATGATGAGTTGGCCTCAGGAGACCTTTATTTACAACTAGTTTATTCCATTACATACATTTGGGTTTTGTGATTTCCTGGACTAAGAGAAATCTATTTATGTAGTCAAAGTTCAGGCCATTTAAAATCTTGCCTGCATTCAGTTACATTTTTGTTTTTTGTTTCAATGTGTTAAAAGTTACCTCATTTCATTATATTGCATTTCTATTATTTAATATTTTTAAAAAATACATATCTTGAGACATATGAATAGAATGAATGCATGTGAGCACATAGTCTAATTTAAAAATAGGAACAGATAAATAGTTCTGTAGTTATTTTTCATTATCTGCCACATAAATGCAGTTATACTTTTGCTTTTGTGCTTAGAATTCCCTTCTTTTCTTAATAAGCATGCACTTAAAACTCTGTTTTGGGATCCGGACAAGCTGTATTTGAAATCTGTTTCCTTCTTCTTCCAGTTGCTTTTGAATCTATTCCTAATCTTTATCCCCGGTTCCTTTCCAGAAATTTAAGTAATTTTGAAAAGAATAGAAAACAGTGAATTCATGAAATAGAGTGTTTTCAGATTACAAAAGCACAATGTGAAGTCTTTTATTGTAAAGGATATTTAGCTGGAAAATAACTAAGTAGGACCAACACTATATATCAGGCTATGCAAAGAAAGATCCTAGGTGATATATGCAATTCCATTAGTAATCTCAGGAAAAGATGATTAAATTTAGATCAATGGTACATGTAAAACACTGTGGAAAGGAAAGAATTTGTGCAAGCCTGCTTATTCCAAAGGCTACATTTAAAGAGCAGCACCTGACCTAGTAATGAACACTGGTTATCCACAAATAGTTTCAAATATGAAACTCAAAGACTGGTAAGTAACATAACGGTGTTTTCACTTAGTAAAAAATATTAACAAACCAAAAACCATCAGAAAAATAAAAGCACCAGTGAAGAAGCCCCTGTCTTATCCATAAGCCATTTCAAAGACCGTACCTACAAAACTAGGAAGAAACTTCTAAGTGTGAGAAGCCCCACAGAAAATATTTTTAGCAAACACTATTAGGAATGACTCTGAAAGAGGCCAGAGAAGGGCCTAACTGGGTAAAAATTTGAAAGAGACAGAATTTGCTACAATTGTCATATTTTTTCAAGGGCATCTAGTCAACAGACCAATTCCCATGAATTTAATGATCTAATCATGTATCTAATTTTTGCTATTCATCCTAAAACAGGTCACCATTTTCTCCCATCCCATCCATGCAATAGATTCACTCAAATATTCTACCCACTTCAACACTTGCTGTCAAGTAATTCTCTTCTCTGCAAAGCAGCCAGCACTGTCTTTTTCTAACTTAATTATGCCACTTTAGATTAATTGGAGGATAATCCAATTAATCCAGACGGTTCAACATTTATTTAACATGAACTCTGAACACAAAAAGAATGAAAAATATGTAGAGTTGCAAATGCTAAATAAATAAAATAAGAAAACTCTCCTGTACTAAATACTTTTATAACCGATCACGTAAAAGTTTTCATTGACTGCCAGTATCCTCATCTTAACACATACGGTGATATTTCAAATAAACAGAAAGATTACCAATGGGAAGAAAAAAGTTATATTGATATTTTTCCTAGATAGGAAAAAATTATATTGAAATCAGATCTCTTATTAACAACATTAGATACCAGCTGACAAGAACAATATCTTTACAAGTATAGAGGAATCCTCCTTTACCAGAATTCTATACAGAGGCAAAACAAAGGATAATGTATTTAGCTAACAAATACAATTTCATAAACAATAAAAATAACCAAAATAATTCCCAGGCTCTTCAAAAAAAAAACAAAACAAAACAAAAAAAAACCTTTATGTATTATTTAGCAAAGTGAAAAATTGAGATAAAAAAGTTATTCCACCCAAGAAACAGAACTAATCCCGAAGTAACAAGAAATTCTATGTTGACCACTATGAGGCAGACTGATAGAGGATGTCAAAATTAGACCTTCTTAGATTCCCCTTCTACAAGAAAGTAGATTCAACTTCATAAACTGTGTGATTAAAGACCCAGATGATCTTAAATATAGATACACTGTACCCTCCATCGTTAAGAACACAGAGAAATGAATATTAATTCAGTCAGATTAGTCTTCATACACCGTAAGCCTGGGACCTCTATCTGTTCTATTCATCAGCATGTTGAACAGAGACTGACCTCGCATTTGTGATTAATACACTTTAAGTGAATGAATAAATGGACAATTGAAAGCATTTTTATAGTCTGTTTTTCAAATGTTAGCTCTGATTGGGAGCTTGTACGTATGAAAAGCAGACATATAGAAAGGAGCTGCAAATATTCGTCAAATCTAATCTTTCAGTTTCGCCCTATCAGTTACTTTACTTTAGCATTACACCTTTCAAGATTATGGTGTAATGTGAGGACCCAGCACTGACAGTTGCCTGCCTAGGGTAACACTGGGAAGCCAGGGGGCAGGCAAGGGCTCCATCTTCTTGGGGCCCTTCATCCCCACCTGGTTCGCCTACCCACCTGGGGCCTGCCACCTCTCCACCCACCTAGTGCCTCTAGTATCCTGGAACACCTGCCACCACCAACCCTCCCAACTTCGCAACCAGCAGTCAGAGCCCCGAAAGCCAGCAGGGCTGGGAAGTCCATGAGATGGTGTCCCTGACAGGCAGGATGAGAGCCTGGCTCCACGTGCTGTGGATCAAAGTGGGTGAATGAGTCTCACCTGAGTGGTCTCTCCCCTCCAAGGAGGGAGGTGAGCAGCTAATGGCCTGAGACTACTTGAGACTCCCATCAGGGCTTGTGTAAAAATCCACGAGAGGAGGTGATGACAGGCCATGTCAAAGAATGCTAAGTGGCTAAGCCACTGTCAACCACCTCTTCCCTCACTGACCTCACTTGCCAGCTGTGGCTGCCACTATCTAGGGAAGGTAAAGACAATTTGACACCCCACCCCCACCCCCTGGCCATCTTGGCTGCCCTTCCCCAGCCAAGGGCTTGGTGCTCACCCATCTTCCCACCTGTTCATGCCCCACCCTCTGTCTCCTCATCCCCACATGGGCATCAGTGGCCTCTCCTCAGCCACTGTCCCATCCTGCCACTGCTGGCCCCCTTTCCTGTGGTGCATCTGCTTTCTCCTCACCTCCTTGTCCTCATCTCAGCCTTTTCCAGCCAGGTTCTGCCCTCGTCCTTGTCAGGGTCACAATCTTACCTGAACTTCCTCTGCTGATGCAGTGGTGGAAGAAGTGCAAGAAGTCCAAGGCTGCAGAAGGACAAGCACTGGAAGGTGTACCAGATGTCAGGTCTGCAAATGACTGTCCAGTAAGGCTCCCAGCTCTAAGGCCACTCAGCCAGGAGCCTGGCCAAGGAGGCCAGCGGCAGCCAACACAAGGCAGCTTAAAGCTCAGATGGAAACTTTACAGATTTAAAAACCTGTCTCTGATGCAGGGAGAGTCTGTTTATTTCCTTCCACCGTTTGTCTCCATAAGGCTGCAGGATATAGAAGCCTCCTCTCCCTCTAGGCCTGGAGTAGGAGTCAGTGCAGGCCTTCCTCCACCTGTCGCCAGTAGATGAGAACCAGGACCAGGACCAGTCCAGGGAGCTGACGTCCTGTGAGCCCGGGTGGGCTGCCACTATGTTCACCATCACTTCCAAAGGGCTGGCCTACAGGCCAGTGACAACAGGTCTCTGAAGGTCTTCTCTTCCGAGCCTGGGGGTCAGGGCACTTTTGCCGGACCCAGTGTTCTGGCTCGCGTCCCGCGAGGCTACCGTTGCTTTTGCTTTTCCTCCTAAAAAAAGTTTCTGGTAGAACTTGACAGTCTTTCGGAAGTTTCTTTTCTCTATCCTGAGCTGCTGTGCCAGCTCCCAGTGAGGAAGGAGGTGCGGTGAACCCATGGTGCCTGACCCTCTACCTTCGCACAGCCTCTAGGAGACAAGTTAACAAGCGTCTGGTGGCGGGTTTGAGAAGAGGGTCGGCAGTGCGCAGGCGTCTGCTCAGTGCTGAGTGGAAAACAGGAACCAGCCCACAGGTGAATTAGCAAACATCTTGGTAACCTGGAGGGAAGCAGATTGGATTGACTAACGTTAAGAAAAAAAAAAAAAGCCAAAATGTGTGAGGCAACCAGTGGAGAAGCAGAACCCTTTACCAACTGTCCTCCAAGATCTCCGGCCCCCAACAGCCACTCTAGAGGAAAGGCGGGCAGAGCGGAATGGGGCTTGTCCACTGCTGCAGTGGGTCCGAACTGCATAGGACCTGGCCTTCTGGAGAGTTCTCCAGGCACTGCATCCAGGGCTGGAGGGGTGGAGCCTAACGGCATAGACCACACCTGTGGCACAAAGACAATCCCGCCTCAGAGCTCAGCATGTAGAACCTCTGAAGCCGCCACTTTCCGCCCAGGGATTCCATCCGGAGAATAACAGCCAGTTGGGGTTTCTGCCAGCCCAGGTCTCAATGAGGGAAGCGGAACCAAGACTCCGAGGCTGCAGGTGAGCCAGAAACCCCTCAGTTCTGCTTGTTGTGCCCAACACTACGAGGGGGATCCCACCTTCTTCCTGGAGAACTTCTATCCTTAGGAAGAGGATTCGGCATCTCCCCAGTAGGGCCCACAAGCTCATCTGGAGGGTCAGCACCCTAACCACCATATGCTCCCCTCTGTCCTGTGGAGACAGGCGTGGTTCTTCTCTCACATCCAGTGCTGAGGTGGTGATGGTGGTTAGGGAAGCCCTGAGAACAGGGCCTGCTCCCGTCAAGCGGGGAGAGGACAGCTTTGCCCAGTTGCTCTCACAGAGGGAGACCTGAGAAGCCTTAGGGGTCCCTGTGAGCTAGGCCTTGAGTCCTAGTGCGCTTTTAGCCGGTATGGGGAGGTTTCTGCCGTCAAGGGCTGGGCTGAGGGCGGAGGGCAGTGTCCCAGGGAGGTTTGGGGCTGACAGAGGCCCAGGGGAAACCACTTTCTGTTAACGAGGGTCAAGGTGCCTCCAAGCCCTGAAATAGCCACACTAATGGGAGCAGGAGCATTATTCTAACAGCTAAATATTTGGGCTTTCATTTTTGCAAAGTCTAATCAGATTAGGTCCAGACAAGGTTTCTCTCAGTCTCATTATCCTACAACAATGGACTTTATGGGGAGCATCTAGTTCTGAACAGTTTTGCAGAAGTAAAAGTGCAGGTGGCATTTTTAATTAAACATCTAAAAAGGGAAAAAAAAAATGTAAAATTGGGCTTCTTTATTAATTTGCTTTTGTCATACATTAATCATCTTAATGGTTTTTTGCTGATTGTTAGTAACTGGTTTGACCATCTTCAGCTTGTGAAAAAATACCTCTTTATTCCTCCAAATAGTTATTTAAGAATTCATTCTCCCCTAGTGCCATAAATTCTGTATATCTGAAAGCCATATTTTTTTTTTCTCTGTACTTCTCAAGACGCTGTAAGATGAGTTATCACAGTGGATTTGTCCTGTTGGAATAAATTACCTTTCATGAACCTGAACCCTCTGTCTTTAGCCAAGTTTTCTCCTGTCTTTAGGTGTATTTTCTTTGGAGTCACTTTCCCCCTTTTTTTTCAGAGAGGAAACATTAGTTTGAGAAACCTGAGATTACCCTATACTTTAATATTCAATAAGAAAGATCTGTGTATTTTAAAAATTTCTGCCGGAGGTCCTTGGATTTTCAAGTAATTTAGACATTTTTCCCTTTCTAGGTGGCTTGTGTAAAATAAGACTTTAACCAGGCCACAAAATAAGCTAATACAAATATCTGTGTTTATGTGGGAAATAGATTCTAAATGAACATATTTGATGGGAAACATTTAGATAATCTCTGACTGAGATAGTCTAATAGATGTGATTTAATACACTTTGACAGATCATCTTTAGAATGATTGAGTCACTTTGCATATTTTATATATTATGTGTTGGCTGTCCTTTGTCAGAGATAAAATTATTGTACCTGACCTACTTCTCACATTACTGGCTAATGAGTGTTACTCCTCATGGTATCATGTATCTATCATCTGTCATAAAAATGCTTTAAAATTTTCACTTATATTCAGGCCCCTAATTTCAGTTTTCCAAATTCATACCCATGAGCAAGAAGAGAACAGGGATGAAGTTTTCAGTACCTCAGAAAAAGGAATCGGGGAGGTTGGCTCTCAGGTGGAGTAAGTGTGACCTTTCAGGGGCAGGGAATTTATTGAGATTGGGCAATTAGTAAAGGATTGGTAAATAGAATGAAGTAAAGATCTGGAAGTGAGTTTTAACAAGCCATTGATTGTTAAGGGAGCTGTTTACCTAGGTGAGTAGAATACTGCTTCAGATAAATTGATCTACAAGAATTTCCTAAAGCAAATGGTCATTTATTTACAGTTTTATTTTTTTCTGAGCAAAAATTTTTTGGAACAACCAATTCGTTTTGACTCAGTTTGTCTTGGTTCTTAGTTTTAAGTAGTGTGTTATGTTAACACAGAACATTGGGTTTCAGTACCTGATTTCCATTGTATCAATTTTCTGAAGTTGGTAATAGATGGGCAGATGTTTTTTGTAAAGCTCCAACTAGAAAATGCTTTAGGCTTTGGGGTCCATGCAGTCTCTTGCAACTACTTGATTTTACTATTTTGGCCCCAAAGCAGGCACAGATGATACATAAATGAATGTGCCTGCATGTGTTCCAGAAGTTTTATTTAAAACATTAGATTAAATGCAGAATTACCTCAAAGCATCAAAATTCTATAGACATTTTTCATGACATACACATTCATCTATCACATATACACATAACCAACAAGTAGAGTGCCCAAGATAAGTGCACATGTGTACATAGACTCAATAAAACACTGCTTCAATTGGCATTCACTTTAACCTAATTTCTCATCTGTAATAAAGCATAGGATTTTTATAGGATTTTGTGATATTTAAACTAATGCTAAAATACATAAATCAGTCTATAATTTTGATAATTTTTCATGTAAATCAGCAGAAATGATTGAGATCAGTGGGTTTTGAGTGTCTTAATGTAATCAGTATTTGTTTTTGATATGTCAGTTGTAGAGAAAGTGTATTTTATTTTACCTTAAATGTAATTCCTAGCAAGTAAGAAGCTAAAAATTTCCATACTCCTAATTTCAAACATAAGCCTAGAGTCACTCTGAATTGCTATTACATACTTGTAGGCAATTTGGAATTTTCTGTAATATCCTATTTCTTTTGGGGAAAAAAAACTTATCCAAGTAGGAAAATATTCTTACAGTTTTTAAAAATTATCTTGATTTTATTTAAAATACTATAATAATGACAAAATTTATTAAATACGTATGTATATATTTCATATTAGGTAATTTATTAGGTTGTATTTTCTGACACCAAGATGTTATTGGTTGCACAAAAGATTTATAGGGAGAAATTTCTGTTAAGTGTTAAGGAGAAGCAGCAGATATTAAGTATAGGGAGGCTTCAGACAGAAGTGCAGTTCTGATTCTTCTCAGGAGAAGGATTAGGACAGAAGATCTTCAGCCTATAGCACTGTTTTAGTTAGTTTTGCACAGGCCATTGAGGAGTACTAAACCCAAAGTCTTATGCAAGAAGAGTCCCAGGATTCCTAACAATGTTTCTTTAACTAGTACTCTCACCACGAGCCAGGAGCAGCCTTAGGAAACATGACCTCAATGCAAATACACTCATAAAATCAGATGGGCAGCAGCTGGGGCTGCCTGTCATCTATGTTCCTTGAAGCAAGAGTTTATGGCTACCACAGAAACGAAATATTGATGTGTTAAAAAAAGGAAAAAGAGAAAACAAAACCTTGCAGTGATAACTTTTGGTGCCATTAGATGACATGAGTCATAGGTTTCATAATTTCTTAAGGATGTAATTATTATATATGCATGTATATAAGTTTTCTCACTTTAGGAATTCTTCAATAATAACATTCTGTTTTATGTAATCCTGATTTTTTAAAAAGTGACTTAAAAGGAGAAGCTAAAATCTTCAGCTTTAATTTTACCAGTAGATTTTTAATGTTTTGTAATCATAATGTTTAATTTGTGCTGTTCTTAGAACTTTAATTATGAAGCTAAATTGTACTAATACCCATTAGGTACTTCTTAATTGAAGGCACATCATATGTCTGATGTGGCAGTACTAATTGGTGTAATTAAATTCTAATATGCATCAGTAGCCTAATTTTAAAAAGTGAATAAAAAGCAGACAGAAATAAGTCAGTTCTTGAAACTGCATAGCTGTAAAATACATAAATACATTTGTGTTTGTAACATATGCGTTTATTCAGTACAGACAACCCATCAATTATTATTTCAAATTAATTTTACCAGGTAACTTGAAATAGAGAGTAAGAAGGATTGGTCAGGTGAACATACATGTGAATTCAGAAAGATGGTCATTAAATTCAAGAAGGAAAATGACTTTCTTTTACAAATTCTTACGTAAGTCAAATCCTGTGAGAGTAAATGCATTTCTTATTGTAATATATTTTTGTGTGAAATTACAACCTGCTTGCAAATTACATTACTGGTTGTTCAAGCAGGAGGTGGATCAGGAGTGAGCTCCTGCTCTGCTAAAACTTATCACTAAAACATCCAGAAAATGTTTTTTACATGTTCAAAAATGCTCATTCTTTCCTGCTCTTACATCTTATTTGTTCATGCAATAAATATAATTTTAAAATAAGTAGAGTAACCACTTACTGATGATACATTTTATCTTGATCTTTTTACTGTAATTAGTAATGGAATATATATTTTATTTTTATACTTACCTGCGAACTTAAAATACAGAATTACGAATCATTTTAATTTCCTTATTTCTGAAATCATCTTCTTCGAGTAATCTTTTTTAAAGAAATAATTAATACAGAAATTTTATTAGGCAAACTGAGCTTCTGAGCACAAATCCCAGTATCTGTGCCAGTTTAATTCATAATGATTGAAATAACTGAGTATACATATGAAATGTATTTTCTCTTTTTAGTTTTGAGAATCTATAAAGTTAACCTGTCTGGATATAGGTTTAGAGCCAACTTCATGTTTGCGTGCCCTGTGCAGTCACACAGGAGACAATGGGTATAATGACATCATATTTGGTTTAATGCTCTGCTCACACCATCTTGAAATTCTTTTTATTTTATTTTATTTTCATTATTGCTGGTTTAGTGTTCTGTCAGCATCTTGAAATTCTTGATAGGTTTTAAACAGGACACCACACCCAGGTTGGTTTTGCACTGGGCCCCCAAAATTATACAGCAGTAATTTCTTACAATCAAACCTTTTAATGTACTGAAGACATGGGATACTAATGTTTGAAAATTCAAAAGGAAAATTTCAAAGTACATTGTACTTTGCAGAGGTAATAGATTTAAAAGATTAAAAGAGAATATGCCATTATTAAAGACATGTATTATTGTTATTGTTGAAAATGTTGCAGCTCACTTTCAGAATGTTCACTGCCCATTTACTTTACTACTGTACTTTGAATTATTGGCAGCACTACATTTCAAAAAGAGATTTTTATTGAATTCAGGTACTGTAAAAGTTATTAGTTCTCTTAGGCCTGTCTGAAAGAAATAAAGATTTTTCCTCAATTTGCAAAAATATTAAAGTAGTTCCATAGCCTTATACATTCTGATGTTGGTCTGAACAATTTAACTGGACTCAGGAAATCACCAAAGCATGAAACAAAATAAACTTATCACAGCTTACTGTTATCAGTGACTTGTTAAGATTTTGGAAAAATAAAGATTCTCCACTCTAAGGTATTTGGAAATGGAGAAGGTAAAGAAAAGGATACTTATGGAGGCAATATTACTGAGTTTAAAATAAATTAGTAAATACCACAAATAATCAGTACAATTACTAGATGAATCTTTCTCGGTGGCTGATTGTTGCTGTTTATAATCTAGATATCTACTTCATAAATGTATGGAGATAACATTCACAAAGGTAACAAGTTTAGATGAATAAATCAATCCACTAATATATTAACCAGCTAAAGTCAGAGCAATGATAAGATGTTGACAAGGAAATAATTTGAGAAAATATAGTGAAAATTGGTCGTGTGATTTTATTTTGGCATTGCTTTCTACTTGGAACAGCGGTTCAGGGAGTGTTAACATAGAAAAAGCAATATCAGAGTTGTGGAATAAATTGCAAACTTAAAATATAACTTAATTCTATAAGAGAAGTTAAATATTTCATGGAAATATTTTAGGGATGGGGAATCCAGACACAGATTGAAATTAAATGAATGTTCAAGCTGGGGGCAGGGATTCATCATCGAATGGAACACTCCAATAAGCAAGTGATTTTTCACCATTTTAAAATTTTCTAACACATTTTTTTCCCAAACCATCTTTAACCTAGAAGCAGAAACAAAAGACACAAAATTACAGCTAATTTTGTTGAATCTGGGTTGGCTCCACAGAGCACAGTTGGAAAATGATTGCATTTAAGCTAAACATATGCAGAATTCCTATAAATTTCATTGCCGTAGACAAAAATCTATAAATATGGTAAAATAACAGTAATACGTTAAGCATAATATGCATTCATTTTGTTTCCTTAATGGTATAGTCCTGTATTAATTTGCCGAATGTGATAAAATTTCATTTTAAAAATAACCAAAAAGCAATATATTTCTCTCTCAAAAAAGTGTAGCAAAAAGGTGAGAAAAATACCTGTAATCATAACTTCGAAGTATACCAGTTTGGATTTATATAATACTAGACAATTTTCTGTATGTTCAAACATGAGGAGATTTTTCATTAAGTAAAATCATCATAAGAACTTCACCTTGAGTGATGTTCCAGGTACTGGAAATCCTTTAAGTGATCAGAACGATTCTTGAAGTCACTGAAAATATTAGGTTAAGTATTCTGAAAGTCACAACTTTTCACTTCTTTCAGATGCTGTCAGGAATGAAACACTGTACCTCATGCTTCTATTTCTCTCTCACTTCTTACTTTCACATCACCTATTATTATACTTTTTTTCTTTTTTTCTTTTTTTTTTGTCTTTTTGCCATTTCTTGGGTCACTCCTGCGGCATACGGAGGTTCCCAGGCTAGGGGTCCAATTGGAGCTGTAGCTGCCAGCCTACGCCAGAGCCACAGCAACACAGGATCTGAGCCGCGTCTGCGACCTACACCACAGCTCACGGCAACACCGGATCCTTAACCCACTGAGCAAGGGCAGGGATCGAGCCCACAGCCTCATGGTTCCTAGTCGGATTCGTTAACCACTATCCCACCACGGGAACTCCAATTATTATACTTTTATCACCATATGGCTCTGTATCTCCACCAGAATCTATCTCCTTTCCTCCTCCATCTCACATCTTGATCGGTTTTCTCGAATGATTGTGCTCTCATTAACAAACACTTCCATATTTTCAGTGAAAGCTAGAACACAGTATACCTGGAAAATATAAACCTTGATAGCCCTTTCAGCAAGATGCTGTCTTTTGCTCACCCCAGTTTCATATACCTAATGGTTGAGAGGTTTGGTGTGTGTGTGTGTGTGTGTGTGCACGCATATATGTACACACACACACACACACATACATATAATTCGTAGCTTCCAGGCTATTACTGTTCTTTCGTTATGCAAACAAATATTACCAATGAACTTTGCACTCGTATTACTTATGAAATTTATCTGTACCAAGTATTCCATTTCTATATGCTCTTTCAAACCATTTAGTTTCTTTCCACCATGACACTTTTGCATTTGGTTTTCAAAGACATTATTTCAGTTGAAACCCCACTATTCTCTATTACTTCTACCTCAAATTGGTATCTCTTCAAAATACTACACCTCAATTTCTTGATCATCACATTCATAATAACTTTCCTCTTCTTTGTTTTGGAGAGCAAGTGTTTCTTGATATTTAAAAATTAATTTAAAATGTTTTACTCTTTGATCATCTATACTGTTCATTTCATCCATCACCACTTGTTCAAGACTTGCCCTAGGTCAGGTTTTAACCTCTTGATTGTCAGTCATTGGACTCCACTATCTTGTGTCTCCCATTTAGACTTGTCATTACTTTTCCAGGAAGAATTTCATATTCCGTCATTATAATTACCTGAAAGGGTTTTAGAAAAAGTACATTTTTGTAGGATATAGATAGATAATGAGAATATGTTGCTAAACAGTGGTTTATTTTAATAATTTTCAGGTTTATTTCTCCAAAGCAACTTTGTAAGTAGCACTTATTTTGGATTTTGTGAATCTATCTCAGGTTACTTAATTTAATTCCTATATATGCTTTTCTTTCGTATGCGGTGAAGCAAGTGCCAATAGTTTAATAGTTCCAATTCAATTCAATTGTAATGCTGTCTGCCTATATTGTACTGAATTTTTTGTCTTTTTCCAAACCATTTTAAATTATTTTTATTGTAGTATATTGATTTACAATATTGTGTTTTGGGTGTACAATGAAGTTATTCAGTTATACATAAATATAAATCTCTTTTTTAGATTATACACTCTTATAGGTTATTATAAGATATTACATATATTTCCCTGTACCATATAGTAGGTTCTTGTTGATATCTATTTTATATATAGTTGTGTATATATGTTAATTCCAAACTCCTAATTTATCCCTCCCCTCCTTCCCTTTTGGTAATTATAAGTTTGTTTTCTATGTCTGTGGGTCTATTTCTGTTGTATGTATAAGATTATCTGTATCACATATAAGTGATATCATATGAAATTTGTCTTTCTCTCTCTGGCTTACCTCACTTAGTATGAAGATCTCTAGGTCTATCTGTGTTGCTATAAAATGCATTATATCATTCTTTTTTATGGCCGAGTAATATTTTATTGTATAAATATACCATATCTTCTTTATCCATTCATCTGTCAGTAGACATGTAGGTTGTTTTCATGTCTTGTCTATCATAAATAGTGTAGCAATGAACATTTAGGTGCATATGTGGTTGCAAATAATGGTTTTCTCTACATACATATATGCCCAGGAATGGGATTGCAGGATCATATGATAGTTATATTATGAAGCTACAGTGTTCAAAACAGTATGGTACTGGCACAAAAAGAGAATTATAGGCCAATGGAACAGGATAGCCCAAAAATAAGCCCACACACCTATAGTCAGCTAATCTATAATGAAGGAACTAAGACTACAGGATGGAGAAAAGACAGTCTCTTCAATACATAGTACTGGGAAAACTGGACAGCTACAGGGAAAAGAATCAAATTAGAACATTCTCTAATATCACACACGAAAAATAAACTCAAAATGGATTAAAGGGGAGTTCCTGTCGTGGCTTAATGGCTAATGAATCCGACTGGGAACCATGAGGTTGCGGGTTCGATTCCTGGCTTTACTCAGTGGGTTAAGGATCTGGCATTGATGTGAGCTGTGGTGTAGTTTGCAGATGTGGCTCAGATCCTGTGTTGCCGTGCCTGTGGCATAAGCCGACAGCTATAGCTCCGATTAGACCCCTAGCCTGGGAACCTCCATATGCCACAGGAGCGGCCTTAGAAAAGGCAAAAAGACAAAACAAAAAAAAAGCAAAAAACAAAATGGATTAAAGGCCTTGATTTAATACTGAAAACTCTAAAATTTCTAGAGGAAAATATAGACAGAACACTGACATAATTTGCGGCAATATTTTTTTTTTTTTTTTTTGGATCTGTCTTCTAGTGCCAGTAATGGGAATAAAAACAAAAATAAACAAATGGGAACTAATTAAAAGTTCCTGCACAGCAAAGGAAATCATAAAAAAAAATAAAAAGCCTACAGAATGGGAGAAAATATTTGCAAATGATGAGGCTGAAAAGGAATTAATCTGTAAAATACTCAAACAGCTCATACAGCTCAATATCAAAAAAACAAACAACCCAGTCAAAAAATGGACAGAAGACCTAAATAGACATTCTCCAAAGAAGATATATGGATGTCCAAAAGGCACATGAAAATATGTTCAATATCACTAATTGAGAAATCCAAAACAAAAATATAATCAGGTATCACCTCACATCAATCAGAATGACCATCATCAAGTATTCTACAAATTACAAATTCCAGAGAGGTTGTGAAGGAAAGGGAACCCTTCTACATTTTTGGTGCTAAGGTAAGTTGTACAGCCACTGTGAAAAACAGTATGGAGTTTCCTTAAAAAAACTAAAAATTGTACTGAGTTTTTTTGTATTTCTAGATTGTGGCTTTCACCCTACTATAATATTTCTCCTTGATATATTTGTTACATCTGTGAAAAGACACAGATTGTGTCATCCTCTTGAAACAGTAACTAAACACTGCTAAAAGTATGTAACTTTTGAGTTGAATGCTTCATTTTGGGGGAGGAAATAAAACATTGTAGGTAGATTTTATTAGTGTGATTGATGAGTATAGTCAAAATCTTCAGGAAGGATGATTTCTTATGACTTTTGACTGTATTACAATGAAATCAGATGATTTTTATTGTTTTCTTCTTAATGTTAAATCTGAAAGAATGGTTATTTACATCCAAAATTTCCACTTATCATTAACTCTAAGAAAATTTCCTTTTTTAAAATTGACATCATTCTATAAATCTCTACAAGATTTGATTTAACTAGAAGGTATATTTAGTCCAAATTGGGAAAGACTAAAACCTATGTGACATCATTTCAATTCATTGTGTTGAAGCAAAGTGAACCATAATCATTTTAGCATATATTCAAGGCCATTACTAAATTATGTACAGCTGTAGAAACAAAAGATGGGTCTGCGTCTGCCTTGCTTGTTAACTTTTATAAGTGGCTTGAAAATGGTAATTAAAATCTCATTTAAGCTCACTTGTGAAGTTGTGACACTTAATTCTTAGATTCTGAACATGCTAGTGACTGTTGATTTCTCTTGCAAGTTTTCAATAGCATTTTCAGAGGTGCATAGCAAAATGACAGTATTTGCGTTAAAAGAGAAAAACAGCAAACCTCAGAGTTTATAAGAGGATGCTATTCCTGAAGCCCAGAGTGTTTTAGAGTTTTTTGGAGTCTGATACATTTTTTTGGACTTAAAATGATATTTTAAAATTCTGAGGCCATGAACATAACCTCCCATGTTATAGTCTATAAGCTGTTGTTTTGATTTTTAGATCCAAAAAACAGCATGGGTTTAATTGTATGATGCTATGTGTTAGGAGCTGTAATAGGCTAATATAATTTTTCTGATGGAGTTCATATGATTTACTATTATAAAAATATATTGAGTTGCCTAGATAAAAAATTTAACTTCTCCAAATCTTACTATATAAAATAAAACATCTCCCTCAACAAATTAGCCCAAATCAGTTGTAGACTATTTTTTTTTTTTTTTTTTTGCCTCTTTCCTTTTTGCCTTTTCTAGGGCCACTCCCGTGGCATATGGAGATTCCTAGGCTAGGGGTCTAATCAGAGCTGTGGCCTCTGGCCTATACCAAAGCCACAGCAATGCAGGATCTGAGCCGTGTCTTAGACCTACACCACAGTTCACGGCAACAACGCCGGACCCTTAACCCGCTGAGCAAGACCAGGGATTGAATCCACAACCTCATGGTTCCTAGTCGGATTCGTTAACCACTGAATCACGACGGGAATTCCAGTTTTAGACTATTTCTGAGCGATTTTTATTTTTACCTTAGAAACTGTTAACTGATACAATTTTTTCCTCTTTTTTTTTTTGTTAGTTTGTATGTATTTATTTACTGGATGTCCTCTTTTTAAGGCAAATGTAGGGATGGTAGGCACTTCCTATCCTAGAATTATGATGCAAAAATAAACCTGATATTATTTTGCCAAAGATTTTTATGTTAATAGAAGTTAGAAAGTGGAAAAAAAATGCAAAATGAGTTCAAAAACTTTGAGGAAAAAGTGGTATGTCTAGTTATGTCAACCGTTTTATGTTAAGTAAACCTTTCAGAGGGAGATTCCAAATAAGGCTGAACAGCTGGCAGAAGTTCTGGACTTCATATAAATTTTTTGCTGCATGGCATTTAGGCTATTGACTCAAGTGGCATAAAGCCATTAGGAATTAACAGAATAATGATAAATCATATGAATTTTTGCTTATAATAGTAATTTTATTGCCCACATGTAGGTACTATAGGGGCATACTTACAGCAATAAAGCATAGGAAATCATATTTGTATTTGGGTATTGACCTGTTGCAGCAAAATGGAGCAATAACGGGTTTGGACTGATCTTTCTACTTATTGTTTAGAACAGATCAAAATCCCTTTGAATTAAGGAAACTCTAGAAATATTGAAAGTACTAAATTCATGTATACATTTCAAAAGGAAGAAGATGAATAATTTATTACAAGTAATACATAGGGAAGAGCAGACCCAAAGGAACAATTAGATTTTTTTTATAATGATAATATCCATTTGCAGATTAAGAAATGTCCAGCTACTGAAAGTTAACTTTGTTTCTTAACAGATTTTTCTATACAATAATTTATTTTACTTCTACATTTGATTTGATTTTTAAATCAATTATACAAGTTATCTCATGGCTGAATGAACAATTTTTTTTCTCACTTTTAATTTATTTATCTGCCAAACTATACATTATCCACTTCCTATGCCAGTTTTGGCCATAATATTGTGGGCAACCATTGTACAGTTTACCAGTTAACCAATGTATTTATGTGACGACAAATGCAAAATATAACTTTGCAAAAAAATCAAAAGAACATAGGAAAAATTGAGCACAGTCAGGTTTAATATGATATTAAATATTTTCAACATTTTGTACTATACACTTCCTCAAATAAAGACTAAATCAATGCTGAATGTATAAAATTAATGTTGGGTAAAATACAAATAAACATTTTATCTCCATATAATAAAAAGAATTTAAGACTAGTTCCTATTTAATCTTAAGCATAAAACTTTGAAAATACTGACAACACATATTAATGTTTAAATTTAAAATTAACACAAATTGCGTTATTACTGCTATAATTTTGTACACTTCAGATATTATTAAGCTTTAAGATATAATTTGCATATAAAATTGTAGGAAACATTAAGGATAAAAGAATATGTTTTGGGAGTTCCCATTGAGGTGCATCAGAAATGAATCTAACTAGGAACCATGAGGTTGCGGGCTCGATCCCTGGCCTCAATGAGTTAAGGATCTGGCCTTTCCATGAGCTGTGGTGTAGGTTGCAGACATGGCTCAGATCCCGTGTTGCTGTGGCTGCAGCACAGGCCAGCAGATGTAGCTCCGATTAGACCCCTAGCCTGGGAACCTCCATATGCCTTGGGTGTGGCCCTAAAAAAAAAAAATACAGGGGATATGTTTTCTACATACTATTTGAATAGCATTACAATCTCCATATAAATTTGGCCTGATTTTTAGCTTCTATCTATTCAGAAAAATATTTTCTAATTTTATTATTATAGTTGATTTACAGTGTTCTGTCAGTTTCTGTAGCACAGCAAAGTGACCCAGCCATATATATATATATATATACACTCCTTTCTCATAGTAAATTCCATCATGTTCAATTACAAGTGATTGGAAATATTTCCTGTCCTATGCAGTAGGGCACCATTGGTTATTCATTCTAAATGTAATAGTTTGTATCTACTAACCCAAACTCCCTATCCACCCCATTCCCTCCCTCTCTCCTTTGGCAACCACAAGTCTGCTCTCCATGTCTGTGAGTCTTTTTCAGTTCTGCAGATAGGTTCATCTGTAACATATGACTCTACATATGAGATGCAATATGATATTTGTCTTTCTTTTTTTTTTTCCTTTTTGTCTTTTGTAGGGCTACACCTGCGGCATATGGAGGTCCCCAGGCTACTGGTCTAATCGGAGCTGCAGCCATCGGCCTATACCAGAGCCACAGCAACATGTGATCCAAGCTTCGTCTGTGACCTACACCACAGCTCACAGCAACGCAGGATCCTTAACCCACTGAGCAAGGCCAGGGATCGAACCTGCAGCCCCATGGTTCCTAGTCGGATTCGTTAACCACTGAGCCACGATGGGAACTCCTGGTATTTGTCTTTCTGACTGAACTTCACTTAGTATGAGGGTTTCTAGTTCCATCCATGTTGCTGCACATGATGTTATTTCGTTCTCTTTTATGGCTGAGTAATATTCCATTGTATATACATACTACATCTTAATCTAGTCATCTGTAGATGGACATTTAAGTTGGTTTCCATGTCTTGGCTATTTGAATATTCTGCAGTGAACATAGGGATGCATATATCTTTTTGGATAAAAGTTTTGTCCAGATATATGCCTAAGAGTGGGATTGCTAGATCATAAGGTAGTTCTATATTTAGTTTTCAGAGGAACCTCCATACTGTTTTCCATAGTGGTTGTACCAATTTACATTCTCACCAACAGTGTAGGTGGTTCCCTTTTCCCCACACCTTCTCCAGCATTTGTTATTTGTTGATTTGATAATGATGGCCATTCTGACTGGTGGAGATGGTACCTCATTGTAGTTTTGATTTTCGTATCTCTAATAATTAGTGATGTTGATGAACATTTTTTCATGTGCTTGTTGGCCATCTGTTTGTTTTCTTTGGAGAAATGTCTGTTTAAGCCCATTTTTTGATTGGGTTGTTTTTTTGCTGTTGAGTTGTGTGAGTTGTTTGTGTATTTTGGAGATTAACCCCTTGTCAGTTGTATCATTTGAAACTATTTTCTCTCATTCTGTAGGTTTATCTTTCTTTTTTCTTATGGTTTCCTTTGCTTTGCAAAAGCTTGTAAGTTTGGTCAGGTCTCATTACTTTATTTTTTGTTTTTATTTCTAATGCCTTAGAAGATTGACTTAAGACAAATTTGTGTGGTTTATTGCAGAGAATGCTTTGGCTATGATCTCTTCTAGGAGTTTTATGGTGTCTTATCTTAAGTTTAAGTCTTTAAGCTATTTTGAGTTTATTTTTGTGCAGGGTGTGAGGATGTGTTCTAATTTAATTGATTTACATGTGGCTGTCTAGTTTTCCCAGCACCACTTGTTGAAGAGACTGTCATTTTCCCATTTTATATTCTTGCCTCCTTTGTTGAAGATTAATTGACTGGAGACATCTGGGTTTATTTTTGGGTTCTCTGTTCTGTTCCGTTGGTACCTGTGTCTATTTTGTACCACACTGTCTCGATTACTGTGGTTTTGTAATATTGTCTGAAGTCTAGGAGAGTTATGCCTCGTGCTTGTTTTTTTGTATTTTTTTGTTTGTTTGTTTTCCCCACTCAGGATTGCTTTGGAAATTCCTGGTCTTTTATGTTTCCATAAACATTTTTGGATTGTTAGTTCTAGTTCTGTGAAAAATGTCATGGGTAATTTGATAGGGATCATATTAAAACTGTAGATTGCTTTGGATAGTATTGCCATTTTAATGACTTTACTTCTTTTAATCCAGGAACATGGAATATCTTTCCATTCCTTTGAATCCTCTTTAATTTCCTTGATTGATGTTTTATACTTCTCAGTATGTCTTTCACCTCATTGGTCAGGCTTATTTCTAGGCATTTAATTTTTTGAGAAGCAGTTTTAAAAAGTATATATTTTTATATTCCTTTTCTAATACTCCATTGTTAGGGTACCGAAATGCAACTGATTTCTGAATGTTAATCTTGTATCCTACTGCTTTGCTGAATTTGTTGAAATGTTCAAGTAGTTTTTGTCAGGAGTCCTTAGGGTTTTTCTATATATAGTATCATGTCATCTGCATAGAATGACAATTTTATCTCTTCTCTTTCAATTTGAATATGCCTTTTATTTCTTTTCTTTGTCTGATTTCTGTGGCTAGGACTTCCAATACTATGTTGAATAAAAGTGGTGAGAAAGGGCATCCTTGTCTTATTCCAGATTTTAGTGGGAAGGCTTTCAGCTTTTCTCCATTGAGTATTACATTTGCTGTGGGTTTATTGTAAACAACTTTAATTATGTTAGGTTCTTTCTTTACCCACTCTGGTAAGGGTTTTTATCATGAATGGATGTTGGATTTTGTTAAACACTTTTTCTGAATCTATTGTGATGATCATGTAATTTTTGACTTTTATTAATGAGGTGTATGACTTTGATTTATTGACATATATTGAACCATCCTTGTGAACTTGGGATGAATAACACTTGATAATGGTGTATGATATTTTTTATATGTTGTTGCATTGGGTTGACCAAATTTTTGTTGAGAATTTTTGTGTCTGTATTCATCAAAGATACTGGCCTGTAATTTTTTGGGGGCATAGTATCTTTGGTTTTGGTATTAAGATGATGGTGGCATCATAGAATGTCTTCAGAAATGTTCCTTCTTCCTCAATATTTATTATTTGTTTCTTTGTTTTTGTCTTTTTAGGGCCATACTTGTGGCATAAGGAAGTTCCCAGGCTAGAGTTTGAATTGGAACTGTAGCTGATGTCCTACACCACAGCCACAGCAATGTGGGATCTAAGCTACGCCTGAGACCTGCGCTGCAGCTAACAGCAGTGCTGGATCTTTAACCCACTGAGTAAGGCCAGGGATCAAATCCACATCTTCATGGGTACTAGTCAGTTTCTTTACTGCTGAGCCACGATGGAGCTCCTCCTTCTTCCTCAGTCCTTTGGAAAAGTTTTCATAGTATGGATGTAAGTTATTTGTATGTTTAGTAGAATTTGCCTATGAAGCCATCTGGTCCTGGACCTTTCTTTGTAGGAAGTGTTTTTATTACATATTCAATTTCATTTCTAGTGATTAATCTGTTCAGGTAATCTCTTTCTTCTTGATTCAGTTTTGATGGGCTGTATGTCTCTAGAAAGTCCATTTCTTCTATGTTGTCAGATTTGTTGGCATATAATTGTTCATAATATTCTCTTATATATTTTTTTGTATTTATGAAGTATCCCTTGAGATTTCTCTTTTTTCGTTTCCTATTTTGTTTATTTGGGTTCTGTCTCTCTTCTTCCTGGGGAGTCTGGCCAGAGGTTTGTCAATCTTGTTTGCCCTTTCAAAGATTCAGCTCTTGGTTTTACTGATTTTTTACTGTTGTTTTTTGAATCTGTTTTATTGGTTTCCTCTCTGATCTTTATGATTTCCTTCCTTCTGCTGACTTTAGGTTTTGTTTGTTCTTCTTTTTCTAATTCTTTTATGTGGTGGGTTAATTTTTCTTTATCTTTTTTTAATTTTGCCTTTTCTAGGGCCGCACGCACAGCATGTGGAGGTTTCCAGGCTAGGGGTTTAATCGGAGCTGTAGCTGCCGGCCTACACCAGAGCCACAGCAACACAGGATTGGAGCCACATCTGCAACCTACACCACAGCTCACGGCAACAACGCCAGATCCTTAACCCACTGAGCAAGGCCAGGGATCAAACCCACAAACTCATAGTTCCTAGTCGGATTTGTTAACCACTGAGCCATGATGGGAACTACGGGTTAATTTTCAGTCTGAAATTTTTTCTTCTTTTTTAACGTATGCCTAAATTACTATGAACTTCCCTCTAAGAAGTGCTTTTGTGTCATCCCATAGATTTTGAGTGGTTGTGTTTTCATTAATAGTTGTCTTGAGGAATATTTTAATTTCCCTGCTGATTTTCTCATTGGCCCTATGGCTTTTTCATAGCATGTTTTTTAGTCTCTATGTAGTCTGTTTTTTCTACTTTATTTTCCTGTGGTTGATTTCTAGTTTCATACCATTTTGGTCAGAGAATATGCTTGAAATAATTTCTGTATTCTTAAATTTGTTGAGGTTACTTTTGTGTCCCAGTATGTGGTCAGTCCTTAAGATTATTCCATGTGCATTTGAAAAGAATGTATATTCTTTATTTTATTTTATTTTCTGGATGTAACGTCCTGAAAATATCAGTTAAGTATAACTGTTGTGTTGAGTCATTTAGTATCTCTATTACCTTAATTGACTTTTGGTCAGAGTATCTGTCCATTGATAAGAGTGGGGTGTTAAAATCTCCTATTACTGGGAGTTCCCATTGTGGCTCAGCAGAAATAAACCTTACTAGCATCCATGAGAATGCAGGTTCAATCCCTGGCCTCGCTCAGTGGGTTAAGGATCTGGCATTGCCATGAGCTGTGGTGTAGGTTTCAAACACAGCTCAGATCTGGCATTGCTGTGGCTCTGGTTAGGCCAGTGGCTACAGCTCCAATTAGACCCCTAGCCTAGATACCTCCACATGCCATGAGTGTAGCCCTAAAAAAAAATTTCCTGCAATATTCCCATCAATATCACCTTTTATATCTGTTAGTATTTGTTCTGTGTATTAGGTTGCTCCTATATTAAGGGCATATATATTGAAAAGTATAATATCCTCTTCTTGAAATAATCCTTTTATAATTAAAGAGTGTCCTTTATTGTTTTTATAGCCTTTGTTTTAAAATCTAGTTTGTCTGATGAGTATTGCTACTCTCTCTTTACTGTCATATCTATTCAAATGAAATATATTTTTCCTTCCATCACTTTCAATTTATGTGTCCTTTTGCCCTAAGTTGAGTCTCTTGGAGGCAGCATATTGTAGGCTTTCGTTTTTGTTTTTGTTTTTTTAATCTATGTCTTTTGATTGGAGAATTCAGTCCATTGACATTTAAGGTAATTATTGGTAAATACATATTTATTGCCATTTCAACCCTTGTTTTCTAGCTGATTTTTTTGTTCCTTTATTTCGTTATGTGATTTCCTTTTATGCATGTATTCTCTTCTTTTTGGTTTTGGTGAATTTTTTTTTCTTTTTCTTTGTAGGACCACATCCATGGCATATGGAAGTTTCCAGGCTAGGGGTTGAATTGGAGCTACAGCTGCCATCTTTTGCTCCAGCCACAGCAACAGGGGATCCAAGTCATGTCTGCAGTCTACACCACAGCTCAAAGCAGTGCCATATCCTTAACCCACTGAGCCAGGTCAGGGATTTAATCCACATCCTCATGGATCCTAGTTGGATTCATTACCACTGAGCCACGATGGAAAATGTGCAGGTATTTTTTTTTTTTTGGTTTTGATTTGCAGTTGCCCTGTTTTTCAAATGTGTTAATGCCTTCCTATATTTGCTTTCTGTAGCCTGATAGTCATAAAACCTCGAAAACATTCTAAAAAAAAATAACAATCTAGATTTTCTTTCTTTCCCAACATTTTATGATTTTTATTTTCCTTTACTACATCTTTAGTTTATCCTTTTTCTATTCCTTGTGTTTATCATTGCTTTTACACAGTTTTTTTTTTTTTTTTAGAGCTATATACTGACTTATTTCAGTGAATATGTTCCAATTGTGATTTCCTCCATCCTATATATTCTTACTTCTTTTACTTCTTTCCTTTTTAGAGGAGACCTTTCAGTGTTTCTCTTTGAATGGATTTGTACTCTTTTTTTTCTCTTGTTCGAGAAATTATTTATTTCTTCCTTCTATTTTACATTGTAATCTTGCTGAGTAGAGTATTCTAGGCTGCATATTTTCCTTTTAGAATTTTGAGCATATCTTGCTATGCTCTTCTGGGGTGTAGTATGTCTGTAGAGAGATAAGATGATAGCCTTTTTTTTTTTTTGTCCTTTTAGAGCTTTACCTGTGACATATGGATGCTCCCAGGCTAGGGGCTGACTCACAGCTGCTGGACGATACTGCAGCCACAGCATCATAGGATCTGAGAGATTTCTATGACCTACACCATAGTTCATAGCATCTCCGGATCCTTAACTCACTGAGTAAGGCCAGGCATCAAACCTGCGCCTTATGGATACCAGTCAGGTTTGTTTCTGCTGAGCTACATGGGAATGCCTGAGAAGTCAGCTTATGGGGGTTCCCTTTAAGCACCTTATGGTGATTCAGCCTTCTGGGGGTTCCCTTTTAATTAACTCTTTTTTTCTTCCCTTCCTGCCTTTAGAATCTTCTTCTAATCTTTAAATTTTGCCATTTGTATTACATGTCTCATTGTGCATCTTTTTGGGTTCAACTTGTTTGGGGCCTTTTGTGCTTCCTGTATCTTGATAACTGTTTCGTATAGATTTGTAAAGTTTTCAGCTGTAATTTCTTTAAATACATTTTTTTGGTTTAATTTTAATTTATTTTTATTTTTTTCCACTGTACAGCATGGGGACCAAGTTACACTTACATGTATACATTTTTTTCCCCACCCTTTGTTCTGTTGCAATATGAGTATCTAGACATAGTTCTCAGTGCTACTCAGCAGGATCTGCTTGTAAATCTAAGTTATATCTGGTAACTCCAAGCTCCCAATCCCTCCCATTCCCTCCCTCTCCCATCAGGCAGACTCAAGTCTATTCTCCTAGTCCATGATTTTCTATTCTGAGGAGATGTTCATTTGTGCTGGATATTAGATTCCAGTTATAAGTGATATCATATGGTCTTTGTCTTTGTCTCTCTGACTCATTTCACTCAGGATGAGATTCTCTAGTGCCATCCATGTTGCTGCAAATGGCATTATGTCATTCTTTTTTATGGCTGAGTAGTATTCCATTGTGTATATATACCACTTCTTCCGAATCCAATCATCTGTTGATGGACATTTGGGTTGTTTCCATGTCCTGGCTATTGTGAATAGTGCTGCAATGAACATGCGGGTGCATGTGTCTCTTTTAAGTAGAGTTTTGTCCGGATAGATGCCCAAGAGTGGGATTGTGGGGTCATATGGAAGTTCTATGTATAGATTTCTAAGGTATCTCCAAACTGTTCTCCATAGTGGCTGTACCAGTTGACATTCCCACCAGCAGTGCAGGAGGGTTCCCTTTTCTCCACAGCCCCTCCAGCACTTGTTATTTGTGGACTTATTAATGAGGGCCATTCTGACTGGTGTGAGGTGGTATCTCGTGGTAGTTTTGAATTGCATTTCTCTTATAATCAGTGATGTTGAGCATTTTTTCATGTTTGCTGGCCATCTGTATATATTCCTTGGAGAACAGTCTATTCAGGACTTTTGCCCATTTTTCCATTGATTGATGGGCTTTTTTGCTGTTGAGTTGTATAAGTTGTTTATATATTCTAGAGATTAAGCCCTTGTCCGTTGCATCATTTGAAACTATTTTCTCCCATTCTGTAAGTTGTCTTTTTGTTTTCTTTTGGGTTTCCTTTGCTGTGCAAAAGCTTTTCAGTTTGATGAGGTCCCATGGGTTTATTTCTGCTCTAATTTCTATTGCTTTGGGAGACTGACCTGAGAAAATATTCATGATGTTGATGTCAGAGAGTGTTTTGCCTATGTTTTCTTCTAGGAGTTTGATGGTGTCCTGTCGTATATTTAAGTCTTTCAGCCATGTGGAGTTTATTTTTGTGCATGGTGTGAGGGTGTGTTCTAGTTTCATTGCTTTGCATGTTGCTGTCCAGGTTTCCCAGCAATGCTTGCTGAATAGACTTTCCTTTTCCCATTTGATGTTCTTGCCTCCCTTGTCAAAGATTAATTGACCATAGGTGTCAGGGTTTATTTCCGGATTCTCTATTCTGTTCCATTGGTCTGTGTGTCTGTTTTGATAGCAGTACCACACTGTTTTGATGACTGTGGCTTTGTAGTATTTCTTGAAGTCTGGGAGAGTTATGCCTCCTGCTTGGTTTTTGTTCCTCAGGATTGCCTTGGCAATTCTGGGTCTTTTGTGGTTCCATATAAATGTTTGGATTGTTTGTTCTAGTTCTGTGAAAAATGTCCTGGGTAATTTGATAGGGATTGCATTGAATCTGTAGATTGCTTTGGGTAGTATGGCCATTTTCACAATATTGATTTTCCCAATCCAGGAACATGGAATATCTTTCCATTTCTTTACATCTTCTTTGATTTCTTTGATTAAAGTTTTATAGTTTTCGGCATATAGGTCCTTTACCTCCTTGGTCAGGTGTAGTCCGAGGTATTTGATTTTGTGGGGTGCAATTTTAAAAGGCATTGTATTTTTGTATTCCTTTTCTAATATTTCATTGCTGGTATACAGAAATGCAACTGACTTCTGAATGTTAATCTTATATCCTGCTACTTTGCTGAATTTATTAATCAGTTCAAGTAGTTTTTGGGTTGAGTCCTTAGGGTTTTCTAGGTATAGTATCATGTCATCTGCATACAGTGACAGTTTGATCTCTTCTCTTCCTATATGGATGCCTTTTATTTCTTTTGTTTGTCTAATTGCTGTGGCTAGGACCTCCAAAACTATGTTGAAGAGCAGTGGTGAGAGTGGGCATCCCTGTCTTGTTCCAGATTTGAGTGAGAAGGCTTTCAGTTTTTCCCCGTTGAGTATTATATTTTCTGTGGGTTTATCATAAATGGCTTTGATTATATTCAGGAATGTTCCGTCTATACCCACTTTGGCGAGGGTCTTGATCATGAATGAATGTTGCACTTTGTCAAATGCTTTTTCTGCATCTATTGAGATGATCATATGATTTTTGACTTTTTTTTTGTTAATGTGGTGTATGATGCTGATTGATTTGCGTATGGTGAACCATCCTTGTGAACCTGGGATGAACCCAACCTGGTCATGGTGTATAATTTTTTGGTATGTTGTTGGATTCGGTTGGCTAAGATTTTGTTGAGAATTTTTGCATCTATATTCATCAATGATATTGGGCGATAGTTTTCTTTTTTGGTGGTATCTCTGTCTGGTTTTGGAATGAGGGTGATGGTGGCCTCATAGAATGTCTTTGGAAGTATTCCTTCTTCTTCAACCTTTTCAAAGAGGTTAAGGAGGATGGGCACCAATTCCTCTTTATATGTTTGATAAAATTCACCTGTGAAGCCATCTGGTCCTGGAGTTTTATTTGTAGGGAGTGATTTTATGACCTCTTCAATTTCATTTCTAGTGATCGGTCTGTTCAGTTGGTCTGTTTCTACTAGATTCAGTTTTGGCAGGCTGTGAGATTCTAGGAAATTGTCCATTTCTTCCAGATTGTCAAACTTGTTGCCATACAGTTGTTCATAGTATTCTCTTATGGTTTTTTGTATTTCTGCTGTATCTGTTGTGATTTCTCCTTTTTCATTTATAATTTTGGTGATTTGGGTTCTTTTTCTCTCTTTTTAGTGAGTCTGCCCAGGGGTTTGTCAATTTTGTTCACCTTTTCAAAGAACCAGCTCTTGGTTTTATTAATTTTCTCTATTGTTTTTTGAGTCTCTATTTTATTGATTTCTTCTTTGATCTTTATAATTTCCTTCCTTCTGCTGACTTTAGGACTTTTTTGTTCTTCTTTTTCTAATTCGTTTAGGTGGAGGGTTAAGTTGTCCATTTGGGATCTTTCTTCTTTTTTGAGAAAGGCCTGTATTGCTATAAATTTCCCTCTGAGCACTGCTTTCACAGCATCCCATAGATTTTGAGAGGTTGTGTCTTCATTACCATTTGTTTCAAGGTAGTTTTTAATTTCCTTCTTGATTTCCTCATTGACCCATTGGTTTTTTAGTAGCATGTTGTTTAGTCTCCATGTAGTAGGTTTTTTCTCTTTCCTTTTCCCATGGTTGATTTCTAATTTCATGGCATTGTGGTCAGAGAAGATACTTGAGATAATTTCTACGCTCCTAAATTTATTGAGATTGGCTTTGTGTCCCAATATGTGGTCGATTCTTGAGAATGTTCCATGAGCATTTGAGAAGAATGTGTATTCTGCTTTTTTTGGATGTAGTGTCCTGAAGATATCAATTAAGTCTAACTTTTCTATTGTTTCCTTTAGGATCTCTGTTGCTTTATTGGTTTTCTGTCTAGAGGATCTGTCCATTGGTGTGAGGGGGGTATTAAGGTCTCCTACTATGATTGTATTCTCATCAATATCTCCCTTTATGTCTGTTAATATTTGTTGTATGTATCTGGGTGCTCCTGTATTTGGGGCATATATGTTGATGATAGTAACATCCTCTCCTTGGATGGATCCCTTAATCATTAAATAGTGTCCTTCTTTGTCTTTCTTTATGCCTTTTGTTTTAAAGTCTATTTTGTCTGATATGAGTGTTGCAACTCCTGCTTTTCTGTCATGTCTATTGGCGTGAAATATTTTTCCCCACCCTTTCACTTTCAATCTATATGTATCCTTTGTCCTAATGTGAGTTTCTTGTAGGCAGCATATTGAAGGTTTTTGCCTTTTTATCCACTCAGTCAGTCTGTGTCTTTTGATTGGGGCATTCAGCCCATTGACATTTAAGGTGATAATTGATAGATGATTATTTATTGCCATTTGAAGCTCGTGTTCCAGTTGATTCTATGGTTGTCCATTCTTCCTTTCTTTTTTTTTCTTTTTTTTTTTTCTTTGGTTGGATGGTCTCCTGTTATTATCTGCTTGAGTGTTTTGGTTTTTTTTTTCATTTTTTGCAAATGCAATATTTGGTTTTGGCTTGTGGTTGCCCTGTTTTTTAAGTATGCTAACCCCTTCCCATAATTGTGTGTTTTAGCCTGATGGTCCTGTAAGTTCAAACACTTCATTACCATATTAAAATTAAGAAGAGAAACATACAAACAAACAAAAAGGGTTATTTACTTCCTAACATCCCTTGCCCACATTTTATGATTTTGATGACTCTTTTTTATTTTTTTCTTTTTAATTTTATTTTGTTTGAAGCATGTTCATGATTAAATCTGTATGCTGGCTTATTTGAGTGACTGCTCTCTGATTGCCGTTTGCTCAGTCCTAGTTCTTCCTCTTCTTCTTTTTTTTTTTTTCTTTTCTTTTTTCTTCCCTTTCCTTCCTTTCTTTTTGGTTTAGAGAAGCCCTTTCAATATTTCTTTTAACCTGGGTTTTGTGTTGCTGTGTTCTTTTAGTTTTTGTTTGTTGGAAAAAGTTTTTGTTTCCCCTTCTATTTTAAATGATATTCTTGCTGGATAGAATATTCTAGGTTGCATATTTTTTTCCTTTCAGCACTTTAAATATCTCTTGCCATTCCCTCCTGGCCTGTAGTGTTTCTGTAGAGAAATCAGCTGATATTCTTATGGGGGTTCCCTTGTAGGTAACATTCTGTTTTTCTCTTGCTGCCTTTAGGATCCTCTCTTTATCACTAACTTTTGCCATTTTTATCATGATGTGTCTTGGTGTAGGTCTATTTGGGTTCAGTTTGTTTGGGGCTCTCTGTGCTTCTTGTATCTTGAACCCAGTATCCTTTAGATTTGGGAAGTTTCCAGCGATAATTTCTTCAAATATATTTTCCATCCCCTTATCTTTTTCTACTCCTTCTGGAATTCCTATTATGCGTAGATTGGCCCGCTTTATATTATCCCATAGGTCTCTTATATTGCTTTCCAGTTTTTTTATTTGGTTTTATGTCTGCTGACCTGATTGGGTGATTTCCATTATTCTATCTTCCATATCACTGATTCGTTCTTCTGCATTATTCATTCTGGTTTTTACTGCCCTTAGTTCAGTTTGCATCTCTGCAAATGAATGTTCTAGTTTTTCTTGGCTCCTCCTTATATTTTGTAGTTCCTTTCTGAGGGTATCTGCGTTACTGTTCATATCTTCTCTTAATTCCTTCAGTATTTTCACTATTTCTCTTTTGAACTCCAGGTCTGTCAGACTGCAGAGATCAGTTTCATTGTTGACTGTTTTAGGTGAGTTTTCCTGTTGGTTTGACTGGGGGTGGTTTCTCAGCTTCTTCATCTTGCTTGTTGTTTTCTTTTTCCTAGTGGAGTTGTACTCTCCATGGCCTGGCAGTATTTGCCTTGTCACTGCCGTGGAATGTTTCCTGAGGGCTGGCGTTGTTGGTCAATCTTTTTTGAGGCAGTGTGGCTTTTCTGGAGTGTTGTGGGGGGCTAACAGGGTCTTTCTGAAGCAAAGGAGGACTTCCTGAGAGCAGAAAGGACTGGGAGGTCCCTACCATGATGGAAGCAGATTTCACTTGGCCAGGCAGAGCTTACTCTGGTGTTTTTGGGCTGTGGGGCTCTTGCAGGGGGCTGGCAGTGCCAGGCAGCTGTTCTGCAGTAGTGCAGCACCTCCCCAGGGTTGGAGCAGCTATCTGGGTTACTGAGAACCCAAAAGGCTCTTCCCCAGGGCAGCCTGACTCAGAAGGACTCTCTGAGAATATAGGCAGATCTTTACATGGCCTGGCCAAGCTTCGTCTAGCTTTTCTGGGCTGCAGGGGCTCTTGCAGGTTGCTGGCAATCCTCGGGAGCTGTTCTGCAGGAGTGCAGCACCCCCGAGGGAGGGAGAAGCTAGCTGGGCTGCTGGAAACCCAAGAGGCTCTTCCCCAGGCAGCCCGACTCAGAAGGACTGTCCAAGAATTAGGCGGATCTTCTCATGGCCTGGCCAAGCTTGTTCTAGCTTTTCTGGGCTGCAGGCCTTTTCCTGGGGGCTGTCAATGTTTGGTACTTCTCCGCAGGGGTGTAGCCCCTCCAAAGGACAAGCAGGCCAGGGAAGGGACAGCCCCTGCAGTGGTAGGCTTCTGGCAGTTGTTGAGACCAGCCCTCCCTGATGTCAGGAAGCCCCAAGTCCAGCGTGTACATTATAGGTGGCGGGGGGAGGGGGAATGCACTGGGAAGCACAACTTTCTGATAGCTAGAGGGCTGGTAAGCTTGCTGTGGCGTGGGGAGAATTCTATGGGGGCCCACCCCTTCTTCTCTGCCCCCCCCAACTCTGGCACAGACACTGCTCTTCTCCCAGGTTCCCTCTGATGTGACTTTCCACTTCCCTGCCCTTAGCGCATTGCTCCCTCCCCCTGCGACCCTCTGCTTTCTAGTCTCCCAGGCAGTCTCTGCCCCATCATACTTGACAGACCAGTTTTTAGACCTCCCAAGCAGTCTCCGCTCCACCCCCTCCCAGCCCTTTCCCAGAGACTAACCTCTGGAGCCAAGGTCTCAGTGCCCAGCCCCCACCCAGGTGGCTCAATTTTTGGTGACTGTGCTGGTAGTTCAGACGATCTGTTCGGTTCTCGCTCTGCTTTTCAGAACTCCAACTTACTGCTACACTCTTCTCTGCACCTGGAGATTCCTCCAGTTCGGTTGATCTTTCTGTCGATCTAGGTGACTTTCTAGGGTGCAGGATCCCTTTCTCCTCCACAGTTCCCTTTCAGGAGCATCCATCCAGCTCGGATTCCCCTTCTCTCACTCTCCTCTTCTCTCTTGTTTTACCTAGTAATGTCACGAGATTCTTGCCATTATTGGGGCTTAGGTTCTTCTGCCAATGATTGGTTGCTGTTCTGTGCGAGTCATTTATCCTGTAGATGTGTTTTTTTTTGTTGTGTTTGTGGGAGAGGGTGAGCATGTCCCCCTACTCTTCTGCCATCTTGCCTCCTCTTTAAATACATTTTCAATAACCTTTTTTCTTTTTCTTCTCCTTCTGGAATCCCTATTATGCATAGATTGGCCCACTTCATTGTTTTCATGTTTTTTTTCATTGATTTTCAGTCTTCTGTCCTGATTTCCATCACTCTGTATCGAAGTCACTTATTAGTTCCCCTACAATATTCATCTGCTGTTCAGTGCCTATAACTCGGCTTGTGTCTCTGCAAATGAATTTTCTAATATTTCTTGGCTCCTCCTTATATATTCTAGTTCCTTTCTAAAGTAATCTGCATTACTGTTCATATCCACTCTTAATTTTTTAATGTATTTTCACTATCTCCTTTTTGAATTTGGTGTGTCTTATCCTGCAGAGGTCTGTTTTAATGTGTGCTCATTCAGGGCAATTCTCCTGTTCTTTTAACTGGGAATGACTCCTGAGCTTCTTCATTTTGCTTATGTTTTTCTTATTCTGTGATTTTATGGAAAACAACTCCTTTAGTCTTGGAGACCTAATTATATGTGAACCTGCCCAAGTAGTTTATAAGGACTTACAAGTTTGTGTTTTTCATTTTTTTTTTTTTTCCATGAAGGCTGCTTTTGGTTTGGATGCTTGCTGTCTCTTTCCTCAGTGTGTGAAGACTGTTATCCCCTTGATAGTGGGTGTGCCAGTATATGGCTTTCACTTGTTTCCTGGGAGATGAAGGCAATGGGCAGGGCCTGTAGTCATTGCCTGGTTGGTGGGCCCTTGACAGTGACCAGGACCCATGTGGAGGCAGAGCAAGCTGCTCCTGATTGCAGGGCTCTGGAAAGTGGCAGTGACCCTCAGAGAGGTGTAGGCAGTGCCCAGAACCTTTGGCTGTGGCCACAGTAGGGCATGTTCATTTCCAGGGTATTGTAGGCAGTGGGGTGGATTTTGGTTTCAGTGTTGTCCTCTGTGGTGACCCCTGAGGTGACTGGAGCCACAGGTGGTGCTTTTTTACTGACCCCTAGTGGGGCAGGTCATACCCACCTCTGGAGTCTGAAATGGCTGTGGCAATTTGCCCTTGCTACCCATAGCCCTTGCAAGAGGTACCCTGTCATCCAAGACCCCGTATGTGTGCAGAAAAAGATATTCCTACGGTGGTCTCACCACTGCTCCTCTGGCTCTCACCAGCAATGGCACCTTGCTTCATCTGTGGGCCCAGGCCTCCTCCTGTGCTCCCATGGCTTTGGCACTCCACTCCCCAACCTGTGGGGTACCACTTCTTAGCCCCTAATCAGACAGACAACCATAGTTCTCTCCCCAGAACTGACCCACATAACCCGAATTTCAGCACCCAGCCCCAGCCTGATTGTCTTAGGCCGTGGTCCTGGCAGTGGTACCAATGGTCTGTGCAGCTCTCTCTCTGTTTTTCCCTCCTCAGTCTGGCTGCTGCACTTTTCTTCAAGGCTTTGAGGCCCCCTGTTGGCAGCAGCTGATTTTCCCATCAGTTAGGTGTCCTCCCAGGGTGTAGGTTCCTTTTCTCTTTCACAGTTCTCTCTCAGGAATGCTAGTCCCTGTACCTTTCTTTTTTTAATCCTTTTTTTTTCTCTCTCTCTCTCCCTTTTTCCTTTTGTTCTACCCAGTTATGCAGAGATTTCTTGCCCTTTTTGGAGGTTTAAGATCTTCTGCCAGTGATCTGTACATGTTCTTTGTGAGTCGTCTATTTGTAGATAGTTTTTTTTTTTTTTTTTTGAGGTGTTTGTGGGAGAGGATGAGTGCCACATCTTACTCCTCTGCCATCTGGAGTCTTCTTTCCCTGAAAAATATTTTAATAGATAATCCCCTTTCCTTATCTCTCATCATATATTTATGTTTCTGAATTCTTGAAGTTTAGGGCATGTACACATATATTGTTCTGATTGTGTGCCTCTGTGTTCATAAATAATTCATGATGCAAGCAGTAGACTTGACTCTTCTTCTTATTTTGCATTTATAATAATAAATTTGTGTCAGTTTTTGCTCTAAATTAAATGATAAACCTCTTGATTTTTACTTTTATATACTCTTAAATTTGAACTTTGCTTCATATTGTGTTGATAACTTCTGAAAAAATATACATCTGTTTTCTATGATTTAATATTGACAGAAACAAATCCAACAACCATTAATTATAATGCATAAAGGTGTGCATTTAGATGACAGAAATATGTTTTTGTTTTTATGGACCTTAATGTAAACCATGTTCCTCAGGTTAATGCACTTCATTTAAGTTTCCAAATACAAACTATTCTAGTACTTATTTGGAACATATGTAGATAGGAATTCATCTTAATATGTAGTAGTTACATATGTAGGAGTCTCCACCAATTAAAGAAAAGCAAAATAAAAATTACAGTTAATGCAGTATTTATTATATATTCTTTCTGATTTATTTTCTGAAGACAAGTTGTAGAACTTTTTTGAAAAACTGATGACAAATTCCCAGTGTAGAAAAAGTTGGCTCTGAGGAATTTTTTGAGGAAATTATCTATGTTTCAGTAACAGAAACTCCTTGAATCAGTACCAAGCTCCTACTTTTCTGCTCATGTGGACACTATCTAAGTATAGTTACAAAGTTGTAACTATAGGGATTGAGTAATATGTGAAATAATGTTATAAAATATCCTAAAAATATATTAATGTCTACATAAATATTTGAAAATTAATTTTTCAGAACTTTTAAGGTAAAGAGGATTTTAATATAACTGTAAAAAGTTATCTCTTTTAAAAGATAAAGTGTTGCTTTTTTCTTATTGTTTTTAATCAGATGCGAGAACAATTCACAAATTCAGAATTCCACTGTAATCACAATATCTACTTTGAATTTTTATTGTTGAAATAATGCTCATTTTTAAGTAGTAGTTATATGAGTAAGAAAATATATTTCTTCATGACTTTTACCTACAAAATTATAAAATAAATATATTTGCTGCTGATGACTTATTACCTAATTATTTAATATATTTCTTTCTCTCATAAGAATGATTAAATGAATTAAACAACAGTTACATGATTAGATTCAGTAGGAACATTTATGTGATACTGTGCATACTTTTGAATTTTCAAGGTCAATCATTGCATAGAAAAAAATTATTTCTTTAGAAGACAAAATACAGTACTTAGTCTTGAATACATTTGTTAGTAACTAGAATACATTCAAAAACATATTTAAGAAGAAGTAGTATAATCCTATTTTAACATACATGTAAGAGGTTGTCATTAGGATATCAACAAAAGAAAAATAAGTTAAAAATAAAAACATTCCAAAGTCAAAAACAAACTCATGAAAAAAATATGCCACAATATCTGTGGTTTTATTTTAGTTGTGAAAAGTAGAAACAAAAACTGAGCCAGCTATTATTTTTCATGGATTCTTCATTGTTGATTTTGCAGGATTAAGTAATTAGGGCATTCAGATTTTTCTCAATATTACCTTGATTGTCTAACTTCAAATTTAGAGCCCACCATCATTTCCCTCTTCATTTTCCCACCAGTCATACACACTAAGATATTATTCCACTTATAATCCAATGAATGACTTATTCAGGTATCTATTGTGTGCTTGTGCATTTTCATCTTTCAGAATACCTTTTCACAAATTTACACCTATAATAAATAAATATAAAAAACAAATATAAAAATAGTATATTAAGAAGTTCTCACTGTGGCATAGTGGGTTAATACTGCTGTGGCTCCAGTCACTGTGGAGGTATGGGTACAATCCCTGATCTGGTGCAATTGGTTAAAGGACCAAGCATTGCCACAGCTTTGTTGTCAATTGCATCTGCAGCTCAGATTCAGTCTGGTTGGTTAAAGGACCAAGCATTGCCACAGCTTTGTTGTCAATTGCATCTGCAGCTCAGATTCAGTCCTTGGCCTGAGAGCATCCATATGCCACAGGTGTTAAATATATATATATATATATATTTAATTAATAGAAAATGTGAAGTATAGGAAGACCAACAGGAGATAAGTGACTCTGAGAAGATAGTTTATTACTTATAGTTCCCCAGAGAAGGGAACATGTCACACCAAAGATGGACAGACACATGGGGAATCACCAGGGTTACTCACAAGGCAGAAGAAGGAGGAATTTTGAGCAGCAAACTTTATTGTGGTTTTTGTGGAAGGAACAAGAAAAGCAAAGTAAGCAGGCTTAAAAGACTGGTTAGTTTGAATAATTTCAGTGGCTCTGGAACACAGGGTCATCTCTAGTTGTCTGGTACCTGGGGATTGGGTAATAAAGGCAGTGGTACAGTGGGCAAGAATGTGAAAACCTGATAAGGGATGTGTTTGGGAAATGCCTGGTTTGTTTTTGAAAACTGAACCTCCCAGGAGGGATCAGAAGGATGTGAGGTGGTGAGAAGGAGGTAAAGGACTGACTCAGTGAGACTCAGGCAGATAATTGGATTGTCAGAATAGGATGTACCTGGCATATGCATATAAGCAGAAAGCATTAAATTTAAGAAGCTAGAAACATATTAATACAATTATTCCTCTACATATTACATAAACAGTTACATAAACTTTTCCATAGCCAGTATATCATAATTGATTTTTTGTAAGACTTAACACTTGTAAAATTTTTGATGCACCTCCCACTCTTCGAGTAGATACTCATAACTCCTATTTGAAGGTGAAAAGTATGTTAATATGCCTACATTGGTACATTACATAGCTTACAACATGCAAAAACATTTACATCTTTATGTCCATCCATAACTTCCTTGATCCAATAAAAGAGCCTGTTAATTTTTTTCATTTAATGATAAACCCTCAAATCGAACTGGCTCTATACTAATTTCTTAAAAATACTTTTTTCTTTCTTATCTGTGTTTAATATTTCTGCCTCACCTGAATTCCCTTCATTGACATTTTTCTTTTCTACTATGTTTTTATATTGAAATATAGCATATATAAGTACACAAATCATAAGTACTCTGCTCAGTTAAATATCAAGTGACCCAAATTTTCAATATTACCAGAAAATAAATTTAATCTCACCAGCATCTTATAATCTCTCTTCGAAATTCCCAAAGGCATACTATCTTATGCCCCTACCAGCAGTGTATGAATGTTCCCACTTAATTCCATTTTTTTTCCAATACATTTTTTTTCCCACCAAATTGCCAAGTCTGTTGGGTAGGTGAATTGTGATTTGACTTTTTAAATCACTTAATTACTAAAGCCATTGGGCATATTTTCATATGTTCATATTTAGTCTTTTGAATTGTTTATTGTATGTGTTTTTCCAGGACTCTTAAACATGTTTATGTTTCACTTAAAAATTTTTTTTTGTTTCTGAAGAACCATGAACATAAATTTTTATGTGCTAGTCTACCAGCTATTGTTTTGATTTTTGATTGACAGTCAGCATAGATTTGATTTTGTGATGATGCATTTTATGAGCCAAGATTTTTTTTTTTTCATTTCAGGAATTTACATTTTTTTTAATATTTTTTTTTATTTTCCCACTGTACAGCAAGGGGGTCAGTTTATTCTTACATGTATACATTACAATTACATTTTTTCCCCCACCCTTTCTTCTGTTGCAACATGAGTATCTAGACATAGTTCTCAATGCTATTCAGCAGGATCTCCTTGTAAATCTATTCTAAGTTTTGTCTGATAAGCCCAAGCTCCCGATCCCTCCCACTCCCTCCCCCTCCCATCAGGCAGCCACAAGTCTCTTCTCCAAGTCCATGATTTTCTTTTCTGAGGAGATGTTCATTTGTGCTGGATATTAGATTCCAGTTATAAGTGATATCATATGGTATTTGTCTTTGTCTCTCTGACTCATTTCACTCAGGATGAGATTCTCTAGTTCCATCCATGTTGCTGCAAATGGCATTATGTTATTCTTTTTTATGGCTGAGTAGTATTCCATGTGTATATATACCACTTCTTCCGAATCCAATCATCTGTCGATGGACATTTGGGTTGTTTCCATGTCCTGGCTATTGTGAATAGTGCTGCAATGAACATGCGGGTGCATGTGTCTCTTTTAAGTAGAGTTTTGTCCGGATAGATGCCCAAGAGTGGGATTGCAGGGTCATATGGAAGGTCTATGTATAGATTTCTAAGGTATCTCCAAACTGTTCTCCATAGTGGCTGTACCAGTTGACATTCCCACCAGCAGTGCAGGAGGGTTCCCTTTTCTCCACAGCCCCTCCAGCACTTGTTATTTGTGGACTTATTAATGATGGCCATTCTGACTGGTGTGAGGTGGTATCTCATGGTAGTTTTGATTTGTATTTCTCTTATAACCAGCGATGTTGAGCATTTTTTCATGTGTTTGTTGGCCATCTGTATACAAGATTTTGTCTTTAATGTAGACATACAGTCAGTAGTACATTGAGTGGAGAGTCATTTCTATTATTTATCAGTTGAAATGCATTTATGCATGAAATTTTGACAAAAGCTAAGTGTCCACATATGCAGGAATCTCACTGTGCCCCCTCTAACTTTATTTGTATTTGCATAAATCACTGTCTGAATTGCTCTGCTACTTTTATTAACTAACTGAACAAATCTTTTCACTCAGTTTTTCCTTTTTAAGATTTACTTTGATATTTTTCTCTATAATTAATGATCTTGGAATAAACCAATTTGATGTATGTGTTAGTATTCCAGTGGTTGAGTAGATTCTCCTTAGCTTTTCTGTTACAAATGACATTAATTTTTCCATTTTTTTCTTTTGTTAACAATGTTATTTTGTTCACACTTGTCATTTGGAGCACATGAACAAGAATTTCTCTAGGAATGAAATTCTTGGGTCACAGGGTTGTGCATGCTTAACTATGTTAAATGCTAATGTTTACCAGTCTAAATAATGCAAAATTGTTATACGTTGTGATCACATCAATTTGCATGCTAAAAAGCAGTTAAAAATTTTGTATTTCATATTAATTTTCTTGACAACACATATGAAATGAGATAGGAATATATGCTTTTTTAACAATATAAATCAATCAACTTACTTTAGCAGTTACTAAAATATATTTTTCAAAATTGTATTTCCTAAATATTTTTAATCATTGAAATGCAATGGATTTTGATATTTTCTCTTATATCCACCCACTTTGCTAAACTTTTTTAGTAATTCTGATAATTCTAGGTCTTCAGCTATGCAGTGTCAGATATATTATACATTTCATAGGATGACAAGTTTTATATATGCTTGAAGGTATGAGGCCACAGATTATTGGAATATTCTTAGATTTATTATTGTCACATTCTTTATCCTTAAGTGAAAATCCTAAACAATTTCAACTATATGTGAGAATATCTTTGGGTGGTAATAAGACAGGAGCCTTTTGTTTTTTCCAAATTCTTTTTTTTTTTTTTAATTTTTTATCTTTTTAGGGCCTCACCTGCCGCATATGGAGGTTCCCAGGCTAGGGGTCTAATCAGAGCTATTGCTGCCAGCCTACACTAGAGCCTCAGCAATGCCAGATCTGAACTGCATCTGTGACCTACACCATAGCTCACAGCAATGCTGATCCTTAACCCACTGAGCAAGGCCAGGGATTGAACCTGCAAACTCATGGTTCCTAGTTGGATTCATTTCCTCTGTGCCAAGACAGAAACTCCATGTTTTTTCCAAATTATTTTCTTATCAAAAATAATGACCCTATTTTTTTTTCAGTTTGAAAATATGCTCATTAATTTAAAATGCAGGCATTATGAACTAAATGTTTATGTCCTCCCACAATTCATATGGTGAAGTCATAATCCTCAAAGTGATAGTATTTTGAAGACGGGGCCTTTGGGAGGTAATTAAGTTTAGATAAGATCATAAGAAGGGGTTCTCATGATGGGATACATACACTTGAAAGACACCAGATATCTCATTCTTATTCTCTCTCTGTCAACTCTTTCCTGGCCATATAAGGGCACAGCCAGAATGCAGTCATCTCTAAGCCAGGAATAGAGCCTCTACCATAACCTGACCATGTTAGTGTCCTGATCTTGGACTTCCCAGCCTCCAGAAAGTGAGAAACAAATTATTTTTGTTTGTTCACCAATCTGTGTTATTTTGCATGTCAGCCCAGGCTAAGATAACAAGCAATAACAAATATAAAGTAAGTAACAGGAAACTAAATCCATCATGCAAAATTCCATCAACAATAACCATTTTCAAAATTTACTGACTGGCATTTCAGGTGTTTCCCTAAAGCTTAGAGGTTAATAAAAATATAGGTAAAGGAAGATTTTATAAAATCAAATATTAAAAAAGAATTGTATGTGATTACATCAGAGGATACATATTTTGTGCATATAGACTGATTAGGATCTGCATATTAGTTCCAAAATAATTTTAAAGTAGAGAACATATTTTGAAAAAAAATAGAATTATAGATTTCTTGCAAGGAACAAGAGAGCAAAGTAACTTTTATATGGATAAAGCAGATATTGTAGAATGTGGTTTATATCCTGACATGAGTCAGCTTCCTAAACTTGAATTTCAATGTGACATAGCTATACCCATGCAGACAGAAGCAATATTGAACCAGACCAGGACTCCTTTCATAGGTGATTGCACATGTTTCTGGAAGAGCAGAATGGATGCTTATTGCTTGTGTTTTCTTCTAGGAGTTTTATGGTTTCAGGTCTTATATTCAAATCTTTAATCTTTTTTCAAGTTAATTTTTATATATGGTATAAAAAATGGCTATTTCATTCTTTTGAATGTAGCTACCTACTTTTCCAGTACCATTTATTGAAGAGACGCTCCTTTCCTCTTTGTATATTCCTGTCTTGTTTGTTGTAAATCAGTTAACCATATGTGTATGGGTTTATTTCTCAGTTCTCTGTTCCGTTCCACTGATTTATATACCTGTTTTTAATGCCAATACTATACTGTTTTATCACCATTTTGTAATACAGCTAATATGATATCTTTGCTTTGTTCTTCATTCTCAAGTTTGCTTTTGTTACTCGGGGTTTTTAGTGATTTATTTATAAATTATAGGATTATTTGTTCCATTTCTTTGAAAAACGCTATTGGGATTTTGATTGTATTGAATCTGGATTGCTTTGGGGAGTAATTTGGACTTTTTAACAATATCAATTATTCTTATCCATGACTGTGAATATCTTCTCATTTATTTGTGTATTCTTCTTTCTTTTTATTAATGTCTTAGAGTTTTCAATATATAGATTTTTCACCTCCTTGATAAAAATTACTCCTAGGTATTTTATGATTTTTGCTGCAGTAGTAAATGGGAGTGTTGTATTTATCTTTCTCATAGGTAATTATTAATATATATCAACATAACATATTTTTGTATTGATTTTTATTCCTGTACTTTTACAGATTTATTGATTTAGTTCTAATAGTTTTGCAATAGAATCTTTAGGGTTTTCTATATATTGTATCATGTCTTCTGTGAATAGTGACGGTTAAGTCTATTTATCTGTCTGCACCTGGTAGACATGTACATAGGTACATAGTATTACAGTATTTCTCAAAACAGAAATGTCAAGAAGCAGTCCCAACTTCGAGCCCCAAATTTGCAAATTAGCTTAACATACTTAAAACATTTGTTTGAGTTTGACTGTTTCTTTTTTTTTGGCTTTTTAGGGCCACACCCCCGGCATATGGAGGTTCCCAGGCTAGGGATCTAATTGGAGCTACAGCTGATGGTCTACGCCACAGCCATAGCAACACTGGATCTGAGCTGCATCTGCGAGCTTCACCACAGCTCATGGCAATGCCAGATCCTTAACTCACTGAGCAAGGCCAGGAGTCAAACCCGCAACCACATGGGTCCTAGTTGTGTTTCCTCTGCTCCACAAGAACCCCTAGTTTGACTATTTTATGCCTGCTTTGCAGTGTGTCTAGTATGCGTGGTGACACATAAGCAGAATTATGTATGGTGTTAAAGTAATCTAGTACTAAATTTGTTTTTTTATTTGACCCAGAACCATGTGTGTATAGAAACTTTGGCGTGTCTTATAATGGTGTCTTGAGATAAAAGGATTAGCCTTTTCTATAGATGGTATGTAGTGAAAGAGATACGGCATTTGGTCGCTTTTGTCCTTTCTGATCCTAAATTTTTCTTCTCTGTGTAAATTTTTTGGGGGAGGTCTTTTTATGTCCACACCCATGGCATATGGAAGTTCCCAGGCTAGGAATGAAATCAGAGCTGCAGCTGCCAGTTTAAGCCACAACCACAGCAATGCAGGATCCACTGTGTCTATGACCTACACCACAGCTTGTGGTAAAACAGGATCCTTAACCACTGAGTAAGGCCAGGGATTGAACCTGCATTCTCATGGATACTAATCAGGTTGTTTACTGCTGGGCCACAGCAGGAATTCCTCTCTCTGTATATATTAACCTGGATTTAATTCAGGTCTCTTTCCCTTCACAATTATAAATATCATTCTGGGTATACCAAAATCTAAGAACTTTATTTCTTATCACTGCTAGTGCCTTTTTTTTCTGTTACCACCTTTTTGTCACAGTTTTCTACCATGGTCTGTGCCGGCTTTCATGAGCAAGATACATATACATTTGCCCTTCTTTAGTCTTTTCAAATTCAAAAATGAAAAGAAGAGTCAGGAATTGCTAAAAGCTGGTTACTCAAAACCTTAGGTGTCAAAATCTGATATAGACAATCATGTGCAATACTTAATATTTTATTAATATCAATAAGTGCATCCATTTGATAATAAGATTTTGACTTGATTTCTAAATCAGTGACCTTAAATGAAAAATTTCAAAATAGAGACCTTCAGAAACATTATCATTTAGGGCATGTTTTGCTTTAAACAGTCTTTTAAAGTTATTCTTAATGTTTAATCCATCATACTCTGACCTTCTCCATAGGAAAAGAAAATGTAAATCTTCTAGACAGTAGAGAACAAACTGTCAGAAAAATGAAACTATTTTATAATACCTGTACTTCTATAATTCAGTGCTAAACCCAACTGTCACTTCAGTTGCTTTACATTTTTAACAGAAAATATTTACCTTCTAGCTTTGAGCATGAGAAAAAAAAATCATCATTTTCCATAAGGAAGAAATCCATGTATTAGGTTCATTAAAAGAAAATAATGGCGCAATTAGTCTAGATACTCTTTACTAAATTGTTGAAGGGACGAGAACAACACAAGAGAATGCAGTACCCTGGATTAGTGAGATTGAAGATTTTAATCACCACTTGGTTTAAAAGGCCACTGGCAGGGCAAGTAGACTGAACCTCAGAAGGAGAGAGGAGAACCATCTTGAAAGGAGCAAAAATCTATGCTTTAGGGACAAAGCCAGCACCAAGTTGGAAGCCAGAGTTAAAAATAGCCTATCTTGCTCTTTGCCTTCCTCAAATCTAAGTCCTTTGCTCCACCCCATTCAGTTCACCAAGCAGCCAGAGGAAGAATGAGCACTTGTCGATAGATTCCATGCCAAGCAACTTCCAGGGCAGAAAGTACAGGAGAAGCCAAGAGTAGATCTGTAGGGCAAGCTGGTGTCCACAAATAAGGATATATACATTGTTCATTGGATTGACTGATTGATTGATTACTGATCCTTTTGGGGGCTACACAGGTACATATGGAAGTTTCCAGGCTAGTGGTTGAATCAGAGCTGCAGCTCCCAGCTTTGCCTTAGCCACAGCAATGCAGGTTCCAAGCCTCATCTTTAACCTATGCTGTAGCTTTTGACAGTACTGGATCTTCAACCCACTAAGGAGGCCAGAGATTGAACCTGCATCCTCATGGATACTAGTCAGGTTCTTAACCTGCCGAGCCACAATGGGAATTCCTGACCTAATTTATTTTAGTATGCTTATTTTATGTTTAAGATATTTCAGCTTTTTTATTTCTATATATTCATTTAGTCACTTCTTAGTGTTAGATTATTATATGTATTATTTATTTCAGTGATTTCATTGTTAAACCTCTCACTTTTCTAAAGATATAGAAAGTTCTTGTATCCCTCAGGATATTAATTATACTCATTTGGAAGTCCTTTTATTGTTCTTTATTGTCATTCCTCTGCTATTGTATAGATCCTTTGTTTGTTTATTTTATTTTAAATTTTGCCCTCTGAACTTATAGACTTGGCATGTCTCTAAATGACTATTGACCTTCCTTTCCAACTTTGCATTTACTTTAAAAGATGAATTTCTGCCAGATTCCTTGATTTTACTGAGCAGTGTGCTTGGTGGAGAACAGATTTTTATGCTACTGTAGTCCATGTTTTGCTTCCTTGACCATAGGAGTTTTTTCAGTCAGGGAAGAAGGCCATTAGGCAATGTGTATCTAAATGTTGCCAGCTGATAACTTTTCTTTGTATCTTATCCAAGTTCCTACATTCAGCATACCTGCATAAGTTGTGACTCACTCACTTTCTAAAACAAGACTCAAAAATTAATAGGCCTAAGATAATTTACTTGACTACGCTGGATTTAAATTATTTTCTACTAGTAAAAAATATCAAACAGATTTCAGAGATAGTTGACAGACTGGGAGATAATTAAAACATAGATGAAGAATGATAGTAGAACACCTACAGATCATTTAGGAAAATGAAAGTATCTGAGTAGAAAAATGGTAAAAGCACATGAATGGAAAATTTAGTGCAGTAGATCCAGAGACCTCTAAGTGTATCAGTCATTAGGTAAAGCAGATTAAATTTATGAGATAGAACCTTTTAATTTGATATGTAAAAAAGCTAATCAGTGAAGTTTAAATTTTAATAATTATAAAACTAATCATGTAAAAAATTAGACCACAACTTTTTTATTTGACATTTATTTATGAGACATCCTTGTTATTGCAGTAGCTATAGTTTATTTTTGACTGTTCTATAGTGTTCCATCATTTATATAGATTTCAGTTTCTCTATTTTTTTATACATATTTGTGTTGTCTGAAACTTTGGATGCTTAGGAACAAAGCATCACAAAGGTGATATCAAAAAGGACTTTAAATGGCAATTTTTGACATCTATTAAATTTTGCAACACATATCTTATAAATGCAGCTTAATTTCAGGCACCATCTGTCTTAGAGAAATAGTAACACATATGCCCATAAAATGCTATAAAAGAATGTCTGTTGCAGCTTTTTGGGGGTAACACTCAGATCCTTATAAATATTTTAAATGTCCGTCAATAGAGAAATGGCTAAATAAACAATGGTATATGGAAGGTTAAAGGATGATATAGATTAACATGTGCTGCATCAATAAGATTTAGAAAGCATATTAAACTTATATGTGTATATATATATATATATATATATATATTTTTTTTTTTTTTTTTTTTTTTTTTGCTTTTCAGGACTGCACCCACGACATATGAAAGTTCCCAGGCTAGGGGTTGAGTTGGAGCTGTAGCCGCTGACCTATGCCACAGCCACAGCAACCCAGAATCTGAGCTGAGTCTGCAGCCTACACACCACAGGTCATGGCAATGCCATATCCTTAACCCACTGAGCAAGGCCAGGGATTGTACTTGTGTCCTCATGGATGCCAGTCACATTCGTTAACCACTGAGCCACGACAGGAACTCCTAAAAATAAAAATATATTTTGTGCTTAGAAATGCACAAAACATTAGATTATCAAATCTGACATGCATCAGAGGTCTTGAGAAAAAAAAAAAAAAACAAAAAAACAATTGCAAGTATAAAAAGTATTTCAAGGCACACGTAAAGTGAGATTAGGCCAAGTCATATTGTAAGGCTGTCTAGCCCACATCTTTCCATGTCAGACATGCTCTGGCCAAGGATGACAGTTGTTATTTCTAAGTAAAGTGTTTAGTCACCTCTCTTAGCCAGAGGAAACATTTAGATCATGAAATACCTCTTTGTCTTTGGATGGTCCACAAAAGTATGTTTCATAAGTCAAAGGATTTTAAGTTTATTTGCTATAAATAATCCTAGAAGTAAATGTATGTTTTGCTTAAAGTATTCTGTGGATAAGGAATTCACTACTGGAAAATCATCAGTTTGTTTGCCAGGAGGTCTGTAAGTACCATATTTACCAAGACATCTGCCCCCTTTCTTTGTGTCTCAGCATGTTCCATCTTAAAAGGAAGGGATGAATTACACACCTATTGTTTATCTATTTTCTTTCTAGATGGTTTATGGCTAAAATATGTGATAGGTTTTTCTGTAAACTTATATGATATTTGGGAAATGTCTGGAAGTATGCTAACCATGCTGGTAACAGGAATTGAGGATGAACTACCACACAATAGCTTTCTTTCTAATTATTCAATATTTTTTTGAGGGTAATACTGTACATACCTGTGTTACTTGTATAACTAAAATGTATTTAATATAATTTCAATATGTTATAATTACATTGTGTCTAAGTAGGACACTGTCATTGGTTTTAGGAGACACACATAGTAGTGTTCATGAGTGAAGCACAGGGTTCAGCAATCTGCTGTCCATCCACTTGAATCTGTACTGCTGCTTATTTGTACAACCTGCAAGCTAAGAATGATTTTTACATTTTTTAAATGGTTGAAAAAAAAGTCAACAGAAGAATAGTATTTCATGATATTTAAAATTTTATCATAGCCAGACCCATTCATTTGCATATAGTCTGTAGCTGCTTTTGCTCTACATCGGAAGATTTTAGTAGTTGTGACAGAGACGACAATAAGGCTCACAAAGCTTAAAATAGGTACTATTTTGCCATTCGTAGAGGTAATAATTTGCTGACTCCTGGGGGGAATCATCATGGTGTTCACAAGCAATTTTTGAATCAGCTTAAGAAAATTTGCATACACATACATAGATTGAGTTACAAATATACGCCTATTTATTATTTTGCAACTTTTCATGTGATGTGACATATTTTCTACATAGTAAAGAAAACTTTTTTGCAGCTGATGAATTTCTAGACAACATAGTCTCAGTTCATATTATAATAATGACTTTGGCTGTTGATGTCATAAAATCTTAGGAGGGAATCTATATTGAGGAAATTATTTGAACAGTGAAGAGGGGGAAAGACAGAAATAAATAAAACAAAATACAAGATGAAATGAACTAAAGATGGGAGTATAATGTCATGGTAGGGTAGAGATTTACAGAAGTTCCAAAAATTATTTGGGTAAAAGAGGCCATGTGTTTTTTTGCAACATCCAAATGGCTCTTACTTCTGTTTTATTTCCAGCCTTTACATTCTAATAATCTTTTCTAACATGATGAATTGAGCTCTGTAGCTTCTGTCATTTAGACTAAAATTTGGTTTACTTGAAGGTAAGAACTATCATACTCTTAGTTATTTTTCAGAGTTGGGGATATATGTGAAAGTCATTATCCATGTGTTAAATTGAATTAGATGGCCAGCTGGCATATAGTCAGTGAATTCAAGTGGACAATGAGCTAAAAATGAGCTCATTAAAACAATGTGTTAAAAAAATAATTTCAGTGAATGGAAATGTAATCAATAATTACTCTCTTATTGAGGTAATACATCCAATTACTACTTTACAGAATGAAACTTTCTAGTCTTGCTTTTATATCTCTACCAAACTGAAATAATTTTGGTCTCTTCTAAATATCATTCTGAGGACCTTACTAAGCTAATTTCTATGTTGGAATACAATAGCGGAATGAATTTCAATACTTCCTTGTAACCACTGTATTTTACTTGTTTTCCTGAGGAATAGAAATGTTTTTACCTTCGACCCAAGAGAGCTGTGGAATAAACTCTCCAATTATTTTCAATCTAAACATATTTGATAAAACAGGTAGAGGAATTTTGATCAAATAGATACTCATATTTTTGTGATTATTTTTTAGGAGTTTGCATACTTTATAATTTTAAAACTTTAAATTTTGCTTAAAAATGAAGTGGTGATTTAAATCTTTTAACTCATTATTTTTTTTATCTTTCTTTTTATTCTCTGAAGGTTTCTTGCAAGTTTTCCTTTTTCTAGAATGATTCAAGAAAAAATTAGTTGACATACCAAAAAATGTTAACACAGAATCCTTCAACTGTACAGCACCTCTACTAAGTAGCAGGTTACAGTTCATTGTATTAAAACTCATGAGTTGTCTCTATGTGGTGCTGAAAAACGTAGCTTTCAATCTTAACAGTGTTTCTCCTGAGATTTCAGTGGCTAGGTCATAATCTCATTTTAAGGATTAGGATATTTTTAGATAGAAGAATGGAAAGAAAAAATATCATATATGAATTTCTAGTATTCTGAGGATTATGAAAGCTTACTCTTCATAGCATGTCCACCTACAGTTTTTAAGATACATAGAAATATTCTCTACTGGCAATAAATGGCACACAAGTGCTCGTTTGTTGATTCCTTTGAAAGACAATTTTTTAAAAAATTGATTCATTACTGTAAATGTTATCACATGTATTTGTGTTGTTAAAAGTTTGTATATGAAAAACTATGAATTGGGTACTAGGTTTATTATTCATAGATTATAAAAGAATGATGAGGGAGTTCCCGTTGTGGCGCAGTGGTTAATGAATCCGACTAGGAACCATGAGGCTGCGGGTTCGATCCCTGCCCTTGCTCAGTGGGTTAAGGATCCCGGCATTGCTGTGAGCTGTGGTGTAGGTTGCAGATGCGGCTCGGATCCTGCGTTGCTGTGGCTCTGGAGTAGGCCGGTGGCTACAGCTCCGATTCGACCCCTAGCCTGGGAACTTTCATATGCCGCAGGAGCAGCCCAAGAAATGGCAAAAATCCAAATATATATATATATATATATATATATATATATATATATATGATGATAGTAAAGGAGAGTGGAGAAGGTCTTGAAAGAAGACAGTACTTTCCAAAACTAATAACAGATTCAGTCATTCATTAGACAGCCTAATGAATTCTAACCTAATGAAATTATTTAACTTTCAAATTCTTAATTCAGGTTATTAACAACAATGAAGTATTTATATACCCTCTCCACATTAATATACTTTGGGAATTAAGATAAATAAATAAACAACCAAACCTTTCTTGTGTTGTTGAGAAGGTAAGTTAGTATTATGGGAGAAACTAGCTTCTAGCCAAGTCTTAATTAGGCTACCTGATTTCTTTCATTTTTGTAAACTGTTAGTAATACTTATAAGAACAGTGTGTGGATAAATGAAATAAGATGTGTAATAGTCATTCAGTGCATATGGTTTTCACACATAGACAAGCTAACGTCCTTTCTCACTATTAAGTAGACCTTATCAGACAGGGACAACCTCGTTTTTCCATCACGAGTTTTACAACTTCTCTACATGTGCTCCTCTTTTCTTCTATTTTCCTGTCTTCATAGCAGAATTGTTTCCTTCTATCAAATTCCAATCCCTCCCTCAACTCTGCCTCTTACTCTACTAAGTTTTTCTCATTAACAAGTTATTCCTTTTTTAATATTTTTCATACTTTTATTTTTTTTCTGTTATGGTTGTATTACAGTGTTCTGTCAATTTCTGCTGTACAACAAAGTGACCCATATATACATTCTTTTTCTCATATTGTCCTTCATCATGTTTCATCACAAGTGACTAGATACAGTTCCCTGTGCTATACAGAAGGATCTCATAGCTTATCCACTACAATGCAATAGTTTACATCTACTAAACCTAAAGTCCAAGTCCATCCCACTCCCTCCTCCTCTCCCTTTGGCAACCACAAGTCTGTTCGTCAAGTTCATGAGTTTGTTTCTTTTCTGTATATAGGTTCATTTGTGCTGTATATTAGATTCCACGTGAGTGATATCATACAGTATTTATCTTTCACTTTCTGACTTATTTCACCTAGTATTAAAGTGTATAGTTCCATCCATGTTGCTGCAAATGGCATTATGTTGTTCTTTTTATGGCTGAGTAGTATTTCATTGTGTATATGTATATATATATCATCTTCTTAATCTATTTCTGTGTCAATGGACATTTAGGTCATTTCCATGTCTTCACTGTTGTGAACTGTGCTGCAATGAATATGAGGGTGCATATATCTTTTTCAATGCAAATTTTGTCTGAATATATGCCCAGGGATGGTATTGCTGGGTCATATGGTAGTTCTATATTTAGTTTTCTGAGATACCTCCATACTGTTTTCCATACTGGTTGACCAGTTTACTTTCCCCCCACACCCTCTCCAGCATTTGTTATTTGAGGACTAGTTAATGATGGCCATTCTGATCAGTGTGAGGTACTCTGTTACCTCTTAGTAATTCCAATTTGCATTTCTCTAATAATTAGTGATGCTGAGCATTTTTTTCATGTGCCTGTTGGCCATTTGTATGTCTTCTTTGGAGAAATGTCTATTCAGGTCTTTTGCCCATTTTTCGATTGGGTTTTTGGGTTTTTTTGCTGTTGATTTGTATAAGTTATTTGTATATTTTAGAGATAGGCCCTTGTCAGTTGGATCATTTGTGACTATGTTCTCCCATTCTGTAGTTTGTCTTTCTTTTTTTTTTTTTTTATGGTTTCCTGTGTTATGCAAAAGCTTGTAAATTTGATTAAGTCCCATTGGTTTATTTTTGTTTTTATTTCTATTGCCTTGGGAGACTGACCTAAGAAAACATTTGTACAGTTGATTTCAGAGAATGTTTGCCTATGTTCTCTTCTAGGAGTTTTATGGTGTCTTGTCTTATGTTTAAGTCTTTCAGCCATTTTGAGTTTATTTTTGTGCATGGTGTGAGGGTTTGTTCTAGTTTCACTGATTTATATGCAGCTCCTTTCTTATTGAAAGTTTATAGTGACCTTCTGTTTCTCTTCATTTATCACTTCATTTTTAAATCTTCTTCCCCCCACCCAAAAAAAAAAAAAAAACTCAACAAAATAATTAGTTACAAAATCTTCTCTAGTATATCCGGCACTGTCTTTAATCCAGCTAGTCAACTTATTTCATTCCCTAAAGTATTTCTTCTCTATATACCTTTTCTGCCTTAGGTTTCACATGCGTCTTCATAGGTTGGAAGGCCATTTTATATGATGATGACTCCTCAGAATATTTCAAACGCTGATAAATTGTTTGAGCTATATTCTGATATAATCATCTACTTATATCTAATATAGGATCTACTTATATCCTCATCTGAATGTTTCATGGGCAACTCAAAATCATACTCTTTCAAACAGAATTTTAGTTCTCTGCTTCAAAGCTGTTTTTTTTCCTCCCCTCTTTTTCCTACCGTATCCAGTACTGTCACTGATTTTGTCATGTCTAATACTTTCTAATCCTACCCATCAGTAGTTCTTGTTCTTCAAATATCATTTCTTAAATATATCTTCCATTATACTCAAAAGACCCTATCTTCTCATCTTCTCATGCTTTTGGTTAGTTTCCTGATTTTACTGTGTTTATTCTCATTCCTATGAAAATCATTCTCAGTTTAGAAGACCTTGTTTTTTATTTGTGTACTGTAACTAAGGTACTTTCCTTCTTCTGCCTCAGCTCCTTAAATCACATTTTGAATACAGTTAAACATCTTTTTTCAAGGATGAAGGATCCCTCCATGTTTTGAGCCCTGCCTACTCTCTACCCAAGGCACCATTTACCACCCTGATTGTGATGATTCCAGCCCCTTGTGATGCTTAGAGCACACTTTTCCCATATCAGAGACTTTTCCACAAGGTAGTACTTTGTCTTAGAAGACTCTTTGTTTGATTCTTCAATAAAATTATTCCTTTCCATTTTATGTTTAATTTTCTCAGAGGGGCCTTACCTTCTGACTCCATGATATCACATTATTTGCTATAACAAAATGGTTTATTTCTTCACAGATTTTGTCATATTCTATCATGTTTTTGCTTATTAGATTATGTCAATTTTGTATTTTAGACACTGTAATATAAAAGCCCTCATGGATAGCCATTAATTTCATAATTTAGTGCAATGCTTAATAAAATTTAAAAATCTTATTTTTTTAAGTTATTTTACAATTTTCATCTTGAAGTAAGTTCAGACCTAAAAAAATATGCAAAAGTACTGCAAAGAATTATTATATATTCTTCACCTAGTTTTCCCCAATATTAACATACATAGTATGGAATTATTGAAATTAGGAAATAGACATAGTATGAGGTATTAATCTACAGTATCTATAGTCTCTATTCATATATTTTGTTAATGCTTCCACTAATGATCTTTGACCAGAATCAAAACCAGGTCATCCATTGCATTTACTTGCTGCATTTCTTTAGCTTTAATGTGTTTTTTTTTTTTTTTTCTTTTTTTCCCGTACATACAGCATGCATAATTTCCTGGGCCAGGGATCCAACCCCACAACCATAGTCACCCAAGACATTGCAGTGTGCGATAACAATGTTGTATCCTTAACTCTTTGAGCCACAAAGAAATTCAATTTCTTTAGTCTTTCTTTTTTTTTTATTTCTAGGATAATTCCTCAGATTTTCTCTGTCTTTAATGATTTTGAAACTTTCAAAGAGTACTGACAAGTTATTGTATAGATTATTCTGAACTTTGTGTTTTTCTGATATTTCCTTATGGTTAAATTCATTTTGACAAAAGCATCACAATTCTAAGCCTGCCTTTCTTGATGCATTCTATTAGGAGGCACGTGATGTCACCATGTCACATTTCTGATGATGTTAACTCTAATTGCTTGGTTAAGATGTTGTCCATCAGATTTTTCTATTTTAAAATTATTATTTTAAATAATTATTTTGTTGGAATATAACTTGGACACTATGTAAATATCCTGTTTCTCATCATAACATAACCTCCAAATTTAGCACTCTTGACTGAAACAATTATTTGGTATTTTGAAAGTACTGAGCTTCTATTTACATTATTTCTTCTGTATTTATTAATTAGGACTCTACCATATGGGGGGAATTTCCCTTTTCCCTTTTCATTTATTTATTCAGTTATTAATTTAGATTATTATGGATTCATGTATATTTGGTTTAGTTAATCTTAGAAATATATAACCTTTTTTTTCTGCTCAAATTATTTCAGTTTTGGCTATTGAGAGCCACTTCAAGTTAGCTCCAGTGTTCTTTGGCTTATCTTCATTATTTCCTGAGACCTCATTTTCTTACATCAGAAATTATTCTGGACTTATATTTCTTTGCTCCAGCACAGCAATCAGTCATTGCTTCAAGAAGTCCTAGTTCATTTAATAGGAGAATAATGTGAAACCAGAGGGCGAGGTATGCTCATTGCTATTAGAGTTTTACTGCTTCTAGATCTTCTCAGTGATTAAAGCTAAGCAATATATAAATGTATATACACACATAAATATATCTATGTCTGTTTCTTTATGTATCTGTTTCTCTTTTTATCTTAGGGGAAAAAAAAAACACATAAGTGCAGACTGGTATCTCTATTTCTTTCTTTTTTTTTTTTTTTTTTATCTTTCTGTCTTTTCTAGGGCTGCACCCATGGCATATGGAGGTTCCCAGAATAGGGGTCTAATTGGAACTGTAGCCACCAGTCTACACCAGAGCCACAGGAATGCCAGATCTGAGCTGTGTCTGTGACCTACACCACAGCTCACGGCAACACAGGATCCTTAACCCACTGAGCAAGGTCAGGGATCGAACCTGCAACCTCATGGTTCACAGTCAGATCCGTTAACCACTGAGCCATGGTGGGAACTCTGGTATCTCTATTTCTAATCCAACACTGCAAGGTTTATTCTAGTCTACCCTCATTCTTACTATAATTTTTTCTGTAATACTGAGATAAATGGCTTTTTCTCTAAGAGTGAGATACTTGTTATGTATTTGCTTTTTATTTCTGTGCACATTCTACTTTCTAGCAGATTGGCTTTGCATCTGTAATAGTGACTGATATGCACTTAATACTCAAAAAATATTTGTTAAATTAACAAATGAATGAAAATTGTGAAATATACTTCATATATGATGTCATTCCAAAGGAGAAGTCTTTTGTGGTAATGTTCACTTGATTTACCATCCTGCTTTACTATTTCCCTAAAATCTATATTAAGACATTATTGTTTGCAACTTTTAGGTGTTAATAAATAAAACATATGGACCATACCATAGTTATTTAACTGCATTCATTTCTTGAGAAATATGAATATATTTGAAATCTTTGTCCACCATGTATTTTATCTTATTGCTTTTGTTGTTACGTGAGAACTTTTGGGAGAAGGGCTGTGAGAAATATTAATACATTACTTAGGGTTAATAGATGCAGACTATTGCCTTTGAAATGGATAAGCAATGAGAGCCTGCTATGTAGCACTGGGAACTATGTCTAGTCACTTACGATGGAGCATGATAATGTGAGAAAAGAGGATCTATACATGTACGTGTAACTGGGTCGCCATGCTGTATAGTAGAAAATTGTCAGATCACTATAAATCAGCTATAATAAAAAAATAAAAATCATTATATAAAAAATATTAATTACATTATAGATTATGAAAGGATGATTATAATACAGCTTCCTTTAAAATGATAATCACCTCCAAATTAATCACACTATAATATTTTTAAAATAAAGTGCTTAATTTTTATTTTATAGAAAATAATTTTATTTGGATAGTCAGAATATTATGGAATAAACTCACATAGGATATTTTGACACTACTACTTGGGGAAAACGTATTGAAAAGGTTTTAAGACTAAAGAATATTTGTTTAATCGTTTCAGAATTCATTTTAACACCATGAAAGAGTATGTATTTGTTCAATTTTCACTCACTACACAAAGCATTAGATAAAAGAAGATTTTCAGTAATAGCATTTCATTTTGAGTCTTACCAATCCTTTTAGTTTTGGTATAAAAAAAGACTATTAGCTTTTACTCTGTTGTGTTGAATTTTGATGATTTTTGACAGTCTTCACCAAGACACTAAAAGAAATGAGACTTGCCAGTCGAATAAAATATGGTTTCATTAAATTTACCAGCAAAAAAATAGCTGTTTCTGCCTCTTAACTTTTTGACGTGTTGTCTTTTCCTAATTCTCTTTTCAGCATCTATATAAAAGACAATAAAAAAATGTTATTTTTGTGTGTTCAAATGTTTATCTATAATCAAGATAATAAGCAAGCTTTACACTTTAGAACTACTGCATTTATAAATATAAAAATGAGTACAAAATCACAAAAGCAATCAATAGGAATTTTGTATTAGCATGTAGTAACAGTAACATAAATATTTTATATGATATTTTGTAGCATTTATGTAATATATATATAATATCTTGTTTAATTTTGTCACAAAAATAATCATCAGATAGTAATATAATTTTTATAGGTTAAAAAAAATGGCCTGTGAAAAAGTACACATTTTTTTCCAAAAGTTGTTAGTAAGATACTAAAAACTCTAAATATTGTAAAATTTCCATTTTATTTTCTTTTTTTTTAAATTTCCATTTTCAAATGATACATTCCTTCGTCTTTAGATTGTATTGTTTTCAAATGTGTGTTTTGTTACCTCTGATAATTTGAACTGGCTATCTGAACACATTATTGAAAAAAAAAAGTTTAAATTAAGCATATGGGATGAGTGTGGAGTTAGTTTCCTTAACTTTAGAGGATATGTTTTGAAAAAATGGGTTTCCATGAAATAGCCTGTTATGATCTTGCTTTCTAGAATGCCTAGATGTAGAAGTGTATACTTAAAATCACTTTTGAGAAGAAAATTGATCTCGTTTAACTTTTCTGCAAGTGAGCATTATATTAGATTATGAAAATATATTATAAAACATGGAGAATAAATTTATTAAGGGAAGGAAACTAGGCAGTCATATAATTCCTATTATAAAATAACTAATGCATGTAAACTGTGTTATTTTGAAAGGTATTTTAAAGGATGTGAAAAACAAAAAGCAGATTGTTTCATATATCAGATACTCCAAGAAGCAGTCATAAAACTCATTGTTTTTTCATATCGGTGCATTTTTGGAACTTGCTGTTTTTACTATTCCCATTTTATAGATGAAGAACACAAGATTCATTTTAGTGTCATTTAATCATGTCATCAAGCCAGTTCCCAGATACATTATTTTTCCTTCTTTTGTCATGAAACAAACAAACAAAAAAAAACCTGAGAGATAAAATCAGCATCAAGTATGTGCTAAGCAAATAGCATATTAAGAAAGCACAGTAAATACTGATTAGGGGTTGTAAGAATATTTTTGTTTTTAGGCTACTAAGGTAAGATATAATATGGGAGCCAATAAAAGCAGATAATTAGGAGTCTCCCTTGTGGCTCAGTGGTTTAAGAACTGGCAGTGTCCCTGAGGATGCAGGTTCAATCCCTGGCTTCACTCAGTGGGTTAAGGATCTGGCATTGCCACAAGCATGGCATAGGTCATAGATGCGGCTCAGATCCTGTCTTGCTCTGGCTGTTAGACAGGCCGACAGCTGAGGCTCCAGTTCAACCCCAGTCCCAGAGCTTCCATATGCTGCAGGTGTGGCTGTAAAAAGAAAACAAAACAAAACCACAGATAAATATATGAATGAGGACCTGGGGTATAAATGAGCCAGTGTGAAATAAGAGCCATTTCTTATTTAAACCAAGATAGAGATAAACTCATTCAATCTTTAGATATTTATTTTTATACCACATTAGATGCAAATATCTTCTCTGAGAAAGGCCACATTTTATTTAATCTGTTACAATACCTAAAAAATAATAGTATACTAGGGAAGAGACCAACCAAAATGTTTCATAGTTATTTATTTTCATGCAACATATAACCTTAGGCATACTGAGTTATTAGCTGCACCATATTTTGCAGCTTACTGCCTGAAAACAAAATTATTTTATTGTTGTAGGGGATAGCTTCTTGTGAATGAGTCATTTAAATAATATAAACTTGAGAGACTTTCAACACGACACTGAGGTATTAATGTCTATGCATATCTTTAACAAATGTCTGGGTCAGCTAAAAACATCAGGCTGAGTTGTTAGGAGACGTAATGGAAAAACTCAGGGTAACATCACCAACAAAAGCGGATGACAGGTAATCAACATGAAATTCAGAATATAAGATTAATTACAAATTATAAATCCATGGTAGAATGGGCAGCACTGAACTGTTTTTGGCAAAGATAAAATGGAGATAAAGGGAAGTATTGAAAGATCCTGCAGTCCATAGACCACAACCATAAATCACCAAAATTACTTGCCCCAAGGGAAAAAACCTACTCTGAAGAAAAACACTGGGAACAAAATCAAAATGAATCAGAGACTGAGTAAGACAGAGGAAGAGAGAGGAATAGTCTGATGAAGGGTGAGAGGAGAGAAGAGAAGGAAGATAATTTTTAGAAAATAATTTGCAGAAATAAAGACATATTTAAAGGGAACATCAAATTAAATCAAATGGAAATGATGTAGAATATAATAAGTGATACAGAGGAGAAAAACAAGAATGAATAGGGAAATCTCTCCAAAAATGGGAAGATTAAAAATTGAGAAGAATATTCTAAATCTGGAACTTGGACAAAGGAGAGCATATGTGATGATTTCCCCTTTCTAAAGGAGAAAATTGAATTAAAAAGATTATATAAATTATTTAAGAAAGTGGATAGAAAAGTAGGGAATATTGACAAGACATTGATAGCAGTGTTTTATTAGGAAGATATTGAAGAATTGTTTTAATGATTATAAAAGAATATAGTACCCAACTTATATTTTATTAATTTAAATGTATATTATGCCCAAGGAACACAGGACATCATGGACTATTCAGAACTTCGGAAATATGGTTCTTGGGATCACTTTCTGAGATACTTCCTAGTTCTTACAACAAATGATCAGTTCAGACAAACATAGCATTAAGCCTGTAGATAATTATTATGTATGTTAAATTTTGAATTATGACTGTTATTCTGCTTTTAAATGTATTGAAAGGTAAAGATAATATAATTCACAAAAAAATTGAAGAGGAAGGTAAATGAAAGAAGAATATAATGAATGCTTTAGCCAATAAAAGGATAGTGAATAAACATAAACATTAGGCCAAAAAAAGAGAGAAAAAATAATGGAGGGAGGGAAAAGAGGATATTAGAGAACATTATCATTAGTCATTGAAAAAAATCAATGGAGAACATTAAAATGCATTGAAAGACTGGTGTATTTTATTACATACGATTATGTAAGATAATGGCACAAAAAGATATAAAAATATTTATTAATATCAAATGAATCCCCCAACCTCTCCCAAATGTAAATATAGAGTAAGATATACACACATATATACATATTTTAAATTATATATATATAGTTTATAAAGTAAAATATATCATGACAGAACTGATAACCACCATACTAAGTATAGCAAACATAAATGAGCTAAACACTTCAGTCAGTAAAATATTTTCAGATTGACTAATGAAGCAGAATCTAATTCATTCTGTGCACCAGAGCATACCTAAACAAGCAATTCAGAAAGATTTAAAATTAAAGGAAGATTAAATATTGCTCTTGTCTGATAGTAAGTTTGTGCAGCAGGTGTCAAAATTTTGTTTGATGCATGATAGTATTTAGTGCAAAATATATGTAACAAGGTAAGGGAGGAAATTTTGTTCCTAAGATTTGATTCTATATTCAAGGTGTAAGAGATAAGGTGCCAAATTACAAGTTTCAGAAAGCAGAAATGACGGGAGATGAAAGGAGAAATAGATATATATATTAAAACTGTGCATTTTAACATAGTTTATCCCATTGCAAGTTATTGATAAAATTAAATAAACCTCACTTTCAATTTTTAAAAATGCTCTAGTTACTGATACTTTCTCTTTGACCGAACTTCTGTACTTCTTCTTTGATTTTGCACCTTCCTTGCCAGGCCCACATAGCCCAGTTTTTGCAAGAATTCTACTAAGCCAGTTTAGAGAGAATGTTCCCCCTCTGGTGTCTGATTACCTTTGATATCTGATCCCACTGTCCAACCTTCAGCAAGAATTCTTTTAAGCTGGTTTAGCAAGACTCCCCCTTGATCTCTCTGCTTACTATTTTTCCATCCATTGACTGCCTCACCTCCCACCCAACTGTGCTCTTTGGCTATAAATTCTTGCTTTTCTTTGTTGTATTTGGAACATAGCTCATTTTTATACTGAAATCTCTTTTACACCATTGCAGTAGTATCGCTATAAAATTTATCTTTACCCAGTTTACCTACTGTCTGGCTCTCATTCTCTGTTACACTAATCTCTGAAGGATCAATTTCAAGGAAAAGTAATGGATGGAAGAGTCTGTTGTCCAGTCTAGAATGGAGAGGATGATGGTAATAGCTTTGATAATAATAGTGGCAACGGTGATAGAAGGGAGTACATGTGTTGGGATATATTTTGGAGAAAGAAATAACAGGACTATCAGTTATTTATATGAGAGAAATGAAAGATAGTAAATGACAGTTCCAAGTCTCAAAAACTTAGAGAACACTCAGAGGTAGAAATAAAATTGTGGGAGTTTTTCACATATAGGCATTTAGAGCAATGATTTTTTTTTTTTTTTTTGCTAAATCGATCAAGCAAAATTTTCGACGAACAATAGAAATTAATACAAAATAAGCCAAGAAAATAAGTATGTCAAAATTAAGCTGAGAACAAACAGTTGAGAGTGATAAGAAGAAATCTAGATTAGTTTCTGTTCTTGTTTTTTTTGAAGAGAAGCAAGTTGTTCATTATTTGAAATGCTCCTGAAACTTTGGGAAATATAGAAGTTATCGGTAGCCATTAAAAGAACACTTGCATTAAAGTTTTGGACAAGAAACTAGATTAGAATAAGATAAATAGGTCTGTAATGTCAGAATTGTGGCATAATAGAAAACCTAAAAGCTCTCATTAGAGAAAAGAAGAAATGCAACATGAACTGTAACAATTCTCCATTTAAATATATATTAGAGGATTTCAGGTTCAGGCCCTCACAAAGTAGCTCACAGTGAACAAGCCCACACATTGAAGTCAGCTATGAAAACTGGGCAAAATTCTTTGAAGGCATTAAAGAACAACCAACCCATAGGAGACTTGAGAGGGCTTATTATTAGGAAGAAATAAGCCAACAAGATGAATTGCATTTCCAACTTTTTTTTTTCCTGACAGATACTTCCCAAATACTGATGTGAAAAAGAGACCATAAGAAGAAAGGAAGTTTCCCCATATTGAGGGATGGAGTTCAGAGTCCAAGGCACCCAATGAGTATGGGACTCATGGAACCAAGGTCTGAGACTGGGGTAACCGCAGAGAAGATGACCACAGATCTACAAACAGATCTCCTTTTCTGTGGCCCACTTCAATGACACACAGGTACAAGGTAAGACTTCAAGAGTCCCCACAAAAAAACAGTAGATGGGAGACTGAGTGCTGAGCTTAGATTTCAGCTAGTGGTGAAGAAGAGAAAGAATTGTATTCAAACAGAATCGTGGCTGGTTTGGGAGTGGGGAACTACATGGTTAAATGTGGTTATTCTCCAGGTTTTAGCTTTCATGTAATGCACAGTGCATTCTGGGTGCATCTCAAAGTATTAAAATAATTATTTAATCAACTATATATAAACACTGACCTTGAATAGGCATGGAGAAAAAAGCATGCCATAAACCAGGGTAATGATTAATCTAATTTTTATAAATGAGATCCAATTTAAAGTATGGGAGTGACCACATTCTCAATTTAAATGAGAAAAAATATGGGAGTCCCTGTTGTGGCTCAATGGGTTGCAAACCCGACTAGTATCCATGAGGATGCAGGTTCAATCTCTGGCCTGTCTCAGTGAGTTAGGAATCCAGCATTGCCGTGAGCTGTGCTGTCAATTGCTTGGATCCTGCATTCCATGGCTGTGTTGAAGGCTGCAGCTGTAGCTCTGATTCGACCCCTAGCCTAGGGACTTCCATATGCCGCAGGTGCAGCCCTAAAAAGGAAAAAATACATACATACATACATACATAAATAAGAAAAATTCCATCATCTCAATACGAATACATAAGATGTATCTTAACAGATATAGATACAGAAAAAGTATTGAGAGAATTCATTATGAATTTACGATATATATACACACATACACTTATTAAAGAAAAATTTTAAAAGAACATTATTAACCTGATAAAATGTATCTTTTGAAATCCTGTAAGTGGCTTATGATATAATGTGAAATAATAGGAGTTCCCTTGTTACATAATGGGTTACAGATTGTGGGTTGTCGCCACAGCTGCTCAGGTTGCTGCTGTGGTGCAGGTTTAATTCCTGGCCCAGGAGCTTGCACATACCACAGGCATGGGAAAAAGAAAAAAACCTCTTTTTAAATCTATGAATAAGAAAATGTGTTAGTTAGCTTCCTGTGACTGTTGTAACAAATTAACACAAACTGGATAATACACACTTTTACAATTTGTAAGCCAGAAATCCAAAGTCATTTTCATTGGGCCAAAACCAAGGTGTTAGCAGGGCCATGATCCCTCCATAGACTCTAGGGAGAATCTGTTTCTTTGCCATTTCCAATTTCTAGGGCTACATTTTTTGGCTTATGGCCCCTCCTTCCATCTTCAAGGAAGCAATGTAGCCCCTTCAAATCCAGCATCACATAACCTTCTGTCTTCTGGGTCGCATATTTTTCCCCCTCTTATGACGCTTGCATTTACATTTAAGTCTCACCAAGATAATCCATATAATCTGCCATCCAGAGAAGCTTAACTTTATCAGGTCTGTAAGTCCTTTTTCTTGTATAATGTAACATTTACTGATTCCAGGGATTGGGACCTGGATGTCTTTGGAGGCTATCATTTAGCCAATACAAATGACCTCTCTTGCTGCTTCCATTAGGCAGTGTATTTCATGAATAACTTTAAAAGAAGGCCTGCTCTTAAGGAGAATTGAGAAATGGTTCAACATTTGTGGGATATGTTGGATAAGGGGAATTTTATATTTTTAATGGAGTATATAAAATACACTCATCTGAAGATAATAATGACAGGAAAAAAATGGAAATGATGCAGTGTGGAGAAAGATCGACTATAGCAACCAGGTAATCCTTTAGGAGAAAAGTTTGAATGAGAAACTGAGTAATAATTGTAGGATTGCTGTTTGATAGATAAATTTCACAACCTTTTTTTTTTTTTCACAATGCTTCTGGACTGATCTTAATGACTTTACTGTCAATAGATAATAATTTGAGTGAAAATTAATGCCTGAGATACTAAATCTGTAAAAGAAGAGAGCATAGGGAATTCATAATAGTTTAAATGGAAAAAGTAATTGGTAGACATTGAATGAGAGCAGTCACTTGATGTGACATAAAAAAGCATCTATATGTGGGACAAGAAGTTTTAAAATTTGTACATCATTGATTTCTCAAATTTCTATCCTAAATAAATTACATGTTCATAAAATGACTTACGAGCTCACTAAGGATAATTCATATACTCTATTACTTACATAATTTGTTTCCTACTTTTTTTTTGGATGGGTCATATTGTGAAGTTTTTATGTGGCCACTATTATCATTACTTATCAATTTAAAATTTAAAATAATCATGCCTTTCATAGGGTCTAAATTTCTATGTATCCTAAACCTTAATATCTCAAAATGCTAAATTACAGAGAAAGAAAAATATGTGCTAAGTACATTTCAATGTAATTTATTAGAATATTGTATATGATAAAGGTGCTTAAAACTTCAGCCTCATGGTTGATAGTTGCGAACTGGAACCTAGGTTGTAATACTAAAAAATCCAAAAATACAGTAAAGATGAGTTAAATAATTTGATCCACCATTGAAGGTCATCAGACTGCTGACAAAAGGCTAATAAAGCCCATGACCATTTTTGGTAAATAAAGTTTTATTGAAATAGAGCAACATCCTTATTTTTACATACTGTCTATGGCTACTTTTGTGCTACAATGACAGATTTTGAGTGATTGTGGTGGAGACCACATGGCACACAAGGTCTGACATCATTAGCAGCTGGCCTTTTACAGAATGGTTTCTGAACAATTGCCCTAGTTAATCTCAGATTCAGTGTCACTTGTGAAACAGTTTTGCTTATTGTGGCCATGTTTGATTCTCTTTCCATGGACAATAATTATTACAGCCTCTAGCCAGAAGATTACAATTATTTTAAGATTACATTATTAGGAATGGTACACTTAATTAAGGCATAGTTGTTACTTCAAGTATAATTAATGAATTCAGGTATATTGCCCTTATGGGATATAATTAATAGGCAGTTATATCACTACTGTGTAACATAGTTAAAATTTAAATGCTCATGACTTTATAGAAGTTAAGGATAGTCTGTTTATTGTTAATTATAGCACGCATGATCTACTTCATGTGATAGTACTCATGTAGCAAGTTATGTTGTAGATAATTTTTTTATATATAGTAGTTGATTAAGAGAGAATTCCTGATGATTAAGGAAGAATTCATGGAAATGTGGTTGAGAGGGTGATGGAGAAGACAAATTAATATATTCATTTACCAAGTTATATTGTCCTTCAAGCAAGAAAAGATGGTTTTCACTGTCAACATCCATATAAATGCATTTGTCATATAATTGATCTTTTATTTCTGAATGAAATGAATGAAACATAATTTACACTGATTTGATGTACTCTTAGACATTATTTATTTAAAATTTAGCCTAAAAACTGATATTTGATTTTATTAGTAACATATTCCAAACTTGAAATGTGTTAAATACAGATGAAGAATTCTAGATCATAAAGACCCTGAAATGTAGGGCTTCAAGATTTACTTTAATTATTTATATTGCATATTCAAGTTTGTAATGAGGACAATACATATACCTTCTGTGTCTGTTTGAGGATAGTAAGGTGTCAAGTACTTGAGTAAAAGATTTGGGCCACAGATGACAAATAGTTACAGGGGCATACACCATAAACTGCACGTGGACCTAAAAAATATTTGGATTATTATACTTTGTACTTGGTCTTTGTTTCCAAAAAGAAAACAACTTAGAAAGGAGAAATGGTATAAATCTTGAGTACAAGTACTTTCTTAGACCCTTAATTTTTAGGAAAGAATACACTAGAAATATGTAAGTTGGTTTCTTGAGAGACAACTCTCAGCTTGTTGTATTGCTCTGCATTTTATGAATAGAAGCACAAGCTATAGTTTTTCTATTTCATTTTCAAAGATGTCTAAATAGTGGAAGACTAAGATAGCGTTTATGACAAGATAACAGATTTTCTTATTTTCCAGTGTAAAAAGATAGTGTCTCCCTCCATAGGAAACATCAGACAAGTTTGCTTACTGCTCATGTATTAAAGATTTGGGTTACCTATACTTGAGGTTCTCCAGCTGTAACACAAACTGTGTGTACAGCATCCTTTAGGGCCCCTTTATACCATCTCCATCAGGATTGAGGAAAGAGAAACCAACATGAACAGAAGCTCATGCATCTATGTGCCTTTTCCAAAAAATAAGGTCCTTTGTTTCGGACCAAGGTTCTACATGTCTCCTGCCAGTATCCATGAGGTTGGCTACTTTGTAAGATTGCTAGGAGTGTGTTATCTCAGATCTTTCACAGTTCCTGACACTATTTCTTTAAAACTCTGTGGATGTATGCCCCTTGGAAAAATTATTCATACTTAATGCTTATTAATATCCCAGTTAAATGACAACTATATGGAAGAATAGATCACTTAAATCTGTGTCTCAGATTGCTCTCTTTAAGGTAAATAAGATATGTACACATTTCTCTGACTGTTTAGCTATGTTTCTGTATTGAAAAGAACTTTATATAAAGTCACATAAAATAAGCCAAAAACAGACAGTTGTCAATTTAACTTTTACTTTTCAAAACAATTTTACTGCTTTGGTAAGTGTCCTAATCATCAGCATTACCTTGAATAAGACCAAAGTTTAAGATTTATTGTGGTTCAAGTGCATTTTTCCCATCTATAGAAAATTAGGAATTAACAATTGGCATAGTTTTAGAACAATCTTGGATAATGCCATTTGGAATTAGGTTATGTGATAGTTCTTTCTTTCCTTGAGAATATACATAGTTAGTAAACTATTGATAAATATTCTTCACTATTTCTGATGTTGATAATGCATGAAATAAATTACAGATATTGCAGCAAGTTTAGGAAATGGAAGAGTATAAGTCTTTGAAAATATTGTGATAGCCCTCTCAGGTTGGAAATTGGATAATCTGTTTTTCTTTTTCTTTTTGTTTTGTGGGTGTTTTTTTGTTGTTTTGTTTTGTTGGCTGTTCCTTTCCCTTTTGGAGAATTAAAGAAGTCTGCCTCTCAATAACTGTGGAAGAAAAAGTAAAGTTACAGATAATGTCATTATCTCTTAATCAAGAATGATCATTATAAGAAGTGGCACTTAATGCAGTGTTATGTGTCTCTCTAATAATTGGAAGGGCTTGTGGAGATGGTCTTTTCCATTAGTTAATTCTGCGCCTAGATAACTTCTATCTTATTGCTCTCCTTAATCCTCTTGCAGTGTTATCCTTATGGTTAAAGGAGTTTAGCAGCACTCCTGCATTCCAGCTAGGGGAGTGGTGTAAGAAAAAGCCTAATACAATCAGCTTTGTATTTAGGAGATAACTTGGAATATATGCCCCTGGTATCATTCACATTATGATTATCATTCACATTCACATTAATAGTTGTGTAGGAAGCTATGAAATGTAATCTACTCATGATCATATTACTGAAGATTCTTTTTCTATCATTCATAGATAAGTAAAGCATATTAGTGACAATTAGTAAACTCTACTTTGAAGAAGTTGCCAAGTCTTTTCCAACTATGAATATTGAGAAGGTTTTGCAGCTGCACTTTCAACTTGGAAATATGTATACAGGCATGCAATGATAAGAATATGAATAACAGTAACCACAAGATGTAATAACAGACATGAAAAACATTTATGTTAATATTTTATTATTGCTTTTTATTGCCTTTGGTAGAAAATAAATTAACTAGAGAAAAATCAATTTGATATATGTGTGTTAAATGGATTTATAAAATTTATAGATCACTGAAATCCTTTTAAAAGATAAATTAATTAGAGCCTAGCAAAAATAAATAAATATGTATTTTGGTAAATTATTTTTATTTAATTATTCTTCACCCAAGGCTAGATAATAGGTACTATATTCCCTACAAACTTGAATTCTTTTAAGCTTTGAAATTCCATCTAGAGAAAGTAGGAGCACAGTTTAACTTAAGTTTGAATGAAGGATGTGTAAATATATATATAACTCTTAGAGTAGAAAGAACCCAAAATGAAATAGAAGAACAAACTATTATCAATGATCTTTCTATACTATTAGCAAATTTATTATGATTTACTATGAGAAGATTGTTTTAGCTTCCTTGGTTCCACTCTCCCAAGTCCCTAACTATTAATTCAGTGGAAAGGAAACTTCAGCTGTAGTTTCAGTTTAATTTCTTTGCTTGAGATATGCGGTGCAGTTAATTAGAATCATACAATCTTAAAACAAAAAGGATCCTTAGAGATTGTCTAATCCTATTCTTTCATTTAAGCATGTGGAAATGGGTTTAGCAATCTTACTAAGGTCACACAAATTCAAAAATATATACTTAGAAAGTCTTTATGATAAAATGCAAATTAAAAGTATAAAACTTAAATGGTATTTTTTAAAATTATAGTTGATTTACACTGGTGTGCCAGTTTCTCTCATACTATCTTCTACCATGTTCTATCCCAAGAGATTGAATGAAATTCCCTGTGCTATATAAAGAATTGCATTACTTATCCAGTCTAAATGTAATAGTTTGTATCTACCAACCCCAAATTTTCTATCCATCCTACTCCCTCCCCTTTCCCCCTTGATACCCACAGGTCTGTTCTCTATGTCTGTGAATCTGTTTCTGCTTTGTAGATAGGTTCATTTGTGCCATATTTTAAATTCCATATGTAAGTGATATCACATAGTATTTATTGTTCTCTTTCTGACTCATCTCACTTAGTATGAGAATCACTGGTTGCATCCATGTTGCCGGAAATGGTATTACTTTGTTCTTATGGCGTAGTAGTTCTCCATTGTATATATGTAATGCGTTTTCTTAATCCATCCATCTGTCGATGGACATTTAGGTGATTTCCAGGTCTTGGCTACTGAATATGCTGCGGTGAACATAGGGGTGCATGTACCTTTTTAAATTATAGTTTTGTCTGATAGATCCCAGGAGTGGGATTGCTGAATCGTATGGTAGGCTAACTGGTAGTCCCTTTTCACAAATTAGTCATAGGTGATATTGCTAAATCTTTAAAGAAGTTATTACTTTTTTCTTTTCACAACCCTTAATTGACTGCCAATCAAAAAAAATGTTCAAAATCTTTACCATTTCCTATGAAGTCTGTGTGCACTTACCCCTGCTGTGTCTCTGACTTCATCTCTGCTCTGCATGGGCATCCTTATGGGAATATCACAAGTACATTCCTACACCCAGGCCTTGTATGATGCTTCTACTTTCTGCAAGAATCTCCCCTTAATTATGCTCCTGCTAACTCTCTTATAACTGCTCATTATATTCAAATGGTACTATTCTGTGATGGCTTCCTCAACAATCTTGTTCAGAATCTAACACTTTCTCATTTCAGAACTTTCTAACCCCTCCCTTGCTCTTTTGTGTGTGTGTGTTGGGGGGGGGGATAGAATTTAGCACTATCTGGCATAAAACACATTATACTTTGCGATATTGTCTATTGTCTTTCTCATAATACCAGAACATAACTTCTATGAGGACAATACAGTTTCAAAGTTTTATTCATTGCTTTGCTCCATCCACATAAATGTATCTAACACATAGTAAATGCTCTTTAAGTCTGAAAAGTTATCCTTCATTATATTTTATAATGGATATGCATGCATCTATCGATAAGCCATAATTTATCTAGCAATCTCTAAATTTGAGTACTTTTGCAAGTAAGAATAACATAGTCATGAAAATAATTATAAGTACATATATGTATACATATGTGTTGTCATGGAAATTATATGCATATGTACATAGATGATCTTATCTAATAACATTTATAGGTGCTTTTGTTTGTGTTATATAAAATTTGCAATTTTAAGCTAGTGTTCCGGATATTGATAAAACTTTAATAAAATAGAGACTAGTATTAAGAAATACTTGTTAAAGTAGCATCAAAATACCTCTTCCCATAATATTCATCAGAGAATTCCAAAGAACTCTTTTTAAATCTCTGGGATAGTGTGTGTAATATTTTCCAATGTTTTCTATATTGTTTTACAAACAACTTCTACTCTAGAATTTCAAGTTTTACGTGTGCATGTTGAATCATTGTACTATTCATTTGTGAGCCTGAAATGAGAACATACAGAATCTCAATGTGTTTAAATTATGCATCTATGTAATAAGAAATATATATAAACAGAAACAGATCATTTGTTTTACTATTCATTAATAAAGTAGGGATAACACTGCTTTTACTCTCTATTTTGATACAGTGTTGGAATTACTAATATAAGGTATGAATTTAGGAGTAAATTTGAGGTTAGAAAGTTGGAAAGATCAACAGTTTTATTTTTTCACATGTTTAGTTTGAAATGGATATTTAATTGAAACATTTTTTTCAGCAAAACATTAATTATAAATAAAAATCAGCTATATTTTTATTTTTACCTAAGATATAAGTAAAATAGGAAAATACATAAAGACCACAATAGCTGTTGTAGTTGGGTAGTAGGATGTCTTCTGATCTTTTGGATATAGTGCATTGTTCAGGTTTTTAACAATGAAACTTTGCTAATTTAAAAATCTTCAGGGAGTTCCCATCATGGCTCAGTGGAAACGAATCTGACTAGGAACCATGAGGTTGCAGGTTCGATCCCTGGCCTCGCTCAGTGGGTTAAAGATCTGGCGTTGCCATGAGCTGTGGTGTAGGTTGCAGAAACGGCTTGGATCTGACATTTCTGTGGCTCTGGCATAGGCCAGCAGCTACATCTCCGATGAGACCCCTAGCCTGGGAACTCCATATGCCACGGGTGCTGCCCTAAAAAGACAAAAAAAAAAAAAAAAAGACAAAAATAAATAAATAAATAAATAAATAAAAATAAAAATCTTCAAAGATGTTATAAAAAGAAATAATTATATTACTTTTATTTTTATTACTTATGCTGTGACATTTCAGTTGAGTTGACTGACACAAAAACAGCATTAAGAGTTTTATAAATATCTACTGTATGTGTTTTACTTGCACTGCTAACCCAGCTCCTTTTAAGCATGTCTTGTCATTGTCTAGTTGATATAATTCATAGGCTACACTTGGACTGATGAGTTCCAGCTATTCCAATATAAATTTCTCTTTATTTACGGGCTGTTTCTGGAGATGTGGGATAATTTGAGTATTTAATTTGGTGACTCAGTATGACCTATTTTATATTAATGTGTGAAAAATATAAGTGCTAGAATATGTGTACAAGAGAACATTTGTCTTTTAATTACATTTGGAAACATACCATTTCAGCGTCTTGTTTCAGCATAAGACATTTTTTAAGATGATATTACATATGTGTATATTCTTTTAAAAATCTAAGAAAGTATATTCCACTCACATAAAATATGGAAGACAGTAGGAATAAGTGAAAATAAATGTATTTCAGGATGCAAATATTTATATGATTACATTTTTCTTTGCTTAAAAATAATATATTCAAATCTATTGAGGGGAAAACTGCAATGTTATAGTTATAAGAAGCCCTTAATTCAAATACTGTTATTTGAATTAATAATGCACAAGCTCTAGAGAGATGTTTATCTAGTAGAGCCTCTCACATCAGGGTTTTTACCCCAAGTGATGCCCCAGGATCCCTAATTCTTGCTCAGCCACCCAACCCTGGAGTAATTCATTACATCAACTTTGAATGTTAATATAACAATCACAGTTACCTCAGGTATTTGGGCTATTAGTTAATTGAATTGATATATTTGAACATGTTTTGTATAAAGGAAAATTCTAAACAACTGCTAAGTATACAGAGAAATTAGGCAGCAATCATATGTAATCCTGTGCTTTTTCAGTTGTTTTGCCATAGAAACATAATGCAAAGGAAAATTTATATAGAACTCCAGCTCATAAAACTAGAAATAATGGAGATATTTTCAGTAAGTCAAGGACTAAATTGAATTGAGGAGCCATGTGTTTCAAATGCAAAGTCTATTCTTTATTCTAATGCCAATTCTTTATTCTACTGCCAATGTTAAGGCATCTCTATACAAATCCAGTAGATGGGACAAGTGAATTTGAGTTCTGCAGTTCTGTTTATATCATGACTTTACAAATTAATTACTATAATTACTGTCTTAAAATTTTAATATTATGAGGTATCATCATAAAGATAAAACTATAGTCAGTAAATTATTTACAGGGGAAAAAAAGCTTCACTGAGGCAATGCTTTGTCAGTGAGTTTATTTGCATCTTAGACAATATGATGATTCTCTAAAATGGTTAACATGATCAAGGATTTTTCCTTCAGATATATATTTCTAATATCCAGAAGTCTTTATCAGTGTCACTAAAATATAAATATATTATTATCCTTAAAAATAATTAAATCTGTGTGATGCTAATAAGTAATTTTACATCTTTTCTGTGACTGTGAAAACATTTTTTTTATTTGATACCCAAAAGTTTAATATACATGACAACTAAATCAATAAACTTTCCTCATTTTAACAGTTAGATTTAAGGATATTTGGTGTTTCAGAAAAAGAGTTTTAGCAACTGAAAATATGAAAAATATTCAACAAAATAGCAGAAGAAAATCTCCCTGTAATAAAGGGCTACACATATTTCAAACACAAAGATACATCATGTACTTGGAAAATTATTTCAAGAATAGAAAATAAGTTGCATACTGGTTATGTTATAAGCTTCAGTGATTAAAAAATAAAGAATTATTTTATGGAAACAATATTTTTAAAAGAAAAATTCAGCATGCAATTAGACCATGTAACCATTAGCATTCATTTACAGAAAAAAAAATGTGTTAATGAGAGAGGGATTTATGACCTAAAATTATAGCCAAATAATATATTCAATTATTAAACATTTAAAATAGCAGTTCTTTACAAGCATAAAATAAATGAGGGAGATGGGAACTTTCCTTCTTTAGAAAAAAAGTGATGAATTGCACATATCCTAGAGATAAATGCAGATGTGGCAATCAAGTGGTTGACAATGAACTGTACACACACTATGTAAGAACAGAAAAAACAAAAAATAAACATAAAATGTTGAGTTACACAACTTAAATATGATAAACTTTAAAAATATGTGAGAAGTATTGAGAAAATAAGGAACATATGGAAGGAAGCATAAATGCATTAATCTTTTGCTTAGCATGGAATCAGACATTCAAGTTGCATAATTCAAGAGAGAGGAGAAATATATAATTTCATATGTGGTCATGTTACATGGTATATTTCAGTCTCCCCAAATCTTATGAATAACAGCAGAGCGGATCTGTCAGAAAAAGCTAAAACAAGAAAGACATGCTAGGTGACATTTTAAATAAAACTGAATGCCAGGTAATCTCCACAAACCTCATGATTCAATTGCACAATTAAATTGTCCAAAACCCCACAATACTGGTCTTATAAAAGATAGAATGATGTATATGTAATAGAGCAAATAGTGAAACAGGGCTATTCACTTACCTGCAAGCTTTAGAAATGTTTTAAATGAAAAAAAAAAAAAAAGTGATATCTGAAAGGAGAGGACCCTAGGAAGAAACCTGCATGGATAGGCCTGAAAAGTTGAAATCATAAAAGAAAAATCTTCACATGCTGTGAATTTCAAGTAAGTTTGAAATCCTGTATATGGAGAAGGTGGAACAAAGAGGACCAAAAAAAGTCTCAAGCCCTTTAAAACTATGAAATATCCAGTAAGGCTGAAAAGGTAATGGCAAACAACTAGAATAATTAACTAAATTGCAGGATGTTGAGGAGAAAAGAAAGAAAAGGTAAAGGAGTAACAGAAGAAGACCCCAGAATAAGTAGATCACAGAAAGCTCTGTAAGTAAAAGCCAACATCTGACATTCAAGGCACTGTCAAGAAAGGAATCTCCAAGAGAGAACAAAAGGCAAGAAGCAGGAAATCTCTCTAAACCATTTTAGTCCTTAGACTCAGAAGGGCTGTATTTTGAGGAGGCAGCCCTCAAGCCATGAAGCTGAGAAAGCTATCTTAACCCAGCTCCCCACATAAAGTTTCTAGTACTCCATCAAGAGTAAACTTGTTTAAATATAGAGAACATAAACAGATTCTGTAGTCAACAAGTATAGAACAAGATAAACCATGAAAATGAATATCCTAACATAGAGACAGACAAAAAGAGTGATAATTTAAAAAACACACAAAATGGAGGAAAACTCTAACATTATATTTTAGCTAATATTTATTTCTTAGTTTAATATTTTAAAATAATTTTATATTTACAAAAAAAATGCAAAATATTACAGAGAGCTCCTGTATACTTACATCTAGCTTGTCTTAATTGACCTATGGTCTTATTAAGATGTTAATATTATCAAAACCAAGATATTAAATTGGGAACAATATCACTAACTGAATGGCAAACTTTATTCAAATTTGCCAGTTTTCCATTGTCTTTTATCTATTTCAGGATACTATCAAGGATCCAGTTGCATTTGGTTATCATATCACCTTAGATGGTGAATAATATTTCCTTGACATTAATGACCCTGTAACTTTGAAGACTAGTTTTGAGATATTTTGTTAAATGCATGTAGAGTTTGCCTAGTATTTCCTCATGATTAAATTGAAATTATGTATCTTTGGAAAGTGATGTGTCCTCAGTGCATCCTACTGGGGTACATAATGTAGCTATGATTTATTATTTGTGGTGGTAATCTTGATTATTTCAATAAAGTAGTGTCTGCTAGGTTTCTTTATTGTAAAAATATGATAGTCCCTTTGTATTTAATAAATATCTTAAGGAAGACATTTTGAGATTATGCAAATATCTTATTTATTCTCTGAGTTTTTCTCAATTTTAGTATCCACTGGTGTTAAAATAGCATCCTATTCCCTCTTGCATTCTACCTTTTGCTATTTACTTCCTGAAGGTAACCAGTCTCATTATTTATGGGTTATCTTTCATGTGACTTTTGTACAAGTGAGTGGATCTTTGTATATTTTCTTTTCTTTTTTTTCTTTCTTTCTTTCTTTCTTTCTTTCTTTCTTTCTTTCTTTCTTTCTTTCTTTCTTTCTTTCTTTTTTTTTTTTTCTTTTTAGGCCTGCACCTGTGGCATATGGAAATTCCCAGCCCTGAGGTCCAATCAGAGCTACAGCTGCCGGCCACAGCCACAGCCACTTCAGATCTGAGCCTCATCTGCACCCTACACCACAGCTCGTGGCAACACCGCATCCTTAACTACTAAGTGAGGCCAAGGATTCAATCTGGAACATCATGGTTCCTAGTTGGATTAGTTTCTGCTGCATCACAACAGGAACTCCCCATGTATATCTTCTTATATCTCCTTATTTCTTACATGAAGTGTAGCACTCTATATATATTCTTTTGCGATTTGCTTTTTTTGACCTTACAGTATATCTTAAAAATCATCAGTTCACCTCTCTCATTCTTTCTTATAAATGCATAATACTCCTTTGTGCAAGCATTTGTAAGTTATTCAAATATCGCATATATGTGGGCATTTAGGTTGTTTCTAATATTTTGTAGCTACTGACATGCTGCAAGGAATGATGTAAATACATATGTTTTATTGTAGTTGGAGGTATGTTTTCAGGGTAGATTTTTTTAAAGTGGAATTTCTGCCTCAAAAGGTAAGCACATAGGTAGTTTTGTTAGATTTTACTAAGATCTCCTCCAGGAAAGTTATGTGAGTAGAGTTTCTGTTCTCACCAGCAATGAGTGGAAGTGCTTGTTTCCTTACAGATTCATCAGAAGTGTTGTCACTCCTTGTCATTTCAAATAGTCTGATAGATAACAGTGGTATATGAGTGTTATTTTAATTGGCGTTTCCCTAATTATGAGTAGAAAATTGAATATCAGAAGATGTACACAGAAAACATGCAATAGTGGGACAGAGATAATTCTAGTCTAAAGGCTGCTTTCACTCAATCTAATTAAGCTTAAAAACAGATCTTTTTTCCCAAGTAATTGAGCTATGTCCCAAAATAAGGTTCACGAATTTTTACAAGGGCACAAAAATATCCACTACCTAACAAAATAAAACTCATTATGTTTATCAATAAAAATTACCAGGAAGGCACAGTAGCAGAAAATATGGAATCTTAGGATAAGATGAGCTAATAGAAATAGACCCAGAGAAGATATAAATGATAGAATTAGAGACACAAATATTAATGTCAGATTTAATATTATGGTGAATAAAATACAAGTTGTAGACATATTGCAATGAGTGGTGGTTATTACTAGGTTTAAAATTGTGTTTTTTATTGTTTTCTTACATATCTATCTGTAGTTATCAAAGCTATAATAATCATTTAGTTTTTTACTTTTTACTTTTTATTTTAAATAAAATATGCTAATGTATGTTTATTATTAAAGTTTATCAAGACATATTTCAATTTGTTAATCTATATATACACTAAATATATAGATTTAAACATAGGATTGCAGGTATTAAATATATATATTTAAACCATAGGATTACAAGTATGTATTCCTGGAATACCATAAATTTTAGGAAATTGTATGGAACACATTCACATTCCTTTGTGAACTAAGAATAACCTTAATACAGAAATAACTGAATTTTGAGGAATCTATTTTATTACTGTTCGATGAGTAGATAAATATATTATCATTACACTTGTCACTTTGATTGACAGTGGTTGTTTTATTATGTTTGGAAAAGTTAAATATTACTGTTTGGTAATGCATTGTGATCCAGTATCTGTGCCACTGACTTCCCAGATACCAGTATGATCAAATGGAATCAAATCCAATATATTCTTTGGTGCCTACTTTTCTATATCTTTCACTTTTTTACCGAAATTATTGGTACATAGTTTTCTTTCAGATTATCCTTGTATAATCTATTGATGAGAAAATTTACCAAATGGCATTTATCAGAGCTTTTCAGGTGGATTATAAATGACTTACTTGCAACTCGTTTCACTGAAGAATGTAATGAGGAGTTCCCGTCGTGGCGCAGTGGTTAACGAATCCGACTAGGAACCATGAGGTTGCGGGTTCGGTCCCTGCCCTTGCTCAGTGGGTTAACGATCTGGCGTTGCCGTGAGCTGTGGTGTAGGTTGCAGACACGGCTCGGATCCTGCGTTGCTGTGGCTCTGGCGTAGGCCGGCGGCTGTAGCTCCGATTCGACCCCTAGCCTGGGAACCTCCATGTGCCGCGGAAGCGGCCCAAAGAAATAGCAAAAAAAAAAAAAAAAAAAAAAAGAATGTAATGAAAAGTTTCTGTCCATACTGAATAATACTGGAATTTAAACAGAAAAGAGATTTCCATGAAAACACCACCACTATGATCGAAATGTGAAGTTCATTAAGTTTTGACAACTTCTCAACTGTTAATATGGTGGCTTAATAGGGTAACTTGCTTTTATATGCTGCTGTGTTAAAAGGGCAAAAGGGTACTAGAGTTTTGAAAGGCTGACATTTTTGAGAAAATTTGTAAGAAATTTTCTAAATGAAGTGTTTTGATTTTGACTTATAAGTCATTTTGTCCTAACATAGCACATACTATTCCTTTCATTATTACCAGCTAGTATTTAAAATTTCATCAAAACTCATGGTAGCTTGGAGTCTTTTCCTTAACTCACTACCTGAACCATAAGGTTTTTTTGTAATTGTATTCTTATTCAAACAGTGGCTCTTAAGGGGATAAATTCAGGTTATAGAAATGTTTCCATGCACACCAAAAATACTCATTATACCAGAAATTTAGGTCTTAGGAAATGGATTGTCTCTCATTAAAACTGGTTTGCTGGGAAAAATGGTTGATCTGTATTTTTAGTTCTTTTTGTTTAAGTAAATTGAATGAACTTTCAAATATATATACATTTTTCATATATATATATATATATACATATATATATATGAAAACCCTGGAAAAAAGAAAGAAAAGTAAATCAGTTGAGATACATTCGTTGTTCATGATCAAAAGACCCAATATTATTAAATGTCAATTCTTAAATTGATTTAAAGATCCAGTGTTATCCCAATTAAGTCTCAGCAAGTTATTTTGTAGATAACAATAAACTAATTTATTTTTTTATAATATGAAATGCTAAATGTTTTATTTTTTTATTTTTAAATTACTCAATGAATTTTATTACATTTATAGTTGTATAACAATCATCACAACCAAATTTTAAAGCATTTCCATCCCTAACCCTCAGTGTATCCCCCTACCCCCAAACCTCTCTCATTTGGAAACCGTAAGTTTTTCAAAGTCTGTGAGTCAGTATCTGTTCTGCAAAGAAGTTCATTTTGTCCTTTTTTTTTTTATATTCCACATGTAAGTGACAGCATTTGATGTTGGTGTCTCACTGTCTGACTGACTTCATTTAGTATGATAATTTCTAGGTCCATCCATGTTGCTGCAAATGCCGTCATTTATTTCCTTTTAATGGATGTGTACTATTCCATTGTGTACATGTACCACATCTTCTTTATCCACTCCTCTGTTGATGGACATTTAAGTTGTTTCCGTGTCTTGGCCATTGTATGTAGTGCTTCAATGAGCACTAGCATAGGCCAAACACTCTCCAACATAAACAACAGCAATGTCTTCTCAGATCCACCTCCTAGAGTAATGACAATAAAAACAAAAATAAGCAAATGGGACTTAATTAAGCTCAAAAGTTTCTTCACAGCAATGGAAACCCTAAACAAAATGAAAAGACAACCCACAGAATGGGAGAAAATCTTTGCAAGCAAAGCAACTGACAAGGGATTAATCGCCAGAATTTATAAACACCTTCTGCAGCTCCATACCAAAAAAATGAACAACCCCATCAAAAAATGGGCAGAAGATCTAAGCAGACAGTTCTCCAAAGACATACAGATGGCCAAGAAACACTTGAAATGTTGTTCAACATGTCTAATTGTTAGAGAAATGCAAATCAAAACCACTCTGAGATACCACCGTACACCAGCCAGAATGGCCATCATCCAAAAGTCTACAAACAATAAGTGCTGGAGAGGGTGTGGAGAAAAAGGAACCCTATTACACTGTTGGTGGGAATGTAATTTGGTGCCACCACTGTGCAAAACAAACTCATTTTAAACATTGAGTTGTCTAGACAGTACTGTTGAAGAACATATTGACGAAATCACATTTCCTAATTTTGCCATTTGTGATAAAGCTATAATAGAGCATGCTATTTTAAAATGACTAGACACATGGATAGATGGAATAGAACAGAGAGTCCACAAAAAGACCTAGGCAAATACAGCTTGACCTTGTTCAAAGTAATAAAGACACATTAACACAGAAAAGATAGACTAGTAGGCTTTAGCTGTCACCAACAAATAATGAAGGTATAATTTGGTGACCACCAGGAAATAAATAAATCATGCACCTTTCACTTTAGATATAAATTCACTGAAGATCTTTATTTGCCTTAAATATAAAATAACAAAACTACAAAATTTATAGTGGGAAATTTAGGAGAAAATCTACATGATTTAAAAGTTGATTAGTTTTCATATGCAACACGAAATTACAATCCATGAAAAATAATATGGACTTTATTCAATTTTAGCTGTTTACTCTGTAAAGGACAGTGTTCAAGGAATAGAAAGACAGACCCTTGACTAGGAAAATATATTTTCAAGACATATCTAAAGAAAGACTTCCATGAAAAATATTCAAAGAATTAATAAAACTTCACGATAAGAAAACCCTCAAATTAAAAAGTAAAATAGGAGTTCCCATTGTGGCTTAGTGGTAACAAAGTCGACTGGTATCCTTGAGAACATGGGCTTTATCCCTGGTCTTGCTCAGTGGGTTAAGGATCCAATGTTGCTGTGAACTGTGGTGTAGGTCACAGACGCAGCTCCGCCCCTGCTTTGCTGTGGTCTAGGCTGCAGCTGCAGCTCCAACTCAAACCCTATCCTGGGAATTTTGGTATGCTGCAGGTGTGGCCCTAAAAGACAAAGTAAAATAAATAGGTCAGTAAGAGTAGAAACCTTACCAAATGTTTTATACACACACACACACACACACACACTAACATGTATACATATATAAATTCCTCAACATTGGGGGATTAGGAAAACAATATGCATTGTACATTAGGGAAAAGCAAATTAAAATACTAATGAGATACCCTGCTCATATATTAGAATAGCTAAATACCAAAAACTGACAATACCAATTAATTTTTGTTAAGAATGTGGGACAACAGAAAATCTCATTCATTGCTGATAGGTGGGACCTCCATATGTCGCGGGAGCAGCCCAAGAAATGGCAAAAAGACAAAAAAAAAAAAAAAAGTACAATCTCTTGAGAGGACATCTGGCCAGATTCTTAAGCTAAGCATAGTGTTACTATAGGTGCAGCAGTTGTGCCCTGGTGTATTTACCCCACTGGTGTGAAAACACACAAAGAAATTAAAAAAAAAAAAAAACCCAACAACTGAGCACATATGTAGAAGTCAGTTTTATTAGAAATGGGCAAAACCTAGAAGAAACCAAGATGTCCTTCAATAGCTGAATGACAAGCAAGTGAGGTACAGTATGTGGAGATGTTTGAGTTGCACATGGTCTGCAGGCACAGGGTGGGAAACAGGAATTCAGACAAGGGCTAGAGGAGCAGTTGATGAAAACATATGTTGCTTAGATAGACTGGAGGCACATAGAATGCTGACAGTTGTAGGCTGAAGCACAGGGATAGACACACTCTGAAGGGACAGAAAGGATCCAAAAAAGTTTTAAAAAAACTGGTTTACTTTTCTCAGTTTATTAGCTTAACAAATAAACATTTTTGTTTATACTTCAGTTTTTTGTGTATAATAGTGCATCAATTAAAAATTGAAGATTTCTCATTGTCAATTTAATACTTAGTACATAGTTTTTATATTTATATATATTCTATAGGGTTGTCACATGTCAGCAACTTAGAACACCCCCAAATTATGGATATATAAATTTGAAAGCACTGCCAAAAGTAAAATTACAGTGAAAATGCTTCTTTTAAAAAGTAAAATTTATTGATATAGGATGATTTATTTTAAAATTGTTGTACTTTGTGTCAAGCATTAGTCTGAATGTTCATACTATGAAAAGATCTCTGCTTTTATATCAATAGATGTATGGAAGAATTATTTTAATGCTATGGAATAAGTGGGTCTATAATTCATAGTATACTTGCAATTACAAAATCATTTGAGATTCTATTAAATATAATGTCATGAAACTGTACAGTAGTTCTCAAGTAGATGTAATAGCATTTCTACTCACTGGAAACATTATTGATTTATTTCCTCAAGACTATTAAAAAACAAGTTTGATTAAATATCTTGTTCTCTTAAAGTCAGGTTTATATATTCCCATTGGCATGGCCATTTTGGATTCAAACATTATTTTTGCCATTTCAGACAAGCTCTAGGTAATCTAGCTCACAAATCCAATTGAAGGGCATTTTCATAAGGATAAACAAATAGAAGGCTGTTCACTCAATAATTGTTTATTTTCTTAAAAGTATTTATATAATTCTAATTTATTTTAATAAATGTTGAAATGCATACTTACTTTGTGAGATCCTTTGGTTATAAATTCCTTATCCTACTTGTGGTTTTGTGCATGTGTGTGCATGCCTTTGCACACATTTGGATTTGGATTTCATCACATTCTCTCTAAGGCTTTTTTAAAAATAACTTCTAAGACCGTTTATAGAATGGATTTGAATATGGGCCAAAGGTCTTCTGATGATGAGTTAATTATAGGACTGTAGAAACTATTTTGATACTTTACAGTTTCAGGTGTGAAACATTGTATGATATTGTCCACTTAATAAATTTGCTTTAGTATTTATAGTCTGCAAATGAAGTATTTTACTCAGTAGATAGGTATCTTTGCTATTTTGTTTACTTAAAATTTTGAGACAAAGCTTTTTATGTGTGCATAATTTCTTTTATTGTAGAATGAAGATCTTCATTTTGATAAAAAGGACATGACTGCCTCTTTAATATTAAAATAATATGAACTTTTCATTTTTTTCTTTGTATTAACAGCCTCTATCTTTTACTGAATAATATACATTACTTATGTAGTAAGATTGAATATATAATAATTTAAATAAAAATTTATGTTAATCTGAAATGATCCTGAATATTTTTTCAAGCTCTGAAAGTTCAAAACTTTAAGAAGTTTTAAGTTTTAAACTTTAGCATCGATTTTTCCTTTTTTTTAAGTTTATGTGATTTTTATTTTTTCCATTATAATTGATTTACAGTGTTCTATCAATTTCTACTGTACAGCTGATTGACCCAGTCCTTTTCTCACATTATCCTCCATCATGTTCCTTCACAAGTGACTAGCTATAGTTCCTTTTGTTATAGAGCAGGATCTCATTGCGTATTCACTCCAAATGCAATAGTTTGCATCTACTAACCCCAAACTTCCAGTCATCCCACTTCCTCCCTCCCCCTCCCCACAAGTCTGTCCTCCAAGTGCATGAGATTCTTTTCTGTAGAAAGTTTATTTTTGCCATATTTTAGATTCCAGATATAAGTGATAGCATATGGTGTTTGTCTTTTTCTCTCTGACTTACTTCACTTAGTATGAGAGTCTCTGGTTCCATCCATGTTTCTGCAAATGCCATTATTTTGTCCTTAGTGGTATACCACTGTGAAGTTATTTGTGAACTTGTTAATAATGTCCATTCTGACCAGTGTGAGGTGGTACCTCATAGTAGTTTTGATTTGCATTTCTCTAATAATTAGTGATGTTGGGCACTTTTTATTGTACCTCTTGGCCATCTGTATGTCTTCTTTGGAGAAATGTCTATTCAGGTCTTTTGCCCACTTTTCAATTAGGTTGTAGTTTTTTTGCTGCTGACTTGAGTTGTGTAAGTTGTTTTTATATTTTAGAGATTAAGCCCTTGTTGGTTGCATCATTTGACACTATTTTATCCCATTCCCTAGGTTGTCTTTTTTTATAGTTTCCTTTGCTGTGCAAAACCTTCTCAGTTTGATTAGGTCTCCTTGGTTTATTTTTGCTTTTATTTCTGTTGCTTTGGGAAACTGATCTAAGAAAGTATTTATACAGTTCATTTCAAAGAATATTTTGCCGATGTTCTCTATAGGAGTTTTATAGTGTCTCTTCTTGTCTTTAAGTCTTTTAAGCCATTTTGTGTTTATTTTTGTGCATGGTGTGAGAGTGTGTTCCAGTTTGACTTACATGTGGTTGTCCAGTTTTCCCAGAACCATTTGTTGAAAAGACTGTCTTTTTCCCATTTTATATTCTTGTCTCCTTTGTAGAAGATTAATTAACCATAGTTGTCTGGGTTATTTCAGGATTCTCTATTATGTTCCATTGGTCTGTATATATGTTTTGGTACCAGTACCACACTGGCTTGTTGATTACTGTGGTTTTGTAATATTATCTGAAGTCTGGGAGAGTTACACCTCCTGTGTGGTTTTTGTTCCTTATGATTGCTTTGGCATTCTGGGTCTTATGTGGTTCCATATAAATTTTTGGATTGCTTGTTCTAGTTCTGTGAAAAGTGTCATGGGTAACTAGACAGGGATTGCATTGAATCTGTAGATTATTTTGGATAGTATGGCTGTTTTCACAATATTAATTTTTTAAACCCAGGAGCATGGACTATCTTTCCATTTCTTTGAATCCTCTTTAATTTCCTTGATTAATGTTTTAAAGTTCTCAGAATTTAAGTCTTTAACCTCCCTGGTCAAGTTTATTCCTAGATATTTAATTTTGGGGAGTGTGATTTTAAAAGGCATTGTAATCTTTTTTTTTTTTTTTTTTTTTTTTTTTGTCTTTTTGCCATTTCTTGGGCCGCTCCCATGGCATATGGAGATTCCCAGGCTAGGGGTCGAATTGGAGCTGTAGCCACTGGCCTATGCCAGAGCCACAGCAACGCCGGATCTGAGCCATGTCTGCAAACTACACTACAGCTCACGGCAACGCCAGATCCTTAACCCACTGAGCAAGTCCAGGGATTGAACCCGCAGTGTCATAGTTCTCAGTTGGATTTTCTAACCACTGTGCCACGATGGGAACTCCAGGCATTGTATTTTTATATTCCTTTTCTAATATTTCATTGTTAATGTACAGTAATGCAACCAATTTCTGAATGTTAATCTTGGATCCTGCCACTTTGCTGAATCTGTTGATCAGTTCAAGTAGTTTTTGTGTGGAGTCCTTAGGGTTTTTTATATATAGTATCATGTCATCTGCATACCGTGATAATTTTACCTCTTCTCTTCTGATTTGGATTCCTTTTATTTCTTTTGTTTGTCTGATTGATGTGGCTAGGTCTTCCAGTACAATGTTGAACAAAAGTGGTGGGAGTGGGCATCCTTGTCTTGTTCCAGATTTTAGTAGGAAAGCTTTCAGCTTTTCTTCATTGAGTATTATGTTTGCTGTGTGTTTGTCATAAATGGCTGTTATTATGTTGAGCTAAAAACATCTATTTTTCTGATGTTACTTTTGCATTCTGTGTATTTGCATTTTTACTTGTGTTCCAAGAACATGTTATGTCTGAATTTTTAAAGATTTCATTTTATTAACACTTCATTATAGAATAAGATGAAAAAATTACATTAAATTAGAAATAATATAAAGGAGAAGCTTAAATGTATATCTAAATTATACCATAATATATAGCAATGTCACTTATACTTTTTGTTCCAGTATCACAATTTTAAACATGATATAATGGGAAAATAAGTGCCAATGAAGTAAGCATGTGACTTTGACAAGCAAAAAGACTAAGGGAAATAATTGACATTTGACTCACTTGATTTTTTTTCCTTCAGTTTTGAAAAAAAAATGTGAATTTTGTAAGTCTGTATCAATTTATATTTCTATTTTTCAAAAGAGTTATTTTTTGTTTAATTTGACTATAACTTTAGGATAATTTCATGTGTATATACATTTAATCACTTTAAGTTTTTAGTCCATGAACTTTCAGGAACAAAGTTAATTGTTCTGAACTAAAATTCTTGATTTTACATCAAAATCCAAATGTTACTACAGTATGATGGTCCTAAATGAAATCTTTTTTTCCAGCACAAATTGCAATTTCAAGATAAATAATGTTGAGATTCCACAAACCAATAAAAGGGCTTCTCTTTGTGAAAATTTAGGCTCCAAATGCAGAAGAAATATAATGGCAGCAAGACTATAGAATGCATTAACCATTGTTAAAAGTACGATTTTTTTCCATGGGGCAAGGAGCCTGGGACTTATGTTAAGGTATGTTCCCTCTATACCCACTTTGGTAAGAGTTTTTATCATGAATGGATATTGGACTTTGTCAGAGGGTTTTTCTGCATCTATTGAGATGATCATGTGGTTTTTGTTTTTTGTTTTTTTTTTTTTTTGTTAGTGTGGTGTATGATGTTGATTGATTTGTGTGTGTTGAACCATCCTTGGGAATCTGTGATGAATCCCACCTGGTCGTGGTGTATGGTCTTTTTTATATGTTGCTGTATTCGGATGGCTAAAATTTTGTTGAGAATTTTTGCATCTATATTCATCAAAGATATTGGCCTATAGTTTTCTCTTTTGGTGGTATCTCTGGTTTTGGAATTAGGGTGATAGCATCATTATAGAATGTCTTTGGGAGTGTTCCTTCTTCTTCAACCTTTTGAAAAAGTTTAAGGAGGATGGGTCTAAGTACCTCTTTGTATGTTTGGTAGAAATTGTCTGTGAAGCCTCTGGTCCTAGACTTTTATTTGTAGGAGTGTTTTTATGACATATTCCATTTCATTTCTAGTGATCAGTATGCTCAGTTGATCTATTTCTTCTTGATTCAGTTTTGGCAGGCTGTAAGTCTCTAGAAAGTTGTCCATTTCTTCTAGGTTGTCAAATATGTTCGCATACAATTGTTGATAGTATTCTCTCATAGTTTCTTGTATTTCTCTTATCGATTGTGACTTCTTTTTCATTTCTTATTTTGTTTATTTGGGTTTTTTATCTCCTCTTCTTGGTGAGTCTAGCCAGAGGTTTTTCAATTTTGTTTACCTTCTCAAAGAACCAGTTCTTGGTTTGATTGATTTCATCTGTTGTTTTTTGAATCTCTATTTTATTGATTTCCTCTCTGATCTTTATGATTTCCTTCCTTATGCTGACTTTAGGTTTTATTTTTTCTTCTTTTATGAGGAAGGCCTGTATTGCTATGAATTTTCCTCTAGAGCACTGCTTCTGTGGCATGCCATAGATTTTGAATGGTTGTGTCTTCATTATCATTTGTGTCTAGGTATTTTTTAATTTCCTTCTTGATTTCCTCATTGACCCATAGGTTTTTTAGTAGCATGTTGTTTAGTCTCCATGTAGTCAATTTTTTCTCATTTCTTTTCCCGTGGTTGGTTTCTAGTTTAATGCCATTGTGGTCATAGAAGATACTTGAAATAATTTCTATACTCTTAAATTTGTTAAGGTTAGCTTTTGTGCCCCAGTATGTGATCAATTCTTGAGAATGTTCCATGTGCACTTGATAAGAATGTATATTATGATTTTTTTGGATGTAATGTCCTGAAAAAGTCAATTAAGTCTAACTTTTCTGTTGTGTCATTTAGTATCTCTGTTGCCTTTTTGATTTTCTGTCTAGAGGATCTGTCCATTGATGTAAGCAGGGTGTTAAAGTCTCCTGCTATGATTGTATTCCCATCAATTTTTTCCTTTTACGTCTGTTAGTATTTGTTGTATGTGTTTGGGTGCTCCTATATTAGGTGCATATATATTGACAATTGTAATATCCTTTTCTTAAATAGTGTCCTTCTTTGTCTTTCCTTATGGCCTTCGTTTTAAAGTCTATTTTGTCTGATGAGTATTGCAACTCCTGCTTTCCTGTCTTGTCCATTGGCATGAAATATCTTTTTCTGTCTCCTCACTTTCAATCTATAGGTGTCCTTTGCCCTAAGGTGAGTTTCTTATAGACAGCAGATTGAAGGTTTTTTCTTTTTTATCCAATCTGCCACTCTGTGTCTTTTGATTGGAGCATTCAGTCCATTGACATTTAAGGTAAGTATTGATAGATATGTATTTACTGCCTTGTTTTCCAGTTGATTCTATGTTTCTCTTCTTTTTTGGTTTGGGTAGTTTCCATTTATTTTATGCTTGATTCCTTTTCAGTTTTTGTGAATGTAATGTTCGGTTTTGATTTGTGGTTTCCCTGTTTTTTAAGTGTGTTAACCTCTTCCTATATCTCTTTGGTTTAGCCTGATAGTCATATAGGGTCAAACACATCATTAAAATAAAAAAGAATCTATATTTTCTTACTTTCCTTCCCAACATTGTGTGATTTTGATGTCTTCTTTTTAACATCTTCATGTTGAGATCTGCATGCTGGCTTATTTAAGTGATTGCTTTCCCATTGTGGTTTCCTCCATCCTAATTCTTCTTACTTTTTTTTTTTTCTTTTAAATTTAGAGAAGCCCTTTCAGTTTTTCTTTTAGAATGGGTTTAGTATTGCTCTGTTCTTTTAGCCTTTGTTTGTTGGGGAAATTCTTTATTTTCAATTCTATTTTAAATGATATTCTTGCTGTATAGAGTATTCTAGGTTGCAATTTTTTTTTCCCTTCAGCACTTTAAATATACCTTGCCACTCCCTGCTGGCCTGTGGTGTTTTGGTAGAGAAATCAACTGATAGCCTTATGGGGGTTCCCTTATAAATAACGTTTTGGTTTTCTCTTGCTGCCTTTAGAATCCTCTTTAACTTTTGGCATTTTTATCATAACATGTCTTGGTGTGGGCCTGTTTGTGTTCAACTTGTTTGGGGCCCTCTGTGCTTCCTGTATCTTGATATCAGTATCCTTTGTATTTGGAAAGTTTTTAGCCATAATTTATTCAAATATATTTTCAATCCCCTTTTCTCTTTCTTTTCCTTCTGGAATTACTATTATTCATAGATTTGCCTGCTATATATTATCCCATAGATCTCTTATATTGCTTTCATGTTTTTTTTCACTTGGTTTTCTGTCTACTCTCCTGATTGGGTGATTTCCATTATTCTGTCTTCCATGTTGCTAATTCATTCCTCTGTGTTATTCATCCTGCTCTTTATTCCTTTAGCTCAGCTTGCATTCTCTGCAAATGAATTTTCTAATTTTTCTTGGCTCCTCATATTTTCTAGTTCCTTTCTAAAGGAATCTGCAGTACTGTTCATATCCTTTCTAAATTCCTTCAGTATTTTTTTTTTTGTACATTTTTTTTTTTGTCATTTCTTGGGCTGCTCCCATGGCATATGGAGGTTCCCAGGCCAGGGGTCGAATCGGAGCTGTAGCTGCCAGCCTATGCCAGAGCCACAGCAACACGGGATCCGAGCCACATCTGCGACCTACACCACAGCTCACAGCAACGCCGGATTGTTAACCCACTGAGCAAAGGCAGGTATCGAACCCACAGCCTCACGGTTCCTAGTCGGATTCGTTAACCACTGCGCCATGATGGGAACTCCTCCTTCAGTATTTTCAATAACTCCCTTTTAACTCACTGTCTGTCAGGCTGCAGAGGTCTGTTTCATTGTTGACTGCATTAGATGAAATCTCCTATAGCTTTAACTGGGAATGGTTTCTGAGCTTCTTCATCTTGCTTGTGTTTTTCTTTCTCTGTGAGTTTGGGGAAGCCAAAATGAAGGCTTATAAGGCTACTTCTGTAAAATGGCGCCTTTGTATTTTTGATGGGGTTCCTATTTATTTTTGGTCTGGGAATTTGAATATTTGCTTTCTCTTGCTTCAGTGTGAGCAGGCTGTTATCCCCAGGATGCTCAGTATGTTTTCAGGGAGAAGGAGGCAATGGGTAGGGCCAGCAGTGAGTGCCTGGTTATTGGGCTCTCAATAGCCCAAGGACCTGCAGGAAGGTTGCACAGGCTACACCTATTTTCAGGACCCTGTGTAATGATCTCTAGGCAGATCTACAAGGTGACCAGAGCATTTGGCAGCCCCATTCACCTCAAGGGCACCACAGAGGAGGGCCCTATGACCTAACACCATCTGTAGTGGCCATAGGGTTTGTGAGTTCCCAGGGGAGTGAGAGCAACAACTTGTGTTTGACTACAATGTCCTCCTCTGAGGTGATTGGAACCACAGGTTATGCCTGTTTAGGGACCCCTATTGGTAGCAGCCCACAACCGCCACTGGAGTCAGTGATAACTGCTGTGGTTTTCCCCTGCCACAGGTAGACCTTGCATGAAGCAACCTATCTCACTTAGCCCACATAGGAGGTGCTACACAGGCTACTCCTAGTTGCAGGATCCTGGGAAGTGACAGAAATCAGGCGTGTGGGTACTTCTTGGAGCGTTTGGCAGGGGCAGCAGCGGGGCAGGTGTGTTCCCAGGGGTGTAAGAGCACCAACAGGTGGTGTTCGGTCACATTGCCCTCCTCTTTGGTGCCATTGAGGTGAATGGGACTGTAAGTGGTGTCTGTTCACAGACCCCTAGTGGTGGCTAGCCACTCCTACAGCTGGAGCCAGAGATAACTGCCGTAGTTTGCCCCTGACTCCTGTAGACCATGCAGGAACCACCTCCTCCTGCTTAGCCCCCACAGAAGATGCTGCACAAGCTGCTCCTAGTTGCAGGTTCCTGAGAATGGACAGTGATCAAGCATCTGGGTACTGCCCAGAGCATTTGGCAGTGGCAGCAGCAGAGCAGGTGTGCTCACAGGGGAGCAAGAGCAACAACAGGGTGGTGTTCCATTGCAGTGTCCTTCTCTGTAGTGTCCTCTGAGGTGGTTGGGGCTGCAAGTGATTTTTGTTCAGGTATCCCCAGTGGCAGCGGGCCACCCCACCTCTAGAATCTGAGATAGATAACTGCAGCAGTTTGCCTGTACCACCTGCAGGCAACACAAGAAGCACCCTGTCCCACTTAGCCCACACATCAGGTGCTGCACCAGCTACTCCTAGTTGTAGGGCCTTGGGAAGGGACAGTGACCAAGTGTCTGGGCACCACCCAGAATGTTTGGCAGTGGCAGTGGCAGGCCACGTGTGTTTTCAGGGGAGTGAGAGCAACAGTGTATGTTGCTTGGTTGCAGGGCCCTCTTTTTTGCTTTTTTTTGCCAAGCCCCGAGGTGACTGGGGTCGCAGGTGGATCCCACTCACTGGCCCCCAGTGGTGGCAAGAAATGCCTCCCTCTGGACTCTGAGACAACCACCAGGGTCTGTCCCTGCCACCTGTAGGTCATGCAAGAGGCACCACATCGCACTTAGCCCCCTAATGCCTTTAGCCCACACAAGAGATGCCTGGCCACAGATAGCCTGAACAAGAAGCATCCAGTCTCCTCTACATGAGCAAGACGCTTCTTGCCACCGCCACCCCATCCTGTGAGAACCTGTGGGTGCACATGAGCCTGCTCTGGTGCTGGGAGTTCCCTGTGGCAGTCCGCCCCTCCTCCTCTCGCCCTCCCCAGCAGTGGCACCTTGCCTGTCATGCAGGTCCGGACCTCCTCCCAGGTTCCCCCTGCTTTGGTGTTCCACTCCCTAGCCCATAGCATACTGCTCCCCCTCCCATGGTGCACTGCTTCTTAGCCCCTTTAGGCTGTCTCCACACCGCCAACCCCAGTTTTCTTCCCAGGACTGACATCAGGAACCTAAGTCTCAGAGCACAGTCCCCACCTGAGCAGCTCAAGCTATGATGTCTGGGCTGGTGGTTCAGATGATCTTTGCAGCTCTCACTCTGCTTTGCCATTCTCTGTCCAGCTGCTGCACTTTTCTCGGCAACTTGAGGTCCCTCAGACTCAGTTGATCTTTCCGTCTGTTAGTGGCTTCCCAGGGTATGGGTTCCTTTTCTCCTTCACAGCTCCCTCTCTGGAATGCTAGTGCAGTCCTGATTCCTGTTCTCTCTCTCTCTCTTTTTTTCTTTTGTTCTACCCAGTTATGTCAAGAGCTTCTTGCTCTTTTTGGAGGTTTAAGTTCTTATGCCAGTATTTAGTGGATGTTCTGTACAAGTCGTTTTACATGTTGATGTTTTTTTTGATGTGTTTGTGGGAGAAGCTAACCGTGACCTCTTATTCCTCTGCCATCTTACTCTACCCTCCCATCATTGGTTCTTAAGCTTACCCACGTGTAAGAATAATGTGAGATATTTCAAACTACCCACACCCCTTCTTAAAAACTGGTTTGTTTTCAGTGAACCCGAGTGAGACCTAGAAGTATTTTCAGACTCATTGTGTGATTTTATGATTAGCCAGGGTACAGAGCCACAGATTCCATCTCTAACAAAAATATCATTATTAGTTAAAGTGATTTTAAACTTGAATATTTGTAATCTTGATTGAAAGCAGAGTACTTATAATAGCACCCTACCTTGGGCTTTCAAGTATTTATAATATTCTTCTATTTTTATTTCATTAAATATAATCTGTCATTCATTCATTTAAACATGATTCTGAAACACATTACAAATTTCACAAAGCTTGCATTTTCTAAATACCAACACACTAAATATGCCATTCATTTCTTAAAATAGTATGTTTACTTAAAATTTACTTGTTGCATTGAGTCAGTTGAACTTAAAAATGTAATTATTAGTTACTCAGCAACAATAGGAAGATTTTTACCATGTCTAAAGAAATATTTCAACAGTGATTTCAAAAGACCGGTATTTTCTTTAGGTTTTAAGCACAAGCTTTTCCTTTGTTCTCTTTCTTTTTCTTTCTTTTCTTTCTTTCTTTCTTTTTTTTTTTTGTCTGTGTATTTGAGGTTTAAATTAAAAAAAAAATCCTATGATTATCTTTAAAGCTTCTTTCTCAAAGTAATTAATCCTTTTTCTTAGGAAATTACCAAGGTAAATTAAGAATATCATAATTGAAGTTTTCTCATGTAAATGAAATGTGCTGAGAGACTGTGTTGGAAAATTACTATTTTAAAAAACAATCAAATTAAGTCCTATACCCCAGAGTTTCAGAAATGTATATGTCACTTAAATTTTTTCTATGATGACCATTGCATTTTTCTAACTAGAAGATTACCTATTCTTGCCTCAGATAATTTGTGCAGTGTATTATTAGTCTATTTTGTTAAAAGTAAGAATTACTGATGTTTATCTCATGGTGCATAATCAAATAAAATTTTGATTATGAAATTGATATTTATATCAGTAAATATTGTATAACCATATTTACTAAGCATTTCTCTTTCAAAAACTTTTCTAGAACTTACTAGTAAGTTCAGTTTTTATATCTGAGAAAATACATCTTGGATTTTAGAATTAGATTTAGTCTTTATGGTAAGTCAGTTTACCTGACAAATCTCAATAGCAAATGCTAATATTAAAATATTAGAAATTTTCTTATATATGTAAACTTCAAACTACAGGAAAATAGACCCTACTAGAAATACAAGTGAGACTTACAACAACGTGGCCAATTTCTCTATTTTGGTAGCAAGATAGATGGGCTACAAATTTGGGCTTTATCACTCATCAGTGAGTAGGTGATTAATAGCTATACCCATAATGAAATAGTAGACAAAAAAAAATATCAAGTGACACAAGGTTTTGAAGAGGAAGTTCATTTATCAGTACTACAGCAATTGGTAGGGGAAAAAGTGTATATTCTACCCTGAGAATTTGTAACATAAGGGATATTCATCATGTTATTTTTCTTATGGATTATATGGTCTTCAATTACCAAATTAAAAATTATGTTATTTTCTGGCCAGTGATGCTTTGGGGGTTATTCAGAGGAAATACAAAATCATTCTAGAGCAGCAGTTAGAAAATTTTCCTCTGTAAAGGGCTAGAGAGTAAATATTTTAGATCTTGGTCATTGTAAAGAGTAACATATAGCAGAATATTAGCAAAAAGATAGAAAATATGAGAAGACAAAAGACATGGAGGATAAAACTTGAAAAAATCAAGGAACATCTAATATAAGTTCCTGAATAGAGAGAATGGAAACTATGAAATAACAATGACTTGCTTCTACTTCTGGGAAGGATGGAGTAGTTGGATGACCCATATCCCCAGTGTAATGACAAGAAAAAACTGAATTAATTTTAAAAATCATATTTTTAGAATATCAGAGAACTTTGGAAACAATGATGAATAAATACAGTGCATGCTCAAAAGAGGCACAATATTAATACATGTGAACAGGTGGTTGTCTAAAACATTTGCTATGTAGAAGCAAAAATATGGAATAAAACAAATTCTGAAAAACACTCAAATAGCTATAAAATGAGAAGGGAATCAATATTCAGACATTATTAGGTATTGTGTGTTAAAAGGAATAAACTAGTGGTATTGATCCACTTTAAGTCAAGAATATTTGTACGGGAATGAAAAGCAATTATTCGGTCAATCTAGTGAAAGTCAGAGGAAGAGCAAAGTCATGGGAAAGATGTGGCGACAATTAGAGAAGATGGATATCAGGGAGGACCGTTAACTCGGAATTGGGTGCATGTTCCTATCCAATACATGTGAACTTTTATCCTGATGGAATCCTCAGGTGAAGAGACAGAAAGTAAAGCCTTTAATTGACATAAAATAAATAGTCAGAGACTTATTTATACTAAGCCAGAGTATTCAAAGCTATTGGAGTGTATTGAAGGATTAAAGCAAGAATGAACTAGAATATCTGAGAATACCTTTAGACTGTGATTATCTTGGTGTTCCAGCTATTTTCAAATTTTGAGGTGGAGTTAAAGTGGTCTGGGATTGGTAATGCCTACAAAAGCGTAGCTTCTGGACGAAATTACCTCCACAGTAGATCCCAAAGCATTATTAGAAATTGTTTACACTAATTGTGTGAACTTGGCCAAGTCATTCATTCTCTGAGATTCTCAGTTTCCTCAACTGTAAAGTGAATGTAAAAGTGACTACCTTGTAGGTATGTATTGAGAATTAAGTTAATTAATTTTGTAAATCATTTAGAACTGAGCCTGACACAAGCGTATGCAGTATAGTGTGTATGTGTGTCTGTTGCTTTCCTATGTGCATGCTCAAATCATGCATACATGAGAGAAAGAGAACAATAAACATGCTGTCAAGGATAACAAATCAACAAAAGAGAAATAGAATATAACTTTAAATTACAGAATTATTAAATAGACTGACCTTAAAGAAAAGTAAAGTTTAACCACATTTAAAGGAACAAAATACAACCTTGAAGATGCAGGTAGGAAAATATAAAAGTGAACTTGAAATATTTTAAAAAAGAAACATTGATTACAAAATAACATAAAACTGCTAGAAAATAAGCCAAGGGAAATAGCAAGAAAGAAAATGAGAGAAAATATTGTTGAGTTAAAAGACAAGTTAAAAGATAGAATAGGAGATAGAGTTCAAAGGACAAAGGCAATAACTAAGGAGATAATGGATGATACTTTTTAAAGTACTGATGAAAGACAAATATAAACAGATTTAAGGAGGCCAACAAATTCCCAAAATAATTGAATTGCAGAAAACAGAAGAGAAAAATCTTAAAAACTGTGTGAAAATAAGAAAGATTCACTCTAAAGAAGCAGCAAAAAGGCTGATAGCTAATTTCTCACAAGAAAAAAAAAAAGTGAAATCACAGTAAGACGTGTAAAAATTTAGTGAACAGAAATCTCTGTTAAATAGAGTTTGGAGACCAGAAGGAGGCTCTCTTGTGCTGTGACAGCAACAGAGCCCAATAGGAAAAAGAAAGACTGATGTTTTTTCCTGGCAAGGACTTAGACAATAAAAAACATGTATATGGATTCTTTTACCATAGGCCATACAACTTCCTTTTCTCTTTTATAAAAATGGGTCTTGCTTCGTGGGGGGCTTGCATGTGGCTAACCATGGTTGTAGCCCCAAAATTTCAGTTCTTATAAACTCATATTTTCTGGATAAACATCTAACAGTTCATTTATTTCAGGTCAGCAGTTGAAATGAGAACTGCAACATGTTTAAAAAATGCAGAATTCCATATTTATTAAAATATATTCCAATAGTGAAAGTAATATAAATATTTAAGATAAATCAAGACTGATAATGAGGTGTAAATATAACTTAAATAAATAAAATTCTAGAGGATGTAATTCAAATTGAAGGAAAATAACCTTCATGTTTTAAGCAAAAATTTACCTCTTAAGTACTTTGCATAACACATAAAATTAAGTTGCAGTTTTTTAAAATTGGTTCCTTTATAAATGGGGTTAAATTTCTTACATAATTCTAGAAGACGACATAGGTATTTATTAACATTAGAGTTAAATATGTGTTTAATTTCTAGATCTACCAGTAAAAGATAGAAATTGAAATGTAATTTCCAAACTAAGAAAAACAGATAATAGAAATAAAAATGAATGGATGAAAACAGAGAACTAATTTCATCAAGCTGGATAGATATAACTTAACAGATTTAACACACCTACACATACATATACACACACATACACATAATTTAATTTATATAAATAGATAAATATCTTGCATGAGTCATCCAAAGGCATCAGACTTGAAGGTGGAGGAACAAAATCTCAGTATATTCTGTCCAAAATTAATAAATTTGAGGTACAGTAAAACAAACAATAAAACAATAGAAAAGTTGTAACATGGGAATGCCAGCCAAAAGAGAGCTGACATAACCATATTCGTATAACCAAAAATAATCTTATACAGCAGGCTGTAAAGCACAGAATTTTACCTAGTATTCTGTAATATCTATGTGGGAAAAGAATCTGAGAGAGAATGAATATGTGTATATGTATGACTGGGTCACTTTGCTTTTACAACAGAAATTTTCACAACCTTGTAAATTACCTATACTTCATTAAAACTTAAAAAAAAAAAGTCTTGGAGTTCCCATCGTGGTGCAGTGGTTAACGAATCTAACTAGGAACCATGAGGTTGCGGGTTCAATCCCTGGCCTTGCTCAATGGGTTAAGGATCCGGTGTTGCCGTGAGCTGTGGTGTAGGTTGCAGACTTGCAGACGTGGCTCAGATCCCGTGTTGCTGTGGCGTAGGCCAGTGGCTACAGCTCCGATTCAACCCCTAGCCTGGGAACCTCCATATGCCACAGGAGCGGCCCAAGAAATGGCAAAAAGACAAAAAAAAAAGTCTTGGAGGCAAAATGATTATTAGAGATAATGATAAAGAATTATACCAACGTCTTAAAATACATAAGGTAAAAGTTTTTATATTTCAAGGAAATTATAGTCACAATAGAACATTTTAACTTAATTTCTCAGTCACTTATATAAGTAGGGGAGAAATATTAGTAGAAATGTGGGAAGATTTGGACTACCTTAAATGCATTTGATCTAACAGGCATATATAAAATACATAACTACTGCAGAATGACCTTCAATAACAAAAAGCATATAGTGGGTCTGCTTGTAATAATGGTGATGTAATATGCAAGGATTATATCCTCCCACAGATAACAGACATACACTTTGGACAGAATATAATAAGGACCAAAGACCAATAACAAGCTGATAGAGACTAAAGGAGAGTTAAACTAAAAAAGGAGAAATGCATGAGATGAAAACATGCACTGATACCGCTTTTGACCTCCCCTTCTTTTGATACCAATACCTCTTTACCAATGTACTTCTCCTGGGCTTCTAATCACAGATTTTTCTCTCTGGTAAAAAGGATGAGGACATCATCTAAGGCCAATTGAATTCTCTTCCAGAAATGCACATCTTTAAAGGAAGCACACAAGACTAGAAAGGAATGAGAGCTCAATTTTGTGATTCCTGTGTCCATGAGAAAAGCTCACTAGTTTTGCTACTGATGCCTAATTCTTCTTTGGCTCCTTTCCTTTTCATGACTTTGTTTTTCATTGTGTTATTCAATTCTGTAAGCTTACCAGTGTGTTTCATATATGTATATATTTATTTATCAGATATATATATACACACACATATATGTATTTGCTTCAATTAGAGTGGATTTCTATTTTCTGCAAATAACTTCAATAACAAAAAGAAAAGAGCTTAGAGTATATTCCATATGTTGTTCCTAATGGAACGCATCAATAATAATAACTGTATTAGTAAACATAAATAAAAATGTCTATAGGATGGAATACAAAAACAGTGCAAAAAGGAAATGGAAAAACACCCTTAAAAATCAGTGCTAATTATGACTCTGAAAGTAATCTGCTTACAATTCCAGATTTTGTTAGAGAACAGTTAGAAACCCATTTCAGTAGCTTGCAAGAAGTGGCTTGTATGAAACAGGAAGAAACAGGGGAAAATGCAAATGAAGAATGAGCAGACTTTTCTTCTGCACCTTCCTTACCTCTCTCAGACTTAATATCATTGAAAAGACTTACACCCTGACTCTGGATTAGGCTTTAGCTTAAGGGAATCTTGTGGCTGCTTTAATTTTGTATCCAGAACACTGATACTTTCTCCATATTAGCATTAAGGCTGTTTCACTTTATCATTTGTGTATTATTTGGAGTATTACTTTAATTTCCTTTTAGAACTTTTGTATTACAATTTGGCTAACTGACAAAGACGATTAATTTTTTTTTTACCTTTTTTTTATTACTCAAATGAATTTATCACATCTGTAGTTGTATAATGATCATAACAATCTGATTTCACAGGATTTCCATCCCACAGCCCAAGCACATCCCCCCACCCCCCAAAACTGTCTCCTCTGGAGACCGTATGTTTTTCAATGTCTGTGCATCAGCATCTGTTCTGCAAAGAAGTTCAGTCTGTCCTTTTTTCAGATTCCACATGTCAGTGGAAGCATTTGATGTTGGTGTCTCATTGTATGACTGACTTCACTTAGCATGATAGTTTCTAGGTCCATCCATGTTGCAAAAAATGCTGGTATTTCATTCTTTTTAATGGCTGAGTAATATTCCATTGTGTGTATGTACCACCTCTTCTTGATCCACTCCTCTGTCAATTTAGGTTGTTTCCATGTTTTGGCTATTGTAAATAGTGCTGCAATGAACATTGGAGTACATGTGTCTTTGTGAGTCATGGTTTTCTCTGGATAGATGCCCAGGAGTTGGATTGCTGGATCAAATGGTAGTTGTATGTTTCTGAGGTATCTCCATACTGTTTTCCACAGTGGTTGCACTGATTTACAATCCCGCTGACAGTGTACTAGCGTTCCTTTTTCTCCACACCCTCTCCAGCACTTCTTGTTTGTAGACTTTTGGATGATGGCCATTCTGGCTGTTGTAAGGTGGTACCTCATCATGGTTTTGATTTGCATCTCTCTGAGTGACGTTGAACATCTTTTCATGTGTTTTTTGGCCATCTGTATGTCTTCTTTGGAGAATTGTCTGTTTAGATCTTCTGCCCATTTTTTGATGGGGTTGTTTGTTTTTGGTTTTTTTTTTTTGGTACTGAGCTGCAGAAGTTGTTTACAAATTTTGGAGATTAATCCCTTGTCAGTTGCTTTGTTTCCAAAGATTTTCTCCCATTCTGTGGGTTGTCTTTTCATTTTGTTTAAGGTTTCCTTTGCTGTGCAGAAACTTTTAAGTTTGATTAGGTCCCTTTTGTTTATTTTTGTTTTTATTGTCAATATTCTAAGAGGTGGGTCTGAGAAGATGTTGCTCTTGTTTATGTCAGAGAGTGTTTGGCCTATGTTTTCCTCTAAGAGTTTTATAGCGTCAGGTTTTATATCTAGGTCTTTAATCCATTTGGAGTTTATTTTTGTGTATGATGTTAGGGAGTGTTCTAATTTCATTCTTTTCCATGTGGCTGTCCAGTTTTTCCAGCACCACTTATTGAACAAACTGTCCTTTCTTCATTGTATGTCCTTGCCTCCTTTGTCATAGATGAGTTGGCTGTAGGTGCGTGGGTTGAATTCTGGGCTTTCTATCCTGTTCCACTGATTGATATTTCTGTCTTTGTGCCAGTATCATGCGGTTTTGATGATTGTTACTTTGTAGTATAGTCTTAAGTCTGAGACCTGATTCCTCCAGCTCCATTTTTCCTTTTTCAGGATGTCTTCGGCTAGTCTGGGTCTGTTGTGCTTCCAAACAAACTTTAAAATATTTTGTTCAAATTCTGTGAAAAATGTCCTTGTTAATTTGCTAGGGATTGCATTGAATCTGTAGATTGCCTTAGGTAGTACAGTCATTTTGATAATATTAACTCTTCCAATCCAAGAGCATGGTATGTCTTTCAATCTATTTGTGTCATCTTTGATTTCTTTCATCAGTGACTTACAGTTTTCAGAGTACAGGTCTTTTGTCTCTTTAGGTGGGTTTCTCCCAAGTATTTTATTCTTTTGGATGCAATGGTAAACAGGATTACTTCCCTAATTTCTTTTTCTGCTCTTTCATTGTTAGTGTATAGAAATACCATCGATTTCTGAGTATGAATTTTGTATCCTGTGACTTTGCCAAATTCATTGATGAGCTCTAACAGTTTCCTGGTAGAGTCTTTAGGATTCTCTAGGCATAGTATCATGTCATCTGCAAATAGTGATAGTTTTACTTTTTCCTTTCCAATTTGGATTCCTTTTATTTCTTTTACTTCTCTGATTGCTCTGGCTAGGACTTCCAGAACTATGTTGAAGAGTAGTGGCGAGAGCGGACATCCTTGTCTTGTTCCTGATCTCAGAGGGAATTCTTTCAGCTTTTCACCATTGAGAATGATGTTCGCTGTGGGTTTGTCATATATGGCCTTTTATCATGTTGAGGTAGGTACCCGTTATGCCCACTTTCTGAAGGGTTTTTATCAGAAATGGGTGTTGGATTTTGTCAAAGACTTTTTCCGCATCTATTGAGAGGATCATATGGTTTTTATTCTTCAGTGTGTTAATGTAGTGTATTACACTGATTGATTTGCAGATATTGAAGAACCCTTGCATCCCTGGGATAAATCCCACGTGATCATGATGTACAATCCTTTTAATGTATTGTTGGATGTGGTTTGCTAGCATTTTGTTGAGGATTTTTGCATCGATGGTCATCAGTGAAATTGGCCATTAGCTTTCTTTTTTTGTGGTATCTTTGTCTGGTTTTGGTATCAGGGTGATGGGGGCCTCATAGAATGAGTTTCAGAGAATCCCTTCCTCTGCAATTTTTTGGAATAGTTTCAGAAGGATAGGCGTTAGCTCCTCTCTAAATGTTTGATAGCATTTGCCTGTGAAGCCATCTGGTCCTGGACTTTTGGTTGTTGGAAGTTTTTTAATCATAGTTTCAATTTCAGTTCTTGTAATTGGTCCATTCATGTTTTCTATTTCATCTTGGTTTAGTATTGGAAGATTGTACTTTTCTAAGAATTTGTCCATTTCTTCTAGGTTTTCCGTTTTATTGGCATATAGTTGCATATAGTAGTCTCTTATGATCCTTTGTATTTCTGTGATGTCCGTTGTAACTTCTCCTTTTTCATTTCTAATTTTATCAATTTGAGTCCTCTCTCTTTTTTGCTTGATAAATCTGGCTAGGGGTTTATCAATTTTGTTGATTGTTTCAAAGAACCAGCTTTTCATTTGCTTGATCATTTCTATGGTTTTCTTCATTTCTATTTCATTGATTTCTGCTCTAATCTTTGTGATTTCTTTCTTTCTACTAACTTTCAGTCTTGTCTGTTCTCTCTCAAGCTGCTTTAGATGTAACGTTAGCTTGTTTATTTGGGCTTGTTCTTGTTTCCTGAGGTGGGCTTGTATTGCTCTAAACTTCCCTCTTAGAAGAGCTTTTGCTGCATCCCATAGGTTTTGGAGTGTCGTATCTTTGTTGTCATTTGCTTCTAGGTATTTTTTAACTTACTCTTTGATTTCTTCAGTGATCCATTGGTTGTTTTGTATCCATTCAGCCAGTCTATGTCTTTTGGTTGGGGCATTTAGTCCATTAACATTTAAGGTAATTATTTATATGTATGTTCTTATTGCCATTTTAGTAATTACTTTGGATTTGTTTTTGTTGCTCTTTTTTCCTTCCTTCTTCTCTTGTTCTTTTCTGCCTATAGAAGTTGCTTTAGTATTTGTTGTAAGGCTGGTTTAGTGTTGCTGAATTCTCTCAGCTTTTGCTTATCTGTGAAGGTTTTGATTTCTCCTTCAAATCTGAATGAGAGTCTTGCTAGGTAGAGTAGTCTTGGTTGGAGGTTTTTTCCTTTCATCGTGTTAAGTATATCATGCCACTCCCTTCTGGCCTGCAGAGTTTCTGTTGAAAAATCTGCCAATAACCTTATCAGGGTTCCCTTGTATGTTATTGGTTTCTTTTCCCTAGTTGCTTTCAAGATTTTCTCTTTGTCTTTAATTTTGTTTAGTTTGATTAATATGTGTCTCGGTGTGTTCCTCCTTGGGTTTATTTTATGTGGTACTCATTGTGCTTCCTGGATTTGAGTGAGTGATTCCTTCCCCATGTTAGGGAAGTTTTCAGCTGTTATCTCTTGGAATATTTTTTCTGTCCCCTTCTCTCTCTCTCTTCTCCTTCTGGCACCCCTATAATATGGATGTTGGTGCATTTAACGTTGTCCCAGAGTTCCCTGAGATTCTCTTCATTTCTTTTCAGTCTTCTTTCTCTTTTCTGTTCTGCATCCGTAATTTCCACTAATCTGTCCTCCACCTCACTTATTCATTCTTCTGCCTCCTGTATTCTGCTGTTAGCTGCTTCTAGTGAATTTTTTATTTCAATTATTGTATTTTGCATCTCTTCTTGTTTAAATGTTATATCTTCTGTCTCTTTGGTCAGTGTTTCCTTTAAGTTATCCATCTTTGCCTCCAGTTTATTTCCAATGTCTTGCATCATCTTCAGCATCAACAGTCTAAAGTCTTTTTCCTGGAGGCTAAGAATCTTCTCATCACTTAGCTGATTTTCTGGGGTTTTTTATTTCTCCCTTATCTGAGTTATAGTTCTCTGTCATTTCACTTTTATAGGTTTTTGGTGTGGTGACCTTTTTGCAGATAGTAGAATTGTAGCCTCTCTTACTTCTGGTGTCTGCCCCCCTGTGGCTGATGTCGGTATGGGGAGCTTGCTGTAGGCTTCCTGATGAGAGGGACTGATGCCTGCCCACTGGTAGGTGGAGCCGGTTCTAATCCCTCTGGTGGGTGGGGCTTAATCTCTGGATGGGATTAGAGGCAGCTGTGTGCCTGAGGGGTCTTTAGGTAGCCTGTTTACTGAGGGGTGGGGCTGTGATCTCACCTGGATTGTTGTTTGCCCTGGGGCTTCTCAGCAGCTGACTGATGGGTGGGGCCAGATTTTCCCAAAATGGCCACCTCCAGAGAAAGGCAGGGCTGCTGAGTATTCCTGAGAGCTTTGCCCTCAGTGTCTGTCCCTCACAACAAGCCACATTCACCTCTGTTTTCCCATGATGTCCTCCAAGTACTGCAGTCAGGTTTGACTCAGATTCCCATGGAGACTTTGCTTTGCCCTGGGACCCAGTGCATGTAAAAGTCTGTCTGCACCTTTCAAGAATGAGGTCTCCGTTTCTCCCAGTCCTGTGGAGCTCCTGCACACAAGCCCCATTGGCTTTCAATGCAAGATTCTCCAGGGGCTCTTTCTAACCGTGCCAGATCCCCACACATGAGAGTTTGATGTGGGGCTCAGAACTCTCACTCCTGAAGGTGAGTCTCTGTGAACTAGTTAGTTTCCAATCTGTGGAGCTTCCCACCCCAGAGGTATGGGGTTGTTTATATCACGAAATTGCCCCTCCTACCTCTTTTTATGTCCTCCTCTTTTTCTTCTGGAGTGGGATGTCTTTTTTAAGATTTCCAGTACATTTGGGTGAAGAGTGTTCAGCTTTTAGTTGTAAATTTTGTTGTTTTTAGGAGAGAAGCTGAGCTCCAGTCCTTCTATTCCACCCTCTTAATCTCATCTCTGATTGAGGCTTATTTTTTGACTGTCAAATTTCAACAAACCTTCCTCACTAAACTGAATTATTTCTAGCTTTTAATTTAAAAGGAGAGATCTGTGACTTTTCCTTTCACTTGAACACTTAGGGGCCATTGTAGGTTTATTAATTGGCTTGATTTCATTATTTCAGTATTTTTGTGTATCATGGAATAGGGAAGTTTGAGGAAAGACAGGGGAGTGGTAGTCAGTGGAACAGTCAGAACGCATTAATCAATTAAATTTACCCTCTTTTATGTGCCTGATTTGCAAATGCCTCTAAATAATTACAAAAATAATATCAAAGATCATCATAACAAAATAATAATTAAAAAGTTTGAAATATTGTGAGAATTATCAAGTTGTCACTGAGACATGAAGTGATCAAACAGTGTTGAAATACAGTACCTCTAGACTTACTTAGGCCAGTATAGCATCAAACTTGTTTGTAAAAGGGTAATAGCTATGAAGCACAATAAAACGATGTATGCCTGTATTCAACTGGGTAAGGTAGATTCCTTTGTAACTTCTATCATGTTCATATTCTTTATTCCCTAAACTCTGGCTTAAATTGTAAATACCTCAAATGCATTTTACAAATATTAGTGAAACAAAGTGAAAATATCTCTACAAACCAAGGAAGGGATATAGGTAGTTACTTTATTTCTAATTTCCTTCACTACAACAGGTAGTAATTGATAGTTACCACACCTTTCCTCCACTAGCCACTTTGTTTGCTTTATCTACAGAGAGATTTTTTTTTTTTTTTTGGTTTTGATAAAAAGAAATATGCCTTTTTTTAAATTTCTGAAATATCAGAATGTTTGTGGAACTATTTTCCTTTGACTTCTAACATTTGAGTAATACTGCTAAAATATATAGAAATTGATCCACTGACACAACCCTCCCTTTAGAAAAATTGTAGGTAGACCATAAGGAAATTTTTATCTTGGTGTTTGTCAAGGTAGATAAACTGAGTATGGGAGAATAAAGAAATACAATTTATCCAACATTGTTAGGTTGGTGGTTCTTACAGTAATAAAGATCAGGAGATATAGGATAGGAACCCAGATAACGCATATTTGAAAGTATACAGGCTTTAAATGCCTGTGGATGGAACACAAAGATTTTCTGATTTCTTTTAGTGTCTAGATCCCAAGTAAATTCCTTAAGCATTCCAGCCCATCCCAGATAAGTTAATGGAAACCAAAGGAGAGGTTCCTATTAAAATATTTACAGAAAGAACAACACATGACTCTGTTGACTCCTTTGGGCTTAGAGTTCAAAATGTGAATCTGAATACTGAGTTTGTCTTCATAGTTGAGAGCATCCTTGTGAATCTGAGATCTCTCAAGCAACCACTTCTGTATAGAGTTCTAAAAACAATATAGAAAGATAGTATATGTGATACATAGTTTTTCTGATATATTTAATTACAATAAATAAAATTAAAACCATAAAGTAAGTTAAAAATAAATTCAGTTTAAAGTTTAAAAAGAAAGTTTCCTGGTGGCTTAGTGGGTGAAAGATCTGTCATTGTTACTGGTGTGATGCAGTGAGGCAGGTCTGCTTCCTGACCTAGGAACTTCTGCATGCTGCAGACATGGCCGGGTGAAAACACAGAGAGAGAGAGATTGTAACTAACTCCTCTGGATTATTATGTGATGAGAAAATGTGATAACCCCAAGACTGTTAGCCATGGAGCAGATTAGAAGTAATATGAATGACTACTTCTGTTACTTCCTAATGTGGAAATTTTCTTTGCAAACTCAGCTCTGGGGACTTTAGGGTTTATTCTATCTTTTGAATTTTGCCTTTCTGCTATGTTTAAATTAGTAGTATGCTTCTATTGGAAAATATACCATCTAGTCTATTAAAAAGTATATGCAGATTGGTTTAGGAAATGTTTTTAAAAAGATTAACAACTCTGCAGGGGAAAAAAAATGCTTTTAACTTTATTTCCACAACTACTCACTAATTGAAAATAGAACTTTGCTATATACTCCTACATGGCTCTGTTTATGATTTTGATGAAAATAGCAGTAACTAATATCCAGATCTCATATTAATTAGTGCATCTTCTTAGGAATAATGGAGTTTAAAATTAACTTAGAAGGAGTTTTTAAGAAGCAAATATGTAATTCAGTGGTGGTTTAGAACTAATCATTAGATAATAAACCATAGGAAATTCTATATTATAATTACTGTTAACATAATTTGTAGGACCATGTTTTTAGTATTAAATTTTAAAAATAGTATCTAAAATTTCATTAATTCTCTACAAAGCTAGTGTATCCATTAAAAAATCAAGCAAAATATTGACTCTTGAAGGTTTATAAAGAGAAATCACATTATACAGTACCTCTTCTTATAGAGTTGTAAACTATTTTCAGACTTTATCAGGTTCTAAATGAATAAGTGTATAGTAGAAAATATGAGGTTTTTCTAGTATGGGCAATATATGAAATTACTGTATTTGAAGAGATGACTAGAATACTCCTGCCCATTCAACTATGAACCATAGAATTCCTCTGAATTATAAATCAGATCCTCTATCAGCATTTCACTACCAGTTTCAACTGTACTGCTTTCAAATAAGTTAATCGTAGTTGTAGAACATGCTGCTTATGCCTGAGAACTAGTGACTTGAAGGTCCTGGCTGTACAGGGTCCACCTGATTGGATAACAGCTATAGGGATCAGATGTCATCTCTCCTGTAACATACCTTTCACATCAGTGTGTACTGCAGACAGCTGAGAAGTTTTGCTCTAAGCTGCAAATATACCTGACAAATAATACGTAAGGGTAGAAATGTCAAAATGCTTTTAAAATAGACAACAGATTTTCTGCTCTTAGCTTGTTTTATCGCTAAAAAAGATTTGCTCTTGTGGCACAGTGGGAATGAATACAACTAGTATCCATAGGATGTGTGTTCGATCCCTGGCTTCGCTCAGTGGGTCGAGGATCCAGTATTGCCATGAGCTGAGGTGTAAGTCACAGATGCGGCTCCAGTCCCGTGATGCTATGGTTGTAGCCTAGGCCAGCAGCTTTAACTCCAATTCAACCCTTAGCCTGGGAACATTCATATGCCTCAAGTGAAACCCTAAAAAAAAACCAAAAAACAAAAAAGGTTTCCGATTCTGTCCTAAAGAAGCAAGTGTTTCATATTACAGCTTTTTTCTTTTCTGGTAACAGTTGTATGATGCAGCATGCTTCATAATTCATATGTTGAAAGGAAATGGGAAATTTCTATTCCAATAATGAAATGCAGGTTCATCTTTTGAGCCTGATTAGGCCATAGTTAGTCACCTGTACACCGTGAATTATTATCAATCTGGAAGTAATGTATGAACTATTAGATGTTAAGTCTGGGTTCCTCTGGAAACTTTGAAGTATAAAATGGAAAGAACTTGCCATGATCATTTGACCAAAAAAGGGCTCATCTCTGTCCTTTGAGGTGGGGTGAGATTGCCCTTATTCACCAATGCTGTATGGGGAAAGAGTAGATACTTGCATAATACCAGAATTCCATTTAGAAGAAGAAAAGAGGAATGGACTGATGGTTAGGCAATTAACAGTGTTTATCCATTGCAAGATGAAAGACAATGTTTTATTTCTATTGTGATGGCTCAGAAGAAGAACATAGTGGGCTTTCCAATTTTGATTAGATTTTTGTGGGAAATGGATTAAAACAAAACAAAACAAAAACCCTCCTACAGTTTAATCTCTATCCATGTTTCTCTATACTAGATATCTCTTGGATTAGTTATTTTAAAAGTATATTTGACTTTCTTTTATAAAATTATCATTTTGCAATTTCAAACACATGCAGATAATGTGTTTTTCCCCAACAGAATTTTCCTTTTTTAAATCTAAAACTACTTTTCAAAAACAAAAAGTGACTTTCATAAACTTGTGTCTTATTAAATATGATGCCTTTATTAACATTATAGTTTCTAAACACAATTTAAAACATAAATATATATTTTTAAGAAGTTGGTAATATTGTTTCAACTTAACCTTGAAAAAGTAAAAAAAAAAAAAAAAAAAAAAAAAAATTGAGAGTCTCAGTCCTCTAGCAGGCAAAGGAGCTCAGAAACAGTAATCTTAGTGCTAGCCTGGCAGACACAATCTACACGGAACTTAATCAAAATAAGATTAAAAGTCCATAGCAATTTCCTTGAGTGGCCAGTCAGATGTCCCCCATTACAGTCACGAACCAGTCTGCCCCTGGGACCTATTTCAGAAATAAATTGGTTCGTAGATGAGCTGATGCAGAAGAAGGAAAAAAATAATGTTTTCTTGAGATTGTGCCCTAAATTGTATCAAGTAATACAGGAAACTTCAAAGTCTTTTTATTCTGAAATTTTTTCTTGCTTTATATCTTCTTAAGTGTATTAGTATCGTATTAACTAATAGTTTATGTGAACTTATTATTCAAATTCGTATTTAATAGGTGGCATTAAATAAGCAACAGTCACACTTTGGCAGTTGTTCAGAGGACACTATTCAGTTATTGGAAGAATTGCATAATTATTTTATTATTATGGCTTAGCAATCACAAACATTGCATAATATGGGAGATGCACCTCAAAAAGAAACTATCAATCTGAGGAAAACTTCCAGACACATTTCTTTTTTTTTTTTTTTTTTTTTTTATTATTTTCCCACTGTACAGCAAGGGGGTCAAGTTATCCTTACATGTATACATTGCAGTTACAGTTTTTTCCCCCACCCTTTCTTCTGTTGCAACATGAGTATCTAGACATAGTTCTCAATGCTATTCAGCAGGATCTCCTTATAAATCTATTCTAGGTTGTGTCTGATAAGCCCAAGCTCCCAATCCCTCCCACTCCCTCCCCCTCCCATCAGGCAACCACAAGTCTCTTCTCCAAGTCCATGATTTTCTTTTCTGAGGAGATGTTCATTTGTGCTGGATATTAGATTCCAGTTATAAGTGAGATCATATGGTATTTGTCTTTGTCTTTCTGGCTCATTTCACTTAGTATGAGATTCTCTAGTTCCATCCATGTTGCTGCAAATGGCATTATGTCATCCTTTTTTATGGCTGAGCAGTTTTCCATTGTGTATATATACCACTTCTTCCGAATCCAATCATCTGTTGATGGACATTTGGGTTGTTTCCATGTCCTGGCTATTGTGAATAGTGCTGCAATGAACATGCGGGTGCATGTGTCTCTTTTAAGTAGGGTTTTGTCCGGATAGGTGCCCAAGAGTGGGATTGCAGGGTCATATGGAAGTTCTATGTATAGATTTCTAAGGTATCTCCAAACTGTTCTCCATAGTGGCTGTACCAGTTGACATTCCCACCAACAGTGCAGGAGGGTTCCCTTTTCTCCACAGCCCCTCCAGCACTTGCCATTTGTGGATTTATTAATGAGGGCCATTCTGACTGGTGTGAGGTGGTATCTCATGGTAGTTTTGATTTGCATTTCTCTTATAACCAGCGATGTTGAGCATTTTTTCATGTGTTTGTTGGCCATCTGTATATCTTCTTTGGAGAAATGTCTATTCAGGTCTTTTGCCCATTTTTCCATTGGCTTTTTTGCTGTTGAGTTGTATAAGTTGTTTATATATTCTAGAGATTAAGCCCTTGTCAGTTGCATCATTTGAAACTATTTTCTCCCATTCTGTAAGTTGTCTTTTTGTTTTCTTTTGGGTTTCCTTTGCTGTGCAAAAGCTTTTCAGTTTGATGAGGTCCCATGGGTTTATTTTTGCTCTAATTTCTATTGCTTTGGGAGACTGACCTGAGAAAATATTCATGATGATGATGTCAGAGAGTGTTTTGCCTATGTTTTCTTCTAGGAGTTTGATGGTGTCCTGTCGTATATTTAAGTCTTTCAGCCATTTTGAGTTTATTTTTGTGCATGGTGTGAGGGTGTGTTCTAGTTTCATTGCTTTGCATGTTGCTGTCCAGGTTTCCCAGCAATGCTTGCTGAATAGACTTTCCTTTTCCCATTTGATGTTCTTGCCTCCCTTGTCAAAGATTAATTGACCATAGGTGTCAGGGTTTATTTCCGGGTTCTCTGTTCTGTTCCATTGGTCTGTCTGTCTGTTTTGGTACCAATACCACACTGTTTTGATGACTGTGGCTTTGTAGTATTTCTTGAAGTCTGGGAGAGTTATGCCTCCTGCTTGGTTTTTGTTTCTCAGGATTGCTTTGGCGATTCTGGGTCTTTTGTGGTTCTATATAAATGTTTGGATTGTTTGTTCTAGTTCCGTGAAAAATGTCATGGGTAATTTGATAGGGATTGCATTGAATCTGTAGATTGCTTTGGGTAGTATGGCCATTTTTACAATATTGATTTTTCCAATCCAGGAACATGGAATATCTTTCCATTTCTTTACATCTTCTTTGATTTCTTTAATTAAAGTTTTATAGTTCTCGGCATATAGGTCCTTTACCTCCTTGGTCAGGTGTATTCCGAGGTATTTGATTTTGTGAGGTACAATTTTAAAAGGTATCATTTTTTTGTATTCCTTTTCTAATATTTCATTGCTGGTATACAGAAATGCAACTGACTTCTGAATGTTAATCTTATATCCTGCTACTTTGCTGAATTTATTAATCAGTTCAAGTAGTTTTGGGTAGACACATTTCTTAAAGGGAGAGTAGATTATTTCTAAAAGTACTATATCACTGAAACTTCTTATCTAGATAGAGGTATCTCCCCCATTCTTGTTATTTAAAGTAATTGATCCAGATTTTTCATAGGGCAACTATCAATTTAAAAAGATGACTAACACCAAACTATATAAAATGATCTATGGATTTTTTGCATTACTTTTGCATTATTGCCACATTTGATTATCTCAAAAACTCGAATATCTCACGAAATTTTACAGACTATCATTACAATTTTATTGAAAAGAAAACTGTGGATATTAGAAGTTATAAGATGTTTTTCTCACGTGGATACAAGTATATGGTAACAAGTACCCTAAAACCCAGTTTTATCATTCCAAGTTTAAACAGCCTGGTACCTCATCAGATTGCCTCACCTTATCAGTGGCCTTTCTAAGGACTTTGTTTTCTTTAGACAGTGTTCTCAAATTCAGTTGTGCATGTAAATCACCATTGGTTTTTAATAAAAGATGGATGCTTTTGCCATGACCCCAGAGAGTCTGACTGTAAGTTCAGACTGGGAACCAATTGAAGGATGCAGGTCATGGGGAGTTCCCTCAATTGTGTATAGAAGAGTTGGCCATGAAGACTCAAGATGTCTCAAGAGTTCTCTGTCTTTTACTTTAGACTTTGGTCTAATTTGCACAGAAATGCCACTTTTGAATTTGAGTAAACACATGGAATTTTCCTGCTTTTATCTTTAAAGTAATTACAGCTTTTTTCTTAAACTAAGTTTGTTTTGTATAGATTCTATCCTGAAACATAATAAAGGGCCAGGTATAAGATCTCTATGGGAATTCCTCCTCCTAACCTCAATTATACCCTTTGCAATTTGACACAGAAATATCAGCGCCATTTAAATTTGCTACCTCAAAAAGATCCTTACATAAAGGAGTAATTTGTATAAGTTAGACTTTATTTGGGCAATATAGAAAATGTCAACAAGGAAATAAGTTGCTGAAGCTAATTTACCCAAATGACAATTTTACCTGAAATAATACATTTCCATCCACTGCAGAAATTAATGTTTAGTTCATTAAGTTCTAAGTTTAATGGTAGTAAATAAGTAGCAGAAATTGACCACACCTTCCCAACAATATTTTTTTGTAAAAGAGAAATTTCCTGCTTATGTTTACTATATAATTTTATATATCAGGCTAAGACATCTGGCTATTTCTATGCTTTCAGTGTTTAACAAATTCCTCATCTATACATTTTCCAACTGTCAAACATTTTAATTTCTTGACTAGAATATTTATTTATTTATTTATTTATTTATTTATTTAATTTATTTATTTAGTGTGTTTCCTAGGGCCGCACCCACGGCATATGGAGGGTCACAGGCTAGCAGTCTAATCAGAGCTGTAGAACATTTAATAAACATTTGTGCAAATAATTTTAGACCTCATTGTTTCATAAAGATCAATATTTTACTATTTCTATGTAAAAATGAATCTTTATTGACTCTCATATTCCAAATTTGAACATACTTCCTCATCATTTATTCTTACACTTTAATACTTGCCTTGGTTAAAGATATTTCATGATATCATCAAGATTCACTAGTACTTTTTCATCTTGTATTATTTTAATTTATTCATCCAAAAATAACTTTGAACTACTACTAAATGTAATTCAACCAACAGTATTTAGTGGGTGATTATTAGTGTACAAAGCACCATGGTAGATTTGTGAGGGATATAAAAACAAGTGTGACTGGTCCACATTCAAAATATCTGCAGTCAAATAGGGGGAAAGAAGCTCTGTTATAAAATATATATATATTAAAAGGACATACTAAAATACATTTTGACTGCCTTCAGCTCTCTTTGCTGAACTATGAAAGTTTAAGTAATTATTTTCACCTCACTCCATCTGATATTTTTTTTTATGCTTTTATTTTTCTTTTTGTGGGCCATCAGCACTATATAGTTGCACACACCTGGTGTGTCTGGTCTTCAGAGGCTAATCATCACATGATAGTATTTATGCTTTTTGGTCTGAGGATAGTGGGTGCTTTGGGGCAAAACTGAATGACTCTCCCTTAGCCAATCCAAAATTACAAGAAATCCAGACACAGAATGCCTGAGGTATCCTCAAATGAAGTTAGATTTTAATTGCATTGCATATCCTTTAGTACAATGTATAGATGCTCAAAGCAAGTACAATTGTTTCTGCTTGACTCTGTGACTTATGTTCATGGTGTTAGGTTTAAATATAGTTTTTGTAATGTCTGCTTCAGTGAGGAAATGAAAAAAAAAATTGACCCAGAACAACAACTTTCTGTAACAACCTATTGGAGATTGGTTTGTGAGGCAAAACAGGGATGCCAATACAGTACCAATTGAATGAATAAAGTTTTGTCAATTGGGCTTCCACTCATAAATGATTTAAGTTGTTTAGGTTAAAATATTTCATGTTAACATTAAATTAAAACCATGAACATATTAAGAAGTAATAAAAATATATTCAGAGAATAAATTTTTTCAAGGATATGTCTTAAAGATGCTATATCTCATGTATCATCATTATAAATAAAACATACTACATTCATGTCATATTTTAAACCATTAATACATAGTTTCAAATCATTTCTTATGTTAGTAGGCAATTTGTGTGTGGTAGCCTAATGTGGTAATAAGACCATAATTATTGGTTTCAGACAGGATTATGTTTTAATCTGGCTTTTGTAATGTGCCAGTTAAGTAAACTTGATTAAATTAAGTTGAATTTCAGATTTCATGCTTATAAAGTAGTAATAATATTGATTCCCCAAGAGTAGTATATTAACCATCTGTATGAAGTTCCTGGAAATATTAATCTATAAACAAAGTACTGTCATTAGGTATCATTCCTAGGCCTGGTGCTGAATATGCAGGATTTCTTTAAACGAAATCCATGGTATAATCTTTTCACTTATGGTAATGGGGTTTTTGTCAGTTTGTTTGAATTAGCAAGGATTACCGATTTGCCATAGCATAAAATACACATTTAGATTATAAACAAATCTTCCTTATATAATTTCAAATTGAGAAACATTCCCCTGCTACACTTCTTCAGTGCCAGAAAACCTACTTTTAACCAGCACAAAATAGAGTACGAGTTAACTGTGATCATGACAGAGACTCTATGGACGGCATAAGAGGAGGTGATACCATGTATCTGTCAAATGACTAAGAAATGCAATTTCATTCTCTTAAAGATATTTTTTTTTCTTACCCAATAGCATTGAATGAACACTAAGCCCTGACCAGTTTTCCACTTTTATGACTCTATCATTTCTCACAGAATTTCCCTCCCCCATAGTGTGAGGAGGTAAAACCCACTCCTACCATCTGTTCTCATCTCAAACCTCCAGTATTTTCCATCTTCCTCCCAACTCTGCTTATAGCACTTCTTATGATTTACTGATAAAAAAGCACTTAGAAGTTCCTAATGTTCCTTCCTATCCATGTATCTACCACCCTATTTGCCTCTGTACTCCCCATCCACACACACACTCTTTCTTCTCATGGCACATAAGCTCTTTAATGTAAAGCCAACCCTCACACCGTTGTGTTGGATAATATTCTCTCTTGCTCCATTAAAGACTTTTTCCATAAATTACTCTCTCTTTATTCTGAATTACAAATTTTACTCTCCTTTGACCCCATGTTACCCAGTAACACCCTTCAGATTTGTTTACAATTTTAAAAGATTAAACATGAAACAGAGAAACTATCACACAGATATATCAAGAGGCTGAAAAATAAATGTAAAATGAGAACGGTGGAAATCTCACACTTGCCCTTCAGAAATTACTACAGAATTTAACGTGTGTAAATATTAGATACACTAATCACATCAATTACTAGTTGTAAGTACACCTTTTCCTTCACCAGCAGCTGTCCTGAATCACCTATTAGTTGACTATTAACATCTCAAAGTAATATTCAAAGACACAGTTTGATAGGTTAAAATATTTTGTATTTACATCAAAATTTTCTTTTAGATAATAATTTCAAAAACATGTTAATATGAGGTTCTGAATAATTTATGTTCATTACATACCGTATTATTTAAGTTTACATTTACTTTTTCAGTAACCATTATGCACAAGTATTTCCTAAAATATACTTCTCAAATTGCTTTTGATTTCATTATCCATTTCATTATTTTGAAATTTTATATTACAAAATTATTATTTGCAGTTATTAAAGGTAGGCTCTTTCTAGATTTCTTTTAATCTATAGCTGTTGGTTTCTCTATGCAGATGTTCAAGCATAGACCTTTTAAAATTCACATTTTTGAAAAAAAAAGTATGACTACTCTCTAGTTCAGTTCTAAAAGACATTTGCCATAACAACAGCACAATCACTTTGTATTGAGTCTTAAACCTCTTAGCAACTAGCAACTAGAAGTTCGGAGACATTTTCTTCCTAATGTTTTATAAAAACATGAAACCATCTGAAATCGCAGAGTGATTTCCACTTCTATTTCTAGCTATGATTGTATAAAAATATTTTACTTTCAAGAGTAGCTCTTTGACTTTTTTAAGCTGTTTTTTTTTTTTTTTTTTTCCTCCTTTCTCCTTGGCTTAGAAATAGATTCTAATGTGGAATTTTAAGATCAAAGATCACCTCAGAGTTCCCTAGTGGCCTAGTAGTTAAGGATCTGGCATTCTGGAATTTTCACTGCTGTGGCACAGGTTCATTCTCTGGCCTGGGACTTTTCATATGGCATGGGCATAGCCAAAATTTTTTTTAAAAAAGATCATTTCCATTAAGTAACAAATGAATGTCCATTTCTAATATTTGGGTACATACATGATTTTTTTTAAATTTATTAATACTCTCTGTTGCCTGCATTTACCTCTTTACAAAAAGAAAAAAAATACTATTCTGAATAAGTCAGACTTTTCCACATCTTTGATAGAATACATTGGTCAAACAAAGCAATGGTAGATAGGCAAACTGTGATATAATTGGCCCCTTTGAGCACTCAATACAATTAATTGTCAAAAAAAGCATGCCCCACACCATCAGTCTCCTGTTTTTCCACTTAATTTCTCTCTGCTTCTTCTTGACCTCTGCTAAAATATTTATTTTTTTATAATATTTCCTTCAAGTCTGCATGTAAGGGACTTGCATGTCTCTATTTGCAGATAACATGACAAATGAAGAAAACCTTAAAGACTCCACCAACAACCTGTTAAAACTAATTTTTAAAACTAAAAATTCAGTAAATGTGGATAATATAAATCAATATATAGAAATCACTGGTATTTCACACTGACAACAGATGATTAGAGAAAGAAAACAGTCCCATTTACAGTAGAATCAAAAAGAGCAAAATACCTAGAAATAAATTTAACCAAGGAGGTGAAAATTTACACATTGAAAACTATATGACATTGATTAAAGTAATTAAGATACAAGTGAATAAAAAATATTCCATGCTCATGGATGGGCTGGAAGAATTAATTTTGTTAAAATGTGCATATTACCCAGAGGAATCTGTGGATTCAGTGTAATGCCTATCAACATTCCAATGGTATTTTTCACAGAAATAGGAAAAATAGTCCTAAATTTGTACACAATTAGAGAAGACCCCTAATAGCCAAATTTGCCACTGATCAATGTCTAGGGATAAAAATCTATATGTTTCTCTCTTTCACTCTTTCTTTCTCTCTTTCATTCTTTCTTTTCTCAGTACTGTTTTCCATAGTGGCTACACCAGTTTACATTCCCATTAAGGGTATACAGGGTCCTCATTTCTTCACATCCTCACCAACATTTTTTGTCTGTGGCCTTTTTGATGATAGCCGTTTTAACAGGTGTGAGGTGATATATCATTGTGATTTTGATTTGCATTTCCCTGATGATTAGTAATCATGCATGTGTTGGCCCTCTGTATGTCATCTTTGGGAAAACATTGATGTAGGTGTGATTCCCATTTTTAAAATAAGGTTTCTTTTTCCTTCTTTTTTTTCGGTATTGAGTTGTTTATATATTTTGAATATTAACCCCTTATTGGTCATATCATTTGCAAACATTTTCTCCATTTGGTGGGTTATATTTTCATTTTGTTGATGGTTTCCTTTGCTGTACAAAAGCTTTTAAGTTTAATTAGGTTGCACTCGGTTTGTTTGTGATTTTGTTTCTTTTACCTTAGGAGACAGAGCCGGAGACATATTTTTATGATTTATATCAAAGAGTGTTCTGCCTATGTTTTCTTCTAGGAGTTTGATGGTTTCCAGTCTTAGATTTGGGTCTTTAATCTATTTTGAGTTTCTTTTGTATATGGTGTAAGACTGATTTTTAAGAATTCTTTCTTTCTGCTTGCTCTTGTCAGAGGTCCCAGGATCTCTCAGCTTTGGCAGGCCGTAAGCAAGCAGTGTCTAGCCAGTGGAGAGTCCCATGGATGTGCAGCATATAGCAGCCAATAAATTGTTCCTTCTTCCCTTCTAGATTCTTTGGTTTGTCTAATAATTAGTTGGACATGAGACAGATTAACAAAAGAACAAAATTTAATTTTGTACATACAAGGGTCCCATAAAAATATGAGTCAAAAAATGACAAAAGCAGGAATGTTTTAGACAAACAATAAAGCTGTGAAGAATTGACAGGACTAAGAGGTTTGGGCTTAGTGTAATAAAGTGGTGAAGAAATAACAAGGTTTGTTTATTCAGCCTTCTCAGCTCTAGGTTCTCTGATTCTGGTACAAAGAATGCCCTCTCCCTTCCTAATACAGGGAAAGTACCCTCCAAATGGAATATTTATCTCCTGCTTTCAGAGGGACAAAGGAGAGTCAGAGTGTCCTTCTTGCCTTATCTGTTTCTCAGATACTTTTAATTCAAAATAATCAGTATTCCAAAGTGGAATATTTGGGGTTCTGTATTCTGAACCCCTACATCTGAAATTCAGACAGAATTGGCCTTTGAGCTCAACAGTAGGTAGTATACTAGAATAAAGCTAACTTTATCTTCTACATGTTCATCAGTTTTTCATTCATTCATAGATTTAAATTTGTATGTTGTGTGTGAACTGTTACAAGAGTTATGTTTTGGGTTAATGTTGTTCAATGAATATAAAGTTATACAAATGAATAAATTCTAGATATATGCTATACAATGCAGTGACTGTCATTAGCGGTATGTTGTTGTACACTTCAAAAGTTTGTTAAGAAGCTAGATTTTATTTATGTTAAGTATTCTTACCACAAACACATACACAGCAAAAGGACACAAGATAACTCCTGGAAGGATGAATATGTATTATCTTAACAGTGTGATAGTATCACAACTGTTTGCATACGCCCAAAGTCACAAAATTGTGTGCATTATATATGTGCACTTTTTGTAAGTCAAATATATTTCAATAAAGCTGTAAAAAAAAAAAAAGGCTCTAACAGTCATGCTATAAAATGCAGTAAGAAAATGTCGTATCTAAGTGTTGTAAATAGGGCAACTGATATGAAGAATTCTTTAATAAATCATCATACCATGAAAAGCATGAAGACACATTTTTTAAATTCACCTTTTCAATATATATGGTGATCTAGTTTAAAATTGGGATGCGCCAAAATAAAATGTATTTAGAGTCTTCCATAAATAAGCCATACAGAAAAGATGACACAATCAAACAAACCAAACAGGGAAGGACACACAATTTTTATCCTCAAAATACAATAAATGCAAATATCTTTAAACAATATGGGAAATTTATGAATCAGGAAAGTGTCTTGTTTCAAAGAGAGTAAATAGGTAAGTAGTTATATTTTAATTAGATTAAGATTGGATGAATTAGATTAAGCCTCTAAGGGAGTCTTATTTGGACCAAGCCACTAATGATGGTGATCAATGATTGAGGAAGAATGTGCCACTGTATTGACTACAGACGGGGCAGAAGTCTACAAAAGAGTTCATTGAGGAATAGAGTAGTAAATAAATGGCTTCATAATGAGAATTTGTATCGATCCAGTTCTGGGGAAAATATGCAGGATTTGGATAGAGAAAGGGCAAGAAGGAGGGCTTCCCAGATTGGATCAATAATGTAAGCAGCATCAATCTGCTATAGGTATTCTTAAATAGAGATGTTTGTTATGCTTTCCATTACATTTATTAAGTAATTTTCTACTCACCTGTTTCATTCTGCCAAGCAACTGATCCCCCTCAAGTTAGTCACATTCACTTTTGATTCCCTCTTAACTCATAAAATAGCATCTGACACTCTTGAGTTTAAAAATTTGACACAGCTTCACTGAGGTCAGGCAAGATGTGAGGACAGTCAGATAAATACACCTCCCCTCTTTTTTATGGATCTGAAATATCTTTTCTCTAGAAAGTTGTATTGTTATACAAAAGATCTATTTGGCAATTCGTGGTTAGCTTTTTATCTATTCAATTGTTCCCTGGCATTCTTAGAATAGAAAAGAGAACCTTTTAAGAATAATAACACACCAATTACCTTTAATTACTCTCTACCTTTTTCAGTTAAAAAAAAAAAAACCAAAAAAGAAAAAAAAACAGCCACTTTCATTTCAGGTTTAGTTTATGTCTGAATAGAACATTTCATATTTGAAACCCTTAATGGAAAGGCTTTCCTATTTTCCACTATGTTCTTTTTCTATTTAATATATTCTCTAAATTCAACACATTATTTAAAGTGCCATCCATCTTCCTAATCAACTTAAAACGATGAAGAAGCACAAAAGTAAAGCTTATTCTCTATCTATATTTCATTCGGTAAGTTCCATTTGCACAATCAAGTAAATATTGACTGTAAAACACATATTTTAAATTCTGTCTGTTTACATAATACTGTTTGCAGAAATTGGATAAAGCAGTAGTATAAGCAAGGTAGAAAGTAAAATTATGTATATTATTTGCCTGGTTCAAACCCTTGTACCTTTAAATAAAAAAAAAAAAAAAGTAAAACATAGGGAAAAAAGAGGCAGTTATGAAATTTGAAGGACTAAAAAGAGAAAATGAACTGGGAATTTTACCTTTTTTATTAGAAAGAAACATTGAACTTTAGGCAAAACTTTTACATTATGCGTTTCATTTACCCCCCAGAAAAATAGTAAATATTCATAAAATCAATAAGGTACATTTGGGTTTAATAACTACATGGGTTTAAATGTAAAATCTGTTACTTGTTCCAGTTATTGAAATAATAATTTTATATATTCTTTTCGAGTCCTATAACTTATGTCAAAATTTTCCTCAGAATTCTATTTACTAATCTTTGTTGAAATTTTGGTATAGGGAGTTCCTGCTGTGGCACAGCAAGTTAAGAACTCGACTAGTATTGCGTCATAGCATCATTTTTTTTGAGGGAATATGATTTCTGTCTGAACATCTATAACAAAATTTTAGCACATAGAAGCTACAGTAGGGAGTTCCCGTCGTGGCGCAGTGGTTAATGAATCCGACTAAGAACCATGAGGTTGCGGGTTCGGTCCCTGCCCTTGCTCAGTGGGTTAACGATCCGACATTGCCCTGAGCTGTGGTGTAGGTTGCAGACGCGGCTGGGATACCGCGTTGCTGTGGCTGTGGCATAGGCTGGCGGCTACAGCTCCGATTAGACCCCTAGCCTGGGAACCTCCATGTGCTGCAGGAGCGCCCCAAGAAATGGCAAAAAGACAAAAAAAAAAAAAAAAAAAAGCTACAGTAATTCTAATAAATAGTAAAGTAGAAATATCACCCTTTGTAACAACATTTTAAAATATATACTTAGTATATACACTAATCCCCATTTCTAATAATAACTAATAAATAAAACTGTGTTGTCTTTATCATATAATTAATAGCTGGTTTCTTAAGGAAAAAACTGTAATTAAATATTTTACTTTTATTTAAACCATGTGAATCTATATTTATTTGCATTCCCTTGATAAATGACCAGGGCATTCCTTTCAATACAGGTGGCCATTAAAAAAAAAAAAAAAAAAATGTGTCTTTTGGAGTGTAAAAAGTTAGCAAAGGTACTTATGAAGTGATCTTAAGGCAGAAATCATAATGGAGTTTCAATTTTTCTCTTTTTTCATCTTCTAATATTCTCCTACATTTGCTTTATCAGGTAAACTTTATTGAATGTATCCACAGTTTCCAATTCATTTTTAGCATAGAAATAATAGCTTTTAACTTTTAAATTTCTGTGACTATTCATTTGACTATTGTCTTTCTAAATTACTAGCTTTCTGAGGGTAAATAAAATGATGGCTTAGTCTGGTGATGTAAATCCAGTGACTAGTACAAGGTCTCTGGTATAATTCAAAAAGGTTTTGTTAAATAATTAAATAAACAAACAAATGTATATATGGCACAAATAGAATTAGATTGGAATAAACCTACCAAACTATCTCTTTAGAGGAGAATAAAAGGATTAGGATTAGTAGAGTAGACACTTTATTTACCCTCACAAAACTTGTAATTTAGACAGGGTTAATTATATTTGTATTCATATATTTCCACTTACTACTCTTGTTATCTTTGGCACGTTTTCTAACCATTCTAGTCCTAGTTTTCTAAACTGTGAAGTGAGGGTGGTAATAGCAACCAACACATTCATGTATCATTAGCATTGAATGCTTTTTTTTTTTTTTTTGTCTTTTTGCCATTTCTTGGGCCGCTCCCGCAGCATACGGAGTTTCCCAGGCTAGAGGTCCAATCGGAGCTGTAGCTGGCAGCCTATGCCAGAGCAACAGCAACTTGGGATCTGAGCCGCGTCTGCTACCTACACCACAGCTCAGGGAAACGCCGGATCGTCAACCCACTGAGCAAGGGCAGGGATCGAACCCACAACCTCATGGTTCCTAGTCGGATTTGTTAACCACTGCGCCACGACGGGAACTCTGCATTGAATGCTTTTATTTAAAGCACTGAATCTTTCTAATGCATAAGTACTCAAAAAGGTTTGCCATTTCTGTGTTAATATCAACTTTTTAAATATAACTTTTTTAAGTTGATTTTAAACACTTTTTTATTTGTGAATTAATTTTATCATTTTAAAAGTAATTTAAAAGTTTGCTTCATTGAGTTCCCTTTGTGGTGCAGCAGAAATGAATCTGACTAGGAACCGTGAGGTTGCTGATTCGATCCCTGTCCTTGCTCAGTGGGTTAAGGATCCAGTGTTGCCATGAGCTGTGGTGTAGGTCACACATGCGGCTTGGATCCAGCGTGGCTGTGGCTGTGGCATAGGCGGGCAGCTGTAGCTCCAATTAGTCCCCTAGCCTGGGACCTTCCATATGCCATGCGTGCAGCCCCAAGACAAAACAAAACAAAACAAAAAAGGATTTGCTTCTATATATGATTCGTTTCCTTCCTTTGCCCCTTAAAAGTAGAAATTGTGACTTGATAAAATGGTTCAATCTCAAAACTTCATTCTTCATTTGCTACATTTGCTTAGTGCCTGATAGGAAATTTACTCTCTGCTTTTTGTCATTTCAGTTATATTTTGATCCATATCCTTATAGCTGGATTTACAACTTTTGTTTTCAGTCTAAACAGAATTAAGAATATGTAGATAAGAGCTTAGAAACATCTGATTTGCTAAAGATAAAAATAGTGATTAAAAGTAAAAGACTGTAAAAAAAGTTCTTTGGGATCCAATAGCTAAACTGAAGAACATTTTTTGATCTTATATGTTGTTTTAATAGATTTATATTTCCTTTAAATGGTTTTGGAATGCCATGTGCTTGACAATCATGATTTATTTTCTTGTTTGAATGTTGATTTGTATATATTGGGATTCAAGTCCCCTTCAAGGAGATTAAAGTCTCTGGCCAAAACAAGAATGACCAGACCCTTATAACCTCACCCTCATTGTAATGCCCCTTCCCCCACCTTGAGCACCCTGGCCAACTCCCTGCTACACCCTCCTAGGAAAGATGTGTCGCCTACTCCTCACCCGGCCTCTGTAGGGGAGATGTACACACAAAGACAAGGGAATTTCCAGAGACCTTTCCCAGCAACCCATCTGCCGTGCAAATGAGGTACCATGCCTGAAACCAATCAGAAGATCCAATATGCCCTATGCAGGAGACCAGTCAACATTCAGCCCTCACACAGGTGCAATTGGCCAGGGCTAGAAGAATCAATGGGCCTGGGCAGGGAAGAATCAGGTCCTCAATCCAGTCAACAGGGTTATAAAGGGAAACCCAATTGTAAAGTAGGGTCAGTCCCTACTCGGAGGATGGCCCACTCTCCCTCTGAGGGTGCACTCCCACTTTAATAAACTTGCTGTAAAATTTTGCTTTGAGGAACCTGCTTGCGCTTCCTAAAAGATCTGTAAGACTTTTGAGCTGCAGCACTTCTGCTTTAAATGCTGACTTATGTTTTTCGGTGAGTTTACCACTACAATTCTTTGCTAGGAGAAAGAGCCTAGAAAACAATGCAGCCATGAGGTTCATACTAGGGCTGTAACATATAAAGCTCAATAAACTTTTTAGAAATTGTGAATTTATATAGTCTGTACAGAGAAGTTAAAGCTTTGCCTCTTCTTGGAGTTCCCAATGTGGCTCAGCGGGAATGAACCCAACTAGTATCCATGAGGATGCAGGTTCAATCCCTGGCCTCGGTCAGTGGATTAAGGATCCAGCATTATCATGAGCTGTGGTATAGACACAGCCATAGCTTGGATCCCACATTGCTATAGCTGTGGCATGGGCTGGCAGCCGCAGTTCCCATTCAACCTCTAGCCTGGGAACTTCCATATGCCACAGGTGTGGCCATTAAAAAAGGAAAATTGCCTCTTTTTCTCAATTGAGACTATCCTGGGAGCATAATCATTGTCATATAGTGTTTCTCTAGCAGTTTCCTCTGTTTTAGTGAGGCAGAGAAAGCAGCAAAGTAGTATATTGAAATTCTGTTGATCCTTCTTCATATGAACTCTTCAAGGAATGTATTGTGATACATAGCAATTTGGGTTAGGTGTTCAGTATACCTCTACTCAATAGAGAGAAAAAAGTTATCTCCAAATTCTTTAATTAAATTTAAAGAAAGATTTTTTAATATTATCTCTTTTAATAAAATATATGATATGAAAATTAGAGAAGATAGTTTCAGAGTCTAGTATTTACATATGAGAGCAATGGTATAACACTAAAAGTGAATTTGTCTAGAATATTAAAAAATAAATAAATTCCAATAATAACAATTGTGGAAATTAGGAAACTACTTTATGGAGTTCCCATTGTGGTGCAGCGGAAACAAATCCAAATGGTGTGTCATGAAAAAAACAATTATGTTTTAGCATCAATACTAAGCTAGCTAGTATAACCAAATTCCCACAGACTTTGTACTGATAAAACTTTGGCTAGTATAACCAAATTCCCACAGACTTTGTACTGATAAAACTTTGGCTAGTATAACCAAATTCCCACAGACTTTGTACTGATAAAACTTTGGCTAGTATAACCAAATTCCCACAGACTTTGTACTGATAAAACTTTGTTACTAATATGTTTTACTTATATTTTTAGAAGTAGCATTAACTGAGAAAAGTTTGATTATTGGTTAAATTATAAAAATTCAACATCATGTTAAGAAAATCTGTAATGTGCCTGAGAGCTTTAAACTGGAAGCTAACTAAATTTCAAAAGGAGAATACCAGCATTTGCACAGTATTATGTTATTCACAGTTAACTGCACTAAGGGTAGAAAGTTATAATTCAACTATAATTACCCAGTGTCACTTGCCCTTATGATAAACTCATAATATCAAAAGTGGGAAGTATATTGTGTTTGAGTCATTTCCCTCTTCATGTCTGAGGGAGTAACTCTTTATTTAATCAATCTTTGAGGAATAATCACCAAAGACTTAGACTTCTCTAGAGATTTCCTTTATATAGGTCAAATCTCTGCTATAACTTCAAATTGAATATAATTTTCACCAATAAAGAATACAGAGAGTCAGAGTTCCTTGGTTCCTAGGCCTAATGGTCACTGCAGTGGTAGGGGTTTGATCTAGAAACTTCCCTATGACACAAGTGCAGCAAAAACAAAGCAAAACAAAACAAAAAAAAAAAAACAGAATGTGAAATAAATCAAGGAAAAAAAATGTATATGGTATATTTGAGCCCTCATATTGAAAGATATAATTAACCGTATGTCAAATAACCATATAAAATACTATAAGGTTAGAAAATGTTTAATTTTAATAAATTACAAGTGAATATTATTAAAAATTGAACATATCACTGCTACTAAATAATTTTAAATATTAAAAATTATGTAAAATTATTTTCAAATGTTCTATTATACTGACAGTTATCTATATATCAATTGATACTGTGCTATATTGGTGCATTTTTTTGGAGAAGATGAATGCATATACACAGAAAATTGCAAAGTTAAAGTTCATTTCTTGACTATATTAAATATATCTATTAATCTCTCATCATATTTCTCAATACTACTTGAAGTTTTGAAGGTAGGCCGTTTTGAAGAATGAGGAAGTTAAATGTAGATACACATAAATCCTGCAAAATCCTATATAATCCTAAAGTAATTGTGAAAGGCACAGATTTTTTAATGTTTTTCTGTGAGTTGTACTGACTTTTAAAATCTATTTATTCATTTTTTCCCAAAGCGCAGCATTTCTCAATGTAAAAATACAATTTAGAAGAAAACAAGAAGAAATGGACAAGTAATATCCATAATATAAACTAAACTTAAATCTTAGGGTATCTGGCAGATATATATACTATTAGCATCCTAGGAAGCAAAGTAGAATGAAACATTCTTTAATTGACTATATTTTACAAAGATAGAATAGATGAATAGATTTTATATTTAAAACTTGTTCCTGTGTGATTTATTTGCTGAAAAATTGTTTTCATATTGAAAAAAAATTATCTTCAATATATCACATATGAAAAATTAGTGAATAAAAAGGAAAACGCTAGCTTAACAGAAAGTGCTGAAGTTGCTCTGTTGCTCAAGTATTGCCTTATGAAATCCTGACTAACCTAGGTCAAAAGGAGAGCTGAAGCAAAGACATACTGACACTTTATTTTTGTCTTTTTCTCTTGGCCTGGATCTTCTTTTTGTACAGCTCTCCAAAGAGAATCTGTCCCTTGCAGTGTCACAGCTGTACTCCTCTCTTCTCACTCAATTATTGTTAGTTGTAGTGATGTGTGTGTGTGTGTGTGTGTGTGTGTGCGTGTGTGCACCTGTGTGTTTTCTGAGGTTATGACTCTGCTTCAGTCTTAGGCAGGCACTATGACATGTCTTGGAGGTGTGGCCTTCACAGATGATTTCAGACTTGCTTCAAATAAAAATTATCTTATGTGCATTTTCTATTCCTCCACTAGAGAGGAGGTATTTCCCTATTTCTCCTAAGTGCAGAGGGTTTTCACTGATGTCCTCAGGCTAGAAGCCAATAATTTAAAATTGTATGTGTCAACTTGACTGGGCCACAGGGTACCCAGGTATTTGTCAGACATTATTCTGGGCATGTCTATGATGTTGTTTTTGAATAAGATTAACTATTGAATTTGGAGAATGAGTAGAGCCACTCCCTAGTGTGAGTGCCTTTTATCCAGTCAGTAGAAGGCCTGAATAGAACAAAAAGTCTAACCCTCCTACAAGTAACAGGAAACTCTTTCTTCCTATGTGTTTGAGCTGGGACATCAGTCTTTTCCTGCCTTGGGCCTCAAGTTAAAACATTGGACTTTCTGGACTACAACCTGCACCATTAGCTATCCTGATTCTCAGATGTTCAACTTAGTGTGAAACCACGTCATCAGCCCTCTGGGCCTCTAGCTTGCCAATGGAAGACCTTGGGACTTCTCAGTTTCCGTAACGGCATGAGCCAATTCCTTATAATAGATCTCTTTCTACATACATATATAATATTGCTTGTGTTTCTCTGTAGAACTTTGACTACAATATAGTAGGTTAAGGCTTTTTTTTTTTTTTTTTTTTTTTTTTTTTTTGTCTTTTTATGGCCGCACCTGTGGCATATGGAAGTTCCCAGGCTAGGAGTCGAACTGGAGCTACAGCTGCCATCCTACGCCACAGCCACGGCAACATTGGATCCAAGCCAAATCTGTGATCTACACCACAGTTCACAGCAACGCCAGGTGCTTAACCCACTGAGCAAGGCCAGGGATCAAACCCACATCCTCATGGATCCTAGTCAGGTTAATTACTGCTGAGCCACGACATGAATTCCTAGATTAAGTCTTTTATTCCATATAGAAGATAGGTAAGATGTATCTGCATAGAGTTTCTATAGCAGCTGCTGTTCTACTTTCCCAGCCAGTCCAGAGGGGTGGCTTCTCAGCATTTCCCCCTAAGTGTCCCTTAAGTGTCCAGTGAAATTTTTGGAAGAAAAGTCTTAATAGTGTGTGAGCACTTGATGTCTGCAGTCCCTAGTGACACCGTACTCCCATGCTAATATGTTATTGGCCATTAGCAATTCAGTTAGAATCCTAGTTTCATCTTCTTATTGGTGTTTATGGTATTTGAAAGTGTCTATTTCAGTTGAACAAATGTTCAGGTCCTATTTTTCCACTTGAATATTTGGTAGACACTTCACATGTAATGTGTTTGCAATGAAACTATTATTTGTTTCCTCCATAACTCCACGAAACGTTTCTTTGCCTGCTCATTCCTATGTAAGTTGTATCATCCTGCATCCTAGAGGGTCAAGTTAAAAATATGAATTCATGTTTGATATCTCTCTTTCCCTTAATCCTATATCTGAACTCACAGAAAAAAAAAGTGCATTCTTCCTATGTTCTGATACATTAGAAAATATATTCCTAAAGTTCCTGTGTTATTATCTCTCACCTCCAGAATTCTGCTTTTATTTTCAGCATCGAGATATATTCTAATGTTCAAAATATAAATCATGTCACTCCATAACTCTGCTCAAAACCTAGCAATGACTTTGTCTTGCTCTAGAATAAAGTTTAAACCCTATGCTAGGGCCATTTAGAGCCTAAATCACTCCCTCTACAAAACTGCTTCTCAAATAGTTCTGTTCCTCATACTACATGCTATAAACTCAAGTCGCAAAGTCTTTCTTGTCCTTCTTCTCTTTCCTGAAATACATTGACATTAATTTCCACATGAACAGTTTCACCTCTGTTTTATTTTAATGTTTGTGTGGCTATTTCCTTAAAAAGGCCTTTCCAAATAACCCTAGGATTCTGCTTCTATCATAGTCACCCTTTATCTGTTAGAATAGTTTTATTATCTTTGTAACATGTAATCCAATTATTGTCTTTGTTTTTTGTCTTGGAGCTGGTTGCTTTTCTATCTTTGGAACCTAAGCTTCATGTAGGAAGAAATTATTCATTGCTCTTGAACTACATTGGTCAATCAGTAAATATGGACTAAGGGCATGGAATCAATGTCCTGGAAAATAGCATTCCTGAATATCTAATTGAAATATAAAATGAGATGTAATATGAGACTCTTCTAGATGCCCCAATATTGGTTATTATGACTCCAGGCTAAAATTTAACTGCCACATTTTCTAAAGGGAGTTGAAAGCAATTGATAAGCAGATCCCCCCAATCACCACTTCTACTTCTCCATTTACTCACCCCCAAATAAAAAGCAGAAAAGAAGAAAAGTGGGAAAGAATATGAGGAAAATATGCAAGGAAAGTGAAGAGTCTCAAAGAAAATTATTCATAGAGCCTGAGGTGTCTGAACAACAGAAAGCCTGCTGTCAAACTCTCTGATTTGAGGTCTGCTCACATAGAGGACCAGCTAAACCAAGGTTAATGCCTATTTAAGTGCAGAGAAAGCTGAAGAGAAAATTTAGGAAAGGTAAATGTTTCAAAAGTGGATAAGCATGCATTCTCACCATTTAGTTTGGCAAGGATGAGTGCATTTTTAGGTATGCCATGAAGTTCAGTAATGTTTGAGTTGTCTTAGATGTTCTCACCAAAAACAAACAAAAACACAAAACAGCTTCCCAAGCAACTTTGTGAGGTGTACTTCTGCAGTTGGAGCTAGCAGAGGAAAGGAAAAGCTTAACTCATTAAAACTGTGCAGCAGGGTGATCCCCTCCACGATCCTCTGAACATTTATACTTGCAGTATTCAAAGTCATTTGGGCACTAGTCATTCTCTACACAGCAGGTACCTGACAGAGGCCCGCCAACCTTACCTAGAGACTCAGATGCTTCCTCAAGGAGTATATATGTTTATTAAGAGATTCTTGTCTCCTCCTTCTCCTTCTCTCTGACTCTCTGACTCTCAACACAATGGAGATCAGAAAGCCCAGTGGAGGAAGGAAAAACATCTACATTTCATTTCTTTCTCTCTCTCTCGCTCTCTCTTTTTTTTTTTTTTTTTTTTTTTTTTTGCTTTTTAGGGCTGCACCCGTGGCATATGGACCTTCCAAGGCAAGGGGTCAAATTGGAGCTGCAGCTGCTGCTGACCTACACCACAACCACAGCAATGCCAGATCCAAGTCGTGTCTGTGACCTACACCACAGCTCACAGCAATGCCAGATCCCCAACCCACTAGTGAGGCCAGGGATCGAACCCACATCCTCATGGATATTAGTCAGATTCGTTTCCGCTGCACCGCAAGGCAACTCCCTACATGTGATTTCTGATTTTGCACATTTCTTTGCCTTAAAACTGTGGTAATGTGATTCCTGCTTGCACATGCAGCTATTATTTTGTCTTCAGAATTAACTCTTATTTTAAGCAGAGCTTTAAAAAATGTAACCAAATACCTATTACCAAGTCATCTTTTTATGTGATAACTAAGAATCATCCATCACTTTATGAGTCTGAGTCTCTCTTTTTTATTAGAATATAATACAGTTTCCCTCTATATTTCATTAGACTATCAGAATCCTATTTTCCTCCATCTAATGAGTTCTTACAGTTATGATTCTTTTAGGAAGAAATATTTGCCTTAATTAAACTCAAAGCGAATATCCTTTATTCCTGCTGTTTATTAGTCAATATTTAGAAGTGCATTCCACTTCCTTACTTGGTCTGAGCATCTGATTTTTCATCCCAGTCTCTCCTAGGCCTACTTTGCACCACAGTGTAGCTGGTACACTGTACAAAGGAGCTTCTGCTAAGGTTTTTCATCTATTTACATAATAAATATCTTTGAAGTAACTTATATAATCTAGGTTATCCTCAATGTTAGTGCCTACATATTATAATAAATTTCCAGCAGAAATTCATGGTAGCGAAAATCAACATTTTACAGTAATTTTCTCTCACATGAAAGTTAAGCATATTGTCCTAAATTGGTCAATATATTATTCTACAGCTTTGACTTAAGTAGGAAGAACAAATTTAAAAATCAAGAACAGTAATTGATCTAATAACATACTAAGTAAAAAACCTACTTCCTCAAATGATACATTGATAGGGAAATATTTGAAAAAAATCCTATTTATTAGTTTGCCAATTAAGTTAGATATTCATAAGGCATTTCTTGCCATCTGCTTTATTTAAAGTCTCAGTAGAATATGACTGAATTTTCAGTTTCAGTCTACAACTACTTTTATTATGATTTAAATCAGAAATAGCATTCATTCTCTGTTAAAAGACAAAGGTATTATAAAAAGCCTGCTTAGAAATCACTGCATAATGAACCACTAATCATGACACCTGTCTGTTTGCTGCTATGGACATTTCCATAGTACAAAACTTCTGTTAAAATTCAGTACAGGGTTTTATAACAGTATATTTATAGCTATAAAGTCTATATTTTTAAATCTAATATTTTTTCTTTTTTTTTTGTCTTTTTGCCATTTCTTGGGCCGCTTTCCCGCGGCATATGGGGGTTCCAAGGCTAGGGGTTGAATCGGAGCTGTAGCCGCCGGCCTACGCCACAGCCACAGCAACGCGGGATCCGAGCCGTGTCTGCAACCTACACCACAGCTCACGGCAACACCGGATCCTTAACCCACTAAGCAAGGCCAGGGGTCGAACCTGCAACCTCATGGTTCCTAGTCAGATTCGTTAACCACTGAGCCACGATGGGAACTCCCCTAAATCTAATTTTTAAAGTCTAAATTAAATATTAAAGTTTTTATTATTTCTCCACAAAAATTAGAAAAAAAAATAACATTTTCAAGAGAAAAATATAGAAGCAAAAAGACATCAGAAAAGAAAATTAAATAATAGCAGGTATATCACTGAAGACATATTTTTGAGGGGAAAAAGGATGGAGAGCTGAATGGAGTGGAAGGAAATATAAAACTGTGTAACTAAGATTTACTGCAGTTTCTTACAGATAACTTCTAGTTCTGTATCAACTGTTAATAATTAATCTTTATTGCTTTAAGAAATACTAAATAATCCATTAAGTGAAAATAAAACCTGATCTAAAACAGCAATTTTTTATTTTTTTACAGCTTTATCATTTGGCAGGCCTGAGTAGACATGGCATCACTGAGAATAGCTCTGGAAATTCCAAATGAATTTCTGGAAGATCACTTGGAATTTCCAGAGAGCTTGGAAATTCACTTCCAAGACAACTAACAACTACATAATGAACCACTAATGTTTAAGGGCTGGTGGTTGATGGTAGGTAGGGGTTTGGACCTAGCTGGGGCTGTCAGCTGACTCCCATAGGTGGCTTGTCCCTCTCCCAATTTGGTGACATGGTATTTACTGAAAGAGAACAATTCATAGCAAGCATTTCAAGAAAGAAAATGGGATAATCAGGGTCTAATAAGGGGTAGATCCATAACTGATTCTCAAGGAAAGTGATGTTTTCCTTGTATTCTATTTGCTAAAGTATTCAAAGACCCACCATCACCAGCATAGGAGGCAAAATAAAACCCTTTATGATGGAGAGATATGAACTGTCTTTCCTTGAGAGTAATTACAGAAGATGTGTGGTCATCTTTGTTTCTCCTTGCCTAGTTATCAGTGCATTTATGATTCCAAACTGTATTTCAACATTATTTTTTTCTATTATTATATGAATCAGTATGATCTTTAAAAACAGGTTCACAAAAATAAAAGAATACTTTTGTTCTAAATGACTTGTAATTTTAAAAAGTATAATAAAAATGTTTGCTCCAGCAGCCATATAAAATTTTTAAAATTGGAAGTGGCTGATGAATATATTAAGTGATATAATATTGATGGAATATCAGTGCCTAAGAAGATTTAAAACATTTGGTTTATTTTCCCTTAAAATCTAGAATAATTCTTATTGAAGCATTGCGGTGTGTTTTATGCAGTAATTTACTGGATACATTTTTGTAGTTTTCGAATATGTTTATCTTCATCAATAACAAAAGATACTGTAGATTTTAAAATCAGCATCACTTAAAACCACTTAATGTAAAATATAACAGTCATATCTATGAAAAAATAAGAAATAGAACAAGGAGTCATGAAGTATAATTTTCATGAATTTATATGTGGAATGGATTTATTATTTTCTGGTGAATTTGAGCTCTTAATTGATTAAACTAATATATTATTTAATATTCAATAATTAGGTATGTATAATATATAATGAGTTAGCAGTTTTATTTTTATTGAGAAGTGAATATATGAAATTAAATTTTTCTATTTAAGAAGGATTGCTTTTTTCTAATTCATATAAATGTGGCTTAGTGTTTATATAGCCTTTTCAATCTACTTTGTCAGGCTAAAATTTTCAATTCATGTTCAGTCATTCTTCGAAGAAAAATGAAGCAATAATGTTTATGAACAATATATTCTTAATGCTAGATGTATTGCAGGAGTTGATGGATATGGATGTCACCTCCTCCATAAAGAACAAAACAACACAAAAATAAAAAGACTGAAAACCTCATCATCAGCTCCTCTAGAATCCATTGACAGAGAAAATAATTGGTGGCTTCCAAAGTAATTAGCTGATGGACAGAATTTTGTATTGTTTCCCAACATGAATAATAGGATCAGGAATATGGTTACTGAGTGATGGGATTAATTTTACCAAATAGCACAAGGAAGGCAACCTAAGAATGTATTTACTGTGGGTGAAATGGCATAAAGAGGAAATTAACCAGATATCCTAATTTTTACTATCTCTATAAGATATACTTTCTGGGAGACAGTTATATACTCTAGGCTTCATAATGTCATAGTTAAGACCAAAGATATATCTGAGCTTAAGCTTGTAAAATCAATGTTTTTAAAAAATAAAATTGCAAGACATTTATTTCTTTAATGTATTTACTTTTTTTAAGTTAAGAAAAATAATTTGAGATGTAGAGTAGTATCTTGATTTACTCCCTCAAAGTATATTTCTCCTTTGTCCTTTATAAATACTATTTCTGTATATTAGTTTCTCATTCTAGTCACCATTTTCATTTTGAGGAATAAATCTATCACATATCATGTTAATATTGTAATTCTGCTCATTTCCTTTTATTCAAGGAATTTAGGTGAATTAAAATAAAACAGTCTCGTGGACATGCCAAAATTATATTTGTAAATTCACTTTGAAATGTACTTCTTATAAATTAATTGGGTAGAAAGTGAAATGAAAATGAATTTAGTAGAAATAAAGAAAAAATAATTTTAAAATGACAGTTCTGTATTTGGGAATGGATTTCTTTCAAGTATATTACATGAACATGAAAATTATGATATGTGGACTTTTTAGCAGCCTAACCATCCCTTTCATGAGTGTCCCTACAGATGGCATGGAAGTAATGTATGATTTAAAACTTAAGAAAAGTGGTAAGAACAAATGTAAATCTTATTTGCGATATATTCTGAAATTCTTTTAGTAAAAACAATCTGGTAGTAATAATCTAGACATTCTAAAGAAAAGAGTCTCAGGAAGTTAGATGCCAGAATATTCTTACTGTCAGCCTCTACTTTTCCTTATGGCAGGTAATTGGCAAGCTAAACTCTGAACATTGTCTCCAATTAATTATAAGTAATCAAAGTCAGCCTGAATATGGATTTAGCACCATGTAATTTATTGCTAAGTCACAAATGGTCTGAATAAGTTATATTCAAATAATTTATTATTTCTAGTGATAAATATAGAATTATTTTTATAACAAAATATTTATCCTCAAATTTGGGGCTGTGTAGGATACATAGATTATAAACAAATGTAAAGTTGACATTTAAATGGAATTCTGAAATAGATTACTTCTGTTAATATATATAATACTGATCTTTGTTGAATTTAAATGACAACTGTTTACAAGAAACTATTTCTAAGTAAATATTTCTTGACTGTGGCCATTATTGCTTTGTGTTTCTAAGAGCACATAAAAACCAACTGGTATGAGGTGCACCACTACCTCCAAATGACTTTTCAGGGTTATAAGAAAACATTTTTCCTGGCAGTAGTTTAAAATATTGCCCAGGTATTTAATTTTTTTAAGCCTCAACAATAAGGAGTGTGAGAATATTCAGTAGAAAAATATATTTCTATTTTTACATAAGAGTAGATTTAATATTTTTCTCTCAATCTTAATTTTTGTGGCAGAACCCAACCAGCTATTGCCTTACTTGTTCTTACAAATGTAATAATACTGTGTTGCTATTAAGCACCCCCCAAAAATGTAGTCAGTTGATAATCTTTAATAGGTTTCATAAATCAACCAATGTTTTTCTTATGTGCACATAGACAGGTAGTACCAAATAAGAAGCAAAAAATATCTTTTATTCCTATTCTTTGGCACAGTAAATTGCTTTTGGTTCCTCATCACACTAATTCCAGAACATGATGATCCTTGAACTCAAACTCCTCGTTTCGTATCTGGATAAGAGAGGATAAAACTTCATTGTTTCTCTGGAGTCCTCTTAGTATAATTTAGTAAACAAGACTTTAATCCTGTTAGATTATATTTTGCAACACATTTGAAATCTGAAATCTTTTTTTTTTTTTTTTCTTTGTCTTTTTGCCATTTCTTGGGCCACTCCCTCGGCATACGGAGGTTCCCAGGCTAGGGGTCTAATCAGAGCTGTAGCTGCCGGCCTATACCAGAGCCACAGCAACACGGGATCCGAGCCATGCTTGCAACCTACACCACAGCTCAAGGCAATTCCAGATCCTTAACCCACTGACCAAGGCCAGGGATGAAACCCACAACCTCATGGTTCCTAGTCAGACTGAGTCGTTAACCACTGAGCCATGACGGGAACTCCCTGAAATCCTTTAAATCCCAACTGAGATGTGATCTTTTCATGAAGCTTTCTTTGGCCAACCCCTCCGAGGTGATCTCTCCCTTTTCTGGTACATTTTAGCACTTATTCTTGGTATTATTTTGAGGGGAACATAGGGATAGGACTCACTTTTTTTTTTTTATTTGGTCTTTTGTCTTTTTAGGGCCGCACCCACCACATATGGAGGTTCCCAGGCTAGGGGTCTAATTGGAGTTACAGACGCTGGCCTATATCACAGCTACAGCAATGCCAGATGCAAGCCACGTCTGCAACCCACACCACAGCTCAAGGCAATGCCAGATCCTTAACCCACTGAGCAAGGCCAGGGATCAAACCGGCACCTCATGGTTCCTAGTCAGATTCATTTCTGCTGCGCCAGGACTGACTTCATTTTTTTTTTGTTTTGTTTTGTTTTTGGCCTCTTTTAGAGCCACATGTGTGTCAAATCGAAGTTTCCAGGCTAAGGGTTTGAGTCAGAGCTGCAGCTGCTGGCCACAGCCACAGTCACGCAATGCGGGATCTCAGTCACATATGTGACCAACACCACATCTCACGGCAACACTGGATCCTTAACCCACTGAACGAGGCCAGGGATCAAACCTGAATCATCATGGATCCTAATCAGGTTCCTTTCCACTGAGCCACAACAGTAACTCTGGTATATGTCTCATCTGTATATAATTTATACATGCATTAGGTATCAGAATTATAATATATAGTTTGGCATTTTTTTCCTCACTAGCTTAGTACCATATATCTCATATTTGGTGTATTGGAAAATAAGTATTAAAAGCAAATGAAAAACTCTTCTACTTTAGGTCTTACTACAAAGGCATTGTTTACTGTGACTCAGCCCCGTCAGAACCTTGACATTCTGGTCCCAGAAAGTTCAGAAAAGTTCTGTATATTATGAAGAGCCCAGAAAGAATATCATAAGCATAAAGGTTGTCCTAAAATATGAAGGAAATACTCTGGAACAGTAGTCTCATTTGTCATTTAAAATGAAAGTTTCACTCAGGATAGGTCAGCCTCCCTCAATGTGGAGCATAAAAATGTGGAATTTTGTTCTATCAGGACTCTTAACTTTAGGCATCACCGTTAGTGGGTATTAAACACATGAGAGCACCCACCTTATGCTGACCTAGTATATATGACAACACACATTAATTTACTTGGACTTACTAATGACATGATAAAAATAAGTAAAAAAAAAAAAAAAAAAAAGTAGTATCATTTGCCCTAAGGAGAATACTTTTATCTCTTTAATGAAAATTCCCATGTCGTGGTATTACATAAAAATAGGGTAGTCCATTCATCTACCCTTTAAAATATTTTTTTATTTTTTGACCACCCTGCAGCAAATGGAATTCCCCACCCAGTGATCAGATCCAAGCTGTAATTGTGACCTAAGTCGCAGATGTGGCAACGCTAGATCTTTAACCCAGTGTGCCAAGCCAGGGATTGAACCTGAGTTCCAGCACTCCCAAGACACCACTGATCCCATTGTGCAACAGTGGGAACTTCTATGTGTGCTACGTTTTTAAATTAACAGACTTTTTTTTAGAGTAGTTTTATGTTTACAGAAAAATAGAGCAGAAAATCTAAAGTTCCCATGTATCCCCTTCCCATCTCTCACAGCTTCCCCTTTTATTAACATCTCACATTAGTGTAGTACATTTGTTACTACAAATTGATGAACCAATACTGTTGAACTAATGTTGACGCATTATTGCTGAGTCAGTTGTTTGCGTTGATTCACTCTGTATTGTACAGTTCTATGGGTTTGACAAATACTTAACGTATCCACGATTACAGTATCATACAGAATAGTTGGAGTGCCCTAAACATCCCCTCTCACACCTATTTATCCTTCCCGTCCCTAACCAGGAACCCCTGGTAATCATTGAGCTTTTACTGTATTTGTGGTTTTTCCCTTTCCAAAATGTTTTGTGGATTGAATAATACAGCTTGGTTTCTTTCACCTACTGATATGTATTTAAGTTTCTTGTGACATTCCATGGCTCCACCATAGAGTGGATAGCCTTTCCGTGGCATGATAATTCATTTCTTTCTTTTACTAAGCAGAAAATTTTAACAATAGAGAAATTGATTCACTTGAGTGACCTCTTCACAGAGAAGAATGGAAACACATTTTTCTTCTAGAGAAACTAAGGAAAAACTAGAGCCAAAATTTGAATTTGACAGGTAAATTATATTATTTCATGCTCTTTTGAGCAACTTATTTGTATTGAGAGGAGTGAAATTACTAAGCACATCAAGATGACAACATTTAATTGCCTTAATTGACTTATTAGATATTGAATTTTGTTAAACAGTGTCAGGGGTTGCTTTTTATTATGCATTATTATCACATTTTAAAGTAAAATTCATTTTCTGATAGTATACAGAATTATGTTATTTCCTGAATACATATAGCTGTCTCATTTTTCATTCCTATAGAAATCCACTTTATTTATAGAACTGTAAATCCATTCTAATTTTAATTTATTTTTTTCCTTGTTTGCTATTTTTAAAACAGCTTCAGTGAACGCATATATGTATTTTTCCGGTGAGAATCTGAACATATCCCTTGAAGTAGAATTGATTTGTCAAATACTGCAACATATTTTTCAACCGGAAGTGTGTAATTGTATTTCAAATGATTTAAATTTGTATTTCCCTGATTCTTATATGTATTGATTATTTGGATATCCTCTTTTAGGAATGTTGGACCCTAACGGATTTTTTATTTATAATGGCCACACCAGCGGAATATGAAAGTTCCCAGGCTAGGGGTCAAATCAGAGCTTCAGCTGGGACCAACACCACAGCAATGCCAGATGCGAGCCACATCTGCACCTATGCCACAGTTTGCAGCAATGCTGGATCCTTAACCCACTGAGCAAGGCTAGGGATTGAAACTGCATCCTCACAGACACTATGTCAGGTTCTTAAAGCTGCTGAGCCACAATGGGAACTCCTCTAATGGGAATATTTGATATATATTTTATGTAATGATCCTTTGTTATTTTGAGATAATGGAGGACAAATCATCAGATTAAGGAATTTCTGTTTCCAGTTTGCTAAACATCTTTCATGAATAAGTGGAATATCATTATTGGATTTTCTTTGCGGTGTATATAAAACATAGGAAGAGATAATCATCTCTGAGATTAGATTTACTTTTTTATTTTATAGTTTTCTTACCTAGTTTTGGTCTCAAAGTTATACAGCACAAGAAAACAAACAAAAAACACTGAAGAAAATTGTCTCTTTTTAGTCTCCAGATTTGCTTTTTAAATAGAAATTCCTTGAATACTTAGGAATCTGCTTTGTTAAATATTTTGGCCAGTTATGTGTGTGTGTGTGTTTAAAATTCATTTAGTTATGTAAATAGTTATGTTTCTATTGTCGTTTTTCTACTTATTCTTCACCTTGGATAAGAAATGTTCTTTAAGATCATGAATTTCAGTTAAGTTTTCCACTTATCTCCAAATACTGCATATTGTTTTGCATTTGTTTTAGTCTTTTGTGATCCATAACATGTCCATTTGTATTCTTGATACTGTTCATGTGTGCCTTTATTTTTTTTGTCTTCTTTTGCCAGAATTTTGTCTATGTTTAGTCTTTGCATAGCTAGGCTATCATTTTGTTCTCTCAATTGTATTATTATCTATCATTTTTTCAGTATTTTTCATTCATCACTATTCCTAATATCCTCCCAACTAATTCAAAAAAATAAAAGTACTTTAACTTGGATAATATTTCAACATTTTTTTGCCTACTATTTGAATTTCATCTTATTTTTATACCCTCTGTGTAGTCCTTCTCAGCAGTTCATACAGTCATTTATACGAATTAATTAGTTTCTTCACTCCTTTACTTTGGTGTAAATTTTCCCACCATGGCCAATTTCAAACTAGTTATGCTTGTTAAAAATTGCCTTGAAAATAATGATTTGCTCTCACAAGGCTATTTGAACAAGTTCTAGCACACTGTTCTTTTCTCCCTTTTCATCTTTATTTCTTAATTCCTTTTACAAACAGCTTTCTCTTTTCTAAATCTCATTCTTTGATAGTAACTTTAGTAATGATCTAAAAATGGTGGAATCTCATTTAATGTGTCACCAAACCTGTTTAGTAGAACAGGTTGAATCTTTGATCTAGAGATTGACTTACTAGTTTTGTGATGTTTGCAAAAATACTTAATCTCTCTATACTTCAGCTTCTACATCTAGAAAATCAGATACTTGATACAGTCTACTTAATACAATTACTGTAAAGACCAAATAAGTTTGTGTGTGTAATGCTTTAAAATAAAATGACTGAGGAGTTCCCATGATGGCGCAGTGGCTAACGAATCTGACTAGGAACCATGAGGTTGTGGGTTCAATCCTTGGCCTTGCTCAGTGGGTTAGGGATCCAGCGTTGCCGTGAGCAGTGGTGTAGGTCGCAGACACGGCTTGGATCCCACATTGCTGTGGCTCTGGTGTAAGCCGGCAATAACAGCTCTGATTAGACCCCTAGCCTGGAAACCTCCATATGCTGAGGAAGCAGCCCTAGAAAAGGCAAAAAGAAAAAAAAATGTAATAGTAATAATAAAATAAAATAACAATAAAATGACTGATGTGGAAGTATTCATTTTTTTATACACTCATGTATTTATTTGCCTTGTAACGTAATTTAACTGGACACTGAACTGCACAAAGAGTAATTTTCTCTTATTACTTTGGAGGTGCAATTGTATTTTTTCCAGCTAATATTATTGCTATGGCAAAATATTAGGTAACCAAAATATCAGTGTTTTTACTCTTGTTTCTTCTTTGGGTGCATGTGAGATTTTCCTTTGTCTTTCGTGTTCTGCAGTTTTATAATGTTATTGTGATGTTTGATTCTTATTTATACTGTGTTTGAAATAGAGTTTTTTGTTTGCTTTAATGCTGTCTAAACTCAATTTTGAGGCCCTGGCTAGAGGCCAGTCCATTTCCTATCTTGAGCATTTACTTAAGTGTATACCTTTAACAATCTGTCTTATTGAATTCTCATTTTCTGACCAATGTACAACTGCCTTGATCACCACAGGGTCAAGTACCAGACAAGAGACCGGCCCTGTGCCCCAGGGTCAAACAAAATGACTTTAATTAGCCAATCCTAAGAGTGCTTACCCTGCCTTGACCCTTCCTGTTTGTAGAAACCACAGCAAAGGAACCTGTCCACAGTTCCTTCCTCTCCCTCTGTCTTATAATCAATCCCTGTGCTTTACCTAACTGGTCCTATTTATGTGCTTGGTTCTCCGTGGGAAACTCCGAGAAATAAAATTAAAAAACTTGTTCTGGTTTCCATCTCTCCATCTGTGCCTAGCCTCATCATACCTAAAGCATTATGGTTAAACAGTGCTAACCTTAAGTTATTAATAATTTTTATATATCCTGAAGGCCTCAAGGATAGATACAAAATTTATGCTGTTTTCCTATCTCTCTGTGTGAGTCAGTCAGTCTATCCTTCCAGTAATCAATTAGTCCTTGAAATTAAGTTTTTATTTTATAGTCTTGGTTACCACCTTCCACACTGATTAACTTCACCTGATTTACTCATATGACTGTGAACTCCAAGCTTCTTGACTCCTAAGAATGCCAAACCCAATTGCCAGACCCATCTCTGAATAGCTCAAACATCAGCTTTCACTTAGTTCTGGGGTATGCCTTGCTTTCTTGCAGCGATGTTTTCCATCAGCTATACGTTTAAGAGAAGTATTTTCAGTTGCAGCTTCTACATAGTATATATGAAGGAGGATATCAGGTTATATTCTGCATAATTTTAGTAAGAAATGTACGACATCCACTCTTTAAACAACTGAAATGTATCATCTATCTGCAAGCAACCCCTGCCTTAAAGGGTTCTTGTTAATGTTGCAGTTGATCTCCACAGTAACATCTTCAAAGAAATGTTTGTCTTACTGTTTCATCTTTGCTCCTAGCTCTTCATTCACTCCATCTCAGTCTTGTTTTCCCTATATTCTTGGCAAACTACTTTTTTGATTCTCCTGTCCTGCCACCTTGAGCCTTTCTCCTAATACTTCTTCTTATCCTGTTTCTGGATTAAGTAAAGCTATTTCTTTGTTCTCTGTGCTGGCTGTTTATGAATCTTGGAAAGCACTCCATACATTTTTTTCATGCGGCTGAATGTTCTTATTTACTCTTAAATTCTTAGAGTATTTGTCAATTCTTCAGAGTGTGTTTATTTAACCATCCAAACCTAAGCACTCACCCTCTCCCTTCATTCTCATCTTTGTATACTGGTTGTTTTTCTTTAGAATCCTGAGAAAACCTCCAGTTATATTTTACTATATCTGTATGTTTTTATTCATTTAATAATCTTTTGGTTAATTTATTTAGGCATAAATATAAACTTGGAAGACTCAGTTTAATGATCCCCGTTATTAGTACATAAATAGGTGTGTCTGAAGCATAAATAATATGATCAATATCTTTCAGTTACAATAATGGAGCTGAGACTCACAGGTTGATTTTTCAAGCCCAGTGTTCTTTTTACCATATTGACCTTTCTTACATGTGATTATACACTAAATCTTAACTAGTTTTGTGTAGTGAGTACATACTACAAATCCGTGATTACCCACCAAATATCTTTCACCAAGCATTGGTCTGGATAATTGTATCTTCAGTTTACTAAGATTATGATACAGTAAGATAATTACTGTATTCTATGCTAATTTTCTATTTTTATTCACTTGAAAAGTCTGTTTCATATTAAATCACCTGACTCTTGTTAGAAATTATAAATAAAGTTAGACCCATTTTTGCATCATGTTCTTAGTGGTATCAATGTTCAAGGAGATAATAGAAGTCATTATTGCCATTGACACCAATTAATCCCTATTAGACACCCACAGAGTTCCTGGCACTTTAACAAAATGCAGAAGAAAAATTATGTAGTAAAAAGCCCTTGAATAACTTAAAATTTAGTCCATAAAATTAAACACTATTAAGTAGTATCCTGAAAGGAATGTATGTTTAGGTCTAGAATTAAGAGAAGTTGAAATTTTTTGAAAATTGCAAGTATATTTCAAACAGCATTTTTTCCATAGTTGAAGTTAATCTTGTGTCACAATTTATTGTTGGATTACATATGTTATCAATATGCCTAGTTGAAACATAGATATGTTTGAACAAGATAAAACATCACCTATCAACTTTAATTTTAAATTGGTACATCAAAATTTTAAGCTGAAAATAATCTATAATAATTGTTGTCATATAAAATAATAGCTATAAAACTTGTGAGTCAGAATAAGTTTTAATTTCTGCTTTTCCAATTACTCAGTGTGTCTTAGTTTCATCTTACACATCTGGAAAATAATATTTATAATAATACTTATATGGATGTGAATAAAATTTAATTATGTCTAAAATGGTACTTAGCCATATGTGTTTGGTATTGTCTGTATATATTGCTTATTGTTTTAGCTGCCTAATAGCTGTTCAAACTGAACTTAATCATTTTAAATGAATAGAGAGTAATCTTAGGTTTATTTTTGTCATTGTTTGGATTTGGTTTTGAACTTTATAGGTCGCTTTTATTCAGATGGTTTTTTTATTTATCTGTTTTTGCTCTTTAACCTATCTAAGAAAAAGCTTAAGTGGATTATTTTAATTTCATCTGTTGTGACTGACCCCACACATATGTCTGTTTCTAATTTATTACTTTTAATTTTTGATACTGGCTTGCTCATATTTTTTTCCATATTTAAACTCTGGCAGGTTTTATTTTTCAGATACAACTACATCATTATGTTTTATTCCTTCTTACAATGTAACAATGACAGCACTTTGCGGAGCGATGAGCTCTAATCTCCTCCAAATCTAGATTGAGCTTGGTGACATGTTTCTATTGAATAGAATGTGGTAGAAGGATAGGTCACAAAAGTTAGCTTTCAGCATCCTCTCTTTCAAGAAATGTTCCCCAGCTCGTAAGTAAACTTCAATAACATGGAGAGGCCACATATAGGTGTTCTTCCCAACCAGCTAGTTAAATGAAGGATCAACGTCTTAACACTGAGTGAGATAAGTGTCACATGATTCCAGCTTCCAGTCTTTCATTTGTATAAATGAGAAAGTAGTAGAGCAGAGGTAAAACATCCCTGGTATACTCCATTTAAATTCTTGAACGTTAGAATCAGTATAATATTATTTTTTTGACATTTGAGGTAATTTGTTATGCACTAGTAACTAAAATAAATAGCTTTTAAAATTATTTTTTTAAAAATTTCTATCCACATGTATTATGTTTTCAATGTATTATTTTGGTTATGGGATTTTTGTTTGTTAGTTGTTTGTATTTAGGTGCATGTATGTATTTTCTGTTTCCTGAGGTATTTCTTATCTTTAATTTTTGCGTAGGCTCGCTTCATACATTTTTGTATTAAATTTAAATCTCCATTTCTTGATGAGTCAAAATTAAACAGTATTCATAGAAATCCTAATATATAAAAAAAAAAAAAAATGGGAGTTCCCTTCATGGCTTAGCAGTTATCAGACCCAACTGGGATACATGAGAATGCAGGTTTGATCCCTGGCCTCGCTAAGTGGGTTAAGGCTCCGGCCTTGATGTGAGCTGTGGTGTAGGTCACATATGTGCTCAGATCCCGCATTGCTGTGGCCATAGCATAGACCAGCAGCTGTAGCTCCAATTCTACCCCTAGCCTGGGAACTTCCATATGCTGTGGGAGTATGACCCTAAAAAAGCTAAAAAAAAAAAAAAAATGAACTTAAATTTCCTTCATAGTTATTATTCATGCCCCTTCTCAATCTAGGTTTTTTTTTATATTATTATGGATTCTTGATATTCTAATAGTTATCCTTATAATTTTCAATAAAACTGAAATTTTATTTACTTATTTAATTTTTATAACCCCACAATATATATCTCCTCCTACTATTTAATTACTAATGCATTGAGAATTCATGTCATCATCTAATAGTATCTATATATTTTTGTATTTATTTAGTTTTAAATATAAGCAGGTTCAACATCTCCACTAATGTTATTGTAAAACATCAGTCATGGAAATATGGCTGCCACATTTTCTTCTTAATTCTTTTGAGTCTGTTCTCTAGGTTTTTTATTTTTTCTTTTCCTTTCCCCAGTTATATTTTTTCTCATGTTTAAAAATATATCTACAAGATCCCTTTGTATTTGAGTCATTATGTACCTTTTTAAAATCATTTAAACATTTCTGTTGCATTTGGCACTTGATGCTGACAGTGAAATACCTCTGTCCAGCACCCATCATCCTTCCTGTCACCTAAGCTAGCTGACACTTAGACCTCACACAATTAAAATTCTGTCTAGATAACAAAGCACTTTTATTTTGTAGATATTTAACTGCTGAAAGTTTTTGCCAAAATAACATGTGATGTTCAAACTATAATGTCAATTCTTCCTTCAATAAATTAAAATCTATTTTCTTTTTTACTCATAGGACAGCATTTTTGGTAAAAACTACACTGTTGAAATGTTTTGACCATATTTTATGTCTTTTTTTACCTTATTTATTAATCTTTGATACTTTGTATTATTGCTGATTATCTCAAGCCATTTCCCATATGATATCTATCTATATAAAACACATTCTTATATTTTCTGCTGCAGTGCTTTTGATTAAGTTTGAGCTATACTTTTCCTATATTCCCAAGAAATTTTAAACCGAAATTTATCTAATCTAGTTATTTTAATATTTTATTTTTTTGGTTTCTTTATTATACTCAATGATAATTCAGTTTTTTATCACATGACAAACTTTTTTAGGTTATTAGCTCCAGCTTTAGCTACTTATATAAAATTTCATTGAAGAGGTAATATTTATTTGTGCTATTAAATGAGAATTGAAAACACAGAGATGGGGCAAGAGTACAAATTTTTTTCTCATATTCATTCACAGAAAAAAACATGAATTAAGATAAATATGTGAAAAAAATAGTCAAGTATAAATAGTTAAATTTAAATTATAATGCAATATTGTAGGGATTATGAAGAGACTCAGGCTGGAATTTGAAGTTAAGTGATACAATGTAGACAACTTTGACAAACATTCACAAGATTGTGAATGTTTTTGAATATAGATAACTGAGTTTCCATTTTAATCTGTGTATAAAGGAAAGTTGTTAATTTAGGAAAAAGTAAATGACATTATTAGATCAGTAGTTCATGGGAAACAAACAGTAAAACATAATGCACACATTGGTGGTAATTAGCAATAGGAAGATAAATTCAAAGCATAACAGCATTCCAGTTTTTTCTCTAGTTTAAAAAAATGGGGTTCTAAAATAGTAGAATTGCAAATACAGTGGAGGGGGAATTAATAGAGATGTTATAGAGGTGAAAGTAACAGAGTTTAATTATTTTCATTAGAAGAATGATAGTTTTTTTTAATTGCACACATTTGAACAGTAGATATAGGGTGATTTAATCAATTTTCTCTTTCCATGTGCTGATTCTTATTAAATTTCTTCTTTTGACGGACACCACCTTTTATGTTAGTTTTCTCATTTGAAATAATAGTATTATAACACATGATATTTTTGCGAAAAACCCCAAACAACTGGTTAGGAGATATAGTCAGTGGTGTCTCTAAGCAGAGAGCCTAGCATGATACAGGTAAACAGAAATGTCCATGTGCTTTTGCTTCTTTCTGTACACATATTCCTCCACCTTCCTGACCAAGCAAACAATAAATGGAAAATTAAACTTTGTGCTTATATATGTCTTTATTGTATTCAGACCTTGTTATTAGTTGGCAAAAATGTTATGAAAAAATGTTATAGATTCCCACAGTAAGGTAAAAAGCAAAATTAATTATAGAACAGTGAAAATTGGTTATGAATAGATAATATGCATTCTAAGACTTAGTTTACCTATTGAAAAAAGATGGCAATGACCTCATTGATAGCAGGAATTTCTTGTAGCATTAAATTATTTTATGTTCTAATGTCCATACCAAGAAAAAAAAAAAAAAAGGAATGAGACAGAACTATAGAACTCTGAAGAGTTTGAATTTCTGTAAGCCTTTTTAAGTGCATGAATGTATAAGGTGTTTATTTTCTAAAATGTCAATGTTAGCACTTTATTTTTAAGAAACAAAGACTACAATACTGTTCTGAATGACAGGAAAACAAGATTAGGATATTTATTTTGAAAACCTATTATGTGAGCATTCAAAGCAAAAAAAAAATTCTATAAATAGAATGAATTTTAGGTTCTCTGTATGTTGAACATTATGTTTCAGTCACAGAAACATTTGTGTGATTTTTGCCTTGCTAATCAGTTATAAAATAAAAGCAGTGGAATTGTTTATAGAAAATGTTTAAAAGCCAGAAAGAGCATTTATGTGGCTGACAGAAAGTTTTGTCTTTCCATAAAAAAAACTTGAAACGTCCAAAAGAGTATACAAAGTGAAAGTTCGTATACTTAAAGTGTTTTTATTTATGAGATTAAAAGAAAAAAAACTACTGTTACGTTGTTTCCATAAAATGTTATAAATGTGAGCAGTGGAGACAATAACTTCTGAAATATGATTGATATTGTAGATTTCATGAAATATAAACTGTCATATATATACAATTAATATACATGAAGGATTTAAGTTTAAATAGATTTATATATTCTCCATATTAAAATAATTTATGGATCATAACAGGATATTCCTCTTATATCTGAATAAAATCATATAAGAATAGTAGCTTAGCAAAACTATAAGACAAGCAATAATTCACATTAGAAGTGTTCTACAAAATTACAAAATCCATGATTAGAGAAAATTTATTTGTCAAAGGAATTTCAAAGATGGGTCACCCTTCTTCAAGATTTCTGTCTTTCTCTTTTGTAATGGAATGAATTTCTATTAATCACTTCAATTTATCATGTCAAAATCCATTTTTAACTTTTAATTAAGCCTGTGAAATATAATATCTTTCAAGATGTAAAAATATATCTGAATTGTTCGATGAAGTATTCTGATAGTGTTTTGATTTTTATTAAAGTGAGTTTTAGTCAGATTCAGTAATGTAAGTTTTAAAAAACACTTCCATAAAAGCTTTCATAGAATGCTTATTTTAATTAATAGAAAAATATTGCATCTTAGCAGAATATTTCAATGTACAGGAAACATGTTTTCCTCTAGCAAGTGACTGGTGTTTATTTATATTTCCTTTTCATCATTATTAAACAAAATAATAACAGCAGCATTTAATAAGTTTTTATATCCTCAGAGCACTCTCATAGGAGGCTGAATATAGCATATAAAATATTTATAATTGTTGTCCTCTGAAAAAAAGTTTAATATAAGTAGCACTATTATGAAAATATGTGTCTGAAGATACAAACACACAATAAAGAGTTTAGGATTAATCTAAATGTTTATATGAAATGCCATCAGCTAAACTAATACTATTTTGAGGCAACTGGTTAGAAACAGATGTCTTAGTATTTTATTTCTCTATATTCTTCATCTTAGTTATTGGCTGTTTTTTTGAACTTTATTCATAAGGGAGAATAAATTCACTTTATTGAGTCAATAGCATAAACCCTCTATTGTACCAGTGATCTACTCTCTCCTATTCATAAGGTTTGGACAACATTTTTTTGTTTTTGATTAAGAAATTTTGAGTGATTTATTGTCTAATTTTAGTCATCTATTGTGTTTCCCACTAATACAGTCCTGCCTGATATTGTGATAATACTCTTTGATATTTGGTAAAAGAAATACTTATGACTTCTGGTTTATAGTCTCTGCACTTGTGGCTTCTTCTGTGTAACAACTCTGGTTCCTCTCCAGAATGCTGAGTGGTTTATGGAGATTTTAGTTTCAGGAAAAAAATAGGCCCAGAATTATATTATATAATAATTATATATAATATATAATTATATGTTTTTTTACTTAACAGGGTTAAAACATGATATAGACAGAGATTAATAAACTGAAAGAAATGGATTTCTCACTGTCTTGGAAAATGCTAATCTGATGTAATTATGTGATGCAAATATTCTATATTTTTTTCTACTTTAGAATGGAAAATTTTTAAATTTTATTCTATTCTGTTTTATTCCTATATAGAAGGAATAAAAAAGTCAATATAAATTTTTATACACATAAATATTCTTGAGAAAAGGGATAAAGATGATAGTTTTACTAGCACACTCATTTTAAGATTTTAGGTAGAGGAATGATAGTCAAAATAACAGATTAAAATTTTGTAAGTATTTTTATAGTCATTGAGAGAAATTAGGGATAGGTAAGTATTCAATGAATTGTTGTTCTAAGCAACAATATTTCTAGAGATAAAGAATTCTAGGGTAATAAAATATGTAGATAACATTGCTGATATGTAGTTATTAATGTTAACTATTATTTTATGATCTTGTAGTATGTTGAGATAGCAATCTCTTGAGTTTAGATTATGAAAAATACCATAGTTTTCATGTATTTGAGCAATTTATTATGAATTGCAAGTTTTCTTTTCTTTTTAACTAACTGAATTGTTGATTTTTATTGTCTGTCCCCAGTGATAAGTAGATTATTGGTGATATGTCCCTTTAGAATTTAATAATAAGCCAGAAGTTCAGGGTTCTGTAAGCCCACTTAAAGAGTATTTAAAATTGTATATGTCTAGAAACTTGAGATTCTCTTCCAAAAATGGCCGTAGGTTTCAGTATATTCTAGAAAATGTCCTGCTTAAAAAATAAACGTAGACACATACAGAGTTCCTTTAAAAATTTTAAGGGGAAATTGCTATATTTGAATTATTTAAAATAATATTAAAGATTTTTTTAAAAGGGAAGAAAATACCCCTAAAATCTAAAAGATGTAAAGCAGAATTAGAGCAACAAAATTTTATCAACATAAATTTCTGGTTTATGAAAAAATAAAATTTTAGGAGTAAAGCATGAAAGGTACAGAGAGGGAAATTAGAAAACAAAACAAAAAAACAAGAATATATAATAACCCAGAGTGTAAATGACAGATCTGATTCAAAACTTATTAGGCACAAACTGACAAAAAGCAGAAAGAAGAAATCAGAGAGAATTTTAGCACAAGTCTTGGGAATGCTGGTACTTTAAACAAACAAAACAAATGGTAAAGCTGTAGGATTTCTGAATAAGATTATTGAAAAGAATAATCCACATACAAAAGTAGTCTTATTTCCATATAACATAATTTGCATATTATTTTTTCAGCCACATAGAAAATTTACATGTATTGATGGGATATTAGGCTTTAAAGAATGAAAACACATGTCAAAAAATTGACATCAGGCACATTCTCAGAATACAAGATAACATTTAAATAATAAAAAAAATCCTTCTATATAGCATTGGAAACTATATCTAGTCACATGATGGAGCATGATGGAGGATAATGTGAGAAAAAGAATTATATGTATATACATATGTGTGTGACTCGGTCACTTTGCTGTGCAGTAGAAAATCGACAGAACTCTGTAAACCAACTATAATGGAAAACATAAAAATCATTAAAAAAAGATGTTTTTTGGCTAATCTAAGGTAAACCAAGTTTGTTGGAAACTAAAGATAAAATTATTTTTCCAATATGTTCAAAAAATTTTGAGTGCTGCATGGGAGAAGTGATTCAGTTTTTCTATGTAAGTAGTGCTTCCTTGAACTTGTTCCTTTTTATCCCATGCATATTTGCCAAATATGTTGTTTATTTTATTAATCAATGCAAATAACACACTTTGAGCTTTACTGATCATTCCTCTTGCTTTTTTTATGTAAAATCTCTTTATTTTACATATTTAAATATTTTACGTGCTTTACATTTTGCTTGAGATGATTCATAGAGTAGGCAGTTTCTATTATAATGAGTAATCTAAGGACAGATACTATAACATGCATCCTACTATTAATTACATTTAAATCATTTATGGTTTTCCTATCCATGGATCATATCTTTATGTGAAAAAAACACCATAATCACGATTTTCTTGCTATTATAATGATTGAAGTAAAATAACCAGGCCTATGTTGGAGATTGCACTACTCAGAATGAGAATGGGTATGTAATAGCGATATTGAGAATATGAATATGAGATATGAAAAATTCCAGAAATGCCAATGGAAACAAAATGAGATACAGTTACTAATTAATCATTTCATTTAAAAAATATTGTAGTAAATACAAATGGGAATGTGAAAAATGATGGGAGTTTAGTACAACCTCTTTTGAAAGCAATCTACAATACCTAAGAAAATAGAAAATTCATTGACTTTAAAACCAAATATTTTTATTCTGCAGAGAGAGAGAGTCTTGTGGATATCTGGAAAGGATTCTCTCAAGAAAAGAATGTGGCCAGTGCAACCCTGTGACCCATAGCTGTCTGGAGGGTTAAAGCAAATGGCTAGAGCTGAGGGGCTGTGAGCCATTGAGTAATAGGACATGGGAGTAGTGCGATGGGTGGTGAGATCCCAGGCTAGCAAAAAATTTGACTTTTATTCTGAGCAAATGAAAAGGCATGGGAGAGTTTTAAGATAATAATTCATTTTAAGTTTTAAGTCATTCTGGATACTAAGAACATGCTGTAGTACTATGTTCATGCCCTTGTGACTAGAATGAGGACACCAGTTAAGTGGGAAGCTAGTGTGCATTGATCCATGGCAGCTTGGTTGTGTTATTCCTAGAAGGCACAAGGTTGGTAGTAAGACAAGCGGTCAGATACTTGGTTTATGGAAATATCTGGAAGGTGTTGACCTAAAATTTCTGAGATTTTTATAAGGTAAAGTATTTAAATTTCAGTATTTTTAAAATATTTTACATGTTGGAAATATGAAATATGACTAGATGTTTATAAATATTGAGTATTACTAAAATGTATACTATTATCCTCTAAGGTTGTATGTTTGTTTGGTAAAGAGAATCTGAGGTTTTAAATATTTAGGAATGTATTTATGTTTTAATATATATTCAAAGACAACCAAACTGTCAATAACAAGAATGTTGCTATTGATGGCATTAGATATAAATTATTATAATCCATGAAGTTAGTTTAGGATGCCTCTCAGAAATGTGAGTTTCAGTGATTGGTTTGCATATAAAAATACTAAGTTACCAGTTTAGGTTTGGTGACTGTAATCTCTTTATCAATGTACCTTTAGTAAATGTAGGCAAGAGGGAATTTTAAAAGATTTAGATGAAAATACCTGAGGAAGATATTTATAGAGAGTATATTGTGCATATTTGGCTGGCACACATGGAACTAAAATAAGGTTTGTTTTAAATAAATAGGATGATCTATTTGTTTAGAATAAATAATATTGAAAACTTTAACTTAATAAGGTTAAATATTATGTTAACTACTATTGCTGGACATTGGCCAAACAAAGCAGAGTAAAACCCTGGCTTCCTAAGTCCACTTTCTCAACCTTTGTATAGTTAAGAACAAGATAAAACAAACATACAAGTGACTATCAATACTTCTGAAAGCATCTTAGATGATCACTAGGCATAAAATGTATACACTGATAAATAACTTTGTTGAAACATAACATTGTGGAAATAGTCATAAAATTAAATTCTGGTAGATTGTTTGGCATGCATAAATATATAGCTTTTCCTGCTAGAAAACCTGATATTGACACATACAAAAAGAATACTCTGCTACTTCTTTCTCAAGTGCGTTCTTTATATTTCTTTGTGAGGGTTTCAAGAAGAGAGTTGAAATACAGCAATCACAACTGTATTACTCTACAATATGAATGATAAGCAGATCTTGAATAAAATTGTCACAACTATTTGTGAACTCAAGGCAATATAGTACAATCTGGGTAACATTTTAACAGTATTTAAAGTGTGTTTTGTGAATCATCTTGGAATGCTTATTTCCTTATGTTTGTTTTATAAAATGATGTGTCAAACTAAGGTCTCATGGTGACTCCTGACACAAGGGTATAAAGGTTTTAAAAAATAAAGTTGACAGGTATTTTATAAAATTCATAATGCAGAAAATTTGGTTTGCACAAAGCCCACATTTGAGTGTCAGAATTGAGACGTTTTAAAAATGTAGAAAGTCTTATGTGAAAATATTATCTTTTAATAAAATTGTCCTTAATGTTATTAGTATAAAAAAGGTAATGCTTCGAGTCCCCACTGTGGCACAGTAAGGATCTAACTGCAGAGCCTCAGGTCACTGCCAAGGAAAGTGTTCAATCCTTGGCCTGGCACAGTTGGTTAAAGGATCTGGAAATGCCTCACCTGTGACATAGGTTGCAGATGTGGCTCAGATTCAGTCCCTGGCCTGGGAACTTTCACATGCCATGGGTGTGGCCATTAAAAAAAATACACTTTCAAAGTCCTTTGGTTAATTTTTTGGACCACAAGCGAAATTTTGAGAGTATTCATTTATTTTTTTAATTTATTTTATTGAAGTATAGTTGATTTACAATATTGTATGAATTTCTGCTTTTCAGCAAAGTGATTCAGTTTTACATATGTATATATTATTTTTCATATTCTTTTCCATTATGCTTTATTATAGGATATTGAATAGAGTTCCTTGTGCCATACAGTAGGACCTTGTTGTTTATCTATTATTTATGTAATAGTTTTCATATTCTAACCCCAGACTCCTAATTCATCTCTCCCTCACCCTTCCTCATCCTGGTAACCACAGATATGTTCCGTGAGTCTGTTTCTGTTTCATAGATAGGCTCATTTGTGTCATACTTTAGATTGGACATATAAATGGTACCATGGATTATTTGGCTTTCTTATTCTGATTTACTTGACTCAGTATGATAATCTCTAATCTCTAATCTCATCTGTGTTGCTGCATACGGCATTATTTTAATCGTTTTTGTAGCTTAATAATATTCCAGTGTGTGTGTGTGTGTCTGTGTCTATGTTTTTGTGGCTGTTTGTTCATCTGTTGATCATTTAGTTTGCTTCCATGTCTTGAGTATTGTAAATTGTGCTGTTATGAGCATTGGGGTGTGTATCTTTTCGAATTATAGTTTTGTCTAGATATATGCCTAGGATTGTGCTTGCAGGACCACATGTCAACTCTATTTTTAGTTTTTAGGGAACCTCCTTATTTTTTTAATTTTTTGGTCTTTTTAGGGCTGCATCCATAGCAGTCACATCAGCGATGTTGCAGCCACGGCAACACCAGATTCACCTCTGCGACCTACACTGCAGGTCACAGCAGCGCCATATCCTTAACCCACTTAGTGAGGCCAGGGATTGAACTTGTGTCCTCATGGATACAGTCAGACTCATTGCCGCTGAGCCACAACAGGAACTCCTACTTTTTAATTCATGACTGCACCAATTTGTACCTCCACCATAGCATAGGAAAGTTCCTTTCTCCACACTCTCTCCAGTATTTATTATTTGTAGGCTTTTTAATGACAGCCATTCTGACGGGTATGAGGTGATACCTCGTTGTGGTTTTGATTTGTTTCTCTCTAATTATTAGCTATTATGGGTGTCTTTTCATATACCTATTGTGGACTGCCTACCCATTTATCATCAATAGCATAAAGAAATATGTTATAAATCCTAATAAGAATAAATATGTTTTGATAGCTGGATGATAGCTGAGTTGGTTGCTGATGTTTCATTCATAACTTTAATTCATATAGCCTCTCACTACAGACAATTTTGCACTTCATTTAGGGAAACTCTTGTAGGGAGAAGATAATTCAATTTCTTCTTTTTGATCAATTAATATTTATTCAGTAAAATATGGACCCCCCTAAGAAACTCATTCTTTTTTTAATCCCTGTGGCTCAGCCTTTGGAGAAGTAAAAGAGCCTGAGCTAGAAGGGTGGACTCTGCTGTTCCTTTTACTTTTGTATGCTCTCTGAAGAAGGAAATTGGCTTGTGACCCCTCTTTAAGCCTGTTGTCCTCCTCTTAAAAATATCTTTGTACCTTCATTTTGCTTACGGTGTTTTATTAATAATTATTGACTAATTTTGCATGTTTTGTAGGCAGAATGGTTCTTCTATTTACATTGTTTATGCCTGATAAATTGCATAGCAACCTTCACTGTTCAAGTACAGGGCAGCCTTGAATGGAGTGTCTGGTTATCATTTAAGAAATCTATCTGTCTCTATCTTAGCTTATTTATCTGATGCTTAGGACTAAATCAAGTAAAACAAATTGTTTATATTCTTGGAGTGGAAAAACATGTATGGACTAGTTAAGCATCTCATTGACTAAGAGTGTTTCTGTCTCTGTCTATCTGTCTATCTGCCTACCTGTCTTTATCCTCCTCCTTCTCATCATCATCTATCATCTTTCATCAACTAAGAGACAACATGGTCACTTACTTCTTTTCAATTGGCCAATAAGTCAACATCTGTATTCTATCTTCGATTGTTTTTAAAGTTCCTTTGTGTAGGTACTCATTTTGAAGGCATATAATACTCACTCATAAGGCTCTTGAGATTAAAAATTCATTTAACATTATACATTTATTCACATGTTGTATTCTTTTAAACAAGATTCAGGAACAGGATGAATAAATTTTCTTACCTAAAAATGAATGTTAAGGTATAAAACTAAGTAATAGATCAGGTTTAATAACATAGGAAAATAACACTGAGTAAAGAATCAAAGTGAAATTCTTAGTCTATATAAATCATTTTATACATTCTGGGTATAAATCAATGCATGCCTAAGGTGGGAGAGTTATCACTCCATTCCAGATCATTGTTCAAAAATAATAACAAACTTCCAGAATATCATCCTCTTCTGATATTGTTTGTTCCTATTTGAGAATTACTTATATGTTTATATCCAACTAAAAGTGCACTGTGTTACATAAACCTAAGTACATAGTTTCAATAATTTTTATAAAGAAAATTGTGATAGAAAATGTTTATGGAATCACTGTAATATTAATTTTTATTAGAAAAAAAATTGAGGTCTACTTAAAATTCTAAAATTATATGTAGTGTGTGAAAAATGTATATTTTTGTTTTTCTATAAAGGTAACTAATGAGTAAAATTAGTACTGTATTTGAATAACATTTTGGTGAAAAAAATATTTTATTATAATATGTAAATAATTCATTTAAACACAAACTTTAGATTCATTCTGAAATTATATATATAAATATATGATAAATTATATACATATAAGATGTTGATGGTGGTTCAAGGTTCCTGAGCTCCTGGAGTTCCTGTCTTGGCACAGTGGAAACGAAACTGATTAGGAACCATGAGGTTGCGGGTTTGATCCCTGGCCTTACTCAGTGGGTTGAAGATCTGGTGTTGCAGCTCAGATCTCGCTTGGCTGTGGCCTAAGTCTGCAGCTATAGCCTGACTAGACCCTTAGGCTAGAAACCTCTGTATGCCATAGGTATGGCCCTAAAAAGCAAAAAACAAACAAAAAGTTTCTGAACTCCTGTGATTGCTTCTTTCGGGTATTTTTTTCTCGTGAGAATTTGGGCAAGTAATTTTCTAAATCTCTTCTTCCTCATAAATAAAAATGAAAACATAGTCATCTTTATGGACTGGTTGTTAGGATCAAATTAAACAATAAAATTATAGCTCTGTATCAGTGCCTGGACAGATAACAACAAATTATCAGTATGGTCAGTATGGTGATTCTATAAATAAGTATAATTCAAATTAGTGTGTATATGCAGCCTATTTCCTTAATTGCTATATATAAGCATTTATAACAAGTGAGGGGTATAAATATAAATATAATTGTCACATATCATCTTCTAATTCTACTCTTAAATAATTCGTTTTAACCTCAAAAAGCATTGAGAAATATTTATTTCTTCTATTGTATTTTTAACAAAATGTATGGAGACAAAAGAATTCCAAATTTTTTTAGAAAGAAAATTTAAATTTAGCTTCATTATAATCAATATGACATTACTTTTAGCCTGTTTTTTTCTGATTTGGAGAGATATGACTTTGCATATGTTGGTTTACAACGATTTTAAGCTTAGTGTTGGTGGCTTAAATCATATATAAATATGTATATGTAAATATGGCATGTATATACATAGCACTGGTGGATACAAACTCAGCTGTTATTCATTCTGAATAAATTTTCCTTACTAATAAAAAGCAATCTAAGAAATTTTGACGGGATAGAGGGAAACTGGGGAATGTTACATATAAAATGACGGATTACATAGGAATGTTTGCTTCCCATGTTTTCTTTATGCATGGGAATTAGACCATAATTACAGTACAGTATTCAGGCTTTTCCACCAATTTTTAATGGTAATTGCACTTTTTCAGGCCTGAGAATGTATCCCACTAAGATAAGCCGTCAGTGTCAGTGTACTATGTTCACTTCCAAGTTCTGATATATGTTAGATTTGAAACAACAAGTTGTGACTTGGTTTCAGCTAACAGAATTGAGTATTGAGTTTTGATTGGTTGCCTGTGATTTTGGGTTTTTTTTGTCATTTGCCTTTTTTTTAGGGTCGCACCCATGGCATATGGAGGTTCCCAGGCTAGGGATCCATTCGGAGCTACAGCTGCTGGCCTACGCTAGAGCCACAGAAACGTGGGATTCACGCCGCGTCTGTGACCTACACCACAGCTCACCACAACGCCAGATCCTTAACCCACTGAGCGAGGCCAGGGATGGAACCCACAACCTCATGGTTACTAGTCGGATTCGTTAACCACTGAGCCACTATGGGAACTCCTGGTTACCTGTGCTCTTACTCCCCAGTAGTCAGGAGAGAAATGGAACTGGTCAGGCTAGTTACTTTAATCTTCCACTATACCCTGTTACCTATGTTGAGATCTCCTTACCACATATATTGTTGAGTATTTTCTTACTACTTTTTTCTCAATATTTGTTTTTTATTTATTTATTTATTTATTTATTTATTTATTTATTTATCTTTTTGCCTTTTCTTGAGCTGCTCCTGCGGCTTATGGAGGTTCCCAGGCTAGGGGTCCAATCGGAGCTGTAGCCACAGGCCTACACCAGAGCCACAGCAATGCGGGATCTGAGCCACGTCTGTGACCCACACCACAGCTCACGGCAACGCCAGATCCTTAACCCACTGAGCAACGGCAGGGATCGAACCCGCAACCTCATGGTTCCTAGTTGGATTCGTTAACCACTACGCCATGACGGGAACTCCTCTCTCAATATTTGTGTGAATACTTTATAAAAAGAAGATGCCTATTAATAAAAAAAGAATTTGAACTACTTAGTACAGAATAGGAATTCATTCTATAAAGCATGTAAATTGTGACCATATCCCTTCACAGCTGTTCTTTTGGTGCCAATTCAATTAATCTTTTATATCTATTACCTACAGATATGTGAAACTTCTTTTATGCGAAGTTTTGCATTTAATATGTATGTAATTTTTCTAAGGTCAAATTCATTTCATTTTCTAGTTTCCATGATATTACAATAATTGGGGCCCTCAGCTCACCAAAATATTTTCTCATTCTGAGGATCAGTGTTGTCATACATCTTAGTTGCATGTAATTTTATCAGTGAACTTTCAAACTTTTGCTGTACTGGGCACCTGTAGCAGAGAAGTAAAGTAGTATTTGACTTAAAATTACTACAGCATTCTCCATGTCATCCACTCCTGATAGTTTCAGTGACTTGAATGGTTACTATAAACAAATGTTTAATAAATTCTGAATTCTATATGGTATGTTGTAACAGTTTCAGAAATCTCATGGTATAGAGTTTTACAGATACCACCCATGTACCATCCCACAGAGATGACACAGTGTTATATCTTTATCTGTTTAATTTCATCATTTAAACCTCAGAAAAAGGTTTTATTTTACTCATGGTAGTTGAGTAATAAATAAGAGTGATAAAGGCCACAATTTATTTCCTTTTTTTCTTGACCTGATTTTCTAGCAAATTAAGCCACTAAAATTTAAAGACATCACATTCTGTGCTAATTAGAATACCAGTTCTCTTTACTGGCTAAGGCTACAAGTTAGCTTCCAGGAATGTTGATGGATATGAAGTTCTGTATACAGACTTTACCAACCAGCCTCCTGTAAAAGATTTCCAAAGAGTGACCCTATTTTGGTTAGCAAGTCTTTTTTTTTTTTTTTTTTTTTTTGGTCAAGAAGATGAGTCTTTAGGAAATATTTATATCTGCCTGACTCATTCCTGAAGATATCTGCAGAATGTTTGCAATGACAAACCCAGTGTTACTCAAACGACTGTGTATGTTGCTGCAGACTGATGGAATGTGTTCAGTTAGGAAAAATGATCTGTACCAAAAATAACCATGCCGTGAAGCTTCAAAGGGGCATGGTCAACACCCAGTAAAGTTCTGCTTACTAAAGTGGGCCATAGAGATTTCCATAAACACACGTCAAAATAATCTGTAATGTTCCATTGCCAAGTCTCCCTTGCTCAGGGTTGCATTTCCATTTTCCTTAAATGATTTCATACATATACTCATTTGGCATATTTGAGGGAGCGTGTTAAGCTGTGATATACCAGGTAGGCAGCAGCAATCCATTTCCCGTCTCACCCAGGCAGCTATCTTAGCAACCCATCATCCTGATTTATGGCCACAAAAAGTGCAGAAGATCAGCTCTTCAAATTCTTTTGCCCTATTGATATGATTTATAGTATTTACTTCAGGCCATCTTAAAATTAACCAAAAGCATAAGCAAAACCTATAAACCATGTACTGAATGATCATTGCAGTCAAGTACCCATAAATTGAGTCATCGGGTGATTCTTAGCGCATAAAGATCAGTAGGAATCCAAATTTCTTAAGTGAAAAACCTGTTTGGAGATTTCTACTAATAGCAGCCACTAGTACACACCATGTACACATTCTTAGTTTTGTCTCTTGGGCAGAGATGATGGCATGGAAATAGCATGATTACACCAAACACTGTTTGTGACATCATTTGTGACCATTTTATCCATCTGCTCTGATTTATCCCTATTTCCATTTGTTTGAATCTTATCATCCCCCTCCGCATAACCACCATGGCCATACTTTCTTAGCTCAGGAAAGGCCTTAGCCTCAATCAGAGCTGTTAATAATAGCAACACCGCTAATATTTCCACTTTGTGCCACCCCTGGCAGATGTCATGGGATTGCAAAGATAAATAATCACAGGATATATAAAAATTAAGGTAATTATTTTAAAATCTACTAATATCATAGTAACAGGTTAAATTTTTCTATATACTGTGTTCATTAAAGTTTTAAGGATTTTTGACAAATTCAACATCAGTTACTGTTTAAAAAATTTGTCTCTTTTTCCCTTCCTCTCCCATAATTCCCTCCATTCATCATTCTTCATCCTTTTCCTTTGCACATTCTTTCACTCTTACTCTCTTACTCTCTACCTTGCATCCCTCCATCTATCCATGGATAAACCTAAAACTAATGTCTAAATGGTGAAACACCAGAGGTATAAGTCAGGACTCAATCAAATTAAGACAAGTAGGCTCAAAATCATTTTTATTTACCATATTTTTTTTCCCCTGGAATCACCACCAACTCAAGCATTTAAGAAAAATAAATCAATTAAAATAATAGAAATGACACAAATTTATTTTTATTTTATGCAGTGTGATGTAGTATTTAAATCAATACTATAAGTAAGTGAAAAATTAATATGTACAAGAACAAATGTACATAATATTAGTATAAAATTTGTATATGAATAGCAACAGTTTATTTTCTGCATCAACAGCTGACCCAAAAATTTTAACAAAATAATTTGTGATAGCAGTAAAAATGATAAATTATACAACAAATCACTTAGGAACAATAACAACCCTACTAGAAAAACTTTTACATTATATTGATTTAATATAATGTAATATATATATATAATATATATAATGTAATATATTTAATATATATATAAGTGTGAGGATGTGAAGTGTTTTTAGAGGTAAATCAATACTTTAAATATGTTTATTCTCATATTAATTAATTTGATGTATGTTTACTTACATTTTCCTTTTAAACCTGGGAAAGCATATTATAAAACTCACATAGAATAAAATATAGGAAAAGAGGGAAAGTGTGGACAATTGAAAGTAAAGATGAAAGACCAAGCTAATAAATTTGGTTACTGGCAAATAAATAGGCAAATTGTACAAGGAAATAGAATACTGATGCTTAGAGCAATTCAAATATATGTGAAAATCCAGTGTACAGTTGGGGCAGCACATGTGGAGAATATAATCAGATTATGACAAATTACTAATCATTTAAAGAATAAAAATTGGGAAATCTCTCATTTCATACCCCAAAATTAATTCCAAAGTGATTAAATATTTCTTTCTGTTAAAATTTGTGGAATAAATAATTGGAAATATTTCCATAATTTTTTAGTGGAACATTTTATTAATAGGAAAGAAGAAATAGCTAGGTAACAGTTAAAAAAACTATCATCTTTAGTTGGGAATAAGAAATTATACCTTAAACCAGCTAAATGCTGTCTTGGTTTGTTTTGCAAATACTTCAAAAGGTCAAATGGTATAAATAATTTGGCTTTGTTTACAGATAGGCAGGTGCCCTTATACATTGCTGGTGTAAACTTTAAGGACTTGAATATAATACTTATCAATTTTTTAATCCAGTAATAACTACACTAAAGAAATAACCACAAAGGATAACCTGACCCCCTTGCTGTACAGTGGGAAAATAAAAAATTTAAAAAAAAATAACCACACGCACAAATATATGTGTATATGTATTTGTGTATATATATATATATGTATATATATATATATATATATATATGCATGTGTGTGTGGTATATATATATACAAATATATACACACACATTTATACACATATAGATATAAATGTGTATTTATACTCAAATGCATGTATACATACAGTAGGTCTTTGGAAACAGTCTAAATACTTAAAATTTTTATAGTGATTTTTATTTTTTCCGTTATAGCTGGTTTACAGTGTTCTGTCAATTTTCTACTGTACAGCAGGGTGACCCAGTCACACATACATGTATACATTCTTTTTTTCTTACATTATCATGCTACATCACAAGTGACTAGATATAGTTCCCAGTGCTCTACAGAAGGATCTCATTACTTAAAATTTAAAAAGTTGAACATTTTTAGGAAGGTCTGTTTGAGCAGACACCTAGGAGAAGTGAGGGAACAGAGTGGGTATCAACAGAGAGAATGCCAAGTTCAAAGGTTACAAGACAGAAGTATGCTTGATGACTTAGGGAAACATCTTAGAGCCCAGTGTAGTTAGGTCACAGTGAGCTGGCAAAAATATTGTTAGGCAAGTGGATGAGTGGTAGAGAAATTCAGCATCATCTGAAGCTTTTCAAGGCAAAAAAAGGCACTTTGCTTTACTCTAACAAAAGGTACAAGCTACTGAAATGTTTTGGGGAGCATAGTGTTTAACATTAACCAAACTTTCAAGTCTGAAGTAAAGTTTTATATTCAGACCTTCTTCTGTGGGTGTGGATTTCTGAAGAAATAATTTGAGTAATTGTAAATGGATGATTTAGGTTACAATTGTATTATAGGTTTTTTTAATTTAAAGCATGCATAATGCATAAAAATTAATCTTTGAAGACAAAAAGTGTACATAAAATTCATTTAACTCCTTAAAATTTAACATCATTACCTACAACTTGCCTTATACATTCAGCTTAATTATAAAAATATAATGAGCTAATGTACAAATGTGACAGATAGAGGATATTGATATTCAATGACTTATTTGCCCTCCATTTGGAAAAATACTTCATGCTTTATAATTAAGAATTATCTTGATTCAAAGTACTGCTTATAATACTTTGTAATTTATTTAAAGTCTTAGGGTCTCAGTTATATAATATAGAAAATAGTAATAATGAGATCAAGCTTGAATTGTTACTACTTGGATTGAAATTCCTAGACTTCGTTATAAAATTCCTTCAAAGTAGATTGTGTATAGCAGTACTCACAAAAGTAAGCTTTTGCATTTTATATGTATCATGTCATAGTAAATGTGTGTGTGTGTACATATCCTTTACATATACACAAAACGTATCTAGGTATAAAAGGAGAAACTAATGTTCTATTACTAAAATTTGCTTGGAGAAAAGCAGTCATATGTATTTTTTTAAATGCAAAAAATTGCTACAGCAGTTGCCACTTTTATCTAGCTTTTTGTTTGTTTTCGTCTTTTTCCCCATTGAGATATAATTTACTATGTTATGTTAAATTTAGTTGTAAAGCAAAGTGATTCTATCATACTTTTTTTTTCAGATTCTTTTCCATTTTAAGTTATTATAAGGTAATCAGCATAATTCCCTTTTATTACACAGTAGGTCCCTGTTGGTTATTTATTTCATATTTAGTAGTGTGTATATGTTAATCTCAACTCCTAATTTAACTCCCCCTGCCACTGTTCCCCTTGGTAAGGGAAGATGTTTTCTGTCAGTAAGTCTATTTTTGTTTTGTAAATAAGTTTTATTATTATTTTTACTCTTTATAGGGCCACACCTGTGGAATATGGATGTTCCCAGGCTAGGGGTCAAATCAGAGCAGTAGCCACTGGCCTACGCCTTAACCACAGCAATGCCAGATCCTTAACCCACTGAGCGAGGCCAGGGATCAAACCTGCGTCTTCATGCATACTAGTCAGATATGTTTCTGCTGAGCTATGATGGGAACGCCCATTTGTATTATTTTTTAGATTTGCACATGCAAGAGATATCATATGGTATTTGTTTTTTTTTCTCTTCACTTGCTGTGATAATCTCTAGATCCATCCCTGTTGCTGCAAATAACATGATTTATTCTTTTTTATGGCTGAGTAGCATTCCATTGTGTATATGTACCACATCTTCTTTATCCATTCATCTGTCAGTGGGCATTTGGGTTGCTTCCATGTCTTGGCTATCAGAAGCAGTGCTTCTGTGAACATCAGGGTGCATGTATCTCTTTGAATGAGAGATTTCTTCAGATATTTGCACAGGAGGGGCATTACAGGATCACATGGCAACTCTTTTTAGTTTTTTGTTTTGTTTTGTTGCTTTTTTAGGGCCACACCTTGGCATATGGAAGTTCCCAGGCTAGGGGTTGAATTGGAACTACAGCTGTTGGCTTATACCACAGCCACAACAATGCAGCATCCTAAGCCACATCTGTGACCTATACCATAGCTCATGACAATGCTGGATCCCTAATCCACTGAGCAAGTCCAGGGATTAAACCTGCATCCTCATGGATACTAGTCAGATATTTTTCTACTGCACCACAAAGGGAACTCCTTATTTTTAGATTTGTAAGGAACCTCTATACCGTTCTCCATAGTGGTCACACTGATTTACATTCCTTTCCTCCACATCCTCTCCAGTATTTATTATTTCTAGAATTTTTAATGGCCAATCTGACTGGTATGAGGTGGTATCTTATTGATTTGTATTTCTCTAATTCATAGAAATATTGAGCATCTTTTCCTGTGCCTTTTGCCCATCTGTATGTCTTCTTGTGAGAAATGTCTGTTTAGATGTTTTGTTCATTTTTTCATTTGCATTGGTTTCTTTTTTGTTGTTATTGAGTTTAATGAGCCTATTGTACATTTTGGAAATTAATCCCTTGTCAGTAGCATCATTGGCAAATATCTTCTCCCAGTCTGTAAGTTGTCTTTTTGTTTTGTTTATGATTTTTTTCCCTTGCTGTGTAAATCTTGTATGTTTAATTAGGTATTATTAATTTATTTTTGTTTTTGTTATCATTACTTAGGAGATGGATCCCAAAACATATTATTGTGATTTATGTCAAAGAGTGCTCTGCCTATGTCTTCCTCTAGAAGATTTATAGTATCCAGCCTTACAGTTAGGTCTTTAATCCATTTTGATTTTATTTTATATATAGTGATACTGAATGTTCTAATTTCATTCTTTTATGTGTAGCTGTCCAGTTTTCCCAGTGCGTGTTATTGAAGAGAATGTCTTTTCTACATTGTATATACTTGCCTCCTTTGTCAAAGATTAGTTGACTATAAATGTGAGGATTTATTTCTGGGCTTTCCCTGTCCCATTCCACTGATCCATATGTCTGTTTTGGTGCCTGATGACTGTAGCTTTGTAGTATAGTCTGAAGTCAGACAGTATGATTCCTGCAGCTCCATTCTTCCTTCTCAAGATTTTTGGGTATTTAGTATCTTTTGCGTTTCTACACACATTTTAAAATGTTTTGTTCTAGTTCTGTGAGAATTGCCATTGGTAATTTGATAGGTATTGTATTGATCTGTAGATTGTTTTGGGTAGTATGGTCATTTTAACAATATTGATTCTTTGAATACAGTATTTCTTTCCATCTCTTTGTGTCATCTTCAGTTTCTTTCATCAATGTCTTATAGTTTTTGGAGTACAGATGTTTTGCCTCCTTAGGTAGGATTGTCCCTAGGCCATTTCATTCTTTTTGATGCAGTAGTAATGAGATTGTTTCCTTAATTTATCTTACTTAATATTCATTGTCAGTGTATAGAAATTCAGCAGATTCCTATGAATTAATTTTGTATGTAGCGACTCTACCAGATTCATTAATAAACTCTAGTAGTTTTCTTATAGTATCTTTAGTGTTTTCTATGTATATTATCATGTCATCTGCAAACAGTGATAGTTTTACTTTATTTCCAATTTGGATTCCTTATATTTATTTTTTTTCCTTCTTTGATTGCTGTGGCTAATACTTCCAAAACTATGATGAATAAAACTGGGGAGAACAGGCATCCTTGTCTTATTCCTGATCTTAGAGGAAACCCTTTCAATTTTTCACTGTTGAGTATGATAACTCTGTGTTTGGCATATATGACTGTTACTATATTGAGGTATGTCTCTGAAGAGATTTTACCATAAATGGATGTTAAATTTTATCAAAAGCTATTCATTGTTGTTGAGATAATCATATGGTTTTCACTCCTCAATTTGCTAATGTGGTATATTATAGTGATTGATTTGCAGATATTGAAAAATCCTTGCAACCCTGGGGTAAAACCCACTTGATCATTGTGTATCATCTTTTTAATGCATCATTGGAGTCAGCTTGCTAGTATTTTCTTAGAATTTTTGCACCCATGTTCATCAGTGATATTTTAGTTTGTAGTGATATAAGTTTACCTTAGGATACAAGAAAAACCTCTAATAAACAACCTACCTTATGCCTAAAGCAACTAGAGAAATAAGAACAGACAAATCCCAGAGTTAGTAGAAGGAGAGAAAAAAGAGCAGAGCACAGATAAATGACGTAGAGACTAAAAAAAAAAAATCAATGAAACTAAAAGCTTGTTGTTTGAAAAGATAAGTAAAATTGGTAAATCTTTAGCCAGACTCACCAAGAAAAAAGGGCCAAAGTCAATAAAATCTGAAATGAAAAATGAGAAGTTACAATAAACACCAAAGAAATTCAAAGGATCATAAGAGACTACTACAAGCAACTGTATGCCAATAAAATGGACAACCTAGAAGAAATCAACAAATTCTTGAAAAGTACAGTTTCCCAAGACTGAACCAGGATGACAGAAAATATGGACAGGCCAATTACCAATTCTGAAATTGAATCAGTAATTTAGGAACTCCCAGCAAGCAAAAATCCAGGACGAAATGGATTTACAGATGAATTCTACCAAATATTTAGGAAAGAGGTAATGCCTATCCTTCTGAAATTATTCCAAAACATTGCATAAGCAGGAACACGTCTGAACTCATTCAATGAGGCCACATCACGCTGATACCACAACCACAGGAAAAAAAAAAAAAAAAAAAAAAAAAGAAGAAAGTTATAGGCCAATATTTCCAGTGTTTCTTTTTCTTCTCTTTTTAGTTTTTTTTTTTTTTGTATAATGTTTTGAAATAACTTCTTTTGAGACATGTTTGAGGATATTATAAAATTATTTTGTTCCTAGCAGATGTCACTTAATGATATCTTTACAAATTTAATTTTGGAATTTCAACCAATTAGCCAAACAAATCAATTAAAAAAAAAATACTCACAGGAGGTTTCTTTCTCTTTTTTAATGGCCACAAGGGTGCAATTTACCTTACAAGAATTGGTTCCAGTGTGTTTATGCTCTAATAAATAACAAAAAGCACTTTAGTTTGACAACCACTCAACTGTTTCCACATAATCTGGCTATGGACGTATAGTAGATGCTCAATAAAATGTGATGAGTTTTAATTTATAATTTAGTGTTCAGAGAAGAATGAGGGAAATGCAGCACTTCTCAGATAGACATACTTTGACACAGTGACTTAACATCAATTATCAAGAGCCAGTGTTGCCTGGGTATGTTTTCCTTATCATGAAGCTTTAGGTAATTTGCTGACCATATACATTGGAGACAGTGAGAAAACCAGTAAATGAGGAACCATAGAAATATTGACTCTTAATAAGTTCTGAGACCAAGAATCATTTTTCTACCTTAAAATATTTCCTATTGAGGATTTGTGATTTTCACTGGGGACAGAGCATGTATTTAGTAATTGAAATCTGAAAATGAAGATAGCTGATTTAACAAATTAGTATTAAGTAATACTAATGAAACAATAATTAAAGGCAAAATATATTTTCTTGTTTTATCTCTGCAAAAGATTATAGTTTAGAAAGCATTGTTTTACTCTGGTGGAATAGAGCATTTGTCTTGATACATCTGTCAGAGATAAACCATCTTTTTGACTAAACTTTATTGTTTTTATCACACTATATAATGAAGTATGATCTATTCATAAAAATGTTATAATGTATGTGTATTAAGTGTACCATGAACATTACTAAATCATGAGAATATAGTAAATTTTTTGAATCTGTTAACGTACACAGAGCAAAGGCTGTATATAATTGGAAAGGTTTTTCTACCCCTTAATTGTATGTGATGCCTCTTAATAATGTTTATTCTTAAAGAAACTTAAGATAATTTTAAAATGACATTTCCTAAATGATCATTATGAAAAAGTGAGATAATATTATTTTATAGTATTTTATTAGGTGATATTAGGTGATGTTTAAAAGCAGGAGCTAAAAGAACAGCATTTTTAAACGTGTTCCTGCTGGTAAACAAGTAAAATGAGACATTTTACTCTCACATTTGTTAATACTGTCTGATTTAATTAGGTTGATTTATTATCACTTCCTTTAAAGAGTTTACTTTATTGTGTCTCTGTGAGTACTATTGTTGTTATATTTGCCAGTGTTTTCCAGATTCCTTAAGAACCAACTGTCACTTCATTTTGTTTAGATAACTGGTCAGCCTTGTTATAGGTGATCATAAATATGACCAATTACCATATAACTCCAAAAAATGCTCATTTTAATAGTCCTGTAGTAACTGGGTTTGGCACCTCTAGTAATATATCAGAGTTGGGTTTACTCTAGTACAAATTTGGTATATATTTCATGGAGCACACTTCGCAAAACATTATTTTGAGAGATGGTCTCCTGATTGTGTTAATGATTTTAAAAATACAGCATTATGTGAGTTAAGTTGAAATATTAAGACAGTTAGAAGTAAAATATTTGATAAAATATGTATCTTTTAATAACTAATGTTTATTATTGTTATGTAGTCTGGGAAGGCTTTACAGTTTATAAAGCCTTAAGATAACATAGGCTAATTCTGTATTTTATTGACTAAAAATATGTTTTTTTAGAATCTGAACTCCATACAAACGGTAATCATATATTTGGGGTATGGATGTATAGAAGAACTTTGACAGGGCATTCATTCTTATTTGAGCTTTTAGTGATAAAGAATGGCTTAAGAAGGAAAAGAGAAATGTATCTTTAGCTAAGCTAAAGGACTGTTTTAATTCAGTCAATTCATGCACATGTAATCATAAAATAACAACTTACCAATATAATTGGTTTATATTGGTATAGAAACATATGCTATATTTAATTTTTCAGTATATAGCATAAAATTTATATCTTTGCAGTGTTTGGAGTCAATCTATTCTATTTGGCTGAATCTAACATTTTTTCTTATTTGGGGAAAATACAGTTTTATTAGACTGATATGGCTAGTTATTTAAATTTGAATAACATCTTCCAATAATCAAATGGACGTTTGTTCTGTCTACTTTAAGAAACTTCAGCCTCTTTTGTAGAGCTGATTTTGATGAGAAGATATATTATGTAATATTTTGGACTTGTGTTTTATTTCATTTTGCTAACCTTTTATTAAGATATAACACATATTCACAAAAGTACACAATTCACTGAATCTTTTACATTTTTATATTTTACGCACTTGTATAATCAGAACTAGATTCATAAATAGAATTTGACAAGAATTCAGAAGCGCTCCAAAATATCCTTCCAGTTACTCCTAAACCAATGGTAATCATCAGTTTGACTTCTACCATTGTTATATTTCTTATTTGTCAACTTTATACAAATATAATCATACAGCATGTATTCTTTTGTTTGTGACTTCTTCCTCTATCATAGTTGTGCAATTCATCAGTCGTGCATTATTGTAACTTTTCATTGTCATTATTGTCTAATGCACCATTTTATGAATATTTCACAATTTACTTATCCATTCTACTCTTGATGGACATTTGCGTAGTCTCCAGTTTGGTCCTTCAAACAGGAGAAGACTAAAGGAGTCTCATTTTTGCACAGTGTCACCAAGTCAGGTGTCTTGGTCTATGGTAGTGGGGGTCACAAATTTTTATAGGACATATCCCTATATAAGCCTACTAACCAAAGACCACTTGCAACACACCTTCAGTTAAACAAAGTAGGATGTATTGGTTTGTTGTGGCAGTGGAAAATGGAAACAGAGATTCATGAGATATTTCAAGGGGGAGTCAATGAAGGGTACTTATAGAATATGAAGGGCTGGAGTTAGCTGTATGATTCGTCAGATCTGTAAACCAGCCAAGTGACTGAAAAAGTCAATTCCTTTAGTTTCAGAAATATGATTCTGGGCAGAGTTACTGTTAGGCATATCAGTAGTCTTATATGTGGAAATAAATGCACTGATGAGGTATTTGAGCTTAGAGATCTGTCTTTTATGTTATGTTTGATATTTTTTACTTATTTTGCAAGCAGTAATAGCATTTGGAAAGTTGTTTCTGCTTCAATTATTTTTTAAATTGTTATTTCCCCAATACAGTTTTTTTTTTTTCTTCTGTACAGCCTGGTGACCCAGTTACACAAACAGGTACACATTCTATTTTCTCATATTATCATGCTCCATCATATGTGACTAGACATAGTTCCCAGTGCTACACAGCAGAACTTCTTCAATTTTTAATTCTACTGTCATAGCCTAACTGCTTGTAGGCCTGCTTTTTACTTCACAGATATTTATGTCTCAGGAAGAGAACCAAAACAGTAATCTGATGCTCCCATAACAATTTTACTTTTGTTTTAAAAATTATTATTAAATAAAATGTGTCCATGCATATCAATGCCAACACACCTGATCACATTGTGCAAGGAGAAAATCTATACATTCAGTTTAGAGAATGTACGGAAAAAAGACATGGTGAACATTATCTTTCCAAATATCTCTTTGTCAAATCAATTTCAGCTCAGAAGTTTAGAAGAGATTATTTTTTTAGGCCAACCAGTTTGCCAGAAGACAAATTACTACCACTTAGAAGAGTGTAGACTCCAAATGGAGTGATTGTAGGACAAATATAGTGCTTTTCTGAGAGATATATACTGCTTTTCCATAGGGATTCTGTTGGCTAATAAGACGGAAAACATATTTATCAAAAAAAAGACTGTTCCTAATGTCTCAAATACAAGCAAGCTGAAAAATTTAGTGGTCTTCATAAACATTTGTACTTAACTGAAGATTTTTTCTTTCTAAATTAACCGTGAAAAGGGGAACAAATATTTATGCTAATCTACATGGGAAAACTAGTTTTTTGGACAGTGGAAGTGAAGACATGGCCTATAGCTTCAGTTTTAAAAAATCTAAAAATGCTTTGAAATGTAGAGATTAAATAGAAAACAAAAACTGGATAATAAGGAGATGTGTTTACTTCTCAACACTTTAAGAAGATGATAACTAATATCCTCATTGATTTCATGGAGAATTCAGTTGTCTTTCACATAAATGTTTCACCATCAGCAACTATATATTTCCACAATCCTCATAAGTGCTTGAGTCAAAACCTGTGTAGAATGTCTTCTTGTTTGTTCTCTTTTATCATATCCTATACCCAGTTCACATGAAGGCATTGGATATATGGGAAAAAAGCACACTTCAATTCTGAAGTGGCCTAGCTTCCTAAGGGCTTGGCAGGCAAAGAACCTCTGAGAAAATTAGAAAACAATCACCCCCCTATTTCTCAAGGTATTCTCAGTCTTGCCCTAGGGCTTGGAGAGTAAACAACTAGCTTCTCTCCTGGAGGCCTTTGTGAGAATGTCAACCTTCACACACTAAGACCATATTTTTAGCGTTTAATTCCAGCAAATCCAATCAGTTTTATCTCCAAAATATGTTTTAAAAGATAGCTACTCTTATACACTCCATTGCTACCACCATTTTCCAATAAACTAACATTTCCTTTCTTTAGGATTGAGACTGTGTCCCACTCTCTGGTCTTCCCGATCATGCAGTTGGGGTGTTGTAGTCTATTCTTCACACAGCAACTTAAGACTTTACTTCAGTGCCTTTTAACATCCTTTAGTACCTTTCCATGTCCCTCTAGCTAAAAGAGAAATGACTCATATTCATCAGAAATGCCCTGATTGAGTCTCCTTAGTAATCCTCAAAAATGCTAACTACAGTTCTGATAACTACAGTTTTGTTAGAACATTTGAACTTGCTGTCCACCCTAACTGAAGTGATTTCTCCTACAAATAAAGATGGCTGCATCACACTTTTGTTTAAGTGTAGTTTCTTCTGAATATATTTAGAATTTCAACCATAATGGCAAAAAAATCTCAGCTAACACTGACTAGCTAACTAGTTGGTTAAATTTATCTCTGATAGCACAAACTAGATCTTTAAACAGTGCTAGCAACAACAGCAGAGGCTATCTAAGCCGTCAAAAAAGTTCCATCTAACTACAACACAGATGTATTAAATGCTATATTTTATCTTCAAAATAGACTTGAATAATTAATATGGTCACTATTTTTAAAAAATAAACTGAGTTTTAGAGCTATTAATTTGCTCAAGAGCAAAGGATTTAAGACAGTAGAAAGTCAACTCTAGGTCATTCTGAATTAACACCTGCGGGTTATAAAGAAACTGCTGGTAAAGTAGTCAACTTCTGTCTCTTTTTTATTAGAACTTCCATGATATTTGACACACTAGATTTACCTTCCTCCTTGAAACAGTGTCCTGTTCCATCACCAGAAAAACAGGAAATGGAAATAAAAGATTCTAAAACTGCTTGATTTTCCAATCACTCCTTTACCTGCTCTGGCACCCTAACTATGCATACTAGCCAACACTTCATATTCATTTCTAGATTTAGAATACCCTAATAGGTTTTCTAATCCAATTGTTTCCAAATTACAGATGAAATTAAAATATAATTGCATCTCTCCTGGGTCTCCTCATTCCCAGTCCTGCCTCTGTAAGATAAGCGTGTTCCAACTGAGCTATGCTGCTCTTCCTCTCTAGAGAAACTTCTTATCTCATAAAAATCATCTTTTTTGAATAAAAAAGGAAGGATATGGGGTAAAGGTCATTCATCTTTAGATATTACAGAGCTGAAATTGGAACTTCAGAAATCTGAATTTCTTTTATTGCTTCTTCTGTCTTATGATCTCTCATTAAATAGTTCACCAAATGTTAATCAAAAATGGACAGTTCTAATTTCCCATCCAAGTCCAAGTATATATCTTCAATTACACATTTAATCTTGGTGACTAGCATACGTTCCAATTCATCATGTATGAATCATGTATGAATGAAGTTTCATATTTTCACCAGTCATTTTTTAAAATTCCTCTATTTAGCTTTTCTTTAGTTTTTGATAGACACAGATCTTTTCCTAGAAATATACACTAGACAAAACAGAGATTTTTCACTTCCTTTGATCTTTATCCATCATCAACTATTCAGCTACAATAATTTCCTTTTGGGTAAATATTTATGTTTGGACATTTGTTTACTAACTGTTCTTTATTTTCTTGAAATACTATATGCACATACTGTATTTTTCAAATAATGTTAATAATCACAAAAGTTATAGAATAAAAAAGTAAAATTTCTGCTAGGCTCTTTACATTTCCCAGTGTTTGTTTGGATAAAGAAAAATATTATTATTTACTCATTATGCATCAAGGATTGTATTTTCTATTAGACTCATTAACTTATGTGTTCGTAGTCACTTTTCTATATTGCTTGCTCTAATTGATATGAGCATTATTTTACTTGTTCTTTTATGTCCATGATTGGACTTCTGCTCTATAATGACTCCTTAAAAATATGTAGTGGCAGATCAGATTATTTCTATTAATTACTGTCTATTAAGAACAAACTCAGTAGTGTAGAAATACAACTTCTATCTCCAAAGGATAAAATAAATGACTCATATCAAGATCAATTTTGAGAACAGGTTATCCCACCCAGTCCACTAATAGGTGTCTAATGTATAGTTTAAGATTGGAATAGGAAGGTTGAATTGTCCTATGTGAGAGAATAGGACTAAAGTTCTATTAAGAAATTATTAAAGTGCTACTTAAAATGCCAAGTAGATTTGATAGAAATAGAAGATTTAAACCATTCAAAAGAAGACAAGGAGCAGGTAGTTGTATTCAAATAGTTATCATCATTGGTATCTCTTTTGCCCCTCAGCTTTAAAGGGCCTGGGAAAAACAAAGAAACATCACACCACTATGAGATCTGGAAATAGTGGATTCAGGCAAATGGCTTGGCTCCCAAAGCTATCAGATCTAGGATGGAAGTAAAATCTCCCACCCCATTTAATTATAGACTGGCAATGCCATATATCACTAATAATTTTCAAGTTGAATATAATTGATAAATTATGTAGCTGCTTTTTTATATTCTAGAAGAAATAAAAATTATTATGCAGAGGCTTTATGCATTCTAAACTAACAATATGACTAAAGCATGCAAGCACTATGCTAAGTTAGTCTATTTAGCAGTGATTTTTTTTTAGCTTAGCTTACTCTGCTAAAGAGCACTCAATTATGTGTGTTACCAAATATAAATTCCTCTCACTGCCTTCTTTCAAGTCATTTTATAATCTGTCATATCACATTTATTCACCTTTATTTTATATTTTTAAAAGTTTGCTTCTTGTAAGTCTTACACTATCTGCTAGGCTCCTTGAATGGATATCCATCTACCTAGAATATTCTTTCCAGTATTTATTATCTAAGCCATTTTTGCTGCCAGTTACATAGACATTCTGTCATGTTAATTGGCCGTTTCATACATGTGCTTCATTCTAGAGTATACTTAAGAGACCTGAAAGTAAAAAATATGTCTTATTTATACCTTATCAAGTAATTCTGAGATTATAATGAATTTGAAGACTTTTTGTCTTTTTAGGGCCACACCTGGCACCATATGAAAGTTCCCAGGCTGGGGGTGGAATCATAGCTGTAGCTGCCAGCCTATACAATAGCTACAGCATTGCAGAACCTGAGCCACATCTGCAACCTACACCAGAGTTCATGGCAACACCAGATCCTTAACCCTCCGAGCAAGGCCAGGGGTTAAACCTGCATCCTTATGGATACTAGTCGGGTTTATTACCACTAAGCCACAACAGACACTCTCAATTTGAAGATTAATCATTTTAATTGATATTTTCCACAAATACCATAAGCCTATTTCTGCATACAAATGGTAGTATCTGAGTACCCATTTTGTTATTCTTTACCTTAGGTGCACAATTAATTAATGTGTATTCTGAGAAGATATAAAATTATTTCAGATACATATTTTCCCAAAATAGAATCATACAATTAAAGTGCTTTTTTTGTTTGTTTGTTTTTTGGGTTTTTTTTTTTTTTTTTTTTTTTTGTCTTTTTTAGGGGCGCACCCTCAGCATATGGAGGTTCCCAGGCTAGGGGTCTAATTGGAGCTCTAGCCGCCAGCCTACACCACAGCCACAGCAATGCGAGATCTGAGCCATGTCTGCGACCTACACCACAGCTCATGGCAACGCTGGATCCTCAACCCACTGAGCAAGCCAGGGATCAAACCTGCAACCTCATGGTTCCCAGTCAGATTCGTTAACCACTGAGCCATGACGGGAACTCCTAAAGTGTTTTAATATTCTTTTTAAATACACAAAAAAGTGTCAGAATTCAGTGACCTTTATTTTTTATTTTGTTATGTACTACTTAAAGCATAGTGCTAAAAAGTGGGATAAATTAAGCCCTAATTTATCTTACAAATAATATTATGATCTGAAGAGAAATAAAACCAAAGCTTTTTTTTTTTCTGTAGTGACATATCATCTATAAATCAAATAAATTACATCATTTGTATCTTAGATGATAAGTAGATATATCTGAGAATTTATTTTATATTTAAAAAAAATCTTTGTATCATTGAAATTATAGCCAGTGCCACTTTTCCCAGATTAATATCCTGGTTATTCTACAGGAGAAAAATAAACTAATAAAAAGTGTATGAATATAAGTATTTCATTAGGTGCTTAGTATGCTCTATAGTTAAATTACTGCATAAGATTACATGGATTATCTACTTCCATAAATCATCTGTCTGGATTAATCAGTATGTTTGCTAAGTATAACAGGTACCTTTTATGCACTGTTAGTTGGGAAGATTATAAAAATTACATCAGTAAATTAAGACTAGCTATGCACTTCACATTTGAAGATGTAACTATTATCCACTTATTTGAAGAGTGGTATATTTTTTATATTAATGTATTTTCAATTTTACAATAGTAAATATTACAGTAAAGTGTCAAACACTGTGAAAGCAGAATATATTATTATCCATAATTAAAATAAAAATTTGAAAAAAGAGAGACTTAGATATATGGAATCAGGTAGGAAAACCAAGAACATAGCAATTGAAAGGGTTAATGCAGAGGTTAGCCTGCCTTTTCTGGATATTTAACAATGGACTTAAAGCATTTAAATTCAATGTTTATTGTAACATATACATGTAAAGATAACCTGACCCCCTTGCTGTACAGTGGGAAAAAAATAAAATAAAATAAAACAAATAAATAAATAAATAAATTCAATGTAGACACTAAGAATGAATTTCTGTGAAAGCATTCACAAGCTGTCAGCTGTACATACCCAATTTTATTCAACTATCAAATTCTGGCTATATCAAGGCAGCAGTCACGAGTTGGAGGAGACTTGAGGTGCAATCACCACAACAGCAATTATAGGTTTCATGTTGCAGCATATTTCAAGTCAAATCAAATATTTTATAAAATAGAATTCATAATATTGACCTACTCTCTCCACCCCATTCTACTTTGGTAATTATAAGCTTGTTTTCTGTAGCTGTGAATCTATTTCTGTTTTGTAAATAAGTTCATTGGTATCATTTTTTTTTTAGATTTAACATATGAATGATATCATATGGTATTTGCTTTTCTCTTTCTGACTTACTTTACTTAGTATGATAATCTCCAGGACCATCCATGTGTGGAAATGGCATTATTTCATTATTTTTTATAGCTGAGAGGTATTCCATTATATGTATTTCTTGATCCATTCATCTCTCAGTAGACACTTACATTGCTTCTATGTCTTCACTATTAGAAATAGCACTTTTGTGAAAGTTGAGATGCATACATTTTTTCAAAACAGAGGTTTGTGCAGATGTATTCCCAGAAGTGTGATTTTTTAATCATTTTGACAACGGTATTTTTAGTTTTTTAGGGATTCTCTATACTGGTTACCATAGTGACTATACCGATTTACATTCCCACAAACAGTATGGGAAGGTTCCCTTTTCTCCACACCCTCTCCATCATTTGTTATTTGTAGACTTTTTAATGATGGCCATTCTATCTGGTGTGAGGTGGTGCCTTATTGTAGTTTTGATTTCCATTTCTTTCATAATTAGCAATATTGAGCATCTTTTCACATGTCTGTTGGTCACCTGTATGTCTTCTTTAAAGAAATATCTGTTTAAATCTTCTCACTTTTCATTTGGATTATTTGTTTATTATTGAATAGTATCAGCTGTTTGTATATTTTGGAAATTAATTCCTTATTGGTAGCTTCATTTTAAAATATTTCTCACAGGGTGTAGATTGTCTTTTCATTCTTTTTTTCAGTTTTTGTTCATGGTTTCCTTTACTTTGCAGAAGCTTACGAATTTGATTAACTCCCATTTGTTTATTTTTGCTCTTATTTCTATTTTCTTGGGAGATTGACATAAGAAAACATGGTACAATTTATGTCAGAGAACATTGTTTTGTCCATGTTCTCTTCTAGGAGTTTCATGGTGTCATGTCTTATATTCAGGTCTTTAAGCCATTTTAACTTTATATTTGTGTATGATGTGAGAATGTGTTCTAACTTCATTGATTAATATTCATCTGTATTGCTTTCTTGGCACCACTTACTGAAGAGACTATCTTTTCTCGGTTAGATATCCTACCTCCTCTGTCAAAGTTTAACTGTAGGTGTGTGGGTTTAATTCTGGGCTCTCTGATCCGTATGTCTGTTTCTGTACCAGTACCACATTGTCTTGATCACTTTAACTTTGTCACATTGTCTTAAGTCTGGGAGAGTGATGTATTGCCTCCTGCCTTTTTTTTTTTTTTTTTTTCCTGAGGATTGCTTTGGCAATTCTGGGTCTTTAATGCTTCCCTATAAATTGTAGGATTATTTGTTCCAGTGCTGTGAAAAATAATGGGTAATTTGATAGGGATCACATTAAATCTGTAGATTGCTTTGGGTAGTGTGGCCATTTTAACACTATTAATCCTTCCAGTCCAAAAGTGTGAAATATATTTCCATCTCTTTGACTTATCTTCAGTTTCCTTTATCAGTGTTTTATAGTTCTCAGCATGTAAGTCTTTCTGTGGGAAATAGCTAAATGAAGACATAATATAATTTAAATGACAATATCAGTCCAAAATGCTGTTATTAGAATATGTTACTATATCAGTTATATGCATATACCATTATAAAGGCATATTTTGAATATTATTAATGTTGACTGTTTATTGGATGTTTATATATCCTTTGGTTAAAAAGAGGGAAACTGTAACTTTTCATCTTTTAAATTTTGTTCACTGTGTGACTAATTCAGATATTGAGATCAAATATATTTCAGTAGCCAGGCACTGAATATAAGTATAAATGGAATTTCTTCTTCTATTAGAGAATACACTTCAGTTAATACTAAATTTGACATTGGGTACACCTGAGAACCTTCAATAGCCAACTAATTTAGAAAGATGATTTACTGAAGACAAACCAGAGAGTGAGTTATTAAAGCAATTATCTATAAATGAGAAATGAGAAATGTTAAATCCCTTTTATTTAAATCTCAAGTGGATAATACATGACTCTGCATCAATCGTAAAAATGATTCTTTGGATTTCCAAGCTGATTTCATTGGAAAAGCAAATTTGTCATTTGCACATCTCATCTTCCTGAATATAAAGAAAACAAAATTCATTTTGTCTCTTTTACATTTAGTCAGTATTTATTTATTTATTTATTTTGCTTTTTAGGGCCATACCTGTGGCATATGGACGTTCCTAAGCTAGGTGTCAAATTGCAGCTATAGTTGCCAGCCTACGCAACAACCACAGCCATGCCAGATCTGAACAGCATCTGTGATCTACAGCACAGCTTACGGCAACACCAGATCCTTAACCCACTGAGTGAGGCTAGGGATCAAACCAGCATCCTTATAGATACTAGTCATATTCATTTGTGCTGAGCCACAAGGGGATTTTGGTTATTTTATATATATATAAGGACTTATTTATGTAATTATATTCCTTATTTATATAAATAAAGGGTTATTTTATATATAAAAATACATGGAAGAATCACAATTTAAAATATGGTAATGGACGAATCACATTTCCATATTTTAATACATGGAAGAATCATAGTTTAAAAAACTGATGTAAAACAGGTTGGAATATAAAGCTATTACAAATTTTGTCCTTGTTCTGATTTGTTCTATAACATACAACTGATAAATTTTAATTGCCTCAATTTCAGTTTGTTTTTTGTTTTTGTTTTTTTTTTAAATATCTAGGGTCAAGTTTTCATTTCAAAGCTTTAGTGAAGATTGTTAATATCTGTGTTTATGTTTGAGATTATCCAGTTAGTTAATGCCATTTATAAACCTGATTATTTCATGAAGTCTGGAAAAAAAATATATTTTCCCTAAAATTTAACTTCTTGACACCAATACATGTATTTTTCAGGGTGTATTATTGCTAGTATTTCAAAGAGAGATGAGATTAGCCATGTGAATTTTCATGCCACATGAGGGAGAAATAGGGGAAGATGAGGGAGGAATAGGTGCAGGGGGAGAAAAGATGCTAAGGATCTGAGAGGGCTTCATCTTACATATGCAACAGTCTCTGCATTTTTATTCTCTTCAGCGTTTTCTGTCTAGAGTAACAAAACTTCAAAATTTAATGGGTTCCCATTAAATAGCATCTTATCAAAATCTTATCTTTAGAGAACCTAGTTAAGAACATATAAATGATGAAAAACTATTTTGCATTTATTTGTTGTCCATAAACTTTTGGCCATCTCTCTGATAATTTAGTATGGGTTTAGTGGGGACTGCTTCTACTTTATTCTTACTTGATAAGAAGCCAATAATCTGAATATTATATATTTATAAATAGTAGCATATATTATTAAAATTATTAAAGACTTAATATTGATGTATAACACACACATAAAGAACTGCATAGATTATACGTGTACAGCTTAATAAATTAAAGTGAACAGAATCACCAAATAAAACATTATTCTCAAACTAAAAACCTTCTTACTCCTGTCCCTGTTTATCTCCTCAATCCTCCTGAGACATAAACTCAATTCTGACTTGTAAAATCATAGATTAGGTTTGCTGACTTTGGAAATGTGTGCAGTGGAAAATATTTCCATGAAAATATATTCCTTTGTGAGTGGCTTAATATTCTCAGTATAATTTGTCACGTATTTTTGAATATTATCCATCATTATTTCTTCAAGTAATGATTCTGTCTCATGTCTCTTTCATTTCTTCCGGGACCCCAATATCATGTACGCTGCCCTCACTGTATCCTATATATCATGTATGCTCTTTTTAAATTAACCTTATAATTGTCTCTCTAAAGTTCAGTGTGTGCATTTTCTTCTGATAAATCTTTGAGTTTAAACGAATTTTTTTCAGCTTTTTAAAATCTGTTGTAAAATCTACTCATTGAATTTTGAATTTTAATTTTTGATCTTCAGTTTTGCAATTTCCACTTAACTATTATATTGTTTTGCAATTTCTTACTCTGCTGGAAAATTTTACCTTACCATTTTTCATCTGAAACATACTAAATTATTTTAAGATGTATATCTGGTAAATACATGGCTGGATCATTTTTTCACTTGGCTTAATGTCAGTTCATATACATTTACATAACTTATTGTTTTTATTATCAGAGTTTTCCATGGAAATATAGACATTATTTGAGGTTTAGGATAGTGCTATTATTTGAGGTTTAGGATAGTACTATCTTACATGAAGTTTGTTAGGGTAAATTAATCTTAGATTAGTATGGTAGGAATATATTGCCTGGATATAATCAGTCACTAATGTTAGTTTTGAATCTTTAAGTCTTTGTGAAGTATTGGCTCAGTCTATTATTAATCTTAATCCTAGAGTGACTTTCTCCCTATTTCCCATTCTAAACATTTCTAACAATAGTCTCCTTTTTGAAAGACCCTGAACTTCAAATTTTTCCTCTGCTTCGTAAGACCACTAGAAGCTTTGTATTAACTTTGTAGCCTCTTATTAACAGACTTTGGCTCAGATCTTTAGGCTTTCAACTATGCTTTTTGAATCAATGTCACAAGGAACCAGCAGTGCCAAATATTGTGCTGACATTTCTTGACTTTCCTTATTTCTTTCATTTTGGTCCTTCAAGTCTTCATTGATTAAGAGCTTTTTAGAGCCGTTAAACTTTTTTAACACACTTGAGATTTCTTAGTATTTCTTACTAGTATTCTTAGTTCAAAACCACCTATGCCAGAAATAGAACTAATGCATTGTTAGATTTGTCACCTGCAAGAAAATGAAATAGGCAATTTATGTGTTTTATAACAAATAATGTTCATAACAACCATAAAGTTATATAATATTCACTATTATAGATCTTCACATCCGTATTATCCAAAATTATTTAAATTAGAATAAAACATGCTCTTGAATAATTTGAATGGAAGCCTAAAAATGTGACCATATACAAATACATGGCTTCACTCTGGGTTTCAATGGAATACAGTTTGGTACCATCAAAACAGACTTTGAAAAACTTATTTAATGATTAGATAAACTGGTTTTATGAAAATCTCTATGATACCTAGAAAATACATGTTTGGTCAAGTACTTACAAGGTTCAGATTCATTACAAAGAAAGTTTGATTGATAGATGTCTGATTGAGGAAAAAAGTAACTAAAAAGGGACCAATCTGATCACTTCATATTTTATAGGTAGTTGAAAATTTATAGCCATAAAATAAAGAGGTAGGAGTGTCAAATATAAAAAAAGTAGGTTACTAAAGAACTGTTTCTTATTTCATAAATTATAATGGTTCACAAGTAATACTCTTTAAGCAATAGTAAAATTTATAAGAAAATTATGTATGAAAGTAATGACTAAAGATGGTCTCTACAGGAATTCTGTTTTTTCTGCAATGCAAGTAGTTAGGGGTGTGTGTGTGCATGTCTGTATGCATGTACTTTGTAAAAGCCTATGTAAACATTACAGTTGCTCATATAATCCCATCTCCACAAATTTGTTTTAATGCCAGTGCCACATAAGAATTGAATGACAATGTTAGTGTGGGTATACTCCAGAGAAGAATAACCGATAGGATGTGTGTGCATAGAGAGAGACATTTATTTTAAGGAATTCAGTTATATACTTGTAGGCGCTGCTGTGTCTGAAATCTGCATGGCAGGCTGGCAGACTAGAGACCCAGGGAAAGGCTCATGTTGTGGCCCAAGACAAAAGGCAGTGTGAAGGCAGAATTCTTTTTTCTTTCCAAGATGTCAGTCTTTCACTATATAGGCCTTCAACTGATTGGAAGAGGCCCACTCATATTATGAAGAGTGATCTGGTCTATACTCAGTGTGTTGATACAGACATTAATCCCATTTTTAGAATTCCTTCACAGCAACCTCTGAACTGGTGTTGGAACACATATATGAGTACTGTAGTATAGCCATGTTGGCATATAAAATTGACCAGTGCAATATCCCAGCAGTTCCTAATTCATGACATTACACACACAGAATGTTGAACTTTATTTTTCTTCAGAAAAACAGCAAGTTCAGACTGTCCAGTGAATCATAAAATCTAGTGTTTAGAGTATTTCAAGAGCTTTATGGAAGGAGAGGTAAAAATATGTTAGATTCAGTGATAGTCCCACATCTTAGTTGAGCAGAGAGAATATAAGGGAGTTGATATGTTTCTAGACTTTAGTAAAGCTAATATAGAAACCATTCGAGATGTGTATTCTTCTATCAAACTCTGAAGTGGTTCTGGTAAGCAGGTTCTCAGGAAAAGACAGAGTCTCTGCCTGTAACTGATCCTCAGAATATAAAATATTTGCTTCCTTAAAGAGAAATTGCAATTCTTCAGTAAAAATACACATTGATGTGTGTATATATACACAGTCATCATTATTCATTAATTCTATTTTTGCACATTTCCCTGCTCAATAAAATTTATTTTTAACCCCCAAATCAACATTCCTTGGTACTTCTGTGGTTATTTGCAGACACACCAATGTGGGAAAATTTCAGCTACCTACATGTTCCCATCTAAGATGAAACAAGGTGGTTCTATTTTCTGTATTCAGCTCTTATACTATAAATATATCCTTTCTGTGGTCTGTTTAATACCATACTTCTTGGACTTCTGTGCTTTTTGTTGGTGATTTCACTGTTTAAAATGTCCTTCAAAGGTAGTGCTAAAGTACTGTACAGTGTTCTAAGCATGTCTGTGATGTGACTTACAAAGAAAATATATGTGTTAGATAAACTTCATTCAGACTTGAGTTATAGTGCTATTGGCTGTTCTTTCAATATTAATGAAGCAACAATATGTATTAAATAGGGTGTCTTTAAAAAGAAACACACATAAAAAGAGATTATGTGTTGCTCAGTTGATGAAAATGCTGAGCCCAGAGGCTCACAAGTACCTAACCCTGTATTTCGCTTAGGAGTAAATTTTCAGTATATGTTGATTGAGTGTTCCTAGTTACTATATAAAACATGACTACTGTAGATAATGAGAATCAACTGCGTGTATGTGCATGTATCTGAAATAGCTGTCTATCAAGACATGTATTTAATATTATATAAGGAAAGCAGTCATCAGTTTACTATGTGAGCTTTTAGGTTGAAAATAAGATTATCAGTTCAGACCCACCTTACTAAATTACTGATGAGTATTAGCCAGTCTAGCACTTCACCTTTGATGCATAGGCATGCTATGGGCACAATAAATATTTCGGATGGCACATATAAAACTTTTTCTTAATGTTTGTTGAAATTTTAGCCATCAGAGCTATTGCAAGAGTGATAGCTGTTGTGTTTTTAACCACCTTTTCTCCCTTTTATCAGATGTAGACTCATTTTTGTAATTTAAGCTATAATCTTCCTATGGCTGAAGTTTAATGACAGAGTGATCATGACTCTCTGAGTGAGCTCACAAACCAAAAGCATTTCATGTGGTCTGTTTCCAAAATGGATTTAATAAACACCACTTGGTATATGTCAAGAAAAAAATATACATGTATATTTTAGTAATGTAATAATGCTGTAATATATATCTATACACATATATATGTAGAAATAGATAGTAAGAAAGATAGATATGGCAAGAGGTTGTGAGTGAGACTCACTCATTTTAGCTTTGGGGTAATTATTAGTGAATTTAACTTTCAAAGGACCATTCTGATTATAGGCCTTATGATTTAAAAAAAAAGTCACATAATTCCTTTAACCCTAGCATGTCCCAGTTTTAAGCCAGCAATAATGATGGAATTTTTCATTAACTTTATTGAGGAATAATTTACATTCATTAAAACTCTTATATCTTAAGTGTACACATCCTTGACTTGTGACAAGTATATACACTTGTGTTCCACTCTCAGCTCCATAGTAGCTGCTATGTATGAAGCATTTGGTGGTGTCCCTCTGTACATACAATCTATAGCTCTCCCCAGGTCACTTTCGGGTGATCCCCACATTGATTCCTTGGATAACCTTTCTAAGCAGCCCCCTACTTTGGTGCATTCCTGCTTCCCTAAACTCTCATCTGTGCCTGCTCAGTTTAGTAAGACCACTATGCTGTGTTTGGAATTCAGTTCTCTTTGCTACTATTGGGAATCTTTTCCCAGGCATAGATCTGGCCTTACCATGGAATCTTGCTTTCTTTTTTCTCTCCTCTCTGAGATTACAGTCTTGTATTGACTTTTGTCACTGTCTTAAAGCAGTTACTTCATATTTTCTATCCAGTTTTATACTTTATTGTGGGTAAGTGTAAGTGTATTGCTAGCTACTCCTTTTTTAATGGAAGCTAGTAGTGTAGGTTTTGCACCTCTATGGGGGAGGAGAAATCCAAAGAAAGGTGTGTATGCCCAAAGAAAGGTGTGTATGCTTAGTTATTCCTTTTTTTTTTTTTTTTTTTTTTTTTTTTAGATAAACACTCTATTTCTTATTAGTGATTTTGTCTCCTGTTCCCTCTTCCTCTAGATACTCGTGGTACCTCAAGGGAGTCTTACTGGGAAAGTATTTCCATAACGTAACTTTGGCTTTCTTACCTGCAAACTTTTGTGTGAAATAGAGATTGGGGAGGCATCTGCTTTCTGCTATTTCTTGGCTTATAATATGTTTCTTAATAATTTGTAACTTATATACATTCCATGAAAGTAGTGGATTTGCCCACTCCCTTGTCATAGTTTGAGTTTTCTGGAATGGAGAGAGGGATATGGACTTAGCCATGCAAAATATTTCTGGTAATAACACCTGTGAAAGGAAAAGTGAGGAAGGAGGACTAGACAGGGTTAACCACATGCTTGCAATGAAGATATGACTGTGAGCCCAGTAGGCAGGTCTGAAGCATAAATTGCCCATTAGAAGTATACCAAGTACAGTGGAAATGAGAAAGCCATCATACACTTTTTTGCTTAGTCACTGACTGGGGACCATCCTGAGAAGAAGTGTTATCAGTCACTACCATAATGTTTGTTCATTGGCTGAGGGTCACCTTGTCCTTGGCTTGTCTGGGTCATGGTTTTGGAAAGTGTGCCAGAGTGGAGATTATTAAGCATGCCTTGGGCTGAACTTTCTGTTAATGTGGAAGAAGATTGACAAATACAGGAGAGTCGGAGCAAATAAGTATTAGAACCAGATTTTTTTTACTATACAAATAAGAAAAAGTGGATGCCAGAATAAATCCTGTGGTGATGGATTAAAATTGGAGGGAGTGGCATGAACTTATAGTTCACAGAGAGAGAGGTAAATAGATTAATAGATAGGCAGATGATAGATAGGTATATAAGATAAAAATAACATGCATATATTTTTGTGTATTTGATTTTTAAACATCATTCTTGACTTAAAGAAAAAGGAAAAAAAAGAGGTTCTTGAATTAGTGGCTGATTCCAGAAATAAGACAAAATCTATCAGGCAAAACCAAAAGAAATTTTACTGAAAAGTAAGAAATTATTCAGATAGTGTTAGTAATATGCCTAAGAGTTTTAAGAGGCTCTTACTAAACTGGGAAAATATGAAAATATATATATATTTAAATTATAAAACATGAGTTAAATAAGAGCCCATAATTCTTATCTGATATAAATAAGTGAAACAAAAAATAAATGAGGAAGAAGAGACAGTTCTACCCTGTGGTATAAGTGTTAATATCTTATAAAATACTTATTAATTACTTATTAATTAGTAATTTAATATACTTATCATTAACCTTACAGTGGAGAATTCAGGAAGTACCATCTTAAACAAGTGATGAAAGGTAGTAACTCCAGTAATGGAAAAAAGTACCATCATGTGATTGCTGATATAATCCAATGACAAGAACACAGAACCACTTTTTGTGTGTTTCTTGACTCACCACACACTGTTTATGCATAAGTTGTGCATAATTTGTAAGGGAAATTAATCGAGGAAAATTCTGCAAAATAGGTGGCCTATATTCTTCAATTATAACAATGTTATGAAAGAAAAGGAAATACCAAGGCACTATTCCAAACTTAAAGTTACTAAAAAGATGTGATGACCAAAATCATCACATGACTCTTGACATTACAAATATAACTGAGAATACTGGTAAAATTTGAATGGTATTGGTAGCTAAGATGGTAATAAAATTCAATATTAATTTTCTGATTTTGCTAGTTGTACTGATATTATGAGGAGCGGGTCTCTTTTTTGCATATATGCATTAAAGGTTAATGGACATCATGTTTGCTATTTACTTTCAAATAGTACAGGAAAAGAAAATGAAGACATGGAAATGCTAAGGCAAATGTGGCAAGGACATTAATTATAGAGGCTTAGTAAAGGCTATATGAGAGCTTTTTGTGCTATTGCAGTCTTTCTGTGAAATTTGAAATTATTTTAAGATAAACAAATAATATTGCTGAAAAACAAAAAGTTGAGGCCACTCTGACAAAGAGCTGGAGGTTGCCAGCTAGCCACACTGCAGGCAATGGAAAAATGAGGATTTCTTTAAAAAAAATCTGGGTAACACATCACATATCTGCCACAACTCTAAGACACTTACTGCTTCAAGTGATTACTAGGAGAATCAAATTAAATAAACTGTCACGTTATAAACTATAAAGCCGTCTATAAGTTATATTACTTCACTATATTTTCATTAGTACAAATTTCTTCCTTCCTGCCTTTTTCTTCCTGGGTCTATCTTCATAGTACAGAATTTGGTTTTTAGTATTTCTAAATCAATTTAGTGCTTAATTTAATTCTGTGTTACATTTGTTTTTGTATTCCTGTTAAGTTTCTATAGTGATTTTGATACAGCAACTTAGTCAAAGTTTACTTTGTAGCTGGGAAAAGTTAATTCAGTTTCTATAAAATATTTCATTTACTATCAGTAGCTACTTTAGGCCCTGGGAGAATCTTCCTTATCTCTATTATTTTCACTCTCTTCAAAGTAAACAGAGGCAGGTATTGTTATCATATCTTGGAAACTGGAAAATTGAACCTTGGAAATTTAATGGCATGCCAAGGTCATTTTAACTTGAAAACACAGCTGAATCCATATTTCGTGTGTAGAATAAAGATTTTTAAAAATTCAGTATAATCATATTTGGGTATTTGCAAAAGGTTACAATTTTTAAAAATCAACAGAAAGATAAGCCATTTCATGGCACCTAGGCAATCAATGATAATGAATATTATGTAGATTTATGTGCAACAGTGAGGAAGCTAGGCAAGATTTTGAAGCTTAAAAAAAATATACTATAATTTCTCGTTTCCATTTGTGCCATGAACTCATTGGGAAAATTGAAACCTCTTTTTAATACTCGGTCCTACGGTAATGACATCTGTTTCACTACTTACACAAATTCTAATAAAAGTAAGTAGTAACCATATTATTGACAACTAAGCTTCCCTTAGCTGATTTCATGGAAGAATAATCTATTTGCATTTGCCAGGATAAAATTATTTCTGTATCCATGCAAATTATACTATTTTGTAAATTATATTGCAATTCTGATTGCCCTGTTAACATAATTTGTAGTATTTATATTTTAAAGCTTAGATTTTACAGAGATATTTAGATTAGCTAAAATAATCGCTAATATAGTGTTTTATGATTTCTAAAATATTAAACATAAACTTTTGAAAATTATCTTTTCCATTAAGTATTTTCAAGTATTCCTTGTTATAACGTATTTGAAGTTTGAAGAATATTCACATTATTGTTTTATTGATTGATGCTAAAGACACCTGGAATAATTTCTAACCCATTTTAAAAGATATGTGTCCTTAAGTATATACATTTTATGGAAAATTGCAAATTGCAGAGAATTATAGCTATTTAATGTTGAGTTTCTATGTAATGGTTAGGTAATGTTCAAGAAGTTACTAAAAACAAAGTATCTCTATACCAGCTTTATTGACCTTGCAAGAAAGATACACTGTTATTTACTGTATTGAGCTGAAGCATTTTAAAGGGCCCACTGGGTCATTTTACAATACATTTTACAAGTGTGTATCGTTTTAATGACCAAGCAGTTACCCTCTTTTGGTAATATTCTTTTTCCTTTATGTCAAGCTTGTTGGAAATTTCATGATCAGAATGAGAATGAGGGGGCAGTTTATTATAATAAAAATGTAAGTATTTTCCTTTTAGGAAACATTAAGTTAAAAATTTTAAAATACGGTAGTAAACAAGCAAACAACAACAAAAACAAAAGAACTTCAAAGTTTTATTTATAATGTAATTTCACTTTTCTCTTCCCCTAAAGTAGAGGTATATTTAATGCATTTTTTATTCACAAATGTAATCTCTCACAAATTATAATGAGTTAGTATACCCCAATATAAAATAGAATCCCCTAATTTTGTCTTGAGACCAGTAGCTTACTTGAGTTCTAATAACCCTATTGTGATCAAACCTGAAAGTATTAGTATGTGCCTTTTTAAAGCTTAACTTGGTAAAAGCTGTTACTTTATTGCACTGCTAAATGTTAGATTATATTTTTAAAAAGTTACGAATGTTCCTATATTAGTCAAGGTTCTCTATAAAAAGAGAACCAATGTAGTTAGATGATAGGGAGATAGATAGGCATATATTTATTCAGGAGATTATGAGGAATTGACTCACATGATTATGGAGGCTGAGAAGTTTTACAGTCTGCCATCTTCAAGCTGGAGACCTAGGAAAGCCAAGGGAGTAGTTGCAGTCTGAGTCCCACGGCCTGAGAACCAGGAGACCTGATGGTATAAGTCCTAGTCCAGGGCACAAGAAGCCTTACGTCCCAGCTTAGCAGTCAGGCAGAGAGAGTGAATTCTCCCTTCCTCCACCTTTTTATTCTCTTCAGACCCTCAACGGACTGGATCACAGTTTACCCTGAGGGCCATCTGCTTTAATCATTCTACAGATTCAAATGTTACTCTCTTCCTGAAACATCCTCAGAGCTACACCCAGACAGAAAATTATACTAGATATCTGGGAATCCCGAGGCTCAGTCAAGCTGATGCAAAATTAACTTCACATTTTTTGTATTTCAAAATTTATGTAATTCAAATTGTAGTTTAATCTTCCTTAGTGTTTTCTGCATAGAATAAATGCCGTCTATATGGTATATGCAAAAATATTTTTATATTTAATGTATAAAAACAAATTATGTTAACATGGTGTCTAATCAAGAAATTTAATGTAAAATATAAAGTTTGACGTTGTAACTCAGGTAATTTTAGTATTCTGAGTTTACCCTAAGTATGAGATTTATGAGTAGAAAATGTGGTTCATGCAATAATATGCCTTCTGTAGAACCAGCAGACAAACCACAATCATAGCAACATATAGATGCTAAACTTGATGGCCCAAATGAACAGCTGACCTTGTGTTCTAATAAGCATCAGGCAGTCAAGGAAATTTTTATTTTTTTAGCTGTGTATCTGAGGTGCGTAAATTTGTCATTTTGCATAATAAAGTTGTCTAATATGTAATAATTATAATCTAATATAGTTGTATAATAATAAATACAATCTAATATAAAGATGTATCTAATATTAAAACCAATGCTGACATACCTAGAAATGTTTTTTAAGATGATAAAGACAATAGAAAACTTTGGAAGTGGGCATTCTTCTCCTTGTTGCTAATATAGTGTCTATTCCCTTTGTTTACTCCTGTAATTCTTCTGACTGGAAACAAAAATTCTCACTTGCTTTCTTTCCTTCTAGTCCAAGAGCTTAAAATTCACATTTATTCTGGTACCACAGCATACAACTCAGTTGGGGTGAATTTTGCACCTCAGGCTTGTTTTCTTGCTCCTCCTAAGAATTTAATTAGATAATTAGCTTTCTCAGGTGTAAGCAACAGATGCCTCACATCTGCTCTTTGTATGTGACTAGCCAGGAGCACTTTCCCCCCAACTTTGGACTGAAGAAATTCATTGTGTCTCTTTAGTTGGCTTTTTCTTGCAGACATGATTCCAACTGGTCCTGAAGCTAGTATATTGGTCCTTAATATTATTTCTCCCCAAGGAAAGTAACCTACTTTATCTCTTAGCTTGTGCTGTATGATCAATGATTGTTCCTGTCTTTCTGTCTCTGTCTAGGACTCTAGCTTTTGCACTTGTCTCTGAACTATTTGCATATAAAGAAGTCTTTTTTTTTTTTTTTTTTTTCTGATGTAGTTTGGCTTTCGTAGACTGAATATGTTCTCACTATTTCTTAGGATATGTGTGAGCATTTTTGTTTTGTTTTGTTTTTCCTGTCATAGATAAATACATATTTATTTATATGACTTGGCACCTTTAGAGGCAAGCATTGAAAATGACTAGCTGATCTGAATTAAAATTACTTTATGGACTTCAGTTATCTTAGAGAATCATCCAGAAGAATAGAGGAATCTGTTGGAAAATAGAAAGAAACAAAGGGGGCCACAGAGCTAAGGCAAAATCATAGGACAGAACATTCAGAGTAAAAGTCGTCCCAGTTCCCATCAGAACTGTCAGCACTTAAGGCCTGGTGGCTATAGTGGATGTTGCTGCTTTTACTGCAGCTATAACAGAGGGGATCTTCACCATACTCTTTTTTTTTTTTTTTTTTTTTTTTTTTTTCACCCTAGTTCCCAGTTCAAAGTCTGGTGCAGAAGTCATCAATTATCAGTGCCTAGATCACATGCACTAAATTCCAGCTTCTAGGAAAGAAATTTAAAACCAGTCTTATCCTGGAAATCAACAATAAAAAAAAAAGAAACCTCAAATATGAGTAAATAGTGAGAAACTAGGCTAGCTATATAAATGCAAAAGTATACTACTCAAGTGCAGCATAATTGATATCATGCAATCACAAATACAGATACCTAAAATTATACAACACATATCTGCAGTGTTTTAGTTGAAAAAATTTTAGAGGGTGATGGAAAAGTTGTACATTTTGATTGTTAAATGGTTAAGCATTTGCCCAAGTTAATCAAATCTGTGCTACGTGTGTGTGTATACATGCACATTAATAGCTGTGAAAAATTACATTGTATTAGCATTTTTATCTGCATAATCCACTTTGATATATAGTTCTGAATATATCTGATACAATCCCATTTCTAATATATACACTTAATATATAGATGATATAAAGTTATATAATTCACATTTACGCAAACACTAATACACAAATACCCATGAAAATAAGGTTCAAAAGGAAACAAAATCAGAATTTGAAAATATTGTGTTTAATGAATAAAAATATGCTGTTCCTTACTGTGATCCATATATATATATATATACTTTCGGTACAAATTTATGCTGTACTTAATTGTTTTAATTTCACAGTATGTTTCAGAGCAAAGTAGATAGACTTTGTCAACATTTTTTGGAGCTAATATGTCTTTACTATTTCTAAATTATCTTCTAGTTTCTTAAGGTAAAACTATAAAGCATTTGTCAGCAATTTCCCAAGATAAAATAAAGAAGTAATAATTAGGCCGCAATTCAAGTTTTATAATGTCACATTTATACCACTGTAATTAAGGGTCTTCAAGCTTTTCAATTACATTCTTATACCTTTTTTTATTTATAATTATACTTCAAGAAAATAATTTGTCAATTTTTCGAAATGGAAGGGAAAATCAAAGCTTATTTTTGAGCTAGAATATTTAACAAATTTTGCAAAGGAATAAATAATTTCTTCTTTCAATACTGTAACTATTCCTCTTTCTCAACAGTCCTAGAATATAAACTGTTCAAAAATACTATACAAAAATTACATCACCTAAATAACTATTTATGAACATTTCCTATCCATATGTAGATTAAATAGGCAAGGTATCTTTATGTAGATTAAGCAATTAATGATTTAAGAAAAAATATCTTCAACCAATGTATTGTATGATATGTATTATATAGTATATATATGTTTTACATTTTAAAAATCCTATATTAAAATTTCGTAAAGGCATTAAAGTATTTTTTAGAGTAAGTTCGTACAAGGCACCTACGGAAGTTTAATACTGAACTAATGGTGGCAAAAATGACTCAGGCATATATGAAATAGTATGACTCTTTTTCAGACTGAGTCCCTACTCTATCCACATTTGTGTTATATTCCTGTCTGTGCTATTCATTTACATCCTTTACACGAACATTTCCTGACTCTTATGCTTGTATCTGAGATGGGAAGTTTAGATATTTTACCAGTACATTGTATGCTTAGGTAATGTAGACCTCTAACTACTTCTAAGAATACTAAATGAAGCTATAAACCTGATTGGGGAATAAAATTATAGGTTTATCATCTTCATCGTGAAATGGGTTTGATAAGTGACTTGCAGGTTTTTTGTTTTTTTTGGTTTTTTTCATGTAAGGAAATGTGTGGTGGGAGGTAGGGATGCTGATGGAAGTCTCCTTCATTGACCAAGTGCTTTTAAGCTGAGCATTCTCATAGTAGAGGCATTCTGAAGCAGTTATCAAATAGCCTTGGTCTCCAGACATGTAGACCTGCAAAGAAGTTTTTAAAAGTCCCTGAAGTCTCAAGACAACATTTTTAAATACCTATTTTTCAGTTAAACTTGTTTTTATGTAACTTTTTTAACATATGAACTATTTTAAGCACATATTCTGGCTTACTAATTAAATAGTAGTTTTATGACCAATCCAATAATTTTTCTTCATTGCAAATTGCACTTTGCAATAATTCAGATACATACGATCAATACCTAATTACTTAGAATTTAAGTATTTTCAAATGCAACTAAGCTAAATTTAAAAAAATAATTCAGACTAACTGTATGTGAAAAATTGACTAAATTTTGCTTTCCCAAAACTCATTAGAGTATTTGTAGTTATGCTTTAAATCTTTATGATATTGAGTCCATTTGGGGGAGTCAAGAAAAGTATAGCTAGCATATATGAAACTAGACAAAAATTACTATTATTTTTAGGGATTACTGCTTTTAAGGTTTTATAGGCATTAAATGTGTAATTTATAAAGTAGCAATATAAAAATTTATTAAATTATATTACATATTTCAATTTAAAGATCCACATTTTTCTGTCTCTAAGCATATTTTTTAAAAGTTTATTATATTATATACTAACTATAAAGTACTAATAATTGATATATATATAAATTTAATACATGTTTTACCATTGTGTAATATCTGTTGAATGTATCTTAAAAGCAATATCTTCTTATTGTGCATTAAAATGTGACTGTTGCTATGTAATTTCAACATTGATGTAGGGGATATAAAAAGAAAATGACTCAAACCAGGCAATGATGCAAACACCCACCCCAACAACACACACATACCGTGAACAAGAGTATGACTACCCAGTGTAGGTCTTTATTTCCTGAAAAAATAGTAGTCTAATTGTAAAGTTTGGATGCATAATTTAAAAAGGATTACAATATATATAGGTATTCAGGTACTCACTAAATAGCTCAGTAGCACAGACATGCCAATTCTAAGCCATTAAGCAACAATAAAATGAAGTATGAAAATCTGAAATTACCACTCTCTTACTATTCCTTGTGTTGTTCTAAGTAAATGAGGTCATTTTCCATAAAGAAAGTTGCTATCTTCAGGGAAGCTATGTAGAAATCAGAAAAGAAAATAAACTTTATGCTACCATAAATAATAATAATATCAATAGATTTTGTTTCAAAGTAGTTTTCTCACTGTAAATATACATACAAATATATTTTTTCAGCTTTTAAGTAATTATAATAATATAATAATAACTATTTTCATTGTTAAATAAGTACTGAATTATGAGGTTCTCTACCCAAAGGTTTTGGATTGACAACCTGTCATTTACATTATTTCTCTATTTTTAAAAGCCTTTGTTCTTTATAACTTTATCTCTGTGGAAAAGTAGAACTGTATTTTTCACAAGTAAGATGGTTCAAGGGTTGGATGATTAAATAATTACAGATATGCGACATTTTCAATAAATGAAATGATGAAGTCATGATTAGAGTACTACAAAGTTTCTGATACCATAGACTTCCAGTTCATGGATTCAATTTCTCTGCATTGGATATATTCTCTCATTTTATGGAAAACTTAAAACTCTGTATCAGAACCTTTGGGAAATCTCAAAATTGTTAGTGAAGTAATTTTATTGACTTTGCATTACCTGTATTTGACCCTAAGGATATTTTCAGGGTGTTCTCTTTGCTTGGTTCCCAAACAGGTATGCTTATATTACCAATCACACAACACAAAATGTAAACTAACACCTCAATATTTTATTAAAAATATTCAATTTCACATTGGCATCCAAGTTACTATAAGTCTTTTGTGGATAGATTATTCCCTTTGCTCATTTAAAAAAGAATTCAAATAAAACATTAAAAAAATTCCAATAGTAAGAGCTTAGAAGATTTGCTTTAGCAAATATTAAAACAATAGCTGTTGGACTAAGGGTTTCAGGGTGGGATAAACTCTTCTTGAGACCAAAAATATGTATTACTTTATGATCTCATAAAATGGTATATTGTGCAGCCAAGAGGGAAAAGAGAAAGAACTTTCTCTTAATCGGAAGATAGGAAGTCCTTTCAAAGAAAATGTCATATAACTTTCAGTATTCATTGAATTTAACTATTTTTCTAAAGTTTAAAGAAAGGAGACTATTAGATAATTTATTCAATATTTATTGAGTGCTTATTATTTGTTGGGAGTGTTTTATGTGCCAAAGATAACAGTAGATTAAAATCAGAACAATTTCTCCTTTTTTGGAGTTTGCATCTAGAGGAGAAAACATAACAGATGAATAAACAACCATATAATACAATATTGGTTATAGGTTCTGTGAGGGTAAATCATGCACACCAAGTGGACCAAGTGCTGGTTTAGATAGAAGAGCTGGCATTTGACAGGCGAACCAACCCTGGTGTAACTTAGGGTATTACATTCCAGAAAGCTGGGGAAGGAGAGGCAGCTGGATGGAGGTGCGTAGGGATCCATCCTAAAATTCTTGAGCCTCATGTTTGCATGGAGAATTTGATGACCAAAGTACTTGTGGGTAATAAGAGGAAAAGTGGGAGATAGAAGGTTAGACAGAAGTTGACAGAGGCTGGGTCTTATAGCACCTTCCAGGCCAAATAAAGAATTTTATTCCAAGTGGAAGAAAAGCTATTCAAATATAAACAAAGAGAAATGACATACTGTAATTAAAAGAAAAAAAAAGTTTTCTCTTGTTTTATGGAGAATTGATTTGGAGATCCATTAGGGAAATAGGCAAAAGCAGAAGCAAGGAATTAGTAGCTGTGTTGATAGCCTAGGCGAAAGATATTAGTTTTGGCAGTGATGATTAAAAATTACTTAGAATGAGGCCATATTTTCACTATACATCTAAAGGAATTTTCTAAATGATTTGAAGATGAGTTTAAAGAGAGAGGATTAAAAGTTGATGGCTGGGAAATTGCAATATTTTAGCTTCTTGAAAATTGCCCTAAAATATCCCTAAAGACAATGATTCTCAATATCTGTGGTGGGTTAGGAGAGAGGAAGTTTCCATATCCTATAGAGTATTTGGAAATTTGAGTTTGTATTTTGTTGCCCTAATGATTGAAGGGACCAAACTATTTATTCTTGAGGATGTTTATCTTTGATGTACTTGACATCCTGGGTTTGGGACAATCTCACATAATGAAGAATTGTCCCTTGCCTTGAACAAATTTTGGAGCCTAAAATAACTATTTCTAGATCCAAACATTACACATTTTGAATAGTTTCAATATATGTTGATATTTCCAGAATTATACATAACATACAAATTAAAATATTTACCAAGAATCACTCTCATGAGAATTTTTTGGAGAAGTCATACTATTAAAAATAATTCTACTGGAGTTCCCGTCGTGGCGCAGTGGTTAACAAATCCGACTAGGAACCATGAGGTTGCGGGTTCGGTCCCTGCCCTTGCTCAGTGGGTTAAAGATCCGGCGTTGCCGTGAGCTGTGGTGTAGGTTGCAGACGCGGCTAGGATCCTGCGTTGCTGTGGCTCTGGCGTAGGCTGATGGCTACAGCTCCGATTGGACCCCTAGCCTGGGAACCTCCATATGCCGTGGGAGTGGCCCAAAGAAATAGCAAAAAGACAAAAAAAAAAATAATAATAATAATAATTCTACTTATTGCCAGTTGGAAAATCAAATACAATAAAGATAAATATGGGGATTTCCCAGTGTGGTACAGTGGGTCAAAGATCTGACATTGCCGCAGGTATAGCATAGGTTGCAGCTCAGATTTGATCCCTGGCCTGGAAACCTGTGTATGCTGTGGATGATGGCCTCCTCCTCCCCCCCGAAAAGGAGAGAGAGATATATGTGTCTGCATATTTATCTATTGCATGCATTATGTACCAGAATTTTTTTTTTAATGTCCACCCCCCTGGCATATGGAAGTTCCCTAGCCAGGGATTAAATCCTAGCCACAGTGAACTCATCTTTTCTCCCTTCTATATTAATTACTCTTGCTCAAAAAATAATTGCATACTTAGTTACATTGTATAACTATTCCAATAAAAGTGAGTATTAATAGACAGTTTATATTTAGAGTAAATCATAAGAACAATGACTAAATTTCATTAATTTTAGCATAATAAACATGTATCAGGAAGACTTGGGTTTAAGTTTAATCTCTGCCATTTCAGTTCTTGCAACTAACCCTTAGTGTCAACTGTATTGTTTACATTACAATTTAAAACATACATTGTGTTTTGCAAAGACATTTCTCAGAGTCTTTGAAGAAACATAATGAAAAGTTGAAGTGGTTTTTTAATGGCATAATGATTCATACAAAGGGGTTACTATCAGAATCATGAAAAAACTCTATTGATATTTATAATTTACTACAGTAACTCCCAGAGAAGTCTACATCCTAATTCCCAGCACCTGTGAATGTATTAATTACATGGCAAAAGAGTAGTGTAAGTGAGAGAAAAACATGTATAGCGTTATTTAATAGCATTACTTCCTATCAGTTATATATTAATATCTAGTTTAATCCTCACAATAATCCTCTGAAAAAAAAATACTTTCATTTTCTCAGTTTCACAGGTAAGGAAATAGAGGCTGAAGGAGGTAAAGTTGCCTAAGCGACCTGCCCAAAGTAAAACAGTTGCCAAACAGTAACTGTTTAATAAATTTAAGCCTCATGCCTTCCTATGTATTCTACCCTCTACTATTCTCAGCATTGTTTTGTCTGTACTAAGTGTAAGTAAATCATGGCTACTTTACAGAGTCAGAAATTGCATATTTTTCAAATATGAAATGACTTTACAAACATTAACATATTTACCTTTTTACTTTTCTTCTGTGGGAAAATTCTGATAAATTATATTTGCAATTCACTGTTGAGTATTTACTCTTTCTAAAAACTCTTCTAGAAAATTGAAACAGTTACTTTAGAACCTCATGTATTCAATTTGAATGGTCATTCAGAAGAAGGAAAATCAGAGTCAGAAATATGAAAAAGGATGGGTATTTCTCAGTATAGTAGAAGTACGTCTTTTTTGGCAAGATGTTGGGTATTGGTGTCTCATTTCTTAACCTCTACTCTTTTATCTTCTTAAATTAGCTGTCATTTGGGTTCTGACTTCACAGAGACAGATTTTCTGATGATTTTACTCCTTCTTTTCTGGGCATTTCAGTAGCCTCTTAACTGGTTTCTCTTCACTCCCCAAAATCTCAAACTGTGCTCACAGATTAGTTACAGAAATTTCCTTAAAATGTAAATTAAATCAAGTAATATATTTGCTTAAAACCTTTCCTCATGGCTTCCTGTGTAATTTGAGCACAGTTGTACCCCATACTTTGAGTGCAAATCCACTATGCCTTTCTTACACTGTGTAAGCTGGCCCATATCATCATTTCTAAGCTTGCTTTCTTCACTGGCTATGTTCCAGTCCAAACACTCCATTAGTTTGATTTTTCTTCTTCCTTTTTTTAGCCAGTATGTGGTTTTTACCTCTTTCTTCAAAGTACTTCCTCAAATAGCCCCTATATCCCTACATTCTGTTTTTATTTATTATAAAATGTATTGAGAAATGACAATATCTTTTTTATTTCCTCTCACCATTTGAGCTTTAGTTGCACTTATAATAACCGTGAGAGTATGTTTGTCTGATATGTGTAAAAAATATTTTTTGAATTAGTAACTATTAACCTTGAGTCCATCTCAGTGACCAGGTACATCAATGTTTAAAGCTCATTTCTTAGACATACACATTGAATACATATTTTCTACCGTTAAATTTGTACACATCTGAATTAAGCAAAACTAGGAAATATATTCATATCTAATTCTAGTCTATAATCTTGGTATATTTTAATTAGGTCTTACTAATTTGGTATCAAGTATAATGATCTTCAAAAATATATCAATTTACTATATGTTATATCATGTTATGCATCATATATAAATGCATTATACTATTATACAAATGTATTACATATTATCAGATGGGCTTCCTGAAACTCAGGAAAGGAATAGGTGAACTATTATTGCTAAAACATCATTTTCATGTCTGCAGAAAGATTAGTTACATTTTTTCACCATCATTATGCTCATTATATGTATATATATATATGTGTGTGTGTATATATATATGTACATGAATATATGCTTCAATATTGTGAAGTCTTATCTTAGATTTAATGTATCTCTCATATATTTTATATAGCTCTTCAAAATTGATCAACCTGAAATAAAAATAAGTTTGGGGAATGTAATTCATGATAAAATGGACATATAGCTTTTGTTTTTGGTTGGGCCCATACATAACATGTGGAAGTTCTCAGGCCAGGGATACAACCTACACCACAGCAGTGACAACACAGGATCCTTAACCCACTGAACCACACAGGAATTCCTGTAACATTTTTTAAAATACACACATGTTGGAGTTCCCATCATGGCGCAGCGAAAATGAATCCAACTAGGAGCGATGAGGTTGTGGCTTCCATCCCTGGCCTCACTCAGTTGGTTAAGGGTCCAGCATTGCAGTGAGCTGTGGTGTAGGTTGAAGATGTGGCTTGGATCCTACATGGCTGTGGCTGTGGCATAGGCCGGCAGCGGTAGCTCCGATTCTACCCCTAGCCTGGGAACCTCCATATGCCATGGGTATGGCCCTAAAAAGCAAAAAAAAATGAAACGAAAAAGATGTTGTAAAACTAACACATATATTTATCTTTAATCCCTTTATTCTTATTTTAAAATTAGATATTAAAATGAAAGTAAAGTTTATTAGAAAAATATGGGAATACATAAATAATATTGATTTTTATTCTCACTGAAAAATCTGAATTTCACAGTTTCAGTGTCAGTAAAGAAATGTATTTAGTTCTTCAATTTTATTGTGAAAGCAATGTGAAACAATGCTCATTGAAAAGTCATGTGGACTTAAATTTAAACCCTGGCTATGAAATTGCTTCAGTATTAAGATAAGCTCCAGGGATGGGTTTTAAATTCCAGTCTTTTAAAAAATTTTATATGTCTTTGATGAGCAATTTCTCATGTTCATTCCAATGAACAATAATGTCAGGGTAATCAAAAACAAGAATTTCAATTCCAAACATATCCCTAGAGATGGCATCAATATAAAAGCAATTTTTATCTGGATAGGCTTTGAATTTCTACTATTTCTGGGGAATTTGTTCTGTTTCTTTATTGATGGTAAATAACACAGTAATACTTATTTTGATACTAAAGCAGATTAATGTATTATGTCACATCATATTTATTTCATATGCCACTCTAGTGCAGAAAACATAATTTTTAAATCCTTCTTATCTATTTAGTTATCAATTTATCACAATGTATATTTAATACCTATTTCAACTTCTATTTCACATTATTTTAATCTTCCATTACAAAATAGTTTATGACAACTTTTGTTTAGTGTGTGTTGATAGTGCTCTGAAGACCTAATATGTTTTAACTCACGTGATTCTCCCAATAACTCAGGAAGGAGCCAAGTCATGGAGAGAATATACATGAACTTCTAGATCAAAGAGCAGGTCAGGGTCAGGATCAAGATTTTAGGCTAATAGCCTGAATCTAGAGTCTATGCTTCTAATCAATAATGGACAGGCTCTAAACAGACATTTTCCAGGAATGAATTTAGTGACCAAATATATGTGTTTGTATATTATACATAAAATAATATGATACATTATAATTTTAGCATTTAAAGTTTTAAAGAATATTCTGAATATTTTAAGCATATGTTTGGAATTTAATTTTTTATCTCTGTATATACTTTAATATTAGCATGGTGTATAAAAAGATAAATATCAATTGTATCCTTTGAGTAAAAATCAATAGAAAAGTCAAAGTTAGTTTTAAATCTTCTTTCAGCAACTTAAAAATAATTATTTTACTTATGTACTTTTCTATCTAAACTAATTCTAATACAGTTTTAAATACAAATAACGTCATATAAGTTAGATGATAGATAGATGATAAATAGATGGAAGAAGGAGTGGGGGAAGTATAGGACTTCCCAAAGAGAAGAGAGGCATCCAAAGGAGACTAAAACCAAAAGCAACATGGATTAGAAAAAAAACTAGTCATTTTTGCTTGGTAGGAGTCAAAGTTTTTGATAGGTTCACAAGATGATGTGATTAATAACAAGAATATAGTCATTTTGTATGCCTAGTTTATACATATGTGGTCACAGTTCTACCAGAGAAAATAAATTACATTACAGTCAATTATTTCAGAAAAGTGAAACCTAGAAAGAGAGAGAAGGTATAAAATAAAGAGATGAGTGTTGGTTACCTATACATGTAGGAAATGAGCAGCACATCAGGAACATTCCCTCTCTCTGACCTTTTCTTCCTTCTAACCACTGTCAGGAAAGGTTCTCAGTTTCTAGAGATACCTGTGATTAGATTTAGCCCACCCAAGTAATCCAAGATTAAATCTGCACCTCAAGATCTTTAATTTGCTCATCCCTGAAAAATATTTTTTTCACATTATATAGAAAGAGTAAGGCATTCCAGATAAGAGTAAGTACATAAATAAATGTATGATAGGAAACACTTTCAACTGGAAAGAAGTTCCCTTCCTGTTCTCTAAGAGAGAGTTCCACATGAATGACACCAGCCAAGTTATGGGACTTCAAATTCAATACCCTTTCGTTATTTTCTGTGAATCCTCCTTCTGCTGCTGCTTTTTTTTTTTTTTTTTTTCATGTAATGCATAAGCTCGTAGATTTATCTGATCAGGCTCTCTAGTTTAGAGACAAATTAAAAGGCCAGCTAATTTCAAAGCAAATATAGTTTCTTTTATCCCCCATACAATGTACTCCAACCCTTGTCATGTCTTAATCATTCTGATCTCTTAAGTGATGGCACAGTAATTTTATTTAAGCCATTTAACAGATTATTCACTTTTAGGAAGAAGTCATAAAAATTATTTGTAACACAAAAAATATAAATATGCCTTTAACCCTCCAGACTTTCAGATGTTTGTGTAACTTGAGTCCATATATGCTTTTTGTCTCTTTTGGTGCCATTGTTTTGAAACATACCAGCCAGTGCCAGTTGTATTTAGCAGATTCTCTGTAAGGGCAAAGTCAGAAAGGGCTGGTGGGTAAGTGGGCCTGTAGTACTGTGTACTCTGTAGTAACCTACTCAGGTTTGGATTCAGACTGGATACATATCAGTTTTGTGATCTTGGACAACTTTATTTTGATTTTTCTTATCTGTAAAAAAAAATATAGTGATAATAATGACTTAATTTCTATCACTGTCAAATGGAAAAAATGAGTTAATATTTGTAAAGCAAATAGAGCTAATGCGTAACAGATTCTATATACAATGTAAATAAAGAAAACAGACTTTGGTCATGTAGTTTCATAATATGATTCTTTCCAGGTTGTCAGATTAAAGTTTGCATCATTGATTTTTTTCTCTAATATAAAGATTTAATTAGTCAATATGTATAATAAAGATAACAATAACATGGTGTTTTATTCATAAAGAATACTCAATACATTGTATATGTTATTCATTTTGGTATCATTATGAGACAGTAACTTAATTTTATTTACTGAAAAATCAATCTACTTAGTACAAGAAACCCTAACTCATACAATATGGCACAAATGAGCAAATATATGCTTAAAAATAATCATATCTTGAAAAAAAAAATCCTCCTAAGGCTTCAGAAGGAAAGAATGTATAAAAACAGGAGTTTATAATAGTTTATAATAAATGAAAAATATGAAAACTAGTAATTTCATCTTCACTCAGTGTTGGGCAGAAAAAAGTCAAATGAGTTATGACTGAAGATCATATAAAATTTTATTATTTTAAATATAGCAAATTGAATAAAATAGATGAAATGCTCTAAATAATGACAATTATTTTTTAAGTGAAAGTTAGGAAAGAATATAAGAATCAGTGGAAAATAAATATCTACCTCTCTCTGTCAAAGCATGAGTCAGGGAGTTATCAGAGAGAAAGGTACAAAATTCAAGGAAGGTCTATCTGGTAACATCACCTTAAGTGTAGCAGGCAATAGTTACCTAGGAACAGAAATTACCCCATACCATTAAGAAAAGAACTTCTTTTGAATTCCATTAATGGGCAGTGTATTTAAAGAATTGTGGCACAAAATGACAAGCAGCAAATAACTAATAGCTTGTCATGGTAAAAAAAAAAAAAAAAAAAAAAAAAAAAAAAAAAAAATTAGGTTGATATATGTGTTGTATCTGTGTAACACAAGGATATAACATCTTTGTGTCAAAAGACCATACTTTGATGTGTAAGTGTCTACAGAAAGGCCAAAATAATTAAGAAACCAACCTATCTACATGCTAAAAATCTGACAAAGATATAATAAAAGTGAATCTAAGTCAGTAGTTATTTATTTAAGGGAAAAAAAGCATTAGTAACAGCAATATAGAATCATGGAGAACACAAGGCAAGTTTAATAATATCTTTATTCCTCTAGAAAATTTTGGGAACTTTCATCTATTTTTAGAATAAATTCTCTATACAGGAGTCCTGCAATGTTATATTAGAAGTAGAAACTTTGCTAAATTCCTAAATGTAAAAATCTTGGTGATCTCTAGTGTACCCTTGTAATATGCTAATTTATGAAAATAAATTATTTCTATCACTTAATAACATTAATAGATTTTTGTCTGTATGAATGAGCTGCATACACACAAAAAAGTTTGAAAAATACTTCCCTAGGTGTTCATAAAAATTATTTGGTTGGCACTTTCTTGTAATTTAATCACCTCTCATACTACTTCAAGTCAAGAAAGGAACAAAATGGGTGCTATTTATCTGCTCTGAAGGTTTTTTAAAGCTGGTTGGAGTGACCCATCTTTGTAATCTGATGCCTCGCTAAATGACATTGAGTTTCATTATACTCTTATATTTCTGAGTACAGGAAAGAAGTAATTTGTCTTCAATGCAAAATAGAAAGCAAAGAGCTCATTTGGGCATTGTATAGAGAATAAAAAAGAAGGGACTGACCTGGTGAAAATTACGTATTCATGGAATATATTACACTAAATTGCTCTGTTTCTAAACGCAATCCTATAATCTTTAGGTGGAAAATCTCCTTCGGCTATGGTGAGTTTTTCCTGCATATGGACTACAGTACTACATTTTTATTTGCTTATTATTGATTCATGTTGTTCATTTTTCAAAAGCAAGCCATTTTGTAAAAAATATTTGCAAATAAAAACATAAAACTAGGCAATATATTCTTCAAATGGAGGTTTATATAAATAGGCTATAATCTGATTTTTCACTTAAAAATCACAGTGTCTAAGGATCACTATTGTTTTCATCATTGTATTTTTAATAACCGAGCAGTATTTTTAATAATTGAGCAGACCGAATCTTTCAATTTAGTGTTTCTTTTTACTTCTAGGAGAGAAATTATAACTACTATACTTTGCATCTTTTCAATGTAATTAAAAGTCATTTAAAAATATAAATATTTAAGATTCTCTTGTATCATAGGATTTTGTATTGCTAAACCTCATATGAGAAAATCATATGTATTCATCTGTGTATGCACATATAGAGAAATAGATATGGATCATAAATATATATTTGTATGTATATGCATGTACACATAAATATCAAAATACAAAAATATATGCACATGTATACACACTGATATATTCTAACACAGTTATCCCACATACACATATAAAGCAAATACACATAAAGCAAATATCTGAATTCTGGATTGGAGGAAGACATCTTATTTCCTCAGAGAGTATCCAACATTTGATTCTGCTGTTGGCTTTAAATAAGGAAAAATAATGAGGTTAATTCATTATTAAAGAAATCCTTGGAATAATTTAAAATGTTAATTTCCTTTCAAGATTTTCTTTGTTTTTCAGTATTGTTATATTAAAATAGCATTAGAATGCAAATTGCATAACCATAAACTTGGGTAAAACTTTTTTTTAAAGGAACCTTATTTTAATTTCTTAGGAAAGTAGTCATATGTGGATTGTAAAAAAATCACAGTTTGCCAGAGTAAAGTCATGCTCAGGTGCCCAATAACTATTAAACAAAGATGAATAATAAATGACAGGTTAATTACAGAAAAAAAAAAACTTTTTAAAAATCCTTTTTTTGGGAGTTCCCGTCATGACGCAGTGGTTAACGAATCCGACTAGGAACCATGAGGTTGCGGGTTCGGTCCCTGCCCTTGTTCAGTGGGTTAACGATCTGGCATTGCCGTGAGCTGTGATGTAGTTTGCAGATGCGGCTCGGATCCTGCGTTCCTGTGGCTCTGGCGTAGGCCGGTGGCTACAGCTCCGATTGGACCCCTAGCCTGGGAACCTCCATATGCCGTGGGAGCCGCCCAAGAAATAGCAAAAAGACAAAAAAAAAAAAAAAAAAAATCCTTTTTTTTTTTGCTTTTTAGGGCTGTACCAGAGGCATGTGGAAGTTCCCAGGCCAGGGGTCGAATTGAAGCTACAGCTGCCACCCTACACCACAGCTCATGGCAATGCTGAACTTTAACCCACTGAGCGAGGGTGGGGATCGAACCCACATCCTTATGGATCCTAATCAGGTTTGTTAACCTCTGAGCCATAAAGGGAACTCCCAAAATTACATATTCTTGAGTTCCCATTGTGACTTAGTGGTAATGATCCCGACTAGGATCCATGACAATGCAGGTTTGACCCCTGGCCCTGCTCAGTGGGTTAAGGATCCAGCTTTGCCACAAGTCACAGATGTGGCTAGGATCTAGCATTGCTGTGCATTTGGATAGTCCAGCAGCTGCAGCTCAGATTCGACCCCTAGCCTGGGAACTCCATGTGCCACAGGTGTGGCCCTAAAAAAATAAATAAAAATAAATAAACTTATTGAACTTCATCATGTAAATGAAATAAACATATAAACTAATTTACCTGTATTTATGAAGGTACAAGTGAATTCTTAGATTTACTACTATATTAATTTAATTCACTGTCCCTCTAATGAGTATAGTTTCATGCTGTTCCATGATATAATAGAATAAAAATTCACATGAATTTTATGCCCTAAGCATTATATTGAATTAAGTAATTATGAGATTATGATAGTACCTACCCATACAAAATTTATCCTTTTGTCTGTATCCTAATAGACTGAAATATCACAGTAAAATTTTCTAGTACAGATAATGTGAAATCCCCACAAGTACCTATAATTTTAAGTACAAGTAATATGAATATGTTTTCAAGATTAATAGAAATATTTATTATTCTCCTGATACAATACCTGAAATTTTGCTTTTAATGTCTTTCAAGGAATGACAAAAATGTCATTTAAAAATTATATTATTGACATGTCATAAGTCAGAAGCTTCTTTATCTGTTTCTAGCCTTAGCAAAGAAAATAAACAGTTTATGCAAGCATGACAATTTTAGATTCAAATCTGTTTTGCAGTTCCCTTTGTGGCTCAGGAGGTTACAAACCCAACTAGTATACATGAAGATGCAGGTTCAGTCCCAGGACTCATTCAGTGGCTTGAGGATCTGGCATTGCCATGAACTGTGGTGTAGGTTGCAGATGCAGCTCAGATCTTGTGTTTCTGTGGCTGTAGCGCTGGGTGGAAGCTACAGCTCCAGTTTGACCACTAGCCTGGAAAATTCCTTATGCTGCAGATATGGCACTAAAATGAAACAAATAAAATTCAATTCTAGTTCAGTCATGTATTTTAGGTTCATTTCAAGCAAAATCCTAATTAAAATATTCACAAAGAGCTGGGCTTTTCTATTAAAAAATAAAGTTAAAAGTGATTTTCTTGTTTGTAATATCCTGTGGCTTTCTATGTAAATGTCTTTTAGAATATGCTTTATCCCAGATTCTAATTTTTATTAAAATTATGTTTAAAAAGTTATACCCTGTTTTTGAATTCCTGGACGTATCTACATCTCTGACCCCATTTTTAGGGTAAATTGACGAAGTTAGACAATGTGTTCAGTTTCCTCAGAAAACTCCATAGTGTTATAAAATGACTGGCAAGATTAATTAATTACATAATGTGAAATTTAGTTCTTAGTTATTTGCACTAATGTAGCCTGAAGATGTGAATAACCTCAAATGAATTCGTATTCATTCATGGCGAATGTTTGAATTTATATTGGAATGTGGAAGTGGTGAAGATCTGGAAGCTTATTTAATACAATATAACAACATGAACAAGAACATGAGTAGAGGTTGCTAAATTGTGAAGTATCCTCATCTGTCTTCAATATACAGCTATTCCTTGAAATCTCCTCTCAGTAGGAAACACTTTGCTTTCTCAATTTTTCTTATAATGTTTTCGTGAAGTGAAGCCTTCAGATATTCTCAATTTATATTCCCTCTTTGTCTGCTAAGGAAAACTTTTAAACTGCATATATTAAAAAGCAAATAGAGGAATTTGAGATGTATTCAAGTGAATATTAATTAGAGTAGAAGTCTGGAAACAATTGTAATGGAAAAATAAAACAATATGTGGTAAGAAGCCATTTTTATAAAACCTGGAGTGATAATATCCAGATTAGTTTCTGATGAATGCCTAAGTGTAAAAAGACTTCCATAAAAGTATGTCTTGCAATTTCAGATGCATAAATATACATATTACTAATTAACATTAAGAACACATATATATATATATTAATCACTAAGAAAAGTAGAAAAAAGTGGGGAGGGTAGATAAATATTAATTTCTCTAGTAAAATTACCTAGTAGAATGTAATATTTTTAAATGTTTCAGAATTCAAATCAAACCTAAAATATCTAGTGTGGAGAGACAAAGTAAACAAAAGTGGGATACCAATATATATATTTTTGTTTTTTATGGCTGCACCCTCAATATGTGGAAGTTCCTAGACTAGGGGTCAAATTGGAGCTGCACCTGCTGGCTCGTGCTATAGCCAAAGCAATGCAGGATCCAAGCTTCATCTGTCTTTCTCTTTCTGACTTACCTCACTTAGTATGACAGTCTCTAATTCCATCCATGTTGCTGCAAGTGGCATTATTTTGCTCTTTTTTATGGCTGAGTAATACTCCATCATGTATATATACCACATCTTCTTAATCCATTTACCTGAATATGGACATTTAGGTTGTTTTCATGTCTTGGCTATTGCCAGTAGTGCTGCAATGAACACAGGGATGCATGTGTCTTTTTGATGGAAAGTTTTGTCCGGATATATGCCCAAGAGTGAGATTGCTGGGTCATATGGTAGTTCTATGTGTAGTTTTCTAAAGTACCTACATACTATTGTCCAAAGTGGTTATACCAGTTTACATTCCCACCAACAATGTAGGAGGGTTCCTTTTTCTCCTCACCCTCTAGAGCATTTGTTATTTGTCGTCTTACTAATGACGACCATTCTGACCAGTGAGAAATGGTACCTCATTATAGTTTTGATTTGCATTTCTTTAATAATTAGTGATGTTGAGCACTGTGCCTGTTGGCCATCTGTATATCTTCTTTGGAGAAATGTTTATTCAGGTCTTCTGTCCATTTTTCAATTGGGTTGTTTGTTTTTTGGTGTTGAGTTGTATGAGTTGTTTGTATATTTTGAAGATTAAATTCTTGTTGGTTGCATCATTTGAAACTATTTTCTCCCATTACATTGGTTGTCTTTTTGTGTTTTTTATGGTTTCATTTGCTGTGCAAAAGCTGGTAAGTTTGATTAGGTTCCATTGGTTTATTTTTGTTTCTAATTTTTATTACTTTGGGAGACTGATCTAAGAAAACATTTGTACAGCTGATGTCAGAGAATGCTTTGCCTATGTTCTCTTCTAGGAGTTTTATGGTGTCTTGTCTTATGTTTAATATATGGCACAAGTGAACCTATATACAGAAAAGAAACAAACTCATGGACATGAAGAGACAGACTTACGGTTGCCAAGGGGGAGAGGGAGGCAATGGGATGGACTTGGAGTTTGGGGTTAGTAGATGCAAACTATTGCCTTTGGAGCAGATAAGCAGTGAGATCCTGCTGTATAGCGCAGGAAACTGTATCTATTAATTTATGATAGAACATGATGGAGGATAATATGAGAAAAAGAATATATGTATATATATGTATAACTGGGTCACTTCACTGTATAGCAGAAATTGACAGAACATTGTAAATCAAGTATAAAAAAAGTTTTAAAAAACACAATAAATTTTAAAACCTTAGCAAAGAAATGGAAAATCTCAGTAGACAAAGGATGCAGTAATGAAGAACTAAATGGATAGTTTTTTTGTGTGTGTCTTTTTTTTTTTTTTTTTTTGTCTTTTTAGGGACGCACTCACGGCATATGTAGATTACCAGGCTGCAGGTCTAATCAGAGCTGTAGCCATCGGCCTACGCCACAGCCACAGCAACGCCAGATCTGAGCCTGGTCTGTGACCTATACCACAGCTCACGGCAACGCCAGATCCTTAACCCACTGAGCAAGGCCAGGGATCGAACCTGCAACCTCGTGGTTCCTAGTCAGATTCGTTTCCACTGTGCCAAGACAGGAACTCCTCAAATGGAAATTTTAAAACTGAAAAATACTATTGGGAAAAAAAATCCCTGTGGATATATTTAACATCAGACAGAGGTGACAAAATAACAAATCAATGGACTTAAATATCAGAAAAAAATTGTCCAGTGTACGCAGAAGAGAAACTAGGTTGAAAAAATATTGGCAGATCTCCATGGACACACGGGACTATAAAAAATCCCCACCATTTATGGAATCATGGTCATCTACAACTAATAATAATATGATTTATGCTAAAATAGTCAAGTTTTAGTCCTATATGCTATGAACTATATGTGTTCTAAGGTGCAAGGAGTTTCTTAGGAATTATCCTTCGAAAACAAGAATTATGATAAGGTATTATTTATTTTTACCTTTTACTGTCCTCACTTGCATTGAGCAGTTGGGATAGTGACTGCATGGCAACTTGGGAGAATAGTACATTCTAAACCAGGAATTTTGAGTTTCCAGACTTCGGTTCAGTTTCCTCTTAAACCTGCCTAAAATTTAAGTCAGTCATTATGTTATGTCTCCTTTTTAGGAAAAACTGTTGTGATCTCTAGTATGCTATGGTTTTTCCAACTGATGAGCAAAATGAAAGAAAGCACTGCACAATGGAAGCCCTAGGGATTTTGTCACCTTCCCTTAAAAATCAAATTCTTCTAAAAAGAACATCATGAGTGCCTTCCAACTTTGCTCCCCAACTTCAGAAATGTAAAGAAAAGAAATAACGGCATGGATTATGAGAATTACCTAAATTGAAGTAATAGAAATAAAATCGCTTTAAAAACCAATACACATTTTTGTACTTTCCAGTTTAGATTACTTTTTTATAACCAGTGGTGGAATCATAGGAAAGCAGATAACAATGCTGCACATTACTTACTAAGAAAGCTTTAACATAACAGTTGTAACTGCTGCTGTCTAGGACTTAATATTATTTGTACCATAATTTTAAAAAATATACATATCCCATAAGGGACTTTGATATTAATAACAGTTGTTGATCTTAGATAAAGTTGCTGATTCTAACTTAAGATAAATATTAGTATTTTTAATTTTCCTTAAAAGTGAAAAAAGAAATGTCTCAATTGATACTGTTCTATGCTAAGTATTCTGGATCATTAAAGCAATTTTGAGTGCTGAATATCTGTATATTTCTTTATAGAAACATACCTAGATAAATATTCTGGTGTTAAAAGGAATGTAGATACTCATACTGATGGTGCTGGGGTTTATCACCTTGATGAGAAGGCAAGCTCTGTTCCCAAGAAATAATTAAATAACAATATTAGCCAACATTATTATAAATAATAGAAGAGATGAATGTGACATTTTGCCTTTGACAGTTTCTCTAAATACTTACTAGTCTACACAATATATCCTTTATTATATTGGTAATATAAATAATATCCTTTATAATACTGATAATATAATACTGGTATATATAATATTGGTAATAATAACCAGTAATATAATAATTGTATTTAAACCATTTGCCATTCAGTTGACTTGGATTAGAATTATTTATTTTATAAATCAGGTATTTGTGTTTATTATTAACCTATAGCTATCATAGAAACAAAAAATTATATAATTTTTATGTTATTTTATATTACATAATTTACTTTTATACAAGCAAGTCTGTTAAATTAAATCATGTCTTCTCTTTTATTGAATAGGTACATTCAATAAAATAATGTACAGCATTCTTCCAGTCTGTACACCACAAGAATGCATGAATTGAGACCATTTACTACTTCTCAACTTTCCAATAACTTCATCGTGTTTTAAATACATGTGCTTAAATACCACACACACATATCCACACAAACACACACATATATATAAAAAACACTTTCACTGAAATATGTGATAACAAATGAAACATTTTCTTAATAGTAATAGGTAATTATTTCATATTAAGGTTAGTTATTAAATTAAAAATAGTTATTAAATTCAAACAAATATTTTAGATTTAAAGCAGCCAGGATTACTCCAATTATAATACAAGGACACTATAGGGACAGCTGCTATACATTCTATGTGCCAGGTGCAAAAACAATATACTTTTCTGGTTGTAATTAAAAAGTACAATAAATCCTCTTTTAATACTCTGAATGTTACACATAAAATATTTCCAACTCAGTTGTATTTTATTACCTTTTTTTATTCTGTTTGAATACCAACTTTCTGTTCTATTTGAACATTAATTTGTAGGTAAAATAATTCTAAATTTTATATTAAAACATTATTTACAAATGTGAAGTTAATTAAACCAGAAAAATTCAATGGAAATATTGTGTTATTTAGTCACTTGGAATGCCTAATTAACTAATATTTCACAATACTCTTCTTAAAGAAAGCTTGCTTAAGGAAGACAGTTTTATAGGCTGGCAAAATACTTGACAAAATTCTAAATTCCATATCCATACTCATTGCAGACAGTATACATTACATCATAATTTTAAAATAATTGCGTAAAATGACAGTATGCTGTGTAAACTAAAACATAATCATATCTAATTCACAGTTAAGAACTCAGTATTGTGCAAATCCATTTAATGTAATTAGCCCCATCCTTTCTATACACTCACGTTTTTAAATGTATAATAGTGCCCGAATGTAAATTTCTTAGGAGAATTCTAAGAAATAGTATATAGATACAGATGATTATCAACTATGAAAGACATATGTTCTCTAAGCATTAAAATAACAGTTTAATCTTTTCATTCTCTTTGCCCAACCTAGAAAAGTTAGGTTAAGCTAGGCTACACTTGGGTAGCAAATAAGATATCAGAGCTTTGCCACAATAAATGGTTTATTCTCTCTGGTATTAAAATCCAAGCATGTTAGGTGGGCAATCTTCTATTTGATGATTCAGAACTTCAAGTTTCTTTCTTACAGGAGCTCCCAATCCACTAGAGTTTCAGGGGTCTCCATTGGATACATTGTATTCAGCAAGGGAAAACAAGAACATGGGACCTCATGAGAGGTGTTAAACATCTAGCCTAGGACTATCACTTGTAACCTCGTTTCTTTAGCCAGAACTTTCTTATAGCTTCGTCTTTTAATAAAGTTGAGAAATGTAGTTTATCTCCATATCCATGAAGAAAATAACTGGGTCTGGTGAATTCCTATCATCATTCCAGCTATACTGGCAAACTCAAAAATCGACCTGCCTAAATATGACAATTTGCTTGTTAAATTATTTTTGGTGTGGTTGTGTTTTGGTAGCATGCTAGAATTGCAAATTCATCACCAGTCTCTCCCAGGCCAACTTGAAAAACCACAGACCCAGATGAGCTGCCATCCCTATGACATCAGCATTTGCCTCTAGCAATGATAACTCCCCCATTTTTATTTTCAGGCAACTAATTGTATCCAGAGCTGTATAGCTAATAGGAATATAATCTCTATGTTAAAGATAAATTTTCTAAAGTGATTTTGTTGCCTTCCATCTCCCTTTAGAAAAAAATATTATTTATATATGCACACAAATCTATTCATTATTAAACACTGACAATAAATACAATAGAAATATATAATTTCCCATATGAAATTATAAGCTCTTTAAAGGTAAGAATTAAGCCTTAAAAGTTTTATATTCACAGAATTGGCAAGTCTTAAAACTCATATAATTTCCCCAGTGTGAAAAAAGCTAACTTAGGTATAAAGCCTCTAGTCCTTAAATCATATATATACACAATCCAACATTTTCTGTTATTTGTCTACCTCTCCAGCATTATTCTGTGATATGTATCCCCTTTCTCTAGACATAATATCCTTCTTTTGAGTTCATTATATATCCCTTCCCAGTCAGAATCTTTAAGCATATTGCTATTTTTTCCTGGAACTCTCTCTTGGCACTCTCACAATCAAAATTCTATCAATGTTTATATGTTTATGTATATTATACAAACAGAAATGTATATTGAAAGCTTTTGCTAAGACATCCTGCCATTAGTTCTTCCCATTTTTTTCCACTGCTTCACCTGTGGAATCACGTAATCTTATAGCATCTTGTCCTTCTCATAACAATTGTCACAATTAAATCCTTTAAATACTCATGCAGGTTTTCATTTTGTCAATCTCACACGTAAAACTGTCAGTGACCGTTAATATATTTTTTGCACTGTATTCTTAGAAAATAAAACTGCACACGACACACATTAGGCCCTAAATAAATATTTCTAGATTCAGTCAGTGGGAAATAGGCATCTAAGTTTGTTTACTTTACACAACATCCAAATACACCAGAAGAAGGAGGCTAAATACATATGAAAGACACACTTGTGCAAACATAACTACAAGTCCTCTCATAGTTGACCCATAACTTATTCTATGAGACACACACATGCACATTCAATTTTTTTTCTTCTCCTTTCAAATGGTGTCATATCTTTCACCAGGCTATTCAGGCTACTTCCCATGGTAGTGCCATGGTTCCAAGACAATGTGGTTGTTTCTTAAGACCTAGGTTCAAAATCTGCAAAAGATCACTTCTACCACATCCCCTTGGCAAAAGCAAGTCACAGGGCAAGCTCACATACAGGAGGTGTGAAATTAGACTTTGCTTCTTCAGAGGGAAAGCTGCAAATTCACACTAGGAAGGACATGGCACAGGGGTAAATAATTGTGGGAAGTTTCACAATTAATCTACCACCATCTCTCCCTGAATGGTCAGATCAAATTTGTTATATCACATAACCTTGCCACCTAGTCACTACCATAGAAAGAAAAAAAAAAATGTTGCTTCTCTCTGAATCTCCCATATGGCTAACGTCAAAAAAAACGTTTTAACAAAGTTAAAAAGACAAGGAAGACATTTGAGACTCTTGCAATTCAACTCCAGTAAAACAAAAGTCAGGAGGGTTTTAGGTGCTGAGGTATGCTGGTGGAAAAGTACTGGAGGACATTTTGTGAAAGGGGAGGTAAGTCAATGGAATGTATGAAGCACTTTGAGTTATTTCTGAGTTTGCAAATGCTTCTCTCTGTGTTTTGGCCAACTGTGTTTGCTACTTGGCTACCAGGAAAGTTAGGCTTATAATTCCAACAGAGACCACAATGCAGGGGTTCTATTTTTCTTGAGAATTACCTTTCAAAGGGGTGGCTCCCAGGTCCTTAAGAAAGACATTTCTGGGATCCTAAATCAGGCAAGAAGAGATTTATATGCATTTCACAGTGGACCAGAGAAAAAAATTGCAGTGACATGTTATCTAATGTAAATGCTTTAAGAAGAGGGAGGTCAGAGACCTACCATCAGAAAAAAAATTTATCTAAAATTGAGTCAACCAGAGGAGAATGGTAACAAGGCTATCTTGGTCACCAAATGTATTTCATGCACACAATCACCTTCTCTATCAACTGCCTCCTCTAATTATATTGTATGTTAAATTAAATTTATTACTTCAAAAGCAATTGTATTTATCTTCTTTCTCACTTCATTGATTATATGTATGGTTATATTTATGTACATATATAATCCTTTTTTTCTAAATCTATGAAAATAGTTTCTAAATCTATTTTATTGTTAGTGTTACATGTATAAATATTACAGGCAAAGTGAAATTATTTTACCATTTTATAGTTAATTTGTTTACGTAAGTAACTCTGAATTATTTAGATTAAGAAAAAGAAAACCCTGCTTTACTTCAATTGGACGTTTTTATCTTAGACTAAATTAGCCAGCAGTTTTACTATCACATGCTATCTCTTAAAAGTGGAGTAGCATTTATCCTTATGAACAAACTTGTAGAAGAAATAAGATTTTGCCATTTAGACTTTGCTCATGAATAAAATGCCTTTAGGGGAAAATAGAAATGACTTTTTTCTCCCCATTTTCTTACCCAGAATAACAGCTCAACTGACATAAGTGAAATTTTATAAAAAGAGACACATTTTGTTTGGAGACAAGTATGAAATATTCCAACCTTAAAGGTGGACTTTTCTGAAAATGGTGTGCAGAGAAAAACAACAATGTTAATGGGAGAGCAGTTATAGGCTCATCTATGTTGTTAACATAAATTGCATTGCCATAAAATTGTACCATCCTTTTCTACACAGAATCAAGAGCATTTTATCATAACAAAAGACTATTCTTTTCAAACTCAATGGGAAAGAGGCAGTAGTAGAATTCTTATTAGAATGCACAGTGATAAAGAATTCAGCTCAGCTATGTCTTGTAAATGTGCAAGTTCAAAGAAACTTTCTTATAAATGGACTGACCTTCAAAATAGTAATATCATACCTAAAACAAATCTGCTGCTTAGGTACCCTGGGACTTTTATATACATATATATATACATATATATATATAGTAAAACTAATACATGTTTTACTAATACAGGTAAAACATGTATTAGTACAAAATAAAATAGGTCTCCAACTTTAGAGAAATACATGAACAAATAATTTTCATCTATGTGTCATCAACTTCCTGATCTTCAGAGTAATGGTGTTGTCCCTCCTCTTTATGGCTCTGGTAGTTGAACTTGCCACAGACATCCATTCAGTTTCATGAGTTGTCTCATCAGTAATCTGGGAATCAGACTTTACATCATACAGCAAGACATGATCAACATCAGTGAGGTAGTGAAATGCAGTCAATCCATCAGAATTGATGTTATGTTAGCTGTGACCCTGCTCTACAAGGCTGGTCATGTTCAGAAGATGGATTTACTTGGATTACATGAGCAGCTGCTGAAGGTAAGTAAGAGCAAGGTGAATATGGGGAAAGTGTAGAGAAGTGAAAAAGAAATCATGATTGGTACCAAAATACCATTTCAGAGCATGGAGATATTATTAGTTAAATTACTGAAAATAAGTTTGTATAAATACACATATTTCTTCATTTTCACATTTGATACATTTTTAGCATGTTTTTTTTATCTATTTTGTATTTCCCCAATACATTATTTTTTTTCTACTGTACAGCATGGTGACCCAGTTACACATACATGTATACATTCTTTTTTCTTACATTATCATGCTCCATCATAAGTGACTAGACATAGTTCCCAGTGCTACACAGCAGCATCTCATTGCTAATCCATTCCAAAGGCAATAGTCTGCATCTTTTAACCCCAAGCTCCCAATCTACCCCACTCCCTCCCCTTCCCCCTTGGCAACCACAAGTCTATTCTCCAAGTCCATGATTTTCTTTTCTGTGGAAAGGTTCATTTGTGCCGTATATCAGATTCCAGATATGAGTTATAGCATATGATATCTGTCTTTCTCTCTCTTACTTCACTCAGTATGAGAGTCTCTAGTTCCATCCATGTTGCTGCAAATGGCATTATTTTGTTCTTTTTGATGGCTGAGTAGTATTCCATTGTGTGTATATACCACTTTTTCCTAATCCAGTCATCTTTCAGTGGACATTTGGGTTGTTTCCATGTTTGGCTATTGTGACTATTGCTACAGTGAACATACGGGTGCATGTGTCTTTTTCAAGGAAAGTTTTGTCCAGATAGATGCCCAAGAGTGGGATTGCTGGGTCATATGGTAGTTCTATGTATAGGTTTCTAAAGTACCTCCATTCTGTTCTCCATAGTGGTTGTACCAGCTTCCATTCCCACCAACAGTGCAGGAGGGTTCCCTTTCCTCCACACCCCCTCCAGTACTTGCTATTTGTGGACTTCTTAATGATGGCCATTCTGACTGGTGTGAGGTGGTATCTCACAGGAGTTTTGATTTGCATTTCTCTAATAATCAGGGATGTGGAGCATTGTTTTGTGTGCTTGTTGGCCATCTGTATATCTTCCTTGGAGAAATGTCTCTTCAGGTCTTTTGCCCATTTTTCTATTGGGTTGTTGGCTTTTTTGCTTTTGAGTTGTATAAGTTGCTTGTATATTTTAGAGATTAAGCTCTTGTCCGTTGCATCATTTGACACTTTTCTCCCATTCTGTAAGTTGTCTTTTTGTTTTCATTTTGGTTTCCTTTGCTGTGCAAAAGCTTGTCATTTTGATACATTTTTAATGCTCATTTAGAACCAAAAATAAAAAATTGCAACCTGGCAAACACACCTTTATTTTACTTTATGGTAGTAATAAGATTTATATTTTAAAATCTGAGGCAAGGAGTTCCCATTGTGGCTCAGTGGTTAACGAATCTGACTAGGAACCATGAGGTTGTGGGTTCGATCCCTGGCCTCTCTCAGTGGGTTGAGGATCCGGCGTTGCCATGAGATGTGGTGTAGGTCACAGACCAGGCTCAGATCTCAAGTTGCTGTGGCTGTGGCATAGACCGGCGGCTATAGCTCCGATTGGACCCCAAGCCTGGGAACCTTCATATGCTGTGGGTGCAACCCTAGAAAAGACAAAAAAAATTAATAAAAAAATAAAATCTGAGGCAAAAGAAAAAAAGGAAGTTTTTTTTTTTCTAATGCTGTTTGACTTAGTTATCAGATTAATATCCAATTACAATTTAACTTTTCTGTAATTCAGGTGGTTCTCAATCCTGCCACATCTTATGTGTTGTGTTGGAAGAAAAAAAATGATCATTAAACAGCAATCAAAGGCTATCTCTTCTGTAAATAACCTCTGGAGTAAAATGAAAGTTTTATTTGTTTTTTGAAGTATAGTTGATTTACAATGTTGTGTTAGTTGCTGGTGTATAGCAAAGTGATTCAAATACATACATATCTTCTTTTTCAATTTCTTTTCCACTATGGGTTATTATAAGATATTGAATATTCATTCTCTGTGCTCTGCAATAAGACCTGTGTCTATTTTATATATAGTAATGTATATCTGTCAATATCATGTTCCTATTTTATGCCTACATTTCACCTTTGGTAACTATAAATTTGTTTTCTATATCTGTAAATCTGTTTCAGTTTTGTAAATAAGTTCTCTTGTATCTTTTTTTGTTTCTTTTGTTTTTAGGGCTGCATCTGTGGCATATGGACATTCCCAGACTAGGAATCAAATCAGAGCTGTAGCCACAGACAAAGGAACACAGGATCTGAGCCACGTCTGTGACTTTCACCACAGCTCATGTCAATGCAGATCCTTAATCCATTGAGCAAGGCCAGGAATTAAACCTGAATTCTCATGGATACTAGTTAGGTTTGTAACCTGCTGAGTCACAATGGAAACTCCTATATCATTTTTTTTTTAGATACCACATATGAGTGATATCATATGATATTTGTCTTTCTTTGGCTGACTTCACTTACTATGGTAATGTATAGGTCCATCCATGTTGCTGCAAATGGCATTATTTTGTTCTTTTTATGGCTGTATAATATTCCATTTGTATATGTACCACTTCTTCTTTATCCATTTATCTGTCTGTGTGCACTTATGTTGCTTCCATATCTTGGCTATGGTAAATAGTGCTGCTATGGGGTTCATGTATCTCTTTGAATTTGAGTATTCTCAGGGTATTTGTCCAGGATTGGAATTGCAGAATCATAGTTTTTTTAAGGAACCTCCGTATGGTTCTCCACAGTGGCTGCACCAAAATACATTCCCAACAATAATGTAAGAGGACTCCTTTTTCTCCACACTCTCTCTAGCATTTATTATTTGTAGAATTTTTGATGATGCACATAAAAATGCTAATTCTCCCATGAACTATAATATATGCTAATGAAATATTTTAAATATCTTATATGATTTTAATCTTCAAATAAAATCATAAAATTTACATATTTTATGTATTGGCTTTTTCTACTAATTACTGTATATATACCTATATATATCTCTATGTGAGATTTATCCCTGTTCTTTTGTATAATAGAAATTCATTTATTTTTATGATGTAATATTTTATTGAATAAATATAACACAATAAAGTTGACTTCGAAGTTTTTACAATTACAAGTAAAAAATAAATGAATGTTCTTATACATGTCTTTTTATAAAAATATGATTACAGGAGTTCCCATTGTGGCTCAGTTGAAACAAATCTGACTAGCATCAATGAGGATGCAGGTTTGATCCTTGGCCTTGCTCAGTGGGTTAAGGATCTGGGGCTGCTGTGAGCTATGGTGTAGGTCACAGAGGCAGCTCAGATCTGGCATGGCTGTGGCTGTTGCATAAGCCAGCAGCCACATCTCCAATTAGACCCCTAGCCTGGGAACCTCCATATGCTGCGGGTGCGGCCCTAAAAAGAAAAAAATAATAAAAATTTAAAAAATGTGATTACATGTAAGAGAAGGGTAATGTAAATAATGAGTGAAGTTGCTAGGTCATTATAAGTTGTTTTATTTTGTTTTAAAAGATCCTCACAATTTTTCTAATTGTATGTACCCACTTGTAAATCCACAATCAATGTATAAGAGTTCCAATTGCTCCAGAATGTCACCCATACAAGTTATTGAAAATCTTTCTCGTATTAGCCATTTCAATGAGTTTATAGTGCCTGTATTTATTCTGTATGGTTCTCCATGAATAATAAGGCACTATACTTACACCTATTTGTGTTTTTATTGACTATATTAGTATCTCTTTGTGATATCTTCAAATTTCGCTTCCATTTTTCAACTAGATCATCTAGCTTTCTCTTACTAATTTGTGTATTTTCTTACAGATAGATATATTTTGGATATAAGAACTTTGCAAGTTGCATGTAGCACAAATGGATTTTTCTAGTCTTTTATTTTACATTAATAGTGATGTTCTTACATGAACAGAATATGGCATATTAATTAACTTCATATTTACACCGGTGAACTTTTCGCATTTCAATTGTGAATTAATTTTTTGCATGTAGTGTTTGGCAGGGGTCATGAATAATTTTCTTCCGTCTCAATATTCATTTGACACCAGCATTTATTTAAAAATGATCCTAGCCAAATGTAAACATTGCCATAAATCAAGTTTATGCTTATATGTAGGGGTAGTTTTAAACCATTTATTCCCCTGCACTTCTCTATTTGTCTTTCTTTTTTTTTTTTTTTTTTTTTTCGTCTTTTTTTTTGCTATTTCTTTGGGCTGCTCCCACGGCATATGGAGGTTCCCAGGCTAGGGGTCGAATCGGAGCTGTAGCCACTGGCCTACGCCAGAGCCACAGCAACACGGGATCCGAGCCACGTCTGCAACCTACACCACAGCTCAGGGCAACGCCAGATCGTTAACCCACTGAGCAGGGGCAGGGACCGAACCTGCAACCTCATGGTTCCTAGTCGGATTCGTTAACCACCGCGCCACGACGGGAACTCCTCTATTTGTCTTTCTTTATGGCAATATTACATTGTTGTGTTTACTATTTGTCCTAATTACTAAATGCTGATAATTTATCAAATTTAAGTCCAGTAATTTTGTGTTTGTTTTTGCTTTTTGCTTTTTAGGGCCATACCTGTGGCATATGGAAGTTCCCAGGCCAGGGGTCGAATTGGAGATATTGCCGCTGGCCTAAGCCACAGCCAGAGCAACATGGGATCTAAGCAGCATCTGCAACCTACACCACAGCTCAGGGCAGTGCCAGATCCCGAACCCACTGAGCAGAGCTAGGGATTGAACCCACAGCCTCATGGATACTAGTTAGATTCATTTCCACTGTGTCACAACAGAAACTCCCACTAATTCTGTTTTTGGTTTGTTTGCTTTTGAGACTGTCATGTAGCTTCTTAGCCATTTATGTTATCACAAATATTACAAAACAAGCTTTTCATTTTATATTAGATATCCTGGTAGGGTTGTGTTTGGAAACACTGGATTTATAGATCAATTGGTGTAGCACTCACATCTTTACATCTCCTTATATATGACCTCAGTGTATACAGTATTTAAGTCTCCTTTAATTTCAATAATATTTTGCAGTTTTTTGGGTACAGATCTTGGCCATATTTGGTTGGGTTTTGCATCAGTTAGCTTTGGAATATTATGTGGCATCCCCATATTATCAGCACGAAACAATATATACACAGTTTAGTTCCCAATTTTATGGGTTAGCAATTTGGCCTAGCCTTGGAGTGGTTCTACTGATGTGAGCTTTGCTCAGCTGATTTTAGTTGAGTTCACTTATGGATCTGTATTTTGTTACTATTGTATGTCAGTCTCTAAAATAATACCAGTGACTCCTGCAAATTTAAATCCCACGGTTCTGGGGCTGTGTACCATATCCTGTGTGCTGACATCTAGCCTGCCAGTTTTCCATGATGGTCATAGGAACTATTTGTTTAAATGTCTTCCACTGTATGATTTCACTGTATGCAGCTGTAATAATTTAACCACGTGGCCATTTTCCATTATGTGCACTATGTATATAGATAGAACTCATATTTTATTTGTATGATATGATGTCTTGGATATATTGGGAAGGTCTGAATACAGATACCTAGTATACAATTATATATGTCTTTTTGAATATTACTTTAGAGTTTTTTTTACCTTCTAATATTTGTCCATGTTTATTAGTGAATAGATAATTAAAAAAATACAAATAGCTCAAGGTGAGTTCTGTTCTTCCATCTCCTGATCCTGCCTCAGGACATGGAGAGAATGCCACAATAATATAATCATGAATGTCAGGAGTCTTTCTAGATGCTAATAGTGGATGACACAGAAAGTCAGGGGCAGTACCAGGATTCAGTTCAGTCCTAGGAATTGAGGTCGGGGGAGGGAGAGGTAGGGAAAAAAAAATGTTGTTTCTTCAATAACCCTTCCTATAAACATAGACATGTACTTCTGCAATTAAAGGGAACTCTTTCATGCACTGAGTGCAATGTATTTTGATTAAAATTTCCCTGGTTGTTAAATATTTCAGAAGAAGTATATTTAAATATTTCAGTAACATTAAAATTTTCAATGAGACATTTTATTTCTAATACATTAATAATGACAAATTTAGAAACTTGTTTCTTATATTCTTTAATTAGCTAACAAAGGAAGCAGAAAAGGAAGCTAATGTTCCTTAACCTTGGCACTATACTAAATACTTTTTGTTTCATTTTGCATTTGTGTGTACGTTTGGAAAAGCTTTGATATCAGTGTTTCAAAATGTAAAAAATTATATAAGGAATACATAAATAAAACCAAGCTTTTAAATATAGCTTGGAAAAGTAATCAATACTTTTACAAATTGGAGAGTGACACAGATGTTAACTATTTCAAATATAACAGTCTTTATTAAAATTATTAAAATGTTTGAAATTATGTAGCTGAGAGGAGACCTCACATAACTTTATAGTTGAAAAATTGCAACATATATGAGATATAGATGAGTCAGAAAACTCTGTAGATAAATTTGGCACATCCACATAAGTTAATCTCTTTGATCACATCACACATAGATAATTAAAAAGTCCATACATGTAAACAAAGAAAAATAGAGTGCATCAAAATGTTTACCCAGTATAAAATATTATGGGAAGAAATATATTACACAATGTCCTATTTTTAATAATATAAGATGTTTTAAATTAAAGCTACTTATGATCACTTAAGAAAAGTAAATTTGTGTTGAATTCTCCTATATATTTTTAATTTGCAGACTTTTAAGAAAAGAGTATATTAAGTAGTTTGATAATAAGAATAAAAAAAAGTGACTCAAAGCAAAATGTCAATTTTTGTTAATAATCATTAAATTTATCCATTCATTTGTTTTTGTTATAATACTTATTAACCCCTTGCTATTCCTCAGGTTTTCCATTAAACATTAGGAATTCAAAGACAAAGTGGGATGGTAAGCTATATAATAATTCCAAAAGATTTGTCCACATCCTAATCCCTGGAATTTTTGAGAGCTCTTTACATGGGGGGATCAGGGGATGGGGAGGCTTTGCAGATGTGACTAAACATCATGACACTGGAAAATTATCTGGGATTTTCTGGGTGGGCCCTAGTGTAATAATTGTATCCTCCTAAAGGAAGACAGAGGGAGATTTCCTACACAGAGGGTAAGGTGATATGAAGTGGAAGCAGGCAGAGATTTGAAAATGCTGCCCTTGAAGATCGGAGTGATGCAGCTAAGGAAAGCCTGCAGCCAACAGAAACTGGGACTAGATAATGAGATTATCTGATAGTTGCACCAGAGCCAGTGTGGACTAGTCAGCACCTTGATTTCATCCCAGTGATACTGATTTCAAACTTCTGGTTTCTATAACTGTGATACAATAGATTTCTGTTGTTTGAGCCATCCAGTTAGTAGTAATTTGTTACAGCAACCATAGGAAACTGATAAAATTGGGCTTTCAAAGCTGTCATAAGGTAATTAAATATGTATAGATTTCTTAGACCTCTTTGGTGGACTTCCTAGTTGATACTAGAATTAGAGCCTTTTGATGATTTCTGCAAATTTATGCCAGGTTATAATTAAAATATTTTTAAATAGATACCTGTACAATGAACATGGGCGCAGTTCTGATTATATGTGTCTTTGATTCTCCTAACATTATACAAACATAGGAAAAAGTGATTTGTTTTTTCTGAATCTCAGTTCCTTGCTTTTCATCCATTCTATCCACATTAAAAAAGCAAATATAAATATCTAAACCCAGAAACTTTACATCCAAGGCCACAGAAAGCGTATCATTATCACATATTTGGAATAAGATGGAAATAAACTTTTATAACTTTAGAGACCATTCTATACATTAAAAATAAAAACACCTTAGATTTTTTCTATAAAGGTTTTCAAATATTTTTCTAGTTTATCAAAATCATTTATTATAAAAGCATTGAAAAATCAAAGGAAATATTTTAATATTTTCAAAATTTTTATTCATGCTCATTTTTGGAAAATTATATTTCACCTGTATTACTATTTTAGGAATAATAAGGAGTATTCTTGGGGTTTATTTATTTATTTATTTTTAGCGCCACAGGTGTGGCATATGGAAGTTCCAAGGGTAGGGGTCGAATCGAAGCTGCTGCTGGCCTACACCACAGCCACAGCAATGCAGGATCCAAGCTGCATCTGCAACCTATGCAACAGCTCATGGCAATGCTGGATCCTTAACCCATTGATCAAGGCCAGGAATCGATCCCACATCCTCATGGATACTAGTCAGGTTCATTATTGCTGAGCCACGACATGAATTCCTGGGTTTAGTTTTTTAAAAACATAGAATACTATTGAACTCTGAGAATAATGGTTCTAGTGTATAACGCCCATGTTAAATTATTTACTTAAGATGGTTACATTTTGGTATTTACTAGGTTAATTGGACCCTCTCAATTAATGAAATATAATTATCCAACTAATCTTAATAGAGCAGTTCTGATGTTCAGATGTAATGCTAGGTGTCACATGAAAGTTTAAGGCCAATATTTACGGCTCTAGAAGAAAAAGTAACATAAATACTGGGCAATTATATGAAAAGATTTAATTGAGAAACCACTTAAAATGGTTTGAAAGGGTTTTAAGGAAACTGAGAAGGTATACATGGTCCAGAAAGCCTGAGGAGGAGTTGGGGAGGTGGATCAGGAGCTCGCATCACCCAGGCAGCATCAATTACCGGAAGTGTGCTTAAATGCAAAAGTCTATGTGCCTTACTGGTGAGCTCTTGTAAAATACCTGCTTAACTGCAGCATAGGGAGTTGTTGGAGTGTCACAGATATTCATGAGAATTTCAGGAGCTGTAGCAAGTTCTGAGAACCACTCACTACTGCATCAGAGGAAGATTTTTATGGTTACCCTAACCTTTGTTGGCAGCTTTATAACCTGCAGCATCAGTTTCTCTGACGTTCAGCCTCCCAGCTTTTTCTCAAGACATACAGGTCATTAGTTATATATTACATCCTTTATATCAGGCCTTGAGAAAGTGGCGTCTGCTCTACCAACTGAAGTTGAATGATTGTTTCTACGAAAACTCCTTTCTCTTTGTGGATTAAAGTCTAAGCTTCTTTGTGAAGCACATATGCCTTTCATGAATGCACATTTAGCTTTATCTTCACTTCTCAAGGTCATTATTCTTTGAACACCATGTTCTATGCACACTGATAGTACATGGCCTAATGGTGGAATACTGGAGGCTGGAAAGCAGTTAATAAAAAACTGTATGTATGGTCTTTAGTCCTGTTTCAGGGATGCACCTGCCCATGGGGATTAGCAAAATAAAATATACAGGACAAAACTATAATTTCACTTGAGAAACCAGATCAGGGTGTACCTTGGTAGGACTGCATGCATGTCTTCCAATGCTGCAGAAATATGTGTGTGAGTGTGTGTTTGTGTTGTGTTTGTGTAATCACATGGAAGCCAGAACATTATTTCTAAATGTATAGTATTATTTGTCACTTGCATTAGCATTAATGCAGTTTTATTATTTCCACTCTAGACAGACAGAAGTAGAAACTTTTTTTACTGGAGCCAACAAATCTACATTTTTAAAGGTCTCTTTAAATCATTCTGAAAATGATTAAATTTGAGAGACTTTATTTTAATTAATAGTGTTATTTAGAGTTCTTAAGATGAGTTTGTGTGGTGCTTCAGGCTACAATTTTTTAGTAAACTAAGGACTTAAATTTAGAAGTTTGAGGTTTACTGGTAGGAGGGTGACACCAAGTTAAAAAGAAATTGTACATATTTGAAGGGTTTTGATATTGTTTGAGCTTTCTCCCTGCTTCTAAGTTTGATTTTTATAAACAACAATAAGGCTGTCTTTTCTCCATTGTATATTCTTGCCACCTTTGTCATAGATTACTTGGCTGTAGGGGTGTGGGTTTAATTATGGACTTTCTATCCTGTTCCACTGATCTATATTTCTGTTTATCAGTTTTGTTGATTTTTTCAAAGAACCAGCTTTTCGTTTCATTGATCTTTTGCATGGTTTTCCTCATTTCTATTTCATTGATTTCTTCTCTGATCTTTATGATTTCTTTCCTTCTACTAACTTTAGGTCATGTCTGTTCTTCTCTCTCTAGATGCTTTAGATGTAAAGTTAGGCTGTTTATTTGAGCTTTTTCTTGCATGCTGAGGTAGGCTTGTATTGCAATAACTTGCCTTTTATAACTGCTTTTGCTGCATCCCATAGGTTTTGGAGTGTTGTATCTTTGTTGTCATTTGTTTCTAGGTATTTTTTCATTTCCTCTTTGAATTCTTCAGTGATCCATTGGTTGTTTAGTAGAATGTTGTTTAGTCTCCACATGTTTGTGTTTTTTGAAGTTTTTTGTTGTTGTTGTTGATTTCCAGTTGTATAGCATTGTGTTCAGAAAAGATGCTTGATATGATTTCAGTTTTCTTAAAGTTACTGAGGCTTGATTTGTGGCCTAGAATGTGATCAATCCTAGAGAATGTTCCATGTGCACTTGAGAAGAATGTGTATTCTGCTGCTTTTGGATGGAATGTCCTATGAATATCTGTGAAGTCCATCTGGTCTAATGCTTCATTCAGGGCCTGTGTTTCCTTGTTGGTTTTTTGTCTGGATGATCTGTTCATTGGTGTATGTGGGGTGTTAAAGTCCCCCACTATTATTGCGTTATTTTCAATTTCTCATTTTAAGGCTGTTAGCAGTTGCCTTAAACATTGAGGTGATCCTGTGTTGGGTGCATATATATTTACAATTGTTATATCTTCTTCCTTTGATCATTAGATAACGTCCTTCCTTGTCTCTTATAATATTCTTTAAGGTCTATTTTGTCTGATATGAGTATTGCAACTCCAGCTTTCTTTTGATTCTTGTTTACATGGAATATTTTCTTCTATTCTCTCACTTTCAATTTGTATGTGTCCCTAGAAGTGAAGTGGGTCTCTTGAAGACAGAATATATGTTGATCTTGTTTTTTTGTTTTTTGGGTTTTTTTTGTTGTTTTTTTTGGTTTTTTTGTTTTTTTTGTTTTTTTTGTTTTTTTGTTTTTTTGTTTTTTTTTTTGTATCCATTCAGCCAGTCTCTGTCTTTAGGTTGGGGCATTTAGTCCATTTACATGTAAGGTAATTATTGATATGTATGTTCTTATTGCCATTTTATCAGCTGTGTTGGATTTGGTTTTGTTGCTCTTTTTTCTTTCCTTCTTCTCTTGTTCTCTCCTCTTGTAGTTTGTTGACTATATTTAGTGTTGTATTTGAGTTGATTTTTCTTGTTTGTATGTTTATCAGTTGTAAATTTTTGGTTTGCAGTTACCCTGAAGTTTTGATGTAGAAGTCTATACATATTCAGTATTGGTTTAAGTTGTTGGTCTCTTAGTTGCAAGTGCATCTCCAGTGTCCTGCATTTGTACCCTCTTCATATGATTTCTGATTTTGGTAGCATATTTGTGCATGGATGATTTCCTCCCTTTACTGTATATATGCCTTTACAGGTGAGCCTTGCTATTTGTGTTGTTTTGTTTTTTGTTTCCCAGATCACATAGAGAATAAAGTAAAACATTAATTGTCATCTTCTTAACCAAATGTTACTGTGTATACCACATAGGTGTTAAATACAACCACTGAGGAATCACAGACTGTGTGGGAAAAATCAAGATTGAATATGTGTAATGCTTTTATACGTGTCTTTCCAGAAAATGGACCATATTAGAAGAGTATCAATCACAGTAGAGATCATTCTGCCATTGGAATTTATAAGAAATCTTTATGATTTAAGAGAAAATTGCCTCAAAAGATGAATGAAAATCCATCTAATCTTGATGACTTGTTTTAGATAGTCCCCAGGTAGTCAAAATTATCAACTCAAATATCTAAAAATTATTGAAGTAATATCTGGAGAGCCCTCTCAGATACATGGGAAATGTGTTCAGAGTGGTGCAATGTCAACACACTATGGTATTTTCATTTTATTTTTCTTTCAGTATTGACTAAAAAGATATAAAAATTAGGTCCCTGTGTTCTGAGAAATGAAGTCTTCTTTAGTTTTGAGATGTATAACACATATAATGAATTTTTTTCATTCTCTTAGATGCTATGGTAATGAGTGCCTGCAAATGATTATTATTTTGAAGAATAAAAAATAAATTTATATATTTTAGAGAGAAAGCCCTTGTCAGTGGCATCATTTGAAACTATTTTCTCCCATTATGTAAGTTGTCTTTTTGGTTTTTTTTTTTTTTTAAATGGATTCCTTTGCTTTGCAAAAGCTTGTCAGTTTGGTTAGGTCTGATTGGTTTATTTTTGGTTTTATTTCTGTTGCCTTGGGAGACTGACCTAAGATAACATTTGCATGGTTGATATCCAGAGAATGTTTTGTCTATGTTCTCTTCTAGGAGATTGGTGGTACCTTGTCTTACATTTAAGTATTTAAGCCATTTTGAGTTTATTTTTGTGCATGGTGTGAGGGCGTGTTCCAGTTTCATTGATTTACATTCTGCTGTCCAGTTTTTGCAGCACCACTTGATGAAAAGACTGCCTTTTTCTCATTTTATGTCCTTGCCTCCTTTGTCGAAAATTAATTGAATGTCAGTGTCTGGGTTTATTTCTGGATTCTCTGTTCTGTTCCATTGGTCTGTCTGTTTTGGTGCCATACCACACTGTCTTGATTACCATGGCTTTGTAAAACTGCCTGAAATCTGGGAGAATTATGCTCCTGCTTGGTTTTTGTTCCTCAAGATTGCTTTGGCAATTCTGGGTCTTTTATGGTTCCATATAACTTTTTGGATTGTTTGTTCTAGTTCTGTGAAAAATGTCATGGGTAATTTGATAGGGATTGTATTGAATCTGTAGATTGCTTTGGGTAATATGGCCATTTTTACAATATTAATTTTTCTAACCTATGAGCATGGAATATCTTTCAATTTTTTGAATCCTCTTTAATTTCCTTGATTAATGTTTTATAGTTCTCAGCATATAAGTCTTTCACCTTCTTAGGCAGGTTTATTCACAGGTATTTAATTTTGGGGGTACAATTTTAAAAGGTATTTTGTTTTTGTATTCCTTGTATAATATTTCATTGTTAGTATACAGAAAGGTAACCAATTTCTGAATGTTAATCTTATATCCAGCTACTTTGCTGAATTTTTTGATCAGTTCGAGCAGTTTTTGCATTGAGTCTTTAGGGTTTTCCCAGTACAGTATCATGTCATCTGCATAGAGTGACAGTTTTACCTCTTCTCTTCCAATTTGGATATCATTTATTTCTTTTGTTGTCTGATTGCTGTGGCTAGGACTACCAATATTATGTTTAATGAAAGTGGTGAGAGTGGGCATCCTTGTCTTGTTCCAGATTTTAGTGGGAAGGCTCTCAGCTTTTCTCCATTAAGTATTATATTTGCTGCAAGTTTGTCATAAATGGCTTTTATTATATTAAGTTATGTTCCCTCTATACCCACTTTGGTTAGAGTTTTTATCATGAATGGATGTTGGACTTTGTCAAAGGTTTTTTCTACATCATGTGGTTTTTGACATTTCTTTTGTTAATGTGGTGTATGACACTGGTTCATTGGCATATGTTGAACCATCCTTGTGAACCTGGGATGAATCCCACTTGTTCATGATGTATGATCTTTTTTATATATTACTGGATTCAGTTAGCTAAAATGTTGTTGAGAATATTTGCATCTATATTCATCAAAGATATTGGCCTATACTTTTATTTTTTGGTGGTGTCTTTGGCTTTGGCATTAGGGTAATTGTGGCTTCATAGAATGTTATTGGGAGTGTTCCTTCTTCTTCAACCTTTTGGAAACAACTTATACAACTCAACAGCAAAAAAGCCAACCACCCAATGGAAAAATGGGCAAAAGACCTGAATAGACTGTTCTCCAAGGAAGATATACAGATGGCCAACAAGCACATGAAAAAATGCTCAACATCACTGATTATTAGAGAAATGCAGATCAAAACTGCTATGAGATACCACTTCAGACTGGTCAGAATGACCATCATTAATAAGTCCACAAATAGCAAATGCTGGAGCGGTTGTGGAGAAAAGGGAGCCCTCTTACATTGTTGGTGGAAATATATATTGGTATAACCCCTATGGAAAACAGTATGGATGTACCACAGAAGACTATACATAGACCCAGAAATCCCACTCTTGAGCATATATCTGGACAGAACTCCTTTAAAAACGCACAATTGTTCATTGCAGCACTATTCACAATAGCCAAGACATGGAAACAACCTAAATGTCCATCAAGAGATGAATGGATTAGGAAGATGTGGTGTATACACAATGGAGTACTACTCAGCCATAAAAAATAATGAAATAATGCCATGTGCAGCAACATGGATGGAGTAAGAGATTCTCATACTGAGTGAAGTAAGTCAGAAAGAGAAAGACAAATACTATGTGATATCACTTATATCTGAAATCTAATATATGGCACAAATAAACCTTTCCATAAAAAAGAAATTCATGAACTTGGAAAACAGACCTGTGGTTGCCTAGTGGGAAGGGAGAGATTGGGATGAACTGGGAATCAGTAGTTAATAGATGCAAACTAGTGCCTTTAGAATGGACAAGCAATGAGATCCTGCTGTATAGCACTGGGAACTATATCTAGTCACTTATGATGGAGCATGATAGAGGATAATGTGTGAAAAAGAATGTATATATGTAAGTGTGATTGGGTCACTTTGCTGAACAGTAGAAGATTGACCCAACACTGTAAACCAGCTGTAATGGAAATAATAAAAATCATTAAAAAAAAGAAAAATAGTTTTTTCTAACTTGTGTTTCCCTTTTGAATCCTGGATATGATTGTTGAACTATTTATCTGTGGCATGTTGGCTGAAACAATTAGAGATAGATCAGAATTAATTCTTTGAAGCATTTGTGGTTTTATGTGTATCTAGTTAAACTATATTTAGATTTTCTGTAGTTACAGGGTTTTGTAATGTGAATATTATAAAAAAATATATTGAATCTATGTGCATATCATATGCTTTGAAAGAGACCATCTGCTCTTTTACACTGCGTTATCACAACATTTACACATAGTTCTGAAAATAACCATTTAAGATTGAAATCTTAAAATACCCATAAAAATTAATTGGTTTTTTTACTACCCTTCTGAGTTCATTGCATTACCAGTATGGATATATATTACACTGTATTATCTTTTTTCCATCTCATTACTCTTTTTTGGCATCATAAGAACAGAATGTTTTAAGATTAAGAACATTGTAGAATTTAAAACTCATGATAGTTCACTTTTATTAAAGAAAAAATTACTGTTTTAAAAAATATTTTTTCTATATCCACATTAGTATGAAAAGTATAAAACATTGAAAGTTATCTAAATTATACAAACAACCAACATTCATTCTTTGATGCATTTACAAACCAATAAACCTGGTTTTCTAATTTATTTTACATATGAATAAATTTAAAGGTAAAGATCTCTCTTTTGCCAAACCTATCTTATTCAAGTATACATTTCATTTATTATAACATAGTTTAATATTGTGTATTTCAATCTATTTAAAAATACACAGAAAAGTTGAAGACTGATAATTGAAAAGTATAATGAAACATGATGGAAGTCATCTTATTTGAGATGATCTCTGGTTCATTTCTTTGGTTCCATTCAGTTTTCAGGTGAGTCAGTGTAAGTCTGCTGAGGTCACATGACCTTTGCATTTGTAAGTGAACCAAATATCCATTCACAGATTCTGGAAAGCTTAATGCATTCCAAGACTTCTTGCCATTTCTGTAGTTTTATAATACCTCAATCTCCTCTACCCATAGATTTTGATTCTATTGTCCTCCTGATGTTTGGTTCAGTGTCAGACCAGCTGCCATCTCTTCATTACATCTGCAGTGGATTTTGCTTGAACTGTCCATTGAGCCAAGAGTATGCTTGTCACATAAAACTTAATATTTTGTTGTAGGGGTCTCTGTTCTGCACTGCAAAATATTTAGCAGTATCTGTGGCCTCTGCCCTTTAGGCACCAGTGTCAATCCCCACCAAATGATAACAACCAAAAGTGTCTACTGACAGATATCCCCTAAGGGGGCCTCCTTTCCCTGGTGAGAAAAACTGTACCAGAAAAAAAAAAATTAAGTCATTAGTTTTCAAATATACAGTACCTCTCTGCTACCTCTTCTTATCCATTTCTGAAAACTCAAATTTGTAATTATTTTTTCAACATTGATCAACCATGGTTTCTATCATGGAGAGTTCATATTTTCATTAAAAAATGAGGTAAATATCTGATTTTTAATACATACATGTATATTATATGAGTATATTAGTGTGCATGTGTGTTTAGTATATTCAGTCAGAAGTTCTGAAGAGTTTACATTAATAGATAACATCCCCAATAAATAGCAATCTTTAATAAATATAAATTTGGATATCAAAGGTATATAAAATGTACCTAGAATCATTTTACTTTATCTTTGAAATTTTACCGTTAAAATATCTGTCATGTAATTACCCAATTGCAATGTTATTTTATACCACATATTAAATATTTTTATATAACACATTTAAGTTATTGATAAGTACATAAATACATCTTTAGAGGTGAAAAACCATTTCAAGAATAAAAAACAATCTCTAATCTTTAAGAATAAGTTCATGTAGGGAGTTCCCATCGTGGCGCAGTGGTTAACGAATCCGACTAGGAACCATGAGGTTGCAGGTTCGGTCCCTGTCCTTGCTCGGTGGGTTAACGATCCGGCGTTGCTGTGAGCTGTGGTGTAGGTTGCAGACGCGGCTCGGATCCCGCGTTGCTGTGGCTCTGGTGTAGGCTGGCGGCTACGGCTCCGATTCGACCCCTAGCCTGGGAACCTCCATATGCCGCGGGAGTGGCCCAAGAAATGGCAAAAAGACAAAAAAATAAATAAATAAGTTCATGCAAATATTTAACTACATAGTAACTTTATACACACACACACACACACACACACACACACACACACACACACACATAAATATCTTTACTACCAGGCCTAAAATACTGCAGATTTACATTAAGAGAACCTGGTATAAATTTTGTCATCTTTTTCCACAAGCAGTACTCTCCAGATGAAATTTGTCATGCTGTATGTTAAACTAATATGTTATACTTAATTGGAAAAAAAAAAGGCTATAATTACTTGGTCTAATGAGTATTTTTAGGGAAAGAGTTTAGGCCTCCTTTTAGTGTATAACTGTAATACTCTGCTGACAGAGAAAAGATAAGTCATTTTCATTTTTAAGAAAAGTAGGGTAATAAAGTTGAGTCAATATTACTGACTTGGTGTCTGCATTGAAATGATTTTTTTAAGAGTTTTCAACAGATAGGTAACTAAGAAAATGATTCCTGAAGGAACAAAACATCATTTGCAAGTAAATAAAAAATAGAAAAAACAAATTTTTATTACAATTAAATTCAAATAACATCGTAAGACTTTAAAAATATACATCATCAACACAGATGCACAAATGAAAGAATTCATGTAATATTGAATACAAAGAGGTACATAAGCTGAAGTATTTTATAATGAATGATAGGTCTCTGTAGTATCAATAATTTAGGAAATCAACCAACCTCAGAAGGCAAGAGGAAATCTGTTTTTCTTGTGACCTTTCCAGTAGTCCCGAGGACCAAGTAAGTAGAAGCAGCTATAGTGAGACATCAAATACAACTGATTTCTATCTTTCTTCTCTTACTTTTACTATTGTTATTACTACAGTGTTATCAGTATTTTAATTCTCACTCTCCTGAATGTATGTTTTCCAAACAGTGTTAGCACCCTTTCTTTTTTTTTTTTTCCCCCTAACTTTCATTTTAGTCTCTGCTTTAAGCAAAAACAATTAGGATTTACAATTAAAAGGAAAGTTGAATATAATTTTTGTAGGTACTTTAAAGCAGAACTTATCTTGCAATTTTTTTTTGATACTCAAAAAGTATTTTTAGAGAAAAACTATCTACAGGCAACTTATTTGGCAGGCATTTATGAAGGAGTTTTTAAGTTATACTTTATATGCATCAATCACTTGTGGATGAAAAATATAAAACTTAGCACACCTATCTAAGAAGAATATACTCTTATTTAAATTTAAATAAGATAAAAGTTAACTAATAATCCTTGATATTAGTATAGGCAAAGCATATCCATTCTAAGTACTTTTTCGTACTTGAGTACATTTGTCTTCCCCCCTTAAACATGCTTTTCAATTTCAGTTTCAAAAGTAACAAAATATCTGATAATATTCTGTGTAAGATAATGATTTCAATAACTTTGTGTCTCAAAGCATGTAAACAACACATTTATCTATCTATCCTATCTATCTTTGATCATTTTTATTCTGGTATTGGAGGTTCAGTGAGCTCTTATTCTCTCTCAAAACCTGTGTTTTACTCTTAATTGTTGCAAAACAGTGAAATTAATAGAAGAGCTGACTGTGGGAAGTTAAGCTGGTATTCATTTGAATTCTTTTTGACTGTGTATCTTTCCTTTTTTTCCTAAACAAATTACTTAACTGCTCCAAATCACAGCTTAGTCACCTGAACAAGAGATGATAGCAATTTCCTCCTTGTACTGTTAGGTCAGCTTTGCAAATATTGTCGCAAAATTCTTTTGTTCCCAATGTTCCCATGAAATAAAGCTATTCTATTAAAAATATTTTGGTTTTCTAGATTAGCAAATATACTCGTGCAACAGGGTGCACCTTTGGATAGAATATATTAACTCTGTGTAATTACAAAGGAGCATTTAGATCAATGCAAAAATATTTAAATCACCAGAATGCTCTGAAAAGAATGCTTATCCTTATTATGCAAATATTTAATTATGGTTTATTCTTGGACAGATCAAATCATTGAACTCTTTAAAATAAGAACATGTCCTAACCTTGAGAACTTCTGCTTTAATCTCTTAAACAGAGGAAAAACTACTATCCCAGACCTAGGAAGAGTCAGCTTATGTGTTTCAGTATCTTTTTTTGTTTTGCTTTTGTCAGAACCATGGCTCTAATGGTGAAATGGCCACCAGAACATTTGAAGATAAGTACTTTTCTGTGCAGAGTTTTCATTTAGGAGCCCCTTATTCATAACATCTTTTACTATATATTCGATTTGATTTGATTTGATTTGATTCAATTTGATTCTACTTTTCCATTATGGTTCTGATTAATATGTTCTGCTAAATGTTGACCAGACCAAGTGATTAGTGGACGCATTATCTTCCTCCTTCTTTAATGGTAATTCTTCTAATGTTTACCATAATGTTTGTTTATGAAGATGTTGTTTGTTTACCATGATAATGTGATGATTTTCTAACATATTAGTCATTATATTAGGAAGATGCTTTACATTTACAGTTTGCTAAATACTTTTGCCAGAATTTTCCATGGTTTGTATACTTATTGAGCATCTCTTTTTTTTTTTTTTTTTGTTTTTTTGTATTTTTTTTTTTTTTTAATTTTATTTTCCCACTGTACAGCAAGGGGGTCAGGTTATCCTTACATGTATACATTACAATTACAGTTTTTCCCCCACCATTTCTTCTGTTGCAACATGAGTATCTAGACATAGTTCTCAATGCTATTCAGCGGGATCTCCTTGTAAATCTATTCTACGTTGTGACTGATAAGCCCAAGCTCCCGATCCCTCCCACTCCCTCCCCCTCCCATCAGGCAACCACAAGTCTCTTCTCCAAGTCCATGATTTTCTTTTCTGAGGAGATGTTCATTTGTGCTGGATATTAGATTCCAGTTATAAGTGATGTCATATGGTATTTGTCTTTGTCTTTCTGGCTCATTTCACTCAGTATGAGATTCTCTAGTTCCATCCATGTTGCTGCAAATGGCATGATGTCTTCCTTTTTTATGGCTGAGTAGTATTCCATCGTGTATATATACCACATCTTCCGAATCCAATCCTCTGTCGATGGACATTTGGATTGTTTCCATGTCCTGGCTATTGTGAATAGTGCTGCAATGAACATGTGGGTGCATGTGTCTCTTTTAAGTAGAGCTTTGTCCGGATAGATGCCCAAGAGTGGGATTGCAGGGTCATATGGAAGTTCTATGTCTAGATTTCTAAGGTATCTCCAAACTGTTCTCCATAGTGGCTGTACCAGTTGACATTCCCACCAACAGTGCAGGAGGGTTCCCTTTTCTCCACAGCCCCTCCAGCACTTGTTATTTGTGGATTTATTAATGATGGCCATTCTGACTGGTGTGAGGTGGTATCTCATGGTAGTTTTGATTTGCATTTCTCTTATAATCAGCGATGTTGAGCATTTTTTCATGTGTTTGTTGGCCATCTGTATATCTTCCTTGGAGAACAGTCTATTCAGGTCTTTTGCCCATTTTTCCATTGATTGATTGGTTTTTTTGCTGTTGAGTTGTATAAGTTGCTTGTATATTCTAGAGATTAAGCCCTTGTCAGTTGCATCATTTGAAACTATTTTCTCCCATTCTGTAAGTTGTCTTTTTGTTTTCTTTTGGGTTTCCTTTGCTGTGCAAAAGCTTTTCAGTTTGATGAGGTCCCATGGGTTTATTTTTGCTCTAATTTCTATTGCTTTGGGAGACTGACCTGAGAAAATATTCATGATGTTGATGTCAGAGAGTGTTTTGCCTATGTTTTCTTCTAGGAGTTTGATGGTGTCCTGTCGTATATTTAAGTCTTTCAGCCATTTGGAGTTTATTTTTGTGCATGGTGTGAGGGTGTGTTCTAGTTTCATTGCTTTGCATACAGCTGTCCAGGTTTCCCAGCAATGCTTGCTGAATAGACTTTCCTTTTCCCATTTGATGTTCTTGCCTCCCTTGTCAAAGATTAATTGACCATAGGTGTCAGGGTTAATTTCGAGATTCTCTATTCTGTTCCATTGGTCTGTCTGTCTGTTTTGATACCAGTACCACACTGTTTTGATGACTGTGGCTTTGTAGTATTTCTTGAAGTCTGGGAGAGTGATGCCTCCTGCTTGGTTTTTGTTTCTCAGGATTGCTTTGGCGATTCTCGGTCTTTTGTGGTTCCATATAAATGTTTGGATTGTTTGTTCTAGTTCTGTGAACAATGTCATGGGTAATTTGATAGGGATTGCATTGAATCTGTAGATTGCTTTGGGTAGGATGGCCATTTTCACAATATTGATTTTTCCAATCCAGGAACATGGAATATCTTTCCATTTTTTTACATCTTCTTTGATTTCTTTGATTAAGGTTTTATAGTTCTCGGCATATAGGTCCTTTACCTCTTTGGTTAGGTGTGTTCCGAGGTATTTGATTTTGTGAGGTACAATTTTAAAAGGTATCGTATTTTTGTATTCCTTTTCTAATGTTTCATTGCTGGTATACAGAAATGCAACTGACTTCTGAATGTTAATCTTATATCCTGCCACTTTGCTGAATTTATTAATCAGTTCAAGGAGTTTTGGGGTTGTGTCCTTAGGGTTTTCTAGGTATAGAATCATGTCATCTGCATACAGTGACAGTTTGATCTCTTCTCTTCCTATATGGATGCCTTTTATTTCCTTTGTTTGTCTAATTGCTGTGGCTAAGACTTCCAAAACGATGTTGAAGAGCAGTGGTGAGAGTGGGCATCCCTGTCTTGTTCCAGATTTGAGTGAGAAGGCTTTCAGTTTTTCCCCATTGAGGATTATATTTGCTGTGGGTTTATCATAAATGGCTTTGATTATATTCAGGAATGTTCCCTCTATACCCACTTTGGCGAGGGTCTTGATCATGAATGGATGTTGAACTTTGTCAAATGCTTTTTCTGCATCTATTGAGATGATCATATGATTTTTGACTTTTTTTTTGTTAATGTGGTGTATGATGTTGATTGATTTGCGTATGTTGAACCATCCTTGTGAACCTGGGATGAACCCAACCTGGTCATGGTGTATAATTTTTTTGATATGTTGTTGGATTCGGTTGGCTAAGATTTTGTTGAGAATTTTTGCATCTATATTCATCAATGATATTGGGCGATAGTTTTCTTTTTTGGTGGTATCTCTGCCTGGTTTTGGAATGAGGGTGATGGTGGCCTCATAGAATGTCTTTGGGAGTTTTCCTTCTTCAACCTTTTGAAAGAGTTTAAGGAGGATGGGCACCAATTCCTCTTTATATGTTTGATAAAATTCACCTGTGAAGCCATCTGGTCCTGGGCTTTTATTTGTAGGGAGTGATTTTATGACCTCTTCAATTTCATTTCTGGTGATTGGTCTGTTCAGTTGGTCTGTTTCTGCTTGATTCAGTTTTGGCAGGCTGTAAGATTCTAGAAAATTGTCCATTTCTTCCAGATTGTCAAACTTATTGCCATATAGTTGTTCATAGTATTCTCTTATGGTTTTTTGTATTTCTGCTGTATCCGTTGTGATTTCTCCTTTTTCATTTATAATTTTGGTGATTTGGGTTCTTTCTCTCCTCTTTTTAGTGAGTCTGGCCAGGGGTTTATCAATTTTGTTCACCTTTTCAAAGAACCAGCTCTTGGTTTTATTAATTTTCTCTATTGTTTTTTGAGTCTCTATTTTATTGATTTCTTCTTTGATCTTTACAATTTCCTTCCTTCTGCTGACTTTAGGACTTCTTTGTTCTTCTTTTTCTAATTCATTTAGGTGGAGGGTTAAGTTGTCAATTTGGGATCTTTCTTCTTTTTTGAGAAAGGCCTGGATTGCTATAAATTTCCCTCTGAGCACTGCTTTCGCAGCATCCCATAGATTTTGAGAGGTTGTGTCTTCATTATCATTTGTTTCAAGATAGTTTTTAATTTCCTTCTTGATTTCCTCATTGACCCATTGGTTTTTTAGTAGCATGTTGTTTAGTCTCCATGGAGTAGGTTTTTTCTCTTTCCTTTTCCCATGGTTGATTTCTAATTTCATGGCATTGTGGTCAGAGAAGATACTTGAGATAATTTCTATGCTCCTAAATTTATTGAGATTCGCTTTATGACCCAATATGTGGTCGATTCTTGAGAATGTTCCATGAGCATTTGAGAAGAATGTGTATTCTGATTTTTTTGGATGTAGTGTCCTGAAGATATCAATTAAGTCTAACTTTTCTATTGTTTCCTTTAGGATCTCTGTTGCTTTATTGGTTTTCTGTCTAGAGGATCTGTCCATTGATGTGAGGGGGGTATTTAGGTCTCCTACTATGATTGTATTCTCATCAATATCTCCCTTTATGTCTGTTAATATTTGTTGTGTGTATCTGGGTGCTCCTGTATTTGGGGCATATATGTTGACGATAGTAACATCCTCTCCTTGGATGGATCCCTTAATCATTAAATAGTGTCCTTCTTTGTCTTTCTTTATGTCTTTTGTTTTAAAGTCTATTTTGTCTGATATGAGCGTTGCAACTCCTGCTTTTCTGTCATGTCTATTGGCATGAAATACTTTTCCCCAGCCTTTCACTTTCAATCTATATGTATCTTTTGTCCTAAGGTGAGTTTCTTGTAGGCAGCATATTGAAGGTTTTTGCCGTTTTATCCACTCAGCCATTCTGTGTCTTTTGATTGGGGCATTCAGTCCATTGACATTTAAGGTGATAATTGATAGATGATTATTTATTGCCATTTGATCCTCGTGTTCCAGTTGATTCTATGGTTCTCCATTCTTCTTTTTTTTTTTTTTTTTTTTTTTTTTTTTGGTTGGATGGTCTCCTGTTATTATCTGCTTGAGTGTATTTTTTTTTTTTCATTTTTTGCAAATGCAATATTTGGTTTTGGCTTGTGGTTGCCCTGTTTTTTAAGTATGCTAACCCCTTCCCATAATTGTGTGTTTTAGCCTGATGGTCCTGTAAGTTCAAACACTTCATTATTATATTAAAATTAAGAAGAGAGACATACATACAAACAAAAAGGATTATTTACCTCCTAACATCCCTTGCCCACATTTTATGGTTTTGATGACTCTTTTATTTTTTTCTTTTTAATTTTATTTTGTTTGAAGCATGTTCATGATTAAATCTGTATGCTGGCTTATTTGAGTGACTGCTCTCTGATTATGGTTTCCTCAATCCTAGTTCTTCCTCTTCTTCTTCTTCTTCTTTTTTTTTTTTTCTTTTCTTTTTTCTTCCCTTTCCTTCCTTTCTTTTTGGTTTAGAGAAGCCCTTTCAATGTTTCCTTTAACCTGGGTTTTGTGTTGCTGTATTCTTTAAGTTTTTGTTTGTTGGGAAAAATTTTTATTTCCCCTTCTATTTTAAATGATATTCTTGCTGGATAAAGTATTCTAGGTTGCATATTTTTTCCTTTGAGCACTTTAAATATCTCTTGCCATTCCCTCCTGGCCTGTAGTGTTTCTGTAGAGAAATCAGCTGATATTCTTATGGGGGTTCCCTTGTAGGTAACATTCTGTTTTTCTCTTGCTGCCTTTAGGATCCTCTCTTTATCACTAACTTTTGCCATTTTTATTATGATGTGTCTTGGTGTGGGTCTGTTTGGGTTCAGTTTGTTTGGGGCCCTCTGTGCTTCTTGTATCTTGAATCCAGTATCCTTTAGATTTGGGAAGTTTCCAGCGATAATTTCTTCAAATATATTTTCCATTCCCTTATCTTTTTCTACTCCTTCTGGAATTCCTATTATGCGTAGATTGGCCCGTTTTATATTATCCCATAGGTCTCTTATATTGCTTTCCAGTTTTTTGATTCGGTTTTCTGTCTGTTGACCAGATTGAGTGATTTCCATTATTCTATCTTCCATATCACTGATTCGTTCTTCTGCATTATTCATTCTGGTTTTTACTGCCCCTAGTTCAGTTTGCATCTCTGCAAATGAATGTTCTAGTTTTTCTTGGCTCCTCCTTATATTTTCTAGCTCCTTTCTGAGGGTATCTGCATTGCTGTTCATATCTTCTCTTAATTCCTTCAGTATTTTCACTATTTCTCTTTTGAACTCCAGGTCTGTCAGACTGCAGAGATCAGTTTCATTGTTGACTGTTTTAGGTGAGTTCTCCTGTTGGTTTGACTGGGGGTGGTTTCTCAGCTTCTTCATCTTGCTTGTTGTCTTCTTTCTCCTGAGGGAGTTGTACTCTCCGTTATCGGGTAGTGTTTGCCTTGTCACTGCCCTGGAATATTTCCTGAGGGCTGTCGTTGTTGGTCAATCTTTTTTTGAGGCAGTGTGGCTTTTCTGGAGTGTTGATGGGACTAACAGTGTTTCTTTGAAGCAAAGGAGGACTTCCTGAGGGCAGACAGGACTGGGAGGTCCACCCCACGATGGTAGCAGATTTCACTTGGTTCTCAGCACCCCCTGGGGTCTTGGGCGGGTAGCAGGGCCCTTGGAGACTCAAGAGCCTCCTCCCCAGGGCAGCCCGACTCAGAAAGACCGTCTGAGATCTTTTCCCGATTCGGCCAGGCTTGTTGCAGCTTTTCTGGGCTGCAGGGGGTCCTGCCTGGAGCTGGCAGTCCTATGCAGCTGGTCCACTAGGTCTCAGCACCCCCTGGGGTCTTGGGCGGGTAGCAGGGCCCTTGGAGACTCAAGAGCCTCCTCCCCAGGGCAGCCCGACTCAGAAAGACCGTCTGAGATCTTTTCCCGATTCGGCCAGGCTTGTTGCAGCTTTTCTGGGCTGCAGGGGGTCCTGCCTGGAGCTGGCAGTCCTATGCAGCTGGTCCACTAGGTCTCAGCACCCCCTGGGGTCTTGGGCGGGTAGCAGGGCCCTTGGAGACTCAAGAGGCTCCTCCCCCGGACAGCCCGACTCAGAAAGACCGTCTGAGATCTTTTCCCAATTCGGCCAGGCTTGTTGCAGCTTTTCTGGGCTGCAGGGGGTCCTGCCTGGAGCTGGCAGTCCTATGCAGCTGGTCCACTAGGTCTTAGCACCCCCTGGGGTCTTGGGCGTGTAGCAAGGCCCTTGGAGACTCAAGAGGCTCCTCCCCGGGGGAGCCTGTCTCAGAAAAACCGTCGGAGAATTAGGTCGATCTATTCACGGCCTGGCTAGGCTTGTTCTAGCTTTTCTGGGCTGCAGGCCTTTTCTAGGGGGCTGGTGGTGTTTGGTGCTGCTCTGTGGAAGTGTAGCCCCTCCAAAGGGCAAGCAGGCCTGTGCAGGGAGAGCCCCTGCGTTGGTAGGCTTCAGGCAATTGTTGAGGCCAGCCCTCCTGGGTGGCAGGCAGCCCCAGGTTCCGCGAGAGCGTAGGGGGTGGCGGGGGTGGGGGGAGGGAATGCACTGGGAAGCACAGCTTTCTGCTAGCTAGCGGGCCTGTAAGCTTGCTGTGGCGTGGGGGGTATTCTATGGGGACCCACCCCTTCTTCTCTCCACTCCCCAGCACGGGCGCAGACCAGGCTCTTCTCCCAGGTTCCCTCTGAGGCGGCTTTCCACTTCCCCGCCCCTAGAGTATTGCTCCCTTCCTCTGCGACAGCTTTGTTTTCTAGTCTCCCAGGCAGTCTCTGCCCCGTCAAATGGTTTAGAGACCTCCCAAGCAGTTTCCGCTCTTCCCCGCCCCCCTAGCCGGGGGACTAATCTCTGGAGCCGAGGTCTCGGTGCCCAGCCCCCACCCAGGCGTCCCCCGGCCCCCTCTCGGGGACCAACCTTCAGAGGCGAGGTCTCGGTGCCCAGCCCCCACCCAGGCGTCCCCCGGCCCTTTCCCGGGGACTAACCTCTGGAGCCGAGGATTCGGTGCCCAGCCCCCACCCAGGCGTCTCAATTTTTGGTGACTGTGCCCGTAGTTCAGATGGTCCGTTGGGTTCTTGATCGTTTTTCCGTACTCCGACTTACTGCTACACTCTTCTCTGCATCTGGAGATTCCTCCGGTTCGTTTGATCTTTCCCCCGGTAGGAGACTTTCCAGGGTGCGGGGTCCCTTTCTCCTCCGCAGTTCCCTTTCGGGAGCGCCCGTCCCGCTCAGATTCACCTTCTCTCACTCTCTTCTTTTCTCCCGTTCTGCCCAATAATGTCACGAACTTCTTGCCGTTATTGGAGTTTAGGTTCCTCTGCCAGCGATTGGTTGTTGTTCTGTGCGAGTCATTTCTTCTGTAGATGTGCTTTTTTTGTTGTGTTTGTGGGAGAGGGCGAGCGTGTCCCCCTACTCCTCCGCCATCTTGTCCTCACACAGCATCTCTTTTTTTAAGAAGCATTTTCATGAATAACACCTGATGAACATAAGTCATAATATTTATTGGAATATTTGAATACCAATATGCCTCAAGCAAATAGGAGTGGTCTCTTTCTAACAGAAGGGGATTCGGACTTCCCTTGTGGCTCATAACAGAAGGAGATCCAAGAAGAATTTTAAAATACAACCTGTATTCCCATCAGTAACTTTAAAACTTACACTAGCTTGTTTATTTATAAAATTTACTGTTACTTTTATAGTTCTTTACAAATAACTTTTAAATAGAAAATTTCACATGGATTACCTTATAGAAGAAAAAACAGCATTAAATGTAATCAAAATGCACAATTTTGGGGAAAATATTTACAGGTCCATATCTGATAAGCATTACTGTCTATAATACATACCAAACAGCTCAGTGACAAAAAGACAAGCCAATTAAAACTGGGTAAAATACTTAAATAGGTATTTCTCTAAAGAATATACACAAATGACCAATAAATACATAAAAAGATGCTTAGAGTAATTAGTCCTTAGGGGAATTAAAATTAATGAGATATCACTTCATGTCTCCTATGATGTTTCCATTATTAATACCTGAAAGAGATGGAAAATAAGATACGATGAAGATGTGAAACAATTAGAACATTTGTAAATTGTTGGTGGGAATGTTAGATGGTGTAGCCACTGTGGAAAACAGTTTGAAACAGTTTGGTTCCTCAAAATGTGAAATACAGAATTACTGTATAAGCTAGCAATTTGACTACCCATTATATACCCCAAAAAATTTTAAATGGGGATTTTAACAGATTCTTATACAAAAATGTTTATTGCAGAATTGTTCACAATAGCCAAAAGGTCCAAAAACTGATGAATGAATATAGTGTTCAGATATAAAAGGAATGAAATTCTGGTGCGTGCTACAATGTGACTGAACCTTAAAATGTTAAGTTAAATAAACCAGACACAAAAGGATAAATATGATATGATTCCACATGTATGAAATATCTAGAACAGGAAAATTCATAAAGAGATAATGTAGATTAAAATTTACCAGGGACTAGGGAGGAGAAGTGGTAAATTACTGGGGATACAGAGTTTCTGTTTATGTGGGGAAAATTTTTGGAAATAAATAGTAGTGATGGTTGCATAGCACTGTGAATGTAATTACACCACTGGATTGCTCATTTAAAATGGTGTTACATTTTATGATATATATAGATGTATGATAAATATATAGATATATATTCCCACTATAATAAAATCTGTGTATCTGTATAAAAAAACAAAAACAAATGTCAATTTGCAGATTTGCAGTGATTTTTGTTTACCAATTAAAAATACTTAAACATTAGAGATAAAGGAAGAAGGCAGTTTGAACTTAGTATGAGCTAAGCTAAGTAACAAATCCAATAATCAATCTTGTAAAATTTTCTTTCTTTTTTGGGGTGGGGGGGCTTTTCATCTTTTTAGGGCTGCACCCGCAGCATATGGATGTTTAGAGGCTAGGGGTCGAATTGGAGTTATAGCTGCTGGTTTATGCCAGAGCCATAGGAACTCAGAGTCCCAGCCGTATCTGTGACCTACACCACAGCTCTGGCAACCCCGGAACCTTGGCCCACTGAGCAAGGCCAGGGATCGAACCCAAGTCCTAGTGGTTACTAGTCAGGTTCATTAACCACTGAGTCATGATAGGAACTCTAGAAATTTTTAACAGATTATTTTAAACATTGATCCTGAAATAATAATAAATAATAGTTGAATGATTGGAAGTCAGAATTCCATTTTCTCACATCTGTAAAATGAGGGCATTGGAGGTTTCACGGACTCAGATATACTGATTTATGTCGAATTTTTCTGTTCATCTTAACAAGTTGATGTAAATGTCATTAAAAACATGAACTATCAACAAGATGCATTTATTATAGAAACCACATCTATGATTGTATCGATTCCCTCAGTTTCATGGATTATGAGACTGAGTAAAAGTATTGAGTATAACAAGTAATATAGAGGAAAACTAGCATTACTGGTATATCATCTTGGAAGTAAGCAGTTTTAGTTGTATTGTGAATAAAGAATTTCTTGTCATGTGAAATAAATGTGGAAAGCTCTGTCTCCTTTCAGCGAATAAACGAAACCAGAACTTTCCGATTTCTTGGACGGCTGAATTGCCAATCACTTATAAATTGGTTCAGTGGCCTTCACAGAAAGGTTGACTTCCTTTCTCAGAGTCTCAGACACTCAGAAAAATTCTATAATTATGACAGTAAGTTTTATTCTTCTTTATAAGAAAAATCAAATAAGGTGTATTTATCATTTAATGTATTTGTAAATACTGAGGAAATTTTATATGTTGAAGTGATTCGTATAATTCTCACAAATGGAAAATGTATAAACAGCACTTATGATATCATAGAATAAGTAAGGAATTGAGTCTGCTTTGAAATTTTGGACTATAATAACATATGGAGTTATTTCCTGTACTAGTTAAGAAATGAAGTTTATAGGACTAGGTATTAGCATGTAAAAGTGTATAGACCAAGCTCATGTATTTTCTTATAATGTAGTTTCACTGTAGATCAATTCCCATTAAACAATCACATTTACTTTCATAAGCTTATGTTCATGATATCTAAAATTGCTTTTTTATGACCTCATTTTGGAGATGAATAATCTGCATATTCAGGAATCAACTAAATTTGAAAAGTGAGGCTAAAAATGAGGGCTACATTGTTTCAATGATTATTTAAATAAACTCAAGTATTTGTGTTAAGTTTCAGGCTTCCTGATCCAGATTTTTTGTCCTCTTTTTATCTACTGTATCTATTTATAATCCTTTTCCTCCCACAAAGATGTTGGTCACAGCCTGCTGTGAGGAGCTTTCTTTACTCTTATGTTTCCTTTATGGAGGTAAGGGTTAATGGCAGCAGGCAAGACTCCCTGCAGTAATCTGGGTCAGTTATGTTTTACAGATCAGTGATTTCTTTACCAAAAAGAATCTTAAATTACAGCTATGAATACACACACACACACACACACGTACACGCACACACAGACACCCACTAACCTTTCACTTTGTGCAAGAGTTAATATAAATGGAATGAATGTCTAATGGAACATAAAAAATGAAAATAAAAAGTAATATGATGGAGAGAAGATACATAACATCATGGTTACTATTTCTGTATATTTTCCTAGGATTGTATCCTCCTTTGAGTAGTCTCATTTATGAAAAGATGTAATCTCCAAGAGAAAATGTAATTCCATGGCCATTTCTAAGCTTTAAAAAATGTTTTAATCCACAATCTGTAGGTTCTCTTATCATAACCATCATGACCCAAGTAACTACATCAAGCATGCATATTACTCTGGTAAAATTTTGAGATACATTACAACCCAGCCCATACCCACCACCCAAAAACTATAAATTAATGGCACATGAAACTTTAAGCTATCTTTTACTAATATCTAAGAATTAAAATTTACTTTTCATGCTCTTCTGTGATTATAATAAAAAATTCACTCTAAATAAGTAACCATCCATACAAATAGCATACTATCAAAAGTAGTTCAACTATAAATTGCTATTTTGATATGTAAAGAAAATGAAAGAATCACCACTCTAACAAAAATATTTAATTTTTATTCATTATGTTTATGCTTTTCTTTTCATAAAATGTCAGGCAAAAGAATGTATTTTCTGGGAGTTCCCATAGTGGCTCGGGGATTAACAAACCTGACTAGTAACCACGAGGTTGCGGGTTCGATCCTTGACCTTGCTCAGTGGGTTAAGGATCTGGCATTACCATGAGCTGTGGTGTAGGTTGCAGATGCAGCTTGGATCCTGCATTGCTGTGGCTGTGGTGTAGGCCAGCAGCTGTAGCTTCAATTGGACCCCTAGCCTGGGGACCTCCATATGGTGCAGGTGCAGCCTAAAAAGACAAAAGAAAAAAAAATGTATTTTCTCTCTTTAATTAAAGCATGTCTGTTATACACATAGACATTGTAAAAAAGTTGTAAGCTAGGAGTTCGCATGTTAAATTGTAGTGAACGTCTTAACAATATTAAACAATTTTATAATTCTATAATTTTTTAATGATTGAATATTATTTATGACTGACCATCATATAGATTTAATGTAACATTTTTAGTCTTTAGAAAATGTTCATCTTTTCATGTTAATAACAAATGTAATGAAAAAAGCTTCAAATTAAATATATACATATGTGTATATAATTATAATTTTATGGGACAGATTTCTACAAGTGACAGCACAAAACCCTATAGATTCTGAGATATATTGTGAAATGGTGTTCTAGTTGGTCTTCTAGAATGATATACCTTCTACAAACAGTGCATGCAGTTTCCTATTTTCTTTGATTCTTGGTATCATTTTATACTGCAAATTTATTAATAACAATTTTGAGGTAGACACTACTGGAAAAATTAAAATTTCCTTTATTTCTATGCCCATCTTTTTTTATTAGATATTTGTTTGAATTTGAAAAGTTCTGTTAACCTGTTGCAGCTATTCTTATTATTGATGTCTTTTAAGAATGATCAGATGTTTGAAAAAAAATAGTTTTCTAATGTTGATGTTAATCATATTGTACTACATTTATACATCAGATATTTGTTTCACTTATAAAATTCTAGTAGCAGTTTAAGGTTATTTCTTACAATATTAAGTCACTAAAGTAACTAGTATATTTGTACAGATTAAAATTTGATTCAACAATTAATAACCTCTCTAGAGGGAAATAAAAATAACTGAAATTTTGGCAGGAAATTTCTTTGAATTATCATTATAAAATCTAATTAGAATACAGTCTTACAAATAAAAGATTTAGCAGTAGCACAAGTTTTAGTATGAAAAAGTAAATCACAAATTGAATGTGAATTGGACCATATATTCCAATTGCTATCTTTCAGACTGTATAAAAAATACTGGTATCTTATGAATTATAACATTAAAACGTAATTAAATCAAGCTTAAAATCTATTAAAAGATAAATATGAATGCATTTGTCTCACTCTTACCAACAATCACACAATTTTTATATTGTTATTCCTGGCTGGATTTCTAAAGCAGAAAATTTTAATAAATGTAGATTTTTTTTAGCTATTAATCCTTAATTTTATTTTCAACCAAAATAGAAATATGTTTATTTTCATAAAAATTTTTAAATTAAGATTATATGATTATTTTTCAAAATAATTTTTCACAGTTTCAAAATACATAAAAGCAAAATCTCTCAACACAAACATCTATACATAATAGAATAATTGCATTGTGCACCTTTACAATTCTGATTTAATTATGTGCATGTGTGAACCATTATAAGGGTGGGTCTGTAATTATTTACAAAATAAGACCATTGTGGTCAATATTGCATGCTGAACACAACACTAGATAAAATAATTTGGGATACTTAGTCCTGCACATTGAAAAGTTACACTTCTGAAACATACATTATCACAAATTTTAAGTAAGAGTGCAGGGAACCTCGTCCCTCAATACAATTGCTAAGAGTGTGCTTAATCATCATGCAAAATTTAATTTCCAGTTGTAACATTATTTCAGATTGCATTTCTATGAATACCAGTAACATGAAACAATTTTTTGCCTATTTTTGCTTTTTTTTGGACAATTTTGTCAAATTTTTTTTAACATACATGACTTTTTCCTCCTTTGAGTTATTCATTTTCTGTATCAACAGGTTTTTCTCTATTGCTGATAATAAGTTCATATTACTTGTGATATAAATATTTCTCATAGTTTCAAATATTTGAGCTAATATTTGTGTTTGTTTATATTTAAAATTCCTTGAGTTGTAATTCTTATCTCTTTTTTCCTTTACACAGGAAAGTGATTTTGTTTCTATGTTTTCCATATCTTATGTTTAGTGTATAAATACCCACATGCACCAAAGCCGATTATTTATTTTTCTTGTACTTTATAGTTTTATTTTTTTAATTTTTTTAAATTTATTTTTTACTGTTGTTCCCCCAACACACCTTTTTTTTCCCACTCGTACAACATAGGGACCCAGTCACACATACATATATACATAATATTTTCTCCCAGTGTCACACTTCATTGTAAGTATCTAGACATAGTTCTCAGTGCTACACAGCAGGATCTCATTGCTAATCCATTCCAAAGGCAATAGTTTGCATCCCTTAACCCCAAGCTCCCAATCTACCCCACTCCCTCTCCCACCCCCTTGGCAACCACACATCTATTCTCCAAGTCTATGATTTACTTTTCTGTGGAAAGGTTCATTTGTGCCATGTATCAGATTCCAGATATGAGTGATATCGTATGGTATTTGTCCTTCTCTTTCTGACTGACTACACTCAGTATGAGAATCTCTAGTTCCATCCATGTTGCTGCAAATGGCATTATTTTGTTCTTTTTGATGGCTGAGTAGTATTCCATTGTGTGTATATATCACTTCTTCCTAATCCAGTCATCTGTCGATGGACATTTGGGTTTCTTCCATGTCTTGGCTATTGTGAATAGAGCAGCAATGAACATGCGGGCGCATGTGTCTTTTTCAAGGAAAGTTTTGTCCAGATAGATGCCCAAGAGTGGGATTGCTGGGTCATATGGTAGTTCTATGTATAGGTTTCTAAAGTACCTCCATTCTGTTCTCCATAGTGGTTGTACCAGCTTCCATTCCCACCAACAGTGCAGGAGGGTTCCCTTTCCTCCACACCCCCTCCAGTACTTGCTATTTGTGGACTTCTTAATGATGGCCATTGTGGCTGGTATGAGGTGGTATCTCATGGGAGTTTTGATTTGCATTTCTCTAATAATCAGGGATGTGGAGCATTGTTTTGTGTGCTTGTTGGCCATCTGTATATCTTCCTTGGAGAAATGTCTCTTCAGGTCTTTTGCCCATTTTTCTATTGGGTTGTTGGCTTTTTTGCTTTTGAGTTGTATAAGTTGCTTGTATATTTTAGAGATTAAGCCCTTGTCCGTTGCATCATTTGACACTTTTCTCCCTTTCTGTAAGTTGTCTTTTTGTTTTCATTTTGGTTTCCTTTGCTGTGCAAAAGCTTGTCAGTTTCATTAGGTCCCCTTGGTTTACATCCTGTAACATAACATTAACTCATTCTCTTAGTTACAAATTGATTTTGTTTTTATTCTTTTACATTTTATAAGATCACAAAAATTGACCAGGTAATATAATAAACTGTAGTGAAAATAATTGAAAGTATCAGGGCATGTAAAGACTGCTGGGAAAAAGTTGATTCCTGTGGAGTCCTTTTGACCTCTAAAATGATATTTATTTAACTTGTAGTATTTTTAGAAGATGTGAAAACTGTAGAAATTCTAATATGACTGATAACTAGACACATACTCAGTTATAATAGAAAATTTTATAGAACTGAATGTTCTTACGTAAATACATCATATATGTGTATATTCATATATATGTATTTATGCTTATATGTGTATTTATGTATATATATATGTGTGTGTATACATATATGTGTAATTGGAACATATACTTGATTCTTATGTATATACCAATTTAAAAAAAAAAAGGTTTGCTAGATTCGTGTACACCAAAATTGAACCTGAAAGTACACTTTAAAATGTTAGCAGTCTGCTCTTATATTTACAAAAATAAATTATTTTTCCTTTGATTAACTACAGTTTTCATGAATTATTTCTGGTAGGTTTTTTTTCCTTTAACTTATTTGTTCTCTGAAAACTACCCTTTAGCTTGAGACATTACAATGCCCTCCAAATTAGTCATATTGAGTTTCTTATCTTAATAAATCATGGCAAATATACTTAAAAGGAAAATTCATTTATTTTACTCAGAGTGTTTATAATTTCAAGACAAATAAAAATGATAGATTTCAATAAAGGATGATATATATATATGTAGAGTGAGTATAAATATAGATAGTTAATGGAGTATTAATTTTAATATGACAGTAAAAATAGCCTGAATTTACTCTGATTATTTGTGTATCATTTCTATGTTTAGTTGGACTGAGCACCAGAAATCAGTATAAATGTACAGGAAAGAGCACAACATAGTATTTAAAGGTAATAGCTTACTGTTATTGATAGAAATGGAATTCCAGTCCTCTAATAGAAAAGTAAATATTACCTGGGTTTACAGAAATTGTAAAGCATCTTTTCTACAAAAGTATTGTATTTTGACATGGGAATTGTTTTTATAATTAAGAAAAATGGGGAGTTCCCGTCGTGGCGCAGTGGTTAACGAATCCGACTAGGAACCATGAGGTTGCGGGTTCGATCCCTGCCCTTGCTCAGTGGGTTAACGATCCGGCCTTGCCGTGAGCTGTGGTGTAGTTTGCAGATGCGGCTCGGATCCTGCGTTGCTGTGGCTGTGGCATAGGCCGGTGGCTACAGCTCCGATTAGACCCCTAGCCTGGGAACCTCCATATGCCACGGGAGCCGCCCAAGAAATGGCAAAAAGATAAAAAAAAAAAAAAAAAAAAAGAAAGAAAGAAAAATGGCACAGATAGTTACACAAGCATTCTTATTTCATCATACTATCCTTTCAGACTATGATTAATACCTTTTTATAATCACCTTATGAATAGTTCACTTGTGTACATTTTCACCCTTGAAGATAGCATATCTTTTTGTTTTTTCAATAAATTCTTGAAAATCTCCCCTCCTTTCAGGTTGTGCTTTGAATTTGACAGAATATATAGCATTTCATTTATACCTACCAGTAATTATATGTAAGTGCAATTTTTCATTTATTCTCTGTAATATTCCTATTTGCAGGCAATATTTGGTCCCGGAATAATTTTAAAATTTGAAATGCAAAAAATGAGTATTTTTTTCTTAAGAAAAACAAAATAATGGACTCCATTGAGTCACTGCCATGTTGAAGAGAGTTTTCTGTAGAAATTATAGCTAGTAACCCTGGAGTATAATCCTGACTAGAACTTTTATCAAATACGCCATTGATTTTTGTACCACATTCATTTTGTTTTGTAGAGAGAGTGGCAACATAGGGCTCACATTCTAAGGGCAGTATAGAACTTCTATGGGCTGGCAGATAGAAAAGAAAATAATTAGCTATATTCACACACTGTATATTGTGCATAATAGCTTATTCTGCCTAAAGGAGTGTATAGGTTCCTTCAGACCACACCTCATCCCACTGTGTGGAGAACATGTCAGAACACAAGAAAAATAAAAGTTCCTATCCTTAGTTCAAAACTCATTTATCAAGAGAGAGCTAGGAGTTGCTGGTGAAAGAAAAATAAGTATATTTAACAATCCAGTAGGATTTGTTATACTTTGAACATATATATATTCATGATTAAAAGTAAATAAAGGAAAAAGAGAAACACAGGTATTGCCTTTTTATAAAGCCATGGCCACCACAAACTGAAAGACCTTTTTATAATGGATGGACACAGAGGAAGCATTGATTACAGAGTTTTTTTTTTGTTTTGTTTTTTGGTTTTTGTTTGTCTTTTGTTTTTTTAGGGCCAACCTGCAGCGTATGGCGGTTCCTAGGCTAGGGGTCTAATCAGAGCTACAGCTGCCAGCCTACACCATGGCCACAGCAATGCCAGATCCGAGCCACCTCTGCAACCTACACCACAGCTCACGGCAGTGCCAGATCCTTAAACCCACTAAGCAAAGCAAGGGATCGAACCTGCAACCTCATGGTTCCTAGTCAGATTCATTTCCACTGCACCACAACGGGAACTCCAATTACATAGTTTTTAAATTAAATCCCTTATGGTTTCACACATTCTTCAGTGGCAATAGTTTGATAAAACACTAGAAAATTCTAAAATGAGAGAATTGTGTCGGGGGGAAAATTGAAGATTAGAAAAACTACATGATTTCTTTCTATTTGAAGATAGATTAATGCATGTATAATGTAATGCATTAACAAATATATTATGTTCACATATTTGTGCAAAAAGTTTTTCTTCAATATATGTTTTGTAGTAAAGAATAATAAAATTGTATTTTAGGGTTTTTCTACTTTTTTCAGACCGAACACTCGAAACAGTGGAGAGCTCAATAATTAGTTTAAAAATGTATCATGATCACAGCTCAAAGTAAGAAATCCCTTTGATTAAAAAAAACAGCAGAGTGGCAAATGAAATGGGGTTCAGAAAGTGAACTATATTTTTCTCATGTGAGAAAATCTAAAGATTTTATTGACTGTTTTCCCTGTTTCTAACAAAAATGTCTCTGAACATTTCTTAGATGTGAACACTCAGAAACTTGAAAAATAAACTATGATTTACACTTATGTGATAAGTCCAGATATATAAAGGTGGCTATATTTTGATGCAATGCTATTTCAAAACTTAAGGAAAATATATGGAATATAAAATACCAATTTTATATATCTAATGCATTTGTAAGATTTAGTATGATGGTTTCTGTGTGGGAGTTTCTGGTTCAGTTAAAACTGTTCTATATTTAATTATAATTTAAACCTTTAAAATGCTTTTATTTTCTTTTTGCAGACAATAGAAGACCTAGTTTAATGTAACCTATTTTCTAATATTAAGTAGATAATTTAGAACATAGTGATCTACATTTTTATTGAGTTATTTATCAGATATGTTAGAGAAAGATAATACATATACACATAGCCATACTCTTACATATGTATGAGTATTATATTCACATGAATTTACATTAATGTCTACATGTGAGTATTTGTACATACATATGTACTTATATATTTATTCTGGAAATTTAAAGGATTATTCAGTAAATGTATTAACTTAAAAAAACCCAGCTCTCCAAAATTCAATAACATTTTTAACTTTAATAGAAAATATTTTACCTTAACAATATAGCAACTTTTCCTTAATGCATTATTTGAGGTCATTTAAAGGACATGATGCTGGTACATGAGCTGGACCCAGGCAGTCAAAGGCTTTTTATCACTTCCTCTGTCCATGGGATGGTTCTCTGCCTGCTTTCCCCACACTAGAAGCTGCCTTAGGATATAACCTTGACAGAGCAATGCAATATTGAGACCATCTGGACTGTAGATGTGACTGAACCCAGTTAAAGCCTCTCTATAAACTTTAAAGATTTTGGCAGGTGGATGTGGAGATAAACTTGTCTTGCCTCCACACAAGACAAGCCTGTATGTTAAGGTCTCTAGCTTATTAAATCTGCCACCTACCAACCTGGAAAGTCCTGCCTTTTTCATCAGTCTCTCCTTGCCCTCTGTGTACGGGGGCCAGTTGCACATCTCACCAGGAGAGTGCCCATGATTGCAAATCAACACACATGTAGTGATTATGTTTAACTATTAAGAAAACTGTGAGCAAAACTTTGAAAGAATAGAGGTCAAAATATTGAAGTTAAAAATTTTAATGCAGCCTGAGAATAACAATATTCAAGAGTAATGGAAAATGTCATACTAATCAACAGCCTTAACTATGATACTCCTCAACCATAAAAAGAACAAAATAATGCCATTTGCAACATCATGGATGGAACTAGAGATTCTCATACTGAGTGTAGTCAGTCAGAAAGAGAAAGAAAAATACCATATGATATCACTTATATCTGGAATCTAATATATAGCGCAAATGAACCTTTCCACAGAAAAGAAAATCATGGACTTGGAGAATATACTTGTGGTTGCCAAGGGGGAAGGGGGAGGGAGTGGGATGGATTGGGAGCTTGGGGTTAATAGATCAGACTATTGCCTTTGGAATGGATTATCAATGAGATCCTTCTGTGTAGCACTGGGAACTATGTATGGTCACTTATGATGGAGCATAATTGAGAAAAAAGAATGTATACATGTATGTGTAACTGGGTCACCTTGCTGTCCAGTAGAAAATTGACAGAACACTGTAAGCCAGTATAATGAAAAGAAATAAAAATAATTATATTAAAAATTTTTAATAAAATTCAAAAAAATAGACTTAACTATGGTTTATTATTAACTGTATATAGGGTGAAAAGCTCACAAAGTATAGCCATAAAGCAGTACATATATAGGTATGCAGATATAGGACACAGGTTGTGTATTTTTTAAAGGTAAGCCAGTGTATCAGGGTGGTATCTGTTTATGTGATTTATGTCTTGGAAATACTAGTAATTTTTTGTTGTGGGTATTTTGGTGACTGTTGAGAAAGTTCCATGGAGAACTGAAAACACAGAAAGAAAATGATTTCCTGGTATCAGAAAACCTCTTAATTCTCCTAATATATTAAAGGTTACTAAGATAGCTAAATATAAAGTCTAATATTTAGGTTTCTGGAAGTTTTGGAGTTGATCTTTTTTTTCCTGATTTTTGCTTAGGATAATTTATATGATATATAAAATCTGAAACAGGGGGTTATATAAGTAATTTCCCATCTATAAAGTAAAGATCAAAATTACATAAATCCTTCAGGGAAGATATAGAGAAACTTAGTTTCACATCTAACAAATTAACTACCCCCACATTATAATAAACAATAAATAAGGAAGGATTCTAAGAAATCAGGGAATGTAGGGCTTTACTAGAGAGCATAATCTTAAAGAAGTGTGTGGCATATTAAAGAGTTCTGTTTCATAGTAAAAAAAAAAAGCAGTCTCCAAGAGGAAGAGAATAGAAGTGCAGGGATTATTTCACAATGTATAAAAGTATTGAATCGCTTTACTCTTCATCTGAAACTAATACAATATTACATGTTAATAATAACTCAAAAATTAAGTGGGAAAAAAGCACATTGCTTCTTACTTCAGTGTCAGTAGATCTTATCCAATAAATATGTGTATCATCCTCATCTTTGTAGTTATCCCCTCAAAACAGATAAAAGGGATGGAAAATAATTTTCTAAGGATAAGGAAGAATACATAATGAATAGAGATGACATATTAAAAATATTACAGTAGCAGGCAGGAATTATTTTTTGATCTGTAAAATCTTGAAAAGTGAAAAAAAGGAAAGAAACTGCTGACCAAAGGGAGTGAGATCAGCAGAGACCACTAGAAGACTGAACAGTATGGTAAGAAGAAATAGAAGCTCAGGGAATCCTACTGGAAAGTTCCTTGAAGGAACTAATGAAGTGTAAATTCATTTAAGAGCAAAGTACATGTGCACTGGTGGAAGAAAAACTGTGCATGAAGTGGATGGCCAGAAGAATGTATGTAGTCAACTCAGCTATAAAAGATGACAACCTCCAAGATTTGAATGTTCAATAATGCAACTATTTTCAAAGCTTTACTGGGAACTTAATGGGTTGCTAATACTACAGTCCCCCAGTAATTCTCATGTATTTCTCATGTATTTACTCTAAGTATTAATCACTTCATGATCCATTCATTTCCATTTTTCTCTACCTCCTTCATTTTTATACAACGTTTACCAATGTAGATACAGTCCCTCCAGGACAAAAAGATAAAATGTAGATGCATTTTGAGGAACCATGTCCTTCTCCCAAATAACTGATATGATACAAACTTAGAAAGTGAAGAAAAGGAGCACAAATGGTGAATGGATCTTGAGAGGAAAAAAAAAAGGGATACACAGAGCTTTATAAGTGGGAAGCAGCGCAAGGTTTTTCTATCCTGTAGATGACAAAGTAGCATTGATAGAAATTATCATCAAGCGACTTAGGGTGTTGTAGTGTATGTTTTTTCAATAGAGCAATGTCTCTCTTTTAGGGACACTTGCAGACTTCATGACAAACAATAACTAGTATGGTTCATGCAGACATGCGGGGAACCACTTATCAGTGACTAGGATAGAAATGAATGGAGTGTGAAGTGTCCTGGAAGCCTAGGAAGCTTGCACTTTTCCATAATCATAATGAATTTAACTGGGATATGGATTTTTATTTTTATTTTTATTTTTTTGTCTTTTTGCAACTTCTTGGGCCGCTCTTGCAGCACATGGAGGTTCCCGGCTAGGGGTCTAATCGGAACTCTTTGCCTACGCCAGAGCCACAGCAACGCAGGATCCGAGCCACATCTGCGACCTACACCACAGCTCATGGCAATGCCAGATCCTTAACCCACTAAGCAAGGGCAGGAATGGAACCCGCAAACTCATGGTTACCTAGTTAGATTCGTTAATCACTGCGCCACGACAGGAACCCCTGGGATGTGGATTTTTAAATAGATAATGTATTTTGTTAAATAAGAATCTTAATATGTTAACATTTTCTTAGTATCTTCGGGGAATTTTTTTTTTCCATTGAATTACGCACACCAGGGTGCTAGGAATGGAGAAAACACCAAAAAAAGAGATAAATTAATGGTGAGCACGAATATATCTTTAAAATATGTATGTGCAGGTGTCAATTTTTTAAAATGATACAAAATCAAATTGCAAGAGATTTTAACTAAAAAACTTCAGATAAAAGCTGAAGTCAAAAATAAGCAATTAGTATGAAATCTTAATTAACTTATTATATCAAGAATAATTTAGGGTATGAAGTTAATTAGATTGCAGAGTAATGTGTTGTAGGGATATAGAGACACATTTTAATTATCAAGTGTTTATAATTCAATCTAACTTACACTGCCACAAATGAGAATAAAAATGGATAATTACTATGGATAATTTTGACTTTGAGTCATGAAATTTATATTAATAATAGTGTATGATTTCACAATATAGAAAAGTTAATTGAAATTTTATTTTGTGTTAGTTCTGCTCTTCCGGAGACTTTTAGCAAGGAACAAAAGACCATGTATTTCTGTGTGCAATGCAAATGTCTTTCAGTTACTATGCATATGTCTTCCATATTCTGTGCTGTGCCACAGTACCATTAACTATGTGGCTTGTAAACATCAGAAATGTATTTCTCATAAATTTGGAGGCTAGAAGTCTGAGATCAGGGTCCTAGCCTGATCAAGATCTGGTGAGAGCCTTTCTCTGGGTTCGCAGATGGCAATTTCTTATTCTATCTTCTCAGGGTGTAGAGCAGAGCAAGAGGAACCAAAATCTCTTATGACCCATAAGGACACTAATCCCATTCATAAGGGCTCCACTTTCATGATCTCATCATTTTTAATTATCCATATCTCAAAGAGCTCACCTCCTAATACTCTCACTTGGGAAATAGGATTTTAAAATAGAAATTTTGGGGGATACAAACACTCATTCCATAATTGTATTTTTCTGTGTCCTCATAAGTGACTCAGAAAAACAGGAACTTTTAGAATGGATTGGTTGCAAAAGAAAAACAATATTCAGCAGTATCCCAGTTTAAGGCATCACTTTAAATGGTATGTACTGAGAAGTAACACTTTCCTGAATATCTGTTATCAGCCTTTAAGATGGTCCAAGCGGGAGTTCCCATCGTGGCGCAGTGGTTAACGAATCCGACTAACAACCATGAGGTTGCGGGTTCAGTCCCTGCCCTTGCTCAGTGGGTTAACGATCCGGCCTTGCCGTGAGCTGTGGTGTAGGTCGCAGACACGGCTCGGATCCCGTGTTGCTGTGGCTCTGGTGTAGGCTGGTGGCTACAGCTCCAATTAGACCCCTAGCCTGGGAACATCCATATGCCGCAGGAGCGGCCCAAGAAATGGCAAAAGGACAAAAAAAAAAAAAAAAGATAGTCCAAGTAGAATGTTTATATACAAACTGGGGGACATTTTTCATACTGCCTATAATTTATGGAATAGAATGAATAAATGTTGAGACTATTCATTGCCAACGCACCTAGTATCAATGAGAATTACAGCTTAATTAGCAATGAGAGTCTCTTCAGAAATAGCATATCTAAATCCACAAAATTCCTTATACCTCAAAACAGTGAAGTATTCATTAATTCTTTTTTCCCCCCAATAAATATGTATTTAGAGCATTCCCCCAATAAGTATGTATTTAGAGCATGCTTAGTGTGGGAGCAACTATGCAAGTTCATGCCTATAAAGAAATGAAGATCTAGAATCTGTCCTCAACTTATGAGTCCATCACAGTGGGTAGGATAAAGGTATTGTAATGGATTTTAAATATAGCAAGTTAAATGAATAAACAGTACTGATCCTAACAGCTTTCTCTCCCTTTTCCCTGTCTAGGTCTCTTGGTATTGTTTCAGTTTTTAAATAATTGAATACATCAAAACCTATAAAGTCCCTAGATCCAAGAGGCTTCTCTTGCTCTCTCTCTACATTAATCACAACTGCAGCAGTCTCTTTAAATATATAAATTTTATCATAGTTGAAATTATTGTACATATTTTTTCTTTCATTTGATTTCCAAACCAGACCCGAAGAATGAGGAGGGAAAATTTTGTCTGTTTGGTACCTTGTTCAAGATCTTGTCTTTTTGGGGAGTTTGAACCCCACCAGCATCCATGAGGATTTGGGTTCAATCCCTGGCCTCGCTCAGTGGGTTAAGGATTTGGTGTTGCTGTGAGCTGTGGTGTAGGTCACAGACACAGCTTGGATCTGGCATTGCTGTGGCTCTGGCATAGGCCAGAAGCTACAGCTCCAATTCAACCCGTAGCCTGGGAACCTCCATGTGCCTCGGTGTGGGCCTAAAAGATCAAAAAAAAAAAAAAAAAAAAAAAAAAAGATCTTATCTTTTTTATTCACCATTTTTTCATTGTCTGACACATAAGTATTTGAATGAACTTCTAATATATTCTTCAAGTCTTATGAAATCCCTTTAATGATGTTTTTATCCCTATTTTCTCTTCTAGGGCTTCCTCAAAGGCATATATTTGCTTTGCTTACTGACGTAATGGACACTTTTAGAAGACAAAGTCCTCCAAATATTGTAAGTTTAGCAAGTTAAATTTTCCTTTGTGATTACTTTATCTTCCATCATCTTTTTTTTTGGCCAAAAGTAACAGAAATTTATTGGCTCATAGTTTTTGGAGGCTAGAAGTTTAATATCAAAGTGTCATAAGGTCCAGGCTACTTCTGAAACCTGTGGGGTTATCCTTCCTCTTCCTCTTTTTACCTTTTGCTGACCCCAGATGTTCTTCAGCTTTTGGCTTATGGATACTCCATTTTCACATGATTTTCCCTCTGTATGTGTCTACTTCCATATCCAAATTTCCCTTTTTATAAGGACACCAGTCACATTGGATTAGGATGTATCCTAAGGACTGTGATTAGCTATAAAGACCCTATTTCCAAAAAAGGTCACATTATGTGGTACTAGGGGCTAGGACATCAACATGTTTTCTTTTTTTTTGCAGAGGGGATGTAACTCAACCTATAGAAAATGGTGATATATGGAAATATACAAAGAACAATACCATAAATTTTCAAGAGTTTATATGTACATGTGTAAACACAGATAAACATATTTAGAAATGGACAGACTGAACTGATAATTAGTTCCTGCTGCTGGTGGTGGGTATTCATAGTAGATTTTAGCCTTTCCCCTTATCCACAGTGTTTACATTTTTATTTACTTATTTATCTTTAAATTTGTTTGGCTGCACCTGCAGCATATCACATTTCCCAGGCCAGGGATTGAATCTGAACCACAGCTGTGTCCTATGCCACAGCATCTTCTACCACCTTGAAAAGAGTAGAGTTTCAAAAAATAATTGTCTCATTTTGATAATATTATAAAATTTCTCTACTTCCTCTAAAGATAAAATTATGAGTTTTACATTCCTATATAAAATCAATTCGTAATCATGATGTCTCTGTTAAACTTTGTATTCATTGAAATATGTCATCCATCAGAATACTACCAGTTCAGACATTTAAATTAACATTATTAATATTTCAATAATCACTAGGGGTAAATGTTTGTAATTAAATAATCTGACATGTTGGGTATCTATAACAAAGTGTTTGATTTAATAGGTATGGTACCACACTGTATTTAGCATGAAAATTATGTTTGATTTTCTAGGTGGAACAGATATTTTCTATCTATTTGTCTATCTGTCTTGCTAATAATGAGTGGTTCTTTCAGCTGAGTTACTCAAATTCCAAAGGCCAGAGGGATCTACTCTTTCTTATATATGTATATGATTTTCATTATATGCTACTGGAATTTATGGGCATTTAAAATGAGTTAATTAAACTCAAATAATCTAATTTAATACAGAGTGGAATGTGATATATGTTTCCAGGAAAGGAGGAATTAATCAAAATGCCTAATTTTAAGTTATCCAAAAATAATTTAACATGCATTGGCAATGATAAGAAAATATTATAATCTTTGCATGTAACTACTATTCTTAAATATACCCAATTTTTATATAAATTGAAAGTTATATGAAAGTGGTGTTTCTTTTTATTCATCCCATTAAATGAAGAAAAGGCATAAAACACCCCAATCAACCTTCATATTATTATTATAAAGGGAGTGAACTGTGGAGATGATATGCCTAATTATCCCTTTTATAATAATTTTGTTTTTCTTTAAAGTATGAAAATTGTGTGCCTCCTAGACAAATCAAGAGCATTTATACTCAGACAGGGAATATATATTTATAATGAAAATTTAGATTTATAGTAATGAGTTAATTATAAACTTGGTCTGAATATTAAAATTTTACTTGCACTGAAGATAAAATGTCCACTATACTTATATTCTCCTCAATATATAGCACCTATCACTGCAAGATAAGGAGAAAAAATGTATACAACTTTATGCTAGGATTTTTAAAGTAAATTATACTCAGTTCTTAAAAGTAACATAAAACTTTAATACTCTTAAAGTAACAGATTTTCTGCTTTAGTTTATTTGGAATATAAACATTGATTTTATGTAATTTGAGTATGGTGTTGTGTAAATATTTTTTATCATCATTAATATATGAGAAAGACTCATATTTATGTTCTTATTTAAACATGTCAAATATAGCTTAATACTTAATTTATATTTCAAATTAATTGTAAAAATAATCAGAGTTTTGGAAATTAATTTAAAATCATATTGTATCTTTTTTATTTAATGGAAAGTACTAATTGTAGAAAGGTTAGAATATACATAATCAAAGTAAAAAATTACTTGTTACTTGTCCATGATAGAAATATTGGCAACAGTTTGGTGGAAAATCTTCTCATGTATAATTCCATTTGCAAGCAAGTATATATTTTTGCTATGTAGTAATTTGATTTTGATGCTCAGATATCTTTGCACTCTGCTTTGGTTAACTGCAACTCATTCAATTATTTAATCATTGTTTTCTTTGCTAGGGCTCAGTTAGGTTTTGGAGATTAGGTTTAGTGATTAGTGAGTACATGTCAGTCATATTCTAAGAGCTGGAGATAGAGCAGTAAACAGAGGAAACAAAGGTTTTGTCCTTTATGTGATAATGAGGTAGACTGACATTAGCATATGAAGAAATTGTGGGGCAAAAATCAAATGGTAGAAAAAGCTATACTGTGCAAAGTATGAGACAGAGTATGATTTTCAATGAAGAAAGGAAACATTACATATAAGGTGATGTTTACATAGAAACATAAAATATAGAAGCCGTGGAAATATCTGAGGGTAAATATCTGATTCCAAATAAAGATAAGAAAAAAATTCAAACATTCTGCAATGATGCCATGCTTGCCCTATTCTGGGTAAAGGAACAACCATAGGAAGCTCATTTGGGGATGTGTCCTGGAAACAATACATGTCACTCTTTGTAGCCCTAAATAGGGTTCTTTTTTTTTTTTTTTTTTTTTTTTTTTGCCTTTTCTAGGGCCGCTTCCCATGGCATATGGAGGTTCCCAGGCTAGGGGTCGAATCAGAGCTGTAGCTGCTGGCCTACGCCAGAGCCACAGCAATGCCAGATCTGAGCTGCGTCTGCAACCTACACCACAGCTCACGGCAACGCCGGATCCTTAACCCACTGAGCAAGGCCAGGAACCGAACCCACAACCTCATGGTTCCTAGTCAGATTCATTAACCACTGCGCCACGACGGGAACTCCTAAATAGGGTTCTTGAAATTCACCATAAATTTGATGAGAATCCATTGATAAGGTTGAACTGAAGATAAAATGTCCACTACACTCATATTCCCCTCAATATATAGCACCTATCACTACAAGATAAGGAGAAAAAATATGTGTCTTAAATGAAATAAATTACACATTGCTACTGTGTCATATCATCCTGCATACCTCAAGGAAACTGCTGTGAATTGGTGATGATCATTCCCTTGATTTTTCTTTCTAACAGAGTTTCTCAATAAAAATATAGTGAGAGCCAAATATTTAATTTTTCTGATAGAAAGAGTTGAAATTATTTTAGTATATTTTATTTAACCCAATATATCCAAAATATTACTTCAACATTTTACAATATTAATGACATATTGTACATACTTTTATAAATCAGTGATCCATCTGTTAATTATAAAACATTTGACACATCTTGCCTTAACAAAATCTAAAAACTCTACAAGTAAAACTCCACATAATAATTCAGTATCAGAAAGGTTACTCCTATTTTTCATTTTACCCATACGATATTTATAATGAAATAGTTTTGCCATTTAAAATATATGACTTAAATATAATTTTTTAGATTTCAAAAATATCTTCAGTAGTAGTAAGCATATTCTCCATGAAATTATTTCTAACAATCTTATTTCTCAGAATCAAATATATGTGTATATGTGTATATATATATCTATAGCTATGATTTTGTGAGTTTAAATTTGGATTTCTGATGTATTATACACATAAAAATATTGTATAATTCTGTGATAATGCAGCTGCCAAAATATCTACTTTAAAAATACATGTTAGGAGTTCCCATAGTGGTTCAGCAGGTTAAGAACCCAACATAATGTCCTTGAGGATGCAGGTTTGATCCCTGGCCTTGGTTGGTGGGTTAAAGATCTGGCGTTGCCACAGATGTGGCTCAGATCCCCTGTTGCCGTGGCTGTGGTGTGGGCAGCAGCTGCAGCTCTGATTTGAACCCCTAGCACAGGAACTTCCATATGTGGCAAGTGTGGTCCTAAAAAGGTTTTAAAAAAAGGACATGTTAATGATAAACACAGGAGTTCCCTGATGCCTCAGTGGGTTAAGGATCTGGCATTGTCACTGCTATAGCATAGGTTTGATTCCTGGCCGTGGAACTTCCACATGCTGTGGGCATGGCCAAAAAAAAGTTAGTACATAGGTTTAAAGATCTTGTAACACTTTTTTCACTTGCCATTTGAACTATTTGCAGTCAATATACCTTTCTTAGTCCTTTGAGATCTGATACGAAGCCTTTGATGTTGAGTGTTTATTTTATACTTAAAGCATATCACAATTCAAACTTGACACATGTCATGTGCTCAAGAGCTGTATGTGGCTAATAGCTATAATATTATATAACTTCTCTTTATATTTTATAAAATGCATTTATGTGTCTAAAATATATACACACACATATATATATTTATATTTGTTTTGAATATAGGCTTTTGTGCTTTGTGAAAAGTGATGATAGCAGTTCCTACTGTGGCATGGTGGTTTAATGATGTGCCTTGTCTCTGTGGAAGCACTGATTAGATCCCAGGCCCAGCACAGTGGGTTAAGGATTCAGCATTGCTGCAGCTGTGGCATGGGTCACAGCTCCAGCTAGGATTCGATCCCTGGCCCAAGAACTAACTGTAAGTCACAGGGCAGCTGAAAAAGGAAAAAAAAAAAAAAAAGTGGCAATAAATTTGATAATTTGTTTTAAATTCTAGGAGTTGTAATTTATTTGTAGCATTGACACATTACTGGATGAAAAATATTCTATGTTATTCAAATGATAAAAATCTGCAAATGATAGAATGTAAGTTGTATTGGTGTTTTATGGAAGTTAGGCATAAAGTGCATGGATGTTCTTTGGATTCTATGCCCCTTACCTCTCATACCCAATACATAGTCTTTCCTAAATGTGTCAGGAAATATATTTTAAAATAAAAATATTTAAAAAGGCAAAAGAAGAAGAAACAACAGGAAAAAAAAATCCTTTCAGAAGTATTAGTGGCAGAGATAGCAGCATCCATATCCTTGTCTCAAGCTGTGTCCTAAGCTGCTTCTTTGTGCTCTGCTGCGGGTGGCATCTCAGGCTCTTCAGTGGGACTATCAGGACCTTCTGAGGACCAGCTCTTTTTTTTTTTATTTTATTTTATTGGAGTATAGTTGACTTGTATTTGTTTCAAGTATATAGCAAAGTGAAATCAGTCATGCATATAAATATATTCATTCTTTTTTCCCATATAGATTATTACAAACTATTGAGTAGATTTTCCTTTGCTGTATGGTAGGTTCTCATTCAATAAATGCTGGAGAGGGTATGGAGAAAAGGGGACCCTCCTACACTGTTGTTTAGAATATAAAATGTTTTCAAGGACAAGTTTTGAGGCCAAAGTATCCATGGTCCCCAAACCCGATTACACTGCTACCCCAGTATTTCAAGTGATTAAATTACTCCCAACAGATTTATTTCCTTCCCCTGTCTTTTTTAAAAAGAGACTTTTAAAATTTATATGTTTGTTTACTAAAGAAAACATGCAAATAGTAACAATGGACTCCTAGGAGAAATACAGTGACCATGATCAAAACAGTGCACACAAAATTTTATGAAAGAGAGATGAAAATATTCAGGATAAGGTAAAAACAACAAAACTTAAATAGCTCAATAAGCATACAGTACATTAAAATCATAAACAGCATTTACTGGTAAAGAGATATCCTGTCTTATATTATCTATCCTGTCTATCTACCCTGTCTATATTAAGGTGAGTTCTGACAAATATCCAAAAAGATTTAACCCCCCTATTATGGAGATTTTTCAAGAAACAAGATAAAAAGGGGTAATATACTCAATTCTATAAGGTTAGTAGAATCTTGCCAATAATACTGGATAAGGAAAGTTCAAAAGGGGTTATTATTAAATTTTACCTATATGCGAACACAAATGCAAAATTCCTAATCTAATGACCTAACTACTTATTCAACAGTATATTTTAAAACAATATGTCAGATCCAAGCAGAATATATTCCAGTGGGCAATCATAGTTCAAATCATTATATAATTAATTCAATGAGCCACGGGGTGCCCAGACATTTACTCACACATGGTATTCTAGCTATGTCTGGGAGGGTGTTTCTGGATGAGATTAACATCTGAATCAGCAAACTGAGTAAAGTAATTTGCTCCCTCTAATGCAAGTGAACCTCATCCAATCAATTGAAGGCCTGAATTGAATAAAAAGGCAAACTTTATTAGGAGTAGGAGGAAATTTCCTCCTTCTTGGCTGCCTTTGACCCAGGCTGTGGGTTCTTTCTTGCTTTTGGGCTCAAACTGAAAGATGGGTTCTTCCTAGATTTCAAGTTTACCAGGCTTTAAGCTGGAACTGCACCATCAGGTCACCTGCCTTCTTCGCTTGCTAACTGCCAATTTGGGGATTTTTCAGCTTCCATAACCAATGGAACCAATTCCTTATAATAAATATTTTTTCTCCCTTTCTCTATATATTTCCATACTATTTGTTTTGTTTCTTTGGAAAACCAATACAGCTGGTTTAGCCATATTAACATAATAAATATTACATATGTCTTTTATTATTCTTTGTATGCATAGATAACAAATCATTATTTTTTTTCTCTTTCCCTAAATCTCTCTCCTCACTTCCTAATCTTTATCCCTGTGTTCATTTCTCAACTGAACAATTTGTATGTAGTTTTATTGCAAGTTCTACTTTCAGGGAAAATCACACTTAAAAGAATACTTACCAGGAAGTGTTGTAGGAAGCAGATCCATGGGATTAAAGTCGGGAAAAGGAGCTATCAGTAGCTTGATGGCAAGAAAGGACACAATATCAAGTGACTGAGGATAATCCCTATTATGCAGTAGCATCCAGCAACTAAAGATTTCACTTATGGTGACTTAGAAATAAGTGGATGGAAATTGTTACATTTAGAATGGAAAAATAACAAGATACTACTGTATAGACAAGGAACTATATCCAATCTCCTGGGATAGACTATGATGGAAAATAATATAAAAAAGTATATATCTTATATATACACACACACAGACTATATATATCATATATACACATACACACACACATATATATATGACTGAGTCACTTTGCTGTACAGCAGAAATTGGCATAGCATTGTAAATCAACCATACTTCAATTAAAAAAAATAAAATTAAAAATAGAACTAAGTACAAGCAAAAGAGACAGCCCTAGGCTATGCAGAAGTTGTATCACTATATTTCTTGAGGTGTGAACCAAGCCTAAACTGACAGCATCAGCGTTAGCAGGAAATTTGTTCAAAATGGTAACTCTTAGGTGCACTATAGCTGTACTGAATCAGAAACTTATCTTCAGGACCCACAATTTGTGTTTTAATAAGTCCTCCAGGGGCACTGATGCTCAACTGATGCTTTAGGATTTGAGAACAGTAATGATCATAAGGATTATACAGTCAATACCTTTTTTAATGCTTTATAAGCCTTGAAGAAAAAAATTACAGCCTCAGGTTAGCTAACTTTCAACTAGGCATGTCAAAAAAGCAAAAGTGATCTAGGGCTGGCTATGTGTGTCAAAGTCAGTGCCCTGATTGGAAATGAGTGGGTCTCTTGAGACCTATGATGAAAACATTTGAATGGATGCATATGAGAATCTTTAACACCAGATAATACTGCTGGGCCAGCATAGGCAGCCAATCTTCATTGAAAGAAAAGTCTTTTTCTCTGTCTGGAGGATACCATGCCAAAAAAAAGAAGAAGAAGGAAAAAAGAAAAAAAAGAAATCAAACAAAAATTTCATCTTATGTGAATACTCTACATTGGTGATTATCTTCCTCAATACCCCGTTCTCGTTCCCTAATTGTTTCCACATCACTAACAAAGGTGAGGTCACAGAGCACTTTAAGTTGGGTAATACAGTCATTGCTCTAAGAAGAAAGAATTTACCCATTACATTAATTGTAGTACTTGAGTAATAACACAAATGAGAATGGGTCTTGAGGGGATTGGACCTGGAAGTAGAATACAAGGCTAGTTGGAACAGATTATTGAAATGAGATTTAAGATCCTGGCAAGAATAACAAAAAGGGTCATAATACTCTGCTGGGATGATCCTTTGATGTTTTGCTGTCAGTGTCCTGAAGAAGTGAAGTAGCAATGTCCAAACTGTCCTGTGGAGTATGCAGAAGACTTTAGGATGCACAGTGATGTGACATAGTCAAAACAAATATATTACATAAGACCAAGGAATATATAAATGGATGATGTTCTCATAAAAGGCTAAAGAGACTTTATCATTACAAAAAAAGGATACATCATTGTTTGCTAAGTGTTTGATTTCTTTGGAATGCCAGCATTGACCTTGACAGCTGTGAAACTGGGCTTTTTTGTTAATGGGAATGATAGTATTCTTGAATAGCAAAGGCCAGATAGTGACAGTTAAATATCAAATACAAGGCAGAAATAATTATTGTAATGAACAATAAGGGCTAAGTGGCATTCGAAAGTCTCTATGTCTGTAGGGATTTCTAGTGATAGCTAATAGACCACAGTTCACCAAGAGTGAGCAAAGTAGCAAGTGATCTGATTGTTGCTTGAATTTTAGAACAGAAAAATCAAGTCAAAAGCTGGTGAAAATTATGTCAACTGTCAAAAAGGAAAATCTTGATTCCTCATCCAGTTTCCATATCCGAGAAGTTCTTAAGCTCAGATCCCATAGTTTGGAATGGAGGCAAGATTTCTTTGAGAATGACCCTGAATCACTACAAATAAGAACAATACATATTTTTCCTATTCTTCCAAAAGTATTCCTAATTATTTATCAGAATAATTTATATGGTTGGAGGCAGAAAGGAGAAATAACTAGATCTATTGAATGTTGTAGATTCTATAGGTTTGGAATTCAGATAGGCTTGTCTTTACTGCATGATGCTGCAGTCTCAGCTTGAAAGACCCAACAGTCTTAGCTGGAATCATCTGAAGTTTCATTTACTCACCCATCGGGACCAAGGCCAAAATAATTAGAAGACCGGGACTGCTGACTGAAGTCCCTACATGTGGGATTTGGCTTCCTCACAGCATGGCTCCCTCAGGGGATTCCAACTTATGACAGGGCATCTCAAGGCTGCAGATGCAGGTGTTAAAGGAAATGAGGTAGAAGATGAATGGCTTTTTATGACCCAGGCTCAGAAGTCATACAGCAACACTTCTGCCATACTTCCCTGGTTACAAATGAGATTTGAGGGAAAGGGACAGAGATCCCATTTTTTAAAGGGAGGAGTGCCAGTGATTTTGTGAATATGCTTTAAAAACTTTCAGGTGTGGTAGCAGAGGATGGCTTATAATGTCATCTCCCTCTGTGTTATCTCTTGATTCTTGCCCACACACAGCAACTATCTGGAGGTGCAGGCATCTGGCCAGGGGTTCTTCCAGCTGGGAAGTGCTGCAGTGATACTGGGATGGAGCCAGTGGTCTTGCTGTGCAGGGCTGGAGCAGGCAGTCTCTCATGGCAGGAACGTTTGGTTCAGGACTGGAGTGGCTCTGGATGCTACCTCGCCTCAGTTTGAAAGTTACAGCTCTTTGATAGGGCAGTCTTAATGGCCCATTCCCACCCCAAGTGAACAAAAAATGCTACCTGTCGCTGGTTGCCTCTTGATCACAATCAGGAGTCAAGTTCGTAGCAGTGTAGAGCAGATTTTACTTACGCTCTCAGAGAGAGCTGTCCTGGGTAGGAACTGGCCTGACTACAACTGAGTCTTTCCTTATATCTCCATACAGCAGACATGTTTGGGGACCCCATTCTCCTGTCCCACGCCCACTACTTTTCCTGTCCCAGCACCGCTGCATGGTGTGAAAGGGCTGAGTGTTGTTTGATCTCTCGATGGGGGATGCATTTCGATCCTCTGATTAGTTCCAGTTGGGAATGCCTTATTTGCATGGGTAACAAGTAAGGGTGAGTGGGTGAGGAATGGGTGGCATTCCTTCCACATGAGCATCCCAAGCTATTAAAGGTGGGGGAAGGGCCATTACAATGAGGCATGGCCCGAGGCTTTTGGGTTTAATCTCCTTGAAGGGGACTTGAAGCCTGTAACAAAACCACACAGTTAGCTTCCTAATGTTTATCCCCCACTTCATCCTTGCTGCAATGGACTGAATGCCTGTGTCCCTCAAAGTTCATATGTTGAAATCCTAATCTCCAAGGTGAGGGTGTTAGGAGGTGGAGCTGTTAGGAGGTGGTCAGGTCATCAGGATGGGGGCCTCCTGAAAAGGATTAGTCCCTCATAAAGGGTACCCCAGAGAGCTCTCTTGCTATCTTTCCACCATGTGAGGACACACAGGAAGATAGCCATCTATGAACTCGGAAGTGGGCCCTCAGCAGTCCTCAGATTTGCTGGTTCCTTAATCTTGGACTTCCCAGCCCCCAGGACTGTAAGAAATATGTATTTGCTGTGTATGCCAAAAACAAACAAACAAAAAATTGTAGACCAGAAGCTCTGAGATGACTCTGATAAGTAATGGACTTTGTAGGCAGGGAGTATACAGAGACCAGATGATAAATGTAGTTCTAGTGTACCTCAGCATTTCAGCAAATAAAATAACCACAGGTTCTCAGTTTCTTCATTCCCCTGAGTCTCAAGTAGTTGCTTACAAGAGGTACATTTAGAATTGACAGAGCTCTCACTTGGGTCCACTGACCTTTAATGTAAGAGCCCTTAATGAACAGCAGGGTATAATTGGAGGCCTCTGAAATGGAAAAGCTACATCCTCTCCTCCTTTAAGGTATTAAGGCTAGCTGAGCAGTGACACTCATCATGTCCACACTTATTTCCCATTCAAAGTGGTAAATAATGCCAGAAAACTTAACCAAATAGTAGTCTCAATTCTAACTGAACTGAGTCATCGTCCCCATTACAGCTTTTATAAAATCCACACTGGGGGCAAAATATAGACTTTGGAAATTTTTATAACTTATTGATCTGGATAATGCATTAGTTTCAACCCTGATCAATAAAAAAGATAAAAATCAGTTCTTGTGCACATAAGAATAGCAATTTACATATATTTTGCACCAGAATTATGTTAACTGTCCTGCCCTGCCAAAAGATAGTTCAAAAAGGCCTTGAGCATTCTGATATACCACATAATTCATACTGGCTCATTGCATTCATGCATGACATCATGCTAATCCTATCTAAAGAACAGGAAGTAAAATGTACACTAGGTGCCCGAATGAAATGTATGCCTGCTAGGAAGTGAAAGAAACCCTACAAAGATTCAGACTTACTGCACAGAAATCTTTAATAAGAGTTCAGTGATTTGGGCAATGGACCAGGAATTCTATTAAGGTAAAGGAGAAGGTACTGGATGTTGCATCTTCTACCACTATGAATGAAGCAGAGGTTATGGTGCATCTCTGGAGTTTGTACTCTCTCAGAAGACTACTTTAATAGATGATTTTATGTGTCAGCTTGCTAGGTCATGGGGTACTCGGATGGATATTTAGTTAAACATTATTTTGGGGTGTTTTGTGAGGTTTTTTCACTGGATGAAATTAACATCTGAGTTGCTAGACCAAGTTAACCAGATATCCTTCCCAAAGTGGGTGGTTATCTTTCTATCCATTCAGAGCCTGATTAGAATGAAAAGGTGAAGGAAGGGAGAGTTTGCTCTTTGAGGGCTTGAGCTGTAAACTTGTTTTCCCGCCCTCAAACTGGGATTTAAAGCACTGGTGTTCCTGGTTCTTAGGGCTTCAGGCTTAGACTGGAACTGTATCACTGGCTTTCCTGGATCTTGCCTTGTGGGACTTTTCAGCCTCTACAATCTCATGAGCCAATTCTTTGAAAATCTCTATACTAGATAAGAAAACATCTTACCTCATCTTTTCCCACCAGAACTCCTTAGGTTGTTACTTGTCTTGAGTTGGAAAATAATTTGTATTTATACCAATAAATTTATACATCTTTGTAATTTACGTACTTTGTAGAGAATTCTAAGTTCTTTAAGAGATGACAAAATATTTTGGTTTTCTACTGCCATGAACATTAGGTCCCTGCATCATGCCATTATATGTGGAAAATAAAGTGCTGCAGTTAAAAAACAAAATCTTATAGTTGTCTCTCTCTCCCTCCCTCTCTCTTTCTCTGACACTGTTGATTTTGTTTCCATAACAGGTTGCAGTGCAATCTGCCCTGTCTTTGGGCTGTATGCTGTATCAGATACAACAGGGCTAAATCAGGTGTGTTAGATGGGCAGTGTTAATCATAAATATCTACCTTCATTCTCCAAATTTCTATCATTTCATTTTAGTAGGGATTAATTTACACCGTGATAAGGTCCCATGTGCTTACTTATATGTGTATGGCTAATGATTAAACTTGAAATTTTAATAGTCTGTCTTATAAATCTATTTGTTACCCATGTAACATAACCTGTCAATACTTTTACTGACGCATTATCAGAAAAAAAGTGTGCTTTTTTAACTATGGATTAGGTGTACTTTTAGAGAGAAAAATGAAATGTCTCAAAGACAGTATTCCTTTGATTTTTGTGTAATTTCCTGACAATTTCTATGTAAATATAATTTGATTTAGGGTAGTTTGCAAAATAGGGCAGTCACAATTATTTACTTTTAGATACTTTTATATATTTTGATACAGAAAGATATCCATGATACTACAGAATTCAGTGTATATGGTAACAGATTGGCAAAACCTTTAAAATGTATATTTTTAAATATATATGTAAATATACATTAAATATGTATATTATATTTATATGATATAAATATAATATTTATATAAAACCTTAAATATATACAAATATATATTTTAAAATATATCTTAATATATAGAAATATATATATTTCTATGAAGATGTCCATGATACTACAGAATTAAGTGTATATGATAACAGATTGGCAAAACCTTAAAATATATATAAATATATGTTTTAAAACATATATTTCAAGGGTATAAGGTAGTTGTTATTATGTATATCATTTTATAGATGAAGAAGGTGGGATGGCTGTGATTTAAAACTAAGCCTGCTGTCACCAGAACTGTACCTATAATCATTATACTATGCTACTTCTCTTTGTATATTTATTATTATCACATTTTGATATATTATAAATATATATTCATAGGTGCATGGGAAAAGTCCTACCAGAATTATACTAAATTGTTAACAAAGCTGTCTCTGACAAATAGAATCAGAATTGTTGTGATATTATTTAAATAATAATTCCTGGGAATACATTGCATTATATCAAATAGGATATGCATTATATTGTGTTTCATTATAATTAAATCACAAAAACAAAAAGTTGCATTAAAAAGCAAAATAAATTTAGATCAACAGATGTAGAAAACAGTGCAACTAATAATTCAAGAGAATTACAAAAATTACAAAATAAAAAAAACAAGAGAACTCAAAAATTACATAGGAAAGATTATATAACATAGAACATTAAGTGAATTAGCTATGAATAATATTTAGCTCCTTATAATGTTGTGCATAGTGATCAACAATGTTTGAAAAATAAATATATAGCTACATTGGATCTAGGAGTTGGGAGAGTGAGTTTAGGGGTTTGTGGATATGTGTGCACATCAGTGTATGTGCACAGCTCTTCGAGTGGGGCAGGAGGGAGAGGCAGAAATGTGGAATAAAGTTAAATGTTTATGTTCCATAATTTTTTAGTAAAGAGAAAAATCTCAAATGAAAATACCAAAAAGTAGAAATATAACCTTAGTAAACCCTGAAAAAGAAACTACAGTTTTAAAGTCCAAAAGTTTCTTAGGAGCTACAGTGTGCATTATCGAGGATGCAGAATAGTAATAACAGCAGTGCTTTTTATCAGACAGATTTACAATTGTATGCAGCACACTGGCATGCCATGGTGACCTCTGTTCTCATGGGGACGATGAGACAAATGGATATACGAGCATTTCACCACTGTGGGTTGAGCTCACAGTGGGTCTGCTGGGTCTGCAAACCCATCAGGTGTCTATTTCTTCAGTCCCCAAATATATGTCAATTGGAATAGGCACAGTGGGTAACTGGAATAATCTTTTCTTTGAGCCTTGCCTGGCAGGGTAAGAGCTATCATAGTGAAACCCAAGTGCATATTTCTAAGACTGCTATCTTCTGTAGGGAAGACGTTTTCATACTTCTGCATTGGCAGGACTTTTTTGAGCAAGGAAAACTGACATACAGAGAATGTGCCATTTCCTGCAGTATTATTTGTTCTTCACATTTTAAAGATGTTATATCTAGTTGTATTATTACATTTTAAAGGTAATAAATCTTTGATGCATTTGTTTATATTCCAAAAAGCTGTAAAAACAGGCTTCTTTTCAAAGAGAGTATTTACTTACATTTTAAAGAAGATTTCTCTCCCTCTCTCCTGGGTAGGAGTTTGGGGAGTTGAATGGGAGTAGTATAAAGAGTTCTTATACGAACTCCCAGTCACATAATTAAAGGCCCCTCTCCTGTAAACATACAGGTGACATCTGTCCTCCTCTGTAGCCCAATGGGGATTAGGGCACAGGAAACCAGTGCTGTTATTGCTGTGATAAATCTGATCTCTAATCTAAAAACCTCATGTTTGCTCTCAGGGCAAAATAAATATTGTGAGATATTATAATACAGATTTATTATATATTTAAATGAATATATCTAAATAAATAGTATATATTGAATAACATAGATATTAACAACATACTAACCTCCAGCCAATAAAGTAGATTTTAAAAAATTTTGAATCCCATGGGAAATGGCAGACATTAGTACAACTCTTAAATATCTAAAGGATCCAAGGATTCATCATATCTGCATTTTAACCATCTGGCTCAATTATAAACCAGATGGAACCTAGAGACAGAAGGTGGATAACTGCAAACTCAACCAGGTAATAAACTATATCTTCTCTGCCAGATGTGATATTTTTGCTAGAGAAAATTAACATGGCCTCTGGTACATGGTATGCAGCCATTGATCTGGCAAATTGGTTCTTTTCCATTTCTATCAGAACAGAGGATCTGAAGTGATTTGTAATTCTTGGAACAGATCTCAGCATTCATTTACTGCCTTGCCTAGGGCTGTGTTATTTCTTCTTCTATCTTAACATCATCCAGAAAGACCAGGACCAGCTGGCCATGCTACCAATATTGAATTCTTCCACATTGATGAATGAGAGTCTGAATCCCACCACCAGAGAAGCCACCAATACTAGCAGAATTGCTAGTTTAGTTTGTCGGGAACCTCGACTAGACAACAGGGAGGGAGATGATAAGAGATGCTGGATACCAGTTATAGTCCAGAGCTCAGCTGCCTTAGTGGAGGATATAGTTTGTCTCACTAACCTTCCTATTTGATGTTGCCCTTCAGATAATAAGTATGCCAGGATCCTGGAACTCATAAAAGATCTGCTCTCAATGTAGCTGAAAGTATAAATCCTAGTGGATTGTGTGACGTACTACCCAGATTCCCTTTCAGTTCCTTGCAGCACTCCCAATAGATGTTTTTAGTTGTCTGATCTCTTCTGCATTTGCCTCATCTAAAACAAACAAACACCTCCGCTTAAGGTTACGTTTTGTCTTTCTAAGGTAGCCCACAAACAATAATTACATGTGATGAGGGTACACAAGCCCAGCCTCCTCACCCCAGTTGAGAACTGCTCTGAATGGGTAGTAATTCCCTTGAAACTGGTTGAGGTTTTTGTTAAGACTGCATCACAGCCTAACTTCTCCCACTAACCCGGTCCTGCTTCTTTCCTTTCCCCTTCAGAGGTTTTTGCCTCAAGAATATTCCCTAATACATTTCTGTGTGCTATTCTCCATCTGAGAGTTTGCTACCTGGGAAAGCCAATGTGCAGCAGTTGGTAAAAGATTGTTTAGTATCTTGAAATCCTTAGCAAAAGTGAGATTACATTATGTATGTTTTCATAATTAATAGCATTACCATATATTGGAAATGGCAGTGCAGCTCTTAATAGATTCTTTTCCATACAACATTTAGTTCAGCATGAATTTTTAACATTCTCTTGCTTGAAACACTCTGATGATATGTACTAGCAGCCAAGTGAGCATGTACTGTAATTCCATGTAACCTGTCATCGTAACCAGCAATGTGTCAAGCCCGAGATATTTAACAAGACAGTTCAGTAAAATTATTCATTGTTTTGTTACCAACACAGTTCTTTTGTTTTATTTCATGTTTTTTGAATTTTACAGTCTTTAACATCAAAAATAAGTGAACAGTCTATGAAAATTGTCCACTTGATAGGGCTTGATATAAAATTGATATTTTTACAAAATTTAATAACTATTGTCATAAAATTTTTTGTCAGAGAGAAAGCTTGTCATTTCCCCCTGAGGCATTTTCTCAATTCTAAAAAAAGTAAAGAAAAATGTTCTCAGTTGATATTTAACAAAATGTGTAGCATCAAATGTATATCAGTAAATTACAAATAATTTCCATAAATTTAACCTTAAAATTCATAGAAGTATATTTTATATTTCTAAAAAAATGTATAGTTCTAGGAATTAGGTCATAATGATTTTAAGTACAGATAACATTTTCCCTGTTGCATAATTTTGCATTAATATAATATTTACAAAACATATTTTAATAGAAAACAAAGTTAGAATTATTTTTAAACTTTCATATATGTTTATTTTGAATTTACATTTACCTTTATAAAATGGTACTATGTTTCCATATAGCTAAGTTCACTGAGGTAAGATCTCCAATTATTTTCTGTGTATTTTTGTTCTGAGAGGTAAGTTTTATTCAGGTTGTATGTGTGAGCAAATTGAATGAATTATTTAATTTTTTAAGACCATGGATTGCAAATATCAGTCTTTGATAATTAGTTGCATTTGGGACGCAGTGTTGTTTTATAGCCTTTCAGATATATGGTTAAAAATCTGTTTAAAAACAGACATTAAAGTGTACTTCTTTAAAAAGCAAAAAAAAGGTAAAAAATGGAGATCCCATCGTGGCTCACTGGAAACTTATCTGACTAGTATCCATGAGGACACAGGTTCAATCCCTGGCCTCACTCAGTGGGTTAAGAATCCTGCATTGTCATGAGCTGTGGTATAGTTTGCAGGTGTGGCTTGGATCTGGTGTGGCTGCGGCTGCGGCATTGGCCAGCGGCTACAACTCCAGTTTGACCCCTAGACTGGGAACCTCCATATGCCTTGGGTGTGGCCCTAAAAAGATTTAAAAAAATAAAATTTAAAAAAGTGTACTTCTTTGGTAACTCTAGTTAAGCAGCAATTACCTCTCTTCACTCCAAAACACCCAGTTATATAAAATTACGGGAATCAAAAAGGCATTGACCCAGAAAGACAGGAATGGGAGAAGAAATAGTAGAAGACTAGTAAGGTAAAAAAACAAAACAAACAAAAAACTTGGAATATTAACAGCAGGTTTCAGCATATGCTGCTGATGACCCGGGACACAGCCCTCCAGCCCACGTATAATTTCAGTTTCAGCTGTGGTGGTCAGTGTTTTCAGAGATCAGACTCACTTCATCACACAAAATTCCCATCTCAAGTTCGCACCATGAATTCCACTTTTGGATTTAGAGCTGACTCTTGAGCAACATGAATCTAACCCACTGAGAAGGACAGCCAGAAAATGCAAAGTACGCACTGAGGAGAGAAACCTTCAAAGAAAGGAATGAAAGTCATAAGTCCTCCAGAATTTTCTCTTTTAGGTTAACAATTCTGGGTTGCATTTGATAGACATCGTAGGAGTAAAGACAAATCAGCACTAGTGATGGTATCATTGCCCACAGCAGTGCCCTCAATAATGGAAATTTAGCTGCAAAACAGACGGATGTGCACCCTTAATGGTCTCCTATGATAAACTCAGAATCCTTGTGATATTTGCTTTCTATCTGGATTTTACTTATTATATATCTTGGCATGGTTTTCTTTGAATTTGTACTCTTAGAGGTTTGAACCTGTAAATTTATTTCACTAAATTGGCCAAATTTAGGATTTTTTTTTCAGCTATTATTTTTCCAATTTTTTTTTTCATGGCCCAAACTCTCTGATATCACCTTCTGGAAGAATGAGATACATAGCTTTTGCTATTAGACTTCTTGATAGTGTCCCACCTGTCACTGAGTTTGTTCATTATTTTCACCCTAAGCAACCATAAAAATGGACAAAATATATAACAAAATTATTTTCAGATGTTGGTAAACATTATAGAACACTGATTTTTGATGCAATAAGAGTACTTGGGTGGAATCCTAGTAACCCCCTGACTTTCTGCCTGGAGTGCTTTTTAGGCTGTAGTACAGGGAGGTAATATTCAAGCAGATCATAACAATGAAGCTCATGATGCTCAAGACACACCTTCAAATTTCTTAACACAGCTGAAAACTTTGAGGGAAGTTTTAATACCATCTAGGATGCTCAATATTTGTTTAAATAGTAAAAATATGTCTTTATTTTTTCTAAATTAATAAAAAGAATCATAAAACACCCAACAATATGGAAGTAAATAGATCAGACATGTATGGCAGCTAGAGCCAGTGTTATGGGCATGTGACCTGGGCAGTTACACAGGGCCCTGCTCTCAGAAGGGACCCATGCTTTGTTTTATGCTCTGCTGTCTTGAAATTCTGTATAATTTTTGAACAAGAATCTCTGCCGTTTCATTTTGTTCTAAGCTTACAAATTATGTTACTGGTCTTATGGATAGCAAACTCCTCCAACCCAGAGTACTGGTAAGAAATTTTATAGTTCATGGGGTAATGCAGCAAAATGGGCAACCTCATGTGAACAACTATGTTCAAAATTCCTGTATTTCTTCTCAACAAATATTTGATTTTTACTGAATGTGACATACCCAATTTTTACTTAAGAAAATATGCTAACATATTTCAATATCAATTGATATTCTTTTTTTTTTTTTTTTCCTTTTTAGGGCTGCACCCTCAGCATATGGAAGTTCTCAGGCTAGGGGTGAAATTGGAGCTGTAGCTGCCAGCCTATACCACAGCCACAGCAATGTAAGATCTGAGCATTTCTGTGACCTACACCACAGCTCACTGCAATGGTGGATCCTTAACTCACTGAGCAAGGCCAGGGATCGACCCTGCATCTTCATGAATACTAGTCAGATTTTAACCTGCTGAGCCACAGCGAGAACTCCCTTAATTGATATTCTTATCCTAAGTAATTTTAGATAAGTACTTGATATTGTATAGATGTCCTGGTGTCTATTTTAATCAGTATTTCTATCATTGAACATATATACTTTCCAATATTTTGCAATTAGAAACAACTTTTGAGTGGAAAATTTATTTTTCCTATAAATTTAGTTGCTAGGTTAAACAGTAAAGAAAAGTCATATAATATCCTATCAGCATAACTTCCTTGGCCTGTAAGTTTAATATTGTTAAATTTCTTTCAGTGATGAATGTTCAAAATATATGTGAAAGAGTTATACTGAACATGCATGTAACTGGTAATTATTTTTTAAATATGTATTTAGCTCATAGAGAAGTAAAATATGCAGGAAAAAAGTATGTAATTTTATACATTTTGTTTAAGAACATGAAATAAACCTAATTAGTTTAATTAACCTTGGATTTGGCATCTCAAATTCACGGTTCCTAAATGTATAAAAGTATCTGTTTTCTATTATGCCTTTTTTCCCCTGTGCTTTATACATAGGTAAATATTCACATCTCTCATTTGTAAACACAGCTAGAAAAATTATGCCATGCCATTATTCTTGAAAAATTAATTTTATCTATAACTTCTCTCTTATTATTTCACATTTATAAAGATTGGTGAGTGAACACCTCCTAGGAATATATTATTGAGAGTGAGAAGAGCTCAGTAGATTAAAAAATCTAATTTTTTTTTCTTGATTTCCTCAGGGTCTTTTATTTATTTTTTTCTCTTTTTTATTTATTTTATTTTATTTTTTATATTACTCAATGAATTTATTACCTTTATAGTTGTACAATGATCATTACAACCCAATTTTATAGCATTTCCATCCCAAACCCCCAGTGCAAAAGATCTAAATTTTTACGGCTCTTCAAATTTGTTTCTGCACAAAATTTTAAGTAAATTGAAGCAATATTTGATGCACTGATGTTGTCATCAACATTACTGTAAGATGTTTCATTTTATTCTTTTCTAAATGAACATAAGCAAAGCAACTGTTCAAGGGAATTTTCATTTGCATAACAGTTAAATTGAACTCTTTGCCAAATTTGTTGTGACGTATTCTTTCACTTCTGTGAAATGTTTACCATTTTTCTATTTACCCACATGTTTGGATAGTTTTTGTAGTGATTTTCTGTAATAAGAAACAAAGAGATCTTGATCTAAGGCATTAGAAATTTACTTGAAGAGGAAAGACGTATTTCAAAGAGCACTTTGTTGGGTTAAACCAATGCAATTTATTGATTGATTGCATGTGAGGTAGAGAAGAAGGAAAAGTCTTGTCTGTTGTATGATTATATGACTGGATGAATGACCCCACAGATCATCAAGACAGGGATTATATTTAAAAGAGCAATGACAATAAATACTTGTTTTGGGCATGTTAAATTAAAGAAGACTTGGGGGATATCCATGTTATGAATATACCAGGATATAAAGGACTACTGTTCAATGAAAATTTCAAGAAAGATAAAAATTTATATTATTTATGAGTCACTAGAATAGCTGTGGAATATGGTTGTACCTAGGGAAAAGCCTGTTAGCATGAAAATATTAAAGAGATGAATAAACTCCCCTAAAATATATATAGATTGAACAGGAATTTTTTAACTTTGAAATTTCACCACAGTTAGAAATTGTCTTGTTTTAAAACGTGTCCCAAAGATTAGAGAATATTAAACATACATTTTAACCCTTACCATTTTGGTCTTCCTAAAATTAATATTTATCTACAACTTGGATTTTTTTATAAAAATGTGGCAACTATAACATTGAGTGTACTCAGGTTGAAATTTCTTTGAGATACCCTATTGGCAATTTGTACCTTCAGATTTTATTGCTTCATGTTATGCTATATAAATTTCCCAAAGTTTAAAACACCAGGCATATGCTCTTTTCCTTATGAGGATGAATAGGTTAACAGGACAGTATTTGTCAGAGGTTTTGTTATGAGGCCCATCTGGTTGGTTAAGCTACTGTTGCTTTTCTTATTGTATGTTTCTCCCTAATTACCTATGTGTTGAAAAATAGACTTCACCTAGATCAAGAGCATACAGATAGGGTTGTTACCCTTCTGGATTCTCAAGGTCATCCTTTCAAGTAGCTCTTTCCATCCAAAGAGTTTGCCTTCTTGTATTTATAGTTCATGAAATAAATATCCTATGTTACAGTGCTAATTCTAACACTGTCAAAGAGATAGTTAAATGACTTGTGTAAGCTAGGTTGTAAACCTGACTAGTATAGAATGCATTGTTTTATCAGTGAGCAAAAGAAAACTTATTACCTCCAAATTCAGGTTTCTCTCCTTTCATTTCTCTTGTCTTACAATGTTTTAGAATCAACATTTAGTTTAAATGTATTTTAATAACTAATTATGAGATTTATCTAGATTGATTATAGTTACAAAGGAAATCATGATCTCTAAACCATTCACTTGTCCATAATACAGTAGAATGACAAGCTCATAATAAAAGGAAATGTTTTTGGACAGGGGAAGAAATATAACCTGAGGGTATCTGTGGTGGAATAAATATCATAAAGGACTTCCATCATGGCTCTTAAATGGGAAATGGCATTTTCAGCTACAGCGCTCAATAAAGGCTTTGTAAACCCTAAAGTAAAGAAAAACCAAGTATCAATTAGTTCCATTTTTTTTCATGATTGAAGGTGACATTTTAATACAAACACAGAAACTTACAATCTTTGTTAAGTTACAATCCCTAATGATAGGGAGAATTTTTGATTAAAACTATGTTATTATTTCACATTTATCAATAGAAATTATAGTGTCTTGGGTCAAATACAATTTTATGGTAATATGATCAAGGTTCTAATGAGCAAAAATTTTATTATCTTTCATTTTGTGTTTAATTTCAGTACTTGACTTTCAATTAAATTCTAAACAGTTTGTATTTCTTAACACACTACTGAATTTGACAAATATTTTGACTACTTATTACATATAGATTACTTTATAGCCACCAACGATTTGTGAACTAAACATAACTATTAACACAATATTTGTGCTGTAGCATATATACTTGCAATGATAACATTTTCTTTTCAGGGGAGGAGGGTGATAAGTACACTTTTTAGTTTTCCATGATTGCCTTAAAATTGAACTTACAAAAAGATGGTATTGTTCTTGTAAACTGACTTCTTATCAAAATATTGACTTTGCAAGTTGTAATTTAAAAACAAATAAAATATATATAATTTAAAGCTTCATGCATGTCTAAAATTCTCAGGAAAATATGTAGATTTATGAATTTAAACACCTCTATCCAAGTTTTTATTTTTACTGTGGTTTTGTTTCTTTCCATACTTCAAAATTGGTTTTCCCTAAGGAATTATTTTCCTATTTTTTTTTTCTTTGCTACCTTGCACTTTTTTACAGTGCTTTTCAGCTTCCGGGATTCAAATGCATGTGTGAATCCTCTATCTCTAACTACAGCTATAACTTCTTATCCTTAAAGTGCTCATTTTACAGAGGCACGGTAGTCCCCCCCTTATTGCATCCCAGATACCCCAGTGGATGCCTGAAACCTTTGATAATACAGCATCCTATTCAAACTATGTTATTTCTTATACATACGTACCCATGGTGAAGTGTAATTGATAATATAGGCAGGGTAAAACAATATCCAAACTGCCAGATTTACAACTTTTGTGTTTGCAGGCCATTGTAGAGAAAAATAGTAATAATAATAATAATAATACTTGAACACAAGTGCAGTGATGGGGAAACTGTCGATCTGATAACCAAGATGGCTGCCAAGTGACTGAAGGGCAGAATACACCGGAAAGGGATGAATCAAATCCAGGAAGGATGGAGTAGGGTAGTAGGAGATTTCATCATGCTGCCCAGAATGGCATGCAATTTAAAATTTATGAATTGTTTATGTCTGTAGTTTTCCATGTATTATTTTCAGACTACGGTTGGCCACAGGTAAATGAAACCATGGGAACTGAAACTGTGGATAAGAGGGAGCTACTGTATAATCAAAGTCTCCACTTGGAAGTCTCAGACTCACATACAAATTTAACTCATTTTCTTCTTTTCTGTAACAGCTCTTCCTACTTATATGTTTATTTTTTGATAGTTAATATCCTCCCAATCATCCATGTTTAAAATAGTTCCACTTCTTTTGTACTCCATGCCTACATGTAATCTATCTCTCCAGTGTTACTCAACCCTAGTCTTTCTTCTTGATTCTCTTTTTATGAAATATAACAAGCATGCACAGGCTATTGTAATATCAGTTCCCTGTTTCTCCGGCCTTCAAACTTGCCCAGGGAATCTAACACCCAACTGCAAAGTAATCTCTATACAACACAGTTTAAAATGTTTTCTTTCCAATATATATTTGATGACTGTTTTTTTTAATAATGTGAAAACTGTATCTAGGAGTTCCATACCTTCAATCAAATATCTTTCTAGCTTTATTCCTTATTTCATTCAATCAGAATAAACTTGTGTCCCTCATATATGATTCAAGATTATGTGTGTACCCTCATAGTAACCTTTGAACCCTTCCTAAATCCTCTGCACATTTGAAAGCATGGTTCAAATTCTGACTCACCTAAGAAGCCCTCCCTAAATATATGAAAATGCCCCCATTCTTACCTGAGTCCTCATAATTCTTCTTTTGTTAACCCTTTATGACTCATTACTTTCTCAACTTAGTTATTCTGTAAATTACCCTTCAAAATAGTCATCCTGTTTTCATATGCTCCACCCACCACAACTAGTACAGAACACATTAAGTATATTTCTGGTAAATCTTTTTTGAATGAATTATATTTACCTTAAAATTTAAGTGATTAGATTACTTTAAGTTCACAAGGAGCACTATCCTAATTTAAAAATAAAAATAAGAAAAATAGCATGATTATTAAGGGCTATATTTTGGTAGTGCACTGACAGGTTACAAATTTCACTTTTACAGATTAGAATAAGTCAGCAGTGGGGGATATTTTCCAGAAAGAACAGTGCAGCTATCCTCAAAAGGACTGAAAAAAAGGAAATAATATTTATTCACACTGAAGAAAAAAATGACCTTAGCCAAAAAAATACCAAATTTTTGAAACAAATCTATATTATTGATTTTTTTTTTCCAGACATGGGCAGTGTTACATCTTCTGCAGGATCATTGTTTAGTTCTATAAACATATGAGAATACCTCTTAGGATTCCTGAATGTGATTAAAACATGCTGCTTCTTATACTCCTTGGAACATTGCCTCAGTGTTCAGATATTAGTTGGATAATTTGGAAAACACCTCTGGAAATTCTATTATTTTGCACTTTTTAAGTTGGGATGGAATACGACAGCAGCTCTCAATCACACATGGAACCACTTCCACAGAGTCAAGTTTCACGGGAATTTACCAATCTGATCTGTGAAAGTCACATGAAATACATATCATGTGAAGTTACATATCATGGAAGATGTTAGCCCATTAATTAGATTTGGTTAATTATCAATTGCTATAGTCAGTGGCATATAATCAATGAAAATTTGATTTTTTAGGTACCCTAATTATATCAAAGTTAAATGGAAGTGAGTAACACTAAAGCACCATTTTATTAGTGAACACTGGTTCACAGAGATGAAATAACTCCACTAGGAATGTTCAGCAACTTTATCGATTGGTCTCATTTTATGATTATGAATGCAAGGGAATCCTTAATCCTATCCAGGACTCATATTGTACTTCTCTGGTCAGATCACTCTTTCCTTTATTTCTGCATAATATCTCAACAGCTCCTTATCCTTCCTAACTCTTAGATGAGTCCTTTTTTCTCCATTTCAAAGAGAAAATAGAATCAATCAGAGAGAACTTCTACAAGCTCTCACAACCACAATCACCCATCTTTCAGCATCTGAATCCATCTACTCTGCTTTCCTGCCTGTTACAGGACAGACAGTGCAGAAGCTGTGTAGACATCCATTAAGGCCAACTTTTTCACAAATTTAATTTATATCTTCTTCCATTGCCTATTCAAGATACTACTCAGGTCAGCCTCTTTTCTCTTTTCCACATCATATTTCTAGTGGATGGTTCCCTTTAGTGTACAAAAATGCCTTTATCCTCTATTTCTTTGGCCAGAATAATCCCTACCACTTGCACCTCCCCACCCCCACCAAATCCAGGTAATTTTTCTCTGGAAAAATTTAGCACTGGATCCAGGAGTGCCAACTTTTTAAGTTTTTGAAAAGATGCTGTAACTACTTAATTATTGGGATATTGACAACCAATTTAAAAATTATTTATTTTGAAATAGGTATTGAGATTATTATCAGATGTCAAAATCACTGTTATTGCTATATATATATTGCAAATGGGGGATTGCCTGGATTTTGAGAAAAAAAAATGGTACCCATTTAGGAAAACTATTTGCTACAAATGTTCAAGTATGCATTCATACTCACTTGCTTCATGTATTTGTGGAGGTGGATGTTCATAGATAGGGACTAACACCTAACACAGTCAGTATTCATGAGAATGAGAAAGGATTAGTGAAGCAGAGCATCTCTACATAAAGGAGTATCATATCTTTCCATAATTGCCATGCATTTTGCTTTTCAAGTCTTGTACCCCATAACCAATATGGCTCTTATTTGTACTCTGACTGAAAAATTGAATTTGTTGTGTACTGTTTAAATACTTTGAAGAACAACTCTACCATATCTGGCAAAATCTAATTTATAAGTCAGTTGTTGTCAGGAAAGGCAATGGTAGTGCAAATATGTCCTATATGACAAAACTCTGCATTTCTAAAAGCAAGTGCACTTTTAAAGTAGTTACTGTTTAAACATATTTAATACTAAGAACACTAATGGCTCTCTTTACCTAGTAAAGAGAGCATGTCAACTAGTATGTTAGCCATTGGAAAATTTGACTTATTAGTATTCTAGTTATTTATATTTCTTCTTCCTTCTCCTTCAGATGAATTACAGTGCAAAAGAATCTTTTTTTTTTTTTTTTTTTTTTTTTTTTGGTCTTTTTGCCTTTTCTAGGGCCGCTTCCGTGACAAATGGAGCTTCCCAGGCTAGGGGTCGAATCGGAGCCGTAGCCACCAGCCTACGCCAGAGCCACAGCAACGCAGGATCTGAGCCGCGTCTGCAACCTTCACCACAGCTCACTGCAACGCCGGGTCTCAACCCACTGAGCAAGGCTAGGGATCGAACCCGCAACCTCATGGTTCCTAGTCGGATTCGTTAACCACTGCGCCACAATGGGAACTCCTACAGTGCAAAAGAATCTTAACATGAACATTTTGATGAATGCCTTAAAATAAGAATCAGATGCAAAAGTATATTGTGAGAAAGACCATTTTGCAAAAATTAAATGGCTAAGAATCAGTTTTACATATTTAAATGCCTCGCTCACATCAAGTATCTAAAATTATTGGTATTACATTCTGACCTGAGAAAATATTAAGTAGCTTTCTTTGAAAAAAGGTACTGCCATGCTATAATTCTATGTAAAAATTTGAACTGATTATACACTATAAAAAAATGAATAACAAGCTTACAGTAGAAAAGCTGACTGAGAAACAACATTCCCCTTCAAGTAGATGAGACATTTCTCTGGACCTCATGGTAGCAGGCGAGGAGAAGATGTGTGTAACTTTGAAAGAAATTAGAAACTTGGGTATTACAAAACCTAATATTCTAAGTGCAGATTAGTAATCATGTTTGCAGTTTAAGGGACCGTAAGATTATGGATTATTAGTTAACAGAGGATCATGGGACTGCTAGAGTTTTCATTCATGCAGAGAAAGAACAGAGGGAGCCAAAACAGGATACTTTTGTTGCTATTATCAATGAGTCCTGATCTTCATCTGTGAGATTACAAAATTTACACAAAGCTGTCTTCTGACAATAGCCATATTTTTATCCAGTGAATTAGGCAAAAGAGAAACCAAAAAATAATGTATTTTTCCAAATAAGATTAGTTTAATTTTATTTTTATTTATTTATTTATTTATTTATTTGTCTTTTTGCCATTTCTTGGGCCGCCCCCACAGAATATGGAGGTTCCCAGGCTAGGAGTCGAATTGGAGCTGTAGCCGCTGGCCTACGCCAGAGCCGCAGCAACGCGGGATCTGAGCCACATCTGTGACCTACACCACAGGTCACAGCAATGCCGGATCCTTAACCCACTGAGCAAGGCCAGGAATGGAACCTGCAACCTCATGGTTCCTAGTCAGATTGGTTAACCACTGAGCCATGACGGGAACTCCCCTAGTTTTATTTTTAGATTAATAGTATTTTAGCTATAAACCTAAAATTTAATTTATCCCTCTGTCCACTTTTGCTATTGTTTCTCAAGATATCAAACTATATTTTTAATCTCTAAAGAAACTTAATTTTAGAATTATTTTTTAAAGTTTATATTTAACTATAGTAATAATGGACTTTCTTTTAAAAGGAAATAAAATCCTAAATTCTCATTGTATAATTTTATTTTCTGTATTGTGTTTTAATCAAATGGACATGTTGTGGGCTTGCTATATCTGGCCTGGGACAAAGTCAACAATAACTTAGATTTGTCTATTTTACAAGATTTTAAAGTGACTTAGATTTGTCTACTTTATTTTATGAGATTTTAAAGTGACTAACAATACTAAGGAAAAAAGAAATCAAAGAAAATTTTGATATTTTCAATAAAATCACAAATTCAAGTGTATTCTTTTATATAGCAGGCATTATAATACATTTTTTAATATCATCTGGGATCCTCTAAATACTAACATTGAGAAAACAATAATGTATTAAAATAAACAGTATAGTGGTTAAGAGGCCAGACTTGTAGCCTAAGTACTATACATGATCTGTCATTAACCTGCTGTATGACCTTGAATGTATTATATAAAGTCTTTGTGCCTAAATTAGTCATTTAACATAAGAATAAGATGAGAATCTACCTCCTAACATTTTTTGTGATGATTAAATGAGCTCTTACCCATTAAGTGTTTAAAATAGAATGCTTGGCATATTGTGAACATTTAGAAATGTGTTCTTTTGTTAATTATTCAGTTTTTTTGGCCATGCCCACAGCATGTGGAAGTTCCCAGGCCAGAAATGGAACCCACACCACAGCAATCACAGTGCTGGATCCTAACCTGCTGTACCACCAAAGGATTCCCCCAAATTAGTTGTTGTTGCTAAATTTAATATGCATTTCTTCATTTAATTTGTATGTCAGCAGTAAAAATTGGAATATTTTAATCTCCCTTTTAATTTTGAGAAAATGGAGCTCCAAAAAAATCTGAATACCCTAACTAAAATCTTGTTTAGTTCCAGGATTTAAAACAGGCAATCTGTCTCAATACCCCTGTATATTTAAGAGAATTTCACCGTTCTTCAGACTAACAAACATAGGAAGTAAAAAAAAAAAAAAAAAAAAAAGTTGAAGAAGAATTAAATTCCTACTCTTTTCTTGAATTAGACACATTTCTTTTAATAACTTACCACTAAGTGTCCATCTCCAGTTGTACCTGATATGTGTATGCTTAGTGTACTTTCATTTCTTCAAATAGTCTCTTAGTTCTCAATTTTCATTCTCTTCAGGTGTTGGTATCAAATATCATGTCCACATGTAAAGCACTGTTGTATCACGGCTTGACTTATAACAAAAGTCCGTTGAAGACAGATCATTTTGTTTCTAAATGAGAGCTGTGCTGACACATTTTTTAATTGTTCCATCTTTCTGCTCTAACTAGATTCTGTTTAGATAATTCTCCCCAATTTGATGTGACAGTTTAAATTGTGTTCCACTCAAACCTTAAACTCTGCCAAGAAATTATGAAGTGCCAGGAATAACTGACAACACATAGAGCCAAATACTATTTGTTTCAATGAAACGGTATTTGCAAATACATTGTAAGCAATTATCAAATATGTTTATATTGCCTTTCTCTGATGCCAATCCATAATTTTTGTTAACAGTACATACAATCAGTTTACATAAAACCATTTCCTCCAAGGTGTCCTTATAGAAATGTGTTCCAAATGGCATTCAGTCATAGGTGCCAAAAGGGAATCCATACTGGGCTTTACATGCAGACAGTAAACCATCTGCTAATGAGCTATCACATTTTTACTACCTAAATATTTTGGCACATAGTATCTTAACTAGCAAAAACACTGAACAAAAAGCTTATTTACTGCAGGATCAAAGGTCAAACATGTATCATCACAAAAATCAAGGGAGACTTTAGCATTTTCACTTTAAAATCCTCTTTATTATATTTTTGTGTTGTTTCTAACAAGAAGGAGATTTTTTTCTTCTATACATTGTTTTAAGTGTATATCTATAATCACTTTTATTTGTTTTGTTTTGTTTTTTAATGACCTAACCTATGGCATATGGAACTTCCTGGGCCAGGGATTGAATCCAACCTGCAGCTACAAGCTATGACATAACTGTGGCAACATCAGATCTTTCAACACACTGAGCCGGGCCAGAGATCCAACCCATGCTTCCTCAGCAACTCAAGCTGCTGCAGTTGGATTCTTAACCCACTTCATCATAGTGGGAGCTCTATAATCACATGTCTTATTTAACAAAGATGTTTGTGTAAAAGGCACCAAACTGAGCAATTAAAGACACATACTTATGCATGAGAGGGAGTAAATACGTATACATAATGTGTCTGTAAAGAGGAATAGATGATAGAAGGGATAGACAATATATATTCACACACATATAAGATGTTTGATTAAATTTATATATAAATATAGAAAGATGTTTACATACATACATACAGGTATATCTGTGAGTATGTGTGTCTGTGTTTCTCTGTGTATTTTGCCTTAGTATTTGGATATTTTGAATGTTTTAGATAAATTTTAAGTAATTATTGTTAGGCATGCCCTTAAACCACCTTCCATTAAAAGAATGAGAGAAACAAACTGATGTACTACTTCAAATTTTATTGCACAAGGAAGAGGTTATTTCTATTACTCCAAAAACAAGACATTATCTTTCAGCTGCAAAAATCTTAGGTATTTCATCCAGTAAATATCTTGATAATTTTTTTCTCTATTAATTCTATTAAGATTAAATTAAACATAGACTAAAACATAGTGTAATTAAAGTAGAAGATTTAGCATCTTTTCTTTTTTATGCTGTTCATTTTTAGTCTTTACAATTTAATTGAAGGATAGTTACTCTTAGAGAGGATCTGAATAATAAAAAAAGACATATTTCTATTATTATTTCTGAATAATAACAAAAGACATATTTCTAACAATCTCTTTGCAAATGACATGAAATTATAGCTCATCATTACTAGTTTATAGGTTTCTTTTCCTTTTTTTGAGAAACGTAAAAATACTAATCCAACTACACCGAATTTGAGGGAGTTCAAGTTTAAAACAGAGTTTGTGGTGTTTTCGGATATAACTTAGAGCTTTGTATCTCCTTTAATAAAGAATTATGCAGTTTTTATTTCTGTTTTATTTGAGTATGCAAATATTAATTATGAAAAGCAAAAGCTATAAATACCTTTAAGATATTTTAGCAGGTGTCAAAACTTCTTGAACTTATGAAACTTATTTATTTTTAAGGTATTAATAAAACTATGCAAAAGGAATAATTATTTTTCAATAATTAGTGACAGTTACATGGAAAAAATAACAGAAGTTATAAATATATGCTATTAAATATTGACTAGCATTCCTAAATATTTATCTGTCCCCATCATCGTGCATTTTAATTGCACATATACAGCTCAAACTACCATATCTACTCTAGTAAGTGATTTAAAATAAAAAATATTTTTTAAAAAATATAAGAATTAAGTCACATTTAGGTGATTATTTTGTTTTCTTTGTGCTTAGTTGGTTTGTTGTCTCTGAGTTGGTAAGAAAGTGTTGCATATATATACACACAGGCACATATATAGCATATTTAATGTTAACAAACTATTCTTTTGTGAAGAGACTTCACTAGCTGATAAACAGAAATACTGTTTAAAACTTCAGCAGATATCATACAATTATAATTATAAAATAAAATATCAGCTAAGAATAAATGAATCACAAGGAAATATCTAAATAGACATTTATCCATTAAAAATGCTTCTTATAGGTTCTAAAATAGAAATTAATACAGGGCACACAGGTTTTTTTTATTATACTTGATATGTGATTATTTGCATTTTTTGAAGATGGTTCCCAAACTTGTATATATATTATAATTATGTTTGAAACTTTAAATATTATTGGTGCCTGAATCTCAACCTAAAGATTCTAATTTAATTCATCTGCAATATAGCCTGGCTATCTGTATTTTTTAATTTTCCAGGGTATTTTTAATGTAAAGCCCATGAAACACTAACTTGTATCTCTAGGAGAATGAAGAAATTGAATTTTGAAGTCTAACATAAGTATAAAGAAATATCATTCATGACTCCAAGCATAAAGTATAGTTTCTCTATAAAATCTTCTCTGTTTTCACTAGTATTTTTCATTTAAAATCTGTTTCTATTCTTCTGGTATAATGTGTATTATAGCTTCTTTTCAGAACTCTAAAGTGTAGTGGTGTGCAAGGTCTCCAAATTTCCTATTTAACTTAGAACAATTCTGGCTTAAAATAGCCATTAGGATTTTAAATATTAAATTTGTTCTTTCTTCAAAGATGCAAAAGATCAGTGTGGAAGTTGAAAATGCTTTCAGCTTAGAGGAAGCATCTGGGAACAGAAATTTCTCCATGTTCAGATTTTGCATATTAAATTTGGAGTATTATATCACTACCTAGCATGTAGAAAATCCATTACACATACACAGGCACACATGTTTACATGCTCACTCACATACAGGCATATGTGTTTAAAAGACATTAGCAGAAAATACATGTTTATATTAACTAAGCAAATATATGTCTGTAACTATTTTATTTATATCGGTAAGATAGTTTTTATTCAAAGAATACATTAACATAAACCTGATACTTCTCTGTGTGGGATTTCTTTTTAATTATAGAAGGAATGATTTTCACATATACACAGTAAAGTAATTATATTAAGAGAACCGAATTTTAAATTACTATAGCATATGTCTAGCTAATTCTAAAACACGTAATTTTAAATATCTGATGTTCAGGCAAGCTAAACATGATATTTCAATTGTTTGCTATCAAATTGCTCCATTTTAGTATTTCCAACACAAATACAAAATTTTTTTCTGTGCAAAAAAGTGTAGTAAAGCCCAAAGGATTTTATCCTCACTCTAAAATATACACTACAAGAGGTTCTTAAATATCATAAATATTATTAATAATATGTTCTGTTGTTTGTTGGCATATGTTTGGCAAAGAACAGTAGTAAAAGACTTTGAAGTTGGAATATACATTTTGAGAGAATCTTTCACAGGTGTTGAAGCTGTATGGGCCTCAGATGTTCTTAAAGATCTGAGACAACAGAATTTCTCTCCAAACCATTAAAGTTTGAAGAGCAACTGAACAGATGTTCATTCTTTCATTTAATATTTCAGACAGCTGCATAATGGCACTGTGTTGTTTTTTCATCTCTTTTTTTAAAAATTACATTTAAAACTAAACTTGGTTTAAGGTCACTTCTGATGACAGTTTGAACTGGTCTGACAGCTGTTTAAATGTTTTTGACATCTGCCCAGGAAAGTGGAATTCCTGTCTTTCTTCTGACTGAATTGATGTTACATTAAAAAAAAAAAAAAAACCCAGAAAACAAAAAGTTTGTTCTTTAAGAAAGTCAGTAAAAATGAAATAATTTATTGAAAGGTGATATATTTGTGTGTGCATACTTGCATATATTCCTTTCATATATAATTTGCCTAAGCAAGAGACACATAATATTCCCAGAACTGGCATAATATAAATGCCTCACGTGTGATTAAAATTAAAAGGGTTTATTTCATTCTTACTTTATGAAGTATAAAACATTATTGCTTTTAAAAAAAGAATTCCCAAATGCTCAGTGTCACTTCCTCAAGCGGTATGGCAGATGGCGAGCACAGATATATTAAAAGTAATCTGTGCAGTAACCTTAAATATACATTCAATTATTAGAGATTAGTCTGAGTTAGATTGCATGAAAGACCTATGGGATGCCCAAGTCTGGTCTGGCTGGACTTTGTTTTTCCTCATGGCTATGGGTTTTATTTAGGGAACTGAAAGACCTCTGGGATGTTTCAAGGTCCGGTGAGTACCTGAGTTGAGAAATTGCCTGTCGGACATATTTTACACTGTATGACAGACAGGAAAGGAAAACTCTGAAAGTTTGAGGTTTGAACCTGATCTCAAGGGATATCAGTATTGTGTTTTGCCTCTGAGTAAGCAAAAATGAGTTGTGTACAAATACGACAAAATGTGGTATGTAAAATACACTTATAGACGTTTATCTGAAGAACTTGGGGCACCTTTCTGAAAGTTCTGTGCATGGTTTACTTAGATACAGATCTTAAAAGGAGGGCTACCATAAACAGCCTAGTAGTATTCATGGTAGTGAATGTAAACTTAGGAAGCTGAGAGCTACTTGGACAAATCTTAAAAGAAATTGGACATTACTGGAAACTACCATCAGGAAACTACCTATTCACACATAATGTCACAGTGGTGTCTCTTATATTCTTTAGTTCCTATTTTAAACAGAACTTCTTTAAATTACAGTGTCTTTTTTTAGTTTTAAGAAAAATACACCCTTATAGGATAATTAAAATTTTAAATAGGTTTATTTTATTTAAACTCAATGATCATTTACTTAAGCACCAAAAAAATCCCAGTCCCCTTGCTTAGAGGCAGGGATAAAAAAAGAAAGGAGGGGAAAGAAAATAAAATTCAAGTTCTTAAGGTACAGTCAAGAATGTTGTATAGGATAAAAAAATAAGTAAACAAAATTAAGTGAGCTTGTTAATATCGTGTCAAATTAAAATGTATCTTTTCAAAACTGTGATGACTTTTAGTTTGTTTTAATAAGCATCATAAATCTTCAATAAGAAGATAGAGAATTAGGCCAGACATTATCCCTATGTGTTACATATTGAGTCCAAACATAGTTTATCTTTTTTATTTCCTGCTACAGTTTTTTTTTTTAATTTTAATTTTATGTATGTGTTCTGCATCTTCAAGAAAGGGATAGTCTATATAGCACCTGTATGCAAATGAGGAAGAAGTCCCCTGGCAGCTTAGCCTTACAGGAGAATCCTGGTGACAGAGGCCTTGTCTCTTCACATTCTTGTACCCATGCTCCAACCTACACCCGCACATGTCAGGAATTTGGTTTGGTCTGACATTTACACCATTAGTAGTAGAAATAATCCAAAATTTTCTCATCCTAAATTGAAGGAAAGTTATTGGATTTGATATTAGCCAAGTATAAGAATCAAGAACCATGAAGTGACAGATTGGAAAAGAAAGGACCTGAGGACATAGTCCATCTGATGCATGTCAGAACGGACTCATTTGTCCATTCCATTAGAAAAGGTTTCCATGTGTGTCAAGGGAGTTTGTGGCCTCATGAAAATCTGTGAATTTATGAGAAGGAGGTGTCTCTCCTCTACTGCTTTCAGATCTCTTCAAGGGGCCTGTTACCTCTTGCTTGTCCTTACTCTTTAATCTATCATTATGTATATGCATTGTGAATTATTTATTTTAAGTGGAACACTTTTGCACTGGATAGCCTGTTTTGTATACCTGTACTGTGTAGTTCTGAATATAATATAGTATTTCATAAATTCATTTGACTGTAAAATTATCTAGTACATGCAGAGAAGAGATTGGTCATTGTCAGAGGCAGGAAGTAAGGGTGGATGAAATGGGTGAAGATGGTAAAAAGGTACAAACTTCCAATTATAAAATATATAAGTCATAGGGATATAATATGCAATAAGGTGACTGTATTTAATATTACTACATGATATATTTGAATTTCTAGAAGAGTAGGTCTTGAAAGTTTTCAAGAAAAAAATTGTATCTGTGTATGGTGATGGATATTAACTAGACTTGTTTCCATGATCATTTTGCAGTACATACAAATATCAGATAATATGTTGTACACCTGAAACTACTATAATATTATATGTCAATTATAGCTCAATTTCAAAAATTATCCTCCTTCCAGGAACATTTTGGAAGACTTTTCTGTAGAGATCAGTAAATATTGAAAATATTAAATTATATTAAACAAGTATATTATTAAATTCACTTAATTTTAAAAAAACTTGACTTCATCATAAAATGCTAATTAAATCAGTACAAGTTATATCTTAAAAACTATATCTATACTCATGTCTGTATATATTGAGCACACAATTTCTATTTATTTATTTATTTTGCTTTTTTTAAATTTTTTTCCACTGTACAGCAAAGGATCAAGTTATATACATTATATTTTTCCCCCCCACCCTTTGTTCTGTTGCAACATGAGTATCTAGACATAGTTCTCAGTGCTACTCAGCAGGATCTCCTTGTAAATCTATTCTAAGTTGTGTCTGATAACCCCAAGCTCCTGATCCCTCCCACTCCCTCCCCCTCCCATCAGGCAACCACAAGTCTCTTCTCCAAGTCCATGATTTTCTTTTCTGAGGAGATGTTCATTTGTGCTGGATATTAGATTCCAGTTATAAGTGATATCATATGGTATTTGTCTTTGTCTTTCTTGCTCATTTCACTCAGGATGAGAGTCTCTAGTCCCATCCATGTTGCTGCAAATGGCATTATGTCATTCTTTTTTATGGCTGAGCAGTATTCCATTGTGTATATATACCACTTCTTCCTAATCCAGTCATCTGTTGATGGACATTTGGGTTGTTTCCATGTCCTGGCTATTGTGAATAGTGCTGCAATGAACATGCGGGTGCATGTGTCTCTTTTAAGGAGAGTTTTGTCCGGATAGATGCCCAAGAGTGGGATTGCGGGGTCATATGGAAGTTCTATGTATAGATTTCTAAGGTATCTCCAAACTGTTCTCCATAGTGGCTGTACCAGTTTACATTCCCACCAACAGTGCAGGAGGGTTCCCTTTTCTCCACACCCCCTCCAGCACTTGTTATTTGTGGACTTCTTAATGATGGCCATTGTGACTGGTGTGAGGTGGTATCTCATGGTTGTTTTGATTTGCATTTCTCTTATGATCAGGGATGTGGAGCATTTTCTCATGTGTTTGCTGGCCATCTGTATATCTTCCTTGGAGAAATGTCTCTTCAGGTCTTTTGCCCATTTTTCCATTGGGTTGTTGGCTTTTTTGCTGTTGGGTTGTAAAAGTTGCTTATATATTCTAGAGATTAAGCACCACTGCTATTCAACATAGCTTTGGAAGTCCTAGCCACAGCAATTGGACTAACAAAAGAAATAAAAGGCATCCATATAGGAAGAGAAGAGATCAAACTGTCACTGTATGCAGATGACATGATACTATACATAGAAAACCCTAAGGACTCAACCCCAAAACTACTTGAACTGATTAATAAATTCAGCAAAGTAGCGGGATATAAAATTAACATTCAGAAGTCAGTCGCATTTCTGTATACCAGCAATGAAATATTAGAAAAGGAATACAAAAATACGATACCTTTTAAAATTGCACTTCACAAAATCAAATACCTCGGAATACACCTGACCAAGGAGGTAAAGGACCTATATGCCGAGAACTGTAAAACTTTAATCAAAGAAGATGTAAAGAAATGGAAAGATATTCCATGTTCCTGTATTGGAAAAATCAATATTGGAAAAATGGCCATACTACCCAAAGCAATCTACAGATTCAATGCAATTCCTATCAAATTACCCATGACATTTTTCACAGAACTAGAACAAACAATCCAAAAATTTATGTTTATTTTTTCCATTTTTTTTATTACTCAAATAAATTGATCACATCTGTAGTTGTATAATGATTACAACAATCTGATTTCGCAGGATTTCCATCCCACAGCCCAGGCACATTCCCCCACCCCCCAAACTGTCTCCTCTGGAGACCATAAGTTTTTCAATGTCTGTGAGTCAGCATCTGTTCTGCAAAGAAGTTCAGTCTGTCCTTTTTTCAGATTCCACATGTCAGTGGAAGCATTTGATGTTGGTGTCTCATTGTATGGCTGACTTCACTTAGCATGATAGTTTCTAGGTCCATCCATGTTGCTAAAAATGCTGGTATTTCGTTCTTTTTAATGGATGAGTAATATTCCATTGTGTATATGTACCACCTCTTCTTGATCCACTCCTCTGTCAATGGACATTTAGGTTGTTTCCATGTTTTGGCTATTGTAAATAGTGCTGCAATGAACATTGGAGTACATGTGTCTTTGTGAGTCGTAGTTTCTCTGGATAGATGCCCAGGAATGGGATTGCTGGATCAAATGGTAGTTCTATGTTTAGTTTTCTGAGGAATCTCCATACTGCTTTCCACAGTGGTTTCACCAATTTACAATCCCACTGACAGTGTACTAGTGTTCCTTTTTCTCCACACCCTCTCCAGCACTTCTTGTTTGTAGACTTTTGGATGATGGCCATTCTGGCTGGTGTAAGGTGGTACCTCATCATGGTTTTGATTTGCATTTCTCTGATAATGAGTGATGTTGAACATCTTTTCATGTGTTTTTTGGCCATCTGTATGTCTTCTTTGGAGAATTGTCTGTTTAGATCTTCTGCCCATTTTTTGATAGGCTTGTTAAAATGGACAAAAGATTTGGACAGGAACTTCACCAAAGAAGATAGATGAGATGTAAATAAGGAAATTTTAAAAATGTTCATTGTTATTAGTTATTTCATCATTATGGAAATCCAAATTAATGAATACACAATAAATTACACAAAATAATGAATACACAATATATTAGAATGGCTAAAATTTAAAAGGAATAATGCAAGACAGTAGAAACACTCAAGCATTAATGGGAATGCAAAATGATATTGTTTTTCTGAACTATGGTGTGGAAATTGATTTTAAACTTAAAAAATACTTACTGAATCACCTGGGTTAGCATTTATTCTAAGTATTAATGCTAAAGAAATGAAGATAAGTTCATAGAAAACCTAAATATAAATGTGTTAAAGTGGCATTATTGATAATTGACAAGACCTGGAAACAGTCTCAATGTTCATTAACAGGTAAATGGTTAAACAGTGTTATATCATTCAATCAGGTTATTGGCTAGCCACAATGAGAAAAATTCTCAAAGGCAGTATACTAGGTGCAAGAATCCAGACTCAAAAGGTGATATCATCTATGATTTACTTGACATTCTAGAAAAGACACAAATGTAGGAGCAGCATGACAGAATTATTTGGGATATTTGAAATGTCTGTTAATTGTCTGTGGTTGTGGTTGTTAGAAACTATTCATATATAAAAATATAAATACCTATTCACCAAAAGGTGCTTTTCTTAGTATGTTTATTAATAATAATAGTAACCAGTAATAATAGTAACACCAAGATGGAGCTAAAGCAATATCACTGGAGATTATTTTTAATAATTAAATGTATTACTCTTCTTTGTTAAATGTCTTTTATAAAACAAATTTTTCAATATGGTTAATATGCTAATTATTCTTTTAGAAAAGGATACCAACCTAGAAAAAACTTTATCTTTTAAAAATGTGGTTGCAAACTAAGAGTGCATTCCTTGCCCTATTGTGTTTTGAAATTCTAAGTTTTATGCTTCTTCAGAGAATAAAATTATTTGCTACCAATACTGTAGAAAAATAATTTGAAAACTCATAGTAGTGGGTGAGACAGCAGGTAATAGAAGTCTTCTTCATGTAATGGTGGCCAAATCAATATGGAGTTGAGGTCATCACAGTCAGTAATAGGAGCTGATTCAGAAAGACAGCTACTTACCACCATAGGTTGAAATCAGACAGCTGTGTTATGATTCTAGGGATGGCCGAGTAATTTATAGCAGTTATATTCACACCTTTAAATGAGAAAAGTGAACTCCACAACCTGAGATTTAGAGCAGTGGGCGGGGGGAATTGCAGTACTGCAACTCTTGACTTAAAAGGAAAAGGAAAAACAGGAAAAACGGTAGTATATATTTTAAATACATCTTTCAACTTACCTAAAACTGTTATAATTAAGAAGAATGAATTAATGTTCAACCTAACATGTTTATTCTGCATTTCTTCATGGAAAGCTGCTTTAAAATAGTTTACTAATGTATCAAAAATACTCAAGACATAATTAAATGATTGTTTCTTTTATATTTCATTCTTTCAAGTTCAGGAAATTTAAATAATGTTAATATTTTTAATATTTTAAATTGGTTAATTAAAAAAAGTACCCTACTTGGAGTTCCCTCATGGTTCAGTGGGTTAAGTATCACACAGCGTTGTCATTGCTGTGGCTCTGGTTGGAGCTGTGGTGCAGGTTCGATCTTTTGTCCAGGAATTTCCACATGCCAGAGGTATGGAAAAAAGAAATTGCCCTACTTAATTTTCTTCCCTTCTTGCATGACAATATCTTGGAGCTTTGGTTACTTTTAGGTCCCTAGTATTACTTCACCATCTCCATTTGAATATATCCTTTTTTACCAAATTTTGAAAGAATATTTATCATGAATTTTTCTCCTCATCCCCATCAAATTTTAAATACCATTCTTAGAAAACACAAAGTATTGCTTTCAATAAAATTCTAATTATTTATACTTAGAAAGCACTTTTTGCTATATTTAGAGTTGAATGTTATAGTATCCTAAGAAAATTGCTATCATAGGGATTCTGAAGTAAGCTAGACTAGAGGAAGTTATTGTTTATTTCTTTCCTTTTTTTGAAGGAAGATGGGCACCAACAGCAATGATACTGGGAAGGAAAAATCTCAGATTTATGAGATTGAGTAGGTAAAATACATAAAATGTTTGATTAAATAGTTGTTGAGGATGATTAAGAAGAATGAGTCAGGATGACTGCTATGTTTCAAGTTTGATTGACCTAGAAGACAATGCTGTCATTCAACAATCAATAAAATGCAGGAGGTACAGTCTGGGGGGAGAGAATGAGGTTACATTTGGATGAGAAGTAAATTTTACTCTTGTGAACTATGCATTGTTTGCATTTGTTACATTATTTCCAAAGAAAGGTTATTAATATGCATCATCTAGCATTTTGTGCTGTGAGTCCAAATCCACTCAAAGTCAGAGCTGAAAAAAATTGGTACTTAAACTCAACATCTTGTGATTTAGTTTCTGCCTGTAGAATACTGCTGTCACCAAAATATCACAAGGGAAATGACATCTTATTCTTCATGAGAAAATTAAAAATTTATCTTAAGAATAAAATTTCAAGCTAGTTAATTTCTTAGCCAGCCACAATGATACAAGATAGATGACTGATACTTGTATTTTCTTCAATATGTTAACCAAAGCTCCAAATATGGAACAAAATGAGTTCTTAAATTTAACACATTTTGCCATAAAATTTGATCTTTACAGGCTTCTATTTTATCTCTATATAATAATTTATAAATATATTTAATATAAACTGGAATATTATAAAATCGTATAAATTCATTAGCTTTAAGAAAATGATGCAAATGAGGGTGTGTGTGTTCTGTAGTCCTGAATGTTTATTTTCTCTCACCTTTTTTTCTTCCTTTCTTTCCTTTCTTTTCTTCTTTTTAGGGCTGCACCTGTGGCTTATGGAAATTACTTGGCTAGAGGTCGAATCAGAACTGCAGCTGCCAGCCACAGCTACAGCCACAGCAATGCAGGATCCAAGCCGTGTTTGTGACCTACACCACAGCTCACAGCAACAATGGATCCTTAACCCACTGAGTGAGAACAGGGATTCTAATCAGATCCATAACCCACTGAGCCACAACTGGAACTCTTGTTTCTATATTTCAAATCCCATCCACCTACAGAATATGTTTCACCAATCAAAATGAAAGTTTAGCCCATTATTCATAATTAGATTTAAATAATTTTTACTTATGTCAGAGTTCATTGTAACCAGCATGTTTTGTTTGCTGGTTTTAATGCACAAACCTTGACAAATTCTACCTCGTTTTTAATATCAACTAGTAATTGCTCATACATTAATATAAAAACAGTCCACAAAGAAGAAAATATTTGCAAAATATATAAGTGATAAAGGACTGCTATGCAAAACATAAAAAGAAATCTAAATGATATGAAATCAAACCAGGCTGTTTAAAAGTGGGCCAAAGACTTTGAGACACCTCATAAAAAATGTATAGATGCAAATAAGCATATGAAAAGATGTTCCACATCATCTTGTCTTCAGGGAAATGCAAATGAAAACAGCAATGAGGTACCATTTAACTCCCATTAGAGTAGCCAAAATCCAGAATACTAACAACACTGAATGCTGGCAGGGATATGGGGCAACAGGAACTCTCATTTATTGCTGGTAGGAATGCAGAATAGCACAGCCACTTTAGAAACATAATGTTTGCTATAATCCAACAATCGCATTCCTTGATACTTGCCCAAAGGAGTTGAAAACTCATGTCCACACAAAAATCTACATTCAGACAAATGTACCACTCTGATGGGCAGTATTAATGATGAAGAGGCTCTGCATGTTTGGGTACACAGAATGTATTGGAAATCTCTGTACCTTCCTCTCAATTTTACTATTAACTTAAAACTTCTCTAAATAATACAGTATTAAAGAAAGGTGACCTTACCTACAGAAGAGTAGAATGAAATTGAAAAATATTAAAAAATAAGTATAAGAGTTCCCATTGTGTCACAGTTGAAACGAATCAGACTAGTAACTATGAGGTTATGAGTTTGATTCCTGGCCTAACTCAGTGGGTTAAGGATCTGGCATTGCCATCAGCTGTGGTGTAGGTTGCAGATGTGGCTCGGATCCTGTGATGCTCTGGCTGTGGCATAGGCTGGCAGATGTAGCTCCTATTCGATCACACTTGGAGTGTGACCTAAAAACAAACAAAAAAATTAAAATTAAAAAAAGGCGTGGATCATGAGCTTATAATTTATTCTCTTTAGACACCCAAAATATATTAATTGCAAATAAATAAACGTTAGAATAGAATACTATCCCCATACTCATATATACTCATCCTTAAAACATTTATTGTTTGAGGAGTTCCCGTCATGGCTAAGTGGTTAATGAATCTGACTAGCATCCATGAGGACACAGGTTCGATCCCTGGCCTTGCTCAGTGGGTTAAGGATCCTACGTTGCTATGGCTGTGGTGTAGGCCAGTAGCTGTAGCTCTGATTTGACTCCTAGCCTGAGAACCTCCATTTGCCATGTGTGTGGCTCTAAAAAGCAAAAAAAAAAAAAAAAAAAAAAAAAAAAGTATTGTTTGAATACACTTTCATAAATTATCATATTGTATTTATTAAATATATACTTTAGTTTTAATTTAATTTAGCCATAGCCATACATAAATTTTACATATTTTCCCCATTACACTGTATGATCATTATTATCTCACACATATATTTTATTTCCATTTTTTTCTTAGAGAAGTTTTCTATGAATAAATGACACATTAAAATTACATGCACTTTGAAAATTTATAATTTTTTTATTTAAATATAGATGATGTACAATATTGTATTTTACAGTTGTGAATATACATTTATATTTATTATAAAATATTTTCTATATTCCTCGTGTTGTACAGTATATCCTTGTGCCTTATTTTATACCTAATAATGGGTACTTCATTATCCCCTACCACTATACTGCCCCTACGCCCTGATGTTCCCCTACTGGTAACTACTAATTTTTTTTCTATATCTATGAGTCTGCTCCTTTTTTGCTATATTCACTAATTTGCTGTATTTTTTAATTTAGATTCCACATCTTAGTGATATCATATAGTGTTTGTTTTTCTCTGTCTGAATATTTCACTGAGCACAATGCTCTCCCTTGTTGTTGCAAATGGTAAAATTTTATTTTTTATGGATGAGTAGTATTCCATTCCGTTGTGTCTGTGTGTGCGTGTGTGTGTATACACCAACCACATCTTTATATCTATCTCTTGATGGACACTTAGGTTGCTTCCATATATTGGCTATTATAAATAATGCTATTATAAACATTGGGTGTATGTACTTTTGTAACCTGCCTTCACTGATCAAGATCAAGCTTTAATTGTTCTTGCAAATTGAATGTGGCTTCATGTAGTTTAGACAGTATATCACAAGTTTCCTTTAATGTAGCTTATGTAATGTATCACAAGATTACTTTAATCACACCCTATATCTAGAACACCAATGAGATATGGGTCACTATAGTAATGGGTGCCTAAGTTGTTTTCAAGATCTTGGAACTAGTTCTTACCCACAGCTCAAACTGGTCAAGACTACCAACAATTCAACCAGGCCTGCCTGAGTGCAGGATGGACAGATAGACATCAGTGGGCCAAAAACCCCATGCTCAGATCATGTTAATACTACCATTTTCTGAACTTGAGTCCCATGAGGAAGCATTTAACTCTGATAAGCCTGAGCAGAACAGTGTTCATCCTTGCCTTTACCTGCCTTCAGTCACCTTCCCCCATACCTCTGACCACCACATACATGTACCCATAAATATCCCGAGCCCCTATCCTTTTGGGATGTGGATTTGAGGCATGTTCTCCCATCTCCTCCCGTGGCTGCCTCGTAAATAAACCCTTTCTCTGACACAAGTATTTGACTTTCTGTACATTGCCTAAACAAACCCAGTTTGATAATATAAATAGGTATTCATCAGTTAACATTTTTAAAATGATTATCTCTATTTCTTTTTGAGACAATTTCCTAGTAAACTCTAAGACAGTCGAAGGTGAATTGTACCATCAAGTCTCCTCCCAAACTCTTCACAGACTAAGGAGCTGCTGTTTTTCCTCCACTCAGGGGCATCTAAGAGGACTGGAAAGTGGCAGCAACTCCAGCCACTTTTTCTTGTCACTTCTGGCTTTTCCTCAAAGCTGAACTATGCCTCATTTCTTCCCCAATGGGAACTGTCCATCCTAAGCTGATTGTTAGGGCAGAATCAGTCAAAAGAGGAGGGTTAGAGCCTGCATGCAGGTGCCCTTTGGAGAAGTCAACTACCTTCCCACTCCTCCAGTCACAGGATCCCAGATGCCCTCTTGGAGATGTGACACATCTCTCTTCTTGTACTTCTTGGTAGTGTCACAGGGTTGTTAGGACCCACCCTCCATTACACTATTTCTCTTTTTCTCATATTCCAAAAGGAGTTCCCAAAAGGAAGGGCTATGTTTGTTCTAGCTATTTATTGTTCTATCCTAAGGTCCTGAACCCAGGACAGTAAGTTCAAGCTCAGAAAGAGGCTCAAGTGCTAGCCTTGCCCAGGAATATCTCAGACCCGTGACTGGGAAGGGAGTTGGTGGAGGGAGATCTAAATGTCCATCAGGCAGCAGAGCTGACATGCAGGAGAACCAAGATTGCTTCCTATGTAAATCCCTCCCACATACAGAAATACATATGCTCCTCTCTCCCATCTCCCAGACGTGTATGGGCCCAAGCATTGATGATGGAGCAGGCATTGCAGGGACCTTACATTTTTCCTCTTCTGCACTGAAACGAATTCAGCTTAGAAAATAAGATATTTCTACTTTTCCTAAATTTGTAGAGAAACAAGTGCCATGATACAGAGGACAGCCTCCCTCCTGTTTGCTTTTGAAGCATTTCTTCAAACACCAAAGATCCTCTGGAGGACGACAAGATGGACAAAAGGGCAGGAGTGTAGAGAGGTCCTGCTTCATGAATTTATGGGTGTTTAGAACTTTAGAGTGTCTGAGAATTTACCTACTTTTCAGTTAACAAGTTAGCTTGCAAAACTATTATAGATACTTGCATAACACAGGAAACCCCTGGGTCAGAGACAAAATAATGTATTACTTACAGCACCGCAGGCAGCCTTAGCTTGATGTTCCAGTAGGTTTCTATTGCCCTCACCAGGGCAATGCAGGGCACATCTAGGGGTGACGTGTTTGTGTTACATCTGAGAACCTATGAGTTTAGAAAAATCCCATGTTTTATAAGAAGTCTTAGAGTAAATATGTCTGGCATTTGCCTCAGAGGGAGACATATTATCCTGGTCAGGAAACATCAGTCTTCTTCTCCCAGAGGAGACACTCCTTTTATCTTTCAAGGTTCTTTGTGTTATAAACATCCTTGAAATGATAGTCTAGGACAGAAACTATCACAAGCTGAGTAGAAACACTGGAAAACCACTGTCCTCCACAGACATACCTCATAGCATGTTCTGTTTGGCAAGGAACTATCCTTATATTTTAATTTGTTTTTGTTTTGTTTGGAGGACCAATTTATTTATATCTTGCACATATTATAGGAATAATTTGTGTTTTTTCATCTTTTTAAAGATTCATTTATAGCCCATTACCTTAATATGGAAATTAAATGTCAGAGGAGTGCCTCAAAAATATCACACTTGAAAAACAAGGGGAGGTGATTGTATCATTCAGGGTTGGTATAGGCATTGGGCTTATGTATCACTTAGTAAATATGGGAGAAGTTTAAAGATTCTCCTTTCTATTGCTGCTTCTCTAAGTAAGCCCTCAGTAAATTTATATTAATCAAGTACTTCTGCCTTTACATTTAATGTTTGTTTTCTATTAGTTTTCAGTGCTGTGATAATTTATAATGTTTAATGTTTAATAAGCATTTAGATAGGAGGTCGAGAAGTTGCAATGACACCTGCTAGTCAAGTAAAAGTTTGAATTAGAATAGTATTTTGTATTCCCTTCTCTTCAGAATGTATGGAAATGAAAATCATGTATGCCTGGTCAGGAAAAACAGGTAACTGCTTCCTTAACTAATATTTTTCTCATATAATCTATAATCTCTGTTTACATCCTTTCAGTTTTTTTCTCTTTCTACATTTTTTCTTATTTTCCACCCTCAACATATTTGTATGCATCTTGGCAATCTTTTTTTTTTTTCTGATTTAACGACCCTTAAGTTTCTTGGATTAATAAATCAACAGTGATTTTACTTAAGGCTTGTTATTTTCATTTCAGAATCATATATTTACTTCAGATTCGATCTAACAGGCATATGTGAATCTTCTAACATCTCGAGGCATATTTTTCTCTCCTTTGGCCTTGGCGATCTTTAGTATTTTAAATAGCTTGCTGTTACTTTCAGTTGCTTTCTGCTAAGTTAACCATGCTACTTCCAACACTTAGCTTATAATTCCCTTTTGTACCTTTTTTCCAACCTGTTCCTAATGAATATTTAAGATTTAATTTCCATATCACTGACACTTTTCTACACTCTGCATTTGTTATAATCATACATCCAATGTATAATTTGATATATTTCGTATCTTCCAGAAGACCCCACAAAACCCTGAAATTAATCAAATGTCAATCATGCTTTATGATAGAGCCACTGTAAATGTGGTATGGGACATGTAATACAAAAAAAATCTTAAGGAAAAGTTAATTACTAACAATGTAGCAAGAGATAGTCTTCCAAAGGTCCTGCACATTACTAGTATGCTGAGAACAGAAGCAGTGGACTGGTCACTTTTTCTTTCTTTCTTTTTTGGCCATACTCCCAGCATATGGAAGTTCCTTGGCCAGGGATTGAACCTGTGCCACAGCAGCGACCTGAGGTGCTGCAGAGACAATGCCAGATCCTTAACCCGCTGAACTACAAGAGAACTCTTGGTCACTCTTTAAATGGGCCATTTCTCAGAGAAGATGCTTGCAGTCTTGATGTTATACCACCCCTCCAGAGAAAGAACAGGTTTACAACAAAGGTAGTGGATGACTTTAGCTCAGTGTTTTCTCTCCTATAGTGTTATCAGATGAATCAGATCCCAGAACTTGCCACTTAGAAAAATCAATACTGAGAGAAAGAAAAGGTGCAGAGTTCCTGTTGTGGCTCAGCAGGTTAAGAACCCAACTAGTGTCTGTGAGGATAAGGGTTCAATCCCTAGCCTCGCTTAGTGGGTTAAGGATCCAGTGTTATCCTGGGCTGTAGTGTAGGTCGCAGATGTGGCTCTGATTCAACTCCTAACCTAGGAATTCCCATATGCTGCAGATGTGGCCCTAATTTTAACAAAAAAAAAAAAAAGAAAGGAAAGGTGCCTTTAATCAGAATGCTGGGGAGATGGTAGCCTCAAATATCTCCCCAAAAACACCTCCGAAGAATCTGTTCAGCCCTGAAAGTTATAGAGGGAAGAAGGGAAATTATGTCAGTTCATCACTGAGATAGGGGGTCAGAGTCATTGCCATCCCCCAGTGTGCAGGCTTGTTGACTCCTTATAACCTTCCTCTAGATGCTGTCTTGTTCGCACAGTTTGGTCACACAGTTTGTTTGCAAGATTACTGAAGGAGAAGTTAGGGAAAAGATCTGGTTATCGTACATTACTTATTTTTTATTTCAACTTCTTTGATCTACAGAAAGAACAAGTTAGGCAAGGTATGGTGTGAATAAAAGAATTGAAAGATGTGCTTGGACCAGAGATGAGTAGACCATGGGGGTGCCTGTTTAAAAAAATATATAGTAATAATATAGCTTTGCTAAAGTGACAAGGAAAGGGGGTTTCTACTATGGGCAGTTTCCTTCAAAGAACTGCTTACAATAGCATAACGCTCTGTGTGCGTAGTCCTCCACCTCAGCCCACCTGTGCTGACTCTCAGGGGTTGAGGGACACGGGGAAAGAGCACTAACAAGAAACTCTTGCTACAACTTTTGTGTCTAGTAGTAAAGTTACTTGTCTTTGATCCAGGTGTGTTGTGTATTATGTCAACATCCATAATTTATTTTATTTTATTGGGATATAGTTGATATACAATATTGTATTCGTGTCATGTTTACAGCAAAGTGGTTATACAGATATCCATTCTCCATACCCCCACCCCCGTAGGTAATTACAGAACATTGAGGAAACCTCCCTGCCCTGTCCTTGAGAGTTATCTATTTTGTATACAGTAAAGTGTGTATGTTAAGTCTATCCTCCCAGTTTATCCCTCCTCCCCACAGTTTCCCCTTTGGTAATCCTAAATTTAATTTTGAAATCTTTGAGTTTATTTATGTTTTATAAATTAGGTTCTTTTGTATCATTTTTATTAGATTCCACATATGTGATATCATATGATATTTGTCTTTGGCTTACTTTACCTAATGTGATAATCTCTACGTCCATCTATGCTGCTGTGAATGATATTATTTCATTCTTTTTTACGTCTAAGTAATATCCCATTGTATATTTGTACCACTTCTTTATCCATTCCTCTGCCGAGGAACCTTTAAGTTGTATCTATGTCTTGGCCTTTGTAAACGGTGCTGCAAACAACATTGGAGTGCATGTATCTTTCTGAATTATGGTTTTCTCCAGATATATGCCCTGGGTTGGGATTGCTGAATCATATGGTATTTCTATATTCAGTTTTTTTAAGGAAACTCCATACTGTTCTCCATAGTAATTGTACAAATTTATTTCCCACCAACAGTATAGAAGTGTTCCTGCATCCATAAATATTAACCAACTGTTTTTTTAGCTTGTAACTAGGGTAAAATCTCAGACCTTTCACAATTCTGTATAATACTGTATACTCTCTGTTATCAAAAATAATTGAGAGCTAAATATTTATACTTGCATAAATATTTATAGCTAGTTCAGTTTAATGAAGTATATAGTTTGTTTAGTACTTATTTATTTAATGAAGTATATGTTTATTGAAACCAAAGAATAATCTTTATTAGTTTTTACTGATCCAGAATTGGAATAGGAAAAAACTTTAACTGGCTGTTACAGATACAATTAGAAATTACTGAATGTAGTAAAAATGCAATTGTACAAAAAGTTCAGTTTTGTGAAATTATGTTAACATGTGTCTGTCGCCGGTTGTAAGCATGGCCTCAATTCCTTCTTTAAATGTTAAAAAGTACTTAATTAGTAAAGGAAATGTCTGAATTCAGAATTATACAAGGCTTCTGCAGATGGTGAAAATCATGAATTGAAATGATAACCAACAGTTTGGGTAAAAATGGTTATTTTTATTGTTCTAATGAGTAAAATCATTATACTTTTATATAATAGTATCTTTTTCAATATGCATAATCATTTTCCCTAGACAATGGTACTAAAATATTAAGCAAGTGAATCTTTTATTTTCCGTAAATTTTTTGAATATCAGTAGATGAAAGAATAGGATATTCAAGTTTTCAGACTTCTAGAGCTTAGTTAGGAGCTTCCATAAGAGACAAATTAGTTTTATAGTTATTTATTTTTAATAAAACAATACTATCCTCTGGAGTGGCATATGATTTTTAAAATTTTAATAATAATTATTCATTTAAAAAATAAATAGTACAAAAGAGAACTTTAAGATGACTCATTATTCCTTATATCATTCTGAATATTACAAATAGGCACATATTTAATGAATGCAAAAAGTCAGCCAACCCATTAAGATATGAAATAAAAATAAATGTTACTCCACAGCTTTTTAACCTTATTAAATATATTACTGAAAACATTTTCTTATCCTTCCATAAAAATATTTTTAGCTACTTATATTATTTTTATAATATAGTTCCCATGCCTGCACCAAATTTGTACAACCTTATTTTTTTAACATACTCAGAGTAATTTGTTGTATGAATGTAAAACAATTTAATTATCAGTTGTGTATTAATTATCATTTGTAGGTTTTAGCCCCCACTCACATCTCAATACACATCATATAAACAGTGCATATTATCTTACCTATGTATTGATGTAATTTTTAAAATATACTGGTGGCTTAATTTTTAGTAGTGAAGTTGTTGGATAGAGACTATATGTTTATCATGAAAAGGTGAACAATTTGTATTCCCATTCACAAAGGAAGTTCCTATTTTAGAAGAATATGATAGAAAATTCTTGTTAACAAATTTCTATACATCCTCTACTTCTTATAATATTAGAACTTATTTAGCTCATTAATCAGTCTGTTAATACACTGAAAAGACCAACAAATACAAAAGATTTTTAAATACATAACAGTAAGTAACTGGTATTGGAAAATTAAAGCAGCTAGAACATTTTGTGAAATCTGTGTGATCAGCTTCTTGGTAGCTAGAACATTTTATAGGAGTAAAAAATACAAATTGGTGTGATCTAGGTCCTATTAACAGTGCTATTGTTGATGAAATCCTATGATAAAACGTATGGAAATCTGGAGTTCCCTGGTAGCTCATCAAGTTAAGGATCCAGCATTGTCATTGCTGTGGATGAGGTTGCTGCTGTGGCACGGGTTCAGTTTCTGGCCTCAGAACTTCCACATGCCACAGGTGTGGCTAAAAAACAGAATATAGGGAAATTAAATCCAAAATATGGCAAATACATTAACATAATTTTATGCAAATAATTATTTTACGATATAGCATTCTGATTTTTTTTCTTTTTTTTCTTTTCTTTTTTTTTTTTTTTTTGTTATGTCCATAGTATGTGGAAGTTCCCAGGCCAGGGAATGAACCACAGCAGTTACCCAAGCCACAGCAGTGACAACACCAAATCCTTAGGCACTAGGCTATCAGGGAACTCCCAATATAGCATTCTGAATTTGCTAACTCACATGTCTCCCTATGGTTTTTACTGACAGCCACTTATTCTATTTTTATTTTCTGCCAAATAACTTAAATGCTTAGAAACAACATGTTATAACATGAAATATAGAATTTCATAAAAATATATGGTACCTTCATTAGAGTATAAATTTTAAATCTACCCTTACTACTGTTACAAAGTTATATTTGCCTTGTATTTTTCTATTCCTTTTGATGTATTACTTTGCCATTATTATATAAAAACTACTTACTTTGAATAGCAACAACCTTTTAAGTCTATGTTAATATACCAACATGATGGTTTCCTAAAATCAACCATACTAGCCCTGGGTACTACATAATATTATATCCCAGTGATAAAACCTCAAAAGTTTCACAATTATTTTATTGCTTCAAAAGATAAAACAGTACTTGCTTTTAGAACACTGTTCTGATTTTTCTAAAATTTAAGTATTTGTTATAACAGAAATTTTAGCCTTCAAAATAGAATCCTAAATAATTAAATATGCATATGTACTCTATTTGATATTCTCTTTAAATGTAGGGCAACAGAAGGGCTGCTGTAACAGAGAGTTAGACACAGAGCTTACTGATGGGTCTCAGACTGTGCCATTCTGCGTAAGACTGGGCCTGCTGTGCAAGCTCTCCTCCCTTCCACAGGCTCCACAACCAAGCTTCTAAATGGCCACATCTTTGTGCATGTGGTGAGCTCTGTGGATGCTTATACACATCTGAATACTTTTTACTCTATGCCTAAAGAAGTAATTTGAAATGAATATTTTTGCTAAATTCCCATCCCATGAAACATTAAGTAAGTGTTTGAAAGAGGCTGCACTTACTTCAAATGTATGTATAATAAAATATTTAAATCTGCTTTAAAATTCTCCAGTGATAACCAAATAGAAATTATACTAAAACAGTAATGTTGATAACAATAATATGAAATGTTATTGCTAAAATTATGTAAGGCAGAAATGAATACTTTTGAACATACTTATCAATGAATATATAATTAAATATATGGGCTGTTTTGTTTGGGAATGTGTATGTGAATGCATGTATACATAGGCACATTCAAATCCACTTAAAAGCAGTTTTAAAAAATTACTTAATCTATAAATTTTTAATACTTGTCTTTAGCTAACCTTGTCTTAGTTGTAAGTTTTCTGCTGTTGCCCATAACAATAGGCAAAAGATTCAAAGAATTATAAACATTAAAAAGTCTTGTCATAAACATAAATTCCCATAATGAGCAGTTGAATCCAAAAATGAAATATAAGTTGCATTGCTTTTAGGACTACAAACTCAGCAGCTTCTAGTTTTGCTTTCACGGTATACATAGTTTTAAAACTTTTTAAAAACAAGATCAACAGAGCTATCAGACTTGAATCACAGCGTTCCAGTACTCTGATCTTCTCTTCCTCAGCGGCAAGCATTCACTTGGTTCATCGCACAAATATGATCATTTTAGAAGTTCAGTCACATAGTATAGTGAATATAACTGGAACAACTTTCTAAGAAGTCTAAAGCTGTGTATGAATATATATTAAATCATCTCTACATTTTACAAACAGCACACAAGCATTTTCTTTTATTGATTTTTTTTTTACAATAATTGTACTAAGTTAGCAAGGATTTTAAGAGTATAGAAATTGAGACTAGGCCGAAGGGAACTAAATTTTTCTGAGGACTTTCTATTTTCTATTTTGCTTATACTTTTCTAAGCTAAGATCGCTTCGCTTATGCTATTTTTCATCTTTTTGGAATTGGTTAAGTGGTTGTTCATAGTCTTAGAGTTTTTTTTTTTTTTTAATTATACAATAGAAAGATTCTATTTCTACTGAAAAGGTAAAGTCACATGAAAATCAAACCCACCACCACATCAATATACACAAGGTATTAGTCTCTTTATATTATTTAAACATAGAACTAATATTATAGATTTGTGATAACAATAACAAAAGCAATAATCATAACCATAACAATAATTTCAGATGTTTTTATTTACTGAGCCTTTTCTATATTCCAAACACTTATCCTTCCTATCTTTTGTTTCAGAAAACTTAAGCATCTTAGAATATTGTCCTAAGGGTAGTGAAAAGTGGGGTATCTAGGGGTATGGAGTAGGGAGGTGGGGGCTGACTTTTCAGTGGAGGTATGTTAGAAAGAAATGAAAGTTTCTCATAAATGAGGAAAGAGTCAATTGGTTCTGTGCAGGGTATTTATGTGTGCTTACCTTCCTTCAGTCATTCAGGGGAGGTAAGGAATGATTTTGTGGTACTCTCTGGAAGTTTAGACTCTATACATTAAAACACTCTTTTCAAAAGGATGCCTGGCACTTCCAAGAGTGTTCTTAGCACAAAAGCAACAGAACTACCTGTGGATGGAAGACCAAAGGTGCTTTCTCCAATTATGCTATGAAAACCTTTATACTAACCAGTGGGGTGAGAAAATCCAAGGAGCCTCCCAAATAAGCAGACTGATTTCCTGTTAGCTAAATGGAGTGAAAGATTAGGATCAGATTTATTCTGATTTTTACCAGATCAGTTAATGTAGCAGCATTTCTCATTTTTCAGAGTAATATTAATTACTGATACATATATAGAACCATTTTAAAATAAAAAAGTTGTGTAGTGTATTTTATGTCCTTCAGTATCACAAAAATCAAAAGCTTTGGATGAAGGGAGGATATGTCTTCCATTCACCTATTTGTAACTGAATAAATTGATACTTGGTGTGTGAAATAATACAAAGTTATCCTCCACCCGCCTCTGATTTCATAGTTTGAAAAAGTGGCAGAACCTCACTGATCCCTTGTACTGAAAGGAAGGAATGAGAGATTATTTTTGTTTGTGTGTTTATGTGCTTTATTTTTAATTGTTTTTAGTGATGATGTCTGTGTGTTACATCTCTTATGTACTATTATAATTCTACACGATAAACACTGAGTACTTTTATATGATTTAAGCTAAGCTTTTCAGACGTGAAGATAAATAATTCATTGTTTTATCCTCACTGTATATACTTTTATAATTGAACTTCATATTTCATTAAATTTAAGTTAGGTTTATAATTATAAGTAGGCTTGTGCTCTCACCAAAAGTAGAAAGCACGTATATTCACAGAAACATAGCAGAAACACAGGGTAAGTAAAACACTAATTGATGGAATCAGATAAGGATAGTAATTCAGATTAGAAGAACACTAGTTTCTACTCAAAAGAAATAATATAAAGATAATAAAAAGTCCTAATGCTAGGTATAGAAACTTAGTATGTTACATCAAAACTGCATTGTCTTTCAGGGAAAAAAAAAAGTTTTTAAAGGAGTATAAAACCAAGGACAATAATGTTGCAAATACCTTTTTAATTGAATGAGCAGTGCTTGATCCAAGAGCTGGAAAAATCCAAAATTTAAGCTAAATAAAACCAACAGTATTAAAGGAAAATAGATACAAAACTAGATTTGTGCATTTATGATTATATTTATAATATTTTTGTTTATGTTTGAGAAGGAAACTGCTACGTTCTATTCAAAGCTGAGAGGGGCTATGATAGCTGATCAGGGACTTTTAGGAGGAAAAGAAGAACAAATTAAATAAAAGTAAAAAGAAGATAGTTTTAATTAATAAGTGTGAGAAGGCTTCGCATTTGTGTTAATACCAGCAAGAAACTAGTCTTCTTACATATTTTAAATACTAAAACTAATATTGGAGATTTGCTATAACAACAATAATCATAACCATAACAGTAATTTTCAAATCTCTTATTTATGAGCCTCTTCTGTATTCCAAACACTTACCTTCCTCTCTTTTGTTTCAGAAAACAAAACTTAAAACATACTAGGAGATTGTCTTAAGGGTAGTGAAAAGTGGAGTATTGAGGAGTGTGATAGGAAGGTGGGGGGGTGACTTTTCGATATATTGTGTTAGAATAGTGAGCCTGGCTCAACTAAAAGCAGGTTAAAGAATATATATTCTTGCCCACTAAATTTGGGATGCAAATGTGGACACCAAAATAGCATGTTTTACACAAGAGGGATTCCAATTTCTATTTAAGCTGCATTTTCTGAGTCATTCCTCTTCCTTAATCCGCTTTTAGTTTAAATAGGCTCATTTTTCACACAAGCACCAAGCCTTCTCATATCAAATTAATTAAAATCATTTTCTGGTTTATAGATTACACACCTTATTTTTGCTTTTATTTAACCTGTTAACTTCTCTTAGTAACAAGAAACACTTTCACCAGCTATCCCCTCTGTTCTAGGATTGTTTTCCAGTACATGTTGACAGTCTTGGCTCTTTAAGAAAGCAGTTAATCAACTCTGGCTCACTTGACAGACAAGGGTAGATAGAACTCTTTAACTCAAGATTCCAACCCAGTAGCCTTGAGGTGGTGTTTGGGCATCTACATTTCTTTTTTCATCTACATTGTGTTACCACTGCACACTTAGGTTAAGGAAGCACTAGTGGGTAGCAATTAATATTCTGCAAGTAGCAACTCTGCAGCAGTGTTCATTTGCAATTCAGTGGAATTTAAAGGTTCATTACTTTGTCACTTTCACAAAAGATGAGAAGGCTATACCAAATTTGAGTTAATTAACTTATTAGAGGTTATAAAATGCTATAAGGGTTTTATCATTGGCCAATCTAGTCCAGGCCTCTGACATGGAAGTGGAAAATACAAAGCATTACTGGGGAATTTTTAATTTAAAGCAGTTAGTGATTTTTTTTTTTTTTCCTTTTCTCCTTTGGGCCAGTAGTTTGTGATTTTTCACAAAGGCTGTGGGAAAAAGGGAGGACCTGCAGGGATATATGGTTGTTTTAGTGCTTTTCCTGGTTCTAAGCAGGTGAGTAGGTCCTGATTCTATAATAGGTCACCCCTTTGCCTCAGACAAAGGTTTAATCTCTGATCCAATTTTATTTATTTACTTTTTTGTCTTTTGTCCTTTTAGGGCCACACCAGTGGCATGTGGAGGTTCCCAGGCTAGGGATCTAATCGGAGCTTTAGCTGCCAGCCTACACCACAGCCACAGCAATGTGGGGTCTGAGCAACGTCTGTGACCTACACCACTGCTCACGGCAACACCAGATCCTTAACCCACTGAGCAAGGCCAGAGATCGAACTTGCAACCTCATGGTTCCTAGTCAGATTCGTTTCCACTGCACCACAACAGGAAATCCTGATCCAATTTTATAAAGCTGGCACTTTGGTCTTGATCTCAGTTTTCTCTATTATTCGCTTACTGCAAACCCTGTACTGGGTTATGACTATGAACTGTGGAACAAGACTGTCTATTTGAATATTAACTTTGACACTAGCTATGTGACCTTGATGATCACAGTGTTTATGTATTTATCTACGTGAGGACTGTGTATGTGATCTATGTATGTGTGTGTGATTTATCTGTGTATGTGGGGAACATATGATTTAATTAATCTAAAGTGATTAGAATGTTCCTTGGTGCACATTGCTGTTGCTATTATTATTGAGAAAAATACATAATTAACTGACTTTTTATAAACCCCATTAAAATAATGCTATTTTGGTAAATTTTAAAAATGGAAATGTTGAGTACAACAGAATGTTCATCAATATATTAATGCATTCTCTGGATCTAAAGAGGCAAGCTAATTGGGTTACCACATTATAATGCTTATTCTTGAAATGAAGAATGATAAAGATATGAGTTAGCCATACAATTAAAAACACAGACATATTTGTTCTAAAGTTTAAGCAGCCATAATCTCATTGATTAATAATCTTTCCAAAGTATGTATTTATCCAATAAATAACATCTATTGAATATTATGTGATAGAGCTATATACAGTAGGCATGGTTTAATCTTGAAGAATCTAGAGTGGAAATAAGCAGAAGCCTTATCAAGTGTTCTAATATGGAAAAATTAAGATTTTTATTAAAGTCCTGAATAGAAACTTCTGCCTAGATAAGGGCAGTGTCAGGATTGCTTTCCACAATGGGGAAAAAGCAAAAGAACAACAACAACAAGAAAAACAATACGGCAACAACATTAAAAGAGAAGAGGTTGATTACAATTTAGCTATGTGGTGTGTAATAAGCACATGCCTTTTGTTAGGTTGAAAGAGCTGAAAGAGATCCAGTGTGACAGGAGCAAGGACTGGGGAGGCGATAAGGTAGATGAGAAATAGAAAGTGATTAGAGAGCTTGGGCTTATCAGACACAACTTAGAATAGATTTACAAGGAGATCCTGCTAAATAGCATTGAGAACTTTGTCTAGATACTCATGTTGCAACAGAACAAAGGGTGGGGGAAAAAATCTAATTGTAATGTATACATGTAAGGATAACCTGACCCCCTTGCTGTGCAGTGGGAAAATAAAAAGATTATAAAAAAAAAAAAAAAAGAAAGTGATTAGTTAGGCATAAGACAACTATGAGATGCCTGTTCTCAGTCTTTTTCCAAGGGGACGAGAACATAAAATGGGAAACAGTCTTTTCAGCAGGTATTGCTGGGAAACCTGGACAGCTACATGCAAAGCAGTGAAACTAGAACACACCCTCACACAATGCACAAAAATAAACTCAAAATGGCTTAAAGACTTAAATATAAGACAAGACACCATCAAACTCCTGGAAGAAAACATAGGCAAAACATTCTCTGACATCAACCTTACAAATGTTTTCTCAGGTCAGTTCCCAAAGCAACAGAAACAAAAGCAAAAATAAACCAATGGGACCTAAACAAACTGACAAGCTTTTGCACAGCAAAGGAAACCAAAAAGAAAACAGAAAGACAACTTACAGAATGGTAAATTGCAACGGACAAGGGCTTAATCTCTAGAATATGCAAGCAAGTTTTACTACTCAACAGCAAAAAAGCCAACAACCCAATGGAAAAATGGGCAAAAGACCTGAAGAGACATTTCTCCAAGGAAGATATACAGATGGCCAACAAGCACACAAAACAATGCTCCACATCCCCAATTATTAAAGAAATGCAAATCAAAACTCCTGTGAGATACCACCTCACACCAGTCACAATGGCCATCATTAAGAAGTCCACAAATAGCAAGTGCTGGAGGGGGTGTGGAGAAAAGGGAACCCTCCTGCACTGTTGGTGGGAATGTAAGCTGGTACAACCACTATGGAGAACAATAAGGAAATACCTCAGAAAAGTATACCTAGAATTACCATATGACCCAGCAGTCCCACTCTTGGGCATATATCTGGACAAAACTCTACTTAAAAGAGACACATGCACCCGTGTGTTCATTGCAGCTCTATTCACAATAGCCAAGATATGGAATCAACCCAAATGTCCATCGACAGATGACTGGATTAGGAAGAAGTGGTATATATACACAATGGAATACTACTCAGCCATCAGAAAGAATGAAATAATGCCATTTGCAGCAACTTGGATGGAACTAGAGTCTCTCATCCTGAGTGAAGTCAGTCAGAAAGAGAAAGACAAATACCATATGCTATCACTTATATCTGGAATATGATATGGCACAAATGAACCTTTCCACAGAAAAGAAAATCATGAACTTGGAGAATAGACTTATGGTTGCCAAGGGGGAGGAAGTAGGGTAGATTGGGAGCTTGGGGTTGACAGATGCAAACTATTGCTTTTGGAATGGATTAGTGATGAGATCCTGCTGTGTAGCACTGGGAACTATGTCTAGTCACTTATGATGGAGCATGATAATGTGTGAAAAAAGAATATGTACATGTATGTGTAACTGGGTCACCATGCTGTACAGTAGAAAAAAATTGTGTTGGGGAAATAACTGTTAAAAAATAAAGTAGCAGTCTGCCCTCAGAGTTTTTAATCCATATCTCTCACTACCTAAAACATGTCCCCTCCTTCACACACGCACACACACATGCACATAAACACATGCACATACACACACATGCACATACACACACATGCACATACACACACATGCACATACACACATGCACATGCACACACATGCACATACACACACACAAGCTAAGGAGTAAACGTGTAAGCTTGGTGAGTCTGATGCTGAAAAATTTTTGAATCTTTCATGAGTGATACCAAGATAGAATATTGGTAGGCTAAGATAGAGTATTCATGGGATAAAATGGAATATTAATGGAATAAGATGGAATAGCATTGATGAAACAAGGAGAAAGGGCACAGTGATTACATAGAAGCAGCATGGCAAATAATATTTCCCCCTACTAGCCCTTCATCATTTTTAGCCTCCTCTTCATCATTTGAATCCAATATAGTCATATGATAACCAAAATATGTTTTGTTGCTTGTGATCAATAATTCAGAATTGTAAAATTACCCAGTAAGAGTATATCAGGTAATAAGAAAAAAAGCAACTGGTAGTTCTCTGGGGAGGACCCAACAGTTGGTGTTGGTAGAGCATTCATACTGCTTGAGAGAAGCCTTGAGGTAGGAGGGAACAAGGCAGAGTTTGCTGACTCAGACATCAAGGAAGGAGGTTTGAAAAAGAACAGTGTGTTCAACTGTGGGACTATTACCTAGTGGTTAAGTAAGATTAGGAATAAATACTAATCTTTGAATATATAGGGACCAAGAAAATATTATGACCTATGCAAGATGTAGGGATTATGGGCACAAAGTGATCTGATGAGGTTGAGGAGTAATTGGAGAAGAAAAAAAATTAGGAATCCTTGTTACTGTAACCCTATCCAGTTGTAAAATGATATTTACATTCTAATTTCCATTTTTCTAAAAAACTCTAAATCCAGCCCCACTATAGAATTTCACACATTTAATTTAAACTTATTTTATATCTCCATATTAATAAACCCAATAATGTACTTGTCTTCTTCTACCCCAAATCTGTTTTACCACAATTTTCCCCATCTTGGTTGATAAAAACTTTATAATAATTGTTGCTCAGAGAAAAACCATAGAGACATTCTTGATCCTTCTTTTTCTTTTATTCGAAACACCCAATCATCCACACATTCTTTGACCTTTAAGATTATTTCAGAATCTGACCACTTCTCATCTCCTCCCAGCTACCTCCATGCTCCTGGCAAAATACCTGTAAACATGACTTCCCGAAGCCTTCCTGCTGGCTTCTCTTATCTTACCCTTGCTACAGTGCTTAGCCTTATCCTTTAAAAATGCAATCTGATCACGTAATGTCTCTGTTCAAGACATTTCAAGTGTTTCTGTTTCATTCAAGGTAAAAGCTAAAGCCCCAGCTGGGTTCACAAAGCCCTACATTATATTCTGCGTTTTCCATGCTCATTTTTTTTTCTGGCCTCAGGATTCATTCTACTCTAAGAACTCTGGACCCTTTTGTGCTTAAGTCTAACCATAATCCTACTTTTAGCATTGATGCAAAAATGCTAAAAGTATTCTCTGCCTGGAATACTTTTCCCAAAGATATCAACACAACTAAACCTCTCACCTTAAAATATTTATTCCAACATTGTGCTTTCACAAAGCCTATCATGATTCTTTTTGCAAATTGCAACATGACTTCAGCAAACACCTAATTCCTTACCCTCTGTTGCAACTGCTACCATCTAATATACTATGTATTTATTCTATTTATTTTTGGTATCCCACTCTAGAATACAAGCTATATATTTTTGTAGTATTTTTATATAATAAGGTACTAATTACAAGTGATAGCAGTTATGGAAGCAAAGTAGTTGCTTGATATTTAATTATATTGAATATAAATATATTTTTCATGAAGTTTAACTATAAAGGAAAGAGAAAGATCAGGGAGGAAATGAAGAGGACATAGGGTTGAGAGGCTGAATTTTCTGTTTCTACTTTCTTTTGTTTTGTAGAGGAATAATAAACATGTATCACAATGCTAGGAAGGCACCTATAAAGAATAGATTAAAATGATAGAAGAGAGAAAAAGTCAAAGCATTTTTTGATATCTGTTTTTTCCTATTCTCTAACATCTTTATGCTCTATATAATTTTACACGTATAGAATAAAACCAATAATAGACTTTCTGCTTATGCATCATAATTTCTTGAGAATAAGAATTTAAGAAAATTTACTTTGGTTCTAGGTGTTGTCAACTTTTTCAGTTACAGAAATTGCATCTGTATTTTTCTAGATTTCAGTGTTTAACCCTTAGGAAGTAACATCATTTCTTTTCAAACTCTTAAGAGAAAATTATAGTTGTATTTATGTATTAAGCCTTTCAAATCAGATGATAATTCTCATATTCTACATTAATTATAAAAATAATAGTCTGCTAATTTATAACCATTAAAATATATGCTAATATTGGTAACAACTGTTCATGTTGAATTCATACCTAAACCCATAATCTCATAAGAATTTGGGAAATACTAGAAGAGGAAATATCTACTACCCACCTCACAATAAAACATTATTTTTTTCATATAGTCTAGGAGGAAAGCTTTTCTAACATATATCTGTATTGCATTAAGAGGGGAGACTAGTTTTTGTTACCAAACCAAACTTGGGTTCCATTTGCCCCCCTCGCAGCAGTCTGCTGACATCAGGCTGTGGTGAAGGAAAGTACACAGTTTATTGCAAGGTGTTCTACATGGGGCCAAACAAGGAGCACAGGCACCTCATGATCAGAAGACCTGGATGGATTTCAAGGAAGGGTTGTTTTTGTTGTTGTTGTTGTTGTTGTTTAATTTTATTGGAGTAAGTTAACTTACAAAGTTGTTTTAGTTTCAGGTATACAGCAAAGTGAATCAGTTGTATGTATAAATATATCCATTCCTTTTCAGATTCTTCTCCCATATAGGTTATTACACACTGTTGAGTAGATTTTCTACTCAACAGTGTGTAATAACAGTAGGTCCCTGTTACCCATCTATTTTATATATAGTAGTGTGTAGGGATGAGGTGAGGGAGAAGGTCGTGAGGTGCTTGATCAGCTCATGTGCTTCCTTCTGATTGGTTGGTGGTAAGGTAACATGATAATATTTCCAGAACCCCAGTCATACAGTCTTCTGCTTCCATCCAGTCTGGGTCTCTGTGCTGGTGGTCAGAATGCAGTTAATTTTTCATACCAGGTGGTGGTTTTACTATCTGCAAAGCAATTTAATATGACTAAGAATGTTATCTGTAGCTCTTTAGGAGGCACTAAAGAAGGCCCTGAACTTCGTTTTCTGACTTAACTATTATTTAGTCCGGCTTGACTGTTTTCCTTTGTTTTTGTATTTTCTCACTTCTCTGGTTGAATGTGCTCTTTGGAACTTGGAGAAGGTATGGGAGCTATAACTTTTCTTTAAACAAGATGTGGGAACAAGGTAGGGGTGAGGGTGGGGTCCGTCTCTGCGAAGGCCCCACAGGGTCTTACTTGGTTTTATTTCTAAATGTAGGGTAGTGGTTACCTAATAGATATCTTCCCTGAGAAAAATATAGTCAGATCAACAAATACCAAAATGCTCTTTCAAGATATGCATTACAGAGAATTCAGAGGCAGGATAAATATAATATATGAGCGTGTGTACATTTTCAAGTGAAATTTAAATTGTCTAATTAATATATATATACTTTGTATACAATTTCATCATTTATTTTTTATTTCTTAAAAATCATATTTAAACACTACTATATATAAAATTAATAACTAACAAGGATGTATGAATAACACAGGGAAATCTACTCAATATTCTGTAATAACCTATATGGGAAAAGAAGCTGAGAAAGAGTGGACATATGTATACATATAACTAATTCACTTTGCTGTACCCCTGAAACTAATACAATATTGTAAATCAACTCTACTCTAAAATTTAAGTAAAATAAAATAAAAAATAAAACATGCCATAAAAATTTTTAAATAAAAAACTATTTTTCTTTATAAGAAAAAATATGGTCAATGTGATTTTTATATAATAATGCCAGTTTGATTTTTAAAGCATCATCTTTTAATCTGGATTTAATGTGTTGTGTTGTAGAGAGAGTCTTGTTTGTCTCAGTCTAACTGAATGTAGGCCACTGGCCTCCTCCTATAGCACAACTTTTTCTCATAAATGATAAATCTTTATTTTTTTTTCTTATACTCAAAATAAGACTCTTTGTTTCCCCTTTCTCTTCTCCTTTCTGTAAGTAAATACTGAGCCAAAAGACAAATTCTTCTTCAATGCTAAGATTTCCTGAATCCTCAGAAGGGGTATTGTATATATAGAACACACACCCCTCAGCAAACTCACCCACCCACAAACACACATTAATTTTTACTGTTATTTTCAGTAATTAGATTCACATTTTTGGGTACCATACAAATAAAATTTACACACGCTCAGTCAGCCTTATTAAAATCTTTATCTCGTAATATTTGGTTCTACTTGATTGTGGAAAAATACTCTTTAAAAAGTTAGAATAGCATTCCACAAACTGTGTTTTTGTCTTTTTTTTTCTGGGGTGATGAACCATAGAATTTTGGTCAAATGATCTGAAATTTCTTATGGTGGATATGGTTTTTGTCATAATCAAATTTGAAATGTTAAAACATTTTATGATTTAATTAAACTAACCTACTTGAGATGATGTTGAAAACTACAACACAGTGGTATAGCTTTCACACAAAACTGTACACCAAGAAACAAATAATTTACAGCAGTGTTTTAAAACTTTTTAATGGTTCTGGCCTAAATGAATTGATTAATTCAATTAGATTTTTATACTCTGTTTTCCTTTGGAGCAATGATCTTCTCTATAGAGTGCCTTCATCTATAGAGCTCCTTTATTTTTGAATGTGAAGAGGAATTCATTTATTCGTCACTGTAACCAATGAATACTTGGGTTCTTACAGCAGTTTTTAATCCACTTCTAGTCCCTGGGGACTCAAATGAGATGTTGTGCTTGCCCTAAGAACCTACTCTGAGTTGAAAAAAAAAAAAAAAGGTAATTGAAATCAGAATGGTAGGTCTAATAATTAGACTATAAACAAATCATGGAAGGGCAGCTGTTGAGGTTGCCCCCTTTGGATCAACATATAAAGGAACTACTGGGGAGAACAAAACCCCAAGTTAACTTTAGTAAAGGTATAGAAAAATTAGAAAATTGAGGCAAAATTATCTAGGTTTATTTACCAATATAGAGGTACTATGTATGTGCAAAAGAGGAGCCCCTTCTTGCATCTTTTCTCTCTCTTTGTCTCTCTGTTCAGGCCCCCCAAATTTCCATTGTCACTGAAAAGGTCTCAAAAAGCAAGTAAGAGGAAGGTAACCCATCTGCATCTTCACTGTTTATTCAGCTTTAGAAAACCAAGCATATTTCTTGGTATATTTCTTGGAGAAGAGAGGTTCTGGATCTTTTTGCTACAATCCCCCACCTGTCTCCCCATCTCCAAAGCTTACACCCATGTTTGGAAGAAGGAAAAGAGACAGACAAGTTCCTGCTAATGGGAAGATCCAACTGGGGAGCATCCTGGCTTTAGTCCTGCCCTCCAACCCCATATCTAAATCATCTAGATACAACCCCTCAAAGATGGGGATGGAACAAAAGATCTTGTGCTGAACATTTATTTTAGAATATCATAAGAAAAACTAATTTGATATAGCACCTTTTCATGATGGGGATAAGTAACAGTAAAAAAAAAAAAATGCAAAAGATGATTGACTAATGCACACAAAATACTTCATCTCTAATTTTAATTGTTTTTATAATCTGAAATGCTTGTAAACCATTAATAATATTCATTTTTAACCAATATATTGAAAAAGTATAGCATTATATTGCTACAGATAAAATAAGTTTAGAATGAAAAAAAACATTTAAATAATAAGAATAGTTTTTATTTGTTTGTTTTTTGTCTTTCTATTGCTGCACCAGTGGCATATAGAGGTTCCCAGGCTAGGGGTTGAATTGGAGATTTAGTTCCTGGCCTGCACCACAGCCACAGCAATGTAGGATCCAAGCCATGTCTGTGACATATACCACAGCTCAACACGGATCCTTAACCCACTGAGTGAGGCCAGGTATCGAACCTGGATCCTCATGGATACTAGTCAGATTTGTTTCCACTGAGTCATGATGAGAACTCTAGAATTAGTCCATTATTTTATCAATGTTGATTGATTTTGTAAAGTGAAATATACATTTTCTGTTCATTTATAACTTTTTATTTAAATAATAAGTTTTGTTTTCTATTCTAGAACTTTCTTCTCCTTGTTTACATGGTGTTTATTGGTTCTTGCAGAAAAATATATGTTTTATTTTACAGTCACTTAATAAAATAACTGCTTATTCTCCTGATATCCTTTTTAAGCTAGATTAATTGTTAGCATGTTAACTCTTAACAACTTCTTCCCCAAGATAACATACTCAGATTCACATTCATATGTGTTGAAAACTGAAGTATGGACTGATGGAATAATAGAGACTGACTAATTCCTATGTTAAAGATAACATTAGAGAATATATTTTTTCTAAAAAAACTACCTAAGATATTTACTCAAATATTCAAGTTTTTGTTCTAGTCTTCCTTTCCATGTCCAGTGTGAATTCATGTACTTATTATAAGATTGGTGATGAAATGGATGAGTTTACCACTTTAAGATGTTAAAAGTCTAATGTTTCTTTGTTTGTTTTTATTTGTCTTTTTTTCAGATATACATGCTGTAAATCATTTATCATAGTCTGTAGAACACATATGTTTTCTTATTGGTGTAATTTTACTTGAATTTTTTCTGAGAAAATTCTAGAATTAAATACATAAATAATACAGAGAGAACCTATTGAAACCTTTACTCAGTTTCCCCTAGTGGTAAACTATTGCAAAATATAGTACAATATCACAATGCTCACATTGATACAGTCAAAACAGAACATTTTCTGCAATAAGAAGAGCTCTTACTATCTTTTGAGTGATGTGTAAAGGGTATTGTGCCTTCTTTTTTCCTTTTTGATCTTCTTCATCCAGTTCTTCTACCCCTCATCCCCACCTCTGGCAACCACCAATCTATTCTCTGTGTTTATGAGTTTGTTTTTGGCTTTTTGTTTGTTTTTAGATTGCAATAAAAAATGATTCTCCACTTATATCACTTAGCATACTGCCTTTTAGGCCCATCCACATTGTCACAAATAGCAAAATTTCATTCTTTTTATGAGTAATATTAACTTACTTTCTTTAATAATTTCTTTATCCATCCAAAGGTGGACACTTAGGTTTTTCTATAGCTCAGCTGTTGTGATAATGCTGCACTTAACATAAGGATGCATGTATCTTTCCCAGTTAGTGTTTTTGTTTTCTTTGGATAAATACCTCTAAGTAATATCGCTAGATCATATGAAGTTCTCTTTACTATATACTATTTTTATAGCGGTCGCACCAATTTACATTCCCAGCAACAGTCCAAAAGTGTTCCTTTTCCTCCAAATCCTCATCAACATTTGTTATTTCATGTCTTTTTGATAATAGCTATTCTAACTGGTGTGAAGTGATATATGTCACTATAGTTTTGATCAGTATATCCCTGATTATTAATGTTGCTGAATATTTTTTCATATACCTCTTGGCCATATGTATTTTCTTTGGAAAAATGTCTATTCATATTGTTTGTGGGTTTTTTGCTATTGTGTTGTATAAGTTCTTTATTTATTTTGTATATTACCACCTTATCAGATATATAACTGCATATATTTCCTCCCATTTGGTATGTTGCCTTTTCATTTTTTTTTTTTTTTTGTCTTTTTGTCTTTTGTTTGTTGTTGTTGTTGTTGTTGCTGTTTCTTGGGCCGCTCCCGCGGCATATGGAGGTTCCCAGGCTAGGGGTCGAATCGGAGCTGTAGCCACTGGCCTACGCCAGAGCCACAGCAACGTGGGATCCGAGCCGCGTCTGCAACCTACACCACAGCTCACGGCAACGCCGGATCGTTAACCCACTGAGCAAGGGCAGGGATCGAACCCGCAACCTCATGGTTCCTAGTCGGATTCGTTAACCGCTGCGCCACGACGGGAACTCCTGCCTTTTCATTTTGTTGATGGTTTAATTTTGTTGATGGTTTCCTTTGCTATATGGAAGCTTTTTAATTTGATGTCATCTCACTTGTTCATTTTTGCTTTTGTTGTTTTCTCTTTTGATGTCAAATTCAAAAAATCATAACCAAGACCTCTGTCAAGGAGTTTACCACCTATATTTTCTTCTAGGAATTTCACAGTTTCAGGTGTTATGGTCAAGTCTTTATCTATTTTGAGTTAATTTTTGAGCATGTTATAAGACAGTGGTCAAGTTTCTTTCTTCTGTATGTGGCTGTCCACTTTTCTCAACACCATTTGCTAAAGAGACTGTCCTTTCACCATGATGTATTATTTACTCCTTTGTCATAAATTAATTGAATATATATGTTGTTCATTGGCATTTCCCTGAGGACATATGTTGTGAAGCATTTTTACATGTTTATTTGCCATCTCTATGTCTTCTTTGATGAGGTGTCCATTAAGGTATTTAGCCATTTTTAAAGTGGATTATTTATTTTATTTTTGTGGAATTCTAGAATTCTAGGGACTAGAGGCTTGGGGTATTTATGGTTGTCTATAGGATAGTCAGAGGTATAGGAGAAGGGAAGCAAAAAGCAAGGTAACCATTGCTCTGTTTAGGCCTATCTGAGTTGTATGCTTCTTCATGGGACTCATGTTTAGAAAACAGCATTGTTAGTATGATTTGAGGGTGGAGTTTTTGGCCCACTGCTGTCAAAAGGTCATCCATCCATCCACCTAGCACTTAGGTGGTTCTGGTTGAATGGTTGGTGATCTCGACCTGTTTGAGCTGAGTAAGAACTATTTCCAAGTTCCTGAAAACAACTAGGAAACCATTGCCATAGTGAGCCATACCTCAGAGATATTATATCTATAGGGAGTGTTTAAAAGAGTCTTATAATATATTATCTAAGCTACATGAAGCTTGGAGGGTATTCAGTTTACAAGAACAATTAAAGTGAGCTTGACCTTGATCAGTGAAGGCAAGTTACAAAAATATATGCACCCCAGTGTTCATAGTAGCATTATTTACAATAGCCAAGATGTGGAAACAAACTGTCCATCAGTAGATGAATTATTTTAAAAAGATTGTGTGTGTGTGTGTGTGTGTGTGTGTGTGTGTGTGTGTGCATGCTCATGTGTACGTGAGTGCATGTGGTATTACTCAACCATAAAGAATGAAATTCTGCATTTGCAACAACATGAGTGGACCTAGAGGGTATTATGTTTAGGGAAATAAGTCAGACAGAGAAAGGCAAATAGTGTATGTTATGTATCTTATCACTTATATGTGGAATCTAAAAAATAAAATGAAATAACAAAACAGAAGCAGACTCATGGAGAACAACCTAATGGTTCCCAGGCTGGAAAATGAAGTGGGGTGTGGAGGAAGAGGTAAGAAAGGAGTAGGGAATTAAAAGATTCAAATGATCATGTATAAAATAAATAAGCTACAAGAATATGTTGTACAGCATGGGGAAATATAGTCATTAGTTTACAGTAACATTAAATGGGGTATAATCCATAAAAATATGAAATCACTGCATTGTTCACCTGAAACTAACATTGTAAATCAACTATATGTCAAAAAATAAATTAATTAATTAATTAATTAAAAAATAAATAAATAATCATTATCACTCAATTTTAAAGTATTTATTTAATACCTTTAACCTTGAATACTGATAAAATTATATAAATAATTTTGTTGTTCATTTTAAGATTTATATGTTGCTAACAACATATTTTTAAATGGTAGCCTATACATATATGATACTGTATTTTTAAGACATTTATAGATTAGACAATATTTCAGATGGGTTAAAATTAGTAATATCTAATATTCCTTAAGTCATATATCAGATCTAATGATATTTTGTGTTACTTCAAGTTTTTTGATACATACATACAATATATAATGTCTATGATATTTATACCACATACTAGATACTCAGGGTTTATTTTCATTTGAATCAATGAAGGAATTATAAGGTGTAAGAATTAACTGTACTGGAATGAGGAGTTCCCTGGTGGCCTAGCACAGTTAAGAATTCAGTGTCGTCAAGGTTGTGGCTTGGGTTCAAGCCCTGGCTCAGGAACTTCTTCCACATGCCATGGGTGCATCCAAAGAAAAAAAAGAAAGATTTAACTATATTAGAATGAGGTTAAATGATAAAATGGATATAAATACTAAAAAGAATAAATAAATATGTAAATTTTTAAACTCCTGTTTTCTGTGATTATACAAAATAACTTGAATATTGTTTAAAATTAATGTAATTCCATACACTAAGTCTGTTTTGATCATATTGCTGTCATTGTTCATGTTGTATAATTTGCAGATACACTTCAATAAATATGATTTAATAGTTGTTAAGTGCACGTTATGCAGTGTTCATTTAAAGACTTAAGCTTTTACTATATTTATCTCGATTTTCAAACAAAATTTTAATTCACAGTACATTAATTTCTATTATGTCTTCATGCTTTGTCATTAACATACTTTCATTATTTCAATAAGCAAAACCAAATATGATATTAGCTGTTTGGTTCCATGCTTCAGTAATTTCACCGAACAGCTGGAAGATGAATGTAGATGCCTATTGCTTTAATTATATTTATTGATTCTAGTATGTTTACATTCTTATTTATTTTTGAGCAATAGTGTATTTATATCTATAAATTGATTAATGGATAGTAATCTTAATCATGAATTAGTAGAATCTGTGGCTGGCAAAATAATATGTTTTCTTGCAAATTACTTAAAGTACAGATGCCAAGTGTATTGCATTCTCCATTTAACAGGAGAATTGGTTTGCCAAAAAGTCCTTTTATCATTAGCTATTCTCATATAGCTGTCTATTTCAAATAAGCTGCTTCACAAAATGCGATTTCCAAATACCCAGAATCTCAAAATGATTCCAATCTTGAAGTGATATATAAATGATTCCAAATCTTGAAGTGATATATACATTCCAATCTTGAAGTGATATATACATTCTGATACTGTCCCAGTAACAATACTTGAAAAAGTTAACTTACATTAATTCTTAGCTATTTGCATAATGTTCACTATGTTTTTGAATAATGGGAATATCCTGCATTGAATAGCAATTAAAATGTTACACAACTAGGATTTTAATGTGTGAAGTTATCAAAATTATAACATCATTAGGTAACAGATATTGAAAAACTTTATAGCGCTAAAACTCATTTGTTTTATTATCATTTCATGATATACAAAATTAAAATATTACTTATCTTGATCTCATTTTTATTAAAATATAAGCAGTTATATCTAAGTTCTGATTTGTTTTGTTTTTATAATCGAGTGATATTTATTTCTTACAGTAATTTACAGGAATGGAAGGAATATAAGTAGCTTTCATTCATATGCATATATGATATTATTCTGACTATGGGAGAAAGTATTACAGCTATTCAGTGATTTACTAGTTAGAATGAAAAAGTCCATTGATAATCTTATCAAAAGTTCTAATTCCTTTATCATAGATTTTATAGTGTATTACTGACATGAATTTTCTTATTTTGAAATTAAGGATTTCCCATTGTGATGCGCAGAGGAAATGAATACAGCTAGTAACCATAAGGTGGCAGGTTGGATCCCTAGCCTTGCTCAGTGGGTTAAGGATCTGGCATTGCTGTGAGCTGTAGTGTAGGCTGTGGACACAGGTGGGATCCTGCATTTCTGCGGCTGTGGCATAGGCCGGTAGCTGTAGCTCCCAGGTTCCCAGCCTGGGAACCTCCATATGCAGCGGGTGTGCTCTAAAAAGCAAAAAAAAGAAAGAAAGAAAGAAATTGAGATGTCAGTTGATTGTGTACACAGATATAAACAGGGATGAGATTTTTGTCCTTAAAGATAAATTTCAAAGGAAGAAAAAGTCTGATGCTATTCAAAATCAAGAAAAAAAAAAACCCTGTTATTCAAAAGGAGGTAAATGAGTCACCAATAAGTACTAATTAGTAGTTTAAAAAAAAAAAAAAAACAAAAACAAAAACAGGAGTTCCCGTTGTGGCTCAGTGGTTAAAGAATCCGACTAGGAACCATGAGGTTATGGGTTCGATCCCTGCCCTTGCTCAGTGGGTTAAGGATCTGGTGTTGCCATGAAATGTGGTGTAGGTCGCAGATGTGGCTCAGATCCTACGTTGCTGTGGCTTTGGTGTGGGCCGGTGGCTACAGTTCCGATTGGAGCCCTAGCCTGGGAACCTCCATATGCCACAGGAGCAGCCCTAGAAAAGTCAAAAAGACAAAAAAAGAAAAACTGTAAAAGTTAAACTTTACATTTTTTTCATTTCAAAGACAATGAAATTTTGATCGTTTTAAAATTAAGGCTCATATGGGTAGAAGGGAATCTTCAGAAGTATGCATTACTTAAGTAATCTTATCAACTATGCTGGATTGCCTCAATACATGATTCTGAAAATATTTAAATTATTGTTTTACTCACAGTAAAAGCACACATCATGTCGCTTATTCATGAGTTATCACCCATTTTTTATTGAGACATAATGGACGTATGACATTGTGTTAGTTTAAGGTATGTAACATAACGATTTGCTGTATGTATATATTACAAAGTGATTGCCATGATAATTTAGTTAATATCCATCACCTCAAGTAGTGACAGTTTTTTTACTCGTTATGAAAACTTTTTTGTTCTACTGTCTTAGCAACTTTTAAATTTAGAATCTAGGATAGTTATAGTAACCTGCTGTACATTATATACCTAGGACTCATTTATCTTATAATTGGAATTTTGTACTTTTTGGTCAACTTCGTCCACTTTTCTCATTCCTTAGCCCTTATTTCTGGCAACCACGTATCTGTTCTCTGTATTTATGATTTTTTTTTCAATTCTACAAGTAAATCAGATAATACAAAATGTGTCTTTATCTTTTTGACTTATTTCACTTAGCATAATGCCCCCAAGATCCATCCTTGTTGTAACAAGTTATCATGGCTGTATATATATATATATATATGTGTGTGTGTGGGTGTACATTTATATATTTAAATTTTGTGTATATAATTTAGTTCAAATATCAATATATATACAAATGTTGATATGATTTGAACAAAATTATAGATATTTTTGATTATTAATAATATAGCCAATTAGCAATATCTCAATACATAAATGGTACTTGATACCATGATTCATGTATAGATAAAATTGTTTTCTGTTATCTGCTAGTTTTGGAAATACTCTGTTCTTGTAATAGCAGAGAAATGTGAAACACTGTATAAATGTACAGCCTTGTATAAATGCGTGGTGTACAGTGTTTGATTTGAAACACATATATTATACAGTAATCACTACTATGGTGTTAACTAACACCTACATCCTTCCATATAATGACCATTTCTTTTTTATGATGTGGACATCTAAAATTTACTTTTCTGGAAGCTTTTAAGTATATAAAATACATCATTAGCTATATTCACCGTGTTATACATTAGTTTCCCAAAGCTTATTCATCTTATAACTGGGAGTTTGTACTCTTTGACTGAATATCCCTGATTTCCCAACCCCCACAGCCCTTGGAAACCACCATTCTAGTCTCTGTTTCCATGAATTTGATTCCACATGTTTGTAAAGTCACATGGCATTTGTCTTTCTCTGTCTGATCTATTTTACAGAGCATAATGCCTTTAAGATCCATCTCTATTGTCACAAGTGTCAGGATGTCCTTATGTCTCATGGCTAAATAATATTCCATTGTGTGTGTGTGTGTGTTGTGCATGCTCTATCCATATATGGCATCTATATACCCCTTCTTATTTATCCACTTATCCTTTGACGGACAGACACTTAGGTGTTTTCATATTTTGGCTATTGTGAATAGCCCTGCAGTGGATATGGGAATGCAGATATCTCTTCAAAATCCAGTTTTTCTTTCCTTTGGGTACCTACCAAGAAGCAGAATTGCTAGATCATATGGTAGTTCTATTTTTAATTTTTGAGGAACTTCCATACTCTTTTCCACAGTATCTGCACCAGTTTACATCCCCACCAACAGTGCGTAAGTGTTCCCTTTTATTCACATCCTCACCAGCACTTGTTATCTCTTGTCTTTCAGTAATAGCAATTGTAAAAGGTGTGAGGTGATAGCTCATTGTGGTTTTGATTTGCATTTCTCTGATGAATGGTGATGTTCAGCATCTTTTCATATACTTGGTGGCCATCTGTATATCTTCATTGGAAGAATGTCAGTTCTGTTCTTCTACCCATTTTTTAACCAGATTTTTGTTGTTATTATTGTTATTTTGCTATCGACATATATGATGTCTATAAATTTTGGATATTAAACCCTTATCATATATATGATTTGCAAATATTTTCTACCATTTTGCAGATTACCTTATCATTCTCCTGATGGTTTCATTTGTTGCACAACCTCCATTAGTTTCTAAGTCTCATTCTCACCTTTGTTCTGTTCCCACACCAGTTCTTACATGTTTTTCTTTAAATAGTGTTAAATGATTTTGTTCTGAGTAATTCTTTCAATGTTTTCAATGTTCCTCCAGTTTCAGAACAACAATAACTTCACTAAGGTAATTGAATACTCACCAAAAAAAAAAAGAGGTGATCACAGAGAGGAAAAAGATTTAATTTAGATTTTAATTTAGATAAGATATTGATAACTTTCCCAGGCTCTAGGTTGCATGACCATCATTTTGGGAGGAAAGAAATCCTTCATTAATTTCCAAGGAGATAAACAAACATTACAGGTATAAAAACTGCTTTCAAAAAAATTATATGCTCTTCTTTTATAAAAGTACCCCAACTGAAAAATGCATTAACTTTGTGAGCACAGAAATACACCACAATCAGAAAAAATGAAAATGTTTTTTTAGATTTGGGAGCTAAATTTTCACATATCAGATTGTGTAATTTAGAATATAATAAAGATCAAATAAAAATAATTTTAATTATTAAAGATAATTTAATTGTGTGGGAGTTGTAAACTGCAATGAATAGGAAAATACGATATTCTTTTATTTAAAATCTTCAGCTATGTAATCAAGTAAAGAAGAGTATTCTTTCTTCCTTTCTCTCTTTCCTTCTTCTTTTCTCTCAATCTGTCTATTCCCCGCCCCCCCCCCCATACACACATCTCCTTCTCTTTCACAGCTTTATAAAGTTTCTTCCTTTTTATCCCACCAAAATTTAGGTTGCAGATGCAAATTCATTTTGAAAAAAATTTATAAACAGTTAAAATTTAGCATCCACTGAATTTCCAGTTTTCTCAGAGTCCTCCCTTCCTTATAATTATTTTAAGATACCTTTATTTTTTTTCATTTTACTTTCCCATTATATCTCCCATATTGTAAACACATCAAAATATGTTGATAATTATTTTACAAGTATAGAAATGTATTAAATGTAGGAAGCTCAGTAATGCATAACACAACTTGATGAATATCCAGAGGGAGAATACATTAAAGGAAAAATGTAATGCCTATTTCATGGAGGAATATTTAAATATGCATTCATTTACAATTTTATTTTGGTGCAGTTATATATTAGACTTAAGAATGGTGAATTTATAAGATGTTCTAGATTTAATTGATCTAATAGAGTAAATACTATACTTGCAATTCAAGGGCAAATACAACACTTGGGTTATCCAATACTGAGTTAGAGGACAGGTAGACAAATTGTGTAAACTGTTATAAATATCTATCGCTATTAAAATTACTACATAAATAAAATTTAAAATAGTATTTAAGGATACCACAAAATAGTAATTATCCTTTTCATGTCAGAAAAGATTGTGTAATATAGCAGGAAATGGTTCTAGAACTGCATTAATTTTGTGGGACACAGGGAGATTTACCAGAAATATGAGACAGCGCTAGTGTTATAACAATGGCACTGTATGTAAAAACAGATACAGATGCCTAAACTAACACTATTGTACTCGTTATAAAAGAGAAATTGGTGAGAATAATATGTTTATATGAAAAAAACTAAAAATGTTCATAGCAGATGATATTTTAAATATTTAATTGGAGTCATTGTAAAGTGTTTCACTAAGACTAACTGGTATCTCTAAAGCAGTTGTTTTTAGTTTCCCCAGTGTAGCTTCTGTGAATATTCCTTCTTCAAGATACCTAAAGCTAGATAGAAAACAGAAGTCCAATTAAAATGACTTAAATTAGAAAAAGGAGAGTTTATTAACTCATATAACAACATTCAAAAGAATAAGGACCATCAAATAAGATTGTTTTCTTGCCCCTTTCACTTTTAGTTTAGAAAAGAAACACTTTTCTCCTCAAGATCTAGAGCCATGGTGGGGGTGGGGATGAAGCATTTAGAAGGATTGGGTTTGCTTGCTAAGCGGCAGACTCCTTCTTGACAGTTTTGGGAGATGGGGGCCTCTGGCAGTCAGGACAAGTGTGTAGTTCTCATTCTTCCTGCCACTGAGTAGAATTCCCAAGATCCAGCGAGTCTGTAACATTAATCACATCTGAAACTGTTTTTTTTGTTTTTTGTTTTTTGTTTTTGTCTTTTTGCCATTTCTTGGGCCGCTCCCGCGGCATATGGAGGTTCCCAGGCTAGGGGTCAAATCAGAGCTGTAGCCACTGGCCTACGCCAGAGCCACAGCAATGCGTTATCCGAGCCGCATCTGTGACCTACACCACAGCTCACGGCAACGCCGGATCCTTAACCCACTGAGCAAGGCCAAGGATCAAACCCGCAACCTCCTGGTTCCTAGTCGGATTCATTAACCACTGCGCCACGATGGGAACTCCTCACATCAGAAACCTAATTTTAGCCACATGGTGTAATATTTTCATAGGTTCTGGGGTTTAAGGCACAGCCATATTTGTGGAGAAGTATTATTCTGACTTCTGTGCATGGCATTCACAGTGTGCCACAATAACTTTTATCATAATTGCAGGACTTAATTTTTCTTCTAGGTACAGTGTACTTCACTGACTAAACTTCTCAACCGTATAGGAATTCTTTCATGACTTAGTTTCCCCTAATCTTGGAATTGACTCAAAAGTTCTAATAGTCAAGTCTCCTTTGAATCAAGATGAAGTAGACGTCTACTCCAAAACTGTATTAAATTATCAGTGTGCTCTACTCTAACTCATGGCTTTAGTTCTAACCATCACAAATTCCTAAAATTCCAGAAGAGAGAGTTTGGAAAACAAACAATAAAATGCAAAATATAAAAATTTTAAAAGGTTTCAAAATGAAATTTCAATACAATATTAGGGAGGTAAAAGTAATAGAACATTTCTTTGACTCCAAAAAAAAAGTAAGAAAAGGAATCAGAACACTGATGGGACTTTGCATTTTTTAAGTTATTTAAGTTATTATTATTTTATGTAATAGTTTAATCTGAAAAAAAGTAAGTCAGGTTTATTTCTATTTAACTTGCTCTTTTTTTGTCAAAATTCTAAGTATTATGCTCAAGTATATTATAAAAACTCTACCAAGGAAGAAACAAAATGTTAAATTCAGAAGTGCTTTAACATTTGATATTAAAAGTCTGAGAATATTATCTTCTCATTTCTCTTCCTACTGACACAATAAAAAGAAAATGAGTTGATGATATTCAAAGAAAAGTAAAATGAAATTCAATGAAATATAAATAATAGTAGTAAATCTGTCATATGTTTACAATCCTTTGATTTCTGCCCAAGTACTCAGGCTATTTATTCATAGATGAAAATGTTTTATAACATGGTTAGAGTGGAGACTGTTCTCATTTGACTAAAAACAAGAGATATAAATCTATCCCTTTCTTCTGTAGACTGACGTACCTGTATGAAGTAATGTGATGCACAGAGATAACCCCTTCTCTGTCTGTTTTGAAAATAGCATCATTCTTGTCTTTCTTTTGTGTAATAGAGCTTGACATCTGCTTTTCCATATATAAAATCTAGATTTCTGACTTTTCTATCAAGATAAGATATATTCTTTTTTTTTTTTTTTCTTTTACAGTCTCACCCATGGCATATGGAAGTTCCCAGCTAGGGATTGAATCAGAGCTTCAGCTGCCAGCCTATACCACAGCCACAGCAAAGTGATCCAAGCCTCGTCTGTGACCTACACTGCAGCTTATGGCAATGCCGAATCCTTCTGAGTGAAGCCAGAGATTGAACCCATATCCTGAAATGAATGATGCTAGTTGGGTTCTTAACACATTGAGCCACAACCAGAACTACAAGATAAGATACATTCTTACTTATGCTCTTTCCTTTCTTAAATGCTATGTCCGCACAATCAGATTTAGACTTAACTCTGATTTCCCAGTACCAACAGAATAGATTTATTAAATCTAAGCCCATTACCTCATAACAAGCTCCATACTGCATATCCAGATTGATTTCACTTTCATATTCTAAACTCGAACCATCAATAACATTTCACCTCTCTCTGATCATTTGGAGATTTTCAAAATTGTGTACCTTTCCCATAATATTTATTCTGCCCTAAGATACTTTTCTTCTAGTTTTTTATATGAAAATTTGTTAAAAATTATAATATTGCCATATCATCTTTCTTAACTCTGATTTCCATCATTCAAAGAAGCAAGGAATAGTAGAAAAATTGTGGGTCAGCTTTGGATTCAACTTGAATTAGATTGAAGAACACATCCTGCTACTTCGTAGCTATAGGAAAGGACAGTAATAAAGTTATATAGTAGATTCTAGAAATAATCTTCAAAATGTTATTATAAATATCATTAAATATATTACAAAGAGTTATAAGTGTTTCTCAAGTAAGATATGCAACACTTGGCTCAATGTTTGACTTGACAACAAAAAATATCTTATTTTTGTACTTTGTAGGAGTGCTTTTGTGAGTAAAAAAGAGAGTACTTTGGACACCTTGGCATAGACGATATAAAGGTGAACTTCTTTTCTGCCTTATCATTACATAAATAGAAATAGGGGTTGTTTGTCTTTTTCACAACTCATTCCAAATATTTCTATAGTGCGAGGTTCTACAATTAACATTAACAATTAACATTCCTCTTCCCCAGCAACAAGAGCAACACCTCCATCCCTCCCATGTTCAATCAGACACCCCTCCTGATATGATTTAACAAATATATTAGATGAAGCCATATATACATATTTATAGATAATTGTAGGGAATAAATGAGAGATGAAAATAAGTTGATCAAGATGATGAGAAAGAAAAGGGTAATAATTCCAGTGATGTGCAAGAGAAACAGAGAAAGAGAATAGAAAGAGAGTGAGAGTGCATTAAAGAGAGGATATACTTGAGAGAGAGAGACCAAAATCTAGGAAGGTACTTGAGATGTATATCTGAAATTAATCATGGGTTTGCAGTGAGCATTTACAACTTTCTTCCTCTATTCTTTATCTACCTGTTTTCATTCCCTCAAAACCTCAGATGATTGGTGTTATTTCCTCTCAAGTGGGATAATCCAAAACTTTATCTTGAATGGTCTGAACTTTGTTGATCTAGTCTGTAGAGAATTACAACCATTTTACCATTTTTGCTGCTTCTTAGAGTACTACCAGCACTCCATACATACTGCTTACTTTCCCAATCTGGGCAACATTATTTCTCCTTAAAGTTAATACTAAAACTAATAATAATGTGCATGTATCATATATTACATATCAGGCACTTTTCAAAAAGCTTTGCAGGAGTTCCCATCATGGCTCAGTGGATAACGAATCCGACTAGGAACCATGAGGTTGCAGGTTCGATCCCTGGCCTTGCTCAGTGGGTTAAGGATCTGGCGTTGCCATGAGCTGTGGTGTAGGTTGCAGATGCGGCTTGGATCCCACGTTGCTGTGGCTCTGGCGTAGGCCAGCAGCTACAGCTCCGATTCGACCCCTAGCCTGGGAACCTCCATATGCCGTGGGAGCGGCCCAAGAAATGGCAAAAAGACAAAAAATAAATAAATTAATAAAAAGGCATCATTAAAAACAAACAAAAAAAAAGCTTTGCAAATTTAACTGTTAATAGCCTCATAATACAGATGAGAAAATTGAGACCCAAATCCTAAGTAAATAAGTGCTGTTAACCACTTACTTTTGTTCTGCTTGTTCACCTGAGACTCAAACCCACTAGTTTGTCCAAAATGTAGTCAATTCTGTTATATTTAGAAACATTTCCTCCAGTGAATAGGAACACCTTTTAGAGAGATGATCTCAGTCACCAGATGAAGAACAAGCTATTAAGAAAATCACTTTAAGGTATCGGTCCTAGACTCTTTAGATCCTGACTATCAAAGAAACAATACCTTATAAATGCCACTAATTCAGACTATACTGACTGCATTGTAAAGGTCCAAATTCCAATATCCCAAAGTGGTATTCCCAGCCAACATGGCAAATGTCTTTAATAAGTTACTTTATAAATCTGCTGGGCTAGGTGCTTAGAAGATGTTTAGTAGATATATCATTATTACTATGTACCAGGTACATGCATTAATGTAATTGAAGTCTTTGAATAAGAAGCAAGACTGTATGGGGTAGCTTTAGTGTTAATGTAGCATTTGATAAAATCTTTTCTTTTGACTGACCAAAGTTGTCTAAGAAAAGGAAACCAGTCACCCCACAAGGGTATTATCCTAGGACAAATTACTCTCCCTTGCCGCGATAGACATTGTTCAAAAAAATTCACCATTCTTCTGGTGACTGGTTCCTCCAAGGAAGAGTACCATATTGGGAGCTCAGTGTTGGTTTCCATGGCTGGCAAATTTGGCAATTTTCCATATCAGATTATTTGTGTCATTTGAATAAAAGGCCTTCATTTTTCTTTTTTTTCTTTTTTGAGTTTGTGACAACCTTCCTGATTGCCATTAGGGCCACTTTGTTTCAGAGATAGTTGGCAAGCACTTGGATTACTCATTGATATCCATTAAATAGGTCATACTGTTTACTTGATAATGGAGAGTCTTGGACACTCATGGACACTCATGGGTGTCCTCATGAACATGACTTGAGACACGAACCCCCTCAGATTTTCAGTCTCTTTTGAAAATCCATACTTATACTCCCCTCCCTGCCCCCGAACCAGTCTTATTTCCTGATAAATTGCATGGGAAGAAAATGGTTCAGCAGTCCCTTAACCTATTTTTTATCTTTATCATGGAAAACAGGTATCCTTGCAAATATACTCAGAGAATTTACTAGTAGAAGGTAACAGGGAGTCCTTATCTTGTGCACATTTGGCAGAAAGTGCCTAATCTGTCTAGGAAGCTTATAAATAAACCTGAAATTTATGGATCTAGACAACATTACTGGCTGAAGAATGTAAGATAAGTTTTGTAGTAATGGGATATAATTGAACTTGTGCCACAACAGAAATGCTCTTTCTCTTTAAAAAAAATTCCACATACACTACTTCAATATTATATGCAAATCCACACTAAAATATGTCCTAGGCAAAAGGGAAGATATATGCAACTGAATTGATGTTTTCAGACTTCTCCAAAAGAAGAAGTTTTGGCTTGTGTTTAGTTCTTGCCTGTATCTTTTGAATTATTAGTAAAATAATTTAAAAGAAAATATGTCCAGTTCTGTCCCTCTGTACAACCATGGTGGTATTAAGAATTATCTTTATATTACACCAAAGTTCTAACAAGTCAAAAATAAGTATATCTGTGGTGGTCTACTGCTACAAATGCTGCAAGTCTAGATTGTGATTAGGACCATCTAAGGTATAAAAATGCCTATGTGTGAATGTGTCTGGAAGCGTGAAGAAACAAGGGGTGAAGATTTTTACCACGTCCTTGATAGAAAAAGAATGGAAAATATATATTTCACAGACATCAATAGCTAGAGTATCTGAGTTGTTATCTAGTTCCACTTACCTCTCTTTACAGATGAGAAAATATAGTCTCAATAACGTCTTACTCAAGCTACAATGCTGGTTAGTTGTTGATTTTAGACAAAAATGCTGCTATCTCAACCCATTTTATGTAATCTTTTCTGAAAGAGGTCATAAAAAGTAGATACCAAATGGAATGACAGCCAGGGAGTAAAACGGTCAGTATAGCATGGAATCTAGATGAGCAGTAGAGATACTTGGCTCCAGAGTATATGCTGCCTTGCCTGCTGAATTGTCATCTTGGAATTAGGCTATTTTGTACTCTGCAGGTTTTTTTTTTTTTTTTTTTTTTTAAATGTGTAAAAATACATGTTAGCAGAAACATGGAAAAGATGATGCAGTGAAAACAGATAGAATGACACGTTGCTTTTCCTCAAAGTAAACCAAAATCCCTGGAAGGTGGAATTCTGTTTTAGCACAGATTAAGAATCCAGTGTTGTCACTGCAGCGGCTTGGGTCACTGCTGTGGCATGGTTTCTGTCCCTGGCCAGGGAACATCCATATGCTGCCAGTGCAGGGGTGGAGGTGGGCAATCCCTGGAAGGTAATAAAATATTGAAACATGAAGTTCCCATTGTGGCGCAGTGGTTAACAAATCCGACTAGGAACCACAAGGTTGCAGGTTTGATCCCTGGCCTTGCTCAGTGGAGTAAGGATCCAGTGTTGCCGAGAGCTGTGGTGTAGGCTGGTAGGCTGCAGACACGGCTCGGATCCCGCGTTGCTGTAGCTGTAGGGTAGGCCGGTGGCTACAGACCCCTAGCCTGGGAATCTCCATATGCTGCAGGAGCGGCCCAAGAAATGGCAAAAAGAAAAAAAAAAAAAAATTGAAACATAATCACTAATGTAACAGAGGCAAAGTTACATAGTTGTAATCAACATAAACTACAACGTATTTTTGAATTTATCGGACCATATCTCAAGTCTTTCCATGGGAAATTACAAAGGGCATTGGAATCTCTAAAATACACAGCCCTGAATTGTATAGAATTTATTTCTGTTTCAGCTTAGAAATAGTTTGCTAAAATGTATAATGCACACAGATTTTTTTCCCCTTAGTTCTGTATAAAAGGTTTCAGAGTTACCTGGTTCAGTTTATCTTTTATGTACTTTATTTCAAGATTAATTTCACATAAATGAAGGTTCTAATTTATCTATTTTTTCAATCTGCATCTCAATTGCACTTCTTAGAGTCTGCAGTTACTGTGTTACTGAGTCCATTGTGGTATGGAGAATAGGGGTTCACTTTAAAATATATAAAAACGCATTTCACATATATACTGTTACTTATTTAATTAGAACACTTTAGGTCAGTGTTTGTTTTTCCCGTTCATTACAAATAATTAATAGATGGCTGTTTTGATTTGTTATTACTGCCCAATATTGTATTTTCAAAATCCACATGGAAAGACTAATGCGTGCTTCAACACAGCTATGGCCGAGAGTAGATATTAAACTGAAATCCACTTCGGGTATATTTGCTCCGTAAATATTTCATGAAAGCACTTGAAGGAAGATAGGAACGATCCCTCTGTGTACTGGGCAAGATTGCTCTTCTCAGATAATACCACTACATACAGTATTTATTGGCTTTTATACAGATCAGAAAGGTTGCTGACAAGATGTTGTTATTCTGACTGAATAACCTCAACTGCAATTGAATATATAATGACTGCTTAAGCATATGTGACAGTATTCTTTGGAAAACACAATGTTGAAAGCATTAGGAGGATTTCATTTTTAAGGGAAAATGCGTATCATATTTTGCTTATATTTTCAGGTCATATATAAATATTGAAAGTTAATATATGACTTCCATAAAAAAGTCAACCTACCAGAATCTAAAGGAACCTATTTACATAGATTTATATTGAGGTATTATATTTTTTACATGAAACTTATATCTTCGTATGGTTAACTTTATTTCATATTTATTCTATGCTGAATTACATTTGCACTAGTTATTTTAATAGAATTTATATTTTAGAGAAGTTTTAGGTTCACAGCAAAACTGAGTAAAAACACTTCTCCCTGTGGCTCCTGCCCTCACAAGTGTGCAACCTCCCCAACTATTAACATCCTCTGCCAGAGTGGTACATTTGTGACAGTTAATGACTCTGCAATGATACATCATTATCACCTAAAGTACATAGTTTAACATGAGGGTTCACCTTTAGTCTTATGTATTCCATTGCTTTGAACAAATATGTATACAGTTTTAATCACAATAATAAACATTGTGACTATATATATATAGCTGAGTGCATGCCCTCCACATGGTAACAATGCATGATAATTATAGTCTTTAATAGAGTAGCATTTTACACTGGTAAAGATTTCCTCATATTTGCTAAGTGAAACATTTGATTCTGTATTTTTGCTAAACAATGCAGAAAGGGAGAGAAATCCAATGACCATATGAAAATTTCCTGTTTCTAATATAAAATAAATAGTAACTTTTAAATAACTGAGTTTGTCAAACTGTTTCCATTTCTGTCATAATTAACAAATCTTGTTCTGTAACATGTTTTTCAAAGCTCTTTTTTGTTTTGTCCAAAAAAATGGACTTGTGTTGGTCATGTAGTGGTGAGCATAGCTGCCTTCCAAGAAAATGAACTAAATTCTGGAAAAAGTATGTGAACTCCTATACATAAAGAATAATTTAATGAAGGTATTTTAGGCAAAAAAAATCATATATTTTAGAATACATTGTAACCATGACTTGTAAAATGTTTTTTAATTATCTCCATAATGATATTCTCCCCAGTTTCTTATATATAATATATGACTTCCATATATATTGTTGTGATATAATAAACATAAGTTGAAAAATTATGGGTAAATATCCCACTTTGCAAAAGTTGTGATAGAATGCTCATAAAATGTACAATAATGAAATTGTTTCGGTTCAATATATTATTCAAAGAAAATTTTCTATAGAAACTTCATTGCAGTTTGGGCTGCCAAAGATGAAATTTAGAAAAAGAACTTTGAAAGCAAAGTAACTTAGAAAGTACTATTAATTCATAATTCCAGTGCATAAAAAAGCATGTTATATTTCCTTTTTAATTAAAAGACTAAGATTTGCATTAGTATAATATTAGCAAAAAGTTATTCAGTTTGATGAATGGAAATATAAAAAATAGGACAGTCAAAAGGACATTGCTCTGCTGGATTAAATTTAGTCTGAATAAAATCTTTAGCAGTTAAATAGCTTTTCAGAAATTGTTGAATGTCAAATATCTCTAGGCTCTCAAATTGCTTAGTTGACTCATACAAGGGTGAATCAAATACACAATAATATGTATGCTTCCTTGATTCACTAGTTACTTGGAATTCATTTTTAAAAATCGAATCAAAGTTCTGTTTTAATTAAATTCATAAGACACATGTTCCATCACGTGTCCATGGCTATGATTCCCTAGTAAATACAAAATATGGGACAACAAGAAGAGATAGGACTGCATGTTTAGTTGAAAATCTTATTTTTCAAAACTACCCATTCATAGAATGAGTCTATAAAATTCTTGTACTCAGGTTAACTTTCAGATGTTTTTCAGATTTGAATTTTTTACTCAGAAAATTTTGGAAAATATGAAAGTATAATCATGTATATTACCTATTGTGCTACCTTTTTTGTTTTTGTTTTTGTTTTTTGATATCACATAATTATTGAGGTATTTTTACCCGAGCACAATCTTGCACAGATGCATTTCCCAGACTGTGGTATTATTTCTTTCTCCAGCAGGCCCCTGGCCTCTTCTTTGCAGCACTTGGTCTCCCCTCTTCATCACTTCACTATCCAGGGGAAGTCTTAGGTGATTTGTCTAAGGCAGCTCTAGCTCCAGGATATTTCTCTCCTGCATTACCTACCTCTGGTCTAAAGAAAACAAACTCTTTGCTTCTATCAACTTTTTTGGGGGTGGGGGTGGGTGAGGATTTGAAGCTTAATTTCAGTACAGCCCTCTGTCTCCTGCTGCCCTCCCATCTTAGGCTGAGTCTGTGTTAGGCCCCCACATTCCTGCTTATGGTACTGATAGAATTTGTTCCAAAATGATAGACTTGCAGTTTGCTCAGTGCCTGCCCTGCCATAGCAAAGCATTGAAATGGTGGGCTTTTTAACAAAGTTATTAAAGCAAAAGTATGTTTTCAGAGAGGGCACACACATGTGCAGTAAAAAAGAGGGTCTACCTCACTCTACAATTGTTTTATATCCTCATACCATGCCTAAGGGCTGAGCGTTGTTTGATCTCTGTATGGGGCATATTTGATCTTCTGATTAGCTTCCAGCAGGATACTTCATTTGCATGAGGAACAGGTTATGGGGTGGGGTGAGAAATGGGGACAGTCCTTCTCTACCAGGCTGGTCAAGGTGGGGGAAGGGGCATTACAATGAGACATGGCCAGACGCTTTTGGTTTTAATCTTCTTGAAGGGGACTTGAAGCCTATAACAGTACAGAATGCTCAGCTGCTCCTGATGTGATCTTCTGTCCCCTGACCTCAGGTATGGTGGAACTGCCTCTCTGGCCTTCCCCCAACATGGTAGAAGCAACATCAGAACTGTCTTCAAAGGAACCTCTCTCTCTCCTAATTTTTTTCAACTTGGCTTATTTGAAAAGCTAACCACTCACTGATGTTCACTAAATCTGACAGAATTTCTTTTATAATATTGTAGCACATTCTGCATAGATACCCTAACTCTCATAATAGGGTATCAGGTACATGTCCCTATTTAGTTGTTCTCAGAAATACTGGCAGAATTCTCTGCAAAAAGCTGATAACACACGTGTAACATCCTGCTAGAAAGTTCTAAATGCATATTTTCTCCAAAATTGCTATGATGACAGCATCAAATGAATCACGGAAATGAATAGATTGCACTACATACATGAAAAACTTTTTAATAAATGTCTAATAAAAATATATTTTCCATTCACTTCACCTAACACTAAGTGTTTTGAAATTTAAATTCTATTAGTGTTTATGTCCTATATTCAGGCTGCTTTATGTAATCATTCAAAATTCCTTATGTAAGTTTTTAGCCTACATACCATTTTCTGTATGACATCAGTCTAAGCAGTTTCCCTTTTTTAAATGTACTTTCCAAAATGACTTTTAATCAATTAAAAGATATAACAACACTCTCATGAAATTTGATTTAGTCACTGAATTTCAAAATATTTTCTTCTTTTAATAGCCCTATTTTGGGAGAAGGTGATTGCTAAAAGCCTATAAAAACAATTCTAATTAATAAGTGTAACTATTTATTTAGAGAAAATGAGTGCCAATTATTGGCCATTGTAGAGGTAGTTATCATGTAGCCCCATCATTTTTGTAATACTATGTTTTTTGATGCATCAAGAAATGACATTGTGGTAACACTAGGGTGAAGGTGAACTTTTAAATAATGGTTTGTGGGAGTTCCCTGGTAGCTCAGCCTGGTGTTGTCACTGCTATGGCTTGTGTCGCTACTGTAGAAGTTCAATCCTTGGCCCAGAAACTTCCCCATGCCAAGGTGCAGCCAAAATTAAATAAACAAACACGCAGTTCCCATCATGGTGTGGTTGTTAACGAATCCGACTAGGAACCGTGAGGTTTCAGGATCAATCCCTGGCCTTGCTCAGTGGGTTAAGGATCTGGCGTTGCCATGAACTGTGGTGTAAGTCGCAGATGCAGCTGGGATCCGGTGTTGCTGTGGCTCTAGCATAGGCTGGCAGCTATAGCTCCAATTGGACTCCTAGCCTGTGAACCTCCATATGCCAGAGGTGAAGCCCTAGAAAAGACAAAGAAAAAATTTAAAAATAATTTAAAGAAACACATAAACAAACAACTAAATAGATAAATATGATCTGTGGGAACTCTGTTCTACAAAGAATTTAGGTTATAATTCAAGGTAATAAAAATATTCTATATTTAAGCTTTTTAAAATTTTTTCTCAAACTTAAAAACTAGAAATTCATTATAGTTATGTAGTTTCACTTATTTGTAAAAAATTAAGCATTAGAATGTAGAGAATAAAATATTTGAGCAATCAATGTAGTGAGAGTGTGAGTCTAATAGTTTACTAGACCTCAAGTAATTTAAAGAAATAAACTATATAAACCATGGTAAATTTTATTTCATATTCTGTTAGATTTTTAACACAGATAATTATATATGCACTTGTGTGTATGTATAATATGTATATAACATATATTCATATTTTTATGATTGTAAAATCCTTATAAATATCCAAAGGAAAATATTTCTTAAAACATCTCATGAATTAATGAATTGATAAATGAAAATCTAATCACGATTTATTTGTTCACTTCACAATCTGCTGCATCTCTCTAATCCTCTGTGAAGAAGATAAAGAGTTTCAGAGTGAAATGGGTATTCAACAGAGAGACTAACATATTCTGTCACTGTTAGAAAAATGGATTTACGTTTTACCAGGATGTTGATTTTCTCCAGTGATACTTCATGATAGGCATATTCAGTCAGTCAGCTCTTTCTATATTAATTGAATCACTAAAGCATAAATTAAATATGCTTTTAAACTTTGATTTTAACATAATAACTGGGGAATATATAAAAACTGTTACCTTTTATATTGAACACATTACCATATCTTATTTTCTTTAGTCATAAAAGTATACACAAAACTAGTTTGGGTAAGAATACAAACAAAAATAATGAGTAATGTAGATCTGACCAATGAGTTTAGTGAAGACATTCTAGGCAAAGATAAGGATTATGTTGCAGTTTTATCTGGCTTATTAAAAACCAATCTTAACATTTATATTAATTTTTGATGTCTCAAAATGGAGTCTGATAGCATTTTGGGAGAATCAGTTATGATAGTTCTTAAAATTACATAAAAACCTTATTACATAAAGTTTAGTATTGCGATTGATGCCACATTCCAATGAATTCTATTCAACCACTCTTTGTACAGTGCTGCTTTTTTTTACCCTCCCCCCCCCCCCCGTTTGTGGTTTCTCCTCAGTTTTTCATTTTATTCTTCTTTGGAAATGTTTTGGCTCTAGAAAGTTTTTCACAGTGTGTCCTTTGTTGGATTATATGTCATTTTAAATTTCATTAACAGTCCTTTAATTTTTTTGTCTTTTTAGGGCCACACCCACAACATATGGAAAGTCCTAGGCTAGGGGTGGAATCAGAGCTATAGCTGCTGGCCTACACCACAGCCACAGCAACAGCAGTGCAGAATCTGAGCCATGTCTGAGACCTATACTACAGCTTAAAGCAGCAAATGATCCCTGATCCACTGAGTGAGGCCAGTGATTGAACTCACATCCTCATGGATTCTAGTTGGGTCGTTATCTCTGAGCCACAGGGCAAACTCTGATAGTCCATAATGTTTACTATGATAAACATTTTGTAATTGATTGGATAGTTAAATTAATAGGTCTCATATCTATTAATTGATCTCTTTTTTCTATACTTTATTTTAAAATTTTTCTCTATAATATATAGTCCCTTTTTTTCTTGTTGTTGAAGCAGATACTTTTATTTGACCCATGTTACAGGTGAGGAAACTACATTAAAGGAAATTAACTCATTTGATGTCAATGAGAAAAGAGAAAATAGTTATTTTGGTCTTTGTTCCCAGTTTCTGCCCGATTTATTTTCTAAACCATTTTTTTCTGTCCTCAAACTGTTTTCCTCTTCATAAGGATCTATTAATTAAACATTTTTTCTAGTAATTTCTGATAAATATATTTAGAACAAAGATGAATATTTTCTAACTGCTGATTTCTTTGATCCAGATTATGAACTAATGATAACATGCCTTGCCTTTATGCATAAAATTTTAAAAGTTAATTCATACTTTTAACAAATATTTAACAATGATATTCTGCATAGTAGGTCTGTGGAACTATAAAAATGTTATCTGCCTTCAAAGAACATAAAAATTTGGAGAGAAATTTTAATATATGCATTTGAGATTATCAGATTATATGTGTATAGTTTGCCCTTGTGATTAAATTGACAATGATGAGTAAGGTAATTAACATTTGAAATATATATTCAATAGATTAATTCATTGGTCAACTAGTCTCATATTTTACTGTTGACAGTATTTCAAATTTTAAATTATTTATGCTTGGTTACTCAGAATCAATTATTTTTCTTTAAGAAGTATCAGTGACAATCATTTAGTGTATGCTCATTCCGTGTTGAATATTCTGAGAATAAAGAGATGATTTGGCATGAAACATAAATGTATTAAATATATAGACAACTTTGAATATATATACAACTTCAAAGAACTTGTGATCTATTTGGAAAATTAAGTGGACACACTTAATTTTAAGTATATTAATGAGAAAATTTTTTTAATTATTTAAGTATATTAATGAGAAAATTTTTTTTAATTATTTGTCATAGAAAATCAACATTTTTCAAAGAAAAGGCCAAGTTTAAGATTATAGTCTCTATTTATAAAACCGGTAAAACTTTATGTATGAACATTAATACTCATCAGGAGATTTTTTAAGTTTATTTGACAGAATACAATTCTAATGCAATAAATAGATCAAAACCATATATATAAAGATTTAATGTTATGTCATTCATACTAGGAGACAAATCTTACAAATATTTGCACAGATATTAAAAATAATAGAAATGAATACATTACTTTATTCCTTATAGGACACATTACTTTATGCCAGTCACTGACCTAGGAGAAGTATTTGCCACATTACGTGACACATATTAGTAGTGCTCAGCCCCCTCAATTCAGGAAGTTATGAAAGAAAATACCCAAGTTATGTTTAGCATACAATTGCAAGGTTACTGGTGAAGGCATTCAAAATGAGCTTCCCCACAATGCACTGCTTTTACGTGAGGATTATTTTGAGCTAAAAACAGTTGAGACCCTGAAGCCTCAAGAGAAATCCTTGCCTTTCCTTTAACTACCCAGAAAAATTTAAATTGGTAGACTTTCCCCAGATTCAAGTTATTACTAGAGATAAATTTTACCTGAAATGGCCCATCCATATGACAGATCAAATGTCTAATTACCAAACATCTGTTCTTCTTCTTATTGTTCTGTGAATGACACTCCTGTATTTGGAAGCCCCAGACCCCCATTCTCTTTTTGGCTCAGGATCCCTTGTGTACGTCATTTTACCCTTCTGTTTTTAAATCTTTCATGTATGTGATAGTTTCTGCACATGCAAAATTAAATTTGATGTTCTCCAGTTAATCTGTCTCATGTCAATTTGATTCTTAGACCAGCCAGAGGAAACCAGAAGGGTATAGAAACAGTATTTTTCTCCCCAACACTGGCTGGAGAGGGCATAAGATGTCTCTCTTCAAATGCTACCATTCCCAACTTGTCAGCTTAATAGGGTACCTGGACTATACACTATGTTTCAAAGATCAGAGAAATTCTGCTTATGTATGAAGAAAGCTCTAAAATTATAAAGTAAGTCTATTAAATACTCATTTTTAAATTACTCAATTTTATTACATTTATAGTTGTACAACAATCATCACAACCCAATAAATACTCATTGTTAACAAGTTCTTTTAAAACATTTTTTCTTAAATTTTATTTGTCAAACATTTAAATAACAACTGCCTATATACCAGACCTGGGCTAAGTATTGTAGATAAAAATAAACAAAGCATAAATATAACATTAACTCCCTTCTAAAAGCAGTCTACTGAGAGAAGTGAGTATAAGGAGATAAGTACAAAAAATTAAACTTTCAAAACATTTATAAATAATGTATTCTAAGAGCACCTAAACCCAGACCTTTGGAATAGATAAAGGAGTATTGTTTGAAAGAGTTCAAGATAATAGTTTTAGGAATCACGTTTTTCCAATTTGTTAAGTGGAAACTTGAGTGTGAATGAAAGTACCATTCACAGAATCAAAACATAACATACATTTAAGAGCCTGACTCTGGTGGGAGGCAAATATTGATTTAAATCTTTTGTAAACCAATTCTGTGCGTTGCCCTAGGATTTTCCCTACCACATGGCCCTTTCATCATACTCACAGTGAATTATCACAAGTGGCCTGACCAGGCAATACAAAGGTTGGCAAATGAATTTAGTGCTGTGTTGCAAGATCCTTGCCCAACAAGGATAATGGAAACTTAAATGGGAAGAAAGAGATCAATTTGAGTTTTTTCCCAGGAATCAACATGAAATTCAAAAGGAAAGTGAGTTGCTCTTGTAATTGCTGTTTTGTTTTGATATGATATGGGGCATGGAAATGCAGAAAAGTTCATATAAAGATGAAGTTCATAGTAGAAATCCATAAATGATGATTTGTTGTGATTGTTAGAACTTATTATGATTATTGTTCCTAATACTATATTTAGTAGGGAAGTATGTAGTTAAAATAATAGCCTACTCCATGGAGCTGCTTTGAATCATGAATAAATTTCTAGTTCCAATCTCCATAAGACTTAATATATCCCAGTGCCTCCTCATCCCAGTAGGTGTGTTTTCTGGCTATTTTTAATAGTTAGTGAAGTTTAGTCTAGTCAAAGAATTTGTTTGTCATTTCTTGATGTGTATCAGTAAAATAAATGTCCTCTCATCCTTTATTGCTTGAGCAAACAAAAATGCTTTGTGAATATAGGAAAGGGCTTGATGAAAGGAATAAAGATTAAAAGGATTAAGAATGATTATTAAATGAGGATTAAAATGATTATTTAATGAGTATTAAAATGGTTATTGAGAATATAGATATACATAAATTGAGAAGATATAAGTAAATTATTAGTGCTGTTTTAGTCTATGAATTTCTAGAAGTTCTAGAAAATGTGTTTAATTGTTGAAACTGTTTTTGCTTATGTAATAGTAATTTGTGTATACCTTTTATATATATCTTTGTAATCTTTAACAAAGCATTTCATGAGAAATTAGCATCATGACTTGATCACCTTCCTATGATATTCAGTGTGAGTTTTTTCACAGTGTTTCAATGATTTACCAATGTTTCTGTTTAAGTCTCTGGAAAATTAGGTTACATGAAGTCAGAATACATAGATATATTAAAATGTGGTTCTTATTCAGGATGTAGCCAAAGTCAACGTTCTCTGGATTTTTAAAATTAAAAGAGTAGGAGCAAGAAAGTTTTTATTTAAGCATGCATCATGCATGTACTATCAAGGTGAGGTTATGTAATATTAATTTAACATATTTATGAAAAGTGATATCTCAGACACTATTGTAGGCCATTGCAAATGTAGGCATGTTATTTTATTACTCACTGGTTTGTCAGGCTTCAAATAAAAAAATAAGATTCAGGCAATAAGTGGAGGCGCTCCATCAGGCACTGCTCTGCTGATGCTCTAATATCATCTAGAGTATTTATACAATTTAGATGCATAGCTTTTTCATGTGATATTCATGTTTAAACACTGCTCTTAAGTGATAGTTTTTCTTTTTCTTTGTTATGTTTTTTCCCCTCAAAAAAAAAAAATCTGATTTTATACACTTGCTTCATTGATTAGTTTTAGGGAAAATGAGTTTTTTTCTGGTTTTAGGGCAAAGTAGAAGACTCATTTGTTAAATTAGGCATTTGCCTAATGGATATAGGAGGATCAGCAAGATTAAGGTCATGGATCTTTTCTTGTTGTCAGATAATGTGTTAAATAAAATCAAAGGGATGATAAACAAGGGTAATTGCAGAGAAAAGCATTCCCTTAGGGCCCAATCCAGAAATCTTCTAAAATGTAAATTTTCAGAGTAGACACTCAAAATATTCTTTGAGGAGATAATAAAGGCAAATAAGAGAATTATTTTCAGGGTATCAAATTATCCTATTCAATATTTTAAGAAAATGATAAAACATTTTTATTAGAATTCTGATCCATAAATACATTTTTGTGATCAGTAGAGTTACCTGTGGTAAAAGCCAGTGTATTTTTATAACAAAGGAAGTAAAATGTCTTATTAAGACAAATCACAATAGCATTAGAATGTATATGTAATCCCAAATTGACGGAACTTAATAAATTTAGAAAGGTGGAAGAATTAAATTACTTCATTCAGATGGAAAACAAATTTGAATTATTTTGTCTTTAAAAACACGTTATAAGCATTAAAAAAGGAATCCTCGAAACCCTTGCCTAAGTGAGAAACAAAAAGTGTGATGAAGAATAAGAAGAAATAATGATATAATGGTTGCTTTATATAGAAAATTAGGGCATTTTGATGGTAGCACTAAATCAGAACATGCAATACTTTCTGGGAAAAACAAATACCTTGACTAAGATGTTTCAAGTTCAAAATCTAAGATTAAAAGCATAAATAATAAATGAAGACATTAAGATTAAAAAGAGCAAATAAATACTAGAATTTTTATTCGTGTTTTTAAATTTGAATACTGACATGATGAAATAAACCATTATTTGAGAACATAAACATTTTTTAATTTTATTAATGGAAACAAGTTAAGTTGAATGGACGTTTTGTGAAGATTGAAAGAAATAGGAGTTCCCATCATGGCTCAGTGATTGACGAATCTGACTAGGAACCATGAGGTTGCAGTTCGATCCCTGGCCTCGCTCAATGGGTTAAGGATCCTGTGTTGCTGTGAGCTGTGGTGTAGGTCGCAGATGAGGTTCAGATCCTGTGTTGCTGTGGCTATGGCATAGGCTGGTGGCTACAGCTCTGATTAGACCCCTAGCCTGGGAATCTCCATATTCTGTGGGTTCGGCCCTGGAAAAAGACAAAATTAAAAGAAAGAAAGAAATGAATGTCATATATTTTGTATTTATAATCTTGAAGAAAAAGACAAATAGTTTCTATGTTTAAACTATACACCTAAAGGAGAGAGAAAGAATCACAAAGCATTTGATATTTACCATTTTTCAAAATAGTAAAAGGACGTAAGAGGACAGGGACAGTGGTAGTATTAAGTTAAAGAGATTTTTATATTCTACAAAAATGTATTAATGTACAAATCATAATTTCGCCACTAAAACTCATTTAATATTTTCTACTAGCATTTGTTAAGTGTCATGTAGTGAATAAATATAATTTTATGAAACAAGCAATTTGGGGAAAATTTTGGGATGAGAAAACTATTAAATTATAGTCAAATTCCACTGCTAAAACAGTAACTGTAGCTTGTTAATCTTGCCATTTTATCTCTAGACTATAAAGCTGAAATTAAACTCAGGGCTAGTAAAATATGTACTTAGTAGCTGATAGATTTGAAAAACATTGATCATTATGTTTAAAATTTAAGGCTGATATGCTAATTTTACTTGTCATTTATTTTATGCTCCATTATTATACAGTCACTTTATACCTATATACACTATAGTTTTCAATTTACCAAACTGGTATTGAAAACTAAGCTGTAGTCCTTTATATCAACAAAGCACAAGAATCTACACTGAATAATATATACTTGATAAAATCAGCATTATTTTAATGAGATTTAATGTTTTTATAATCTTGTATTATTTTTCAATGGACTGACTCATTAGTAAAATTTTACTATCAGAGTGAGAATGTTTTGCCATCAGAAACTCAAAAGAGATACAGAAGATTTTAAAAGTTCCTGCCATGAGTGATTTCCAATGAAAACGATAGGCAGACATAGGATCTCAGGGAAAAATTTTTAGAAAGCACAGAAAGAAAATTCAAAACTGGATTATATCATGATCTAGATCAGAAAAGTGGCTTTAATTAATTTATTTTTTAAACAGCTACAATGTTCAAAGCTGTAAATAAGGATTACAGTTTGTACTCAGACACTGATATTTGCAATTCTAATTTTTAGCATATATTAAATTGAATATATAAGCAACTTAATTCATGAGAAACTTATGAATACACGTTTTATAAGAACAATGTATAGTTGGAAACATTAATTTATAATTAACAACATTAATCTTAAGAATAATTATGTGCCTTCCCAAAGCCCAAGTTACACTCAGAAGTGTCTATTTTGAGAACCCTAAAATTTTAGATAATTAGACAAATGATTAAGATCTGGCATAGAGCAAACATATGGGTATAGAAATAGTATATAATATGTGTAGTAAAAAATATAAAAGAGGGAAATAAGAGTAATTTAGTTCTGGGGAATGAATAATCACTTATCAAATAAATAGTGTTTTGAACAGCGTCTCTAAGAAACTGAAGTTCAGCAATTCCCTGGTGGCTCAGCAGGTGAAGGATCCAGCTTTGTCATGCTGTGACTTTGGTCACTTCTATGGCATGGCCAAAAAAAAAAAAAAAGAGAGAGAAAGAAAATAAGATTTAACAAGTGAAGAAGGGACACAATTTTAAAAACCATGATTTAAATCATTCAAAGGTGGTAGTTATCAACTGTGTAAGATGAGTCGATAGACAAAAAAAGCAGAGCCTCACCTTGTATGGTGACCGTATAAATTCTAAACTATTACACAAGGAATTTGTCAGAGTTAAAAACAAATATATGTCAGTTGTTGTGGTGCTGTGAATACATTTCTTAATGTAAATTTAAAATTTGGGAGGGGGTCTTGAAAAGTTTATTATTGGATATAGTAGTTTTTCTATGTATATTATTTAGTACTTGTGAAATCAGTACATAACTTAGTACATGATTAGTACAATCATTGTACTAATATATATATTTTTAGTTGATGCACTCAACAACAGTTCATTTAGTCATGAGCTCCAATACAATGTTTTTTAGGCCAAATTACTCTAGATTTTAGTTGCTCGACTGTTACTTTTAATGCCCATTTGGCATTATGTCAAGGTTATCAGTTATACTCAACAGAAATATGTAATCAAGGAATTCAGGTAGATATTTTGGTAAGCCATTTATGTATAAAATATAAGTAAATTTTTATAACACTTCATTGGAGATATCTCAGTTTCTCTAGGTGAAAGATACCTAAATGTCTGAATTTCAATTATTATTAACAAATATAGTAAAATATATTAAAACATTTCCATAAAATGTAGCTTTTAGAACTTTTACAAGAAGGACTTCTAAGGCAATTAAAAGCAACTTCCTTGAAAAAGTGGAGTGTGCCCATATGTAGGAAATTATAGAAACATTAAGAAATAAATCTTTTGGAATCTCCTAAATAAAAGGTAATATCAAATTCTGTCCACATTTTTATAATAAAAATCAGTTTAATTGATTGGATTTAAATCAGCAACTCTACTAGGATCTATAAAAATGTTATATCCCAGTAATTTATTTTATGATGACAAGCCAGTAATCTTCATTCTAGCAGAAGTACATGTAAACATCATGTATTTTTGTGCTTTATACTTCTGTAATGCACTGCCCAGATTGAAACCACCTTTGCACTATTTGGACTTAACTCATACTCACTGTGTAGTTAAATATGACCTTGTCTTTGCTCACTCAGAGCCCTCAGAAGGAAACAACCCTGCCGATATTTGATTTCAGACTTAGAGCCTCCAAAATTTGAAATAATAAATTATCTTGGTTTTTAAGCTACCAATTAGTTTTCTGTTATGACTGCCCTAGGAAACTAACAGTCACTGAAGATGTTAATTTGGATTGGATCAGGTGAGGGAAGTGTGGTGTATACCACCTTCTTAAGAATATCTAAGTTATGTACTGTTATGTAAAAATTCTTTAAGGAAAATTTTCCCCTCTCCACTTTTGGTCTCATACCCTTGAAAACTCAGAAGCCACATTGAACCATGTACTGGTTGCATGAAAACATTTTATTAGATGAAACATTGTTTAGGAGTATATTTAAGCATGCAATGTATATAAAAGTTATTTGATGTAACTCTTTGTTTCATGAGAACGTCTAGGAACCCTGATTAAATATAAATATGTGATGAATACATGTGTATTTATATGCATATGTTTGGTTTGAATCTCCAAAATTATTAAGAAATTGTATCAAAAGAATCACTAATATTATTGGAGAATTCTAGAATTTTAATAATCACAAAATCTCTATTTGAATTGAAATAATGTGACTGTGTTCTTTGAATCTATCTAATATGGTCATGATTCAAAATGTAGTCCACCTAATCTGTTTATTTCATATTTTTATAGGGCCCAAGTGTTGTTTCCTTGTATTTATCAATGAATGAAGTCTTGCCTCATCAGATATTTATATATAAATGATGCATGAATTTTATTTCTTCCTTTCACTATTAAGCTGTGCTAAACAAATGAATGCTCATAGTTTTAGCTGAAACGCTAAATTATGCAAATACTGCATTTTCTGTGATTCAGCATATAAATTGATATGGGAAGTGATTCAGTGGAACTTTCTGCTTGATTATTTTTCTGTATTTATTGAACGTACTATTCTAAGGACTGCTTTTCTAACCTAGTTTTCTATTTGGGTAGCTGCAAGATTGTGACTATGTCTAGTCTCAATACTGGGGTTTTTCTGTGACTTTGCTGAGATTGGCAGCAGCATTTCATGGTTCTGCCATGTCATGGAAAAGTACTACCAAGTCAGCAGTGTGCTCTGTTAGTTGAAGATAAACCAGAGTATTAGGGCCAATTCAGGTCCATGTCCCTTTCTGGCAATAACAGGCATTTTCTGTCCAATGCATCTATACTTGGGTGTAGATATCCAAGCGGCAGGGTCCTTTTTGAAATCTGTGGCTCCATCACATTAAAACCACTTCCAAATGAGGTAGTCCTGCCTTTCTGATGTTCTAGCCTCTTCTATCACTCAACCCTCCAAATTAGGGAGTTGCAATTTCTTGATTGTATTTCTGTATTAGCTCTTAATATATCACAACTTCCTCATCAATAAATCTATCTTCAGTATGTCTGACAGGAATTTTTAAGATTATGTGATGCCATATTCAGGCTTCTTCTGATGAATACCCTCAAATGTTTTTAATATCCCTTTGGTCATTTTTATTTGTGTGTGCATGTATGTGTATGTGTGTGCATTTGTGTGTTTGGTGCTAAGTACATGTGTACAAATCTCTCCCTTTTCTAATCATTTCAGTGAAATTTTTACCTCTGCATCTAATAAACTCTATGAGACTATGAAAATTATAGCCAGGTCCAAGCATGGAGAAATATTTCTAATATAAATTAAAATTTGAATGTCTATAAATTGTATTTACACCATATTTACAACTAAGTACAATATGCAGAGGGAAAAAATAGAAGCATATATTAACAGTGCTGCTACAATAATAAAAATATTTTTTTAAATTTCTTTCCAGGGTTTCTGATTTATTTACTGATTTTATTTTTCTGTAACATCAAACAAGTAAAATATATTATTGCTGCTGTCTAATAATATTGAACACTTATTATTTACTAAGTGATATATTAGGCATTTTATATAAATTTTGTAAATTAAGCATATAAACAATTCATTAAGGTGGACATAACCTAATTTTCTAGATGAGGTCACTGAGATTTAAGGGTAATAATGATAACCTGAAATTTATGCAGCTGTTAATTAACAAAACTAGTATTCAAATTTGGAACTCTAGGACTTTACAGTTCTTTTCCAGTCCATAAAATTACAATGCCACTTAAAAAGCTTTGGTCTCTGCCCCATCAAGATATATGTGCAGATATGAGTGAAAAGAATCAGTTTTAAAGATACAACAGAGTAATGTATTTTAGCTTGGTTTTCCAATGACATTCTTTCCTGATGACGTGAAATTAGACATATTTGGTGTTTTTGGTGATAAAACAAATTCACAAGCGCCAAAATATTAAGGAAATTCTATTTTCATATTGATAGCTCCATAATAACATTGTTTTATTCTTGTCCTTTTATCAAGGTGATATTAATGACATTGATGTAATGAAAATACATAGCTGCTAATAGTTACTTGTATTTCAAGCATTTTAATAATGAAATATTTTTACCTAGAAAATATTTTTTTACCTAGAAAACAGAAACCAGAGAATACTTCCAAATCAAGTGAAAGCTACCAGCAATATATGAAATAAATACATTAAATATAAGAATTAAAGTGGAGTTAAGAAAGACAGTCTGAACACATACTTGAAGAATATGTTTTTCATCTATTAAGCATTAAAGTAAAATCTAGGTAACTCTATAACGAGACCATGTGTATTTGCTTTTGAATCACTATCTGATCAACTTGGTATTTTTTGATGCTAATTAGTTTGCACCAACATTTACCCTATCCGGCCTTAAACAAAACAGAAGACTCATGAGGATGAAATACAAATTTTGCAAATGTTAAAGGAATAAAACATCTGCAGGATATTTTACATGAGCATCATAGAGTATATCCCAAAAGGCATTGTCTGAAACTACAAAAAAGTTTGTTATTCATATCAAAATGAATAGCACACAGTACATTTGGGGGATCAAAACATATTGCATTCTAATTCTTCTCTTATATCTCAGATTTTCATATGAAAAGTAGATAAATCTTTCATAGGTCAGCTGCTATTTTGGATCCCACATATTTCTATTTATAACATGATATATTTACTTCACAGATCAAAAAGGCTAATTATCTTATGAAAGTTAGCTTAAGATTATAAATGAAGTACAAGGTCAAGTCTTACAAATGCCAGAACAAAGTCCCTTTCATTAATTTATACCTCTCCTTTCTAAACAGAGACTGCTTCATATAGGTATAAAGAGAATCGTCTGCTAAAACTGTTGTGAACTTCCAACTAGTTAACTGTAAATATACTAGTTCCACAAAGGAAACACAAATTTCAGATAAAAATTATGTATGCTTTATTAAAGTGTAGCTCAAGCTATATTACTGCCCCCCCACAATTTTTTTTTCCTAGCCCAAGAAAATCTTTTTGCTTGTATACACATAAGTCATCTCTACATAAGATTACTTGTATTATTTGAATACAATATTACAATATTAACATGGCATTTTAATATTTATATCCATTTGGAGAGTATAGCTCACAAGAGCTACCATTTAGTGTGTACATTGTACAACCATATAAATAGCTATTGTTAACCATTTTAATAAAAATGTGGTTTAAGCTATTTGTAAACAAAAAAATCTAAGCGAGTTGGGATTCAACTTAATGTGTTTGATTCCAAAACGTCTAGGAATTACTGTCTGAATTCCCAGGCACCTGGCTGGGAAGCAATTGTCAAATACAACAGTGGAGTCCTCCTCAGTAAAGATCTAGAAATTCAGGTGTGTTTAGGTGAGCCAGATAAATAAATGAGGTCTTAAAGACCCACTACATTTCTCCCTTCAACATCAACAAGGCAACTTCAGAGTAAAAAGCAAGAAGCTTATTGGATAAGCCTTTCAGTCAGGCACAATTAAGGCTTGTTCTCAAGGAAGATGAAGGGCAAAGAAAAACTGGATCAAGAAGCCATGAGGGCTGAGTAGGTAGAGCTTGTAGGCTGTTGCAGCCCTTGCCACAAGATGGCAACAGAGCTAAAAGAAACTTCCTTGAAAAAAAAATTAACTCTCCCTTTGAATTTATTGGATATGGTTAGTTTTAGCATCTTTTATGAAGACTCTTCAGTATCATCAAGCAGAAAAACAAAACTAGTGAATTTTATGAGGTATATGAATTGTTTTTAGCACCAATATGTCACCAAGAGTGCTTGGTACACCACTGATCCATTCTTTTCATTCATTGATTTCAAAGGGTTTATTCACATCTGCTGTCTGGCACTAAGCTAGACAATGAGGAAGGAGATACTTTCTGTGCCTTTGTAAGCCACAATCTAAAGCCAATCACAATTTTCATCAGCTTCTTAATCGAGGAAAAAAATACCCTCAAATTTGCCCTATTAAAGAGGAAATTATAAAATACAAATGAACCTCATAAACTTCAAGCTTAGGAAGTTTTGCAAGGCCAAGTAGAAAATGGAAAATCAGGCAACTACATGTTTCCTCCAAGTGGTCTACAGGGTGTTATTTCTTACTCTTCTATACCACTGATCCTTACTCTCTTTGAAGATCAGTATTACTCATCAAGGGTCCATGCTGCTATTCCCTCAAAACTGAAACTTGAAAATAGCTTTGGTTTTCAAACTTCTCAATTTACTTTAATTTTACTGATCACTATAGCAAGTCAGTCCAAAGATCATTGACTCATTCACTGAGGAACCTAATGACAAACTCCAGAAAGGCAACTACTTTTGCCAGGTTTTTATTCTTGACTCTTAAATCTGTGCAAAGGAAAGAAAGGGTGAGGTCATCTTTAATAAACAAACCAGCTTAGATTCCTCATGAAAGGTCTAGGACTTGGAGTGCACCAGATTTTCTTAGAAGGGTCATAGGTGGGGCAGAAAGGAGAAAATTTTTGCATCATATTTATGTACTCTGAAATACGTAACATTTTTTTTCACAAGCAAAAACATTTCCATTAGGAAGATGTTTCAAGGTATATAAGTATGGAGTAGGGGGAGTTCCTTTGTGGTGCAGTGAATTAATCATCTGGCTTTGCCACTGCAGTGGATCAGTTCACTGCTCTGACATGGGTTCCATCCCTGGCCCAGGAATTTCCACCTGCTGTACGTGTGGCCAAAAAAATACTGAATGGGTAAAAGGTTAAAGGCCATATTTGTTAAAATTAAGTAATCACCATGAGTAATGATTGAGGATTTCATAGACAATTATATGTGATATTTAGGCAAAAACTTCATCAACACTTGCAAACATCTTTAGAGAGGAATAAGCATTAAAGCCTTCACTTTAAATTAGAACTTCATTTCTTTAGAGTTGAGATAATTAGATATTCCTTCAACTTTATACTTCATTATATTTGTTCATAAAGCTAGAGGTCACAAATGTATGAATTAAAATATACTGTTTAAAATAAAATTGCCTTTAAACTCTTTATGAAAACTGATGACTTTAAGAAAACCAAACTAAATTAGTTAATGATGAAACTTTGCACACTTGTCAGATTCATCTAATTTACCTCTGATATGTTTTCTAAAATCTTAATTCCAATGTGCTATTTTCTTTTCATCATACCTTAGTTTCACTTTTTAAAATTTTGTAAAGTGGTGATTAAAATTGCACATTTTTCATACTACAGTATTATGAACATGTTTTCCCTGGGGTTCACTGATAGGCTAGAATTTTTTCAAAAAATATTATAGAAGCAAATATTGTTTACAGTTTGCAAAAAATATATATAACCATGGGAATAATAAAGTAAATTGTTTTATCATAAATCTCAATTATTTGTAATTATGAAATCATTACAGTTAAAGCAATGTTGTAGGCTTGCAAAAAATTATCATCTTTGGAAATTTATAGGTTCACTTAGAGGTCTTACATTTTTTTCTCCACTCTAATTAGAAATGTACTAACATGAAGGTTATATTCCTATTTTTTATTAATGACTCATGTATTTACTTCTTTAGAGTGAATATTTTGTATACAAGAAGTAATAAAAATGAATGGGAAATACTTTTCAAATAAATGCATTCTAAGGATTTAAAATATCCTTCCATTCAATAAATATTTAATGAGCAACAGGTATACATCAGTACAAAAGTAAAAGAAACATATTTCTGAAATCATGCAGGTTACTTTCTAATATGTAATGTAAATACCCAGAAAATACATAATATGTAATTCAGATAGTGGTTGTTGCTATGGATAAAAATAAGGTAGTGAAAAGGGAAAAATGTGTGCCTAGAAATGAACTAAAACTTAAACAGGATGTCAGAAAATGCATCATTGAGTGGGGACATTTAAGCAAAGACCTAACAGAGTGTATGAAAAAAATGTAACTAATTGAAGGAATATTTTTCTAGAAAAAAGAAAGAGCCAAGACTCTGGACAGTAGAATGCCTGGTATGGTCAGGAAACAATAAGCCATAGGCTAGAGCAAGATGGCTTGAGAAGCATATGAGTCACAATAAATAGAAATGGAGTCAGACAGATAATTGTGGGATTATAATGAGATTTGTAGCCTGTTTTAGGATCATTTGTGGAATAAATAAAAAATAAAAAATTCAAATATCATATTGAATAATATTTATTAATTAAATAAAATGGGAATCCAATGGTGGATTTTAAACAGAAAAGTGAAAAGATCTATCTCATGCTTATAAAGAGTTATCCCAGTTGTTTTATTAAGAATTAGCTCAAGGGGAGCAAAGATAGAAAGAGGAATATTATTAAGGAGTAAATCAGTTATCCAGATAAGAACCAGAATATTGGGTTATTGTCCAATATTATGGATTAGAATAATGGAAATATAGTTAGGAAAATAGTAGTTTAATACTAGAAATATTTTTAAGGTGTGACAAGAGGATTTGCTTTTAAATGGGATGTGTGATGTGGGAGAAAGAGAATAGTCGAGGATAATGTCATGATTCATACTTTGAAACTGGAATAGAGGAATGGTCATATGGATTTGACAGAATGAAGGAGAGGAGCTTTGGGAAGAGGCCCAGCATTTCAGCTGAGTCATGTCCAATATACCCTCAAGGATAAATATCAAGAAGATATCATAAAGATGGTCTATTTATGAGTCAGAATCAGGAGAGTGGTCCAGGCTTGAGCTATAAATTTGCAAATCATTAGCATGGATATGGCATATTTGAAACTGCAAGATTAGGTAAGATGGCCAGCAAATAATTGTAGTGAGAAAAGGGAATAGAGCAAAAGTGTAATCCTGTGCTATCCAGTATTTAGAAGTTAATGATACAGGGAAAATCAGCTATGTAGGTTGGAAATAAATGGTCAGAAAAGGAAGAAAATATGGAGAATGTTCACTGTCTTGGAAAGTATGCAAAGACAATAATAGAAGGAAATGAAGAGCAATTCCAAAATGCTAAAAGTTTGAGTAATGTTAGAACTGAGAAATATCCATGGGATTTCCATTGTGGACATTATTTATAATCTTAACAAAAATTTCATGTGGTGGAGTGAGCATAAAGTGAGCATATACGAGGTTGGCATGGATTAAGAGGGATCATAAAAAGAGAGTAAGGATGTGCAATGAGCTTAAGAAATTATTTTTAAACTGTTCTAATAGGGAGCAGAAAAATACGCCAGTAGCTGAAGGAGGTTGCAAAGGTGAGGGACGGTAAAGAAGGTGAAAATATACTAGAATCGATGGATTAAAGATGCGTTGGAATTTAAGAATTATTAGAGTTTAGCACTGAAGTTGAGTGATCTTAAAAAATAAAGCACAAGATTTAAAAGGTTAAGATATATGAGGCATGTGGAATCCTGAAATTGATATTGCATCAAAAATATAGTTGTTATAGACAATTAAGTGTGCTTTTACCATAAGATTCACAGATTATACAACCTAAAACTCTTGGAAGAGGATATGTCCGATAGTATCTAATAGTAGCTGTGAGAGAGACTGCTGGTACTTACAGATTTCTTCTCTTTCACAGACATCACTAGACATGTATCCCCTTTCCCATATATGCAAGTGAGACCACAGTAACATGGTCAGTACAGTTCTCATGGAAATGATATACATATTTTCAAGATTTTCTTTTGGACTTCCCCCTCCCATTCTTTTTCTTTACTGTGATATGCCAGTTGAATAAAACAGTGTAGTAAAGAGCTGTTACCTCTTATAATATTGTATAGTAACACTGTGGAAGAAACATGGGTATCTGAATAATAGCATAAAGAAGGACTACAGGTGTTAAATGACTCTTAAGCAGCAATGTGGTGGCAGCCACTAGGTTGGCTTGCCACACTTCTGTGGACTTGGTCACTATGGAAACAATGGGACAAAATGGATTGAGACAGTATATTGCTTATGGTACAGAAGGTAGCAGGAGCTTCATGAGCTTCATGTTCTCTTAGGTCCCTGTCCCTTGAGTTCAAGAGGGGCAGCAAGGAGGTGGACCCAAGAAGAAGGTCAGTCTCTAACAGTGTAGTAATGGGTATAGAAAGAAATTTAAAAACCCCTTTGCATTCCCTTTACAAGGGTGTTGCATGTTCCTGTCCATTTCCAGTGTTGAAGAAGGGCATGAACAAGTATCAGTGTATCTATCAAAGATGAGAATGCTTAGTAAATGGTCAGAGTGCCGTGGTTGAATAAGTGGCCCTTAAAAAAGGCACATTCATACCTAAATCCCTGGAGTCTGTTAATGTTACTTTATTTGGAAAAAGACTCTTTATGATATAATTATGGATCTTGGGATGAAAAGAACAATCTGGATTATTAGGTGAACCCTAAATTAAGCAGTAGATTTTCTTATAACAGACCCAAAGAAAAAGAAGATCAAGAGGAAATGTGACCATGGAAGTAAAGATTGGAGCAATGTAACCAAGTGAAGGAACGCTGACAGCCACTGGAAGCCCTAAGAGGCAAAGAACAGATTCTCCCCACACCATCTGGAGAGAAGACAGCTCTGCCAAAACCTTGATTTCAGGCTTTTGGCTCAAGTATTAGGGGAGGTAAAATTCTCAGTTTTTGGTAATTTGTTATGACAGCCCTTGGAACCTAACACACAGGGCCAAAAGTAGAATTTATTAACACTGAGCTGAATGAGTTTAGTCTGTATTCTGGGTAAGATGACATTGGCTGCAGAGGCAAGAAGAGCATGTAGCCTGAAAAATGGGCTAGGTAAAATCAGTAGAGATTGTATGGAATAAATGGGAACATTCAAAATATGTTATTTTCACCATTAATAAGCCATGCTTTGTTTGCTAAATAATTTTCTGTTCATTAAGTTGATTTCATTCAAAAAGCATGTATTGATTTGCTGCTCATGGGTCTAATGGTACCAGTGGTACTAAAGGGTAAAGGACAAAGTAGACCAAGTAGCCACCCTACAAATGTACTCAAAGGGATGGATTTAATAAGCAAAGCACCAGTATTAGTAAACTGAGTGGTAAAAAGTTATTCAATGATGATGTCACAACATAGAGAAAATCTATATGTGCACTTTGAGAAATTAGAGTGAAATATATTGGATATACAGGATATAACCAGATATAAAATGAGAAAATGAGAGTGCTAGCTATAGGAAAGAAAGGTAGTTGTTAAACATACTATTAACCACATTTGTGTTTAGCACACTTCCAAGATCAAAGATATACTAAGTGAAATTTCTTTTTCTTTCTTTCTTTCTTTCTTTCTTTCTTTTTCTATTTCTTTCTTTCTTTCTTTCTTTCTTTCTTTCTATTTCTTTCTTTCTTTCTTTCTTTCTTTCTTTCTTTCTTTCTATTTCTTTCTGTCTGTCTGTCTGTCTTTCTTTCTTTCTTTCTTTCTTTCTTTCTTTCTTTCTTTCTTTCTTTCTTTCTTTCTTTCTTTCTTTCTTTCCCTTCCTTCCTTCCTTCCTTCCTTCCTTCCTTCCTCCCTCCCTCCCTCCCTCCCTCTCTCCCTCTCTTTCTGTCTGTCTGTCTTTCTTTCTTTCTTTCTTTCTTTCTTTCTTTCTTTTTTTTTGGAAAATCCTTCAGTGCGTGGAAACTCCAGGGCCAGGGAGCCAACCCAAGCCACAGCAGTGACAACGCCATCCTTAACCACTGGTCCCCTGGAGAACTCCAGACATTTCTTATAATTGTGCAGGTCCAGTATAAGTAGAGTGATAATCCATTTATATCAACTGTGATGTGGGTATTTTTGATTATCTATATTTAATTAATCACTATATATATATTCTTTAACAGAAGAAATGACAAAATAAGCATAGGAGTTAAATATTATGAGTGCTGTAAGGATTTTGTAATTAAGTTATGGAGGTAAAACTACTGGGGTAAACTATAGTCAGAATTGTTAAGTGTACAGCTATACCTCTCTACATAGAGATGCATACTCGTATCAAACCTCATATGTTAATTTTAAATGCTATTAATGTTCGGAGGCTAAAACAAACTAAGGCAGGTTACACTTGTCAGGTATGATTTCAAGCAGCAAATGGGATCAGAGCTAAACATTAAACATCTCAAATCATCAAGAGAAAATGAGGAGAAGAAAAATATCAGAAACATAACAGTAAAAACTATCCCAGAGCTGAATGATATAGGAATTAAAATAGAAAGGATGTTAATGTCTAAACAGAGTAATGAAAAAAACAGTTCACCTTTAAAAAAATATTTCAATTATGTCAAAATATATATTGGTATACCATTTTAAAAGATACAAAATCTAAATCTATTATTTTAGATAAATAATAAATCTTACACCTTTAAATAAATATTTCAATTGTCAAAATATATATTGGTATACCATTTTAAAAGATACAAATCTAAATCTATTATTTTAGATAAATAATAAATCTTACAGAAAATGAATTAAACTGTTAAAAAATTCTTCTAATAGTTATTAAGAAATTATTGGAAAACTGCTTCAGAATTTAAGAGAAGGTAATTTTGACTGATAATTTTATTTCCACTTATCTCCACTACTTCCACTTATCTTCAGGTTCTACTCCCCTTCCCAGTGGTACTAAGGAATAAAACAAGAACAAAGACTAGGGAAAGAATGGTCCAACTCAGAACAGGAATAAATGGGAGTCCCATGAAATTATACATACTAAAATTCTAGACAAGTTTGCATTACAATGAATCAACTGAATGGAATTCATCAGGAAGGAGATCTCTTAGGGAAAATATCTCTAACTATTTCTAGGAACATTTCTTGAGTGGCACTGGGTTGTGACATTAAACTCAGGCATGAGAGAAATCCAATGCTAGCACAATGTTTTTCTCAAAAATGAATATTCTTAGATAGCCATAGAATTCTAAAATTTAGTAATTACTTTCAATGCTGAGAATTAATTTAAATCCCACAATTGAAAATCAAATTGAAATCGCAAAAGATTTAAGTAGTGTTACAAAGAGAATAAGAATTGCTATCATCATTGAAGATATAAAAGACATAGTTGTTAAGTCTGGGAACTTGAAATTTGGGAGGAAAGGTAGATGGAAGTTAGGGAAGACTAATACTGTTAACATATAAAATAAGAGTACAGATAATGTTGTGGGCAATGGAATATTAAATAGAAATACCAATGTACTTTTTGAACTGTATGCAGTTGACCCTTTAAGTAGTGGGAAGGGATAAAAAAAAATCTGTCAGTTATGTCCTTATCTATCAAAGGAAGAGATAAATGCAATATATCTCAAGCTGATAAAAAAGCAAAAAAAAAAAAAAAAAACTTTAAGCATAACACTTAGAAAATTATCTTTGTATTAGTTAAGAATTCATGCCAGGATACCATAAACATTTAGAGTGGTTCAGATAAAACAGAGATTTACTTTTATAAGGTGAAGGATAGGCAGTTCAAAACTAGGTAAGAAGTTTTACTCTGCATAGTCTTCCAAGGATCCAGGTCCCGGGTATCTTTTTCCTCGGTCTTCAGAAAATGCTGCCCAATCTATTTGATTAGAGCTGACTGGACAGCACTACCCTGCTGCATTCTAACACATGGATGGGAAAGTGAGAATGTGGGAGACAGGTACCTTCCTTTTTAAATAACATGACCTGAGAATTTAACTCACACTCCATTAGACCGAAAATTAATCTCATGGTCACATCTGGGTGGAAGAGAGGCTGGACAATGTAGTTTCCATCTGGGTAGCTGTATACCTGCTAAGACACGGGTGTTCCTACTACTCTATAAGGAAGTTTTGATATTGGGAACAATTAGTGTTGTCCTTCACAATCCACTCTCCTGCCACTCAGTGTCTAAATGCACACTCTTTAAATACACCATACCCACCCCTTCAACAGGAGACACTCCCAAGAGTCTTCTCTACTTCATTTATCTTAAAGCTCGGGATGTCTGGCTCAGGTCACCACAGGCAGTATTTTCCTACAGTTCACTACTTGGCTGTATAACCAGTTTGGTTCTTTTCTTACAGCAACATCCCAGTTGTGATGCCACCAGCCACAGTGTGAAGCCAGGAAGCTGGAGAATGGTAGGAGAAACTGCAGCTCTAAATTCTTCCCTTAGTCTTATGAAGATTTAATTGGTGAGTTTATAATTTGAAAACAGCACACCACTTTGTCTCTCTGTATTTAACGTATTTGAGAAGTTTGAGATCTGTATTTCTTTTATAACTTGTGTCAGTGAACTAAGATTCTTTTATAACTTGTGTCAGTGAACTAAGAAGCTGAAGACATGCAATTCATGTTTATTAAGCAAAAGATTATCTGAAAATGACTCAGTCTACACTGGTGGTCTCAAAAATGGGTTTCCAACTAGCTTGTGGTCTTTCCTTTAAGTAAATTGAGACTTTTTATAATCCGGAAAGGCAGAAGAAATATTTTATGGGTTCTAGTCTGAAACTCTTATATAACACATTAATTGCCACAATAAGCAATCCTTGGCTATCAGAGTAAAACAATGTTGTGTTAGTTTTACTTTATTATATAACAATAGTTAATGATTCTGTACCTTAAATAAAATGTCTTCAAATTAAAAAAAAATGAAATGCCAATTTCAGCATTAAAAAGGATATAGGCTAATTTTTTTAATTGTAGCAAAACTTGACATTTCATACACTTAAATGTATGTAAGAAGTGTAGTTCTGTTTCCCAGAACAGTCTATTATAGCTGGACAGTCAGGCTCCATAACTGGTTATGTTCCATGAACATACCTAGGTACTTGGGTTTCTTCATTCTTACTACTCTGCTCTCCTCCAGAGCATCTTACCTGCTTGAAAGAAGCTGGTTTACCAGCACTGCATTTGATGTACTTGAGAATGAAGAAAGAAAGCAAATGAAAGATCATTATCTTAATTTTAAAAAAAATTGTTTTGTTGTTTATTTTGTTTTTTGGCTGCACCCACAGCATGTGGAAGTTCCCAGGCCAGGGATCAAACCTGCACCAATGAAGTGTTCGTTTTTAAAATTTGTGATGAGAATCTGTTCCTCTGCCATTGGCTTGAATTTAGTCACATGGCCACATCTGGCAATAAGACAGGCTGGGAAGGGAGGCTTCTAGCTTGCACAGAGTCCTATTGCTAAATGGAATAAGGGCAGAATAGGTAAAGGGGGGAAATTAGAAGTCTGCCATAGGAGACAAGTAGTGAAGACTTTTAAATAATTAAAGGGGTTATTGGAGATGGGGATTAAGGAGAGGATGGATGATGGCCAGAAATCTATTTTTGTAACAAAGCTGTGTGGTAATTATTTGATATTTAAAAAATCGTGTTGCATATAATACTTTGAGTATAATAAAAAATTAAACCACAGAATACCATATAGCATTGGTGTTATAAAACATTGGAAATTGTGAGGGAAAATTTGAAGGAGAGTGAGCAAAGACGTAGCATCAAGTTAAAAATGTCTACAATTGAAAACGTAATGTAGGAGTTTCTCATACAAAAATTAACACTGAGAGCTTTGGATAGTGCTTGTAGGAAGAAATAACAAAGCTTCCTAATTTTTCTGAGGTTACTAAAACAGAAGTGCTCCCTTTTTTCCAATGCTACAGTATGGCTCCTTAACATTAACATTTTTTTAAATCTCAAAGAACTATAAGAGAACAAGAAAAAATGGTAGCAAAATAAATAAAAGAAAAAACCTTTTATCTTTTATACTTCAGAGTTCTTGCCTCAGACACAAAGTAAAATTGATAGTGAGGGATAGGCTTAGACTTGTGTATTATATGAAGGCACATATTTATGTGCATGTGGGGTGTGTGTATGCATGCGATTGGAGAAAGAAAGAAAAGCCTTTTCAAATAATATAACTTCATTTCTGTCTTATTTTTAAAAAGAAGTTCCTATTGTTAACTAATTTCTTCTTATTTGTGTTAGTTACACTGTGTGCTTCTAGTTTTTAAATAATAATATGAAATTTCAAAGTAAAATGACAAACTAGACAGAATATGTGTGTTTTAGATCTAAATTCTAATACATATGATATTCATGGATGTAAATAATTGCAGAAGTATATAACTAGGAGAGTCAGCAGGGTCTATATATTTAATGTATTCCTACACCATTGATTTAGGAATAAGAAAACTGAGACTCAAATTATACATTGTACTCAAGATCATTGTACTAATTTTTGTTAGATCTATAAGTAATACCAACAAATCTAACTACTATGAGATTATGAGCAGCAGGTGATGGAATTTTGATCCTATATGGCTAGACCATCTAATTGTCACACATATGCAGACTCAATGAAAATAACTTTAAAAACTTACTCATGAAGTTGTTAGTTTAAAATGATGTTTGACAGACAAAAATAAATAAAATGATGAATGTGTCATTCAAATTAGAAAGAAGTTTCAAGAAATATTCTTACTCAAATGTGTTTAGATTATATAATTATTTTAAATGTACAATTAAAATTTAATATCTAATTTTATTGCTGAAATAAATCTTTTCAAAAATTTATCATGGTGACACTTATGTTGAAATAAAGCAGTTTTTTGAAGCTATAATTTTAGCAAATATAAATATTTTAATTTGTAACATGAGTTATTATATTTAATTATTTTTAAAGTTATCAGTGCCATGTAAGAATTGTTTTTCTCTTTAAAAACAAAAGTGCATTCTTTACAGTGAAAATAAAATCACAAATGCATTTAAAATCATGTACATATATTTGATTAAGTTTAATCCTAGTATTAAAATTATTTATCATTTATTTTATATACAAGATTCTTCTTCATTTTGAAGACATCTGTGGAAAACTCTTCCTTATGTATCTTCTGTAATACCAAAATATTGCCTAATTTACTTATTAGAAAGACCTGAAACCTGAATTTCAAATATATTTCCAGAAGTATGCACAATCATTTATTTTTCATCATTAAACATTGAGATAGTAACCATTAGATCTTCACTATCCAAAAATGATCATTAAAATCATCATTATGCAGCTTCTCTGTTGTCTCCTGATTAGAGAACTGGCCATGCACCAGAGAACTGTGCCCTGGAATTAGCGATAAAGGCCAAGTGCACCCAGCGATGCTTCTACTTATGCAGCTAATGCTGCTCTGCCACCCAGCAAAAACCTTATGAAATTCTATGTTAGCTGCTTCACTGCCTTTTGATATCTGAGAAGCCATTCTTCCTTCAAGCCTATTATAAATAAGTGGGTTAAAGAAAGAAAATATATATGAAATGCTGGCGGAGTGAAAGAAAAAGCTTATTCCCCACTGTGGCATATAATCACTGCACCTGGCCTTCTGGATGTGGAGGGAATAGTTATTAAATGCAAGAGAATGTAGAATTGTTACAAATTAGAATGACTTCTCTTGAGCAAAGCTTAACATTTTGACTAAGTTTTACTTTACTTTTTAGGAAGAGAAGTGTGTCAGATAAATTTTTATTAATACAAAAGACATTACATTATATACAGAAAATGTGAAATGAAACTTGATTTCATGGATTTTAAAATACATAAATTTTAAAACATTAGTTTGTTTTTATTATCTGCTTCAAGGAAAAAACCCAGTTCTTCACCTCTATAAATGATAGTTTTTGGAAACACTAGGCTAAAATATTTTGACATTTTAGGACATAGTAAATATTTTATGAGCCAAAAGGGCCAGTTCAGTTTATTGCATTGGCTAATTCTAGGCACATGAACTTTTTCAGTGGAAATAAACTAGTCTGAAAACTAGAAGAATGTTTGATGGCATGATTAAATTATATATAAAATGATCATGACATTTAGAACATTCACTTGCCTTTACTAGATTTAGTATTTGTAAAAGTAGCTGTGAAATGCTTGTTATTGACTCAGTTGAAATGTAATTGATAGGAAAGAGGAGTTTTACTGCTCCTTGTGAAGAAATTACTTGATGGTGATAATAAGACAATAATGAACTGCATCATGTTTTTTAAACGTAACAAAATGTCCAACCTCATACTAACAGAATGAAGTAGAAAAGACATGCCTGTATTCCATGAAAAAGTTAAGTTATAAAAACAGCAATTGAAAAATATCATCTCTTGAAAACAACTTTTCAGAGAATTATAGCTTGACCCTGTATCATTATTAATAATAGAACCTACATATAATTTATTGTAATGTTGCCTCCATAACCATAATATAAGGATCAGATTATAAGTACTTCATAGTTAGTAGTTAAATACATAAATTATATTTTGAGCTATTAACGCAATTCTATCACCTTTGTTATTAAAAAGTATTTTCTTATAGAAATTGATGTAATGATTAGGAAGTGAATTCAGTTAAGAGCCCACATATTTGGAGAAAATGAGATGTTCGAAGAGTACACACATTATGGACTGTACTTTGACTCAATTATCCTCACACGTCAGATTTTAAACCATAAAAGTTAGAAAATAAAATGAGCCCCCCCCCAGATACTTAGTCACATAATTTTCTTTCTTAAACATGTGCCTTGGACAATCATTGTCTGGCATTAGTGTTTATCAGGAATTAAGGCATACAAATCTGGAGTTGCCCAGATTGATGTTTCCATACAGTTTGCGGAAAAAATGTGAAAACTTGTGTCATTTTCTCACCTTTGTCTATTTTCTACCTAAAAGTTGCTTGCATGTTCAACCCCTCAGTGAATTAATGTGAGCATGTTTTTATTCCTTCAATATTGTATATATTTATGTAAAAAATCAAAAATGTTGCACATTGGTACAATTTATTGAAAGAACAAATGTACTCTGAATAAGTTAAGATTAACATCATGGAAACAGGAACCTATAATTAATTTGGTAATGTGTACTAATAAGTTAAAAAGGATTATCCTCTCAATGTCTGTGAAAAGGTTTGGTATTTACTAGTGCTGCAGGAAAATGGCAATAAGCATCCACAATTCTGCTACCTGAATCTCTTCAGTGAAAATAATCATAAATTACCCTCTCAACTGGAATATGAGAGGACATTGACTGAGAGCAGACACTCAGATCTTCCTGTAGAAAGTCTGGAGATGCACAGAAATAACCGTAAAAAGAGAGAAAATAGGCTTCTAAGTTAATAAATAAACAAGAAGGCAGAGTTTTATGGTTTCCACTGGAGAGTAGAGCCTCTTTAGCAATATGAAATTTAGGTAAGGCATTGAATTGAACATGAACTTTTAGCCAGTGTATAAGCTTAAGTACCTCAATGCATGATAAAGGTCCTGATCCAAATTGATGACAAGGTCAGCTGGCACTGGTATAGCCTGGTCACAGCTTGATTAATATAGAATACTTCAGATCTGGCCAGTTTAAGGAAAACATAATTCTTTGCTGAATCAGACAAACTTTTCTCCAAGACTATATATTAACCATATAATCATTTTGGCTTAAGTAAGAGGAAGGGGAAGTTTATTAAAGAATTCTAAAGACTATTTGTATCTATCTATCTGTCTACTTTATATCTCTGTATTCATGCATGTTCCCTTAATAATAATTACTGTGGCATTCTTAATTGATCCTCTTGTTGATGTCATACTTCAGAGTTAAATAACTCTTGGATATGTTTCCAGATAAAAATGCAGACTAGAAATAGTGCAGTTATGACTGATATATTTACCACAATATGACTGCTCAAAACTTATTTAAATATATTTCTGAGAAAAACGGGAATAGACGCTATATATATATATGTAAGTATATGCAAAGGATCAGATTATAAGTACTTCATAGTTAGTAGTTTTTGCATATACATATATATATGTGTATGTATGGTTGTCTTTGCATATACATATATATATATATGAGTGTGTGTATGTATGGTTTTGTTTATTATTGTTTATCCACTCTAAATGTAATAGTTTGAATCTTCTGGTTTCTTATTTTATGGATTGAAATATTTTATCTAATGTAATATATAAAATTCAATTACATAATTCTATAGAATTTCCCCTGAAGACTACTTTAGCTGCATCCCACAATGTCTCTTAAGTCTCAGTCTTCAGTGAAGATCATTTATTTCAAGGACTCTTGAATATTGGAAAGATCCAGGTATTTAGCCATTGGCACCTCATTAGGTTGCGCTTAAATAAATGGACTAACAAATTCCTGCATTAAAGCATTCAATTTTGACTTTGCTAGAGTTTATTTTAGGAGAAAAAATTTGAATTTCTTGTTATTACTTGAAATATGTTCATTCAGAATAATAATTATCCAAGTGAAGATTTCTGAGTAAAGAACCTCAATAATGAATAAGGCATTCATAGTATCCATCTTCAAGAATATTATGTATAGGAGTTCCCATCGTGATGCAGCGGAAATGAATCCGACTAGGAACCATGAGGTTGTGGGTTCTATCCCTGGCCTTGCTCAGTGAGTTAAGGATCCAACGTTGCTGTGAGCTGTGGTATAGGTTGCAGATGCAGTTTGGATCTGGCGTTGCTGTGGCTCTGGCATAGGCCGGCAGCTACAGCTCCAATTAGACCCCTAGGCTGGGAACCTCCATTTGCCGTGGGTGCGGCCCTAAAAAGGACAAAACAATAACAACAACAACAAAAAGAATATTATGTGTAAAGGGGATAGTTGCATGACCAAATAAAAGAGTATGAAACAGTGGTAGAAGAAATACAATAGGAGCATACCTCTGAAGTATTTAAAATATTTTTGAAAGGAGGGGATCCTTTCATATATCCTAGAAGACATGTTCGATTCAACACTGAAAATTAAAGATATAGTATGAAATAATGCATAAATAAAAAGAAAATATGAAAATAACAATCACACATATTTTTGGTTTTTGTTTGGCTACATGTAAACTTAGGAAGTGATTACATATATAAGGATTATGTGGTGATCTAGGTCAGCTGAATACATTTATCATCTTTTTTTGTGTGTGTGAATTGTATTTGACAAATGCACCACTAAGGAGATATCTTAGTTTAGTTATCTTGTCAAGATGAACAATTACATTTCCTTTTATTTAAAATTAATTATAGTTTATATATATTGTGCCAATTTCTGCTGTACAGCATACTGACCCAGACGTATGTATGTATATATACACATACACACATTCATACACACACTATACACACACACATATATACATATGTATATGTTCTTTTTCTCATACTGTCTTCCATCATTATATCCCAAGAGACTGGATATAATTCCCTGTGTTGTACAGGAGGACTTCATTGACTATTCATTGTAAAAATAATAGTTTGCATCTACCAACCCCAAACTCCTCATTGATACCACTCCCCTTCTCTTCTCCTTAGCAATCATAAGTTTGTTCCCCATATTTGTGAGCCTGTTGTTGTTTTGTATATAGTTTCATTTGTGCTATATTTTAGATTCCACTTGTAAGTGATGTAATATGGTATTTTTCTTTCTTTTGCTGATTTACCTCATTTAGTATGATAATTTCTAGTTGCGAAGTTCTCATCGTGGCGCAGTAGGAACAAATGCGACTAGGAACCATGAGGTTGAGGGTTCAACCCCTGGCCTTGCTCAGTAGGTTAAGGATCTGGCACTGCCGTGAGCTGTGGTATAGGTCACAGATGCGGCTCGGATCTAGCATTGCCATGGCTCTGGTGTAGGCCGGTAGCAACAGCTCTGATTAGACTCCTAGCCTGGGAACCTCCATATGCCCTAGGTGCGGCGGTAAAAAGACAAAAGACCAAAAAAAAAAAAAAAAAAAAAAAAAAAAAGAATTTCTAGTTGCATCCATGTTCTATCTTTTTTTATGACTGAATAGTATTTCATTGTGTATTTGTGCCATATCTTCTTAATGCATTCATCTGTCAATGGACATTTAGGTTGTTGCCATGTCTTGGCTATTGTGAATAGTGCTGCAGTGAACATAGGGATGCATGTATCTTTTTGAATTCCAGTTTTGTCTGGATGTATGCCTAGAAGTGAGATTGCCAGAAGAACAATTATGTATTTTAAAGCAAGTAGTTGATATAGTTAGAATTTTGCATGACTTCAATGATAAAGTAAATAAGGCAAGGCATTTTAAATGAGATTAATTGATAATCAATAGTTCTGGCAAAGCGAGAAGTATGAAATATACCACGGAGCTCCAAAGTGTATCACTTACAATATGAAGAATATAAATATGCCAACATTTCCAAGACATCAAGGATATATACAGTACATCAAATACTCAGTCTTCCACTTTTAAACTTTGTGTCATGTTTCTGATAGTCAGAGACCCAGGATTTGGCATTTTTATGGCTAGATATCAGAATAGACTGCAGTCTTTATTTATGTGGAGAATGGAACAAAAACAGCTAAATACTGTCCTTTAAACAAATTATTTAACCCACTCTCTCTTTTGTGTATGTTATTCAAAATATTATGAATAATGTATTATGAAATTATCTTATTATTTTATGAATAAACTTCAGTCCCTGCCCTGAAGAAGCTTAGGTGTAGAAGAGTGCAGTCAAAATATGTTATCATGAGCAGTGATAAGAATTTGTGAAAAAATGAGTAATTCCATAGGCATGGTAATAAGCTTTTGAAAATAAGAAATACTGGTGATAAAAAGAGAAATTCCAATGCTATTTAAGGATAGGGTATGCATTAAGAAAGATATCAAGTTGAATAGTGACAAATTTCTTGAAAATTAGTGTTTTTTATTATAGATAAGCAAAAATAAGGCAAGGTATCCATAAACAAGGAAAAACATTTTAACAAATAAACAATGTATGAGGTGTTTTAGAGTAATGGTAAGCAATTTAGTTTGCATGGAGGATAGATTTCATGTTGGGGGATGTGACTGGACAGTTGGAATTGGTTCAGGTTTCAGAGTATCTAATATCCATCTTGGAAAAATATTCCAAGAAACTATATAACACAAACATTTTTTTGAAAGCTTCTGTGCCACTGACTCAGAAATACATAGTAAAAAATGGAGTATTAGCAACTGTGGAAAGATTTGACACAGCTAAGATCATTATCAGTGAAAGCAGATACTGCAAATGAAGGAAGACACAATTTGTATTTGAGTTCATATTTTTCCATATTGTTATAGAACAAATCACAGATGTAAAGTATTAACAAAGACCTCTCAAATGTAGAAATATGCTTTTGTGATTCATATTGAAACTTCATTTATTTTTATATTTTAAAGTTGACATCTTATATGATTGGTTTTGAATTAATTTAGATAGGGCTTAAATAATGCACTTTACAGATTGATGAATATGATTTAAATTTTCTTTTTATCACAAGGACTCTACTACTATTATGCATTTAGTTGTCAAGATGTAGTCAGTTATTTCATTGTCATATATGGATACTTTGCTTCATCCCTTCTAAATGAGCTATAGAGGAGAAAAGCAGAAAAGAGAAATTAACTTTTTAAAAGGAGGTACTAAGGAGTTTCCTTGTAACCCAGCAGGCTAAGGATCTGGCATTGTCACTGTAGTAGCCTGGGTTGCTACTGTGGTGTGGGTTCGATCACTGGCATGGGATCCTCCATATGCTGTAGGTATGGCCAAAAACAAATAAACAAAAAAATAAACAAAGAAGCTGCTAAACATTTTTTTAAATTAATTGGAGCAAGGATATGGTGCAAACTTCAATTCTGTCTGATAGTCATAGCATCTCACTGTATTTTATTATGTCACTTAACCGTGGACTTTTTATTATCTTTTAAAAGTATTTCATTAGCATCACACCTGAATCATAGCAATTATCCAACACAATTACAGACCTAGGTGTTAACATCTGAATACAGAACATTAGCATTTTGAGACTCTCTTTAAATGATAAACTTAACCGCAAATTGTACAAAAATTTATAAATATTAAATAGCATAGTTTCCTAATGCAAAGATTGCCAAAATTAGTTTTACATAATAAGAAAGAGATAAAGTACACTGAAACAAGTTTTCCTTTTCGAAGTTCAATTATGTGAGCTTACGCTACAATTTTTACTTAAGTTTATATTTTAATTGCTATTTTAGGAATCAGAAAATAATGTATACCTATTTTTATTACTCCTTTAATCCTTAGATAGAAACACGGGACATCCAATAAAATAGTTTGTGGATTAATGATATAATAATCAATACTAATGTATTGTAGTATTGATATATATTATTAATATATTACTAATACATTTATGGTTATATATTCATGATCTATTAAGGTATTTTATTTTCCCACTCTAGCAAACTGTAGTTAGAATAACTGGTAAAACTTAATTGTAACTTCCTTGTTGTCTATTTTTTGGGAATATTACTAAATTAAAATGTTTTCCTAAATAATATTTAATTGAAATAATTGATATCATATTGGAAGTCCATAAAAACAGATAAAATATAGTTTTACAAAATAATATAGAATAATAAGCTAGTTTGTATTTGTAGAATTAAATTGGTAATGCCATTGGGAAAGTTGTAGATCTCAAAATCCCAGGACCTGTTTATTTTAAGATACAGTCCTTCAGGATCTTTTTGATAATTATTCGACATTCTTTCTCCCAGTGCTGTAAGCAATGTTCTATAATGATTATATATTAGCACTTGATCATAATCTATTAATGTTACTTCATTTTTCAATGGATTTTTTTTCCTTGAAAAAAGATCAACTTGGGACCATCTCTAATATGAGGATGTGATAGAAGTTTTAATCTTGGCAAACAAGTTCAGTATATTAGTAAATTTAATTTTAGTTTAATAGTTTTAAATTTGTCTTATAATCAAGCTTCGCTTATGAAAAAAACCTCACTTTAAAACCAGCATAAACACAAAAACATTTCTAGAAAAGCAAAATAGACTTTAGAACACAGTTTCACTCCTGCATGCTTCCAAATCTTTAATACACACTCAGAATTATTTTGTGTATATCTTTTTAAAGGTATGGAGTATTTCCTTGATAGTTACGCTAGAATAGCCTAAATTGCTTAAAATAGCATATTCTCAAATTTTCCTTAATGTATGCATTAAAACTGGCAACTTTATAAATGAACATTTTGTTTTAATTTATCCTAACCTGCGTGCTTTGCTTGCTTGCTTTTTTTTATTTTTTTTTTTCTTTTTGGCTGTGCCCCACAAACAAGGATCCAGCCCACACCACAACAGTGACAATGCTGGATCCTTAACCTGCTGAGCCACCAGGGAATTCTTTCATTCTTTCTGTTATCCATAAATATCCCCCCAAGGGAAATACGTTCTACTTTTTTTTGCTTTTTAGGGCCGCACCTGTGGCATATGGAGGCTCCCAGGCTAGGGGTCCAAACGGAGCTGCAGCTGCCTGCCTACACCACAGCTACAGCAACGCAGCATCTGAGCCGCATCTTCGACTTACATCACAGCTCACAGCAACGCCGGATCCTTAACCCACTGAACAAGGCCAGGGATTGAACCTGCAATTTCATTGTTTCTAGTAGGATTTGTTTCCACTGTGCCACAACGGGAAATCCCATTCTACTTTTCTAATGGTAATTTTGGCCTCACTCTGCTCAGAGAATATCTAGAAAATACACCAATGGTCCAGAAACTATAATTCCTATAAACCTTACTAAATGGATTCCTTACACTTTTACATTTTATTCGTTAACATTTTTAACTAAACTTTCAACACATGTGTAAAACTTTTCTTATCTGTTGTAAATTACTTTTATCTTTGATAAATTTAATGTAATAACTGTTTGCTTAAGATCTTATAATTTTTTTATTTAATTTCCTTAGTAGTATAGAAGCATATTTTGAAAGAGATCAGATGTAAGGGTGAATATTAAATGAATGAAGGGGTGGAAGATTGACAGTTGGTAAGTGGGAGATAATATATGGATAGGAAGAATACATAAGTGATAAAAACAAATAAGCCTACATTAAAATTTTATTGGATTTAGTAACAGAAACCATGGAAAAAGAGAAAATTTAATGAAATGCATATCAAATTACATCCTTTTTTAAAAAAAATTCCTCTTGATTTTAGTAGAAGAGTTTTGGAATGGGAGTTAGGAACTTGAATTTCAATGCCACATATTATGTAAATCTTACATAGGTCATTTTGTTTTGTAGGAAAAAGGCTATTCCTACATTTACTATAACAAACCTTTTATTATTTTTTGCCTGAAGGTCTTCACATTTTAAAGCATGTTGTGTGCAAAATTAACACTTATTCTTGGCTAGGAAATGTTTATATTTTAACTGAGAATAATAAAATAGAAGTGTTGCTCTATTCATGCGTATGTCTCATTGGGAAAGCAATGTGTGACCAAGGAAAATTTTTTGTTCTTGTTTTGTTTAGTTTGGTTGCTTATTTTTGCTTTTATATAAGATTACCTGTATGTCTATGACTTACTCCAACCAGGATAATCACTCTTGTTTCATTATATAATTATGCTTTAACACTACATTTATATTGTGGGATTATGAATAGACCAAGGAATTGTCATTTTTTTCCCCATAGGGATATTCTAGGTTAGTGAGTATGCTTTCTAATTTAACATTAAATAATAATAGTAATAATAAAATAAAAATATAAAGGTTTATAAAAAATAAACTCAATATACCACACATTATTCTAAATATTGTAACATGTATTGATCTGTTAATTCTCTTCCCAACTGATTAATATCTTTATAATTCTTAAGGATAAAGAAAATGAAATTTGGTGAAGTTGGGTACCTTATTTAAACTCAGAGCTAACCAGAAGTGGAGTCAAAATAGGAAACCAAGCATTCTAATTATTGGGTAAGTTATTACCCAGGGAGCAAACTAGTCCTGAGTGCTACATCTAAATCCCTTTTCTGACATTTTCTTTTAGTTCCAGTTATATGGCCATTTGTTCACTTCAGTGGGCTAGAATAAAGGTGATTACCTAGAAGAAAAAAATTGATATTCTGAACAAATACCAGGAAATTTCTTTTCCTATTTAAAACAGTGGTTCTGCAACTGAATTGATCATCAGATTTAACAAGGACTGAGAAGCTTGCTAAAAATAAAAGACTAATTAATTTATTAATTAATTTAAAATAAGTTCTGGCACCACTCTGAAACTCCAGAAGCAAATTTCACCACTACAAAATCAAGCTGTCCATGTTTTCAACAAATATTTTAGGAGTCAATAGCAAGGATAAAATCTGCTGGTAGATGTCTTTATAATTCTCATTAAGGCTGTATCCTAAATGAACATCTGTTGTGTAATCTCCTAAAATTAACATAGAAATTAGAATTTTTCTCAATGAAATTATATCATCTTCATACTAATTTGAATGTTGCACCACTAGAAGTTTTATCATTTTTTTGGAATGAGTATGTTGGGAATTATCTTGTGGACCTAAAATATCATGTTCCATTATTCTAACAAATAAAATTTCAGTATTTGGCCTTGATACTTAAGCCTACAGAATGCTGTTGGAATATATATCATCAAGATAAGAAAGAAATATATTTATATTTTAACTTTTCATCTTTCTTCTTTTGCATCTACAACAAAACAGATACAGGTGTAGTACAATTTTACATAGTTTAAATATCCTTGCAAATGCTGATAAAGGAATTTTATAGGATACAAGACTTTGAATAGTATAAACTTGTATTTAATTTCTAATATCTCTGTGATTATTTTTAATGGTTTACTTAAACTATGTGTGACCCTGTAATAATATATAAAATAATTGGTTCTGTTTTCTCTAGTATGTGCATATTTCAGTGTTTTCGCATTGACTCATAAGAACATTATTGTCATTCTCCCTTTATGACATGCATAAAGATAATAAATCTATGCTAAATTTCTCATTTAAACAAAATCTCAGAGGTATTAGCTCTTAATAAACATTTCCAATAACTTTATATTAGGGATGCTACCTACAAAATGTCCAGTGATGTAATAGAAGTTTCTCTTACTTAACTTCATGTTAAGTAAGCATAATAAATTGTCCTGGTCCCACCTTGTAAAACCTGCAAATTATCTGTATTTCAGAACCTACTCTTGGAAAAATACTACAGAACAAAACACAGAAAACAAAAAGAAGGGGCTTACTTGTGTGTCCATAGTCATTTTATTAAACATTTCATGCCTGCACAATTTTTGACATAAAAAGGCAAGAATATCTGAGGTTTGCGCCTTTGTGAATGTGAGACCATGAAATGATTATTTCTGACAGGCTCTCCAGTGAGGGAAAGACAGCTTGACAGATACATAGAGCTTTAACTATAACACTGTGCAAGTTCCAGCAAATAAGTGATACCATTTGTGGTTCTGTGTTATAGCAGACTACTACAGAAACTAAATTGCTTAAAATGAGCTAAATTCTATTATGTTAAACATTAAACAAACTGTTAAAATTAGTATATATTTGAAATATTTTTTAGTATAGATTTTACAATGCTATGAAATCTCCCTGTTTTTAATAATATGTTTTAAAATCAATGAAAATACAGAATCTCTATCTGTCCTAACATTTGTTTAGTTTGTATTTCTAAGATAATGTTAGCTGAAGTAGCCAACTCACTCTAGGCTAGAGAAATTATAAATTAACATAAGGTAGGTGAATATAAATGTGTGAATACATATATTATTGCCCTTTCTGGTAATGTCCTCTTCCTTATGGACTGAATTTTGCTCAGTAGCTTTGAAAATGACAGGTGACATAGAAAAATGTCTCTCATAAATATTTTATTGAAAAATATGTCTTTTTAAAATAAATATATCATTATTCATTTTCCACATGTTATCAACTATCTTCTATGTGTGTGCATGTAACAATAATTCTTGAATTTATTCTTCAACAAGTAGGTCTTACCTAAACAAGGTAAGAGAGTTCTCCAAACCACATTATATTTCTTAGCAAACAGACATATTTCCACAAATATGAAATCAGAAGAAACTCAATATGGAGAAGCCAAATATTTTACAGAGAATAAAGTGTGAATGTCTCATTAGTTTATTAGTTTCAACGCTGGAAAGGTTAAGATAGCAAAGAGTTACCCTTTAAAGGTTTTATTAATGAGAAAACATCCTCTGTAATCATATAACTACCAGTAGCTACCAGCCAGAAACTTCAGTGTCATAGTTGGTTCCTTTTCAAATAAATCAAGAAATTCTATCAATTTCACATATTAAACCCTATGAAATCATTGATATTCACCTCTACCTAGCACACAGCAACTTCAAGTGTACAAATCTCTCCAGTTCTCATCATACCATTACTTCTGGTGATTTTCTATAAAACCATCTCTCCCCTGTATTACTGGAAAAGCATCCATCTTGATGGCCTCAGTACAACTTCTCTGGTATTGTGACATAACTTGGTAAAAACACAATCTTTCAGTGATGATCTGTAAACACTCAGATAGTCCCTCCAAGGGTAAAGATCAAATGGCTTACAGCATTATTAATACAACGTAGACCCTGATTGCTACTCTTTCCTTCCTTGTTAACTTTAATGACCAGAACTTTTCCCTTAGCTAATTACTATTCATCTTCCAAGTCTTGGTTTAAAAATGGTTTCCTCCAGGAAATCCTTGGCCCCTCAACCAGGGTTTAGGTATACCATCCACCTTGTCATCTCTGGTTCTTATTGCAGCAGGTGTCACATTGTGCTTGATTAATGTCAGGTTCATCAGTACCCCCCAAATGATGATAATTTTATGAGGGTGATGGTTTTTTTAAAAATCCACCTTTACAGCACATCACACATTGTTAACACATATAGGCAGTCAAACAATAATCTATTGCAATTGATGCTTTCACTTCCAATACAACCTTTTAAAAAAAAAAAGTTTAAACATGTCTACACAAAATAAATCCAAATATATTGAATACCTGAAAGAATCCAGTATATATCACTGTATATACTGTTACTCCATCTTTAAACAAATGCATGTCTATCATCTGCTATGTTATAGACTCCTTTCTCTGCACTTGGGAACAGAGTTTTAATCTGTGTTCTTCCCTCATGAAATTTATCTTTCAGTGGGGTTGAATGGGAAGGGGAAATTGAAGAAATGGTTTGGATCTGGGCTCTACAGCATCTTTGTATCAGTAGATATGTTATTATAATATTAAGTTTGACAATACTGAGCCTATATTCACACCCCTAACTAATTATTATGCCTTTCCAATGAAAGGCTGGAGGCAGGGTGAAGGTCAGGATTGGGAAAGTAAACAGTGAAAGAAGAGACAGATAAAATGATCATAGTTCCCTGGCTTATGTTTCTAGAATGTTCTTGTAGAGAATTTGAAGTACTTTTGAAAAAGAGCAGAACCATGTGCTCTTCCCCTCACCTGTCTTTAGTCTGTAGAAAAACTTTATCCAAAGAATGTTTACTCAGAGAAGTGAGAAAGTACAGAAGCAAAGGTAAACAAACAGAGCAAAACAATAAAAAGTTTAGTTAGTAGGCAAAGTCAAGAATCTTTAGTTCCTTCTCTCAAGGGCAATGGATAATATTCTGAGCTATATCTTGTAGAAACTGAAACCCCGACCAGGTGGAAGAGGTTAACTACGTAATGACCAGACTATAGCTATCTCATAAGCTGCCACAATTCCAAGAATTGGCCTCAAGGAAATGGGAACAAACCAAAGCTGGAACTGAAGATTAACTGTGCTTAAAACAATCAAAGTGACGTGACACTGGTCAGGACACTACATGACCAATTTCAAGATGATTTTCAGAGCTGACTGTGCTGTTTCTTCTTCTTTTTTTTTTTTTCTTTTTGGCCACCCAGGCCAGGGATCAGATTTGAGCCACACTTTTGACCTAAGCCACAGCTGCAGCAACACCAGATCCTTAAACTGCTGTGCCCCAGAGCTGGGGATTGAACCTGCGTCTCCATGCTCCCAAGATGCTGCTGATCCCTTTGCACCACAGGGGGGAACTCCAAAGCTCTTGCTCACTTATTATCAGTTGGGGTTGGGGTGTGAAATCAGCCTTTAGGTGGAAGTCTGCACCCACCCAGGAGGCCAGCCTCCAAAATAAAGCAAATTTTCCTTACCACCAACCTTGCTTCTTTGTTGGTTGGCTTGAGAAATGAGCAGCCAGACTCCACTTTTGATAACACTTTGAATCTCTAATCTTATTTTTTCCTGTTTAGATATTGCCTAGCTACAAAGACCTTGGTCCTTCTGTAACATAAATTGCATGCCTAAGTGTTTTGTGCTCCCAAGTCAGTCCTGTTTGTTATACAATCACTCAGAAGATCAGAGATTCTATTTATTAGAATTTCAAATTTTTCCTCTAATTGCAACAGTGCCTGCTTATAAATGATTGGGGGAATAGAAAACATGGGTACACATTCATTAAAATGCAACCCCTCAAAGGAAATACATAGAGTTGGTATGTTCTTTTTTCTTTCTTTTTTTTTTTTTTTTTTACTACAAAGGATGGACAATAAACAAGGTAGATAAATTTTAAGATACAATTAGCATCTTACCTGTCACAGGGAAATGGCAAGATATAAACAGTCACAACTTGTCAGCCTGCTATATAAAGGCAACTCACAAATTGTTGTATTTGGTGTCCACATTGATGACTTTCAGTGTGTAAAAAGAGTGATTACCTAGATTTTAAAAGTCAAAAGACTTTAAATTTTAAAATGTTTATTTTCATTACCCTTTGAAAAATAAGATTTTGTAACTCTAAGATCAATTTCTCTTTGGCATCTATCTGCTGGCAATACATTATTCTCTTTTGATAGGACATTTTCTCACAAGTTTTCTCTAATCTCCACAAATTTCCAATTGTATTATATCCAATCTATTTAACTTACTTATATAATCACCCTATGTTTAATGAGTAATTATAATTGGCCCAGTGTTCTATACTCTAATGGCATTTTATACAATTATCTTGTTTTTGAAGAATAAACTTTATGCAAAAAGCCATGCTAGCAATCATTTCTTAAGGAAATTAACCTAAAATTTATGTGTGAATCAAAATCTCTGGAGTACTTAATGTGCAGATTTTCTGGTATGTTCTCGGAAAGAGATTAAGTGGATATGATTACATCCCAGGAAACTGGTACTTTTTCAGCCCCCTCATATGAGCCCCCTTAAGTTAATACATTTGCTCAGATTTCTAGGCTTTGTGGAATAATGATAATAGGAAGCAGTTTTACAAAATCATCTAAAATTTTGAAATGCATAAAATACTAAAAGAGGAACTTATTCAATTGATTCTTTCATGTAGTTAAAATTACTATATAGAAGTAAATTTAAGAGTTCCTGCCATGGCACAGTGCATTAAAAATCCAACTGCAGCAGCTTGGGTCACTGCAGAGGTGCAGGTTAGATCCCTGGTCCAGCACAGTGGGTTAAAAGATTAAGCATTGCTACAGCTGTAGCATAGGTCACAGCTGTGGCTTGGATTCAATACCTGGACCCAGAACTACCATATGCCATGAGTGTGCCATAAAATTTTAAAAAATTTTAAAAAGAAGTAAATTTAACTTATGACAAAGTAGTGCTTAAGCATTCATTGCTTATTAATATTGTGAGAAATTGTTGCAAACACCCTATTTGTATAAAGTTTATATATTTATATACTAAGCTTAATTTGTAACTATAACATGAAAACCTAACCAAGATTAAAATATATCTGATTTATAATTCCTTGAGAAAGTAATCAATTTCATTTATAAGATGTGATGCCTTAGTAGTATGGGGAGCCAGTTTTTACATATTTAGTTTCCTCCCTTAACAAATATGACTTTTCCTTAAGTTGGACTTAAATAAGTGGGAAATTAGAGAAGATGCTTCTGCAGTAAGAATCTTTAACATAAGTATCTTCTAAATCCACTATTATAACCTGTATTTGTTGTCCAACCATTGTGTATGCCTTGGATCTCACTTCACCATCATACTGGTAAATCCCTCACATGTTTGATTTTGTAGGATCTCCTGTTTTGTAGGATATCACACGTTTTTTGTTGTTTCTAGCTTCCTATATCCTTTTGTGGCTATATCCCCTGTTAGGTTACTTTAAAAGTTTTATATAAGACAAATTTGTCATTGTTAGCCAGTTTTATAACTCAGGTACAAATTCCGCCGTCACATTTGGTCGATATAATAGGTATAAAAGTTTAGGTTACAAATTATTTCTCTTCACAACCGTGACACAAGTTTTAAATTTGTGTGTGTGTGTAGTTCAGTGGTGGTGTTTAATCTGTGTATCACTTTTATTTTCTTTGAAATCATGTAGTGGCTTTGCTTCCATAGTTATAATTACATAACAATGTAACTTGTACATATTTTTTTATAGGTTATTTTGGGTATTGTATGAACTCCTTCATTTTATAAAGTTATTGTCCTCCAATTTTTAACTCTTCTTGAATGATGATAATCCTTTAACCAAACCTCTTTTCTTTTCCTAGAACTCATAGCTAGTAGCATATTGTATCTTCTGGAAAATATTTCTGACAATTCTTTACCCAATTGATTCCAATTATTGTCTTTTGAGTCAATGTATGACAAGATATTTATCTTTATCTTCCATTTTGTTTGATTATTTTTGTCATTTCTGATATATATCTGTGTTTTCTGAGAGCACTTATTAATTTCATCCTCCATTTTGTGGTATTCTGTTATCTCTTCATGGAGACATTGCCTTCTCTCTGGAAACATTATCCCTCAGAAAATATCATCGTTATTTTCACATGATTCCAATGGACACTTTTAGTACTTTATATTTAGAAATGATTAATTTACATATGTAAGAATACAGGGAGAGTAAACAATGAGATATATACATATAGTGTGTGTCTGTGTCTGTGTGTGTGTGTGTGCTTTTTTAGTGCTACACCCACGACATATGGAGGTTCCCAGGCTAGGGGTCTAATTAGAGCTAAAACTGCTGGCCTAGGCCACAGCCACAGCAATTACAGATCCAAGCCACATCTGTGACCTACACCACAGCTCATAGCAACACCAGATCTGTAACCCACTAAGTGAGGCCAGGGATCAAACCCGCAACCTCACGGTTCCTAGTCAGATTTGTTTCCACTGCACCACAATGGGAAATCCAACAATGATATATTTTTGAACAGGATAAAGTAAAAAGACTAATTAGAAAGAAATAGTAAATTTTGAAAGATTTTAGTAACTTAAATATTTAATTTTTATGTTAATACATTTTGGTATGCAAACATCATAAAAGATAAAAAATCTACTTCATACTTTCTTTAAGAAAACTGGCTTAGACTAAGGTTTTGGCCGAAAACATTGTATTATGAAATTCTTCCTAGTGAGTTACTAATGGCATGAGAATGTGTTTTTTGTCTTTATAAATATATTATTGTCTTATCAATTTTTGAGATTGGGAAAAATCAAGTAGGATATCATCTAATGATCAGTAGTCTGAGAGTTCACTTTTATGATTAATTTTATCATCATAATCAGAGTCTAGAATATAATCAGTCTTCTTGAATTCATCTTCCCATTTATCTGTGAAATATAATCCTCTGTCAGTTTCCTTCTGTTTTCTCTTTTAGGCCAAACATGAAAAATCTTATTTCTCAGTTTTACATAAAGAAATCTAAAAGCACACTGCAGAGGTGAATTCCTACTTTTCTCTTACTCTTTGTGAAAGATGATGTAATACCTTATACAATGCCATTTTTTTTAAAAAGTGCTAAAGCAGAATAATTTATTACACTGTTAAATCATTCTTCTATGTGATTCCAACATTTTCCTTTTTAAAAAGTTACTTGAAATTTTATTTGGGATTAATTGATGACTAGTGAAATAATTCATAGATTAATGAAACAGTGAAATATTTCATTGTAAGAAAGTGATTATTAAGGTTCTGTAGTATATTTATAAAAGTGTTGAATGGCCCCATATGGTAATTTAAAGATAGGATAAATTTAATTTACTTAAAACTTTATTTGTCTCTCTTTCTTGGAATATTTCTAAGAAAGAAAGAAGTCCCAATATATTAATTGTTCCATATATAATAGGAGATATTCAAAATATTGATTTTTCCAATTAGGACTACCCAAACATTAAATTAGATGTAATTGATCCAAATTGTATGCAAAGGATATTTGATATTTACTTTGCCACAAATAATCAGTGAATCCTTCAAGTTAAATTTATTTCTTTATTACTTTTTATCTCTATCTTTTGTATTAGAGGGTTTTCGTAGATGATCTTTGGTTGCCTGATCATAATTAATAGTTACTAAATGAAAAGCTTCTGGGAAGCTCCTAACGGTATGAATTACATCCTAGATTATCTAGGTGGGTGGTTTCTTTAGAGAATATATGTTGATAACATCTCTTGTCAGTCTTATCAGAACAGTATAAATTTCCAAGAAAACACTGTCCCCATCTTACCTGGATGTCAGTGTCCTGTCCCAGAATGCTGGTATCTGAATACTAGAAGAGGCCTGCCATGCTCAACATGTAGGTCATTAACTCTATGTTTTAGGCTCCAAAAATAAGCATTATTTTTTCAATTTTGTGTTACAATTGGGAAAGAGATGATGTTTTTGCCTACATAATGTTTAAAGTACACCTAGAGAATCTCTTTGCTTTCAAAAACATATCTTATTTTAGTGTTACTCCATTGAAGAGTTGAAGGATTCTAAGATGTAAGTCACATGAGTCTTTTTACTGTCTTCTTAGAATTCATCATTTTCTGGCATGTTCATTATAATAAGAGATAAAATATTGATTTTCCCAAACAGAACCACCCAGTTACCATTTATCAATTTACTCCATTCCCTCCAAAATTTAGTTGCTGTTTTTTTTTTTTCCCTCTTTTGTTGGCCTTCTCTTTATGAGCTTGTGATCTAAAAATCTCTTCAATGCTCTTTAGTATCTCAGAAAGAAGAAAAAATATGTGTTTAATATGTCATTTTTACTCAAATTTTCCTATTTTATTCTTAATATTCTCTAAGCCCAGAAATTTAAAATATATACATTTTGCAATGCATAGGATTTGTGATTGCCTATAAACTGCCATTAATTTATAAGCTGAATGTGGAGTTCCCCTTGTGTCCCAACAGATTAAGAACCCGATTGGTATCCATGAGGATGCAGGTTTGATCCCAGGCCTCGCTCAGTGGGTTAAGGATCCAGCATTGTCACAAGCTGTGGTGTAGGTTGCAGATGTGGTTCAGATCTGGCATTGCTATGGCTGTGGTATAGGTTGGGAGTTGCAGCTCTGATTCCACCCCTAGCCTGGGAACTTCGGTATGCTTCAAGTGCAGCTCTAAGAAAAAAGTTAAATAAAAAATAAAAACAACATGAATGTGAAAAACAGTGAATGTGGACCTTTCCAATACTTCTTTAATTTTCATGAATTTATAATTATAGCAGGAATATAATACTACAAATATATCAAAATTGATTACAGCTATATTGAGCTGGTAGTAAGAGGCAGAATGGGAATTCAGTTTCATTTTCATTGCATTTATATTCCTGAAAGCCTAGAGAATATGATCAGTAATTTAAAAATATACATGTTAGGAGAACTGACATTGTATACATTTTTATTTTTAATTTTTATTGCCATTATTTTAGGTAAACTCAATATATGAAATTGTATTGCAGAATAATATAAAATCATAGACGTTTCTTTATAGCTTCATAAAGTCAGATTTCTTTGACTTTTGCATTACTTTGCTTTTATTCAAATATGAAGTTATTTCACTGCCTAATTCAAGATTTTCTAGAAAGGTAGGTAAAAAATAGAAGCGTCCCAACCCAATCAACATACTTTTCCTCTAGAAAGTAATATGCCTCCTCTGGTTTGCGTAAGTGTTCTACTTCAGTTGCTTTTCAAACACTAGAATTTGAGTTTTAAGACAAGGGGATTAATCTTTAAGTATTTAAAGTTTGAGTTTTGTTTTTCTTTTTTTTTTTTTTTTTAAGCTGAGTGGGTTTTAGTATCGTAAGGGAGTTAAATAGCTTTTGAGAGTGATTTTTATATCAACATGCTTCAAAGCATTTGTAGGTTTTAGGCAAACATTTTAAAGATATTTTGTTTAAATAATGGATTTGTTTTATTCGCAGATAAGTCACCCAGTAATCCCTTGCTTTGCAGCTTATAGCTGCTGTAGCCAAGGTTAATTAATTAGAAATATTAAAGCTTGGATTAACACTTGGACCTGATTCACAAATCATTTGCTTGAAAATATGTAAGTTGCCCAGAAAATTTAGTTTTTTAAACCTAATGCCACACTAGAGAAAAGTAGATTTTTTTTAAAAACCTTTTGTAGTGTACTAGGTAAGCTGTGGAAAAAATAAAAAGAATTTTCTGTCTGGTTTCGCACTAGCCCATCTGTCTTAAGGCAGCTCATCAAGAATAGTGAAAAGACAAACTGATTGTCATAGTCTGTTAGGAGAAAGAGCAATATCTTGCGAAGTTGACAAACACATTATCAATTGAGGGGGTCCAAAAATATATTGCCTACAAAAGCAACAAAAAGGATCCAGGAGTGTTTTGCATCACAGACTATGCAAAAAAAAAAAACAAGCACAATGGCAAGATTTCACTGAATCTTCTTTAGTCAATGCAAGAATCTTCTCTCAATAACTATGTTGAAGTTTAGATAGTTACTCAATTGTAGATTTGATTATCAACTGTAAATTTTAAATATGAATAGAAAAATAAAAATAAATATACATATATGTATATATGCATATATGTGTGTACATAAATTATTAGGTTATTAATTATTAATAGATTATTAGTAGATTATAGATTATTAGATTGATGGATAGATAAGTAGTTAGATAGATACTACCTATAATTAAAATCAGAAAATAAGGCTGTGTGTCTTGTGTATAGGCAAGAAACTATTTTCTTTGCATCCCAGAGACAGATTTTAAAAGATATGGGGAAAAGTAAAAGATACAAAGAATGGAATGGTGATTTTGTCAACCTTTCTATAACTTTCTATAATTTTTGTGTTATTCTTATGATTAGGGCCTGTATTTAGCCACTTATTATAGGCCCTAATAGAAATGTCCTCATGGTTTGAAAGATAGGAAAAAGGGAAAATATTATCAAACTGAAAAGTGTGAACTAGGTTCCTTCATAATAAGAGGTATAATCTTTATCTAGCAAGTAAAACTTTTATCGTTAGTACCCAATAACTGTTTTGAGCATCCTCTAACCATAAGTCTTTAATGATTCCCATAAAATTTCTCTGTAAAGAGTGCATACCTCACTATATATCATAACCATACAACTGGGCAGTGCAGGTTGCAGATTTGCCTATCAGAAATGATACATTTTCTCTTTTTATCTCATGGTAAACATACACAATTTTAATTAAATCATTGGATATATGATAAAATCTGTATTTGTTCTACCTATCATTAATAACTCTCAATTTACAGATTAATCTTTGTAATTTTTTTTTGCACATTTCCATTAAAAAAACACAATTGTTCTTGTTTTAAATTGTCAGGGAGAATAAAATACTCTCATAACCCTTATTTGACACTGGTTGAGAGTCAAGAGTAGATATGAACAGAATAAAATTCATAACCATCCCTTGTGATCTGTTCACACTTGAGACTCTTTAGAGATGGAATCATTAATTCAGGATTGCCTCTTTCAATTTCTGTTTCCATCAGGAGGACATAAGGTTATATTCTCTCATAAAGCAATTTACATAATGTTTCAAACTTAAGTTTCCAGGCTAAATTTTGGGGCACCCAGATGATCAGAAAAAAAAGTTCTAAAGGGATTAAGTAGGTGTCTGAATAGCTAAGTTGCTGATGACATCAGGAAATTAAAAATTATAATAAGGCACCAACTTCTTACCCTGTCTATCCTCCCACTTCCATTCAAGTTTTAAAATCCACACTGACTCCAAGAAGAAAATTGACTTTTTAATGCCGCATAATGTTAAAAGTGATGTGAAGTTTTAAAAGTAATTTACCTAAATTAGTAAGTGTAAGAATGAACTATTTATTTAGAACTTAAATTCCAATAACACAGTAGGTTCCCAATATACTTGTTCAATGAATAAACTATTTCACATTGGATATCAGACAATATAAAACAAAATTTGCTTTGATTTTAGTATTAGAAGCAACATGTCAGACACTTCGGAATATTAAATGCATTCACTAATGTCAGGTTTGAATGTAGGCAACATTTATTTCAAGTAACAACATGTTTAACTTGATTGCTAATATGATTGCAAAATCTTGGTAACTACCAGGTATTCAAAATTTAAGCACATATCCTATGGTTTTTATTTCTTGGCCATAATTTCTTAATTTTTTGTTTATATTTCCCTAAACCTGTTCAAGATATTGTTTTAAAGTCTATGTCTGAAAACTCTATTAACAAGATTGCTTTTGGGTCTCTTTCTGTTGTTCACTGGGCCTATCTACTGCACAGCTTTTGGCCTAATACCTTTCCCAATAAAAATATGAATTTCTCTTAAAGACAAGATTGCTTCTAGAACTGGTGCAAGACATATGCAAGATAAGCCTGGAGTACCTTTTAATGCCAGAAAACAAAGTACCTAAAACCAGCCAGTGAACAGACTTACATGAGAGTGTATAAAAGTAGCAGAGGAGCCAAATGAAAGCATCCCCAAAGGTCAAAGGTGAAACAATTTGAACAAGCAAGAAAATAAACAATGAAAAATTGAATCATAACCCAAAGTGTAAAATTAATATTCTTTAGTTTGCTGACATAAATGAATGATGGAATGAATCAGTACTAAGGAAGAGGAGACAAATATTTATACAGATGAATTCCAAGTAGATTCCACTCTAAATGCAGGAGAGCTTAACATCTCATTTCTTTCATGTATCCTGAGCACAGTGCCTTCCTTCCAAATACAATACAAAGGAAAAATTATATATACTAATTAGAAGGGCCAATATTATTCCATTTAGATGTATCATTATTTGAATTAATTCAAAGTAAGAAATATACTATTTTACTGGGGATAGAGAATAGGATGTACAATCATGAATTTGAAAATCTCAGTGGCAAAATACCTGTCTTTCTGACGGATTTTGCTTTATACACAATGACTGGCATGCTCTTTCCCAATTGACTTAAATTAGTTTGTATTTTAAAAATCAAGTAATTATTCAAAGTTAAGTTATAAAAACTCATGTCTTGTTTCAGAACATGTAGTAAGCTGAAATAATTAAAAATTTGATAAGCTGCTCCACAATCCTAAAAAGGAACTAATGACTTGGAAGAATTGAGAAATTTTAAAAAAACAGCAAGAATTCAAGTTTTTGCATATTTTCTATAGTTTGAAGGTCTTCATAATTAAAGTTCTTATTGGAAACACTATCCCTGACAAGATACCTTCCTCAGGCAAACTTTATTCATGTTCCTCTGAGTGGTCTTCTCAATTAAGCTTCTACCTTTGAATTTATGTCTTCATCTTCACATTACCCAATGTTAATAAAAATCCTGGTAAATCATGTAGCTAGAATCCCCACTCACCAGATATCATCAGATTCCTCATGCTCGACCCTTGGTATCAGCTCACCTTATTCTGCCTTTAGCATAAATCCTGTCGAGTCAGTGAAATCAGAATACCCTTTTACCCCTGAGGCTTCCTCTTGGTAATTTTCCATCCACTGACCCCCACCCTACTCCTTGGTTATAAATCCCCCTTGGCCTTGCTGTATTTGAACATGGGTGCTGTTCTAAGCTGTCTCGTCTCCCTATAGCAATAGTCCTGAGTAAACTGTCCCGTTTTTACTACTTTAATTACTGAGTGAATATGATTTTTTCTTTTATACCATCAACAAAGAGAAAACTGATACATTTGTGACTAAAAAAATTAATACAAATCCTTTAATTATGCCTGAAATAAATAGCCTAAAGCTGTGGACAGTCTGAGAAAGCAAAGAATCACCATATGGTTTGTCTTTTGTTGTTATTGTTGTATTTTAAAACATATATCCAGATGGAGGAACAAACCTCACCGAAGCAAAATATGAGTCTTAAAAACGAAATCTAGATGTTCCAAGCAATTTTATACCAAACGTAAAGACATACTTTGTAAGAGGCCATTGAAGCCAAAAAAAAAAAAAAAATTTCCAGGACAGTGTTTCTCAATTTATGCACATAGACATCTGAATTTGAGTCACCTAGTATAATTATTTAAAAGAAACATTTCTGAACTCTATACTAGTCAACTAATTCAGAATAGCTGAGGGCACTTCTTTTGTACCTGGGTTAAGAACTACTTTTCAAGGGCCATCAGATTGCAAACACCCAAAAAATACTCAACTTATTTCATAACTGGTATTATAACAGAAGTGGCCTTGAAATAAGGATTTTTATAAAGAATAATATCAAGTTTGTGCTGATTAAAATCAAAGATCAGTTCATCTTTTTGTTTCAAATTTTCCATATGCTTACAGAATCTAAGTGGAAATATCCTGTGAGTTTTATAGAATGACCTATCCTTTAATACGCTGTTGCTCTCTTTGCATCCTTTTGTTTCCCTGTATTAACTATCTCGTCATACTTTCATACACTAATAATAGCAATTGAAGGCATTTAGGTTTTGAAGCAGTAGCTGTAATTATATTACTTTTCCTATAAATAACATAGGGATTGATGCCTTTATGATGAAAATGAACCCAAGTGATTGAATATTTATGAATTGGAATCTTTTTGGAAGAGAATATGACAGCATTGAAAACATGCAATTACCAGAAATACCTACAGTGATTAAAATGTTAATTAATGACAGCTTCTTTTATTAGCATAAGAAAAATGGTACCACATATAGGAAAAAAATGAAATTCATAATTTTTAAAACTCAGATTTATTCAGTCATTGCAGAAAATTTACTTTCAAATTAAACATGCCAGTGGGGTGTGATAATCAGTTTTAATTTACTTCCAAACATCAACTGATGTAAGACTCATCATCCATTGCTCATATGTAAGATCTACCTTAATACACAAAAATTAATACAAAACATTTTAAAGTTCCTGAAAATTTGATTTTTATTATTTTTCAGCATTAAAGAAAAAATACTTCGGAATAATTCAACAGCAACATTAAATACCAATGCTATTTTTTTTCTAAGAATTTAAATGAAAATCAGTCATCTAGACTAGAATATATCTTTGTTCCAGTTAATTCATAATACTAACTCAATATAATTTTCTGTTTATTTGCATTATGCCTTGAGTAATGTTTTTCTTTCTCATTCTATGTATTCAATCACAAATTGAAGGTTTTAATCTGACTTTTAACCACTCAAGTGTTTCTTTAATGTGTCTCAAAAGTTAAGGGTTTTCATAGTTGAGAGTATAGGTTTCATTTTTCTAATATTCTATTATATGGTTACTTCCTTTAGGTTAAAATAATTCTGACATAGTGGCATGTTACTTCAATATTGTAAGCCCAAACTACTATGAGAACATCTGGTACAAAACATTTATTGTTTGCATCCCAATGTTCATAACAGTATTATTTACAGTTGCCAAGATACAGAAGGAGCCTGTGTATCCATCAATCAATGAATGGATAAATAAGATGTATATATTAATGGAATACCACTCAGCCATAAAAAATAATGAAATTGTGCCATTTGAAACAACATGGATAGACTTGGAGAGTATTAATGCTGTATGATATCACATGTGGAATCGAAGCAATACAACAAACTAGTGAATATAACAAGAAAGAAGCAAACTCACAGAAATAGAGGACAAATTACTGGTTACCATGGGGACTGGGGAGAGGCATGGGGGAAGGCACAATTTAGGGGTGAGGTAGTGGTAAGTATAAACTATTAGGTATGAAATAGGCTCAAGGATGTACTGTACAACATGGAGAATATAGCTAATATTTTGGAATAACTGTAAATGGAAACTAACCTTTCAAAATTTTATAAAAATTTTTAAAAATTCATGGTTCAGTAATGATCATATTTATAATGAGGTGCTTATTTAGTAGAAGAGATTTTTCTACTACAGTCTCTTCTTATTACAATGTAGTTATTTCACGGACTGAACATCATTACATATATATGTCTATATATCATTATATATGTCATATTAAAATGTCATATTCTGACATATAATTAGTTTATTTCAAAGTCCAATATGTCTTCTCTTTTTTTTCCAGTTTATAATCCAGGTTCCACCAGATATTAATTCCTGACACATGTCCTCAAACTCTTCACTTTCATCTAAAGTTACTCCAGAATTTTTGCCTACAGTCCTTATCCTCTCTCATCTCTTCTTTTTTCACTTGACTGCAGCAATAATGACCTCATTACTCTTACTCAAATAACCCCAAAATCTTTACAATGTACTTGTCCTTGATCATCCTACTGCCTGGAAACCTGTTTCCTGGTTGGTTACCCATTTCCTTAGATCTCAGATCACATGTCACCTGTAAAAGTGAGGCTTTCTGTCATGATATTATTTACTACTAATAATAACCTCATTCAAGTATTCTCTGTCTCCCCTATCTTATTTTTCTCCAGAGCCCTTATCACCATCTGGCTTACTACATATTTTTAAGGTATGCGATTATTATTTGCTCCCTTCTACGTGAATATAGGCGGCTAGAAGCAAAGTAGACTGTAGGTTTATCTATTTTTGCGACTTGAATTATAACACATTGTTTATACTGAAAAGAAATTTGTTGAATGGATTAACCAAGATTTCCATTCCATTCATTAGTAGTTTTCCTTCACAAGAAAGCAGAAATACAAGATTACTAATAAGTTTTTTAGAGCAAAAAAACCTTTTTTTAGTTTCTCTGGTTTAATGGTTGGACTACACTTGTATTTCAACAGATATATAATTTAGCGTCTTAGAGTCTGATTATCCTTGTTGATACAGTGAAAGAACTAGAAGTTTTTAATTTACATCCACCTAAATAGTGCTAGACACTGCATATTATATTTTTAATATATGGTACATTCCTTTGTGGGACATATTTTATGAGTGATATGGATGAAAATCTTAACATTTTGCTAGTATCACTGCGATTCCCATTCTCCCAAAGACTCTTCCTTAATCTTCAAAGCCTTGTTTTCTATAATAATATTATAAATCCTCTAACCAATTTTCTATTTACTTCTCCTTGTTTCACTTTAGAAAGTAAGTACTTTCATGAGAGGTAGGCATCAATTGTGTTAGTTGTTTTATCACTAGTACCTTTCACAGAGTATAAAACACAGTAAAATATCAATACATATATGTTACTAATAGGTAACATTTATTAGGCCTTTTCTGTAAGTCAAGCAGTATTCTTTTTCACATGCATGAATTAATTTAGCACTCATAAAACCCTGTGGGTTTATTGCTGAATTAATGAAAAGAAAGCCTTGACAAGGGGTTTGATAAACTTTTCAATTTATGAAATAGGTTGAGAACAAAATTATTTGACAAAAGACAATGAAAAATTTGAAGTTGAAGGAGATGAACAAACAGACCAGAAAACAAGAAAGTCTTTAATTTCACTGTTAAAATAAGGACTCTAATCTAAAGGAAAAAATTGGATGATAGGATGAGAAGATTGTGTTTTAGTTTGTATGAGGATATAGAGTGGCCAAGGAAAAAGCAGTTTCCTCATGGAAGAGACCTAAGAGAAGTTTAGGACAGTTGTAGTAGTTTCAGATAAATAAAGCCACATATAGAAAGTCTTAATTATTGCTCTATATTTTAAATAAATCAAATTTGACCTATTTAACAATTATCTGTTATCACGCAGTAAAATTGATAGTTTAATAATTATTTGACAGTCATGTGTAGTAACAAGGTATAACTAAGATCTGTTGCAAAGGTGGTGGTATTTTGCTGTTTCTTGCTAGATTATATATGCATCATATGTATATGTGTATATATAGATATATAGATATAAAATATTCACATTTACAACTCAAAGAGGTCATATTTACTTACTGAGTTCATGTGATTTTTACCCAGCTGGGATTTAAAATTGTATCCATGTGATATCAAATTCTGTGCTCTATTAACTGTGCTTGTTCTTTTCAGTTTTTAAGTAGCCGGTAACTTATTTATTTTTTTGTCCTAACAAAATTGAAAGGAAATGCTTAGGGGGAACAGATAAAATCTCATTTGCTCCTTTTGGAGCACCTCAATAGCACCTGTTTCATGGAGACTAGCTTAATGAGTTACAAGTTCATCTTCCTAGAAGACTCAATCCAAAGACATCCTCTTAGAAACTGAAAAGTCTTATGTGAACATAAATTAAAATGCTGTGCTTACTTTAGGACAAAAGCAGACATGATATTAATTCAACAAAGACCCGATATCTAATAAGCTAAATATATTGTGTATAGCATATACAGAATCAACTAAACAATTGCTTCCTTACTCTCAGTCCTAAATTCTGATACTTTCCAAAAAGGCATTCTCTGAAAACCACTGTAATGAATGTGCCTTGAGCTGGCTCCTGTCCACTGCTCCCAGCATTAGACACATTTCCTCTCAGCTCTCCATTCATTGGCATCACATTGCTAGAAAGAAGTCAGTCACCATGGGAGAAAGTACATCATGAAAATGGCAAATCCTATAAACCAGTGCTATTTCTCCCAGAGAGCCAGTTAACACTAGCACGCACACCAAAACACTCTGGTATATTCTTAAGAAAAAAAAAAAGACTAGAGGCAGTAGCATAGTGGCATAAAATGGTTGAAATGGTTTCTTTATCTTGCTTTAGAATAGCTCCTTTGAGAAACACCTCCTCCTTGACATATGAAAGAAACCCTGATGTTAGAAATTGCCATTGCATACAGACTTGTGACAATAGGGTAACTGTTCAGTTATTTATTTAAATCTAAAAGTTTGGGGTTATAAGAGCATAGTATACTTTCTGAATGTATGTGAAATTAGTGTGATATTTCATTTTCACTAACTTTTCAGTATGATTGATGTAGACTCTTAATGTCATTAATTTTACAGAATGAATTCATACGTAAATAGATAGGCTTGTTATGAAAGTGAAATGGGTATCAAGGAAACTGCAATGAATGCCTGAAATGATACTAGACAATCTGGATTTTGGTCTACATCATTTGATTATTTTATAGATTCTTGCTTTTGTTGAGAAACTCAAATATTCAAGAGCAAAAATAATCAATTACAATTTAAAGGGTAATTGATAAAAATAGATATATGTTTGTGAGTATGAGTTATGGAAAGACTGGATATTTATGAACCTGTATATTTAACTTTCACTTCTTTTTATTTCAGTGAACCCTATTCAAACTTTAAGCTTTTTAACTTTTAGCAATACAATAATGTAATACCTTATATTTAAATCTTGAATTCAGTAAATCTTTTAGATATGTCAGTCTTCTAGTCATACTTCTAGACCAAAATTTAGGTGGCAGGGTTGGAATTTAACGTAATTATTATTTCATTATCTTCACTAAACTTAGTGAAGTATCAATAACTTTTTACTTTCAATAAAAGCTAACAAATGCTGAGTTTTTAGTATATGCCAAGAAGTCTTTTAAGTGTTTTTCATATATCATGTTATTTAACACAAAAACCAAATAAGGCAGAATAGTTTCTAAGTTTTACTGGTGAAGATACTCTGACAAAGAGCTAACATTACATGCCTAAGCTTACATTTCTAGTAGTTGAGAGAACTGTTTTGAAACAAATAGGAGTATAATGCACTTTGTTTTAACTACTACATTATATTGCTATCAACAGAAATAACCAATAAACAGTCTATAATTGGAATAGAAAAGAGTTTTATTCAAGCCAAACTGAGGATTATAACTGGGGAGACAGATTCAATAAGCACTTGAATTGTATTAGGCCAAACTACAGAACAGGAGGTTTATATAATCAAAACCACAAGATTACAGTTAGTTATATGAGTTGTTTCCCAAGAATTATAATTGGAGCAGGCAGGTAGTTAGGGTGCTTATTAAGTAAGGATTGGTTGAGGTCCAAAAAGATTGTATAGTTACTGGGAACCTGATACCCTAAACTTACAGCTGGCAGCTGTTATCAGATAGTGTTTTGAGAAAAGCTGGTGGTATCCTTGAGTTTGATACAATTTAGAAAATTCAAGTTCTCAGTGATGCAGGAGTGTATTGGAAACCACATCCACAGTCGCCACCCAGGCGCATTTTGGATGCCTGAACCACAGTTACTCTATTCTGATTTTTCAAAGCATTATTTTTCTTTAATGGTTAAAGCAAATGTACAATTCATGTCTGGCAGGCCTTAAGAAAGGCTGTTGTTAGCATAAAGTTCAAGCCAAGTCACATATAAGCCAGAATGACTTCCCCATACCTCAAGATGTGAAAATTTTTTCCATCACTGCTTATTAAATCATGCAGTAATTCACTTATTTGAAAGAAGACATGACAATTTAATAACATAGAGATAGATAATGTACAGCTCTTCATTTACTTTTAAATTAATTAGGAATAAATAAAAAGTCTCCTAATTAACATTAACAAACTTATTAGAATAAATTTAAAGTTTCATAACTAACATTAAATAATCAGTGGGATCCTGCTGTGTAACACTGAGAGCTCTGTCTAGTCACTTATGATGGAACATGTAATGTGAGAAAAAAGAATGTATACATGTGTGTGTAACTGGGTCACCATGCTGTGCAGTAGAAAAAATAGTAATTTATTTCTATGTGATTTTGAATTTTCTTTCTTATTTTCCATATTTTAAAATTTGTCTTTTTTAGGACAGAGCATATGCATTGGGATTCCAAAATGTATGAAGAATTTCTTACTTTGAAGAACATTATTTGGACTCAAAAAGAGAATAGCATGTTACCCAGGTATGTCACTTGGAGCTGCTTATAATACCACCTGGATGAGACTATAGATTTTCACATGCTGGGAAGCATGTAAGTGAGCTACATACAGGCACAAGTGTGTTAAAATTGTTTCTCTGAAAGGGAGAATATAAATCAATGGCTTATTGGCTAAGTGATCTTAGCTTAGGATCATTGTTTCTACAGCATCCATTGTATCCCTGCTTCTCTGTTTGTATGTCTGTGTGTGACTGGTAGGTTGTTAATAACAATTGAGAGTTTTTATATTTTTCCCACATTCAGCACAGCCTTATAGCTTGTAATTTCTCTTTCTGATTGATTCTGAGAGACTATACCCTTGGCCATGCATACAGTCTTCCAGACAGCCAGGGAAGCATGTGACTTTATATTTACAGCTGGTTTCTTAGAATTGCCTCTAGATCAGTGTAGCTTATTGTTCAAAACCAGTGTTTGGTCAGAAATTTTGCTTAAGATCCTTGTGCCAGTGAGGTTTCTCCTGTTTATTGATAAATGTGTACAGCTTATGGAATGTTTCCAATCTGCCTCTGTCCTATTCTCTGATTGTACTTGCACAGGTTCAGTCTATCCACACATGGAATTCTGCAACTCAAGGTTGAATGAAGTCACAGGAGGATTCTCCAGGGCTTGTCTTCCCCTGGTTGTCTCTGTTAAACTTCTGTGTGTTTTGCTATCTGCTTGTTGCTCTCAGTTTCATGGAGCCACCAGGATGCTCTTCAGTGTTCTCCATCACTGTCTCCACTCTTTTCAAATATGTTCTTAGGCATAATAGTCTTCAGGCTGTGCTCCATGTAAAATTAGTCCCCTCAAGGAGAGCAGTGGTGCTCCTTGTCCTTATGGCCTCTATCTCTTACTGGATGACTATGATGTCTCCCAGAGTGAAAAAAAAAAAAAAAAAAAAAAAAATCCATAGTCTACCAGCAAGCTCTGTGCTAGCTGATAGCTCCTGATCTTCTCAGCTTGTGCTTCTTCATATCTGCTCTATGAATGGGCTGGAGCTATATGGGAGCAGGAGTATTCATTTCCCAGTACTTCAGCCTGCTGCTCCCAAGGCACAGCTTCTTCTCTAGATATACAGGTTTGGGTTGGGAGAAGTCTGAATCTTTTCAGCTAGATCTGCATGGAATAAAGCTGTTCCAACACGGGCCTTGTTTGGGATGAGAAAAACTTCAACCTGCTCTTACTGAAGTGAAACTGTAGCCTTAGGGGTTTGGAGAAGGGTAAAGGGGAGTCTGGTCTTCCTGATTACACCCACCTGGAGTAAAAAACAAGAATAATTTCCAAAATGTGAAACTGGATGTGTGCAGGAAGACACATGGAAGACCACTTAATCTTTGGTCTTACACTTAGACAGGGATGGAGATACACTAGATTTAAATTTTCATGACCTAAATCTCTGGTCCCACTGTGATCAGGAAACATTATTTAATCTCTTCAGGCTTTAATTTTTGATTGGGAAAGAGAGAAAATTAGGATTAATTTCTAATATAATAGATATAACAAGTTCTATTATTTCTAGTTACTAATTTAATATAATTTGTAATCCTAAAAACAGTTCTGTTCTATTTCATGTTTATTCATTCATTTATTTATTCACTAATTTAGCAAACATTTTTTTCTTGGGTTTCTGCTGTGTCATAGTACAAACTACAAACACACTTCAACAAACATTAGAGGAAATTACCTTTGGTTTCTGGATTATAATTTTAGATGTATACACTTAAACTGAAATTATACTATTTAGATTGGTCAAATAGATCCAAAATAGAGAACATCAACCAAATAATTTGGAATTATACAGAGAAAGGAATCAGGCACTTTGACTAAGAGTAACTAAAACTTATAGACTGTTCACTCTAACCCTAAAAACTGAACATGTTAATTTATTAATTATATATTCATTTGATTGAACTGCTGAATTAAATTAGACTATAATTTACATGTTTGAAGTCTTTGTGCAGTAAGAAATACTTAGGGCTTAAGAAATTAATTATTATGTATAAACGCATATTGAGATGATTTCAATTACACTGAAACTTTTTGACCATCAATTTAAAATGTTTTAATGATATTTTGCAAGTTGAATCCCCATATAAAATTCAGTAGTTTTTTGTAATCTGAATTTGAATATATAGCTTAAGACACATCATATGTTTGTTTTAGTATCCCATTGTATTTTATTGCTGAATACTAAAGAATTTTAACTTAAAGGGCAGATCTTATATACCTGCTATTGTTGAAAGATTCCAAAGAATATTTTAAGAATAATTCATATTTATCGTTTTATTTTAGAAAAACCTTTCATACTTTTTTTTTTTTTTTTTTGCTTTTTAGGGCCACACCCGTGACATATGGAGGTTCCCTCTGTAGGGGTCCATTCGGACCTGTAGCTGCCAGCTTATGCCACAGCCAAATCCGAGTTGTGTCTGCGACCTACAACACAGCTCACAGCAGTGCTGGATCCTTAACCCACTGAGCAAGGCCAGGGATCAAACCTACAACCTTATGGTTCCTAGTCAGATTTGTTTCTGCAGCACTGCAACAGGAACTCCACATTTCATACTTTAAATGTCTTATTTGCCTAAAGTTAGAAGAGTAAATGGTTCATGATCAAAGAATCAATAAACTTAAAAATTATAAACTTCTAAAATAGGTTCAACTAGTGCTTATGCTAGATGCTATAGACATTAAATTAAGATACTGGTAGAATGTATGTATATGTGCAGTACATATATATATATATGATTAGGTCACTTTGCTGGACAGAAGAAATTGGCACAGCACTATAAATCAACTATACTTTAATTTTTTAATTAAAATTATTAATAAATTAATATACTATCTGCTTTCGTTAGGTGCTTTCATTATAGAAGACAGTAATATAAACATAAATATTCAAGGTAAAAAAAAGTGCCCAAATGGAAAATTAAATTTTAAAAAAGGAACATTAAGATTTGAAAAAAATTGTTATTCGTTAAATTCTACATATAGGTATTGAGAATCCATTTCATGCCAGTCATTTTACCCAGGAGCTGAAGATGCCCTTAAAATTGCCAATTTTTGTGAAAAAGAAAAAAAATTAAACTATATTATTATTTAGATGCAACTTAATAAAACTAGTGAAGAGTGGCTTTTTTTTTTTTAACCACTCAAATATGGAGAACATTGTGCCAGTAAAATATCCCAAAGGAGTGATTATCATATGATAACCTCTCTTCTGTCTTACTGTTAATTAAATTAATTAATTAAGTGGTCTTTCCCCAAGTGGATTTGATTTAATGTGCCATATGTAATTAGCAGCTCAGGAATTAGAGATGAGATGATATTTTCATGGTTACACAAAGTCATGATCCAATGAACTTTATAACAATGTAAATGGAGAGAGATATTTTGGGTTTTTTAATATAAAAATACTTTTGGTGGGAAAAAAAATAGGAAGAGAATATTTTTGGCCAAAATCTGCTCAACAGATATAATTTATATTTGTATCATATAGAAGGTATCTGGGTATATAAAATGGAATTCATACATTAATATTAATGGAATGCATTTTACCCATCAATGGGTAATATAACTTGATATCTAAGAGCACCACCTCTGTAACCATGCTGCACCTCCAAGATTTCAGTTCTGCCACAGACTGGTCAGATGATCTTTGGAAATGTATGTTGTTTACACAAGGCTAAGTATCTGCAAATGTGTATAATAATAATGCCTACATAACAAGGCTGTTGTGAAAGATTAAATGAGTTAATATATCTAAAAGAGTAGGAATAGTGCCTGGCACATGGTAGCTACTAATGATTTTTATTATAATTAGTGATATTATCCTACTTGGACTATTCTGTTTATTTACTGAATTCCACATATGCATGTAGAAAGTGAGTCACGGGCATTTACATCAAACTGCTGATGTATAACAAGATAGGTACCTTTCAGGGAAAATAGCAGAAATAGAAAAAACCGCCATGTGTATCTTTTATTTTCTAGAGAAAAATAAATAACATTTTCTGGTTTCTATTGTTTATCTGAAATTTATTTTATTTTCCTTAAAATGGTCAGCATATGCAGAGTAAGGTAAAATGTGATTTTTTTTCATTATGCACATTAAATTTGAACACATGTATACAAAACAAAAATAAATCAACATTGTAAACAAAGTAAAACTAATATTGGTTTTGCTCTCTGATAAACTCATTTAACATTATATTGTGACAATTATTTTTAGAAGGCCCTTAAGGATAATTTAGATTAAATGTTTCAATTTACATTTCTCTCTTTGCACAAGGATGGGTATACTTAACACAAATATATAATAATCTCAAGATATTCTAAAATGCAACCCTGTTTCTGCCTTTTGCAACTTTAACAGTTTTTCCTTTTAATATTTTAAGTGAAATTGCTTGCTAATATCTTCTTAACTATTTAATCTTATCTGCACTATACCTCTTTATTTCTAGCACTAGCACACTCTATCATCTTTATTTCTTATCACATTCATGTATGTTCCTTTGTCATCCTCATTTCTTCACATTTTCTGATTCCATTTATAGGCTGTGGAAATTCTATTTGCTAGTCATCCTATTATTTCATCTTTATCCATTCTAGTTTATTCTAATGCTGTTCTTGCCTCACATGTCTGAAAATTTTATTTACTACTGTATTACCTATTGTCTTATGTTCTGTACTTATGAATTATTGTGTTTTGCCTGTAATGTATATTTTTGTTCAATGGCCCAAATTTATTTTATCCTTCTTTTTTAACCTTCTATGTATTTCAATATGTTACTTCCCTAAATTATAAAATCACTAAGTACAAAAACAAGGGCAAAATCTAGAAAATTCTGAGCAGATGAGGGTAACATCTATTTCCAGCATCTAATCCAAAGATAATTTTTATTCATATCAGTGTATGAAAATGCACACATATATATCAATGTTATATGTGTTTATGTATATATACATTGGTGTGTATGTATATATATATATATATATACACACACACAGTGACATTACATATATTCATTGTTACTCTGTGTGTTTTATATACATTCAATATGTGTGTATTCAAATTACCCTAATATTGAATATTCATAATGGTAAAATCTTAAAACTTTGCCTAACTTTCTTCCCTTTGGTCATTACAAGGGCTAAAAGACCTTGGTACTATAGATGTTATGATCAAGAGAGAGAGGCTGGGAGTTTAAATAGATGTGAAAGGGTGTCTGATCTCAAGCTCGGTCACCTTCTGTTTCTGTCTGCACAGTGACCAAAGTTTGTCTTCATAATTTTTGTGTGAAAGAGGAGGGCTGTTTAACATGCAGTTTTATACATTTCTAAGCCAAAGCCGTATTTAATGTAAAATTATTTTGTCTTTTTGAATATGCTTCAAAACTACTCTTAGTCCCTTCAGCCAGTAAAACATGTCTACTTACAATGCATGTGTAAAAAGATATTACTTTGCATATATAATTTTAAAACTACTCTTTAATATATAACCAAGGTTATATAATTATGTGCTATTAGTTAACAATATATATTTATATAGTATACAGATATATGGTAATAATATATCATTAATGTTAATTACTTTGTATTATTTTAGTTCCGTAAATTTATGATTTTTAATAGATTTCCTTTTAAAAATCATATAGATATTATTACTCAATTCCCAACCAAGCTTTCTCTATTTCTGAAATAAAATAATAGTATTTTATTGTATATTATTCTAATGTGTTACTATTATATTGTCATATTGTTTTGATAGTAATTAATTTAACTGCATTAACCTTTAGTATTTTCTAATAATTGTCAATTTTAATATGCTTTTAATACTATCTAATATTTACCAAACATAAGATTGAAAATTATTTTGACTTTTTCTCAGTTTTTCCGTATACAAATTTATCAAAATATAGTTGATGTACAGTGTTTCATGTTACAGTATACCCCATATGATTCACAATTTCTAAAGGTTCTGCTCTATTTGTAGTTAATCTGAAATAGTGGCTATATTCTCTGTGTTGTACAGTATATCCTTGTAGCTTATTTTATACCTGATCATTTGTGCCTTTTAATCCTCTACCCGTCTCTCTCTCCTTCCCTCTCCCCCCTGGTAACCACTAGTTTCTTCTCTGTATCTGTGAGTCTGTTTTCTTTTTGTTATAGTCTCTAGCATGTTGTATTTATTAGATTCCCCATATAAGTTATAGTGCACAGTGTTTGTCTTCCTCTATCTGACTTTTTTCACTCATCATAAATTCTGAAAAGAAACCTGTAAACCCGTGAACACTTTTTTTTAAGTCTTTGGAAAAACTATAAATTTATCAGAAAGAATCTATGTAAATTTTCTATATCCTCCAATTAAACTTGTTCATTTATACTTTTCAAGAAATTACATATTTAATATCATCTTTAAATGTGTTGATATACAGAAGTACATATATGTATTAGATAGGAAATACATTCTGATTTTCAATAGCAAGTTCTCACTTTTCCCCTAATTCTATCAACTGTTGTTTTATTCATTTCAGTGATTTTTTTTTCAAAGACATTCTGGAAGATAATTTATCAACTAAATTGATTTCATTTTAATATTTTTTACTTTTGTTTTTCTTAGATTCTTTTGATTTTCTTCAAATACTTGAATTGCAAATTTTTATAAAAATTTGTACTTCCTGTTAAGAAGTAAAGCATCTAATAATTTTGGCTACATCCCATATATTTTAAAGCAAATATTATTTAATGAAATGTATTTTATAATACTTAATTTCAAAATGGCCTGCAGCTGGAATTGGAAGCAGCTGATTCTTTTATTTTAGTATCTAGCTTTATCAGATTGTCACCCAGGGATGTGACCTATACTTTCTTAAACATTTTTGAAATTTGTTAACCTTTTCTTTGAGAATTATAATGTGGCCCTTAAAAAATGGATCTTGTGGAGTTCCTTTTGTGGCTCAGCATGTTAAGAACCTGACATAATGTCCTTCAGGATGCAGGTTTGAGGTAAAGTAATCATTAATATTCGTAAGTCCAATAATTTAACATCAAGTTCTACATACAAAGAAAAGCTGGCAGTGCACATTAGCATTGAAATGTTTAATCTGTTTTTCTCATTCCCTAAAGGATCAGTTAGGAAAAACATTATTAAAATAATACAGAGAGGTAGATATTACAATTAGTAGTATTGAATTAGTCTGACAAAGTTTATGGCAACAAGTGACAGTCTTCTCTAATCCTGCAAAATCGATGCAACATTCCCCCCAGTTTTATGTTTTTTTTTCAGTTGCCGAGAGCTGATTAGATGGTGTCTTCAAAGCATGATCCTCAAAAGTTCAAAGCACAGTCCTCAAAAGTATCAGGTTCATGATAAAAATTTGCAAATCTGTTTTTTGAACAATTGATATGAAGCAGCATTACTGATGATTTTCCTGCAAGAGTTTGAAGTCTTATTTTGTACCATTTGACATAACATTTAGTATTACTAATACTACTTTTGAAGAATTTTTCTATTTAAAGACCAGAATTACATGAAAGGGCAGATGACATATTTTCTTCACTCATGCTACTGATGGGATATTTTTCCTTTCCTGAAGGATTTTTTAAAAATCTATTCTGTGATATTTGTATTATATGGCTGGACTTCTCACCCAGATTTATTTCTGGTATTATACCATATTATCTAAATGATTATCAATGCCTTTTGCAATTCTGATTATCTAGGGAATTACTTGTCTGACAACCAAACCACCTGCCTGAAAGGAAATTATGCTGCAGCTGCACCAATTGTCAAGATTTATTTTCTTAGAGCCTTACTATGGTAAAATGTGTCCTTCAGAATCTCAGCCATGATATTAGTAAAATATTTGGGGAAGAATTGAAATACACACTTATATAATATCTTAACTCCTACAATACATCCTAACGTTAGCTCATCTTGTTAAATCCTACAAGCAGACATTCAATATAGGCATACATTTCTACCAGGACTTAAATCTTTGTCTGAAAAATTGAAGCAGAAATAGTAGAGGTAAAATCCTTAATAGAAATAAGGCTTTTAACAATATAATAGTCACCACATCATCTCTGCCATGTAATAGTTATTTCTTTCAGAAAATTATAATAAACAGGTTATTTCTGATCATCAAGAGAATTTTTCTCAAGAAGTTCCTGTTGCGACTAAGCACACTAAGAACTTGACATTGTCTCTGTGAGGATGTGGGTTTGATCCCTGGCCTTGCTCAGTGAGTTCAGAATCCTGTGTTGCCACAAGCTTCAATGTAGGTTGCAGATGCCACTCCGACCCAGTTTTGCCATGGCTGTGGTGCAGCCTGCAGCTGCAGCTCCAATTCAACCCCTAGCTTAGGAACTTCCATATGCCATAGGTGTGGCTGTTCAAAGAAAAAAAAAAAAAAAGAGAGAGAGAGAGAGAAGGAATTTTTCTCTATTCAGTAACCCAAAAACACTGATAATAACTTTGAGGAGTGGTGCAGCGTGTTAAGGATCCAGCATTGCCACAGCTGTGGCATGGGTCTGGGAACTTCCATGGGTCATGGGTGTCCCATAAAAAAAACAAAACAAAACTTTGAAACCACTATCATCAAATTTCATATTCTATAATCTATAATTGTAAGATTTAGGTTAAGCTTTATAAATTTAAAATATTTTAAGGCAATTCATAGAAATAATCTTTTTTCCCTAATATTAATTTACTCCATGCCTTTTAAGGAATACATATTTTCTTAGGGAATATAATGGAACATATGTATATATTATTGATATTATATTAAATAAATATCTAATAAGTTTATATTGCTATATTCCTTAAGAAAATATATACATATATTTATATTATCATTATTACCATTTTATTCCTTAAAGGAATCATAGTAAAACACTAACTTTATCCATCACTCTACCCTTCCAAGGAGATTAACGTATAACAGCTTGCTACTAAAGGTAAAAATATGCTAATATTTGCATCAACTGAAACTTTAAAAAAAAGTCTTTGTTAATAAAAATGTAAATACAGATGGAATTCTATCTCCCAGCCCACGATAACGTTGAAATAAGTACAGGGGTTTAATGACACCACCAGGAACCCAAGCACTTTTAATTTGTTTACTTTCCTTTCTTTGGAATATGCTTATTGCCCTCCCTGTCCTAATTAGACAGAAGAATCTGGAAGGACGTAAACCTCGCAACCTATATAGCATGTGTCCTTCTTCATTGGAAGCTTGATTTTTTAATCTAATTATGTATCTTGGAATTTTTGGTAAGTACTCATGGGCCTGTCTCAGTCTTTAAATGGCTTCAAAGTGTACTCTGAATGTGCATTATTTAACATGTTTTCTATTCAATATTTATAGTTTCTAATCCTTATCTAATACAAATAACCATTTAATGATTATACTTGCAATTTTTTTTTTCCTCTTTTTGCCATCTGCAGCATGTGGAAGTTCCCAGGCAGGGGTCAAGTCAAAGTTGTAATTGCAGCCTATGCCACAGCTGTGGCAAAGCCAGATCCTTAACCCACTGCACCAGGCCAGAGAGCAAACCCACGCTGCTTTGGAGACAGTGTCATATCCTTAACCTGCTTGCCACAGAGGGAACTCACTCCTTACACTTGTACCTTTGTTTTTGTGTATATATATAAAGCTATCAGTAGGAAAATTTCCTAGAATCTGTATTTTTAAAAAAAAAAAGTGTATTTTTTAAATTGTTGATAAACACTTAACTTGTCATTCATGGTGCTTAGAAGTTTACATTTCTACCAACGGTATATTAAAGTGTCATCTTACCAACACTAGTAGATTCTATTTACAACATATTTAGATTTTTACCAGTCTGATAAATGACAAACATCTTGTGTATGGCTTTGTTATTTGCCCCAGAAATAGATTCCTGTCCTTTCCTAAACAAATCCCAAGTACCTAGATCAACGGTTCTTCATAATTTCTCTTTAATTATCTTAATCACCCTGTTTTGTCTCAGTGTCCATTCCATTGCCGAATGTTCAAATTCCACAACCTAGTGCCTGGGTTAGTCTTGATGGCTGATCTCACTGTTGTGTGTTGTTCTGAATCGTTACAGCAGGTCGCTGCTAATTTTGGCAGTAAGAAATTTATGTCAGCATTGCTTCTTATTTTGTTCATAGAACTGGTTTTTTTTCCTTTTCATTTCTTAAAATTCAGTATATCACTTAACAATGATAAAATCTGTGCAACTGCAAGCTAGACTTAAATAAAATGTCGTATTAAACAAAAGAATCTTATCAACTCCAGCTTCAAGTGCATAAGGTGCTGTACTCTTAATCTGCTCTTAAGTGCTCAATGCCAAGAGTCCTCTCTCCCCAAACTACGTAAAAAAAAATACTCATTAACAAGAATATAACAAATTCATTCGCTCTGAGACAAACATGGTGAAGGGACCTCTGTTAATCAATAACAGGGCAATTTGAGAGCATTTTTGAGCTATTTTTTAAGAATTTGGGCAACAATTTTTTCCCTTCTTTCAGGCATGCCTATTTTTCAGTATCAGTTTCTTGACAGTCTGATGCAGGAATTCCATCATTCAGCACGATAATTGTGCTGAATATCCGTAAAAATGGATTTTTGTGTCCGGTAAAAACAAACAAACAAAAACCAGATTTTTAAAATCTGTTTATCAAATGTGTGTGTGCTTAGATTTTCATTTTGCCCTTGGTCAGATAATCAACCAATGTCATCTTCTCTGCTTCCTTAGTTTCACATTAAGTATAATCCCACAACATCTATTTTCTAATATTTTTGAGATGCTGTCATTTTAATGAGGAAAGAAGCTAATAAGAATCTGGAAGTGTTACTACATGTAAGGATGTGACCATAACTCTTTACGCTAAAAACGTCCATTATTCTGAAGCTACTTGTCCAAGTTTATTTCTCAGAGTACAACAGGAGCCCAACTCTATGGCAACAGACAAAACAATTAATTGATTCAAAATAAGCAGCATGTTGCTACTTCCCAGGAAATGGAAGCCTGAATCGCAAGAGAAAACCAAACTAGTGGTACCTTTCTTTGATCCAAATGATTCTGGAAGCGGATAGATATAAGAAGACACCTTTTACAGCATCATGCCAGGAAGGTTAACTACTTTTTATGCTTCAAAGTCACTCTCACTGTCTAGAGAACATCATGCCTAAATTGGAAAGGGCACATCTTTTTGCTTTAGCTGTTGTTGTCTGATTAATAGAGGAAGTCAAGCTAGTTGTTTTTTACTATAGCTTTTAACCATTTATGATTTATCATTCCATGTGGTATATTGACAGAAAAGCAGCCACATCCATTTGGTTCGTATAGGTTCCATGAATGAAATGAAAGTCAGAATAAAAATGACTAGGCTTTATCACGTATCAAATATTGACATATTACATGCAAATAGAATTATAAAACATTTACATGCTTTTGGGGGGCAGGGAAGAAGTAGATTTCCAGTCTACTTATAATTTGGAATATGTTATAGTCAAGGAAAAAATGTGACAATTATAGGTATTTGAGAAAGGGTTCCTTAGGTGGGTGCTGAAGTTCTCTTGTTCCTGTAGTACTCTATAATTCACAGCTTTCTTTCCTTCTACCCAGGATGTCCTACCCTCTTTTTCAGATGGAATGGAACTTGGAGCTAGTAGGTAGGTCTGATGAAGTTACTGTTAGTAGCTGTTTTAGTGATGCTACTCCTGGCATTATCAGTGCTGCTCCAGGGACTTTAAAAAGGAGATGTTCTGCTTCGTTAAAGACACAGCCTTCAACTCCTGGACATTTGTATTAATTTCCCTAATGCCAGTATTCAGATGTCAGCTAAGATCATGATTTTACTTTCACATAGAAAAGAAAAAGCAAATGCTTTTCACAAAGAAAAAGCAAATGCTTTCAATAGCTACTTCACAGTAGAAATTGTCTAGTTCTTAAATGTCCAGTGAGGGAGTTTCCATGATCTTCAGTAAGTTCTGGATTCACTTATATAAGGGTATTAATTTTCTGTTGCAATGAAAATTTACCACAGACTTTACACCTTAAAACCATATCCAGTTATTAGCTTACAGTTCCCTTAGTCAGAAGTCTGAAGTCTGAGTCACCTGAGTTCTCCACTTGTGGTCAAACATGTCTTAAATCAAACTATCAGCCAGTCTGTGCTGTTTTCTGGAAGGTCTAAGAAGGACTCTCCTCCAAGCTCATTCAGGCTGTTGGTCAAATTCAGTCTCTTATTAAAGTTGTTAATTGTCAGCCTGCAGTCTACTTCCACCTCCCAAAGGATGCCCACAGTTCTTGTCACATATCTTGCTCTAACTCCAAAGCCAGTGATGGCACCTTGAATCTTTCTTACTTTGTGCTTTGAATCTGACCTCTTCTTAACCTTTCTTCTTTATTACCAGGATTTATTATTGTCACCTCAATTTTTCCTTCTATGTCAAGGAGAATTCTAGAAACCAGGTGTGTCTCTATATATTAAACCAAAGAGTAAATGCACCTCAATTCATCTCCCTTTGCCAATTAAAACATTACAATTTTTACTGCCTGCTTGTTATATGGAAATTGATATAACAATGTTCAAAGCACCTTTGAGCCTGATAACCCCCAGAAGATTCTGAGAGACCCTTGAGGTTCTAGAGGTATCGTCAAAAAATATCCTGCAATATTCTGGGTGAACCTCATGTCTGACTTCCATAGAAGAGATCTTCCTGGGCTCTTACAGCTTTACAGTCATTAAAGACCTAGATATGAAAAGAAGTAAGTGAATTTCATATGAAGTCCCTAAGAACTAAATTAACCTCTGGGATAGGAGTACAGATAGATATTTGCATTTTTTCCAAATATTCGTATTAATAACATTATCAGAGATAAAATTTTGAATGCTGTTGTCCCAAATGCTATAAAAACTGTTGATCTTTCTTAACGGGAATTTCTCTACAATTTTGGTTGACAGATAACTATTAGGGTTGTTATTACATAATCACAATGTTTGGCTAAAATTATGTTATCCTTTAGTAATGAAAAATATGTCATTTTTAAATTGGTGATGTTTTCTAAAATTTTACATAAAAAGATCAAAATGTATGTTTTTACAAATTGTACATCATAACATGTCATCTTATAATCTTAGCATTATTTTTTAAGCATTTGCATATATCCTTTAAAATTCTAGTTTACATTTAGCTTTTTATAATAATGTCTGATTTTTTTTTCAATGATGAAATATTTGACCTCACTTACTCTGTTTGAGAGCATAAAATTACAAAAGCATACTCCTTCAGCTGATTTTTTTTTCAACTTTTCACAAAACAATTTGAAACTCAAATTTACTAGTTTCACTGTTGTTTCTCATTCAGTTTTAATCAGTATAAAACTGTTAACATCATGTGGGTCAACATTCCCCTCAGTAGTATTTAAGAAATGGATGTCTGACTCAACACTTCCTAACAGGAAGATAGACAACTTCATTTCAGAAGCTTCGTGCATGTCATAATTCTCTTGCTGATCTATTTATTACCCTGTAGAATCGTAAGTTATTTCTATATTATGTAAAATGTGGCATGTATCAAAGGTGACATGTGCCATTTGGGGGCTTTATTATAGTTCACCTAAAAAACAGTAAGGACAGTTGAGTCTAAATGAGATTTCAGAATGCAAAACAGGATGTTCACTAGTGCTCATCTGATGTGCTGTTCCATGATAAGCTTGTCCTGTCCTATTGTGGGGATGCCTCCTTCAAGGGAAGAATGAAAAGCATTACTCCGTTTTTCTCTTTACTACCTGTACATTTGTGATTCTGTAATCTCATTTTAAGTGTCTCTTGCAAATTGAATAGGTTCTTTGAGGACAGATAGTGTCATCGGCAAGAAAAATACATAGTTAAACACAAACTGTGTTCCTCACATAAGGTTAAATGTTATTTCTAATACATTCAGGTGAACATAGATGTTTCTCCTCTATGAGACTTCATTTTTTATGTATTTTAGGCATGTGGCTGAGAGTGAAAATCCTTCCTCCTCATCTTAGCAAGGTAACCGATTAAATTTGAAATGATGTTTTCATGCAAATGCTTAAATATGACAATTTGAAAGTGACAGAAAGAAAAACTTCATCCTTGTCCTTTGAAATGCTGTGTTATGTGTGTTTTGCCAAACCTCTTATATTTTTTAATCTAAATAAAACATGTATTATATATTATATCAATATAGAATTATAATTTATTTATGTTATATATTATTTATATCTACAGTAGATATAATCAGTGTATACATAATGCTACTTATAATGATGTAGTTACAAAGCAATCAGAGTTGAGTTTCTTATGAAACACACATCTAAATAAGAACAAAAGTAAACACACTCTGCATTGAAAACAATGAAACTGAAACAATTGAACAAAAAAATGAAAATTTTAATCAGCTTAGGTAGTGAATTAAATTTACTTAAGTAGTAAATAATTCAGAAGCTTAGGAATAGCAAATAGAATGTGAGTAAACATAGCCATAGAGGAATTTTATACCATGAATTTTGAGTTCCTTGAAATAGGAAAATAGTAAAATCAGTTATCAAAAATAATCAAGGAGTAAAATTAGATTTCATGAAAATTGGGACACAATCATACAACCACTGTCTCAGTTACAATTTTCCTTAGAATTTATGATTCATTTCTCCATATCCCTGCTCCATCTATTGAAGACGATGGTTTTAGATTGCGCATGAACCACTAAGAACCCATACTTACCGAGTCTCTCTAATGTCAAAGCTTAAGTCCTCAGTGCTACTTAATGGACTCAGTTGTCCATATCCAAACCAAATTTACGAGAAAAAAAATGTGTTTGGTGTCTGGCCCTTTTCTGGTGGGATAATTCACTCCTGGAACAATCATTTGTAGTTAGAAAGATTAAGATAACCTAAAAGAATCATATCCTACTTGGTTAACTCCTTCAATAGATAGTTTGGATAATTTCTCTCAAGAGAGGCTGGGATAAGAAAACGATGTCTGATTTTGCTACTACAGACAATCATTTAGAAGAAATGTGAAATGAGCTTATTTAAATGAATCTTCAGGTGAACTGTAATGGAGAGATTATTTGTTTTCTTGTGTAAGGAGGATATTCATTTTTTGATGATTTCTAAGTTGACCTTTAAAAATACATGTGTGTAGTATTGATTTGAATAAAGTACCTGAATCCATAAGAATAAAATATGGTGCTGTGGGGAAAAAAAAAAGTGAAAATGTCTTGGGAGTAAAGCTTCAGTATCTTAGGAATTTGAGTTAACTTGGGGCTTTAGAAGCCAATGAATTTTTTAAAAATTATGTAGGTAATACATTGCCAAGGGGTGGGTTTTGATTTGTTTTTTATTTAGTTTTTGATTGTTTTTTGCAATAGTTTCAGAAAAAGATTCAGGAAAGGGAGCAAAAATAAAAGATAATTTGCAATGAATGAATTAGGGCAAGACAAATATATCTTATGACACTTCTCAGTTTATAGCAAAATGTCATCTAATTCTCTTAGAAGGATTCCAGTTGTGTAGATAAAATAACCCCAATCATGTTATTATATTTTATAATAATGTTAAAGTGAAGTTCTTATTATTTCTGTTACATGATCTCAGTTAATTGAAGTAGTTTTGACCATGAGCAGAACACATTTGAAATAAACATAACTGGACAACTCCAAGCATCAGCTCTAAATATAATAGATACTTCTAAGAAGATTATGTCACAAAATAACTATCTTCCCCTGTCAACAACCTCCTGCCCTCGTCCATCAGTTTATTTAGGTAATAGACACTTGTCACAACCCCAAGCACCCTACATTCACAAAAGGTAAGCAGAGCAGACTCTTAAAGAATTTCATGTCAATCTGTTGTAAGCACCAAAATGAACGCTTGACAACTACATGTTTGTTCAAATGCACTCTTACTCTTACACCTTTGCTAATACCTTGCAGATCAAAAGGAGCTTTGATTTATCAGAGGTCTGTGACTAATTCACCATGTATGGAAGGTCAAGAGAACATCCAACTTTGCTTTAATACAACACTTCTTCAGATAAGTGTGCCCTGAGTTCATTCTCATCCCTCATTCTTGAAAAGATCCAAATAATAGATGTGACTATTTTGATAATATATTTTTAAATTCTACACACCTAAAGCTTCACGTATTGTGATACAATAGATGTGCTAATATATCGGGAAGAAAAAATGGAAGCAAAAACTGAGGACAAGGCAAGACAGTGGAAGAAAAATTTAAAAGAAAACCAGAAATATTTCACAGTTGTTTCCTGGGATAGTTTAAAAGATTTGATTTTAGATATCATTTTGAAGAAACAAAGAGGTGATAACTTGTCCTACTCTTGAATATGTAATTTTAACCTCTACAAGAATTTACCAATGTGTGCATGATTCAGTCTTTTATATCTTACCACTGAAGAGCCAATAAAAAATAAAAAGGAAAACTTTTTTCAATATAAAACTATTAATAATACCAGTCCATCTGTAACCATAATCATGGAGTTAATTTTCACATTACAAAAAAAATCAAAGTACTTGGCTCCCTAAAATTAAACAAATTTGGACTAAGAGTTCCATGTGGTATTTTATTTGAGCTAAGGTAATGTTAGCCACCTCCTCTCCCACACGACAGAAACTGAGATTGTATAGCATCCCATTGATATATATATGCATTCATTTATAATAGCAGCCCATGAAACTCTTAAAAGACTTCTATACCTTTGTTCATCTGGGAAAAAATATGTTAATGCATATTAGAGTGAGTTTAACATTCCAGTTAATCTTAAACTAAGAACAGAAACAAGCTGGAATTCCCACCATGGTGCAGTGGGTTAAGGATCTGGCATTGCTGCAGCTCTGGCATGGGTCACAACTGAGGCTTGGATTTGATCCCTGGCCTGGGAACTTACATATGATGCAAGCACGGCTGAAAAATGAAAACAAACAAACAAAATAGAAGCAAGGAGATAATTTAGAAAATATATAAATTCCTAAACTCAACAAATTACAGTTGAATGCTTGCTTGAATTTGAAAATTTGAAGATTAGCTAAAATTACAAATAGCAAAGTCACACTTTGTACCTCAGTCCTTTGACCATGATGGAATGTGAATCTAGTTATAAGTCTGAAAGCAAAGACAGCAGTAAGGGTAAATCCTGAGGAGTATCAGCAGTACCTTGCAAGGCAGCTATTTCAGGGGAGGCCTACAAGTTCCTCCAGCAAAGGATGACTACAGCCCTCAGGCATGGTTAAAAGAACAAAGAATACTCATCAGAATTTAAGGGATTGATGCCTCTAAATTCCTCAGGATTATTCCCATGTCAATTTTTATTTCCAATTTTCAGGATCCTATTTCTTCCCAACCATGCCCTCAGAAATTTGTGTTGTAGTCTAGCTACTCAAAGAATAAGACTGAATCTGTTTTTCAGAAAAACTTTGGGAGTTCCTGTCATGACTAAGTGGTTGATGGGACCTGACTAGTATCTGTAAGGACACGGGTTTGATCCCTGGCCTTGCTCAGTGGGTTAAGGATCTGGCGTTGCTGTGAGCTGTGGCATAGGTCACAGACATGGCTCAGCTCCCATGTGGCTGTGGCTGTGGCATAGGCTGGCAGCTACATCTCCAATTTGACCCCTGGCCTGGGAACCTCCATATGCCACAGGTACAGCCCTAAAAAGAAAAAAGACAGAAAAAAAATGTGTGTATGTGTGTATATATATATCTGTGTACACACACACACATATATGACTGCTGCTACAGGAGATAAAGGCTTTTGTCAGTGAGCATAAAGAAGACTTCAAGTAATCTATATAGAGTTTGAGATTGAAATTTGGATCCCTAAACTCATTCTTTTTTTTCCCCACTTTCTCAGTGAAGTAAAGCAGCCACCAGTTACACTCCTTATATTGACTAAAGCATTCTAGAGTAGCAAATAATTGTAGATTAGACAAATATTCTACAAAGAATACAGAATATTTGTCTATAGGTATTCGGTTAGGATTATTCATTGGCAATATTTTGTGCATTTCTATTGCCACAACATGCCATGGATCATAAGTTTCCTTTTTACTATTGGAAATAGGCAGTGTATTATGGAAACACATGACCAGATTAACTAAAATAATCTTCCTGGAGTTCCCTTCGTGGCTCAGTGGTTAATGAATCCAACTAGGAACCATGAGGTTGCGGGTTTGATCCCTGGCCTTGCTCAGTGGGTTAAAGATCCGGCGTTGCCCTGAGCTGTGGTGTAGGTTGCAGACCCAGCTCAGACCCCACCTTGCTATGGCTCTGGCGTAGGCCAGCGGCTACAGCTCCGATTAGACCCCTAGCCTGGGAACCTCTATATGCCACAGGTGCAGCTCTAGAAAAAGGCAAAAGACAAAAAAAATAAAATAAAATAATCTTCCTGACCTCAAGTTGACTTTCTTAAAATCAACTGATTAGGGGCTTTAATCACATTTTGAAATAGCCTTCACAGCAATACCCAGAATAGAGTTTGCTTAAATAATTGGAGACTGTAGATTAGCTAAATTTATACATTAAATAAACTATCAAGGTACCTATGAAGAAAAAGATTTATGGTGCATTTATAAAATCTTCATAAGAGTGTGCATTGTACATAATTAAAGGCTTTTTTTTTGAGGGGGAGCAATTGAGAATCTGAAATATTTGCTTTCAAATTCAACACTTATTTTCCATAATTTGAATTTTTAACCAAGTAGCACACTAGAAAAATAATACCAAGTTTTGTCTATATTGTATTATACTGTGACTTATTGAGGTGAACAACGTAGATATGATTTGGGGCAAATTTCTTACTGCCTCATTGCCCTCTTTGTCCACACAACCTATAGACTCATGATTACTGTCACTATTACTTATACTTATGTTTGCACTCTTTTTTTTGGTAACTCTTCTCTTGTGGTATAACTTTCTTTCTCTTGCCAATTCTTATCATTCTTCCTACCCTTTTACCCACATCAATTGCATAATGTTCTTTGTTCTCTAATGCTTCTAAAATATACTGATCACTGATCTCATTCATCAAGGTGAATCTTTTTTTTTTTTTTTTTTGTCTTTTTGCCTTTTAGTCTTTTTAGGACTGTGCCTGCAGCACATGGAGGTTCCCAGGCTAAGGGTCTAATTGGAGCTACAGCTGCTTAGCCTATGCCACAGCCACAGCAATGCCAGATCTGAACCGCATTCGCAACCTACACCACAGCTCAAGGCAATGCTGGATCCTTTACCCATTGAGCGAGGCCAGGGATCAAACCCACAAACTCATGGTTCCTAGTCAGACTCATTTCCGCTGTGCCATGACAGGAACTCCAAGGTAAATCTTGATTTACAGGTTAACACCTCCTTTCAACAGTTTTCATCCATTGAAAAAGTTTCATTTTCAAAAAAAAAGCAATTTTTGCTTTTCTTTTCCAGATCAAATAATAGACTATTTCAGAATATTATATTATTAAATCATGTAGACAGGGTACAATGCCTAAGGCTAAAGCAGTTCAGGTTCTAGAGAAGGCAAATTAAGCAAAACCATGCTACTTTCATATGACTCGTTTGCCTACCTCGTAACACCTGAAAGTGAGTAATTATTTCTCTCCCCATTTTTTTTTTTTTTTTAGAGACTGTAGTTACCACTTCTATGAGGCTGAAGATTCATTTCTCTGCTAAATTTGACTTTTCAAATAGACTAGCTCATCTACTCACTAGGTTGAGAAATTATAAACCATTACTATTCCACGATCTTAAAATGTTCTAATTTATAAAATAAAGTTTATTTTCTATTATTAAATTTTGCTTAAAAATTTTGTCACTCTTAATTTTACTTTTGTGAATAGATGTAATAGAAGTTTTATATTAGAAATCATCCTCAAGTAAGTCAATGATTAAAAAATTCTTGGAGTAATTATTCCTATTGTGTATGCCAGAGGGTTCCTTTTATGAAAATGTTGTAGAGATGAGAATGAATATTCCAACAGAATTTTAGTTATATTTTATCAATAGTGAGTGTGCATTCTGTTTAATTTTGTTTGCCCACAAATCAGTCTGTTTTACAACAAAGGAGATCTAAGGAAAATATTTAAAATACAGAATTAATCCTAATTACTGTAATCTTACTGATTTTTTTTTTCTGCCAACATTTTTACCCTTCTCTGCTTTGATAAAACTCTTTGGGTAATAAAAAAAATTAAATTGCAAACATAAAACAGCTGTTTTGAACATTTTCAAGCATTTTCAGATTTCAGTTACACTTCAATGTGCTTTTGGATTATATGTCTTGTCCTTAATATATGTAATCCATGCCTACATTAAAAGGATACTTGACCTCTTTTAGTACAACTAGTCATCAAGTTACATGAAGACAAATGCTACATTAGCTTACAACTATTGTGTTTTATTTTCTTTCATCTGAGAATTGGCACCAATCCAGAGAGTGCTAAGGATCATATATCAGTGATTTAATTAAGTTTAATGTATTGATTCTGTCAGTTAGTGCTTGAATTTTTATTCATTGTCATTAAAATATAATGAGTTACAATCTAGCCTTCCCTGTTGTTATGAATTTAAAAAAAGAAACAAAACGGAGGCCCTCCTGAAACAAATATCTGAATTCCAATGACTAATGAATACAATTTAACGGTTTTCTAAATCTTTTTTAAGTGAGGTGTCCAGCTGAATACTAACTCATTTGCATTTACTGTCACAGAAAATTAAGAAAAATCCTTTTTTTCCAGTACTATTCTGTGATATTCTACTCATGTCTGTAAGTTTAACATTATCAAATAAATTTGCAGATAGCAGCTTGCATTCTCTCTCTCTAAATATATATGCATGTATATAATATATACAGATATCATATATGTATAATATATTTACAATATAAACATATACATTTGTACATACATACACATACACTCTTTTTTTTTTTTTTTGGTCCTTTTTAGGGCCACACCCGCAGAATATGGAAGTTCCCAAGCTAGGGGTCAAATCAGAGCTGTAGCTGCTGACCACAGCCACAGCCACAGCCACGCCAGATCTGAGCTGCATTTGCTGCCTACACCATAGCTCATGGCAATGCCGGATCCTTAAACCACTGAGTGAGGCCAGGTGTCAAACCTGTGTCCTCATGGATACTAGTCAGATTTGTTTCTGCTGAGCCATGGCAGGAACTACCCACACATTCTCTCTTCATTCAACCTTTCTCCTGAGCAACCACCAATCTGCTGCATTAACTTAATCTTTGATTGTGTTTGGTAGGTTCCAGTTTAGTAAATAAATGCATTCTCATATATAAATTGTATATTTTATCATATTATTTAGTAACTACTCCTTACAAGCTCCTCTCCCCAGAGGAAGAAAAGAGGAATTTTTCTTTCACAAGGTCACAGCCAGTTCCCTCAAGATCTCACCATCATTTTCTTCTTAAAGCCTTCTAGGAAGTAGTCAATCCTCTTGCATTTTAAAACCATTGTCATATTTGAAATTACTTTATATGTGCCTCTGAGTCTCTTCTTAAAATAAAAATTTGTAATATCTCTCATTAAATATTGCATATAAAATATTTAATTTACTCACAGTTTGATAGCTCTGTCCTGAACATATTTTTTCCTTTTTTTCCATGCATTTGTGTTAAATGATGTCAAATTTTGAAGTCAAAATTGAAGCTGAATTCAAATTTTGAAGCCTATGCAGTTAAGTTTATGTTTGAAGTGACCAGAAAAGAAAAAAAAACTAATAAATTCTAGATCACAAGCTATTATATAATGTGTGATGACTTCCTATTCAAATTTTGTAATACTGCCTCTACTTAATAACAATGAAAACAAATAATTTGTGTTTTGTGGGTGTAAAACATTCTGTTTCTAAGCTGCATTTACAAAATGCTATATATGTAGAGTTTATATATATATACACATACATATATATATTTTATTTATATATATATATTTAGGGTCACACCCATGGCATATGGAGGTTCCCAGGCTGGGGTCAAATCAGAGCTGTTGCCGCCAACCTACACAACAGGCACAATAAATGAGCTCCAAGCTGAGTCTATGACCTGCACCACAGCTTATGGCAATGCCAGATCCTTAACCCACTGAGCAAGGCTAGGGATTGAAACTGTGTCCTCATGGATTCTAGTCAGATTCGTTTCTGCAGAGCCGTGACAGGAACTCCTTTTTGGGTTTTTGAGTTTAGTTTTTAAATCATTATAAATAACACTGTTTTGTATGTTAATATTAGAAATGGTGCTCAGCTACTGGATGAATAAATGGGATGATTAGTTCCTTAAATAAATTATGGGCATAGTTTCTCCAGAAAGTGTAGTAGTGACAGCTCCACAGTGGCATCCAAGTTTTCAGTTGCTTTTTGGGTCTGCAACTTTAAAATCTTTTGGCGCCTCCATCCTCAAGTTTGCCTTACAGTAAATAGGTAACTGCAGAAGCTACTATGATCATACCTTTTTCTAAGTAGGATTAAGAAATAGGCAAATTTATAAGGGCTGAATTCAGCTGAGTCAGCACTCATTAATGTGTTCTCTGTGAAGTATCCCCCTAAATCTCATTGTCCAGATATCCATACCATTGCTGACCCTCTCTGCAAAGTGAACTATAAAATGCTCTCATTCTTACTCCGACAACATTTTTGGAATAAAGGAAGAAATGGAAAGTAGATATCGATTAGGTAATTAGTAATCTCTTATGCTGGATTCAGAGTTTTGGCATCCAAAGTCTGTTCTTCTTCCCACTCACAGGTTTGGAAGCCCATTTTCTGTTTTTAATCTCAGTCATTTGTAACAATATTGAACAAGAGTAAGCTAAGGAAAATCCTCATTAAATAAACTAGAAGTACTTGTTCTTGCTTGCTCCAAATTCACTAATCAACATACTTTTTATATGTATGTGTGTATGTATATGTGTGTGTATACACACACACACGCTTCAATCAAGTAATGATTGCACAGTTTACATAGCATCCTGCTAATATTTGTTTTTATTTTCCCCAAAACCAGGGTCTGTGGGGGTTATTGTGTGTGGTTTAGTCATATCAGAAGGCTGTAGATATCAAATAAAATATTGAATATGACATTGGAAAAGAATACTTTGCCTTGGAATTGCCAGTAAAATGGACACACAGAAGCATATGCACACAACCATGGGATCCTGGGCTAAGAATGCTTTTAAAAATGTCACTCTTTGTGGGATACTAAATCTATTTTCTGCATGGCGATTCTGTACTGAACACCTGCTCTTCTCCAAACACCATTTTCAAACTAAGTGCTTTTCAAGGTGAGTGTTAATGAGGGATTTATCATCATACACCACATTAAAGGACATCATTAATTCATTAGTTATTTTAAAAGATCATTCTAATTTGACTTGACTTTTGCATAACTTTATTTCCTTAAAATCATCTTAATGTGAAATGAATTCCTCAAACCCTTGTTAAGCTAACTCTGCTCAACTATTTCACCAATTGTATTCCTTTATAAGTAAGGGCACTTCCAGCTAGGGTAACTTGTAGTCTCTGACTCTGCAGACTTTGATAAATGAGCACATTAGATATACCCCACAGCTAATGAAATTCCACACCTCTGTTCAGATAACCTCAAAAGTGCCACAGATTGTTTATTTTCCTGAGAATAATTACTAAAAAAAAAATCTCATTTATGATTATAGTGCTAAATAATGCATGTCTTCATTGATATTTAATAGATAACTTACTTAAAACAATATTGTGGGAGCCTATCTTTTTGATGCCACAGCTGTTGGGTTTACACAGAACAGAAATAAAACCAAGATTCTATACTTAGAATACCCATCTTTTAAAAAAATAAGGATTTCCTGTACCAGATGGAATTACACACAGTCCTATGAAATAGAAAAAAAAATGATTGGTTTGGCACTGTAAATTAATAGTTTGTACATATGGATTAATACATTTGAATTTGCTTTTTATAAAGGTAGAAAATTCTAACCCATGGCTATGTTATAATTATTAGGTATATCATTCTAATCCTTAAATGGAAAAACCAATATAAATTCAGATATGTTGCTAAACATAGATTTATATGCTTGGATTCAGTTGAAATTAAGTAACAATAAGTGTGATCTTTCCTAGGGTGACATTTATCATTTGGCAATATGTCAATTTTGCAGCTGATACTAATAAGAACATGTCTGATGTCACACTGTGAATTTCTTTTTTTTTTTAATTTTTTTATTGTTATTTCCCCAATACAATTTTTTTTCTACTCTACAGCATGGTGACCCAGTTACACATACATTTTATCACACTACTGAAGATCTATAGAAAGAATGTCTTTTGACCACAGAATTACATTGAGTTTTTAAATTAACTCTTCAAACATTTTTGTAGCCATTTTGAGTAAGAGATGTGAAGAACTCTGTCTAAAGCCAATGTCTTTCCTTTATATTATACACCTCATCTTCTCATTAGAAAGGAATTTGATTTTAATGAAAGTACAAAATTGTATTTCCATTGCACTATTGCCATTGAAAGGGTTTAGCCTGTTATTTTTCAACTGTCTCTTCTATTTCTTTAAGTTATCAAAGCCATATTATAAAAACAGGCATCTCAATAAGAAATTCAGGCAATTAGCTAAAAAAGGTTTATTCCCCTCAAAAGAAAATCGTCTTTCCCTAAATTGCAATAACAAGAGTATTATTGTTGCTAAGAAGATTTTGTTTGGTGTAAACATATATGTTATTCAAATTAAACCTCAACATAAAAGACTTGAGTCCATCTAACACGTACTTTTAAGCAATGTCTTTTTTTTAATACTCACTAGCAAATAACTTTAATACAAAGCATTTTATGTCATGTCTCCTTATGATTCTTAATTCCATTAATGGAGACTTAAAGCCACTCAAATATATTTTTTCTTTGTTATTGTCCCAATAACTTCAGATTATCTCATGAAAAAGTGGTTATACTATGAATAATATCACTTTATATGATATAAATTAGTTTCTGAATTGATTGTCATATTAGATTCATTTTGATTATGGGCATTTATACTGCTTTCACAAGGAATAGTGGTATCTACTCAGCCACAGACTTTAATCAAGATGACAGGACAAATGTTAGTTCACTTAAAGGTAGAGGAAGGAGCTGACAAAGCCATAGAATTGACAAACAATTGAGGAAGCCAAGCCAAGTGGGTGTAATAGATCTGGACTTGATCCCTCTTTGAGGTTTAATTGATACTGAGAAAGCACTATCCAGAGGACCTAATCAAAGTACAGCTTAAATGTCTCTCTCTTCTTCCCTGTATATTTAATCAGTGGAATGCTTTCCCTCTACCCAAAGTGAAAGGTGGGGCAAGTATATGACTTTTCTAATTACATTTAGTGATAAGCAGTGCCATAGTTACTTCTTCAAGTCCCAAACATAGATTTAGTGGCCTGACTGGTTTTACTGGGAGGACCTTTCATGGTCTTTCTCACTCACTTTTAATATTTGGCAAATACACCTTTTAAACAGCCTATGTTATAGTATAGGGGGCTGAAAAAAGGGAAAGGGAAATAAAGTCTAATTTTAATTACTAATCAAAGCGAATAACAAACCTACCTCTCTTGCCCTCCTGATTTGGAGATTTGGTTGGACACAAGTCCACAAACTCCCCAATGCAAATAGGATTAATATATACAGGGGAAGATGCCAGTTATTATCTGTAAGTTGTCCCTGAATCACTGTCAGAGAAAAGCCTCATCTGTAATTGTGGGAACCTTGATGGGATAGCTTTGGAGTGAAAATATCAATAGTTAAGCAATGGAAAGTTTAGTCATTTTTGGTCTTCTCTGAAAAGTAATTTCTCTACCTTTCTTAGTTCAGGACCACAAAATATTATAATTCAAAAACAGTACAAAAGATTATTTTTTTTCTTTTGTGTATTTTCCTTAACAGATAAGTAATGCAAAATAAAAACCAAGTAGTAAAGTAAAAGTATTTTTCAAAGATGCCTATACATTATTACATTTTATAGACCATTAACAAAGTGTTCTTGCTACTTTAGATGACTTAAAGGAATAGCAACAATCATTTGATGCTTTGTATCAGCACTGATACATGAGATTCCTGTATTACATAAAGATTTTGTCAAAGAAAATTAGATAGTGTAGAAATTCAAAGGGCACACATGGTGGTTCTGTCATTTTCATCCAGATAAGTTGTTCATAAAGATCTATAACTAGAAATAAGAATTCAACTCAGCTTCTGGTTCACCGTTATATCAATCCAAGTTAACTTCATTTGTTTGCTTATAGTTACACACAGAGACATCACTGTAAATCATGTGGAATAGGGTAAATGATTAACTGGTTTCAGTTCATTTAATGTGGAATCATTCAGATCACAGAATACAATTTACCAAAAGAGAAGGTGTTTACATAATCTTTCTGAGGTATTTGAATAAATTTTGCTGTACTAAATGAGAAAATGATAAGGCAAGCTCAGTTTCTATCAAATAGAAAAACAAATTGCCCGTAATTGGGGTTTTTTAATCATATTTATTTTTCTGGCAGTAAACTTTAACTCAGCATATGCAGACTGATTATGGGAAGTGGAAAAACAAAGTAAAAAGTGAAGCGTGGTGAGTTGGGCAACCACATGACACATTCTGAAGGTCCTCACAGAAGGGAACTTCAGTAAAGGCCTTACACACAGTTGCTGACAATAAAGTAAATAGCATCTCAGGAAATTACAGCTTGACAGAAACAGAAGTATTAAGTTCAGCAGCTTAGTAATTGTCCTGCCTAATTTTACTCGCATTTCTGTAATTTTAAATCAAATGTAAATGCCCCCTTTTTCTACCATGTCCATGTGTATACCACCAACTCAAGTGAAACGTAACAAATAGAAAAACTGTAACTTCTTTCTGAATGTTTCACATGCCAAATTATAATGTAGAATGTCATCTTCATTTACGACCTGTCTTAAATTACTGCTCACCACCTTTTTTAATTTTTCAGGGCATGGCAGTGTTTTTAATGGAAAACGAACATATTAGCATCTTTTACAGCTTAGATTAAAATTGAGAAGGTAAAAAAGTACAGCCCTGTTTGCATATTTCTCTAATCCAGAGAGAAAAATACTTTCAAGAAAAGCAATGGAGGCTGTACCACTACAACTGGGCAAATTATGAGGGATTAGGAATGACAATTCTCCAGCTCTGCCCTGCTGGAGTCAGGAGAAGGCCTTTGGAGAGGGCTTTTGTAACCTCACTCAATGACAGATGGATGGCACGTTGACATTGTAAATGCAGTGAAAGTTAAGTTGGTCGTAGGAGGTGATGTAGCTGTCGGGGCCTGACACATGCTCTTCTTCATGCAGACATTGAAAATATTGTTCTGGAACACTCCATCAGCTGTGAGTTGCCTGGAAAACTTATTCAAATTTGAAAAAATATATATTGTGTATAAAATGAAAAAAAATTAGTCTTTACCTCCTTAGTAAGTATTAAATACATTATCACCATTATTACTTTAACCTACCACTAATAATAAAAATACTGAAAAATAAAACATTTCAAAGTAAAAATGAAATCTATTATCATTTAATTTTAAGTGTAAAGAATTTGAACAGCGTACTTACATTTTTCAATGCATGAGATTCAAGGCATAATTATCGTTCCATGAGGCCCTTGATTGAATAAGTATTGGTTGAATCTGGGTTTTCAATTAAAAAAAAAAAAACTAACCTGGATTTTTGAACTGTGTAAAGACACACAACAGAAAAAACAGCAGTTTCAAGAGAAGTTTTTATAATCACCTTTAGGTGAATGGCAGTGCTTTTCTTTGTAATTTGAAGCAAAACTCTGCCTTCTACAAGTAAGTATTATCCTTTTCAGTACAAGCTTATGGATTGCTCTAGGTTCCTAGTAGACACTGAATTGTCTGTCTTCCACAAACACAGAGTGTTATTAGTGCCTAAACTTGTCTCTCAGTATTTCAGTTAGAAGGCATCACAGGGAAGTATTACTTGGCTGGAGAAAACATAACAAGACCCAATGATGGAGAAAGTGATATGTCCTTTTTGGAAGAAAGGTTAGTACGTGTTAGTACGTGTTTGGATGTATGAGGAACAGTTACGGCATGTAAGAGAAAAGCTTATATTGCTAATTTATTTCAGAGTTAAATATAGTTAAAAGAGGTGTCAGAGAATTACAAGTGCATTAAAGTATTGTGAATGAGAAATATGGTTTCAAAGGAAGTATATAAATGCCAAGTTGACAAGAAATAGACTGTGCTATGCACCTTTGGTTAAAATGGGAACTGCAAAATACATTCTGTCCTGCCTCTTCCTAAACAGTGGAAGAGAAATGTATGCAAGATTTGGAGGTCATTAATCAGATAACTAAGGTGGCAGAGGGAGTTCCATGGTGGCTCAATGGGTTAAGGATCCAGTCATCACTGCTGTGGTTCTGGTTACTGCTCTATGGAACAGGTTCTATCCCTGGCCTAGGAACTTCCACATGCTGCAGATGTGGCCAAAAAATAAAATAAAAAATTTAAATGTGACAGGTAAAAACAATGGTGCTAGTTACTTCAGACTTACTCTCTTCTCCTGTCAATGTCCAGTTCTTCAAGTAACTGAAAATGCAGCAAGCACCAAGGGTCTCAGGCTCACCAACGTAGAACCAGAATAGCAAAAGCTAAGCAGAAGAAACAATTCCTTTTACACCTCTCCACAAGCTTCACACAAATAATCTATCCCCTTTCCTTCTCCAACTTTTTCTTCCTATTTTTTTCATGCTTGATGAATTTAATTAAGCTGGAGAAATTCCACTAGCATTACTCACATGCCGTTTCTTTCAAGGATGAATTTCAGTCATTCCTGAAAGAAACACCCCTATCCGAGTGGAAGGGCATGATTTCCAGGACAAGTTCTCAAGGAAAATTGATGCAAGGCATTTCTAAAAAAAGTGCCGTAAGAAAAATAGGATAATGCTTTCAGATAAAATAGAGGCAAAGAAAGATATAGAGGGTTGCAGCCTCTGAGGATTCAGAACAAATTAGCTTACTAAACTACCTAGACATTTGAATGCCGAACAGATTTATCCTTTTATTTTAAAAGCCCATAACTTTGATGGAAAAGTTTTTAAAATCTGGAGGAATCATTTTATCTCAGAAGCCTCTTTTGCATGAATCCTTTTGGTGGTGGTTTCTTCATAAATTTAAGGTATAATAATGTGTTTTAAATTTCTTTTTAAAAGTTGATTTGCAGTATAGTCATTATTTTACAGCACAACTTATCCATAGAAGTAGCGCTACCCCTAAAGAAGATGCATACCTAAGAAAAAATTTCACTACCCTCAGATTCTTGCATCTTCCTGTATTAAAAACAAACAAACAAAAAATTGGACCTGTGAACTTATAAAAATTCAGAGACTTAGCTAGTTCTTTTTCCTCCACAAGGGAGAAGATGGCCATCTATAAACCAGTGAAAGAGCCCTCACCAAGGACCCGACCATATAGTTAACCCATCTTAGACTTCCAGACTCCAAACTGTGAGAAACTAATGTTTGCTGTTTAAGTCACCTAGCCTATGGTAATTTGTTGTAGTAGCCTGATCTAAGACATGTGCAAAAATGATTTTCATCAGACATATAAAAGTATGGAATTTAAATTTAATTACAAATTGAGTTAAAAGTAGAAGTTTAAATGATTTTCATATATATAGAATGTGTGTACACACACTTATGTTTCTGTGTGTACACACACATACATATATGTATCTGGTGTTCATTCAGTAATTTCAAGTAACTCTTCTTTCTAGATCAAATATTACCAGCTTCTTCATCATAAAACTTTTTCTATAGCAGATATTTACTAGTTACTCTAGAGTTGTAATTTTACATTTATAATGCAATTCTTTGAAGGTTTTTCTCACTACATTATAAATTCCATAATGTCAGTCAGTATCTGTTTGGGCTTGCCAATGCAGCCCAAGTGCCTTACAACTTATAAATAGTCAGTTTATAAATAGCCAACTTATAGTCAATTTGGATGGATAAATGATTGAATGCTGAATGAATGATGTATCTTTCACTGGATTAAAGAGTAAACATTTGTTAAATGATGGATAGTAATTGATCTCTGCAGTTAGAGTATAGAGAAAAATTATCATCGTAGGTTCATTATCTATGTACTCTAATCAAGCTCTTATAAAGCACCATTTTTTTGCTATTAAATGTATAAATTATCTTATTTCCTAATTAATTCCACAATAGACAATTTTTGATTTAGTGCTCCTTTTATGTTTGTCTTTCTTTTTAGATATTTCCTATTTATTGATACCATAAAGAAGTTCTATTAGTATAGAAACACCATCACACAAAAGAATATTCTCAAAAATATTCCTGTTAAATTTATTTCAAGACCTCCTAATGACATTTGAATGCAAATAACTTCATACAGATCTGATAAAATTAACTTTATTTGGTATTTGAAATGTTATTTGGAACTCCTTTTATAAAAGAGAAAAGTTATTTGTATAATTAATCATTAGAATCTTCCCAAAGGATTTTTTATAGGAAGAAAACTTCTGTGTTTTGCAAGTAATGAAATCGTTTCATCAAGACTCTTTGGTGATTGATTATCTTAGTTCAGGAGATTTGCTTTATTCTTTGTCTAAACAATTCATTGATTTCTTCCATTCACTTTTATAATGTCTCGAGAATAGCTTTCCATTATTTACTAGTGACAAGTGTTTCCTCTATAGCATACTATTGTTTTCATGTTATTAAAATATATGTTTATATACACATGCACACAAAAATCAGCCTTTAACATTTTATTTGCAGGCTCTAAAAAGTAAGAATTTAAATCCTAAATAATCATTTGTCAACTAGTGCTTTCACAGAGATATTAAAGGCATAACATAGAGAGGTATATATTTAATATGTTTAATAAGTATTTTTTAATTATGTCCAGGTTTCATTGTTTTCATCATTTCCTAAGACAGTATTCAGAGGTCAACTTGAGGGAAAATGAATATTCTTAAATATCAAGGAAATCCAGCTATTTATTTTATCCAAGAAAGAGAAATAAAACCCAGGTTTTTACATGAAAAAGAAATAATTATAATTTATGACAATGTTACCAGGAAGAAATGTACAGATTTTACTTGATGCATACCTATGTGTTTTGTGTGTGTGTGCGCACATATACAGGCATTGCAAATAATTAGCATATAAATTATAGATAGCTAAGTACATCCTAAATTCTGAAAATCTATTCTGATTAATAATGAAATTAAGAGGAGTTCCCGTCATGGTGCAGTGGTTAACGAATCCGACTAGGAACCATGAGGTTGAGGGTTCCATCCCTGGCCTTGCTCAGTAGGTTAAGGATCCAGCGTTGCCGTGAGCTGTGGTGCGGGTTGCAGATGTGGCTCAGATCCCGCGTTGCTGTGGCTCTGGCTAGGCTGCCAGCTACAGCTCCAATTCAACCCCTAGCCTGGGAACCTCCATGTGCCGCGGGAGTGGCTCAAGAAATGGCAAAAAGACAAAAAAAAAAAAAAATGAAATTAAGAAAACATTTCTATCATTCTAATAAAATTATATATTTACTTAGATAACTTTAATAGTACTACAGAGGGAAAAAGTTCTATACTCTGCCTAAATTATCTGAAATTTCAAATTAGTTGAAAATTAAAAAAAAAATCTGATATGATAACAATTTACTTTTTCATAGATCATTTATCTGGCAGCATTAGCCAATATATAAAACTCAGTATTAGCAAAGCACTTTAGTTAATGACCATACCATTCTTGCATTATTTAAGATAAAATAGATTGTTTGTATAGTTATTTAATAAAAGTGTTTTTTTCTCAAAGAAGTAATAGTTGAGACTGAAAATCTAGAAAAAGGAAAATTCTTCAAAAATCTCTCTTCTGATTTCTGATGGTGACTAGCTAGCAGATAAAAATTTACAACTTTTTCTTCTATGTAAATAGAGAAAACTTGCAACAATAACTAAGGTCAGGTCCCAAAATATAGAGAAGAATCTTCACTGATGCTTTTGCAAAAGAACCCTTGAGACAGAGAATCTAGGAGGAAAAATGTGAATAAATATCTACCCAATCCAAAGGTGGATTTCATACTTCCTTTTCTAGGTGGTCAAGGCCATTTCAAATATTGCAGACTTTTAATCCCCATTCTTATCTACTTTGAGCCCTGCATTCTAGGAGAAACAGAATCTAAGACAAGTGAGAATTAGAAACTTTATGTCCTCACTATCTATCTATCTATCTATCTTTATCTATCTCGTCTTTTTGCGGCTGCACCCACGGCAGGCATATGGAAGTTTCCAGGCTAGGGATCAAATTGGAGCTGTAGCTGCCAGCCTACACCATAGCCACAGCAATGCAGGATCTGAGCCAAATCTGCAGTCTACACCACAGCTCACGGCAACGCAGGATCCTTAACCCACTGAGTAAGACCAGGGATCCAACCTGCGTTCTCATGGATGCTAGTCAGATTAATTTCCGCTGAGCCATGACTGGAATTTACAAATATATTTTTATCCAATACGTCCTCATCCAGCAATCTCAGACTTATTTATTTATAGAATCTCCTTTTCTCAGATCACCTTTTGATTTCTTATAGGACAATGGTTTAGAAAGAGTAGTGCATATTTCCTTGAAATGTTCTGAATTTACTTACTCCACGTTTTAAAAAATTTTCTCTCTCTAAATCAGAAAAACTTAGAGTTCTCTTTTTCCCATATGTTTCTCCTTTACTTTTATGTAAAACACTTTACCTTTGACACTTCTTATCACTGAATGTGTGGGGGGTTTTCTCCAGATGATGCAAATCTCCAAAACTCCTGCTGGGTGTCCTACAATTCAATTCACTTCTGACACTATCTACCCAGAAATAGTGTCAGATTCTACAAGTCAAAGGCTCAGTCCAGAAAAACTAGCCCGCACACACTTCAGATGCCAGTCTCAAACCCAGTTGTCATCTATGCTTCTGACCTACTAGTGATAGATCAGAGATCCCAATGACGCCCCCCCATGGCTTCTGTTAATTTGCTGGGCCAGCTCACAGAACTCAGAGATAGATTTTACTTACTCAATTACTGGTTTACTATTAAAATGATATAACTCAGGAACAGCCAGATGGATGAGATATACAGGGCAAGGCATGTGGAAAGGGGAAGGAGCTTCCATGCCCTTTCTGAGCACCCACTTTCCCCAGTCTCCACATGTTCACAGCCTGGAATTTCTGCACATACTCTGTACATTCTACTTTCAAAAAATACCTAGAATCTTGCCACTTTTCACCATTTTCATGACAAACAACATCCAAACCAATCTAAGTTCTCAGCTAGGTGATTAGGAAAGATTTAAAAATTGCCTTCCTGCTTTTGCCCCTGGAGCCAGATTCTCTATACTTATTTGAGTAGTTGAAATGCTTGTTTAAAATGATCAATCAGAACATGTCACTGTTTTTCTGCAAACCCTGTCATGGTTTCATATCCCACCCAGACCTCCCCTGATGGCCTACAAGGACTTGCCTCACATTTTAATATCTGCCCTCTCTTCCTTCTCAGGTTATTTTTTCTCTTACCCAGTTATCACCTACTCCAGTGACCTCCTCTCTGTATGCTAACATATCAAGCATGCTTCCATCATAAGGTCTTTGTATTCTCACCTTTCTTTGCCTGGAGCACAATCTCAACAAAGACTCATTTGCCTCATTATGTGTCTTCTTTCATTTACTAGCTCAAATATGACCTTTTAGGGAGGCCTACTCTGAAGACATTATGTTAAAGAACAGCCCCTCTCCACACACACACACACACACACACACACACACACACACATCCCCTTTCACTTTTTCCTCATTTATTTATCTCTAAATCACTTTTCCTTTCTGGATATACTAAGCATTTTTTTAAGAATTTATTTCTGTCTCCACTACTAGAATATAAGCTCCATGAGGAAAGATACTATTTGCTCTTTTGTTTACAGCTGCATCCCCAGTGCACAGTAGTACACTAACTCATAGACGCCCAGTGAATATTTGTTAAATGAAAAAAAAAATTGAGGCATAAATATGTGGTGATTATTTTTTACCCTGACAGTCAACAACTTAGGTGGAAAATTGGGTTTGAATAGATATTAGTTACCACAGTGAGCATGCCTGAGAATCTACCAACACAAAATAGTTCTTGGATTCTGTAATATTTTTAGGTTCCTAGATTTAATGATAATTGGTACCTACCATGATTACCAAGTAATGGGTAGCATTTCTAGACTATAGTCTCAGGTAAAAGCTTCCTAAGTAATAGAGAAAATCATTCCTCTGTGTGTGATCTGAGATTGGATCCATTTTTCAGTTCTATTCTGAGAACGATTCTTTCATAAAAATGGGCAGATCAACCAGGTTCAAGCCATTTTACCCAATAAGTAAAACTACCTTATAAGATTGACACCTTCAGGGAAGTTACTTTCTAATTATCACCTTTGTCATCAAAATCTTTGGGGATTCTCTATAATCAATCTCCTGCGAACATTATTAAACATCCTAGAAGAGCAACTATCTCACTTTTATACCTAATTTCACCTTGTATATGCCTTTAAGGATTCTAATTCACTAATTTTAAGTATGTCTCCCATGTACTCCTTACTAATCGTAATAGTTAAGTATCTCTACTGGCAATCTGATATCCACCTTAAATAATTCTCGGGGGTATAAAGATATTTTTATGCCTATGACAATGGCAGCATCAACATTACACCTAGATTTACTAAACGAAAACCCGTATGATGTCCAAAATATAATAACCCATATGATGTCCAAAATATAACACTGAGTTCACCATGAGTTCTTAGAAGAAGTCCTATCTAGCTGTGTTCAGTCCCACTTCAGTTAGGAGTGGGTGTTTCTCCTCTCCTTAAAGCTCAAACTCATCTAAACTCCCTCCTGACAGGAGAGGTGCTAACATGTGTCAAGAGAGCTGTTGAATGGCAGCGTTCCACATACAATAATTTAAGAGATGAGAGTGTTCACACATTCAAAGACAGTTTGTCCTTTGAAGCTCTTCAATTCTGCTACCTGGCTTTTATCACACTAAGGAGTCCATTTGTGTCCTTCTCCATTCAAGCCCCTACTCCACGGCCTTTCCTCCATTTTATTCTCTGCTTCTCCTCCTTCCTCCAGTTCAAGTCTTATCTAATTAAATTTTTTGGAGTGTTTTCTTTCTAAAAATGCTAATAATTTCTGTTTCACAGCAGCTTCTTTTCTTCTATATATGTCATGGATTCAAAGTCAATATACTGAGAAATAGAGAATTTGAATAAAAATATCTAAATCTTTGATATTTAGCCACTGAACCAACCCTGAGGCCACTAACTCTAGGCTTCTATTATGTAATCATTAAAAGTTCTTTTTAGTTGCAGTGGAAACTAACTGAATTATATCCTAAATGTCTCTTTTATCTGCCTTACAAGATAGACTGTAGATTGCATATGACACCTTTTGATGCCACTCAGAAAAAAATCCCTAGCTGAGATTTTCTTGTCATTTTTGCTAATAATTGTGACTTTAGTCTCTGGATGATAAAGAATATTGAAAAATATCTATTTCTAGTCTGATCTTTCAGTTTTTGCATGGGGATTTGGAATTATGTTGTAATGCAAGAAGAAGCAGGTTTCAGTAATTCTCAGTCCTTGACAGAATGGGTAATAAGAGTGGGGAGAAGACCCTGGAAGTAAGTAATGGTTCCCTTTGGGTAAATGCAGTGTTTGGAAAATAACTGATCATTTAACTGCCGATATGCCTTGAAAGAGCTATTTATTGTGGTTTTTGTGTGAGGTCAGGAGTTTGAGGTTGCATTGGTCTCAGTTGCTACTCAGAAAGCAGTATTTGGAGTTCCCATTGTGACTCAGCAGAAATGAATCTGACTAGCATCCATGAGAATGCAGGTTAAATCCCTGGCCTTGCTCAGTGGGTTAAGGATTCACTGTTGCCATGAGCTGTGGTGTAGGTCGCAGATGCAGCTCAGATCTGGCATTCCTGTGGCTGTGGTGTAGGCCAGCAGCAACAGCTCCAATTCTACCCCTAGCCTGGGAACTTCCATATGCCATGGGCGCAGCCCTAAAAAGACAAAAAAAAAAAAAAAAAATTAAAAAATAAAGCAGTATTAAAGTGATTAATAAGTCTGTAGAAAATTTAGGGCATTCATTTCTATGTAGCAAAAACACCACCGTAAGCTAGGGAAGTAGATAGCACCAAACAGAATGCTGGAATTTGGGGGGCAAATTCAAATATACTCTTTGTTGGGGATGGACTAATCAGTCAGAGCGAAAGAAAAATTTAGGATCAGATCAAGTTTTCTGTTTTGCACCATATTGGAGCAGATGAGAAAGAGCATATAATTTTATGACTAATGGGTTATACTAGTATTCAGACCCATTCTTGGAAGTTTTTATTATAGGTGGAAGTGACCTCAAGCAATCAATAAACCCAGCAAGAAGGTCTGAACCAGTGACTTCTGTGACAGACTTACAAACTACAATGGGTAGAAAATCTGAGGAGACTTTTCAGAGTAGGCTTAGGAAACTTCTGTGTATAACCGTGTTTTAGTCTATAACTGGATACTTCTGTATGTGATCTGGAAGATAAGATACAGCATACATCAACCAATTCCCTAACTCAAGTTCACAAGCACTCTTATTTTTTCATAATGTGATTATTTTCTCTTTTAAATGATTTCCTGTTCTGTTATTGCATTTAAAACAGTTCATAATAAACAATTAAACATAGAAAACCAGCAATAGTTATGAAATAAAAAGCACTGAATTTAAAAGGAAAAATCATAAATTATAATTTAAATGAATCCAAGAATATAGCAAAGTATTTATACTGTATACCTACTGTTGAGGAAAAAATATACTTGTATGATTTTTCTTCCAGTTCAACTAGATTTCCATTTGAAATTTCAAAATTCTTTTGTATTCCTGTATTGAATGGTGAATTCTTTGTATAAGAGAATTCTTTTATTCAGAAAGTATGGTATTATTTGATATTTCTGAAATTTCCCTTATGCTTTTAGGCAGATACCAGCTATACTGAAATACTTGAGTCTTAAAATAACTGGTATTACAAGGAATAGGCACAAATAGAATATCTAAAATGCTTCATCATTATTTTTGCTGTGAGCAGAAACAGCTTTATAAACTCAGAGCCAGTTTCTTTGGGGCAATTATCATGAATACATATGAATTGTGTTCATTTTCCATTTATGCTGCAAATAGTCGATACTAGAACTGCAATATAACAACTTAATCAACACACTTTCATGCTCTTCATTCTCTGTGTCTAGATTTTCCTAGGCCAAAAAGATTTACATGCTTTTTATCAAAATTAAAGGTGCAATAATGCAAAACTCTTTCTGAGATTTTCTTCTAGGGTAAGCACAACACTAAATATTGGAATCCTCTAACTTACAAAACAGCTCATGTTCCAAACAGTCATTTTAAATTTGAGTGGGAGGAAATAAGAATGCATTTTCTTACAAAGATGGCATCACAGCTGATTTGAGGAGAATAAAGTGAAATTTCTTGCACACCAGGATTTTATGACCAGAAATGTATACTCTCTCAGTAAAACAAGGTTCTTTCTGTCTGCACCTCCCCCTCCACCTTTATTTCTACTCCTCAGCAGTGTATTTCTGCTTCTTCCAATCATCAAGGTGGTTGAACACAGTTGGGAGGTGAGCCATTTGGCAGGCTGTCTCCTTCAAGTAGATTCAGACATAGATGCTCTCAACTGATACTACTGAGTCGGACCGTGAGTCCAGCCATTAATAGGTACAGCGAATTCTCAAAGAGATCAAATTCTACTTAATAGAGATAGACAATAAATAAAAATATGATACATTAGCAGATCATAATAGAAATATATCAGAGTGATAGGGCACAGAGCTAGTGCTTAGTAGGTGAGTTCTTTGAATTGTGTGGTGAGGAAAGACCTTTCTCAGGGGATGACATTTAACCTTGAGCCAGGAGGACAGACTTAACTAAGTAGAGAGGAATTAAGTGTATCTGTACAATTTAAAGGCTGGTGGCTTAAACCTAGTGACAGGTGGAGATGTGGTACGATATCAGGAAGAAGCACATTCTGTATAAATTTGCAAGTCAAGATATGGGGTTTGCATTTTATCCTAAGTGCCCAAGGAAGCAAGTGAAGGTTTTAAAGTAAGTAATGGTATATTTACATTTGAAAAGATCACACTGAAGTTAGCTCAGTGATGAAGGCCTATTCTCTTTTCTGTTTTTTGGTTTTTTTCTTTGTATTTTCTCTGTTTTTTTCCTTCCTTCATTCCTATGTTTCTCTTTTCTTTATATTTCTAAAAAGGCAGATTTTAGAATTAATTTGATAGTGTAACTTATGAACAAGCTGTATAATTGCATTTCTCAAACTTAAAATGTTCCTTAATGCATGTAACCATTCATTCATTTATTTAACAAACACATATTGAGTGTGTTCTTTATGTGAAGACTAACTTTGATACCAGGTATAGAGCAAGCCCTCAAAAGAAAATAGAAAATAAAAAGAGAAAAAAGTAACAAAAAATAGGTAACGAATAAGATAGCAGTGAGGTGAGGAAGAAAGATAAAGCAGAGAAGATAGATGTGGAGTATTAAGGGATGGAAGGTGTCAATTTCTTTTATTTTTATGTTCAGTTGATTTATTTTTAATTTTTTAATTGTTATTTCCCCAATACAGTTTTTTTTCTACTGTACAGCATGATGATCCAGTTATACATACATGTATACATTCTATTTTCTCACATTATCATGCTCCATCATAAGTGACTAGACATAGTTCCCAGTGGTACACAGCAGGATCTCATTGCTAATCCATTCCAAAGGCAATAGTTTGCATTCATTAACCCCAAGCTCCCAATCCATCCCACTCCCTCCCCCTCCCCCCTTGCAACCACAGTCTGTTCTCCAAGTCCATGATTTTCTTTGGGTCAGTTTCTTCAGGATTGTCAAGAAGGCCCTTGATATTGAAGTAAGGACAGAAGGAGGAGGAAGTGTACCTTGTATAAACTTGGGACAAGAGATGTTCAAGCAGACAAAAGTATACATGGCCTGCACTAGAATCCTGACTGCCATGTTTAAGAAGAGCAAGAAGGCACCATACATACAAGATGCAGATCCCACAGAGCCTTGCGAGGATTTTGCTTTTATGTTGAGAAAGTGGGAAATTGTTAGGACATTGTGATCAGAATAATGATAGGATCTGTCTTGATTATAACAAAATCACCCTGGCTGCTTTGTGAAAATAAAAATAAATCTAAAAAAAGACACACTGAACTTCTCTGCAGAATAGATACTGACTCACAGACTTTGAAAAACATATAGTTTCCAAATGAGACAGGTTGAGGGGTGGGGGGAAGAGCTGGAGATTTGGGATGGAAATGCTATAAAATTGGGTGTTGACCATCATTGTACAACTATAAATGTAATAAAATTCATTGAGTAATTAAAAAAAAGAAGGGCAAAAGCAACATTAAAGAGATAAGAGAGATTAAATAGTAAAAGCAAGAGATAAAGTTTTCTTGAAAAAAGTAGTAACTTAGAAGAAAGACGTAGCAAATTCTAGATATATTTTAGAGGAAGTTCTTATAGAATTTGTATGGGAATTGGATGTTGGGTGTGAAAAAAAGAAAATAATGACAATTCCAGTCGTGGGCCTAAGCAGTAGAAGGAAAGTGTTGAAGAGAAGGAATGTGAGAGCGGCAGAGTTTTCTTTATTCAAAGTAAGAGATGGAGGTAGACAAAGACTTCAGTTTTGAACATGTTGTCTGGAGTGTTTATTAGATATCCAAGTGGAGATCAGATTTAGGCAGTTAGATGAATGGCCAAGAGAGAAATCCTTATGTCAGTGGTATTCGGGGTCATGATAGAGGTTGAGGTCAATAACAAAGTAAATGTAGAGTGAAAATGATTCAGAAATAGAGCCTTGAGACATTCTAACATTTCAAGGTCTGGCAATAAGCAGTTAAGTTTTGCAAAGGAGACAGAAAATGAAATTGAGCCAAAGAAAATAATAAGAATGTTGTATTTTAGAACAAAAGCCAGGAGGACATAACTCACTGTTATTTGCTATACTAAGTCAAGACTGATTTAGAATAATATTTGAGACCAGGATTTTGTGACATAGAAGAGGACATGCTAAGGGATATTAGAATTAAAAGAATGCTTGGAAATGATTCAACAGCAAATCAGAAGAGAACAATCAGAGACACTGATAATAGACATCTCTTCTGAGGTATTCTGCTCTAAAAGGAAGGAAATAACTCTGTGAAAAATAAATGGAGCTTGAGGGATAGTCTTCTTGATTTTAGTTTTTAGTGGAAAATAGAAATATTTTTGTGATCATGGGAGCAACCTGGGAAATAACCATAGAGAAAGGAGTAACAAAAGAGCGAAAAAGCTGAAATAATGTCCACGGGCTGGCAAGTGAATGTGAAAGCTGCTATATAGAGGAGCACAGGAAATTCTTCCACGGTAACAGGAGAGAACCCAGATCCAGGAAGGTGGAGGAGCTGGGGTCGTGGGTGGTTGTGGAAATTCTCTTTCAATTAATTGAATGTATTTTTTTCTCTCTCTCTTAGTTAAATATGATGCAAGACCAGTTACATGAAAGTGAGGATGGGGAAGAGAATTGCAAGAGGAGTAGAGGTATATGTTATCTATGAGAGTGGGAGGGTAATTAAGAGAGAGACATAGAGAATGACTCCTGGGAGCTACTTAGAGTCACTGGCCCTTAATTTTAAAATGTGCTTTCTTCAGGCACTTTCACCATTCTGAATGAAGCTCTGATGGTTTGGGATTGTATGTTTTTTTCTTTCTCCACTAACCAGGAAAAATTTATAGTTTCTTTACTGCACCTGTGCTTTCTCTTATCTTATACAATATATATTTAATATTTCAACAACATTTTTTTCTTAACCCTCAAATATGTTCTTCACCCTATCAATCGCTTACTGAAAAAACACTGCTGTATCATATCTTTCTTAGTGAGTGACGGTAATTTGACCCACCACATTTAAAGAAAGATAAAGCCCACCTGAAAAATGCCCTCATATGCCCAACTAGAAGAGCAACAGAACAAATTATTATTCTTTTAGGATTAATTAGTTCTTTATTGCAAGACAGTTACTAAATGAACATAAGTTTAAAGTTTGTACAGAATGCATTTGGTGAATTTGATGGGTATGTATTTAATGAATTTAATAAAATGTTTTAAAAATATTATACAATGGTTATTACATTGTCTAGCATATAGTCAGAAATTACTGTTACCTAATGTCATTAGCAGTACTGGTGTTATTACTTTTATTATTGGTTATGTGTTCATCCCCAAATCTATGTATTACTTATGATTTCTACACTTACACTAATTGGTCTGAGTGTTGTCCTTGTCAACTCCTCCAGTTCGTCACTAAAATTTTATTACATTAATTACCTACTTTTTATCCCGTTTCCAACATGCTGATTTTGGACCGGCAACTACAATATGGCCCCCTAATTATTTTTACCATTCTAGTTTTACCTTCTTCAGTTATGCTGACTGACCAGAGTTACATTGCTAACTTGTGAGTAAACAGAACTTAATTAATGAATGTTCTTGGATAGCTGCCTATAACCTCCAAAATGGCCTTTAATGCCCTGTGGGTCTTTTGCTGTCAACTTCCAAAATATTGCTTGTATCCCATACCCAGCAATATCAAACTACATAAAATGATCCCAAAACTCTGAGGTTTGCTCTATTTCTAATGAATTCTAAATCATCAAATAAAAAATTACCTCTTTCAGGCAAACTTCTTTAATCATAGGCAATTAGTTAACACTCTTTTAAAATCATAAAACAACTTATGTTTACCTTTAAGCACTTAGCTGATTCTGAGCTCTTTGAGAGAAGAAATCATGTGGTGTTTATTTCTGATTCTCTATTCTTAAAACAACACTGGAGTATTGGAGATGTACAAAAAACAGTTATGAAATAGTAAATTAAAAACAAATTAATTAATGGACAATATAATCTTCTTTTGAAAATAAAAATAAGGAAATACAGAAACAATGAAAAGAAAGACTCATTGTTAACCAATGGTTAACCAACGTGGCTCAGTGGTTAACCAACCCGACTGGTATCCATGATGTTGCGGGTTCAATCCCTGGCCTCGCTCAGTGGGTTAATGATCCGGCATTGCTGTGAGCTTGTGAGCTGTAGTGTAGGTCTCAGATGTGGCTCGGATCCCACATTGCTGTGGCTATGGTGTAGGCCCGAAGCAACAGTTCTGATTCGACCTCTAGCCTGGGAACCTCCATATGCTGTGGGTGTGGCCGTAAAATGAAAAAGACAACAACAAAAAAATGAATATAAATTAGAATTACCAAAAAAGGCTAAATAAGATTTTAAATCAAATCTATAAATAGCTTTATTATAGTCAATTTTGGGACAAACACTTTAATTTTATTAATTGGGAAACTTTCTGTTAAAGAAGTAGAAACAGTTGAGCAGCATATTTTTACAGACATGTTAATTAGGATACTACAGACAATTAGCAAGTTGAAAAACTAGCTGACAGAGCTAATGACTTTAGTAGCGTCTAATTCAACATGTGAATAAGGTAAATAGTCCCCAAAGTATAAATATGATGGATTATAGAATGGCCTGATTAGGCTTAGCAAATACTGTAATCTTGACCTATCACTGAACTTCCAGGGCTAGTCAACAGATCCTTAATTATCAGTTTAAATATTCTAAAATTATGCAGAGTTAATTGCTATTTTAATAAGTATTTTCAGACTAGCAGGTCATTGCACCCATTTGAGATGATTAGTCTGGGAAATAACACCTTTGAGAATAACAAAAATAGTGATTTTATAAATGAATAAATGTAAATATTATTCAGAACCATGATGAGAAAAATATTTTTTTTAGGTGTTAGATTCATTTTAAAGAAAAGAGGGTAAGATGACACTACTACCTTTAATTTTCTTTTTCAGCGTCAGTTAGGCTTCTAGAGATATTTTTTAATGACAGTTTAGTGCAGCCTGGCCTCCTGCTTCTCCAAGATACCATTTTTAACAAGTTCTCCAGAGTTTCAAAAAGAAATTTTTTTTAACTTTTTCCATGATGTTATCAAAATGTTCGTAGTTTAATCAACTGTGGTTAAAAAAATAAGTGTTGTTTTCTGCAATAAACAAGTGCAGAAGGACTTCTTGTCATTCCAGAACTATTGTATACGATCTTAGATGAAAGTTCTTTCTGCTGTCTTTTCATTTATATGAGCAACTTCTATTCAACTCCTCAAGAAGAAATAGACTTCACCAAGTATGGTTGATTTTTTGTTTTTTCTTCTCTCCTTTCTCATTCTCCCCAGGACAGTAGTATGATTTATCTGATTTTAAATATGTTTATATTTCTATTGTTTTATAATTTATTGCAATTATTGGAAATATCTCTTTTAAGTGCATCTGAGAAAATAATTATTATTTGTCTAACTGATGTTAATTAGCTATTGCTAATTTCTTTGTATTTTTATATAATAATTCTTACCTCATTTTACAAAAATTTTATGAATAGGTCCTGTATTAGTTTCCTAGTGTTGTTAAAACAATATACTACAAACCAGATGGTTAACAAAACCTAGAAATTTATTTTCTCACAGTTGTGAAGGTTAGAAACACAAAAAATGCTATGCTCTGTCTGAAAACTGTAGGAGAGAGGCTTCCTTTTTTCCACCTAGATTATAGTGGTAGTTGTTAAGCCTTGGCTTACAGCTACAGCACTTCAATCTGTGCCTCTCTCATCACATGACATTCTCCTTGGTTTTTTTAGGTCTTAATATACCATTTTCCTCTTATAAGGACACCAGTCACATTGGATTAAGGCTCACGCTATCTCAATATGACTTCATCATAACTAGTTATATCTGAATTATTCTATTTCCAAATAAGGTCACGTTTGGAGGTTCTTGAATATATTTATTCAGGAAAAACAACTGAACACATTAACAGGCACCAAGCTCTATCTTTGTGGTTATTACACATTTTGCACTGTGGTTAGCTATGAAGAGAATGTCTTTTGCAGTAGGAGTAAATAGGATTTACAAACCTGAGATGAGATTTTTCATTTATGCTTTAGTTTTAGATTTGATTTTAATCTAGAGCACTTGTTAGACAAAACTACATGTGCCTTAGAAAGGCTTGTCTTCTCTTCTTGTTAAACAACATTCAAAATGATGTGATGGCTAAAAACAAGCCCGTTCAGTGGTCAGTGCTTCATTTGACACTTCTTAGTTCTTCTTTCTGCTTCTCATCTAACAGTTACCTTAGATAGGAGGTTCAGTGGTAGATAATAAAATAACAGCTACCTGTTGAATATTATTTCTACAAGAGCATTTGTAGTTTCCTTCATGATTTTATTCCTTATGACTATCACTGCAATCAAAAGGTCACTTGGAAAGATTTTTAAGTATTATAGAAAATGTGTATTTAGAAAAATCTGGAGTTCCTGTCTTAGCTCAGTGGTTAACAAACAAAACTAGTATCCATGAGAATGCAGGTTCAGTCCCTGACCTTGCTCAGTGCGTTAAGGATCTGGTGTTGCCCTAAGCTATGGTGTAGGTCTCAGATGTTGCTGGGATCTGATGTTGCTGTGGCTGTGGCATAGGCCCACAGCTACAGCTCCAATTTGACCCCTAGCCTGGGAACCTCCATATGCCACAGGTGTGGCCCTCAAAAGACAAAAGACAAAAAAAAAAAATCTCTATTCTCAGATTTTGAAGAACCAGATGCCAATTTTCATCAACTACTTTTACTTTATTCTACATTTTAAAACATTTGGCAATAATGCCTGAAAGTTTGCTAGGATTAGTGATGCTGCTGAAGATGGAGATCATTTTGTGTCTTTATTTTTGGGGAGATTTACTTTTGAATGAGTGGATTAAATATGTGCAGATCTTTATTTGACTCTTTATATCAAGAGGTTCTTTATAAATTTGAAAATTAAAAATGTTTTTCTGAAATAGATCTGCTAAGAATATTGAAAAAACAACACCATTCATGATTTATATAGCCATTATAAGATAGAGTACATAGTGATAAATTTTAGGATGTTGTCAATGACAAATAGACATTGCTTAGAAGTTACAGTTGATTAATTAAAATTCTATTAATGGTAATATGGAATTAATAGTAAAGAAATGTGAAACATTTCTCAAAATATAAAAATAGACTAGGTGCTATTAGTAAAGCATGATGATATTATTATTTATTATAAAACAACCTACATAATGAGCATATATGCCTAAGAGAAAAATGTACCTAGGTATTTAAACTGCTTCTTAAATGCTATGGTAATCACTCTTATTATAAATATAATGACATGTGCATTCACAGAAGATAAACACTAGTTTGTTTTGACAATGTGTAAAACAGAAAGAAATTTTTATCAAGTTAAATGTCCACCAGGAAGTTTTAATCTTCAATACAATTTCTAAAACTATATAATGATAGTTTGTATTCATTAGACCATTTAATAACATGGAAACTTAAAATTTATATAGTAAGTATAAAAAATCAATTGAAATAAAAATGCCAATGATGATTTTTTTCAAGCAGGTAAGGATTATGAGCAATTCTTAATTATTTTTACTTTATGGTATTATATATTTCTAGTGAACAGCAGTGAACATATATTGCATGTAAAATTAGGAAGTCAACAATAACTGTCATTAAAATTTAAAAAAACTGAAAATTATTGCAAATACTATAAATAATATTCTCTAAGTTTAACATTCATAAACCTCAATAAATATATTATAGAAGCATATTGCATATAAAAAATACCAAAAATGTTTCAAATAAATAAATTAATAGAAACATGAGTGCTTGATTATAACAGATTTTTTTTCTGGAATTTTTTTATTGTAGTTTATTTACAATGTTCTGTCAATTTCTGCTGTACACAAAGTGACCCAATTACACATATATATGATACATATATATATATATATATATATGTATTCTTTTTTTCACATTATTCTTCATTATGTCCCATCACAAGTGATCAGATATATTTTCCTCGGGCTATATAGCAGAATCTCATTGCTTATCTATTCCAAATGTAATTATTTCCCTCTACTAACCCCAAGCTCCCAGTCCCTCCCAATGCCTCCCCCTCCCTCTTGGCAATCACAAGACTATTCTCCATGTCCATGAGTTTGTTTCTTTTCTTCAGATGGGTTCATTTGTGCCATGTATTAGATTCTAAATATAAATTATATGATATTTGTCCTCCTTCTGACTTACCTCACTTAGTATGAGAATCTCTAGCTATATCCATGTTGCTGCAAATGGATTATTTTGTTCTTTTTTATGGCTGAGTACTATTTCATTGTGTATATGTACCACATCTTAATTCATTCATCTGTCATTGGACATTTAGGTTATTGCCATGTCTTGGCTATTGTAAATAGTGCTGCAGTGAACATAGGAGTGCGTGTATATTTTTCAATGAATGCTTTGTCTGGATATATGTCCAGGAGTGGGATTGCTGGATCATATAGTAGTTGTATATTTAGTTTTCTAAGGTATATCCATACTGTTTTCCATAGTGTGGTTGTACCAATTTACATTCCACTGACAGTGTAAGAGGGTTCCCTTTTCTCCACACCCTCTCCAGCATTTATTATTTGTAGACTTACTAATGATGGCCATTCTAACCAGTGTGAGATGGCACCTCAAAGTAGTTTTGATTTGCATTTTTCTAATAATTAGTGATGTTAAGCATTTTTTCATGTGCTTGTTGGCCATCTGTATGTTCTCTTTAGAGAAATGTCTATTCAGGTCTTCTGCTCATTTTTCAGTTGGGTTGTTTGTTTTTTTGCTGTTGAGTTGTATGAGTTGTTTGTATATTTTGGAGATTAAGCCCTTGTTGGTTGCATTGTTTGAAGCTATTTTCTCCCATTCCACAGGTTGTAATAGACATTATTTTTAAGAGCAATTATAGGTTCAGAGAAGAATGAGTTGAAGGACAGAGATTTCCCATTTACTCATTGTCTCCAATCATGCATAGCCTCCCCATTATCAACATCTCTCACCAGAGTGACGCTTTTGTTACAGTAGAGGAACTGGCATGAAACACACCCAGACGCCATGCTTTTCTTTAACAGTAACATAGCAACGCTATTAGTTGGATCTTTATTGAATTTGGGGAATATGTTTGGACTGCATGCTGTGTAAATGAGGTAGTCTAATATGTATCTAATAACCAATGAAATCTTACATCCTGTTTGCTTAATACAAGAAAAGTTTCTCACTCATTCGATGTAAACCACACCACAGTTGATGGATGGGATTGCAGGAGTTGGTGCTCCACTCCATATGGTCTCTCAGAGATTTGAGATGCTGTGTGAATTCTCTGACATCTCAGAAGATGGTCTGTGGTCACTATTGCAAAGAGAGATCTGTAGGCATCATACAAAATAGGAAGTCGGTTTTGATTTTTATCCCATTTGCCAGATTCATCACATGGAACATGAGAAGATGTCAGCTTGTTCTATACCTAGGGAGAGGAAAATATGTTGAACATATAGTATTATCTCTGTGATACACAGACTTTTTGAGATTTATATCAGTGATACATTCAAAGATATGGATGAGATTTTAATAGAGAACAGTCTGAGGCATGAGATTCTGTTGTGACTGCTGACCTCATGAGGCAGGCTATATATTTTAACATGACATAAAAATAATAACAATTAATAATATAACCACTGTATTTAAAAGTATGTGAACAATCATCCTTAAGTGTATCCTTCTGTTTTTATTCTAGTTGCCTCATGTCAACAACAATGTTTAGCCATTAGTTACTGGACTTACAGTTCAGTACCAAAAAGAATTCATAAACTTTGCTAGATGGATTTTTTTTTTTTTTAAGTACAGTTGATTTACCGTGTTGTGCCATTTTCTGTTGTACAGTAAAATGACCCAATTTCCTATATTATCTTCCATCATGGTCTATCCCAAGAGACACTATAATATCCTGTGCTATAATATAGAACCTCATTGCTCATATGTTCTAAATGTAATAGTTTGCAGCTAGATGGATTTTTAAATCTCTCTCTCATGTGCATGTTTTTGCTCTCTCACTTGTTTCCTATCTTTGCCTCTTTCTGTAATGTTGCAATGGATATATACATTGAAGACTGAAAAATAGACACTAATCTGTTAAGAGTGAACCCAGAATAATGAGATAGTCAAAAAAGGATCTTAATAAATACTTTTCTGTATTTTACAAATATAACACAAATGATTTTACTCTTTTCAATTCAGAGAGAAATCACTAAAATAAAATTTAGATGGGACTATTTAATTTATATGGTATTACAACCATAACTAGTTTTCAGAAGATCAACCTGTCTGCAATGAAGGGAAAAGGTGAAAGTGTGTATTAACCTATGTTAAATTAATTAAACAAATAGACCATTAGCCTGAGCTGGCTCTAATGCATGGCAGCCTATGTATGCAAACCAAAATCTAAGACTGTAAATGCCTCAAGTTTACGAAATTGGAACCTATGGACAACCAATCACAGTCAACTAGACTTTAAGCTATAGTCAATCAGTAATGTCCTTAATTTGCTTCTGCTTTTTCTCTGTGAGTCTTTCCCCCAGCTCCTATATGCAGAGAGTTCCTAACCACTGGAGTTACCCAATTCCAATCAGTTTTTAATTTGTCTTAGTTAATCTTTTAACATCTGTCTCTGTCAGAAAATATACCAATGTGAATTTCATATACATCTAGAGTGGCAAAGACAAATTAATACACTCAGACATTTCCTATACTTTCCTCAGTCTTCCATGAGCCTGACCTGGCAAATGAAAAAATTTGTAAAGTTATATTTTTTAACTTGAAGAAATATTGGAGTATTTTAGGAATCAAGAAAATATCTTCAAGATTTGCTTTTGAGACTTGGCTGAAAACTTGAATGTGTTGAATTATATAAACTTTTGGTCTACAAATCTGAATGTTTTGGCACCATAAAATGGGTAAGATAAAGTAAACAAAATCTCTTTTCCTAAAAACGTTAAATGGGAACAAACTGGCTATTAGTGTGAAAAAATTCTCAGTGATATGCTTTCTTTCTACTCAAAATTGTCATGAATATTATCTCTGTCTATGTTATTAATTGAATTGAATTATTAGATGTATTGATTAATTAGAGCTATGTAATGTTACTTTTGGCTTTTATTTCAAAAGCACAGAATCATGAGAAGTAGAAAGGCATTTAAAGTATAAAAATTAGCAGGGAAAGGTCACCTTCCATTATCTAATATATTTTGTTGCCAAAGCAGTAAAAATATTTCTTTGAACATGAGCACAGTGGATTCTATTCTCATATATTCTGTTAAAATATCCTAGAGAGTATTAGAATATCTTTAAACTCATTAAAGCTAGTTACTTTTTGGCAACATGTTTCTGGTTTGCTTTATGGAGAAAACTAAGTTCATGTTTAAAATATGAGTAGGAAACTAATTTTTATGAGATCAAGAATTATAAATCCTGACAAACTTTGGCCATCTTTCGAAGTAATTTACATGCACTCAGAGATGTTGTTGTTGTTTTTAAGTCAGTCAGGAAGTCTTACTGATCTTTGTGCTACATGCAAGATCATACACAAGTTTCTATCAGAAAATTGGTATTACACTTAGAAATTTATTCTATTTTTGAACCATTCTCCTTTTCAAAATTAACACCTACTACCTGGGATATTTCAGCCTTCAAATCAATAAAATATATAGCAATCATATACTATATAATAATTCATTTTTTTGATTCTATAATCAAAAAACTTAAGAGCAACTCTTCTCAAAAGAAAGATTGAATTGAGAGTGATGAGGTGTGCATAGAAGAGGGAGAGGAGCAGGAGATGGCTCTCAGGTAAGCAGAGAAAAATAGAATACTTAATGTCTTAGGATATACACAGACTTGGATTTTGACACGTTAGGAAAAAACTGCCTAATTTTATTACCCATGAGTTTTTTCTCTTTTGCCTTTTAAATTTAAAGTGTATGCTAAATATTCTCTAAAATAAAACATTCAGTCTCTAGCTACATCATGGCTATTTTACTCTCAACAATATTATTTGCATAGCTTTATATATATTTTCAGAAGTCATAATCTTTCAAAAGAGACAATTTTTATTCATGGCAGAAATTTAGAAACTTGAATTATGAATTTAAAAATTATCTATGTGAAATCTATTGAAAAAAGTCTGGAAGAGTAGAGTTGATTCACCTTAGGAATAGTGATGCATTAAAGAAAAAGCAGTAATCAAAATTACTTGCTGTTTGCTCATTCCTTTAGTACTTTATAGGTACTTTGGAAAATACGTGAATCCTTTATATAAATAATTAATGTACCATTTAGCAAAACACTAAAAAAAAAAAAATTTTTTTTTTGGCTGCACATGCAGCATGTGAAAATCCCTGAGCCAGCGATCGAAGCTGTGTCACAGCACCTACTCAAGCCACTGCAGTGACAACCCAGATCCTTAACCTGCTGTACCATGAGAGAATTCCAAAAAAAAAAAAAAAAAAAAAAAGTGTTTTTAAGAAAATAATTTTAAAGCCAAGCAACACTTTAGAAACTATAATTATTCTGTAGGTGAACATTTAAATCTTCTTCCTGTGACAGTAATAACCAAATCGTTTCAAAACACAAACAGACTTCTCTCATCAAAAACATGAAAACCAGGTACTAGGAAAAGCCCTTGTCCTAGGAAAAAGAATTGCAATAATCTCCTAGAAAATGATACCCCTCCCTTCTCTGCTTCAGTATTACTGCCTTTCCCAGGGCAGACTCAGTTATACCTTATTGTGCTAAACCATTCAGCCTAATGGAAAAGAAATGCAAGTCATCTAAAACACAGCTGAAAAATTCAGTGAAAACATAATCTGTCATTCTCTTTTCTAATGTCATTTTAAAAGATATTAATGCCAATGTGGGAAGCACCTGATTTCTCTTGTGGTATCATTTTTTTTCCCCCTCAGAGAAATCCCTACTCACCAAATGACAGTTTTCATCTGATACCTAGAAAAAACACTAGTTTCATATCTCTTTGAAGAATAATTTTCCCATCATAAATTAATCTCATTTTGAAATGATTTTTAAAATTTGATTTATGCAAAAATAAATCCCAGTGCCCAGAATAACCTGCATTTGTGGTTGTTATCCACAGCTAAAAGAGAAATTACTGATCAGTGAACTGTTTCAGAATGGCAATGTGAACTGCAGCCTGGATTAAGAAATCTGATGAGGCATAACATTCCATGAAAGAAATGAAAACATATTATAGGACTCATGGGCATTACTGACAGGTTTCTACTGCTTTTTTGATAGGATTCTATTCAGCAGGAGATCTCATTTGTAAAGAATCTTTTCATTCAAACATAATAAAATGCCCCGTTAAATTAGGGGAAGCCCAAATAAACATTAATACAATTTTGTGAGGGCAACCATTGCTATGAAATCTTTGGAAACACTTTCTGGCTTGTTACATTAAACCTTGAAATAAATAAACAAGATAGTTATGTTTTTAGACTAAGTAGGTTCTATTTATATTTGAAATTCAGTAAGCATTTGCACCAACCTAGTTTCAGGATGACACATTTCTTCAATTAGGAAAAAAATAGTACTTCTTTTGTTAACTCTGTATCGCTCTAGAAGTGTCCATGTCCATAAATAAATATTGTCCTAAGTACCCAATTCTTAAGATAAATTAAAATTAAATATTTTACTTCTTTAAAGTTTACTATATAATCATGTAATGGCACCATGATCAAACCACACATATTTTCTATAATGATTTAATGAGGCTCTTTATAAAAGAGGAAATGATACATAAGGAAAAATTGGAGCCTGATTTCAAGTATAAATTTGAAAGAAAGTATTCTTTTCTTTTAAGAGTACATATCACTTTTCTACTTGTGTAGTTTTCTGTCTCCAACACATATCAAAATCATCCAAAGAGATAGCAGACACTGACAAAAGAGTTCTTAGATTCCATACCCAGAGATTTCTGTTTCCAGTTATTTGGGGTAAAGCTCAGATACTGGAATATTTTAAGACTATCACAGGGGATTCTGATGCAACTGAGTATTGATAACAACTGCTACACAAAGGGAGAAAAACAGGTGAATACATGAAAATAAGCAGAGACCCTGTGTATAATTACATTAGACACTTTAGAGTCAGAATTTTTCTTTTCAATTAATATTCAATGTTCTCAGGATTAGCTCTCTTAATATTACAATTTTTTTGAAATTTAATAGTCATATAATATAAAATTGCCAAATGAAAATGTAATTTTAACATCAATTATAAGTGTGGGGAATATTTTTAAGTCATTACTAATATTTGAAGGTCCACATTTAAAAAGCATTTTTAGTTAATACAAGAAATGGCATTTTTAGCACAGAATGACAAAAGAATCATTCATGCAAGGTGACTTGAAAATTACCTCCTATGCTCCTTTAAGAAAATGTTCTAAACACCTATATATCTCAGTTACAGTTCTGATAAAGAAACTATATGAAGAAACTAACACACCCTACAGTCTATGGTAGCAAATGAATAGACAGTAGAAAATTTACTGCAAATTGTGTATTTCATATAAAATTTTACTATAAAATTTAAAATATGAATTGGTTTTTAAAATATTTATACAATATCCAGTTTCAAAACCTAACAAATTAAACAATATAAGATGGGATGTAATTAATATTTACATCTAGGCCTTTACACTATATACAGCCAGAGTCAGCATAGCTCACATTTTACCCAGTATTAAATTTGTGAATAATGTTCCTGTTATGTCATCATCCTTAGAAATGCCTCATTTCATAAAGTAGAATACTACTCATGAGACTAGATTTTCATTTTAAAAATACTCCAATTAGTAATCCTCAACAACTTAAACACTGAAAGAAACGTTTATTAGCTTTCCATCCTCAGGAGTTAGAGGAACACCAGACTAGTTAAAAAGAGACTTCTACTTGCTAAATGAGTGTTAAAGAGTGTTTTACCATTTAATGATTCTCATAGTCCCAGTCTTTCTTTGTTGTCAGTTTACCCCACCCTGATGTCTATTATTTCTGGCCCATTGGACATGCAGGTATTAGAATTATCTGAATTGACTTTTTTTCTATAACTCAATAAATTGAAAAAAGAAATTGTTGTAAAACGAGCTTGACAGCGTCTGAGAAGGTGGACATCTTTCAAGAGTTTTGGAACAGGTTATTCAAATTTGAGTAGGAATATTCAACTATTCCAAGTAATATATTTGAACATATTAACATTATTAAAATAGTCCACACACAATAAGGAACATATTCAGGGTGGCCTTTCTTTCACATGTTTTATTTTTCTCAACCTTGCATTTCCTCAGAGATTACCTTCCAACCATTTTGTCCTTTACATGTATATTTCTAGTTCCATACATTTCATTGATCATATAATGTGTCAGAAAGAAGAGCTGGACAGAGCCCAGTGCTTTCTATTAAAATTTTTAACCTTTTTTTTTTTTTAATAATGTTTGACTCCTATTTGTACAGTTTCTACTTGAAAGTTATTAATAATTTAACTTTCGGCAAGTTCTCAGTGTAGCCTAAAGATACTCCAGTGTGTTGGCACATCTTTCTAAAGGAGTTTTGAAAAATTGAAGAATTGTCTTCCTTCTAGCAGTTGCTTCTTTCTCTATTTCTCAGCTTCCTCCAAAACAAATCAGCCTCCTCATTTTCTGCAGCATTTTCCATCTGTGTCGCTGGCACAGTACACAGGCTCCAGGTCTAGGGGTTTGTTTGCATTTGCAGCATCATGATTATCTTCCTCATCATTATCTCTGAAGCCAAACTAAAATGATATCCTGTAACTATGGGTGTGTGTGTTGTTCTGTAACAGGATGCATCAGCCTGTCAGCATTGTTTTGTAATTGTTTTGTAAGTGAATTGAAGTTTGCACCTGAATTAGGTTGAGCCTGGGAGTTGGGTAGGGAGTTTTAAGATTAAAGCTATCCCTGTAGCTAGGATCTGGCATTCACTGCTGTAGCTTCGGGTCACTGATGTGGCATGGGTGTGATCCCTAGCCCAGGAACTTCCACAGCAGTGGGAATAGCCAAAAAAAAAAAAAAAAAAACAAAAACAAAAACAAAAACATATCTATTTATCTATCAGATTATATATAAAGAGAAAGATGAATTTTCAAAGAGTGCACAGAAAAGGCTTATTTATAAGGAGCTGTGTGTCTCTAGGTCAGGAAAATAATCAAGAGCGTTGACCTCTTTCTTCATCCCAAACAGAAAATCTCTGCAAACAGTTTAATAAAAACCAATATGTTCAATAATGTATAACAATACAGAGAATGTTAGACAATTCTTATAATATTATTAGAATAATTTGGAAAAGAGAAACAAACTTTCATATTTTCAAATAATTACTTAAATAGAAAAGTGTTTTCAGAGCAAATGATAAGAAAATGTTCTGTCATGAATTAATGAACACACACATACTGAAGTTTGCAATTAGTCTTATGAAGGGAGATCACAAAGCAGAAATGTGATAAAGTTAAGAGAAAATATAAAGACACGAAACATGAATTTGTAGGACCTAGGTAAAAATTGAAGGAAGAAAAAGTAAAACCATCAGACAAATGAAGATGAAATTAGAAGTGATGCGGGGAGAATTTATCAAAGAAAATACAGAAGTGACTTGGAGAATAGAAATAAGAAAACTGACTCAAACAGTCAAAATTAACTTGAAAGAAAAAGTTTTAATGGAAATATATTTTTAAGAGGCGTGGAAGAAAGCACATTCTATATTGTGCTTTGTAGGGATATTAAATTGATACAACACCTATGGAGAGCAATATCATACACAGTTGATTGACCCTTGAACCATTTGGGTTTGAACCATGCAGGCCCACTTATACATAGTTTTTTTTTTTTTTTTCCCAACAGAAATAGTACAGCTCTACTTTGTCCATGGTTGTTTGAATCCAAGGATTGGAACCCCAGACACAAAGGAGCCCATGATGCATGTGGAGGCGTATAAGTAACTCTAAGTTACAGATTTTTAACTGCCTAGAAGGTGGGTATCCTTAAATTTAAGGGTCACTATATAATATTTAAGTTACAAAAGAATATAACATTTAACCAAAAAGAATTTGCTTCATTGAATTTTTCATACGGATATACTTTCATGAATGCTATTCATTACAACCTTTTCTATAAGAATGTGAAATCTACATAAATGAATTCAATTTTTGATACTTCCAAACAATGGAAATGTTACAGTTCCAGAAAGGATTGGTTAATGTCTCCATGCCCTGAAACAAATGCTCTGACATATTTGGAAGGGATAAAGAAAGGTAAGATGATATATATATAACACTATTATCTTTGTTAGAAAATAGGTAAAAGTGAGCATCTCTACACTTGTTTACTTGTATAGACATAAAGCAACTGTGGACAGATTGAGAAGAACCTAGGAGGTCATAGAGACCGACAACTGGGTAGAAATGTGATAAGAATCAATATTGATAATTTAGCATCTTTAACATTTAATTTTGACTTAATGAATGTATTATATATTTTTTTAAAAAGCTAACAGATACAATGCAAAAGGGATATCATGTGGTTTAAGCACTGGCATGATATAATCTGTATAATGCATACAAATGGACTTTATGGAGACTTTATGAATCTGAAATAAAGGGGATGAATTTGGGGTAAATCCTAAAGGAAAATCCATAGGAATTTTGGATGGTTTCATCATTTTTTTTTTAACAAATATTTATTGAGTACTTGATACTTATCAAGACTGTTTAAAGGCACTGGTTATTAGATGTAGCAGTGATAAGTAAAAGGAAACAATCAAGGGAGAGTTGAAAAGACATGACTATAAACTATTGAAAATAATGGAGGTGCCATATATTGATGAGAAATGTTGGTATAGGAAGAATCCTGAGGAGAGAGTTCCAGTATGAACTTTTACTTTAGAGATGTCTTTTTGTCATTTAGGTGGAGATGTTAAGGAACATGTTTTTTTTTTTTTTTTTTTGCAATTTTTTAATCTACTCAGATATTTGTCTTCAAGAATATGGTGAAACATACTATATTTCCCTTTGGGAAAACTCAATATTTTAAAAATGATAGCTCCACCCTCAATTGAACTATAGATATAATAGAGCCCCAATTAAAATTCCAGACTCTTTTAAATGGAATTAAATGTTTATTCTAAATTTAATCTAGAAAGAAAAATGTATTAAAATGGCCCATTCGAAAAACAAAGTAACAAACAAAACTTGGAATTTTTATTACAACAGATATCAAATACTACAAAATTGCTTTTTTAAAAAAAAAATAGCACTCTGGGTTTGGTACAGAAATTGATCAAATGTGATTTTATCAGTAATGCGATTCATAGTCCTTAGTGTGAATTTTGAGGAAATTGGATAGGCTGTGGGCAGTCTAAGCAATTAATCTTTTCTCTAAAACAATTTTGCTGTTTGTTAAAGCAGCCTTTGATGGAAAATCCTCAAAATATCCAGCTTTCTGACAGTACAATCTCATTTTGGCTGATGTTACTCCCTGCACTAAGGGCATAACTCTGATGTCCTGTCAGGTTTCTTCTTGCTGTAGCTCTTAGCATTGGACATGAATTTTGTAATCCCACAGTGCTGTAGCTTCCAAGTACTAGGGATCGACACATATAAAATTGATTCCAAATAATGTGTGACATATCTGCTTCCTGGTTTTACCTTTTGCCTCCAGATTCTATCTTCTAATTTAGAAGATATTAGTCATTTTTCCAGATTGTCTTATTCATTCTGTCTGGCTCTTTCTGCAGTATATTTTTTTAATAAATCCCTAAAGAATTGTGGTATGTATATGAAATTCTTAAGCAAACTAAACAGATTGAAGCAGTACATTATTTTTATAATTACATCAGCTAGTTTTAAAATTTTTTCAGAAGGCAATGATGTCTCTTTTCATATTACCATGTCAATGGCATTTTCCCCATACGTCTTTATCAGTAAAAAGCTAAAATGAAAAAAAAAAATTAGATAAAACAATAACAACACACAAAATTTTCTCTAATTTTTATTATGCTATTTCAATTCTTTGAAATAAGATATGCAACTTAAATAGGCAAATTGAAAATTGTTTTTGATATAGTTTTTTGTTGTTAAGTAATGGACTTCTAGGACACTTAGAAGTAAATGTTTATTTTATTATGAATCATGCTACATATATTATTTAGTGAAGTTTTTCTTTCCAGGCCTACTCTCACCTTTATATGCCTAGAGATGTTTCTCACCACTATGCTTTCAGGCTTGGTTGAGGAGCTGCATATACTCAGTGAAGGCCTTGTTTGCTGCCATGGTATAGAAATACACATAAATTTAAGATATCTATTAATAAATTATTATAAATTAGATATCCATTTTACAACTCAGTCTAGAAATAGCATTGCCATAGCAATTCGGGATCCCCAAATTCCCTTTTTCTCTTTCTATATCATGATTCCCTAACATCTTCCTAGTTTTTATTATAATCATTTTTGACATATATGTATACTTATATCATCTCTCCTTGTACTTACTATGACTTTTGGGAAAATTTTTAAATTCTATATTAATGGAAGTACACATTACATTTCTTGTAATGTATATTTGCACAAGATAAATCCTCTGGAAAATATATTTACTTTCTTTAATTTTGAGGGATATTCTTCCACGTTGCACAATTCTAGATACTTTTTTCTTTCATCCTTTTGAAGGTGTGATTTCATTGCCTCTAGCTGCCATTGTTTCAGATCAGATGTGAACATTTTTCTAATTGTTTTTTCTTAATTTACTATGTCCTCTACTCAACGGTTTTTAGGATTCTCTTTTCAAACGGTTTTCTTTGATGTGCTTAGATCTTATTTTCTTTGTTTTTATCTTATTTGAGGCATGTTGAACTCCTTGGAACAATGACTAGGTGCCCATCAGTTTAAAACAGTCTCTATCATTATCACCTCAAATATTTTTTTCTGTCCTATTTGACTGTTCTTCCTGAAATGCAGTAAGTATATTAAACTATTTGATATTATCACACAGGTCTTGGTAATTTTTTAAGTTATTGTTCCTCATGTGTTTCCATTTGTTTTCAGGATCAGTTACACTTTTTCCTGTTATATCAACATCATAAAATTATTTCACTTCCCAAAATGTATTTTATACATAAATAATATGATCAAGAATGTTATCTGCATATATATGTAATAAAATTATATATAATATGCAATGAAGGTTGTAGAATAAATATGTAAGAATATAGCATATAGTTAAGAATTGGTTAACTTAATAATGAGAAAGAAGAAAGAGAAATTTAGACTAATCATTCACAAAAAATTAAATCATTTGCAGAAATTCTGAGTTTTAAATTAAACACTGGTTCAAGATAAAAGATGAGAGGAATTAAGGTTTTAAAACAAGGAGATACATGATTATTTTAAAAGGAGATTTATATATTATGGTAGGCACAATAATGACTCTCCAGAGATGACCACATCACAATCCACAGAATTTGTAAGTGGACTTTGCAAACGTAATTAAAAATTTTTAAATAAAGAAGTTATGCTTGATTATCTCTGTGGGCTTAGGATAATCATAAAGGTACTTAAATGATGAAAGAGAGATGCAGAAGACTCAGAGAAGGGGATATAATGATAGAAACTCAATAGCTGATGGAGGTTGGGGCTCCACGCTAAGGAACGTACATCTCTCCTAGAAAATGGAAAAGGCAAGCAGGTGAATTCCTTCCCTGGAATCTCCACAGAGAATTCAGCCCAACACTCACTGTGATTTCATATCAGTGAAACCATTTTGAATTCTAGAACTGTGAGGTAATAAATTTTTATTATATGCCACCAGCTTTGTGAAATTTGTTATAGCAGCGATAGGAAACTAATATACATGTTAATGTCCATTTGAGTTATTACTCTTATATTTTAATCAATATCCATTGTGATCATAAATAATATTGAATTATCCTTGAGGAGAAAAGAAAAAAGAAAAATAAATAACCGAGACCTTAAGTTCACAGCCTGCAAGTTTTCTTTTTAATTCTATGGATTATGATGAAATGTAAGGAATATACTTTCTCCTATAAATGTGGTGCAGTTTTTGATTGATTCTTTTTTTATAAATAAATCTACAGAAGAAATTGGTACAACATAAAAATTGACTATATTTTCATTCTTAAAAAAGAGCAAAGTAAATAAATAAATTCACAGATAAGCCACAATCCATTGCATAGGTATTTTCCCTGTGTTACAACTATTATTGTATTTTTTTTTAAGTCTTATGCAGGAAAAGATTGACTCAGTACCCCTGATTTGCTCAAATCCTGCACATTATCAAGGAGAGCCTGCCTTCAGGACTTCCTATTGACTTGCTCCTGGGAGGTGAGGTCTGAGCCCTTGAATATTGTGCCTGATGTAATCATTCTTGTATGCCCGAGGCTTTGGACCAAGAGATAGCAATTTGATGCTAAATTGTGATTCACCATGAAATCTATTTTTGCTCTGGAATGTTGGAGTGTGAGCAACTGAGGTCGGTCATGCAGGTGCTGCATGACTACATGACTGACCCCAGTAAATAGCCTGGAGCTTAGGGGAGCTTTTCTGGTTGACAGTACTTTGTACATGTTGTCATATGTAATTGTTCAGAAAAGTAAATGCTTCCATGTGACTCTACTTGGATAGGACACCTGGAGGCCTGCTCCTTATTTTTTCTTAGAATTTGCCTATGCACCTTTCACTCTGCTGACTTTAATCTATGTCTTTTCATGATAATAAACCATACCATGAGTATAACCACTTCCCTTAGAATCTTCTTGCAAATCATTGTAACTATAAATGGGCTTGAAATCTCTCAACCCAAGATAAATTGTTTTATCTTGCCTCACTTATCAAACTATATAATTCTAATTATAATATTAACAAAGGCATTTTTAAAAATCAGTTATTACCAAACAGTAATTTCCGTTAACTTGGCAATGTAACTTAAAATATAGCTAATATATGAATGATTTTTATTTTCTAAGAATCATGACAAAAGCTTTACATGATAAAGGACTCTTTATGAGATTAAAATCCATTATGTAATTGTTCTATTTGGAAAATTGAGAAAATCTGATCATTCCCTAAAAAACAGTGTCATTAAGTAAAACTGACTCCTGAATTTTGGCTTTTAGTAATTATTCTATACTGTATTTGGTGTAATGTACCTTAGAATATTTATTATAATGATGTCAATGAATTTGAATAGTGAAATATACTTTTTAATAATAGCATTTGCTCCTGCCATATGAATATCTATTAAACTTCAATTTTGCTCATGTACTTTATAAGTAATATATTTGTATTACGGATGATTCAGTGGCCATGCCTGCAGCAAAGATATGGAGTGATGTGAGCAGTAAATGGTATGATACTACAAGTGACTGTGAAAATAACAAACACCAGCCTATTTTTTAAGTAAATTTATTGGTGGAACTCACAGTTTTCTATATACTAGCATAGAAGTACATCCACACAATTAAAGAAGATTATCTGATTTATGTATATTTAAAATTAAATATTTTGTTTACTTAGGCAATACTAAATCGTTGCCTATTCTCTTTTGTTTGACATTTATTCATTAGAATAACAATTTTGTTTATACCTTCATAGCATAAAGTGTTAGAAAATGACTGTTAGGCCCCAAGTAATTACTTCCTTGGCTTGGAATACTGTGATACCCATAAACTTTACTAGTTCAGCTTTTCTTTGGTAACTCTTATCTTGCTTTTGTTTCAAAAGGTAATTCAGTCCATTTCCAGAGGAAATGCTGGAAGAGAGAGCTTATTGAGGTAAGATAACTCTTTATCATGCTTCAAACAAGAAGGGTGTGTTTTTTGTTTTGTGTATGTATGTGTGTTTTGGGGTGAAGCATTCCCTCAAAACCTCTAAAGCCAGATTAACATTAAAAGATGTTTTTGATTTCATTATGTTACAGTGATCTCCTCCTGTTTTACATAAAACCGATAGCTGAATTTTCGCTATATCTTACTAAGCTAGATAGAAACTGGATGCAATTCAGCTTCTCTTGATGCTAAATAGAATTATTTTTTAAAAGTAGAGATGGGAATAGTTTTTTCTTTTTTCCATTACTTGAAGAAGCTCCATTGCTGCTACTTAATTTTCAATTCCCTACTCCTAGAAAGTTTCCAAAAAATTATCCTGCACCAAAAAAAAAAAAAAAAGTGTTAATATTCTACTAAAAAAAATACTACCAAAAAACCACCTTTTCAGGTGCCTAAATTCAAGTTATCCTAAATCTGAGAGTGAATACTTTAAACTATCATTATTATATAATACTAAGCAAAAAATGTTTCATCATTCTTTATTTAGTATAAAATTAGTTCACACAGATATATAACCCATCTCATGGTAATTAAACTCCGACCAGTAAAATTTTTCTTGACGGTGATGGATGTATTTACTACCTTGATATGGTGATGGCTTCATCAGTGTTACACATATGTCCAAGGCCAAATTGTACACATTAAATATGTATATTGCATTTCACATGGCCATATAGGGATCAAACTTGCAGCCTTGGTGTTACTATCATCATGCTCTAACCAACTGAGATAACAGGCCAACTCCAATACAATTAGTATTTTCTATAGTATATTGATACAATCAGACATTGAAAAATTTTAAATCTAGAGGTTTTTACCTAAGAACAATCAAGCATTTAAAATTAGTATGATATACTAATTTTAACCAAGAATAAAATAAAAGGGAGATAAGTTATATTCCAATGCATGAGTGCCTAGACTGAACTACATAAATAATATAATAAAGTAGTAAGATGCTTCCATCCACATGTGAATTAACTCTAAATGTAAAAGCTACAAATGCAGACCAATAAAGACTGATTTTCCTATTAATTCAAATCCATAAATAGTGTGATCTGTGACCACCTGTTAAATGATCAATGATATTTGATAATATTGCCAATAAAATAAAGTACAATCTTTCTGAAATTTATACAGGATTGAGTTCCTAGATAATTTTGTTTATATTAAAATTGTGTACACAATAGTTTGTGCATGGTATTGTGTTTACATATAAATCAGAATGATGTTCTAGATGAATATAATTAATAGCTGGCTTTCATTTACATGAATGACTTATAGGATATACAAACCATGTGCAGAAAGGGGAGCAAATCTTCCTTGGTGGCTCACTGCATTGGAGGACATGAGAATCTCTGCTGTCTGTGAGGCTATCTCAGTGACTGAATATCAAAATGACTTTATGAATTTCAAGCATGGATAGTTTCGCATCTGATGAAGTCCCAGATGATCTTTGCAATCTTACTATCTATCATACTGTTCAAATAAATTATGAAATGATTTGTTAACATAAGTTCAAAATGGAGCAATATTTATTGTATCAGAAACACAAACCTGAGAATTAGGAGCCTTTATTTCATAAAAGTAACTTTAAAAATTCAGCATAAAGGCTTTATCAAAGTTTTCCTTCCTGGGGAGTTTTTTTATTTTTTATTTTTTAAATGTAACTATTCTCTTGGATATCAGTTTGGGGAACTTCTAATAGTATGTCCGCAGTCAGTTATTATGCATTACAAACATTTGTTTTTAAATGCAGAAATTGAATCTGTCTTAACTAGAAATTCTATTTAGTGTCTCTTTAAAATCTTTTTGTTAAGTTATATAATTATCAAAATCTCACTATAAACTTAATGATGTTAACATACATTAACAGTACTTTTTAGTAAACTGCATCATTAATGGATTAGCATAGTAGATTAACACTGTAGGAGCCCTTTCTTAAACTGAAAACTCAGTTTCTCCTGTGGATTTAAAAAGAAAACATTGAAATACATTCACAAGCTCTATTAGCAAGCATCTACAATTATTCTAAATACAGAAAGTTAGATAAAATAATCTTTTAAAATAACAAGCATTATCAACAGCTTTTTATGAGAATGTATTATCAAAGCAATATAGTGTTATTTTTTAAAGAAGCAATGCAGAATTTAAAGGTAGCTGTGAGATTTTTATATTATTGAACAATGTAAAACAAAGTGCAAAAATTTTTTCAAGTTGACTCATCTTCAAAATATATGTTAACAACATCTAACTCCATTCATCTCTCAAGTTGTTTCCATGTATTGGCGATTGTACATAATGCTGCTATAAACATGGAAATGCAGATTTTCTTTGACATAGTGTTTTTGTTTCCTTCAGATATATTCCCAGAAATGGAATGGCTGAATCATATGGTAATTACATTTTCAATTGTTTGAGAAGATTCTGTATTACTTTCCAAAGTGACATTTTCTCCACCTCCTTGCCATCATTTATTATCTTTTGTCTTTCTGATGATAGCCATTTTCACAGGTCTGAGATGAAATCTCATTATGGAGTATAAAATGGAATATTATTCAACCATAAGAAAGAAGTTTGCCACAACCTGAATAGAACTTTGAGAGCATTATGCTGAGTTAAATAAGTCAGAGAAAGACAAATACTGTGTGATCTCACTCAAATGTATAATAATAATAATAAAAAAAAGGTAGGGGAGTTCCCGTCGTGGCACAGTGGTTGACGAATCCCACTAGGAACCATGAGGTTGCGGGTTCAGTCCCTGCCCTTGCTCAGTGGGTTAACGATCTGGTGTTGCCGTGAGCTGTGGTGTAGGTTGCAGACGCGGCTTGGATCCCGCGTTGCTGTGGCTCTGGCATAGGCCGGTGGCTATGGCTCTGATTCGACCCCTAGCCTGGGAACCTCCATATGCCGCGGGAGTGGCCCAAGAAATAACAAAAAAAAAAAAAAAAAAAAAAGACAAAAAAAAAAAAAAAAAAGTAAATGAAAACCAACCAGCAAGAACAAATAGGAAACACAAAACCAAAAATCAAAAACAACCCCAAACACATGGAAAAAGATCAGATTTGTCATTTGAGGTAGGGGTTGGCATGTGGGGATTTGACAAAGGTAGTCAAAAGGTACAAATTTTATAAGATAAATAAGCACTATTCCTTATCAAAATGGGTCTCTTTTTGATTAATAGCTTATATTAGAAATGACGCTATATCGTTTCCAAGATTAGATAGTAAAAGTCATTTCTGCTTCCTCCTTGTTCTGTCTGTCTCAGGCCACTGGCTGTAGGAGACGTCAACTGCCACAAAAACATGCAGGCAACCTTGTAGAGAGGACTATATGGGGAGGAAATAAGGTCTTGACAACACCCAGTAAAGGTGGGTATTAAAGATGCCTTTTACTTTTATCAAATGATAATAGGTATAACATAATCTGAATACAACTTACTCTGTGGAGTTCCTTAGTCATCTTCCCTCCTTTAAAGTTGATTTATAATTTTTGATAGACTATCTTTTAGGTCAATTTTATGTTCATAGCAAAACTGAGTGTAAAGTACAGTGTTCTATACACTTCTGCCCCCACACATGTGTGGCTTCCCCCCATTATCAATATCCCCCACTACAGTGCACATTTGTCACAACTGATAAACCAACATTAGCACATCGTAATAACCCAAAGTCATAGTTTACATTAGAGTTCACTCTTGGTGTTGTATATTCTGTGAAGTTTGGACAGATGAGTAATTACATGTATCCATCATTATTGCATTGTAAGAGTAGTTTCACTGTCCTATAAAACTTGTACACTTGACCTAATCATTCCTCTCTTTCTCTCAAACCCTGACAACCACTGTTTTTGTTATTTGTTTTTTTACTAACTTCATAGTTTTACCTTTTCCAGATGCCATGGAGTTGAAATTCAATAGTATATGTGATTGGCTTCTTTCACTTAGTAATAGAAATTGATGCCTTCATGTTTTCTTTTTTTTCACATCTTGATAGCTCATTTCTTTTTAGAATGAATAATATTCAATTGTCAGGATGTACTGTGGTTTGATTATTTATCCATTCATCTATTGAAAAACATTTTTGTTGTTCCCACGTTTTGGCAATTATGACTCAGTCATCTTCTTTTGTTAAATAAATAATAAAAAGATCTGTTTATATAACTTTAAACCACTGTAATTAAGTTTTTGTAAGATATAATTAATTTAGAAATGTGTGCTATTAAATAACACAAACTTTATATGTGTCAGAACTTAAAGGCTGCATTTTCAAATGTCAAGATTTCTATGTTGGTTAAAAATTAGATTAAAAGTATTTTGCTACATGAAAGTAGAAAATTCTCGTTTGTTCCAGAATATGAAATAAAAAAAGGAATTTCAAATGATTTTCATCAACTGATATCATACCCATAATATATACGATCTAGATAACAGTGGATATCCATGCTAGTATATCGGAAAATTTTGCTCAAAAATTTGTATATCCTCTTTCTCTAGAGCCTGGATCAGGTCCTGAAATAACTAATTCTCTGCCTTTACTTTCCTTCACCTCTGTACTTTATCTACCACAGACAGACTGATTTTCTTTACCGCTTTTGTCCCTGGAACCCAAATATGTGTTTTAAAAAAACTTTCACATGAAATGAGCAGAGAAATATCATGGTAGCTGAAAGGTGTTATGGGGCTGATGGCAGAAGAGGAGTAGTGCTTCAAAAAAAGGGCAAATGCTAAAACATGGATGTGAGTTTCATGCAAATTATGGTTATACGGTTGAAAGTAGAGGATTTTTCATGTGATAATTTGAATGTTCTCCATGATAATAGTTTCCTTGGTTGCCTTGTGACTTCAACTCTCTGATGGATTCAAGAAAACAAATAATTTTGTATTTGCCTTAAAAAAAAAAAAAACAAAACCCATTGTTAGCTTGAGAGCAAAATTCCTTGCAGTATTCTATATTCTATAACAAGACTTGCCCTTCACCAGACCAGGTAACTGAGTGCGGAGGAGATTTTAGATATCTGCTTAGACTTAGCCAAACTAGAATTTTGCAGAACAGTGGGCAGTTTCTCAGAATACTTGCTAGGGTTTGGGTCACTGACTTCCTGGGGCATTTGTTTTTGCAAACATATTAGCAAAGCAATGAGGGAGAAAAATGATGCTTCTATCAAAATAGCAGTAATCTGTCTTCACTAGCAAAGAGTTTCATCATTTGGTCTTTTCCAATCACACACACACACACACACACACACACAAGATTTTGGGGAAGAGAGAAATTCTCTCTCCAGATTGAGCCATTTGCTTTGAGGCATTTGCTTTCATATTTGAGCATCAAACAAGAGGCAATGATTGCATTCTACAACTTTGCCTCCACACACTATTGTTAGGTCACTTCATCTTTTATTATCCCACCATAATCTCTTATTCTCCACACCTTCACTATGCTATTAACCCCCAACCTAGTCTGTCTGGTTCCATTTTGTCCTTTATTGGATATCCTACAAGATATTGAACAACCAAAAATACTACTTTCATCATATTAATTTTCATTAAAAAAATCAAATCCACTTTACATGGTATAAAGATGCGAAAGAGTGGAAACAGAGGCATTTTAACTAATTAAACTGCATTTTTATTAGAAAATATTATAATGCCAAGATTATATTAGTTTATATTATTGACTGCTCATCCCCTGCTAGGTAAAATTCTAAGTTTGTTATCATAGTTTTTGACTCAATAATTCCCAGAAAACCTGTGTGATGTGAATATTATTGTTATCGCCTCTGTTTTACAGATAAGGAAATTAAAGAATATGCCCAAGGTCCAAAGCACACAAGATACCAAATTGGTTTTTGCTTCTCTAGAACTTATTTAACCAATAAAGTACTTCCTGAGTTGATAAACTTATTAAGAAATATTAATAAGTTGTAGATTGTGTGTCTAATCATTTAAAATTAAGAGGTGATAAAAGTTGCTTTTGCTCCATTTTGCTTCATTATAAAATCATAAATTTAAGAAAGTTTAGATCAATAATGATTTGATAGTTCCATCTGAGAACTTGAATTTTACATACTATGAACGCTTATCTTTCAAAGTCAAGGAGCAAGGTGGGTTCAATATTACTATCTATATGCTAATGGAAACCTGGTCCAGTTTTAAAAGTAAGTGGAACAGATAGGGGTTGTTATTCTACCTGGAAAGTGGTTTGGGGGGTAACTTTAATAGTCAAAATTTAACTCAATAAATGTTTATGGAATTCCTTGATAATAATAATAATAATAAACATATAATGGAGTTGCGGTTGTAGCTCAACAGGTTAAGGACCCAGCATTGTCTCTGTGAGGATGCAGGTTCAATCTCTGGCCTTATTCAATGGGTTAAGGATCCAGCATTGATGTAAGCTGCAGCGTAGGTCACAGATGAGTCTCAGATGTGGTGTTGCAGTGGCTGTAGTGCAGGCCTCAGCTGCAGCTCTGATTCAACCCCTGGCCAGGGAACCTCCATATGCCACAAGGTGCAGTTGTAGGAACGGAAATAAATAACATGCAAGATACACTTTTTAAGTGTCAGGTGCTATCTAATTACTATGTCTTTAATACTGGATGGGGCTTCTTAGAATATAATTATAGAAAGCTATTATTTTTCTATTCAAACTTTCCACTTATAAAGGGCTGAAATCGATGAATAATGAGTATTCTGTAAATCAGTACCATGTAGTGAATACCTGTGTTTATGCCACAATAGGAAAACCAATGACCTTTCTAGAGATTTGGATCTATGGAGACCACATGCAGGTGTACCTACCACATGGAGGGTACCTAACTGAATACAAGGACTCCTCTTGAGGAAGGAAGGTAAGTCTGGAGAACAATCCCATCTTGAGCTGCAAGACCCTTCCTCCAATCACTACTGAAAAATTCTCACAGTACTCTGCACAATACCCTGTATCTCATAGCCATTCAACTGATAAATAAATTCAGTTGATAAATAAAATTAGTCCTAGGATACGTGGTACAATTTAATTGCTAGTGTAATAATGAAAACTATAGTATTTAAACTATACTTGTTACAGAATAAATGGGTATAGTTACAGTCTGAAGTTCTAAGATAGGAGTGTTATTCCCAGTTCTATAACCAACTCTCAAATTACACTTGTGTAAGTAATTAACCTCTGTGTGACCAAGTTCTCTCATCTGTAAAACAGATACAATAATTATTATCGCTTACCCTGTGGGCATAGTGTGAGGATTAATGAGGTAAGTTCTAAAAGCTGGTTCCTTGAAAGGTATTTTATAACATCTTACTGTCCTAGGCTATTTGTTTTATTTTCATCATTTATATCCAACATCTTAATGTTTTACAAAATATTTTTTCTTTTAATTTTAAGTGGACCACTTATCACTAAGAGAGACCCGATAGTTCAGCAAGAGAAATGTGACAATAATAAATGAAATCTTAATATTTCTGTAGTGTTTAAATGTCTGTTTTAAATTGAACATTCATTCGGGTAGGTGATCTTTTCAAAATTTCAAAATTCTCCTTACTTTTTTGATCCAAGCTGCTATGATCAATCTAGGGAAGGGTTCCTCAACCCAAGTACCACTGGCATACTGAACATAGAATGATTTGTTTGGGGATGGTTCTGTTCTGTACATTGTAGAATGTTTAGCAGCATCCTTGGCCTTTACTCACTAGATGCCAGTAACAGTTCCCCACTGCTGACAGTCAAAAATGTCTCCATTTTTGACATTACCAATTGTCCCCTGCAGGGCAAAGTTACATACAGTTGAGAACCACTTCCCTAGAGGAATTAAATAGAGTGAACAGACCATCCAAACTGTGTGGTAAATCAATTAAAATGATACTAACACTGGGGGAAGACAGACACACACACACAACTAAGGGGGCCATATAGCCTAGTTTGTCTGGCACAGTTTTGATTTATACTTAATGATCCATACTATCCTTTGTATATTTTTACTTTGTATATCAAAGTATACTTTGATTATACTTAATATCCTAGCATTTGTTCTAGATTTTCAAGTCTGTAACAGAGGACCATTATTAATCCCTGTAATCAAATCTATGTGTAGTAAAGAGAAGTTTTACCTTAAGATTTTTGAAAAATGCACCCCATTACTTTTTCCCTCTCCCCTTTCCTGAGTCATGGAACTCATGCTTTCTTCCAGAGCCAGGGTGCTGAGCAGTGTGGAGAGGAAACGCTCACTGCCAATCACCCTGCTGGATGTGACAGAGAGCTAGGATCATGCTCTCTGCCCTGCCAGGCCCTCAATGTACCATCCAGTCACATTTTGGCTGCTGCATGGAGCCTCCAAAGGGCCAGTCATTTGGAACTAGAGGGGAGGTAGGAACTTATAGATTGGCTGTACAGGAAATCTATGCAGAACATCGAGACTAAGGGGTCTTACTTAGAACATATATTCTTGCTGTGGTTATTTTAAAATTTATTGTCGAGTGGAAACTGGTAAAAATTAATTTATTCGAAAATTTGATTCTTTGAATGTTTACAATAAATTATATTAATGCAAATGAGTGTATAAAAATAAAGTAGATATTTAAGGGAAATTTAAATCTTTAATTGATGCATTATACCAAAATGTTTGCTGCCTTTTATGATACCATTAATATGAAGGATATATATTGATATCAATGATCACATGAAAATCAGCAAATTATCTAAAGAAACATCAATAAAGTGTGCCCCAGGGTGATCACTGCAATTGCAGAAAGTGCATTTACATATAATTCTTTGAATTTGAATTTTTGTTTTAATCAAGCGACTGTTTTTCTAAATTACTTTTCACAATTTTCAATTGCAGATTTTCCTATGCTTGTAGAAAATATGACATGAACTTTTAAAGTTTTGACTCCTGTAAGAATTTCAGTTAATGTATATGATTAGTTTACATAAAGTTGATTTTATATGAACAGATGCTTCCAACAGACAGTTTCAATCTTTAAAGAGTGAGTATTTCACTTAATGCATGGGAAAAAAAGTGAAGTCAAGTTATGTCTGTCTTCTGATTTTGTTCTTTTCTTTCAATAGTGTGTTAGCTAGTATGGGTTTTCTGCCTTTCTATACAAAGTTCAGAACCAGTTTGTTGATATCCACCGTATAAGATGTTGTTTTTTTATTGTGATTTCTTGAATCTATAGATCAGTATGGGAAGAAAAGACTTCTTGACAATATTAAGTCTTTGTAACCATATACCTACAATATTTTCCCATTTTAGAGTTCATTTCTCTGAGTAGAACTTTATAGTTTTTCTCATTAGTTCTTGTATATATTCTGTTAGAGTCACACCTCAGTAACTCATTCTGTGGGTACTAGTGTTATGGTTGTTGGTCTTTTTTTTGGGGGGGGGTTTGTTGGTTTTTGTCTGAGTCTGCACCCATAGCATACGGAGGTTCCCAAGCTAGAGGTCAAATCAGAGCTGTAGCCTCTTGCCTACGCCACAGCCACACAGGATCTGAGCTGCATCCACAACCTGCAGTACAGGTAATGGCACTACTAGATCCTTAACCCACTGAGCGAGCCCAGGGTTCAAACCTGTGTCCTCATGGATACTAGTCAGATTCGTTTAACCTGAGTTGCAACAGGAACTCCATGTTACTGTGTTTTTAATTTCAAATTCCAATTTTACATTGCTGGTATATGGGAAATAAATTCACTTTCATGTGTGAACCTTGCATTTTGCAACCTGGCTATCATTACATTTTACTTCCAGTAGTTTTATTATTACTATTATTATTGATTATTTGGGATTTTCTACATGTCATCTGTTAAGATCAGGAATAAGACAAAGAAGAGACACTTTTGTCTTGTCCTGATCTTAACAGGAAACAACCAGTTCCTTAACATTATGTAAAATCTTAGCTGTGGATTATTTTGCAGATCTTTTTTCTTTTTTTTATCCAGTTGAAGAGGTCCCCCTCTATTGCTGATTTGCCAAAATTTATTATCACTGGTAAGTGTTGGATTTTTCATGTTTTCTCTGCATCTAGTGATATGATCACATCTTTTTTTTTTTTTTTAGGGCTGTAGGTACAGTATATGGAAGTTCTCAGGCTAGGGGTCTAATTGGAGCTGCAGCTGCTACCCTGTGCCTCAGCTATAGGAACACAGCATCCAAGCCTCATCAGTGACCTATACCACAGCTCATGGCAACACCGGATCCTTAACCCACTGAGCGGGGCCAGGGATTGAACCCACATCCTCATGGATACTATTCAGGTTCATTATGGCTGAGCCACAATGGGAACTCCAGATCATAACATTTTTATTCTTTAGCTGCTAGTGTGATGAATTTTATTCATAGGTTTTAGAGTGTTGAAATAGTGTTATATACTTGAAATAAATTCTAGTTATCATGTATAATTAGTTCATACATTTTTGGATTTAATTTGCTAATATTTCACTGAGGACATTTACAGCAATGTTCATGAGTGACATTGGTTTACAGTTTGCATTTTATATAATATCTTTATCTGGTTCGGAATTAGGGTGATGCTAACTTATACAATGAGTTACGAAATAGTCCCTCTGCTTCTATTTTCTGAAAGAGCTTGGAGAAACAATTTAATTTATTCCTTAAATATGTGGTAGAATTCATTTGTAAACCCATCTTTGTCTGGTGCTTTTTGTTTTTTAGCTGATGATATTAGCTGTTTGGGAAAAAATAGATTTATTTTTTATACAAAATATGACTACAGTGTTTCATAATCTAAATATATATACATGTGTGTATGTTTTAATACAATGTATTCTGTCATCAGTAAATTAATATCCAGAGAAACAACGTATTAAAGATTACAATTTCACATTGTACTTTCTCTATTTGAACAAAGTATTTCTTTAAATCTCCCACACAAAATCCATAGATCTTGTTTTCAGCAGAGACAGTGCTTACCTAATAGACATAAATGAAGATAAAACAAAAAGCAATGCTTATATCTGGAAATTCCTACCTGAATTATAATTGCGACTCTTAAAACATTGTAAGTTATTTCAATAATACACATGTGGTCTAATGAATTTACTATTTCACCAAGAGAAATGGTTTTGTATAGTCCCAAGCTAGATAGTGATGCTGTCAGCTAGAGATGCCTGGGTGAACCCACCTGGGCTCATATTCATGATACACTACCCCCACAGACCACCAGAGCCCACATCATGGCTGGACTAGCTGTTATTGTGACTACAAGGTTCACCATAGCAACAACCATCGGCGAACTATGAAAAATCAAGGTTCATTACAAGTCATGAATTTGTATGTCCAAGGGTCAAACAGAGAGGTCTTGGGTAGAGAGAGAGAGAGCCTGGACCAAGGGCTCTGCCTTTGTTAGGGTTGAGGTAGGGGTACCTAGGGTTTCTGGGGTTCACTGTTCACTGGTGAATGTAACATAAGAGAAGGAATTAACATTCAGGAAGGGCAAAACAAGTAATCAGTTATCTAGGTCACCCAGGGTTTCTAAAAGGGGAACTTCATGGGTGGGACAGCTGGCTCTTTGTCTAGTTGTATAGCTGGCAGTGTCTTTATTCAAGATAGGTGTCTCTGAAGTGGGCACCTAAAGGCATTGAAGAACTTAAGGTCAAGCTCTTGCATTATAATCAAAAGAGCTATTTGTCAGATACTTTCCACTAAGGAAATTAAAAATATTTTATCTAGACTGCAACTGCTTTAAAGCATTTGAAATGATTACTGAAAATCTTGTCATTTTGTATGGTATTCTTTTCATTAGTGTCACATATTTCTTTTATTTTCAAATTTCTAACCACCAGATCAATAAACATAAGTATCACTTTTATTTTTAGGTTTTCCCATTGTCTTAATCAGTTCAGGCTGCTTTAACAAAGTACCATAGATTGGACAGTTTATAAACAACAGAAATGTGTTTCTCACAGTTTTGGAGACTGGAAGTTCAAAATCACGATGCCAGCATGGCTGAGTTCAGGTGATAGTCTTCTTCTGGGTCTTTCTGGGGTTCCTTTTGTAAGGGAACTAATCTTTTTCATGAGGGCTCCACCCTATCACACCTGTGATTAGAATTTCAACATAATGAACTGGACGGGGGAAGCATAAACATTCAGTCCAAAACACTCATATTCTATATTTTCAAATTGAACATATTTGCCCTGTAAAAATATTTTCCCTCTTAACTGAGAGAAATTCATGAATAAAAATGTAGGATATGCAATAATTTTTGTTTAAGCAGCTTGCTCTGCAGAAGTGATATGCAAAGGTGACCTTTTAGCTCGTCATATTTTTCTAAGTGGTTGTGTGTTACTATAATAGTCATTTTACATGTAACAATTACTGTGAAGTAATCCTTTTCTGCATTTTAATTTGGAAAATTTAAGCTGTAGTATTATGTATTCATTTTTTTCCACATTTGGGGTAAAGCAAAGGTAACCTGATGTAAAGGTTGGCAATATTAAGATCCTATTTTATTTGGATATGATAAAACTGAGAAAAGTGGCAGAGAATAATTATTATTGATGCACTAGGCAAACAGCTTCCTAATTTGTATACTGCGCAAGGACAATTGTAAAGGAAATTCTAATCAGAGGCTAGAGGATGTGGAAATACCTCTTGTTGAGTGATGCATGTCAGGTAAAAGAAATTGGAGCAAATTAGAGCAAAGAGGAAAATTAGTGTCACATAATGTTACAGAGGCAAGAAGGGGAGTGGTAGTAAGGAGTTGTTTTTCTTTCCTTAGTGAAAGCAATGTTTTTCCATTGTAAGGCAATTGTAGCATTTTAAACTGGGAGATTGGTATATTTATGTAAAATGAAAATTCAAATGTAATGTAAACGGATAATGAATATGAGTAAGACCAGAATGAATCTGTGCATATCAATTAGGCTTTTATGGGGCTACAGGTATGATACGAGGCAAGATGATAATTTTGTTTAGGATTGTGATGACTCAAATGGAAAAAAGAGGAGCTTAAAAGATATTTAGAGTACTAGGATGGCAGGGTGTCACAATGAAGAATTAATATGTGGAAGAAGAGAGGCAACAGTGCAGAGAATGAATCCTAGGATTCTGATTAAAATGACTCAAGTCAACCAGAATAGGATAGAAGGCGGCCAGGTTTGTTGAAGTTTATCAGAGATTGTAAGGTCTTGGGAAATATTTAATGTTTTTCACATAATAAGTTGGATATAGAGGATGGAGAGCTTGGAGAAGTTTGAAGATAACTAACTGTGGTTCATGTATGTGTAAGTGGTCATCAGAGTTCAGAGTCATGGACACACGTACCATCATCTACAAGGAGAAGAGAGAATGAAAAGAGGCAGACTGCTGTTAAACCTTCAGGGACATGAACATGAATCTGGAAGATGAAATATCCCTACAGAGGAAACTGAAAAGGAGGACAAAAAGAAGCAAGAAGGGAAGAAGAGAAGATCCTGCCATGGCTCAGCGGTAACTAACCTGATTATTCTCCATGAGGACGTGGGTTCAATCCTTGGCCTTGCTCAGTGGTTTAAGAATCAGGTGTTGCCCTGAGCTGTGGTGTTAGGTCACAGGTGCAGCTCAAATCCCATGTTGCTGTTGCTATGGTGTAGGCCAGCAGCTACAGCTCTGATTCAACTCCTAGCCTGAGAACTTTCAAATGCTCTAGGTCCAGCCCTAAAAAGAAAAAAAAAAAAAAAAAGAGGGAGGAGGAAAAACCAGGTGAATGCAGCAGCTAAGTGTGTCAAATAATGTTGAAAACTATAACAGGAATCAAATAAAATTTCACAGGATTTTTCAATTTGAACATAATTGCTAACTTTAGGGAGCTGTTTTATGAGACTTATTGAGGTTAAATCCAGATTGCCATGGGCAGATTCACAAGGAGGAGGCTAAACACGAAGAGGAAGAGATTGGAGGGAATGTAGGGTAATGGCATCATTAAGAAAATATTTTTTTCATGAACCACCCAAAGCATTATATTAGTCTATTAAAATTATCTTAAAGTTCAGTTTAATCTTTATCCTATTAGAAATACTGCAGAGGGCTCAGGTCAGTGAAATTATTTTCATTTGATGTCATTATCACTTGATATTAAAATGTGCTATATTTGAAACCAGATATACAACTGCATACTTACTAGAAAATTTATAGAATTCTGTGAACTGTATCTGCAACAATTCATGCTTCATAATTATATCATATGTAACATCAGTAACTTGATCATACTATGTATGTTTATCTTCTATATGTATCAAGGGGATTATACATATTTACATATAATGAAACATTATGTTGATTACATAAGTAAAAATACCTTTTATTTCAAATTTAAAAAGTACTTTTTTAAAACTAAAAGAAAAATAAACGCATTCCTTATGCATTTAAACTCTTTAAATTATCCACTGAATTTAATGCTTATTAGTTTATAATACATTGTAATCTGAAATGAAAGTTACATTTACATATAAGCTGATTATTATTTCACTACACTCTGATCTTCGTCAATATCCAAAGAGTACTATCAGTATCAAACCATTAACCAGTATGACATTGTGGCCTAGACACTTAGTTGCTTATGTTCCCTTTCCAAAAAGCACAGTGCCTAAGGAAAAAAAAATTATACAGGTGAGGTGCATGTTTTAGAGGCAAAATTGTAGAATGAAAATAGGATTTTCAAAGAAAAAGAGGACAATGTAGGACATTTATAAAATTTTTGAATGCTAGAATGAAAATAATTTCTTCTGCTAAAATTAATAGGAATGATCTACTTCTATGCTTACCAGGAAAAGAAATATCTCTTAGAGAAAAAGCAAAGCACAATTAAGAAAATGAGGCTTTACTTGATTGTTAGCTATACCTTAGGGTTGAATGGCTATGCTGGAAAGGACAATGGCATCTAGGATTGACATGTGAGGAGTCAGTTTAGTTCCTAACCTTAAACTCTACAGTTTAGGAACTAAATGCCAATGCTTTGGGCTTATGAATCTTTAGATTCTGGCAGAATAAAAAATTTGAATTAAGACAATGGACAGCTGCTTATACTGGCAATAGGTTTGCTTCAATACTTCTGAGTTTCCTGTTCTATGTGAAATCAGAAATGGATTTAAAAATAGAATATATTATATATAAAGGAAGCATAGAAAAATCCTCATATTAGGTGGCATTCAGATGTCCTCACTTCCTTCTATACCTTTACATGTGTTTCTTTTTCTCCTTAGCAACACAGCCTGCCTTTTGATCATTTCATTTGTCAGACACTTGTACCACTTTACTCTTCTTGTAGTGATTGATGTCTAGCCATTTATTGGCTATAGTAGGGGTTAGCAACAGCATAACAGTGTCCAATATCCCAAGTTAAAACTGTTAGATTTTGAGATTCTGAGGTATTAAGCCCCTCAAAACAAAACAAGAAAATAGAACTCATATTCTCCTTTTTGTTCTGGTTCTGTCTAGAACTACGCTGTGAATATGTCTACTGTATCAACAAGTCCTACTTGAAGTCACTGTGGAATCTCCAAATAGTACTTATATGTATTGTAAGTATTTCATCATACTTTTGTATCTGTTGCACTTTAAAACAGAAATATGAAATCATTCCAAAGAAAGTGGATGGGATATATCATGTCCTCAGACACTGATAATGGCAGACACAAATTTTTAGGTAACTTCAAGATGGTATAGTTACGATCTTTTTAGCTTAGAGAAGCTACAGATTACTTCGAACAAAAATGAAAAGCAAACCCTTCATAGACCACTGTAGCTGTGAAATCCTTGAGAGACTCTCAATATCTATACCTGGAGAATTGGGTATAGGAATTCCATGAAGCAGAAGTGTGTGCACAGATGCTGTGGCAGAGACTACAAGTTGCCTAAGAAATACCCCATTCTCCTCTTCTTTAAAAATGCATCTCCAGGGCTCCATTTATTTCAGACAGACAAATGGCAAAATTAACGGCTTTTTTTCCCAGCGTCCATTGCAGCTAGGAGGAGTCTTATTGTAACATTATTTAAATATTCTCTGACTCAGCTGAGAGAGCACTATTTTTATGATCTCTCTTATTTTCTGCCAAGTATATAGACAATTATCTTATGAAGAAGCAGTCTTGAGTTTGAGTCTTATGTCGCTCAAGATAGTGGACAGTTAAAAGATTTAGTTACTCATGGGCATAGAGCTACCACCCTGACCTTGTATTCTTCTCTCTGATTTGTGTGTGTATGTATGACAGAGAAAAGCAAACTTCTGCTTCACAAAAACATTCTTTTTATTATTTTTCACTTTTATACTGCCAACTCAAGCCTAATTGATTCAATTTCTACTTAGACATGTACAGATTGAAGTAAAGTCATTCTGGCGAGAAAAAAAAAAAAAAAAAGAAAGAAATGGCACAGTCCACCAACAGCGTACAGAGTGTAAAGTGTAGGAAAAAGGATGGACATGTGTTTCTCACTGGCAGCTGCTGACCTGTATTATTAAAACCAGTATAGCAACTTTTAAAAAAGACATTTTATGCAGTCAAATGCAATGTATTTTCTTCAGTCACCTTTGCAACTTCTAATGTTAATTTGGTTCATCTAAGCTCTGAAGGCATTTTAGTGTCAGACATTTAAGAGCATAATAAGTAGTCAATTAAATCTGAATAAAGTCTGCATAAAGGAAAAAATATCAAAGTGGTTACAAAAGAATAACAATAGATAGTGGAATCTTTAATGGAAGCTTATCTCCATCCCATCACACACAGTCATGGAGACAACAAATTTTGAGGGACTATTTCTTTAAGCTAAGCAGGTCCACCTGTGAGAAGAGAAGTACATCTTCCTCAGATTTGGAGCGGGGATGGTAACCATAGTTAATAACAGTAAGAAATAAAATGAAAGAATTGCAGGCTGTGGTCAGAACTAAAATTCTCAAGTGTAAATTTTTAGAAGTGATGAGAATGAGAAATGCATATGCACATGATGGTTTGAGAAATACTGTTTACATATCAGGTTTAGTGAGCTCAGGTATGTCTGGTTTCTAATACCAAATGGCTACTCAGAGCCATGGCCACTCTTTCCAAAGTGATTTCTAAGGTTCACAGACTTACTGGGCAGACTGTCATTTGAGAACAATGAAATAGTGTGTTAAAGGTACTAAACATGCAGTGGGATAAATCTATTAATGTTTTTTCCCTTAAGATCTAAAGGGTCATAGGAGGATCAGAGGCTAATGGAGAGAGGATAGTAAGGAACATGACATTGTCAATGGAAAGCCCATTTCAGATTCTGTAGGAAATCAGAAAAATACAATTCTCAGTGGCTATGGATGAGGTTACCTCTTTAATTCTAAATATCCAAATATCTGTTTCTGGTGAACATATTATTATTCCCAATAGTAAAGGTGATAAAATGAAAATTCACACTGGGACAGTCCTCAAAGACACTTTTCAAATTGATTGTCCAAATTGGCTCAAAAATTGGTCAGGGATTCTATTTCATTCTTAACATCAAAACCTATATCTCAATCAAATGTAATTTACCAAAGTCCTTTCTATGGGATTCTGAGAATTCATTCATGCATTCTCCCATTAGGTTAAGCTTATCATATTAGATGAATTTCAAATGGAATCAAAGCTAGCTTTTTGTTAAGTGTATTGAAACTAACAATTTTCTCATTTTCAAGGATAGATGGTGTATTTTATTTATGAGGATTTAAGGTGCATTTATAATATACCTTGTATATAAATGATACAAATATAGTATTTAATATATAATATATTTAATACATATAAAATATAATATTTGATATATAAAATATAGACTGTCTTATAATTTCAATTATATTACATTGAAACTTAAATTTTACCTTCATTTTTCATCAAATATTCAATCTGTTTTTCTACATATCTAGGCTGTTGCTTTCTAACACTATTTATTTCCTTGTTAATTAAATAGACTATTTCTGGTACATTGTTAACACTTTTTCTGCTTAATGAAATTCTGTCACATACGTATCAAATCATTCTAATTTCAAATACACATGCATCATTAAAATATTGTGCTCATATATGAAATTATGATGAAAGTTTTCCATTTTAGGGCATATATTCTAGGAGACTTAAACTCACCAACAATGTGGTGGACATAATTAATGGTGAGGGAAATTAGAGATCTGGATTAATGTAAAGTGTATTATAATACTAAATTATTAAAGTGACAGTCTTCCAAAATATAGTTTATAAAAAACAATAAATATTTGCATATGAATTTCCCTCAAGTAAACTAATGCACAAATTTATGCTTAAATCAATGGCAGGTTTTAATAAATATTGCTGATAATATTTATTCATTCTTCTTTTCAGCTACTCCCAAGGCATATGGAAGTTTCCAGGCCATGGATCCAATCTGAGCCAGAGCTATGACCTATACCACAGCTGTAGTAACAATGAATCCTTAACACAGTGCATTGAGCCAGGATTCCAACCAGTGCCTCCACAGAGACAAGCTGGATCATTTACCTTCTGAGTCATAGCAGGGACTCTGACATTATTTTAAATATGATGAAGATTTTGGAGAGTTTCATAAAGAGAAATAAGCTGTTTTTCTTAGATATACACTGTAATTTCTTCCAAATATGCATTGTCTGAATGTTACTTCTGTATGTTTAAACTGATAAAAACAGAGAAGTTGAAGAGAGAAACAGTGGGCAGAAAATGGTAGACTTCTATAAATGTAGATTAGAGTAGCTATGAGGCCTCATAAGAATTGTTCTAGGTATGCTATATTCTAATTATTATAGTCAGAGCTCCTGATGTGCTACAGTAAAGGAAACACATTTTCAGTACTTATCAGTTTTTTTTTTCAGGAAGTGAAGTCTCTAATGTGCATTATCCCCATGTTGACTGTTGAGGCATCCTTCTCAGGAATGTGTCCACAGCAGGCTCTTCTCACCTGGGAAGAAATCCAATTCAGTAGGTTCCCTTCAACTACCATCAATTCATATTAAAATTTTCAACACTTCTTACCTCTTTTTTCTCATTAAAACCAACAGAACTGAAGAACAGTTTCCCTAGGAGGAACAGAAAGAGGGCAAAAGAAAAAGTAAATAAAGGAAACAAGAAGATAAAGTAATTTGTGATTTTTCAGGCACAGAATCACATATAACTCTAAAATTGAAGACAGTATAGTATTTGCACCAATTAAGCAAATTGCAACAGGGGGAAAAATAGGCTAAAAATAAACTCAAGAATATATGACAATCTCAGTTATGAGACAAAATATAGTGATCAACTATGGGGATATAGTGAACACCCCTGAGAGAAAGGATGATATATAGGTAATAAATACAACTGATGTTGTCTATAGATTTCCTAATTTCTACACATTGTGCACAGACATGATGTTTCTATGAGTTAGTGGAGCTGGAGGCACTTTGCTATAGCAGAGAATCCCCACTAGCCTCTCCCCATAAGCCTCACACCCAAAGTTTCTACATTCTCTGGGTGACTGTGGGAGTGACCCATCATCAAATAGACCTGAATGCCAGGCAATCTGAGTTTAGTGATCCAGTTTTACAAAGAGCTGGGTAAAGTCAACTGCTGAACAAGAACTGTGTCTGTGGAGAGTTACATTAAAATAAATGAACACTATGAAAAACAGCAAGGTATTATTTAGGAATAGAAATCCGTGGAAAAATATAAGTAAATTCATGGGAATGATAACCATAAAATCATGCAAATGGTTGCTTATAGACTATAGGAGGGTAGGTCACCTCAATTTTTTAAAGAATGTAATTTAGTAAAATGTGATTGATTTGTATTATGTTCATGAATAATGAAATGTTATTTTCAAGAGAATTTTGTTACATTTAATATGATTTAGAATAGACTTTAAGAAATGCTTGTGCTTGCCTGGTAGCTATATAAGAAAATAAATTCCATGTTATTAGGCTAAAATATTATATCACAGTTTTAAATTTATAATAAATATATGACAAAATTGTACTACATCAGAAATTGGGGGGTAAAAGTAGTTAAGTGACATGTTAACTTTTTTATTGTAAAGAGTTGACCACTACACTGCACATTAGAGAGAAAAAGGAGAAAAGGAAAGTTAATTTAGCCATTTTGCCTATACTTTACAGGAATTGTCAAATATAAATCATTTGTAAGCCTCTTTTATATATACTTTCTGGTTGAGTTATTTTAGACAGACTGTAAATGAAAAAGTGTAACGATGCCTGTGAAAATCTGCCACCTGGTGGAGGTCATCTGGAACTACAACTACAAGAAATATAAGAATTACAAGAGCAAATGACTCCCCCTGCCCCATTCTGGATATTTTTATACATCCCCCCAAAGGTGAAAGTGGGAGATAGGAGAGGCTGTTTCTTTCTTTGTTTAAGTCACAAGCACTTAAACATTATTTTGGACAAATTTTACAATCTCCAAAGTGAATAATGTGAATATAATAATTTCTTAAAAAATAGTACATTCAATAAAGTGCTATGAACATATAATGTAGTGCAGTGCATTATATAAGAAACATAGGCTGTGCTAACAGAGGCCCAAAATAAATCTGAAAAGTTTCTATTACCATTTTTATCATTAATAGACTGTTTTAAGTATATATATTAAAAGATGTAACTACCAAATAATCACAATTGGAGTCCATTCCAGCTATCACTTAGTTCTCAAACATAGAAAAGGAAGACCTTTCTTAATAGACTATTGTATCCCATATCTCATGATACTTAAGTCTTTGCCTTCATCTTTTAAGTTTATTTGCACTGATAGAAGAACATCCAGATTGCTGATTTAGTTGTGTTCTTTCTCAGCTTTTCATAATAATATGGAATTTCATTTACACATTTTTTTCTGTTTCTTTTATTTAGTTCAAAAATGGAAAAAAGGTCATATAATGCGTTTCTTAAACTAAAAGTATATTTATTCATTGCATAGTGCTATATAGATAGCAAAAAGCACCATCTCTTACATCCAGTATTACTTATATGGATGAAATAGCTGAATAACAATGGTTTCATGCTCACAACAATAATCCAAACCCATTTGTAAGATTATGTAAATTAATAAGTAAAATAAAGAGAGATGTTCTATATATTTTAACCCAAAATAAAATTTCACAGCTTGTAAAATACCTTGATTTGGCTGTTTGGTGTGGGTATCTTGGTTCTAGAAAAACTCACTAATCCAAAGCAATGCTATATTAAAGATCCTAAATTCCGAAATTGAGACAATTGACATGTATAATGTAGAGAAAAAGAGGAGATAGCATTTTGCATTTTACAGCAAATGCACACAGGAAAAGGAGATACAGATCTATATTCCACAGGACCTGGGAAGTCTAATCTCTCTCTCAACCAAATCTCTTGATTTGGATTGGTGAGTACTTGAGTGAAGAGAATTCTCTTAACTCAGACTCATCTATAAAGGAAGAAAGGTTTAAAGACATTAATAGTCAACTGCTGGAAAGAATAAAAATAACAATGATGATAATGCATAATGCAATATAACAGGTTAAGATGAAAATAACAGTGATGATGTCCCATTAATAAATTTGGTTAGGAGAGAGAGGGATTTGTTATTGTAAAGGTCAATCAAGAGATAAGGGGTTTAGGCTGCCAGATCATCAGTTGATGGACTTCTCACAGTCAGGTTAAGACAGGTGCAGAAACAATGTATAGACAAGAAATCAAATAAAACTGTAATGCTTTCTTTGGATGTGAGTAAATATCTCTATGCCCTGCAATTGCAAAGAAAAAGCCAACTATAGCAAAAAAAAAAAAAAAAAAAAAAAAAAAGAAAAGTTAGAGAACTGGCTATTAGAAGTAATATCTTTAAACAGAGAATGAATCTTTGAACAAAAACCTAAGTATAGAAGACTAGAAAATGTTACTTTTCACAGTGATGCCATTAATCTATTTAAAATGGTACAGTAAAAGCAGAAAATTATGGGCTATCCAAGTCTAGACAATCAAAATTGCATGCTGTCACCACTGTGTGCTACACTCTTTGCTGGTTTTCTACCAACACACACTCACTAGATCCATCCTTGATGACATATTAATTTGTTGCTACAGATTTAGGAATTTCTTATTGATCCACACTTACTGAGCTTACTACTACAATAAGCTGATTTATTTGGTTAAATTAATCTCTTAATTAGTTTCTGATTTGAAAACAAAATCCAATACTTTTACCCTTTTTATGACCATTTTCATTCTCACCATAGTTCTTAATATACTTTTCATTTTATACAGTAATAATTTAATTGAATACAAACATGTACTAACTTATAAATCCAATTTTTGTCAGTATTCAAATGAGCTTTCAGTCTTTGAGATGGATTTGTGAGTATCTGTAAGTGCAAACAAGTTTGTTTGCTTTCTGAATGTAGAAATAGGAAAGTACTGTTCCATATAATAACCAACATCATCACCTCCAACATGGAAATCAGTGACTCTCCTGATTGATTAGGATCTAAGTTCTGTGATCTCCTAAATACAGGAGAACTTCATCCAAATCATATTCTTTTATCTTTCTTCATAGCTATGTCACAGGTATCATCTTCCACAAGTATTCTAGTAAAGAAGCTTTTAATTTGAGTGTATGATCTTTCCAACTCTCCTCCATCTTTTTATTTAGTGGTTTGTCTCTGCCTCCTTATTGTAAAATTCAGATCCTCACCAATGTATCATTTTCAAAGACTGTTAACTTTACATCATAAATTCTTGACAGGACCAATGTAGATTCTTTGTTAGTCATGTGAACAATGTCCATGAAAATAATCTGGGATTTTCATGTCTTTGATTTACCACTATTATCTCCCAAGTCAGTCTTAAGAATGGTCACATTGAGGCAGTTGTTTAAACTGTCACAACTTTTCATGCTTCAGACATGAACTCTGAGTTGGAGACTACCTAATAAGCCATCAAACTCTACAATACTCTTTTGCTCAAAATGTTTCACAAATGAAGTTAACATGCCTAGAAAGCTATGTTCATCACACTTGCATTTTTTCCTACGTGAACAAACATAAGAGCTGCTCCATCACTATTCCTTGTATATCCCTTTTCCCCAGACCAACCAATCTTACCCCATGAATTTCAAGTCATCAACAGTCAGCAGTTTCTTTATTATATGCTCCATTATTTGCGGGATTACTTCATTATTATTTTTAATCAATGTTAATTATATTAATACTATGAGCAGTAATCAGAACAGAGTGTATTTGTCTAATACCCCTATGGAAGGAACTCTTCAATTATTTGTAGATCAAGTTAGGCCTGGGGCTTTGGAACTTTTCTTTAATTCAGAGATGAAATAAACCCCTTCTGGCTCACTTTGCTTAGTAAAAGTTTTTTTTAATTTTCTTTAATTTTATTTGAAACCTCTGTCCTCTGAAAGAATCATCACTACCAACTCTGTGCCTAATTATGAACATGAATCATACTCTGAAAGCTTTTGTACAATCTGGACTTTCTTTATGTAATGCATTAAGTTTTTAAAATGTGCATTATAATTATACCTTTGCTTATTATATGGCCATTCAGCTTGGGTTTTTGTATAATTCTTATTTCTCTATTGATTTTTCTTCCAGTTTTATTGATGCATAATTGACATATGACCCTGTATAAGTTTAAGGTAAAGAGCATAATGATTTGACTTACATGCACCATGAAATGATTATCACAGTATCTTTAGTAAAATCCATCATCTCATATAGATAGAAAATAAAGAGATTAAAAAGAGTTTTCCCTGGGATGAGAATTATTGGGATTTATTCTCTTAGAGACTTTCATATATAATATACAGCAGTATTAATCAATATTTATCATGTTGTATATTATATCTCTAGTACTTACTTATAACTGGAAGTTTGTATCTTTGACCACCTTCACTCAACACCACCTCTCCCCACACCCCTGGATCTTGTAACTACAAATCCAATCTCTTTTTCTATGATTTTGGTTGCTTATTTGTGAAGTATAAGTGATTAGTTCCTGTTACCTAACATAATGATTCAGTATTTCTATACATTTCAAAATGACCACCAGGATAAGATTTGCTACAACATATCACCATACAAAGATATCACATGGTCACTGACTACATTCTCCACACTGTATTTTTCATGCCTGTGATCAGTTTATTTTGCAACTGGAGTTTATATCTTTTAAATCTCTCTCACCTACTTCTTTCTGCTCCTCTGGAAACCACCTATTTTTCTGTTTTTTTTTTTTTTTTCCTTTTATTTTTAACTTGGTTACTTAGCAATTACTTGTGAATAATTATGAGCTGTTTATTGGTTGTTAAGTCCATACAGTGATTTTTTTTTTTTTTAATGTCAGTTTTTTTGTTTTTTTTGTTTTTTTTTTAGGTCTGAAGTTTCATTTAAAATATCTTTTCTAGGAGTTCCCATTGTGGCTCAGCAGAAATGAATCTGACTAGTATCCATGAGGATGCAGGTACAATCCCTGCCCTTGCTCAGTGGGTTAAGCATCCAGCACTGCCGTGAGCTGTGGTGTAGGTCACAGCAAATGTGGCTTGGATCTGGTATTACTGTGGTTGTGGCTTAGGCTACAGCCACAGTATTGGCTAAGATCCAATTTGACCCCTAGCCTGGGAACTTCTGTAAGCCACAAGTGCGGCCCTAAAAAAGACAAAATAAAATATATTTTCTACTTACCTGTTTGGATTTTCTATCTTTATACTCATTATGAGCATATTTTCCTTTATAGTTTAGAGCTAAGCAATAATAGCTTTACAATTCTGTGTTAACTTTACCATTTGATAATACAGGTTTTTTTTTTTTTTTTTTTTTTTTTTTTTTTTAGCATTACTTTTTCTTCTTTATCTATATGTTGAGTAATTTCAGATTGTATCCTGGACATTATGGAACTTATGTTAAAGGGACTCTGAATTTTGTTTTATTATTCTGAAGATTACTAATTTCCTTCCTTCCTTTTCTTTCTTCCTCCCTCTTTCTCTGTCTCCCTCTCTCTTTCCTTCCTTCCTTTCCTTCCTTCCTTTTCTTCCTATCTCCTCCTCTCTCTCTTTCTTTCCTCCTTTCTTTGATTTCTAAACAGCTAGCCAAACTCAAACTAGAAGCCCTCTATCCTCTGCAGTGAGTAGACGCTGAAGTGTTGGCTCAGTTATTCTTAGTCTTGGCTAGTCTCCTTGGAGTCTGCTTCATGGCTGAGCCGGAGATCTAAGTAGAATTTGCACTGAATTTGGGACTCTCTCCCTATTGGTTTGTCTTTTCTTGGATTCTATCCCCTCAGCTTCTCATGACCTTGAAGGATGCAAACTCTGTCCTCTGGTTCTTTTAGTCAGCAAAACTGCACACTTGAAAAAATTTTAGCTCTATTGCATGACAAAGTGTGGCGCCTGACCTTAACCTCAAGCTAAACACTGTAAAGGGGAAACAATAAGTGCTTGTCCCTTCCTGAAGGTGTTGTTACCCATCCAATATCCCTTTATTTTTGTTCACTATGAATTTTTAAAGATCTTTATTCCAGATATTACCATTATTTCTGAAGAACTTGATATGAGCATCTTGGCTATATTACTAGAAGCCGACTAACTTTAGTCAGGTTTTTAACAAGTTTATAAATGTTTACTTGGGAAAGTATACATGACACATTCTAATTTTGCCTTTATTTTTTTAATTAATTAATTTTTTTATTTTTTAATTTTTATTTATTTATTTTATTTTATTATTATTTTTTTTTTGTCTTTTTGTCTTTTTGCCTTTTGAGGGCCGTTCCCACGGCATATGGAGTTTCCCAGGCTATGGGTCTAATCGGAGCCGTAGCCACCGGCCTACGCCAGAGCCACAGCAACGTGGGATCCAAGCCGCGTCTGCAACCTACACCACAACTCATGGCAACGCCAGATCCTTAACCCACTGAGCAAGGCCAGGGATCAAACCCGCAACCTCATGGTTCCTAGTTGGATTCGTTAACCACTGCGCCACGACGGGAACTCCATAATTTTGCATTTATTACAATTTAACTAGAACTATCACATTAACATATCACAATAACCACACCCTCCTGTTTTGATTTTTCAAAACAAATTCAAAAACAGAAAATTAAATCAGAATATCATTAAGTTAAGCAATACAGTGGTTATTATGGAAAAAATCTTAGACATGTGGGTTGAAACTAACTTTTCTTTTGTATGGTTTCTTGAATCTCTAATCAAAATGTGTTCTTTACCTATTTTCCTCAGCATCTTCACCTTTGTACAAATAAGTTAATATTGTTATTGTTTTTGTACAAGTGAGTTATCATTGTTTTTGCCTGCATTAGTTTCCTAGTGCTGCTCTTACAAAGCACCACAAATTGGGTACCTTAAAGCAACAGAATTATCTTTCACAGCTATAGAAACTTTAAATCCAAAATCAAGGTATCAACAGGGCCATTCTTTCTCTGAGATTCATGATCCTTACTAGCTGCTGGTCACCATTAATCCTTCCATTAATCTCTGCTTCTACAGGCACAGCGTGTTCTGTGTCTCTGTAGTCACAGGGAATCGTCTTCTTCCTATAAGGACACTAGTCATATTGGATTCAATCCCACCCTACTACAGTATATCTTTATCTTAACTAATTACATTTACAATGATTCCATTTCCAAATAAATTCACTTCCAAAGGTTTTGGGAGTTGGGATGCAAAATATTTTTTTTCTTTTTTTAGGTACACAATTGGACCTATGACATTGTTTTTGCACAAAATGCTACAAGTAGTATTTACAAGCCCTTCCTTTCCCTCTGTGAGACTTGCCTAACTCTCTCACAATGGGACAGATGAAAGGGAAAACTTAAAAATAACTTCTGCACAAACACAGCCCTTATTTTAGTCTTTCTTACCAAAGCTGCAATATAAGAACTTCTGATCTGGTCCAAATATTCAATTAAAAGATAATGAAATGTAGGCTAAAAAAGGCCATGTGACTTATCCAGAGTCAGATTAATCATTAACAGAGCTGGGATTCTAATCCAGGAGTTTGGAATTTTCAAGTTTAAACCATTATCCTTAGTGAAGTGATAAACTTAAGATTTCCTGTGAATTTGTTTTAGTATCCATGAATCCGGGAAATGGGATGAGATATCAGGAATAATTTTGTCTATGGCCCTCCATTAAAAATATCTTTTTTGAGGATTTCCTGACGTGGCCCAGTGGGTTAAGAATCTGAGTGTAGTGACTCTGGTCCCCGATCCTAGGCTCGGGAACTTCAAATGCTGGGAGGTGGATATCAAACCAAACCAAACCAAACACTACTCTGATTTGAAAGGAGCCAGCATCATAGATCTGCATCATTTTTCTAATTTATGCATGAACCCAGTCATGTGCTGAATATATTTACAATAAGTTTAAACTGCATTTTGAAGTATACATTGGAATTCTAGAAATAAGGAAACAGAGTAAATACCAAATTAAATCAAAATGACATCTATTTAAATTAGGAAGCACAGCTAAAGTTATGGGGGAAATCTGTACTCAAGCAAATCTACAAACCCAATTCCTTGTCTGCCATTGTCACTGTATCTGCAGGAGAGACTAGGCTCCATCTTGTCCATTTGAGAACAACTAGAAGAGATAAGTACTATTAGGTAAAACTATCCCTCTTTCCAGATTTCTGATTTAAAACTTCTCCTTGGGGTTTGATGGCTAGCATTCTCCAACTCCTCTCTCTATGCATCAGTTCTTGAATCTATAATCAAAGGGTGCTCCTTAACTGGCACGTCCCTTAATATTTAATACCTTTAGAAATCCAACTATATACTCTGTTAGATAATCATCCCGAAGAATAGGTCTAGAATCCTCTAACTTTAAGAAGCAGAGATTTCAGTCCCAAGACCAGACCAAGAGGTTTAAAGACTCACAAAGCAACACAAGAACTGTCAGAAGATATTTTCCACCTGACTACATTTCTGAAGCCTTGTTTTCCTTGCTTTATAGTCTGATGCATGGCTTTTTCTTAGTGTGTCATATTTTAGCCTTCCTTTTCCAGTTTTACACAGTGCCCTTTGGTCTTGACTAATAGCTTGACTTGGCTCTGGGGAGTAACTTTCTTCTTGACTCTTACATAGTCCCTGTCACAGAAACCACTCTTCAAATTGTTGACCACAACTTGCCACTGCAACTGTCCTATTTTGAAAGCTTTCTGAGGGGTACCTTTAGCTCAAATGCCCAGCTGGCTCTGTTACCCTTTGCTTCCCTCCTCTGATGATAACTAGTCATTGCAACTAACCTCTGAAATTCTAAGTTCCTGTTCTTCAACAGTCTTAGGTTCTGATTCAGTTTATTAATTTATTCATTTACCCATTGTTTAAAAAATATTTAAATATTGCCAATCAATTTCCAAAGACAGGTTGTAAGCACAAAAGTTTGTATAAAATAATATTTTTACTTTACCTTAATTGAGCTTATAGTGTGGTAGGGAAGATAATCATTAATAAAATAATGACGTGTTTATTATTAATACTGCCTTCCTGGATCTCTGTTATCTGTTTTTCTTTAGTTTTCAGGATTGTTTCTTTTGGAGCTCATGATATGAGAATGACAACTTTTTAAATTTTTTTTCTTTCTATGGCTGCACCTGTAGCATATGGAAGTTCCTGGGCTAGGGGTCAAATCGGAGCTGCAGCTACAGGCCTATACCACAGCCACAGCAATATGGAATCCAAGCCACATCTGTGACATATGCTGCAGCTTGCAGCAACACCAAATCCTTACGCCACTGAGCGAGGCCAGGGATCAAGTCCACATTTTCAGGGACACTATGTCAGGTTTTTAACCCATTGAGCCACAACGGGAACTCTTAGAATGATTACTTTTTAATAAATTATCTTATTTATTTATTCTTTCATCTGGTCATTCAACATGGATCTATTAAACCACTATGCATCAAGCTCAAAACACTGGTGATACAACACGAGCATGAAAGAGCTCCAGCATGAAATCTAGCATAAAATCAGGCAGAAAGATAGCTATTAAAATAAGTAATTAAAATAAATTTATCTTGAAGAAATGCAGAGTACAGAAGAAACACCTGATGTATGTATTTTCAAATAAATGAGAAAATTAAGCCAAATTTTCCACTGGTGTCTTCACAGGATAATGTTATCATCTTTATCTTTGTGTGTTTCTATGCATATGCTTTTGGGGGTGTGTGTGAGAGTGATAAACACTGCTTAATTTGTGTAATTTAAGTATATATATATGTGTGTGTATATATATATATTTATATATAGAAAAGGAAGATGATTCTCAAACCAATTTAAGGGATTTGCTTAACACTAAATATCTAAAAAATAAGGGCAGAGATATTCTTTCCATTCAGAGTTTCTGCTGTGATTGGTGTCTCTTCCCAGTATACCAGAAAATGGAGATAATGATAATATTCATTTAATGTAACATCAAGGTTATACCTACAAAGAATTCTTTATATTATGTTTAAAATTATGCGATATTTTAAAAGTGCAACATCGCCCTTCTTTTTCCATTTTCCCTTAATTTTACAGAGATGAAATATTAAGATTATTATTAATTGGTATTGGATTCTGTGATGTGCCACTGAGATCTACCTTCTATGAAAGATTTGTTGGTCTAGCTGCTCAGAATTCTGGTAGAAAAAGACCTTCAACTTCTTTTTAGAGATGGTCTCAGCTGAAGAGAGTCACTTCTTTCAACATGTTCCTTCCGAGGGTGCCCTACACTCAACCACTGATCAATTCCTGACAACTGAAATTTGCATTGGAACAATTCTGAAGGACCATTCTAGGCCCGTAACTCCTGTGGGTTTAGTGGGCAGCTACTGAACCTGCACTGCAGTGTGACACTTCTCTTTGCCTTGACCTGTTTCTTTCCTCTCTCCGACAGGTATTGATTCCAAGGAAGGGCATGCCTTAGGAAATATCTAGTACACTAAACTTCGGCTCAGTTTAGTCTGATTTCTGGGGAAAAAACCTGGTGATAGTTGTACCAGATAAAGTCTAAGAAAGTAGATAAAGTATCTTTCAACCATATACCAGGTGACATGAAATGCTGCCAATTTTGAGTGCAGCCCAGAACAGAAAAGGGCCTGAATCATATTATTAATATTATTATTGTATTTTGTCTCTTTTAGGGACATAGGTTCCCAGGCCAGGGGTCAAGTCAGAGCTACAGCTGCCAGCCCACACTACAGCCACAGCAATGCAGGATCCAAGCTGCATCTGTGACCTACACCACAGATCAGGGCAAGGCTGGATCCTTAAACCACTGAGCGAGGCCAGAGATTGAACCTGCATCCTCATGGATACTAGTCGGGTTCGTTAACCACTGAGCTATGATGGGAACTCCCTGAATCATATTCAGACTGTAGCTATAGCAATTCTGTCTCTTGGGCCTTATGACTCAGCAGACCTTTAGTATTAGAGGTGTTGGGGACTGAAGGAGATACCTTGTAGAAATTGTGGCAAGTCCTAATGGTAGAAGCATAACATAAACCACTAGCATTGTAGAGTATGGCCGTGCCATCTGCAGCAGAAAACCTTGCCTCTAAATACAATTCCTGGAGTTCTACTGGGGAATAGTGGAGGTAGAACATTTAACCATGGGCACCAAATAACTGTAGCCTTGACCATCCATCATGAACTGACTTAGATCCATTGAGTCATAAGTACAGGTGATCCAAAGGTTAATCCATCATTATTAGGAAGTGATTCATCCAGCGTCAAGCACATAAGGGTCAGGAAAAACAAGCTGCACAAGCTGGATCATTTGTGATCCACCAGCTCCCCTCCCTAAGCTCACACTTATGGCAACATGCAGGGATTTTTATGACTACCTGAGGGAGGGAAAAAAGGAATCTATGTGTGTGAATGTAAACCCCAAATAGATGGAATTCTCCACAGATTCATCCCATGGTGACCCTGAAAGACAGTGGCAAGAGAAAACTCCCTTAATGAGCAGAGCGTTTGATCATCCACTTTGCTTGGAAGGTGATGTAGCCCAAAGTTAGAGTTTATACTTACGTGTGGACACTAACAAATGGAAAGGAATAAAAGGAAGATGATAGATAAAAGGCTGGATTAGAGGGAAAAAATTATATTATATATGACATGGAGCATAAAGTATGAAGATGTTCATATCACATGTTAATGCCATAAGAGAGCATCTAACCTAAAACAGACAATAAACACTAGACAAGGTGTCCTCTTTCACTGGCCATCATAATAATGCTGACACAACTGGAGGCTATGCACAGACCCAGGAGGATGGGCTTCTGCCTGCCAAGGCTCAGGTAGCACTTGCTCCTGTCAAATATCCAACCTGGCATCAACAAAAACCAACACTCAGTCTCCAGTGTGGCACTGTTCCTCGACCGTACCAGTTGGCCACTTAGGGAAAACTCTGCTACAAGGATCTTCTGTCATGGGTCTGGGAACCAAAGTGTTGAAGCAGGAGTGTCCCCATTTCCCTTTACTCCCAGTAACCAACTTCGGACACTTGTGTTTCCTATAATCTCAACTTTAGGTTCTGTAGGTTTAGAGATCTTGGTTCTCAAAAGGGGAACACTTCTACAAGATCCAGGAAACTCAGGAAGAATCCCATCTAAATAAGGTGAGACTGTCATTTTTCATTAGGCAATACTTGTGCCAAATGACTCTCATCAAGAGGATGTGAGAGAAGATGTGACATCCCTGAAGAGATCATTGATTTGATCAAGGAGTCAGAACTGCTGTTACACCTGGGTTCAAAGAGGAATTCGTTTTGCACACAGGTGATTCATTGGGACATCTGTGGTTACACCCTTGCCGTATTTGGATAGTAAATGGTAAAGTGTACAATTCTGGTCTGAGTAGGGCATCCATGGGCTTAGAACCTAGGAATGAGCATTTACATCACACCAGAGATAAGCCATTCAGCCAAGCAAAGGTGATAGCTAAGGAGGAAGGGAAACTTTGTGTTTAATGAAGGAGAGAAATAATGAATGGCAGTTTTGACCAGCTGCAGAAGCTGGGAATGGTTTTCAAACCAATCACCTTCCTCTCATAGGATTCCTCCAGGCAGAGATTCCATTGGAAGCCCACTGAAGTTCTAGAACCTATTTGAAGTTGTGGATTCTAGAGCTGCAAATGGGGGATGTTGTGACGTATCGCCCTTTAACCATCAGCTGTCATCCCTTTCAGGAACTGCTTCAATTGCAGGCTTCCATGCCCCAAAGGCCACCCCTTTCCTGAGGCTGCTCAAGTCTAATAACTGATCAATGTACTAGTCTAAAGGCCATTTCCTTCTAGCCTTGAGGTCAACTCTGAAGAGCCCATTCTAGCTCCATAGTTCATAATGAGTTGTCCAAGGCTATTTGGCCTGCATGACAATTCAACTCTCCCTTTGGCTAAACCTGCTCTCTCCTTCTCCCATCCTAGTATTGATCTTGAGGGGGATCCTAAATATTTATCCTACACACCAAACTCCATCTCAGAATTGGCATCCCAAAGAATGTAACCTGCAACATGAGCTTCTTTGACACAATTTCAGTTTTCCTCCTCTCCTAATTTTGCTGGGTGTGTCCATATTTAATTAGCCTTTTTGATGAGCCAATACATAACAATTTTACCCACTGATGTTTTCTCTAGCTTATGATTAACTCTTCCTTCAGCACCTGATATGTTTATAGAAAAGTATCTATGCTACTTTATTTATTCTATAGGTTCCATTATCTTTAGCAATTATACAGGGGTTATAGTTTTAGTTAAAAAAATTCTGTAGCATTAATTTTCTCATATAAAAATGTGTTTACATGTTTAGGTAGAAATACAAATAAGAGGAAAGATTTTAAGTAGAGGATATATTTAGGATAAAAATTTCATAGACACCATTGTGTATATGATTTCTAAATTTTTATATTTGATCCCTAAGTTTAAATTATCATGGAAATACAGCTCCAGTTGAGAGTGACACATCTGAAACCAACTCATAAATAAGCTATAAACGGAAAGAACTGTTGAGCAAGTATTTTTGTAAAAAGTTTGACTCATATAGTTCTAATTCACTCAAAGTATTTTTATTCACTAATGTAAACTATTGTAATAGAAATTTCATGAAGATTTATATATACCTCTAATAAATTTTTGTAATGATAATTATATATTATCTAATATCTACTTAAATTTTTATCCTCTGGAGAGAGAGTGAGCTGATCACAGGGATAATTTTTCAGATTTTATCTGAATATAGGTAAGTCAAAAAACCTAAATTTTGTATTTAATTTGAATTTTTATCTATACAGAAAACTTAAAAATAATAAACTATGCATCTATATATGCCCAATTAGACTAACCTATTATTAATATTTTACAAACATTTTTCTACCTTTGATATACACACAGTCCTCACTTTGTACAGTCATATGTACAGGAATTTCATCTCAATTACCACTAAAAACTAGGAAATCATGGACTCCATTCTGATCTACATGTCTCAATTAATGTGATACCGAGCAAAACAATGACTGTCTCTGTGTGTACGTGTGTATTTACATGTACCAGTGGAAAGTAAACTGCAGACATCATGACACTTCACTCTTAAATGCTTCAATTCACATCCCCTAAGAAATACAACATTGTCTACATAACTATAATACAATCATAACTCCTTAAACATAACGTCAAAGTTGTAATTCAATAACCGCATGGAATCATGAGTCTGCATTTTAATTTCCTCAATAATTTGTTCCTCTTCTCAGTCTAAGATCCAATCCAACTTTACACATTGCATTTGGCTATAGTTTCACTTTTGTCTTAAAATATACATATATGTATACACACACACATACATGCATATATGGAGAGAGAGAGAAATACATTTTTTTCCATGACCTTTCCTTAAAGCATCCTGGCTAGTAATCTTCGATGATCTGATATATGAATTTTGTCTTCCAAATGATTCCTGCCCTTTAAAATAGTTTTAGCTTGAGAAACACATATGCCCACAATTATTTCCACTTCTATTGTCATTAATAAAAGATGCCAAGCATTCAAGTCAGTTTTTTTCACTGGAGCCATTCATAGTCCTCCCTCCCACTTGCTTTGACACAGATGGCACTTTTTCTGACAGCAATCTTCTATTTCTGTGTACTACATATAAAGCCCTTTTATTGAGTACGACCTGAAATTAATTTTTCTACTGTTCCCCTAGCAAATGGGAACTCAGGCATTATTAAGATTTTTTGTTCCAAAGGGTATAGATCAGCATAGGTATTTTTTTTCCTTCCATTTAAACACCACTCTCTTTCCTCCCATTATGTTATTTCAAAGAAGAAAAAACATACATATATATAGGACAGTATTAGCAACCCAGTTAAGCACCAAAATAATATTCTAGGGTCTGACATACTATGTCCAAAGATTTTTTTTCTTTTGAATATCTCTAATGTGCTCTCATATTTCCTGATATTTCCAACGTTTAATTTCATAGACACACAGCACCTGAACATGTAGGGGAGTTTGGAGGGACTGTTATGACCCCTGTTATCTGCCTACACTACAGTGTGAATGTCCTTGGTCACATGTGTAATTTCAGTGGCTTTTCTGGCATATATTTGAGGGTCTATATATGCCATATGAAAAAGTAGATATAGATTCGTAAATAGGGGTTTCTTTTCCCACCTCAGTAAATGTCTGCTATCCAGAGATGTGCAATTAATACGTAGATAACATTCTCCAAATTTGTTCTCATGGACAGAAATTTGTATTTTCTTTTATTGCAACTGTTGGCATTTTCCCCCATGCTAAATTGCTATTTAGTAAATTCCATAGATCTGGATTCAACATTTTCTGATTTGTAGCATACGACTTGGAAATTTTTTAAGGCATGTATGGAAACGCCCTGGGTTTCCAGAGTACTTATCCATAGAGATTTCTGTAAATTAGTTAATATCTAATAAAATGTTGAAGTTCCTGTGTTTTGTGATAATTATATAAGCATATCTAGTTTTGATTCCAGCTCTTTTTGTCTTTTGCATGTGGAATATTTAAAATCTAAATTTGGACTAAATGTATTTATTTTCTTTGGTCATATGGCAAGCTTTTATTTTTCTATTTATTTATTTATTTATTTATTTATTTATTTATTTATTTTTGTCTTTTTGCCATTTCTTGGGCCGCTCCCTTGGCATATGGAGGTTCCCAGGCTAGGGGTAGAATTGGAGCCAGAGCCGCTGGCCTAAACCAGAGTCACAGCAACGCGGGATCCCAGCTGCGTCTGCAACCTACACCACAGCTCACGGCAACGCTGGATCCTTAACCCATTGAGCAAGGCCAGGGATCAAACCTGCAACCTCACGGTTCCTAGTTGGATTTGTTAACCACTGAACCACGACGGGAACTCCTTCTATTTACCTTTTTATTCAGTTCTCCTATTAAACTATGTAGAAACTATTGTTTACAAGGCAGGTTTAAGAAAAGCCATAAATATAAAAGGACATAAATATGCCTAAACAAAACTACACTTTTTTCAGGAGTAAAGATTTATTCATCACTTCACTACATCATGTAACTGAAAAAAAAGTTATGTAAATCACTTGTCTTTGTGTTGATATTACTGAATGAGACACTTTAAACAATTATGAGAGTCTCTCCTTCTAAAAAAAATTGATAAAGAAATGGACCCATTTAATTGAAATGTTTTCCAGCATGTATGGATGTGACAGCATGTCAAGATAAAGCAGAATATAGAAAATTGCTATAGTGTAATTTTCAGTTGACACAGTGACTCTCTATAGTGGACAAAAGACTCTTATTAAAATCTAGTTTAAATAAAAGCCATGAAAGTGGAAAGTGCTGCGTATTTTTACAGTGACAATAAAGTGTTGGTTGGGAATAATTAATTGTTTGTCTCTATGAAACAGCAGGAGTTCACTTAGACAAATAACATGCCTTTACAAGCACTTGTGAAAAAAACAACAGAAGTAAGATAAACTTACCAGCAACTACTAATCTGAGAACAAAGACTATAATAGCAGTCGTAAACAGTCTTTATGTTCAGACATGCTATCACTAAAATGTTTATTTACTCTCCACAAATAGAAGGAAAGCAGCCTTTGGTTAAATGGTAAGTTCTGTGAAAACAGGTACAAAAAGTACAATAGCAAATGTGCCTTACTATACTTCCCAGTATGCAGTATTAAAATTTGAAAACACTATTTCTATGACTAATATATTACTGCAATATACATATACTACAAATATCTACATTTGAGTAAATCATTCTGCACACAGAAGCATTTCTGTGTTTCTGTATTAGATTAGCAAAGAGATCACTAACATATTAGGATTTGGTTTTACTACCTCCCAACCAAAACATTTCAGTGTAATTTAAGTATATTTATATAATATGCCAGGACTTAAATAAAACATTAGTTGAGAAGGAATTTAGAAAACTTATTCATATTCTAGCCTGTTCCAATTTAGAAATGTATATATACTTTCAGGAATAACTCAAATATGCTCACATTTATCTATTGGCAGTGCAATCAAAAGAAAATATTTAATTTGGTTTCACTTTTTTTCAGGTTAATGTTCACTTCCTTTAATTTCATGTCCTTGATAATAACCAAAATACATGTCATTTTTTCAGTGATGTCTTAAGCAATTAAAGATGCAGTTTAACTCTTTTGATCTATCAATGTAAAATTATATTTCTCCTATATTTCAATTCATAACAAGAATTTTGTGTGCCTAAATATGTGTAGTTAAAGGTTTTATTCTAAGGCATACATGGAATGAAGTGTCATGCAGCCTAGATGATTAGCAGTTATATGATAAAAATTTTTCCACTGTAGAATGTTGGGAGAAAAGATTCTGAGAATCTTACCTATGTTTAGTTGATAGAAAATATTTTATCTCAGAAAAAGGAGAATAGCTCTTACAAACTTTAGAGAATGTGGCAAGGTTGACCCCTAATTTTGGAAGAATCTAGAAACTGCAGAGGTCCTCGTAAGGGGGGCTTACTGTGAAATTTTCTAATCTGGAGCCCTGAAGAAACCATAGGAATTCAAAGTTAGTCCTTTCAAAATTCCTTCCTTGGCCTTGAATATATAATGGGATTTGTTTTTTTTTTTTTTTTTCTATTTAGGACCACCCACAGCATGTGGAAGTTCCCAGGCTAGGGGTTGAATAGGAGTTGTAGCTGCCAGCCCAGACTACAGCCATAGCAACGCAGGATCTAAGCCTCATTTGCAACCTACACCACAGCTCATAGCAATGTCAGATCCTTAACCCATTGAGCAAGGCCAGGGTTTGAACCTGCATCCTCACAGATACAGGTAGGGTTAATTTTCCTCTGAGCCAAAAGGGGAACTCCTGTAATGGGATTTTGAGTTACTGAGTTAGTGCTTCTGACTCAGCCTTGGCAATAAAAAAAGTTAGATCCTGTGCTCTGTAGCACACAAGTCATCTGCCTTGTAGTTAAATTGCAAGCATATTACTATGTCCCCAAGAGCGAAAAAGTCCCATATATGCAAAGTTTATATTTCCTATAATCAAAATATTGCTCAGCTGTACCTGCTGTGAAAAGCTAAAACTGTATTCTGAGCTTCACATACCTGGTGAGGCCCTTGCTGTCCAAATACCTATATCAAATACAGTTCAACTCAAGTTAGCAGCCAGAACTTTGGATCATCTGCCCCTGCTAAAGTCTTATGTTTTGCTGAGAGGTAGGTGGATGCCAAGGTCACCCTTATAGCCAGCACAATTTTTGAAGGCCTAGTCTCTCCTGAGATCCAAGATTTTACTATGGCCTGAGACTCTTTCCTGAGCCCTAACACTGCTATGGGCTAGCCATCCTTGTTTTAGGTCTTCATAGCTCATGTCTCATTTGCTTGTAGGCACTATAGTCCTCTGTCTCTAGAAGGAACTTTTTAAATGAGAGCAAGGCTGCTGGGGGTATAATAGACCTCTAAACTGTGCTGACCCACAAACATTAAAACTCTACTGCACATCTGCAGAATCACTGTTCTTTAGTATTAGTTTCTACCAATCATTCAGGCAGAAACATCTTGCCACATATGGAATTCTAAAGCCCAAAATCACATGGCCTGGACTCACTCAAAGCGCCTCCATGTTTCTAAGATGCTTTCCTAATATCCACTCATATCTAAATATGTCAAGACTATGTACTAAACATTGGGGCCTCTGGTAGCATACCTTTTTGCTGCTTAAATTCTGATAAAGAAAATGGAAATTAAGACTGGAATACGAAAGCCAAATTGTTACTTTTATTATTAATAAAGACTAAACTAGAAAAACTGCTTCCCAGAAAGGCAGACTTATCCATCTAGTGGTAAAGCTAGACTTGGGTAGAAATCCCCTTGCTAAGACTTGTCCATAGAAGACCAGTGACATGAATTTGCCAAGAATTCCTTTTCTATATGTACATACTGGGTTTCAGGAAAAGAAAAAGAAAAAGATTTGGCTAAATATGTCCAGTGGACTTTTTCCAAGCTCATCAATCAAATGGAGAGTCTCATTTCCCCAGGTAGTTGACATTATTATTATTATATCATCATCAACATTTTTATTATCTTTTTTCATGATCATTACTTAACACAAGTACAAAAAAGGAAAATGATGAGAATAATACTTTTTAATGTATTTTAATGTAATAAAAATTTGTGAGTTTCTTATGAAAACTCCTACATCTTTGAGTAAAAAAATATAAATTCTCAACTTCCAGGATTATCTACCAACATAAGAGTTTTTGTAATGACTCAAACTCAAGTGGTAATGGCCTTGTGAGATATGGTGATAACACAAAGGATGCAAAGTCCACACTTGTAGTAAAGTCCTAGAAATGCATTGACTGTGTGACATTCACCAAGCTGCAGGAGTTAAGCAATACCCTAATCTGAGCCAGACTTAATGAATACTTCACAGATTTTATAGACCTCAGGTGTATTGTAAAGACTCTCACAATTCCACCTTCCTCCTAAACTATGACAACAAGTGGCACTAGAGGCTTCCAGTGTCTCTTTTGTTCTGGTGCCTCATCTCTTTGTCATCCCCTGATCTCCATACATACATCGTCATGAGTTACCTACTGAATAGTGGAAAAACACAAATACTTCCACCTTTCTCATTCTCTATTCTTGCCTCCAAATATACCTCTAGATTACAGCTGAAAAATTCTAAAACCATAAATTGAGACTAAAAGGACTAACAGGAAGCATTTATTCAAATATATATTGAATATATCATTCCAATACATTCTGTCTAGAAGAGCTCATATCAGAGATTTTTTTGAAGAAACGTGAGATGAGTTTAAGTATTCTTGTTCTGTTTTCTATAAATATAGATCCCAGTGTGATAAATAATAGGTTTTTGTTGTGTTATGCATGTGCAGTCTTAATTTGCACTAATACCCTTTGGAATACTGTAGTGTTTTTTTAATCTCATATTTAATGAAAATTATGAAAACACATATTTCTACTAAAATGTGTGTGCTCTATTAATCAAAACAATTACTAATAAAAACATCAACTCAAGCTCATAATCCTAAGTAAATATATCCAAGTTAAAATCAAGCTAAGGATGAATTAGAACCCTCATTTTCCAATGTGTGTTTTGAATAACAGGTGATTACATCTCGTTGTCTGCTTCCTGGCTGGACATTTTCACAACTGTCTAGATTTACATAACAGTTCTTTTTGCTCATTAGTCCCTCTTGGCTAATTGCCTCCTTTTCTTCGTTTGTACTAATTAGGCTACATTTTGTTTGGCACATTAGCTATAACTGTGTCACCAAGGTAAAACAGCTTTAATAAAGCCTAGCTATGCAACAGTACTACTAAGATTATTATTGATTACAAATATACCCTCAAAAATGAATTTAAATGAAAGGTAATTAAATTATGTAGAAAGACATATGTTTCATTTTTTAGGAATAAATTTATATTTCTATATCTTTTATTACCTCTTTAGACATTTTTCTATGAACTTTTTGATAAAATAGGCAATCTATTTTTCTCCGTTGTGTATAATTTTCTGTACTCTTAAAAACTTGATCAGATTGATTTGTTCATTCTTTCTTATACTTCTTATTAGGTATTGTTGGTTCCAAAGTCATCAAAAATTATAATAGAGTTGGATAAGATCACTGCCATTTGGTAACCAGATTGCTTCAAAAATTATAAAAGACTATTGTCCAATAAGTTCACTTGTTCTACAATTTGCGAGCTGATCATGCTGATGGATTTGTGACCATATGTAGGGGCTCTACTGGAAAAACAACGATGGAGTCTTGCCTCTGGCAAAGAAGTTGAAACTTACTAAATATGTCTCCTCTGCCTGAAATAGTCGTTTTAGTAATTCCAGAGGGTAAGAGAAGATTCCAATTCCATTATCTGTTACTATCAAGATGTTAGCCATGTCCTGAGAGACTACTATCAAACTATTGTTGGGAAGTGGCCATTCAGTAAGGACAGATGGTGACAACAGGCCCAAGAGAATATGGGCAACTTCCAGCTTTCAGATAAATAGAATCATGAGTTTAGCTCTAAAAAAGAACTTAAGGGAATAATTACTTGACAAGGAAGGCAAAAGATATTCAGTGGGTCCAGGAACCAAGAAAAGACAATAGCCCAGTTATGAGTTTATTGTCATCTCCTAACAGGAAAGCTCTGAGGGTTAAGGAGCTGCTCCAAGAAAAACTCAATGACAAATTCTAAATTTGGAAGCATGTAAAGTAACTTTGTGGATTAAAAAAAATAGTAAATTAAGGAAATTATGGCAGCACTACTAAAGTAGAATTATTTTAAAAAATGCACAATTTTGTAACTTTGAAGAGTAGTGCTTTAGTAGATGAACATATATTATTAACCCATAACTCTATTCTTAAATTGATAACGAGCAAATATACCTTAAAGGAGTTACAAAAAATAAGATATCCAAGAAAATGTGTTTAAACAGCATGATGTACATACAGTACTTAGATAACTAAATAAGAATATGGTTTCTACCATCTTATAAGTCATTTCTGATATATGATAAAAAATTAAGACTTCACACTTAATTGTCTATGTCACCAATTAGAAGAGAAATAGTTAATTCTTTCATATGTAAGTATTAATAAATATAGAAAGTTAACATACATTAATGAGTGAAATAAGCCACAAATGTATGACATGAGATTAGTATAATGTAATATGATGACATCTTGCTAACTTCACTCTCATAGTGGATGTGTCAGATAACCTAAGGCTCTTGAAAGCTAACAGTTCATGCCTCATTGTTTGCTTCTGGATATCTCACCTAATTTCCTAATTTTCTGTTTTTTTCTCTAAGATATATAGGCATTTAACAAATTTTGACTCTTAGACTCTCTTATAACACCATTTGTACAGCCTGCAATAAAGTCAATCACAACTATTTATATTTTTCTATTTTTTTCATTCCCTGTTCCAGTACGGTCATAGAAATCTTGTGGTTAAACTCATCCTTCAGTGGATTGTTAGACATGACTTCTTACCTATATTTCACTTAACTATTTGGTCCAACACTCATATACAAAACTTTGGACAGTCTTGTCATTCTGCTTCTACAGTATACCCCAGCTTCATTCATTTTACTGCATCTTCACTGCTGTTACCCTTTTCTAAATCACTCTCTTCTCCCAGCCTATTGATTTATTATTTGACATTCCTGGCTCTTTACAATTCATTCTCTACAAAGCAATGTAATCTTTCAAACTTATCATTCAATTCATGGTATGCCCCAGCTTGAAACTCTCTAACAGCTTTCTAATTCTCTTAAAGAAAATCTAAATTGCTCATTGTAGTTTAAAAGTGCTACATGATTGGATTCTTCTGACCTTGTCTCATAACAGACTTGTCTACCATCTACTAAGTTCCATTCACAAAGCTTCTGATTTTTACTTAATACACTAAGCTAACTTTCATCTCAGGAATTTGTAGCATTTGCTCTTCCTTCTATAGTAACTCTCTTTGCAAGTAACTTCCCTTGGTTGACATCCTTCAAGCCATCAAATTTCATCTCTTCATGAAACCTTCACTGAAAATGTTATTTCTTGGGTATACAGACAAATACCTGTTATTTTATGCATATCATTGTCTTTCTGGCACTAATTATTATTTAAAATTATTTATATAAATGAATTGCATTTATTTCTTCCTCAATTAGAATGTTAGCTCAATAAGAAGAGACTTTCTGTGTCTTATATTTACCATTGTAACCACTGGGATTGAAACAACATATACTCAGAGTAAGTTCCCAATAAATAACTATAAAATAAATGGATGACTAAATGAAAATAACTATATTTTCACAAAAAAATCTACATATGAGTTAAATAATGAATGAATGATAGTTTTATCAAAATTATAATATGTTCCAGAGTTCATTTAGTCTAAAGCATAATATGATTTTTAAAAGTATGCTGATTAGTGGACATCTAACCAATTTTAAATTGAATGATAGGATATTCTTCACTTATCAGTCACAGTTGTTTTACAAAGATAATTTTTGAGAAGTGTTAGGTATATTCATTTACTAGTTCCTTCCCTCAGAATTCAGTAATTATTGCTACCAACTGTGACCCAGAGATGTGATTACAATACTGGTAAAACTGAAAATTGCTATAGATCAGGGTTCTAAGTGTTTTAATTCTAAAACCCATCTTTAAGACTATATTAAGTTAAATATTTAATATATATGATATAATTTCCTTCCTTCCTTCTTTCTTTCTCTTCCTTTTTTCACCATTTCTTCTCTCTCACTTTTTATTTTTAACAGCTGTACCTATGGCATATGGAAGTTCCCAGTCTAGGGGTCAGATCAGAGCTGCAGCTGCAGGCCTATGCCACAGCCACAGCATCACAAGATCCAAGCAACATCTGTGACATACATGGCAGCTTGCAGCGACACTGGGTTCTTAACCCAAAGAGCAAGGCCAGGGATTGAACCTGCATCCTCACTGATACTGTACTGGGTTCTTAACCCACTGAGTCGCAACAGAAACTCTTCCTTTTTTGTGATTATAGAATAGCCTGGAGCTTCAAGTTTCTAAGTGACTTCTCAGTCTATCTGAATCTCATCTCATATGACCCATTATGTCACCTTGATATGCTAAAATCTTTTGGGGATTCAAATTCACTCATCTAAAACTTATACTACGCCATGCTCTTTCTCTGTCCTGAACATTGTGCCAATATTATCCAAGTTATTGACTGCATTTGTAAGTAGAATTATAAAGGTGAAAGAGCTAAATATTATGATAAATTTCTCTCTAGTTTGAAATCAACACATAATTTCATACATATTTTCAGGAACACATTATGTATGACATGAGAATTATGCAAATCGATATAACACATTAGATTCCAATTGCATAAAATAAAGCAAACATTTTCTGAACTTATTCAGATTCAGTTCACTCTGTTAGTGGTGAAAACCTTTATTCTTGCTTGTAATAAACAGCTTGTGACAAAAGCCAACAATCAGCAGCTCCTACAGACATCCACCTGTTACCCTGGCATCATGGAGTACATGTAGGTAATTCAGCTTCTCTTGGGCTCAAAGCCTCTTCTCTGCTACCCAGAAAATCCAAGGCACATGATTATGTAGTTCCCAAGCTTAACCTCTGCTTTGAGGTACTAAGTGCCTGGAACAAAGCTACAAGCATATCCTTCTCCCAACCTTGCCATCCTAGATCGAACCAAGTTGGTCCTTGACCAATTGTCCCAAACCTGTGATTGAAATTTGTGACATGCTAATCCTGTTCAGAGCCTGCTACCTTAATTCATCCTATCACAACCCTCTTGGCTGCCTGAAACAGGAATGAAATAAAGGAAAACTGGTAGATAAGGGAAAGAGAGAAGAGGAGAGAAGGTTTTAGTTTTGTTTTGTTTTTAAAAAAATAGCACTTGCATATGACAGAAGAAGGCATAAGCCCTGGTTTGCAAGAAGATACCAAAAGATTGTAAAGAGGTAGAGTGAGAAGGTTGCTGAAAATTTCTTTAATTTTTACAGTGTTCATAAGTACATTTTTCTGTTTTTTTTATATAATGTTTTCTTTTTTTGGTGGCTTGTTTTTTTTAGGATTTCAAAAGCCACTTGCAGACTACAACATTAAAAAGTTGCTTGAATTCAACATATATTAGTTAATATTTAAAGGAATCTGTCACACACACACTATTAAATCTCTGATCATGTTTTATCTCCTCTAGTACTCTTACAGTTCCTGAAATAGTGAATAATAACCAGACTTTTTAGCAGGAGCTGGGTATGGCAGTGATTGTTATATGTCTTTTCTTGGGCACCATCATTACCACAATCTCAAGCTAACAGATAATGATGTCACAAAAATCTATGAGAACATCAGTTAAAAACACCAGGTTTTGGATAGATTCATCCATTTCCTTGCACTTGCCATTAAATATAGTGACCATTTATATGTTCTTAGGAAATGAAGGCAATTGTATAAAGACTGAGATCTAGATTTTTATATCTCTACCATTCATATCTTCTGCAGTACTCAGGAACTTATTTTAATAATGAGTAATTAAGAGATGAAGATATGGTCCCAGATCGATATTTTTTTAATGGACAAGAAAATTGCACAAACAACAACTTGGAAAATACTCTATATCAAGAGGGGTATGTACAAGGAACTATAGAAGTAGGTTGATGAGATAATTAATTAAATCTGGGGCATGGGGAGGAAAATGCATATCTTTTTGCAGAAAGTAATATCCAGAATATAATTTAAAAGTTTTTAAGGACATAGCTTTTGGAGGCTGAGGGGATTCATATACAATTCATGTTCTTCTTTAATATAATATCCTTATAGCTCTTTTCTATAGCTTTTTTCTATGAATAAATTTTCTATAAATGTTTTTGAAAGCATTGTAAAAAGTTTTGAAGAAGATTTATATCAGTTATGCAAACTGAGTCTTTTTTTTCCCTGGAAAGCAAAATTAGGCAAAGTAAATTTGTACTCTGGAAACATGAATCCAAAAAAGAATAAGATGAGTTCCCAGGAATCCTCTGTTTATTATTTCTGTTTTGTGACACTCCCACCTTCTACCTCTGCTCTTGGAAGGGTGGAATGTAGCCAGATGTGGTAAACTGAATTTTAATGATATCCCCTCAAATTTCCATCTCTTGATCTAGGTACAACTACAAAGTAACTTTGGTGTAATGCATGTTACTAATGAGCTAACTTAAAATTGGGTTATCTGGGTAGGTTCAATACAATCACATGAACTTTTAGAATCTGAAGAGGAAGGCAGAAGAGATGTATTGGAAAAGGTAGAAAAATTTAAAACAGGACAGTTGTTAACTTTGAAGATGGAGAAATGGGGACATAACCAAGGGATGCATCCTATCTCTGGAATCTGGGAACAATCCCTGGTTGATAGTCAGAAAGGGATATTGGTAACTCAGTCCTACAACCCCACTGTAATAAATTCTGCCAACAACTAGAGTGAACTTGGGAGCAGGTGTTTCCCCTCAGCTTCCAGGAAGGAATGTAGCCCTGCCTGCATTTCAATATCTACCTTGGGAGACTCTATTAGAGAACCAACTGAGTTACACTGCTGACTTCTAAACCAGGCAAACTGTGAGACACCAGTGGGTGGTGTTTTATGCTGCTAAATCTGTGCAACTTGTTACAGCAGTAACAGAAAACCAATACATCAAATATAGAAAACTCTTCCTCTGCTCTGTATTCTCCCATATTCATTGATTTTAATTTTTTCCTGTTAATCCACAGAACAAGGTTCTGATGAAAGTGATGTCCCACTGTCCAAGTTACATAGGAGCAAGAGAATCATCAACAATGTTGAGCCATATTCCTTTGAAATGTCTTTTTACCTTCCCCTGGAGCTAAGGTATTTTTTTGTTGTTGTTGTTTGTTTGTTTGAGATGAAATAAAGTTCAAGTTTAAAGTCAAATTCTACTGAGATAATATGTGGTCCAACTTATTTTACTCTGAAGGATAAATAATAAATGATCATTGATAAAGAGAAGATTGAAACCTGAGCAGGGTATTAAAGGCTTTAAAGCAATGGTCCTAAAATTTAATATCTGTCTGATGGGAAAATATGACCATGAGCTTGGCATTGGATTTAAAGAAGACTGACTTTGGAATTCCCTGGTGGCTCAGTGGGTTAAGGATCCAGCATTGTTGCTGTTGTGGCACAGGTTCCAACTCTGCCTGCAGAACTTCCATATGCTGCCAGTGTGGCCAAAAATAAATAAATGAATACATTTTAAAAAGAAGATTGACTTATTCTATTTAAAGTACTTTAGAGTGGTTTATTAACAGAGTCTAGACAAGAAACAAGTGTTTGAAACATGTGAAACTATTATGAAAGCAACCAGAAGCATAATACAGTTTCAAAAAACCAGAGTGAAACATTTCAAGGAGATAAAGATTTAAATTTGGCAAAAAGATCAACTAAAATAAAGAATTCAAAATGCCCTATTAGATTTTGAAAAATAGGAGCACATTAGTAATCTTACTAGGACTAAATTTGGCGGGTAAAAATCAGGTCTAAGTGTATTGACAAGTGAGTGAGGAAAAAGAACTCATGATAAGTTTAGATGAGAAATGACAAAGTGATAGAAGGTAAATTAAGTGGATTCATGCTTAGTGGAGGAGCTTTTTTAAAAATTTTTTAATTTTTAATTTTTTTTTTTACCTTTTCTAGGTCCACTCCCACGGCATATGGAGGTTCCCAGGCTAAGGGTCTAATCAGAGCTGTAGCCACCGGTCTACACCAGAGCCACAACACAGGATCCGAGCTACGTTTGCGACCTACACCATAGCTCACGGCAATGCCGGATCGTTAACCCACTGAGCAAGGCCAGGGATCGAACCCGCAAGCTCATGGTTCCGAGTCAGGTTCGTTAACCACTGCACCACAATGGTAACTCCATTTTTTTTTTTTTCTTTTTTAAAATAAAAAACAATTCAACCTGTTCGTAAACTGAGGAGAAATTTCCACTTAAAAAAAGTGTAAAAAATATATGTACAGGAAAGAGGAATAGAAGTTAACAGTCAGTGATTCCTAAGAGGGAATTCCTGGAATTAAAGAAGGGAGCTGCCAGTCAGCCACTGGTGTGAGCTTGGGGACTGCAGAAATCCTGTGGGGTCAGCAGGGGAGCTTACAGGGGTGCAGAGGGAGCAGAGGCCACAGATCAGCTGGGGCACAGGCAAGCTGCATGAGGGCTGGCAGAGGGGAGCAAGGCACTGCTGTGGGTGTCAGGATCCCATACAAGAATCCCATTTCCTCAGTCTGGGCATTGACTTCCCTTCCTCTAAGTCTGGGAGGGCAGGAAATAAAACTGAAGGAAGATTTAGGCTCTTCTGCTTAGTGTCCGCACATGCCCTCGGGACCTGTGTCATGTTCTTGCACACATAAAAAGCTCATCTCTGGTTAGTGTTCATGAAGACATCATCATTGCAATCTTCACAGCTTTAAGATTCTTTAAAAGCTATTTTACTGATCATTTCCCCTAGTTTGCAGTAGGAAAGGTGAACCAATTCAACCTTCAACTGCTATTACTAAGAATTAGTATAAGTGGAAATTTGACTATTTACCTATGACATACATTCACATCTGCAGAAAATCCCTTTATGCCTTTGACAAACATTTCTCACCATTTTAGTCAGAGCACAATATCAACCATGAAATGGTATCTCTCATTAGGATAACTTAATCACACCATACCTTGAAAAAAAAATCTATATACAATGGGTCTTCCATATCCCTGGGTTTTGTGCCTGAGGATTCTACATCCTCAAATTCAATCAACCAAGGATTAAAAATACTAAGAAAAAAAAAGTCCAGAAAGTTTCAAAAACCAAATTTGAAATTCTTGGTGCACCAGCAACAATTTAAATCCCATTAACATCATATTAGGTAGTATAAGTAATCAATCTAAAGATGATTTAAAGTATATGGGAGGATGTGCTTAGTTAGAGTATAGGCAAGTAATATGCCATTTTATATAAGGGACTTGAGTATCTGTGGATTTTGGTACTGTGTGGGCTGAGGGGTCCGGGAACCAACCCTCAGAGAATAATGAGGGAGAGTTTTGTCTGGTCTCTCAACTCTCTCTCTGGCCATTGGAAATACTAAAATGACATGATTTTTGTCTTGTCTCCAACAGCTCTCCTTGGTCAAGAATTCCCTTTGTTTATGAAAATAGTGAGCCCCTCTATTATTTCTTCTCTCTGCTGAATGAAATAATCAGTAAGGACAATTAAGAAATCACTTGTTTAAATGGAACTGGAAATCTAGAAATGCTCTCTTCGTATGATTTAACTTTTCATCTCACCTTTTTCAGACTATGGACGTGAGATTTTGATCTTGATCTTGGCTTTGAAATTTAATTCTATTCTAGTTCTCCAAATTTACTTCTTGTTGAAAAACCCAGATGTTGGATCTCATGCTTCCTACTTTGTGTTAACTTTACATATCTAATTGATCAATCTAGTCATAATATGCCAAGAAGTAAATTTAAATTTTTTCCATAATGTCATCCAGATTGCTAACTTTAATTAAACTTACAATTTATTTAATTTAAAATTAGTTTATTTACTTTTTTAGTGTCACCTTCATTGTTAATTTTCAGCATCCATCTTTGTATGGTAAAAAAGTTCCATCCTAGAGCAAAACGGCCTCACTTCCACTCCTACTTCCAATATATAAAAACTTTGATTCCAGCAAGTTACTTAACATTTGCTGTGCCTTTAATTCCTCATTTAAGAGAATGACATTAATATTACCTCATAATGTTATTTCAGAATTAAATACTTAATCCTTACAAACTGAAGGGAATACAGAAAGCTGTGAAAGCTCTTTCTATGATTGTAATTTTAGTGTAAATTTTTATTATATATTGAACAATTATACAAAAGATTATCCTTCTGTGAATCTGTGTTCCCCATTGATTACACTGGTAATTATATTCAAATTATAGTTAAAAAGGCATATTCCATATTTTCTTCAAAATACCTTGGTAAACAATAAGATCTCCTATTTAATAGTATGTTATTAAATATGATTGAATAATTTCAGTCCAATCAAGTAAAAACTACTAGATTTCCCACTAGATTTCCCTTATTTTAGAACATATATCAATTTATTAATTACCTTGTATATTTTTCTAGATATTAATCTTGACAAAAATCTTTAAAAATCTAGATTCACTTTACCTAATGGGCAATTTTTTGCCAATGAGTAATATGGGATTTGATTTCAAAGCCATCAATTGCCACTATTTTAGTCAGGCACTCTCCACATTTAATCTTGATATTTTAAAATAATATAACTTGCAAGACAATAAAAAATAAGGGTGGGAATACAGATAAAAAGTATCTGCATTTAGGATATGGTCAAAAGCTAAGGCCCAGGCAGGAAGAATGAATGAGTTCCCCAAGTTCACTAAGCAGGATGGGTCTCTGCATATGGGTTCTTGGCCGAGTCAGCTTTGGTGACCAGGTTGACAAAGCTCATGCCACAGAAACAAATGTGGTCATATGTATATTGTAATTCTGTAGGTACAAAACCATAATGAAAGTTGTATTTTTTTGCCAAAAAAAAAAACCTCTTAAAAATGGGTTTAAACTAAAATTATATTCAGAATTTTTTTTCAAAAACAATCACTATCTGAAAAAAAATCACTGCTTATTAAATTCAGCTAAAACATTATTATAGGATTTTTACTGTGCTGTTTTAAAAGAAGCTTTAGAAATTTAATAAACAGAATGTGAAACAATAAAAAGAAATTTATCATTTGTCGATGGTACTATGCCTTTAAATTATACAACAAACTGCAGACTGACAGTTTTAGAATTTAATAACTGCTGTACAAAACATAAAAGAAAATCATCAATTATTATTCTCCTTAGTAAACAATAGGATCTTGGAGTTTGCAAGTACATAATCCACTAGCAACTGTTGGTATCTTGATATAATATAAAAAATTATTATGAATAAATTTTGTTATGGTCAATTTTCAAAAGTTAGAATAATCAAGCATTTAAAATTAAATTCATATTACATGTTTTTAAATTTTTCATTGGGCACAAATGAACCTTTCCACAGAAAAGAAAATCATGGACTTGGAGAATAGACTTGGGCTTGCCAAGGGGGAGGGGGAGGGAGTGGGATGGACGGGGAGCTTGGGGTTAATAGATGCAAACTATTGCCTTTGGAATGGATTAGCAATGAGATCCTGCTGTGTACCACTGGGAACTATGTCTAGTCACTTATGATGGAGCATGATAATGTGAGAAAAAAGAATGTATACATGTATGTGTAAATGGATCATCTTGCTGTACAGTCAGAAAAAAACTGTCTTGGGGAAATAACAATTAAAAAATAAATAAAAGATAATGAAAAAAAAGAATAACTATTTTAAGATGGATTAAAAAATAAATTTCTCCGTAGGGTTAAAATTTGTAGTAAATACTGATAATTCACATTAAAGCAGATTACTTAAAACATTTTGAAATGGGGAACACAGATTGCATTAATTAAAGAATACATATGTAATAGCACAACCATCAAAAACATCCAGATTCCTGGAAAAACCTTCACTTATTAAAAATAGTTACAGAGTATTGGAACATATTTTTGAAATATCAAACCATTTAAGAGAGTTAATAGCAATTTTAACTATTCCGAAGATAACTCAAAGTTGTGTTAGGGAATTCAGGTAAGTATTTTAATGTATCAAACAGAAAAGGTACCACTTACTGTTAAAAAGTAACTGAAACAGTTTTATAACATTATGAAAAAGAGTAATTTTTATAGACTTATTACCTAAAGAAAAGCAACTTTCTATATAAAGTTACTTAACAACAGAAATGAATTTCAAAAGAAATTCTACATCAATAGAATTTTCAGATCATCCTATCATTACTGTCCTGCCAAAAAAACCAGAGCTTGTTAATCATGGCACTTGGTTTGCACATCACCTTGTTTAAGTCGGAAACAAGTAATAGATTTCTATCTATAAATAGAGAAAATCAATATTAAAAAATCATCCACATTCTTTTATATCATTACATTTTTTGGTGGTGTCAATGAATCAGAAAGAGTAAAATTTTATCAATTATTATAGTAAAACTGTCTTTCATTCAATAGCTAGATGCATATGATGCAACTCCCCTAACAGTTCATTTAGAATAACCATGTCAAATTTACATATAAATATGCCTTTATATCATACTCAAGGCCACTTATATTTAATTATGTAAACTATGCAAAGACTAACCTACGTGAAGTATATTAACTATTAGGTGTATGGATAATTTAGAAAAAAATTGCCATTATAGTGAAGTTTATCATATGCCTTTTCCCAATTAAAACTACACCATTTTATTTGAAATGTATACATGCAGTACTGTAACCTAGATCAAACTAAAAAACTAATAATCAGAACAGTCTGTAGCTTTCAGTTAATTTAGTATAGAAAATGTCACTTTAATGGTTTATTAATGGAGGCCATCACATTTAACAACATATTTGCATATCTGTGTGTGTGTGTGTGCATGTGTGTATACATCCATTGTAACTTAGAAAGCATAGCTCAAATAAGAAAGGAAGTTATAATAAGAAATCTTATTATAATTAAAGTAATAAGAATACAGACATGGATATGAATATTGAGGAAAAGCAGAGGAAATTTTTTCATCTTCTTGATTTTTATATTTTTGGAATAATTATATAAAATTAAATAATTCAACAAGGTACCTGAAAATTGAAATACCATTTTTCTTCTTTGACTAATGGAAATCATTTAAAAATGAAATCAGATTTGAGTGTGTAATTTATTCATGTACTTTTATTTCATAAACTGCCCAAGGAAATAAAATAACATATACTTTAGCCAAATTTTTATCCTCTGTTTTAGGTAAAAATAATAATAATAAGAAGAACCCAATGAATTTAATTACTTTAGCCTACACCTGTTTTTCAGTTTCTCACAGCTGATTCACCTTATTTTGTATTACTTCTTATACCACCACATTCTTATTTCTTTTCCTTTGTAAAGAAGCAGTTTGGTCAGCACTGTTGTCAAAGAGCAGAAAGAGAAATTAGGGAAGCAATCCCGTTTACAACTGCATCCAAAAGAATAAAATACCTAGGAGTAAACCTACCTAAAGAGACAAAAGACCTGTACTCTGAAAACTATAAGACACTGATGACAGAAATCAAAGATGACACAAATAGATGGAAAGATATACCATGCTCACGTATTGGAAGAGTTAATATTATCAAAATGATTATAATATCCAAGGCAATCTACAGATTCAATGCAATCCCTAGCAAATTAACAAGGACATTTTCACAGAACTCAAACAAAATATTTTAAAGTTTGTTTGGAAGCACAAAAGACCCAGAATAGCCAAAGACATCCTGAAAAAGAAAAATGGAGCTGGAGGAATCAGGCTCCCTGACTTCAAACTATACCACAAAGCAACAATCATCAAAACAGCTTGGTACTGGCACAAAGACAGAAATATACATCAGTGGAACAGGATAGAAAGCCCAGAATTCAACCCACGCACCTACAGCCAACTCATCTATGACAAAGGAGGCAAGGATATTCAATGGAGAAAGGACAGCTTGTTCAATAAGTGGTGCTAGGAAAACTGGACAGCCACATGGAAAATAAATAAAGTCTATTAAAAATAACATGGAGTTCCCCTCATGGCTCAGTGGTTAACAAATCTGACTAGGAACCATGAGGTTGTGGGTTCGATCCCTGGCTTCGCTCAGTGGGTTAAGGATCCGGTGTTGCTGTGAGCTGTGGTGTAGATCACGGACGCAGCTCCAATCCTGCATTGTTGTGGCTGTGGCATAGGCCGGTGGCTGCAGCTCCGATTAGACCCCAGCCTGGGAACCTTCATATGCTGTGGGAGCGACCCTGGAAAAGGCAAAAAAGACAAAAAGACAAAAAAAAAAAAAAAAAAAAAAAACCAAACAAACAAACAAAAAAAACCCATAGAAACTATTATTATTGTGATTTCATATCTTCATCAAAACTCATTTTAGAAATAAAGCAATTGTAGATGACTGGGGAGAGGATAAGATGATCAGACCGGAGAGTGGGGGTTTGAAATTTGTGTTGAGATTATGGAAATGAGCAAGAGCATCTTGACACATCTGTTTGTCAGGCTAACACATGTATAAACTGGATGGTATAAACTACTCTAGATGGTATAAACCTCTGGATGGTATAAACTACTCTGGATGGTATAAACCTCTGGATGGTATAAACTACTCTGAATTCAGCCAGAGCTAGACCCTCATTTTCATTTGATCTTCAGGGATGGAAGCCAGCAGGGTGTGAAGAGTGATTCTGGTGGCTGCCCAGCCAGTCAGGCCTGACAGCAGCTGGTATTTTGCTCTGCCCTAGCCTTGCTGTTTTGGTGAGGTGCTTTCCAAAAAAATATGAGGAGTCTCATTTAAGAATTTTGGACACTAAAAAACTACATTGTTTCTGAAGTGTTAGATGGGATATAAACTCCCATTTACTTGGTGTCACTTCTACCTATGTCAGATAAAATGGATTTAAACTCACAAAAATTAAGGATAATGTACACAAAAAGCACCAAACCTGAAAGGATGAACAATTTCTACCTTATCCCTTTATTTTAAAGGAAATATATTAAAGGAAAATGTTGGGGACGAATATAAGGAAATACTCTAGATCTTACTTTTATTTTTCAACTCCCAAAGCATTTGTTGGACAATGGTTAAATATATTTGAAAAATTAATATTGTTTATAATGATGGTCACAAAATACACCTCCCCTCATATTTTGGTATTTAAAATACTGCAAAGCATAAAATGTTTCAAAACATAATATATAGTTCTCTGTGGTACAGAGGGTTAAGGATCTGATGTCACTGCAGCAGCTTGGGTTGCTGCAGTGGCATGGGTTCAATTACTGACCTGGGAACTTCCATATGCCTTGGGCCTGGCCAAAAAAAAAAATTAACATAATACATATGATTAATGTATAAAAATGGCATTAAAATTCTCCAGACTGAATATCTGTTCTACATTTAATTCATGTTTTAATATTCTTTGTTTATTGATTTCCAGAATAGAATTTTTTCCTGAATCACTGAAATCCTTTTGCTATTATGCTTTAGTCTTAAAAAAAAAAAAAGATCAAAGTAAAGTGACCTTATTTCCAATAAATTGAGTATGGCTAACTTTTTTTTATAAATAGAAAAATGGTGATTATGTTTAATAGATAACTTCAAATGCAGTTTTTTTTCCTTTAAAATAACTAGTGTTTTTATTACAGTGTTAATCAGTTTTCTATAACTCTCTTGGTATTCATTTTTGTTTTTAAATTAGTATCTTTAAATCTAGCTTTACATAATATAAATTCATAATGTCATGTTCTTTTTTTTGAATAATGATATTTTACATTACTAACATCTTCTGTTTATTGAGTTTGAGTATTAGGATGATATACTAGAGAATGGATCACTGGGGTCTAGCAGAGTGACAAAATGGAAGAAGCAGAAATAAAAATCAAATCTCCTAGGTTTTTTTTTTCTCTTTTTATTCCTGAAATAATAGTTTCATCTTTGGCCTCTGACCAGGAAGTATCTACTCCACTCTGTTCAAAGATGCCTAGTAATCCTTTATCAGGACACAAAACATGCCATTACACAATTAGAATAAAAGATCCAATAACAGTAAATTTAGGAACAATTAAACACAGAATCCTTGAGCCAGTAAGAAAGTGAACTATTCCTTTAGTGACTAGATAGGGCTAGAGTTCTACTTAGCACCTAAGTAGAGAAAATTCAAGTCCAGGGAGGTGGCATAGATTTCAGGGAAGAGCTTAACTATGACTTTGTTTTCATTCCATAGTCCCATATAGTAAAACTGTTTCCTATGCCAGCAAAGATTTTTACAGAAAGGACAAAAACATTCATCTCAGTTTTCCCTACCTTTTGATCTAGTAGTCATGATACCACCATAAAAATGTGGAAATTTTGATCCCTTACCCTATTGTTAGCATCTTTGCATCAATTTGGTTTAACTTCTCTTTCAACGGCTTTTTCCTATGAGATATATCTCAAACTCTCATCACATTTAAATGTGATATCCTGACTCTCATACTTCCAAATCATTGTTTTCAGAATTGAATTGTTTTTATAAACTAATTAATTTATGCCTTTTTTGGGGCAGGCTTATGAATACCATTTATTCCATTCTGCCATCATCATTTTTGCTGATTATATATACATGCACAATCAAATATATCAGCCATTTTTGCTTATCTAAATTCTAAAAAACAGTATCACATTGTTGCTAGTCCTTTTGTTAGGTAGGATAGGATAGAGACTCTGACTGGAGTGATTCAAAACAGTCCATTTATCAATTATCAAAAACAGGTGGCCCGCAATCAAACAGTGAAGACACATGCAGGTACCAGAGGAATTCTGCTATGAGCATCTCCCTATAAACTTTTTCCTACGCAAAAAAGTCATTCTCTCCCAGAACCAATTAGAGGATCCAAACGCGCCACCCCAATAGAGATCAAAACAACACTCAGCCCTTATGCACGCACGATGCAAGGGGGTAGGGACAGGAAATTAGTGGGCTTCAGGCAAGAGAACAGGGGTCCCCAAACTGGTCCATGATATAGGGATATAAGGAAGGACCCAGTTGCAGAGGGCATCAGTCCCTACCCAGGGCGGCCCACTCTCTCTAAGGTTGTAAATAAAACTTGCTGAACACTGCTACCTGACTCTTGATTGTGACCCCTGAAGCAACCAGCAGGAGCCTTTTTTGCTGGGGCAACAGACCCGAAGGACTCATTAAAAGAGCCCAGGTTAGAGCACCTCTATACTGAGGTGTCAGTTAGAGGGGAAATTCCTTCCCTTTGACTCAGAATGGCTCCCATCCAACTCTGTGCAGCAAGACCACTGGTCTCTCCCAGCTCTCGCTGCTGTAGCACCTCCGGCTGGAACAACCTCCAGTCATCCTTACATGATGAAGCCCACTGGTTACTATCACACTTTGCTTCTTGGCCTGTACTTCCAAATCCTTGAGGTTTGTAGGCAAGGGCTGAGAGAGACAGCACAGAGCAGACAAACCTGACACTTTCACTTGAAATAGCTTTTGTATGCCAAGGGAAAGTCTCCAATTTATTTACATTTAACTGGTAAATGCGCTCTTTATCGAACAGTTATTTGATGTCCAGAAAGCCTGTAAGGTTTTTTATTACATGAGACTTTCTAGCCATGATTTTCCTGGAAAGTTATATTTGTTAAGAAAAAGAGAAATCCAAGTCTTGAAAGTTTTGACCTCGGTTTCAGGCATGGCGCTCATGTTGTTTTGATGAGCTCAAATAACAGTAATGTAGTTTCACGGTGAGAATCATTTTTGTGTATGTGTGTGCTTTTATTGTTTAAGTCACCGTGACAATAAATATAGAGGCAAAACATTAAAGAATCTTTAACAGTGTGAAAAATTACTGGTATAGTAATATTTTTATAAATTCATACAATGAAAGAATTCTCAGGAAAGTTTAGGAAGGCAGCATCTACAGAATTTTAGCATCTACAAAATTTTACTGAAAATTTATTAAGGTACTATATTCAAATTCTTCACTATTTCTACTCTTGAAATATAAAAGTTTAAGTAGTTGAAATCTAGACATTGTAAATTACAAATAAATTTTAAAATTTGATTATGTTATTCATTCTGTTCTTATTCATGCAGAGGCAAGTATATAATTACTTTAGCAAATTTCCCCCTTATAACAGTACCTAAAAATTGTCTCATGGTGTTTCTCATTTGGAATAACTCACTTTATAATTCTTCAACAGTAAGAGCCAGAAATACTACAGCAATTATTATTTTATAAATGTCTATCTTAATTATAGCATTAATAATGATACTAATTTCTATATTTATTTGGCATGTAACATCTTCTGAGTCTTGAGCTAAATTTGTTAACTGTATTAACTTATTTGATCCTTGCAACAATCCTATGAATGAAATACTATTATTATTTTCCTTTTACACATGTGAAAACCAATTCTCGGAAAATTTAAATTGATTACCCCAAATTTACAAGAAAATTTAGAATTGAGATGTAAATTCAGATAGTTTTTTTACTTCTGAACAAAAATTTATAAACATTACTCCTTCATCTTATGAAGAGCTATTTATTTTTTTTTTTTTATTTTCCCACTGTACAGCAAGGGGGTCAGGTTATCCTTACATGTACACATTACAATTACATTTTTTCCCCCACCCCTTGTTCTATGTCTAGATACTCATGCTGCAACAGAACGAAGAGCTATTATTTAATTCCTCATGCCTCTTTATTGTACTATATACTGATGTTTTAAATAGTGACATAAGGCTAAATGTCATGTTCAGGTCAGACATCATTCTTTTCTGACATTCATCCATCTTTCTGAGCTTGAATTTTTTTTAAAATAATATTTATCTTTCAATTATTTGAGAAGACATTGGATAATGTAATATACGAACTGTATGTACATATTGGTTAATAACATTAAGTAGTCAATTTATAAGACATGGAAGTCCAAGTTATATGAAATAAAGAAATAGCATGATGGGCAACAGTATATAAATTAATAAATACAAGAATTTGTTTTCTGACTTATTGCTTTTTACATTTCTTCACCCTTATTCCATAACCTCCCATGAATAACTAAGTAAAATCATTACTATTTGATAATGAATGACTAACATGGTGCCTCATCTCCCTGAATAACTAAGTGGATGCCTTCCTTCCCCTGCTCCACTTCTGATACTCTGAGGAACCGTATTTCCCCTGCCCACTACCAGCCATGAGCCAACCTTGTGTTATCCCAAATCATGTGGTTTTAGGACTTTATTTGTCACAAAGAAAAGGGAAAAGAAAAGAATCAAAGAAAGAATCTCTCTCTAGATACATTAAATAAATAAATAAGTTTGGGTATTGGACAGGAGCTGATACATATTGATTGACATTAAAGCATGCTTGACTGATAACAATATATTACAGCTTCTTGAAATACTTGCATTTTATCAGAAAAGAAAAACTTCTTAAAAAGAAATGAGTATCTAATATTGAATTTTATGAATCAGAAAATCAACAGAACTTTTTCTTCAACTAATATATTTCCTTTGAATGGACAGTTGTAAGATGCTGGGTATTTGTGACCTTCAGGTTTCCTGGACATAAAATCCTTAAGGCAGCCATATATTTTTCTTATGAAAAACATGATTCTGACTATAAGCCATCCATCGAGACTTAGGAGTTTGGTGAAAGAAGAATGACATACTTTTATAAAAGACAAAAATACAATTCCAAGCTACAAGAGTCTATAGGGTTCCAGATATGTGTATTGTTATGTGTATTGTTCTCAACAATTTACATGTACTAACTAAATTAATTTGTGTATTGTTCTCAACAATTTACATGTACTAACTAAATTAATTTGTAGAACAATACTAGGAAATAGGTGGTTTTCTCATTGTACAAGTGAGGAAACTGAGACATAGACGTTATTAAAATTGTTCTCTAGTTATACATAACTAATGAGTGCTGAGCTGAATTCCCAATGCACCCTGCATTGGGTAACTACTATTCAACACTGCTTTATGGTAAGTCAGCAAGTGTAGGTATTGTTTTGTGCTGGATAATAAACCTCTCTGATATCCCAGCAACTTTTTATATTAGTAAATCAAGTTCCAGAAACCTACAGGAATTGCCATTTATGGTAGTTTTTGTTATCAAACTTTAGAGTTTTCACCCTTGAATCATCAGAAGTGCACTTATCTGTGAGCAGAGAAAATAGATCTTCACTCTTATCTGTCCTTTTAAAGCAATAAATGTGATAAGATTTCTTTACACTAGGGCAGCTTGCTTATTTCTGACTTTCCTTATTTTTTTTATAAAATAAGTTAAAACTTGGCAGCTGTTTTCCCACTGACAATATAGCTAATTCTACTACTTTTCAGTAGAAATGTGTGTGAATAGCAGTGTGTCAACCTAAACAAACTCTTAAGACAATCCCTTTCCAGATGAAGCTCCTTGTTTAAATTCCTTTTAGACATGATTTTCCTCCAAGCATTTTGATTTTTGAGTAAATCAAATATTCTGAAATGAATCAATAAATATTCATCATACATTAAATATACAAGAGAAAGATAACTAATGTTTTCATTATATGCTATTTTCTTCACAACAATCTCAGGTTTATGTTAAATAATATTTTAGTAGAAAATATAAAGAATAGGAATAAATTTTAATTTTAATTTTATTTTATTATAATACTTTTCTTCCTTGTAGTATTCTAGAGAATTTTTTAACATCTCTATTTTTATTGAATATAATGTCTTTCATCATGACCAAAGTGCATTTTAAGCCCCCACTTCTACATAGTTGTAAGCTGTTAAGTTTCAGTGTTTAAGAAAGTGTGATAATATCTCCTAAAAAGATAATACAGTTCTCTCTATAGTGCATCTCATCAGAGTGTCTCAGGCAATTAAAAATAAATGGAAAAATACTGTTCTCAGGGAAAATTTTTTCACAGTTAGAAACAGGTACATCCATTTCACAGTTGGAAATATTGGCACAGAATGAGACTAGATAAGTTCCTAAAAGTCCAGGCTTTGCTTAGAGTGGTCTATGCATTCTATAGACTTGTTCACATCCTAATCACTAATTCTTCCTTTTCTGTATAATTTTCCATGATTTGATGTTTCTATGCTCCATTTTGCAGTATAATACACAGTTTAGGAATGTCAGTGAAGTATAGCACATTAAATTGAATCTTGGATAAAGATTGGAGAAAACAAATTTCTAGTGTTGCCTCTACTGTACTTTTAGCAATGTAACTCTAAAATCTTGATTTTAAATAATAACCAAGTTATTGATTTCCTTGCCATTGTCAAAGGGTTTTTAGGAAAACAAACAGAACAAAAAGAATACAGATTGAAACCACAATTATTACATATGTAATTCATGAAGATGAATATGATGACTAAAAGTAACAACAATGATGATAAAGAAAGTTATATATTTTATGATAACTGAAATTATTTCAAGAAGTAATCACTAAAATGTTTCTTAAAACTTATGGCTATTTTATTAAAAATTCAAAGAATTATTCTGTTTTGCCTTCAGTTAAATATATGATGATTCATTCTTCTTGAAAATCTGTACAATACCAGTAAAAATAATGGCACATTTAATTACATTCAAAATATGAAATAAAAATATTGTAATATGAATTGAGTTCTATTAGACACCTAACACCTATAAGAATGGTTTCTTGATGAAAATATGAAAATGTGTTATTTATATACACATAACTTCTCATACTTCTATCCTCAGTTTTATATAATTTTCCACAAGCAGACTCAGAGTTACCTGGAGTGGAACCATCCATATAAATGCAGTACATGGCTACCAGTAATAGCAGCATGTATTCTAAGATCTTGGTATAGTTATCGCCAAGTACAATTTTCACAGCCTAACTATGGTGGACCTGTCTCTGTTCCAAAACCAGTTTGAAAATAAATTAAAGAAAGGAAAGGAAGAGAGGTCAGTTTAGTCCATAAAACATAAGAGTAGCCAAATATCTAAATGCTCAATCATGAACAATATTAACACTTATTTCAGGAATAGTTAAGATGTTCTGTATAATTTTAGTCAGATTGTTTTTGTGTGAAAAAAAAGTAAGACTGGTAGAAATAATAAAATAATTCTCTTGTAGTATTCATCATTAATTTTTCTTTTACAAGTGTATACAGAGTGATATCAGAGATGTAAGAAATTCCAAAACCCAGCCCATACACAAAAGTTAAAAAAAAAAAAAAAAAAAGGCAAAACTGTCAGAATCAACATCTCTGAGCCCTGGAAACTAATCAGAATCAACATCATCATCAGAGCCCTGAAAATGAACCAAAATCTTGTTGGAAACTAATCAAAAACTTCCTCAGGAGAGAAAAACAAACAAACAAAAAAACATTGAATAGCATCAAGAACAGTGAGCTTTGTGGTGTTTTAACTTACCCTAGATCCATGCTCTGCTTCTCAGTTCAGTGGTAGCCTTGAGGATAACATTCCATATTCCCAGAACTGGGGCATGAAAGAGAAGAATGAAACTCATTCACAACTGTCCTTAGTTGATACGTCTGGTGATTTCCTAGAAAACCCACTGAAAAGGCTTGTCTTTATTTCACTGAACTGAAACTCACCTTTTGTTAAATGTCCCTATCTAGGGACATCTGTTCAAAATGCTTAGAAGAACATGTTTTAGTCACTGTTTCTGTGGCAATGGTTAATTGTTGAGACAGATAATAAACTAGTCAGGAAGTTTGGATGGAAAGACTAGAGAATGGGATATTTTGGGGAGTAAGGGTTCTGAAAAGCTTTGACGTATTCCTTGGAAACTAGAAGGACATACACGTGCTCAGGATCATGCACATACTTAGGAAAGACCTAAAAGCCTTTAAATTCTCACATTCTCACAACCGGCTGACCTTGAGACTCTGCACAAGCAGAAAGGGAAGACCAAGGTAGAGTTATAAACTCTTGGCCAGATTTTAAAGATGAGCTCTAATACATACAGAACCTCTCTTCAACCCTCATACAGAACTGGGAGATTTTTTTTGGTTTAAAGCATTTGAGGAAGACTCAGTTCAATCAATGGATAAGCTAACAGAATAGGGACTTTGGTAACCACAATTTGAGAAAGAATACACACTTAGTAATATTAATTCAGAGGATTCATTAAACAAACAAGTAAACAACAAATACAGTAATCAGCAACAACAAACTATGCTGAGGAGGGAAAATGATTTATCGGAGACACAATATAAGACTCAAAATATCCAAAATTTGACAAAAAATTATCTGCCTCAAAAAATTACAAAGAATCAAGTGTTGTGGCCCTTACATAGCAAGAACAGTGATCAAATCAATTTGAGGAACCACAAACATTAGATTTACAGGACAAAGACTTTAAATCAGTTATTTTTAGTATGTTCAAAGAGCTAAAAAAAAAAAAAACCTTGTCAAAACTACTAATAGAGTGCATTAAAAAGCTGTCCCCTTAAATACAGAATGTTGAGAGCAGAATTACAAAGAAAAATCAAACAGAAATAAAAAGCTGGAAAATGTGAATAAAACGAAAAATCCATTAGTCAAAATCAAAGTGATGAAAGCCAAAACAAGGAGGGAATCTTGAAAGCAACAAGAAAGAAATGGTTCCCCATATACTAAGGGACCTTAGTGTGGTAAGATCTGATTTCATTAAATTACATCCGATTTCTAATGAGAAATCATGAAGGCCAGAAGTCAATGGGATGACATATTCAAACTTCTCAAAGAAAAAAAAAATCTGCAAAACATACATTTGTAAAAAGTATCTTTCAGAAATGATGAAGGAATTAGACATTCTGAGATTAAAAACAAACAAAAAAACTGATACTTTTGTTGTCAGGCTTGCCTATGCCATAAAAAATGCTAAGTAACTAGGTAGTAACTTGAAACCACATGAAAAAATAAGAAACACTAGCAAAGGGAACTACATAGCCTGATACAATTTTTTATGAAATATTAAATTTTATTGCTGAATATATGATGATCAATTACAGAAAAATTAAGTGTGTATGAATTATGATCATACATTTTGTTTCTAGATTTCTCTTATAAGATCATATATGCTTAAAACACTAATTTGAAAGGTAACAATAAACGATAAAAATTCTCTTCACTGTAAAAAATGTTCTTTTTTTATTCTGTACTTAATTCTGGATCAAACTAGAGAAGGATATGGAGATTTTATTTGTACAAATAGACATATTAAACAATTATTTATTTTAGTCTGATATTCAAATGTATTGTGTCCTTTTATCTGGTAATCCCACAACTTCTTTGAATGATTAGTCTACAGCTAACAAAGTTCTTCTTTTCTCCATTATGTTAATCAGACTGAGTAGAAAATTCATAGAAGGATCCCATCTCCCAGTCATACCCTTGTAATATGAGAGAGAAAAATAGTGATTTGAATAAAACTTGAGTCTCGCTGTTGTCATTCCTTACTTTTAAGCCAAAGCAGCAGTGAAAACTTCTTAAAATTTTCTTTAGTCCACATGGTTTTCCAAAGAGTTATTTTTCTTTTAAATCTAAGCATTCTGTCAGTGTCAAAAACATTCTCCAGAGTCTTACATGTCAGGTAATTTGTGTGATCATAGGTAGTCTGTTTAGCAGGTAGTTTCTCCAATAATTTTTCATCTTCAAATATTCAGCTGAACCTGGGCTAAAATTACTTACTTGTAAGTACTCCTAGAATTCACCTTTCAGCTCAAAATCCCATGGAAAACATTTCAGCTAAGCTTCCAGATGCCCATATGTAGATCTCTTTTTGTTGTTGTTGATGTTCAGGTTTACACACAGTTTTTTTTTTTTTTTTTAAGCAAACAAGAAATATTCTTGTGTTTTATTTAATGAAATTATCCATAACATCATCTAGAATTTAATCTATAATACATATATATAGATATATATATCTCCAATAATTTTGACATCATTTCTCTATGAAAAAAATAGCTTGTTTTAATGTAGAAACTTTCTTTTTTCCTCCCCCCCCTTTCCCTCCCTCTCTCCTTCCCTCCCTGTTTCTTTCTTTTCCTTCCTTCCCTCCTTCCTTCCTCCCTCCCTTTCTTTCTGTTTCTTTTCCTTTTTCTTTCTCTTTTTCTTTCTTGCTGTCTTCTCTCCCTCCTTCCCTCTTTTCTTTCTTTCTCTCTCTCTCTCTCTCTCTTTCTCTCTCTTTCTTTCTTTCTTTCTTCCTTCCTTCCTTTCTTCCTTTCTCTTTCACTCCTCTCTGTCTCTCTTTTATAGCAAAGCCTCTCATTGGGTCAACCACAACATCTTACAGATTCTGATACATTTTCTTCATGATAAACTTTTGGTTTCCTGATATAAAGAAGAAAACTTTAAATAAATCTCACTGTTAGTTTTGGATAACCTGCTGCTCTAGAAAAAGTTTTCTAAATTTCCCAATATTTATAAATCATACAAATGCTACATTGACTCATCAACCTAAATAAAGGAGCTATTGTTTACTTTATTACTCAAAACCTCTTCAGCATAATGAGACATGTTATTGACACAAGGATTTATCATGCTGTTTGAGAGCAGAAACTTTTCATCTTGTCCTAGACTTTTGCTCACTATAATTTTATATTCCTTTATTGTCAGATTCTCGGTAACTGTGTGATTTATCTTTTTCTGTGTAATAAGTTCTGCCAACAAATGTGTTTCCTGAGCTGTTTCACTGAATGGGATATTCTTTAAACAATGAAGATACAATTTTTGAGATGGCAAAAATAAAGAATTTTATTTAAAAATTATCAGTAATATTTGCTTGCCAAATGACTGTGATTTTTACATAAGTATGTTTTCAATTTTGCAAAATAGAAAAGGATAACTTAGATTATCAGTATGCATAAAATTCACTGATCATTAGCTTTCACTGTAAAGTTATATTTCTATATGTATTCTTTTTTGCTCTACAGAATAATCCAGAAGACTGTAATCCTTCATCACTAATCTCATCAAATTATCTGGAAGCTTAGGTTTAGAATCTTCCCCTTTTAAAGTCTACCTTATCCTTAAAAACTGCAACATTGGACTGTCAGATGTCTTTGTAAAACACAAAGAAATAATAATCAAATATAAAACAACAGCATTAGTATTATATAAAACTGAGTAAATCACATACATATGACAGTTTTAGCCTATAATACACGTCTAACCTATAAAATCCATGCTTTTCAACATTTATTATAGCAAAGCACTGATTTTCTAGGACCACAGCAGATTTTGTTTGCTTTTGTAATCAGTTGGTGGTAAATAAGAGAGGTCAGGGAAGTAAATCCGGAGGTAGAGAATAATACCATCAACTGAATTATTCTCCCCTCTGTTCAAGACAGAGCATAACAAAAATCAACTAATGTCTCTTTCTCTGGCCACACCCCAAGAAATGACCCAATAAATGAACATGGTCCCTACTTACTATATATGGCCAAAGGACACTGAAAGACTTCCATCAAAATTGCTAACAAGCTTGCTTAGTCAAGTTCCATTTGGGCTAGCTCTAGCATTTTGCAGTATGTAAAACTCAAACAATCTTTATTTTTCGGTCATTATCTCTCATAAAATCTCTACATAAAACTCGTGAGTTGCACAATGTCCCCAGTGAGAAATCCTACTTAAATAAAGTTTAAAAAAGGGCTGAATATATTAAAGTGAGCAGAAATCTTTCCATTATTCTGACCTATCTTTGCAGGTGTAGCCCATATCCTAATGTAGGAAGGGGAGGTCAGGCTCATTGAATATCTGAACCTGAATAGATTTCTCTAGGTCATGCCATTCACATAGCAATTGCTCATTGACCCTGAGTTTATAAAGTTTGTAGCTAAGCCCTTCAATTCTAGATTTCTCAAGGAATCTATTTATAAAATTCTATCCCATTCCTCTGGGCATCAATTTTATTTCTTTCAAAGATATAACTCCTAATAACATAAAAACTTAGTTATCTCGGTTATCTAAGGTCTAATAATTAATAACAACAACCTCTCTGCCCCTGTATACAACTATAGCTACTTTCCTAAGTTTTCTACTAGAAAAAAATCAAACAAAGCAAAGAAATACTTTATACTTTGTGAATATACTTGCTCAAGATCAGTTTTCAAATTCCAGTACTATCTGGCTTACATCCTGATTGCATCACTGACATTATTTCTTCAGGTCACTAATTATTTCCTTATTGTACAAAACAATCAACACTTCTCTACCCTCATCTTAATAAATTCCAATAATGCTAGAAATGATAGGCTATTTATTTTAAGCTAATTTTCTTGCTAATGCTAATTTATTCTATTTAGGGGTTATTCTTTAGCTCTCTTCTCTTCATGTCTCATTGTCCTCTCTCTTCCTAGAAATCTCTCCTTATCATGACCTGAATAGTATGTCAAAAGTCAGATATTTAAATGATGTGCTGGATTTTCTATAGCCAGCTCAACAATCCTATCATTCTTTTATTTGGCTTCAAATGCTAGATCCCAGAATCATTTTCTATGTCTGATTTTGGGTTAGAGTTAGCCAGTGACAGAGCCTCCTGCAAGTTTTAGTTTGTGGAAGTTAAGTAGAGGCCATTGGTACTTCGAAGGTGGCTGGAGCCCTCCTGTGCACTAGCAGGCTCACATGAACCATGAGATTGCCAAGGTAGACTGCTACAATCTCAGAAATTTTTGGTAACTGCAGAACCTTCTAGAAAGACCTTAGAAATACTCTCTTCATTACTTCAAGCTGAGATCTTTAGTGTCAAGTCCTCTGACCATGAGAAGCAATTTTAAAATACAATGAGGATGGTTAGCATATTGGAGCCAAAGCCATATTCTCTGCAAGAGTAACCCCCCTCCTTTGTAAAGTCATTCTAGTTCACCCTGAATTTCTGCTTTTCCATCACATCTCATTATGTATATTTCTACAAGTTTTATTGTTTCTAACTCTAAAATTGATCTTTCATCAGTCCAATTGCCTCCATCTTTACTCCAACTTAGCTGAAAATAACTCTAGCTAGACTAAATTCTTCCTCATTTCATCCTCCCAGTTCTTAACCATATAAATAATGTTCTTCATAATTATACTACTTCTATACATTTATTAGTTTCTCTATTTCATCAGTAGTTTTACATAAAAACATGTATTATTATTGATTACATTGCATTTAATACCTTTCAGTGTAAGTAAATTTTCCATTCATTTCAACTCCTTCATCATGATATTTCTCTTAAAAGAAGTCATCTGCCTTAATTGTCTCCAAATTTACCTTATAGTCTCTTCTCTGATTTCCAAGCAAGTGTTCTTTCTCATAATTCCAGTGAAAATTCTCATACTAAACTCACTAATGCTCATGATTTATTTTCAATTTTAACTCATCCTTCAGTAACCTTAGTATGATTGAATTTCCATCTTCATCATTTCTTTTTATTCCATTTTCTCCCCAGAATAGCTTATTTTTCTCATGAATTAATATACCAGTTGTATACATATTAACTCCAGAATCTCTCTTTTTACCATAGATATTAACTACAGTACCTGACTCATAAGCCCAAGTGAAATCTCCATTTGGGTGTTTAAAAGGCATCTCAAACAACATTATATAAACAGAGCCATGGATTTTTATGCTAAATCTGCTTCTACTCAATTCTTCCTCATATCATTAAATGTTAGATTCATCCATCCAGCTACCAAGACTTGGAAACCATCCTTGTCATTTTCCTAAATAAATCATATCAGGTTAACCTGAATGATCTATTGACCCTACCATTTAAACATATCCCAAAATATAGACCCTCTCAGTACTGCCATTCTACAACCTTATTCCAAGCTCCTCTATTTACCAGGGCTATTTTATCCAGCTTCTAAAATATATACCCACCCCCAATCTCTCTTACAGTCTGATCTTTATCCATATCTATAAATCAGCCTGAAAATTATAGGCATAAAATTATACCGTATCATTCCTCTAACTAAAACTTTCTAATGCTTTTCCATTTCTGTGATATCAACTGAATAAAATAATTATATGAAGACTAGAGGAGAAAGCACTCTTTCAATGTCCCTTTCTTAAATGTGACAGTCATGTATTTTACGTGTCACTACTATCACTTCAATTATAACTATACAAGGATATAGGAAATATAGCTGACAATGAAGTCAATCAGCTTAGTCTGATATTGTGGTGATAAGAATAATGTTAGGCACAAGTACATGTAAAAGATATCTGTCAAGACTATCAAGTCTATAGGTCAAGCAACATGACCAGCAATTTAGCAGGGGAATGGCTTTGTGTCAAAGAGATTTCTAGCATTTCATGTGCTTCGATAAACAATGGGAAATACGTACAAAACTGCCCTTCTATAAATATTTTCAACCTGTAACAAGACAAATTATACTTCCACTTTTCTAGGAATACTCTGGTAAAATGGAAATATCCAAAACACTGTAATATTTTTAGTCACACTAACTTAACAAGGCCATGATGACAGAAAAGAAAAAAAAAATCAAGAACAAAGTAATGGGTTTGAAAAGGGTTGGTAACGCCTTTGACTGTGGCATTGCTGGAAGCAAAACTATGGGACAATACAAGTGGTCTCAGTATCTTTGAGAAAAATACAGGAAATGAGGAAGTAGGTGTATAAGGCCACCAAAATGAGCTTTGTAACTTCTCAAATCTGTAAAGAACCTACCTTGTCTGTCATTTTTTTTTTTTTTTTTGGTAATTAAATTCACTTTCTGTGTTCCTACTTGACATTGCTAAATCTGCTATTCCTTTTTAGGACTGATTTTTCTCAGAAGAGAATTGGAGATCCAACTATTTTAACTCAAGATACATGACATAACTTAAATTTTAGGACTCAAGCCAAGTTTGCAGGGGTACAATCCCATTAGAAAGTGTGTGTGTAGTCCAGTCCCGCCTCCACTGTGCATGGCTGAGGCTCTTACCACCTATGTCCCAATTCTGCCCTTTGGCCGGCAAACTATGAAAACATTAAAACAAGTCTATTTCTATTTCTATTATTTTTGTATCCTGAAAATGCATGCTTCAAGAATATTCTTTAGTTTTGTCTTGCTCATGCCTTGCAATCCCAACTCATATTCCAATCTACATTCAAGCTGCAAATCAAGTCACATGCCAACAGAAATTGAGTACCTACTACGTTTCTATAGTGACAGAGATCCCTTACTTTTTCTTGCTCTTTCACCCAAGGAGTTTTGTAGCAAACAGAAGGTTGGCTCTGACACCAAATTCAGAGTAAGCTCTTATTTAAATGACCAGATTTCCTCATTTCACCTTTCAAAATGCATGCCTTATTCTATGTCTCAGTTTTCATGCATGTTTAAAGCTATCATGGAAAAATGACCCTGTTATAGTTTTTATGGTATTGTAACTCTCTAGTCTCAAACATTTTTAAAAATTATCCTATTAAAATAAAAAATGAAAAGTCATTTTATCTGATGCTATAGGGACAGGATTAGAATAAATTTTTGCATTGTTTTATAAACAGTAAAATGTTCTTTAAGGTTTTACCACTGCTACACATATGCTATATGATCAATGTAAAGCAAATAAATTAATCACTAATTGCAATAACATTAAGAAAAAGTTTTATGTGTGTATATACATATGAATTTACATATAGATGTACATATATACACACACACACATACATGTGTGGTTATGTCTATCTATATCTATATAATCAATTCATAAATCATTATATATCTACATCTATTGATGACTTATCATTCTTGAGTTAGTATAAGGGTGACAAAACACAAACACACCACACACATACACACCCCAAAACAAAAATTAAGCCATGTCTGTTATACAGCACAAATAGAACTGGAAGATTAATTTTAAGGTATCAATTTTCCATGGCTAATTTCTAGGTTTCAATATGATACTCCAATTGAAGCATATGTGAATATCTATAGATTTAAAAACAGGTGAAGGACAGAGGAAACAGTTCTATAAATGTAAATAATTATTTGGTTTTTCTTTGAGGGAAGTAAGTATGGTTTTCTAAGGTATAAATGTCCTAGTTTGAAAAATAAAGAGAAAAAAGTAACCATTTTCTAATTTAGAAAGTGCTACCTTCTGTTTACATAATCATAAAACTATCAGTATTATGTCTTTTTTCTGAACTATGTTATATCTGTGGATGTTAACATCACAGGGTACTACATAATTTCTAGTGATCTGTAAACCCTATTTCTCTCTCTTTTTTTCAATAGAAAAGTCCATTAAATTCAGTGAATCATATGTCCTCATATAGGTTCAATTTCTACTGCCTGTAGATTTTAGAACAAGTCTTCATTATCCATGATACAAAGCAGAAATATAAGCCGAGTATTCCTTGAGCAAATTACAGCACTGAGATGTGTTTCTGTAACAATTTCTTTGTGTTTTTGAAAAGAACTAATATATTAGCATATTGATGAAAATTTTTGGATTAATACATTGCAGTTTCTAAGTAAATTTCACATTTTCTAGCTAGTGGATAGAGTCTAACACATTGAGAAAATATTAAATTCAGATTTTAATGATCTATGTTGTAATATACATGCTGCCTAGGCTCTAAAAACATCTTTGTTTTCTAATTAAATTACTGGCATTTGATTGTCAGTCAAAACCTTACTCAATTTAGCAAAATGTTTCCTTCCTTTAATCATAGTCTTTGATTAATATTTGGTATCTACATATCCTATATACAGAAACCTATTCTTATTTACAAATTAAAAAAATAAATGATATAAATCATTAAAGATAAATAGTAAATATTCTCCTACACTTGAGAAATCTCCATGCTAATGTAAGGGGCAAATCAGGATGCAAGTAATTTTAGCAACATGCAAGTGCTATAGAATGTTCAAAGAGGTAAGGGAGCATGAAGAGAAAAGTCCAAACTTTTTAAAGGCTTGAGAAAATTATAGTGATGAATGAATGGCTTCCCAGGCAGCATCAGTTCTTCCTCTTTTTTTATTCCTAGCATACCCAGATCACCTTTAGCAGTTATCGATTAATTGGTACACAGCATTGGTGAATTTTATGTGGTATTGTTTCACGTGGTTGGTGCTGATTTTTCCAATCAGAATTTTTGGCTAATCACTGATTAAGATTTTACCTCAAGAATACTGGACTTGAAAGTCAAATATAGGCAACCACATATATATTTTATGTGCATATATATATGATATAAATATTTGTGTTATGTTATATAACATAAATAATTATAATCTAACTGTTGTATCTGGGGTGTTCTTATCATCCCTCTTTGCCTAGATATTTATTTTTTTCTTCATGACTAACCCCATCCATCACTTAATTATGGATGCTCTCTTGTCCTGCCCATGTCAACTATACCTCAAAATAATGCAGTCTCTTTCAACACCATTTGCCTTTTTTTTCTTTGCATTTGTCACGAATGCAATTTTACATAAACTTGTGCTTATCTGACAGTCACTCGCGCACCAAGATTACCACCTCTCAGTCCAGGAATGATTTTTTTATAAGAGTTTTACTGTATCACAGTAATGCAACACAGAACTATATAATAGGTGATATGTGATATGTAAATAAATATGGTCAGTACATTTAATTTCCTATAGGTAGTGCATATATGTTATTCTGTTGCTTTCATCTTTCCAGCTTCTAAATTTACACTGTGCAGGTAACAGTGTTCTTGAATCTTTTCTCAGTTTTGTAAAGATTGGGCCACTAACTACAAATATTTCTTTTTCAAACTAAGGCTACCATCTGTAGTATTCCAGATTATTCACTCATATTTTCTAATGAGAGAAGAACTTTGATTTTTCTGAGGAATGATCTTCATTATGCAAGAATATATGCATAAGTAGAACAGATTTTGAAACTTGCATATTTTGTAAATGTAGTTGCTCATTTGAAAATCCTAATGTGTCCATACAAAGCAATTTCTCCATATTGGCTCTCCAAGGGAGAATAAAATGATAGAAATATGGAACCACAGCATACAAACCCTGATTATATTAAGCTAGTCTCTTTCACTATTGAAGTGACAGGGTTATTTTTATCTGAAGAATTTCTGTATATTATGAAGAAACATTTGAGAAGGCCTAAAATGTATTCTAAAATATTTTCTAAACCTGATGGTGATAGTTATAGTGAAACAAATCCATTTTTATCACTTTGAAAATATAACTAAGTAATTGAACGCAAAAAAAGACCATGTTTTGGAGATTGATTGATAAATTCTTTTAAAAAATAATGGATTAACTTTTCATCATAATTCAATTTTAGGAAATAATTCTAAATATGCAATATTTTACAGAAAACATTTACTATATTTTATCCTTTCTGATCACATGCATGTGAGTTTGGATTGTGTTTGCTCATAACAATAATTGCAGAGCACCTCATATAAAGCAGTGACAGCACTGCTACTTGATGATGAGTACTTCTCTTTCTTGAGTTGTAGTTGGGCATGGGGTCATCATGCTGTAAGTTTAACTTCCCAGGTTCCTGTGCAATTTAAGTTCTACTCAAATAAGATATTAGATATAAGATTTTGAAATGTTGTGTGCCACTCCAAGGCACATGTACTTAAAGACATATGGAGGCATTCCCATTGTGGCTCAGTAGTACTAAAACTGACTAATATCCATGAGGATGCAGGTTCGATCCCTGGCCTCACTCAGTAGCTTAAGCAGCCGGTGTTGCTGTGAGCTGTAGTGTAGTTCATTGACGTGGCTCAGGTCTGGCACTGCTGTGGTGTAGGCTGGCAGCTGCAGCTCCAATTTGACCCCTAACCTGGGAATTTCAATATACGGCGGGTGTGGCCCTAAAAGGACAAAAAAAAGACATACAAATGTCCTCCTTTTCTGTTAATATCTCACTGCATGAGGGACAAATGCAGCAGGTATAGTGGAGCCAAAGATAGAAAGTCAACTGCACGGTCAGCCCTTTACCTGTACTTTCAGACTGTATAGTATTTTCAGGCTGTTCTATGAGAGAAACTTCTCTCTTTTTAAGTCATTATATTCTGGTGCCCTATTTTCTAACAACACAGTTTAGTCAGGACTCTAATAAAACAAAAACCCTCATACTATTTCTAACTTAGCATAAAGGTGATAATCAGAATGCATTTATTTTTGTATTATAAATACTGGCACTGAATGGTTTTTAAAAAATAAGTTAATTTTATTATCACACATTTTAAAATATAATTTTATAATTTAAAATTTAGTAACAGCTTTCATTATGCTTATGTTTTATAGTTCCCTCATTTTACACCAAGACATGTTGCTTTCTCCTTCATAAGAGTGACGTAAATCTTCATACTTATATTTTCTTGGAATAAAAAGTGGGTCAACCTACATAACAACATTGAATTATATATGTGTGTATATGTATATATATATATACACACATATACATATGATACATGGATATGGCAAAAATCATGAAGATAGCATGCAAATGACACTGCAAAAAGCACTTTTAAAATCTTAATGATTCCTAATAAGAAATAGTTTGAAAGAGTATGATCTACATTCTCCACCAAGGCTATGTGACTGTGTATAATTTACTTAGTCTCCATCTCTCAGTTTAATTCTGTGGGTAATATTCACAGATTATTATGCTATGAGTAAACATAATAATTGCTCCAATTCAGTAAGAGTGTAATTTGGATAAAATTAGATTCGTTTTGAAAGTTCAAAAAATAGTTACTAAGTGGTGAGTATTCATATGGCATGGTGTAGAATGATGTGTTCTGACTTCTAAAATTTCCCATAAATTCAGATTCTATCACTTACGTAACCAAGCGACCTCTGACAAGAATATGTCCGATGACACAAAGCTCTACAACTATAATAAAATCTTTCATTTGTACATCACTTATCACTCATTAATCTCTATAAACACAGTCCCTTACAATTACGTTTGCTCAGGAAATCAAGGACGACTTCAATGACTTTGGAAAAAAATCTATAAACTACATAATCATGACCTGATGTTTAATACTCCTAAAGAGCATACAATTGTAGAGAAAAATATAAACTGTCCACCCAACTTAGTTAAGAAATATAAAAAAGAGAAATTCAATAGAAATTACAAAACCAGTTTTAGTAGGCAATCAAGATCATTCTGAAGTTTCATGCTGGCATTTGAACGTAAGTGTTAATGCAATGAGAATCAAACTGCTAAAGCAGGTTTTTATTAATTTGGTGCACTAGAGTAAAAAAAAATCCTACAGCAGTTCTTAGGAACTGGTAGATAATTAGCTGAATTTAATTGTTAGTTTAGACACTGTTGGTCTGTGGAAGAGATACTCTTCTTATAGGTTCCTTACTATTTTTTCTTTGATGAATTAGATTATATGACTTTATGAGCACATAACTTTTGTTTTAACATTTCAGACAAAGTCAATAAAGTTCTGATTTGCAGCCCTTCTGAGCAGCCATCATTTAAACTTAGGATATGGCAGCATCAGCTATTTGATGGATACTTGCTTGGACAGGTATTGGTTAAGTCAGGCATCACTGCACATCATAATGCAATTTTACCTTCAATAAAAAGTTAATATTTTTACATTTCTAAATTTCTTTATTTCATTTGCTGAGTTTCCCAATTCTGCCTACTGTTTTATTTAACAACTTAATAAAACTTGTGAGGTTTTTTCCTTTGGATAGGCTTTAGGGAATAATTTTTCTCTGTTCCAATTCCAAAGGAAGAATTTTATGATCCAATAAGAATTATTGCTAACCTGCATTCATTCTTCAGGGAAAGAGCATACAGCCTGGTTTAATATAGAATTTAATTATTGCTCGCATTAATATGTGATGACCACTAAGAGAATAAATCATTGCAGGGGAAAAAGAAAAAAGAAAAAACAGAAACACTTTGTTTACCTTAAAGCAATATGTATGCTGAAAGCGGCTACCCAGCTGAAGTTACTATACATATATAGTTTTCTTTTTTAATTCTCTTTGGGTAATGCTAATTTTTTTTTCAATTATCCTCTTTTGCTCTAGTTATCTTATTATTTCTTAGACCGCTTTCTCCATTCCTTTTTTTACACCTTTAACACATGCCTTTGAGAATTCAAACTCTAGTTTCATAGAGCATTTAGGTCACTATTCTAAGTTATACTGAATTTAATCATGGGGTCACTTGAACCAAGTAGCTTTGCTATTTCTAATCTACTAACAACGCATTTTCTCTGAGATTGGATAGGACCAGTCCTATTAGGATTTCTGACACAGAAGGTCAATAATTCTTTATTTCATCCATAATTTTACATTTTATTGTCCTACATTTCAGAAATTTCAGTTTTTGTGGAAAAAACGAAACAGCCTACCACTAAACTAGATTTTCCATTTTTTGTCTTCTTTATGTTATCATGGGACTTACTATTTTTTCTCCTCAATTTTAAGTTTGCTGCATGGTAACCTTTTATTTTTTATCTTGAAAGTTTATGTACATACTATTGCACATACATAATGCACATTCATTTCCAAATAGTTGTATTTATTCGAAAAATCTAATTTAATTAAGTTGAATTAGGTTTTAATAAAAAGTAATATTATAAATAATTTACCTAATATGCTTTTCTGTCTTTTTGATGTTTTAAAACTAGTAAGCTATACTATTTAATATGATATCTTGAAAATATAAGTAAATATAAGTAAATAAATAAATATGAGTAAACTCAAAGCAAATTAATGGATTATAATTTATTTATTTATTTATTTATTTAATTTATTTTTCTTTTTAGGGTTGCATCTGCAGTATGTGGAAGTTCCTAGGCTAGGGATCGAATCGAGCTGCAGCTGCTGGCCTATGCCACAGCCACAGCAATGGGGAATCTGAGCCACATCTGTGACCTACACTGTAGCTGCGGCAACACAGGATCCTCAACCCACTGAGCGAGGCCAGTGACTGAACCCACATCCTCATGGATAATAGTCAGGTTCTTAACCCACTAAGCCACAACAGGAACTCCACAAATTATTTTTTAAAGTTACATATTGGATTATTGAAAGCATCCAATTTCTAAAACGTACCTTGAAAAAAGCAGTAGTGTGTCATACTTTTAACTGGGAAAAGAGCTTTTAGAGTAAAAGCTATGAAGGCAAAGCCTCATGTTTTACCAGGCCGAAATACTATTTTCTGTGACATTGGGAAAATTTTTAGACTTATTTAATAATATACACAGAGCATTTTATAGTTTACAAATTCTCAAATATTGCACTAGTTCTTCACAAAACACTAGTTAAGAAAGAACTAATTGAGATTTAGGATGTTAAATGATATATACAAGCATTATAAAATATTTTATTAGCGAAGTATTCAATACGACTCAGATCTGTCTTCTTAACCCAAGTATTTTCGATTTATAGAATGTTTCCTCATTCAAATCAGGCCAGAGACGCTGTTTCTAAACATATGAAAATTGTATGCTATTAACGAAAACACACAACTATCTCATAGTATTCTTATGTGATAAATATGAAAGAATAAATGTAAACTGATTTTAAAATTACTGAACACTACATATCTTTTCAGGTTTTATTTTTTTAATATTGCGGTCAATTTTTTTAAAGCAAATTGTCAAAAATACACCAATTAAAGACAGATATTGTCAAGGCAGATTACACAATATGGCCCAACCACATGCTATCCACAAGCAATTTCCTTCAGATATAATGGTATAGACAAGTTGAAAGTAAATGGATGGAAAAAAATACATAAACATTTATCAAAGGAAAATAAGAGTGGCTATATTAACATTACATAAGGTAGAAACAAAGCAAATAAAATACCAGAGGGAGAGAAATGGATAATATATAATGAGAGAAGGGTAAAAGCATGAAAAAAGACATGGAAATCCTAAAAAAATATACCCCAGACAACAGAGCTTCAAAATATGTGAAGCAAATATGACTGCACTAAGAGAAGAAATGGATGAATATATAAATTATAATTGTATACATCCACACCCCTCTCAGAACAATTGATAGAACAGCTAGACGAAAAATCAAGATGGACGTGTAAGAACTCAACACCACCATCAAAAAATAGAATCCAATTTATATGTAGGAAATAATTAATGTGTATAATATTAAAATGAATAGGAGAACACACTCATTCATTTGCCTATGAAACATGTAGTAAGACAGACCCTATTCTGGACAACAGGAAAAAAAATCTCAACAAATGTAAAAAACAAAATGAAATAAAATCATGCAGAATGTGTTGTCCAACAACCATGGAGACAAAGGAATCCACTGTTATAGACAACACAGGAATATCTAGACACATGGGCTCTAAATAACACACATCTGGTTGACCTCTGGGTCAAAGAGAAAGTGTCAGGAATATCAAATAATCCACTGAACAGAATAAAAATGAAAATATAACAAAACATTTGTGGAATACCACTTAAATGATGACAGGACAATGTCTAGTATTAAATGTCTACATTAGAGAAAAATCAAATAATTGAATCAATAATTGAAGCTCATACCTCAAAGGGGGGAACCTAGCAAAAGAGGAGCAAAATAAATCCAAATCAAGCAGAAGGAAGTAAAAAATAAAGAGAAGAATCACTGAAATTGAAAACAAATACAATAGATAAAATCAATAACACAAAGAGTTATATTCTTTAAAGGTAATAAAACTGAGAAACCTCTAGTTGTATCACCTTAGTTATAATTTCTGATTCTACTTATCTGTTCCTGTGGGTTCAAGACATCATCAAATATATCTTTACTCCAATTGCTCACTCCAAGTGAGCTTATTGTCTAATGTGAGCTTATTGTCAAATATATTACTTTTCTTTATGTTATAGGACCAACAATGTAATTATACATATATGTTAACATTTTCTGTTTAAATAAGCTAAGAAAAAGATAACCAAAAATGAATTTATACTCTTTATAATTATATAATTCCATTTTAAATAGTCTTTGATTTTTATGTAGATTTGAACTCCACCTGGGTATAATTGCTAATGACTTAGAGAACTTCCTTTAGTGCTTTTTTACGGCAGGAATGACAGCACCAAATTTGCACAGTTTTTGTTTATCTGTGAATGTATTTATTTTGTATCCATTTTTGAAAAGTATTTTGCTGTATATAAGATTTTTGGTTGACATTTGTTCTCTCTTTCAGTACTTTAACTCTTTCATCCCCACTGCCTTCTGGCCTCTACTGTTTATGATGAGAAGTCAGGTTTTAATCTTAATGGGCTTCTCTCACACAGGATAACTTATCATAGGATAAGTTATTTTCCTCTTGCTATTTTCATAATTTTTTTTAGCTTTGAGCAATTTTACTATCATATGTCTAAATGTGAATCCTTTTGCATTTATCCTTCTTGGAGTTAACAGAGTTTACTGGATGTACAAGTTAATTTTTTTTCATCAGCCATTATTTCTTCCAATATCTGTTTTTGATTTTTTTTTTCTTATTCTTCTCTCCTTTTGGTACTCCCATTATGTGTATATTGGTGCGCTTAAAAATGTCCCACATTTCTTTGAGACTGTTTATTTCTCCTTCATTTTATTTTCTGCTTTTCAAATTGCGCATTTTCCACTGCTCTAACTCCCAATTAACACATTCTTTCTTCTGGCAGTTCAAGTCAACTGTTAGCCTCCCTAATACATTTTTGAGTCAATTATTGTACCTTTACTCCAGAATTCCCATTTGGGTATGTTACAGTCTGAATATGTTTATAACAGCAAACTTGAAACCTTTGTTAAATCTGACATATGCTTCATCTTACTGGCAATTTCTTTTGCTTGTTTTTGTTATTGTTGTTCATTTTCTCTTGTAATGAGTCATTTTGATTTTTCTTTGTATATCTCATAATTTTCATTTCTGAAAACTGGGCATTTTAGGTAATACAGCAACTCTGGATACTGATTTCCCTTGCCATTCTCTGGCATTTGTGTTGTTTATTTAGTGATTTAGCTAGGCGATTTTACTGAAGTCTGTTTCCTCTGTAATGTGAAGACTTTGCTGTGGCTTCTTGGAGAAAGTAGTCTTGGGTGTACTATGAGATGTACAATCACACTGAGATGACAGTGCATTTCAGCAGGGTAGTTTTTCACTTTCTCTTTTTCTGATCTCTTTGGCAAACTGCCTAGTTTATTTGATATTACACAGCTGCTCCTTAGGTGCTACTAATTACTCCTGATTTCATTATTGACAACACCCTATGACATAAAAATTGCTCAGTAGTCTGATCAAATTATGTTTGGCATGAGTAGTTTTTGCGGCCAGTTTTTGAGGTTTTAACTCCAGGAGGTCTCCTCTCTGCTGTCTGTTTTCCTGATTTTCCTGTGGTGAATTCAATGGCCTAAGGTTTAGGGTGTTGCTCTTAATTAAAAGGAACTCTCATTTTAAGAGTGCTCTTAGGCTATACTTTTCACACTCTATTTCAAGTAAAGTTAGTTCTTTGGGGAGAGCTTCAGAGTTCTCTTGTTTTCTGCATGGTTTCTTGTCCAAGGCAAAGTATCAGAGCCATGAGTCTGGGTTCTAGGTCAGGAGTAGTCTCTGTTCCTCTTGGCTTTCCTCTCCTTCCTCTCTAGGTGTGGCACCTCTGCCGTGTGAATGAGCTGGGGAGATAGCATTTGAGTCGCCAGTATTCTTGGCTTGTTGTGCGTGGAGTAGAGACCTTGTCCTATGTGTAAAAAGCTAATGGAGGACAGGAGCCTCTGCCCTCTGAGTTGTACTCACCAAGATTTTAGCCACTTCAACTTTGAGTTGGAAGGGATAAAACGTGCTGGTGGCTTGCCCCTATGGAGAGACACAGTGAGGGCTGTCTTTAACTTCTTGGACATTTTCACCCTAAGTGAAACTTCTTTCCAGCTCAGCTATGGATAGGAAGTAAGGGCAGAAGAAAAAGTGGATGGTGGTTCCAATGTCAGAATCTCACTGATCTCACTTAGTTTTGGTAGATTATCCCAAAGAAATGCTTCTTCATTTGTTCTATGCCCTCAGGGCAATCTCCGGAGATTTAGGGTAGTTTTTTATTGTTGTTGTTCTATTTTCCCATGTTGCTGGTTTTACTGGGGAATGAGTTGGCTGAGCTGCTAATTCTGTCATCCTGGAAATGGAACTCAGCTTATAAAACTTTTTTTTTTTTTTTTAATTCTCCAATACATGACAAAAACAAAACTCAAAAGAGTAACAGTCTATATTAATTGCAAAATGATCGAGTGGAGAGCCATACATTTTCAAAGTCTATAAGTGTGTGCTCAATAAGAGTGTTATTGATATGGTCAGCCTTTGAAGCTCTCCCTCGATAAAACAGGATGGCTTCCTATTGTTACAGCAGCACCCAACTTATATGTTCCAAATTCTAGATTAGTCAACTCAGGCTGTCATAACTAAACATCACAGACTGGATGTCCTAAATAACAAAAATTTATTTTTTAGAAGGACACAATTCAACACATAGCACCTTCTCTTTGAGTTTCTTTTACAATTTCTTGCAAGGCATGTCTAGGAAACAAATTCTCCCAATTTTTGTTAAGTCTGAGTAAGTCTTTATCTCTTCAATTAGGGAGGATCATTTTGCAGGGTACAGAACTCTGGATGGATGATTTTCTTTTTCCCTTCACCCTTTTAACATTGCCTTCTCTCTCTTACTCCTCACAGGATTTCTGAGGAGAAATCAGAGGTAATTTTTATCTTTGTTCCTCCATTAGGTAAGATGTTTTTTCCCTCTGGCTTCTTTAAGGAATTTTTTTCTTTATCTTTGATATTCTGTACTTTGAAAATGATATGGCCAAGTGTACCTATTTTGGTATTTTTCCACTTTTTGTTGTCTGAGCTACCCTAATTAATGGTTTAGTGTCTGACATTAAATTCATTAATTAGCTCTCAGTCATTATTGCCTGAAATAATGTTATTTTAGGAATTACCCTATTGCATTTTTCCTTCTCTTTCTGGTATTTCCAATACACATATGTTACACATTTTGCAGTTGTCCCATAGTTCTTAGACATTCTGTTTTCTCTTTTTTTTCTCTCAGCTTTCTTTCATTTTCCATTTGGAAAGTTTCTATTAAGATATGCTCACCCTCAGAGATTCTTTGCTCAGCCAACTCCAGTCTACTCAGGAGCCCATCAAAGACATTGTTTTTTTTATATATATAGACCTTCTTAATTTGATATGTAGCATATCTTGCTCCTTCTTTCTTAGAATTTTCATATCTCTGCTTACACTGTCCATCTGTTCTTGCATGCTTTCTACTTCATCCATTACTGTCCTTATGTATTAATCATAATTGTTTTAAATCCCCAATCTGATAATTCCAACATTTCTGTCATTTCTGAGTTTGACTCTGATACATTGTTTCTTCAAGCTGTTTTTGTTTTTGTTTTCCTTAAAATATGCTTGTAATTTTTCTTGATAGCCAGACAGGATGTACTTGGGAGAAGGAACTATAATAAATAGGCCTTTAGTAATGGAATGGAGAAGGGGAAGCATTTTTCTCTTATAACTGGGTTGCTGTCTTTTTGTGAGCCTGTGCCTCTGACTTTGAGCCTCACAGCATCTTCATCCCTCTCCCTCCCCGTAGGTAGGACCGGATGGCCAGAGTTGGTTGGTGTTGGCTGCTTCTTACCCCAAATCAGTTAAGCTCTAACAAAACCCCAATAGTTTAGGCTGTGGTAAAATAGTTTCTTTAAATGGCAAGCCTTGTTAAAAGAACAGAATGCTCTGTTGTATTTTACGATGGCTTCTTTTTTTGCCCCCTCCCCACCCCCCCGGTAGAAACATGAGGGAATTTTTCTCTGATGCTGACTGTGAGAAACAAGTTGGACTTGTGGAGGGAAAACTCACAAAAGTATGGGAAGACTGCTATCTCTGGTCCTTCCTGAAGTGTTCAACTCTCAGAACTTAAACTTCACTGAGCCTTCAGCAATTTTATAATTTCAGTTCAGTTTTTCTAACCTGGCATTGGTTCCTGCAGAGGTTTCTGCTCCGGTAATTTGTGATTCTCTGTATTTATCTGTTTGACTTTCTGCATTGCCCTGTGAAGTCACTCCTTTGAAGGATCTAGAAGAGTCCATTGGTTTTCAAGTTTGTTCAGCCTTTTATTTATCAATAAGATAGAGTGGTGACGTTGAAGTTCCTTACTTGCCAGACTGGAAACAGGACGTCTAGATACAATGTTAATGCCAAAGGCACATTACTCTCAGCAGGAAGATAATTATTAAATAATAACTGAAAGCAAGTTTGTAGTGTTTAGTATGTGAAAAGGTTCTTCTAAGCACTTGTGGTCCCCAGCAACTCCAAGCAATGTTACAGTGTAAAAAATTGGGAAGGAATAAAAAAGAAAATCAAAATTCATTTTAATCCATAAAAAGAGAAAGCTTGTTAGTACTAAACAAACAACAAGGAAATAAAGATTCATAGCACTGGGCAAAAAATAGACTAGGTTCTCCTAGCACAGGGTTTTAATATTCTTTCCTTTACTAGTCTTTTTCTCGCAGAGAAATTTTGAATAAAATGCCTTAACTAGGTATATCTGCCAATAAAATTGACAAGATAGTTACAGAGAAGCTTTCAAATCCATTGCAAAAGCAATTTATATTCAGTTTTCACTCATGTACAGTTAAAAAATAACATTGGGATTTAGCTTCTTCCAAGTAATCTTAGAATGAATTTCACATTGATTTATTCAGTACAGTAAAAGCATGCTCTTGATTTTTTTTTCAACTGTAGTACATGCTTTGTATTATCACAGGAATGAAAAAAAAATGCATACTTCTACAGAATTCCTTTGGTGTCATATGCAAATATAAAAAAAGATCCTAATCTGGTATTATACAATTAGCCCTCTAATTTTTTTTTTTTTTTGTCTTTTTTTTGCTATTTCTTGGGCTGCTCCCGCAGCATATGGAGGTTCCCAGGCTAGGGGTTGAATCGGAGCTGTAGCCACCAGCCTATGCCAGAGCCACAGCAACGCGGGATCCGAGCCGCGTCTGCAACCTACACCACAGCTCACGGCAACGCGGGATCGTTAACCCACTGAGCAAGGGCAGGGACCGAACCCGCAACCCCATGGTTCCTAGTCGGATTCGTTAACCACTGCGCCACGACGGGAACTCCTAGCCCTCTAATTTTGATACAAACTATTAATGTTTATAAACCTCATGATCTAAGCTTAGAATAACAGGAGTCCAGGATCTCTCACTGCTATAAACAACACTTGCTTTTCTTTTTTGACTGATTCTGTTTTCTTGGTATAAAGCTTAAAACATTCCATTCATGTGTGCCTGTAGTTTCATTTGAGGCTTCCAACTCATCCAGAAGAACAGAGTCAGAGCTATGTCTAGTAAGTAAGAAGTGCTCATTCAGTCTTCATTTTCAACAGAAAATTATGTGTTGACTCATCTCAGCTAGAAGTTAACTGAACTGATAAAACATGCGGTGGGGAGGGAAGGACGACTTGAATGCAGACCACCTATTTTACACAGAAATAAATCCATATCATAGCTTATGATATGGATTGATTTATGATACATGGTAATTTATAGGGAATTTAGATAGCAAGGATGATTGAAATGCATACAAATGCATATACACAATTTAATATTACTTATTTATGTATTTATAACTTCTGTGTCTATCAGGATTCTCCAGACAAACATAACCAAATGACTATAGGTACACATATTGAGGTTTTTATTTTAAAAATATATTATTTTAGGAATTGCCTCACCTGATTGTTGGGGCTGGCAAATCTGAAATTCATAGGACAAGCCAGAAGAATGAAAATTCAAACAATGGTTGATGCCGTGTTCATGAGTTGGTAATCCATAGAGTGGGTAGGGAGGTTGAGATTTAAGCAAGAATTCTATGGTACAGTTGTTAAGGCATAATTCTTTCTCAGAGAAACCTCAGATTTGTGCTTAACAAACTGACTGAATGAGGCCTTCCTACATTACTAAGGATAATCTGTTCTACCTAAAGTAAACTGGTTGTGGACGTTAATTCCATCTACAAAGTACTACCACAGCAACATCTAGTGTTTGGCCAAAAACAACTGGGCACCATATATTAGCCACATTGACACATAAAATTTAACCACCACGACTTCAATATGTGATAACTGACATCAAAATCTGTATAAAGCAACAATTACACATTGACTATTTCTTAAGCATAATATATTTTATGTACGAGCATTTGAAAGTATATAAGACAAATAAAAACAAGATACTGAACGATCCAATAATTGGAAAATAGTGAGGTATAGGAGATAAAATTTCAATAGATTAAATGCTCAGAAAGGAGATGTAAAGAATATTTTTCAGTTGATGCTTTCTCAGACTACAAAAATGACTTTTAGTTGGTATGTCATATAACAATTTGTAAAACACATATGAATCAATCAAGAGGAGCTAATGAAAGCTTAATAGTGCAATATTACAACTGAAAGGAACCTATAAAGTGAGGGAAGATATAAATCTTTCCCATGGAGAAAGTTGGACAGCCACATGAAAATCAATGAAGTTAGAACATACCCTCATACCATACACAAAAATAAACTCAAAATGGCTTAAACACTTAAATAAGACATGACACCATAAAACTCCTTGAGAACATAGGCAAAATATTGTCTGACATAAACTGTACTAATGTTTTCTTAGATCAGTCTCCCAAGGCAATATAAATAAAAACAAAAATAAACAAATGGGACCTAATCAAACTTATAAGCTTTGCACTGCAAAGGAAATCATAAACAAAATGAATAAACAATCTAAGGACTGGGAGAAAATATTTGCAAATGATGCAACCCACAAGGAGCTAATTTCCAAAATATACCAAAAGCCCATACAGCTCAACAACAAAAAACCAAATGAGCCAGGAATTTCCCTTATAGCACAATGGTTTAAGGATCCAACATTGTCACAGCTGTGGGTTCTGGTTGCAAATGCAGCATGGGTTCAATCCCTGGCCCAGAAACTTTCACATGCTCTGGGTGCAGCTTGCAGCTGTAGGAAAAAAGAAAAAAAACTAATCAAAAAAGGCAGGAAGTTCCCACTGTGGCTCAGAGGTAACAAGCCCGACTAGTACCCATGAGGACTGGGTTTGATCCCTGGCCTTACTCAGTGGGTTAAGGATCTGGCATTGCTGTGAGCTGTGGTGTAGGTCACAGACGTGGCTGGAATCCTGTGTTGCTGTGGCTGTGGTGTAGGTTGGCAGCTGTAGCTCCAATTTGACCCCTAGTCTGGGAACTTCCACATGCCACAGATGCAGCCTTAAAAAATAATATAGGCAGAAGATCTAAATAGATATTTCTCCAAAGAAGGCACACAGATGGTCAACAGGCACATAGTAAGATGCTCAACATTGCTAATTATTAGAGAAATGCAAATAAAAACTACAATGAGGTACCATCTCACACTAGTAAGAACGGCCATCATTAAAACATCTACAAATAACAAATGCTGGAGAAGGTGTGTAGAAAAGGGAATCTTCCTATACTGTTGGGAGAAATGAAAATTGGCACAGTCACTACAGAAAACAGTATGGAGGCTCATCAAAAAGCTAAAAACAAAACTGCTATATGATCCTATAGTCCCACTCCTGGGCATATAACCAGATAAAACAACAATTCAAAAACATGCATGGAAGTATATGGAATACTACTCAGTCTTAAAAAAGAATGAAATGATGCCATTTGTAGCAACAAGGATGGACCAAGAGATTATCATACAAAGTGAAGTAAATTAAAAAGAAAAAGATAAATACCATATGATATCACTTATATGTGGAATCTAATATATGACACAAATGAAATCTTTGAAAGAGAAATAGATTGACAGATATAGAGAATAGACTTATGGTTGCCAAGCAGTGGGGGTTGGGGAGGGAAGGATTGTGAGTTTGGGGTTAGCAGACGCAATCTATTATATATAGATTAAACAAAAAGGTCCTATGATATGGCAAAGGGAAATCTATTCAATATCCTATGATAAACCATAGTAGAATAGAATATGAAAAAGAATATATATATATATCTGAATCACTTTGTGGTACAGCAGAAATTAGCACAACACTGTAAATCAACTTTTCTTTAATAAAATACACTTAAAATAATCAGCAAAACAGGATAAAAGGACCAGAAAAAACAAATCCATGAAGAAAAAAACAAATCTTTCCCATGGAGAATATGCTGAAAATCCAAATAAACAATGTACAAAATATTTAGAGTATTTTGCTTTTGAAATTAAGCATTCACCAACCTGAGTTTGCCAAAAGAAGGACTATAAAAAGGGAGAACTATTTATTAAAAAGATCAAAAATCATAAATTTTTAGTCTGAACAAATAGATGAACCAAAATAATTAGTATTAACTTTATTCCATTATATATAGTTTTATATGGTTGTAACTAACATTTCCATGCTAAATTCCCAGGTGACCTGATTTTATTTTAAAATTTTGCAAAAAGTTCTCAACCTAAACCACATTTTAAATGGAACTGTTTAGGAGAATACAACAATATTTTACACAATTAAGTGGAAAAACCACGTTCTGAAAAAGTAATAATGGTGTCAGTAGAAATAATAGATTCCACTTACTTTTCCAATTGACTCCATTTATGATAAAAACTTTAAAAACCTGACAAATTTGAGGTCCTGCTGTATGGCACAGGGAACTATGTCCAATAACTTGTAATGGCAAACATGATGGAAGATAATATGAGAAAGAGAGTGTGTATAGATGCATGACTGGGTCACTTTGCTGTATGGTAGAAATTGATAGAACTATGTAAATCAACCATAATAAAATTTTTTAAAAAACTGACAAATTTGAACTATTAAATATCTATAGCTATGAGACAATGTTTATAATTATTTTTGTTGTGGGAAAAAAACACCTCTCACTGCTTTCTCTGCTGCATCTTCATCAAACCAGCAATGCACCATTTATTTTTCTGTTTCCACTGCTGTTCATGAACAGTGAACAGTTTACACTGACACTGAGATTACTTAAGGGACAGGAAGGCATTTCAAGTGGCATTAAAACTTGATTATCTTTCAAAAGAACTTAAAAGTATGCTTTATGAATTATTTAAATGTGATTTCAGTTTTAAATTAGATGTTGTGATTATTATAATATTTTCATGAGTGACCACAAAAATCATATCAAAATAAATTAAAACTAGCTAAACAGAAACTACACTGTGTTTAGAAGCAAACCCTTGAGGTTTTGTTTTCACTATTGCTGTTGCTGTTTCTGTACTGTCAGCTTTGTACTGAGCTTCACATTAAATGAATATCACAATGAATATACTTTTTACCCTTCTCCTTGATGTCAAGATCTTAAATATGTTATTTTTCAAGATAATTAAAAATTCGCTCCTGAAGAAAGGGGATGGCTATAATAATATGTGTACTCTTAAAATCTGTCTTGATGCAACAAGATAAAACATACAATAAAGAAAAGAAAAATTGGCTATTTTATGCATTTAACTATATTTAAGTATTTTTAAACCCAGACACCTATGGTCCATTAATCGTTGATAAAGGAGGCAAGAACATAAAATGGGAAAAAGACAGTCTTTTCAGCAAGAATTGCTGGGAAACCTGGACAGCAGCATGCAAATCAATGAAATTGGAACACACCCTCACACCATGTACAAAAATAAACTCAAAATGGCTGAAAGACCTAATATAAGACAAGACACCATCAAACCCCTGGAAGAGAACATAGGCAAAACATTCTCTGACATCAACCTTACAAATGTTTTCTCAGGTCAGTCTACCAAAGCAACAGAAATAAAAGCAAAAATAAACCAATGGGACCTAATCAAACTGACAAGCTTTTGCACAACAAAAGAAACCAAAAAGAAAACAAAAAGACAACTTACAGAATGGGAGAAAACAGTTCAAATGATGCAACTGACAAGGGCTTCATCTCTAAATGTACAAGCAACAATCCAACGGAAAAATGGGCAAAAGACCTGAAGAGACATTTCTCCAAGGAAGATATACAGATGGCCAGCAAACATATGAAAAAATTCTTCACATCACTGATTTGTAGAGAAATGCAAATCAAAACTACCATGAGATACCACCTCACATCAGTCAGAATGGCCATCATTAAGAAGTCCACAAATAACAAATGCTGGAGGGGGTGTGGAGAAAAAGGAATGCTCCTGCACTGTTGGTGGGAATGTAAGCTGGTACAGCCACTGTGGAAAACAGTATGCATGTACCTTAGAAAACTATACGTAGAACTACCATATGACCCAGCAATCCCACTCTTGGGCATCTATCCAGACAAAACTTTCCTTGAAAAAGACACATGCACCTGCATGTTCATTGCAGCACTATTCACAATAGCCAAGACATGGCAACAACCCAAATACTCATCAACAGATGATTGGACTAGGAAGATATAGTATGTACATACAATGGAATATTACTCAGCCATGAAAAAGAACAAAATAATGCCATTTGCAGCAACATGGATGCAACAAGAGACTCTCATACTGAGTGAACAAAGTCAGAAAGAGAAAGACAAATACCATACGCTATCACTTATATCTGGAATCTAATATATGGCACAAGTGAACCTTTCCAGAGAAAAGAAAATCATGGGAAAATCATGGACTTGGAGAATAGACTTGGGGTTGCCAAGGGGGGTGGAGTGGGATGGATTGGGGGCTTGGGATTAATAGTTGCAGACTATTGCCTTCAGGATGGATAAGCAATGAGTTCCTGCTGTGGAGCACAGGGAACTATGTCTAGTCATTTATGACGTAGCATGATAATGTGAGAAAAAAGAATGTATATATGTATGTGTAACTGAGTCGCCATGCTGTACAGCAGAAAATTGACAGATTACTGTAAATCAGCTATAATGGAAAAAAATAAAAATCATTATATAAAAAAGAAATAAAACTAGGCAAAAAAAAATACACCCTGGTAACCATTAAAAAAAAAATTTACTACTGGCTGATTTATAATGATATACGCCTATTTGAATCTACCCTATTTTAAATATGTTGTAAATTCTATATAAATGGTTATATGCATTTATTTGATTTTAGTAGTGAAACAATGATACATATATTGATTCACACATTGACATTTTTTCCAGAAAAACTTCTGCTACTATTGATATAGCTTGACTTCTTAAAATTAACCATCATTTTCTTATATTTTCTTTCTACTTTATTTTGAAATAAAATTATTCCCATAAAATATTAAACAAGCTGGAAACTTGTTTTTAAAAATTTAACTTTTTCTTAATTAATAATAATAATATGAATATAAATAACAACCCATTTTGAGTTATTAACAACATGGCAATTCTCCATTAAAAGTGGTTAAAAGCAGAGTTCCCATCGTTACTCAGCAGAAATGAATCTGACTAGTACCCATGATGATGCGGGTTTGATCTCTGGTCTCGCTCAGTGTATTGGGGATCTGGTATTGCCGTGAGCTGTGTTATAAGTCACAGATGTGGCCTGGATTCTGCATTGCTGTGGCTGTGGTGTAGGCTGGCAGCTACAGCTCCAATTCGACCCCTAGCCTAGGAACTTCCGTATCCCATGGGTGAGGCCCAAAAAAGAAAAAAAAAAAAAAAGTGAGGAAAAGCAAAACTTCCAGTGGATCCACTGAATTTATTTATATTTCATACTTTCATACTCTATCTCAAAGTCATTCAGTGTTCAATATAGGATCAGGCAAAGATTTTCAAGTTACGGCATGTGCACTTTTGGGGGAGTACGAGAATTTCAGAGTAGAACAGTGGCACAGCATTTTGTGGGAATAATTTTCCAGGTCCTTAAATTCCACATAGATTTTTTTCCTAAAACTGATTTTCCTGTGACAGGTCCTGAGATGACCTATGGACAAAGTTCACTAGGCATCTCCTTCCATTCCTCCCATTTAGAGGCCTTCATCCCTGAGGCCCTTTCCAATTTTTTAAGGAAGACATATACCTTATCCAGAGTGTTTCTTTGGTATATGGGGTATACCAAAATGCTGTGGTGCTAAACAGAGAACAAATTAAAATATTTATAGTCATGGAGTTTCTTTTAATCTAATTATCAGGAAGGTATGTCTATCTCCCTTTCAGAGATACCACTATTAAGGGCAATAAAACAGTGTATTTATTTTGGCTGCACCCACAGCATATGGATATTCTCCAGCCAGGGACTGAACAGCTGTGAGCTGGGGATCAAACCTGCCCCTCCACAGTGACCCAAGCCACTGCAGTCAGGTTTTAACACACTGAGCCACAGTGGGAACTCCTAAACAGTGTATTTTTCCTTATAGGAATATTATATTGCGATATGTGTTGAAACTGATGACAGATTGGATTTAATGACCTCACTTCTTGTATCCCCTAAGGAGAATTCCATGACAGAGGTGAAGAGGACAGAGGTGAAACATAGAGGGTGGTGATACCTTATTAGGTGCAAGTAACAAACTCATAGTAAGGTCTGAACTTTGCCTGTCTGACTTAGAATTAGAACTCAGAAACCAGACAGTGTTCATGAAAACAGGCATTAGCATGTTTTGTTTGTTTGTTTTTCCTGAATTGAAAAATGAAGGCAGAGTTTTTGGATAGAAACTCAATCTGATGTGGTTGATTGATTTGACATCGAATTCTGGCTTTGGCAATTAGGTTATATGGTACACATTCTTTCTAAAATGGCACCAGTTAAATTATGTATGTGTGTGTGTGTGTGTGTGTGCGCGCACGTGTGTGTGTGCGCGCACGTGTGTGTGTGTGCGCACGTGCATGTGTGTGTGTACATTCTTTTTCTCATACTATCTTCTATCATGTTCTATCCCAAGAGACTGGATATAGAGTAGGACCTCATAGTTTGTCCATTCTAAATGCAATAGTTTGCATCTACCAATCTCAAACTCTTCATCCATCCCACTTCTTCCCCCTCCCCTTTGGTAACCACAAATCTCTTTTCTATGTCTGTGGATCTACTTTTGTTTTAAGATAGGTTCACTTGTGCCACATTTTAGATTCCATATACAAGTGATATCACATGGTATTTGTCTTTCTGACTTATCTCACTTAGTATGAGAATCTCTAGTTCCATTCATGTTGCTGCAAATGGCATCATTTTGTTCTTTTTTTTATGGCATCATTAACAAGTCTACAAATGACAAATGCTGGAGATGTTGTGGCGGAAAGGGACTCAAAAAAATACAGGCACCTCTATGTTCACTGCAACACTATTCACAATAGCCAAGACATGGAAACAACCTAAATGTTCAGATGAATGGATTAAGAAGATGTGGTGTGTATATATATATATATATATATGTAGCTGGCTTTCTCAGTGAGCACTTGTGCGCTCACAGCACAGAGATGTAACTCTAAGAATCTAAAGATTTTAAAACCAAAATATTTCCCTGGATATCATAGTAAATTAAAATTCAATAGTAAAAACGTCACATTCGATTCAGAAGAACTTGCTTACAAACATCATTTCTATAATACCATTTATCTTTATAATATCTGAGAGCTAAGTTAATAATTAAATGGCAGTGTATGACTGTATTCTAAAGACATCTTTTGTTCATAGATCTTCTTGGTGATAACAGTCACCACAATTGCATTTACTTTGTAAAATAAAATGCATGTAAAAAGGCTTAACTTTGTCAAAAATTTAAAGTAACCTATGAGGAAGAGGAAAAAATTAAACAGTAAAACTTCAAAACTACGTAAAAACCTTTTATAGTTTGAAAAACACTACTTATAATATTTACATGTAATATCTCATGTTATTGTTCAAATTCTGAGTCAATACTATCATTATCCTCATTTTATAAGAACTCCAGTTTTATTAGTGAGATACATCCTTTCACTCACAAAACCTGCCATCATCCTAACCTGCTTCATAATTCAAGTAGTACTTCTACTAGTTTAATTATATGTATCCCAGAATTATGTAAACACATTCACTTTACCATGTGAGAGATTGTTTTGATATATATCATTTTCCTGAAAAGTCCCATATTCTCTAAAATATGAGAGCAAATGATAAATTTGCCCTCCATATTGCAGGCCAACTAAATGAACTTGGATAGAGCGTGGAATCCTCATTAAACAAAGCCATGCTTCCATCCTCTTGGATTTGTGCGGTCCTCCCTCTCTTCCCAAATTAGGAACCTGAGCAAATGATGGGAGGCAGCAGCAATCATGGTTAAGAATGTGTAATTGTAACATCATAGGGCCTGTACATTAATCCTGCCATTTTAACATACTGGCTGTATGGCTTTGAGCATAGATTTAAGTATTCCAAGCTTCAGTCTCCTTGCTGATAATTGTAATAACATTTGTAATAGCATTGTTCTGAGAGTTAGACGAGGTAATCCATTGAAAGCAGTTAGCTTAGCAAGTGGAATATAATAAGCACAGCCAAAGTGGGAGCTATAGACTGGTTATCAGCTGAGATACTTTAGATTTATTTTCCTTCTTGATTTCAATTTTTGGGAAATTTTATTATTAATTAGCATTGTGTCTCAAATAATTAAATTATAGGTCATTCAATTTAGTTCTTATTTTTAGCAAAAAGAAAAGTTCTCTTTGGGGATGAAGCTGAAACTTTTGGCTTGTTTTGGATATTTTCTATGGTGTGACATTTATAGTCAATGATCATGATAGTCAAGAAATACCTGAAATAACAATTTTACCAAGTCATTTCTATTTTTAAATTAGTTTATAAGACAAAAAATAAAAAGGTTAGAACTGAAAATGTTTTCTTTAATCCTCTAATTAGAAACGCACATAGATCCCAGCTGCTGTTTATCAAGTCAGCCGTCACACCTGTATCTCATATTTTAAATCCTATTTTTTGTAGATTGATGTTTTCTATAAATGTAACTATCTCTCATTATAAGCTTTTCAGTTAATGTTTTGTTTTTTGAAAGCTACTTTATATGCTACATGGCTCATTTGGCAAGAGTTACATTTTGTATTCTTAGAACAATGATATACAGATACATTTATTTTTGGAGAAAAAAATAAATACATTTCACTATATAACATTTTCTTTTGTGAAATTTTACAGGATTTTTCTGTAGGAAACAGGTGTACATATATCTGTCCAACAATGAACTTGAGATATCTACTTTTTAATATGCATGCTTGATTTGTCAAAAATTTTTATTTTTTATTAACTTTTTTATTTTTATTTTTTGTCTTTTTGCCTTTTCTAGGGCCGCTCCTTCGGCATATGGAGGTTCCCAGGCTGGGTCTAATCAGAGCTGTAGCCACCTCTGTTTCTAGGCTACGCCAGAGCCACAGCAACATGGGATCCGAGTCACGTCTGCAACCTACACCACAGCTCACCGCAACGTCGGATCCTTAACCCACTGAGCAAGGCCAGGGGTTGCTGGCCTTGCAACCTCATGGTTGCTAGTCAGATTTGTTAACCACCGCGCCACGACAGGAACTCCAATTTGTCAATAAATTAATTCTACTTCAAAATTAAGTCATTGGGAATAGAGTTAAATATTTAACTTTTTAGTTAATGCTTTAGTACTTACCAATGAAAGACATAATATTCCTTTCATTGCCAATAAATTAACATATATATGAGAGATCACTATATTTCCTTCAAGTTATTTTGCAGGCATATAAACATATGCTGTTCATTTGCTAACACTATAAATCCTCTGACAGATTACCTGTATAATCACAATCTAAGTAACCTTAAAAAAATACAGTCCTTTGATAAAAGGTTATCATCTTGAAAGAAAACATGTAAATCAAAGAGTAAGTCTATTTTTTTATTTTTTTTGTTTTTATATAATGATTTTTACTTTTTTCCATTATAGCTGGTTTACAGTGTTCTGTCAGTTTTCTACTGTATGGCCTGGTGACCCAATTACACATATATGTATACATTATTTTTTCTCACATTATCATGCTATTGAGATAATTCAATATCCTGTTTCACTTATATACTTATTCTCATTTTTTAATCCACATATATAATTTTTAATTATTTTTTAAATTTATTTTTGTTATTTCCCCCAACACACTTTTTTTTCCCACTGTACAGCATGGGGACCCAGTTATACATACATGTATACATAATTTTTTCTCCCATTGTCATGCTGCGTTGTAAGTATCTAGACATAGTTCTCAGTGCTATACAGCAGGATCTCATTATTAATCCATTCCCAACAGCAATGCAAATCAAAACTACCATGAGATACCACTTCACACCAGTCAGAATGGCCATCATTAGTAAGTCCCCAAAAACAAGTACTGGAGGGGTTGTGGAGAAAAGGGAACCCTGCTGCACTGTTGGTGGGAATGCAAGCTGGTACAGCCACGATGGAGAACAGTATGGAGGTACCTTAGAAATCTATATATAGAACTACCATATGATCCAGCAATCCCACTCTTGGGCATATATTCTCATTTTTTTAAACTATAAAAATACTTAAAAGCTAATGATGTCACTTCTGCTCAAATAAATTGGATGATGAGTTAAAATTTTCAACTTATAAACAAATACCTACTTTGAGGAATTATTTATGTTCACATAAATTTTTTGGCCTTTGTTTCAATTAGCTTTGCTTTTTTTTTTTTTTTTTGGCCTAGGCTCCCTCTCTACCCAAAATCTGTCTTGCTGTCATTCATTCATCTTTTGGGGGTGTAGATTATATTAGCATAGAATTTGCTGTTTGTTCAAACTAAGTTGCCTCTAACTCTTCAAATATATATTTATACACACACACACACACACACACACACGAAATGCTCTTTGAGGGAAATTATATAAATAGCTCCTTTTCAGAATACTCTTCCCATTGAAACCTCTGGCAGAAAAGCAAGAAGAGAAAGATGGTGAGAGTGCATGGTAAAAAATTTCGTCTAAGAGGTAATTAGTCCTGAAATATAATCTTTTCTTCCATAGCCAGTTAATGTTTGGCAAATTGCTTGAATATTATAAACCTTTATTTACTTATCCTTTGGAAGGTGAATTTAAGAAAATTAGTATGGTACATTTATTAACTGGGTGATCTGGTTTAAAGCTATATTTTACATATACAAAATATTCTTAAAAATCTACTGATGTTTTATAGATAGAAAAGTTATTTTACCTAGAATAGAACATTATAAATTTCATTACTCTAGACTGCGAAAATGATAAATCCAAAAAGCATTCATTCATGACTGGATCTTCTTTAATTCAAATTTCTTTAAAAAATGAAATCCTGCTAGACTACATGACAGTCTCTAAAGTAATAGCACATTCTGTAAGAATCAGAAGTATTGAAAACTGAGATATACTCTGCTGTTCTTTTCTTTACCTCTACAGACAACCTGCTCCATGTCTCTTGCGATGCTTTTGGCTCATAATATGACAAAATTATTTCTTCTTATACTTTCTATTTATCATGAATATCCTAAGTAGATTCACTATAAAATTGATTAAACTCAGCTATTTTGAGAGGAAATGAGATAAAATAATTTAAATGATAAAATTGTTTATTATGTACATTTTAGGTGTTAAGCATTAGGTTCAACATCTCTATACACTATCAAAGTGATCACCCTCACAAATCTAGTTGCCACTCATCACCATACAATTGATCCCTTTCATTCATTTCATCTATCTCCCAACCACTTACCCTATGGTAACGATTTTTTTTTTTTTTTTTTTTTTTTTTTTGTCTTTTGCCTTTTTAGGGCCACACCATGGCATATGGAGGTTCCCAGGCTAGGAGTCAAGTTCGAGCCACAGCTGCCAGCCTATACCACAGCCACAGCTATGCAGGATCCAAGCTGTGTCTGTGGCCTACACCACAGCTCAGGGCAACGCCAGATCCTTAACCTACTGTGTGAGGCCAGGGATCAAACCCATATCCTCGTGGATACTAGTCGGGTTCGTTAACCTCTTAGCCACGAAAGGAACACTGCAACCACTAATTCGATTTCTGTATCTATGAGTTTATTTTTGTTTTGTTGTTCATTTGTTTTTTTAGATTCTACATATGAGTGAAATGATACGGTATTTGTCATTCTCTGACTTACTGCAATTAGCATAATACCTTCAAAGTTCATCCATTTTATCACAATGGAAGGATTTCATCCTTTTCCTATGTCTGAGTAGTATTCCATCACATATATGAACATCTTATCCATTCATTTATCAATGAATACTTTGGTTCTATATCTTGGCTATTGTAAATAATGTTGCATTGAACACAGGGGTGCATGTGCCTTTTTGAATTACTGTTTTACTGCTATTTGGATAAATGTCCAGAAGTGGAATAGCTGGGTCAAATGGTAGTTTTATTCTTAAATTTTTGAGGATTCTTCAAAGTGTTTTGCATAGTATCTGCACCAATTTACATTTCCAACAGTGTATAAAGGTTCCATTTTCTCCATATCCTCTCCAACAATTGTTACTTTTTATTTTTTCAGTAATAGCCAATCTAACAAAAGATATTTCATTGTAATTTTGAATTGTTTTTCCCTAATGATTAGTGATTCTGAACATCTTTTCATGTGTCTGTTGGCTGTCCGTATGTCTTCTTTTGAAAAAAAAATCTATTTAGATCTTTTACCCAGTTTTTAATTGGGTTGTTTGGTGTTTTTTTAGCTTGGGTCTTTATTATATTGAGGCCCATAGATATACATATCCATATATACATGATATATATCCAAATATATCCAAATATATATATCTATACACATATATACACATATATACACATATATGTATCTTTGTTGAAAGTTTTTTTATCATAACTGGATGCTGAATTTTGTCAAATGCTCTTCTGTATCTTCGAGAGGATCATGTGACTTTTATCCTTCGTTTTGTTAATGTGATGTATCACACTTATTGATTCAAAGATGTTGAACCATTACTGCATGCCTGGAGTAAATCTCACTTGATCATGGATGGTGTGATCCTCTTAAAGTATTACTAGATTTATTTACTAATATTTGTTGAGGATTTTTTGCATCTATGTTCATCAAGGATATAGACCTATGATTTATTCTGTGGTATTCTTTTCTGGTTTTGGTATCAGGGTAATTCTGGTTTTACAGAATGTATTTGGAAGGTTCCCCTCCTCTATTCACTGGAGGATGTGTTATGCTACCTTAACTGAGAACATGGCAATACTCAGTACAAAAAGGAGTTCTAAAAAATCCATTTGCAGCTTATTTTGATTAGTCATAAAAATACTTTGTTAAAAAATGAACATTCTAGGACAAATGCTGGATACTGGAATAACAATCATAATCTGGGGAAATGCCTGACACAATGAAACACATGGGGCTCTTTAAACTGATTTGATAGCATAATCATGTTTCCATCTTCAAAATGTTTTATATTCTCAAATCAGTATTGCATCCTCAAACCTCAAAATGACAGCACTTGATATGTAGTTTGTACTGCCTATTGATTCCAACCATTGTATTAGCGTGGAAAAAAACAGACTGTGAGATTTTCTGCCTTTTCTTTAAGGGTCTAATTAATAAATGAATGAAAACTGTACTTCAAACATCTACATTTTCTGCCTTTTCTTCCAGCTCTTTTGCCTAAATTTATGCAAGAGTATAAATTTGCCTGAAAGATATTAAATTATCATAATTTAGTATGTTCAAAATCATTTTTTACTTTTGTTCTTCTACTCTTGGAACAGCAGTAGGGTCTTCAAGTAAATTTAGATCATACGTGAGAAGTAAAATTACTTTTAAAAAATGAGTAATTAAACCTCTGATAACTTAAATTATGCTTATATAGCCTCTAATAATCTGAAAACTTGGTTAGCAAAAGAGAGTTGAGAAAAACCATTAATCTTAATTAGGGCTATGGTAAAATAGAAGAGAAGTGAACTTTTTTTTTTCTTTCTTTTTTTTTTTTTTTTTGTCTTTTGCCTTTTTAGGGCCACACCCACGGCATATGGAGGTTCCCAGGCTAGGGATCCAATCAGAGCTACAGTTGCTTGGCCTACACCACAGCCACAGCAACGTGGGATCCAAGCTGCATCTGCGACCGACACCACAGCTCATGACAACACCGGATCCTTAACCCACTGAGTAAGGCCAGGGATCCAACCCACAACTTCATGGTTACTAGTTGGGTTCATTAACCATGAAGCCACTATGTGAACTCCCGAACTGAACTTTTTGAAAACAAAATTTTGAAAAGAAAATTAATTACTATGTTTTATAACATTAGATCTTAAGAAATATTCTTGGGATTCTCATTGATTTTGATAAATAGAATTAAAAAGATACAATTGTTATGAGGAACTGAATATGATAATTTATGGGAAACCATTTTTTGAAATGAATTGCACAAAGGTTAAGTGTCATTATCATAATCTTCCTACGGTTTCTGGTCCCTCACTATCTCAGTAGTAATTAGATACAGATTCTGATGACAACAGTAAGCATTCCCTAATAGCATTCCTATGCTAAGTCCTTGAAAATGCTAGTTTGCTATTTAAAATGATAAATCTCTACATGGAAACTCTTCATGATGTAGGCTAATAATACATCTCAACATCAAGTGGAATAGTTCTTTTTTACTAATATAAGTCTTGCTACCAGGAAAAAAAGTGGTAAATTGCTTAAATCTTAGAAACTGTATTTCCTTAGAATAATAGCTCCCAATACTTCACATTTTTTAACCTAAATTAAGAAATCCCACTATTTCTTCCTTTGTAATATATACACAATATATAGTTCTCCTTATATTTATATAAATATATTGAATATATTACTGTATAGTATATATATAATATGTATAAATATATATATAATAATTCAGTAAGTAAAAAAACTCTACTTTAAGCTATAATTCTTTCACAAAGTAGGTTTTATTTCTATTTTAAAGCAGAGATAATAATTCTTACTTTTTGTCTTTTTGATAAATAAATTATTAAGGCCACCTTTAAAATACTCAAATGACTTTTCTCAACCTATTGGCTTTCTGTATCATCTTTTATTATTGTCTTTTTCTTATTCTACTTTTCTTATCTTTTCCCCCTAATATTTCATAAACTTAGTTTTGTATTCTGTTTTGGTTATTCTATGAATTTTATATTTTATCTTTTATGACCCTTATTTACCCTTGACTACTTTTTCCATCTTCTCCTCCAACAAACTGAAACAGCATTTTTATTACATAAACCTTGGGTAATGTTTTGCTAAAGTTTTTAATACTGTGGACTTATTTCTTCATTTTTTATAATTAATAAATTTAATATTTTGAGTAATTACTAGTGTTATAAAAATTTTAAATATAAGATATTAAAATATCATAAATCACTACAAAATAAACCATTTTTTTATTCTGGACTTTGGCTTTAATCAAATTATGTACCAGGCTAAAAATTAATACACTCTTATTTGCCTATTCTTCTAACTGACCATATATTTTTTCCATTTTTTTTAATTAAATAAATAATAAAGACCTACCGGAGATTATTGTTAGTAGTCTCTCTATACAGGTAAATTTATTCTCTTCTTTTTTTCTTTTTATTCACAAACTATATTCTATCCTACAAAATAAAAACTTCAAGGCTTGTGCATACAAATTACACACCTTATAAAATATATGCAAAATAATTTAAAAGTCTGTTTTGTACTGATGATATGGAGTGGTTATTCAATAGTCACTCTGACCCCTTTTAATCATACCATCTAGTAAAACAGCAGACCATGAAAGATAGAACTACACTTTCAAAACCTCCTTCTGGTTAAGACTTTAGGTGTGACATATATTCAGCCATTGAATTTTGAGGAAAGATTAAGTTCCGTGTAGAAAAAGGTGTCTACTTTGAACAAACAGATTATGGAAGAGAAAGTGTGCTTTTGGATTCTGTTGTTATTGTATTGATGTCCTGATCCTAGAGACTGCTTCAAATCTGGCAGTGTCCTCTTCTTGGCAGAGGACAACTGGTTCTACAAACAACACTTCACAGTCCTGCAACTTCCTGATTGTGAACTGACAGACAATACTCTTGGGGTTCTAGTTCTGCAGTATGGATCGGTAGATGTTTCTAGAGGTTCCACCTTCACAGTGATATAAGGTAGCTACAGTTCTAAACAGCTAAGGTGGTACTATTGCTAACAACTCAAAGCATTAAATACTTGAGTAATTGATATGAGTAGCAGTTGTTGGCCACACTCTCTCAAGAAAATGGGAAGTTGGAATTTGCTAGTTAGGTTTGAAGGCAATAAAGTCCATTAGAATCCCATATTTAGTTACTTGGATTGTTACTGAAGAGCACCTGAAATTAAGTAATAGAAGGCAATGAAGGTGGTGACAAAACTTCCCTGCAAAAATCATTAGGGGTTGTTCAAGTAATGAAAAGAGTATAGCAAGTGGATGCTTTAGTCAATCAGAAAGATTTTAAGACACAGAAAATGAAGGGCACCAGCTTTTAATTTCTTATCTCCTAACAAAGGCAGAAGATCTGAGGGTTTCTATGACTAACATAAAAGACTTATTTTATCTCTTATAACAATGGGATTGCTGTACCTGAAAATGGGATTTCAAGCCTCATTCTGTGGGTTGGTGAATTATAGTGTAGTTTCAATTTGCCAGTTATCTTTAGTGAAAGCTAGAAAATTTATGGAAATAAGTGGATCCCAAAATTGTAATAATAGCATTTAGGAAGTTCAGATGACTCAGAGGACTTTGAAATATGCAACCCACACTAGGATTCTCCCCCAGGAATAAGCAAAACTTTCTAACTGATGAATCACCCAAGACAATACTTTGTAAAAGCCAGGCAGGTTCTCTCATGCCACCCTTCATTTGTCTCAGATTTAAATTAGAGGCCAAGAATCAACATAGTACAGAGAGCTAATTATTAAGTTGTACCTTGAATGAAAGGCTTTATTAAGTTGTACCTTGAATGAAAGGCAAACTCGCCAGAAGAGATGTAAGATTTTATCATTTATAAGAGGAATAAAGGAAGAATGTATGTGAGAACAGATTGTGAGGCTTCTGGAACAGAGAGTGAAAAACAATTTTAGGGCAGAATAAATTCATTGATATGAGTGCACATACTAGATTTCATATCAAGCATAAAAGCAAATGCTACCTTGATTTTCAGAGAGTGGTACTAATTATCAAAGCAATAGATGAAATCCAGATTGAATGCTGGCCTAAAATAAGTGAGCTTGAAAGTCCAAAAATTCCTGGACATAAAATGACTATTGCTATCATTTAGTCCCATTTTAATGCAGCTCTGAATGACAAGTGGGAAAGAGTGTATTTTCATGTCTTAATTACCAGGAAACAAAGATTACTATTGGAGGTTGAAATCTACAGTGATTTTTGGATGTTGGTTAACTGTTTTCATTTCACTCTGATATGAGTAATCAGAGACTTGTATAAATCAATAATCTAGTAGATATATGAGGATAAACCTCACAAAATGTTTCCAAGCTATGAAAATGCTTATTTCCTTATGAATGCTTAATACCTTGGTTCTATATCTTGAACACAAATAATCAAGTGAAAAATATGATTTATTTACATAAATTATATTTCTTCAGCCAGTCATCTCAGTGCTTTATCAAATGGCTCATGGAATTTGCTGTGGTGACAGAAATTAGAGATTATGCACTGGATCAACAACAGGAATTTTTTGCTGTTATTGGTGATCAGTCTACTGCTATTGCTAAGTGTCTAATCTGCTAATTCAAAGACAAATGATAAACTGCTTCAAATGATATCATATCTTAAGACCAGCTAATCATCCAGTGCCAGACCAAGTATACTGTGCCCTTCTACCAAGGAATGCAGGGTAAATTTTCTTTGTTCTTTAACTTTACCAGTCTTCTCCACCAACACAATTCTACTGGTGATAACAATTCTACTGGTGACAACTATGAATCTCCTAAATACTTAACACACCATCATGATATCTGCACAATAGTATCTCAGAGAAGGGCTTCATTTTATACCAAAAATGAGCTTGTGTTTTAGATTCACTGGATAAGGTGATGCACTGACTTATTTGAAAAGTGGGAATCTGTTTCTATTTCTATAAATAAAAATGCAACTTTAACTGTAACTGCAACTGTAACTGCATTGTATTTTATTTACCTATTTTATTGCTGTTGTTATCAGGAAGTTTAAATATTGGTATAGGGGATGTATATGGAAACCAAATAAATGAGGGGAGTTTACTACAGGGAGATCAAGTATTGGTTGATGAATAATGACCCCATAGCCCTTGCAGAATTCCTTATCCACCATGCTCCCTTTTTTCTTAAAGCTAGAATTTTCAATGTTATTTGTCCTTTTCCAGTTCTTTTCAAATTTCACTTCCTACTGCTACACATGGAGAAGAGACAAGGAGAAAAGAATATTTTTGGTGGCAGGGATTATTTTCAGATCTGATGTTCTTAGCTTGATGCGGTTGTGACTGTAGGTAGCTTTCTGATATTCTACCCTCCTGACTATGGCAGAGACTCAATTATGCAGTGTAACCTGAAGATTTTTTTCATTTCTGTAATTTTAAAATCACTAATTTATTTGGACAATAAACCCTCTATGTAATTAAGAATAGGGTCTGTTGTGGCTCAGTGGTAATGAACCTGACTAGTATCCATGAGGATGTATGTTCAGTCCCTGGCTCCACTCAGTGGGTTAAGGATCCAACATTGCCGTGAGCCACGGCGTAGGTGGCAAACGTGGCTTGGATCTGGCATTGCTGTGGCTGCGGTGTAGGCCACCAGCTGTAGCTCTGATTCGACCCCTCGCTTGGGAACTTTCATATGCTGTAGGAGTCACCCTAAAAAGCAAAAGAATGGACTTTTCCCATTTCAATGGCTTTCAAAATTCAACACAATAATTCCTCATTAAAACTGAAGAAGCCTAACATAACTACCAAAGGTGTCAAATTCCAGAAATAAAAATTATTTACTGTAGCCTAAAGGCAACTCAACTGAATTGAGAAGAAGCATTAGACTGGCTCTCATGGGAATGTATTTATGTCTTTTTATGTGAAATACATGAAGGATTGTTCTAGCTTTAGTAAAACAGAAATAAAGCATGATCTTGGATATTATAGGTAGTAATAAAATAAATGACATTAACTTCAAATTTAGAAGTTATTTGGAGGTCCCTTCATGGCTCAACAGTTAATAAACCTGACTAGGATCCATGAGGATGCAGGTTCAATCCCTGTCCTTGTTCAGTGGGTTAAGGATCTGGTGTTGCCATGAACTGTGGTGTAGGTCACAGACATAGCTTGGATCTGATGTTGCTGTCACTGTGATGTAGGCTGGCAGCTGTAGCTCTAATTCAACCCCTAGCCTGAGAACCTCCATACGCTGCGGATGCGGCCCTAAAAAGCAAAAAAAAAGAAGAAGTTATTTCAAAGTTGAAAGCCACAAAGTAAAAAATAAATTCTAGACATACACGGTATCAAGATATTATGGATTTTTCTTAATTATTCATTTGTATAAGTAGTAATAAAACAGTTTTTAGAACTATAGCACAAAATACACTGATTCCTTATTGGAAAATAAAAAGGGTTTTCTATATTATTGGAATATGTGGTATTTTCTAACAACACCCCCACAATTACTCTTTTATTGAGCCTCAGTTGATTGATGAGTCATTTCCTAAATTGGGTTTCCTGTGATGTCTCAGGTAGGTCCTGGCATAATACAGCAATCCTGCCTGGATTATCATTTCCACCTCATTCTTCATATCATTTAAGGAAGCTCCTACTTTCCCTTCAAACCTCTATTCACACAGTCACCTCCAAAAATTTTTCTCTTCAGTTCCTGAGGGAAATCCTGAGCCAGTGCAGTACCTCCGAGTTCCTGGTACAACCTATTTGTGTACATTTTATGCACTTACTCTAATGTACAATAATTGTTGGTTGGTTCATTTTTACCACTAAACTATCATATCTGAGCATTTTTTAAAAGTTCTTTACCTCATTATCTGGTACAACTTCCAACACAGGCCTGATTATTTTACTTCAATCATTATAATAGCAAAAAAATCTTGATTATGGTGTTTTTTTCCCATAAAGATATGATCCATGGATAGGAAAATCATAAATGATTGAAATATAATTAATACTAGTAATACATGTTATAGTATCTGCCCTTAGATAACTCATTATAATAGAACTTGCCTTCTCTATGAATCACTTCTCCCATTCATCACAGAAAGGAACTCAAAATCTTTGAACATATTGGAAAAATAATTTTATCTTTAGTTTCCAACAAACTTGGTTTACTGTAGATTCTGCTGGAGAGCCTGAGCCAAATACATTATTTATTTTTTTAATGATTTCTATGTTTTCTATTATAGTTGGTTTACAGAGTTCTGTCAATTTCTACTGTATAACAAAGTGACCCAGTCACACACACACACACAATTTTTTTCTCACATTATCCTACATTATGTTCCATTATAAGTGACTAGATATAGTTACTTGTGCTATACAGTTGCATTTTGTAAGCAATTAATCATAAAGATAAGTGGGAAAGTACAACCTGGAAGTAAAACCAAATCTATCAAAGATATTAAAATATAAATAAATATGCAATAAAGTAATAATGGAAAATTCAAAGAGAAATTGCTATGATATTAGTTTAAATATTGGAAAAATTAATTTTGTACATGTGTGTATATTGTATATGGTATATATTATGTATACATATACGTTTATATATTCAGCTCATAGCAATGTGAGTCATGATCACTTAAATACTAAGGTGTCAAAATTTTATTCATCAGTATTTATTTGAAATAAATGACCTACACTATCTTTAAACAACTCCCAGAAAAAGAACTCAGACTTAAGTCAGGTTGAACTTCTGCAAACCCACTCATCTCAAAATGCAGAACCATTAACAAGGCTTTCAAAGTCTGAGAATAAGTTCACAACAGGCACAGAACAATTAACTCATTCATAATTGCAAATTTAACTTCCAATTATTTTTGAAAGGGAAAACTAGTGTCTCGGACATTTTGATCTGATGTCAAAGAGTCTTGATAATATAGCTTGAAGCCATATTTTAAAGATAGCTGTTTCATTTTAGAAAATACACATATTTCTTATACTGTTCATACTACTCATAACATTTGATTTTACTTTGAAAATATAGCTAAAACATTGACCATTCAGAGAATAAGATTTTACATAATAGAATTTGAATAGTTAAAAGGACTTCAAGCATTTTGAATAAAACTTCTGCAATAGGATTCAGAATATAAAAGGATTGTGATGAACATATTTCCCATCATTCACAGGATAATAATTTAGGATATATGCAATTTAGTTGATCCTGAATCAAACAATTACTTTGTGCCAGTTATTTTATTCGATGATTACATCCAATTCTTATAACAATATTTTGAAGTATACCATTTCAATAAGACATTTTTAGAGTAGTTTTATGTTCAAAGCCAAATTGAGAAGTTACTGAGATTTCCTATATACCCCCTGCTCCCACACATGCATAACCTCCCCCATTATCAATATCTCCTACCAGAATGGGTTTGTTACAACTGATGAACCTATGCTGAAACACCTACACTTACAGTTACTCTCTATGTTGTATATTCTATGGGTTTGGACAAATGTATGAAGACATGCATCTACCACTACAGTATTAAACAGATTAATTTTCATACCCTAAACATCTTCTATGCTTTCCCTATTCACTCCTTACTACCCCTATTCTCTGGCAAGCAGTGACCTTTTTACTTTCTCCATAGTTTTGCCCTTTCCAGAATGTCAGAGATTTGGAATTATAGTACATAATCTTTACAGATTGACTTATTTCATTTAGTGGTATCCATCTAAGTTTCCTATATATCTTTTCCTGGTTTGAAGACTCATTTCTTTTCAGTGCTGAATAGCATTCCATCATTTGGATGTTTCACAGTTTATTTTTCCATTCACCTACTAAAAAGCATCTTGGTAGCCTCCAATTTTTGGCAATTATGAAGAAATATACTATAAACACCCATGTGCAGAGGGTTTTTTGGACATAAGTTTTCAATTCATTTGAGTAAATACCAAAGAGAAGGACTGATGGATCCTATAATAGAGTAAGTTTAGTTTTGTAAAAGTGGCCAAACTATCTGCCAAAGCAGTGTACCATTTCACATGCCCATCAGCGATGAATGAGAGTTCCTGTTGCTCCACATATTCCTCAGCATTTGGTTTTCTCGGAGTCTGGGATTCAGCCATTCAGTTTGGTGTGTAATGAGTGATATTGTTTTAATTTGTATCTTACTGATGTCATTAAATGTGGGGAATCTTTTCAGATGCTTACTTGCCATCTCTATCTTCTTTCATTATCATTACCATTTTGAAAACAAAGAATATGAGAACGAAGAGCTTAAGTAACTGTAAAGTTTATACAGTTGAGAACAGGTGAGACTTAAGTGCTAGATAAACCATTTGATTTCAAAGCTCAAGTTATTTCTACATAGAATAGGGCCAGTCCTTTTGTGTATCCTGACTACAATATCGCACCATTGAGAAATGTTCTATCTTTGAAATTCTTTTCTGAGTTATATTAAAGGAATGAAATGGCTCCTTTTTTGGTTATTTATCCAAGAATATGATGTGAAATATATTTTCTTATTTTCCTCTCTTTTCATAGGCACAAATATTAGTAACTTTAAGACTCCTCCTAATATACCATCCATCTAAAAATTCTTTACTCCCCCTTATTACAGAGATAATATACCTAAATTACATCAAACACTTAGAGATTAATCACTCAAGGTTTTAAGAAATATCACACATTCAATCATTATTCAGTCACTTAATAAGTATTAACTAGGCTCTTGGTGCTCAAACTTCTTTGATACACAGAGAAGGCAATGAGATTAAATGTTGTAGCATAAATTGTGAAAAAAAATGAGTAGTGCTGAAAATAAATGTTAATTACCTTCAAGAAAAAAGGCCACTGTGAACTGACGTATTCCTTGTTCATTTAACAGTTGAAATCTCAGATATGAGTCAAAGAGAAAAGAAGTAAAATTTGCAAAGATAAAGCAAAAGGTAGAATGAATAAGTTAGTATTTCTAGTGCTGCTTGTTTGTTTTTAAAATGCAGCCTGGTTAATAATAAAAGAAGCTGAGGCAAGGAATAAAAAGGTATTGAAACTTCATTATTATGTCCAATTGTGGCAAAAAAACTAAGATGTAGGTTGAAGTCAGAGTATTCTCTTGTGTTGTAATGAGCTTTAGCCAAATTTATTACTGTAAACAAAGCTGTATCACTTTGTGTACTGAGGAGGAAGATTGAGAATAACCCTTGGATGGGCATGGGAATCTCCTACGTTCAAGTAAGTAGGTTAATACAAAGTTTTTAAAGATTTTTCAATGTATGGGAGTCAACACTCATATTCAAAAATCCTGCCTAACCTGAAAAATTAGTGTCAATACAATTGCATTCTTTAGCTTGCATCTCAAGTTTTCTGTCTCACACATACACTCCCCGACACACTCACACAAATTATAAAAGCTATGCATGTTTCCTAAACGGATGAGGAACAAATGATAAAACTGCATAAATGTAGGAATTGGAACTACCTCTACTCAATTTTTCCATTTCTTCTTTGGGATTATGTGCTTTCAAAAAAGATACATTGTACTCTGTTCTTTCAACCTGTAAATTCTGGTAAAAACTTTATTCTGTAATAATTAGCTTACAGTTATCCCACCAATTCCCAACCTCTGAGTGCTGCATGATAAAGCCCTTTACTGTCACTCACTTAAGTCATAACCTTACTTTTATCAAGTAAAAAGAGAAATAGCATTTTAATCTCTATCTGCCTGAGGCCTATGTCTTTTTCTTAATGCTTTAGAGCTCAGAGAGATAAGATATTTTTTTTTTCTTATTTAGGGCCTCACCCACAGCACATGGAAGTTCTTAGGCTAGGGGTTGATTGGAGCTCCAGCTGCCGGCCTACACCATAGCCACAGTAACACCAGATTCGAGTCGTGTCTGTTACATACACCACAGCTCAAGGCAATGCTGGATCCTTAATACACTGAATGAGGCCAGGCATCAAACCTGCATCATCATGGATACCGGTTGGGCTTGTTACTGCTGAGCCACAACGGAAACTCCAAGATGGGTGTTATTTATTGAGCTTGTTTCAAATTTACAAGTATTAAACACATAAATTATTCACTATTCTTTGCTGTCAGACAGGGAGATTTGTACACGAGTGGGCTTTTAGGAAGGGTCTAGAGAACAATCCATATGAGAGAGTAAAGGAAGCAGGAATAGCAAGATGGAGAAGTTGAACTGTAATTCAGTATCACATAGGTCTCCTCAACATCATGGGCAATTAGAAGTGATGACCCTTCTTTTCTTTCCTTCTTTCCTTTTGCAACAAAACTTACCCTCCAACAATAAGAAATGGACAATAGAATAGATCCATAAAGGTAAATAGTCATGTCCCCCACAGAAACAATCTCCTTAATAGATCATTAAATTAACAGTGGTTAATTCTGTTAAGTCTTCCATACATTTTCAAAAATTTTAGGTTTGCTTTAATAACATATTTTGGGGAGAGAAAGGGAGATTATAATTTTTTACTATGATTATAGATGTACGCATTTCTCCTTAGGATTCTCTCAACACATCTTTAAACCTTTGAATTTTCTTACCAGTTAAAAGTTAGAGTAATACTTCCACTTGATGGGCTACTGTTTTGTAGAAAGATAATATAATAATCATTATATATCATTTATATAATATATTAATGATAATATCTTAACATTATTATTTTGTTTGCTAATATTTTTGTAAACTTTTCTTCTACTTAGTAGCAACTATATTTTCAAGAGACATAGGGTGATTAAGTAATTATATAAAGAAGCAGTCTATATGAAATATATTGATTTATAAAATTAATTTTTTGCAAATTAAAAGAATAGGTCTTGGTAAGCAAAATGTAGATATTTATTTTAAAAAAAAGTTGGAAAGCAAATATTGACAGGATTATTTTCTCCTGGAGAATAAAATAAAATCACTTGGACCGATATGTGGGAAGAGGTGCGATAAAGACTACTAGGTAGGAATAGGAGGAGCCAACAGATCAGATGCAAAACCCAAAGTCTTTTTAAGGTTAAAAAATAAATCTTTAGTATTTTTGCTCTGATTCAGGCTACCAATTTATGAATTTACTACACGTTAAACCTGGTGTTATTTAACTTGAAAAGTTTGGTATGGTCTATGCTGATTTAATATTTCCATAACTGTTCTGTTAGGAAGTAACTTAAAATATTAAATACACATAACATTCTTTTAAATGCAGATGTTATGGTTGAAAAATAAAATAAAGAGTTTCATTTCTTTCATCAGGGGAATTGCCCTCCCACCATAAATACATGGAAAACTAGACAAAACATAGGAAAAACTATTTTCAGAATGGACAACATGTAACAGAGGATGGTGGTCTCTGAAAAAGGAAAGTGCCCCTGGGAAATAGCCTAAGGAGTTGAAACCCAAACAGCCCTGCAGTTTTTCTAAGTTGAACAGATGATCATATTTGATAAAGTTAGAATATCCTGGGCAGAGCATGATGAATGAGGCAGCTAAACGTAGAATAAGCTCCAGAGATCTGCAAAGGAGCCTAGAGTCTACTAGTCTGTGCATAAAACTAAGGCTTGAAATTCCTTAAGCTCAAGAAAAGAACCACCAGTAAACAGCAGGTCAAACTTTTATCAGAGTTCACAGGGCAGGGAGGAGTTTCCATTCCCACCAGCCAGAATCAAGAAACTTTATAAAGACAAAGGTGCTAGGGAAAGACCTCCAAAGAGTCATGCCCTAGACTGGGGCTTAAATGCTTAAAAGCAAATCTCTAAAAGATAATACTAATCCTCACTAATTTATATGTGTGTAAGAACAAAGTCTATACTCTTTGAATAAACCCAAATTCCATGATGAATCAATTATATACAAAAGTAACTAGCAAGTAATGAAGCAGGAGAATGTAAAATATAAACAGAAAAAGATAAATTAACAGCAATTATAGTGAAGATGAAATAGGCAGAAGACCTTAAAACATCTAATATAAATATTATTACTATGCTCAAGGATGTTAAAGAAAACTTGAACATAATGAAGAGAGAGATGAAACCCAAAAAAAGGCACGAATGGAACTTATGTCTATGGATATAAAAATATTTTATTTAAGAAATGAACAGGATGATAATAACAGAAAGATTGATACTTCTGAAGAAAACGTCAGTGAGTCTGAGGACATACCAGTAGACACTATCTGACATTGAAAAGCAAGACTGAGGAGCTCCTGTTGTGGCTCAGTGGGTAAGGAACCCGACTAGCTTCCATGAGGATGTTGGTTTGATCCCAGGCCTAACTCAGCAGGTTAAAGGAGCTGGTGGTGCTGCAAGCTGCAGCACAGATCTCAGACAAGGTTCAGATCTGGTGTGGCTGTGGCTGAGAAGTAAGAAGTAGATGAAGCTCTAATTCGACCTCTAGCCCGGGAACGTCCATATGCTGCAGATGTGTCCTTAAAAAAGGATAAAAGAAAAAGAAAAGCAAGATTAAGAGCAATAAAAATGGAAAGGAAGGCAGCTGTACTCACCACTATACCACCAATGCACATAATAATGATGAATAATAAAAATAAAAATGAATAGGCCAACAAAGACCTGTAGAATACATATATGTATTGTAACTGGAATTTCAGAATGAAGGTAAGGAAGAGAAGAAAAATATTTAAAGAAATAATACCCATAAATTTACTAAATATAATGGAAATGATAAAATCCCAGATATATGAAAGTAAAATGACATAAAATAAACCACACCAAGCAATCAAGTGACTGAAAACAATTAATAAAGAGAATCTAATTAAGCAGTCGGAAAACAAAAACAAAAACAAAATCATGCATCGAGAGGGGAAAAGAATTACAAACTCAGCATTCAATGCCTAGTAGAAATATCTTTCAAAAATAAAGACATTTTAGAGAAGTGAAATCTGAGAGAATTCTTCATCAGTTGACCTGTACGACCAGAAGACTTTATGAAGTTCTTTAAGAAAAAGGAAAATAATACCAAATAGGAATTTGTATATACACAATGGAATGAAGAGTGCATTAAACTGTAAATATGTGGATCTATATGAGATACTTCGTTACCTATTTTTAGTATCTTTAAAAGATAACTGACTATTGTGGGTTTTAGAGCATATATTTGAGTATAATAAAGCTAAAACAGCACAAAAGTAAGAGGACGAAAATGGAATTATATATACTGTTGTGAGAATCTTCATATATAAAGTATAATATTATTTTAGGGTAAATTCTGTTACATCAAAGATGTATTTTATAAACCAAAGAGTAACTGTTGAAAAGAGTTCTAGTTAATAAGCCAATAGTAGACATAGAACAGAATCATAAAAACAATCTAACAGAAGGAAGAAAAAGATGGAAATGTGAAGAAAAAAGAAGTGCGGAAAAATAGAAAACACAAACAAGAAGGTAGATTTAAAAGCATCTGCATAAATGTAAACCAAAACTGTTCAATATAAACATAACTGGAGCCATTAACATAACTTAGAAAAATCTATTACCCACATTAAGAGAATACAAAAATTAATTTAACTTAATCGTATACTACATTTAAATAAATACTTTAAATTTTATTTCAATATGTAAGTAATATAAAATCACTGATGAGATAGTTTACATCTTTTTCTACATCTTTGAAATCTGGAGTATATTTATACATATAGCACATACCTCAGTTATCAGTTCAGCAACATTTCAATGCTTACCAGCCACATGTTGTTAGTGGCTACCATACCTACACAATGCTAATTCAAAGACAAACAATTTCAGAGTAAAAAAAAAAAATAAAAGATCAAACTATATGATGTTCTAAGAAAATGATTTTAAAATATATATTGATAAAGTAAAACTAAAAGATAAGAAACAAATATACCAGAGAAATACCAAGCAAGAATCCTGGAGTGGATATATTAGTAGCAGACAAACTAGAATTCAGAAAAAGACATATTGCTAGGGATAAATAATAATAAAGAATGTAATTCATCCAGAATATCTAATAAACTAATTTTTCTAAGAATCTAATAACAGAGCCTCAAATAGATGATAAAGTGAAATCCAATGGAAACTTCTGAAGTTACTGTGTGATTATAAAACACTGAAGACTAGGTGTGTATATATGTGTGTGGGGGGGAAGAGATTGATAAAGAGGAGATTTATATTTTTAAACTTTAATGTATAATACAAATGCATAGTTAATATGGCAAGACTGTTTATTTCACCATGTAATTCATCTGGAATACCACCTATTCTATGCATTGAAGATAACAGTGCAGTTATACTTGATGACCTTAATAATGCATAATTTTAGGACTTTTCTTTGTCCAAACTTTCTTTGTCCTGCATAACTAGATATTCTAGTAAAACATGCTCTTTACATTCTCATGTGTGAGCTCCTTTTGTTTTTCTTTTTATATGATCTATTTCATAGATAAACAGAACAGTTATGATATACACAGATTTGAATGAACAGACCTACAGCATCAAGTATTCACTATATTTGTTTTCCTTGATGGATTGTTCTATCAATATGTAATTTTGATAGGAACAGATAAGAGAATGAAAGACAGTATAATTTAAGCATATAGTATGATGAGCTGCAAATAGCAATTAATGATATGAAAATAAATTATGTCCTCAGGAACATGTGAAAATTCATTCTATAAATAATAAATAAAGAGTAATAAAGAAACCCAAAATTAATACAATGAGAAATAATGATTAAATTGAAAAAACTGAAAATTGTTGAAGATTTACTGAGGACACTTAATGAAGTTTTGGTTCTAAGAATTTATACAATGAGTACCAATATGACTACAAGCATAGGAATTGATAGGTGCTTTATGTGTGGGAAATGATCACCCTTCATTGTCTAAGATATTAGAGGCATTTTCCATTTTGACAGTGGAATAAAAACCTTCTAAAATGGTTTCTTAGTTTGAGATATATCAAGTAGACCATAGCCTTGCTTCAGTAACTTAAATAAAAATAATCAATACTTGATAAATTATAAGATACAGCATATACGTGAGTGTAAGTCTACTGCACTCCATTTTTTCCAAAGACTACAAGAACTTTTATAAATTATACTTCATAGTTTGCTTTTAATATGTAAACCTCTTTACTCCTTTATATTGCACAGAAGTGAAACAAGAATTTTGCTGACAACCTCCATTAGGTAAACTGACCATTTTAAATTGTCTAATAAGTTTGTTAGAACTATAAATTACATACATTTTGAACATTACAATGTAATTGATATAGAATATCAATTACAACTAGGAACCGCTGAAATATTTAATATCAGAATTGAAAACCTAAAATAGCCAGTATATTTTAATTAAATGCAGACATAAATTGGTTAGTAGAAAATTATATTAGAGGACAGAAATACTCTGTGCCAACCCCTAGGCTCAGTGCTGTAATAAAGTGCCTCATTACAGTCTCACAATGAACTTTTGAAGGATATATCAATGCTTATTTTACATATGAGTACACTGACACAGAGAGGGTTTTGGTAGCTTGCACAAAATTGCAATTCATTTTTTAAGTATAATTTTCATATATCTGAACTTTACTCTGTTATCTTCAGTCAGAAAAAAAAAAAAGCTCATGCAGCGTCAGTCTCTATGAGACTTTCTATAGGTATCTTTAACAACAAATCAAGTTGCTCAAACGAGAGCAGCTTGGGCTGGGTGGGATTTTAAAACTGTATGCTTTCTTGCCCACTGCAATGTCTATGCTAGAAATTCCTTATAAAGTGACTATTCTGAGTAATAATGATAAAAGAATGGTGGAATTTTCTCTCCTCTTAGATTCCAGAAAAAATAGTTAATACTCTATGAAATAATGGATTTTTTTTCTGTGACTCTATTTATTGAACATATATTGTATTTAGGCATATAACATTGTTCATATCTTATAAGAACAACAAACCCAAATCTGTATCAATAAATGGAAATCTCTAATGTTTTCTGGGAAAAAAATATACAAAAACAGCCTTTGCATACTAAATGTTTACTCCTCATTCTATGTTGTCACCTTGGCTTGAAGTGCACAGGGCAGTTTTGTAGCAGAGGAGGGGAAACTTCACTGCCTCCCAGTTCAACCTTAAGAAATCTCTAAGACTTTGGGCAGCCTGAGGTCTGTTATTACATCTGAGAAATCTGATGAGAATGAATTTTATTGACAGGTGTAAAAATCTCTGCATTGAAAAATGACTGGAATTATACATAACTCTCTGCCCCTTCCTTCTAAAACATAGTTCTAAATTTTTGGAATAAAACTCATACTCAAACACATACATCTGGACTAAAGCTTTGAAATAATTACAATGCAAAGACTGTATCTTGCTGCTGCTCTAACATGGTAAATAAAGGATTTGAGTCTTAAAGGCAATGTTTTAAGCCATTTGTCTTCATAACATGTGATGTCTAGCATGATCTCTTTGAAAGCATTCTTACTTGAAATAAAACCATGATTACATAACATATATATATACTACATATGTATATTATATCTGATTTATAGGGTTCTCTGAAAATTAAATAAAATATGTAAAAATCTTGGCTTCTCACAAGGGCATGAAAATAAATTTAAATTATCTCTCTCATTATTTTTAAATTATTAATTACATATATTATAGGTTATTCCAAACAAAATTTATGTCCCTTGAAGTCATAAAACTAAAAACAAAACAAAACAAAAAAAACCTCTTTCAATTCCTACTTGACCATAAACTAGACAGAAATGGATAAGTAATTTATATAAAACTTTGAATTAATTTAAGTAACACAGTTCTTTCTATTCAAACCCTCTGTTTTCAGGATAATGTTTTTGTGCACCTTTTGATAAAAGACCTATCTAAAGATGAAAAATATCTTTAAATAAGTTTATTAACATTCCCTAAGTAAAACACATGGTTGCTGACTTACACATGATTCTGCTTCAGTTACAAAAACATACATACACTGTGTTAAATATTATGAAGCTGTAAAAATTAGGGGACTTTGAATAATAAGTTTTCTACTTTACTTACTTAAATTAGTATATAATTGTAATACATAAACTTAAATACAGTTGATAGTTGACTCTGATTCTGAAACATTTAAAATGTCCCTGGTAAGATGGTTTCTCCCTGGTAAGATTGTTTTTTTGCCAATATTACACCTAGAAAAAGGTTAAAGTTCAGCTCTGTGAATGGCCTTCCTTGAGCTGATGATGCACAACCTGTGATTCCTCAGACAAGGTCTGGGTCCCTAGCAGCTAAGGGTTTAGTTCATACCTGATTCAAAAAACAACTGATAAAGAAGACTGCTGTTGAATGACAGAAATATTTATATGGAATAAATGAAATTCATTAAATATAATATGAAATAGAAATAATCATTAATAGCTTTCAGTGTTACGTTTGAAGATTTGCTATTTGCAGAGCCTAGTATCATTATTTGAAGAAAATTACCTCTTACAGTTTCTTTTTAAGAAGGTAACCTAAGATTGAATTTCACAGTATAGGTGTAAGGTATATCAACTATCTTCTCTTAATTCCACAAGCCCAATTCATTCCAAATAATAGGTTCTACTGATGAAAACTCATTTTCTTATTTCATACAGGTGAAATGTAATGACACCTGTAGCCAAGTTCTGCCATACATAATCAATATTTTCAACTATAAATGTCATTCTCCCCACAGGTTTTGCTTCTTTTGATTTAAGAATCATTATGGTTGAAAGTACAGGTTTATTCCTTAAAGAAACAGGTTATTAGTGACAAAATAATCACTCAGATATGAATCATTGAACACTGCCCTTTTAGGTTAGCTGTATGTTAAATAGAGATCTATGCAGTATTCTCATAAAGAAGTGCTAATTTACTAGGGGCATAACTAAGGTTATTAAAGTGAACTAACAATGAATTTAATTTTAAACATCAAAGAGGCACAACCCTTGACAAGGGGCTAGAATGTTAATGTTATGATAATGGCAGGCTATGTAAGAAGAGTTAATCTTGCATTTCCTAGGACAGTACTGCATATTTGCTTTCCTTGAGTGCTCACTGAGACTTTCAATGGATTTAGTTCCTCTCTATCTCTTTATGATAAGGCATTACATGAAAATAAAGGCAGTAACAATTTAAAAATAGATTAGGCAGTTATTTATTTCATCACCTTACTGAGCAAATTTTGCTGGCCATGGAATCCTATTAAAATGTTAAAAAAAACCACTTTGATTAGACCATATGGGGACTATTTGATAATAAAGCAAGTTGATCATTGCTCTGGGAAGAAACATTTTTTATTTCAGTTTCCAGTGCATCTGATCACATTAATACCTGTTTACCTGAGCCTTGATGGGTGTTTGCCCATGGTTCCTATAGTTACAAACTTTGTCCTTTGGAAGAAACATGAGATTTGGGAAGAAAGCAGACAACGCTACTACTGTTTTTACCTGCCTTCAAAATAGCCCAATTTATAGTGAACACTATGCTGGTTCTGCCCAGGACTGTGGGAGTTCCTGGGACATGAACTTTCAATATTAAAACAGGGAAAGTCTCAAACTGAGATATGTTGGTTATCCCAGTTTCTCTGATCTTGCTTATGTTATAAATAAAACATTTAGGAGTTTCCTGGTGGCTCAGTGGGTTAAGGATCCAGCATTGTCACTGCTGTGGCTTGGGTCACTTCTGTGGTGTGAGTTCTATCCCTGGCCTGGGAACTTCTGCATTCCATGGGCACAGCCAAAAAATAATATAATAAAGTATTTAAAAAGCAAAATGTCAAATGAACCAGACAGATAATGTAATCCTGGAGGAGTCCAATTTCCTGTTCTTTCTGTCATAAATAAAATACACCCACAAATATTAAACTGATAGTCATTGGTGATATTACCTATTTTCTGCAGGACTCAGAGAATTCTGTATCTGAAACTTTACTGTTACATATATCAAGATAGACCTGTGCTTCTGTCTTACTTCATCAGGTATTCACTTCCCATTTGAGTGATAAATTCAATAATGCCTTTAAAATTAAGTGAGTTCTGCTTGAATTAAAAAGTTGACTCTAAAGAGGGAATGTGGAGCAGTATGCAAAGTCCTTTAAATCAGAGGCTACACACACTAGCAATAGATAAAGCACTGTCTGGCTAAGAAGATCTATTTTTGTACATGAGTCTCTACAGAGATTAAAACAATACATAATCTGGGAGAACTATTTGTGATGACATATTCTTTCTTCACAAATTATTTGCAATGTCTTGAAATAAATAGAAAGATAACCCTAAGAACACAGGCTCTAGAGCTATACTGAATTAATTAAATTTTGGGCTATGCCCCTTAATTCCCATATGAACTTGAACTAGCCAATAACTTTTCCATACCTTAGTTTTCTCATCAGTAAAATAGAGATAATAAAAATACATAATTTATAAATTTGGATGATGGTTAAGTGACATAATTTTTACAGAGTGCTTAGTAAAGTTCTTGGTCCATAGTAAGTGCTTATATCTGTGAAATTATTAGTAAGATCATTACCATAATTACTGGATGATTTATCAGTGCATTAAGTGTAGTCAAATAGAGAAGTAATAAAGAGCAAAGGTCTTGGTGCCCAATTACCTATCCCAGAATCCTGGCTTCATCACTTAATAACTTGAAAAAGTAAGTATGTCTCAGTTTCCTTATTTATAAATTAGTAGTAATAATAAAACCCACCACAGAGAACTGTTGGAGAATATGCAATACTAGATGTTACTATTGATATTACTATTGTGTGACTTGGAGGAGAGGAAGAGGAAATATCAGCCTTCTAATAGCAAAATCTATGTAGTTCCTACAAATGGCATTATTTATTCTTTTTTTATGGCTGAGTAGTATTCCAGTGATATCACTTATATCTCAAATCTAATATATGACACACATGAACTTTTCCACAGAAAAGAAACTCATGAACCTGGAGAAGAGACTTGTGGTTGTCAAGGGGGAGGGGGAGGGAGTGAGATGGACTGCGAGTCTGGGGTTAATAGATGCAAACTATTGCATTTGGAGCAGATAAGCAATGAGATGCTGATGTATAGCACAGGGAATTATATCCAGTCAATTGTGATGGAACATGATGGAGGATAATGTGAGAAAAAGGATGTGAGAAAACTAGTTCAGTTTGTTGCACAGTAGAAACTGATAGAACACTGTAAATCGACTGTAATGGAAAAAATAAGAACGATTAAAAAAAAAATCTATGTAGTTCCTGGCATAGGATGGGAAGACATTTCCTTTATGACACCCTGACTCTGGAAATCTACTAGTAATTATTTTCTTTCAGAAATCAAGGGGCTCACGCAGGGGTATCAAGTGCAAATGAATACAGGGTCCAAGAAGTAAATGAAAATAAGTGAAACCAATTAGAATTAAGAAAATAAGGAGTGATTCAAACTAGAGAATTGGGAAGATGTGCATAAACTAAAACAATTGCTATTAAAAATCAATAGATTTCTGATCTGTATGTACCAAATCTATTTTAGGAGCTGAATTTAACCTACTTGAGACCAGTTTGTAGTCTTTGTTTGCAGCAACTGTATATTATTTGTTCTTTGCTTTTTGATCACAATTGATTGAATCTACAAATGGAGAATCTGATCATACAAAGAGCCAGTACATTCTTAATTGATAATAACAAATACAGTTTCTAAATTGTCTGAAGCCAATTAAGGGTTAGCAAGCTCCACCATTTTCTTTTGGAAGCTTTCTTTCTCCACCTTAAGCCTTTCTTAATGATAAATAAATATATTGGAGTTCCCGTCGTGGCGCAGTGGTTAACGAATCCGACTAGGAACCATGAGGTTGCGGGTTCGATCCCTGGCCTTGCTCAGTGGGTTAACGATCCGGCGTTGCCGTGAGCTGTAGTGTGGGTTGCAGACTCGGCTCGGATCCCACGTTGCTGTGGCTCTGGCGTAGGCTGGCAGCTCAGCTCCGATTCGACCCCTAGCCTGGGAACCTCCATATGCCACGGGTGCGGCCCAAGAAATGGCAAAAAGAGAGAAAAAAAAAAATTAAAAATAAATAAATAAATAAATAAATAAATATATTTCATCAAAGCTTTAGGCATTTAAATCACTTGTTATATCCTGATAAAATATTTGGAAATGGACAGAAAAAAATCTCCTGAAAAGAGAAGAATGCTGGGCATTTTCTGGCAGACCCTCAAGGGATTATCATTCCAGGGAAGTGTGCACCCCAGAGTGATTTGTTTGTGACTAGGCTGTTTTATAATCCTGTATGGTTGAAGATATGATAAACTTAAAGCAATAGGGATTTTTTTTTCTGCCCACAATAAGGCAAATGATTTCTGTTCACAGATAGGAATATTGTCCTGTAAAGAATATAAAAAACTCTTTTAAGTCAAATTCTAATGAGTACTGATTTTAACGGATTTTTTTGGTTCATTGTACTTCTATATAAAATTTTAGGATCAGCTGTCCATTTCTGGGGAAAAAAAAAAAAAAAAAAGACCAGCTGGGAATGTGATAGTGACTACATTGAATCTGTAGGCTAATTTGAGGATTACTGCCATCTTAACAATATTAATTATTCTATCCATAAACATGGGACAAACTTCCGTTTATTATTCCTTTGAAGTTTTTGTCTGCGAAGTCTAACATCTGGCCTGCTTCACTAAACAGTTTATAAGCTTTCATTATTCCCCATATGCGGATTACACTTTCCCGTTTCTTTGTGTGTCTCATAATTTTTACTTGAAAACTGAACCTTTTAGAAAATACACTTAACAACTATGGATTGTAATCCCCTAGGCTCCTTCCTCCCCAGGGTTTGATCTGGATATTGCTGTTTTCCTGGTCATTTATTTGTTTAGTGACTTGGCTGAAATAACTCTCTGAAATCTACCCCCCCCACAGTATGAAGTCTCTGATGATGCACTTCCTCAGATACCTTCTATTGTTTTTATATTTTAGCTCTGAAACAGAATAAGCCATTTTTACTGGTCAAAGAGTATTGTGCTTAAGCCCCTTTAATCAGTTACATTTTGACCCATTACCACTGAATGTGGAACCTGCTTTCACAGTTCAAGTTTACTTTTTTATCTATTTTTCAACTAGAGACTAGGAAATTGGATTTTCCCTCTCTGATTACCTCTGTAAGGGCTCAGTCTTGGTCTTCCATGCAGACTTCCAGGCGACAGGGATGTCTGTGATTCTATTTCTAAATCAGTCTTCCTAGGAGTTACCTCTACGTCAGAGCATCATATTATATCATTCAGCCAGTGTTTGGTCAAGGTCATGCTTAAGCCCTTAGTCCCAGAGAGTCTCTATTCTTTGTGGATCTGTGGATCTCTGTGTGGATCAGGGAACGTTTTTAAACCTAACTGCTCTGGGACCTATACAGACTCTCTAAACCCTGGGTGTTGCCTCTGATCCTAAAAGGGCTCTTCCTTATTTCTTAAAACTCTTTCCCAATTTCTTAAACCTCTGGTTGCTCTGCTAGCTTGTTGTCACTATCATCACAGAGCTATGCGTGCCCTTTCCCCTAGACTCTCACTTCATTTCCAGCATCAAATTGATTATAAATATCTTTGTGTTGAGTTTTATACTAAGGTAAACACAGATATCTCCCAGACTCTTCAAATTAAACATACTTATATTTCTACTTAGTTTTATGCCCAGTCCTGCTTATTGTCCTTTTTTAAGCAGGTTGACATAAAAATCTAACTCAGTACATGTTTTTAAGAGCTTTACAAGAAACACTTTTATTGTAAGCCTGTATTTATGTGTATCCCTGCAAGTCTGTTAGCTCGCCAAGAGCAAAAAATGTCTTTTCAATTTAAATAAATGAGATCTAACTAGATGAAGGATAGAGTTAACAATATCGGATTAGACAAATATGCAAAATAAATGTAAAAGAACAGATTTTCTAACTTTCACATTTCATATAATCTATTTTTCTGTACAGACACCTAAAGGGAGGGAGAAAGAGACCAAAAAAGGGGATGCTAAGTCAATGAATCAATTTATATTTCTATACCCTAGAATTTAGTTTGTACTCATATTCGTTAAAGTGAGCTCTTCCAGGACACCTAGAATATACGTATTTTAGCACTTACTAAATTGTAGTAACCATTTGTAGAACAATGACTTATTCAATTATCCATTATTGAAGAATCTGCTTTGTTTGTCTTGGTATGTCTGGACACTTATAAATTACAAAAGTTAATGGTGATACCATAATGCGTGTTGCTAAATGAATGAGTGAATTACTTGTGGTTACCAGTCATTCAGTCATTCAGTGCTTCCATTTCCCATAATAAGTACTTTTACTAAAAAAAATACCTTAATGATAAAATTACAGAAACTATTAATACTGCATAATAATGGTCAATTATCACAAGCTGGGTTATAGTATACTTCTTTATATGAGGCAATACTACTAAAGTACATGCCTACTGAGAGGAAAAGAATCACAGAATATTCCATGTCAATAATAGCAAAGTGAAGATATTTAGTTAGATAGCTAATGGACTACCTAGAGTGACTTTTCTCTATTTTTAAAGAGCTACCCCTCCTCCCCACAGAATAAAAATAAAATCCTGAAGGCTTAATCATGATTTAAGATCATATGTTTTACAAAAATAATATTTTCTAACTTATACACAACTTGATTTATTCTTAACCCTTTTATCCATCTCCTGATACTTGCTTTTTGCAAATGTTATTCTGTCTCTCCAATTTCTCTAGGGAATTAACATGAGTTAAAAACAAAATATGTTTTAAAAATATAAATTAGTTACTGCACTTCCATATTTTCAAGTCTATAAAACTTAAAAGGCATTTTACAGAAGACACATTTGCCAGTCACTTGTTTTTTAGTGTCCTGATAAAAAATAAAATTATAATTATATATAAAAAATAAAAGTTAACTTGAATAATGAACATTTTAAAGAGTTTTGCTTCTTTTTCAACTTTTGTAAGAACACAAAAATGAAAAATGGCAATGCAAATTTCTACCATAAGAACAATTATGAATATCTGAAATAACATTACTAGGAATAATTTAATATAGGGACCAGATGTGTATTATTATCTGGAATTTAATATCAGTAAGTACTATCTTAATAATCACAACTTTAGCTGACTTTGTTGAAGCCATTTCTAATGCATGTTTTATGTTGGACCATAGAAAATTAATTACCAGAATTTGCATTACTAGAGTTCTCACTGTGGCTCAGTGGAAACAAATCCAACCAGTATCCATTAGGATGTGGGTTCAACCCCTAGCCCCTTTCAGTAGGTTAAGGATCCAATGTTGCTGTAAACTGCAGTGTAAGCTGCAGATGCAGCTCGGATCTGGCATTGCTGTAGCTGTGGTGTAGGCCCGCAGTAGCAGGTCCAACTCAACCCCTAGCTGGGGGATGTCCATATGCCACACCTGCTGCCCTAAAAAGAAAAAAAAAAAAAAGAATCTGCATTATTGTTTATCACTGATGCATCACACTAAAGGATGTATATAAGTGAGCTAAGATGAAGTAATACAAATGAACACCACAGTTTTAGCAAAAGTGACAGATTGGAGGTACTTGGTGATATGTGGTCAGATGATTACAGATTTCCTGTCTACAAAGATAGAAAGGGAAATGACACGGATGTTCTGGAAATACAGGTTATTGATTCTGCACTTTCTGGAAATATAAACATAATATTGGTCACCAATTAGAAAGAGTATAAAAATAAAACAAAGAATTGTTTGAACAAAATGTGCCTTCTACAATATTTTAATATGATTAGAGAAGTTTTTTTTTTAATTCCTTTTAAATTACAAAGATTTGGACCTCAAAATTATTGCCCTATGTGTTGTATTATTTGGTTTATCTCCCTCGAGGCCTACATTTGAAAAATTGTAGATAATATGCACAAGTTGGCATGGGTCACCTCGGTTAATGACAGGATAATTCTAATGGCTCTGTAGTAGTGCAGAGAATCTAAAACCTCAGGCAGAATCTCAATATCTAAATTTTATGTGTTGGAGTCTGCCCTAAGTGCTTTGGATGATTAGTCACATTAACAGTCACAGTAAACATACTAGCTAGGTATTATTATCAACATATTAGTAATGAAGAAACTGAGGCTTGACACCCTTACATAAATTATCATTATTGTAATTCATATAGTTGTGCTTAAATCCTGGGCCTAGAATCAAAACACTGTATTCGTGCTTAAATTATCTGAAGCTATGCTGCCATTATACAGTGAAACAAGTGACACATTTTTAAATGTTTAAAACAAATTCTAAATCGTTTAAGTTTAAATTTTTTAGTTAGAAGAAACATAGTTTAAAGGAGACAGATTTAAACTTTAACAAAAGTCACATTTAAATATACTCTCTAATTTTAACTATATCAAATCCAAATCTCTTTGTTTGGATCCTACAGAGAATTTTTGAGATTTAATGAATGTATCCGAAATTATATTTTTGGTTGAAAACAATAAATAACAATATTTGCTCAAATACTTTTTAACATCAATATTTTTTGTCACAATCTCAAGCTTGATCATGAAAATACATGAGAGGTTTTGTAGGCAAAGCCCTGCTTGAAATTATTTTAAAGTTTGCTCTTTAAATTTTCAATTCTCTTTCCTGCCTTTTTTATCTTTATTTTTTTTTTTGCCATTCTGATAAATAAGTACCTATATGCTGCTGTGCATGCAGACCAGAGTGTGAAATCTATTTCCTTTATAAAAAAATCATTCAAAAAGATAAATTGTAAGCCACATATTTCCTTTTTCAGTTCCCTGAGAGAAAAGTTTTAAAATATTACCCACGCATTTTTTTTCTACATTTATAGAGGTGACTCTGGAATGGGCATTAGAATGTAAGACTTCTACTAGCAATGTATATTTCTGCAGGGATGAGAAGAGTAATACCTGCTTGGCCATTTGAATGATAGCAATAAACAAATACATTTTTATTGTATAATGCTTCATAAAATATTCAGTGTCTACTTTTGTGTACACACACACACAAACATCTGTCAATGTAAGTGCTGGGGTAATATAAAATAGTTTTAATTATATAGTAATTCAGATATTAGTTTGTACAGATAATAAAAGCAGAAAAATATCAATCATAGAATCTGAAGATTGCTACACTTAGAAAGCGCCATATATTATTTATAATAATTGCTTACTCACAATATTTTCACATTATAAACCAAATTCCATTGCATGCTCCTCTAGGAGAAAGCTATAGAGAATATGTGGTTGTCATAATCTAAACTTCACTTGTATATATAAATACATACATACATACATATAATACTTATACCTAGTTATAAAGACTATTTGGCTCAGATATTAGTAAGAATTTTTGGTGGAAAATCTATCAATACCAAAAAAGAGTGGCATGATATGTGCTGTCACAAAATGACTTTATCATCTTATTCTAAGAAGTCCCCAAACAAGTTAATACATTGCTTTTAAAATAAGCTTTTATAACTTTCAAACTCTAATTTTCTTCTAACTACACCTTGCTTAAGTATTAGCTGTGGCAACTCCTGCGAGTCACCATATAGAGGATGAACTCATGCCAGTGGAAAAATATTGTGAACAATATATCTGTTACAGAATCTACAATGGCTTAGAATTGCATTTTGTTAACAGGCTTGGAAGGTAAAGAAACATCCATCAGTTCTAACTTATGAACATCCCTAAGGCAAGTGAGAGGCATTCGACAATGATATAAATACTTGTGACATCATTTATTTTATGAGAAGGTAGTAACAGGTATTTAATTATATGGTTATTGTAACTCAGCTTAATATTAGTAAGTAAAATAATAGTAGACAACTTTGAAATTCTCCAGCAATGGTAATCATAGATCTGAACATAGGATAGTCTGTGAAAACATGAATACGAGTCATGTTGACTAGGAGGAGTGTAGTACAGTGGTTAAGCATATGGGCTCTGGAACCAAATTCTGGATCTGAATCTTGGCTCTGTCATATAATAGCTGTGTGATCTGATTAGAGTACCCTTCTGTAACTAAGTAGACAATATATTAGCACCCATTCTATAAACTGGTTTGAAGGATTAAATAAGCTACTAGAACAATTTTCTAGTGCATTAAAATTGATAGTTACATTATTCTTAGGCATATGCACATATATTTTAGAAAAAACTTGATTCCATGAGAATAGGAAAGAAAGCTATACAAAATCTCATCAAAGAACAAAATATTTCCAGATGCAAACATTTTTAAAGATCAGATAAATTCATTAGCCAAAAACAGGGTAAAATACAGTATTAGTACATTTTCCATATGTGAAAATCAATCACATTACAAACTGTTCGAGCCTATATGACTACCAGGCTAAAGCAAGCAGATTTAAGAAGGGGTTAACATACTTGAAAAACAGGGCGGCCACAAGTTAAAACCAAACAATACATTCACAAATACTAGAAAGAAGAGGGCACAAGTATAAAAATAAAAGGAAATCATCCAAGTTAAAAAAAAAAAAAAAAAAAAAAAAAAAAACAAGGGAGAAGATAGAATCAACTGGAAAGCAAGACTTTAAATGGCAATAAATATATATTTATCAATAACTATCTTAAATGTCAATGGACTGAATGCTCCAATCAGAAGACAGAGTGGCAGATTGGATAAAAAAGCAAGAGACTACAATATGCTTCCTAGAAGAGACTCACCTTAGGGCAAAGGACACATAAATTGAAAGTGAGGGGATGGAAAAAGATATTTCCTGCAAATAGAAAAGATGGGAAAACAGGAGTTGCAATACTCATAACAGACAAAATAGACTTTAAAATGAAGGCTGTAAAGAAGGACAAAGAAGGACACTATTTAATGGTAAAAGGATCCATTCAAGAAGAGGATATTACACTCATCAATATATATGCCCCTAATAGAGGAGCACCCAACACATACAACATATACTAACAAAGAAGGAGAAATTAATGGTAATACAATAATAGTAGGAGACTTTAACACTCCACTCACATCAATGGATAGATCCTCTAGAGAGAAAATCAATAAGGCAACAGAAACCCTAAATGACACAATAGAAAAGTTAGAGTTAATTGACATTTTCAGGACGTGACATACAAAAAAATCAGAATATACATTCTTTTCAAATGCACATGGGAGACTCTGAAGGATTGACCACATACTGGGGCACAAAATTACGGTCAAAAAATTTAAGAGTACAGAAATTATATCAAGTATCTTCCCTAACCACAACAGCATGAAAATAGAAATTAACCACAGGAAAATGAATGTGAAAAAAACTGACTACATGGAGACCGAGCAATATGCTACTAAAAAAACAATGGGTCAAGGAGGAAATCAAAAGGGAAATTAAAAATACTTCGAGACAAATGATAATGAAAACATATCCATTCAAAAATCTATGGGATTTCACAAAAGCAATGCTTAGAGGGAGGTTCATGGAGACACAGGCCTTCCTCAAAAAGAAGAAAACTCTTGAATCAACAACTTAACCTACCACATAAAGAATAGAAAAAGAAGAACAAACAGAACTCAAAGTCAGAAGAAAGAAGGAAATCATAAATATCAGAGAGGAAAACAATAAAGATTCAAAAAGCAATAGAATAAACAAATCAATAAAATAAAGAGCTGGTTCTTTGAAAGGGTAAGCAAAATTGACAAACCTCTGGCCAGACTCACCAAGAGGAGAGAAAAAAATCTCAACAGATGCTGAAGAAATTAAAAAAAAATAAGATATTACTACGGACAATCACATGCCAACAAATTTGACAACTTAGAAGAAATGGACAACTTTCTAGAGATATATAGTCCACCAAAACTGAATCAAGAAGAAACAGACCAACTGAGCAGACTAATCACTAGAAATGAAATGGAATATGGAATAAAAACACTCCCTACAAACAAAAGTCCAGGACCAGATGCCTTCACAGGCGAATTCTACCAAACATACAAAGAAGAACTTACACGCATCCTTCTAAAACTTTTCCAAAAGTTTGAAGAAGAAAGAACACCCACAAAACCATTCTATGAAGCCACCATCACCCACAAAACCAGAAAAAGATACTACCCAAAATGAAAATTATAGGCCAATATATTTGAAGAATATAGACACAAAAATTCTCAACAAAATTTTAGCCAACTGAATCCAACAACATATAAAAAAGATCACACACCACAACCAAGTAGGATTTATCCAAGATTCACAAGGATGGCTGAACATATGCAAATCAATTCACGTCATCCATCATATTAACGAAAGAAAAGTCAAAAATCACATGATCATCTCAATAGATGCTGAAAAATCCTTTGACAGAGTCCAACATCTCGTCATGATGAAAACTCTTACCAAAGTTGGTATAGAGGAAACATATCTTAACATAATAAAAGCCATTTATGACAAAGTCACATCCAATATAATACTCAACAAAGAAAAGCTGAAAACCTTCCCACTAAAATCTGGAACAAGACAAGGATGCCTACTCTCACCACTTTTATTCAACATAGTATTGAAAGTCCTAGCCACAACAATCAGACAAACAAAAGAAATAAAAAGTATCCAAATTAGAAGAGAAGAGGTAAAACTCTCACTCTGCCCAGATGACCTGATATATATAGAAAACCTTAAGAACACAACAAATTGAGTCCATAACTGTTGAAAGTGATCAACAAATTCAGCAATGTAGAAGGATAGAAAATTAACACTCAGAAATCAGTCACATTTCTGTATACTAACAATGAAATATCAGAAAAAGAATATAAAAATACAATCTTTTAAAATAGCACCCCCCAAAAATTATATACCTAGGAATTAACCTGACCAAGGAAGTTAGAGGCTTAAATGCTGAGAACTATAAAACATTAATCAAGGAGATTAAAGAGGATTCAAAGAAATGGAAAGATATTCTATGCTCCTGGGTTGGAAAAATTAATATTGTTAAAAAGGCTGTACTTGGAGTTCCCATCATGGCTCAGTGGTTAACAAATCCAACTAGGAACCATGAGGTTGCGGGTTCAATCCCTGGCCTTGCTCAGTAGGTTAAGGATCCCGGCATTGCTGTGAGCTGTGGTGTAGGTTGCAGATGTGGCTCTGATCCTGCGTTGCTAAGGCTTTGGCATAGGCCAGCGGCTATAGCTCTGATTAGACCCCTAGCCTGGGAACCTCCATATTTGCCAAGGGAGCGGCCCTAGAAAAGGCAAAAAGCCAAAAAAAAAAAAAAAGCCATACTACTCAAAGCAATCTATGGATTCAGTGCAGTCCCTATCAAATTGCCCATGACATTTTTTATAGAATTAGAATGAATAATTCAAAAATTTATATGTAACCATAAAAGACCCAGAATTGCCAAAGCAATCTTGAGAAACAAAGCCCAACCTGGAGGGATAACTCTCTCAGACTTAAGGCAATATTACAAAGCTACAGTAATCAAGACAGGGTGGTACTGCTACCAAAACAGAAGACAGATCAATGGAACAGAACAAAGAACAAAGAAATACACCTATGGTCAATTAATCTTCGACAAAGGAGGCAAGAACATAAAATGGGAAAAAGACAGTCTTTTCAGCAACTGGTGCTGGAAAAACAGGACAGCCACAGGTAAATCAATGAAACTGGAACACACCCTCAAACCATGCACAAAAATAAACTCAAAATGGCTTAAAGACTTAAACATAAGACTAGACACCATCAAACTCCTGGAAGAGAACTTAGGCAAAACATTCTCTGACATTAACCATACAAATGTTTTCTTAGGTCAGTCTCCCAAGTCAATAGAAATAAAAGCAAAAATAAAAACAAAACAAAAAAAAAAACCCACAATGGGACCTAATCAAACCGACAAGCTTTTGCACAGCAAAGGAAACCACAAAAAAATACAAAAAGACAACCTACAGAATGGGAGAAAATATTTCCAAATCATGCAACTGACAAGGGCTTAATCTCTAAAATTTACAAACAACTTATACAACTCAACAGTAAAAAGAAAAAACAAAACCAACAACCTATTAAAAGATGGGCAAAAGACCTGAATAAAATTTCTGTAAAGATATACAGATGGCCAACAGCCACATGAAAAAATGCTCAACATCACTAATTATTAAAGAAATGCAAATCAAAATTGCAAATGAGGTGCCATCTCACACTGGTCAGAATGGCCAGCATTAACAAGTCAACAAATAACAAATTCTGGAGAAGGTGTGGAGAAAAGGGAACCCTCCTACACTGTTGGAGGGAATGTAAATTGGTACAACCACTATGGAAAACAGTGTGGAGGTACCTCAGAAAACTAAATGTAGAACCACCATATGACCCAACATTCCCACTCTTGGGCATATATCTGGACTAAACTCTTTGAAAAATATACATGCGCCCCAATGTTCATTGCAGCACTATTCACAATAGCCAAGACATGAAAACAACCTAAATGTCCATAGACAGATGAATGGACTAAAAAGATGTGATACATTTACACAATGGAATACTACTCAGTCATAAAAAAAGAACAAAATAATGTCACTTGAAGCAACATGGATGGAACTAGAAATTCTCATCCTGAGTGAAGTAAGTCAGAAAGACAAATACCATATGATATCACTTATATCTGGAATCTAATATATGGAACAAATGAACCCTCCACAGAAAATAAACTTATGGATTTGGAGAACAGACTTGTGGTTGCCAAGGCAGAGGAGGAGGGAGTTGGATGGACTGGGAGTTTGGGGTTATTAGATGCAAACTATTGCATTTGGAGTGGATAAACAATGAGCTCCTGCTGTATAGCACAGGGAACTGTATCTAATCACTTGTGATGGAACATGATGGAGGATAATGAGCGAAAAAGCATATATAAATATATATATATACATATATATATGTATGTATGACTTGGTCACTTTGATGTACAGTAGAAATTGACATAAGACTATGAACAATATTGGAAAAAATAAAAATCTTAATAAAAATAAAATATAGTAACATTGAGAGCAAAGAAAACACTTTCCTATGTTTTGAATAGCAGAAGGATCTAATGGCAATATATCATCAAGGAAGAGATAATTCAATCAATTAATAATAAATGAAATGATATGATTAGTTATCTGCCAACTTATATTATCAATTCCAGAATAAAGGCAAAAAGCAAAGTTTCAGATTAAATTTAGAAGATTAAAATATTACATAAATGCCTCGGATAGCTGTAGTCCATTTGGGGGGAAAACAATGAGCACTTTGGAATTCTAAGGGGTAAATTATGAATATATCACATGTTATTCAAAGTTTATTTTATGATATCCTGCTCATATTTGTTCATATGTGGCTCCAACAGATTCTTCTCCATTTACTTTTTGATTTAAATATAATATGCATATTATATTTTCAACTTATTACTATATTATCTCATAATTTAACAAAAAGTTATTTGTTTTTTCTTTGAGATTTGTCATTGTATTGTTCCTTCTGTGAATTTCCTCTTGGACATTTTTAAATTTTTTTTAACCTTTATTTTTTCCTCTTGGACATTTTAGAACACTACTTCTCCCATTCAAAGCAGCTATATAGAGATAAAACTTTTGTTACCTTTTTTTCCTTCAACATGTAATAAATATTTGTTGAACATCCATCACTCTATGCTAGTATACTCTGTACTTATTACTGAATTTACTTCATTTAGGGATGTAATTCAGGAGTTTAAAATCTAGTTGAATGCACATTGAAGTATATGGAATGACTGGCCAACAGGGATCTGCTTTGTTACACAGAGAACTCAACCCAATATTCCGTGATAATCTATGTGGGAAAAGAACCTGAAATAGAATTGATGCGTGTACATGTATAACTGAATCACTCTGTTGCACACCAGGAATTATCACAACATGATAAATCAACTGTACTTCAACAAAACTTTAAAACATAAAAAATCTAGTTTCTAATTGGCAAAATGTTTTATTGACTTAAATCTAGTTCTAATAAATAAAATATATTTCAAGATATTTAATATTTAAAGACATATACTGGAATTAAAAAGAGATGATGAAGACAAAAATAGGATGAAAGAAAAAGAGAAAAAATAAATACAAATATTGTAATATATAAATATGTAGATATACCTGTAGAGACATGCAGATATATAAAATCACCTTTAATTCAATTACTTAATTACTTATTTACTTGTAGAGAGAAGAAAATGGCCAATAGTTTGTAGTTTCATTTTGTATGGGTAAAAAGTTTACCAATCTTGTTTTAATATTATGTTCTGTGTACTCACATTTTTGTTCATAACTACAAAAATATTTCCAAACTATATATATTATGCCTGTACACACAAGGTAGCATATACACTACATATAAGGGGGCAAAACAAAACATGGAGTCTATAGGAAATGCACACGAATGAAAACATTAAATGAAATCTTTATTAAAGTGTTACATACATACAGATACAGGCACAAATCATAAGAGTACACCCTGATTATTTTTTACAAGGTGAATCTACACATAGAAACAGCAAGCAGAACATTATGAACATCCCAGAAACCCGCTTCCCTGCTCTTCAACCCATGTCTACTCTATCCTTACCCTGCCCTCACAGGAAAACTTTATCCTGGCTGTTACGACAACAGGTTCATTTTGCTTGTTTTACAGTTTATAGAAAAGGACTGATACAGAACATAACCTTGTATGCCTGGCTTCTTTTGTTGAATATAATATTTGGCAGATACATTTATGATGTTCATTTTCAATGCTCTAGTAAATATCACCAAATAGCTCTTACAGGGTAGTTATCTCGCAACAGATGAATCCAGTTGTTCCACAACCATTCTTAAACTTGGTATTTTCTTCTCTATTTCAATCATTTGGTCAAGTGTTATTACTGTCTAGTTGTGAAGTTAATGTGAATTTCCTGGGAGACTAATGACACTGAGCCCTTTTTCTATGTTTATTAGCTATTTGTATCTGTTCCATTTTATAATGCCTTTTCAAGACTTTTTCTATATTAGCATTTTTTTTCTTTTTCCTTCTCTTTTACCTTAGATTTGTAAAAAGTTCTTTATATTTTTGTATTTTTGCTGGATCTACAAAATAGAAATACATTATTATTTCTCTTTATATTCAAAAATCTCTATACTCTTAATAGTTGTTGTGAGGTGCAAAGGTTCTCAATTATCTTCTAGTTCAGATTCTCACTTCACCAGTTCCATTTTTAAATAGACTATCATTTCTCTGCTGCACATCATGGTCAACCTTGACATATACCAGATGACTGCATTTGAGTGCACCTGCTTCTGGATTCTCCATTGTGTTTTCCTAACCTACTTCTCTTTCCTTGAGCTACAAATACAGTCTTAATTACAGAAGCATCATAAGGGCTGTTGGTCATTGGGCAGTGTATGTCCTTCAACTTTTATTCTCTTACTTTGATTCCCTGGCCAGTTCGTGGTTCAGTGCATTTCCATGAAATTTCAGAATCAGCTCATCAATTTTCAAATTAAAGTATCTTTTTGATTTTCAAGTGGGTTTGCAATGATTCTAGAGATAACCTGAGGAAGAGTTAACACCTTTTACAAATGTCAAGTTTTCCAATATAAGACATGTTATATCTCTTCGTTTATTTAACTCTTTTATAAATTATCTTGGGAATAATTTTTTTTGTTATGGATTACAGAAATCTGGCATAGTTCTTGCTAAATATAGTCATAGATATTTGATATATCTCAGTAAACTGTATTGTGATCTTTTCAATTTGTTGCTATATATAGAGAGAAATGCAGTTAATATTTCAACATTAATCTTGTATTAGCAATCTTGTTAAATCCATATCTTAACTGATATTCTTATATTATTTGTATATTTTTCATACAAAATCATATTTTATGAAAATAATATTCAAGGGTCAACCGTATTTCTGAATATCTAAAAATGATTCAAGAATAACAATGTAAGGTTATCCCTATTGTAAAAATCAACTGACATTTAGTAAACAGACATTTTGCTGTTGTTGTTTTTAGGGCCGCACCCACAGCATATGGAGGTTCCCAGGCTAGGGGTCGAATTGGAGCTGCAACCGCCAGTCTACACTACAGCCATGGTAACACCAGATCTAAGCCACATCCTTGACAGCAATATCAGGTCCTCAACCCAGTGAGTGAGGCTAGGGATCAAACCCAAATTCTCATGGATACTAGTAAGGGTCTTAAGCCACCAAGCCACAATGGGAACTACATAAACAGATATTTTGTAATAAAATATTGTTAGATAAATTAATTACCAAAGTAATGACTTACAAAAAAATATTTATGGAATTTCCCCAGATCATGTTTGCTAGATCTAAATTTTACACCAAACTATTGATGTGGAAACATCCATTGTAATTGGTGGTGATAGTTACAAATGAGTACCTAATGGGAGAATTTAGCCTCTGATTTCTTCAAACACTGCGCTTATAAAGAAAGCTTCTAACAATTCAAATGAAGCTCATTACCTAATTATAGTACAGAAATTGAAAAAAGTCCCTGACCCCCTTTGGCTGAACTTATAAATTGCTTCCTTCCTAAGATTGCTTCATCAGTGTGAGTTATAATCTCAAATGGAACATATACTTTTATACTTTACTTTTACAATCAAAACTTTTCTTAATGACATTTATTCTAGGTCCCATTTATACTTTGTTTATGTAAAAACAATAATGCATTTTCCAGTTCAGCCTACATTGTTGATGACTTTACAAAGAATCATGAATCCACGGTACTGCTGAAAGACACACAAATTAACATCATCATATTATCTTTATGTTAATAACTTGACTGTTTGGAGCACATTATTTTCATTTTATTACACAGTCTGAAGAGTCAGATTCTAAAAAACTAGAAAAGTCTCAACCTCTGTTTTCTTTTAATTTAGGTGGGTTAAGAAGGGGTTATACAACCTTAACTATAAATAGAATGTGTACTCTGAGTTCTTCTGTGTCTTAAGTAGACTAGCTTCTAGAGTATCTCAAAAATCAGTATGAAAAGCAACCCTCCTATACCATTGGTGGGAGTTTAAAGTGTTGTAGCCACTATGGAAAACAATATGGAGTGTCCTTAAAAAACTAAGAATAGTTACCTTATTATCAATCCCATTCTCAGGTATATATCCAGAGAAATCTCTAATTTGAAAAGATGCATGCACCCCAATGTTCACTAAAGCACTATTTACAATAGACAAGACATGCAAGCAACCTAAATGTCCATTGACAGATGAATGTATGAAGAAAATGTGACACACACACACACACTGGACTATTACTCAGCCATAAAAAAGGATGAAATAATGTCATTGCAGCAACATGGACGGACCTAGAGATTATCATACTAAGTGAAGTCAGTCAAAGGTAAATACCATGTGATATCACATACTTGTGGAATCTAAAGAAATGATACAAATGAACTTATTAACAAAACAGAAATAAGCTCACAGACAGAGAAAAAATAAACTTATGCTTATTAAGGGAGAGTGGGGAAGGGAGAGAGGTAAATTAGGAGTTTGGCATTAACATATACACACTATCATATATAAAACAACATGGACCTATTATATAGCACGGGACACTATAGTCAATATCTTATAATAACCTATATTAGAAAATAATTTGAAAAAATATATATGGATAATTGAAGCACTCTGCTATACAAGTGAAAGCAACACTACATTGTAAATTAAATATATTTCAATGAAACACAATGAAAGGAAAAATCAATATGATAATGATGACTGTCACAGGTATCCAACAGATTAAAAATAGCAGTCTTATATATTACATTATTATAAAAATAAATTACTTTTATTTTAAAACCATTTTGGATCAGACATTAGGCTGCATTCTGCTAGCTTCCAAAAATACCTATCAAACATGCTTTAAGATTCTAATGAACGTCAAAAGTCTTGGCAGAAGCTGAGCACTTCTTGAACAATTTTACTTACCATATTACTGAAGCTCAACTGGGAGACTGAAAATAATTCAGAAGATAGGAATTTGATTCAAATACTGTTAAAATTTTGCTGTCAATTTATGTGTGACCCTGGAGTTAGAATTAGGGGAGACTGAAAGAAACAGTACTTACCTTCGACTAGTCTTATGATTTCTAACTAGAATAGACAGACATTCATTTTTATCTCAACTGATAGAATTTGCTTTAATAAAAGTAAATACAAATATTTTTCAATACACTTAGTTAAGATAAGGGAAGACTGACAAGTATTTATTACAGTTCTCAATACATGAAGGAGAATGAAACATAATGCTTCAAGTCAGTTAATCTTCTAGATTAAAAACAAAACTTACATAAACTTTCAATGACATAGACACAATATAAAGATATGAAAAGTACATGTCATATCCTATGCATGTCTAACTGTATTTATATACATAGACATCAAATAAATTCATTTTTTAATGTAAGTACCTGAGGATAAAAAAGATCTTATCTTCTTAACACTATAACATCAATCTGAAATGTTTTGCCAAAATTTATATACTACATTTCCAAACATAAAAGTTCATTTTTAAGAGATAGTTTATTATTCCTTACATTATTATAAGATAGGTGTTAATAAAAAGTAATGTATTTATTATTTTTTAATTTTGGTAGCAGAAAACATCTTTTTTTAAGTTGTAATGAAGTATAGTTGATTTATAATTGGATAATGTCTGCTGACCAACAAAATGATTCAGCTATACATATACCCACATCCCATATTTTTTCATATTCTTTTCCCATATAGATTATCACATGATACTTGGTAGGGTTCCCTGTGCTATACAGCTGTTTTGTGTTGGCCATTTATTAAATACACCACAGTGAACATATGCCACTCCCAAACTCCCACTGCATCCCTCCCACCCACCGTCCCTTTTGGTAACCATAAATTTGCTCCCAAAATCTATGAGTCTGTTTCTGTTCTACAAATAAGTTCATTTGTGTCCTTTTTTTCGATTCCATATTTAAGTGATAGCATATGATGTTTGCCCTTGTCTTCGACTTACTTCAGTCAATATGAAAACCTTGAGATCCATCTTTGTTGCTGCAAATGACATCATTTCATTTTTATGGCCAAGTAATTTTCCATTGTATTTATGTACCACATCTTCTTTATCCATTCCTCCACTGATGGACATTTAGGTTGCTTCTATGTCTTTGCTGTCATAAATAGTGCTGCAGTGAACACTGGTGTGCATGTATCTTTTTTATTGGGTGCTCCAGTTATTTGCATATTTTGGACATTACTCATTTATCAGTTGCTTCATCTGCAAATATTTTTTTCCCATTCTAGGTGTTGTCTTTTTGTTTTGTTTATGGTTTCCTTTGTTGCGCAAAAACTTTTAAGTTTAATTATGTCACATTTTTTATTTCTGCTTTTATTTTCATTAGTCTAGCAGGTGGATCTGAGAAGATATTGCTGCAGGGTATGTCAGTGTTTAGCCTATGTTTTCCTTTAAGGGTTTTATAGTATCCAGTCTATATAAAGGTCCTTAATCAATTTTGAGTTTATTTTTGTGTATGATGTTAGATAATTTTCTAATTTCATTCTTTGACATGTAGCTGTGTAGTTAACCCAGTATCACTTATTGAAGAGACTGTCTTTTCTCCATTGTATATTCTTGCATCCTTTGTCATAGACTAGTTGACTATAGGTGTTTGGGTTGGTTTCTGGGCTTCCTATCCTGTTCTACTGATCTTTATTTCTGGTTGTTGTTGTTTTTTTTTTTTTTTTCTTTTTTTGGGGGGAGGGGGTTGCCAATACCATACTGTTTTGATGGCTGTAGCTTTGTAGTATAGTCTGAAGTCAGGGAGCCTGATTCCTCCAGCTCCATTTTTTTCTCAGGATTGCCTTGACTTTGGGTGTATGTGTGTGCATACATACAATTCTTTAAAAAATTTTTATCCTAACAATCCAAACATTTATATGGAACCACAAAAGACCCAGAATCGCCAAAGCAATCCTGAGAAACAAAAACCAAGCAGGAGGCATAACTCTCCCAGACTTCAAGAAATACTACAAAGCCACAGTCATCAAAACAGTGTGGTACTGTATCAAAACAGACAGACAGACCAATGGAACAGAATAGAGAATCCGGAAATAAACCCGGACACCTATGGTCAATTAATCTTTGACAAGGGAGGCAAGAACATAAAATGGGAAAAGGAAAGTCTATTCAGCAAGCATTGCTGGGAAACCTGGACAGCTGCATGCAAAGCAATGAAAGTAGAACACACCCTCACACCATGCACAAAAATAAACTCCAAATGGCTGAAAGACTTAAATATACGACAGGACACCATCAGACTCCTAGAAGAAAACATAGGCAAAACACTCTCTGACATCAGCATCATGAATATTTTCTCAGGTCAGTCTCCCAAAGCAATAGAAATTAGAGCAAAAATAAACCCATGGGACCTCATCAAACTGAAAAGCCTTTGCACAGCAAAGGAAACCGAAAAGAAAACAAAAAGACAACTTACAGAATGGGAGAAAATAGTGTCAAATGATGCAACCGACAAGGGCTTAATCTCTAGAATATACAAGCAACTTATACAACTCAACAGCAAAAAAACCAATCAATCAATGGAAAAATGGGCAAAAGACCTGAATAGACATTTCTCCAAGGAAGATATACAGATGGCCAACAAACACAGGAAAAAATGCTCAACATCACTGATTATAAGAGAAATGCAAATCAAAACTACCATGAGATGCCACCTCACACCAGTCAGAATGGCCATCATTAATAAATCCACAAATAACAAGTGCTGGAGGGGCTGTGGAGAAAAGGGAACCCTCCTGCACTGTTGGTGGGAATGTCAACTGGTACAGCCACTATGGAGAACAGTTTGGAGATACCTTAGAAATCTATACATAGAACTTCCATGTGACCCCACAATCCCACTCTTGGGCATCTATCCGGACAAAGCTCTACTTAAAAGAGACACATGCACCCGCATGTTCATTGCAGCCCTATTCACAATAGCCAGGACATGGAAACAACCCAAATGTCCATCGACAGATGATTGGATTCGGAAGAAGTGGTATATATACACAATGGAATACTACTCAGCCATAAAAAAGGATGACATAATGCCATTTGCAGCAACATGGATGGAACTAGAGAATCTCATCCTGAGTGAAATGAGCCAGAAAGACAAAGACAAATACCATATGATATCACTTATAACTGGAATCTAATATCCAGTACAAATGAACATCTCCTCAGAAAAGAAAATCATGGACTTGGAGAAGAGACTTGTGGTTGCCTGATGGGAGGGGGAGGGAGTGGGAGGGATCGGGAGCTTGGGCTTATCAGACACAACCTAGAATAGATTTATAAGGAGATCCTGTGAATAGCATTGAGAACTATGTCTAGATACTCATGTCGCAACAGAAGAAAGGGTGGGGGAAAAAACTGTAACTGCAATGTATACATCTAAGGATGACCTGACCCCCTTGCTGTACAGTGGGAAAATAAAAAAAAATAATAATAATAAAAAAATAAAAAAAAAAATTTTTATCCTATTTCTGTGTAAAATGCCATTGGTAACTTAATAGGATTTGCACTGAATCTGTAGATTGTCTTGGGTAGTACAGCCATTCTGACAATACTGATACTTCCCATCCAAGAGCATGATATATTTTCCCATCTGTTTGTGTCATCTTCTATTTCTTTCACCAGTGTCTTATAGTTTTCAGAGTATAAATTTTTGCCTCCTTAGGTAGGTTTATTACAAGATATATTATTATTTTTGTTGCAGTGGTAAATGGGATTGTTTCCCTAATTTTTCTTTCTGATCTTTCATTGTTAGTGTATAGAAACACTACACACATAAACAATATATTTAATTTGTATACAAATGGAAAACAGAATGATACTAAGTAAAACAAAACAATAATTCCCCAATTGAGTGATCGCAATCTTATGAGTGATGTGAAGGGAATAACTTAAAATTTAACAAAAGAATCTACTGAAAAATATGCTACCTAAAATAACAAAATTGGAAATCAGATTAAGTATTTGCCCATGGTACAAATAAAATGGTACACCAGTGTATAAAATATCATGTAATATTTTAAAATTACAGTTGTGAAAACTAATAAAAAAGAAGCAATTCTAAGAATAATTATAAGGAAATTAAATTCAAAGCTTACATAATTAACATAGTTAGAAACAAAAAGCTGTTTACGTTAATTCCAATTAGAGAGGGTTGTCCTTTGGTTTTGATTAGGTAACCTTAAGGAATTTACAGGTTTAGTTTTGGTTTGCTTACACAGGCTCCCACGACATTAGCGTCACTTCAGTCTAATGACCTCTTTGATTAATTTAACATACAAAATAGTTTTAAAATTTCTAAACTTAATTGCTCTGAGAAAGAAATAAATTTTAATCTAGTGTTTTTAATTTATAATTCCATTCATTTCCCTCTATCTATTGCTTTAGCTGCATCCCATAAATGTTATTATGTTGAATTTAATTTTTTTCTCCTCTCTCTCTCTCTATACTTCTTTTTAGGGCCGCACCCGAGGCATAAGGAGGTTCCCAAGCTAGGGGTTGATTCAGAGCTGTAGCCACTGGCTTTCACTGCAGTCACAGCAATGTCAGATCCAAGCCATGTCTGCGACCTACACCACAGATCACAGCAATGCCGGATCCTTAACCCACTGAGCAAGGCCATGGATGCTAGTAAGATGTGTTTTTGCTGAGCCACAACAGGAACTCCAACCTTTTTTTTCCTCAATATATTTTTAATTGTCTTTGAGATTTACCTTTTGATCCATATTTTTTTTCCTCTGGTCACCTTGCAGCCTATGGAGTTCCCAGGCCAGGATAAGATCTGAGCTGCATCCTTTGCCCATGGTGGATCCAGGATAGGGATCGAATCTGCATTCAAGCACTCCAGAGGAGCTGCCAATCCTGTTGCACCACAGCAGGAACTCCTTGACTCACAAATTTTTAAAAACTGTGCTAATTTTCAAATATTTGGAACACTTTCAGCTATCTTTTGTTATTGATTTCTAGCTTAATCATTTTATAATCTGACTGTACCTTTAAATAATACTGTATTGATTCATGCCCATCCTTCAAAGAGCTGCTCCTATAGTGGAGCACAGTGATTTTACTTTCTCTTGACATTGCATGTTCAAGTGGGTTCTCCAATGTACCATTTACCCTGTCTGAATCCTTCAGAATGCTTCTTACTAGTAACTCAGGTGAGCCAGTACTTCTGTCTCCACGACTCTCCTTATTTTATAGATAGTGGTTAGCCTGTGAATACAACAAATTTCTGAGTTGAAAACCATATACCTTTAGCTAGATTTTTTTTTTGTTTTTTGTTTATTTGCTTCAGTTTAAGATTGAAATCCTGTTCCGTTTACTATATCCTGAGTGGAAGCTGGAAGTATATGCATATCCTTTTTTTTTTTTTTTTTTTTTTTTTTTTTTTTTATCTTTTGTCCTTTTAGGGCCATACCCACGGCACATGGAGGTTCCCAGGCTAAGGGTTGAATTGGATCCAATGCTGCTGGCCTACGCCAGAGCCACAGCAACACCAGATCCAAGTCGTGTCTGTGACCTACAACACAGCTCATGGCAATTCTGGATCCTTAACCCACTGAGTGTGGCCAGGGATCAAACCCACAACTCATAATTCCTAGCTGGATTCGTTTCCGCTGTGCCATGATGGGAACTCCTGCATATCTTTTTAATAAATCTCATACTATTTACCTCAGATTCCCTTAAGTATTTCTCTAGTTAGAATTCTGACTAATAAAATCCTTAAAAAAAAGATGTTTAATGAAAAATGTGAGGTTTATTTTGACATGAAAAATGATAAAGGAGAATACGTTTAAAATTTATAACAACGAGATAAAGTTACCAGATAATAACTAAAAAAACTAGAAATCTAAAGACATATATGAAGAAGAGTAATTAAATGGTATAAGTTAGGCTTAAATGTGCATTGAAACTTATAATATCAAGCAAGGCTACAATTTAGAGATTTGGCTAATATGGAAAGTATCAGATGAAATCAAAGAACTGGTAGGTTAAAACAAAAAAATGATGTTGGCATTTTAATTGTTATGGAAGAAAAACATTTGGTTCACAACTTTAATCATAAGGATATCCTTGAACAGATCACTCAATGTATAAAATCCTCTAACTCATTTTATAGTAGTTTTTCGTGGGATCAGTTCTAACTTAATTACAGTCATAATTCACATAATGACTCTGATTGATATTATTTTTTTAAATTTTTATAGCCACACCTGTGGCATATGGAAGTTCCAGGCCAGAGGTTGAATTGGAGCTATGCCACAGCCCCAGCAACACCAGGTCTGAGCCTCATTTGCAACCTACACAGCAGCTTGTGGCAATGCTAGATCCTTGACCCACTGAGCAAGGCCAGGGATCAAACCTGCATCCCCTTAGAGGCACTGTCGGGTCCTTAACCCTCTGAGCCACAACAGGAACTCCCAGATTGATATTATTCTAATTTCATGAAGAAGTAAAGGACAGTTAGTGAACTTGCCTGAACCAATCTTATTAAAGCACTTGTGCCCTGCATTAGCTAATTTTGAAGAATATATTTTGGGTATATCATTAATGTTTTTTGTTCTTTGTTTAGATTTATTACATCAAGTAGTATGATAAATCCTACCAATGGTGTTGGTAAACATTGCAGGTCAAAACAGCATGTATGTTAACAATGACTCGATGATCTTACATTAAAGATGGCCCTCAAATCTTCTGCTACAAGAACTGAAAAAAGTCTTTAAAAATTCAATTGCTGAGAAAAATAACTTAACTGAAAAATAGCTCCAAAATTTTTCTATCACTGTTTAGAATGATTATATTAGTAAAGGCCCCATATTCTTTTGTGAAGTATTACCATGTCTAAGTTCCTTTTTCAGTTTTATTGAGATATAATTGATACACAGCTCTGCATAAGTTTAAGGCATACTGCATAATTACTTGCATACATATATTAACACATATATTGACATACATATATTGGAAAGTGATTATTGCAATAAGTTTAGTTAATGCCCATATCCTCACAGAGTTAACAAATTTCTTTATGATGAGAAATTTTAGGCTCTACTCTTACAGCAACTTTTAAATATAGCAGTTATCATCAAATTTAAGAAGACAGAAGAGAATGAAAAGGAAAAAATGAACTACTATACTTTGTGCTTTTGGAGATATATACATATATTCATGAAAGGATGGATATTAGGATCAAGAAGTTGTTGTTATTGAATAGATTATGCAATGACTGCAAGAATCAATTTTTGGCTTTATATGAAGATTTTAACCTAGCTAAGGTACTCTGAGTCAATAAATATAACCAAACTTTTTTCTGTCTCAGAATAATTACGTCTTTGGAATCATCATGCTGCCACAAAGTAGAAATCAATATTTACTATTATGAATTGAGGCTTATAATAGTAATGGTTATTATGAGTTGCAGTCTATTAATAATACAGGGCTTTTTGTATCAAGAATATTAAGCAAATAATGTTAAAATTCAGAACATGGTTCATAGTAAAGAAAATCAAGACCAGGAATGATTGAGATCTATGTACAAGACAGTTCCCTGAAGCAGGGTATCTCACTAGGGAATGTCTGAGTCTAAAGCAAGAGGAGAAAGTTCAGGTAGATTAGCAGTATGTACTAAGGAAAATCATCAGTAAAACGTACTCAGTTGCATGGAACCATTGTAATATTTGAGGTAGAGGAAGAGAAAGATGTAAATACACTGGCTAGAATTCAAAAGACAGCACCCCAATAGGAATCTAGATACAGATATTACCATAAATACTGTAAAAGTAGGAGCTTGGCCACAAAGACACTGTTAGTGGATCTGGGTTATAATTTTGCAGCATAAATTGTACCACATTTGGGTTACAGCAGAATAGGTACAAGCCAATCATAATGGTAGTAATGACTCCATTTATACCAAGTATGGGAGTTGGGATCTACAGTTAAGACACAAGAGATTATGGCTATAGAGTGAACTGTGTTCCCTTGAAATTTGAAGCCCTAAACTCCAATACAGTTATATTTAGGTGTGGAGCCATTGGGAGATAATAAAGATTAGATGAGGTCATGAGGTAGAGCCCTCCCTATATGATTAGTAGCTTCATAAAATAGTAAGAGGCAAAGACCCCTTTCTCTTTGACAGTTGGAAGACACAGAGAGAAGGTGACAATACACAAGTCAGGAAGAGGGCTCTTCTTCAAAATTGGCCAGTACTTTGACCTTGGACTTCCCAGACTTCCTACTGTAAGAAACAAATGTCTATTGTTTAAACCATCCAGTTTATGACAGTTTGTTGAGCTAGTTATAAATACAGTTAAGGACTTCCTGTCATGGCACAGTGAAAACGAATCTGACTAGGAACCATGAGGTTGTGGGTTCGATCCCTGGCCTCACTCAGTGGGTTAGGGATCCAGTGTTGCCATGAGCTGTGGTGTAGATTGCAGACACGGCTCGGATCTGGTTTTGCTGTGGCTGTCGTATAAGCCAACAGCTGTAGCTCCGATTCGACCCCTAGCCTGGGACCCTCCATACGCTGCAAGCGTGGCCCTAAAAAGACAAAAGAAAAAAATAAATAAATATAGTTTAGGAACTCTACTAACCTAATTCTGACTATTTAAATTTTAGATTCCAAACACAAAAGCTACAGTCAATAATTAAAGAAACAGCCACATGTCTAAGTGAATGCAGACATGATTGGAATGGACATATTTTTCTCTTCTATGTTTCCTTTTAAGAGAAAGGCAAGAAGGGGGAAAACTACTCTTCTAAGACACAGGCAGTTAGCAGCCCACTTTTCTCTTCCCTTTCTTTTTTCATTCTCTCTATTTTCTTATGAGGTATTAATCACAGAAGGAAACCCCAGTCCCTGGATTTTGTTTTCCTGCTTCTGCTAATTCATTTCATAGGCTGGTAAAAATAATTTTTGATTCTTTTTGGAATCATGATGAAATGTTATCTAGCTCAGTATCTTTTCTCATTAATTTAAAAATGTCCTTATGCTGAGCATTTTTCCCATAGGGGCCCTGTATCCAGGTGATATGTAGGAGGAGAAAACCCAAATAAAGAGATTATTCTTCCTGTCTTCATTCTAGGATTCTAGGCATCCACGAGGCATCCATAATTGTGATTAAAAGTAAGCTTTTTATCAAGTATTATAATATTAGTGATGATTGAGTTTATGACTGAAAATAAGATGTGATCTTACTTATATTGTTTTCTCAAATTTGTTCATGCATATATAAAACACCAGCATTTCATCTATGTAATCTTAAAGTATTTATTTTTATCACTTAACAGATAATGAAGATAGAGATTGTTAAGCACTGAAAAAAATGACAGATGAACTTTCAACTGTCTAGTATTAAACTATAGTAGAAAAAAATTCTATAAATTTACTGAAAAAATTCAAATTAAAAAAAAATTACATCTTGTGGTCTATAGTTCCTGTGCTTTGTATTTTTTCACTTAAGTGTTTCTGGACCTAATAAATAATTACTTCAGTTATTTGCCAAGGATATCAATAATTGTTTTCCAATTCAAAACCTTCTACTTTCAGAAAAAAATTATTTGATTTTCTAAATATGTTGTAGAAATTGTATAATAAAGATGCATTTTATTGCATCTATAAAAGAAAAGTCCTACCACCTTGCTTATGTTATGGTTAATTTTTGACAATTTTTCTCCTAATATTTTGCTGTCTCTGTGTACACACAAAGCAAAAGGTGATATGCTGCATGTCATTCTTTTATAAATCTTTATTCTTCTTGGATTTTGCTTATATTTTCACTATCTGCATGAAAAAAATACTTACTTTCAATGAAATCAGAGCCATCTCAGCTTTCTTTTTCTCTTGCTTCTCCAAAGTCAACATTTTATTTACTGTACTTTGTGTATGCTATAATGACATATATATGGCACAGGACTTTAGCTATACACACAATAGATTAACATAGAGCACCATTATTAAAAATAAACTTTTGGAGTTCTCTGGTGGCCTAGAGCCAGTTAGGGACCCGGCATTGTCACTGTTGTGGCTCGAGTCACTGCTGTCGCATGGGTTCGGTCCCTGGCCTGGGAACTTCCACATACTGTGGACACATTCAAAAAAAAAAAAAAAAAGAAAGAAAGAAAGAAAGAACTGCTATGACTACATGTGCTGGTAGCCCTTGCACAGTGTATTTTCTTTCCATTAGCTATCAATATTGACATATGGATGATTCCACTGAAACTTCTATAAATAACTGAATGTTATGCCTGACAAGTGAAGCTTGTGCATCAGTAAACCAGAACAGTCTACCTCGATATTTTATTTATGTTGCACTCCCTTGCTTCTTTAGAGACAGTGTTTCTCAGTTTAGTTTTCCAATTATCACATTGATTTTGGCAGGGCCAACATATTCAGCCTAAAATTAGATCATAACTATGTCGTATTTTTTTAAGATCTTTGTACCAATCAAGAGTTGAGAACTTTTACTTATTGGACACAAAATCAGGTGATATTTCAGAGCATGCCATGGTGCAGTGATATTTAAACCCTGTGCCTATAGAGTCACACATGGGGCTTAATTAAAACATAACCCAAATCAGGAGACTGATGCAAGTTGCTAGATCAGTGCTCTACAGAAAGTAACCACACTGGAGTAAGCATGCTGATGCTGAGTTAGTCGTAACTAGATTTATTCTTACCTGAAGAATTTTCTAATATCGTACAAATGCTGTATTAAAAGCCTGGCATAACTGCTCAGTACATACTATCTTCTTTGTACTAGCTAACATTTTGTTAACCCAAGGAAGATGCTTTAAATAATCTAGAGTGCTTAAAACAGCGCTCCTTCCATTGAAATTTAATAAATCCATACATAGACTTTATTAGCTGAAAGCTTTCTCCAATATATTTTAAATAATATAGACTTTTTAAAGAAAAGAGGTTTTACTTAACATTATATATGTTCTTCAACATAATGCACATTGTATCTGTATTGATATTTCTAATTTCTTAATTTGTGCCAATTCATTGAATATTTACTTTTAAATATCTAAGCCTACACATTTTGTTTACACAGAATTTAACCATTTAAATCTTCTTGTCATCTTGGAAGCAATATATCAAATGATTCTCAAAATTTAGAATACACACAGAACAGGTGCACCTCTATCTTTTGATTGGAATACCTCTGACTTGCTCTGAAGGTGAACTAAACCATCCTTTTAATAGCTCAATTTATGAGGACACAATAGTAACATGATAGTTTCTACCAGTAAGCAGAAATGATACGGTCACAGTAATAGGGAAATATAATGGTAAGATGAGAGAAGATGATAAAATGCCTAAAGTCTTCTGAAAAATCTCATCAGTTTGAAGCTTTTACAGCCTTCTAATTATATTGTGATTAATGCTATTTGTCTTATGTGTGAATTATCAACCTAACCACATAACCAGACTCAAAGCTGAAATTTCTTATAGAGGAAAACTATCCAATTTCATCCTGAGAAAAATTACTAACATCCATCCAAAGGTAAAATAACCTTGATGATTAAAATAAGAAAAGTTTCAGAACACAACTGCACACTTTCTAATGAGATGACAAAGTTGTTTCCATTCTAGACAACAATTTTGACAAAGTTCCATATGTGAGGTTAATGAAAATGTCTTAAAAGGGCACAGGTTTTGAAGGCGAATAGCGTAGGTTTAGAAAACTGAAGGAAAAAAGAGGGGAAAATATGTGGATAAGATTACATAGGACAGGGCAGTAAATAAAAATAAAAGTTAAAGTAGGTAATCAAAAATATGAGTTACTCTAAACTCAAGAGGCATATCAACATCAAAAAGACTGAAAATGAGTAAATGCACACTACTCAGTATTTCAAGGTTATGTCCAAATAAATATTAAAATAATAATAATAATAAAAAGAAGTGTTGAAACTTCTTTATGCTGAACAATAGTAAATCAGTTTACTTGTACCTGAAAGCATTACTATTTACTGGATCCCTAAGTAGTTATTGTTAGGAATTTAGCAAAAAAAGGAAGGATAAAAGTGATCTGCATACTCTAAATAAACAAATGAACAATAATGGTGGAAGAAGCACGTCTCATTTCCTATTTCTTTTATAAATGAATAATTCTTCATATGGGAAAGATGATCTAAAATGTCTTGGTATAAGAGTCTTGAGAAAATAAGAGACAACATAGTAGGCAGGAATGATTCTTAAAAGTGAAGCACGTTGGTTTCTGTGTAGAAATAATAGAAATTTACCTGTGCAAAGAAGATAAAAATGGTGGAATTATGACAATGAATCTGAAAATAAGCAAATTCTCCAATTTTCTAAAGTAGTGGTTGCATATTTGGAAGGGATTAGAAGAATGGTGTTAAAAAAAAAAGAGAGAACAAAAACAAGAAGATTCTTGAGTAGAATTACTGTCTAATGATGTGCTATTTAAAGTAGACTAAAGAGAAACAAGGGACTTACTGAAGGGACATCCCAATATGCGAAAGAAGATACAGCAATGGTTACAACCTATCTGTAAGCTCACCTTCCTGCATTCAATAGCCTATTTTTCCAGCTCACTTGTACTTGACTACAGCAATCTTTCAACACCTCTAGGACCTCCAATGTATTTGTGTTGATCAGCTTTTCACTGTTATTTACCCCTTGATGTTCTTAACTTCCAGCTCTCTATTCTGAACCTGTACCAATGCAGCAAAACGAGGCTAGAGGAAAACATACTATCCAACAATTAGTGTTTCTTCATTTAAAGGCAAACATCAAGTGAGTCAAAATCACTACCGTGTAATCGTATTGTACATCACTAGTTTTTACTGCCTCTTCCATCTTCAACATTTCCCTTTCACATTTCTTCACCCTTAAACTCCAGTAACTCCTTCCAATCTCATGCTTTCCCAATAACTTTGTTTTTGAATCCTCTCAGAAAAATGATGTAGTCAGAAGTTATTTTCTAGAATCTGACAATCTGACAATCTAATCATATAGTTTGCCTTCTTGATCCATTTGACTGTATGCACAGATGTGGAAGTTCCCAGGCCAGGGATCCAACCTGCGCCACAGCAGCAACCCAAGGAGTCCCTGAGCTTCTGCAGTGACAATACCAGATCCCTAACCAGCTGCACCACAAGAACACTCCCCTGATCCATATTTAAACTTATCTGTGTATTAGATTCCATACTCTTCTTCCTTCTCATGGGTATCATTCCAGTAAGATTCCACTGGTCCTTTGCCTGTGTTTGAAATATTTTTTTTCATACTCCTCTGTATAATCCCCTTCAGTATGAAAAAGGCAATTTCTTCTGTCTTAACTGAACCTTCCTTTTCCACAATCCCAAATAACTATGCACAATTTATTTGCTTTACATGACAGCAACATTCATTGAAAGGCTATACACAATTTCTTTCTCCTATTCTTCTCTACTATTTGTTTTATCTTATTGAGCTAAAATTGATAGAAAGACTGCACAGCACACATTTAAAGTATGTAAATAAATGTTTTAACATATGTTCACAGCCATGAAACCATCAGCACAATTAAGATAGTGTGCATACTTCACACATCATGCCACTTGGTAATCCCTTTCTCTTTCCCTTTCTATCTCTACACTCGCCACCATTCCATACCTGTGCAACCACATCTCATGGTTTTGTTACCATACATTAGTTTACATTTTCTGGAATTTTATATAAATAGAATCATTATATATATAATATTTTGTCTTTTCTCAGCATAATTTTGAAAATTGTTCATATTACAGCATTATAAATAGTTCATTTTTCGTGTTGGGTAGTATTCTAGTGTATGAAAACAGTTTATTCTTGAGCTATTTCAAGTTTTTGCTTATTATAAATAAACCTGCTATTTACAGGGTTTTTTTTTTTTGGTATGGGAATGTATTTAGGATAAATATATACGAGTGGAATGGCTGGAACATATAGTACGTGTTCGATATTTTAAGAAAATGTCAAAGTACTTTTAAGTGGGATGCAACATTTTATAGTCCCAGTACAAATTTTTGAATTGCGAGTTTTTCATAAGTGACCTTTATTACATTGAGATAGTTTTCTCCCATTCCTGATATGCTGAATTTTTTTTAATCAAGAAAAGAGTGTTGAATCCTGTTAAATGCTTTTTTTGCATCAACTGAGATGATCATTTTATTCCCCCTCCATTCTGTTAATGTGGTGCATTGCATTCACTGGTTTTTGGATATTGAACCATGTTTGCATACCAGATAAAAATCCCACTTGATCATGGTGTATAATTCATTTAAGGCACTCTTGAATTATGTTCCTAGTATTTTGCTGAGAACATTCAAATTTCTATTTACCAGGGATATTGGCCTGAAATTTTTTTCTTCTTGTCATGTCCGTATCTAGCTTTGGTATCAGGGTAATGCTGGACTTATTTATTGAGTTCGGAAGTGTTCCATCCTCCTCATTTTTTCCCCCAAAATTGAGAATTGGTATTAATTCTCATTTAAATCTTTCATGGAATTCTTCAATTCATTCATCTGGTCCTGTGCTTTTCTTTGTTGGGGGGAAGGTTATGATTAATTTAATATCCTTTAGTGGTGACATTCTTTAACTTATTTATACTTTTTTATTTCTTCATAATTCCATCTTGGCAAGTTCTATTTTTCCAATAATGTATCCATTTCGTTAATGTATAAGTCTTCATATTCTCTTCCAAACTTGTTTTTTTCCTCCATGGCATCAATTGTAACGTCACTTCTTTCATTTCTGATTTATTTATTTATTTTTGTTTGTCTTTTCAGGGCCGCATCTATGGCATTTGGAGGTTCGCAGGCTAGGGGTCTAATCAGAGCGATAGCTTCCAGCCTACACCACAGCCACAGCAATGCCAGATCCGAGCCGCATCTGCGACCTACCACAGCTCATGGCAATGCCAGATCCTTAACTCACTGAGTGAGGCCAGGGATTGAACCCGCAAACTCACGGTTCTTAGTCAGGTTCATTTCTGCTGCACCACGACGGGGACTCCCCATTTCTGATTTTAATTTCTTGAATGTTCTCTCTTTTAATCTAACTAAGGTTTGTCAACTTTATTTTTTTCAATAAATAAACTGTTAGTTTCATTAATTTTTCTATTGTTCTTTATTATTTATTACCGCTCTAATCTTTTATTACTTTATTCTGCTAACTTTGGGTTTGGTTTGTTCTTTTTTGTTTAGTGTTTTAAGGTTTAAGTTTAGGTTGTTGATTTGAGATCATTCTCCATTGTTAATCTAAGCAACTATCATGATAATCTTCACTTTTTATACTGCTTTTGCTACATCTCATAAGTTTTACTGTGTTCAATTTTTGCTTTTATTTGTTCCAATATATTTTATAATTTTCCTTTTGAATTATTCTTTGATCTGTTGCTTGTTTAAAAGTGCATGGTTTAATTCCCACATATTTATAAGTTACCTAGTTTTCCTTCTGTTATTTCTTTCTAGTTGTATTCTATAGCGATTGGAAAAGACACTGTATAATTTCAATCTTCTTAAATTTGTTAAGAATTGTTTTGTGGTCTAAAATGTAGTCTGTACTGAAGACATCATCTTTATTCAATTAGACAGCAAGTAAACTTGTCATATGCTCTGGAGAGAGAGGCTATCTCATGTTATTTGAGCATCCTTTAAAAGGTAGTCTGGAACAAATTTAGTCAAGTGCTTCTGTTCCCAAGACACAAAGAAATATTTAAGGCATATGGAAAATATCTGACAATAATTAATAAAAAGAGTCCTCCATATTAACAGTAAAAACCAATTAAGATTTAAAAAGGATATTCAAAAAGAAGACATAAGCATGAATAAACAAAACTCATTCAAAATAGCACTAATCAAAGGAAAAATAAGGTTTATGAAAATCAGGAAATATTCCACACTCATTAAAATGACGAAAACTAAATATCTAATAATATATTGGCTTAGAAAGAGTTATGTGACAAAAATATGCACTGTGTGTAGAACTGTAAATCAGTACAATCATTTTGAAACAACTAAAATATTCAGTAAATTTAAAATTGAAGAGTTCCCATTATGGCTCAGTGGGTTAAGGACCCAATGTTGTCTCCATGAAGATATGAGTTCGACCCCTGGCCATGCTCAGTTGGTTAAGGATGTGGCATTGCCTTGATCTGCAGCACAGGTCACAGATGCAGCTTAGATCCAGTGCTGCTGTGGCTGTGGTTTAGACCCCAGAGGCAGCTCCGATTAGATCTCTGACCCAGAAACTTCCATATGCTGTAGGTGTGGCCATAAGAAGAAAAAATAAATAAAATTAAGCATATTTACTCATTTCTAGGCATGTACCCATGAAATATCCTATAACTAAGCAATATGAGACATGTAATTGTATGCTCATGATAACTGTAAAGAATTAAAAACACCTAATGTATGTCAAGGAGAATGGATACAATATTATTTATATTATGGGCTGCCATAATAAAAAAAAATATGCCATCAACTGGGTGGCTTAAACAAAAGAAATTTATTTTTCCACAGTTCTGGAGAATAGAAATCCAAGATGGAAGTTTTGGTTGATTCAGTTTCTGGTTAGAGTTCTCTTCCTGATTGGCAGATGGATATCTTCTTACTCTGTCTTTAAATCACCTTTCTTCAATGTGAACAAATGGAGAAAAGGTCTTTTTATCTTCTTATAAGAAAAAAACAGTCCTGTTTGATTAGGGCCCTTCTCTATGATCTCATTTAACCTTAACTACCTCCTAAACATCCTGTCTCCAAAGGTGGATTTAGGGCTTCAATATATGAATTTGAGGAACAAAATTCAATTCATGGCACTATTATAGTGTAAAGAAATATAAATGAATGAAATAGTGCTACATGTGTAAGGATAGATATAGCTTACATACATAATTTTAAGGAAAGCAAATTTCAGCAAAATTCATATATTAACATTAAGATTCATGGAGTTCCCGTCGTGGCGCAGTGGTTAACGAAGCCAACTAAGAACCATAAGGTTGTGGGTTCAGTCCCTGGCCTTGCTCAGTGGGTTAAGGATCCGGCATTGTCATGAGCTGTGGTGTACATTGCAGACATGGCTCAGATCTGGCGTTGCTGTGGCTCTGGTGTAGGCCAGCAGCAGCAACAGCTCCAATTAAACCCCTAGCCTGGCCACAGGTGCAGCCCTAGAAAAGACAAAAAGACCAAAAAAAAAAAAAAAAAAAAAAAAAGGTTCAGTTAAAAACCTGTAACTTTTGTATATGTTTAAAGATATATACATATATATATAATAAGCACCAAGTTCAGGTTAGTGCTTACCTGTGCTGTGGAAAGGGGGATTGTATCTAGAACATTGGGACTTCAACTGTACTGGTAGTGTTTGGTTAGTATGCAAACATTAATTATATACCTTTATATGTCTTTAATTATGTTAACACAAAGGTAAATCTGGATGGTAATGATGTAAATTTGGAAACAGCACAGAGGAAGAATTTGATGAGAAAGGCATTTCCCTTTATGTACTCCAAATTAGCCAACTCTTTACCTGAATAAGAGAACAAACATGTTCTCTCATTCCCTTGCCTCAAGAATATATAATATACCTTTCTTGCTCCTTCCTTTCCTTCTTTTTTCTTTCTTCCTTCCTTCCTTTCCTTCTTGCTTCTTTCTCTTCCCTCTTTCTCTCTCTCCCTCCTTCCTCCCTTCCTCCCTCCCTCTTTTCTTTCCTTCCACAAATAACTACAACTTCTCATTTGTGATTGCCTAAGAACACTGAAAAGATGGCCATCCAAAGGTGAAGCCAATGGACATATGCATATGTTAAGTGTGAATATCAACTGACTCCATGGAGAATGACTGTGGTGTTTTTGAGTGTGGAGAAGCTTAACCTACAAGGTTGAAAGTAGTGACGAACTAGCAAAATTGTATCCTGGACACAAGATCTCTAAGCCAATGCAAAAGTTTCTGTTGGTTACACAAAATCAGTCAGAACCTTAACTTCAACGAACCAGATCAACTTTGATGACAGTCTTTCGGTAGTAACCGAATGGGTATGAAACAGTGACTGGATATTTACTAAAATTAAATATTCCGTCAGCCTATTTAAGAGGATCTCAGGATTTAATTCAATTGTATTTAATAATACAATGTAAATATTTTTTTACATCCAAGTTTATGGACTAAAAATCAAAATGTAGTACTGTTTGCAGTTGTCCAAAATAAAATACAACTTGTGACTTCTGAAGTATTTACAGATATTTTCCATGACCTACTGCTACATACATGCTGGAGAAATCATTTAATAATAAATTTTCATATTATTGTAAGTGTCTATATATCAACACTGAAGGCTAATTTAGAAAGTGAAGGCATTTTTGAAACTTTTATTATGTGTACGCACCAAAGGTACTGCTGGCATATCTATAGGTGGCAATTTATTTTATTTTTTACAAAGCCTTGATTTGTCATTTTAGTTTGCACTGATTATCTCCTGCGTCACTTCATCATCTTTCTTTCTGCTTTATATTTCCAGGACATTATTATGCCTTACAAAATTCTAAATGCACTGTTGAGTTATTGTTCTAAATAATCTCTTCTCTTTAAAATAGCTTATTAAGGAGTTCCCATCATGGCACAGTGGAAACAAATCCGACTAGGAACTATGAGGTTGCGCTTTCGATCCCTGGCCTCATTCAGCAGTTCAAGGATCCAGAGTTGCTGTGAGCTGTAGGGTAGGCTGCAGACATGGCTCAGATCTGGTGTTGCTGTGGCTGTGGCGTAGGCTGGCGGCTACCACTCTGATTAGACCCCTAGCCTGGGAACCTCCAGATGCTGTGGGTGCAGCCCTAAAAAGACAAAATAAACAAACAAACAAACAAAAATAAAATAGCTTACTCATAAATACCAAAATGAAAATGTGCCCTTTAAAATTTATCTGATTATATTTAAAAGAACAAAAATAATTCTTCATCTTCCAGACTACAGATAGTATGACTAGAGCACTAATAAACTTTTTATTAACTTCCATTAATTTAGGAGCTCTCTTTTTGATAATGACTAAAATGCAATCCTGTAGAAGTTTGTATTAAAAAATGGTGTGTGAAAGAACATATACGTGCATGTGTAATTACAGATATAAATTAAACTTCTGAATAATAGTATTACTTTGAGAGACCACTGGAAAAAATAAATGGAGACTGTTTTCTACTTATCACCTGCTGAGTATACTAGTAATTTATCAAGACACACGTACTAATTTTAGAGTTAATTCGAACAATCTTTTCAAATTATCTTGAACTTTAAACATCTATAGAATTAATTCTTCTGTATTTAATCAAACTTTAAAAAGCACAAGTCCTTGTGACACAGTATGAGAAACCATGATTCAATTAATAACTATGGAAAGGTGTGTAATATCTTAATAGAACTACTTTATTAAAATTCTATAAATAGTAACATACATAAACATCACAGACATAAATCAGATACAAATAATAAGCTTTAGATTTTTTTCCCAGTGACTTCACTTCATTTATGTTAGTGTTAAGTGCCTTTCATAGCTTAAATATGCCTTAAGCTAAATTTTTGTGAATCTCAAAACTTAATCCATTTAAGATTTGTGAAGTTCACAAGGATATATGATAGGGTTTTTAGGCTTTCTATGTACATTAAAATCTAATTGTAGTTATGCAGTAGTTAATATTTTGGAATAACATTCTTCCTAAAATTGATAGAGAAAGCAGGGATATCTGCTTTATACAATTTTTCTAATACTCTTTAAGTATTAGTGGTTTGTTTATTTTTCCTCTGCTCTAGTCATGAGTAAACTATTTAGATGGTTATCACACAGAAAGTGGGGCCATATAACTTAGGCCTATACACTACACTTTTGTAATTAATAGGCCACAAAATGTCTCATTTGTTGAATTTATATTTTTTTTAAAACAAGAGATATAGCTATAGTTAAAGGTAATTTTTAAAATAGTATTCTTATTAATGATTAAAAATAGCATCAGCAGAATAGTTATTCATAATACACAATACATGTTTATGGTGAAAATACAATTTATCATCCAATTAGAGATGATTTTGAGAGTGTGACAGCATATTAATGATTACATCTAAAAAAGTTCCCTACTACAGAACTGTCTGGGACAATAAGGATGTAGAAAACAGGTTCCATTTATTTTTTCTAGTAGTCTCTCAAAGTAATACTATTATTCAGAAGTTTAATTTATACCTGTTATTACATATGCATGTCTATGTTCTCTCACACACTATTTTTTAACACAAACTTCCACAGGATTGCATTTTAGTCATTATCAAACAGAGAACACCTGAATTAATGGAAGTTAATAAAAAGTTTATTAATGATCTAGTCATACTTTCTGTAGTCTGGAAGATGAAGAATTACTTCTGTCCTTTTAAATATAATCAGATAAATCTTAAAAGGCATATTTTCATTTTGGATGAAAATAAGGATGTACGGTCATCCCACAAATTTCAGGGTTTTTTTGTTTTTGGTTTTCTTAAAATGATTTTTATTTTTTCCATTATAGCTGGTTTACAGTGTTTTGTCAATTTTCTACTGTACAGCAAAGTGACCCAGTCACACATACATATATACATTCTTTTCTTCACATTTTTCTCCATCTTGCTCCATCATAAATGACTAGATATAGTTCCCAGTGCTATACAGCAGGATCTCATTGCTTGTCTATTCTAAAGGCACTAGTTTGCATCTGTTAACTCCTGATTCCCAGTCCATCCCACTCCCTCTGCCTCTCCCTTGACAACTGTAAGTCTGTTCTCCAAGTCCATGAGTTTCTTTTCTGTGGAAATGTTTAACAAATTTCATTTTTTATTCATATCTACATCTAAAATTTTATCACTGTCACTGGTGTTTCTCTGAAAAAATATTTTTAATGACCTACTTTGCTATTTTTATAAAATTATCAGAATTTTAGAATTTCAGATTTAAATTAATTATCACAATTTGCCTATATTTTTATAAATACATTTGAAATTTTTGATCTCTATATTTGACTATTCTCTCTATACATAAAATTTTATTTTTGTTTATTTCATGTATCTTTTTTTTTTTTTTTTTTTTTTGGTCTGTTTTAGGGTTTCACCCACAGCATATGGAAGTTCCATGGCTAGGGGTCAAATTGAAGCTGCAACTGCTGGCCTATGCCACAGCCACAGCCACACCACAGCTGAGTCATGTCTGCAAAATGCAGTTCATGGCAACACTGGATACTTAACTCACTGAGTGGGACCAGGAATTGAACCCGCATCCTCATGGATACTAGTTGGGTTCATTACCACTAAGCCACAATGGGGATCTCCCTACATAACATTTTAAAAGGGGACATACTGGCTTTACAAGTGCTGAGGGTACAGATGAGATCAGTTGCAATTCTCTTTAACTGAATAGTCCCAATTCTGTTTTTTTTCTATTAAAATATACAAATATTTAAGCCCAAAAATTTGTATAAGTAGTTTTGGTTTCCACTCTCAGTACTTTATTTCTATAAATAATAAATAAATAAATAAATAAATAAATAAATAAATAAATAAATAAATATTTGTTTCTTTTTTGCATTCTTTTGAGTGCTTCACCAAACTGAAATTCTACACAATTATAGGCTTACCTATTTTCATTTCAAAAAAAAAAAAAAAATCTAAGTATATCCCACTGAAATAAGAATCACATCATTTGTAGCAACATGGATGGAACTAGAGACTCTCATACTAAAGTGAAGTAAGTCAGAAAGAGAAAGACAAACACCATATGATATCACCTGTATCTGGAAACTAACATACAGCCCAAATAAACCTTTCCACAGAAACAAAACTCATGGACTTGGAGAACAGACTTACAGTTGTCAAGGGAGAGGCAGAGGGAGTGGGATGGACTGGGAATCAGGAGTTAACAGATGCAAACTAGTGCCTTTAAATAGACAAGCAATGAGATCCTGCTGTATAGCACTGGGAACTATATCTAGTCATTTATGATGGAGCAAGATGGAGAAAAATGTGAGGAAAAGAATGTACATATGTATGTGTGACTGGGTCACTTTGTACAGTAGAAAATTGACAAAACACTGTAAACCAGCTATAATGGGAAAAATAAAAATCATTATAAAAATAAATAAAATAAAATTACCACTTTGTACACTCCCTAAAAATAAATAAGAATCACATCCAAAAATTTGTAACTCAATTTGAAATATTCCAAATCACAATTCTAGAATTTCAAAATTGAAACAAATATACAAAATCTTTTCTAATTTATTTAGTTGCTAAATTGAGTAAACTAAGCCTATTTCCTGTCTTGCTTTTGTTGGGATAAATGCTACTGTCCTCTGATTTACAAGCTTTATTTTCAATAACTTCCATTTGGCAAGCTGAAAAAAAACAAAAAAAACAAAAATGACTTGAAAGAGTCCTGTGATGTGGGTGGAGGGGCATCTTCTGTCAGTTTCTGGAACTTTTGGGTGGTAACAGACTTGGATTTTCATGGTCTAAGATAAATACAAACATGTAATTACCTAGGTCCAGAAGGTTATCTGTGTTTTATTCTGGGAGTATTCCTTCTCTGCAAATTTTTGGAAGTGTTTCAGAAGGACAAGTTATAACTCTTCTCTAAATGTTTGATAGAATTCACCTGTGAAGACCATGGTCCTGGACTTTTGTTTTTTGGAAGTTTTTTTTTTTTTTTTTTTTTTCTTTTTGGGGATACATCTATGGCATGCAGAAGTTCCTGGGTCAGGAATTGAACCTGTGCCACGGCAGTGACAAAACCAGATCCATAATCTGCTGGGCCATAAGGAAACTCTTGAAGTCGTTTAATCTTAGTTTCAATATCAGTATTTGTGATTGGTCTATTCATATTTTCTATTTCTTCCTGGTTCAGTCTTGGAAGGTTGTATCTTTAAACGAATTTGTCCATTTCTTCTAGGTTGTCCATTTTATTGACATATAATACAGTTTCTATTAAATGTGTACTATTTTCACACCATTATAAAGTATAAAATAATCCTGGTTTAACCATTGTAAATCTTAGATCCATATGCCTGGCTCTTTTGAATATGACTTGAAGGTTCTGAACTCAGAAGAGATGCATTGCTGAGTTTATTAGGCTTGTCTTTAATGGAGTGGCAGAATTGTCCATTTCTGCTACTGCAGAGTTGTTAACATTTACATTGATGCCATCCCTGTTTTAAACCCCTGTTGTTCTATTAACTATATCTTTAGGTAGTCCTCCCCAATCTTCTTCCTCACAAAGGCTTTATTTTTCTTCTCCTCAGCTGTAACTAGTAGCTTTAGCTCTTTCTAAAATAAAATCCTAAATAACATATAAATACACATAGGGACATTCATAACTCATAAGTGTACAGACTGATGAATTTCACAAGAGTAAGAAACATCCAGATTACAAATAGGAAATGAGTAGCACTGCAGAAGTCCTCTATTCTTCATCTCCCAGATATGTTTACCCCAAATGCCATCAATTGCTCTTCTCACTTTTAACAGAAAAATACTTTTCACGATTATGAACACTATGTAAATAGATTCATGTATATACTCTTTCCTGTTTATGGAGGTGAAGAAGTAGCTTCTACAAGGGATACAATTACTGTATCCAGGAAAGGAGAAAATGGATGTAAATATAAAGCAGCCCATAAACATGCAAGCACTTTAAGAGCTTGCATACTTAAATGCAACAGGCTTGCCCATTAAGGAGGGGATATGTAGTGCTGCAGCTAGTATCTCATTGTACAAACAAGATAAAAGGAGATGAAAATTCATGTGAGCTATTTTATTAGATAGTCTTATATAAATAAGGTTTATCAGCATTTACTTTATTTTCATGATTTTTCTTTTAAAGAAGCCATTCATTATTAGGGTAGTAATATTTATTAATTAACACATTCTAAATGTGTTACAGAACTTAGAAATGAACTGTGCAGCTGTATATTATATACAGTTTTTCAAAAGGCCTTTATAAGACCTTTAGTTGTTAAAAAACATAGTTCCAGAAGGTCTTATTTTGGAAATTATAAAGCTAAAATCATAGTATTGACATTATAAATGACTTTTAAAGGCCAGAAAAGTTAATATCCCTCTTAGATAGAGTCTATGGTTCACATTACAAAACATCAAGAAAATGACCAAGTTAACCTCAGTTCTCAAGGTCTCTTTGTTTGTTTGTTTTTATTTTTCCTTCTACTTTCCTATTATACTTGAGTTCAAACAATGTGTTCCAGAGCAACACAAAAGGGTACATGTTCTCAATTTAATACATTTAGAACTCATTACTAATAGCTTTTTTCCTTATTCTGAAAATGTTGAAATAACCCCAAAAGCTAAGGGGTTATAAAAGTCATTTATTTTTCTATGTCTCAATTTGTCTGATTATAAGTTAAAAAAAAATGTGTCCCATCTACTTTGGTCTTTGGGATTTTAAGTCTTAATTAGTGCAAAAAGTTTCTAAGGACTTTACAAGAAAGTAGGCATATAAATAGTATTAATGACATTTTGGCTGCATGGCAATGGGAAATGTGTGAAACATTATTTTCAGATATCAAAAAAGTCAAAATATACACTTTTATCAGCTCTTAGCAGTACCTCCAAGAAGATCAAAGACCCTTCTCTTTTGTGTAATAATCTTTGAAAGCTATTTAGCTCAAATTTCTAACAAAAAATTCCCAAGTAGTGGAAAAAGGTTTATAGCATTAAAATATAAGAGTTTAATACAGACCTATAGAACTAATGTCAGAAAACATGGTAAATAGTGCTTAGAAAAACCTATAAAACATTTTTGAAGCAAGATGAAAATGGAATAGTTATGTCTATTATCTATAAGAACTGATGTCATCTTAGAGGTAGGGAAAGTGGCTGGATAAGTACACAAATGGTCTTTTGTTCTATCTTCAAGGAGGAGTGCAAACTTCAAAATGAAAAGAACAAAAGAAAATATACAGGGCATATTCCAGGCCAAGAAATCATGCTGCCCTGAATGAATTCAAATACACAGGCCCAAGGCAGTAAGAGGAACCACTGGCTGTTACCCCCAAACCAGCTCTGAGTCTTAAACCAATAATGGAAAAAGGAAGACTTTTAGGAAAACTGTAAATGGGCAAATGCTCCACATTGTAAAGAAGAATAAATACTCTGATTTTTAGATAGAGTACCAAGAAATTTAAATTTCTTATAAGAGAATTAAACTTTTAAGAAGTTATAGACTGCTTTGGAGTTGGAATATAGAGTTTGTCTCAACATAATTAAATTACAGATTATAACATCAAAGTGCAGAAATTTTAATGATTTTTCCACAATTTTTGCCAAATGATATTACATTATTGGATTGGAAAATTCAGCCAGCTATGTAGCCTTCCTGTGCCTTATTTTCTTCATATATAAAACAGGATTAAACAATGCTTAAATGTATTTTTTTGTGATTCAAATATTACATTGTGAAAATAAAAATGTTAGTGTTTTTTTCTTTACTTGCTTCCCCAATTAAATTATCATTTTATGTTTATAAATAAATAACTCTTCTCTATTATTTCAGAGTTCTATTAGCTAGAACTAACTACTCTAGACAGTAAAAATTACATTAAGTATCCACAATGGCTCTCAAAGTAAATAGCATTTATGTCACACAATCTATATTATAAGCCCAACTATTTGAACATGACAGATGTAAAGCTACCCCTGGGTTTTGTGTGATAATTTAACAAACCAATAGGTACAGTTAATTTTCTTTAAATAGTTTCTTTTTGGAGATCTTACTGGGAACTACCTAATTGTTCATCATTTCCAACTCGTTTTCTCAGTCCTTTTTAGAAAACCTCCAATAAAAAGCATGTATTTATTCAAATACAACAAGAAAATTGCATCATCTTCACTGAAAAGATGGACACATACATAGACCTCATTTGGCAAATTTTTCATTTAATTAAATTCAAACATCCATGCCTGCAAACTCTTTTAAGTGTAGGTTGTCAGCAGAAGTGTGGAAAAAGTTTTACTTAACAGAATCACATATTTGTATCTTGAGATGTATGTTTCTCTGTGCATTGAAAGATCTTTGGAAACATTTGTCCATGTTGAGCTGCAAACTTTTACTGCTTCCCTACAGAACTCCCCTATTCTAATGTAGTTTTTATTGAAGCTTGCAGAATTGCAAGAAATTATAAATCAAATACATTTTTAAACAGATAATTTGATGTTGGCATGCTCATCTTTATTGCTTTACACTGTCATCTATTTTCATCCCCCTCTAATCTTAAGCAGGTAGAAATTTTTAAAGCATCTCTTTTAATTTGTATTTTTGAAATATATAAAGCATTAGATAGAGCTCAGTATAAAATATTGCTGTCTAGAAATAAGAGGGAAAGATTTGTGAGAAAATAAGCTTTAAACCACTTCATTTTTAGTTATACAATGTGGGAGACTGGAGCAAATGAGTAATAAAAGGCAAAACAATTGAGTCTCCTAGGGTGCTAAATTAAGAATTTATAGTCTGAATGATGTCTCTGTAACCTCATTCAATTTTCTATTATTGCAGATCTTAAACAATTATGAACACAGATGACATACCAATTTTAGCTTATAAATCTGCAAGGGTGATAAATATAGCATGCAAAATTTATTCTGATAGTAATGTTAATTGGTCTAATGTTCTCCAAACAAAGAAAAATAATGATATTTAAATAAAGCAACATTTTGAGCAAATGAAACTGGCTAGAAGAGCTAATATGATATATTTTCTATTTTAAGATAGATGGGGCATTTACTATTTCAAAACTGTGACAACATTCATATAAGCAAACATTACAAATGCTCTGAGAAATATGAGATGTTTCTAGGGTTAAAAAATAAAAACTATAAAACTAAAGGGATTCAAATTTCATGTTTTTGCAATGATACATAATAAAAATTGGTTCATTAAAAAATACTAGCTACACATGAGTTCCCTGGTAGTCTAGTGGTTAGTATCCAGTACTCTCACTGGGATTCAATCTCTGGTCTGGGAACTGTGATCCCATGTCAAGCCACTGCATACTGTGGCAAAAAACAAACAAAAACAAACGAAAAACTAGCCATAAGACATGTGGGTGATTCAATGTTTCCCTAACTAAAAGAACTTGAGTGCTGCTATGCTTTTCAAAGAATTAACCTTGGAAATCTATATAAAATTAATCTAATTAAAATTAAATCAGTATAATGGACTGGAGTAACATATCAAAGTCACACAAAACAGCAGTGATTATAAAGGCAGATTTTCTGTTCAACACAGTGTGTTCTTTTTTATCCTACCAATCAATAACATCAGCTTCAACTGATACACTGCATTAGCTTATTGGCTTAAGGAATCAGAGAAATTTGGGGAAAATAATTAGTTCTTTGAAATAGATTAACCTATTCATTTTTAGTTCCTTTTTTCAGTTTCGATCATATCCAGAAGTAAGATGCCTTTTGCTTTTTAATGAAACTTCCATTTGAGTAAAACCCAAGAACTATTTTTGTTTAAATATGTTCTTATATGGCAGATTAGACTCTTCATGTGGGAAATCACATTAAAAGAAGATGCATTACTCTTGCATTAGTACACTCTACTAAGAAATGCATAAAAGTTAAAAAGGTAATAAAATTATAGATATTTTTAATGCATTTTTATACTATCGCTCTGGTGAATAATTATGACTTAATATAACATAGATTCCCCTCCCCAAATGTTTGATATGTCTGGCCTATATTTATTTATTTCTGTAAGTATCAATGGAATATAAAACAAAATCTTAAATGTAAGAAATGAAATACCTAAATAAAAGGAAGGTTATTTTTAACCTACTGAGCCACCAGGGAACTCCCTAAAAACTGTATTTTAAATTGAGTGCAAAAACAATGCTTAGGTAGAATACATTTTTAAATTTTAAATTTAAGTAAGTATAGAATATAGTTAGGAAGACAGTATATTAAAATATGTCTTTCATAATATACATGAAAATTTATTTTATAGGTCTTCTACTTCCATGTCAACAAAGACACGACTCTGAGTTATTCATTAGAACTTACAGTTTTTGATAGAGTTATCCCTGTAGGGTTTTCCCTTTTATTTTATTATTATTATTATTATTATTTTGCTTTTTACGGCTGCGCCCATGGCATATGGAAATTCCCAGGCAAGGGGTCGAATCAGAGCTATAGCTGCCAGCCTATACCACAGCCACAGTAACACAGGATCCAAGCTGCATCTAAAACCTACACTATGGCTCATGGCAACGCCAGATCCTTAACTCACTGAGCGAGGGCAGGGATCAAACCCAAGTCCTATGGATACCCATTGGGTTCATTACCACTGAGCCACAATGGGAACTCCAGGTTTTCCCTTTTATTTTCTCTACAAGACAGTATGATTCTCTGCATGTATTGGGGACATATCAGACCTAATCTGTCCATCTACTTACACAAATATACCCAGAATTATATATATCAACAAGAATTATATATATCAACACATATACACATATGTATGTAGATACAGGCATATATATGTATATATGTGGCATTTAAAGTTCAGTGAGAAATATGTAAATATATTTTATATTTCTTCATACAACACATTGTCTATTAAAGAGTTTCAATTAGCTATGGTGAGTTTCACTTAATTCTTATGTCTTTACAACTACCTAGGAATAAGCCATTCAATTCTTGATGTCCAAAGTAAATAGCCAGGTTAGTGGATAAAATTTGCTTTTTGTGAATTTCTCCTACTCAGGTACCCTCTATATTTACTTTTGAATGTTTACTAAGATTTTGCTGCACTCCTAAGTTTGTATACTTGATGAAAAATCATTCAAGTTCATTCAGAGACAAAGGGAATTTATAACACTGAATTTATCATTCAAGACTTCACTGTTGAAAGAAAAAATGAAAAATGATACAAGACTATCAAAACTAGAATACTGACTCTAAGAATTTCTCTTTATAAATTTGACCATCTGTTGTTAATATGCTTTGAGAACTTTCTTCATGAACCCTATTTATTTTAGTAAATAAATATATTTATTATATGTTTTTGAAAGGAAAAATATATATAATTTACTGAATTATAGTGGAAAATCCTAAAAGGAACATCTTTTTAAAAAATATAAAATTGGCATCTTCAAGCTCCTAATTTAATACTTGGTTGCTCTAGGCTAGCTATAGTAATAATAGCAACAGTAGTAGTATTTTGGTGTTCTATTTTCCACCATACTTTCCAGATTATCATCAAAAATATTTTAGTGATTTAGACTTTCAAAACCTCAAAAGTATTAATTTCACAGTTTTTCATATTACTATTAAATAAATAATTTTATGAATACAAAGTTTTCAGATTCTTATATTTATTAGGTAATTATAAAATCAATAAAAGGGAATACTTATAAAACTGGAATCCATAATAATTTTCAAAATACCATAAAATGAAGTTTATTATATAAAGTAATATTGAGATTATGGTAGATCAATATTTTTGGTAAATATAGTGCATAGGATAGTGAAGCAAAAGATCCTCATATATATATACACATATATATATATATGTCTTCTCAATATATGTCTTGGTTCTTTAATTACTTAGAAACATAAGGATGGGAAATATTTTCTTCTAACAATACCTGGCTTTAGAGACTTAGCGTCACAAGGAATATTAGGGATTGTGACGATTATAAGACTAATGAGTAATCTTATATCTTGAATTCTGTGAGACGGTTTTGGCTTATACCTGATAGTGAGGCATGTGATTTAATGGAACATCCTTTCATTCCCAAAATTATATAGCTTTGGCTGGTGATGTATGTGGTGACTCAACTCTGATACATCTAAATTGTGTAATTCATACCATATGAACTTGATATTGCCAGATATTCTATTTTTTCCCCTTTTATTTTTTTTAGGACTGCACCCACAGCAAATGAATGTTCTCAGGCTAGGAGTCTAATCAGAGCTGTAGCTGCTAGCCTACACCACAGCCACAGCAATACCAGATTCAAGCAGCATCTGTAACTTATGTACACCACAGCTCATGGCAACGCTGGATCCTTGATCCACTGAGTGAGGCCAGGGATCGAACCTATGTCCTGATAGATGCTAGTCAGATTCATTTCCCCTGAGCCATGGCAGGAACTCCCTCTTTTCCTTCTTTTTCTTTCTAGGGCCACGGCTATGGCATATGGAAGTTCCCAGGCTAGGGGTCAAATTGGAGCTGTAGCTGCTGGCCTACACCATAGCCACAGCAATGTGAGATCCCAGTCACATCTGCAACCTATGCCACAGCAACACCGGATCCTTAACCCACTGAGTAAAGCCAGGGATCCAACACACAATCTCATGGATACTGGGTCAGGTTCTTAATCCACTAAGCCACAAAGGGAATTCTCCAGATATTCTCTGTTTTGAGAAATGTAGGTTTGGACTTTTATGTAATTAACTGATTTTAAAATATTGACAACTCTAAGTAAGCCTCTATTATGCAGACCTACAACATAAACTCACTTGACCTAGATCCACTATTAAAAGATACTTATCTACTCTGAATAAGTATACAAGGAGGGTTTCTCATTGATCACTGAGGAGACTATTCTCTTCTTTGCTTTTGTCTTGCTTTTTTAACTTAATGATGAACATAGAGTCATCATGAAAGATTGAAAAATATTCCCAAATAATAGTATAAAATAGCTTGCACTCAACTCCTATTTGTCTACTGACCAGAAATAGATATTTTAAATGTATTTTCTTATGATGATCTGGTTAGTAGTAAATTATTAATAGTGACCGTCTACGCAATCTATCTCTTCTCAGTTCACTTTCCCAAATATGCATACACATGCTTCGTTCTTTCCTAAATAATAATGACTGAAAATTATACCTATCTTCAGATGTACTGAAATATGTGTTTTAAATAAAAAGGAGAAAAATGAACAGAGTAGTTGATACCCGTGAGTATGGAATTAGCAAAAACTTGGCTCACAAGCCACTTTTGCCTCCCTATTCCCTGAAACTTAATTTTAAAAGTATTTAGTGAAGTAAAAGAAATGGCATCTGCAAAATATTTTACCACAATAATATATATTTTTTTAGGATTGAAGTCAAACACAATTGGCTTCAAATCCTTGGTTGTCTACTGCATATTAACTGCCTAAGTTTGGACTAGTTAGATAAACTTCCTAATTTTCAGTTTCCTCATAAATGATGGAGATAATAAAGCCAAATTTTCATGATTATAAAGTCTTATAGAGTGTCTTTCTTTCTGTCTTTCTATCTGTCTATCTATCTATCTCTTCTTTCACGGAGGAAAGTCTCTGAAATGATAGGAGGAAGGAGGTATTCCTGATAGATGGTATGTATTTTAAAAGACATTGATACTCAAGAATTGTTTTAATGATCAGGAGACTCATCTATATCATCTATTTATTCTGTTGTTGAGGCTGTTGTTCTTTCTCCTACCTGTTCAATAGTGTATATTTTGGACACAGTTAACAGCTAGTAATCAAATGTATTTCCTTTGTGTGTATTTCAGAAACAATTATAAAATTCCTTTTCAAATGAAATTGTAAATAGCTACTTACATGCTCAGAGAGAGATTAGAAGCTATCTAGTATTCATAGTCAGTGATTCCCAGAGGTTTAAAAAGCTAACATCTGTTGAAGAATAAAGTGGTTACTTCGTTTATTTCAAAAAACTCTAACATAAAAAATGAAGAAAAGGAAACATCTCACCATGTGGGATTATGGAAGTTCTTTAATTAAAGGAATATTTTCTCTATATTCGGAAAAGACAAAAACTCTAATACAAGAAGATACATGCACCTCAGTGTTCACTGCAGCACTATATACAACAGCCAAGACATGAAAGCAACCTAACTGTCCTTAGCCAGATAAATAAATAAAGTTGTGGTGTGTGTGTGTGTATGTGTGTGTGTGTACACAATGGAATATTACTCAGCCATAAAAGGAATGAAATAATGCCATTTTTAGCAACATGGATGGACCTAGAGATTATTACACTAAGTGAAGTAAGTCAAAGACAAATATCATATCATATAATATGAATATGGGGAATCTAAAAAATGATACAAATGAACTTATTTACAAAACAGAAACACTCACAGACATAGAAAACAAACTTACAGTTACCAAAGAGGAAAGGAAGGGAGGGATAAATTAGGAGTTTGGAATTAACAGATGCACACTACTATTTATAAATTAGATAAAGAACAAGGTCCTACTACATAGCACAAGGAACTATATTCAGTATCTTGTAACAACCTAAAATGGAAAAGTACCCAAAAATAATGTGTGTGTGTGTGTGTGTGTGTGTGTGTGTAACTGAATCACTTTGCTGTACACATGAAACATTTTAAGTCAACTATATGTCAATAAAAAATATTTTCTCTCTTATTATGATTTATGCTTTTCTGCTACCTCACCAGTATGCTGTTTACTGTTTTTTTCTTGGACAATTTGAACACCTCATTAAGAAAGCTTAAAGAGTTAAAGATATGCTGCTTTTTCACATGGTGATTGGGGTGGGGCACTTCACACTGAACCAAAGAAATTTAATCTATCGAAACTTTACCACACTTGGTCCCATAGATCTCTAGCAGTAGGAAGGTCTATACAATGTGAAGTTAATCAATAGGCATCACTGACTTTCAGGATGCAACTCTTGGCTACAGCCCAAGTTGAATGGTTTTGTAATCATGGTCCCTAACAACAGAGAAAATTATCAATAGCATTGTACTGTTGTAAACAACAGCTCACAAAACAGCCTCAAACTAAGAGGAAGGAACATGTTACAACCTCCAGAGTGAAGAATTCTAAGGAAACCATAGGACTATACTTTAGAGTAGGTGACCTCTGAAAAGGAATGGGGAGGACATCTTCGTATCATACACAGTAAATAAGAATGACATACTACCAAATTTGGTTCAATTTAACATGCACGTAATATATACTTAATAGACTCTAAGAAAGGATTGTGCTAGTAGTTGGTCAAAAATGTTTTCACTTATCCAATAAATTCTGGGTAAGTCTCATCAAATGTGATTCATTCAGTTAGCAAACATTAGAAAGAGTAATGATAGCTATTTAGAAATATCCTTGAAAAACTTGTTTACAATCATAACAATAAGTAATCTAGCCAGGCATTGTGCTAAGCACTTTACATGCATTAAACCATATAATCTTCTTGTAAGCTTAAGAAGAAGGTACAGTACACTGTACTTTATGGATTTATGGATGATTAACTTCCATCAAAGAAGACCAAAAAGTGAGATGCGGAGATTATATAATTGTATGGTGGTGTTCTCAAACAGAGCTAGAAATCCAAATAGACACAGCAATTGAATGAAATCAACGTACTTACATTATTCTTTTCCTCTGTTTTTCTCTTGCTTCTGTAATAGAGAAGATGGGACATTAATGAAAACAAACTTCTAAGTGTGAATCTTGATTGTTGATCTTCTGTTTTATTTAAAATTGGAGCTATTAAAATGATTTGACATATCAATCTAGATATATGGATAACTTCTTCACAACTCAAAGACTGGTCAGTTAAAAATATATTTGAAAACACATTGAGGAAATGCTATTCCAGGTTTCACAACTGAATTAACTTGAATTTAACATCTTTGCATAGCTGGTTTAGTCAACTGTAGACAAACCATTATCGAACTCATCAAGACATATCAGAGGTGATTATATTTTTATCACCTGATATAATACTTGCACTTGCGGAATTATTTATTAGACTGCCAAATGAATGTATATAGTTAAGAGTAGGATTCCCCTAATTTTTTTTTTTTTTTGGTCTTTTTAGGGCCACAGCCACAGCATATGGAGGTTCCCAGGTTAGGGGTTAAACCAGAGCTGTAGCTGCTGGCCTATGCCATAGCCACCGTAACATGGGATCTGAGCTGTCTCTGCGATCTACACCACAGCTCACAGCCATGCCAGATCCTTAACCCACTGAGCGAGTCTAGGGATCAAACCTGCGTCCTCATGGATAGGTTCATTAACCACAGAGGCATGATGGGAACTCCTGGATTCTCCTAATTTTTTAGTTCACCTGGCCAAAAAAACAAATATCAGGACAGGAATTTGTTGGACTTAATCAAAACAAATGCCAAGAGGAATGTAACTTGAGAATTTCTGTTGTACTATCAGTTCTAGTATTGATTGTAAGGAAAATTACACTCTGTTGGATGAAGCTGATTCCCAGAGTTTTGCCAGAATCCTTTAAGATTCCCTGGAGTGCATCAGTTTTGTTGGAGAATAGACTAAATGTAAGGCAATTTTTAGATAAAAGTTACTTCCTGGTGGGAAAATTGTCACTCTCCTCTAATAAAATTTACCAATAGTCTAATGATGAATATAATGCTTGAGCACGAATGACATGATTATTTTTTGAGGTGGCATTTTGAAATCATACCCTAAACTAATAAAACAGTTTACAAAAATCAGCAATGGAGAGCCTCCAGATTCAATTCCCTCATATCTTATGAAAAGAAACAACTCACGATTCCAAAATTCCTTCTTTTAGGTTTCCTTTCTATTTAAATAGCTTTCTTTCTTTTTTTTTTTATTTTGGAATCATAGGAAGGAAAAAGAACATAGTCAGGTAAAATAAAGGAAAATGCAATTTAAAAAAAAGAAACTCAAATGATCAAACAGGAAGTTATGTTGTTACTGAAACTATTACTGAGTAACAAAAATCTGATGGTTATAACATTTAAATGGTGACATTTCAAGATCTTAGGTAATTTCAGAATCACTCTCAAGCAACATTTAATACGATTCATATGTCAAAAATAATATACTTTTTCTATTATTTAAAACAAGTCCTTTCAAATTGCCCTTGTTACCTTAGGTCATTTTCATTCAATAAGGCAGAATATTGTCCTCCCCAATGATCTTAGATGAATCAATACAGAATCTCCATATAGTTAAGATGTTGAATATGCAGAGTGTGTTTTCAGCTTCCCAATATCACTTTAATGTTAGTGGTGTCTCAGAGTACAGAGTGTAGTGTTTCCTGTCACTGAGTATCTTACTCAGTGGCTAAAAGACTGCTTATTAAGTGCACTTCAACTTTCTGCTTTCAAGCATATGGTCCTCTATGATTCTATGAACTTAAATCAGCCTGACCCATGAAGGTGACAGAGGCTCACTTAAGCCTAAAATAGACATTCATACAGTTTCTATGTACGGCACAGGCTATTAAAGTACTTTCCCCTTAACTCGCAATTTCAGCTATAGTGCAAATGTTTGTAACAACAGTTGACAAAGAGAGGATAGATTAACTTCCAGAAACCCCTGGAAGGGCTTTAAAAAGAACAGTCAAGGTTTTTTTCTCCCTCGCATTACCACAAACATTTATTTGAGGTAGGAAAATATGTCAGATTTGGAAGCCATTGTTCATGGGAAAAGGAACAGAACACAGTAAGAGAGCACTTAGGAAAGACTGATATATGTTCTCTGGAAATGTAAGGAACATATGAACATATGGGATGATGTCTGCACTGCAGCTGCACCACAACTCTGTGTATGGATATGTGGAGAGAGCTATTGTCAATGGCAGGATGAGCCAGAACTCCATTTTAAAAAAATTTTCTGGGCTATAGATGATTTAAAATGTTCTATTAGGTCTGGGTTTACAGCAAAGTGAATCAGTTATACATATATATGTATTCATTATTTTTTCTCATATAGGTTATCACAGAACACTGAGTAGACCTCCCTGTGCTATACATAGGTTGTTAGTTATTCATTTTACATACAGTAGTATACACATGTTAATCTCACTCCCAATTTATTCCCCCATTTCTCCTTTGGTAATCATAAATTTGATTTTAAAACATGTTAGCTTCCATTTTATAACTAAGTCATTTTGCATCATTTTTATTAGATTCCACATATAGCGATATCATATGATATTTGTCTCTGACTTACTTCACTTAATATGATAATCTCTAGGTCCATCCATGTTGTTGCAAATGGCATTATTTCATTCTTTTTAATGGCTGAGTAGTATTCCATAGCATATATGTACCACATCTTCTCATAGTAAAAATTTATGAGTTTCCTTATGCAAAAAGAACCTAGCAATATAAATTTAGGTGGTATATCATCGGAAACAGGATCTAAAGTTGTATGAGTGATAAAAACAAAATTGGTTAGGACTGCGTTGTCTATATAAGATAAATTTTCAGTGTACAGGTGCACAGAGGACTTTCAAGAACCTATACCTACACTTCACAAAAAGACACCTTCCCTAAAGAGGCATTAACACACTCTGCCAGTTATGCTCCAGAGAAAATTCTAATAAGCTGGAATGGTTACATTAAAAAATAAATAAATAAACAAGTAATATTTTCTTTCACCTATTCCTAATTCTTACTCTTTCCACCTTCATTCTGAGAGATCTAGAAGACAGAAAAAGTAGGAAGGGAAGGAATCACTATGAATAAATAAATTATTTCTTTCAGAAACACTGCAAGATTATGAGCAGAAGGGCAAGCCTAAGTAAAGAATAAGAAGGGAATTAGATCTGAATCTGAACATATAATTTATTTGCAAGTGAGCTTTACTTAACAAAATACAATGTGTTTTTAGTACTGAAATGGGTGTTCCTTAGAGAAGGAAGGAAGATTTGCCTGAGATGTTTAAAGTCTTTATTTTAAAGGCTATACCTTTGGCCTATGGAGGTTTCTAAGCTAGGGGCTAAGTCAGGCCTGCAGCTGAGGCCAAAGCCACAGCAACAATGGATCCAAGTTGCATCTTCGACTTACACTGCAGCTTGCAGCAATCCCAGATTTTTAACCCACTGGGTGAGGCAAGGGATTGATAGAACCTGCATCCTCACAGAGACAACATCAGGTCCTTGACCCACCAAGCCACAACAGGAACTCCAGAGATCTTTAAAGTCTTTAATGGGGGACACTGTCCTTCTCCCCTTTGTACTCTCAAGAATATCAGGCTGTTCCAAATCTAATTGATGATATTTTTATGAATGCCTTATATGAAATTTCAGTACAAGTGGACAAGCATTCATGTCCCAGGGAAGAAACAGACTGTGTTTAATGCAGCACTGCTCAGGTTTGTTAAAAGGTTTTGGAGAAGAGAGAGCAAATATTCATTTACATTAATTGAGGCATCTTAAATTGGAATTTCCAATACAAAGGAAACGTCAAGGTGTCTCTTCATCTTTTAAAAAAATAAAAAATTTTTCAGAAAAGTTTTATATTGACAAGAAAATTAGAAGTAGAGAGTTTCCATGTACTTTGCATCCAGTTCCTCCTATGGCTACCATCGGTATGGTAAATTTATTATAATTAACTAACATTGACATCTTATTATGAACTAGTAATCAAAACATTCAGATTTCCTTAGTTTTACTAATATTCTTTTTATTTTTCAATATTCTATCCAATATACCATATTACATTTACTTTTTGTGTATTTTTCATTTATCTTTTATGGCTTTTGCTGTGACAGTTTCTTAAACATTTCTTTTCTTTGATGAACTTGACAGTTTGAGCGAGCACTGGTGAGTTATTTTGTAGGATTCCCCTTCTCTGCAATTTGTTTGAAGCTTTTCTCATGATTAGTCTGGGGTTACAGGCCATGCTCTCTTATCAAAGTACCTCTTATCAGCATGATTTATGAATGTTGATGTAGACCTTGACCACCTGGTTCAAGTAGCAATTGTCAGGTTTCTCTGCCATAAAGTTAATCTCTTTTCCCCCCCTCCCTTTTCATAATGTATTCTTTGGAAGAAAGTTACCACACACTCTTAAGCAGGGAACCTTGTTCCCTCTCCATGTGGATAAGTATTTGTACAGATATTTTGGAATTTTTCTGCACAGGAGATCTGCCTATTCTCCCTCTTTGATTTATTTATATCAGTATAAACACATGAATAGTAACTTTATATGTTGGGTTATAGTTCAGTACTATTTTATTTATTTTTTTATTCAAACTGTTCTAGTGTTGGCTCTCAGAAGATCTTCTCACTTGGCTTCTGTGCCTAGCCAGCACTTTTGTTTTTAGGAACATGTTCTTACTTTCTGGCACTAAGAAGATGCTCTAGGGCTCATTCTGTTTATTTCTTGTCTTGGTCCTAGTATTAGCAATTTCTTCAAGGGGTTTTGATTGTTAATACTGGAAGATGGTATGAGAAACAAAGCTCTAGACATTAGGTGTGCTTATTGCTACCAGGGAACCAATGCTTTTAGACACTTCAAATGACAAAAAAAGTAACAATGTGTGTATACAAACACTTGTATATACACATATCTATAAATATTACCCTCTGTAACCATTTGTATCTAATTTCCAATAAACATGAGTTCTTAATGATGTCTCCAACTCTTTTTTTTTTTTTTTTTTTTTTAACTACACGGATCATCCTGGCCTCCTCCCTTTGCTTATCAGCATATTCTCACTCCAACAGGGAGGAATCTGGCTCCCACCATCCACCACCCACTTATTTAACTAGACCATCCCAGTATACATGTATAATAACATTGGAACTGTTAATCAGCAGTCCTGTATGAAACAACTGTATCAACTGGAATTTAGCACTTAGATATAGCATTCTCTTGTCCCTCTTATATTTTCTCCATCTATTTCCAGGGTTACACAGGTCAGCACTTTATCCCCATCTCCTTGTAGTGAGAGCGTTTCTTAAATTTTAATATATATTGATTATCTAGTCATAGTCTGCACTCCTTTCTGGGATCCTCCAACTTAAAGTATATAGTTTTAATTTGCGTACATTAAGGTTCATTCTTTTTGCTATATAGCCCTAAAGGCTTGGCAAATGTCGGTTATCTTGTATTAGAGCATCATACCGAATAATTTCATAGCCCCAAACACTTCCCTGTGCTTTACCGATTTAACTGTCAGTATCTCCAACCTCCTGACAACCACTGATCATTTTAATTGTCTATATATTTTGTCTTATTCAGATTATTATATAATTGGAACTATATAGTATGTAGCCCCACTGGCTTCTTTTACTTAACAACAAGCATTAAGTTTCATCCATGTCTTTTCTTTGTTTGGTAGTTATTTTTATAACAGAGTATATACTCCATTACACAAATGTGCCATTTTGTTTATTCATTCACTTGTTGAAGGGTGTCTTGTTTAGTTTTTGACTATTATAAATAAAGCTGCTCTAAACAGACAGGTAAGTTTCTAGGTGGACATAATATTTCAAATCGATTGGATAAATATCTGAAAATGTGATTACTAGATTGACAGTAAGACTTTGTTTAACCTTTAGAAGAAACTGCAGAAGTCTCTCCAAAATGACCATCCATATCATTTTGTATTCCAACCAGTACTGCATAAGAATTCCCGCTGTTCTGGCCCCTCATCAGCATTTATTATTTTGGTTTTTTTTTAATTAATTTTAACACTATGGTAATGTCTTATTGTGGTTTTTAATTTGCAGCTTTCTAATGACATAAGATGCTAAACATTTTTATACGCTTATTTGCACACTTTGATGTAGTGTTTATATCTTTTTTATCATTTTAATTCTCAATTTTTCTTATTTTAGAGTTTTAAGAGTTCATTATACACTTTTGCTACAAATCCTTTATCAGATATATGTTTTACAAATATTCTCTGTCAATTATGGCTTTTAAAAAATTCTCTTAATGCTTTCAAATGGTAGATGTTTTTAATATTAATTAAGTCCGAATTACTAATATTTTTTTCACGGATCATGCTATTATTGTTGAATTTAAAAACTCACTACCAAGGTGAAGTTACTAATTTTGAAAAATTCTCAGCCATTATGAGTTGAAATATTTAATCTACTCTATTCTCTTTCTGGCATGCTAATTATGCATGTCATACCTTTTGAAATTGTCCCCACAGTCTTAGATAGTATGAGGTTTTGCTTTTGTTTATTTTTTATTATTTTATGTTTTGAAATTTCACCTAGGGAAATTTCTTTTGGCATGTCTTCAAACTCACTAATTTGTTTCTTGGCCATCTCCAGTCTATTGATGTTCCAATCAAAGGCATTTTTTTAGTGTTTTGATTTCTTACACTTTAAAAATTCTTTGAATTTCTACCTCTCTCTTCACATAACCCATCTGTTCTTGCATATCACCTTTGTCTTTCATTACAATCTTTAGCATATTAATGACAATAATTATTGGTTGGTAATTCCAATTTCTCTGTTCTATCTGAGTCTGTTTCTGAAGCATGCACTTTCTCTTAAGATTACTTATTTTTTTTCTCTCCTTTTACAATGCCTTTACTTTTTTATTGAATATTGGATATGATATATTGGGTAATAAACACTGTCACAGTCCATGCATGTGGGTCAGAAGACAAATTTCCAGACTCCTAGTGAGGTAAAGATAAAGAAGAGTTTATTGAGATAAGAAACACCGTGAGCAAAGTGTGATGACTTCCTGATAATCAGGAGAGCTGACCCCAAGCACATGGTTCTGTCTTGTTTTTATAGCCCAAGGACAAAGGAGGTCTTATGATATACCTGCTGACCTGCTGATTGATTGGGGAAGAGGGGTCTTAAGATATACTTGCTGGTTGGCTGGAGGCTTATAAGGCCCCTATGGGGGGGGTGAGGAGTGGGCCACATACCTTTCCTAGCAGGGGGTAGGAAGGAATAGGCAAAGTTGCTCAAGATTGAAGGTGGCATTACAGTGAGATGAGTAGGGCCATGATAAGGGTCTGGTAATTCTTGTCTTGGCCGGAGGTTTTGAGTTCTATTTCCTTGGAAAGGCCTCGAAGTCCCACAAAAAACTGAAGTAACAGGTCTTTACTATGAGGTTTTACATGTTAATCTGCCTATTAGTTGAAATGGGTTTGATGTTTGTTAAACTATAAGTGCCAAAGTCTTCAAATTCCTCCACTGTGGTCCTCATTTTTGTCTCTTCTGTTACCTTTTGGTTTTCTGTAAGACATCCTTTTACATAGACTTTGTTCCTCAGAGCTCTACTTGTTGTCATCCACTTTTATTATATTGGAGTCCAGGTGATATGGGAGATGGTGTGGAAGACAGGAAGCATTCTATAATCTTATTAAATCTCAGTCATTTAATGGGTTGATTTCACTGGGCTGTGACCTTCATAAATGTTTCTCAGCCTTTTTTCTTCTCTCAGATGAGACAGGAAGGCTCAAGACTCCTTGCTGGGTAAATGCCCTCCCTTCTAGAGGGGGATAGTGCTCTGATAGTCTATTTTTCTAGGAGAGTACAGTATGCCTTTGCTAGATAAAATAATATGGGCAAATATCAAATGGTCCTTTTCCCACTTCCAGCCAGAACTACGGGGGTATTTCTGGCTCTTCACCATGAGAATCTGTTGGATTTCTAGAGGTGAAATCTCCAAAAGGCTTGGGCTTCTCCTAAAAATGGCTTCTAGGAGTTTTTCACTCTCCTGTTGGTCCACTTTTTAACTTCCGCCAATCTGTCAAAATTCCCATTTAATTATTTCTACTATGTTATGGAGCCAGTGGCTTCTGCCCCAGATAAGCAGATCTTGACCGTGATTCTCCGCATTTCCTGTCTCTTCGAAATCACAACTTACACGAGCAGAAACCCAAGAGCAAAAATCTCCATAGGAACCAGTGCAGGGGTAGGAAAACTTAAACTGTAACTGACATATTATCAGAAGCTCAGTGTGGATAACTATGAGAGTTAAACACTCCAACAGGTAACATTCATCAATAAGCTCCCACACTTTTGAGAATTTTACCTCTAGGAGCCCTTCCAGGTTTCCATGGTGAATACTGGAGACAAATTATTAGGTGTTGTCAAATGAAATAATATATGCACAACCTGAAAGTTGAGAGTTCAGTTTTATTTGGGACAAAATGAGGACTTAAGCCTGGGAAGAGGCATCTCAAATAAACCTGAGCAAACTCGCTACAAGAAGGTGAGGAAGGAGGTAGGATATATAGGAGTTTTGCAACAAAAGGGAAGGTAGTAGGAACAAAACTTTATCATTAACTATGGAATTTAGTGCTCTTCCATGTATGAGTAGAGGCAAGGTCTGAGCCCACTGAAATCATTCCTTTGATATGTACCCCACCTACCTGGGGCCAGTATCCTGTGTTTTCACATCCTGAGTTTCCTCATGGCTGCTAGATTGCAGATATTCTTTATATTCCTTCCTGAGTTCCTCCAGGGCTCACCTGTTTACACTTAGAGGTGGCTGCCATCACTGATGACTGTGACATCCTTTGTTTACTGATATGGCAGGCAATATTTTATGTTTCAGTGTAAAATAATCTATGAGGAGATATTGTGCAATACAGGGAACATGGTAAATATTTTATACTAAGTATGAATGGAGTACAACCTTTAAAAATTGTGAATCGGGGGTTCCTGCTGTGGTTCGGCGGGTTACCAACCTAACTAGCATCCATAAGGATATGGGTTTGATTCCTGGCCTCATTCTGTGGGTTAAGGATCTGAGATTGCCATGAGCTGTGGTGTATGTCACAGACTCAGCTCAAATCCCACATTGCTGTGGCTGTGCTGTAGGCCAGCAACTGTAGCTCCGATTCGATCCCTAGTCTGAGAAATTCCATACGCCATTAGAGCGGCCCTAAAAAAACAAAAAACAAAAGACAAAACAAAAAAAAGATGCCATGTCTTTTTGTTTAATTATTTTTCTCAAGACTCTGAGTTTTGTTTACCCCTCATTTGTGAGTTCTTTAATTCTTTGTCTGTGGTACACAGTGATTTTGCTTTTCAGATAACTCATTTTGTTTCTTTGTAAGCTTATCTTTAATCTCTAATGAAAGTCAGGTTTTCATTATTAATGACTAACTGGAACTCAGAAACAGCTTAGGCCTTGGCTTATGCTTTTATATATGAGTTTAGGAGTTGATGGGCAGAGAGTGACTGTTATTGCAACTTGGGCTTTCACTTTTCTTTCTGCCATTTCTTCCAGAACTCTGATTGAAGAGCCCATTGCTTTATCTTATGGCCATTCATCCTCCACTGAAATTGCAGGGCAAACTGCAGGAGTTAGGGGGACGCTCAGAGCCTGCCAAGCAGCTTGCATATTCCACACAATCTAAGTAATAGTCAGGCTTCAAAACCATCCTGGAACTGCCTTTGAAAAGAGCTGGCTTATGCTGCATTTTGTCTCTCACAAGTATATACATACATATCCAAACTCTGGGAAGCACTTCCTCTCTTTTCTTGGTTCAGTCCTATAATTCTTTCAGACTTCAGTCTTTAACAAAGAAAGTTTCCTTGACACTATTCTTCCCTAAACCAATAAAGAGCCCCTGTTCTTTCTAAGGTTAAGCTACCCCAGTGCAACCTAGCCTTTTCTATGCCACAGAAAGTAACTAATCACCAAAATTAATAGCTAGTTTATTTGCATGTTTTCCTCAGTGGACAATGAGCTTTATAGGGCTTTCCAATTCCTTTCCAAAATTACCTAATTTACCTTTTATATTACTAAAAAAATTTTTTTTGAAGGTAAAAGTTGTTCAGTCCATTTGGAAAACTAAACTTCAATTAGATTCATCCAGTAGAATAAAAATTAAAACACAATCTTATACACACACACATTACTTTTTCAAAACTCGTATTACATCACTGCTTGTCAAAAACAAACAAAATGGAAAAAAAATTATTTTCATAGTCCAGATACTTGCAAATATGGAATTCAACTGCCATTTTCTGTATGTAGGTGGATTCTACTAAAGTTGCTCCATACATGGAGCTAGAATAATAGATGATGGCAGAGATAAAGAAAAAACTTTCAGTTTTAAAATAGCAGTTATATTAACTGAATTTGTTTGATAGAAATAGGAGGGAAACCTGACGAAAGGTGAACTGCTAGAGATTTCACCTTACAACTGGGGGCTCTACAATAGGGTGAGTGGAGGGAGAGACTTTTGAAAGATCACTGTGGATCTCAGATAATCGAAACTCTCAAACTGATTCAAATATTTTGTTGCATATAACATTCCCATTGTTTCAACTTTGCCAAGAACTTTAACTCTCATGTCAATTAAAACTCAGTAATTACAAGTACAGGCTTGTCATTAGACTAGATCTGGGTGAAAAATCCTAGATCATCTCATTTTGTGTAAGTGACTTTGGGCAAGTTACTTAAAGTCTGGAAGGCTTAGTTAAAATAAAAGAATAAAAAGAACTCTTATTTTTCTACCAAATGTTATTATGAGTTATGATAATATGAATAAAAATATATATTTGATGAATGAGAACATACAGAGTTAATATCATGAATAAATAAAGAGTTAATATCATGAATCAAAAATCCAAAGTATGGGAGTTCCCATTGTGGCTCGGCAGAAACGAACTCAACTAGTTGTCATGAGGACACAGGTTTGATCACTGGCCTCACTCAGTGGGTTAAGGATCTGGCATTGCCATGAGCCGTGGTGTAGGTCACAGATGAGGCTCAGATCCTGTGTTACTGTGGATGCAGTAGAGGTTGGCGGCTACAGCTCAGATTCGACCCCTAGTTTGGGAAACTCCATGTGCCACAGGTGTGGGCCTAAAAAGACCAAAAAAAAAAAAAATCCCAAGTATGACATGTTACCAATAAAAATATATCAAAGTAACTGTGCAGTATAGAGCACTATAAAGCTTCAGGGGAAAAAACAACCTCACTGCAGTATATACCGGTTAGGCTGTTTATATAGAAGAGAATTGAAAGATTCATAATCTTAGAATATACGTAAATAAAGGCAAAGGAATTTTAAGCACACAAGCAACACAATTCAGGGATTGATGTTGGGAATGATTCCAAATATATCAGTCAGCTTTGAGCTAAGTCATATACATATTAAATGAAAGTTGTTGTTAAGGACAAATTAGATGATGAGAGAGTTTACAGGTAGAATGGGAAAAGACTGTTTTTGTTTTGTTGAATTTGTTTTGTTTTTTACTTTATGCATTTGAGAATGAGTTGAAGTTATCAAACACGATTTAAGTAAAATAAACAAATAAAAAATAGTTTTAAAGTATACATTTAGAAAAGACAAACCTGGTCAAGGGTTTGAAAACTATATTTCCAATTTTAATAAAGCAATGAAGTAATTATTTTATGGCTTCACAAATAAGAGTCTTACATCAGGTTTTTAATAAAAAAAATGAATATCTGCCTATATTAAAATGAGATTGCTCTCACTCAATCTTTTTTGAATTAGTTCTTCTTTCTCTTTTTCTTGTTATTGTTGTTTTACACAATTTTGCCTTTATCACCACAAGGCAATAAATTAAAAATCTAGGCTATATATCCATAATGGGTAGAAAGTTGGAAGATTCTGTTGAAATTGTTAGAGACAAGACTGACTTATAAGGTTCTTTCTCCAAAAAAAGTAGGACTCAAAATATATAATTTGAAAAAGATAGCACGAGTTGCACTTTACATTAAGTAAGCAGTTTTCATACGCTTACCATATAAATACTCTGCTAAACTTACACTTGCAAGTCTGGTTAAGGTTAGGAAAAGATCTATATCAACTTAATGAACTCTACTTCTGCTGATGTACTCAGAAAAAGATAGTTTCAATTATAAGATGTTACTTTTACATAGAACTGGAATTTTTAACATAAGCTAGAATTCCAAGAATGTCAGTTAAACAGATTTTCATGTTATCTCTCTTTACTAAACAGATTTTTAAGTCTCTATTTTTATGACATTTCATGCCAAAAATACATACTTAGTATACAAAGGCTCAAATTAAAATCTTTGGTAAATACTTTGTTTAAGGGTGCTTATTGTTTTCTTCATTAATCAACAGTTTCATCAAGAGATATCACTTACTTTTCCAAAGACACTATAAAGTTTGGATATAGCTATTACTGAAAGTATATAAGTATATCAAAATACGACACTGACAGAAATCATAGCTATTGATATATCATCATTTTTCTTGCACTGACTTTATATATAGCCTCATTAAAGAAGAGATAAGAAAAAAAGAAAAAGTATATAAATGAGTCCTCATTATTGGAAGAACAATTTAAGATTGGATATTTAAAAAACAGAACACCTTCACTGGAAAATCAAAAAAGAATAACATGTACAACCACAGACATATCTGAAGCATGAAACTTAGGTTTTAATCAAAATATGTTCAATAATGACACTACAGTTTAGGCATATCAACTTAAATTTGTTTCTTGCTTTTTAATAACTGATCATTAGTTTTTTCTTCTGTAGAGTAGGAATAGAATTACTATAAATGATGCAGTGTAGTTAATATCCAAGGAAAATAAGGCAAATAGGATTAAAAAAAAATCTATATAAATGAAATGTTTTTTTAATCCTATATAATGTTTCATCCTCAAACAGTATTTTAAAGCTAATTAGTAAAGCATCTAGTAATATTTAAAATAACCTTGATACAAGGTTTAAAAACATCTGTTTTATAAATAGTATCTTCTAATCACCAAGAAGTTGAAATAAGACAACTAAGAACAAAACTTCAAAAACATAATATTGCATTTCCCCCAAAGTTCCTTTTTTATCTATTTTGCCACATTAGCAGAAAAACATTCTAACATTTCATACAATGATGACAAACAGGTGACAAAAATCTCTTAAATTAAATCATTAGTAAAATTAGAGAAATAATAAAAAATATATAATTTAATGTTTTCCTTCTTTTTGCTTCAAAGAGTAAATACTCTCTAAAATTTATGAAGCAAGTTATGAAGGTAATTCAATATCAAGTAAATGTAATGCAAAGAAAACATTATTCATATAGCAATAAAACACACTTAAGGAAAAAAGAAAAGGAAAATAGACATGAAATCAGAAAATACAAACGTTTAAAATTATGAAGTGGGAAGATAACATCAGGATATGATAAAAGAACTGAAGATGAGTACCTACCTACAATCTATACAACTATTTGTGAATACCTGGACAAAAGTAAATATTTTCTATAACATTTTCTTTTTTGTTTGTTGTCTTTTTGCCTTTTCTAGGGCTGCTCCCACGGCATATGGAGGTTCCCAGGCTAGGGGTCTAATGGGAGCTGTAGCCACCGGCCTATGCCAGGGCCACAGCAACGCAAAATCTGAGCCACGTCTGCGACCTACACCACAGCTCATGGCAATGCCGGATCGTTAACCCACTGAGCAAGGGCAGGGATCGAACCTGCAACCTCATGGTTCCTAGTCAGATTCCTTAACCACTGCACAGCGACGGGAACTCCCATTTTAATTTTTAAAAAAATATCTCAGGGAATTCCAGGTGGCCTAGTGGCTAAGGATTCAGCATTGTCACCACTGTAGCTTGGGTTCAATCCCTGACCCAGGAATTTCCACAGGCCACAGTGCATGCAGCCAAATAATAATAATAATAATAATAATAATAATAATAATAATAATAAAGTATTAACTTAAAATGCCACAGTGCATTATTAAAAAAAAAAAAAAAAAAAAAAAAAAAAAACCTCCGAGAGACAGACTGCAATCATACCTTCAACTAAAACAATAATTTGAAGAACTTTCATAAGGGAATTGATAAATTAAATTTTTACACACACACCCCCAAGAAATTCACATGTTTAAATCTTACTCCCCAGACAATAGTATTTGGAGGTGGTGCTTTTTAGAGGTGATTAGAGTATGAGACCAGAGTCCTCAGGAATGGAATCCAGGCCCTTGTAAAAGAGACTCCAGAAGCCGACTCCACCTGTCATTTTAGGACACAGAGAAAAAAGGTGGTTCTCTATGAACCAGGACCCAGGTCCACACCAGACCATTATCTTAGACTTCCTAGCCTCCTAGACTTTCTTAGCCCCAGAACTATAAGAAATGTTTCCTAAATCAAATTTTGCGTATGCTTACTTTTTGGCAAATAATTGATTTAATATTCCCCTTTATTTTATTGTGTATATTTTTAGCCATCCTATTTTTCTTTACATTAATATTTCTTTCTTTTTAAATTTTTATTAAAGTATGGTTGATTTACAAAAAAAAAAAAAAAGAAATGTTTCCGTTTCTTACACTCACTCTACAGTTCTTCATTATATAAGCCCAAACAGGAACTCTAAAATAGGAACTCTTTCAAAACATAAAGAAATTGATTATTTTTGTGTTCCTCACATTTTTCAAGAAAACAGAGATTGAAGCAAAAATTCAAATACTTTTTCAATCCAAAAAACACTTATACTAAAACCTGAAGGAGAAGACACATTAATATATATATAAACATATATATAAAACACACGTATATAAACACATATATAACATATATATATAAAACATATATATAACACATATATATAAACATGTATTTTTTTTTTCAATAAGCACTCACAAAAGCAACAGTAAAAGCCCTAAAAAAGGGTTCCATGACAAAGGACTGGGTAGAGTTCCACAACATTCAATGCAATAAAGACACGAACATGTTCCCTAATGTTTCTCCCCACCTCTTCTAGGTCATGAAAGTCTTAATATATTAGAAGAGAAATAAATAAATAATGTTTCTCATAGGGAATTCATGATAAGCCACTGCAGTTATAGGAAGAAAACAGAATATAATTTGTTGAAATAACTTCAAAGAATGTGTGGAAGACCCAACCTAAGGTGCAGTAAAAAGAGGAGACATGATGCTGATGTTGGAAGAGAAGCTGAAGAATCTATCAATACCATATGCAGAGCAAATGTCACTACACATTGCTTGTCAGGGTACAGAATAGTAAGCCTTTGAGAAAACAGCTTGTTTCCTATAAATTTAAATATATGTATCATATGTCATTAGCAGAATAACGACACCTCCTTCTTAACTACCTCCCCAAAGAGGCCACTCTCTAACCCCTAGAACCTGTCAATACACAGAAAGGAGGAGTGTCGGAGGCAGATGGAATTGTTTACTATTAGATGACCTTAAAGTACGGTCATCCTAGATTATATGAATAAAAACATAATTCCAAGGTTCCTACAACATGGGAGACAGAAGCAAAAGAGTAAATCAGAGCAAAAGAGAAATTTGAAGATGCTACAATGTTAGTTTTGAGGAATGAGAAAATGTCCAATAGGACAAGGAATGCCAGCAGCAAGAAAGAGAATTTGCCTCTATTGCCCCCAGAAAGGATCCAGAGCTACTGAAATCTTCCGATTTTATCCCAGTGAATTTTATTTTGGACATCTGACTTCTGAAAATGTAAAATAATAATTTCTTGCTGTTTTATTTAATGTATAGTAATTTGCTACAGCAGCAATAGAAAACTAATTCATCACATGGTCCAGTAACCCCACTCCTAGGTGGATAGCCAAGATAAATAAAATCATGTTTATCCAAAAACCTGTCTGTGATTCTTTACAGTAATGTTATACAAAATCACCAGAATTGGAAATAAATCAAATGTTCTTCAGTCAGGGAAGGATTAAACATTTGGAATTATATCCGTACAATAATATATTACTCAGAAAAAAAAAAAGGAACCATTGAGACATATAAAAACCTTGATGGAATGCCAAATGCATTTTGATAAGTTAGTTGCAAAAGACAAAAATACTGTATAATTCCATACATGTGACATGCTGAAAAAGGCAAAACTATACAGTGGAGAATAGATCTGGGGTGGCAATTTAACAAGAAAACAACATGATGTAAAAAACTGAGCAATGGAAAGCAAAATAATTTTATGCGTACTAGCAATACCAAAAATAATCTAACAACTCTTCAAAAGAACAAGAAAGAAAAGTGTTTATGCCTACATATTATTACTTAATAAATTTATATTTTACCATTTTAATTATGCCTATCTATCTATCTGTCTATCACAAATTCCAAGTTCTATCTGGTCTTTGATCTCTTGCGTCTGGCCCATGGCTTCAAAATCCCTTGGAATTTCCTGAGTGATAGAGGTGTCTCCTTTATGCTAATGAAGTGACTCATGATGGGCCCCTAGATAGCTTTAGTATTGGAGTGGTCGCTAGAAAGACTAATTTGGGCCTACCCGATATCTGGGGAGGGGAGGAGGTCTGATGACTGAGCTTAATCATGTGGCCATTGAATAGGTAAGTCATGACTGAGATCCTAGTATAAAATATGGATGTCAGCACTCTGCGGAGCTTCCTGGTTGGAAAACACTGATATACAGGGAAAGTGATGTGCCCTGGCTCCATGGGATAAAGGGAAGAAAGATCCATGAACAGGACCTTGTCCTAAGCATCCCTTCTGTTGGGTTGTTTCTGAACTGCATCCTTCATAAATGAAACTGTATCATAAGAATACTATTTTCAGTGAATTCTTTGAGTCTTCCTGGTGACTTTGAAGAAGGTATAGGAATCCCCCAATTTAGAAATTTGGGCTGTACTCAGAGGCTTGAGGACACCCCAAATTGGCAGCTGGCATCTTAAATGGGAGCATTCTTGTAAAGAACTTTGCCATTAACCTGTGGAGTCTGCATTTACTCTGGGTAGCTCCTAACAGATAATCGGTGTTATCGCAGTAAACACAAAATTACTTTATTCATAATTTTAAAAATATGATTATTAGACCTACCAGATTTTGTAACATATCAAGTTAAGATTTTGAAAAGGAAAACAAATGGATAAATTGAAAGAAAATAAAAAGACAGCTTACAGGATGGGAGAAAATAGTTTCAAATGATATAACTGACAACGGTTTCATCTCTAAAATATACAAGCAACTTATACAACTCAACAGCAAAAAATCCAACCACCCAATGGAAAAATGGGCAAAAGACCCAAATAGACACTTCTCCAAGGAAGATATACAGATGGCCATGAAAAAATGCTCAACATCTCTGATTATTAGAGAAACACAAATCAAAACTTCCATGAGATACCACCTCACACCAGTCAGAATAGCCATCATTGGTTAAGTCCACAAATAATAAATGCTGGAGGGGTGTTGAGAAAAGGGAACACTCCAGCACTGTTGGTGGAAATATAAGCTGATACAACTATATGGAGAAGAGTATGGAGGCACCTTACGAAACTATACATAGAACTACCATATGACCCAGCAATCCCATTCTTGGGCATATATCCAGACAAAACCTTCCTTGAAAAAGACATGCCCACACATGTTCACTGCAGCACTATTCACAATGGTGACAACCCAAATGTCCATCAACAGATGATTGGATTAGGAAGACGTGGTATATATACACAATGGAATACTACTCTGCAATAAAAAAGAACAAAATAATGCCATTTGCAGCAACATGGATGGAACGAGAGACTCACACTGAGTGAAGTAAATCAGAAAGAGAAAGACAAATACCATATGCTATCACTTATATCTGGAATCTAATACATGGCACAAATGAACCTTTCCACAGAAAAGAAAATCATGGGCTTCGAGAATAGACTTGTGGTTGCTGAGGGGGAGGGAGTGGGATGGATGGGGAGCTTGGGGTTAATATATGCAAACTATTGCTTTTGGAATGGATAAGCAATGAGATCCTGCTGTGTACCACTGGGAACTATGTCTAGTCACTTATGATGAAGCATGACAATGTTAGAAAAAAGAATGTACACATGTATATGTAACTGGGTCACCATGCTGTACAGTAGAAAAAAAAATTGTATTGGGGAAACAATAAAAAAATGAAAATAAAATAACGTCAACATAAACAAAAAGAGCCTAGATTGTAATGCAGGTGAATTTAACAAATAATAAATTGCGTTTCAAATTATTGTCAGAAAAACTGGTCAGTGTTATTTTTAATAAAAAGTTCTGGTCCTAAAAACAAACCTTGCAGAAAAACAAATTCTTAACATCTAATTTTGAATGCAAAAATAAAGTTATAAAATTATTAGAAACATAAATCTGAACTAATTCATAACCTCAGTGATGGAATCCTTTTTTCTTTCTAAAGAGGACATTGACATCAAAAGGCAGAAAGGAAAAGATTAACTAATGTCCTTCATAAAAATTTAAAAGTTCTGCTTAACAAAAATTGTTATAAATGTGGGAAAATGATAAATTCAGTTTGAGATACTTTTCGAGTAGATCACAGAAAGCTAATTAATTAAAATGGAAATATCTTACAAATTAATAATAAAAAATGATAAATAGCCAAAGTATAAAGTTAATCACATAAAAGAAATAAAACTTTCGACAGAATTCAAGTAATTAGGCTCATCCTCCAAGATAACTACAGCAAAACAAACCAAATAACAAAGGCAATTTTTTTCTTTATAATGAAGCCAAAGTTTAAAATATTTGATAATGCTTAGCATTTGCAAATTTGTAGACTAAAATATTCTCCTCTTCAACTTTGTTAGAGACTTACTTACCAGTATGGCAACCATTAGACAACTGTGACTATTAAAATTATTTAAAATTAAAAATAAACAGTTCCTCAATCATAGTAGCCATATTTCAGGTCATGCTGTTTATCTTACAAGACAACACAGATTCATGGAACATTTTCATCAGCACAGAGTGCTCTTTTGGAGAGCACTATTTCAGAGATTGTTCACTTGTGTTAAAATTAACAGTGCACACAGACACACACAGAACACACAGACATACACACAGGTTTTACTCAAGTAAATTCACAACTACTTCCTATGTAGATACACTCTCAAAATTACATTAAGTTCTATGAAAATGATGTTTAGCATTACTACCACAATATTATTTCTGATAGTAAAACATAGAAAACAATTCAAAGAACATCAGTTGAAGAAGTAGTTAAATAAAGTATGATATCACAAAATAAGAGGTTATTTTTCAGTTGTTAAAAAGAATGTACTTATGATAACTAGAAAATGGTAGTACATTTTTTGGAGAGGGCCTTTGTGTTGAAATGACTTCTACTTTTCGTTTTATACCTTTCTATCCAGTTTGAATCATACCAAATTTACATGTATACTTGTGAACTCAAACATTTTAGTTCTTATTGAAAATGTGAGCTAGGAGTTCTCTTCTGGTGCAGTGGGCTAAGGATCCAGCACTGTCACTGCAGTGTCTTGGGTCACTGCTGTGGGGCAGATTTGATCCCTAGCTGGAGAACTACTACATGCCGTGGGTGTGGCCAAAAAAAAACAAAAAAAAAAAGGAGAAAAGAAGAAGGAAAGAAAATGTGAACTAAACTCTCCATCAAACTCACTTACTGCTCTAAAGAAATTCTTGAGAACTAAAGAATTAGAGTTTGAACAGAACTACCATAGCAAGCCAGCCTCTGAAAGTTGAGTTCATGGACATGAGAATCCATGTTAATACCATCTTGGGTGAAAAAGAAAGAGGGGTACTATAGCAGAAACCTCAAGTAAATGTCCTCAATAAACTTTAATAATGTAATTTTCTTTTCTCAAAGACTTCTATAAAATGAATATTTGGAGTTCGCTGGCTTGACTGGTTTTTGTTATAAAAGATTTACTTTTTTTCTTGGAGCAGCAGCTTTGGGTCTATGACCTTTAGGACAAAAAAAGAAGGGTGATACACTTGGGACTCCTGATCAATATCCCTATTACTTTCTTCTGAAAGAGAAAGAAAATTGACAATTAGATTCGAAAAGAAACCTATTTCAGCAATACAATTTTGTACATTCTCATATTTAACTAAATTTGTCATTGCTCTTCTGTCACCCCAAAACATCTTAAACCCAGAAATAATTTTATGGATATGTTTGAATCATGATATATGGGATACAATATTGAGGTAAATGTATTACTTCAGAGCTCTGCAAGCCTGGCGAAGTGATTTTATTTCATTTCATTCTGACTGTCCAAGAGTATTTTTTTAGTGAAACTGACATTTAATGCTATAATTTTACATCTGATCAATGAAGGTTTTATTTATATCAAAGGCTTTCATGATGAGAAAATAAAAAGTACAGTTTTAAAACTCCTCTTATCAGGGCATATTTTCTAGAAAACACTTTATCAATTTAATTTAAAAGTTTACTGGAATGATTGAATGAATGAATGAATGAATATATAATGCCTTAGTACTTCAAACTTCTTAGATTGGCTGCGAATCTAAAAATATCAGAATCAACTCCTATCACTTCACCAACACCATTCTTGCTATATTTTGTCTTTTCTTGCTAAATCCATTGAAGCAATCATAGTCCTTAGTTTAATCATTTCAGCTATATCATATGAAGGTGACATCTTTCTTAATTCTTGAAATGTATTCTTTCTTGGCCTCATTATATTAGCCATTTATCTGTTTGTCTATTCCTTCTTAATCATCTTTTTAAACCACCTTTATAATAACTGACATATAAATACCCTTGGAACAATGCTAATTCCAATACTCTCTTACCCAAAGTTCCACTCTGAATTCTACAAATTGATTTTATCCACCCTTCTAACTGTAATTGTCATTAGCTGATACTTGACTTCATAACATACCCACCTCCAAATTCTCTTTTGAAGTCTAAAATCATAGATTTAATATTTAATTATTTTGCATCCATACTGATATTCTATACAACCATCTTTATCCACCTTCAGAAATGAGAGTTTACATTACTTCATCAAAAAATTCCCCCCATTAATACTCACTTCTTTAAATTATGCATCCATATCCTCATATGCTCAAAATAGATCATCTTAGAAATCTATTCTTCAAATCATACAAACACATTTTATTCATCCCACATCTCTAACATGGCTGTGTTCTATCATCTTCAGTACCTGTAATCTTACACAACATTATCTTTTACTTGAATTTCAAAAATTCCTAATAACCTACTTATTGCTATTCAAATTTTCTTTATGCTTCCCAATAAAAGCAAAGATCAATTAGATTTTTTTAACCATTATAACTCAAGTACCTATTCTAAAACTTAACATAGACACTCTTTAATCATTTCTGATCAATAAACTCACCTAATTAAAACACTGCTTAAATTCCCTTTTCATGAAATTTTCTCAGTGACAATAAATTAGTGTATTAATAAACATAATTCAATTAATAAAATTATTTTTACACTTCCTGCTCCTGGATGACTTTCACTATTTAATATTTCTTTCAGTTGGATAGCAGTACACCTGTACCTTGCTCTGGAAGAAAAACAGCACTATTAGGAGTTTGATGGGCTAGATACTAAAGTTCTGTCATTACCCGCTGCACAAAACAAGCTAAGCAGCTTACCTTCTACTGCCTCATCAGCAAGAAGTGGGTAGAAAGAGGTGCAAGGTAGGAAATGGGACTGTATAATTTCTGTGGTAGGTTGGCTTCTTGTGAACAAATTCTTGTTTTCTCCCTGCCTTAGTATTTATACATGCTCACTGGAACCAGAGTATACTTTGTCACCTCTTACATATCAAGTGAGGCCAAATGACTTCATTTGGAGAAGCCAATGGTAGGTGGGTGGAAGTGATAATGGGCTAATTTTGAGACAAAGACTTAGGGCTCTTTGCAAGTTTCTACACAATCTTTCTCAGCATTTCTGTGCTTCTGCTCTTTGCTGTGAAAAGAACATCTTTGTGGTAGCTGAACTGACAGATGAATGGAGCAAATGTTATGTTTAATGTGAGGACAATAAAATTGTACACACAATTCTTCAAATTAATTCACATAACTTAATTTCTCTCAGTTCTGCCCCCAACTAACTACATGTTGCCAAACTGTCCCCAATATAGTAACTCATTTTAGTTTAGTTTTATATACATACAAACTAGTTGGAACATTAAGTAACCAGTAGCAATGCCAGACACATAGTACGTGTATGCAAAGATTATAGTTACAGATATGAATCGGTTGTCCAATTTCTTTACTTTGGTCTCTTTGTGACTTTTATTTGTATATTTTATTACTGCAATACTAATAAAATTGAAGAATAGTATTGCACTGTGGTATATTCAACAAGGTAATGTCACTTATTATCAAGATGGTTTCTGTTTCTTTGGTTTTGTTGTTTCTTTTGGGTTGTTTGTTTGTTTGTTTGCTGTGTCCATGGCCAAGGATTGAGCCCTTACCACAACAACAACCTAAGCCTCTGCAGTGACAATGCCAGAACCTTAACCCAATACACCACAGGGAAACTCTTCATATGGATTCTGGTGATAATTATTCTCAAGATCGTACTCTATCAAGCTATAATATCAATTATGTAAAATCTTTTTTATGTACATATGAAAATAAAATGTTGTAAATCTAAAAAGTTTTTGAAACATTTTCATAAAACAAAGGAATTTTTATAACCTCCCTCTTCCCTTCACTGAAAGTCACAGCATTAATGAATTCTGCTATATTCTGCCTTCCTATGTTAAACAGTCACTTTGTTTTCACATCTAAGATTCTTGAGAAATATTTTTTTCTCTATTTTTGAATTTAGTTTTCAGTTCTAAGTATGGCAACCAAGGATCCACAGTGGAAGGATAGGGTCTGGATATGATAAAGAATTTAAGAATAGAAGACTTAGAGAAAAGTTTTGTTATGGGAAATAAGGAAAAATGAAAATAGGAAAAATGGCCATAGTAGCATTTAGCTCTAAATGTGAGACAATGGTAGGTTCAAAGACAAGAAATGTGGTAGAAAAGGAGCTGGAGGATCAAGCTACAATAAACTCAGTGTGAAACAGTGTGAGATGAGTCCCCAATAATCTTAGACTACAGAAGAATTATGGCAATGCTTCATACGCCAATTCTTAAAAATGTATTTATTTGCATATGCCCATAAATCACAAAGAGACTGTCCACTGATACTTTCTGAAATGTATATTACTAAGAATTCTATTATAATATTGAGTGTACGTTAACATTATATATTCCCTTTCTCCCTTAGAGATTCTGATGTTCCAGAACTATATTCTAAGCCCAGGGAGATAACTGCTCATACTAGGAGCTTGTCTCTCACTATATGCAGAAGAGGAGAGAGAGAACAAAAGAGAGAGAGGGAAAGATACAGAGAGAGAAGAGAAAGAGAGGGAAAGAAATGTTTTGTTTTTTCTTTTTAGGGCTGCACCTGCAGCATACAGAAGTTCCTTGGCTAGGCGTTGAATAGAAGCTGCAGCTGCCAGCCTACACCACAGACACAGATCCTTAACCCACTGAGCAAGGCCAGGGATCAAACCAACATCCTCATGGACACTAGTCAAGTTCTTAATCTGCTGAGCTACAACAGGAACCCCGGAAAGAAGTTTTTGAATCAAGAAGAAGGAGTATATTTTCTCTTTACTTAAGACTATATTTTCTGGCATCCATAAACTATACATACTCAGTTTAATTTGTACAGCTGAAATTAGTGAAAAGTTCTTCTAAACTTTAACAATAACTTTACTGTCAGATGTAGTTCTTATTATTGAAAGTTTTTTTTTCTTTTTCATGTACCTTAATGAGACAGTAGAAATTATTTCAGTGAATGTTAGAGATACACCATTTTCAATATGACTTATTATTTTTAAGAATACTTTGAAATAGAACTCATACTTTAAAAGTTGACATAAAAGAGTCATGCAACAGTTAATCTTGTTTTTTTCCTGCTTTGCTACTGAAAAAGGAGATAGAGAATTAATTATAAATGTAAATTTTCAATATTTTATTTTGAGATAATGCTTAATAATCATTTGTAAATTCACAGAAAATTTTAATCATAAATGTATTTAGGACCAAACTAAATTTTAGAATGCATTTAAGAAAATATTTATATTTACATTAAAATACTGCATCAAAATCTAATTTAAAGGTAACTATATCTATTTCCCTTGATTTTTCATATTTATATATTAAGCACTGTTACAGACTGAATTCCTCCCCTTCCAAGCCATATACTGAAACCTTTACCCAAGGCCTTAGAATGTGACTATATTTAGAGGCAAAGCCTTGTAGAGAAGTAATTAAACGAAAATGAAGCCTTTAGGATGGGACTTCATCCAATCTGAATGTAGAGAGGGCCACCTGGGATGTAGCACACAGAGAGATCATGTGAGGACACAGTAGTACAGTGGCACCTGCAAGCCAAGGAGAGAGGCCTCAGGGAAACCAGGCATCCAAACGCCTTGATCACAGACTCCTATCCTCCAGAACTATGGGAAAATAAATTCTATTGTTTAAGCCACCCAGCCTGTGGCAATTTGTTATGGCAGCTTCAGCAAACTAATATAATTCAGCAAATAAAATATCAGAAATATACATAAAATTAATTTTCCATTTGTTACTCAAATTTTGAGCACAAAGCACAGCAAATTTTTCTCAGAGCACAGCAAAATGGGGGCTATTTGCAATATTTTATGCTTTATTATGCATGAAAATAAAAATACGAACAGAAAGTTTCAGCAACCAATGAGTATGTTATACAGGAGTTATTCAAAACATATATTTGCCATCCATAAATCAGGGAAGGTTACTTTATGTTAGGTGATTGTTTGGATAACCTATTTTATTTCTCCTCATTAAAATTAAATTGAGTCTTCTTTTCACAGTGATATTTACTACATGCCTCTTATTGCTATTGGTCACTGTGAAACATGAGATAAACATGAACGTATTAGTAATAAAGTTAGCTGACAGAGTCCTCAAGAAGAAGGCTTCAGTCTACAGCTCTCATTAATATTTATGTTACAATTATTTATTTTATAATAATATTAATTAATATATTCATTTATTTTTTATTAAACTCTTTTCACATATAGCAAGACAAATAATGAGGAAAGGGGAGTAAAACTCACTCACTTATTTCATGGGAGTGCATGGTCACCTTGAGTATGAAGGATACATGAAGGAGTAATAGCAAACAAGTTTTAGAGTTGCCAAGTTATGTTGAGAAAAAAGGTACTAAGGACTAAGAGGTCAACTCTGGAAGAATCAGGCAGTAGACTATGATAGTTTGACATGAAAATTAGCTAGGACATCTAAAAATTCACTTCTTCTGTGTTTGGAACAAGACAACTTGAATCAAGAATGAATACTTAAATATAGCCCCAGAAATGGAACTAGCTATTAGTTGAATACTGACAATGGCTTGAACAGTGCAATTCGGATCTTGAAATCCTTAATACAGACAAATCTGTTTCAGCAGATGTTCTGGGGAGGATGAGATGTGTTTCTTGATCAATGGTGAAAAACATGTACAGTTACCATAGAAAGAATCCCTGGGAAACACAAGGCGAAATAACAGGATCATGTAACTTGATGTAAAGTTTTGCTTAGTCTTCCAAAATTGTATGAGTTTATAAACTCACAGCAATGTTGATTTTGTGTACAGATATAGAATAGAAAGTTGGAACTAGAGTAAGACCAATGCAATTTTTTTTTTTTTTTTTTTTGGTCTTTTTGCCATTTCTAGGGCTGCTCCCACGGCATATGGAGGTTCCCAGGCTAGGGGTTGAATCGGAGCTATAGCTGCTGGCCTACACCAGAGCCACAGCAACACGGGATCCGAGCCACATCTGCAACCTACACCACAGCTCATGGCAACGCTGGATCCTTAACCCACTGAGCAAGGCCAGGGATCGAACCTGCAACCTCATGGTTCCTAGTCAGATTCGTTAACCACTGCGCCATGACAGGAACTCCTAATTTTTTAAAACACATTTGGCTTTCCCCTCTAGGAATAAGAACAGAATATTCCAATAAAGATTTCCTTAAATGTTCAGATTTAAAGTGTGCATAGATCCAAGTATCTATGCAGTAATTAAGAGGAGGAATGTAGTCAATTAACAGGTATTTTGTTAGTAAGTATTATTTGTCCTGAATGGGATAATTTCCTCTACTAGGAGACATACAATGATACAATGATAATAATACAAAATAGCACCTATCTTACTTTTGATAACTTATTTTTTAACTTTCATTTTGGACATAATCTTAGACCTGTAAAAATCTCACAGGGCTAGTCACAAGTTTTAGCTCTATTAATACAAAAAAGAATAAAATGCTATTAAAGTTCTCATTTTTCTTTTAATTCCTCTTCTTAAAGGTAGACAAATAAGACAAAATACTCAGTTTCAACTCTGTACAACAAAAATTTGCAATGATTACAATGAGCAGCAAACTGAAAAACTGGTACAAAATTGATAATTCTCTGGTTCATAGACTAGGCTTCTTAAAGTTCTACCTTAAGGAAAGTGAGTTTTATCTACACAGTTCCCCTTCACTAGTCACACTCAAAATAACATACACAGCAACACATACACACAGACTTAACTGCATTCAATGCCCACAATACACACAAACACCCAGAGATATGCCTGTGACCACATACAACAAAAGCTACAACTTAGATATTTCCATAATAGATATCAGCGAAGTTTCAAATTCATATCAGGACAGACAAATGCTTATATTTCAACAGGAAGGTGACTATCCCAATGCTAATTGATTTAAAAGGGAACATTGGACTTAAGTATGATTCAGTGAGAATGATAAAGAAGACTAATCTGAACACTAAGTTCAATAATGTCTTGTCCCTGAATATAGACATGTAAACAGGTAATTAAACACAGTGCAGTACATATTATCACAGAATAATGTATAAAATACCATGGAAATATAAAAATTAATTGATTTAAACTTTCAGATAAAATGAAAAAAATCAAAGTATGTATTTCATTTTTACCATGAAGGTTGAGTTCATTTAATAAAAAACCTAAAGAAGAGAATGATAGTCAGAATAAATGTTAAAATCAAAGTCACAGAAGTGGGAAATTTATGAGACTATGTAATGTGTTAACAGTTAGTAGAGTAACAACTCAACAAGCACATGAAAAAAGGCTCAACATCCATGACTATTAGAGAAATGCAAATCAAAACTACTATGAGGTACTACCACATACAAGTCAGACAGCCACCATTAAGTCCACAAATAACAAATGCTGGAGAGGGTGTAGAGAAAAGGGAACCCTCCTACACTGTTGGTGGGAATGTAAGCTGGTACAACCACTGTGGAAAACAGCATGCATGTACCTTAGCAAACTATACATAGAACTACCATATGACCCAGCAATCCCATTCTTGGGCATATATCCAGACAAAACTTTCCTTGAAAAAGACACATGACCACACATGTTCACTGCAGCACTATTCACAATAGCCAAGACAATAGCCAAATGTCCATCAACAGACGATTGGATTAGGAAGATATGGTATATATACACAATGGAATACTACTTGGCAATAAAAAAGAACAAAATAATGCCATTTGCAGCAACATGGATGGAACGAGAGACTCTCACACTGAGTGAAGTAAGTCAGAAAGAGAAAGACAGGAGTTCCCGTCGTGGCGCAGCAGAAACGAATCTGACTAGGAGCCATGGGGTTGTGGGTTCGATCCCCACCCCCGCTCAGCAGGTTAAGGATCTGGTGTTGCCGTGAGCTGTGGTGTAGGTCGCAGACACAGCTCAGATCTGACATTGCTGTTGCTCTGGCATAGGCTGGCAGCTACAGCTCCGATTAGACACCTAGCCTGGGAACCTCCATATGCTGCAGGTGCGGCCCTAAAAAGACAAATGACAAAAGACAAAAATAAAATAAAATAAAATAAAATAAAATAAAAGAAAGAGAAAGACAAATACCATATGCTATCACTTATATCTGGAATCTAATATATGGCACAAATGAACTTTTCCACCGAAAAGAAAATCATGGACTTGGAGAACAGACTTGTGGTTGCCAAGGGGAAGGGGGAGGAAGTGGGATGGTTTGGGAATTTGGGGTTAATAGATGCAAACTACTGCTTTTGGAATGGATAAGCAATGAGATCCTGCTGTATAGTTCTGGGAACTATGTCTAGTCACTTATGATGAAGCACGATAGATAATGTGAGAAAAAAGAATGTACACGTGTATGTGTAACTGGGTCACCATGCTGTACAGCAGAAAATTGACAGAACACTATAAACCAGATATAATGGAAAGAATAAAAATCATTATAAAATAAGAAATCTATGAATTTTTTTGTTTTGTAAATAAGTTTGTCAGATTGTATATTACTTCTTCTGTGACATCTGGCAGAATTTTTGTTTCTCGTGTGCATTTGTTCTTGCACAAAGTCTACTTGGCCCATTAGAGGCCTTAGCATATGAATTATAGCTCTTTTTTTTTTTTTTTTTTTTTTTTTGCTTTTTAGGGCAGCAACCGCAGCACATGGAAGTTCCAGGCTAGGGTCAAATCAGAGCTACAGCTGCAGGCTGCCTGGGATCCGAGCTGTGTTTGCAATCTACACCACACTTCATGGCAACGCCGGACGCTTAACCCACTGAGCAATGGATGCCTTAGATCAAACCCCCAACCTCATGGTTCCTAGTGGGATTCATCTCCACTGCACCAGAAAGAAAACTCCTATAGCTCATTTTTAAATATTCAGTTAGGGAACATTTTAAATTCCTGGTCTGATAATGCCAAAATTCCTGCTATAACTGAGCCAGGTTCCTGTCCTTGCTCTATCTCTTCATACTCTATTTTTTGACTTGCAGTATGTCTTGAAATTTTTTATTGATAGCTAAAGATGACCTACAAGAAAAATTGTGGGGGAGTTCCCATCATGGCTCAGTGGTTAACGAATCTGACTAGGAATCATGAGGTTGCAGGTTCAATCCCTGGCCTCACTCAGTAGGTTAAGGATCCAGCGTTGCTGTGAGCTGTGGTGTAGGTCACAGACACAGCTCGGATTCCGCGTTGCTGTGCCTCTGGCGTAGGCCGGTGGCTACAGCTCCGATTCGAACCCTAGCCTGGCAACCTCCATATGCCATGGGTGTGGCCCAAGAAATGGAAAAAAGGCAAAAAGAAAAAAAAAAAAAAGAAAGAAAAATTGTGAATAAGGCTTTTATAATATGGTTTCAAAATGTGGTGGGAAGGGAGGCATTCTTTCATCCTGTGATTAGGTCTTATTCTTTTAGTGAGTCTCTGCCTCTGGACTGTGAATTTCACATATGCTTTTCTGTTTTACTTCCCCTGCCCCTTAGATGGGGAGGATGACTAACATGGCTGAATTTAGGTATTTCCTTTCTTTTACATGGATGTCTACATGGGGCTGGAGTTGGGTATTTCCTTTCTACCAGATCAGTGAGTTCTGGTAAAATGTTTTCGAGGACGCGCCTTGTTACAAACAGAATGTTGCCTTTTCAAAACGGCTGCTTTTCCTTTCCTCTGCTGGAATCAGGAGGGGATTTTTCCAGTCTTCATCATAAGAACCTGGTAGGGTTCCTGATATAAAAGTCACAAAACAGTGGGGACCCATTAAGGATGGCCTCTCCTGATATTTTTAATTCTTAAACTTGTTCACAATTCATCTCCAAAAATTAATCAATTATAATTCAAGTATTCTTACTTTGGCACTGGTTCCCTCTGAGGTTTCATTTCTTGGATTTCTGCTCAGTTAAACTGTGATTCTCTGTACTTACCTGCTGGTGTCTCTAAGTTTGTGAGTAGCTGTTTGCCCTGTGCCCTCATTTCTCTTACAGATCTGTGGCTCAAGTCACTGCTGTGGCATGGATTCAATCCCTCATGCCATGGGTACTGCCGAAAAATAGTAATAATAAAGGGGCATATGGAAGACTGATCACCTACCAGACTCGCTCACTATAGTCAACAGGCTGCCATTTACAGGGGCCTCTCTGGCAAGCATCACAGTGACATAAAAAAGAAGCCCCCTATGGAGATCAGACATTTGAGTAAAATCAGTTCTGTTTCTTTTAAGTTTTTTGTTCCCCATACAAATGCTCACCAGAGAGGCCCCAACACTGATGAGGAAAAACATAACCAGTGAGCAGACCATGTTCAACAAGTAAATGCAGGGACTGAAGTGTTCTTGATCCCAGAACATATATGCAAACACCTGAATACAGGAGCAGACAGCTCATGAAAATTCAGATACCCTCCTAGAGTGGGCTTACACACATAAACTGCCACCATCATCAGAAAAAGCATCGAAAAGCTACCCTCGCTGCCAGACCCTGGTCAGGCTAAACACCCTGCCCTGAGATAGATGGCAAGAGACAGTGGACTAAGACCTTCTTGGCAGGTAGATCACACTGAGCCTCCTGTCCCATCCAAAAGGTTTTAGTTGGTCCTGACTGCAGCTGATACTTTCTATGGGTGTGGCTTAGCCATCCCCAAGCATTCCACTGACTTCAGTCACACTGTCCAAGTCCTACAAGACCACATTTGTTTTCTAATCATATTGCATCAAAAATCAGGCCCAGATTTGCAGCCCAGCTGCAGATCAATGAGTTCAGTTACCGGACATAACACAGACTCTTCATGATCCATATCACTCCACAGTTACAAGGGCTAAAGGACATGTTTTAATAGACAATTAAAGGACAGACCTCAGTAACAATGGGAGATTAGGTTTCTGAGATTAGGTTACACAAAACTTTGCATCTGTTCTCCCTCTCTTGTGCTTTCATTTGCTGTTCTGTGGGAAAGCCAGCTGCTATGCTGTGAGATGTGCTATACAGTAAGGCTAATTTGGCAAGGAATTGAAGGAATTAATCAACAGTCAATGAAAAACTGAGGACGTCAGTTCAACAGACACTAAGAAATTGAATCTTGCCAAAAACTACATGAGTGAAGTTGTTAGAGGATTATCCCCCTGTAAAACCTCAGATAAAACCTTGTGCAAGAGGCGCCCAGTTTTCTAAGTCTCAGAAACTTCAAGATAATACTTTTTATTTTAAACAACTAAATTTGGGGGTAATTCATTGCATAGCAACAGGTAAAATAATACAAACATAAAAGGACGTGAAAGAAAATTGCAGGAAATCTCAAATGTGCTAAAAATAATAGCACATGGATGCAATAGTGCTAAATGTAACAGTGAATGATCAGAATAATTGTGTAGAAAAGATACTGCAGCATAATCTCAGTAATGTGTTTGAATTAGAGAATTGAACATGATTTACCATAAGAAGCAATTCAAAAAGAAAAAAGGATCAGTATGACATATTCAGAGGTGTCTATAAAATCCAACAGCAGGTATAGACAACACAAGAAACTTCTAATAAACATTACTAAATTAACAGAGGCATTTACAAAAATCTTACAACAAACATGATATTGAATGGTGAAAGTATTTATGTATTTCAAATATTTACTTTCAGAACAGAAACAAAACATTTATGTCAACTAGCTAGACGATATTTTACTTGAGGGTTTATTTGGCAAAGTAAAAGAAATTTAAAGTAATAAACTTAAAAGATTGAAAGGAGGAAAAAAAAAGTGTGATTACTTTGTAATTGTAAAAGTAAAGATTGGTTTATTTAATACATTGAATTTAAAAATTAAAATACATTGAAATTCAAAATTACCAAAAAGTAACTGAAATGCTTCAAGTCACACACTGAAGAAAATATACAAAACCCATAATTAGCAAAATGGTGGCATGGATCATATACAGATTCAATTCAATAATAAAAAGAAAAATCAGAATGAAAACTGGCAAAAATGTATAAATTGGCACTTTGCAAAAGAAGATATACAAATGGCACAGAATAGGTACAGGATCATTTACCTCTCTGCTTTTCAGGGAAATGCAAATTAAACGCACAATAGTATGTCATTTCACAAAAATCAGATTTACAAAAATTAAAAGTCAGATAATATTTAGGGTTGTAGATGATGTGAAGTAATGAGAATGCCAAATTGTGATAGCATAAACTAGCGAAACTAATTTAGAAAATAAATTATATTACTATTAAAGTTGACAAACCAAGACAGCAGTTCTCTTCCATAGCACTAGGAAACAAACACAAGTATATTCCTCAGAGCATTCCTCATTATACCAAAATACAGGAATCGACCTATTTGATTCCTAACACTAGTATAGATAAAATTATTGCGCACACACATTGGAAGAGTCCACTCTATTCAAAAGGAATTCTATCAGACACATCCACTTGGTTATCTTAATCATGTAATTGATTGAAATAATGAAATCACAGATTAATTCTCTTCAGTATCTATTTACCAAAGTTTCAAACAGGAAAATCAAGTACTGTATACCTATGGAAACAAATACTTTAAAATTATTAGTAAAAATAAGAGAACACGTATTTCAGGAGTTAAGAAAAAAGGTTTGCATAGAGGATCACACTTGGAGCTCTTAAAACACCAATAATCTGTTATCTCAGACTAATAATGTATAGAAGGGTCTAACATATAGTTATTATTATTCTTTAACTATAAGCATATATTTCAGTGTATACATTTAACAATAAAAACTTTGAAAACTGGAGTTCCCACCATTGTTTCATGGAAACAAATCCAACTAGGAACCATAAGGTTGCGGGGTCAATCCCTGGCCTAGCTCAGTAGGTTAAGGATCCAGAATTGCCGTGAGCTGTGGTGTAGGTACAGACACAGCTCAGATCTGGCATTGCTGTGGCTCTTGCATAGGCTGGCAGCAACAGCTCTGATTAGACCCTTAGCCTGGGAACCTTCATGAGTCGCGCACGCAGCCCTAAAAAAGACAAGTGACTTAAAAAAAAAAAAAAATTCTAAAACTTTTAAATGAGTTTTTAAATTTATGAAATTGTGAGAGTATTTACCTCATTTTTATTCAATATCATCTGCTGTCAGGCATCAAAAAAGTATTTTCTAGCAACGGCATCTACTTTCTAATCGTTGCTTTTGAAATGAGTATCAGCTTCCTCATTCCTGAAAAAAAAAAAGAAAAGAAAAGAAACCCCAAATTGAGATTTTATTGAAGGCATTCTTCACCTTATGAGATATGCCACATAGTATCTTTTAAACTACTTTTGATTTTTTTTTGTGAACTCATTACTTCAAAGAAGATCACTCTCTATTCTTTACAGGATCCAAAGGGATCTAGATTTATGCTTTGTTGAAAAGGAAAATAGGGTATTCACATCATGTTAATATAACAAATGCAAGAAATTCAGAATCAGAAAAAGAAAAATGCAATTCCTTTGGGTTTTCAATTTACCCTCTGAAAGCCATGCCAGAATGTTCTGCTACCAACTAAACGTGTGTGTGTGTGTGTGTGTGTGTGTTAAGACGAAATCTAGAAACTGCTCTAGTGCAATCAAAATGCTAACTCAGGAATTACGGAAACAATAATTGTCATTATTTATAAAATTTTAAAACCAACTTATTTGATTAAAATAGTTTCACACAGATTATTAGTAAAAACAAGCACACAAGGAATTTTAAATGAGTTCATTTAAAATCAAATGTTTAAATCTTTAAATATGTTCAAATGTTTAAATGGCCAAATCATTAAATCCAAAATGTTAATTCACAGCAATGTCTAAAATTATTTTTCAATTTTTTAACAGAAAAACAGTATTTTGAGGTTAGTTATATTTAGACAGGCCTTCAAATATATACATCAACTATTTTCTTTAAAATATTTCTTCCTGTGGATGGCATTTATTAAGTTTCTACGTTCCATGCAAAATTACAGGTAAATTATGAAAGACAGCTGTGCAAATATGCTTCTGAGTGATATACAGTATAGTAACAGGCAATCATTTTTTTTTCTCCAAATGTATTGGCGAGATGTTTGATTTCATCACAATGCTTTTACAGGTTTTAAAATAAAAGCAAACTCCAAAAAAGACAAATACACATCCATATCAAGGTTAAGATGAAAACTGTTTGCATCTCTTCTGAGATCCTAAAAAAATAATTATTACTTTTAAGTTCCTTGCTCAGATTTTACACACCATGACTTCTTACAAATGTTATGGTCTGACTGCTTAAGTGTTTGGCGCATCATGTTAAAAGAGATTCATCATTTTAACTCCATTAATGTGTCATTTTGTTCTTACTATTCTTCACTCACATGATAAAAACAACAACAAAACAGACAACTGACACATACATATTCAAGAGTACAAACAGGTTCTAATGTTTCAGTGTTCCTCAAAACAATTACAAAAATCAATGAATTATAAATGGTACCTAAACAAGCACAAGACCATTGTGGGAATGGGACTAGCAGGTATTTGGTTAAGGAAAATAAAATGAAATATACATAAGAGGAATCCATTATTTTATTGAAAAACTGGAGAAGTCTAAAATTTTCCTTACATATATGTAAAATATGTAAGATTGATATCTGGAGTTTAATATTGAGTCTATCCCAAATTCTTAGCTATTTACTTACATAGGAAATTGTTGACATACTTATTACCATGAACCTAATGTTACAAGGATAACCTAATACTATGTAGTGTGATATTAAATGCCTATAACAAGGCAACCAGTCTCATCACAAATAAATGAGAAACCTATTATTATAAGAATGAAGCAGTATTTACAAAGTATGTTTGGGGAAACATGTTTGTAACTTAAGAATATTACGACTTGTCAAGTTATCATTTGCAAATATTTTCCATTCAAAATGAAGTCTTAAATATCAGGTTTCAAGAAAACACGATGCAACTTCTAAAAAATATTTATTACCTGAATATTTTTCAATTGACTTGAGGGAAAAAAATCAAAATTTGGATCTTAAGAATGCAAAGGAAATCACTATATAAAAGCAATTAAAAAGAAAAGTAAATCTAGAAAAATATTTTTTATCTGGTTAGAAATCTGCATATAGAGAATTCATGTTGTGGCTCAGTGGGTTACCAACTCGACTAGCATACACGAGGATATGGGTTCAATCTCCAGCCTCACCCAGTGGGTTAAGGATCTGGTGCTGCCATGAGTTGTGGCATAGGGCATAGGCTGGCAGCTTAAGTTCCAATTCGACCTATAGCCTTGGAAATTACATATGCCACAGGTGCAGCCCTAAAAAGCAAAAAAGAAGAAACAAACAAACACCCAAACAAAAACAACAAAAAACTTGCATGTAAACATCAATAAATATTATTGACTAAATTCATGTGAATAAAAAAAATCTACATTATAGTAAAAAGAATTGGAAAATGATAAAACCAATGACAAAGTATTCCTAATATACTCATATAATAGTGGCACATATTAAATGATAAATGTTTTATCTTAATTTGAAAATTACAAAGCACAGTAAAAGGAATAATTTTCAAATTTTTAACTAATAAAATTTTAAATAGGTTACATAGTTTTCAAAATACTGGAAATGGTAGGAGCAAAGAATATTATAATTCTTACAGTAAAGGAGTAAAAAAAAGTGTAAAAAAGAAAATCACAAATACGTTTCACTAATAGGACTAAATATGAGATATCAATGATTATAAGTAGTTTAATATCTTGCATTTAAAATACTCACTTAGGAAATTAAAAACTGCACCGATAGAACAATTGAAACAAATAAGCTGCTAAAAAAAGAAAAGACCAGCAATGTATTAAGAATTGTTAGGGAGTTCCCGTCGTGGCGCAGTGGTTAACGAATCTGACTAGGAACCATGAGGTTGCGGGTTCGGTCCCTGGCCTTGCTCAGTGGGTTAACGATCCGGCATTGCCGTGAGCTGTGGTGTAGGTTGCAGACGCGGCTCGGATCCCGCGTTGCTGTGGCTCTGGCTCTGGCATAGGCCGGTGGCTACGGCTCCGATTCGATCCCTAGCCTGGGAACCTCCATATGCCGCAGGGGCAGCCCAAGAAAGAGCAAAAAGACAAAAAAAAAAGAATTGTTAAATTTACTACTAATTAATGAAATGCAAATTATAAGAAGATAGTATTTTCAATTGTCATATTAAAAATTATATATTTGAATATTATCTAATTTTTTGATGGGATATTTTCTATATATTACTTTATTACCTATTATAGGCAGGTAACATTTTCTCTACAGAAAATAACTATAATCTGTATGAAGGGCAGAAATGTATTCATGTGTTCAAAGAACAAAGACAAGCCTTTTGGAGCACACAGTTTCTAGGAGGTAGGATCTGTATGCTTTTCATTATGTTATCTTCAACTTTTCACAATTTCTGAATTTTAAAAATTCGGAATTTTCACAATTTATATTATTTTTAAATAATATAAAATAATTTATATTAATTGTTATAAAAAATAAAAAGATAACACTTTGAGATGATTAAAGTATAGTTTTCTAAGAAGCAGATGGCAAGGCTAAAGCTAATTTATCTTTAGAACTTCATAAGTAGCAACTTTCAGTCTATTTTACAAAAGTGAATTTTATCTTTAATCTTTGATTCTCCAGATGTATGAAAGAAAAAATGACCTTTCCTTTTAAAGACATTATTAAATATTATAATAATTCAATTTTACTATGGCTCCAATTCCAACACTTTCACTTTGGATGTTTGTTAGATGTCTCCTGTTTGTCCTACCACTTTGTAAAACAAGCTGGCAAATTCCTTTTTATCTTGAGAATATTATACTATGTTGAAAGTGTTGCACAAAATGAAAACACTGCACATGAGCTCAAATATCCCAATAAATGTAGAACTCAGTAAATAAATGCTTTCAATTGCAGGTGAATTAAACTCAAATCAAATGCTCTTAAAGGCAAAGGAGAGAATGGACTTACATAATTAAATCGGTGCAGGCTGGTTTTATATAGAACAGGATCCAGTTCTGTTGATGTCACCCATTAGCCACCTATTGCTCTCAAGCTCCACCATCTTTTAGTTCTGTTTTGTAATACATAGCTCGATCCTCCAGCACATTCTCTAAAATGATTCTCCCCTCCTCCACATGCGCACACACACACACACACACACACGGGTCACATAAAATTTATATCTCCTAATCAAAGAATAACAGAGGCCCTCTTGCCATCCATTTTATCCCCCAAATAGAACTGCAAGCCTGCTTGGGAATGTGCCCAACAAGCCACCACTGCACCCAGAGGCTGACTTGGATCAAGCATCTCTGACCCAAGAACTGTAACTACTTAACTACCAGTCCTACGAGACTTACACAAAGTCCTACCAGACTTATAGGAGGAATTCTCCTCCAATTATGGGAGGGAAAAATACCATCTCTGAGAAACTTAATCTTTTATTTATTCTTGGTGCCCAGTACTCTAAAAAGTCAAAACACACATGTGATCGCATTTATAGGCCTGCCTTGGTCAAGAAACTTGGACTCTGCCTCCTTCAGACAAGAAGAGAACACCATTAGATATGCTGTCTTCTAGCTCACCTTCCTCTTCCCATCAGGCAAGTGTGGCATCAGGTCCTAGGTACTCTCGCAATCTTGCTTAAGTCACATCTTCAAGATTGTCCTGGATATTCCAGACATTCTCCACCTCATCAATACACGTTATTACTCCCTTCTCCTCAACTAAGGATATAAGTTACTAAAGAGATCATATTGGTAAATTACAAATGATTCATCACCAGTAGACCGTCTACTGTCTATTATGAAGTATGAAGTTCCTACACAGTCAATGGGCTAAGTTCTCACCTGTGAGATTCTGTACCTAACCACCAGGAGGGCAAGAGTTATAACTAGGCTAGTACATTGTGCCCTATATATTTCACTTGGTGAATTATAAATTTTCCTGCAGATATTTCTACTCTTCGAATGGAGAATAGAAACTTTCCTAAGTTCTTACTAGTTTAGTGATTCCTATTGTATAATGTCTAAAAATCCCAAGAGATAATTAGTGTATACATGGTGATACTTCTTGGTAATAGTTTGCCTTCTAATCATTTTGTTCATCACATCCTTAGAGTCTAAGACAGTAAAACAGTAACGTAACTGTTTCATACAGAAAATAATGGTATGTAACAATCTTATCAGTATAGATTCACTGATGATATCCTGCTTCTCTTATGGACAGTCCAATATAGCTTCCCTTCCAGGGACTAACTTATATTTACTGTCTATGTTGGAGTCCTAGAAACATATCCATTGGCATAAAAATGTTTCTTCATAATTCCTTCAGAATTGGGGAATTTATGTTACTAAATATTAGTAAAACAGAATCTCTAGCGAAATAAACCATCTCCTAAAGCTTAAAAAAATTTTTTTGGCCACGCTTGAGACATGTAAAAATTCCCAAGCCAAGGATGGGACCTGTGCCACAGCAGTGACCAGGAATCAAACCTGTGTCACAGTAGCCATCTGAGCCACTGCAGTGACAATACCAGATACTTAACTCTCTGCACTAAAAGGGAAATCCTCCTAGAGCTTTTATTTTGACTGTTTTACAAGTTGAATGAATATATTCACGTCATTGAATTAATATAATTTGATACAGCTCATGAAAAAGATATGCAGGAAAATACGTACATCAAGATTTCCAGGTATGAAACAAGTGGAAGCAAGAAAACTGGAGCAAGCCAATCGTCAAATCTAATCATAAGTATGTTTTCCATTCCTATTTGGACACTCAGCATATTTAAAACACATTCCAATCTTTCTAATTCTACCACAGTAGACAAAAAGTATTTTCAGATAAAGGTCATTAGATGAAGCATATTTCCCTAAGATGGAAGTCTAAAACACTCTAGTTCATCAGTGCATTTGCTTTACACACCAGTGATTGTTTCTGTTAAGCTACTGGTATTTTAGAGTCGTTGATTGAACACCCATGGTGCATTAAGCAATTATGAAATATACAACTCTGATCTGGATATATTTCATTGCTTTTGGAAAGCCCTAGTTAAAAATAAAGACATTTAAAAATACAACACCAATAATACTAATGAACATATTCTAGAACCAGAATTAAACAGAAAATAACTGATGCTGAAAATTCAACATAAAAAGGAAAAATCTCATCTGGTTGGAATCTTTGTCACTGCTGTCGAAAACAAAAGTGTAAAAGCTCTGACGAGTTCAGTTAGGACAAGGCATGGATCAGAGTGTCAGACTGATAGGATCAAAGGGAACAAAATGAAGTTGTAATGTTGTGCACCAGATTTGAAAACCTCAGCAATGATGAGAGGTTCTCACAGGATGGAGCAAGGAAGCTTTGATTAGTGCACCGTGTTTGCACGGCAAAGGCATCAAAGTGGCAAATGTGCCTGGATCAAATGGGGCAGAAGGCAATGGGTAATGGAGCACTCAGAGCTCACTAGAATTTAAGCAGAGATGTTGATGATTTGGTGGAGGCCAATGCACACTTCCATCTGGCAGCTGGGAAGAAGAAAAGCAAAGCAAAAAGGGGTGGGGGGAGAATGGAAATAATTTTCACCACTTGAAAGCTACCTGGTCATGGCATAGTCAAATTATCAAATAATATTTTCAATTACTGCATAGTATGTAAAAACTTAAATCATTGTTTAAACTAGGCAATGTTACCAATTGTTTGCTTTTAATTGTTTCACGTATTCATGTATTTCATTCTCAACCATTCTATCATGTTTGTAAATTCCCAAAGTAATTACCTTTGAACTTACATATATGTAAGTTGATATTTGCTAGAAATATTTTGTGTGTGTCTTATTTCTTTGGAGTATACTACGTGAGTAAGATTCATTTTACCATAAAATTTCACTTACTGTGTTTGCAGGGATTTTGTATTCCCTGGGAGTCAATTCTATTAGCAAGTTAAGTCTTAAGACTTCTGTCTAACCCACTTGATTCTCTTTTTTCCCCTCATTCAAGAGTTACTATGGTTATAATTTACAACTAAGCATATTATTGGAATATAGAAAGAGTAAAAAATATTCTCTAATATAGCATCGTGATAATGTTTCAGATAGAAACATAGGGAGGTACTGAATTCTATTCACATTAAAATTAAGTATTATATTTATCATTATTATGACTAATATTAATAGCTACAGAATGCAACTTCTATGTTTGAAGTTTGCGTTAGTTGCTTTACATTTTTTCTTACTCATCCTTACAACAGCTCCATAAGTGAGTAATGTCATAAAGGGATAAGATACAGAGAAGTTAATGTATTTTTCAAATAGACGGGAAATCAATCCTTGTGCAAGAGGACAGAGTTACACTGCTTGCTTTCAATTTGTTGTTTGCTTCTCACTTTACTACGGCTGCCTCTCTGCAGGAAGAGTAAACTCAGCTGTCCCACTGAGTTTGGATGTGGCCCTATGACTTGCACTGGCCCAATGAAATATTAGCAGATAGATGTGACCAGCACAGAAATGTAAAGTGTGCTAATGCTGTTTGGCTTTCACTCTTGCCTTTTTGCCTTTCACTTGGAGAAGAATATGCTCCAGATAGCCACTGCTTCAGGAGAATAAGCAGATGGAGCAGACAAGAATCAAATGAGAAGGCTTCGGTCAAGCCCAGCTAACCTTTAAACTGAGCTCAGCAGAGCCATGACCTACCCACTGAATAATGAATAACACAAACTGTCTACTAAATATCATGCATTATTTTGGCAGTAATTCTCTAAAACTGTAACACACCCATCCATACATACACATGAAGTCAGTGATCAAATACGAAAAATTCTTTAATTGAATGCATTTATCCTTTTAAGCAAGATTATAATTGCTACCCAGGTACTATTATTTTGTCCATTAATGTTCAGCACTCTAATTTCCCCCAAAAGGACTATGCATGGATTACTAACTTGACAAATCTCTGTAGAATGTATTCAGAGTTTCATTCTCACGAGAGCAGCAGGGGGTGGAGAAACCTACTGCCAGTACCTCTTGAGTACTGGTACTCACAGAGTGATGCTGACGGTACATCTGTTCTTTCTCGTCTTTGGGAAATCTTTGTCTTTTAAAAAACATCTTATACTTTTTTTCACAATTATTTCATATCACTTCTGAAGGCAAATTTCTACCTTATAACAAAATCACCACATAATTAAGTCTCAATATTTTCTTTTATTATTGACAGTGTAGAATTCCAACTTTGGCAGATGAATAAAAAGGCAGATTTTTCACTTAATATGCTATTGATATGCTTCAGCAAATGAGGAAAATCTTGACTTATGATGAAGTTATAGGGTTATAAAATGTGGCCCAAAGAATGGTCGAACCAATTATAACAAATTCCCTCTTCAGTGATTAAAATTGCTATTTGTGGGATATAAAAAAAATTGGTAAAAATGAATTAATTTTCCTGGACAATGAGCTGATTAGAGGTTTTAATAGAAGTTAGAAATCCTGGGTATATAAATTCTGGGTAAATACTGAAGTACAGAAAGAACACATTTTGTTTATTCTCTTAGATATCATTTTAACCTTAAGATCATAAAGTATAAGATGACTGAATTAATTTTTTAATTATTAAATTCAAATGTTTAATATTTGAACTGTATTATAATTTGCTATTAATAAAGATGAAGTACCTTTAATAACATGTGATGTTATAAGCATAAATAATACTTTAATTGATGAATTTACTAGTATAAATTATCAACCTCCTCCAAATATATCTACTGATATCCTAACTCATGCACATAACTATACCAGGAAGTGCTCAGAAAACTTTACCACACATAAAGATGAGCAGTTCATTAAGATTCTTTCAAATAAGGAAACTCATAGTCTTTAATGTAAGATTATAATACATATTAATTTAGTCATTCAATTTTGTGCTAATTGTCCAGAATAGCACTGGGAATTTTGCCAGTTAAAAGATAGCTCATTTTGGGAGTTCCCACTGTGGCTCAGCAGTAATGAACCTGACTAGTAACCATGATCTAGAATGCAGGTTTGACCCTGGCTTCACTCAGTGGGTTAAGGATCCAGCATTGCAAGTGAGCTGTGGTGTAGGTCACATACATAGTTCGGATCCAGCCGGCAGATGGAGCTCAGATTAGACCCCTAGCCTGGGAACTTTCATATGCCAAGGGTACAACCCTAAAAAGAAAAAAGAATAAATAAACGTTCATTTTGCGTAAATTTGAATATATGAAAAGGGAAATTAATATTTTCCAAACCCAAAACCCAAATGACTGAAGTAATGTTTAAAATGATACAGCAGGATTATATCCATTTATAATTCCCATCCTATTAAGATCACAATTATGTTTAGTGTATTTCAAGTGTTTTTTCTTAGTGATTAAAAATCAATGTGCGAACCACCTTCATCATTAGAAGGTAAGCTCATGATCAAAAGTGACCAAAAGAGTGGTGTTTTCTGGAGTTCCCATCGTGGCTCAGTGGTTAACGAATCTGACTAGGAACCATGGGGTTGCGGGTTCGATCCCTGGCCTTGCTCAGTGGGTTAAGGATCCAGCGTTGCTGTGTGCTGCGGTGTGGGTCGCAGACGCAGCTCGGATCCTGCGTTGCTATGGCTCTGGTGTAGGCTAGCGACAACAGCTCTGATTGGACCCCTAGATTGGGAACCTCCATATGCCACCATATGCCTCCATAGGCCCTAGAAAAGACAGACCAAAAAAAAAAGAGTGGTATTTTCTAATTTATATAATTTATATGAGAGTATTCTATACATGTCAATAAGTACACATCTTACATGCTTTGACTTTGTGCTATAACTATAACTTCAAATGTAAATATTTTCAATAAAATATACTTTAAAACTCATACATAATAAATAGTAATAGTTGAATGGAAACTAAAATATTTGCGTTCCAAATATTTCATATTTATGTTTATATTAGAAAAGAACCTTGCAAAGTTAAACAAATTGTTTACCATGATTCACAATCAGTTAAGGTATGAATTTAGAAAAAAATCTTTTATTTTCCTATTTGCATTTTGTTATTTCTCAGCATACACAGGGAATGTTTAAAGCACTATATTTATTTGAGAAGGTTAATATTCAATATTCAAGAACATTGGAAAAAACTTATTTTCTAAAAATGTTAATATTGTTGGTTTAAAAATACTGAAATGAATGTTCTAATATATAAAATTGATATATATTATTTGATAACAAATTATTTTAAGTCTTAGACATATTTTTAAAGTCCAGAAATATGTAAAAATTGAATAATATACTCTAGTAAATTATTCCTCCACTATTTATTTCCTTCTCATCAATGTCATATTGAGTGTCTGTAATGAGATGCACAGTTGTGAAATGAAAAAATCATCTATACAAAGTCAGAGATATGCTTTCAATTTGAATTTCAGTTTGATTACCTGTAAACCTGTCGAAAGTTCATTCTTTCCTTTAAAGTTGTGATGAGTTATATCAAAAGGTTTGGCAGAAGACAAGGCATGTGGTAGTCATCTGCAGGAATTCGGTATCTACTAATCATTATTATTTGTTTGTGCAAAGTCGCATTATTTTCTCTAGCCTAGTGGGCTTGCTACTACAAGTGCACTATGTGTTGAAAATGGCTTAATTTTGGTAGCTTAGTTTCCTATGGGGATATAATTAAAGTCACAGGCATTGGGCTTGGTTGAACTAATCATATGAGCCCATGTTTTTTAAAATTCTATGAAATTCAGAAAAAACATTTATTAGCCATTAAAGTTGTTAGAATATATTCTAGGGCAACTTGTCTCAGACTATTAAAATAATTGCTGAGATTTATGAGTTTGATGTGAAGAGACTTTGGGCATTTAAATCTATCATATTCACTGCCTCAGAATAACATCTTAAGCTAATACAATGTTATATTTAAGTTATATCTCAATAAAACTGGAAAAATTAAAAAGTAAAAAATATAAAGAAGAAAAAAGACTCCTACAAAGCCAGCTGTCATAGGGAATAATAATACCTGCTCCATATATTCACCTGGCTGTTTCTGACAATGTTTTAATTCAACAAATACTTACACCATAAAGAATTACACTTTTTTAATGTTGTCTACAGCCTTGTTACTTAAATTACTTAGAAGGCTAAAATTAGCTTTTCCTTCATGTAGGTGTGATTACAAATATAAACCAGGCAGCCATGACACTAAAATCAAAAAACTAAATCTAGTATCCACCCTCTGTGAAAAAAAATTTTTAGTATATTCTTGGAGTATAGTTGGCTTAAAATCTATTAGCTTCAGGTGTACAGCAAAATGAATTAGTCATATATACATACACATATATCCATGATTTTTCCCATATAGGTTAATACAGAATACTGTAGATTTTCCTGTGCTATATATAGTAAGCCCTTGCTAGTTATCTATTTTACATATAGTAGTGTGTATGTGTTAATTTCACCCTAATTTACCCCTCTCCCTGCCATGGTTTGGTAACCATTAAGTTGGATTTTGAAATGTATGAATTTGATGTTTTATAAATAAGTTATTTTTTATCATTTTTATTAGATTCCACATGTAAGTGATCTCATATGATATTTATCTTTCTCTGTCTATTTCACTTAGTTGGATAATCTCTAGGTCCATCCATGTTGCTTCTAATGACATTATTTTGTTCTTTACCTCTTTGAAATTTAGAATGAAAATATCAGGGAGAGAGCTTTCTTTTCTTATTAAATCTTTCAAAAATGAGCAGTATCTATGTCTGTTAAATGATTTTCATTATATCTCTTTAAACTATCAGTCTTGTACTTTATGCCTATGAAGGTTCAAACACCTGGTCAAGGCAATCATTTTGTTTTATGTCTGTTGTAACTTTTAAGAATGGAAAGGTTCTGGTATTATTTGTTGAAGTGGCCATTTGTTAAAGTGAACATCAAACTGTTGCTTTTACAGGATCGATTTTCTTTCTAATTGCTACTAGCATTAACAGCCATCTCCAAACTGCTCCTAGAAAACTGGCTGATGGATTGGTATGCAGAATAATCAAAAGAGCTACTGGAGATAATGATATTTCTTTATAGGGAATTGCTTGAGGGAGACTTTCCCTTTTAGCAAGATGACAGCTGCATATGGTTAGAAAGGGTTTCCCTTCCCCTTTTGGCCTACGGCAAAACTATAAGCTCAAACAGGATCTGTCCCTGGTAAGATGTTTGCTTTCTTCAGCAATTCTTGGTTTAACAGGCATAACAGAAGAACTGAATTCTACTGTTTGAAACAGCAGATCAGCATTTACTCATGTTTTGACTGCTCTAAAAAAAAAAAAAAAAAAAAAAAAAATCAGATTTTCTTGCACAAACAGTTAAAACATTTGCTTTTACTAAGTGTGTTATTTGGTGTTTTATAAGGCTGATAAGAAGTAACAGGATTAGAATGTTCTCTTTTTTGAATGCACTCTCCCAATTTCTTTTCACACATCCCTGTGAGTGCAGTGTGACAATAAAATCCATGTTCTTTCTACTAAACTGTGTGAACTTAAATGACTTCTGGCTTTATCTTTTTCTCACATTATTAGCATTGTTTTTATAGGAAATTTGTTTGGTTTCTACATCTAATCTGATGAAGAAATATGCCAAGAAAATATAGAAATTACCCAAACAGCTGTGTAGTGAAATTCATATTTTATGGGCAAGACAAGAAAAATTTAAACAGAAATTTTTCTCAGCCTTTTGGCCTCCTCTCTCCCCTCTACTGTGAATTGCAGAGCAGCTTTATGCATCTACCAAACCTCCCCATCTGAAGAAATACCTCCACAACCATAAAGAATTTCCTAGCACCAACAAAATGACTTCTTGAAAGATAACATTCCTTTGTGATCATGGAAAGGGTCAGGATGACTCACCGCTTTGTACTGACAGGTCTGACTGTGCAACTATCTATGTCACTGAACATACAGCCCTCTGTCTCAAAAACCCATATAACTATGCCTTGACCTTTAATGCGCTGGACAGCTATCATAGCTTTCTGAGAATATGCTCCCATGTTACAATCCTCAATTTGTCACGGATAAAATCTTCTATTTCTTTCTTAGATCTACTGATTAATTTTTTCATTGACACAGCAAACAGTAAATTTTTCCTAAGCTGAATACTGGTTAGTATTCCTTCCTAACACTTCCTAAGGGAAGTTCACTCCCCTCATCTCTCCTTTCCTGTAACTTTACTGGGTTATCTCCCAGGAAAGCGCTATGCTATTTTATTCTCTTCTCATTTCCCCAGGGCAGAATCAGGGTTTTGGATGATGGTAAAACTGACATTGGCTTGGCGGAAGACAGTAATCCAATGCTATAGTTCAACGTTACTGTCAGTTTTCCCCTGATTCCTATCGTTTTTTCCTACACACACACACACACACACACACACTTGTGCACATAAAACCTTGGCTTGACTTATAGAATGTTATCCAGTAGAAACATAATACAAGTCACAAATGCAACCTGAATATCTGATTTCAAAATTTCAAGTAGTCACATCAAAAATAATAAAAAGACACAAGTAAGGTTACTTTTAAAAGATATATTATTAAATCAGTAGACCCAAAATATTATCATTTCAGCATGTAATCAATGTCACAATACCAATATGATGATTTTACATTGCTTTTTATATCTGGATCTTCAAAATCCAGTTTACTTTACACGAGTTAAAGCAGAGCACACATGTGGGAAGGGCAGAGTTGCCAGTACTGAGCCAAAGGATGTCTGGAGAACGATGTCTGGAGAACACCCACCACTGGCTCCACCCATTTTCAGAGTCCAGTTGTCCAGCACAACTATAAATTCTAGAAACTATCTGCTACCTATCCAACAAATTATTTTTTTCTTATCTTAAAGTTTTTTTGTTGCTTTATTACAGGTGTTTTGCCACCAGGAACCCTGACTGATATGAATCCTAACTCTTTAAAGGGCTTTTTTTCTCTGCATACATTTAAACCATCCTTAATAAGCAAAACCATTATTAGTTTGTACTAAATAAATTGCACTCAGCCATGCTGATCGAATTAACAGCCTAATTAAGAAGATATACTGCTGCATATATAATGTATGGATTGAGCTGAAATAAAATGTTAAAGCTCTATCTTTAGCCTTACTCTTCACTTCCCTCCTAAGCAGATTTCTTTTGATACTACCAGAAAAGCACTGCTCTTTTCCAGTCTCTTCTCTCTTTTATATTTACTGTGACTTCACTATCATGTGTCTGGTGGCAAAAAAAAAGACACACTTAATCTTCCTTTTCCAAAACATTCTATATATGATATTGAGGATTTATGTTTCAGTAAAAGTGCTGATTCAGGATACACCTTGTCTATAATTCTTAAAGCCAATATCCTCCTGGTCCCTATACATTTTAAGATAATATCTAAACTTCTAAGATTGACTTCTAAAGGGTTTCACTATTGGACCTCTCACCTTTATGGTCAGAATTATTTCTAGATGCCCCTCATTTCAAAAATGGTACTTACATGATCTTTAGTGACACATTTCTGTCACAGAGTAAGACACATACTTCTTACTATTACTGCTGAGTTAAACACTGTTTACAAACTTCCATAACATTTTATTCAAGCATTATAGCATGTATTGTATTGTAATTCTTTTCCCATTTTTATGTCTTCCCCCTGTATACTCAAAAATTTCTGGAAAACAGTCTCAAAAAATATCTGTTGGATAAACTGAAATATAAATAGGCAAGTCAGCAAGAAAATGGTTTTAATAAAGATGTTTTGTTTGATTTAAGTTAAATTAGAATTGAAAATATAATTGCTCCACTCTGTGGTACCTGTTGGGAAAAAAACACTTGCACTTTGAAACTGGACCTGAATTTGAATAACTGTTCTACCACTTGAGAGTTCTGTGACTTCAAGGCACTTCCATGACCTATGAGAGGCTGAATTTCTTCATCTCCAAAATAGAGCTAATAAAGCCTATTATAAACACTGTTAAGATCAAAGGAGTTATAACAAAATAATCCAATGTAACACCCAACTATTAGTAAGCACTCATTCAATTTCACTCATTATTTATTATATTGTTAAAGAATATTTAATATTTTGATTATTTGATAAATTTTATTAAGCCTAAGTACAAATAAATATTGTTAGCAGTTTTCTACAAATCCTAACATAATCAGAAAAAATTTGTGCAACACAAGAGGTTAAATATCCCTTACTTATAATGCATTTTTATGTGTAAATGTGGTGAATATGACTGTGTGTGTGTGTGTGGGTGTTTTAGTGATGGAGAGTAAAAACTATTTCTATTTTCCAAATTTAACTGTTATATAAATATGAATTCTAAAAATAATGATCTTTTGTTTCAGCATCATAAGTGTTGTGAAACAAGGCACTGATTCTTTAATTTGTATTTTCTTTGTGTTATCTTGGTTGGAAGAAGTAAGGCTCGATTTGCTCAGCTGTAATAAATTTGGTATTTAGGTCTTTTCAATAATTCTTTCCACTTGGGTGTCTAAAATATTGGACTTTGTCTAATGTAAAGGAATCCACCTTTCTGTCTCTGTATTGAATGCTGCTACTTTTGTCTACTTAAATGAGTGCTAGGAGTGTATCTCCAGAAGCACTTATTTGAATAAGGATAAAAACCAGTCATTACAGGAAATTTGTTCTTAATAATATTTTCCAGAAAAATGAGAATCACACTGTATCTCCTAAACTTAGATGGATTTTTAAAATTTTGTGTGAACATATATTTATTTAGATCCAATTTCTGATGAGCAGGAGAGCCTAATCACTTATTTCCATTCTTAATTTCTGAACATTTTAATGAATCTCTCTAAATTCTTAATGTTGTAAAAGAAAATAAACAAAAAAAAATGTTGTTTAATATTCTAATATTTCTCTGGTGGGACGAAGAGCTCCTGTCCTGACTGAATTTTCTTTCATTCATTAAGATTTCAAACATTTTAAGTGTATGTTGTCTATCACTCCTGCATGAATGATTCTGTAATTTTTTTCTGACTATAAATTTAGTATAAGATAATCCCAATTTGTTATTATCCATTATCTTGGATTTTCCACAACATCTGATCTAGGAAGTAGTCACAAGTTTAAATTTGTTCCCACAATTCAATTTACCTAGAGATATTCTGAAACACATGGCTTCAAAAAGGATAAATTATTCCTATTATTTTCATTATACAAAATGATACATGAAAAGAGATTAAACATGTTTTATTTTAAAACAGAGAACATGTTGATAACCAAATGATAAATTATGTATGATTTTAAAGAGTAAATTATGTCAAAATATTCATTTATTATAGATACTATTTCTATTTCAACATAATAATGTTATATCTCTAATTCTTACTAAATTTTATGAAATACATTAATTTTGATGCCACTTCAAGAACTAGTCCCTATGGCATGACATTGTTGGGAAGTAATGTCATAGAATTAACCTAATGTAGTTGGCAGGAATTGACATTTCCACTGAAAGTAGTCCCTTTATGACAGTACTCATGGGACTGAAAAACAAGAGCCTGAGTTCATCTAGTCAAAGAACAGGATGAGATAGGGAAAAAATTCCATTAATTCAGGGACTTCAGAACATACTATGGCATAAGTTAATTTCACTTCTTGAAATGGGCACTTCAATTTTATCCATTACCTATAAAGCCAAGTCTATACTGCCTTTAGCATTCTGTCATATAGTTAACCTAAAGAGATGACCTTGAAATTTCAGAATATATTATATTTGATAACTGAATGATATATGTGTTCATGTATGCATGTTTAACTATATAGTTATTTTGTTTGAAACTTTAGCATTCATTAATGTAAACAAGAACAGATATAACTGTTACATATAACTGAAACTATATGAAGATTGAGCAGAAAAAAATCTCAATAAAGCTCTTCGGTCTCTTTAATAAATGGTGTTGAGAAAACTAGATAGCTATAAGCAAAAGAATGAAACTGGTCACTACCTTACACCACAGGAAAAAAATTAACTCAAGTGGTTTAAAGACTTAAACATAAGACTTGAAACCATAAAACTCCTAGAAGAAAGTACTAGCAGTAAGCTCCTGACACAGGTCTTAGCAATAGTTTTTGAGTCCGACCCAAAAAGCAAAAGTAACAAAAAGCAAAAATGTGTAAGTGCGACTACATCAAACTAAAAGGCTTCAGCACAACAAAGGAAACCAACAACAAAATGAAAGAGGAACCTACAAAATGGGAAAAAAAACAGTTCCAAGTCATATGTCTGATAATGGTTAATATCCAAAATTTATAAGGAACTCAGAAAAAAAAAATCCGATTGAAAAATGGGTAGAAGATCTGAATAGACATTTTGTCAAAGAAGACATAAAAATGGCCAATAGGTTCATGAAAAATGCTCTACATCACTAACCATCAGAAAAAGGCAAATCAAAACCATAATAAGGTACCACCTCATTTGTCTTAGAACGGCTATTTGCAAAAAGACAAGAAATAGCAAGTGTTGATAAGGATGTGGAGAAAAAAGAAACCTCATACATTGCTGGGAGGAATGTAAATTACAACAGCCACTATGGAGAATTTTACAGAGGCTCCTCAAAAAATTTAAAGGAGAACTATCATATAATCCAGCAATTCCACTTCTGGGCATTTTCAAAGAAAATAAAAACTGTAACTGGAAAAGATACATGCATTCTCACTGTTCATGCCAGCGTTACATACAATAGCCAAGATATGAGATCAAACTAATTGTCCATCTGTTGGTAGATTGAAACATAAACAGATATATAATGGAATAAATGAAATCTTGTGCTTTGTGACATCAAATGAGGGCATTATGTAAAGTGAAATAAGTCAAACAGAAAGAAACAAATACCATATAACTTCTCCTTCATGTGGAATCTATAAATAAATAATAAATAAATAAATAAATAAAAACTAACCAAATAGACACAGAGAGATGATTGGTGGTTGCCAGAAGTGAGGGGTGGAGGGTGGGAGAAATGGGTGAAGTGCTTTTGTTTTTGTTTTAGTTTAAGTAAGTTGAATTATTAAAATTCTGGTTATATTAACATTTAAAAGAGCAACCTGGACAATTTTCTTAAAAGGTCAGAAAAAAATTTGGTATAGATCAGTTAATGAGGTAGGAAGAAGACTTAGAGTGACTGTCAAAGAAAACAAACATTCTCATGGAAATAGATTATTTTACGTAATTGTATACTACGTCATGGAGAGGAGAGAGGGGCAGGAGAGAGAGAGAATGCAATGTCATTTAATATTTCTGTTTCGGAAAACAGATGTTTGTTCCACCCATCAGAGTGGGTATTTGGTCCTTCCAGAATCTCAAGGAGGAAATGAAATCATTTCAACTGCTCTCTATGAGGGCAGACCACATACAGTGTTTCAACAGACATTTTTTTTTTTCCCCAAAAGAATTAAGAGTTCCTGTGTTGTTAAGGACTGTTGCTCATTCTTTCATTTAGAATCACTATATAGTGGCAGGTTATGGCTCTGATTTTGGATCTAAAATGAGCTAAAATGGATAAAGTCCCAGTTTTTTAAAAAACTTTGAGAATAATAAAGACAGAAAAACAAATAAAATTGCAACTATGGTAAGTGCCATACCAGAACTTATAAAATGAGAAGATACTATTTTATGAGAAAGAGAAAATTTGATTAAGGAAGTACAGATTCAGCTGGGAAAGATTAGATCATTCCAATATCAGTTACATGTATACAAATGCCTTTGAGAAGGAGCAAATGACTGTAACCATACGGACCAAGAGAAGACTAATGTCCCTTGAAAGAAATAGTTACAATGAGTGCCAAATGATATAAGGATAAAAGGAGGTTAGGGAGGGAGAAGAAATTTCATCTAAACTTTATGGTAGCTTAGTCTTTTTTCTCATCTCTTTCAGGCTTCAATGTATGTGTAAAAACAATTCAATGAAAATCCCTTGAGTGAGGGTATAGGTATGGCATTGTACCAGGGATGAAGAAGAAGGGGTAGGTGGGAATGAACTTATAACTGAGGTTTAGCTGTGGCGGCCCACATTTAGCATTTCTTCCTTGCAGAATCCCAGAGCCAATGGTCTGAAGAAAGACTTCTTGAGGATCACCATTTCAAATGACTGCCCAGTAACTCACTCACAGAACCCAGCACAGCAGTCCTCACACAAATTGGTACAGATCAAAGAAGAAATCAATAAAATACAGATTTAAAAAACAATAGAAGAAATCAATAAAACCAAGAGCTGGTTCTTTGAAAAGGTAAACAAAACTGATACACCTCTGGCTAGACTCGCCAAGAAGAGAAGAGAAAAAACCGAAATAAACAAAGTAAGAAATGAAAAAGAAGTTACAACTGATATTACAGAAATACAAAAAACCATGAGAGAATACTATGAACAATTGTATGCCAACAAATTTGACAACCTAGAAGAAATGGACCACATTTTAGAGACTTACAGCCTGCCAAAACTGAATCAAGAAGAAATAGATAAACTAAACACACAGATCACTAGAAATGAAATTGAGTACGTCATAAAAACACTACAAACAAAAGTGCAGGACCAGATGGTTTCACAGGTGCATTCTATCAAACATACAAAGAAGAACTTATACCCATCCTCCTTAAACTTTTTCAAAAGGTTGAAGAAGGAACACTCCCAAAGACATTCTATGATGCCAACATCACCTTAATTCCAAAACCAGATAAAGATACAACCAAAAAAGAAAACTATAGGCCAATACATTTGATGAATGCAGATGCAAAAATTCTCAACAAAATTTTAGCCAACTGAATCTGACAACATATAAAAGAGATCATACACCACGACCTGGTGCGATTCATCGCAGGTGCATAAGGATGGTTCAACATATGCAAATCAATCAATGTCATATGCCACATTAACAAAAGAAAAGTCAAAAATCATGATCATCTCAATAGATGTAGAAAAAGCTTTCAACAAAGTCCAACAACTGTTAATGATCAAAAACCCTTACCAAAGTGTGTACAGAGGGAACATACCTTAACATAATTAAAGTTGTTTACGACAAACCCACAGAAAATGTAACACTCAATGGAGAAAAGATGAAAGCCTTGCCACTAAAATCTGGAACAAAACAAGGATATCCACTAGCAACACTGTTTTCAACATGGTACTGGAAGTCCTAGCCACAGCAATCAGACATACAAAAGAAATAAAAGGCATCCAAATAGGAAGAGAAGAGGTAAAACTGTCACTGTATGCAGATGACATGATACTATATATAGAAAACCCAAAGGACTCAATTCAAAAAAGACTTTAGAGAGGACAAGATGGCGGAGGAGTAGGGGGACATGCTGGCCCTCTCCCACAAACACAACAAAAAAAGCACATCTACAGAAGAAATGACTCACACAGAACAGCAACCAATCGCTGGCAGAGGAACCTAAACTCCAATAACGGCAAGAAGTTCGTGACATTACTGGGCAGAACGGGAGAAAAGAGGAGAGTGAGAGAAGGTGAATCCGAGCGGGACGGGCACTCCCAAAAGGGAACTGCGGAGGAGAAAGGGATCCCGCACCCTGGAAAGTCACCTACATGGGGGAAAGATCAAACAAACCAGAGGAATCTCCAGATGCAGAGAAGAGTGTAGCAGTAAGTTGGAGTACGGAAAAGCCGATCAAGAACCGAACGGACCATCTGAACCACGGGCACAGTCACCAAAAATTGAGACGCCTGGGTGGGGGCTGGGCACCGAGACCTCGCCTCCAAAGGTTAGTCCCCGAGAAAGGGCTGGGGGACGCCACCTGGGTGGGGGCTGGGCACCAAGACCTCTCCTCCGAAGGTTAATCCCCGAGAAAGGGCCGGGCGACACCTGGGTGGGGGCTGGCACCAAGACCTCAGCTCCAGAGGTTAGTCCCCGGGCTGGGGGGGCAGGGCAGAGCGGAAACTGCTTGGGAGGTCTAGAAACCATTTGACGGGGCAGAGACTGCCTGGGAGACTAGACAACAAAGCTGTCGCAGAGGAAGGGAGCAATACTCTAGGGGCGGGGAAGTGGAAAGCCACATCAGAGGGAACCTGGGAGAAGAGCCTGGTCTGCGCCCATGCTGGGGAGGGGAGAGAAGAATGGGTGGGTCCCCACAGAATACCCCCCACACCACAGCAAGCTTGCAGGCCCGCTAGCTAGCTGAAAGCTGTGCTTCCCAGTGCATCCCCTCCCCCCACCTCCGCCACCTCCTACACTCTTGCCGAACCTGGGGCTGCCTGCCATCCAGAAGGGCTGGCCTCAACAATTGCCTGAAGCCTACCACCGCAGGGGCTGTCCCTGCACAGGCCTGCTTGCCCTTTGGAGGGGCTACACTTCCGCAGAGCAGCACCAAACACCACCAGCCCCCGAGAAAAGGCCTATAGCCCAGAAAAGCTAGAACAAGCCTAGCCAGGCCATGAATAGATCTGCCTAATTCTTGGACGGTTTTTCTGAGTCGGGCTACCCCAAGGAGGAGCCTCTTGGATTTCCAGCAGCCCTGCTACCCACCCAAGCCCCCAGGGGGTGCCAAGCTCTAGAGGATCAGCTGCATAGGACTGTCAGCGCCAGGCAGGACCCCCTACAGCCCAGAAAAGCTGCAACAAGCCTGGCCGAGTTGGGAAAAGATCTCACACGGTCATTCTGAGTCGGGCTGCCCTGGGGAGAAGCCTCTTGGGTTTCCAGTGGCCCTGCTACCCGCCCAAGACCCCAGGGGGTGCCGAGACCTAGTGGATCAGCTGCATAGGACTGCCAGCTCCAGGCAGGACTCCCTGCAGCCCAGAAAAGCTGCAACAAGCTTGGCCAGACTGTGAAAAGATCCGCCTACATTCGCAGGCCATCCTTCTGAGTTGGGCTGCCCTAGGGAAGAGCCTCTTAGGTTCTCAGTGACCCAGATAGCTGCTACAGCCCCCAGGGGGTGCTGCACTCCTGAGGAACAGCTGCCCAACACCGCCAACCCCCTGCAGGAACCCCACAGCCTAAAAACACCAGAGCAAGCTCTGCATGACCAAGTGAAATCTGCTACCATCGTGGTGTGGACCTCCCAGTCCTGTCTGCCCTCAGGAAGTCCTCCTTTGCTTCAAAGAAACACTGTTAGCCCCATCAACACTCCAGAAAAGCTACACTGCCTCAAAAAAGATTGACCAACAACGCCAGCCCTCAGGAAATATTCCACGGCAGTGACAAGGCAAACACTGCCCGATAACGGAGAGTACAACTCCCTCAGGAAAAGAAAACAACAAGCAAGATGAAGAAGCTGAGAAACCACCCCCAGTCAAACCAACAGGAGAACTCACCTAAAACAGTCAACAATGAAACAGATCTCTGCAGTCTGACAGACCTGGAATTCAAAAGAGAAATACTGAAAATACTGAAGGAATTAAGAGAAGATATGAACAGTAATGCAGATACCCTCAGAAAGGAACTAGAAAATATAAGGAGGAGCCAAGAAAAACTAGAACATTCATTTGCAGAGATACAAACTGAACTAAGGGTAGTAAAAACCAGAATGAATAATGCAGAAGAATGAATCAGTGATATGGAAGATAGAATAATGGAAATCACTCAATCCGGTCAACAGACAGAAAACCGAATCAAAAAACTGGAAAGCAATATAAGAGACCTATGGGATAATATAAAGCGGGCCAATCTACGCATAATAGGAATTCCAGAAGGAGTAGAAAAAGATAAGGGAATGGAAAATATATTTGAGAAATTATCGCTGGAAACTTCCCAAATCTAAAGGATACTGGATTCAAGATACAAGAAGCACAGAGGGCCCCAAACAAACTGAACCCAAACAGACCCACACCAAGACACATCATAATAAAAATGGCAAAAGTTAGTGATAGGGAGAGGATCCTAAAGGCAGCAAGAGAAAAACAGAATGTTACCTACAAGGGAACCCCCATAAGAATATCAGCTGATTTCTCTACAGAAACACTACAGGCCAGGAGGGAATGGCAAGAGATATTTAAAGTGCTCAAAGGAAAAAATATGCAACCTAGAATACTCTATCCAGCAAGAATATCATTTAAAATAGAAGGGTTAATAAAAATTTTTTCCAACAAACAAAAACTTAAAGAATACAGAAACACAAAACCCAGGTTAAAGGAAATATTGAAAGGGCTTCTCTAAACCAAAAAGAAAGGAAGGAAAGGGAAGAAAAAAGAAAAGAAAAAAAAAAAAAGAAGAGGAAGAACTAGGACTGAGGAAACCGCAATCAGAGAGCAGTCACTCAAATAAGCCAGCATACAGATTTAATCCTGAACATGCTTCAAACAAAATAAAATTAAAAAGAAAAAAATAAAAAAGTCATCAAAACCATAAAATGTGGGCAAGGGATGTTAGGAAATAAATAACCCTTTTTGTTTGTTTGTTTGTATGTTTCTCTTCTTAATTTTAATAGAGTAATGAAGTGTTTGACCTTACAGGACCATCAGGCTAAAACACACAATTATGGGAAGGGGTTCGCATACTTAAAAAACAGGGCAATCACAAGCCAAAACCAAATATTGCATTTGCAAAAAATGAAAAAAAAATACACTCAAGCAATAATAACAGGAGACCATCCAACCAAAAAAAAAAAAAAAGAAAGGAAGAATGGAGAACCATAGAATCAACTGGAACATGAGGTTCAAATGGCAATAAATAATCATCTATCAATTATCACCTTAAATGTCAATGGACTGAATGCCCCAATCAAAAGACACAGACTGACTGAGTGGATAAAAAGGCAAAAAAACTTCAATATGCTGCCTACAAGAAACTCACCTTAGGACAAAAGATACATATAGATTGAAAGTGAAAGGGTGGGGAAAAATATTTCACGCCAATAGACATGACAGGAAAGCAGGAGTTGCAACACTCATATCAGACAAAATAGACTTTAAAACAAAAGACATAAAGAAAGACAAAGAAGGACACCACTTAATGATTAAGGGATCCATCCAAGGAGAGGATGTTACTATCATCAACATATATGCCCCAAACATAGGAGCACCCAGATACATACAACAAATATTAACAGACATAAAGGGAGATATTGATGAGAATACAATCATAGTAGGAGACCTAAATACCCCCCTCATATCAATGGACAGATCCTCTAGACAGAAAACCAATAAAGCAACAGAGATCCTAAAGGAAACAATAGAAAAGTTAGACTTAATTGATATCTTCAGGACACTACATCCAAAAAAAGCAGAATACACATTCTTCTCAAATGCTCATGGAACATTCTCAAGAATCGACCACATATTGGGACATAAAGCGAATCTCAATAAATTTAGGAGCATAGAAAGTATCACAAGTATCTTCTCTGACCACAATGCCATGAAATTAGAAACCAACCATGGGAAAAGCAAAGAGAAAAAACCTACTCCATGGAGACTAAACAACATGCTACTAAAAAACCAATGGGTCAATGAGGAAATCAAGAAGGAAATTAAAAACTACCTTGAAACAAATGGTAATGAAGACACAACCTCTCAAAATCTATGGGATGCTGCAAAAGCAGTGCTCAGAGGGAAATTTATAGCAATACAGGCCTTTCTCAAAAAAGAAGAAAGATCCCAAATGGACAACTTAACCCTCCAGCTAAATGAATTAGAAAAAGAAGAACAAAAAAGTCCTAAAGTCAGCAGAAGGAAGGAAATGATAAAGATCAAAGAAGAAATCAATAAAATAGAGACTCATAAAACAAGAGAGAAAATTAATAAAACCAAGAGCTGGTTCTTTGAAAAGGTGAACAAAATTGACAAACCCCTGGCCAGACTCACTAAAAAGAGGAGAGAAAGAACCCAAATCACCAAAATTATAAATGAAAAAGGAGAAATCACAACGGATTCAGCAGAAATACAAAAAACCATAAGAGAATACTATGAACAACTATATGGCAATAAGTTTGACAATCTGGAAGAAATGGACAATTTTCTAGAATCTTACAGCCTGCCAAAACTGAATCAAGTAGAAACAGACCAACTGAACAGACCGATCACTAGAAATGAAATTGAAGAGGTCATAAAATCACTCCCTACAAATAAAAGTCCAGGACCAGATGGCTTCACAGGTGAATTCTATCAAACATATAAAGAGGAATTGGTGCCCATCCTCCTTAAACTCTTTCAAAAGGTTGAAGAAGAAGGAATACTCCCAAAGACATTCTATGATGCCACCATCACCCTCATTCCAAAACCAGACAGAGATACCACCAAAAAAGAAAACTATCACCCAATATCATTGATGAATATAGATGCAAAAATTCTCAACAAAATATTAGCTAACCAAATACAATAACATACCAAAAAAAATTATACACCATGACCAGGTTGGGTTCATCCCAGGTTCACAAGGATGGTTCAACATACGCAAATCAATCAGCATCATACACCACATTAACAAAAAAAAAAGTCAAATATCATATGATCATCTCAATAGACGCAGAAAAAGCATTTGACAAAGTCCAATATCCATTCATGATCAAGACCCTCACCAAAGTGGGTATAAAGGGAACATTCCTGAATATAATCAAAGCCATTTATGATAAACCCACAGCAAATATAATACCCAATGTGGAAAAACTGAAAGCCTTCTCACTCAAATCTGGAACAAGACAGGGATGCCCACTCTCACCACTGCTCTTTTTTTTTTTTTTTTTTTTTTTTTGTCTTTTTGCCTTTCTTGGGCCGCTCCCGCGGCATATGGAGTTTCCCAGGCTAGGGGTCTAATCGGAGCTGCAGCTGCCAGCCTATGCCAGAGCCACAGCAACTCAGGATCCGGGCCGTGTCTGCAACCTACACCACAGCTCACAGCAACACCGGATCGTTAACCCACTGAGCAAGGGCAGGGATTGAACCCGCAACCTCATGGTTCCTAGTCGGATTCGTTAACCACTGCGCCACGACAGGAACTACACCACTGCTCTTCAACATAGTTTTGGAAGTCCTAGCCACATCAATTCGGCAAACAAAAGAAATAAAAGGCATCCATATAGGAAGAGAAGAGATCAAACTGTCACTGTATGCAGATGACATGATACTATACATAGAAAACCCTAAGGACTCAACCCAAAAACTACTTGAACTGATTAATGAATTCAGCAAAGTAGCAGGATGTAAGATTAACATTCAGAAGTCAGTTTCATTTCTGTATACCAACAATGAAATATTAGAAAAGGAATACAAAAATATAATACCTTTTGAAATTGCACCTCACAAAATCAAATACCTCGGAATACATCTGACCAAGGAGGCAAAGGACCTATATGCCGAGAACTATAAAACTTTAATCAAAGAAATCAAAGAAGATGTAAAGAAATGGAAAGATATTACATGTTCCTGGATTGGGAAAATCAATATTGTAAAAATGGACATACTACCCAAAGCAATCTACAGATTCAATGCAATCCCTATCAAATTACCCATGACTTTTTTCACAGAACTAGAACAAACAATCCAAACATTTATATGGAACCACAAAAGACCCAGAATCGCCAAAGCAATCCTGAGAAACAAAAACCAAGCAGGAGGCGTAACTCTCCCAGACTTCAAGCAATACTACAAAGCCACAGTCATGAAGACAGTGTGGTACTGGTACCAAAACAGACAGACAGACCAAAGGAACAGAATAGAGAATCCGGAAATAAACCCTGACACCTAGGGTCAATTCATCTTTCACAAGGGAGGCAAGAACATAAAATGGGAAAAAGAAAGTCTATTCAGCAAGCATTGCTGGGAAACCTGGACAGCAACATGCAAAACAATGAAACTAGAACACACCCTCACACCATGCACAAAAATAAACTCCAAATGGCTGAAAGACTTAAATATACGACAGGACACCATCAAACTCCTAGAAGAAAACATAGGCAAAACACTCTCTGACATCAACATCATGAATTTTTTCTCAGGTCAGTCTCCCAAAGCAATAGAAATTAGAGCAAAAATAAACCCAGACCTCATCAAACTGAAAAGCTTTTGCACAGCAAAGGAAACCCAAAAGAAAACAAAAAGACAACTTACAGAATGGGAGAAAATAGTGTCAAATGATGCAACTGACAAGGGCTTAATCTCTAGAATATATAAGCAACTTATACAACTCAACAGCAAAAAAAAACCAATCAATCAATGGAAAAATGGGCAAAAGACCTGAATAGACATTTCTCCAAAGAAGATATACAGATGGCCAACAAACACATGAAAAAATGCTCAATATCGCTGATTATAAGAGAAATGCAAATCAAAACTACCATGAGATACCACCTCACACCAGTCAGAATGGCCATCATTAATAAATCCACAAATGGCAAGTGCTGGAGGGGCTGTGGAGAAAAGGGAACCCTCCTGCACTGTTGGTGGGAATGTCAACTGGTACAGCCACTATGGAGAACAGTTTGGAGATACCTTAGAAATCTATACACAGAAATTCCATATGACCCCACAATCCCACTCTTGGGCATCTATCCGGACAAAACTCTCCTTAAAAGAGACACGTGCACCCGCATGTTCACTGCAGCACTATTCACAATAGCCAGGACATGGAAACAAACCAAATGTCCATCAACAGATGATTGGATTCGGAAGAGGTGGTATATATACACAATGGAATACTACTCAGCCATAAAAAAGAATGACATAATGCCATGTGCAGCAACATGGATGGAACTAGAGAATCTCATCCTGAGTGAAATGAGCCAGAAAGACAAAGACAAATACCATATGATGTCACTTATAACTGGAATCTAATATCCAGCACAAATGAACATCTCCTCAGAAAAGAAAATCATGGACTTGGAGAAGAGACTTGTGGCTGCCTGATGGGAGGGGGAGGAAGTGGGAGGGATTGGGAGCTTGGGCTTATCAGACACAACTTAGAATAGATTTACAAGGAGATCCTGCTGAATAGCATTGAGAACTTTGTCTAGATACTCATGTTGCAACAGAAGAAAGGGTGGGGGAAAAAATGTAATTGTAATATATACATGTAAGGATAACCTGACCCCCTTGCTGTACAGTGGGAAAATAAAAAAATTATAAAAAATAAAAAATAAAAAAAATAAAATTGTGCATCACTAGTCATACAGCTAGAACTTATATAATAGTGTACCACAACTATACTTCAATAAAAATGGTTAAAAAGAAAAAAGAAAAAATTATAAAAAAAAAACAAAAAAGACTTGAACTAATCAACAAATGCAGCAAAGTAGCAGGATATAATATTAACATTCAGAAATTAGTCACATTTCTGTATACCAACAATGAAATCTTAGAAAACGACTACAAACATCAAATGCCTTTTAAAATTAGACCCAAAAAAATCAAATACCTGGTAATACACCTGACCAAGGAGGTAAAGCACTTATATGCCAAGAACTATAAAACATTATTGAAGGAAATTAAAGAAGATGTGAAGAAATGGAAGATATTCCATGCTCCTGGGTTGGAATAATTAACATTGTAAAAATGGCCATACTGCCCAAAGCAATCTACGCATTCAATGCAATCCCTATCAAGTTACCCATGACATTTTTCACAGAACTAGAACAAACAACACAAAAACATATATGGAACCACAAAAGATCCAGAATTGCCAGAGCAATCCTGAGGAACAAAAACCAAGCAGAAGGCATAACTCTTCCAGACTTCAGGCAACATTACAGAGCCACAGTCATCAAGTCAGCATGGTACTGGCAACAAAACAGACATATAGACCAATGGAACAGAATAGAGAACCCAGAAATAAACCCAGATATCTATGGTCCATTAATCTTTGACAAAGGAGGCAAGAACACAAAATGGGAAAAAGACAGTCTATTCAGCAAGCATTGCTGGGAAACCTGGACAGTTGCATGCAAAGCAATGAAACTAGAACACTTCACACCATTCACAAAAATAAACTCAAAATGGCTGAAAGACTTAAACATAAGACAAGACACCATCAAACTCCTGGAAGAGAACATCGGAAAAACCTTCTCTGACATCAACCTTACAAATGTTTTCATGGGTGAGTCTCTCAAAGCAACAGAAATTAGAGCAAAAATAAACCAATGGGACCTAGTCAAACCAACAAGCTTTTGTGCAGCAAAGGAAACCAGAGAGAAAGCAAAAAGACAACTTACAGAATGGGAGGAAACAGTTCAAATGATGCAACTGACAAGGGCTTAATCTCTAGAATATACAAGTAACTTACACAACTCAACAGCAAAAAAGCCAACCACCCAATAGAAAAATGGGCAAAAGACCCAAATAGAAACGTCTCCAAGGAAGATATACAGATGGCCAACAAACACATGAAAAAATCCTCAACATCCCTGATTATTAGAGAAATGCAAATCAAAACTTCCATCAGATACCACCTCACACCAGTCAGAATGACCATCATTAATAAGTCCACAAACAACAAATGATGGAAGAGGGTGTGGAGAAAAGGGAACCCTCCTACACTGTTGGCGGGAATATAAGCTGGTACAACCACTATACTATGGAGAACAATATGAAGATTCCTTAGAAAACTATACATAGAACTACCATATGACCCAGCAATCCCACTCTTGGGTATATATCCAGACAAAAGTTTCCTTGAAAAAGACCCATGCACCTGCATGTTCACTGCAACACTATTCACAATAGCCAAGACATGGAAACAATCCAAATGTCCACTGATAGATGATTGGATTAGGAAGATGTGGTATATATACACAATGGAATACTACTCTGCAATAAAAAAGAACAAAATAATGCCATTTGCAGCAACATGGATGGAATGAGAGACTCTCACACTGAGTGAAGTAAGTCAGAAAGAGAAAGACAAATACCATATGATATCACATATCTGGAATCTAATATATGGCACAAATGCACCTTTCCACAGAAAAGAAAATCATGGACTTGGAGAATAGACTTGTGCTTGCCAAGGGGTGGGCAAGGGAGTGGGATGGATGGGGTGCTTGGAGTTAACAGATGCAGACTCTTGACTCTGAAATGGATTAGCAATGAGATCCTGCTGTGTTGCACTAGGAAGTATATCTGGTCACTTGTGATGGAGTATAATAATGTGAGATAAAAGAATGTATACATGTATGTGTAACTGCGTCACCATGCTGTACAGTAGAAAATTGACAGAACACTGTAAACCAGCTATAATGGAAAAAAATGAAGACCATTATATAAAATTTAAAAAACCCCTAATTTTATATATGAATAAGTAGCATGAGAACACATGATGATAGCCATAAAGATAGCAATAACACTTTTGAAAATTTGTTATATGCCAGGCACTGTGGCAAACACTTTATATCAATTATCATATCCAATCCTCACATACACCCTAAGGTTTTATATACTCTGGATACTCATTCTTAATTATTAGGAGAGTGCAAATAAGAAAACATAAATTATTTGTATAGTTTCACATAGCTAGAGAGTGAATTGAAATTCAAGCATTCCCAATTCAGAGACCAAGAAAATAAGAATTTTCACACAAAAGCCTATATGAATGAACAATATTTCCATATAAGTCCTAACCTGGAATTAGAGTTATTAGAAAGTTTATGGAGAGTAAAAGGAATGGTTTTTATCAATAGTAAGACTCTTTCTACTACACAGTGTCTTTTTAATGGTTCAACCTAAATCTAGATAAGACTCATACTACAGTATGTAAATTAAAGAATGAACATATGATATAAATGGTATATACATGAATTTTTTGACATGGAATTCAAGTTCTTCCTCAACAAGAAACTGGTGAGACACTGAAATCAGTATTCTAAAGGAAAATGTCTCTATACAGGTCTTATTTGAATTTTCCTATCATCCTACATTTCAAGTGCTGTATATTGTGCTATTCTTCATTCACAATATATGAACTGAATTTGACTACATCCTCTTCTTAAGTTCCTTTTATGTTTTTCAAGAGACTTTCTAGTCTTTGCATGTATCTGAAATGCTGAAATTTCAATCTTAATCATTCTTCTTCTGGAAGGTTGCTATCATCAAACACTAAAAATACTGTTTGACTGTTTTACTTATTATCTCACAGTAATTTCCTTCCGATTGCTTTGCCCTGCATCTTTGTTTTCTTTGTATATCTATCAAAATCTGTGTTAGACTACCCAACAGTCAGACAAAGCCAGAGAGTATGCCTGCACACACACACACACACACACTTATTTTCAAAGGAAATTATACATAAGATGCACAGAATCTGGAAATATAAATATTTTAGGAGTCCCTGTCATGGCGCAGTGGTTAACGAATCCAGCTAGGAACCATGAGGTTGCGGGTTCGATCCCTGACCTTGCTCAGTGGGTTAAGGATCTGGCGTTGCTGTGAGCTGTGGTGTAGGTTGCAGACGCGGCTCGGATCCCGCGTTGCTGTGGCTGTGGCGTAGACCGTTGGCTACAGCTCTGATTAGACCCCTAGCCTGGGAAACTTCATATGCCTCGGGAGTGGCCCTAGAAAAGGCAAAAAAAAAAGACAAAAATAAAAAAAATATTTTAATTCTTTACAGTTTCTACTTTAGTCTCTGATGATACACATAGTGGTCTAAAATTTCAGACTTTATGGGATCTCTCTCTCCACACACACACACACACACACACACACACACTCTCTCTCTCTCTCTCTCTCTCTTTCTCTCTCTCTCACACACAAGAATGTTATTATCTTAGGATAAATCAGAATATTCTCAAACCTTTCTAAATGTATTTAATAACTTATTTTATTCTTAATTATATATGAAGATGTACAATTTTTTAGTGCAAGAAAATTATGTTTCAAATTGAACATGATAATAAACCCACCTTTGATCAATAAAAATGAGAGCCTTACTACTTTCCACATAACTTCATTGGACATATATACCCTGCTTAAACACTGTATACACAACTAAATATTAAGACACGGAAGCACAGGGAGCATAGCAAAGCATAGATCTTTCAGGAAAAGGGCTATGAAGTCTTCAGATAAGAGATGACATTTAAGTTGCATTTTGAAAGATGGGTAAGACATTGACAAGCCTAAAAGGAGAACACTTTAGATAGAATTAATATCAGGAGAAAAGCTCACTGGTGTCAAAGTCTAAAGCAGTGGCCCATTTTTCAGTCTCTTCTTACTTTGAACAGTATCTGTAAAGTATCTTCACAAAGCTAACTCCTCGTCATTCAGTTCTCAGTTTAAATATCACCTTACTTCCCAACCAGGCAGTATCTCCTTACAGACTGAGAAAATCTTTATCTGACCACCCAGTTTTGCTCATTTTCTTTTTACAAAGGTCACTACCTGCTATTTTAGATAGGGTGGTTGGGAAATCTGAGCAGGGTCCTAAACAAGGTGAGGTGCTAAGCCACATAAGGAGAGGAGTTCCACCAGAGAAAGTAGTAAAGGCACAAGCACATATTAGCTTGCTTTGCCAATGAACCATAAGGATACCAACTTGGATCATGTGGCAGTTAATGAGGTAGAAAGTGGTAGGTAAGGAGGTCAGAGGTTGTATAATGAGGAGTTTCATAAATTATGAAACATAGTTTGGATTATTATCTGAATATGGTAAAAGGCCATAGAGGGGATATTTTTTTTTTTTTTTTTTTTTTTTTGGCTGTGCCCTCAGCATGCAGAAGTTCCTGGTCCAGGGATAGAACCCAACCCACAGCATTGACAATACTGAATCCTTAACCCCTAGGCCACCAGGGAACTCCAGGAGATTTTAATAAAAAGAAAAATGTATCATTTGTGTACATTTTTAAAAATCTGATTTGTGGGAAAATATCTCTAAGGTTGGCAACATAGTTTCAGCTCAGCATACAAAAGAATTACATCTATTATACAAGCACACACTCTTAGAAATGACAGAGATCACTGGTACAATTATTCCCCCAAATGTTCTAGTCATTCATGTTCATCCATCTAATAGACTGATGTCTTCAATATAACAGGAGAAAGGATGACCAATGTATAGAATATTATGGTAATCTAGGTGAGAGGTGATGAAATCTTGGTGTTGTCAGCTTAGGGTAAGTAAAGAAAATCTTAGTGGCCCTAAGGAAGATATGACTGGAAGCTTTTCTAGGGTAATAAATATATTGAATTATCAACTGTACTTTTAGTCCTAAATAGTCTCTTAAACTTGGTGATATGGATTGGGTGACTCTTGGGAGCAGTATTACTTTAGAGTAAAACAGATTTAAAGAAAGTGATATTTGTCTGTATCTTTGTTTATCTATCTCTGAGTTCAGTGATAAACTCATTAGGTTTCTACGGGAATTTCCATCTTATTACGCCAATGTAAGAGCATCAGAAAAATCCCTGTGTTAGAACAAAAGGGGTCCTCATACTCACAAATACAATATATTGAGAATACTGCTTAATTTTCATCAGAAGCAAATGGAAGTAGCAGATAGTGACTATAATGTGTATTATTCCTAGGAAATCATATCAATATCTATCCAGAAAGGAGTACAGATACAACACCAGGATATAAGACATAATTGTGCCATTTCATTATTAAATAACTCCGAATGTTTAAAAATTTGTTTGGCTTATTTCTATGTTACCATGGAAGAATATTGAGAAATCTATCATTGGAGTCCCAATAAATGTAAGAGAAATGTAACTGAATGTAATTAAGAGCCCATCGTTTCTTCCACAGAATGACATAATAAATAGGATCACTTCTAGTAAAACAGATATCCAGTCATCCCCATTTAGCTTTACCAAATGGGTTACTTTGGTTAACCAAAGGAAAGGTCTTCAGTGCTCCATCCTCAGATTAACTTGAATCAAGCGGTCATTGAATAGTAAATCTTTTACCAGAGCTCTTGAAGCAGCGCAGGGAATTTCTGTATACTGCTTAGTATTGAATAAAATAAGAAATGAAGAGATAGTGTAAATCTTTGGTATCTAAAGTCTCTTGGCATCCCGAAATTTCATTCATATCATTATTTTAAGAAATCAAAAATAAGGCCTGGGAGACAGGACTTCTAGAATGATTAGAGTAAGGACCTCTGAAAATCTACTCCTCCATACATAAATTGTTAAAATCATTTCTACACTCATGTGAAAATATATAGCCCCAAATGATAGAGCCACAAATATAGCAAAAGCTGAAATAACTTAAAAAAGAAATAAATTCCATGAAAACAGTTAAAGGCGTTAAGATACCTCTTTTAGTAGCTGATAGAAGGGAACCAAAATTTAGCAGAGATATCAAATATCTGAACCACACATATGAGATTGACCTAATTAAAACATATGTATAACACACATCCCCAAGCTGAAGAGCTCATCATCTTCCCAAGTGTACATAAAACATTTAGCAAACTGACCAAACTGAACATAAAGCAAGACTCAGGCAATTCCAAAGGATGTAATAACAGCAAGTATGATCTGTGACTAGACAGAAATGAAGCAGAAGATTGATCACAAAAGGATAACCAGAAAACTCACAGTGTTTACAAATTAAGCAATACATTCCAAAAAACCAATAAGCTAAAGAAGAAACCACAATTGAAATCAGAAGAGTATTTTGAGCTAAATGATTATGGAAATACTACATAACAAAACTTTTAAGATATAGCTAAAACTGAGCTCGGGGGCGGGGGGGAAGTCATCACAATTGCAGATCCCATAAAAATTATAAAGAAGGTAGTAAATTTAACTACCAAATCATTTTGAAGTCTTAATCCCTAGTGACTGTGAATTTGACCTTATTTGGAAATAGTGTTTCTGCAGATGTAATCAAGTAGGAAGAGGTCATACTGGATTACAGCCAGGCCTAATGCAGTATGACTGGTAGTCTTATAAAAAGAAAGAGACTTGAAGACACAGATGAGAGACAGAAGGAAGAAGCCTTTGTGACAGTGGGGGCAGAGACTGGAGTAATGCAGCTATAAGCCAAGAAATTCCAGGAATTGCTAGCAACTACCAAAAACTAGGAACAGGAAAAGAGAGTTCTGCAGAGTCATCAAAGGGAGCATGGTCCTACTGACAACTTGATTTCCAACTTCACGTACCTAGAACTGTGAGAAGAAATCTGTTGTTTTATGCCAAAATATTGGTCAAAATTAACATTTTTAAGACCTCTCAAAATTAACCAAAGATGGAGTTCTCTTGCGGCTAAACAGATTAAGGCTTGGGTCACTGCAATGGTGTGACTTTAATACTTGGCCTGGATATTTCCACATGCTGTGGGTGTGGCCAAAAAAAAGGTAAAAAATTTACCAAAGATTTTCCACCTAATGGGCTTTTTTAATGGTTGAATCTGTACAAATGGTGGAATTTGTGGCATTTTAATTTACTTTATGACTATCTCCATCTTCTCAGTTCTAAGTCATCCTAAAAATCCAGCTAAATTAGTATACAACAGTATACAGTGGGTAGAATGGACTTAAATCTCTCCATAAAGCCCTATTTTCAGTTAACTTTCACTATTTGACATTGTCAACTCCATGGAAACAACCCACTTGCCAGACTTGTCATTATTTGACCTGCCTCTATTTCCTTTGGTTGGAAAAGCTTTAACACTATGGCATTTGTCAAAAACAACGAGTAGTGATTGTTCATATTAACATCTACCTGAGGTGTCAAAACTTGTTTTAAAAAAAGAGGTTAGCAACAATCATAAATAAGGATCCCATGAATTAGGTATCCATAAGGGGCTTTCAAAAGCCCCAATATATTCCTGGAGAACCAGGAAGCCACCTGTATGTACTGTGAGCATGTCCAGGAAAGCCTTGGGGAGGCCTGAATCTCTCAATTTTGGCTGATTCTGAGATTGCTGCAAGAACTAAAAGCTAAGAAAAGGTCATAAACTGCTAGAGGATTGAAGGCAAGCACCAATGCATACATAGAGTCCAGCAGTGAAAGAAAAATGGAGGACTTATTTATTCAAGGCTGAGCAATCTTTGAAGGACCACACATGCAGGGAAGTACATGTTAGTCCAAGAATGGTCAGACAGACAACCACTGACAACAGCAAATGATTGATATATAATTTATTTGAAATGAGATGAGTTTCCAAAGGAGTAAGTATAAATTTAAGGGACTGGGGGGGGGATGAGAGAAAAAGAAAATGAATTGAGGCAAATGAGGGGAAACCAGAAAGGAGCTAGGAAGAGGCAGCAAGTTAAGAGTAAGCTACATGTGTTCTCTCTCAGAAGCCAAGTGAAGAAAGGATAACAAATAAGGCAATTACAGCTGACAAGTCAAAAACAGAGTGGAAGATGAGGTCTGAAAAGGGAAAAATGATGGCTTGGAAATCCTGAGCTTCTTAAGATAACTGAAGATTCACAGAAGTCCATGACAGTAATGACAAGGCTTCACTAGGATGAGCAGTAATTAAACTGATACTAACTTCTTTATAAATAATATACATAATTAAACCAATTTGAATCTCTACAAGAGATTTTTTTCTAGTATTTCACACATCAAAAACTAATATTTAATGATAATTCTAATATATAATATAAAGAAAATTGATTCTTGTAGATGATTTTTTAAATTCATGTAGAAGCATATCCATTAGTTCTACAAAGCGTGTCTAAATCAGGCTAAAGAATATCATATAAGGTATTTCAACAGACAGAAATTTATAGAGGGAATTAGTTACATAAATGTTAGGGAGCTTAAAGCACAAAACACAAATGAGATTATCACAAAGATAATAATTGGAGGGAACAACAACTGCCTGAGGACTTTAAGAACAAGGGGAATATGCTGGGATTATTAAACTCTAAAAAGGACTCTAAAGAGTGGGTGTTCAGAAAACTAGATAGGGGCTTCTGCATGCTGGCCCTGAAACACTACCATAATTAGGCTAGGTCTAGTGAGGAAAGAAGCTAGGGGATGGAACTAATGGCTTCTATGCAAATAAAGGGCAGTATCACCCTCCTGAAAAGCAATAGTTTAATAATATATACAATATGCAAGTATGAAGCTTAATAAAATATATATTTAAAAACCATAAATCATTACCAATTAATGAGTAAAATGTTATAAAAATCTCTATAGTAAATCCAGTGTTTTCTAGAAGTCTGTATTTTGACTCTCAAAATACACATAGCAAGAGAAAGTATTTATCAAAAGATGGAGAGACTTCCAGGTCAGAGAACTTTACTTTTCATTAGGCGTGGGTATATAAATAATAAAAGTTACATTTATGGTAACTATTATAGAAATTATTATAGAAAATTTAGTAAGCACCCATTTATCCAAAAATAATCGTAAAATTGGGTCTTTTGGTTAATTGAACATTCATGTTAATTGACATTTGTCAAATATATCATACATGAATTAACAGTGTTCAAGGAACTAGAATAAAATAACATGCACTTGACATCAATTGTAACTCTAAGGCTCTTCCTAGCTATATAATTCTGACTCTCTTTAGAATACACACATGTTCACACATCACTTAAACAATGCCGTTGATTCAGATTCATCATAAAATATCTGCGGTTGTATAGCATTTAGGAGTAGAAGTTGAGGCGCATAAACTGAATTGTTATTGATTCTTAAACACAATTTGGAGTTTGAGTATATATTTCTGAAGTACAATTAAACTAAGTTGGAAAATGCTGCGTGGTAAAAAATAATTTTATATTTTTAGCTGTTGGTTTTCTGGGTTAATGGATGCATACCCTATCATGTCTTAATATAATGATAGAGCTGCTTCAGGAAGATACATTTTCAAATGTAATTATTATTTTCCTCTACATCTGTATGCTCTTAGGACTGCATTTTTATTTCTCCTTTGAATTTAATTACCTTCTAGGAATCTTTTAGAATGTAATGGAAGTAAACAAGCAAGAGTTTCATATTTATGCTATGAAAACTGTTTTTATAATAACTTAATTAAAGAGAAAGCATGTCATTCTTCCTATTTTCTATTTATTATAAACTACTACTGACTAGTTCAGAGTTTTAATAATTTTTAAGATATTATGACTGTGATAGAAAAATGTATCCTAAATTTGTATGTTCAGTGAAAAAAAAAAACTTTTCTTATTAGATCTATCAAAGACTATTATATTAACTCAGCATCTAATATAGGTAGGAAAAAAAAAAAAAAGGTGATATTTTAACAAAAAGTCATTTGCTCCCTGACCTTAGTGGAAAAAGTACCCTAAAGAAAAAAATAATAATAATTCCCACAGTACATTCTCAGTAGACAAGTATAGTCCAGAAAGTATAAAACTTAGTATCAGTTAAGTGGTGTTGTACTTTAATATCACTGAATGAATTCTGAAACCAATAAGGTTAAAATTAGCATCAATCATGCCTTTTAATTTTTAAAAATTTAATAGTCTTATTGAGACATAATTGGTATGCAGCAAATAGCATATATTTAAGTCTATAATTTGATATATGTGTATACTTGTGAAAGTACCAACACAATCAATAATAATGAACACATACAACATTACCCGAGAGCTTACTTACGAGCCTTGGTAATCCCTTCCTCCTTTATTTCCCAGACCTCTTCTGTCAACCTCTGATCTACTTTCTGTCACTATATACTAATTTACATTTTCTAGAATTTTATATTTCTTGAACTTTACATTCTTAGACAGTTGGGGATAAATGTTTCACAGATATTACATCTTTTAACACTCATTAGCAATCCTGCGGAAAAAAGGAGGGATTATTAATAGCATTACATAAAGCAGTGTTTCCCACAGTGTGGTCCCCCTCTAACAGCATCAACGCCAGTATGCTAGAAGTTGCAAATTACCCAGACTTACTGAATCACAAACACTGGGAGTAGGGTGCAGGAATTTGTGTTTGAACAACTTTCCAGGTTACTCTAATGCAACCTCAAATTTGAGAACCAATGAAGATGGGAGAAGAGAGTGGGAGATAAGAGAGGTTAAGTAACTTAAATGCATAAAACATCTATTAATGGTTGTAGCATTTTAACTGGACATTCCTACTTTTGCTATGTGCTAGGTGCTTTGCGCACATAATCTCATTTAATACTCAACAAATCTACAAATTAGATACTGTCATTCAAGTTTTTATAGATGAGAAAACAGAGTTCCCAGGTCAAGAGTTAATTGTGAGCTGTTATCTATAACAAGATCTGACCAACTCCAAAGTCAATAACTTACTACGGTACAAAAACACAATCTTAAAACACTAAAAACAAGTAGGACATCAAGGGGTTTTTCTATGTGCAGAATATAATGTTCCAGAATTATTCTAAAACCACTACTTAGAAAATATGAGACTGTCCTCTCACAGTGTCAATGAGGTGTGTCTAACACAGAAAATTAAAGAATTGGAAAAAATTTAACTTATGCAACAGAAGTTACATAAGTTCCAATAAAGACAGCTTTATTGGAAGTTACATCAAGATAAATTTGTTAATGAAGAAACATAAATGGTTAATGTTATGTATTAAATGGATCTTCAATTTAGTACTATGTAGGGTTGTAAAATATTGGTCAATGGAGCATTTCTCAGCAAGAAGAAAGTTTTATTTGACTTACAAAAGGTGGGTTGTTTTGTTTGGTTAATTATTATTCTTGCTGCTTCTTGGGTTTTGTTTGTTTTTAATTGCTATTTTTGTAAGAGCTTAAACCTAAACTTAAAAATGAGACTAGGTTATACTACAAAATCTATATATCCAGTTTTGTTTTGTTTTTTTCCCAAAGATCACTTCTGGCAACACTGGAACCAAGTTATATATGACATGACAGGTAGAGTCACTTCTCGTGAAAGTACACTCACTCCTTGTAGCCATTTCCTATTAACAAATGCCATTTGATTGCCTGTCAAGAGCATAGGCTAGAGTCAATCATCCTTGGGCAAGGTTACATATCTTGGGCCAGTTCCAAAGATTTTACATCTATAAAATAAAGATAACAGTAATAGATACCACATAAATTTCTGAAAGACTAAGGACTTATTGCATAACATTGTTCAGATTATTTCTTGGCATTATTTTCCTGAGTAAGTGCTCAATAAACTTTAGCTATTATTTTATTGTTTGTCATTATTATTATTATTAGCTATTAGTTGCCATTTTTCCCAATAGGACAGAATATTTCACTATACTCATATTTTTCTCAGAGATAGGGCTGTGAGTCAGTAGACTAGGAGTTTTCAATAGAAAATAGATGGTATATACAAATTATGATAACTGAAGGAAAATTTAATTAAAGGACTGTTTAAAAATGAGCAGGGAACATGGAACCTCCAAGGAATAGTGGAAGCTGTCAATCATCCTGGGCCAGGAAAACCAGGGGAAATAAGGGCAGCTTCCTGAAGGAGGGAGAGGTTCTTGTGGAGAAGGATGACTTAAAAAGAGCTGTGGTTTTTGGCTGATGCAAGCAGGCAATTTGAGAAGATCCTGCATGAGAGAAGAGAGCAGGCAAACCAAATCTTGAGATCTCCCTTCTCTCTTTGGTTATCACTATAGAACTCAATTGAAATCCAGAGGAGTAAGGAGCTCAGTAATATATTCTAAAAGTTAGCCTCCTCCTCTGGGTGGAGAGATATCAAGGGGGAGGATTAATTGAAAAAATTCAAGTATATAAGTTAAAAGACCGCTCAGCATATAATATCTATGAAATAATACTATTCTATTACTAATGTCACACTTTCCAGAGCCTTGAGGCTTCTAGAAAATCATTAGAGTATGGTATATTTTTGCTTCTTGTCCATTACTCTATAGTTCCCCTTAATTTGTCACATCTTCAAGTTCTTAAGTGGAACTGAGCAGTTTTTATTCAAAACATAGATTTTGATTTCTCTTACCTTAAAGGTAATAGAAACCTGACTTATAGCTGACTAACTTGGAAAGTTCTAAATAAGTGTTGTATTGGTACTTAGGACTACATGATATAAACAGGATGGGCTCTGCTCAAAAACACCTCAGCATGGAATTTGGATAAAGCATGTATTTGAATCTCCCCAGAAGGCACTGTGCTTGGATAGAACCACCATCTCTTTAATGTAGCTATGTCTTGTGGTGTAAAACAATATATTCTTTTGTACAGGAGTGTCATTAAGACACAGGCACAAGGGAAAAAAAAAAAAAAAAAAAGCCTCCAGATGTTGACAGAAAGCTCCCTTCCTCTAATCAGCTGCACTCTTTCTTGTTGAAAGCTCAACAAGCCAAGCCAACACACAGCAGCTTCCAATTAGCATTTCAATTTTTCCCAAATATGGAGATGTGTCAAAAGATTAGCAGGCATATGAAGAAATATAACATGAAGGATAGACCTAAAAATAAAAATAAAAACAATGGATTCTGGATAAAACAAAAATAGAGTAGAAGAACAGATAAAACAAATTAAAAAGCAATTAATATTGTCAGAGATCTCAGATGTATGAAACAAAACACCAGACAAGTTGAAATAGAGAATTTTGTTCTGAGGAACAGTGGTTGCAACTGAGGGCATGAAGAAATCTTACTTAAAAAAAAAAAGAAATATCTGTAAATCTATTAAGATAAGTCCCTGATAATCTTTCCCTTGAATCTAGTTACCAGGTTTATTATCCCCTCAAGCAGCACTGTAGAAAATAAAGATAATGTGTTGGGGTTTTGTTACTGAATTGGTTATTGCAGGAAAAGGTCAAGACTTCATCCATTTTGAAAACTACAGCTGGATAGGCCACTCAGGCATGGCTTTTAAGGGTGCCAAGTTGGTATGTGTTAATGTGCAGATGTGATGGCCAGTATCTGTACATTTTCCCCAACTCTGTAATAAATTTTGTATCTAATCATAATGTGCCAGGACAAAGTACAAACTTTGTTGTAACACTTTAAATATATAAATCTTTTCTCCTAAGTATAAAGTTTCACTTTTCAGTTGAAAATAATCACTTCTATTTTTTCTATGGAAAAAAATGGAGTGTGACAGTATCCTGAATATCCAGTAAACTATGAAATAGGTCACTAGGCACCTGTGCTGAGAATTACTCTTAAAAAAAAAATTTTGAGCATACAGAAAGATTTTAAGGAAAGACCTGAGCAAAGCTTGCATTTCACTGTTAAGTCCTAGTTGTAAATTACATTATTAAGAAAAGTATAAAGTCATTTTGATTATTATCAGGAATTTATAACTCCATAGCTGGAATATAAATTTTCACAGGTTGCTGAAACCAAACGATGAATTTAGAAGGCACTGGGTCCTACTCTCAGAAAACTGAATTTCACAGAAGGTAAACTGACTTTCTAGGATTCTATATCTTCTAATGACAAAGCCCAAACACAACCCAAATTCTTACATAATTTTAATTGTGTAGATTTATCAAATCATCAGGACACTTAAATCTTCTAACTGAAAAACTCAAAGGCATTTCATCAGCAGACTTACGTTCAAATTCCCACTCCCATACTCATGATGTTACATTGGGAGAAAATATTTTAAGAGTTTTCATATGTAAAATTGAAATCAATATTTACTTTATGTTTTATTACTTAGATTTATTTCTTAGAATTTAATATGAAAGTTTTTTGTTTTTAGTCAAGCATTATATACACTGCATTTTGTTTTGTTACTTTATTATTCTTCATTCATTCAATGACAATTTTCTGAAGGCCTTGGGTTAAACAGTATGAATATAAAACTAAATCAGCCATGATCCAAACCCCAGTGAGCTTTGAAACTATTAGGGAAACACTTACACATAAACTATAACTGCACTATAGAAGTAGACAACTCAGTTGTACAAAAAAGAGGGGCAAATTATGTCTCTGGGATCCATGAAAAACTTCAAAGAGAAGGTTATATGAATTTACTCTTGAATGATGAGTAGCTTTTAACTGTAGAGATAAGACTGTGTGGAGACTGTGGTGATAGTGGAGTTGGGGAGAACAATTATACCAGTGAAGAACATTTCAAACAGAGATTATTATTAAAAAAAAAAAAATCAAAGAACTGCAAGAATTTTAAAACTCGATGGATGATATCTGTGGAGAAATTCAGTAAAAAAATGTTGTTGGAAAGTCAGTAAAGGCAGAGCTTGATGTCGCCTTAGGCAATATTGAGGTAACTTGATATTTTGTTTTCCTTCTACAGGCAAATGTGAGTAACTGAAGCAAGTAGTGGAATACTTATATATTTTAATACATCAAAATTAGGATCAATAAATGGGATGGGATAAATACTTAATTCTAGGAGACTAGTTGAATACTTTATAATTGCTGAAATCCTAAAGTTAATGCAACCATTTATGGAAATGTAAGAGACTGAGTAGGCACATGTGCTCTAGTGGAGATAGATCAGAAGTGACGGTCACATATAGGATGGGGGGAGGGGGAGAATTATGGTCCATTTTCTTGTTACTAACTTTTATGATCATGCAATTGGTCATTCCATTCCCTGAATGGGAATAGTAGAAAACTTATGAATTTGGCAGGGAGAAAGAGACAGTTTCACTGAAGAAAATTCTTAAGGGAAATGGAAATGCTGATTAGATAGTTACACATGTGGATGGAACTCAGGGGGGGAAAAAAGTGCATAGGACAGAGAAAATCTCCAGGTTGAACATTATGTCATGAGAAGAAGAGAATGGCAATAATAAAATTCCCCTGGGTTTTTTTTTAATATTGATAAATTATAGAATACTTTTGAAACAAAATCCAAATATCACGAAGTGATATTTCACCTGAGCTCCAAAAACGTATGACAGAAAATACACCTGAAATTTAAGTTTGCTATATAAGTAGTTCTGATATTTTCCTTCACTTTACGTTCATGAGAAAGCACTGTACCAGAGCAACAAACTCCAAAAATACATATTTAAGCAGCAAAAGTTAGATTTGTACTTGCCATATATATTTAGAATCAGTTTTCTTCTCTACATGAAAATGTTACCAGAAGTCCTTGAAATAGTCTCAATAATCATGAAATATTCACTTAAAATAAGAAAATTCTTAGTCATGAAAAATGACTATTTTACCCAATTCTTCCAATAAGCAAACATTGACTCATTTGTATTTTAATCTAATGGACTATATTATGCATATGACTGAATGAATAAGTAGGCAACAGAACAGTATAACACACAGGATTTCTTTAGATTCATGGTCATTCACCAAGATATTTGATGTTTCCCTGGGTGATAGTCAAGCAACTGTTTTCAAGTGTAACTTTATTTTTCTCCCCTGTAGAATAAGTCAGGTCCATGTATCTTTGATTTGTTGCTCTGCATCATTTCTACGGAACCATAAAAATTATTCAACCTGGAATGAATAGTAAACTCACAATAAGGACAGTAACACAAGATACCTGGATAGTCAAAGTTTGTGTCTGGATGTTTGTACACAGGAATTTAAACCACAGTAATCATGATATAGGCCATAGGTTTAGTATACAAAAACTAGACAAGATTTCTTAAAAAGAGTTTTTTAAACACAGTACTTTTGTGGATATATATGTCTCATCAAAAAGAAAAATACATGGCATATCTAAAGCAGGGTCCAATTGAGCTGTACTCATAAGTAGTATAAGTCCTTTAAAGTTATAAAGAAAAAAGTACAAAGTATATTTATATTTCCTAAATTTCATAACAGAATGAATAATTTTGTGATATTAAAATAATTTCTATGTAAGGTACAGTTTTAAATTATTACAGTATCCTCCTACATAGAATATTTGTGTTTTAGATATCTAGAGATTTAAATAACATCTAAAGTTCAATGGTGATTATGATTATTCAATTGGATCTTTTTAATTTTTATTAATTTTACATATTAAAATAATTTTCAATTATTTTAACTTTAAAAGCTTTGATTTGATATCGTATATCATCTCTGTTCTTGACATGTTTAGTTTTATGAATATATATGCTTAAGTTTGGTTATTGAATATTTAAAAGGTAAACCTTTTCCTTTTTTTTTTTTACTATCTTAAAATATATCTTAGTCTGTACTAACAATATAAAATGTTTTTACTTAATCGACTACCCCTATCACGATAGACTAAAAAAATTTTATTCACAATGACACTGATGAAAAATGTACCAAGTCATTTCACTTCATTTTGCTTGTGGAAACTCGGGCTCAGACAAATCAAAGATATACATTTTTCTATTAAGAAAATGCTCCTCTTCGGAAAACACATCATGATGATAAATCAGGTATTAATCAATAAATTATATACTGTGCTCTATTAGTTACTGTGTAGATCATGTGCATATATAAAATATGTTTATACAAGGGAAAAATGAATCAGTAAGAAATATTGTACAGGTTATTTCTGTAAGTTCTATTACTGATGCTACAAACTTAAAAGAGTGAGAAAAGGTATACATCCTATGTTGCTATTCCTATAAAGTGCTGTGACTATTTCCACTGTGAAAAGAGTAGATACAGTCTATTTTTTAATTAAAATGTTATAGTATATCAGGGTACCGTTTGCTGTTGACCGACTAAAGGAGTGTTTTTATATTAACTCTTAGTCAAACTCTGCCAATCTGAAAAAGATACATTAAGGGACAATTAGCAATGATAACCATTATTCATGATTCAGATACTGTGGCGGAAAAATAGTCCAGTAAAAGCTGAGCCTAAGCCTAGTTACAATGGAAAAGAACTGGGATCAGAACAGATGGCAGTGAGAAGGAGTGGCTAACCATTTTTCCTGAAAATAATTTTATCCAATAAATAATTCTATCTTTTTGGTCCACTCCCACCACTGCCCCCCTGAGTGTGTGAACACCTAGCTCAGTGTTATCATATTCGTGCCCTGGAGAGAGATACCTGTTATTTAAAGGACAGTTAAGTGAAAATTCTCCTGCTAAAAAGCACAGGCCCAATATTACTCAATTTTGATTTAAATATAGCAGCAATCTCTATTTACACAGAAATTCAGCATTTAGCATTAAGTATAGAGTGGCTTTTCTGCCCATTTTGGCTGTGAATAACAAATACTCAAAACATTAGTGTTTTAACCAAAATAAATTCACTGCTTTCTCACATAAGCATTCTGAGAAAGGAAATCCAGGTCTGTTACAGGGACTTTGCTCTGTGAGGTCCTCAGAACTCAGGCTATTTCTATTGTATTGCTTAGCCCTAGCCAACTCCATTACTAGGGTAACTTCATAGTTCAAGGTGGGTGATCCAGCTTCAGCCAGATTTTCTGTGTACCAGATAGTGTACAGGAAGAAGATGCAAATAAAAATAAACAATGGTTGGAGTTCCTACTGTGGCGCTGCATGTCTGTAGTGCTGGGAGGCAGGTCTGATCTTGGCTGGCATCATAAGTTAAGGATCCAGCATTGCTGCAGCTCCAATGTAGGCTGCAACTGCATCTTGGATCTGATTCCTGGTTGGGGAACTCCACATGCCACAGGGCAGCCAAAAAAGAAAAAAAAGAAAAAAGAAGAAAGACTAGACAAGCATCTTTCACTTTTAAAGAAAGTTTACGGAAGCAACCACAGGATATTTTCAGATTATAACCTCTCGGCCACACCTAAGTATAAGAGGGGATAAGGTGTAAACAGTTTTCAGCATAGCTATGTATCTACTATTTATTCTGTTACCAGATAAGGATGATAGATCAGATATTAGGAAGAAAGCAGTACTCTGGACACAATATTTCAACACTATATAGCCCAAATGATATATATTAAAATTATATTATAAACGAGTATTTGGTAAAATAAAAATCATGGGATGATAAATTACTAAACAGGAAAGCAAACTTTGAAAAAATCATTATTTTATCATATACACTGAGAACAAAAACTAGAATAATTTAATAATTGAAGAAAGGGTTTTTAGCTTTAATGGCCTTTCTCTCCAGAAGACTGACTTCTGAAAATACCAAGGGTGATGCCCAAGAAAAACCGATTGTCCCAGCCCAGAAACTTTTGTTTCCCTGGACCTAACTCGTTAAACTTTAACTAATAAAACAATCTAGACAAGAAAGAGACCTCCTCGGCCAAAAAAAAAAAATATTTCCATACTTAGTCTCCCTATACATTCAACCCCCCCCCCCCACAACCCTCAACACAGTAGCCCAGTCTTGTTCTGAGACTGACTGCTGCCCCTCCTTGCCTAATAAAGGTGATCTGGCTCTGTTGAGATCCTCTCCACTCACCCCCCCGCCCCTCCCCTTCATTTTCCTTAAAATAATTTAAACAGTGTTGTCAAAACATTATTTCAAAGTAATGGAAGTGCGGAAATAAAGCATCCCTATAATACTGAATAAGAACTCTGGCTTCTGAGAAAGATTTCCTATCTTTGGAATCTGCCTCTAACATTAACTAGATGTGTATTTCTGGGCATCTTATCTAAATTATTTAACCTCTTCTCATTTGTAAAAAGAAGATAATATCAATTCCATAAAGAAGTTATGAGAATTAAATGAGTTAATATATGTCTTAAAATCATACATGTCCTATAATAATAATGCGACAAATGTTAGTTATCTGTGTAGCTAAGTGGTTTTATTTATTTTTATTTGTGCTTACCAGAAGTTTTCTATTTTATTTTCTATTTAATATTTTATTTTTAATAGTAGTTATATATGATACATCATATATGTAGAATATATACATATATAGAATATACATCTATATACATCTATACACATATATAGAATATACACATATATAGAATATATATATTCAAAAGTATAGGAGATATGAGAAACAAGCAAGAAAACTCCATCCCCAACATTTCCTAGATAAAAAGTACTAGTAGTCTTCCTTGGCTAATATTTAGAGTGAAAGTTTATAGTCATTTCCAAAACCTTCCCAGGTAATATAGGACATGGATACATATGCTGACTTAAGTCTGTATACATACTGTCAACAATACCATCGCATTAGCTTCTGTAGCATTTGCCATGTGGAATCAGTCCATAAATCCAAGATTCAGGAAACAGTATTGTAAATGCTGTGTGGTTTGCAAAAGTGATTTAGAAAAGCCATATGCAAAATTTTTATCAGTGGCTGCATGGTAAAAAAGGAACAAACACAAAACTATAACATAAACATAGATTTTAAGCATTTGATGGAGTGTTTAAGAGAAAGTAAGGTTAAAAAATAATGCCATAAATTATAAAAACTAAAGGGATTAAAGAACTCGAGTATATATGGCTCCACACAGTTAATGGTCATTGCTATACTTCCACAACACGTATGTAGTTTATATTTCTCCACAGTGACAGGGAAAAAACCAATAACCCATGACCATCTGCATTTCATCACAATCATTTAATTTTTTTATAAATTGAAATAATTTCAATTTTGTCTCTGTTCAAAGTTATAATTTAATGTAAAAGACTTCTTCCCCCTCCCTGTTTGCTAATTTAGAAAAAAAAATTGTCTTTCCAATCAAGATCTGAGATCAATCATTTTAATTGTGAAAATAAACGGTTTAAAATTAATCATCTAGAACTGTAAATAGAAACAGAGTTTACAACTGACTGTAGGTATTTAAATGAAGAATAACAAAGAATCATCAGGAGTTCCCGTGGTGGCACAGTGGAAACAAATCCAACTTGGAGCCATGAGATTGCAAGTTCAATCCCTGGCCTCGTTCAGTGGGTTAAGGATCCAGCTTTGCCAAGAGCTGTGGCGTAGGTTGGAGACGTGGCTCGGATCTGGTGTTGCTGTGGCTGTGGTGTAGACCAGCAGCTGTAGCTCTGCTTCGACCCCTAGCCTGAGAACTGTCATGTGCCGTGAGTACTGCCCCAAAAATCAAAAAAAAATAAATAAAAACAAACAAAAAAAACCCCAAAAAACCATCAGCTTTCCTCCATAATCAGAGAAATCTAACCTGAAATTTTTTTTTGTCCTGGACTACTCAGAGAACTACACTCCATAAAGCTGTTACAGATCTTCTCACAAAATAATTCTTTCAGAGCATAATCATTTGAGAACTTCCTCACACCAACTGAGCTCTGCTACTATCGACTGAAATTTTTTTTTTCTTTTTTTTGTCTTTTTGCCATTTCTAGGGCCTCTCCTGCGGCGTATGGAGGTTGCCAGGCTAGGGGTCAAATTGGAGCTGTAGCCACCAGCCTACGCCAGAGCCACAGCAACATGGGATCTGAGCCGCATCTGCGACCTACACCACAGCTCATGGCAACGTCGGAGCTTTAACCCACTGAACAAGGCCAGGGATCGAACCCGCAACCTCATGGTTCCTAGTTGGATTCGTTAACCACTGAGCCACAATGGGAACTCCTGGTCTACTGAATTTTGACTATGAAGCCAACCAATTTAAATCATATCTTTTTTTTTTTTTTGCTGGGTAGAGAGTTCCTTCTTGTCCCCTAAATGAGCAAAATGCTGTAATTCATAGTTTTTAAATTGTTTAATAAAGGCTTTCAACAAGGAAGTTGCCTCAAACTGATAGGCCATGTATTTTGAAGAGCTGACAGTTAGGTTGATCCTGCCTTCTCAATTACTTGCCGATGTTATATTTTGAGAAAATAATTGGGTAACACTTTTCTTTCCTCCAAAAAGTCTCAAGATTTTACACAGACATTCCCAGTGTCAGCAGTGGCTTCATCAACAGTTACATAAAATGTGAAGATGCCACCAGGAAGTCCTGTTTCACACTTCAGAAAACTAATGTTAGTGGATGTGTGGGTGTTTGGGTGTAGAAAAATAAGCTACATATTGTAGCAAAATTTGTAACAGAATACTAAAAAAAAAAAAAAAAAAGATTCCCAGAATAGCACTCTGTAGGCAGTGGGCAATCTAGTGATTCTGTGAAAAATGAGCACTTTTAAGGAAGAAGATTTGTTGTTTTATCTGTTTCAGGCAAAAATCTCCCCTACTACTAATGTGAAATACAAGCAATGGAGAATAAAATCATTTTACAGGCTGTAGATGATCTATTGTCAATTTCAGTCTTTCTATGCCCCACTGATATACAGAGGAGATATATAAAGCTATATATATCATCAATAAATAGAATACTATAACTAAGATTCTTAATCATTCTAAGAAAGAGGCAATACTAAAGTACACTAGAAATAAAACACTATACTTAAAATTTTCTGAGCACATTGGACAAATGAGTGAAGTAAGCAGTAAGAACTTAAAATGTAATTTTAATTAAAAACAATAAGCATAAGAGTATTATCTTTGTTTCTACATGGGCCCTATTACAAGCAAACACAACAGTGATATCTGATGTAAGACTGTCAAGTGAGACACAATCTTAATTATCTTACAAATGCACATTTTTTGCATAAGATTTCACCAGTCTGCAGAAAAATCTCTTTCTAAGCTCTTAGATGGGAAATGACTTTATGTTACTCCATCCACACTACAAAAATTGAGTATTTTACGAAGTAAAAATACATCTACCTGTGACCTGGCAATTCCAGCTACCCAAAAGAAGTAAAAATATGTATACTATTACTGTTAATTTTATCTTTATTCATCTAACCAAAAAATAGGTGGGAAAAAACAAAATGTCCATTAACAACTGAATGATTACGAGTTCCTGTTGTGTCTCAGTGGGTTAAGAATCTGACTGCAACGGCTTGAGTTGCTGCCGAAGCGTGGGTTCAAGCCCCAGCTGGCGCAGCAGGTTAAAGGATCTAGTGTTGCTGCAGTTGTGACCTACTCAGATTCAATCCCTGGACCAGGAACTTCATATGTCATGGGTGTGGGCAAAAAAAACTAAAAATAAATTTTTAAAATTGAATGAATAAACAGAATGTAGTATATTTATTTGATCAAAAAATAAAAATAAATGACTTATTAATTCACAAATCAACATCAAAAACATGATTTTGAATAAAAGAAGCCAAATACAAAGGAGTATAAACTGTATATTTTCTTTTTTTTTTTTTTTTTTTTTTTCAGTCTTTTTAGGGCTGGAGCTATGGTATGTGGAAGTTCCACACTAGGAGTCTAAATCCAAGCTGTAGCTGCCAGCCTACATCACAGCCTAGCAACACCAGATGCAAGCCTGGTGTCTGTGATCTATTCCGCAGCTCATGGAAACAGTGCAGTCTTAACCCACTGAGTGAGGCCAGGGATCGCACCCAAGTCCTCATGGATACTAGTCAAGTTCAATACCACAGAGCAAACAATGGGAACTCCATGCTGTATATTTTCATTTGTTTAATGTCATCATAGATCAGTTAACCTAATCTACATAGATAATCAGAAGAGAGGTGGGGGGAGCTGGACTGGAGAACACAGAAAAATTTTTTGGGATGATCAAAATGTTCTAAAAACTTGACTTCGGTATTAATTATATGAAAAATTGGATTTTGAAAACTTATTTAACTTTATACACTACATATTATTTTATTTAAATTTTATTTCAATTAAAAAGTGTTTGGAAAATTAAAGGAACTGGCAAAAAATGACTTGAATATTTAACATCTGACTCAGCAATCTCATTTTTAGGAGTTTCCCATGTGAACTGGAAATTTATGTTCACATAAAGTCTGTATACAAAGTTTATAGCATCTTTATTTACAATGACTAAATCCAGGAAACAACCCAACTACCCCTCAACAGATGAATGGATAAACAAACTTTCATATAATTGAAAGCTACTCAGTAATAAAAGAAGAATAAACTATTGATTCTTGCAGCAAGGTGAATAAATCTTAAATGCATTTTGTTAAGTGAACTCAAGCTCCCAAAGGCTACGTATTGTATGATTTCATTTATATGGCACTCTGCAATAAGCAAAACAATAGGGATCGAAACTAGATCAATGGTCATCAACGGGAAGCGGGAGGGAGAGGGAGAGGGAGGGGGGGGAGAGAGAGAGAGAGAGAGAGAGAGGTTATCTTCAAAGGGACAGCAGGTAGAAGCATTTGGAGATGATAAAATTGTTTTGCATAGTAATGTGTGGTAGGTACTATGCATTTCTGAAAACCTACAGAACTGTACCCACAGAGTGAAATTTCCTACATGCACATTTAAGAATAATAAAAACAAAAACATGATGTCAAGGAACCCCAAAATGGAATGCAAGCTGTATAAGAAAGAATTTAATTATAATACAAATAAATGATATAACCACATTGCAGGAAGTGAGTAAAGGAGCTGGAATACCCACTTTGGAAAACAGTGTTTTGACTGGACAATGCAAAGATAAATAGAACTGTACAAAAATACTGTACACTAGTTAGTGATTCAGATTAGGAATACTGAAACTACATGTATATTAGAGTTGCGGTGTTCCCGTCATGGCTCAGTGGTTAACGAATCTGACTAGGAACCATGAGGTTGCAGGTTCGATCCCTGGCCTCACTCAGTGGGTTAAGGATCCGGCATTGCCATGAGCTGTGGTGTAGGTCGCAGATGCGGCTCAGATATGGCGTTGCTGTGGCTCTGGCGTAGGCCAGTAGCTACAGCTCCAATTAGACCTCTAGCCTGGGAACCTCCATATGCCTCGGGTACAGCCCAAGAGAATACAAAAAGACAAAAAAATAAAATAAAAAATTTAAAAAATAAAATAAGAGTTGCATAAATAAGCCAGTTCATTGTAGATAAGATAAAATATCAAAGAAGGAAAAGGGAATCATAGAATAAACTTTGTGGTACTGTACTATAGTCAGGTATCAGTATGAACTCATATTTTGTTTCGGTGTACATATGAGTGTGTGTGTATTACATATTATTTGTATGTATGTAATATATATTAAATATTATATTACATATGTACTTATGTATGTAATATATATTAAATATTATATTACATATGTACTTATGCATGTAATATATATAAATATTATATTGCATATGTATTTATCATATGTATGTAATATATATTAAATATATTACATATGTACAGACTGGTACATAAATAAATGCGGAAGTCTATGTACAAATGGGTTAGTACACATAAATATATTTCCTACCTCTGTCTACTGAGTAGGCCCAGAAGTGATGACACTCCCAATAATAATGAGCACACCTAGCACCAAGATCATAGTCTCTAAGTACAACTTTCCAACAGCAGAAACAAAGGATCCCATGGAATAAAAGCTGACATTTCTTCCAAGGCGGGGGAAGGTAAAATACAAGATGAGTCTGGAACAACTTGTGTAAGATGGTTAAGAAGTGCTAACAACAACAACAACATAGGGGTAATCAAAAGGAGCACACAAGAGACAGACTGAAAGTTCTCTCAGGTGTGAAGTGCAATTTGAAGAAAAATGTAAATATAGGACTGGTTTTGAGCTAAAGAGTAAGGTAAATATCCATGAGTCCAAACTGATATAAATAACTGATTTGAATAAATGCATTTATTCAATTTAGAAGTGTGGAATGAATGAGGAGATAGAAAATCACTATTAGAACACCAGTCATAACTGCAAGATCCACTTATGAATGTTATAGTTAGTGACTAAAGTTTTCAGGTAAAGCAGAGTATTTGCAGTTTTAGTGTAGATTCTCATAATATTATTAATTAAAAATGATGAGGGGATTTACAGAGCAGAAATCTGGCCAATATCACCTCATTCAAACTTAGTATCATGAGTACAAAGCCACAATAATATCCTATTCCCCAGATATGATATCATTTAAAAGACAATTCGCCTCTGTGGTATTCTTCCCTAAAATTCACAACCTCGGTTGAAAGAGAAAATTTTAAAATAAGCAAAGTTGTAGACATTCTACAAAACTCTACAAAATTCCTGAAGAGCAAACTTCAATTTCCAAGTCAAGAAAAGACTAGAAACCATCACAGATTAGAAGTGTCTAAGGAATCAAGAAAATGGAATATAATGTAGAACCCTAATTGAATCATGGAAGAAGAAGAAATATGTGAGTTGAAAAACTAGTGAAATCCAGATTAAGTTTGTAGTTTAGCTGATAATACACTGATGCTAATCTCCTAGTTTTGTCTAATGTGCCCTGTTTAAACAAACTGTTAATATCAGGAGAACAAAAAAATGTACAGGAATTCTCTACACTATCTTTGGTACTCCTGTCACTATAAGATTATTTCAAAATTAAAATATTTTAAAATGAATTTAAAGATTTTCAGTCTGTGTATGTTTCTGAAATGCAAAAAGACTATGGGGATTATCTGTTCTTCAAAAAATTTGGTGAGTTATCTTGCAAGACAAGCCGGGGCTGGCACATATTAACAAAATACTCAACTTATTATAGAATAAAAAAAATGGATATTAAAGATTGATCCCCCTACTATTAATCTACATTCTCATTTCCCATTCGTTTCTAGACCTCTTTAATTTTTTTTTTTCTTTTTGCCATTTCTTGGGCCGCTCCCACAGAATATGGAGGTTCCCAGGCTAGGGGTCGAATCGGAGCCATAGCCGCCGGCCTACGCCAGGGCCATAGCAACTCGGGATCCCAGCCGTGTCTGCAACCTACACCACAGCTCATGGCAACGTTGGATCCTTAACTGACTGAGCAAGGCCAGGGATCAAACCCGAAAACTTATGGTTCCTAGTCGGATTCGTTAACCACTGCGCCACGATGGGAACTCCAAAATTATCATATTTTTTGTCTTTTTGGCATTTCTTGGGCCGCTCTCGCGGCATATGGAGGTTCCCAGGCTAGGGGTCTAATCGGAGCTGTAGCCACCGGCCTACGCCACAGCCACAGCAAGATCTGAGCCGCGTCTGCAACCTGTAGCACAGCTCACCGCCACGCTGGATCCTTAACCCACTGAGCAAGGGCAGGGATCGAACCCTCCCTAGTTCCTAGTCGGATTCGTTAACCACTGCGCCATGACGGGAACTCCCTAGACCTCTTTAAATGTTTTTACAGTTTTACTGAGATGTACTTGATATAGAATAAACCATACAAAATTAATATGCACTGTTTTAAGTTTTGATATATTTATAAAGCTACTGGATCCTCATCATAACCAAGAAAATAAACACATGCATCATCTCCAAACATTTCTCTTAGTAATGCTTTTGCTCATGTTCTCTTCTCTGCAGATAACATTCAAATCCTGGTTTTGACTGGCTGGATCCTAGACCTTGAGGGTTTAGCTTATAGTTCTCTCCTTCAAAGTGTCTTCCCTAATTAGTCTCACATAATAACCTGATTTCTGCTTTCACTTAACTTCCTACTTTCACTTAACTTACTACATGATATCAGCACCTGATGTCTGTGGCAATTCTCCCAAGATTAGAAGGTGATATTGATAGTGGAAAAAATTGTGATTCACCATTGTATCCACAGACCTTAATACAAATAAACTGCTAAATAGACATTCATCAAATTATATAATTCCATGTTTTTAAGCCCTTTGCAGAAATACATACTAGGCTTCTGTTAAAATATTTTATTTCAAACAATAATACTGGACAAATAAAACCACCATGCTTGTTACAATTGAAGAGGTCTATAAAATAACATGATTGTCTTTTTTAATTAAAAGCCAATGGTCTGTGTATTTAATTATTTTGGTTAATAAAAACATTCTTATAATGTTCTTAAAAATGTGTTATGAGTTCAGTGCCTCTACTATTCCAAAACCCTTTTTAATGAAATCACTAACTTCATTTTTCTTTTTTTTTTTTTTTTTTTTTTGTCTTTTTGCTATTTCTTGGGCCGCTCCTGCGGCATATGGAGGTTCCCAGGCTAGGGGTTGAATCGGAGCTGTAGCCACCGGCCTATGCCAGGGCCACAGCAACGCGGGATCCGAGCCGCGTCTGCAGCCTACACCACAGCTCACGGCAACGCCGGATCGTTAACCCACTGAGCAAGGGCAGGGACCGAACCCGAAACCTCATGGTTCCTAGTCGGATTCGTTAACCACTGCGCCACGACGGGAACTCCGAAATCACTAACTTCTAAATATAGTTTGTGTGTTTATTTTCTTTTTTACCTATGATTGCTTTACAGTATAATTATATGTTCTCCATCAGTGTTTAACATATGGATTTATTTGAGAATAAATATATTTGGGTACAACATATATTTGGTAATAGGCTTTATTACTCCCTTTTATTGATAAGTTAAGACTCAGAAAAGAAAATTGAGAGGACTAGAAATGGTTATACAGTAAAAATGTCTTTTAAACTGTGGAATAAATTAAGTCATTGTATCTTCTACCCACTTCACCAAGTAAGCACCTCCACTTACTGCAACATCTACCAGGCACAGCGGTCCAGACTACTTGAGTTATATCACCTAATAAAATAGTTCTAAAATAATAACTTACATTTTAGTAGTCCTTTACAATTTTCAACATGCTTTGACAAACATTACCACTTCACAACCCTCAGATAGTTAAGGCAGATTTATGCCTCAACTGTTCAGTTAAGAAAACAGAAGCTCAGTGACGTGAAAAAGTTGGTCAAGGTCACAAGACAACCCATTTCTTCTGACTGTTAGACAACTGGTATTCTCCCTCTGGCCTTCCTGTTTCTTTAGAAAACATGTTTACTCTGTCCTCTTGGCATTTACACTTGTTTTTTCCACCATCAGGAATCATTTTATTCCATATAGTTTAATGGCACAATTCCCTTCCTGTTGTAATCAGGTCTTCACGACTCCCCTTCCAAAATATTGTTCATATTTTTCATTCTGTAAAATCTTAACTATTTATAGAATTGTCCTTCACAGAAGTTTCTGTTTATAAATTATAATTAATAATAGAATATGAATGAACTCTAGACCTGAAAACAATATCTAGCAAAATTTACGGTTATGAAAAATTGGTAATTATAATGACTAAATGATTTTTCTTCAAATTTACTGACCATTATACATAGGTTTAGTTTTAATTGAAGAAACAATTTAAGAATGTCATGAATGTTACTGTGACACATTTTTATTGTTCGTATCAAGGATTTGCGGGTATATGTTAAAATAAACTAGTGGCTCGTACACTAGTTGATTAATGATTTCAGCGTGATGCTGAAGTATTGACTGCAACTGTCATTAAGAAATGCTGGTACATTTAATACTGTTTTTTTAAACCAAAAAAAAATTGTGCTTATTTTTACTTTTTATCAATTAAAAAGTTAATAACATCAATTAAAATTTGAATTTCCTAAAATCCCTTAAGTAAATAATTTTTAAAATGTGTTGGAATGTCAATATGTCAATCTTAAAAAGTTAAATCATTATACTATACTTGTGTGTATTAATTAGCTGATGGATTTTAATTGAGCTATACATTGTTTATAGTGATGACTAAGGGACAGTCAAATATTAGTTATTTTCCTTCAGAATTATGTGTCTCCATAATTCCTAATTCTGATGAGATATTTCTTTAGATATTTTATGTTGTTTCATTTTTAGATTAAAAACTTTATTAAAATATTCTTTTTCATATTTTGACTAGAAGTAAATTACATATAGCCTACTGAAAAAATAACTGCATTCTTCCGTTATAGCCATTGATTGCAACGAATTAATATTACCATTCAATCTTACAGTGCAAAATGAATTAAGGTTAGGTTGAAAAATATTTAGGAGTTTAATTTTATATACTTTTTAATAACATTTTTTAAATTATTTTATTGAAATATAGTTGATTTACAATGTTGTGTTAATTTCTGCTACACAGCAAAATGATTCAGGTATCTATATAATACATATATACATACTCTTTTTTTTTTTTTGTCTTTTTGCTATTTCTTGGGCCGCTCCCGCGGCATATGGAGGTTCCCAGGCTAGGGGTCGAATCGGAGCTGTAGCCACCGGCCTACGCCAGAGCCACAGCAACGCGAGATCCGAGCCGCGTCTGCAACCTACACCACAGCTCATGGCAACGCCGGATCGTTAACCCACTGAGCAAGCACAGGGACCGAACCCACAACCTCATGGTTCCTAGTCGGATTCGTTAACCACTGCGCCACGACGAGAACTCCCAATACATACTCTATTTTATGTTCTCTTCCATTATGGTTTATCATAGGATATTGAATACAGTTTTCTGTGCTATAGAGTAGGATCTTTTTGTTTATCCCCTCCATGCATAATAGCTGATATCTGCTAACCCTGACCTTCCAGTCCATCACCTTTTCCAACTCCCAATTCTTAATTGTATAATATTTTAAAGTTTTAAAAGGCAAATCCAAAAGAGCAAAAGTTGTCTGCTGCATAATTTTTAATACAATTAATTATTTTTTCTTTTTTTAAAGTTTTACTTAAGTATAGTTATTTTACAAGGCTCTGATAATTTCTGCTATATAACAAGGTGACCCAGTCATACATATATACATATCTACTCTCACTGATTCTTTGTATAATTTCTAATAAGAAGTAAAAGATTTTAATCATGATGATTTTTAGTTCATTGAAAAAAGGTAGCTGGTAATACTTATGATTACTTATGATTACATAACAGACATGCAAACTAGTTTTATAATCTCCATGTTATAATTATTAGTATTTTTACTTATTTACCTGTATTACTAAATGGCAAAGTTGTAACATGGAAACTAATTCACAGCATACAAATCTCTTATCAAAAAACGACTGCTTTGGAAGAGAACCAAAAATAATAAAATTTAGTTAGCTATTAATTCAAAGAAAATACATGCTAATTTTACTCATTTTTTTCTTCCTTTGACCTAGCACTTAAACAATGTGAACTTCTATTTTATTATTTGCACATAGAAGCTGCTTCTAGGTTCAGGTTTGCCGGGATAGTTACAGTTTGTGATTGCTTCCTTGTTCTAATTGTTTCCCATACTCTCATTCGCTTTCAAAACTGTCCTGGTAATGACAGCAAACACTATGGTCATTCTACACTTAGGGATAACTATGCTGTGCAGGAAGTGTTAATTGATACAAATGATCTCAATTTTCCTAATGATAAAAATTATTTGCTTACTTATAAATATATTTCATATGTTTTTACTCACTAAATTAAATATTGTAAAAAACATATACACAACCTAATTAATGTGAGTATTGTACATACAGTGTGAGTAGAGTCAAGATTATGCCTCCAAAGAGTTGAGAGATTTAAACATATAATATATTTTAATTTATATGGTTTTCTCTTTCTATTTTTAACTGTGCTAAAATACAGAGAGCACAAAATTTATCACCTCAGCGGCTTTTAAGTGTATGGTTCAATAATGTTAAGGATATTCACACTATGGTGCTTAATTTACATTCAAATAATATATTAGTAATGAATCATCAATATACTGTGAAAATCATAACCAAAGAGAAGCCAAGCAAAATTTCAAAACATGTAAATAGTCATTCCCGGATGCTACAGACAATACCTGGCCTACTAAGGTGCACAAATCCAACATCCCTGGCACTGTGCCTAGAAACTGTTCAGATAATAAAAATCTAAGTATCTGTACTTGTATCAAAACAGTTAAGTAATTTGGCTGTTGTTACACAGTGAGTAAAATAAAAGTGTAATCTAGTTTGTTCTGACTCTAAATACCTGATATTTTTATTATCTGAAGTAAAATAAAAGTGTTGTCTAGTTTGTTCTGACTCTAAATTCCTGATATTTTTTTATTGTCTATACTAGCTTTTTCTTAGGGAGCATGCTTCATTTTTTGAAAGCCATACAAATACCAATTTGTTCTAGAAAAGATCTGGCCTACAAAAACAGTTACATCTACAGCTACATCTCTGTAAACAAATGCTTTTAGAATTGATTGCTTTTTATTCTGCATAATCACTAAACATGATATTTTTAAAGCCCATAATATAAACTGTTTGAATTCACATACTCTATTTGAAAGCAACCAGCTATGTGGACTTAGTTAAGCCCCTAAAACTCTCAGAGCCTCAGTTCCTTCATCTGAATAGTCACTCTTCACTTGGAAATAGAGATAACAATACTTTCCAAAAACTTGTCATGAGGCTCAAGCCACTTTTTTATGATAAAGTTCCTTGCAATTCAAAACAGATCTTTGGAATCAAACTAGCCAGGTTGAGTTTAAATGCCTGTAAGCTCATTAATTCTAGCATAATGTTCAACCTAATGCTTTAGGGTCGTCACTTGTAAAAATGGAAATAATTATAACACCCATGTTATATGGTTATTGTGAAGATTAAGCAAATTATGTATAAAATATTCCGAATAATGTCTGCCACATAGTGCTCAAAATGTATTAACTTTTATTTTCTAGTTAATGTCAGCTGAAATTAAAAATTCATAGTATTCACCCATTCTTCTCCCCAGTTCAATAAGCATTTTTATGACCATTATTTGAACTCTTATCAGGTAAATTACTTATCTCCATGTCATTAAGGCTTTTTTCCTGAAGGTTTTTTTTTTTTTTTTGTCACTTGGTATATACTTCTTTTTTTTCCATCTTGTTTGATTTCTTGGTTGGTGTCTGTTTAGTAAGACTAAACAGCCAACTCTCCCAGTCTTAAAGGAACAGCCTCCTCATATAGCAGATGAAAATTTTCCTGCAGCCCTTCTCTAGCTCTTGGTCGGCTCTCAAACCTGCCAAAGCATCCTATTATATTTTTATCTCCCGGTATCTGAGGATGTGTCAAGACCTGGTGGTGTCCCAAAGATGAGAATCTCAGCACCAGATTCAGGAAGACTGGAAGCCAGACCCTCAGGAAGCAGTTTTCAAAAGTATGCAAAAGTATGTAGTTCTGAGGGGCCACAGGAGTAAGCCCCATTAGTCACCAGAGCCAGGTGATCAGGCAGTGCTCCCAATGAAACATCTGGTACTGGACTTTTGTTTGTAGGGAGTGTTATTATTACACATTCAATTGCATTTCTAGTGATGGGTCTGTTCAGTTGATCTATTTCTTCTTAGTTTTGGTGGGCCATAAGTCTCTAGAAAGTTGCTGAAAATACTACCAAAAAAGAAAAATATAAGCCAGTGTCTTTGATAAATACAGACACAAAAATTCTCAACAAAATTTTAACCAACCGAATCCAACAACATATAAAAAAGATCATACCCCACAACCAAGTGGAATTCATTCTCAACTTCACAAGGAGGGTTCAACATATGCAAATCAATCCACATCATACATCATATTAACAAAAGAAAGGTCAAAAACCACATGATCATCTAAACAGATGCAGAAAAAGCATTTGACAAAATCTAACAACTATTCATGATAAATACTCTTACCAAAGTGGTTATAGAGGCAACATACCTTAACATAATAAAAACCATTTACAACAAAACCACAGCCAATATAATACTCACTGGAGAAAAGCTGAAAGCTTCCCACTAAAATCTGGAAAAAGGCAAGGATGCCCACTCTCACCATTGTTATTCAACACAGAATTTGAAGTCCTAGCTGCAAAAATCAGACAAACAAGAGAAATAAAAGGTATCCAAATTGGATAAGAAGAGGTAAAACTGTCACTCTATGCAAATGACATGATACTATATACAGAAAACCCTAAGGACTCCACACAAAAACTACTCGAACTGACCATGCATTCAGCAAAATAGTAGCATACAAGTTTAACATTCAGAAATCAGTTGCATTTCTGTATACTAATAATGAAATATTAGAAAATGGATATAAAAATACCTTTCAAAATCACATGCAAAAATTAAATACCTAGGAATAAAGGTGACTAAGGAGATGAAAGACTTACATGCTGAGAACTATAAAACGTTAATCAAGGAAATAAAAGAAGATGTAAAGAAATGGAAAGATATTCCATGCTCCTGGATGGGAAGAATTAATATTGTTAAAATTGCCATACTACCCAAAACAATCTACACACTCAATGCAATGCTTATCAAATTACCCATGACATTTTTCACAGAACTATAACATACAATCCAAAAATGTATATGGAACCACAAAAGACCTAGAATTGCCAAAGCAATCCTGAGGAACAACAACAAAAAAAAAAAAAACAAGCAGGAGGCATAACTCTCCCAGACTTCAGACAATATAACAAAGCTACAGTCATTAAGACAGTATGGTACTGGTATCAAACAGAAGACAGACCAATGGAACAGAACAGAGAACCCAGAAAGAAACCAGATACCTGTGGTCACTTAATCTTTGAAAAAGGAGGCAAGAACATAAAATGGAGAAAAGAGAGTCTTTTCAGCAAGTTGTGCTGGGAAATCTGAACAGCCACATGTAAATCAATGAACTGGAACACACCCTCACACCAGGCACAAACATAAACTCAAAATGGCTTAAAGACTTAAACATAAGACAAGACGGCACCAAAATCCTAGAAGAGAACATAGGCAATACATTCTTTGAAATCAACCATATAAATGTTTTTTTAGGTCAGCCTCCAAGGCAAAAGAAATAAAAACAAAAATAAACCAATGGAGAGTTCCCATAGTGGCACAGCAGAAATGAATCCAACTAGGAATCATGAGGTTTTGGGTTTGATCCCTGGCCTTGCTCAGTGGGTTAAAGATCCGGCACAGCTGAGAGCCATGGTGCAGGCTGCAGACACGGCTCAGATCCTGTGTTGCTGTGGCTGTGGTGAAGGCTGGGAGCTGTATCTCTGATTTGACCCATAGCCTGGGAAACTCCATTTGCAATGGATGTGGCCCTACAAAGAAAGGAAATAAATAAATAAATAAATAAATAAACCAGTGGGACCTAATCAAACTCACAATCTTTTGCACAGCAAAGGAAACCATAAAAAAAAAAAAATACAACTTATATGGAATGAGAGAAAATATTTTCAAATCATGTAACTGACAAGGGATTAATTTCTAAAATATACAAGTAACTTATACAACTTAATAGCAAAAATAAAAAACCCAAGTGAAAAATGGGCAGAAGACCTGTACAGACATTTCTACAAAGAAGATATATAGATGGCCAACAAGCACATGAAAAAATGCTCAACATCACTGATTATTAGAGAAATGCAGATCAAAATTACAATGAGGTAACACGTCACACTGGTCAGAATGGCCATCATTAACAAGTCAACAAATAATAAATGGTGGAGAGGGTGTGGAGAAAAGGGTATCCTCCTTCACTGTTGGTGGGAGTGTAAATTGGCACAACCACTCTGGAAAACAGTAAGGAAGTAGCTCTGAAACCTAAATATAGAACTACCATATGATCCAGCAATCCCCCTCCTGAGCACACATATGGACAAAACTTTCCCTGAAAAAGATACATGCACCCCTATGTTCATTGTAGCACTATTCACCATAGTCAAGACATGGAAACAACCTAAATGTTGATCGACATTTGAATGGATTAAGAAGATATGGTATCATGGTATACACACCCAATGGAATACTACTCAGTCATAAAAGAGAACAAAATAATGTCATTTCAGCAACATGGATGGAACGAGAGATTCTCATATGAAGTGAAGTAAGTCAAAAAGAGAAAAACAAATACCATATGAGATTACTTATATCTGGAATCTAATATATAGCAAAATGAACCTATCTACAGACAAAAAACAAAATCATGGACTTGGAGATGAGACTTGTTGTTGAGGGAGTGGAGGAGGGAGTGGGATGAACTGGGAGTCTGAGGTTAGTAGATGCAAACTATTGCAATTGGAGTGGATAAGCAATGAGATCCTGCTGTAGAGCAAGGAACTGTATCTAATCACTTGTGATGGAACATGACGTAGAATAATGTGAAAAAAAGATTGTGTGTGTGTGTATATATATATATATCTGGTTCAATGTGCTGTACAGCAGAAATTGATAAAACACTGTAAATCAACTATAATAGAAAACATAAAAATCTTACAAAAAATAATAAAAAAAGAAAATTACTGGCCACATCCATGATAAACACAGATATATACCCTCCACAAAACATTAGCAAATAAGATTCAACAATATATGATAAAGATCATATACTATGATCCACTGGGATTTATTCCAGGGGCATAAGGATAGTTCAACACCTGAAAATCAGTCAGTGTGATAGACCACATTAACAAAATGAAGGGTAAAAATCCTATGATTTCAATAGTTGTTGAAAATGTCATTCAAAAAATTCCAATTATCATTAAAAAATCCATTATGATAAAAAATTCCCATTAAAATAGGTATAGTGGGGAGAACCAAAATGGCAGCTGTTGATAGAGGTTAAGCTCCACGAAGATTTGGCCAGATTAGTGGCAGCGAGTTGGTCTGGGGCAACCACTACTGTCAGGACATACTTCTATTGAGATGGAGTATGAAACAATTCCAGCCCAGCCCAGTTGACCCAGAGCTGCTGGAATGACCTAGCAATTGCCTAGGTGTGCCTAGAATTACAGAAGGTGTATACTGGCCAGAAGCAGCCTTCTCTCTTCCTGCAGACTATGGAGGAGCTGATGACAAAGGCCAGTCAACAGAGCTGAGACTAACATTCCCCAGGTGACTGAAGGACCCAGAATGAAACATCTAGACCAGGTCCACCTGACAACTTGAAGCCAAACCCACCCAAGACGGAAAGAGATGAGCTAAACCCCAACTTATCTACAGACAAGACTTATGGATGATAACATGGAAGGTGTCACAAAACTGCAATCAAGGTATCACAGGCTTCATTCTTATTTTGAGCCTTAACTAAAGAAGAATCTGTTTCCATTCTCACGCAGTGGATTCGCCATCTTTAAAGCTTGGACGGGTGGCTCTCCATGCTCGCGGTCCACCCCGACACCACGTCCCCACAGCCCTCGCCCTGCAGTCCCGTAGCAGGACCGGGTCTCTGGACGAGCGGCAGCTATTATGTACCTGGCACACATTAAAAAACTACTGCATGTATGGAGACAGGATTAAGATGGCGGAATAGAAGGACTGGAGCTCAACTTCTCTCCTAAAAACAACAAAATTCACAACTAAAGACTGAGCATTCTTCAACTAAATAGACTGGAAACCTTAAAAAAGATACCATACCCCAGCAGAAAAAGAGGAAGGCACATCAAGAGGTAGGAGGGGCGATTTCACGGTATATAAAACACCATACCTCCTGGGTGGGAAGCTCCACAGACTGGAAACTAACTGGTTCACAGAGACTCACCTACAGGAGTGAGAGTTCTGACTTCCACATCAAACTCTCACATGTGGGGATCTGGCATGGGGAGAAAGAGCCCCAGGAGCATCTCGCATTGAAGGCCAGTGGGGCTTGTGCACAGGAGCTCCATGGGACTGGGGGAAATGGAGTCGCCATTCCTAAAAGGCGCACACGGACCTTCACATGCACTGGGTCCCAGGGCAAAGCAAAGTCTCCATAGGAATCTGGGTCAAACCTGACTGCAGTTCTTGGAGGACATCCTGGGAAAACAGGGGTGAATGTGGCATGTTGTGAGGGAAGGATATTGAAAGCAAAGCTCTCGGGAATATTCAACAGCCAAGCATTTCTCTGGAGGTGGCTATTTTGGGAAAATCTGGCCCCACCCCTCAGTCAGCACTGAGAAAACCCAGGGCAAAAAACAATCCAGGTGGGATCACAGCCCCACCCCTCAGTAAACAGGCTACCTAAAGACCCCTCAGGCACACAGCTGCCTCTAATCCCATCCAGAGACTAAGCTGCAACCACCAGAGGGATTAGAATCAGTTCTACCTATCAGTGGGAAGGAATCAGCCCCTCCAATCAGGAAGCCTACAGCAAGCCCCCATACCAACTTCAGCCACAGGGGGGCAGACATCAGAAGTAAGAGAGGCTACAACTCTATTATCTGTAAAAAGGTCACCACACCAAAAACCTATAAAAATGAAAAGATAGAGAACTATAACTCAGATAAGGGAAAAAGGAAAACCACAGAAAAGCAGCTACGTGAAGAGGAGATTCTCAGCCTCCAGGAAAAAGACTTTAGACTGTTGATACTGAAGATGATGCAAGACATTGGAAATAAACTGGAGGCAAAGATGGATAATTTACAAGAAACACTGAGAAAAGAGATACAAGATATAAAACTTAAACAAGAAGAGATGCAAAATACAATAACTGAAATAAAAAATTCACCAGAAGCAGCTAACAGCAGAATACAAGAGGCAAAAGCACAAACAAGCGAGGTGGAGGATAGATTAGTGGAAATTACGGATGTGGAACAGAAAAGAGAAAAAGATTGTAAAGAAATGAAGAGAGTCTTAGAGAACTCTGGGAGAACGTTAAAGGCACCAACATCCGTATTATAGGGGTGCCAGAAGGAGAAGAGAGAGAGAAGGGGACAGAATGAATATTCCAAGAGATAAAAGCCAAAAATTTACCTAACATGGGAAAGGAATCACTCACTCAAATCCAGGAAGCACAACGAGTACCATATAAAATAAAGCCAAAGAGGAATACACTGAGACACATATTAATCAAACTGACCAAAATTAAAGACAAAGAGAAAATCTTGAAAGCAGCTAGGGAAAAGAAACAAATCACATACAAGGGAACCCCAATAAGGTTATCGGCAGATTTTTCAGCAGGAACTGTGCAGGCCAGAAGGGAGTGCCATGATATACTTAACACAATGAAAGGAAAAAACCTCCAACCAAGATTACTTTACCCAGCAAGGCTCTCCTTCAGATTTGAAGGAGAAATCAAAACCTTCTTGGATAAGCAAAAGCTGAGAGAATTCAGCAACACTAAACCAGCCTTACAACAAATACTAAAGGAACTGCTATAGGGAGAAAAGAACAAGAGAAGAAGGAAAGAAAAAAGAGCAACAAAAACAAATCCAAGGCAATTACTAAAATGGCAATAAGAACATACATTTAAATAATTACCTTAAATGTGAATGGAATAAACGCCCCAACCAAAAGACATAGACTGGCTGAATGGATACAAAAACAAGACCCATATATACTCGGTCTTCAAGAGACCCACTTCACTTCTAGGGACACATACAAATTGAAAGTGAGAGGATGAAAGAACATATTTCACGCAAACGGGGATCAAAAGAAAGGTGGAGTAGCAATACTCATATCAGACAAAATAGACTTTAAAATGAAGAATACTTTAAGGGACAAGGAAGGACATTACATAATGATCAAAGGATCAATCCAAAAAGAAGATATAACAATTTAAATATCTATACTCCAACATTGGTTCACCACAATATTTAAGGCAACTGCTAACAACCTTAAAAGGACAAATCGGCAATAACACAATCATACTGGGGGACTTTAACACCCCACTAACAGCAATGGACAGAACAACCAGACAGAAAATCAATAAGGAAACACAGGCCCTGAATGAAGCATTAAACCAGATGGACTTAACAGATATTTATAGGACATTCCATTCAAAAGCAGCAGAATACACATTCTTCTCAAGTGCAAATGGAACATTCTCTAAGACTGATCACATCCTGGGCTACAAGTCCAACCTCGGTAACTTTAAGAAAGTTGAAATCATACCAAGCATCTTTTCCGACCACAACACTACATGACTAGAAATCAACAACAAGAAAAAACCTGCAAAAAACACAAACACGCTACTAAACAACCAATGGATCATTGAAGACATCAAAGAGGAAATTAAAAAATACCTAGCAGCAAATGACAACAAAGATACGACACTCCAAAACCTATGGGATGCAGCAAAAGCAATTCTAAGAGGAAAGTTCAGAGCAATACAAGCCTACCTCAGGAAACAAGAAAAAGCTCAAATAAACAAGCTAACATTACATCTAAAGCAGCTCGAGAGAGAAGGAGAGACAAGACCTAAAGTTAGTAGAAGGAAAGAAATCATAAAGAGCAGAGCAGAAATCAATGAAATAGAAACAAAGAAACCATAGAAAAGATCAATGAAAGAAAAAGCTGGTTCTTTGAAAAGATCAACAAAATTGATAAACACCTAGCCAGACTTATAAAGCAATAAAGAGAGAGGACTCAAATCAATAAAATTACAAATGAAAAAGGAGAAGTAACAACAGACATCACAGAAATACAAAGGATCATAAGAGACTACTACATGCAACTATATGCCAATAAAACAGAAAACCTAGAAGAAATGGCCAAATTCTTAGAAAAGTACAATCTTCCAAGACTAAACCAAGATGAAATAGAAAAGATGAATGAACCAATCACAAGAACTGAAATTGAAACTGTGATTAAAAAACTGCCAACAAACAAAAGTCCAGAAGCAGATGGTTTCACAGGTGAATTCTATCAAACATTTAGAGAAAAGCTAACACCTTTCCTTCTGAAACTATTTCAAAAAATTGCAGAAGAAGGGATACTCCCAAACTCATTCTATGAGGCCACCACCGAACTCTGATACCAAAACCAAAGACTCCACAAAAAAAAGAAAATTACGGGTCAGTTTCACTGATGAACATCAATGCAAAAATCCTCAACAAAATACTAGCAAACCACATCCAACAATACATTAAAAGGACTGTACATCATGATCAAGTGGGATTCTTCCCAGGGATGCAAGGGGTCTTCAATATCTGCCCATTAATCAGTGTGATACACCACATTAACAAACTGAAGAATAAAAACCATATGATCCTCTCAATAGACACGGAAAAAGCCTTTGACAAAATCCAACACCCATTCCTGATAAAAACCCTTCATAAAGTGGGCATAGCAGGAAGCTACTTCAACATGATAAAGGCCATATATGACAAACCCACATCGTTCTCAATGGTGAAAAGCTGAAAGAATTCCCACTGAGATCAGGAACAAGACAAGGATGTCTGCTCTCACCACTACTCTTCAACATAGTTTTGGAAGTCCTAGCCACAGCAATCAGAGAATTAAAATAAAAGAAAGGAATCGAAAATTGAAAGGAAGAAGTAAAACTATCATAATTTAGATGACATGATACTATACTTAAAGAATCCTAAAGACTCTACCAGAAAACTGTTAGAGCTCATCCACGAATTTGAAAAGTCACTGGATACAAAATTAATACACAGAAATTGACAGCATTTCTATATACTAACAATGAAAGAGCAGGAAAAGAAATTAGGGAAGCAATCCCATTTACCATCACATCCAAAAAAATAAAATACTTAGAGGTAAACCTACCTAAAGAGACAAAAGACCTGTACTCTGAAAACTATAAGACACTGATGAAAGAAATCAAAGATGACACAAATAGATGGAAAGATATACCATGCTCACGTATTGGAAGAGTTAATATTATCAAAATGACTATAATATCCAAGGCAATCTACAGATTCAATGCAATCCCTAGCAAATTAACAAGGACATTTTTCACAGAACTCGAACAAAATATTTTAAAGTTTGTTTGGAAGCACAAAAGACCCAGAATAGCCAAAGACATCCTGAAAAAGAAAAATGGAGCTGGAGGAATCAGGCTCCCTGACTTCAAACTATACCACAAAGCAACAATCATCAAAACAGCTTGGAACTGGCACAAAGACAGAAATAGAGATCAGTGGAACAGGACAGAAAGCCCAGAATTAAACCCACGCACCTACAGCCAACTCATCTATGACAAAGGAGGCAAGAATATACAATGGAGAAAGGACAGCCCCTTCAATTAAGTAGTGCTGGGAAAACTGTATGGACACATGGAAAAGAATGAAATTAGAATACTTCCTAACACCATACACAAAAATAAACTCGAAATGGATTAAAGACCTAGACATAAGACCAGACACTATAAAGCTCCTAGAGGAAAACATAGGCCAAACACTCTCTGACATAAACGACAGCAACATCTTCTCCGATCCACCTCTTAGAGTAATGACAATAAAAACAAAAATAAACAAATGGGACCTAATCAAACTTAAAAGTTTATGCACAGCTAAGGAAACCCTAAACAAAACAAAAAGACAACCCACAGAATGGGAGAAAATTTTTGCAAATGATTCAACTGACAAGGGATTAATCTCCAAAACGTATAAATACCTCCTACCACTCAATACCAAAAAAACAAACAACCCCATCAAAAAATGGGCAGAAGATCTAAACAGACAGTTCTCCAAAGAAGACATGCAGACAGCCAAAAAACACATGAAAAGATGTTCAACATCACTCATTATTAGAGAAATGCAAATCAAGACCACTATGAGGCACCATCTTACACCAGCCAGAATGGCCATCATCCAAAAGTCTACAAACAAGAAGTGCTAGAGAGGGTGTGGAGAAAAAGGAACCCTAGTACATTGTTGGTGGGATTGTAAATTGGTGCAACCACTGTGGAAAACAGTATAGAGACTCCTCAGAAAACTAAACATAGAACTACCATTTGATCCAGCAATCCCACTCCTGGGCATCTATCCAGAGAAAACCACGGGACTCGCAAAGACACATGTACTCCAGTGTTCATTGCAGCACTATTTACAAGAGCCAAAACATGGAAGCAACCTAAATGTCCACTGACATAGAGTGGATCAAGAAGAGGTAGTACATACACACAATGGAATATTACTCAGCCATTAAAAGGAACGAAATATCAGCATTTTTAGCAATATGGATGGACCTAGAAATTATCATGCTAACTGAAGTCAGCCATACAATGAGACACCAACATCAAATGTTTCCACTGACATGTGGAATCTGAAAAAAAGACAGACTGAACTTCTTTGCAGAACAGATGCTGACGCACAGACATTGAAAAACTTATGGTCTCCAGAGGAGACAGTTTGGGGGGTGGGGGGATGTGCTTAGGCTGTGGGATGGAAATCCTGTGAAATCAGATTGTTATGATCATTATACAACTACAGATGTGATAAATTCATTTGAGTAATAAAAAAATAAAATAAAATAAAATAGGTATAGTGGAAATTTAACTCAATGAACTAAAGGCCATTTATAAGCCCACAGCTGACATCACAATCAACAATGAGATGTTAAAAGCTTTTCCTCTAAGATCGGGAACAATACAAGGATGTCCACCATTTCCACTTTTAGCAACATAGTATGGGTGGTATTAGCTAGAATTTTATGCAAGGAAAATGAAATGAAAGCCATACATAATAGAAAGGAAGAAAAAAAACTGTCACTATTTGGAGAAAACATCACATTATAAATAAAATACCCTTACAACTCCATCAAATAACTGTTAGAACTAATAAGTAAATTCAGTAAGGTTACACGATAGCAAAAGCAATACACAAAAATCTGCTGTGTTTCTTTATACTAATAATGAACTATCAGAAAGAGAAATTAGAAAACAATTTTTTGCTGTATACCTAAAACTAACACAACAGTGCAAATTACTTCAATTGAAAAAGTGATTAAAATATACTTTATTCTAAAACATGTACTCGAAGCATGGAAATTAAAATATTTTATAATATTGTAAAGAAAAAAAATACATAGTTTCCTCAGTCTTAAAAAACAAACAAAAAAAACCAGACAAATCACATTTAGGGAGATAATTCAGTCCTGCTACAGTTGCTAAAAGTCTTAACCAATTAAGTATTGACACCAAAAGGGAACAATCACATAGACTCAAGTTATATGTAGAATACATGCTTCTATCTAAAAATAACAAACAAACAAACAGCAACAGATCATGGCCAAGAAGAGCAGACTTGAGGTTCCCAATGGGGACAGGGGAGGGAATAAATAGCATGGATGCGCATTTGGGGGGTTTTTTTGGATACAAACTGTTATATTTGGAATGGATGACAATGGGATCCCACTGTACAGCACAGGGAAGTGTGTGTAATTGGGTCACTTTGTTGTACAACAGAACTTAACCACACACTGTAAATCAACTCTACTTTAATAATAAAATAAATACAAAAAAAAAAAAGAAAGTGCAGTAATGTGAGAAATCTGTTTCTATGGAGAGAGAAGGATGTCCCCTCCACTCCCTCATCATAGGAGAAAATGTGCAGGAAGAAGCAGGTAGAACGGGGAGAGAGACCAATGGAAAATCATCCCCCTCCCCATTACATTTCTTGTTCTCAGATCTACTGCTCAGTCTGGTTTCTCATTTCCTGTCTTCCAAGCCTGGGAGATCTCTGAATACTGAAGCACTAGCACTGCTACTACTCACCCCTCTTTAGGAAGCTCAATGAATCTCCATGCTTTGTAAATCAAAAGAACCTTGATGGTAACAAAAGCTATTGAGTTCAAAGATCCTAATCTGTTTCTAAGTTTTTGTACTTTCTCAAGCTTCAAAAAAAAATAAACAACAACAAAAAAAAAGCAAACTTGATGAAACAAATGCTAAATGCTAAGTGTCTAAGACTTAATTCATGCTGTATATCATACTTCACTATACCAAATTAAAAACATTGTCAAGACATCTCTGAACACATTTTTCTTATAGAATTGTGAAGGCATTTAACTGCACATGTGTTAAACACATTTTGTAATTATTCATATGAATCATAAATTTGTATCTCTATTAATACTAAATACCTAACACATATGAGGCCCCAAATTTATAAATTTGTGATTTTTTACTAAAAGAGAATAATATTTAACTCAAGGAAAGAATTTTGCTTTGGTCTTACTAAAAGAAAATCTCTGGTTTATGGAGTAAATTATATTTTATCCTGTCAAGCTATAACAAAATAACTCCTGCTGTTAACAAAACTTCATTATAATTTTTTTAAATAACTGGAAGATCAAAAAAGTAATGGGATGGGAGTTACCATCGTGGCTCAGCGGTTAATGAACCCAACTAGTATCCATGAGGATGTGGGTTCAATCCCTGACCTCACTCAGTGGTTAAGGAACAGGCGTTGCTATGAGCTGTGGTATACGTCCCAGATACAGCTTATATCCAGCAGCTGGGACCCAGTGCTACTGTGGCTGTGGGGTAGGCTGGCAGCTACAGCTCCAAATCGATTCCTAGCCTGGGAATTCCATATGCCATGGGTGTGGCCCTAAAAAGACCAAAAACAAACAAACAAAAAAAAACCCAATGGGATTGATAAAAATAATCAATACTAGTTAATCTGAATGATAAATTAAAAGCTTAAAGCTTTAGCATATATATATGTGTGTGTGTGTGTGTGTGTGTGTATGTAGTTTTCTCTAATGGGGTAGCAAGCTAAGCATTAAAACCTCCAAGGGATATTGAGGCATAGAAAGATTAAATGATGTTCTAAGGTCATAATAAGAGGCAATGCACAGACTAGAACCGATAGAATTTGTTCTGGAAAGAGAGAATTGCAATTTCCTTGGTCCTTCCCCTGCTGCCATAGCAAAGCACTGAAATAGTGGGTGTTTTACAAGTTTATTAAAGAAAAAGTACATTTTCAGAGAGAGAGAGGGAGAAAGCACACAATATGGGTTAAAAAAAAAAAAAAAAAAAGAGGACCCACCTCACTTTACAATTGTTTTTATATCCCCACAGACCTGAATGGGGACCAGATTTCTCCAGCCCCAGCCACCCCCTGCTCAGCTTAGCCATGTTTAAGGGCTGAGTATTGTTTGAGCTCTATATTGGGCATATTTGATCTTGAGATTGATTTCAGGTAGGATGCCTTCTTTGCATGAGGAACATGTTATACAGAGGTGAGGTGAGAAATGGGCAACATTCCTTCCCTAGTAGAGAGTGAGCAGCCCAGGTTGCTAAAGGTGGGGAAAGCAGCATTAAAATGAGACATGGGGAGTTCCCGTCGTGGCCCAGTGGTTAACGAATCCGACTAGGAACCATGAGGTTGTGGGTTCGGTCCCTGCCCTTGCTCAGTGGGTTGACGATCCAGTGTTGCCGTGAGCTGTGGTGTAGGTTGCAGACGCAGCTCGGATCCCGTGTTACTGTGGCTCTGGCATAGGCCGGTGGCTACAGCTCCGATTCAACCCCTAGCCTGGGAACCTCCGTATGCCGTGGGAGCGGCCCAAGAAATAGCAAAAAAAAAAAAAAAAAAAACCCAAAAAGAGGCTTTGGGTTTAATCTCCTTGAAGGAGACTTGAAGCCTATGACAGAACCAATGATCTTAGTACACATCCAAGACTTCATTTTCAATCACAGGTTTCACAAAACTCAAAGACAGTTTCATTCTATTCTCATGATAAGGGGAAAACTGAAAAGTGGAAACACTTTCCTGAAAATCTGATTTGTGTGTGTGTGTGTGTGTGTACACATGTTTCATGGGCAGTCAAATACTAGCCTTTTGTAAAGACAGATCAGGCATTTGATGGAGTTTCAAAAGAGAAAGCAATTTGCAAACTGTATATATTTTGATTAAAAAGCTGCTGAAATACTTTGTTTCTAAAGTCCTTTTCTGGAAACCAAACTTTCTTTGAGCCCCAAAATCAGTTTCTGTATCAGAGAACATACAAGAAACACATAATAAGGCAAGATTATGTATTGAGAACTATAGGAAATGACTAAGTCAATCTACTAAAAGGATATAATTTCTTTGGATGAGACATCAGGAGAAGTAAGTGTGAATTGGGTCTCGACAGTACTTAAAAAAACTTAAGGAATATAGTTGGTACTAATACTTTTTTTAAACAACAAGAAAACAAAGATTTTAAGAATAGCCAGGTGAAAAAAAAATTGTTTGAAAAAAATTAAAAACTGAAATGTAAAATAAAAAGCAATAAAATTCATCTCAATAGATTCCTAATTACCATATAAAATCATAGGAATAATTTCACAGAACACTTTATTTTGTTTTTTTCTATCTTCAAAGATTAAGCAGTATGTATCTACATCGTATTGAGATAATCAAGTGCTTTTTAAAATCCTTCATTAGTCAGTGAGATGTAGTACTCATTTCAATTTTATTTATAAACTTAAATTCTATGCTATCCAGGATGCCTTAATATTTGTGAATTGTGTTATCTCAATTATAAAAATGAATAAGACTTTCTCAATATTTCAAATATTTTTCAATATTTTCCAAGGAAAAAAGGGACAATAGAGTAGATTGGTTAAAATCTGCCATCATCACCATCACTCACAAATGCATGTGTTATGGCCCTATTTGGCACATGATGTTTTTGCCAGGTGCTTCTTCAAATACCTTATTAAGTGAACAAATCAGCAGCTAGATGACAGCAGTCTTCCCCAAAACAACGAAACTTAAAAAACAATACTGAAATTTATGGTTATGGAAGAAAATGCCTGCCTTAAAAATTTAGGAAATTATAGGAAGTCAATGTAGATATTCAAGATTAAGTTCAATATAAAAGCATGCACTATATTTTGAGAGGGATACTTATCGGAGAGTTCTTATTCTTTTAAAATGCTTTTGTATTTACTGAAACAAATTAGAGCAGAAAGGTAACTTCTTTTTTTCAAATTATTCATTCACTGAACTCTTATTTATACAGGGCTTTGAATTTGACAAGAGTCCTATGCAAATCTTTCAAGTAGCACATCCTTTTGTAAAGCTCTAGGATTTACTTCCAATTTTTGCTCAACTAAGTCCCTTTCCTAGCTATCTCAGTTTTCTATTTCAGTATGTCAAATAGCAAATCTCAAAATAGGAAGGAAATAGCATGGATTTTTCATGGCACTAAATACCAGCCCCGATTCTATTTCCCCTAATCATAAAGGGAAAAAGAAAAAAAGTATCTAAGTGGACAGTATTTTTCCCCCTTCTTACAATAAAATTTTTGTCTACTTAGCCATAAATCAGTCCCAGACTTAATCAGACCTTTAAAAAAAGGTAAATCTCCTTATTTTTTTTACCCAGGTTCCATTATTATTCATGTTTCATAGCTTCGTTTTTATTTCCTGAGAAATGCACAAAACTAAAGACTATACAAAAGAAAAACAAGCCCTATTAACTCTGTTTATTACTGATAATTTTTTTACTTCGCTAATACCAGTTGTTCAAAATTATGACATAAATCTTCTAAACAAGAGTCAAACTGATGTAGTCTGTTAGCAAGTTATTCAAAGGCAATGATCTTCTGCATCAAGGAGACTACTTTTTTCTTTGTGATTTACCAATTGTTTGCTGACTATAAAAGTTTGGAAGCTGACATTCCTGTATTTATAGTATCCAGGATCACCAGCATGCGCATAAGGCATATAGAGTGGCTCTCATTCCACCCTTATTTATCTAAAGATTTTTTTTTAATGTCTTTTTTTGTTCTAAGTATAGTGAGCATAGCAACATACTGTTATTCCTAACCAGCAAAATTTGTTTCTCCTCTTTCTTTCTTACCAGGAGCTCAGCGTATTTTCCAGCTAGAATTTTGTACAGAGAGATAGAACTAGAAGAAGAATGATATTCTTTCTGGTTAAAAAAAGAGGTGTGAGAACTTCCTTACTGTCTGGTTTGAATGTTAACTCAGTGAAGAGAAACATAATGGTTGGAGTTGCTGCACCATCTTGTGACCATTTGGGATGTGAAAACATCTAAAATTTGAAATATGAGTGATAAAGCACATACAAAACACAATCTAATACATGCTCATAAACTAATGAGTTTTCTAATAAAATATGAGGGCAATTAAGGCAAATCCCAAATTTTGCCCTTTTTTTCCCCTATAACTGGTTATATATGAACTCTGTGGAAATTATTATTTCCACAAATCCAGGTAAGAAAATTGTTTGAACCAAATTACAACAGTGCTAAGACTCTATTCCTGTTTGTAATGGATAGATATAAATGTAAAATCATGCTTCTTACAACCTAAATATTAATTTCTCCACTTTATAAAATTTTTGGATGTGATATTCTTGCTGTGCTATAGTTATAAATATGCTTTTATGACTTATAAATGTCTACAAAAGACTTAATTATAATAACTATATAGCATTTTATAATAAATGAATTAAGGGTTGCCTACAACTGTGACATTAATTTCATTAATTTTATATCATTAATTTCATATCATTTTCTGAAGTATTTACTTGCTTTCTATGTATTTCTGATTACATTCTAATAAATAATTAAATGACTTCAGATATAGAAAACTTATTCTCTGCTACCATGACCCCTGCCTTCTGAAAGCTAAAAATCTAAAATAAATCTAAAAAACTTGAAACATTTTAAGATATAATTTAAATTAATTAACAAAAATGAAGATTTACACCAGCCAAAATATTTAAAATGCAATTTGATTACATAATTATTTATACTTATATTAAACAGTCATTTCCAAATGTTCTTCACTAATTTTTTTCTTTTTGATCATTCCTGTGGCATGTGGAAGTTCCCAGGCCGGGGATCAAACATGCACCACAGCAGCAACCTGAGCTGTACAGTGACAACCCCCCAGGTGGTCCTTAACCCACTAAGCCACTGAAGAACTCCCAAAGGTTCTTTATTATTGATAAGTACTGAAAAGAAGCTCACCACCAAGTTTATTGTTATTATTGCTTTAGGAATATGTTCCTTTCCTTTTCCTCTTTTTCAAATTACAGGAAAATTACCATTGTGACTAGAGCTAACCTGTTCAAATATACCAAGCTATATCACATAGGTCTTAAAAGACAACTCGTTTCACTGTGTTGAGAGATCAGTCTGATCTCTGATCTCACTAAGATACTTGGACAGATGATTATAGCTGTTCACTCATTGCATGAGTCGCACCACTGCCAAGACTTCCTCCCTCCAGTCATGGATTAGTGACCTTTGGGCAGCTGCCTATGCAAGAACGAAAAGATGCATGTGTCTCTGTCTGAAATCCTCTGTAGTAATTCTAATTGACTCCAGTGATATCTACTGGTGACAGGAGAAAAAGCTGACAGCTGCGGGCCCTGTTGTTGCGGCCAAAAAGCCACTCTTGTGGAGATCTTAGATGAGTATATTATGTATTTTGACTAGCTCAGCTGGTGAAGTTACTTTAGCTCACTTGGCATGAGCACTGGCCTGAGAATAGTAAATCAGCTCTTAAAAGTATCTTCTTGTCATCTGAATTGTAAATGTTCAATGAGCTAATACTAATCCTCTTTTATACATAGAACTGACCCTTTAGTGTTGGAGTGTCATCAAACTTTTTTCTCATTTCGCTAACTTTCCTTTTCCTTTGCTTAACCCCACTTGCCCTTCTACACACAGCAAGTGGAAATCTTAGACTAGCTCGAGATTAGATATCATAAAGGAGGGCCACAGGTGAACAGCCCATCACATAAGTGCCAGGCTTCCATCGTAAAATGCAGACAAGAGCTAAACTTTAAATTTGTTTGTAGAGCAGAGTAGGGAAAAAAATATCTACTGCCAGAAAATTTAGAGCAAATAAAACATACTGTTAGGTAGCCCACCAAGTGCTGTTTTTAAATAATATACACTGTCAAACTTTGCCCCAAACAATCTGAAGCTATTCATGAGACTAGCTTAAGGAAATAATAGATCATCATTTTTAATATACTATAACGCTTCACTAGTAATAAGCTGTCCTACTAAACTGTAATGAGTTAGTCCTGCTTTAAGTCTGACTGAATCTATGTATATGCATTTCCTTTATCTAACAATACATAAAATACTCCTCTAATCACAGTCACAAACACTTGACAAGAAAATCTAAGGACTCTGAAGTTCTACTTTTAACATAGGCAAATTATTCCTAGAGGCACAAAACTTGAATTTTTTCATCAAAGAAAGTATGTAACGGAGAAGCTAATTGATTTTTTTATTCCTTGAAATATTTGACAGAATGGGCTGTGTTTTATTGCCTTTTACATACCCATTGCCTTGAACATAGGACAGCAGAAATAATAGACGCTAAATAATTCATTGCCAAATTTAAAAAATGAATAAATGACATTTATAAGCAGCAGCACATTCTTACCATTTCTGAACTTAACTGGAAAGTAAAATTGGCAAAATCAAATTGGGATGATGGTGCCTTAAAAGCTACAAAAAAATAAAATAATTTATCTATCCTCCTAGGATGCCCATATAAGTGAATTTAATTGCTTGCTTTATCTAATTAGAAAACCTCTACATATGCCAAAGATTAAGTTTCTCTCATTCATCACATTTTAATATTATCAAAGTATTATAAATTATATCATTTAAGCATTTTACTAACATAGTTCTGTTTAGGATAAGTAATATTTCCTCATTAAAACCTTCTTAGTAATTTTCTCCCCAAACTGGGAATCCCATTTTTCAGATGTAGATCTCGTTATCTGGCTTAACTTAAAATTAATGCTGTAATATTTTCTCTCTATATGAAAAGCAGAGCAAGTCACTTTCTACAATGACACAGGTTTACAAAAGGATAAATCAAACCCCTTGAAGCATATAATTATATATGCTTATCACGAATTACCCATAGGAGCAAGATGGTCTTTAAATGGGGTTTTAATTTTATGTTCCAAAAACCAGTACCACAAAAGTTTCTGGTATTGCTCCTTTTTAAATATGTCCATTTAAAATGTTTTAAATATTGCTCATTTTAAAGCACTCATTTAATTTGCCAAGCCCAAATGCCCTCAGGAAGACCTTCTGCTTCAGATAATGATGATCACAAACAGTTGATTAGGATAAAAATAAGAAACAGTGGCTATAAGACAGCGAGGGCTGCTTGGTCTGTTCTTGGAAACACAAATTTCCTCACACACCAAGATACCACCTATAGGTCTAAGGCCATTCACAATGAAAAGCTAAACAACAAGAACTGTTTATGCATCACAATGAAACATGTTTAAAAACTATTTGGTTGGGGCTCCAAATCTGCTGAATTGTTTAATTATTCAAATTTAACTCTCCAGAATGATTTATTATATTGGCTTGTAATGACATAAAAATAGAAATTAAAATGCAGAAGAACATCCAGGCAATAAAGCGAATAAAGCTCAAAGGAATAATATGTATAGACAACTTATGTGCTTTTTAGAATCCTGGCTACAGGTATTTCTCATCTATCCTACTATTTGCTTAGTTTTATAATTAGTAAGAGAAGTTCACAATTGAAAGGTTCATAAGAATTACATTAACTCAACGGTTCCTGCCAATGTATTACTCATTTTCTAATATTCTCATTATCTGTAGTTAATCCAATCATATGCATTATTTTTCTTAAAGACAGCACAAAGTGTTGCTGTTAGTACTTTCCATTTTCTCATCAGAGACCCAGCTTCAGTCTAGGCTTACTTGGTTTCTTTATTTAATCGGTAAATTCTTGGAATCTGTACCCACCTACAGATGCAAAAAATATCTTTAACTGAACATCTGTATATACTTTAATTGATCATCTCTATATATCCTTTCATTAAACATTTGTACAATATTTTGTTAATAAATGCATCACTTTAATAAAATAATAAAGTTACGTGTATTTTATGTTTGAGATTTGATAAAGAAAATCAGGGCTAATGTTGAGGTATTTCATCACTCTTTCATTCACTCATTTAGGAAACCTAAGTAAAACGTCATCTTAAAAATTATGTTGTCAAATTTGCACAGCCTAAGAAACTCATCCTTCCACAAATTCAGAGTAATATAAAGAATTCTGGAATGTAAATTGTTGGCAATTATAAATTTTCAATATGGATCACCAAGGAAGTGTGTCACACCAGTCTTTTGGAAAAATTATTTGCAAAGTGTCATTATTTACCTTTTTTCTATTGGAAGTGGAAAATACGGGTTTCATGGTAAACCGAGAACATCCTAAGTTTCTCACTTTAAAATTTTTAACATGAATTTACTGATAGAAAGGCTTGAAAAAGTCCTTTAATAAAAACATATTTGGTCATAAAATAACTCTGGTACATCTACAGAAGTGCTGCTTTATAGATATGGAAGACGCAGAACCACAAGATTAAGAAAAACAGTAGAAACAAAGGCTCTTATAGAATTAACTCATGTCTAAAGAAATTTTATATCACGAAAAATATAAGCTTATTTGATCAAGATCCCACCTTCATAGGTACATGATCATTTCAGCTCAAATGGATAAATTCAGAGTAATAATATCAATGACTATATTGAATATATTTTAATGACATAATGAAGCACGACTTTCCAAATTATGAAGAAATAAAGACTAAAAATTTTTAAAAAGACACCTTTGAATACATTATATACCATATGTCATAAATCCAGTTTTAAAAAAGGCTCTGCAAATTGGCAACTGCAATCAAAGTACTGTTTATGGTAGTCCTTATGTTTATACTACATATGGTTTCATCTGTTAAATTACAGGAGAAAATATCATAGATTGAGATTATACTTATCTTTGAATATGAAAAACAATTAACTAACTGGAAAGACAGGAAATCTGTCAGGGAAGAATCCCAGCCTGAGAAGATATGAAAAGTAGTAGGATGACTCTAAGAAGCAAGCCAATAAGCTTCCTACAACTGCATAGTGCTAAAACGCAAGGGATCCAGCAAAATAGTTTATCACCCACAACACACAAGCAGCAGGAATATCAGTGTGGTAATACAGATTTTTCCCAGTCAGAGTCCCAAGGAAACAAGATGGGCCCTCCTGGAGACCCTCCACAAGTTGGGTTGCATCACAGCAGAGGAGCCCAAGTTCAGGACTCAGAACTTGTTGCAATTGACAGATAAGCCAGTCTTCTCCCCTGGAGATCGAGGCATTGCCTAGTACTCACATGTTGTTTTCTTGACCTACTTAAGTGCCGATGACTAGCGACTGAAACTGCTCGTTATCTAGAGATATTTAAAACTCACTGTTTGATATATTCTGCTAGGACGTACAAGGACACTCAGGAATCATGGCAGAATGCTCTCTCAACAAAGGCAAAAGATGTCCAAATCAAATTAACACAAAGAAATTCCACTCTACAACACATCTGCAACAATTAAAGAAAAAAAGAAACTGGTTTGTGCGATAGTTGGTAATCATGTGAGATTGTTAGCAGGCTCTTAATTTATTTTTCAATTTTGGGTTTTTAAGGGAATGATCCACCTGTTTGGATATAAAAATTCATAGATTAAATATAAACTTTATCATAATCCATTATTGAATATTTACCTAATTTGATGTGTCAATATAAGAACTCAGTAAAGGTAAGTTTGGCTGAAAGGTGTGTTATGGCTCAATTACTCCCCAGATGTTAGGGCAGATCAAGCTACCATGAATTGAAATTTTATTATCTATTGTCGAAATATTATAAATGTCATACCATGTAAAGGTCTGATGTGTGTAGTAGTAATAGCAAGAATATTAAACAGCTGTTGCAAACATTTACGCATTAAAAAAGACAAACAACATGTAAGAGTTTTTATTGTGTTGTATCATGCATGACCCTTAAATATTCATAGTCTGGTGAGGGACTAATACATCTGCATGTTATTTGTGATAAAGTGCAACTACCTTATATGCATATACACAGAGTTCTAAGAGACCACAGAGGAGACGACTTGAACAGCAACCTGTGGTTGTTATTGGGATAGCCTTGAAATCTTCCTTGGATATGGTGCTATATCAGCACCTTATAGAAGGAAGCATTCACTGAGTAGACAAGGAAAGAAGGACATTTCAAAGAAAAAGAATCTGAGATACAACAATGTTAAATTAGTTGAAATGTAGCATGGAAAAGTGGGAAAGCTGGAAACTTGGCTGGAAGCACTAAGCCAGGTCCCTGTCATAAAAGGCCTAGGAGGTCCTTATGTTCTGGCTTAAAGACTTAATCTACAAAGTCACAGGAACCACAGAAAATATACTAAATTGAGAAATGATATCCCATAATATGTTTTTTGAAATAACATGTTTATTCAGTGGGTAAAGAGATTTAAGGAACACCTTAAATTAATCAATTTAGAAAAGAAATAGTGGAAATCACTTAAATGATAAAGGATATGATGGTTAGCACTTAGGAGGTAGCAATCAAATGAACAAACAGCAGTGGTCAGGGTTCCCTGGTGGCTCAGTCGGTTAAGGACACAGCACTGTCATTGCTGTGGCTCAGGTCGTTATGGCACAGGTACAGCCAAAAAAACAAATACTGGACACTTGAATATACAGCATTATGAAATTCTTCATGGTCAATTAATTGTGTTTTTGAAGAATAAACAAGAGTTCAGGAAGATTACCAACTTAACATAATGGTGATCAAAAGCCTATCAACAAGATGGACTATTTAGGGAAAGGATCAGGATGGAGACACTGGTAGATTAAATTACTGCTCCTGGCTGTTCACTTTTTCTTTCTGTAAGAGGGTCATGCATTTCTTCTCACAGTTATATCACTTTCCCTGGGTTAGGAATAGAAGACCAATTTTACTGACTTTGAACATAGTCAAATGACAAGTTTTGGTCAAAGAAATGTAGACAGACATGATTTTATCATGGTCTCATACATGCAAGTTTTAAATGTTGTGAAGTATGGCCTGCGGTCTTGCATTCCTACCTTCTGCAATGAGAACACCCAGATAGTAGTCCCAGAATTAGAGGACATACAGACTTCAGTCAAGCTTAGCAGACACACAAGTGATGGATACCCTTCATGTAATGTAAACAGAAATGTTAATTATTATAATCAAAAGTGAAAACAGGGTAGTTTGTTATCAAAACAAAAATCTAACTAATAACCAAATGTGTTTGGCTCAGTTTAACATATCAGGTTTGAGTTATTTACTGAAAAATCTAAAGAAAGTATCTAACAGGAAGTCATTTGGATACAGAAGGTACAGAAATATTAAGAGGCAAAAGATGAAAATAGAAAAGAACAAGTGTACCTCTCAAACTGTTTCGTCAATAGTAAAGAGGATTATTAAATAATTGCTTTTTCTTGGCAATAAGGAAGAAAGTCATCTACAACACCCCTCTAAAGAGGAGTATGTCATACAACAGGCCTACACATCAGTTCCCAAAGTAAAAAAACTTTTGGCTTTGGGAACAAAAATCCATGTAATTCAGATGGTAAGTAGACCTCTATTCTTGGAAATCCCACTTCACATCATTAAACATACACTTTCCTTAGAAAGATTAGCATCTTGGGAATTTTCTTTCAACTTTGAAGAGTAATCTATCAGTGCTATAAGAAAAGTAGTTGACTCACTTTTATTAATGGAATAAAGTGTTAAGCTGTTTAGTTCTAAGACATTCTGACTTTCATTTGATCTCAATTACTGCAGTCTTCAGCATGAGGTAGATGGCAGCAGCCCTCTAAATCTCTGTGCGATTTCACAGCATTAATATGCTCCAATATCTTATGATTAAGCAAGTTAAGCTCTTATTTTAACAGTAATGTGGATTAATTTTATCTTTTACCAACCTCTGACCTTCCAGAATTAATTGAGCTGTAAGAGAATGAACCATTTATGGAAAGATAACCTTCCCAAAGTATAGTTATCCCAGTTCCTGGGTTATTCATGCAAATCATATTCGTCTATTGTAAATATCCAAACAGAAAATTTCTAGAGGGCACATGGCATTTCTTGTTTTTATATATCTGAACATATGTTATTTACACCCAAACACTTAAGGAATCAAAAAACGAAAGTAAAAAGGTTTCAAGAGTTTGTCATTCATTAGCACATTCAGGAACAAACAATGTCTTCTTTATTTCTGTATCTCCGATGTCTAGCCAGTACATGGCACATGGTAATAAGCATTAAAAAAAAAAAGATTGAAGAATATCCTTCTCAGCCAAGGTAGTTCAACAGTATATGTAAGGATGTATATATGTAATACATAAGAGGTGCCTGAAGATACAGCAAAGATTAGATTTAGCCGATACTATTAATGAGTTGATTAATAAAATTAAGTTTGAGATATAGACATATAATTTGAGATGCAGACAATTTTTGAGTTGGCACTAGATACCCAACCAGGGATTTCTGCAAGGGTGTGTTCAAGCTCTACCAGCTAAACAATGCTATGCAGAAAACAAGTTATCCTACAGAGATGAGGTGGGAGACTACTTACACAGCATGAGCTGGAAGTCAGCTTCCAGAAATCCAAACCAGCAAATAAATCTCCAAGAAAAGATTTCAACTGTTCAGCATGAATCTGATTTTGATATTCAGTCTGTATTTAAGTATACAGGTAAAACATAATTAGGTGGGAATATCTCAAAATTAAGAATGATGGGTAGGATCAAACAAGAGAACAGGACCCTTGCATTGTAGTGGTCTTTCTATATAAACTATCAAATATGTCTGTCCCCCAGAATAAAGTGTGTTTTAGTTAATTCTAGTCATAATAGAAGAGGAACACATTTTCTAGAGATTTCAATAGTCTTCCAGTTGAACTGGGGTCTTCCAGTCTTCCAATTGTGATTGCCTACAATTCTCTTTAAGTATATAAATATTGTGTGGATAGATTTTTATGTGGTTACTAAATATGACAATTTTTTAAAAATAAATTTTAACTTTTAAGTCTAATTAAAACACTAATCTTTAGACTTAATTTGTTAGAACCATTTTATGGAAATGGATATTAAAACAAACAAATATGTACAACCTGGCATAAATGTAAATGTAACCCCATTTTACCACCATAGGCTCCATATTTTGTCTGCACTTTGAAGATGATAAGTAACACAATGTGCAGAGATTATAAAAAAGAATGTAGTAAAGAAGAAAAAAACCTGGTTTAGATAAAGCATAGATTCCAGAATTCTGCAGATTTTGGTATGTCTTGGAATGCCAAAAACTAACTATGACTCTAGATCAAAGAGGAAGAAAGCTAAATTAATTGATGTACTGTTAATTATGTTATATATGATATTCTACTTAATGATCACAGCAATTCTTTTAAAAAGGAACTATTATTTTCAATATTAAGATAACCTGAGATTCAGAATGCTCATGGAAATTGTGCAGAATTATGTAGCCAGGAAGGGTTTTCCTATACACTTAACCCTATCTTATTATTTTATTCATGCAGCAAGCATTTATTAATAATCTGAAGTAGGCCAAAAACTGTTCTAGGTAAATACAGCTCCATCGCTTCTCAGCCTTTTGGCTAAGATCAAGTGTAGGTAAATACAGCTCCAGTAAACTTTGAAATTCCTATTTTATTTTCTTAGGTAAATCATTTAACCTTTCTATTGTCACTTTTTTCCATCCATAAAATGCAGATAATTCTACCTCCCATACAAAGTTAAAATAATACACGTGCAATTGTTTTACAAGTTATAAGGTGCTATTCAAATATTAGTTTAAAGTAAATAATGGGCTTCATGTTTTTGTATTAGCATAGGCAAATACGTGTACCCACAATGGCAAAGATAAAGAATAGAATTTTGTAAAAGCATTAAGCAATTTTATCAGATTGTCTATGTCTATTTGGGCTTCTCTAGCAAAATATCACCAATTGGGAGGCTTATCAACAATAAAAATTGGTTTCTCATAGATCTAGAGGCTGGAAAGTCCAAGATCAAAATGCTCACAGAGTAAGTGTCTGCTTTCATGTTCACGGGTGGCACTTTTGTGCTGTGTCCTCATGTGATTCAGAGAACTAAAATATCTCTGTGAGTTCTTTTTTGTAAGTGGGTGCACTAATCCTAATCATAGAGGCTTCACCCTTGTAACCCAATCACCTTCCAAAGGCCTCACTTCCTGATATCACAGCTCTGAGCAATGGATTTTCAACTTATGAATTTGAAGAGGACATAAACATTCAGCCTATAGTGCCAATGATAATAAACATGCCTCTATAGGAATAGGGCTTAGATAGAGGAAACAAAGAATGAAATTGTTTGGAATATACTTCTTGAATTCAAGACAGGTGAGTTTTCAAAGTTAGTTCTAGAAGTAAACAATTTTTATGGGAATATAACTAGGCTTATAACATTAAATTATGAAAAATTTAATGTTATCTTGATGTGTTGCTAGCTTCTATTTTGCAGTGATTTGTAAAGGTGGAAAATAAATCTTAGCAGTTCAGAAAAAAGTTTGAAGTGAGCAAGGCATTACACAACGGGTTATGACACTACAGTTAAAGCAACCTTGAAAAAGAAAAAAAAAAAAATGACAGAGTGATGGAAAAAGAAGGAAAGAGTAGGGACAAATAGAAGAGAAAATTAGATATTAAAAAAAAACTGGTGGAGATCTTAGCATCACATACACTATTCTGACTTGCTGTACAGGCAATTTCTTCAAATACGAATATTGATATTGTTTGGAAAGTTCACCTAAGTTAATGCATTGGGTATTTGGTAACCTTTTTATTAAAGTTCACTTAATGCCTTAAAATTTTACATACATCATGTTGCAATTTTCTCAGAAAATATTTAAATTTTCACATAAACCAAGTAAAAAATGAATGTGATTATCAAGACTCAACAGACTAAAATCATTTTTATGTTTATAATTTAGAAATCAAGTTAAGGAGTTATTGCACTATTTGAGAAGTATTTTGTATCACAGTGCCAAAATTATAAGGCATTCTTCCACAGTAAGAAAAACCCATAATTGTTTTTACAGATAAGGTAGGTAAAGATGAATCCACACATTAATAATTTAGGCTACCTTGTATGGACTTGGTCTTTGTTTTGCTATTTAAGTATACTTTAATTCTTATAGTATTTGTTTTATACCATAAGCAATTAATTATATATTAATGACTAGTTACAAAAAGCAAAAGCATCAAAAAATGTAGGGAATTAGAAGGAACATTAAAATTATACATTCCAGTGGTATTAAAAATTTTATAGCATCAACACTATTTATTCAGATGATATCTGATGTGAAAACCTGGTTATAGAAAATATAAAATGCTGACTAAAATAATTTAATATACCTTCAGATACATAGGTTTGAAGAAAATTAACAGAGGCTAGGGAACATAATGGAATGCAGTTCTAGAAATGTTATTAAGCAATGAAGTTGCCAGATACCATCACAGAATAGAAAAAAAAGAAAAGAAACAAACAGGTATTAGCTCTCTTTCATACAAAGATCAGGAACTTGTGAAAGGAAGATAGACTAGAGAATATCACACACAAAGCTAATCTTAGGATGAAATAAATGCCTGAGGAAAGGTAAGAAAGAAATAAAACTGCACCAAGGAAAGCAGACCATAAAGAAAAATCTAAACCTGCTTTGCTATTTGGTGATGTTAAGTAAGTAAAGCCCTTCTGAAATATAATTGGCTCTTTAACAATGATTTAGCAATGGGTTTGAGTTTGAATTTACAGTGATAACCCAAGAATTTAAAATTTAAGAGGAACTGGATTTGCAAAGCTCCTAGGAACCTGATAAGATCAAGTACAATTTCTTCTAGAAGAACAGCCATAAAATTCATTCTCAGGAATTACCACAGATAGAATGAGAACAATTATGAACAATCCAAAATTACAAAATGCATAAAGAAAAAGCTTCCATGAGTAAGAAACATCTATAATAACTAATGAGAGAACCAACCATATGAGTACACTCAAATTTAAACTTGTTTTTAAAAAATGTAAAATTATTATATTTCTATATTTAAAGAAGTAAAGTAAGGGAAGTAAAGTATAAATTGAGAACCCTAAACTATCACAAATAGGCAGTCTTGCATTATAGGAAAATGGAAATTTTAGAAACAATGCACAAACACAAATGCAAGTTTTTATTTTATTTTTGTTTGTCTTTTTTTGTCTTTTTAGGGCCACAAACACAAGTTTTAAAGTAATGGTGATGTTGAACATCAAATTAAACAGAGCTAAAACATGAATAAATAAAATCAAAACTGGAAACAAAGCCAGTATACAGAATGAAGCACAGAGAAACAACTATATGAATAACATATACCATAGATGGAAATAAATTGAAAAAAATAGAACATTCAAGGTCTATGTCACAGAGTTTCTAGGAACAGATTTAAAAATTAGTAGAGTCAATTAATGAAAGTCATCATTCTTTAGGTTCAGAAAGTCTAAAGAACCTTAAACAGAATAAATAAAACTAAATTCATGTCTGGTCAATTAAATGTTAAACCATGGCTAAATAGTAAAGATAAAAGGAAAAGCATACAAAAGCCATAGAGAAAAAAGTTTTCTACAGCAGGAAGAATTAAATGATAATTGATTTCTCTAAGATGACAATGGAAATCAAAAGAAAATAAAAATGTATTGAGAGGAAACCACTTTAAATCACAGAAATATAACTGCACTGAGTTGTTTTCCAGAATGAGGGCAATTATAGGGTTTTTTTTAAATATAAACACTAGAGCTAAATTACTAGAAAATAGCAAAATGTAAATTTGGAAGATAGCAATGATAAATTTTTTTGATTTTTTTGCTTTTTGCCTGTAATAGAAAAAATTAACTGACTATAGAGTTTAAGTCAAATGAACATGCTAAAAGAATTGATGACTAACTTTTAACCTAGAAAAGAGATAAAGAAAAATATACATTTTAAACAAGAAGAAACATTTAATGAAGTGAAAAAAAACCTCAATCAGATCTAAAGAAAGCTAGAAAAGAATAAAATAAAGCAAAATGAAATAATACGAGATGAAGAAAAGAGAAACAAACTGGTAAAAAGTAATCTAAACATACTAGTAGTGATACATGGGAATGGAAATGTACTAGATTAATCTGAGTCAAAGGCATGCAGTTTAAAAAAATTTATCTCCAAAAAACAGTCCCACATCAGTATTATAAAAGAGACTGCAATAACTAAGAAAGAAGAAATTCTTATTTCACTATACTTCTGTTTTATAAAATCACAAACTTGACCCAGCAGAACAATCAATTGACATGCTCTGATCTGAATATGCTAATGATTGTTTTACATAAAAATATAAAGCAACAGTGTTAATCCGAGGCCACCATCTTTGATTTATATAGTGGAATCTTAATACATCATCATAAATTTGGAGACCATCTGATAGTGTTCACTGAAGCTAAACACTGTCTTAACTATTTTTGGAGCTCAACTTCAAGTGGTATTCTAACTCCTAAATTTCTTTTTATTTTTTTAAAACTTTTAATGTTTAGTTTTCCCCTTTTCCCATAATCCCTTATTATCCTCCCATGTTAATACATAAACTCTCAGTTCTCTGAATTCATCTTCCAACATGTATGCAGAAGCCCTTTGTGATATACCCAACCTCACCCAGGCTTTTTGGGGTATATTTACAAGTTCTTTTGAATCTGTTCTCCAAAATTTTGTTTAAGAGCTTATAAAATAGAAAACTACATTTGGATAGATGGTCTGTCTGTGCTTTGCATAAAACCCCCTGACACACCATTTACCATGAGAATGATGGAATGCCCCATTAATTTAATTAAAATTTCATAGAATAATGAATCTTGAAGGGATTTTGGGAATTCATTTTTCTGTCTTCTCTCAGGCAGGTGAATGCCTAAACGATCAAGGTTAGGGATTAGCTGTTCTCTTCTCAAACATTTTTAGTGATGAAGCTTCCACAATTGTAATACCCCATGATTGTTCTTTAATCAAGAAAATAACTTCTAATATCCATGTCCTTGTCTAATTTAAACCTATTTTGTTTCCTGTTCCCTGTATACATTAAAATTTGATTGGTGTTCTCCTTACCAAAAAAAAAACAAACAAACAAACAAACAAAAAAAACCTTAGAAAAAGAAACTGATAAATTTTAAAAATTATTTTATAGGTATTAATAAGTTACAACATAATACATTATATATAATACATAGGAGTTTTAATTTCTAAATGATTTAATTACTTTATCATACATTATCATATACAATTAATATTTATATATTAATATGATTAATAATAATGAAATGATTTTAAAGTATAAGTTCACATAATATATAAACTGATATATATATATATATATATATATATATATATATATATATATATATGAAGATACCAGCATGAATTCATGAACTGTGAATGCAAAGATCTGTCTTAAACCAAATCCAGAGAAGGAACAACATTCCTCAGCTTACAAGTATCAGTGGCTGGCTGCTTTTCTCAAAGAAGTGACTACTTCATTCTGTATATGGGAATATGATCAGTCAAAAATACAAGTGTTATGAACTAAGGTTTGTGACCCTCCCTCAAATTCACTGTTGAATCCCCAAACCTTACAGTGGCTATATTTGGAGATGAGAGCTTCAATGGAAGTAATTAAAGTTGAATGAGGTCACAAGTACTCTTATAGAACTGGTACCTTTTTAAGAAGATATACCAAAAAGATAGGTCCACCACACTTCCCACCCTACACACACAGCAACAAGTCATATGCGAGACATCTAGAGAAACCCTTCACAAGCCAGGATGAGAAACCTCACTAGAAATCGAGTTTGTCAGCACCTCAATCATGGACTTCCTGCCTCCATAACTGTAAGATAATAAACTTCTATTGTGTAAGCCACCCAGTCTGTGGTACTTTGTTATGGACCAGGAAGACACTTATTAAGGAGCAATGCTTATAAAAAATAAAAGAAGTAAGCAGTATTAGGCAAGGAAAGACCAAGAAGATGACTGACAAATTCCTGGTGAGCTGAATGGAAGCTCTGAAGCAAAAATTGCTCATTAGAGTTAGAAATGTCCAGATTCCTATACCACTATCATGCTTCATCATTTGTCATGGACTGCCTAAGGAAAGCCTAGCCTTGGCTCAAAACCTGAGCTGGATTCTAAAGACTAAATCTGTTATTGTCAGTTAACTGCACTCCTTACAGCTTAATGTCAAGTTCTTTCCTGAAAGGCGATTTGAGTGATGTACTGCCATGTCTGCCACTGCCCATGCCTTGTGCTACCCAGATTCTTCTGTCCATACACATTCAGGGACTAGCACTTCCAATGTACCAGAGATTCTCCTTACTCAGGGGAAACTCAGTGAATAAGTGTTAGTGAAATTAACTACGGTCCTTTGCACAGTTGATCTAGGGCTGCAACTGGAATTTATAACCTCTCTATACTAATTTTTGTGGCTTATCTGGTGCTGTGGTTTAATCCCTCCTTTTTGGTGGTTCTGAATTTACAGTAATCAGATTGTTCTCAAGATATGGTTGCTACTTGTGTCCATTCACAGCCACAAGTGGGAACAAAATTACCCAGAGGCACTCACTGTAGAACACTGAAGGCACCAAACATTCCTCCCTTTGCTGTTGTGTAAGAGTAGTTCTACCTCTTACTGCTGTTTGGAGTGAAGTACTATTGTCAAGATGATGATTCTTCCCTTTTTTTTTTTTTTTTTTTTGTCTTTTGTCTTTTTTGCTGTTGTTGTTGCTATTTCTTGGGCCGCTCCCGCGGCATATGGAGGTTCCCAGGCTAGGGGTTGAATCGGAGCTGTAGCCACCGGCCTACGCCAGAGCCACAGCAACGCGGGATCCGAGCCGCGTCTGCAACCTACACCACAGCTCACAGCAACGCCGGATCGTTAACCCACTGAGCAAGGGCAGGGATCGAACCCGCAACCTCATGGTTCCTAGTCAGATTCATTAACCACTGCGCCACGACGGGAACTCCCTTTCCCTTTTGCTCCCTGGATACATGGCTTCAAATGTGCCTTGGTATCAGCTGTAGCTTGAAGATGAATGGGACCACAGTAGTAATATCCCAGCAAGAGTACACCTTTTTTGAAATAAAGACCTCTAAACCTTTAGAGCCAGAGTTACAAAGATAAGAACTCAGAGTCTGCCAGTGGATTATTTGGGAGATGGTAATTAGGTCTCTGCTCATTATATTAGTTGGAATTCTCTAGAGAAACAAAATCAACAGGATGTGTACACATAGAGAAAGAGATTTATTTTAAAGAGTTGACCCACACAATTGCGGAGGCTTGGCAAGACCAAAATCTGATGGGCGAAGCTGGCAGGCTAAAGAATCAGGATGGACATGCAGTTTTGAGCCCAAAAGCAGTCTGCTAGAGAACCAGGAAGAGCCAATGTTGCAGATAAAGTCCAAAGGCAATCTTCTGGCAGAATTTCCTCTTACTCCAGAGAGGTCAGGCTTTTGTTCTATTCAGACCTTCCACTGATTGAACGAGGTTCATCTACATTCTGTAGAGCAATTTGCTTTACTCAAGGTCCACTGATTCAAATGTAAATCTCATCCAAAAATATACTCACAGAAACATCTAGGATAATGTCTGATCAAATATCTGGGCAACCAGGTTCAGCCAAGTTGACACAAAAAATTAGTCATCACACCTGCTTCTACCTCCTGATTCCCTGACTCACACATTATTTCTATTGCAGGCACAGCATCAAATGAGAGTCTTTAATTCAGCATAAATACTACAATCCTGGATGGCACACAGCTTCTGAGATAACATGTTAGTTGAGCTTTAGTTGGCCATCTAATTGCTCAGGCCATCAGTTTTTGTATGGTGCAGGAAGAAATGTAATCGGTGGTTTCCATGGTCATTGGCCCACTTTTGTACCTTCTTTGCTGTGAACTGGAACCCTTTATCAGATTATGTACTATGTGGGATTCCATGCCTATGGATTTAACATGCTGTAAAATCCAGATAATGATGCTGACTGAAGCTTTATGTGCAGGAAAGGCAAACTCATACCTTGAGTAGATGTCCATTACTTTCAGACTAAATCACACTTCTAGGATGGAAGGTTCCCAATGCAGTGAATGTGCCACCATGTGGTTAGTAATGCAACAAGTTGAGTCTACTTGGTTGTTCAATACTTTTTCATGGTGGATACTTTCTGGTGATCATTACAAGGAGATACAAAAATCTTCACACTCATACCACTTGTGATATATCCACTCACATGTCTCTCTGAGATCCCATTGTATTCCATTTTCCAGGCTTTTTTCTTTTGTGCACCTGAATAGCCAGCCAAGGCATTTGCTGATATTCATAAGGCCATAAACATCCTTACCTTTAACCAGTATGCATCCCACCTTAAGTGGAAGACCAGGTTCACCTCTCACAGCTTGGTCCATTTAAAAGATTTTCTCTTGCTCCTGTCTTTCAAAGACACCCCTTACTGACTGGAATGCAGTTGATGTCAATTTTTTGGCTTGAACTAAAATACTGAGCTAATCCATTCAAATAGGAAGCTCAGTTATTTTCCTTTCCCTTCCTCTGTGACACTTCCCCTCAACATAGCATCCCCCAATATGGCCATGGGAGGCAAGTGAGAGAGGGGTGCCACTGCAACTGCAAAGATGACATGCAAATTTGGGCTAGGGCTGGTATCAATGTATTAATACCAGAGTAAGCCATAATACAAAGAGGATTACCCAAGATGAATGCAGACCTTTTGTAATAATAAAAGAGCCAACTCAACAATCTTAAATACATATGTACTAAATAGTATAGCATCAGTATATATGAAGAAATAAAATTAAGTAGAGAAGTCAAATTCACAATAATATCTGAAGATGACAATAGTCCTTATTCAATAATTGACATGTCCAAGTTGAGGGAAAAACAGAGTGAGGTTGTGGAAGATTTGAACAAAATTTAAGGTTACAGAGATTTGAACATATTTGAATCAATTTGAGCTAATTTGTGTGTGTGTGTGTGTATATATATATATATATAAAATACTATTCGCAACAACTTCAGAAAATATACTGTGCTCAAGTACATGTGAAACAGTCACCAATATAGACAGTATACTCACTCATTAAACAATTCTCAATAAAATTAAAAACCTTTGGCCTGAATGATAAGAACTGAATGACACAACAACTTAGGTTTGTGGTAAGTATCTAAAGCAGTGCTCTTAGGGACTTTGCCACTTTAAATGACATGTTACAAAAGAAGTAAGATCTAAAATCAATGATAGGAAAAACTGATTCCAAGAAACCAAACCAAAAAGAACAAATTCATCTGACAAATATTGGAAGGGACAAAATTGTAAATATAAGGGAAGAATCAATAGAATAGAAAGCATTTAAAATGGATAAGATCAGTAAATCAAAAGTTCATCTTTTTTTAAAAGTAGTAAGAATATAACTTCCTAGCAAGACTGATGAATAAAATGAAATAGCATTAAACAATTCACCAACTCCTAAAAACATTATAAATTCTAAAGATTAAAAGGATATTTTAAGCATCACTATACCAATGTATTTGACAATTTAAATAAAATAAATACTGCCTGGGAATAGACAAATTAATGTAACTTACACAAAAGAAAAAAAAAGACAATTTCAAAAATTCTGTACATTTAGATCTATATGAACATGGACACTACGTCACTTGAAGAATTACCATATAGTTATATTAATTAAGACTGAGTGGTATTCATATGAGTAAACAAAGATCACAGAAGTAGACACTCGCTTCTGTGGCCACTGGATAAAGGCATCAAATAATCCAAGGGGGGAAAGAATTTATTTTGAATAAATGGTTCTGCAGCAACAGGAAATCCAGAATGAAGTACATTAACCTGACCCTTATCTCACAACACTCCTCTAATATTACTTCAAGATGAATCATAAACCTAAATATGAAAATAAACTATAAAGATTCTAGAAGACAATGTTTGAGAATATAGTCATGGGATTTTGTTAGCCAAAGAGAACATGAAAAGTGTAATCAGGAAAAATTAAAATTGGTTTTGTCAAAACTATTAAAAAATCTGCTTATTAAAGATACTACGAAAAGTAAAAAAAATGAGCTACAGAATGAAAGAAAAGATTCAAAATTTAAATATCTGCCAAAAATTTAACATTAAAAATATATACTGTATTAGCAAGGAAAATATTTAAAAATAAGCAAAAGACTTGAAAATCATCTCCTAAAGTACAATATTCAAACATTATAAGCCTATGAAAAGTTGTTAAATGTCAACACTCCTTAGGGAAATGCAAATTAAATCACAGTCAAAAATAACTATAGACACTCAAATAGGAAAACCAAAACTATTTACAATCCTAAATAAAATTCTTATACATTATGGTATAAAATATTAAAATAAATACTAAAACCACAAAATACCAAAATACTAAAACCATGTTGGCATTAGTGATAGAGAAACACAAATAAAAATCATGATGAAACACTACTATACAACTATTAAAATGTCTAAAATTACAAAAGTTTGATCATGCCAGTGTTGTAGAGTATGTGGTGCAACTGGAACTCTCAAACACTGTTAGGAATTTAAAATAGCACATTCACTCTGGAAAACAATTCTACAGTTTCTTAAAAAGTTATTAAACATACTCTTAACATATAACACAGTCATTCCACTATTATGTATTTACCCAAGGAAAATGAAAGCATAAGTTTGCACAGACACTTGCACATTAAAAACAAACAAAAAAACAGCCTATTTGCAACAGCCAAAATCTGGAAACAATCCAAATGTCTGTAAGCAGATAAATAAATTCTATTTCCTTGTAACAGAACGTTACTCAATAATACAAAAAAGTGAACTATGGATGCAGGCAATGACATAGATTACAAAATAATCATTTTGGTTAAAGAAACAAGTTTTTTTAAAAAAATATGTGTACTGTACTACTTTACGTAAAAATTTAAAAAACAACAGAAAATTCTGTATGATGAGGTGCGCCTGGGTGGGGCAAGTGTGTCAGGAGATGAGATTTTTAAAGGGACAAGAAAACATTTTGGGGGGAGAAAGTGTGCTAGATATGTCTATTCTCTTAATCATGATTGTGGTTTCATATGTCCAATCATTAAATTATACAGAAAAAATGAAGTTTATTGTATGTAAAATATGTCCTGATGTTGTTAAACATACACATACATATTTGAAACTTTTTGGAAGTTGCTACTAAACTCAAAAATATGATCTAGTAATTCTACTCCTATAGAAAGGAGGGACGATGGGCATAAAAATACCTGACAACAAAGTTTATAGCCACATTATTCAACATAGCCAAAGCCTAGGAACAACACAAATGTCCACACATGGGAAATGGAAAAACCAACCTATTGGGTTATATATATTTCTACAAAGAAATACCAAGCAGTAATATACAAAAAAACCAAATTACTGATACATGTAATAACATTCTGCAATAAAAGAAATATTCTATGTCCTAATTTGGTTGGCTGTTACATACTACAGATATATAAAAATTCACACATAACTAAGTGTATAGTTGTTTATTTCATTGCATATTATACCTCAATAAAATACCCGTATGTATATGTATACATATGCATATATGTGTGTGTCTCTAAGAATTTATGTATGTATCTCTTTTTCCATATTTATAAATATAATATAAATATGTAGATACATGTATATACATACATGTCTACAAAAAGATGTGGGGAGAGACTAAAAAAAAATAGAAGGACAATATATCAAAGATGGTATGTATCTATAATAGCAAAAAAAAAGAGTTTTGTTACAAAGTGATAGAAGGTTCAAGTCCAAAAGAGCATATAACAATTATATATTTGTAATCTAATAACACAGAATTTAATACTTCAAACAAAAATAAGAAAATTTAAAATGAAAATGAAAAAGACAATTCCGCAAAGTATAATTTTGTTAAAATCATCTAATTATAGACATTAAATATATAAGATTAATATGTATAGATAATCAATATGTGGGGTATTTTAAGAAAACAATTAGTATACTTTATTCAACGTGTTTGTGTGTCTGTTTTTATGTGCTCAAATAGGAATTATACCTGTACTATAGTATACAAACCAGGTGAGAAAAATCAATGATGTATTACATCATAAAGCTAATTTCAGAGATGCTACATCATCCACAATCCATTTCCTGAGCACTGTGCAACTACATTGAAAAATAATGACATAAAAATTGAAAAATTCTCATTCACTGATAGAAATCAAAAGTGCCAATAATATTAATGAAAACTTAAAGAGAATGCACATGAATTTAGAAAATAATTTATATATGCGTCATTAAATACATAAAAATTAAAATTTTTAAGTTATAAATCAGAAAAAATATAAATGAAGCACAATGAACAGAATACATGAATGCTTCTTAATTAGACAAAAACTTTAAATAAAATATAAATACTATTTTTAAATAAGATAAAGCCAGCCAGAAAAAGTTGAATCATATTTAATACCAAATAAATTTAACAAATCTCTGACAATGTAAGTGAAGACTCTAAAGAGAATATAGAAATATACAACATCATAAATTAAATATAGGGAGTTTCTGTCATGGCTCAGTGGCAAAAACTCTGACTAGTATCCATGAGGACACAGGTTCGACCCCGGGCCACACTCAGTGGGTTAAGGATCTGGTGTTTGCCGTAAGCTGTGATGTAGGTTGCAGATACAGCTCGGATCTGGTGTTGCTGGGGCTGTGGTGTAGGCCAGGAGCTATAGTTCAAATTGGACCCCTAGCCTGGGAACTTCCATATGCCACGAGTTTGGCCCTAAAAAGACCAAAAAAAAATTTAAATATAGCTACAGATGCTATAGATACTAAAAAGATGGGAAAAAACCTGCAAAAACCTTTGTTGAAATTTTAAACGGGGAAAAAAAAGAAAAATTTATATTGAAACAACTTGCCAAAAGTGACTCAATAAAAAATAAAACCTGAATAGTACTAAAAAAAAAAAAAAAAATCAAGCCAGGAACTCCCTGATGGTGCAGTGGGTTAGGGATCCGGTGTTGACACCCTAGCCCCAGAACTTCCACATGTGCCCCCCCCCCACAAAAAAGAGTCAATTTTAATTATTTTTCACATATACAAAAAAAAAAAAAAAAAAAAAAAGGCCTGCAAGGGTTTTTGAGTAAATGAAAGCAAATGGTCCTTTAAACCTAGTGTAACATTTAAAAATTACCTTTTCTGATTGAATCTGAGGCTTGAGGTTCTGAAACTTAACTACATGGGCCTAGTGCCTCTTCCCCTCTGAGTGTCACTCAGAACCCGGGTCCTGAGAGCAGATCAGGTTGCCAATGGCACCCATGTGTATTTACACAGAACACAATGGGTGCAGTGGCCCTGCCAGAAGGCATTAAAAGAGCATAGCCTGAAAAACACAAATTTGGTCTAACTCTTTTGTTTTATATGAAAGGATATGAGAAGTGTTTTTTGGGGTAAAGGATTCAGACAGAACTGAGTTATAAATATTAATATTATTACAGGATCTAAATACAGTGCCTTTTCAAAATACTGCAATCCAAGTCCTGTCAATTAAGATACCACACCCATATATATGGTCTTATCTATTTTTGCTGAGAAAAAACAATAATGGAAACAGCATCTTCTCCCCAACAGAGAAAGGTTTATGTGGGTGATAAATGATAACCCAGATGATAACCTGTGCTCAACACCCAATACAGAGGAAATTCATTCCCATTATAGGGAAAATAAACTGTGAAAGTGGATGCAAAAATTCCACTTCACAACTTCAAAAGTCAAGAAAAATGCAGTATTAAAGAAAAAAAAGCTACAAATGTATATTTACTACTAGAAAAATAGTGTAAAATGTGTTTTAAAGTTAAGTAAATATTAATAGGTATCTTATTATTTCAAAATTTTATAAATTGGAAATTTCAATTAGTTTACATAACAGAAGCCAAGTGGCAAGACTTATGGCACTAAAATAACAGAAAATAAAACCATGGAATTACACATGTTCATATTTAAAATGAGAACATATACAAAAATAATTGCAATAAGTCCTTCACAATTTTCCAATGTAATATAACTAGAGGTTAGAATCAATTATAGATTTCTAACTTAGGTTAAAAACATTTTATTTAATTATGCTCTTTATACTATAAATAATCCTAGAAATATAGATCATCTGCTTTATATAGCACTGCTTCAAGCTATAAGAAAGATATTCATTTATCAATATTTAAATATTCATTAACATCGCCTGTAGATAAAGTAGATAGGAAAACAAATTATAATTATTATTAAAAATTTATTGTGCATTGTTATTGATGGCTAATATTGTGGAAGTTATTTTACATAAAGCATGAAAGCATTTAATAAGGAAAAATAACTATTTAAAATATCTGGCATGTTGAAGATGCTTAAAAAATTTGTATAGGAACTAAATGCATGTTTTCTTATTCAAGATAATTAAAAGGCATCTGTATTCCTCTTCCAATTATAACTTGATGACAATATTTCAAATTTAAAACCACTCTTTTAAACAGATAAAAAAGAAGTGTTTTAAGTAGTTGATATATTGACATAAAAAAGCTATCATTATATAAGTATCTAAGTTATAATCTGCTATTTAAATAACCATATATATATATGTATATATAAAAATGTCTGTATAAACTTGCTATAAAAGAGTAGTCAAACTTTCAGCTTTCCTATCATTTCAAAGTTTGCTATTCTATTATAATAATAATCAGTACCACAACAGAAACAGCAGCATTTAATGGCACTATTAACTCAAGAACCTAAAACAGCAACTACATTAATTATATTCATTATACTTAATTGAACATAATCATCTAACCTAACAATTCCTTGTACACTAATTAATAAAACAGCATGTCTTCTGGATCAGAAGTGTATAAAAATAGTAGATCATTTCTTTTGTAAATAGATGTTTTCCAACAGTCCTCTAGGATTTTTACAGTTCTTTGTTAGCAGTTGACTTGGGAGAATCACTGGTTAGTTACCCTCAGTAGTCATTCCAAGTGCCATCTTTTATCAAATGGTCTACCCAAACCCTTTCACTCCATCATAAGCAAATGCTTTTGTGTCCTAAAGAAATACTTATTCAACTTTGTTTCTACAAACAACAAGCTAATAAACTAAAGATGCTCATATTACTATATTTTTACACCTCTCTAAATGGAAAAATGTCCATTCTCCTCCAAGATCTCAGTACCAGTAAAACCGCTGGACAAGATCAATAATGACTGTCTTATTATCATATCCCACTGACACTTTTCTATTCCTTTCTTTTCTTCTCTGCAACCACTGACAGCAGTTCCCTTCTCAATTCCTTCCTCCAATTTCCCTCCCTTTCTGGTTCCTCTCCCAACTTGCTTCTTAAGATTCCTTTCCTATTTGGCACCAACATTATCAACATCATTTATTTGCTCCTTTGGATATTTGTCTTTCCTTACATCATATAATTTCCCCATTAGTTTTTACATTCTACCTCCTTCAAATCTTTCAATTTAAAAAAAACAAAAAACAAAAAAAAAACACTATATGCCAGTATCTCCCCAAATAATACTTAAGTTTTTCTCCCAATGTGCAGATCACATGATAATGAGGATAAAACAATTTCAAAATGTCAACTAAGGGTAAAGCACTATATAATCTATAATTCTCAAATCAACTCAATAGTCCAGTATTAATAATTTGCTTTAATGGGAAAAAACATTGAGGATCAGAGAATTTAAATTGCTTAAGTTTTCACAGCTTGTAAACTAAAAAGCAATGACTGAAATTTTAATATGATTACAAAACATATTTTTCTATTAAGGCAGGTTGCTTTTTTACATCCAAATGTCCAAGAGATGTGTCAGATATCCAATTTAAACCATTCAATTTCCAAAAGTGATTCCATCATCTCTACCTTCTCAAACAAATGCAGTCTCCTCCTCATGTTTTCTCTATCACAGGGAAAGGTATTGCATTTCACCCAATCATTCAAGCCAAAAATGAGTGAATTGTACAGACTCTTCCACATATAATTTGTACACAGTTCCTCTGGATTTTATTTGTTAGATTCTTTTTTAAAAAACACAGTCTTTCTTCTATTGGAAAAAAAGCCACTGATGCTGCTTGGTTTTAAGCTCTTATCATTTACAGCCAGAAATAAACCAAACACTAGTCTCTCTGCCTCCAACAATCCATTTTCCACATGAGAGTGAGTTATTTTTCTCCACCACAAATTAGATCTAAGTACTTATCTGCTTGAAACAATACACTGTAAATGGAATTAAAACTAAATTTCTTCAGAGAGCCTACAGAGGACTAAATGAAGTGGTCTTGGAACACCTCTCCATTTGTACTCTTTCCCCCAGCCAACCCCCATCCCAGCTCTCTGGCTTTGTATCTAACCCTCTAGTACACAGTTGGCTTCAGGGCTTTCTACTGTCTTTCAGATATTCACTTCATTGGCTCTTCTTTGCCATTTAGCTCATAAATTACATAATTTCCTCATTATGATCTAGACTTTTCCTCTAGTCATTTTCTATTAAAATATCCTGATTAATTTTCTACAAAGCATTTTTTCTACTACAGTAATCCTCCTTGACCCCCAGTGTCACTTTCCTATAGTCAAACATGGTCTGAAAATATTAAATAAAAAATTCCAGAAATAATTTATAATTTCTAAATTGAACACTGTTCTAGGTAGCATGATGAAATCTCACTCCATGCTGCCCCATCCACCCAGGTCATAAATCATCCCTTTGGCCAGGGTATTCCAGCTTTTAGTCACTTAGTACCCAATTCAGTTATCAGCGCTTGTGTTCAAGTAACCCTTATTTCACTTAATAATGGCCTCGAAGCAAAAGAATGGTAATGCCGGCGATTTGGTTATGGCAAAGAGAAGCTGTAAAGTGTTCCCTTTAAGTGAAAAAGTGAAAGTTCTTGATTTAATAAGGAAAGGAGAAAAACTCTATGCTAAATTGCTGAGATCTATGTTAAGAATGAATCGCCTATCCTTAAAATTGTAAAGGAGGAAAAGAAAGCAGTCCATGCTGGGTTTGGTGTCACAACACAAATTATAAAAGTTAGGGCTACAAAGAATGATAAGTACTTGGTTAATATAGAAAAGGCATGCAATCAGTACAAAATATTTTGAGGAACGAAAATCACATTAATATAACTTCTATTAGAGTTTATTGTTACAATTGTTTTATTTTATCATCAGTTACTGTTAATCTCTCACTGTGCCAATTTTACAAATTAAGCTCAAAATTCCCATCGCAGTGCAGTGGAAATGAATCCAACTAGGAAACATGAGGTTGCGGGTTCGATCCCTGGCCTCACTCAGTAGGTTAAGGATATGGCATTGCCATGAGCTGTGGTTTAGATCGCAGATGCAGCTTGGATCTGGCATTGCTGTAGCTAGGGCATAGGCCGGCAGCTGTAGCTCTGATTGGACCCCTAGCCTGGGAACCTCCACAGGCCATGGATGTGGCCCTAAAAAAAAAAAAAAAAAAAGAAAAAAAGAAATTAAACTTCATCATAGGCATGTAAAAATATATATATATATATATATATAAAATGTTTGGTACAATCCTCAGGTTTCTGGCATCCACTGGGGATCTTGGAATGTATCCCCTGTGAATAAAGAGGGGAGATTACATGTAAAAATAATGATTACACATTTATTTTCTTGTTTATAACCTCTCATAGTATAATATAATGTTTATAAGGTACCTCATTCATAACCTATTCCTAAAGCATTATGTGAACAATATAAATATTTATTGAATATGTGAAAAGAGCCTTCTAATTCTTAATTTTAAGAAATAGGCTGTTTAGGATTAGATCACTTGAGATACTAATTATTTCTAATTTCCACAAAAGATTTTATTGAAATAGGCCTTTGATTTCACAATTATTAGCTCCTCTCCTATTTCCTACTTCTTCACCTATTTAACTCATGGTCTTCATTCCAGAGATCACATATTACTTGATATAAGGAATATTATCTGGCTTAATACTCTGTCATACATATTCTAGACTATAAAATATGAGGTCATGTAGAATTCTCAAAGCACTTTTGTTACTTTTGGAATACAAAGTGAAAGTTAAGGAGTTCCCATTGTGGTTTAGTGCGTTAAAAACCCAACTGGTCTCCGTGAGGATGAGGGTTTGATCCCTGTCCTTGCTCAGTGGGTCAAGGGTCCAGTGTCAAAAGCTATGGCACAGGTCACAGATGCAGCTCTAATCTGGTGTGCTGTGGCTGTAGCCCAAGGAACTTCCATATGCCACAGGTGCAGCCATAAGAGGAAAGGAAAAAAAAATTTTAAATAAAATAAAATGAAAGTTAAAATTTACACAGAAACTTCCATTTCCAGGAATATGACTGGGAGGCAACTTTATTTATGGTCAACAGAATATGGCTGGTTAGGACTTCCTTTTTCACTGAAAATCACTAAAAATGAATTTAAGAGTTGACTAAAGAGAATTTTCTGACCCAAATCCAAGTGGATTATGGAAAGCCAAACCCAAAGAACTGATTATTGCTGAAGTTACATTTGTTATGCATGATAGCATTTGCCAACCCTAGGATCTTGAACTTCAGGTTTTTCTGTTTAGGCAGTACAATACCAGAAACCAAATGCAGGATATGTTCCATGGGGGCTGTGGACTAGAGGTCTTTTCACCATAAATGCAGGATCCTGAAGTCCCCCTTCAGTATAGCAATAAACCAAATCCATTAGCTCTACCACACATTGCTAGAGCCAGCTAGGAACTGTATTACATTCAGCAAATCCACAGGAGAAAGAAGCTCCACAGAAGTTGTAATCAACAGACCTAAACTGCTTATGATTCATTATTTCAGCATATTAACTTGATATTTCTAATAAACTAGTAACTAAGGTTCATTAAGCAATTGTGGTTATCTCTCATTTCACAAATAGGAAATGTAAAGCAAGAGAGGATAAAGTTCTTTGCTCAATGTCACAAAGCTAGCAAATGGCAGAGTTGAAACTATCTGAGGCAGCAATCTTTCTAAACTATTAAACTGCCTCCCTGTTTCATGTTGCTGCCACAAATATCACTTGAAAATTCTGACTGACAAAGTTGTAACTCAAAAGGCTGTATTCCTACACTCCAAATTTTATGGAATTGATATGTTATGGCAAGGATGCATGTAAGTATTTTCTTTCAGATTCCTACAGTGAGTTTATGCTGCTAAATATTTACATACCTTATAGACAACATTCATAAAACATGTTTTAAGATAACTGAATAAAGAAAAGTTAAAATAGAGTTAATATAGTTAATATAGTTAACATTATATTTTTACACATTTTCCATTCTATAGATAGATATAGATGGTACTTGATAACATGTAATAGATGTGTGTGTGTCTGTGTGTTTATGTGTGTGTGTGTGTGTATGAAAAGATGTGCTGAGTTTCTTTATAATAATTTAAGGATAGTATTCCTTTTCTTTTTTCCATGTTTGTTTTAATCTTAAATCTGTTTTAAAAGAATCTATAATATCATGTAAACATTCCAATAAAGAGACATTCTTAAAAGAAGGAAACAAAAAGATGTCCTCTTACATGCAAAGGCAAAATGATGATATCATTCCTATTAAAAGACATGTCCAAAATGGAAGTCAGGTTTGGAGAGTTTGAGGTACCTCAGAATTAACAACCAGAAATAAAACCAGTTAAGAGAATTTAGTCAAAATTCTCACTATTGATAAATTTAAACAATCCTGGTCTAAAATTATGAGTTAGCATAGAACCAACAGGACATAAAACTTAGGAGTACAGAAGAGGAAAAATTCCTAACTTCTCTAAGTTGCAACCCAACATTGTAACCTATATGTTTGCAAATCAACTTCCCCCCTACAACATGTGTTTTATTTGACTTGTCGGTAGCCTTTTGACTATTTGTAAATTAATAAAAATTAAGCAATTGTCTCATATTCTGAAATACCTACTACTTCTGCGACAGACATTTAAGAGCAGAGTAGTATAACCATAACATCAGAGATATGTTAGATATCTCTCTCATACAATATCCTCTCTGTGTGGTAGTCATGTTCCCTTTACCCTGACATCTCCTTCAAACAATCCTGTGGCAGCAATCTAATGATTCTAAAAACACTCTCTTTAACTTCTCATATGTATATATTTTTTTTTATAGGACGACTGTATTCCCTTGTCATGAGTTTGCCTGTTAAGACAAATACATGTATTTGATTTACCTTTCTGTGTGGCCGCAGACTAGATTCAATGTTCACAGACTACTTGATAATTTATTTCTAGTAATATATACAACCATATACCAAAAGATCATTTTTAAAATTAAATTATTTAATTTAATTAAATAATTAAAATGTATACTGTTCACTCCCTATTCCCTAGCACTGAGCTAGTTGCCTTGGGTATAACTGTTAAAATGAAAGACAAGATTTCTTGTGCAATTCATAGTCAAGTAAAGAACACAGACAGTAAGCCTGTTGACAGATGCTTTGATGGGGAAGTACAGGGGCTATGAGGGTATTATCAGGGGTTCTTTATCAGTCTAAGACTCCATGAAATGATTCCTAAAAGGTAATACGTAAGATATAGTTTGAAAAGTAACCAACAATTAGGTGCTAAAGGGGGACTGGGGAAATGGAAACAACCTATGGAAGATCTCTAAGCAAAATATCAACAGGTTTATTCAAGCAAATACAAAAAATTTAGGTATGTGTGGAGCACAGAATAAAAAAGAAAGAAATCAAACTGGGCAAGAATCTTGGAACAGATGATGTGGGCCTCTACAGGCTGTGTTAATGTTTTCAAGTTTTGTGTTAAGCATAATGAAAAGTCTTTGAATCATTGTGATTCAAGAAGGATATGATTAAAGAAGATAACTTTCAAAACTCAAAGGATAGAAGTAGGGAAAATCAGGAAACAATAAAACTTTATCAGACCAAAAACAACCAAAAATATATGGTTATTTTGTATATTTAAATGATTACTTAAGTTTAATGTCATAAATTAATTGAAAGGAGATAATACTGGAGACTGATGACTACTTAACAAAGCTATCATAACAGGCAAGTTAAGATATGGTGTTGGTGGTGGAGACAGATAAACTCAGAAAGGGTTTCAAGATTATTCCAGAGTAAGAATAAATCAGATTTGCTGGCCAATTGGAGGTATTGTTGAGAGGGGCATATTAAACCAACCCATACAGTAAATGAAGAGATTAGCTTTGGTTAAGAAGTGATTCCTCTCCCATTCTCAGTAAAAGGTGAAACAGATTATAGAGGTGGAAATTTAGGCCTGCTGGCAAAAAAATTTAATGAATTTGTTAGATAATTTCTATTTTTCAGGAAAGTACAGCAAGGGCAGTATGACAGTTAAGAGGCATATAAAGTATGAGGATGCTGATGAAGATTAATCATTTACTATAGCAAGCCAAGAAAAGTGCTGTTGTCATTAAAAAATACTGGATTCTCAGATAGTGTTAGGAGACAGCTATGCAGTTATAGTGGGGCTGGTCTACATAGCTAAGAGATTTTTCTCCAGTGGATAAGGTAATGATTTTACTAGGCTGGTAGAACCAGGGGAAGGGACTACAGTAACTGAAGTAACATGACCAACTGCTCTGGCTTGGGCACAAAAGTCCTATTTTAGCACTGCAAGTCCTGAACCCACAAAAAACCAGCCAAAGTAAACTGTGATGGTTGTCATCCTCAGTGTTAGAAAAATGTGTAACAACAGAGCATAGACAGCTAGATGAATGAGAGGAATAAGATGGACTTGAAGACCCAATATGGTGAAGGGAATAAGTAAGTTAAGAAGTTTTGTTTGAAGAGGGATGTACACATGTATTAATTCATTAGTCTAGCAGTTACAGGTGCTAAATTCTAGGGTGCAGGGAACTACAAGGAATTATGGGAGAAACACTATTAGAAGAGAGAAAGACAAGGAGTTCTCATTATGGCTCAGAAGGTTAAGGACCTGACTAGTATCCATGAGGATGTGGGCTCAATCCCTGGTCTTGCTCAGTGGGTTAAGGATCCCAAGTTGCCACAAGCTGCAGTGTATGTTGCAGATGCACCTCGGATTCAGCATTGCTACTGCTGTGGCATAAGCCTGCAGCTGCAGTTCTGATTTGACCTCTGACCTGATAAATTCCATATGTCACAAGTGTGGCCCTAAAAAGACCAAAAAAAAAAAAAAAAAAAGGAAGGAACACAAGAAACTGAGATGTCAGATTGATGGATTGATTGACAAGATCAGTATTAATACTGCAACTTACCTGCAACTTTTTTTTTTTTTTTGATGTTCAGACCCAAGAAATATGGAAACCCTTGAGCCAAGGATTGAATTTGAGCCACAGCTGCAACCTATGCTATAGCTTCACCAAACCAGCAACTCTTCAACAACCTGATCTGCTTCAGTCATATTCCTAATGCACTACATCACAACAGCACTCCATAAGACAATATTTTTCAATAAAACAGTAGATACTATTGGTTCATAGGGGTAAAAAGCATTTTATGCTAATGGCATGTGTCTTAAAAACAGGCAGGAATTTTCAAAAAGTAGACCAAGGAATTTTCAAAAAGTAGACCATGGAAGCTGCTGAAGAACTGAAAACAGCATTTACCATACTTCTAAACAGTGATGTACCCAGGGTGTGAGAAAGGAAGAGTGTCCTCAGCAGTGTCAGGATTTTGTTAATTTAAGAAGTATAAGAAAGTTTAGTTGAAAAAACTGAAAAGTTAAGAGTCCCTTCATTAATCTTGAAAAGTAGGTTCTAGAGGCAAATAAAAATGCTATCCAACTCTGTAAGCAAATCATGAATCTTCCTAAACATTTTTATCACAATTATGGATGGACACTAAATTTTGTCAGGAAAAATATAAAACTCTAGACCTCAGTTTTAGTGTGTTAGTTTTTCTTAGTGCTGAGCCCAGTGAAAATTTTGACCAAGTATATAGAATTACCTCCAGGTACTACATAAGCCATTAAATTCGACCCTTATAATATAAACTATTTTCAGGGTGTGAACACTTTTCAATGAAAAAAAAAAAAAATAACCCTGTAATCTGTTTTTTTCAAATGAAAATCAAGTTTCATGTCAACCACTATATTAGGTAATGTGTGAGAAAGGTGGTTTCTGTGGCCAAGAACCACAAATTATACAATGTACACTTCTCAAAAGTCTAATGGCATTAGAGCTTTGAGTTTAGAATTGAGTGTGATATTAAGATGCAAAAGTAAATTATTAAGTGACATCCTAAATTTAAAGACTTCAACTTTCTACCAATAATTTAAGTTTCTAAAATTTGATATATAAAATGAACTTGATAAAACCTAACTTTTAAATATACGTATTCCTTGAACAAAGAAATCTTGAGGAGTTTGATATTTTCCTAATTTGCAAACAAAATACCCTGATTGGAAAAAAAAATCACTTAATGTTAAAAGTGTAATGTGTAACACATCTAGCTTCCAGTCTTATAAAGTGAAGATCATTATAGAGAAATAAAATAATTTAGAATATCTGTCTAGTATATCTTCATAGGTTTTCAGTATTTCTATAGACTTTAGAATTAGTATTACAAAGAAGTATTAGAAAAAAATGTTCAGTCATAGTCACAGTTGCTGAAAACAAACAAACAGAAAAAAAAACAAAAAGTGATTTTACTCAGAAACCTTTCATAAGATTCTTCAATGTGCAAGGCACTGTGAAAAATACTGAGTAAACAGTCTGAATAAAGCAGAAAAAGAAAAAATACGTAGCCTACCCACTCAACATTTTTCCAACAACAACCACTTAAAGAGTATAGCAAGGTATGAGCCAGTAAAGCCCTTATTGCCTTGAAACAGGAAGAGACTTGACTGGATTAACTACAGATGTTATGTAGAGACAAAGGAAGGTCAATGGGGAGTGCTAAATTTAAGGCTCCAAAAGATGTTACTGTTTTTATATTATATTAAGTCCTGCAGAGCACAGAACAATTCTAGGAAAGATCTTTTAGTAGTAGCAACTTAAAATCTAGATCAGAATATAAAGGGCAAATCTATTACAATATATTAAATAATAAATGAGTTAGGCATAAAAAATAGTGAACTAAATGTACAGTTCAAGTAAGAAGTCATTCAAAAAAGTTAAATAGGTCGCAAAGTGAAAAAACTTTTACCTTAAATCTAAGCACATGGCTCCTCCTACCTTTGGCATTTAGTAGCTCTAGGCACTTGATCAAGTTTTCTTCTTTAAGGTTGTTAGTATTTTGTTTTTAACATTTGCAAAAAACAGAGGAGAGTGAATTATCTTGTATAACATTTCCAGAGGAACTTAAAAATATTATCACTAATAGGACACAGCTCAGAGAAGCCGTCCAAAACCACCACTTCGTTTACCATAGCCTATTTAGCTGATCTGATCATATCTGATTGACTGAAATTAAAGACTTTGATGATGTTTGTATATAAAGCATATTCTAGGTTTGAGGTTATAGGATAAAATAATTATGTGCTCTTGTAGGATCTCAAAACTAGTTTTAATGTCTTACCTAAACACAATTATGTGGTTATGCAGTCAACTTACTGAAAAAAAGACATTATCCTGGCTTAAATGTAGGTCCTTAGTATACTACAAAATAAGCTTTCTTAAAAATTACATAACCACCCAATGGATAACACAGTTAGATTATATAGTACTTTAAAAGTATAAATTGGAAATAGCTTTACTTCTACTAACTTCTTAAACTATAGCATAGAGCAGTATAAAATTAACTCATAAGTATAAATGGCATCAACTCCTTTTAAAGACTCAAGAGGAGTCTGCATCATTACTATCAAGGAATTCAAGATTCCCTGGTATATATTCTTGGACTAACACACAACTCTGGAAATTAAGCTTAAATGAGAAATTAATTGAAGTAAATGGCATGGTATTCTTTAAAAACAAATACATAATTTCAGAAGTATAGGTGACTATATTAACTGCTTTAACATATTCTGGATTAACATTGATGTTCTGAGAAAAACATTTTGAGTTTTCATTTCTAAAGCTCTAAAACTGAGAAAAGTGTTTTGCAATTTTATTAAAAAGATCAGCTACATGGAATGCATAGTAACATGACTCATCAGTCATAGTACATCATATTTTATTTCTATTGGGTACATTTGCTAAACATAAAGAGATCAAGCAGAGAAAATAAATGACAAATACTTCTTCAGACACCATTTGACCCAGCAAGTGTTAGATTCCACTGGCAAATCACAGTGGCTATAAATAATAGAGTTAATTGCAGGCCTTTTTCTGTTTCAAAAACTCAGTTGTGCTCATCAAGAGAAAAAAAGTTCAGTAGTGATATTATATTAATAACCAATTTCAATGTTGTTCATCATTACTGTTGTTTATCAAAACTAAGCATGCTGCTCCAAAAGGGAAAAGAATAAGCATTTAGTTTTGAACTTAAGGCCACAGGTTATCAATCTAAAGGAACATATTTAGTATATAGTGATTGGATTCTCCACTGGCTTGCAATACAAGCTGTATAGTTACATTTAGAATCCTAGTTCCCAGGTCCCACCCAAAACTAACTACACGAGAATCACTGAAGATAGATCCTTGGCTTAAGTACTTTTCAAAAATACCCTTAGATGACTCTTATAAGGTTGACAATCAATGGTCTGAAATACCTTCTTTTTTCTTAAAATAATCTTATAGAGATCCCTGAGGCTGTGTGGACAATAACACCTTATATTTTCTTCATTATAAAGCACTTGGCTAGATCTTTTCTTAATCAAAAGTGTCAAGAGTCAGCTGGAGGTGCATACCAACTGCACAGTAAAACTAAGAATTCTGTGAAAGTTAAGACCCACCAACAGGCTGAGGTTTATGATTTTAAGCTACCATGTATCCTGAAGGCTCATCTTTCAAAGTATGAAAAGACAATGATGTGCCATCTTTCCATACAGTTTGTAGCAGTATTGAGGAAATCCTAATCATTTTATTACATGAATGATCACAAAAGCTATGCTTCTCAAGGGATGACAGAAAAACACTGAAACCCAATTTTTTAACCAATCAGAAATAATCTAAAAAAGAATTATGGTTCATCTACTAACCAGTGTATTGGTTGTCAATAGGTATTGACAGTAGACAAAAGCCTAACTACACAACTCTGATTACTGGCCTGAACTTCTTGTTTCCCTTATTTTAGGGACCTGCCTGCTGAGAAGACTTTGTACAACCAATAAAAAGAAACAGGGAATCTATAAAGAAAAGAGAGTCACTCACACACCTGTTGACAATTAATCTTCAACAAAGGAGGCCAGAACATACAATGCAGAAAAGACAATCTCTTCATAAGTGGTGTGGGGAAAATCTGACAGCCAACAATGAAGATAGAAAACTCCCTCAGACCATACACAAAAATAAATTCAAAATGTCTTAAAGACTGAAATATGAGACAAAATACCATAAAACTTCTAGAGAGAATATAAGCAAAATATTCTCTGATATAAATCATGATCATGCCAGTGTTATCTTAGGTCACTCTCCCAAGGCAATAGAAATAAAAGCAAAAATAAACAAATGGGACCTAATCAAACTCATAATCTTTTGCATAGAAAAGGAAACAATAAACAAAACAAAAAGACAACCTACAATTGGGAGAAAATATCTGCAAGTGATGTGAGACAAGGGCTTAATTTCCAAAATATGTAAACAGCTCATACAATTCAATAACAAAAAAACCCCAAACAATCCAATAGCAAAATGTGGAAAAAACGTAAATAGACATTTTTCCAAAGACATACAGATGGTCAATAGGCACATGAAAAGATGCCCATCACAGCTAATTATTAGAGAAATTCAAATCAAAACTACAATGAGGTATCACCTCACACTGGTCAGGAATGGCCATCATCAAAGGTCTACAGGAGTTCCCCTTGTGGCTCAGTGGTAACAAATCCAACTAGTGCATGAGTTTGATCCCTGGCCTCACTCAGTAGGTTAAGGATCCAGTGCTGCTGTGAGCTCTGGTATAGGTTGCAGATGCAGCTCAGATCTAGATTGCTGTGGCTGTGGTGTAGGTCAGCAGCGTTAGCTCTGATTGACCCCTGGCCTGGGAACTTCTATATGCCAGGGTATGGCCCTTTAAAAAAAAAAAAATCTACAAATATTAATTGCTCAGAAGGGTGTGGAGCAAAGGGAACCCTCCTACACTTCAGAGAGAATGTAAATGGTGCAGCCATTATGGAAAACAGTAGAAATGCTATTCAAAAAAAAAAAAAAAAAAAAAAAAAATAGAGTTGCCATATGATCCAGCCATCTGTCTTCTGGGAATATACCCAGGCAGAACTACAATTCAAAAAGACACATGCACTCCTATGTTCATAACAGCACTATTTACAATAGCCAAGACATGAAAGCAACATAAATGCCCATGGAGAGAAGAATGGATAAATAAGATATGTATACATGGTGGAATTTTACTCAGCCATAAAAAAGAATGTAATAATGGCATACATAACAACATGGACGAACATAGAGATTATTATATTAATTCACATCATAAAGAGAAAGACAAACACAACATGATATAATTTACATGGGGAATCTAAAATATGACACAAATGAACCTATGTACAAAACAGAAACACACTCACAGATACAGAAAACTCACAGGTTTGCAGTTGCCAGAGAAAGGATTGGGAGCTTGGGATTAACAGATGCAAACTATTATATACAGAATGAATAAACAAGAAGTCCTACTCTATAGCACAAGGAACTATATTCAATATCCTGTGATAAACCATACTGGAGAATATGAAAAAGAATATATACTGTATAACTGAGTTACTATACTACACAGCAGAAATTAACTAAACATTGTAAATCAACTATATTTCAATAAACTTTAAAAAGAAAAGAGTTGATAAGAGAAATACATAATTAAGAAGATAGACATGGAAAGTGAAAACTTATAAAAACCCTGCAAAGAGAAAATAATATCCAAAACTAAAAGGCATTCAGAACACTAAGAATAAGACCTCTGATAAAGTAACACTGAATTAAACAAATAAGCCATTCCCAATCTATGCTGTAATGATATGCTAACATATCTAATACCATGATACATTTTGACTTTATTACTATGTGTTTTAACTCTATCTTAATAAGAATTTAAAATGCACCATTTTGTAATTTGAGTCTCTCAAGATAAACATCAGAAGGTATATGGCTTATAATTTGATTGCTAAATATTTTGATTTCTAGCTGAAGTAGAAAATACCAAGATTATTGTCATATTTCCAAAAATAAGATGTGGATAGGAGTTCCTCTTGTGGCTCAGTGGGTTAAGAACCTGAGACAGATTCCGTGAGGATGCAGGTTCAATCCCTGACTCTGCTCAGTGGCTTAAAGATCCTGCATTGTGCAAGCTGTGGCATAGGTCGCAGATATGGCTCAGATCTGGTGCTGCTGTGGCTGTGGCCTACAGTGACAGCTCTGATTCAGCCCCTAACCTGGAAACTTTCATATGCCAAAAGTGTGGCCACAAAAAGAAAAAAGGGAAAAAAAAGATGTATATATAAAGTAAGAGTTGGCTACTGTATATAGGAAGAGAGAAAGGGCTGAACTGGAAAACGGATTAATTTCATTGTTCATACAATGATTTCCAATATTGGTTTTGACATATTCCAAAATAAGATCACTTTATCGAAGTCATTTTTTTTAACCAATTCAAAGCAATTCTCTTCAATGAAAATCCTTATAAACTATGATGTGAATTTGATGGTATGTTTTATGAACTATAACATTACTTTAACAATACTATACACAACACTGTATGTACAGACAATGTTCACAGTGTCAAATCACCTTCCATATTAATCCAACTCTTATTAAAAAACAAAAATTAATTTATTTTTAACTTTAAAATGACACAGAATGATTGTGTGAATTTCTCAAAGTCACCAAGATAAGTAATAGTCAGAATTCAAACTCAGACATCACAAATCATGAATACTGTAGAGTAAGTGTGTAAATAGTTTGGATTTCAAAATCCCTTTTCTATTTTGTTGTTGTAAAAATAAATTCAATAAATACCAACTCTTTTTGACATTCTTAAAGCCCAGGTCCATGATCAGAGGATATATTGTGGAGATGTGGGAAGGCAGGGAAGAAGGCACTGTCACTTTGCTAACTTGTTTGTCTCCACCAGTTCCCAAACCTGATCGTTAGATATGCAGTCACTTTGCTTTAGACAGCTCTCTAATTATCACAAGGAGTTTCACTGAATTTTAAAATAACTGTAATTTGAATTTTAAACACTTAAAATAATCATGCTTCATATAGCTTTGGGGGGCAGAAAGGGGTTTCACACTAACAACTCAAAAGTTGTAGGTTTTCAGCCCATCCAAAATGCCAGGAGTAATTATTACAGAATACAGAATTTCAAGCTGAAATTAAACAAGACCAATATATCTTCTCTTAGATCTGATCGAGTGCTATGACAGAATCAAATCCAGGTTTCCATTTAGTGTTTAAATCTCTTTAAAAAACATAATACAAGAAGTGTTTATAACTGAATTGAAGTCCCTTGGCAAGGAACTTAAAAGAAGAGCACTATTTCAGTCAGTGTTCATTCACTGTAATGGGATCTTTATTTGGTAAGTACTTTGCCGACCCACTTTGAAACTGCAAATATCAAAATGGTGAATATACAATGCACGACAATATTCAACCAAAGAATGTTTACTATTTTCTGCTAACAGCAACATATCTGGAAAGGATAGAAACAAAATTCACTCAAATGCTTTCAATATAAAATTCTGTATTGATCCAGGGCTAAGTTTCTTTGAGTATACTGTACAGGTTCAAAATATTTAAATTTACAATGATTTCTTTAGCTTTTTCTTCAATTATGAAGCTCTGTATAATATATGGAAGAATATACAGATTGAAATATACTTGTATATTGAAACATGTCAAACTAAGTTAAAGACTGCAACAATCATGCCACAGCACTTCTGGCTTCAGTGGTGACATGTAAATAGCTTAAAAGTTGCCACTCCTGCCCTCACAAGAGCAACAATGATGGAGAAACTGAAAAACAATGGCTTTTCTTGGACACATCAGAAAACTGAAGGAGCAGGGCAAAAAGCACTGAGAAATCTGGAGGGAGAGATGGATCCAGAGAGTCACTTCTGAGATCTGGTCCCCTGGGCCAGAAATTGCTGGAGACATAAATTGATAGGACATCTAGTGATAATTATAATGGCATACTGGAAACTGTTGATTGGTATGACAATGAGAAAATCCTGGGGGACAAAATCTTAGAGAAGGCCACATACTTTGTGGGTTTCCCCTCCAGGAACATTGCTTCCCAAATTCTCACAGCGGAGAGCTGAGAAATGCACCCCCAAGGCTCTGGCAAAGGGAGGGAAAACCTAACTATTGTGGAGTAATCCAAGTATATTCTCCATAACAAAGGTCTATACTACAGAAAAAAAGACTCCACTAGAGCTGTTTCCTAAATAGAGGAAATCATTCCTCCAATTCCAGACTCCTCTAGACCTCCTACCTCCCTCTCAGAGAGGGGAAAGGGAAATAAACTGTAAACACACCAGATTATAGAACATTGCCCTCCCCCTCTTTCATTATCACACCAACAGGGCTTCAGTATGGTAACAGTGGCTGAAAGTTAAGAGAGCCGCAGGACACAAATCCCACCTAAGGAGGAATTATTAAGAAGGCCCAAGGACAACAGGGAAAACAAAAACAAGGACAGTTGAGGAATTCGAAGCCCCTGGAATCTACAAGTATAGAAATAGTTAAAAACAGCCCAACTTCCAGCTAAATGAATATAAATTCTCACCATGTCCAGATGTTTCTGACAGTGCTATCAAACATTTAAAGATGAATGTTGCCAATTCTACACAATCTTTTCCAGAAAACGGGAGAGAAAACTTCCTAGCTCTTTTTCTGAGATAAGCATTACTCTAGTACCAAAATCAGGTAAATATATTACAAGAAAGAAAAACTACAGACCATACCTCATTAACATAGGTATAACACGCACACAATGAAATGTTAAGATATAATATCCAACATTGTGCAAAAAGAATGATATACCACAAAGAAGTAGGAATTACTTCTACCAAGCAAGACTATTACAGCATTCAAAAATAAATCAGTATGAGCTTCCACAACTACAGGCTAAGGAAAATTTATATAATCATATTAATCACTACAGAAAAAGCACTTAACAAAGTCTAATACCCATTCAAGATAAAACCTCTCTTTATGACCTCACTTATATGTGAAATCTAAAAAACAAAACAAAGAGGGAAATTAGGAATTAATTTTATCTGAATGAAAACAAAAACATAGCATATCAGGATGTGTAGAATATCACTAAAGTACTTAGGTGAAAATTTAAATTTAAATCCCTGTCAGAAAAGAAGAGAGGTTTCAAGTAAGTCTTCAGCTTCCACCTTAAGAAACTACAAATAGAAGAGGAAATTAAGTCCATAGTAAGCAAGATAAATAATAAAGATCAAGAAATGGATGGAGAGGAAAACAAACAAACAAAAAAAATCAGAGAAAGTAAACACAATCCAACTCTGGTTCTTTGAGAAGACGAATAAAATCAATTAACTTCTAGGCAAACTTACCAGGAGAAATGAGAGAAGATACAAATTATTAATATCAGAAGAGAGGTAATATCTCCATAGAGTCTACACAGATTAAAGGATAAAATATTATCAATAATCCTGTAATTTAATTCAACAACTTAAATTAAGTGGAAAAATCCCCTGAAAGATATAAATACCAAAGCTCAGTCAAGGATAAATGGATAAGATGACCTGTATTTATTAAACAAATTGAATCTGTAGTTAAAAATATTCACACACACAGAAAAGCCACCCAGGTGGCTTACTGGAAAATTTTACCAAATATTTAAGAACTAATACCAACATAGTGTCGTACTCTCATTCAGTTATAAAAACAGATGAATGGAATAGAATATAGACACCATGAATAGATCCTCATACACAGTCAAGTGATTTTTGAAAAAGTTTCAGAGACAATTCAAAGGAAAAAGGTTAACCTTTTTACCACATTTTACTGGAAAAGTTTAAATCCATACCTAGCATCATACACAAAATTAAATTTAAATGGATCTTTTATATATATTATATGTATGAAACTTAAAAATAAAATATCTAGAAAAAATCACTGAAGAAAATATTTGTGAATGTGAGTTAGGCCAACATTAACATGACATCAAAAAATTCATAATCTGTGCTTTATGAAAATTTTAAAAAATATCATTCTACACTAATAAGAGAATGAAAAGACAACACACAGTATAGATAAACAAAGTATTTGCAACTATATGTCTAATAAAGGACTTGTGTCTAAAAAATATAAAGAACTCACACTAATTAATAGGAAAGTAAACAACTCAAGAAATATATGGGCAAAAAATCAGAATGGATACTGCCAAAGAAGATACAGGGATGAAAAATAAACACATAAAAGGTGTTCAATATGATTAGAAAAATGTATATTAATACCTCCATCAAATATCACCACACATCTATTAGAAAGGCTATCCATTCCCACTACTGGTAAGGATGTGGAGCAGCTAGAACTCTCATTCACTGGTAGTGGAAATGGAAAATGATACTACCACCTGGGAATGTTTGGCAGTTTCTTGAGAAGTTAAAACATCTACCATATGACCAAGTCAAAATTCGCAGGTATTTCACAAATCAAATGAAAGCATATGTCTATACAAAGATCTGTACCTGGATATTCATAGCATGTATGTGACAGTCAATCTGGAAATGTTCCAAATGTACATCAACAGGTGAACAAAAAAGTGAACTGTGTTAAATCTGCATAGTGGAATATGACTCAGGAATAACTGAACAAACTTGTGACTTGCACAAAACCAAAACTTCAAAATAAGTATATGAATAGGCCAGATAAACAAGATGACATATTAAAAATATAAACATGCTATACATTTTTATTTTTATAAAATTTTAGAATATGAAAAATAATTATTGATTACAGAAAGCAGGTAAGTAGTTGCCTTGAGGTATAGCAAAGGTTTGGGAGGGCCTGAAGGAAGGTACTAAATAGGAGCAACAGTAAATTTGAGGGCTAATGGCTGTAATTATCATCTTGAGAGTGATGATTTCACAAGGATACACATATTTCAAAACCCATCAAATAATACACTTTAAATACGCACAGTATATTGTGATGTCAGTTATACCTCTATCGAACTTAGAAAACAAACAAAAAAACTTTGTCACGGCATGTGCTTTTACCGACGAATCTATTTTTCTTGTCCTCCTCCTAAGATTTATATCTTGGAAGAGTTGGTCTTTTCTTCCTATATTTCTTTCCTCACCTTGCATTCACCTGCCAGTCCACGCCAGTGTGGCTCCCACTCCAAGCTTCCATCAAAACTGTTCCGCTAAAGTAACCAATGGCCTCTCTATTATTAAATCCAAATTACTTTTTCATTTTCTGTCTCACTGGACTGCTTAAGAACCTTCAACATTCTTAATGTTCCTTTTTTCTTAAAACACTCTTCCTGTTTTGCTACCAAACAAAAACTTCATGAGGGTTTCATTCACATTGTGGCCAATCTCATTCTTCACTGTTGGCTTGGTCTTTTTAACCTGTTCATTAAACAGCAATGTTCCTATGAATTAGACACAGCCCACCAACCCTTTCCCTGTTCCTAATCTTCAACCCTCTTTATTTTAGGCAGCATCTCTACATTCCAAATTACTTTGAAATACTTCTTCATAGCCTATAGAGCTCCTCTGAATTCTAGTCCTGTACACCCATATGTCTACTTAGATATATAAAACTGCTTCAAACTTTTTAATCATCTGTTTTTATCCTCTTTGTTCTCCACAATGCAGCCCGTGTGGTGTGTTAAAAATGCAAATCTCATTTGCCAACTCACTCCTGAAAACACATCAATGGCTTCCCAATGATTTCAGGTTAAAATTTAAATATTTAGCAGGATTTAAAACATCATCTTACCCTTACTTACTTAAAGACCATCTTATATATCCTGCTCCTAATTCTTTGAATTCCAGATATACTGACCTTATTTAAATGACTTGACAGTGCTTTCCATCAAACAAGGCTTTAATAGGCTTTTCACACTGGTTGGCACTCTTCCTAACCCTCCTTGCTTTTCATCTTTTTAAACTCTCTTCCTCAGATCTCTGCTCAAATGAATTTTCATTACGGAAGACTTTCGATTTCCTGTTATCTGATCTGGAAGCAGCCTGTTTCTTTTCCTCTTGGCACTTGTAACACATTTTTACTATAAGCTGATACATTTGCTTAGAGGTAATATACTCCACTAACCTCAAAACCCCATAAAGGCACAACCATATGTTTCACTTTTTACTGTTTCCTCATTGTCATGAACAGTGCCTGACACATAGAAAATAAATGAATAAAAAAAATTAATATTGTGCATGCTATTGAAAAAATTATCACACTTAACTTTTAATTGCTTATACAGAAAACCATATTATAGTCTAAGAAAGCACAGGCTGATAGACAGGAAGTTAGAGGATCAAATTTAGCCTCTACCATTTCTTATTTGTGTGACTTTAGAAAATTTACTAAATTCTCTAGATATGAATTTCCCCATCTCTATAATGGGTATAATTAATAGCAGCTTTCCCTTGGGGTTTTTGTGTATATTAAATTAAACGATCAGGAGTTCCTGTCGTGGCTCAGTGGTTAACGAATCCGACTAGGAACCATGAGGTTGTGGATTCGATCCCTGCCCTTGCTCAGTGGGTTAAAGATCCAACGTTGCCGTGAGCTGTGGTGTAGGTCGCAGATGCGGCTCAGATCCTGCGTTGCTGTGGCTCTGGCGTAGGCCGATGGCTACAGCTCCGATTCAACCCCTAGCCTGGGAACCTCCATATGCCATGGGAGCAGCCCAAGAAATAGCAAAAAATAATAATAATAATAAATAAATAAATAAATAAATAAACGATCAATACAAAACTCAAAAGAGCATGTAAAACTGCATGGTCAGCACATTTTAAGTATTATTATACTCTTTAATACCTCTTAAAGGGAAGTTGCAGTCAATCGGTTCTTGCATAAATTTCTGGAAAAATTAAGTAAACAAAAATTATTTTTTTCTCAATATAGTAGACTTTAAAGGATAATATTTACCTTAAGAATTTGAAAGTAGTAAGCCCAGTTTAGAAAATTACCACTTCATGTTATGGCAGCATGCTTACAAGCATTTTTATTCTCCAAATACATTTTGAATAATACTTAAATCAAGTGTACTTTTTTTTTTTTTTTTTTTGGCTACAGCTGCGGCATGTGAGAGTTCCTAGGCCAAGGATTAAATCCAGGCCACAGCAGCATCCCAGGCTGTTAAAGTGACAATGCAATATCCTTAACCCACTGTACCACAAGGAAATTCCAAGGGCATGAATTTTTTTTCACACTCATCAGTTTTATAATTATATTTTTATATGACATATAATTATATTTTTATATTTTTATATGACACTATTTACCATGTAATAATTTCACAAGCTCCAAGTTTTATTGAATGCTTTCAATGATGTAAAAGGAGTGTCATGAAATAAAATCGTAAAAAATAACATACAATAATTAATATTTAAAATCATAAAAGATATATGTAAAGTCCTATCACTAGTTTTACAATTGCTAACTAACTATTCATGCACCTTTTCAGCTTGTGTTCACACTGTTTTGATGAATACAAACAGGTGAAACAAAATGTGGACAATTTTTTCTGTTTTATAGACAAGTAGTAAGACTATTTCCTTGACCAAGAGTGAAAACTGTGTGAAATTTCAATGGCCAAAGGACTCCAAAATAATAACATAAAAATCATTAGTAAGGAGAAACTGCAAAGTAGTGGTTTAATAAAAAGATCAGTAAAGCAATACTGTAAGTTAAGAACATGAGGACAAAAGAAAACATTTTTTTAATAATCTCTATGTTTTCCAACATTTTTTCCTACATTTCATTTCACAGGCTAACAAATAGAGTTTCCATTGTGGCACAGTGGAAACGAATCCAACTAATAAGCACAAGGCTAAGGGTTTGATCCCTGGCCTCACTCGGTAGGTTAAGGATCCGGCTTTGCCATAAGCTATGGTATAGATCACAGATAGGACTTGCATCCTGCATTGCTGTGCCTGGGGTGTAGGCCAGCAGCTGTAGCTCCGACTCAACCCCTAACCTGGGAACCTCCGTATGCCACAGATGCAGCCCTACGAACAAAAACAAAACAAACAAACAAACAAAAAAACGCTAACAAAGTACCCCATTACATACAGTCATAGAAAGCTTAATTCATACAATAACGTTATATATTTTTATCATTTGTGATTCAAATAGTACAATAAAAATAAAAACAAACATCAGCCATTTAAAAATACAACTACAGGGGAATTTTAACTTCATTACATTAAAATATAAATACTAAGTTAATTTTGATTGAAATTGACATGACCTAGGGTACAATAAATTAATAGCATGGTAGATTAAAATGGCCACATGTTTATGGACACATCTTCCAAAAACAGATGGATCTTTTTCTTTTCCCCTTGATTTTGGGCTGGACTCACAACTTTTCTTGACCTCTAGAACACAGAGAAATAACCATGTAACTTACACGGCTGGACCACAAGAAATCTGTAGCTCTTGCTTTTACATGTTTACAAGGTCTCCTTACAGAGAGAATTTCAAGACAGGCAGAAAGACAATGTGGAGGTCAATCAAAGTGATGAGCTAAGTGTCCAGCCAACAACCAGCAAACCTACCAGCCATGTTGAAAAGCCATCTTAGTTGTTCCAGTGTAGTTGAACCTCTAGGTGACTACATTCCCAAACAGCACAACATGAAGCAGAAGACAGGCGCAACGTGAAGCAGAAGATCTGCCCAACTGAGTCTGCTGTCCTATTATGTTCAGGCTGCTATAGCAGAATACCATAGACCAGGTGACTTACAAACAACAGAATTTCTTCCTCACAGTTACTACAAGCCAGTAAGTCTGAGATCAAGGCACAAGGCAAATTCAAGGTGTGGTGAAAACCTGCTTCCAGGTTCACAGAGGTCAAACTCATCTTGTGTCCTTACATGGTCGAAGGGAGAGGGAACTCTTCAGAGGCTCTTTTATAAGGGCACTAATTCCATTCATGAGGACTCCATCCTCATGATCTAAACACACCTCCCCAAATCCCAACTTCCTAATATCATTACATTAGGATTAGGTTTCAACATATAAATTTGGGGGAAATATGAACATTCAGTCTCTACCACCAGTCAATCCACAAAATTAAGAGAAATAATGAATCATACTATTCTTAGAACCACTAGCTTTGGGGATAAAGACTGAAAGAAAGGATAAGTTTAACTGTGATTTAAAAGGAACAATGACTCTGGAGTCAGACTTCCTTTTTGTACTCCTTGGAGTAACAGTAGTATGATCTAGGTAAACTCACAATTCATTCCCTTTCTGAGTCACAGGTGCAACAGAAATCACTTTGCATAACTGTAGTGAAAAGTAAGGAGAATTCCTATAAAGCACTTACATAAAGATTGGAACTTAGTGAAAAGTTTAACACTTGTTGGGTTTGCTGTGTTGTTGCCACTGATGTTGATGTCTGTATCAAATATTATGTGTGAGGTTTCACTCTGTTGAGGACTTGTGATCTTAAAGTGAAAATAGGGAGATTTTAAAAACATAAAATCAAAAAAAAGCTTATGTTCAAAGCACATATTTCAAAGGATACATATTTTAATAAGCTGTTATTTCAAATAACAGTATAACTGAACAGCAAAGTAATTTTCACATTGAGTAAATAAAGCTATGATTTTTCCTAAACTGTTTCAAAGTACATTATCCTTTGCCATTTTTTTTCAGATATATTCAAATTGAAGCATTTATTATGTATTATTATGAAGCTTAAATACCTAAACGTAACTGACTATAGTTTGGCATGATGATCAAATTGATGTCATTGCTTATCTAATAAAAATAATTCATTTGGCCATTTAACATAAAACTGAAGTTATCTCATCCCGGAAATATGTCATACATATGTCTCAATATTATTTCATTATATGCCCCATTTTGTTCTTTATTTATCTGATTAAATTTTAGTTTCTGACAAGAACTCTCATTTATGCTAGGCATTCAGAAAATCCTTTTCCCCTCTATTTATATTTTCAAAAATTTCCCAGTGGTATTCTCTAATTAGCGCCAAGTTTTTACATTTAGGATGGCTTTTCTTTGTCCTTAAGAGAAAATAAACATTGGAATTGATACTAATAACTAGTATCTATTCGTGTTACCCAAACAAGTATTTTTATCTTTATGTTTGACCAACCGCACACTGTAAACCACTAATTTTGCTTGTAAGGAGTCAAACTCTTAATTTCCTCTGCATTTACCCTTTCCAGCTCAGTAGGACATGTCTCTTCTCTCAAGCTTCCATTATATACTTAATTTATCCACTAGAGAAAGGCAGTCATTCTGATAGCCAGTTATGGAAAACTGCTACTGCTTCCAACTGATCTGTCTACCAAATCTCCTACGCATCTTTCATAAAATTACCCCTTTAGACTAGGGTTATCTGATGCATTGCTGGACATCACACAGTTTCTATACATTCAAGATATTAACATAAATCTAGAGTGGCTCCAACAAATCATAGGAGAAATGTAAAAGAGAAATAAATTAAGGGAAAATTCTATTTCTGAAAACAATAAAATTTTATTTATAGAATTAACTAAAGAAAAGATATATGTTTAAAAATGATCCAGTGGTTCCTAAAGCCTCATTTTATTTGGTGCCATTTTAAGGCAGCTGCTCAAGCTAAGTCAGCCCAGTTCACTTTGTTCTCTTGCTCAGAACTATCTTTCTCAGAAATGTCTTGATCAATATGAAAGCTGCATTCAAATTGCTATTTTCTCTAATTACCTGAGTCAACAGAAAAATGACAATAAAAAAAAAAATCACAGAACTTGCACAATATTTTTCAATGGTTAAGTAGAAAATCCTGATAGAGCCGGAAGTATGATAAGAAAACTTACTTAGGAGTTCCCGTCGTGGCGCAGTGGTTAACGAATCCAACTAGGAACCATGAGGTTGCGGGTTCGGTCCCTGCCCTTGCTCAGTGGGTTAACGATCCGGCGTTGCCATGAGCTGTGGTGTAGGTTGCAGACGCGGCTCGGATCCCGCGTTGCTGTGCCTCTGGCGTAGGCCGGTGGCTACAGCTCCGATTCAACCCCTAGCCTGGGAACCTCCATATGCCGCGGGAGCGGCCCAAGAAATAGCAACAACAACAACAACAACAAAAAAGACAAAAAGACAAAAAAAGATAAAAATAAAAATAAAAAAAGAAAAAAAAAAGAAAACTTACTTAAATGATAAAGATACAGCGGCAAGTTAATTAGCCAACGTCAATCAGCAAATTCATAACTAATGACTAAAAAACATGGTTAAGATTCTTGGACAAAATTTGCGTTAAAGTATTGTAATAATAATTAGTTTTTAAAAATCTTAAATGATATAATATTGGTTATATTATTTGGAAAGTATCAGGAGGATCCCAAAGCAAGAGCTGCTTCCTAAGTCGCCTGGGTTGTAACACAAGCCAAACTCACACTTAGTCCTTGTTACCTACTGGTAATTCACAGTGGGTATCTATACCTAAATACAAAACTATGCATGCAAGAAAGAATCACGATGCATGCAACTTAGAACAACTCAGAACAAAGCCACATCCCTACGGCAAATACATAATTTTGACTTGATTACCAACTCGAGCTTCTTGTTCCCAAGAGATGCAACCAAAGGCTATGTGAGCAAAGCAGTCCATCATCAATTATGTGCCATTAGACTGACCTACCATACTGATTGGTGTGTCCAGCGGTACTCCAACACTGAGTGATATAGAATATAGAGAACAGGACCAAAGCAGGTTCTGCAGGCAAAGCCATGCTGCATGAGGAGCTAGCTCATAGTCTTGGATCCATCTATTCCTACTGCATTGCCTTTTCTCCCTTGAATCTTAACTATGGTCCCATGAGTCCCCAAATTCAATCCTGGCTTATCGGTGGTGACACAAACTGTTATTATCCAGATGTAAAACTGCCATAGCTGTTCCACCATATTAGGCTGGCTCTAAATGACAGTGGAGATGGAAAATCCTCTCTGTGGGCAGAACTTTAAGCAATACACTTGCTTGGCCATTCTACCTAAAAGGGGGGAAGCCCAGTGCTACAGATCTAAGGAGGGGATATATTCCTATCTTCTTTGGGCAAAGAATAGGGTGTTGGACATGACTGACCACTCAGATTCTCCAGGCTCGAGTTCTGAAATTTGAAGTCTGAGTAATTTATACAAAAGATAGTCAAATTAGAGATTTTGTCCAGTAGTGGAGGCAAGTGTCCAGGAACAGTGGCAGCAACCATGAGAGTCAATTTAGAATAGAACCAGTGGTAACATTCTAACCAGGCAATTTCTCTAGGTTGTCATGCTGACACCAATCTTCATTCAAGCCTAGTTTTGCAGCATTCATTGAAATTCCATGATCTAGCAAACACTTTTCTAAAAATTACTATTTTATTCCAGGTAACCACAGTTGTATTTTTGTGAAATCAAGAAACCTGACAAATACATCATCTGCTTCTATGAATAAAGAGAATTCAAAAATTTTTATTCACCAAGAAATATGTTTTATGAGTTTAATACTGAGTCTATTTTTTAAAAAAAAATACCATCATTTCCCATATGTCAACTTTTACATATAGAGATTTTTATTTCAGAGCTAGATTTACATTCTGGGATTACGTTTTACAGATACAATAGCCATAGTCAATAACAAATCTCTAAAAACTGAAATGCACTAAAATATTATTTGAATGATTTTTAATGTGGAAAAAATGTGATTTGTGATTAGAAAATTTCTAAAGTGCTGAAAGTGTTATAAACTATTTAATATTTTGAATTCCCACTGTGGTGCAGTGGCTTAATGATCTGGCACTGTCTCTGTGGTAGCGCATGTTCAATCCCTCGCCCAGTGCAATGGGTTAAGGACCTGGTGTTGCTGCAGGTGTAGCACTGCTCACAGCTACAGTTCTTATTCTATCTCTGGCTCAGGAATTTCCATACACCGAGGGAGCAGCCAAAAAAGGGAAAAAAAACTAGTTAATATTTGATAGCTGAGATTAATGTTATATTTTAAAGGGAAATATTAAGATTTTTCAGAACCTTATTTCAGTTGTCAATAGAAATTAAAATTTAATCCATACATTTTAATTGGTTTTAATATGAGAATTAACTTAAGTCTACTAATGTGGCGTAACTGTGAAATAATCAGCAGGTAATAAAGTAAATTTAAAAATGCATAATTAGTAAGCATTATTTATTCTTACTTTGTTTTGAATAATCTATGAACTATAATTACTGCTTCTGTTTATTCAAGTCTGGCTCAAAACATAAATCAACTTAAGGCCAAGTAAACTGCTATTTTCTTCTTTGATCTTTTGTTTCTTGAAAAAATATTTGCCGGGGACAAGATGTCTACTTTGCCCTTAAGGTGCAAGAAGATCTTGAACACATAAACAGAAAACTCAATTTAAAGCTTAGTATCATCATTTACTACATAAATTATAATTAAACATGTGAACTGGTCAATAGGACCAAAGTCTGTGTTCAGAATACTCAAATATGAATTCTGAAAATACTGTTCCTCATTGAGCCAATAAAGAAAGTATCATCAAAGGGAACAAGTGAGTGAGAAGAACTGTGGTTACCACAAATGTCAATGAAGCCAGAAATAGTCATTTAAAAACCAGCTATGCTGCCAGTGAATGCAGAAAGGGCAATGCTTATGAGTCATTAATATAACCAAAGTAGTATGTGAATGGGCTACTAATCAATTAATAATACAAACTAGAATATTCCAGCATTTAAATTCATTTGGACAGATTCAATTTAAAAACCACATTCCATTCACAAAGAGATATAACATTTGTAATGTAAAAAAAAATGTTTGCTTCTCTTTTTCAAAGAGAAAATAAAAACGACATGGAGCCATGGTCTGCACTTCACTTCATACTTAAGCATGAGGAAGGAAAGCATTAGAAATAATACAGAACATTCTTATTTTCCAATCTCCAGAAACATATTTAATCGGAATAATGTAACTGATGGATGTCCTCCACAAAAATATGTAGAGGTGATGGACCATGTCCAAGTTGTTCATAAGGCACTTAATAAATGAAACAGAGACAGAGAGAGAATAATCAAGTATTTTCAGAGGAGTAGCTATAGGTTTTTCCAGGTAGAGAGACAAAAAAGTGTCAGAATTATTTTAAACTGTTTGATAAATAAATATGTAATAATGTTGGTATCTCAAAAGAGATAATGCAACTTGCAAACACTCTTAGGTCAGAATTTATATACTAATTTTGTCTCATCCAGAATCTAAATTAAAACAAGCCTGGACTCTGATTGCATACTGATGCAAATTAGTTTGCCAGGGTTATGATAAAATACGTACTTTGATAAAGTTAACTCATACATCAGGATCTGCAACAGGGACACCACCATAGTCACCCAGACAGGTCACAAATCTAAACATAAGTCAGTCTGTCCTCTCAGGAAACACTTGTAAGGAAAACTAACATACACCAATCACAGCCCTCCAAGTCAGCTTTAGCCATCTCATCTTACCCAAGAAAATAGGACCTGCAAGCCTTGTAAGGAAATCCCTAACCATGCCACCAGGCCTGGTTTCCCTGCTGCTGCTTCTAACATTCTATAATCCTCACTCTTGGCCAAAATCCCTCAGGCAGAGTGTTCCACTGCTTGTGAGGCACTGTACTACCTGTATTCATGAATAAAAGATTTCAAACTCATTACTAAATTGTTTTACTTCTGTCACAACAGTTTATACCAATCCAAAGGCACATGTCAATGTTACTTAACATACTACTTCGATGTGTGAAATATTCCATTTACAATTAAAATTACAATAAGGAAACAGTTTTTGAAAGTCTCTCCCAGATGCCCACTAAAATACCCCATGAAAGAAAGAAAAAGACATGAAGATTTACTTTCTTTGAAAAATAAGACTAGTAGTTTCCCTTAATTAGAATATCTATGATTCATTAAGGAAAAAAACATCCAATCCCTCGTTCACATATTAAATGGATCAGCTTCTTAAACACAAAAGAAAATAGAAAGATACTTTACCCTTCCTTCACTGTCTTCATACCAACCAGAAACCTTCAACTGTAGCAACCATAATCTAAAAGGGGACAGTGTTCCATTTACTATCAACAGTCAATTTTTGAGGGACAATACTGACCATCCCTTACAAATGACTCAATTTTCTATGTCATGAAGATATAAAACTTCTCTGAAATTTTAAATATTTTAAATAAAAACACAATTTGGGGATTGGAGTTTATTATTTCCTCATTACTGCTATAACAAACTACCATGATAAATTTGGGTTCTTTTAAGACCTTAATATCTCACAGTTCTGGAGGTCAGAAGTCTGATATGGGTCTCACTGGACTGAAATCAAAGTGCTGACAAGATTGTGTTCCTGTATGAAAGTCCTAGGGAGAAAATTCATTTCTTGCATCTTCCAACTTCTAAAGGTTGCCTACATTCCATGGCTCACTGCCACCTTCTATTTTTAAGGTTGTCATTGGATAACTGAATATTTGTTGCAGGCACATAACTCTAACCTTGTTTCTTTCACTACATCCTCTTTTCTGACCCTTCCGCCTCACTCTTCCACATTTAAACAATCTTGTGATCCCACAGAGCCTATCATTATAATTAGAATAATCACATTTTAAGGGCAAATGATCAGTAACCTTAATTTCTTCTGCAATCTTAATTCCCCTTTGCTATGTAATCTAACATATTCAGGGATTCATGGGTCTTAGACATAGACTTGGTTTTTTTTTGGAGGGGTAAAGAATTATGCTGCCTACAACAAGCAGTATAACACTACTTTCTGGAAACTATTACAAAATTATAAAACAAAAAAATGAAATGCTAGGAGAAGTTATTTCTGCAGATTGTTTTCCATGTACTTCCAGCAATGTGTTGTAAAAATAGTACTTTGGGATACAAGCAACCTACCTCAAGCCAGCAAAGCCACATGATTTATGCCAAATACATTCTGAAATTAAGCTGTAACTAAGACTTCATCAATATCATACACTGAGCTCTTCCTCAATCCAAATGCACAGATTTGAAAAGCTCTCCCTCAATCCAGATACAAACAGATATACACTCTTAATAAAATTTAACATAAATAAATTTTTAAATGCATAGCTGAATTAGGAAAGAAATGAAGAAAAAGAGACAGGGAAGATAATTAAAAAAAAAAAAAAAAAGAAAGAAAGAAAGAAATTAACAAGGGCCAGAAGTAGGGAGGAAACTCAGGGCCTCTAAGTGAGAAGGAGCTGATATCACATAGCACATGCAGATCTGACCTCACCTGTAAGCCTTAGGAAACAGTGAATGATGTTTTAAGTGCTCATAAAGATGAAATGTTCTAACTTGAACGGGCAAAAGGCTGCAAACTGAATCTGAGAGATTTACACCTAAAAGAAGTAAAGTTCTCGTTATTTCAAAAAAAATGTTAAGGAATACTTTAATGACTTCTCTTGACTTTTTCTTAGGCAAGTAGGTATTTAAAAAATAAATGAGAGAAAGTGAGCCAAGACTGACCAATACACAAGTATAAACTCTAAACTTTAAATACATTTTTGAAGCTGAAAAATCAACCCATGAAACTGATATACAATGAGTCTATGTAAGGTGAGAGACCAGGGACTCTGGCAAAAAAAATAATAAATAAATGACATTTACTAAAGTATTTGCTCTCCAATGAACAAAGAACCACCAGATATAAAACACCCATATGAAAAGCATAAAGATCAATATTTACTTAAGAAAATGAATCGCCAGAAGTGTCATTCCATTCAACAGAGCTATGAGGTTATTTAGAAATTCCCTAACTGTAAATAATTTTTAAAGCTAGACTTTACAATAAGTATGTTTTAAGTGATTAGAGGATAAGAAATGGACCCCTTATATAAAAGATGCTCTGAAAACCAGAAACATTAAAATATATATAATTTCTGAAAATAAAATAATTTTGTATTAAAAATAAAACTAGGGAAATAAAATAATTTCTGGAAGAAAAATCAGAGACTTGAAAGTTCCAAATGATACAATCATTCAGAAAGAACTTAAAAAGATCATATAGCATTGGGGATTTAATTTCAGTGCCCAATAAAGAAAAAATCCCCAAAAATATTCCAGACTAACTGAAATACCTGGTTAGAGCTACACCCAAAGAGAATGGAGTTTTTGTAATGGTTTTTTATCTTTGTTCAACCAAACTTGCCTCAATTCAGCAATCCCTGATTAGTACAAGACAATATTTCTTAAAGTGCAGTTTACAAAGGTAGAAAAGCTTTTCATGATAATAATATGTTATTTACCATTTTCATTTTGTTGGCATTTGCAACAAAGGCACAAAGCAATGACAAAAGTGTCAGTGTCGTAGGGAAAATTATGGTATTGGCATCAAGCTGGAATCACACTCATTACATTATATCACTGTTTTCTTCACAGCTTGCACCTATAACTCAAGTGTAATCACAAAAAAAATACAATCACAACATTTTAAATGTCATTTACACTTATGATTTAAGTGGTAAAAGGTAATTTTATTAATTCTTGCACCTTAAAATGCATCTTTATGATAATGTAACTATTCATAAAAAAAAAAATTCTACCTTCTAAAATATATTAACTTGAAAAGAATAAGTTAGGTGATTTTTTTTTTTTTTTTTTAGTTGCAGGCTGAACTAGCCACTTTTTCATGAAGCATTATTTTTAATGAAGTCAAAAAAAAAGGGAGAGCAGAGAGCGATTGAGGCAGAAGCAACATTTGAAGGGATAATGGCCAAACATTTTCCAAATCTAGGGTAAAAAAGGATATATGTGGCATTGGAAATAAAACTGAAGGAAAAGAAAATAATTTTAAAATGAAATTAATCCAAAATGAAGCAAGAAAGATTGAAAAGGAACACGTAAGTAGAATAAGTAAAAAACATAAAGTATGGTGTTAAATATACACCTAACTACATCACTTCCCATATTTAAAGAGAATAAATATCTAATTAAATATTATTTTCAAACTAGAATTAAAAAATCCCTTATATCTGCTACTTTCAAGAGATATTATGTAAAACTTAGGACACAGAAAAAGTGAAGGAAAAATGATAAAAAAAATAAAATCCTACGCAATAACAAGTACTGGTAAAGATATAGAGTAACTGAAATTCCCATCACCACTAAGTAAAGTCAATTATTACAACCACCCTGAGAAACGGTTTGGCAACATTTGCTAATCCATGCAATGTAATAAACATATATTATATATCCAAAAGAAATGCACACATATATGTATATGTGTCAAAAGACATGGACTAGAATATTCATAGAAGTGCTATTTAGAATAGCTCCAAAGTAGCGTATATTCATACATACAATGACATATGTAACAACAATGAACAAGATACAACATGGCTGGGACGTCATAAATGCTATGCTGAATGAAATAAATCAGACACACGAAGCATAAAAAACAAAAATTAATTAAAAACACACATGACCACAAAAAGAAGACAGTCTACTATAATATCAAAAAAAGTAAACTTTAGAATTAAAATTATTAAATGCAAAGAGGGTCATATCATAACAAATCAGTCAATACATGAGAAGATGTAATTTTAAAACTATAAGTACCCTATAATATAGCTTTAGCAATTGTAAATTAACAACTGACAGTAATTAAAGGAGAAATAGATATTACATTCAAAATATTTGTCATATTTGACATACAATAAATAACAGACATAAATAGAGACAGACTTTGACAATGACAGACTTTATTCTTTTCAAGTGCACATAGAACAATTACCAAAACTGATGATTTTCTTGGCTACAGACCAAGGTTCAACATATCCTAAAAGATTAAAATCATTTACAGTATATTCTCTGACCACAGTGAAATTAAACCAATAATCAATAACATAATATTAACTAGAAAATCTGTTTGAAAATTAAGCAAAATACTTCTAAATAATGCATCAAAGAAATCACCATAGAAATGAAAAAGTATTTTCAACTGAAAGCAAATTAAGAGAAAACACTTGAAATTTTGTGAGATGCAGCCAATGCAGCACTTAAAGGAATATCAATATATCATAATAGAATGAAAGTTGAAAATAAGTGATGTATCTATGCTTTAATCTCAAGATGACAGAAAAAGAGCAGCAAATCTTACCAAAGAAAATAGTAAGGAGGAATTATAAACATTAGAGCAAAATCAATGAAATAGAAAACAAACATACAAGAGGAAAAAAACCAACCTATCTGAAAGATGATTTAAGATAAGAATATTTAATAACTGCTTTAGTAGAACTAGTCAAGAAAAAAATATCACAGTATTAAGAATTAAAAAGGAATGCACATTACAGATCCTGCTAACATTAAAAAGATAAAAGGAGACTATGATGAACAATTTTACCAATAAATTGGATAAATCTGAAAATATAAACAGATGTTTTTCAAAATACAGCTTAGAAATAATTTTGAATACACTTACATGATTATCAAATAGAATCTATTTCTGAAAACTTTGCATAAATATAACTACATGTGTACTGGTCTACTGGTAAACTAAATCAAAGAGTCTGCTGGTAAACTAATTCAAATACTTAGGAAAAAAGTAGTATTAATTTTATATAAACTCTTACAGAAACAATGGAAGAAATTATTTCCAACATATCTAAAATCTTGCACAAAACCCAAGAAGAGCATTACAAAAAGGAACAATTACAGATAAACCTTTGTTATTAACATAGATGACTTACCCTAAACAAAATATTTACAAATCAAATTCAGAAATGTAAGAGAAGAATAATATGTCACAAATGAGTAGGTTCTATTCCAGGTATGCTGTTTGTTTACTATTTGATAACTAATTAAATGCATTAAAATAAAAAATGACATCAGTAGATTTTTTTAAAGGATTTAATAATATTGAAAATTGTACCTTAAACAAAATCTTTTTTGGAACTAGGAAAATCATGGACTTCCTAAATACGCTAAAAACATCCACTAAGATATAGAAAGAAATATTATACTTGATGAATTATTAAAATACTTACTCCTGAGGTAAGAAGTAACCACTATGAAAATTCTAACAACATTATATAAGAAGTGATAGGCAACTGTAATCAGGCAAGAAGAGACTTATAAAATGGCAGTTAAGAAATAAACAATTTTAAAAAAATATATATTTATTAGGCTTTTATTATGCACAGGTGACGTGACTGTGATTGTAAAATATCTAAAAGTATATACAAAATATTAAAGTAAGGAACTTAGCCAGATTCCTGAATATAAAATCAACATATTACAATCCATAAAGCATTTTTATGTGCCATGAACAATAGCATAAAAATGAAAATATAAATTATTTCATTTTTCAATATCATAAAAAATCAAAAAACCTAAAAATAAATCAACTGCAAGATGTACAAACCTATACATTGAAACCTTCATGACATTAATGATAGGTCTCTGTGGAAACCTTAGAGGGATGTAGCACATTCATGAATTAGAAAGGTGAGCATTTCAATAAATTAAATTTCCAAAATTTATTTACAGATCTAATAATTCCCAATCGAAATCTAAGCTGATACCTGTAAGTGTATGAAGAAATTGACAAACTTTCTAAAATGTGGGAATGTAAAGAGCAGAGAACAGTAAAGCCTATCTCAAGGGAGAAAGTCTGGATGATTTATATTATCAGATGTCAACACATATTAATTATTATAATTAAAAAAGTGTTAATAGAGTCTAGAAACAGTTACATCTAAGTTCACATTTTAGTAAAGAAACAGTGCAATACATTGGGAAAGAATGACTATTCTGTAATTGGTGCTAAGAAAATTGTCAGTTACACACACAAAAAAAAGAATCTTAACCTTTAATTCACACCATAAACAAAAATCAATTGTAGATAGAATATACTTCTAAAAATATGGAAGGTTAACAACAATGTTTTTAAGGAAAATATGGGAAACTATCCTTAAGATTGGATAACCAAAGATTTCTTATAAAAGATAAAAGACCATAAAGGAAAAAAAATGGTACCCTGGACTATATTAAAATTTATTTGGTCAAAATACACTATAAAGAATGGAAAAACTGAAGTTTTCATTGTGGCTCAGTGGGTAAGAACCCTTCATAGTCTCTGTAAGGATGTAGATTCGATATCTGGCCTCTTTCAGTGAGTTAAGGATCTGGCACTGCTCCAAGCTGCAGTGTAGTCTGCAGATGCGGGCTCAGATCCCACATTACCATGGCTGTGGTGTAGGCCTCAGCTGCAGTTCTGATTGGATCCCTAGGCTGAGAACTTCCATATTCTGCAGGTGCAACTGTAAAAAGAAAAAAAAAAAAAAGAATGGAAAGGTATTTAGTATTTAATCATTAAACTAGTACAATTTTAATAATTATACATTAAAGAATTAACATAAAACATTATATATGCATATCAAACAAAAATATAAAAGGAATAATAAAAACAAGCACTTACAAGTCAGTATGATAAAGACAGAAAACAAAAGGGAAAAATAGAAAAACACTAGAATAGGCTCTTCAAAAGAGAAATATCCAAGCAGCAGATAACATATGAAAAGTACTCAAAGTCATTAAATAAGTTGCAGTACCACAACATGACAAGTATGCACAGAAATTTGAATTCTTATATGCTGCTGATAGTTTAAATTTGCACTATTTAAATTTGCACTATTTACCAAATTGCTATGTTGTATTTCTACACTTCAACACACACATACCCTATGATCCAGCTATTGCTATCCTACAGTGAAAAAAAACTAGTATGTTTCATTCAGATTTTGCGTAGGCCACATATACAAAGCTTCAAGACAATTTGAATTATATAGAGTTGCAAAAAGTTCCTCTCCTGCTTTATAATTTATGAATTCCACAGTAAGGAATGTGTAACTCCAGAATCATGAATTGGAATACCAAGAGAAGGAAGTTCTGCATTACTGAACTTGATACTTCACTATGCAAAACCTACTGTCCTAGTCTTTTCTGAAAAAAGAATTTGGCAAGTTAATTAAGGAGTCTTTCCTTAGCACTTCTGCTGTTCAAGTCCTTCTCATGCTCCAAAGTCCATCTCCAATACTGGCAGCAGTTCAAACTATAAATTTCATAAAAATGAATGTAGTCACCTTTTGCTTTAAAACACAGGGCAATAGATGTGGAAAGTGTTTTGCTAGAGCCTGAAAGATGTAGGCAATTCTATCTTTAGCGTTATGGGTTCCAATTACGTCAAGTACCAGGTGCTGAATTTGCAGGCAGACCTGCCGGAGGCATGCTGGACTCTGTACCATGCAGGCTTATAACAATTAACTCACATTTTCAGCCACTTTTTCAACACAAATATCATTACGATGTTTTTCTTTCATAAACTTATATTTAAACAAATGATGTTAAAAGTAAAAAATGAATACTCAAAATGAATCACTATTCATTTTAACACATTTTACTATTTTCTATGCTCACATGGATTTTTTATAGCCATTTTATCTGTATGGCAGAGCCAAGATGTAATGGTGTGCTCTGTGTATCTCCTCCAAATAGAGATGAGATCACACATGTTTAAATATTTACATCACTCTCACACACACACAAATACACACAAATAGGCAAATACTACAAATCAGGTATTTCTTAATATTTTGATTGTCTAAACCTAAGAAAGTGAAAGTGTTAATAATGTACATTAAGGGAGTTCCCATTGTGGCTTCAGAGGGTTACAAACTAACTAGTATCCATGAGGATGTGGGTTCGACCCCTAGCCTTGCTCACTGGGTCCAGTGTTGCTGTGAGTTGTGAGCAGATGAGACTTGGATCTCATGCTGCTGTGACCGTGGTGGAGGCCAGCGGCTGCATCTCTGATTTGACCCCTAGCATGGGAACTTCCACATGCTGCGAGTGCATCCCTAAAAAAAAAACAGAAAAAAATAAAGTATTAAACTTAAAAGTGTGTCTTTTCTGTAGCCATTACATCGTGGGTAAAGCAAAAAATTGAAAAACATATCATTCTGGTATTTCTAATTATTGTTCTAAACCTATTATCAGATTCAGCAAAGTTGCTGACATCACTGACAAACAAATGAAGTTCTGATATATGTCTCCATTCTTTCACTTTGTCATACTCATTAATGTAAATGAAAAACATCAACAACATTCATCTCAGGACTACACTTGTCAGTCAATACACTCAAAAGTTGGTTATGTATACAGGAATGAAGCAAAAAATCAATGCAAAATGCTATGAAAATTGGCTACAAATTATTTATAATCATAGTACTGACTTTTATTATTTGCAAGGTATGTGCTATATAATCTCTTATCAATAAAATTTACTATAAACATATACATCTATGTATAGGCATATACACATGCCTATATATTTTTGACAGCCTATAGTTAAATATTTCCTAGCATAACAATAAGAGACATACAAGACATAAAAGTAAAACAATTTACATTTTCTTTGTGACTATGATACATAGGGCCTACTAAAGATCAGAGCCCCAAGAAAGGTTTCCTTCTCATCAAAGTTGGTACTATTAAAGGGAGTTAAATAATGCTCTCAAGGCCCATTGATTGTAAATGGCATAGAAGCCCTTAGAAACAGCAAGTCTGGGAGTTCCCATTGTGGCTGAGTGGTTAAAGAATCCAACTAGGAACCATGGAGGTTGCGGGTTCGATCCCAGGCCTTGCTCAGTGGGTTAAGGATCTGGCGTTGCCGTGAGCTATGGTGTAGGTCTCAGACGCGGCTCGGATCCCATGCTGTTGTGGCTCTGGAGTAGGCCTACGGCTACAGCTCCAATGCAACCCCTAGCCTGGGAACCTCCGTATGCCATGGGCGGCCCAAGAAATGGCAAAAAGACAAAAAAAAAAAAAAAGAAAAAAAATCAAGTCTAACTGTAAGTAATGCATTTTTTTTTTTTTTGTCTTTTTTTTTTGTTGTTGTTGCTGTTGTTGTTGTTGTTGTTGCTATTTCTTGGGCCGCTCCTGAGGCATATGGAGGTTCCCAGGCTAGGGGTTGAATCGGAGCTGTAGCCGCCAGCCTACGCCAGAGCCACAGCAACGCGGGATCCGAGCCGCGTCTGCAACCTACACCACAGCTCATGGCAACGCCGGATCCTTAACCCACTGAGCAAGGGCAGGGACCAAACCCACAACCTCATGGTTCCTAGTCGGATTCGCTAACCACTGCGCCACAACGGGAACTCCGCATTTTTTAATTTCAATCTTACCTCAGAGCACAGAATATAACACAGGAAAGTACAAATATATTTACAGTAGAAAAGAAAAGCAGAAAATACATTTTTAAAAATATTAAGCATCCATTTACAGTGAAAAAATGGGAGATACAAAAAAGAAACAACTTTATAATGTTTAACTATTAAAACTTAGAGTAAAAGTCCCTGGTGGCTCAGTGGTTAAGGACTTGGCATTGGCATTGCTGTGGCTTGGAAACATCCAGATGCTGTGGGCATGGCTAAAAAAACAAACAAACAAAAAACCCTACAGCCAACACATCCTCCTAATATAGATATTTAGGAGCATTCTATTTTTAAATCAGGAATAAGACAGGGGAGGCCATTATGACCTTTAGTAATCAATGTTTTCCTGGAAGTCTTAGCTGAAGCAATATGAAAACAAGTAAACATGAGCAGTTTAAGATTTGGAATGCAACTAATAATTTTGCTATCATTATGCACATATAGTATTACTGTTTAAAACTAGAAAATCCAAGATGCTAAACCAGTGGTAAGATCACTAAAAAAGGTGATCTAAGTTCTTAATGAGGCAAGATCAGATAGTAGTGGGAATTCTACTGCGCAGATTAAGACACCCCTTTTCCTTACATAACTTAGCACACGTTATTAAACTCTTTGTACCTCAGTTTCCTCATTGGTATAATGGAATCAGTAATAGTCCCTATCCATAACAATGTATGAGTTCATATATATACAGAATATTGAAAACATCTATCACATCATAACCACTATAAGTGGTGCTGGTAGTAGCAATAATAGCACTACTACTACTATAATTACTATTACTAAAAGTGCATAATAGTATCTAAAAGTAAAAATAAATAACATCCATGGTTGGAGACACCAAATATCATAAGAATGTTTATTTTCTACAAATTAACTTATAAACGTGATAAAATTCTAATCCAAATCAAAAATGTTTTGCAAAGCTAACAACTGAAGTACAAATGTGTATGGAATACGAAAAGCAATGCACAACCAAGACAAATTTAAAGCTGTAACATTAGGAGAGCACTTCATCCTGTCAGATATTAAGACAATACAGTAATACCAAATGTGTGATACTGGGGCAGGGAGAGACAAATAACGTAAGAGAATAAAGAACAATGACTCATACCTTTGCATATGAATACCTGTATCTGGTAGCACTGCCTTTACAAATCAATAGGAAAATGCTTTAATAGCTATTCAATAGATGATGCTGGAACATCACTGATAACATAAGAAAAACAAATAAGCTCTCTACTTCTTACCATATTCAACGTCAATTTTATTTACCACATAATTTTGGGATGATAGCACCATGAGATAGAACACTGTATCAGGCCAAATTGAATCCTGTATTAGTTGCCTGAAAAAAGGTCTACAAAAGAAAGAAATACACCTCTGAAATATTCCCCATTCCATTCTGAAGGGGGATGAGAAGACAGCTGAAAGGTGATTAGGTTATCACCTTAAGATTCTATGTTTACATTTTTTAAATTCATGATGCTGGGGGGAAATGTAAAACTAATAGTTTCTCTTGAGCATTTCTAACTACAGGTGGAATTCAGATAATCCTCATCAGTGGAAATCTGTGAGGTTCTGGGTTGTTGGTCTTGTTTTAACCACTCACCCATTTCATCTGATAGTTCCGGAACGTCTATTTCATAAATGGGATTCTTTCTGTGTGGTTCTGGCATCAAAACTCTCCTTCTTCCACAACAAACTGATTGCTTTGGATATGGGCATATGATGTAGGGGGAGCAAATCACAGTCCTCACAAAAAGATATAAAAAAACAGCACTCTTCCTGCCAGAGTATGTAGATTTCAAACCATTCTAAGTTTGAGTTGACTACTTGCCATTTTGCCATAGAGACCTGCCTAGCAATGAAGCCAACATAGCTGAGAGAAATATGTAAGCGGATTCCTCATGACATAATACACTTCAACCAACCAGGACAGTAGATAGTTGACCTCCTTTAACTTGCCACTTTCTGTGCTGAATTTAATCATTTAATTAAGGCTTTTTAAAACCAATAATCTGGGCAAGTTAACTATTGAATTACTGCCACATAGTTATACAAATATATGATGGTAAGACTGACTGCAAATGACGATACAAGGCAAGAAGTAAATGTTTTTCATTCAGGGTGGATTTAATACATGCATTTACTGCTCCTTCAATGATCTTGTTTATATTAGACAAGACCAACTAAATACTGCAAGAAGTAAATGAAGCCCAATATATGTAATACTGTGTAACAGACTGGATGTCTATGCCCCCCTGAAATTCATGTTGAAACCCTCAGAAAACTCCAAAACATTCTGTTTTCTTAACAAAGCCTGCCCTCACACAAAACTAGGGCCTAACCTACTGGAGCATTATCAAAGCCCAATTAACCTGGGGATGGAAAAAAACCAACTCCAGCCCAATGTAGTTATTCTGCCTTACCAAAGAGGGAGAAAGAAAAATGAGACACTCTTGTGAAGTTCACAGTACAAAAGCTCAGACTCACAAAAGACTGAAATCAACCTATAGGACCATAAAATGCTTCTCCTTCCTCACACGTAACCACCACATTACTACAGGCTTCATTTTATACAGCATATCCTGCTTTTCATCAAGAAAAAACTAGAAGGTATACAGAATGAAAAAAAAAAAAAAAAAAAAACACTATTTGAAGTGACAGAGCAAGCGTCAGAATGAGACATGTTGAAAAATATCAAATCAGGTATTTGAAACAACTATGCTTAATATGCTACACACTCTAATGGATAAAGTAACAGTTTGTAAGAACAGATGGGCAATATAAGCAAAAATATGAAAATCCTAAAGAAGGACCAAAAATATTGCAACACACAATGGGAGGAAAAGGTATGTATACATGTATGTGTAACTTGGTCCCCATGCTGAACAGTGGAAATAAATAAATAAATAAATGACCAAAAATAAATGCTAGAAATAAAAAACACCATAACAGAAATGAAGAATGCCTCTGATGGGCTTCTAAGTACACTAGACACAGTTGAGGAAAGAATGTGATCTAAAGGATGTATCAAAGGAATACTCAAAAACTGAAAAGCAAACACAACACAGACTGAAAAAATAAAATGCAAAAAAATACAAGGACTATAGGACTACTACAAAAGGTATGGATATATGGATAACAGGAATGCTGACAGAGAAGAGAGAAATAGAAGAAATATTTGAGAAAAAAGAACGATAATTTTCCCAAATTAGTGTCAGACCTCATATTCAAAAAACTCAGAGAATACCAAGCAGGATAAATGCAAAAAAAAAAAAAAGAAAAGAAAAGAAAGAAAGAAAGAAAAGGAAAACAGGAAGAAAAAAAAAAAAAAAAACTATACCTAGACATGTTATTTTCAAATTATAGAAAATCAAAGATTAAGATTAAAAAAAAAAATCCTTAAAGGAGCCAGAAGGGATGGAAATCTTACCCACAGAAGGAACAAATAAATAATACTTATATCCAACTTCTCCTCAGAAAAAGTGCAAGTAAAAAGAGAATAGAGTGGAATATTTAAAGTGTTAAGAGGAAAAAAAAACCTCTCCAACCTAGAATTCTGTACCCTGTGAAGTTATCCTTGAAAAATTAAGAATAAAGACCTTCTCACACTAAAAAAATTGAGTGAGTGAATTTTTTCCAGTAAGAAATGTAAAAAAGAAGTTCTTAGAGATAAGGCAAGACTATAGCTCAGAAACATATCTACACAAAGAAAGCAAAAGCATTAAAGAAGGAATAAGCCAAGGTGAAACAAAACTTTTAAACTTTTGTTCTTAATTGATCAAATAGATAAGTTTGTTCAAAATAACATCAACAATTTATCAAATTATGTATGCTTAAGAATATATCTTATGTGTATACCTACGTTTGTATATGACTATAAGTGAAATGAATAACAGCAGTGACACAAGGGACAAGAGGAAAAAATAGTATTATTTTGATATTAAAAGATACACTAGGAGTTCCCGTCGTGGCACAGTGGTTAACGTGGCACAGTGGTGAACGAATCCGACTAGGAACCATGAGGTTGTGGGTTCGGTCCCTGCCCTTGCTCAGTGGGTTAACGATCCGGCGTTGCCATGAGCTGTGGTGTAGGTTGCAGACGCGGCTCGGATCCCGCGTGCCTGTGGCTCTGGCGTAGGCCGGTGGCTACAGCTCCGATTAGACCCCTAGCCTGGGAACCTCCATGGCCCAAGAAATAGCAAAAAAAAATAAAATAAAAAAAAATAAAAGATACACTATAAGTGAAGTGATATGTTATTTCAAAGTAGCCTTGGATTACTTATAAATGTACATTGCAAATAGTAGGACAACCCCTAAAAATAGTAAAAAAAAAAAAAAAAAAAAAAAAAATTATGCATGATATGCTAAGAAAAGAGAGAAAATGAAATCATATAAAATGCTCAATTAAAACCATAAAAGCAAAAAAAAAAAAAAGAGATAACAAAAATAGGAACAAAGGCAACAAATAGGAAATAATAATGAATATAAAATTAATCCAACTATATCAATAATCACTTTGAATGCAAAGGGTCTAAATGTACCAATTAAAAAACAGAAATTGTCAGAGTGGATCAAACAATATGACTCAACTATTTGTTTCCTCTAGGAAAATCACTTTAAATGTAAAGACTCATATGAATTAAAAGTAAAAAGATGAAGAAATATATAACATGCTAACACTAACCCAAAAACAAAGCAAGAGTAAGCAGTATGAATTTCAGATATAGCAGACCTCAAAGTAAGGAAAGTTCACAGGGACAAAGAAAAGCATTACCTAATGATAAAAGGGACAATTCTCACACTATATCTAGTCACAATGATGGATCATGATAATGTGATAAGCAAGAATCTATACATCCTATATGTGTAACTGGGTCACCATGCTGTACAGTAGAAAATTGACAGAACACTGTAAACCAGCTATAATGAAAAAAAAATCATTATATATAAAAAAATTAAAAAATAAAAGGTACAAGTCTCCAAAAATACTTAACTCTTAGTGTGTATGCATCAAACAATACAGAATCAAACTAAAATGAGGAAAAAACTGACAGGAATGCCAGAAGAAAGAGATTAACCCACTGTCATAGTTGGAAATTTCAATATTTCCCTATCAGAAATGGACTGATCTTCCAGACAGAAAATCAGTAAGGACACAGTTGAACTGAATACAGTCAACAAGACAGAATTAACATCTATAGATTACTTCATTAACACACATTTTCTCAAGCTAACAGGGAATATTCATCAAGGTAAACCATGTTCTGGGACACATCTTAACAAATTTAAAAGGCTATAAACCGTAAAATGAATGCTCTTAGACAACAATGTAATTAAACTCAAAATCAATAATAGAAAGGTAACTGGAAATTCTGAAAATATGCACAGATTAAACAACATGCTTCTAAATAACACATAGGTCAGAGAAGAAATCTAAAGAGAAATTTTAAAATATTTTAAAGAAAATAAATCAAAACAACTTGTCAAAATTTGTGGGATGCATCAAAAACAGTGCTTGGGGGAAATTATAGCATTGAATATATATATTCAGTGTTATACATATATTCTTTTGTAATACATATATTACAAAAGAAGCAAAATGTGAAATCAAAAATCTAAGCTTCTACATGGAAAAAGTAGAAGAGAAGTGAAAATGATTCAAAATGAGCAGAAGGGGGAGTTACAGCCCTGGTTCAGTGATTAATGAACCCAACCAGTATTCATAAGGACACAGCTCTGCTCAGTGGGTTAAGGATCCGGCGTTGCCATGAGCTGTGGTGTAGGTAGCAGACGTGGCTTGGATCCCACGTTGCTGTGGCTGTGGAGCAAGCTGGAGGATACAGCTCCATTCAACCAGCCTGGGAAACCCCATATTGCCATGGGTGCGCCCTTAAAAAAAAAAAAAAAAAAAAGACAAAATGAGCAGAAATAAAAATTGGAGCAGAAGAGTTCCCATTGTGGCCCAGCAGGTTGCAAACCCAACTAGTATCTACAAGGATGCAGGTTCAATCCCTGGCCTTGTTCAGTCGGTTAAGGATCTGACATTACCATGAGCTGTGGTGTAGGTCACAGATGTGTCTCAGATCCCACATTTCTGTGGCTGTGACTAGGCTGGCAGCTGTAGCTCCAACTGGACCTCTGGCCTGTGAACTTCCATATGCTGCAGGTGTGGCCCTAAAAAGCAAAAAAAAAAAAAAAAAAAAAAAAAAGAAAGAAAGAAAGAAAAGAAAAGAAAAGAAAGAAATTGGAGCAGAAATTAATGAAATTGGAAATAGGTTATCAGTAGAGAAAATCAATGAGGCTATATCTTGGGTCTTCGAAAAGATAAAGTCAGAAAGCCTCAAGCAATAATATTTAAGAAAAGCAAAGGATACAAATTACCAATATCAGAAGTTAAAGGGGGAAGTTTCCTATGGATACCATGGAAATTAAGAGGATAATAAAGGAATACTATAATGCTTTATGCCCACAAATCTAGTAACTTAGATGAAATGGATTAATTTCATGAAAGATACAATCTGCCAAAACTCACACAAGAAGAAACAGATTACGTTAATGGGTGTAAAAAAATTAAACCAATAATCAAAATCCTTCTAAGACAGAAAGTAACAGGCCCAAAATGGGTTCACTGGTGATTTCTACCAAATATTTAAGGAAGAAATTATACCAATTCTCTACACCCTCTTTCATAGGTGAGAAGCACAGGAGATACTTCTTTGCTTTGTTTGGTTGTGTTTTGTTTTTTTTGTCCACTCCAAGACACAGAGAAGTTCCCCAGGCCAGGGATTGAAATTATGCCACAGCACTGACAAAGTGGATTCTTAACATACCAAGCTACCAGGGAAGTCTAGGAGATATTTCTTAACTCATTCTATACCAATGATGACTACCAAAATGAATCAATGACATTATAAGAAAAGAAAACTACAGACCAATATCTCTCATAAACATAAAAATCTTTAATAAAAGAGAACCCAATAAAGTAAGGGGAAAAAAAAGATTTACACATCCTTTACAAATGGGATTTATCCCAGGTATGCAAAGCTGGTTCAACATTCAAAATATCAATTAATGTAATCCATCACTTCAAGAAGCCAGAAAAGAAATTCACATGATCTTATCAATAGAAGCAGAAAAGCATTTAACAAAACCCAACAGCCATACACATTCAAAACTCTCAGGAAACTAGCAACAGAGGAAAACTACTCTTAAAAAAATACGATCTCACTTTTAAAAAAGCAAATAAAAACAACAGGCATAAATAAGTAATACACAGCAAGATTAAATTAAAAATTTTAGTTAAATTTAGATGCAAAATCTGTAAACAAAGTATAGGCAAACTGTTCCACCCAAGATTAGATAGATAGATAGATAGATAAAACAGCCATGCCAAAGTTGAGTAATTCTAGGAATGTGTGGTTTTCTGTTTTAAAAAATTCAATACATAAGATCATCATATTAATAAAAAAATCATATTTTCATGAGAATAAAATTGGTGGTAAAATTAAACATCCATCCATGATTTTTCAAGAAGACTCTTAGCAAATGAGAAAAAAGTTTTCTAAACTTGGTAAAAGCACACAAAAGAAAGAAACAAAAACTTAAAGATCAAAACACAATTAAGGTATGCTCTTTAAGATTAAGGGTAAGATAAAGAAGCTTGTGATTGCCATTTCTACGTAGCAGTGTATAGGAGTTCAAGCTATGGCAGGAGACAGGAACAATAAACAGAATGCTTAAGAACTGGGGAAAAAAAGACTTTTATTCACAGATGACAAGATAGGCTAGATCAGAAATATAAATAAAACTATAGAAAAAATTACTATAACACAAAATTTCATAAGGGTTACTGGGTACAAATTAACATATAATCAATAGCATAAAGAATAAATGACCTCTTATGAAAAGATAATTTTTAAAAATTCAATAAGAAAATGTGCAAAATGTATGTACAGTCTCTTCACAGATTAAGGGTCAGAGTATACACACACACACACAACACTCAAATTTACCAATAATCAAGGAAATGTAATTCAATCAATAAGGATGTTTTCATATATAGACTAACAACACAACTACAGTCATGTATTTGTAAAAATTTATGGAAATGGGTATCCACATACATATTTGATGAGAATGTCCATTAGCAAAATCAATTTGAAGGACAATTAGGTAGGACCTCATAAAAATGCCCATAATGCTAGACAAAACAATTCAAATTTCTGGAAATCTATATACTGCATTAGTATTCACACAGGATCACATAGGTATGTTAATTTATTCATTCAGTCAGTCATCCAGGAATTACTTATTAAGTGCCCCTAAGAACTGTTTTAGGCACTGCAGAATTACCAGGGAATCAGACAGATAGGACTTATGCTCACATTTTAGAAATCGTACATACTAAAAAGATAGCATGATTAACAAATCAATAAAGAGCATAATAATTACTAAGGGACACGAAAGAAATAATAACTGAGAGTTTTCCTTTTCTGAGGCATTTAGAAAGGTACTCGAGAGGGGGCCAACATCATCATGATGAGTTTCATGCCAGCTGTTCTGTGAAGAATACTGCAAGGGAATTAACTGGGTTCACTATTTACAGTGGAAAAAAATGGAATCCCAGTATAGAGCATGCCAGGTGAACAATGTATATGGAATTAACACAAAATCTGCAAGGAAAGAGTGATATTCAGAGAACAATGACTTGCAGGGGTCTTGGGAAGTGGTTATTTTGTTATTACCCTAGAAATGCAGTAAATGGGCAACCTATATGTTCTTGACATTAATAAACAAAAAGATTTCAGTCTAGTGGGTACATAATTAACACAGATGATTAGCAAGTTTCTGGCCTTAAGTCAGTTCACAGATCAAGAGTCCTTTGTCTGATGAACAGAGAGGTTTTGGGGATGATCCTTACAGTGGTACTCATAGCTGTAGTGAATGAATATATGCCCAAGCTCTCCCCCAGAGGGATATACAGCCATTTACTGTGGGTGCCTTTTAACAGGAGAAAGATAAATTAACAAATTTCCAAAAAAAAAAAAAAAAAAAAATTTAAATACAGGTTCTGAATTAACACTGAAGTTCACAACACTGAATAACATCTGAGGCTCAGCTGTCAAAGTGAGAGCTCAGACGACAGAAGCTTGGCCTATGCCTCTCTATGGATCCTTTGGGCCCACAAACAATCCTGTAATTATTGTTTCAGTTCCTAAATGCATAGTTAAAAAACCCTCATAACCATTCTCACTGTTAGGGTAATGAAAGCTAAGAGGAAGTTCTTGAAAGTCCCTCTTATATACAAATAAGAACTTAAAATCAACACATCTATAAGAGAATTATGAAGATTTTTTTACTACTATTAAAGATTTGAAAATTGCAGGGCTGGTGATTCCTATCCTATCCATTGTTACCTTATCTATTTGACAATGGTAAAGCCTGATAGATCTTAGGAAATAGAGATTATTACATAAAAGTGATTAGGTTGTACAGTAACAATAATATTGGAAACATATATGCAAATGAGGATGGTGTGTAGAAGATCTGGTAAGTCTCAATAGGAGATTCACATTGCAGACTCATGAGTCTTAGAATAAATCTATGCCCTCTTCTGCCAAAAACTATTATACATTTGAGAAGCAACTCTTGGAAGTTTTCTGGGCTCTTGTAAAGACTGAATGTCTAATTTAAGAATACCAACTAAAATATGCAACATAAGTTGCCCATCATAAACTGGGGTATATCTACTCTACCAATAAATGAATAATAGTAAGTATGAGACAGATGGAGCCCAAGTTCATGAAGAACAGGCAATTAAACTGTATGAGGTGGTGCCTCAGAATCTCAGAATGGCTATTCATGCTGCTCACCAACTCTTTCTGAACCCACAATTTCTTCAGGGGAAATTCTTTAGGATTAGTTCGTAGGAGATGAAATAAAAATCTGATTTGTGGAAAGGTGATAGCTATAGGATTATTCCATTACTGAGAACTAATGGTAAGAGATATCCTCCAGGGGTATAACTTTAAGGAGTATATCTGTTTGTCCACCTTTCCTAGAAGAAAAGAACCTCTGAAAAGATGTTTGGTATGTTTTTTAAAGTTCCTGGATGTTAGTGACTTAAAAGTTACTTTAAAAATTCTAGTTTTTACTACCACTTTAGAAAAGGCTTCATGGTATCATAGTTTTCAAAATCCATCCTAATTAATAAGGAACAGCTCGTGTTGGTATGAGAGGGTCCTATTTGCAAATGGAAGGTGAAGGAGTAGGTCCACAGGACAGATTTTGTCCAGGCATATCTTGCACTCCTGCTCTCCAGCCTTCTGTTATTAAATGGCAGCACATGCACAAAGGAACAGGCTTTGAACCACAAGCCCTGGTTTACCAGGATATAGTCTAAATGAGATATCTCATGGTTTAGAATACAGAAGAGCTCTATTTCACTTCAGAAAGGACAGTGTCGAAGAATGGAATTACATGGGAAATAGTTACTGAAGCCATCATTTCACTTTACCCATATAGTTTTTATGGGAGTATCCTGAGTGAAGAGATCTGGAAGAAAACTAGGCTTCAGTGGACGTACTAAAAAGGGAAATAAAAAGGGGGAATAGTATTCTGTTTACAACAAGCTTCTAGAAAGACATGGCGTATGAAGATATCTGTAAATAGCTATGCAAAGTTCTCAAGATCACCCTTACTTCTCACTCCAATATTATGTTTGGAGGTCCCCAAGACCACCCACCCTTAGGTTTAACAATTTACCAAAAGGACTCATGAAACTCATAAAAAGCATTATACTCACAGTTATAGTTTTTTACAGCAAAGTATAGGTATTGATAGAGGGTCCAGGATTCACCAGCTTCTCCTCTCCCAGAGAAATCATTTATACAGTACCTTTTTTTTTTTTTTTTCACAACATCTGACAATACCCATGGAGTACTGCCAAACAGGGAAGCACACTTCAGCCTTGAGGTTCAGAATTGTTAATGGGGGTTATATTGCATAGTCATGGCTGACTGCTCCCATGGCTGACCACAGTCTCTAGCCCCTCCAGAGGTCAAACTAAAACAATGTGGTCTAAGGCCCCCACTATAAATCAAGTGTTCGCATGTCTGGTTTGGCCCAAGGTAAACAGATATTCTTATCAAACAGGACATTCCAAGGCTTTAGAGGTTACTTCTCAGGATCAGAAAGCAAAGATCAAACCCCTCTTTGAGCAAGCTTAATCCTTTCCTGCACAATCCAATAGAGAAAACCCAGTGAAGAAGAGAAAGAAATGACTTGTTCTTTGAATGCTAATTAGCTTCTTACCCAAAGGTCTATTATGTAAAGTGACCACTCCATTTAAGACTTATCTTCCTCTTACTCATGTTTGGTCTCAAGATTGGTTGTTCTTTCTTTAAAAGTATTGATTGTTTGCATATTATTTCCCCTTAAGAAAAATAATCCTCCAACTCACGAGTATGTTTTTGTCAGAGGTTTTCCATCAGAACATAGAAATGCATCATCTATATACTGACAAAGCTTAAGTCATTCTGTATGACATATTAACAGACAGGTGAAATCAATGACTCATCTCTGGTCCAGATCTTTTAGGCTCTTCTCCAACAGAAGGAGGCATCCCTTCAACCATCTCTGGATCATAGCTCCTATGAAAAACTACTTGAATTATAACACAGAATACTCCAGAGGAAAACCAGATGTATTCAGATATGCCATGATCTAAACCTGTTACTGGGAAATAAGTGTCTCTCTTAAGCAAATGTTATTTACAGATGAAAAGTTTTGATAATCTCTTGATCAGACTAGCTCCTTAACTTGTCTTCCTGCTTTCACTCTTGCCACTTTATGATCTTTTTTCCTGTAACATGGTAGGAAGAATGCATTTTGAGGTTTTACTCTTGGATCTTCCAATGAAATTCTTTTTCTCTATTTGATATACACCCTACTTAGTCTCTAATTCAACACCCCATTTGTTTTTCTTCATAGAACACTCTGTAATTTATAATTATTTATACTCTCATTTTCTGTCTTCTGTCTTTGTCTCTTTCTCTCACTTCCTCCCCCTCCCCGTTTACTCAATTACAATAACTCTCTGCCTCTTCCAGGGCCATAATCTCCACAAGAAGAGGAGCACAACTGTCTTTCTTGTTTCTCTAAACTCAGTGCTTGGCACATTTTAGCGATGAATAAATTTACATATTTATGTAATGACCTCTTTTTCAGTGTTTAGTGTGCCCACCAGGCATAATTACTAGAGTTTGGAGGGAAAAAAAACACAAAAATCAAAACATTCAGTTGTCCCTTCTAAAAACCTGATGAGGTGGTAACAGTTTTAGCTCCATTTTACTGTTGAGTAAACTGAAACATACAGAAGTAAACCAACTTGATCAGGGTCACAAGTAGTAGAGACAGGATTACAAACCCAGGCCATCTGGCTATAAGGAACCTGCTTTTAAACACTTAATCACTATGCTTGCCAAATAAATTAATGCAGTGCTGCTTCCACTTTGTTGCAAATGGCTTTAACTTCCCAGAACTATTTTCATGAATTTTTTATTTCAGAAAAATACATATATTTTGGCCACTCCTATGACATGCAGTAGCTCCTGGGTGAACCCATGCCACAGCAGTGATCTGAGCCACAGCAGTGACAATGCCTGACCCTAATCCAATGAGCCACCAGGGAACTCTCAGAAGCCTCTGTTTTATGTCTGCTTAATTTAAAGACTCAAGAGATTCACCTCTTCATAAAAGGAGGAAAAATGGAAAGAGGTTGTCCTTTATGGTGTTTTCACATTATATTACAACATATAGAGGAAATTCTTGTTAATTTATAATGGAAACACATAAAGGCAGCCATCTTCTAGACTTGAGAATTTTAAAAATGATTTCCATTTCATTTAGCAGAAGACACAGTAACACAGCAGCTAAGTTTAAGTATATTCAAAGAACGTTCCAATTACATTAAATAATGAGCATTTTAATGATTATCTCACTATATTTTCTGACTATAACATTTATTTCTTAAAAAATACTACTCACCAGTGAATTATTTTTCATTCAGTATAGTTGAGGGATCTGTCTTCTGAATAATAGTAAATACAGCTCACATTTATTTTAGAATGTCAGAACACAGTCCAGTTGACAACATTAATAAAGTAGAAAATCCATGATCATAGAAGCTTTTCTGTCAAATATGACAACTTTCTAAATTACTTGTCAATGCTGACCTGAACACAAGATTAGTTAAACTAAGTTAGGCAAGTTAACAATAAGTGTAAAGCCGAGATAAATCTCAGAATTTCAATGATATTTATCACTGTACAAATCTTGGAACTGAATACAGAAAGTAAAGTAAAAGCTTACCTACTTCCTGTAACTAAGAATGAAAAGTATATTTATACCAAGTTTAGAGAAAAAAAGACTTTCACCACATATTTAATATAACCATCAAACAAATATGATGGGGATTTGTTCTGACTTATTGTCAAACGAAAAGAATTGTTAATAAGGATGTCAAATAAATATGTGATAAAAATCAAATGAAAACGATGGTATTCAAAGTTAGGAATATTAACTTCTTTTCTAAATTCAAACTTTAAATTCTGAGATCCAGAAACAAAATAAGGCACATTTCTAAGAGCTAGTTAATCACCCAAATGTATTACAATTGTTCAGCATATTTCTAGATGCAAGATGAAAGTTCTTAAAACAAAGAATATTTCATGCAATATATGGAGAGATTCTGAGAACAGATATCAGAAGTTAATTTATTATTGTGGTTAATATTTAATGAACCTTTATAATGTTCTAGGCACTCTTTTGTCATCTTATACAAATGATTAACTTATTAATTACAACCAAGCCATGACAAGGTCCTATTCTAGTTCAGTATTTTAAGATGTGAAAACTGGGGATCAGAAAAGTAAGAAATGCTCACACTGGCAACTATAGAGCCAAGATTAAAGCACAGACGTTAGACCCCACATTCTTAAGCACGAACACAAGGAAGCCTTTTATGTTAAAGATCTTATGTTATTGGATTTTCGTTTTGACAAAATTACCCAAACACAGTCCCAGTCTGCAAATGCATCAGGTGTCTACAGAAGTTTTACAGTAAACTGTAAATTTTCCTTGAATCATCCTTTCTAAAATGTTTATCAAAAAGTCAGTACAATTCTCCTTTCATTATATAATGAAGACTAATTTTTTTATGCTGGATGAGATCTTCGGTTGTATGTGTTAATACACTTCAAAAAGCTGAGCATGATGTGTCAACACATACTTTTGAGTTTATCAGGACACAACAGACAATGAGCATGTAATAAACCACAGAAAAGGAGAGAAGTGAGGAAAAATCTTAAAAGTACTAGGATATTCAGATTTCTTCCCATTACCTCCTGTGAAGTACATTCCTAAGACATTAAAGAGTCATTTTGGCTCTCCATTTTATGCTGCTGTAATAGTTATTTCATTATGCATATTAATTTAGAAAGGAAATTCTAAATTTCTTCTTGGTACAAAAAGGATTTATTAGCAACAGAAAGAAGTGATATTTCTCATAGCTACATGACAGCTGCGCCATAGACCCCCAAGGTCTATAGTCAAAGGGAAACAAAAAAGCAAAGTAAATAGCTGCCATTTACTGATCAGCATCTAACACCTATGACATCCTGTACTAGCTATTTTAAAGCATCATTTTTAGTGATCACAAAAATTCCTGTAGACAAATGGATTAGTGCACATAGTCTACTAGACGGCTGTAATTTTCCAGTATTCAAAAGAAAATTTAAGTTTATAAACAAGTCTAGGTCAGAAAACATACTATTTACTTATTTTATATTTCCTTTCTTTACCTCAACATAGAGCTTTGCATGGCATTGATATTCAGTAAATGTTCTCAATATAATAAGAACTTGTTTTACTATATTAAAATACAGAATAGTACCAGTATTTTATCTGTGGTCTTTAGCCTTCAATTTCTCAATTCAAGTGATTAATAAGAATGCATAGAGATTTTTCTCAAAGATAATTAAGATAAATGTAATGGTAGTTAAAAATCTTAATTATATTTCTTAGATTGTCTTAAACATTCACAGAGATTTAACTATACGCCAAAAAAAAAAAAGAAAGTACATTGGTACCACCACTACGGAAGACAGTATGGAGGTACCTCAGAAAACTAAATGTAGAACTACCATATGATCCAGCAATCCCAATCCTAGGCATGTATCTGGACAAAACTTTCACTGAAAAAAATACATGCACCCCTATGTTCACTGCAGCACTATTCACAATAGCAAAGATATGGAAAAAATTTAAATGTCCATCAACAGAGGAATGGATTAAGAAGATGTGGTACATGTACACAATGGAATACTACTCAGCCATAAAAAAAACACAAAATAATGCCATTTGCAACAACAGGGATGGAATTAGAGATTCTCATACTAAATAAGAAAGAAAAAGACCAGTACCACATAATATCACTTATATGTGGAATCTAAAATATGGCACAAATGAATATATCTGAGAACAGAAACAGACTCGTGGCCATAGAGATCAGACTTATAGTTTCTAAGGGGTCGGGGGAGAGTGGGATGGACAGGAAGTCTGGGGATAGTAGATGTAAACTCTTGCATTTGGAGCGCATAAGCAATGAGGTCCCGCTGTATAGCACAGGGAACTATATCCAATCACTTGTGATGGAACATGATGGAAGATAACAGGAAAAAAATAATACATATATGTATAACTGGGTTACTTTACTGTACAGCAGAAATTGACAACATTGTAAATCAACTATAATAAAAATTCTTAAGAAAACTATATGCTGTCATTATATTTGCTACCACAGCCTATAAGATAGATGTTTACAGCCGTTTGCATCAACGTCATGAGTTGTGTGTGTGTAGAGAGTAGGCTGCAGAAATAAAAACTAATAAAATAACCATGTCTAATATGCATATGGCTAGATTTTATACTGGTAGATGAGGCAGTGTTTTCTTTTCCCTATTCCAGATTTTCACCTTTTTTCTGACTCTACTTCAAGAAAGTAGAAAACTCCATTCTTCATGTACTTATTAGGATAGGTATATAACTGGAGGGAAGGGAAATAACTTATCAGAATTCTTATCCTATTTTTTTTTTTAAGTCCTAGAACCACTGAGGATCACAGTGTTGATGGCAAATCAAAAAGCATCCTGAAAAAGCAGAAGGCAAGTTGGGGCTCCCCCCTCATTCACCGTTTTCCTCAGTTGGTGGGGGTCCAGATACAAACAGTGATAGGACAGTAACTCGACGCCTTCAAGAGGGATAGCTCTATGGGCTGCAGGAACAAGTGACCAGACTCACCCTATTCATCAGCCTCAGCAGAGATTTTGTCACTCCAGTATGGCATGGGAGCAGCTGGAAGGTGGCAGACAAGTAGATCACCACTGTTAAGTCAGCAATGGAATATCAATACAGATCACGATGGTCACCAGAAGCTCATTTACATCCTGTGGGCAACGAGTCCTCTCAGACTCTGGAAGGACAGCAGGTTGGGAAGGAGAAGCTACCATACAGAAGATAGGATTTCCTGCAAAGTTAGAAAGCTAAAGGTGATGGTAAAGTAAGTTTTAAAGCAAAGTGGTAGTTCATATACATCTTGGCTTATAGACTATAATTAAAACCTGCTTCATTATAAAATAATAAAAGTATGTGTGAAGCAGTATGTGTGAAGCACATAACAAGACAAAGGTATGATTAATGTCAGAGAAAGTGACATTTGAGAAACTTAAAAGAGGAGCAAAAGCTTACTTAGATGTGGGAATAACACATACAAAGTCAGAGACAGAGCTAATAGCATACTTTGACCTAAGTATCATCAGCAATCCATTAGTGTAGGACTGTGATATAAAAATTTACAAGCAACTGATTTTAAGAGATGTGGAGTTGAGAGAGAAATATAAAATACACTGAATAAGCAGGATAATATTCTCCACTAGTACTGGTTCTCCAAGTGTGGTCAAAGGAGTCCTAGTGATTTTAACATTTTTTTCAGGTGGTTCACAAGGTCAAAAGTATTTTTCTAATAATAGTAAAGCATTATTTACCTTTTTCACTCTTTTCCTCTCACAGGAATGCAGCACAAATTTCCAGGGCTACAAGACAGATGCCATCTCAACAGACTGAATGCAGAAACAGATATGGGAATCCAGTATCTTCTACTTAGTCAGACATTAAAGAGATTTGCAAGAATGTAAAGCAATGCCACTGTCCTCACTTGTTTTGTTTTTTTTTTTTTTGTCTTTTTGCTATTTCTTGGGCCGCTCCCGCGGCATATGGAGGTTCTTAGGCTAGGGGTCGAATCGGAGCTGTAGCCACCGGCCTACGCCAGAGCCACAGCAACGTGGGATCCAAGCCACGTCTGCAGCCTACACCACAGCTCACGGCAACGCCGGATCGTTAACCCACTGAGCAAGGGCAGGGACTGAACCCGCAACCTCATGGTTCCTAGTCGGATTCCTTAACCACTGCGCCACGACGGGAACTCCTCACTTATTTGTTTGAGTTATTATTTTTAAAATAACATTTATGCTAACATGCAAATAAATAAATTTTTGAAGGTTTTTAATATATTGCTTTTATTTTTTTTTTTATTTTTTTTTTTTTTTGGTCTTTTGTTGTTGTTGTCGCTATTTCTTGGGCCGCTCCCGCGGCATATGGAGGTTCCCAGGCTAGGGGTTGAATCGGAGCTGTAGCCACCGGCCTATGCCAGAGCCACAGCAACGTGGGATCCGAGCCGTGTCTGCAACCTACACCACAGCTCACGGCAATGCCAGATCGTTAACCCACTGGGCAAGGGCAGGGATCGAACCCGCAACCTCATGGTTCCTAGTCGGATTCGTTAACCACTGCGCCACGACGGGAACTCCAATATATTGCTTTTAATTTCCCTTTTTTTTTTTTTTTTGGCTTTTTAAGGCTGCACTTGCGGCATATGAAAGTCCCAAGTTAGGGGTCTAATTGGAGCTACAGCTGCCGGCCTACCCCACAGCCACAGCAACGCTGGATCCAAGCCATGTCTGCAACCTACACCACAGCTCACTGCAATGCCAGATCCTTAACCCACTGAGCGAGGCCAGGGATCGAACCCACAACCTCATGGTTCCTAGTCGGATTCATTTCCACTGTGCCACAACAGGAATTCCTATTTGTTTTAATTTCCAATATGATGAATACTATTAGATAGGACCCTTAAAAACAAAACTTTTTTTTGGTCTCAACAAAGTTTGATAATGTAAAAATGTTTGAAACTAAAGCCTATGAGGGTCAACTGCGAAACCTAATGCAAGCTAAGTATATAGGCTTCACATTTTTTAACCATAAAATAACAATTATGATAATATAGAAAATATGAATAATCAGCATGGTTATTAACCACAAGTACAGAGTTGGTGTAGGTAAAATATGGCAATAATTAATAGTGGAAATGGGTATGGAAGTGGGTGCTATACTTTTAAAATGAAACTGAAGAGCAGTATAAACAACAAATTTTTTTTAAAAAGGAAAGTAATAGGGTAGTAAGAAAACACATATAGCCTTTTTTAAAAATAGGCCTTACTATCATTAATAAATCCACAAATAACAAGTGCTGGAGGGGCTGTGGAGAAAAGGGAACCCTCCTGCACTCCTGGTGGGAATGTAAACTGGTACAGCCACTATGGAGAACAGTTTGGAGATACCTTAGAAATCTATACATAGAACTTCCATATGACCCCGCAATCCCACTCTTGGGCATCTATCCGGACAAAACTCTCCTTAAAAGAGACACGTGCACCCGCATGTTCATTGCAGCACTATTCACAATAGCCAGGACATGAAAACAACCCAAATGTCCATCAACAGATGATTGGATTCGGAAGAGGTGGTATATATACACAATGGAATACTACTCAGCCATAAAAAAGAATGACATAATGCCATTTGCAGCAACATGGATGGAACTAGAGACTCTCATCCTGAGTGAAATGAGCAAAAAAGACAAAGACAAATACCATATGATATCACTTATAACTGGAATCTAATATCCAGCACAAATGAACATCTCCTCAGAAAAGAGAATCATGGCCTTGGAGAAGAGACTTGTGGCTGCCTGATGGGAGGGGGAGGGAGTGGGAGGGATCAGGAGCTTGGGCTTATCAGACACAACTTAAAATAGATTTACAAGGAGATCCTGCTGAATAGCATTGAGAACTATGTCTAGATACTCATGTTGCAACAGAAGAAAGGGTGGGGGAAAAAATGTAATTGTAATGTATACATCTAAGGATAACCTGACCCCCTTGCTGTACAGTGGGAAAATAAAAAAAATTATTATAAAAAAAAAATAGGCCTTACTGACATTATTTTGCCAAATTAAAAAAAAATGTATACAAATTAAACTTTTGCAGGTTAACTATTACTTTACACATAAATTTTACGCTGAGTGTCTTATGAAGACTCAACAGTAAAAAGAGAATATTTAGGAGTTCCCGTCATGGCGCATCTTAAATTTCTGGGATAAATAGCCAGAAAATAGCCTCTTCCAAAAGTTTATGTTAGGAAATCCTATGTGAAGACATAGCATTTGATACGCATAGTACAGAATATTTGATATCAATGCAACATTACTATAGATGTTTAGTCAATGCTTAAAAATAATTCGTTATTACTAAATATGATCAGTCTTTAGGATAATGATTTTAGCAATATTTCTAAAGTCATTATCCTAAATACTGACCATATCTGTTATACGCTTGACAACTCAAGGACTATTTTAATATGTCATGCACAACCCCTATATTAAGGAAGCAAACTAAAAATTAAGTTGATTTAGAATATGATTATTTACAGTGATTTAACACAGTGATAAAAAATTGCTTAGATCAAAAATTAGGAGAGAGAATATATAATTTTGGTTCACTGTCATTTTGCAGAAATACTCTTAAGTTATTCAAAAAAAAGTTTCATATAAAAGTAAATGAAAGTAAAGAATGTATACTACTTTTACTTATATGTTAGAAAGGGTGTTACCTTGTTTTAAAACCTGATAATTACTAAGAGTAATTCAATACTCGGTAATAATGCCATCCTCGGATTAATGAGGAATTCATAGGAAAACTAAGAGATAAAATGGACGTATTTTTGACTCCGAGTAAGTTTTAAGAAAGAGAGGGCAAATTAAGGCAAAAAATAACAATAACCCAGAGTTCCCGTCGTGGCGCAGTGGTTAACAAATCCGACTAGGAACCATGAGGTTGCGGATTCGGTCCCTGCGTAGGCTGGTGGCTGCAGCTCCGATTTGACCCCTAGCCTGAGAACCTCCATATGCCGCGGGAGCGGCCCAAGAAATAGCAAAAAGACAAAAAATAAAATAAATAAAATAAATAAATAAATAACAATAACCCTACCACATTTTGCTAAAATGAATCCTTTTTTTTTTTTTTTTTTTTTGTCTTTTTGCCACAAAAGTTGAACTCCTTTGGTTACGGATAATCTAAAAGAGTGAAACATTAAATTCAGTGTATAACACTTTGATAAGAAGGAAAAGAGTTTAATGACATAGTTTTTGATGTTTGTTTATATTATTTGTCTGAGGCTACAATGTTCTTGTCCTTTTGACAGTGTTTCCCCCTGATGCAAAGTCTACAAAGTATTTTAGGGAGTATTTTCTTCAGATATAATTCACCAAACACAATGAACACATTAAATAATGTTTCCTTCGAAAGATAGCTAATTTCACACTGTCTATTAACTTGTTTCTATTTTATCTATAGACTCTGCCAGATTATTCTCAACCACATTAGAACACACTGATATATCCTTCAAAACCAGTATTAGAAAAAGGAAACAACAGCAACAACCAGGATTTCCTGCTGTGGCACAGTGGGTTAAGAATGCAATGGAGGAGGCATGAGTTTGATCACTGGGCTGGTGCAGTGGCTTAAAGGATCCAGTGTTCACACAGCTGTGGCAGAGGTCACAGCTGCAGCTTGGATTCAATCCTGGCCTGGGAACATCCATATGCCCTGGCTGCAGCCATTTAAAAAAAAAGAAAAAAAAGAGTAACATCAACCTGAAGAATTCTCAACTGACTTAGCACTTGCAAAGGATTTTTTGGTTGAGAAATAATAGTTTCCTCAGTATTACAGTCACCACATGAATAGGGACCACTCAGTGATGGTCTTTTACTGTCATCAAAGCCAAGACTACACGATAGATTTGAAAGCAAAGTGGAAATAGAAAATCTTTTATACAATGCAAAATGACCTGATTTTTACCAAGGCATGAAATTGGTGGGGGTTCTGGGGGGGTTTTTTATTGCAAAACACTATTTTTCTTATTAAATATATCTTCTCATATACCTCTAGTGCCAGAGAAACCTTTAGAACTGTTATAACATTTTGCTCTAAGGATCATTACATTTCTTTCATTTTTCTAATATATACACTGACTCTAAACACTGACTGACAGTGTAGCAGAGATGTGATTGCCCACCAAAAATAAATTCTCTTCTTTTCTGCAGTAACAGCACTATATACATGGGTGTTCAAATACAATGCAAGCACCAATCTCCTTTGCAGTTAGATGCAGCCACATAACCAAATTATTTCAATGGAATGCAAACAAAAGTGAGGAGTACTCCTTCTAATCCAGACTCCTGAGACCATAATCTTTTTTACCTCCTAGAGAAATTGAGCACCCAGGTACCTACTTCAGACTTAAAGGCAAAAATTACTGTGTTATTTTAACCAGTGAATGTTTGGCCTCTTCATTACAGCTGCTAGCATTCCCTAGAATACAATACATAATATAAAGAAACAAGTGTTTCATTCTAGTCCCACTGTACTTTCAAACCAGTTCAGATGAAGATAAGACGATTTTTCCTCAATCACTCACATGCTTATTCTTCACTGATTCTAGAATGTCTCAAGTGGGCTTGAAAACTAAAATCATTCATCTGGTATCAAGCTACTCTTTGTAAATAAAGTATAACCAAAACAAGAAATAAAGAACCACCATTTTTCACAGTAGTTACTTCAGTTATATGAATTACATGGAAATCTCTCCAATGACATGAGTCAGAATTCTAACTCCAATCAGTTTAAGCGAAAAAATAATACTCCCAACACATATCTCTTTCTGTTTACTTTCTTTTCTCTCTCCATTTGTCTCTTTCTTTCTGTGTTAGACAAGGCTGGTTGCTAGATAAGACCCATCCTAGCCTCCATTTTTTATTCCTGACAGAGTTGTTTAGATAGTCACTTTCCACGGCAAAGTCATAGGAAAAGAACAAGGTCTCCTTTAGTGCAAACAAATCATGGTATTCCATCACCTTTAATAGTGACTGGCGGAATTCCCGTCGTGGCGCAGTGGTTAACGAATCCGACTAGGAACCATGAGGTTGCGGGTTCAGTCCCTACCCTTGCTCAGTGGGTTAACGATCCGGCGTTGCCGTGAGCTGTGGTGTAGGCTGCAGACGTGGCTCGGATCCCGCGTTGCTGTGGCTCTGGCATAGGCCGATGGCTACAGCTCCGACTGGACCCCTAGCCTGGGAACCTCCATGTGCTGCGGAACGGCCCAAGAAATAGCAAAAAGACAAAAAAAAAAAAAAAAAAAAATAGTGACTGGATTGGGGCTGGGAAGAAGAAATGATATATTAAAGGGAGAAGTCTTCTCATGTGGTGACACATGTTTAGGGATTTCCTCTTAAAAGAGATGAATGATCTACTGTAGAGAACAAAAAAATGATAGGTCACTATGAATAAGAAATTCAGCACAACACTGTAATCAACAAGACTAATAAAATATTTCTAACAACAGAAATTCAAATCTAATAAAAATTTTAACAACAAAAATTCAAATTCAAATTTTAGAATAAATGGACAAATTCCTGTAAAAGTATTATATGAAATTAACTCAAAAAAGATATTAAATTTCCTATGAGCATGAATATATTCATCTAGATTACAATTCAAATAACCACAGCAGTCAATCAAATAATGGTATCATAATGAAAATATTCCCAGAAAGAAAACTGCAGGCTTGGTGTCTTACTAGAGATTTTTATTAAAATCTCAAGTAAAAAAGACTCCAATTTATATTAATTTTTCTTGAGAACTGAAAAAAATGATATGCACCAATAGTATGAAAAACTGACAAGAATAAAATCAAAAAGGTACTGACTCATTTCACCTATGAACAAAGGTGAGAAAATACTCCCACATTTTCACAGAAATCAACATAGGAATTCTATAAAAAGGATAATATAACATAGCTTAGTTGTATTTATTCCAAGAAAGAAAAGTTACAAATCCATCTTTGTATTTTGCCATCTTAAGGTATGAAAGGAGAAAAAACAAATCACATAAACATCTCAATACAGATAAAGCACTTATTAAACTCAATATTAATTCATGATAAAAATGTGAAAAAGTTCTAAAAAGTAATTCCTTAAATCTAGAAAAATATCTAAAGCACTTTATCAAAATACGCTATTTAATTTTGAAAGCTTTCCCTTTGAGATTGTATATAAGAAAGTGATGCCCAATATAACTTCTAATGAACTGTACTAGAATCTGCCATCAGTATAGTAAGGGAAGGAGAAGTAATAAAAGGCATACAAATTTTAAGAAAGATATGAGTATATTTAAAGAAAATACCCAGTAATTTATAGTTCAGTTATGCGAATTAGCAATATTCTAGAATTTTGAATTATCAAGAAAATAATTTTAAATGTCATTAATATAAAAAGAAATACAGTTATTACCAAATTCCTAATAATGTAAAAAGTATATAAGGTTTTAAAATTTTTATTGAGTCATATGAAAGAACTAAATAAATCCAGATGCACAGTATTTTCATGGACATGAATAAACATATTGTAGAGATTTTTAATTCTCCCCCAAATATGTACACCAATGTAACACAGACCTAAATTGAAATGTTAATTTATGGAGTGTGTGCATGTATGTGTGGAAACATATATTTAAAATATTTATGTGAAAATCAAAAATGCAAGATATTTTAAAATAATTACAAGACTGAGAAGTTTCTCTACGAGATATTAAGGTGTGTTATAAAGACACAATAATTAGGACAGTTTGGTTCTGGCAAAGAGATAAACAAGCACCAAGGAAACAGAAACAGACTCATGCTGATATGGCAATTTTACTTATGAAGAAGAATTGTTGATTTGTGGGGGTTGGAGTGGGACACCATAGGGAAATAGACTTTTCAAGAAATGGGATAATTAGGAATCTACACAGAATAAAATTGGACCATATCTATCACCAGACCAAAAAATAACATAGTATTTACTAGTCTGGTGAAAGTAACACAGTAACGCCTCAGGAAAGTAACACAGTAGCCTAGGACAATCACTTAATAATCTTGGGAAATTTTTAAAACAAACACAAAAGTACTAACCATGAAGCAAAAACACACACAAAAAACTCATCTACTTTAAAATGGCCATCAAAGCCCCACATGCAGACAGTGAATGGACATCACTGAATAGAAAAAGAGTTTGAAGCATGTGAAACTGACAAAGGATTTATCTTCAGAATACAAAATACATTCTGAAGTATCAACAAGAAAACCACAGACAACACAATGGAGGGAAAAAAAAAAAAAAAATGGGCAAAACACCTGAATAGACACAGCAGGAAGAAATATCCAAATGGCCTATAAACACGTACACAACCCAAAGGCCCACAGTCAAATTACATGTTGTAACAAACACATATAATGTGAATATTATACAGTGATAAAAGGTAAAAGCTAAGTCTACATGCAAGGACCTGGATGAATTTTATAAACATGACATTTAGTGACAGCGACACTATCGATTACATAGCAGAATATTGTGGTATGAAATGTTAAGTTTAAATATAAGCAAAGCCAAACCATAGAATTCATTAGAATTACATACGTAGATGTCAAAATCTTGAAAGAAGGAAAATTCTTCCCATTTTATGGGTGAATTTCAAAAACTAGAAACCAGATAAAGGCAAACTCTCTGATATAAAGAAAAAAAAGGCTTGGAATCAGTACCTCAATGATGACAGATAATTAATAATGTACCCAAGATTTTCTATGAGGGCAATAACTATTGTAATTAATGTGTTTATAGTTTCTATCATATCTTTACCACGAACTATAATAAAAAATACTGTTATTTTCTGAAATGAATACCAAGACATACACGGGCACATGCTGTATTTTTCCTTCTCACATAAAAATTACCACAAAGCTGCCTCCACTCATTATCCTCAATCAAATCAAAATGATAACTGGTATTTGAAATAAACTAACATGACTAAATACTTTACAGATACAGTTATTATCATCTCAAAACCTTTGAAAGATTCCTTCCAATGATGCAGGTTTGATGGCTTTGTTAAAGCTGAAAGGAAAAAATTCTGACTTTTCATAGCAATTTCATTTAAGGCTGAATAGAAAACAACAAAATAATCATGTCTTCTGCTAACATCAAAGAAATCTGAAGTGCCGAATGATGTAATAGTTAACTTTTTAAACTATTTCCTGAGACGGGATTAAGATGGTAGAATAGAAGGACTGGAGCTCAACTTCTCTCATAAAAACAACAAAATTACAACCAAATGCTGAGCAATCTTCAACCAAATGGACCGGAAACTTTCAAAAAGATAATCCTACTCCAGAAGACAAAGAGGAGGTCACATCAAGAGATAGGAAGGGGGATTATGTGATACAAGCAACCTCATACCTCCCAGGTGGGAAGCCCCACAGACTGCAAAGTAACTGCATCAGAGAGACTCACCTACAGGAGTGAGAGTTCTGAGTCCCACGTCAAGTCCCCACACCTGGGGATCTGGCATTGAGAGAAAGAGTCCCCCAAAGCATCTGGCATTGAAGGCCAGTGGGGCTTGTGCACAGGAGCTCCACCGGACTGGGGGAAACAGAAACCCCATTCTTAAAAGGCTCACACAGACTTTCACGTGCACTGGGTCCCAGGGCAAAGCAAAGTCTCTATAAGAATCTAGGTCAGACGTGACTGCAGTTCTTAGAGGACCTCCTGGGAAAAGAGGGGGTAAATGTGGCTTGATGCGGGGGAAGGGCATTGGAAGCAAAGCTCTTGGGAATATTTATCAGCATACATTTCTCTGGGGAAAATCTGGCCCCACCCATCAGCACTGAGAAGCCCTAGGCCATCAGTAAACAGGCTGCCTAAAGACCCCCCCAGGCATACATTTACCACTAATCTCACCCAGAGACAAAGCCCCACCCACCAGAGGGATAGGAATCAGCTCCACCTACCAATGGGCAGGCATCAGTCCCTCCCATGAGGAAGCCTACAGTAAGCCCCCATACCAATTTCAGCCACAAGGAGGGCAGACACCAGAAGTAAGAGAGGCTACAATGTTATTATCTTAAACCATTCCTTTTACTGAAAGTATATACTAAGGTCAGGGCCACCTGGAATTCTTTCTTCTGTATATAAAACAACTTAATTCTTTAAATTTTCTTTTATTATAGTTGATTTACAATGTTCTGTCAATTTCTGCTGCACAGCATAGTGCCCCAGTTATACATACATATATATATATATTTTTTTTTTCCTCATATTCAAACAGCTTAAGCATAGCCATATATATTCTCTAGGACACTTACACTATTATTGTGGTCTTTGATGTCTATACTCTTCATATGAGCTACCCAAGTTTCTCCTTGGAGAAATAAAACTGGTGGTTTGTCACTGTTCAGACAGCATCTTGATGAAGTCACGACCACTTAGTAACACTTGTTCCATGATGGCAATGAGATGGATTATATCAAGAGAGGCCTTGCTTTCTCTTGCCCTTTCCATAAATTTCAGGGCTGCAAGCGCATCAGTAGACACACAAGCAGGGAACAGTGTGTGAAGCTCATAGCAGTGAAACATGTGCCTTTCCTTCTAACTCCCATCACCCGGACTCATGGCCCACAAGCTCAGTTTTGCAATCTTTCTGACTCCCTCCTTTCCTTATCCTCACGTTCATCATTCTAGGTCCACATGGGTAACAGCGTGCCTCCTTCCTTCACCATTCGGAACTGTAGATTTATGACATACTAACTAGATGTTAATTTTGAGTATCTGAAAATTGATTATCTAAAAATAAAAGGAAAATTACTCTGGAAATAATGTGTAAATAAACTTCAAATCTTTTAGTTGAAAAACAATGAAATGTATTTTTCTTTCCCTGTCTGGTCTCAGACAGATCATATACAGAATACAGCAAAGAAATAAAATTATTAAAAGTGAGGCTTCTCTTTTTTGTTAGCCAAGAAAGTAAACAGTCTCTGGGGGTTTCTCTCCTCTCTCTCTCTCCTTGACTGCTCCTGTCTAATTTTGTAATAAAATGTATCATGAAAATGAAAAAAATATATTCTGTGAGAAAAGAAACATCTAAACTTTATGTGGTGTTTTGAGAATTATGCAGCCTGTCTTTGATATTTAAAGAAAATAAACACAATGAAGTCCTACTCTGAGATGAGATGGTTCATAATTGCACATGTTTTGAGTTAATTTGATTATAGATTTTGTTCAAGGGAGCTCAGTAACCAAAGGGACTCCACCAAACACAAGGAATAAAGGCTTTGATCCCAAGAACACAAGGCTAGAGAGGCTGTTGTGCACTATTTTCTCTTCTATTCAATATATCTAGAATTTCTATTTGGACTCCTTCATCTTTTTGTATTTTCACATAAGCTCCCCACATATTTCTCTTCTGAAAACACTTTTGTTTGATTTTTGCCTTCATTTCACATTGGGAGCATCTGGAAAAAAAATATGTGAAAAACTATATATTTGGGGTCAAAAAAGTTCATGTATTTTTAGTTAAGTAAGATATATATTTCTTCAAAAGCACAACTTAGATTTTTTTTTCAATTGATTTTTCTGTCCTTGTATAATATGTGCTTGTTTATAAACTTCACTAAATGAGAGCTCATTCCGAAACTGACCTTTAATTCTGGCATTCTGTTAGTAATCCTATGCTTAGAAAAATGAACACTTTCCTGTTGGTTCAATTGTATGTATTCTAATATAGTATTTAGCTACATTCTTCTCTTGGAGCTACTCAGGCTTGCTATGAAGAGTACCATTAGTCTGAGAATGGCAACAAGAATGCATAATACAAAACTTAGGATACTCCAAATACATTTCACCTGTGTGTGAAATTGTTACAGAACACTTTCCTTGAGAGGAATGCCATGTTTTCTTTAGTGAAAGACTGTTTTAAATTGGCAGTATGTATTCACTTGTGTACTTTTCCCCAAAAAACATTGAAAGAGTGATTTATTATGCTGTGTCTTCAACTGTAATAAACAGCCTATAAATGTGCTTTAGGATACTTTCCAATTAAGGAATAAAGACTAAACTAATCAGGCCAGGCACGATTAAAAAGGGAACCAACCAGAATCCATTTTAAAGGCTTTGGCTGACAATTTTGTATATTTTTTAAAATAATTATTAAAAACAATTATCTGATATACTGAAAGGATATCTATAACATAATTATTATATTCATTTAAAATTAATTATGAACATATTAAAAAGAAATAACTGGTCTATTTAAAGGATATCTATAAAAGAAAGCTTTATTGATATAACAAAACAATAATAAAATTATACTACTAAGCTATTAACCTTGAAGAATGTGCAGGTACTTGCATCCATAAAGGAAGGAAGTCTTAGCACTTATCTGCCAAAGATGAGCTTAAGACTTATTCTGATTCCTTAAAGATGCTCTAGAAAATGTGGGAGTTAACGATGTGACACAGCTGAAACAAATCAGACTAGTATCCATGAGGACCCGAGTTCGACCCCTGGCCTCACTCAGTGGGTTAAGGATCCGGCACTGCTGTGAGCTGTGGTATAGGTTGCAGACACAGCTCAGATCTGGCGTTACTATGGCTGTGGTGTAGGCCAGCAGCTACAGCTCCAATTTGACCCCTAGCCTGGTAACTTCCATACACTACAGGTGTGGCCATAAAAAGGAAAAAAAAAATCTTCTAGAATATTATTAGGCCACCCTCTGTGTGAATTCTTAGAGCAACTCTTCAGGATTTTCTTGGGAGAATAAAAACCATAATTCGATTAAAATCCATGACTTTATGCTATTTACAACTACAGACAAGGAAATTTGGGGGTTCTGTGAATCCAATTTGTGAACACCAAAGTTACACACAAAATTAATGACAAAGAGATGTACCTATACTCCCACCCTGCACATGCACATGTACATATGTGCATGTATCATGTCTATAATGTCAAAAATGTTTTAAAGTATTGGGAAACTAAAATTTAAAGTATATTTACATGTGGAAATCACTTCAAATATGTTTCTGAAAGATTAGATAGATTCTGCAGTGTAAAGAGAAAAACGGTTCATTTGAAACATATTTCTGAAGACGGCCACAATGAAGTAAACATGTATGTATATTTTTTCTTAATTCCTAAAAGGTTCCAGAGGTCCTATTTCAATTTCATTACTCAAAAACTCAGTCCTAAACAGCACAACAGTAGGAGCCAGGAGACCCAGGTTATGATCACCATTTTATCATTATTCCACCTTGTTACTTAAACCAATTAACCTAAATCTTTCTTAGCTACCTTCTCTTTAAAACTAGGAACTAGATTAGATGATGTCTATGGTCGCCTCAAGCTCTAACAGCCTGTGATGCTGATGACATTCTGTCTTGAGACCAAAAATCTTTAGTCCAAGACAAGAAGCTACCACTTAATGATGCTGTGACCTTTATAAATGATATTCTCACCAATGTAAGAGGGGCAGAAGCTGGAAGGCAGTAGAATGAGAAGCTTATATTTCTCAAGGAAGCTACATGGTTCATCTCTTCAATTCATTTGGGGCTCCATTAAAATATCCCCTCATCAAAAAGGATTTTTCTGACCATCTCAAGTAACCACTCACCCATTGTTCTCTGCACATTACCACTTTTTATTTTCTCTCTAGGATCCCTTGCCACCAGATATATCACATTTTTAGTATTTTGGATGTTTATAATCTCCCCACCAACACTAACTCCTTGAGATTAGTTCTGTTTTATCTTGCTATAATTCACAGTAGTGCTTCTAATAGAATAGTGCCTAGCATACCAAAAGTGCCCAATCAAAGTCTGTTGACTGAATGATGCTTTCAATAAAAAGTACATGGACATGACAGGATCACAGAGGTGTGCTGACACCATGGGAGAATGAAGCTGGAAAAGCAAGCTAGAACACAGCCATGGAAGGACTTGTATAACATTCTAAGGCAGAGTTGTCTAGTAGAATTTTTTGTGATGATGGAAATATTTTAGATTGGTGATATCCAATTCAGTCAGTAGTCACTATCAACACATGGCATTTGAGTACTTGAAATGGAGCTGTGATTAGGAACTCAGTTTCTTTTATTTACTTTCAATTAATTTTACATTTAATTACATACAGCCACATACAGCTAGTGGCTACTGTACTGAACTGTGTAGTTTCCAAGGAATTTGAAACTTATCTCTAAAAACAACAGGAATCTAGGGAAGGTTTTGTAGCACAAAAAAAATAATGGGCTAAGAACTTTATTTTGGAGTTCCCATCGTGGCACAGTGGTTGACGAATCTGACTAGGAACCATGGGGTTGCGGGTTCGATCCCTGGCCTTGCTCAGTGGGTTAAAGATCCGGCGTTGCTGTGAGCTGTGGTGTACATTGCAGATGCGGCTTGGATCCTGCGCTGCTGTGGCTCTGGCGTAGGCCGGTGGCTATAGCTCCAATTGGACCCCTAGCCTGGGGACCTCCATGTGCCACGGGAGCGGCCCAGGAAGTGGCAAAAAGACAAAAAAAAAAAAAAAACCACTATTTTTGGAAAATGATACTGAAAGTAACATTTAAAATGAATTGGAGTAGAGAGAAACTGGAAAGCAAAATTGATGTATAGAAACTTGGAAAAATCTGGATGTTAGCAACTGAGGAGACAGTTTGAACATAAGGAAAATAAATGGCTGGAAAACATTGAAGGGGCAAAATCAACAAGACTTTGATGCTTTTAAGACCCCAAGTTTGCTGCTGTAGATGATTAGATAGATAACAATATACCAACAAAAGAATCCAGGTAGTGGAGTAAAACCGTACTCGTGCTAAGAGGCATTCACTGATATTAAAAAAAAAAAAAAAAAATCAGCTCTTTTTGAATACTTTTTAAATCCAGATGCTTACATTTCAATTCGGCCCAAAACATATGCATAAACTTAAAAAAGAAAAAAGAAAAATATTTTCTTCCTAGTTTGTCAAAAAAAAAAAAATCCAAAGAAAGCCTGTATCCAATTTAACATTGACATTAAATTGAACTGTTTCTCTAACACTGGATATACATGTATGTGTGTTTGTGTATATGCATATATATATATATGTATACACATATGTAAACACATACATGTGTAGTTTGAAGAATAATTTAAAATCTAAAATGTTAAATAATCCACTTTGCGCCTATTTCTTACAGAAAGCCATCTGGGACAAGTAGACACATTTTTTAAAATGGAGGAATAATTTTTATTTTATGTTCACATCTCAACAGTGAAACCCCTTCTATCCCAACACAAGGAGGACTTCTCCCACACTGGCAACTGTTTTTATATGGCTGGCAGGTTTCAATGAGTCTGAAGATGAATAAAATCCAACTACTCCCCTGGATGAAAAGCTCATGAACTTCTACTTTTAAAGATGAAGTGGAAAGTAACTGTTAGATATAAGAAAGCCAAAGAGCGATTTAATATTTCACCAACAAGGAAGGACCTTTGTTTGCACTATTAAAATCTTAATATAACAAACTCATATAATGGGATAGTCCAAATTCAGAAGCAAATAAAGTTTCTTAGCAGATTAAGGATTTTTGCCATCTGCCTCTCAAACCAGAAGGAAACACACACTGTGTTCAGGCTCCGTGATAAGCATATGAAAGTCAAAGGTGCATATGCATATCCCAAGCTAGGTACAAATGAAAAGAAATGCCTGCAGGGTTCATGTTCTGAATAAAACCATCTATATTCTGAGATATCTACTCTCTATGGACCTCTAATGATTACAACAGCAGGAGATGGAGCCAAAGAGACTCAAAGCAAATTGAAAAGCATGATTTTAAGGGAAACCCCTAACACCCTGTAGAACAATATATAGATTTACTCAGATTTCATTCTATATCAACTAGTAAGACATATATTTGGACAATAGCAGCATGACAGAATATAATTCATCCGACAGGATGGCACATAGTGGCCACCTTTTCTATTGTTCTTCTTCTGAAAGAGATGTGCTAATAATTATAAAGCAGAAAAATTATTTTAAGTAAGTGTATGTATACTAGGATTGCAAATCTAGGAACTACTGAAGATTTTCAAAATAAGAAATACTTAAAAGCAATTATAAGGTAGGAGCACATGCAGAAGATAGCTTACCACTTAGTAGGTTACTACAAGTCTGATAGATTCAATCTAATTTGGAATAATAATTTTCATTAAAATTCAGTATTATATGGACTGTATCATAATTTTGAAGAATTAACTAAACAATAATTTGTTCATAGCCTTAGCTAGAAGGTAAATGAGGATCAGAAAATCTCACGACTGTGAGCTTATTTATCTGAAGGTACTGTATTATTCTAGACATCCCATTTTCTCCAAAATGTATCAGCTTATTACTATATTTCCATCTCTCTGTGTATATAGGGTCAAAAGATCTGTATTTCCACTTTTTCTGAACACTTACCTTGCTCATCCTATAATCTTAAAGATGTAGATTTCCTCATTGGTTCAGATTTAGTACAAGAGTTTAGAATCTGAGTATGTTTTTAAAGAAATATAAATCCAATAAAACTATGAAACTAGTTTCAATATCATCAGTAATTGGAGATATTTAAGTGAAAATTATCATGGAAAATGACTGCCACCAATTTATCAGATAACTAAAACTGCAGCTGACACCATCGGCTATTTAAGTATATGAGAGCAGGGAATTCCCATCATGGCTCTGTGTAAATGAATCTGACTAGTATCCATGAGGATGCAAGTTTGATCTCTGGCCTCGATCAGTGAGTTAAGGATCCGGTGTTGCCCTGAGTTGTGGTATAGGGTGTAGGTCGCAACATAGCTCAGATCCCACATTACTGTGGCTGTGGTATGGGCCAGCAGCTACAGCTCCGATTTAACCCCTAATCTGGGAACCTTCATATGCTTCGGGCGCAGTCCAAAAAAGACAAAAAAAAAAGTATATGACAGCAATGAGGACTCACACGAAGTGCTGACGAGAGCTATATTGTTACAACCGCTTTGAAAAACTGTCATCATCTAACAAGGTTCTCTTTCTCACATAAAACTGCAGAGTTACACTAGAATATACAAAAATTTCATTGTAACAGCATTTGTGATAGCCAAAAAGTAGAGAGAATACACTCACTCAACAAAAGTAAAATGAATAAGTTGTAAAGAAAATGAGTTAACTATAACCATCATTAGTGATATATGATTCTTAATTAAAGGAATCATAACATTAGATAATTTTTCATTTATATAAAAGTCAAAAATATGTCAAACTATTATTTACCACATGAGTAAAATTTTAAAGAAAAGTGCGAAAGTGATTCCCATAAAATCAGGATAATTCTAGTGAATAGAGATAGGGAGATAATTATTAAAGGAAACTGCATTTTGAGAGTGCTGGGAATGTTCTATGTCTCCATACAGGTGGTGGCTACTCAGGTGATCACTTTATAATAATTATGGTATACATTATGTATTACACATTTTTTACTGTCATATTTGACATTTTTAAATGTTTTTTTAAAAATTCAGCCATGTCCACTGTAATTGGTTAAATAAGACCACTCAGAACCTCATAGTGTGATCATATTTGGAATAAGGGTTTTTTGTAAACGTAACTAAGATAAGGACCTGGAGATGAGATTGATAGGGATGGAGTAGGATAGTTACACAGGTGGTTGTAGAAGTCCCAATAGAGAACCATAGATAAAGAGGGAAACCTATGGAGTTCCCCTCTTGGTGCAGCAGAAACAAATCCGACTAAGAACCATGAGGTTGCAGCTTCAATCCCTGGCCTCCCTCATTGGTTTAAGGATTTGGTGTTGCCCTGAGCTGTGGTGGAGGTCAAAGACACAGCTGGGATCTGGTGTAGGCCGTCGGCTACAGCTCTGATTAGGCCCCTAGCCTGGGAACCTTCATGTGCCGCGGGTGCAACCCTGAAAAGACAGAAAAGACAAAAAAAAAAAAAGGAGGGAAACCTAGGGAACTTTGGGAGACTACTGTAAGTTAATAACTGCTCAAGTAAACCATCAGAAAGTCATGGAACAAAGCAAGCTTGCTTAACTATAAACCACAAATAAAAGCCCGAGATACGCCTTAGGTCATTAAGAGAAAGATAAAATGGGGCCTGCATTCAAGCTTGACAAGATCCACAAGGTCAAGGACAGGAGTTTAAGGGAAAGATGACATCCCAAAGTAGGAGATCCTCATTATACAGAAACGTGAGATGATTCAACAAGCATTTACCACCCTTCTGCTTATTTGAATAAGCACCATGGCAATCCTAGTTTGACATCACAGCATCAAATACTCTTACCTGATACTAAGGAGCAGCTAATGATGTAAGCCTGACATCTGCTCCTGCTCCAAGAACAAAGAAGGTAGTCTTTTTCCACCCTCCCTTCTTTCCTTGGATTATAAAAATGTAGCCCACCAATCCTTGGGGCAGAGCTAACTGCCTGCCTGCTTGTATCCCTCACAAGTGGCTTATCTTAATAAATCTCTATCTTGCCTATCTCTTGTCTCTTGCTGAATTCCTTTTGTGCTGAGACACAAAGAACCTGAAACTCACTAAGACCAGACACCAGGTGAGTGATTCTAATTAAAAATCCATAGGTTCAAGTAGTCCCAATTTGGATTTTGGCTGGATTGAGTCTCAGAATCTGGGTTTGAGGCCCAATCTGGGTTCTGGCTAGGTTTGAGTCTGAGGTGTTTAGGTTTCATGATTAACCATGGATTAGGGTGGGGCCTAAATCCACCAGGAAGTGTCTTTTTAATAGACCAAAAAAAAAAAAAAAAAAGAAGACAAACAGAAACACAGGGAAGAAGGCCATGAATAGATGGAGTTGGCAACTGGAGTTATGCTGGAAAAAGCCAAGGAAAACTGTGAGCTACCAAAAACTGGAAGAGGCTAGAAGGATTTTTTTCTAGAGTCAATACCTTGATATTGGACATCTGGGCTCCATAACTGTCAGAGAACAAATTTTTATTGTTGTTTTATTTTTTATTTTATTTTATTTTTCTTTTTAAAGAGATGCACTTGCGGCATATGGAAGTTCCTAGGCTAGGGGTCAAATCGGAGTTATAGCCGCTAGCCTATACCACAGCCACAGCCACATGAGATCTGAGCTGAGTCTGCAACCTATACCACAGATCATGGTAACGCCAGATCCTTAACCCGCTGAGAGAGGCCAGGGATCGAACCCACATCCTCAGGGATACTAGTTGGATTCACTGCCACTGAGCCACAACAGGAACTCCCAATTTTTGTTGTTTTAATCCACCAAGTTTGTAGTAATCTGCTAGTTACAGCAGCTCTAGGAAATGAATACATGCATTCTGCAGACAATATTGGAGAGTGAGTCCTTTAGATTTGGGGCTGTGGAATTGGCCCTGGTTACAATTCTGACTCAACAGTTACGAGCCCCAGACAAATTCATAATACCACTTTAACCTTAGTTTTCTTGTGTGTAGAATGAGAATAATATTATCACCTTGAAAATGTTGCAATAAAGGGTAAATGAAAATAATTTAAAAACCTTGCTTGATAGATATACTGTCACATGTGAAGGGCCCAGATACACATATTTATAACTTCTCCTCACAGTGAGCCACAAATATTGGGCTATTCTTGAGGTAAGACCATTGTATGAGGAGATGAACACATCAGATAATTTTATAGATACTATAAAATTAAATTAAATTAACCTGCCTTAGTCTCATTTCAAGAGCACCAAACAACTGGTCCCATAAGAGGTGTAACTACATGAAGTAATGAAAATCCTCTAATCTCGTTTATATCTCTGGTCTCCATTAGTTATTTATCATTGTAATTAAATACATTCTGGGAGTTCTCATCATGGCTCAGTGGTTAACAAATCCAACTAGGAACCATAAGGCTACAGGTTCAATCCCTGGCCTCACTCAGTGGGTTAAGGATCTGGCATTGCCGTGTGCTGTGGTGAGGATCGCAGATGCAGCTCGGATCCCCAGTAGCATAAGCCAGTAGCTACAGCTCCAATTAAACCCCTAGTCTGGGAACCTCCATATGCATGGGAGTGGCCCTAGAAAAGGCAAAAAGACAAAAAAATAAAAAATAAAAATAAAAAATAAAAAAACACATTCTGCTAATAGACATCAGTCTTACACTGTTGGTCAATGAGAAATGATACCATAGAAACAGAAATCATCTCAAAAGATTCAAAGAATCCAGGAGTTCCCGTCATGGCTCAGAGGTTAATGAATCCAACTAGGAGCCATGAGGTTGTGGGTTCGATCCCTGGCCTCACTCAGATGCAGCTCAGATCTGGTGTTGCTGTGGCTGTGTCGTAAGCCAGCAGTAGCAGCTCTGATTAGACCCCTAGCCTGGGAACCTCCATATGCCACAGATGCAGCCCTAGGAAAGACAAAAAGACAAAAAAAAAAAAAAAAAAAAAAGATTCAAAGAACCTAGCTCTCAAGTTCAACTCTGGACCATGAAAAATCCACTTAAATGAAAAATGTGGGGGAAAACAAACTGTTGGTCCTACTCCAAGAAGAAATCATGCCTTTTTCTATTCTATAAGCTTATTTGACACTCTAGTATAACATGGTTCTAAAGAATACAACCACCTGAAAATGTAGTCACCAACTACACAGAACTCCAGGGCATCTCTTTCATATAAACAGTTACCTCTAATAAAACATTATCATAGTTATTATAGTTGACCTTAAAATTTTATTTTGTTTCATTTTATTGGAGTATAGTGAACTTACAACTTTGTATTAGTTTTCAAGTGTACACAAAGTGAATCAGTTATACATATTCATTCAAAATTTTAAATGATAGACCAAACTAAACTAAAAAGAATGAAATATAAAGCTAAAACACTGATTCCTCTACTTTTTTTAGGCAATGTTTATAGTTCAATGAAGATCAGTAGTATTAATTTTACTTAAAAATATGATAATCAGCTTTTGCTTTGTAAACCTAATTAGATTATGTACATTTGGCATCTAATTCAGTTCCCCAGAAAAACAGTTTTGAAATCTGTCATCATTAAAAAGTTTTCTTGGTGGAGTTCCCGTCATAGCTCAGTGATTAACGAATCTGACTAGGAACCATGACGCTGCAGGTTCGGTCCCTGGCCTTGCTCAGTGGGTTAAGGATCTGGTATTGCCGTGAGCTGTGGTGTAGGCTGCAGACGAGGCTTGGATCCCACGTTGCTGTGGCTGTGGCGTAGGCTGGTGGCTACAGCTCTGATTCTACCCCTAGCCTGGGAACCTCCATATGCCACGGGAGCGGCCCAAGAAATAGCAAAAAGACAAAAAAAAAAAAAAAAAAAAAGTTTTATTGGAAAACAGTATGGACGTACCTAAGAAAACTATATATACAACTACCATCTGACCTAGCGATCCCACTCATGGGCACATATCCAGACAAAACTTTCCTTGAAAAAGACACATGCACCTGTATGTTCAATGCAGCACTATTCACAATAGCCAAGACATGGAAACAACCTAAATGTCCATCAACAGATGAATGGATTAAGAAGATGTGGCATATATACACAATGGAATACTACTCAGCCATAAAAAAGAACAAAATAATGCCATTTGCAGCAACATGGATGTAACTAGAGACTCTCACATTGAAGTATGTGAAGTAAGTCATAAAGGCAAAGACAAATACCACATGTGGATTAAGAAGATGTGGTATATATACACAATGGAATACTACTCAGCTATAAAAAAAGAACAAAATAATGCCATTTGCAGCAACACGGATGGAACTAGAGACTCTCATACTGAAGTAAGTGAAGTAAATCATAAAGGGAAAGACAAATACCATACGATATCACTTATATCTGTAATTTAAGTCACAAATGAACCTTTCCACAGAAAAGAAACTTATGGACTTAGAGAACAGAACTGTTGTTGCCGAGGGGGAGGGGAAGGGAATGGGATGGACTGGGAATCTGGGGTTAACAGATGCAAACTATTGCATTTGGAATAGATAAGCAATGAGATTCTACTGTACAGCACTGGGAACTATATCTAGTCACCTGTGATGGAGCACAACGGAGGATAATGTGAGAAAAAGAATGTATATGTAGATCTATGACTAGGTCGATTTTCTGTACAGCAGAAAACCAAAAGAATGCTGTGTCAACTATAATAGAAAAAATAAAAATGATTAGTTAAAAAAAAGAAGTTTTCTTAGGAGCTCCCATTGTGGTGCAATGGGATCAGCAGCAGTTTGGCAGCACTGGGACATGGGTTTGATCCCCAGCCCAGCATAGTGGATCTGGAAAAGTTTTTTTTACAGAGTTCCCTGGTAGTCTAACAGCTAAGGATCCAGTGTTGTCACTGCTAGGTCTCAGGTCACTGCTATGGTGTGGGTTCAATCCCTGGTCAGAGAACTTCCACAGGATTTTTCTCAGTTGTAGTATTTAAGAACTCTGTCTCAATTTATTTAATCTTTCAGGCCTAAACTGATTCGCTTATAAATGAAGATAATAATAATACCTATAATTAAGTGTTATTACATACAAAAGCATTCAGTAAGCATCAATAACATCACGATAAATATTAGTTCATCTTCAGTCTTTTTTTTTTTTTTTTTTTTTTGACTTTTTAGGGCCTCACCTGCAGTGTATGGAACTTCCAAGGCTAGGAGTAGAACTGGAGCTGCAGCTGCCGACCTACACCACAGCTACAGCCACGCCAGATCCAAGCTGCGTCTGCAACCTACACCACAGCTCACGAGAATGCCAGATCCTTAATCCACTGAGCGAAGCCTTGGGTTGAACCCACGTCTTCATGGATACTAGTCAAATTCATTACCACTGAGCCACAGTGGGAACTCCTGGTCATCAGTCTTAGCACATCCTTCATTTCTGACTTGCTTCTTTCCTAACGCACTTTACTGTTTTCTCCCAGAAAACCTAAGCTATCAGACCACTGTCCTACCTCTCTAATCTTTCATCCAACTTCTTGAAGGATTTGTCTCCACTTCTCTTCAGTGCCTCATCTGCCACTCATTGCTTGATTCACAAAAATCTGACTTAAAAATAAGTTTTTAATATACATGCTGTGATTCACACATCCATATTTCCAAAAGCAATCTATATGCCAATGACTTAATTTAGGACTATGAGATTCATACTCGGTCCTCCATTCCCTTATTTTTATTTAAATATAGAAAGCCATTTTTTACCCTGCCACATTACCACATAGAATAAAAGACCACATTTGCAGGGCTTCCTGGTAGTTTGATGAGATAGGACTAAATTCTGGTGAAAGAGATATAAACAAAATGGACTGGAGGCTGGCTAAGTCTCTTTCAAAAGGAAATGCTGTGCTATCTGCTCTCTTCCTCCATTTTGTTACTGGAGACACCACTGAGATAAAGAATCTACATCAGAAATCATGGACCCTGTAAGAGAATGCCACACCCTGAGATGGCAGAGTTGCGGTCTAAAAGGAACCTGGGTAACTTTTTATTGCTCACTTCAGGCTAGGCTGCCTTCTTCCACTATGCTCTTCCACAAAAGTGAAATAAATCTCTTATTTAAGCATCTGCAATATGGGAGCTAAGCTACTCCAAGTGACTCAATATATTTAAAACAGACTTCTGTGGTGAACTCCAGCCCTATACTACAAATTGTTATTTAATATTTCAAAAGAACCTTAAGGGTAATGTATCTGAAACCAAATTCAACATCTGTCTCCCACAAACTTCTTTCTTCCATCTCTTATCTCAATTAACCATGCCAAGATCTGCCCAATAAATCAAAATATCAAAGTCGACATCAACAAGAGTGGAATTCTCCAGTCCATTTTTCTGCAAAAGATTAGAAGATTCTGCTCTAGGAAAATTAGCCCAGTATAAATGATCTCTAGACATTCATATTTAAGAATCCACAATTAAATGACTCCCCCACTGTGCGGGGCCTGTTTCATTCTCAGGCTGACCCTTACACACTAAGCACCCAATCAACTCTTTTATTCTGAGCATTAAATTTACATTTTAGTTCTGCATTTAAAACTGAATAGATGAGCATTACACATAAAATAGTCCACTAGGTGAAAAAGAGTAAACAAAATCAATACAGAGAAAAATCAAAGAGAAGAGCAAAGGGAACTTTGGAATGATGAGATGAGATGAAAGTTCTCAACTGATAGCTGTTGCTGAATGGAATAAGAAGCTGATAGTAAAAGAAAAAGAAAAAGAACCTGGATTACCCGATTTGATTTATTTGATGTGTTTGTACTTAGAGAATTCTAGAGCACTTCTGGAGAACTTGGAATGATATACAGGGACATACAAATTAAACATGTAATAAAACAAGTTATTAACTCCAGATAAAAAGAGTAGCACAAGATAGCAATTCTATTCATAGTACATAGTATTTGGCTCAGATAGAAACAAATTTACATACTCATAATAAGGTAAAAACCAAATAATTTTTTTTTCTTCTTCTTACAGCCACACCTGTGGCATACAGAAATTAATGGGTCAGGAGTCGTATCAGAGCTGCAGCTTCCCGCCTAAGCCACAGCCATAGCAATGCCGGATTCCAGCTGCATCTACAACCTATACCACAGCTGCAACAACTTGGAATCTATAACTCACTGAGCAAGGCCAGGGATCAAACCTGCATCCTTACAGAGACTATGTTGGGTCCTTAACCCACTGAGCCTCAAGGGGAACTCCAAAACTGAATTTTTAACCAAAAGTTATAATAAACTCTAATGAAATAATGAAGATAGAGGAAATGTTTCTATATGTATGTGCAGATTGTTTAAAAAAGCTTCCACTCTGGGACTTAAATAAATAAACATAGTCTAAAACTGAGAAATCAGGAAATAAAAATGCCAACAAGCTCTTTAGATATACAAGTACATATACCAAAAGAAAAAGCTCACAAAGTTCAAATACTTGTCTCTGATGACTGAGTATCTTGGTTGGGGAGGGTATGAGCAGAACTCTATTTTTTGCACGCTGTATTATTTGGTTAAGATGCATGCTAATTTAATACACTGAAAAAAAAAAAGTTTTTTTAAGAAACTGTAATACTTGAAAAATGTTATCTAAAGCAAGTATTTCTTAGGAAGATAAATGCTACAATTAATAACTGAGTTGAAACTGTCTTATCAAAATGATTGAAAAATAATGCTTTGAACATTTGCAACTATTTTTAAAACTTTGAAAACTATTTGATCTCTAATTATGTATTCTTGTCCTATCTTTTTTACACTGTATTTTTGTTTAGCATATTTTTTTCACTATGTCAAAAAGTTCAATAGTAGATTCACATTTTCAGAAATTCTAAATTAATCAAGGGTGAATTAATGTATGATAGATGCTAGACAGCAAAGTCCCAAATGCTGTCATAAATTCTGCCTTTGAACCAATCTCAACTGTAAAGTAGCAAAACTGAAAATAATCACCATAAAAGTCCAATATTTTACAATATAAAGACTCACTATGGAGCCAAAAAACAAACAAAAAGCCAGTCTTAATTATCTGAGGTTGAGGTAGGAAACACATAAACAAAATGCCCTCTGTCATGTGTTAATTTTAAGAGAAGTTACTCTGCTTTTTTTGTTTTTTTAAACTAAAGTAAAAGAGAAATGAAAACCTTTTCAGGACTAGCTTATGATATTACATCTGTAAACAGAGGTGAAATCTTCAAGTGAAATGGAATGGGGAGCAGGAAATCAAATGAGCTTAAGGATTTAACTATAACCAAGGAATAAAAGGTTATTCGTTTCTGCAAAAATCAAAGCAGTCTCTGCTAAGTCTAATTAATAAATAAAATTCTTGTTTCTTTTACAACAGACCTTTAAACTATTTCTACTCAACAGTCTCAAAATGGTTTCACTAGGAGGTCCTAGAGTTATTGAGCTGAAATGGCAGTTCTGTTTTTCTCAATTTCCTTTATTCCATAAAAGGATTGGTAACTTACATTTGGCTTCAAAACACTTCACCAGCAACTCCCCTCTGCTTTGTCTGTCCCCAAAAAGTTTAATCTAGAGTACTCAAAGGGGAAAGAATTAAGTTATTTTCTAAAAGTAATTAAAAGCATGATGCCTTTTATTCACTTGCTTCTAAATTAGGACTGCCCTTTCAAAGAAATATTAAGCTGAAACAGATAAAAGTTCATCTCAGTAAATACTACAATTATCCAGGGAAGGAAGAATCTATCTGTGAGCCAAGCTCTCCATACCTGTGGTTTAGCAACATTCGCATGAAAAGAAGATTAAGCAGCTCTCAAACTGCATTTGAACCGTTCAGTAGATGTCAGCATATTAAATTCTTTACTCTTAAAGATCAATGAGATAAATTTTCAAATTTGCATACTTATCATAAAGATGCATTCAGTGCCTTCCTGGTAACGAAACAGGATTGATATTGATCTTAGATTTAACCATAGATTTATAGGCTTCAACAAAATATTACTTAGAAGAAACTACACAGTCCAGAATTTCTGGTGAGTCATTCTGGAAAAGAGAGCTAAACCAAATGAGTGGGGAGAAATCCAAAATGTGAAAAATGTTCTGATTCAATTAAGTAAGGGCAAGCTCCCTCAGACTTTTTACAACTAAAGATTCTTCTGAGGATACAAGTAGGCTAATTAAATAGGTACCTTTGGAGCTTCTTAATTACTTTCATTTCTCCCAGAAAAGAATTACATGAAATTTCACAATCATTCTCTAGAAGCTAAGATATAAAACTGAAGAAAATAAAACATAATTCCAACTCTATGGGATGAAATTAAGTTAGAAACGAGACATCCACCAATATGTGTAAGATAATTCCACGTGATTAGTACTAAAGTAGAACTCGTATGTAGGTAGAAGAGTGATTTACACATCATACATTGAGCATTTAGAATGATTATAAATATACTCATTAATTGCACTGCAACTCTCTAAAGTATAGGAAATTCTTTGCAGAAAGCAAACAGGTTTGCAGCAGAGCAGTAAGCTAAATATACATGGAACAATTAAAAAATAGATTGAATAAAATCTGCAATGGTATAACTTATCCATACATGCCTAAAAACAAAATTATCCACACAATTTTCTTTATAAAGGAACTCTTAAGACTTTGCAAACTACTTAAATATGTAAATGTAAGTAATTATTATCAATAATATATTACTGACTTTATATAAAGGACCACTGTATTTAAATACTTCTGAAATGTATTAAAAATGTCTCTGCTTTATTAAAAGGAGTATAGGGAAAAACATTTCACCTTTTCTCTTTGCCATCATTATGAATATCACACCTACAGCACTTAAGTGAATTAATCCAGTTTCTATTTGTTTCCAAACCTACTGACACTTCTATCTATGACTTCACTGTTATCCATCTCTCCTTGCTTAATGTTTCTACAGCTGTAACACAGAAAGAACTAGTGGTATTCAAATTGGATACTGAGATTAGCCATAACACCATCCCACCTTTATATGAAAGCATTTTTATACAGAAAAATTTTCTTTAAGTACTTAGTGGAACGTCCCAACATAAAGGAAACAAAAGTTATTTCATTTTTTTAAATGAGTAAATACATGTGTGAAATTAGTAAGCAAATAAATAAGCTTGGGAGATGGGCATACTGGTAAAAATCAATGACATTTTAGCAGGAGAAAATCCTCCAGAGCACTACAAGAAAGAGCATTTGGTAATTACAGATTTTACATGGGCAGAGGATATGACTTTTTCTAAAACCACTGCTAGTGCAATTATCTAACTGAATGAGCTGAGAATAATCTCATGAAGTGTGTGCAGGCAGCACACCTATACCATTGGCAGATAACACATTCTAGAAGAGTCTATCAGATTGACCTTTAGTATGTTTAAGCATGTTCCCAACATGTTGAATGCAAGTCATATTTTCACAAATGACAATGAAGGAAGGCTCCCAAAGCAGTCAAATTTGAGAAATTTTTTTGTCACAAGTTTCCATGTGAAATTTACTTATTCAAGTGACAGTCTGTGCTTTTAATTTCTTTGTTGTTATTATTAACTATTCCCCATGGAAAGTAAGGGTTTTGTTGACGCAACCAACAAATTGTTCTAAAGTCTCCTGCTGGGGACTTAATACCTGAACCAAAGTTCTCCCTCTACCAATACATTCTTAAATATGTTTCCAGTGGGAAAAAACAAAAAAAGCAACTATCAAAAAATGGAAACCTACTCTCATCCCATGTAGACATCCCTTTACGTTCTTGTCATTAAATGACAGAGTTGTTTTAGTGGTTCTCCCACTAATTTTGTGTTAGGAGAAAATTGCCTAGTGGGAAAACATTTAATTTAGTGGCTAATGAGAAATCTACTTTAAAGCAACTCCTGAAGGAAATCTTTAAAAAGAACATCTAAAGTTCTTGTTTTCTCTTCTCATGGCAAGACAACCAGTCACTAACTAATAACCCACTCTGCTTCATGTCTAAGTTCTATTATCTTCACAAATTTCAGAGGAAAAAAGTACTTAATTTTAAATTAAGAGATCCTTGTAACTTGTTCTACTTTTCCTATTCTCCATGATACTTTTCACCTTCTAACATACCAGATTATTTACTTAACACATACACACGCACTCATGCACACAAAGGTGAGAATTTGTCTATTTTATTTGTAATGTATTCCAAGAACCTTGGTTCTCAAATGTATTTCTTTTTTTTTTTTTTTTTTTTTAGGGCTGCACCTGTGACATATGGAAGTTCCCAGGGTAGTGATCGAATCAGAGCTACAGATGCTGGCCGACACCACCAACGTGGGATCCAAGCCGTGTCTGCAACCTACACCACGGCTCACAGCAACGCCAGATCCTTAACCCACTGAGCGAGACCAGGAATTGAACCTGTGTCTTCATGGATACTAGTCAGATTCATTTCCGCTGAGCCATGATGGGAACTCCTCAAATGTATTTCTTGAGTCAACAAATGAATTAATTAAATCAACCAAAATGTCTTGCCATTTTTCATTTCAAATTCAAGTTACATGGTGCACTATAAGCTTCTGGAGGGCCCTACATTTAATAAACATGTGTTCACAAAAGTAAAGGGTCTAAAACCTAGATTATAGCATAAATATATGCAAGCCAAACCTAAGGAAATGATCATTTTTCCACCCCAGGCCCTAGCAAATATGCAAACTAAGTCAGCTGTACTTATATTGAAATATTCACATCTTGCAAAATGTTTATATTTTTATTAAACCTAAAGCATCAATAGTGAGAAGGACTGAAATTCAACCAATATATTTTCAAAAACTTGTTAGGGAGCTATCCAGTAGGATTGTGTTATCTATAAGCATAGTCTTTGTTTCAGGTGAAAATATACTCATTCTTAACTTGCATGCTATTTCACTCAGAAGTTATCCAAGAGATTGTATTATTTAAAATTAGGGAGGATAGGAGTTCCCACTGTGGCTCAGCAGTAATGAACCCCACTAGCATCCATAAAGACACGAGTTCAATCCCTAGCCTTGCTCAGTGGGTTAAAGATCCAGTGTTGCCACCATGCGTGCCCTGCAGTGTAGGCTACAGATGTGGCTTGGATATGGTGTTGCTGTGGCTAGTCATAGGCCAGCAGCTGCAGCTCAGATTAGACGCCTAGCCTGGGACTGCCATGTGCCACAGGTGCGGCCCTAAAAAGGTTTTTAAAAATAATAATAAAATTAGGGAGGTTAAAACTGGGGCCCATTGCATTTCTCCAACCCCAAAAGGAGACCTTGGGTTAATCTCCTATTTTAAAAGATTTTTCATTGCTTTGCTTTATTTAAAAGATGAACTTAGCTTAATACATTTAGCCAATGTCTCCTTGGATTTCTACAGGTTTATGCCTATTTTAAACTTCAAATGCTTATGAGCTTTTGAAGAACTTATATCTCATCAAAAAACAATAAATTTCGTTGGAAAGTACTTTAAAAAACATTCAAGTTTAGAGAATTTATCTTACTGACCTTGAAAAAAAGAACAGGAATAAAATCTGAAGAAGTAGTTCCTATCTAAATTTCTTTAACTCTGCTTATTTCATATTAGAATTAACCATGCTTATATATCAGCTTGAGAGAACCAAATGATCCTAAAACAGTTGGCCAGCAGTAATGTGAACATTTGTGAGCAAGCACATCTATTTGAAAATTATAAGCTACATATGGGCCAATAATTGCAAAGTAATTGAGTGCATTAAGATGAATAAACAAATAGTGGTGGCAAAGAGGACAAAGCCAACAAACAACAAATACTGGAGAAAACATAAATACAAAGTTTGTACTGCTTACTTAGTCCTGGTAGTAATGTATAATGCCACCCCTACACTGATAATTACTGCCTTGACTCTGGCTAAGTTTCTGAGTCTATTCAGCTCTGTTTTCTCCTCTGCACCTGAAGAACGTGGATTATGTAAAAGGATCTCAGTTTAAAAGGGAAAGAGGTGTGACAGTTCACAAAGTTCAATAACTAAATCAAAACAACAGGAAAACTACAGGGCACCAGAGCCAGACCTACTTGCCTTTTAGGCTCTCACTTCCATTGTCCCTGCCCTCCTCTTGCCACCCCCTACCCTTGTCTCCGGATAACCTTCAGGAAACCCTGGATGCACTGTGTGAAAGTCTCTGGAAGGAATGGACTCAATGGACTGCTGTAATTCCTAACTTTCCAATTTTCAATGAGATGCCACATTATGACCTACCAATCACCAAATTAAAATGTATTCTATTTTGCTCCTTCATAATTTTATTGCTATTTTCATGAATGTAATGCTTTCAGAGGAGATAACAGCATAAAGAATACCAGTTTTGTATTTAACATTCTCAAAGATAGGGATCAAGAAAGTATTGCAATTTTACAACTTAGCAATCAGAGCACATTTGCTTCTAACTTTTAAAATAGTAAATGTAAAGAGACAATAAAAATTTCTCTGTCGTTGTTTAGGGATAAAATTATAAGAAACTTTTCAGATTTAAAATTTTGATTTTAATATTAAGTGAGCTGTTAGAAGATATTATTTATACTCTTTCTAATGTATCTTCATTTAGTATCATTAAAAAAATAAATAAAACTTCCTAGCAATGTTTCAGAATAACCTGATACTTAATATACTTCACAAGAGCACTCTCTTATCTAAAAGAGTTTTATGTTCTTATATCAACAACAAAAAGGAGCAGGGTTTAACATGGAGACTAAAATGACAAAAAGCTTAAATATAAAACAACCAACTGAAATTTTTCTATATAGCTGCAATAAAACATAGAATTTAGCTGTGTATACTGCCACCTATAATTCACTAAAATATAACACATTCTTCTCAGATAAAAGAAGGAAATTCACAAATGTTACTGAATACACTAAAATCTCAGCAGCAACTGTGTACCATCCGCAATTCAAGACAGCAACAGCATATTTAAAATGTCCTTAAATACCACAGTATTTATTTTTTCCTTTATTCATTTTATTCATAATTATTAAAGCTGAAATAAAACTGTAACGGTAACATTTTTGCCTCTACGTCTAAAACTCTTTTTAAATGTGGGCAAAATTTAAGAGCACAGGAATAAATAAAGGAGTTCCTGTTATATTGTTACAGTCTCTAACCTATGAATCAGATCTCATGCTCCCATGCAGGTATTTTTTTAAAATCCTGGTAATGAAAAATAGAAAGGCTATTGGTATAGAAAGGCTAACAATCTTAATTCCCTCTTAATTTTCACACATGTCAAAAGAGACTCACCTGGCAAAACACAGGTCCCGAACTTTCAAACCTCCATTTCCCCTTCTAGAATCTTCACCTGTTGCCGTGATCACTGGTTTCCTTTGACAGAGGCTACCTAAGAGTAGCTCCCAGGTGATTGCTCTCCACCTGAGTGCCTTGCAGCGCAGGAAAAGCGTCCCACTTTTGCTGTCCTTCAGCTATTTCTGTTTGGGGAAATTTTTTTTACAGCCTCCTGGAGTAGACCTGAACACAACTTAATATTAAGTCCTTTTACGAAACCCATCCGGAGTGACGTAAATATTCCATACGTAAAAGGATTTCCTTCTCCAACGGAACAGCTGGTAACGAAAAGGTGAATCACAGGAACATGGCCTCAGGAAAACAGACCTGAGAGCCTGACTTCCTGTAAACGCCTTAAGTCACGTGGAACCTTATCTTCTGACCAATGAACGGCCGCCATCAATCCTGCTCCACAAGCCAATGAACTTGCTGCTTGGACTCTGGTGGGACGCCCGCTCTTTGAACCACTGGCTCTTTAATTCGCCCTGCTGCAGTCTCTCAACAGAATAGCGGGTGGGTTGCTGAAGTTTGCATTTCCTAATTGTTAATTTGTCTGCTATTCACCGAATAACCTCAATTTCTGGTAATTCTAGCTTGCCTCAGTTTACCTCTTTATTTAGGCTGACAGATACTACTATAGATGTAGTTATTACAGAGTTTTACATTTTGAATTAATGCTCCAATCCATCTGGAGTTCATTATTTGTATATTGTGTAAGATGAAAAATTAAGCCTTTTCTTGCACAACAGACATGGAACTTTTCCACTGTATATCAAACATATAGTATCATTCAACTTAGAACTCTTCTGTTTCACTGATGTTTGTGTATTTTTTCTTTCTTTTTTTAGGGCCTCCCCCACAGCATTTGGAGGTTCCCATACTAGGGGGTCCAGTCGGAGCCGTAGCCCACCACCTAAGCCACAGCAAGGCGGGATCCGATGCGCATCTGCGACCTACAGCACAGCTCACAGCAATGCTGGATCCTTAACCCACTGAGGGAGGCCAGGGTTCGAACCTGCATCCTCATGGATGCTGGTTGGGTTTGTTAACCACTGAGCCACGACAGGAACCCCTATATATTTTCTTATACCAAAACCATAGTTTTATCTACTGCACCTTTTTTTTTTCTCTTACATGTGTAAACCTGTGTGTATAGAGTTATGTTTAAACCTTTTCATTCTGGTCAACTTATCCCAGTTGTATTAGCTTGTGAAAAACCTCTCAGATTACTCTTAATCCTGCATGTACAAAATAATTGCTACCCTAACTGCAGAATTATTTATAAACTCCGTAACCTATAAACTACAAATAGTATGGGTCCATCAGTTATGTAAAAAGGAGCTGGATAATAAGAAAGGAAAATATATGTATACTCTGATAATCAACAGCCTTTGTTGATCTGACATTCATTCATTTCAGGAGACTGAACAGAGAAGCTAGATGCAAGACAGTGTCCCCTCTGGCTTAAAATTCAGGACATTGCTTTGAATCTATCAAGTCAATCAACTTTTGTTTTGAACTTAACCCTGAAGCACTTCTAAATTATAATATCTCAGGGAGTTCCCGTCATGGGGTGCAACAGAAGCGAATCAGACTAGGAACCATGAGGTTGCAGGTTCAGTCCCTGCCCTTGCTCACTGGGTTAAGGATCCGGTGTTGCTGTGAGCCATGGTTAGGTTGCAGATGTGGCTCGGATCTCGCGTTGCTGTGGCTCTGGTGTAGGCTGGCAGCTGTAGCTCTGATTAGACCCTAGCCTGGGAACCTCCATGTGCCACAGGTGTGGCCCTGAAAAGACAAAAGACAAAAAAAAATTAAAATAATAGAAAAAAAATCTCCTGATTCTACCTAAGGCAGCAAATGTACTCCCATATCAGCCATATTTACCTTTAACATCTAACATTCTAATCACAAAGGACTCCTTCTTAGTTTGTCATCTTGACCTTATTAAAGGAGTAAAACAATTCAGAATACTAGCCATTGCACTTAGTTACACAGTCAACATAGTATATGATATAAGATGAAAATTAGAAAACAATATTATAAGGTGACATGTCTGAGTAGTAGTCCTTTGGAGGCAGAAGGAATGCATTTCATGAGTTGCAAGGAAGAGATAAAATGTTTTGAACAAACTTGTCATGTACAGTGGATTTGCCATTTTAAGCAAGGTTTCTTTGAAATAAACAACTTAAAAAGACCTTTCTCAACCCAGATTATTAAAAATATAGCCTGTGGAATTGAGTACAATATCTTAGAAATATTTTTTAAGATGTATACTAGAGGAAAGTTAAAAAATCAACCCTTCATTCATTTGGTCAGCACATCTTCATTAGGAACTAGTTATGCAGCCAACAAAATCTATCAAAAATATGACCATTCAGCTCAATGCTTGTTAGGTTTATTGGGCTTAAATAATACTTCTCTCCTTTATTCTGCTCAGCAGGATGAAAATATGTTCTTGTTAAATTAGATACTTGGTTAGGGAGTTCTAACCAGACAAGATGTTAAAACATACATTGAGAAAATCAGCCATCATCACTTCACCATTAAATTACAAGCAGTTGCCAAGATTCTTATATATGTGTGTTTGTGTGTATACACACTAATGAATAAGAAATAATATTAGGTTTTATCATAATTCTAAGGCTGCATATTGGCTATTAGCCCAATCCACACCAAAAACATTACTCAGGTGTCAATGCTAAAAAAGGATCTCACCCATCTCTGCTGACCCTACATTTGGCCAATTTCTTGTGGATGGAGCTGGGGAGGAATAAACCCAATGAAACAAAACTGAAGCTTCCTGGCATCATATATTTGAGTAGCTGGGTCCAAAGTCATTGGCCTGTAACTGAAAAGTTTAATTTGCTGTTTTTATGATCTCTGTAGAAAAGCTTTTTGTTATCACTGTTTTCAGTTCTTTACAGTGCAAGTTCCTCTAATCTGTTTCAGATGTTACTTTTTAACTAATCTGTAGTACTGTTGCCTTTGATTTTTGGTTTTTTTTTTTTTTTGTCTTTTGTCTTTTTTGTTGTTGTTTTGTTGTTGTTGTTGTTGCTATTTCTTGGGCCGCTCCCGCGGCATATGGAGGTTCCCAGGTTAGGGGTTGAATCGGAGCTGTAGCCACCGGCCTACGCCAGAGCCACAGCAACGCGGGATCCGAGCCGCGTCTGCAACCTACACCACAGCTCACGGCAACACCGGATCGTTAACCCACTGAGCAAGGGCAGGGACCGAACCCCGCAACCTCGTGGTTCCTAGTCGGATTCGTTAACCACTGCGCCACAACGGGAACTCCACTGTTGCCTTTGAAATCAAAACACAAACTTCCCTTTTCTAGAAACCTTTGCTTAAATGACTAGTCTTTTCTTTACTCCCCATACATTCAGCATTCATAGCCATTATATGTTTAAATTTATTTTCCATGCTGTTTAATAAATTCACTTAAACATTTCATGCATATTCTTTATTAATTAATTTAATCTGAATCCTGGAGAAACGTACCTATGATTTACATTTCTTTCCCATGCTTTCAGTGTCCCCAAGGCTGTACTCCTATTATAACAGTACCAATGAGTGTTTTTGTTCCTAAAAGTATAAGAAGTTACTAGGGAGAATACTAGTAACAGAAATGCTAGACAGAAATATAGCAAAGAGGAGAATGCTGAGAAGAGAAAGTCAAACACAATTGAGGCTTAAGGCTCAGAATGGTCATTCTAATAAATTCATTCTAAGTGGTTTTCACCAATTTGTTTTTTCATTTGTTTGTTTTTATTTTTTTTTTTTAAGCCCACATCCCCGGCATATGGAGGTTCCCAGGCTAGGGGTCAAATACGTGCTACAGTTGCCGGCCAGTACCACAGCCACAGCAACTCAGGATCTGAGCTGCATCTTTGACCTACACCATAGCTCAGAGCAATGCCAGATCCCCAACCCACTAAGTGAAGCCAGGATCTAACCCGAATCCTCATGGAAACTAGTTGGATTTATTTCCACTGGGCCACAACAGGAACTCCACCAATTTGTTTTTAATTTTGAGAATTTTAGTACTCATTAGCATGAATAAATACCATAGTAGGTATTAAGACTTTACATCAAGGGGGAGTTCCCATTGTGACACAGTGGAAATGAATCTGACTCGTATCCATGAGGACATGGGTTAGATCCCTGGACTAGCTCAGTGGGTTGGGGATCCAACATTGCCATGAGCAATGGTATAGGTCGCAGACAGCTGGGATCCAGCAATTTCTGTTGCTTTGGTGTAGGCCAGCAGCTGTAGCTCTGATTCGACCCCTAGCCTGGGAACTTCCATATGCCGCAGGTAAGGCCCTGAAAGGAAAAAAAAAAAAAAAAAAAAAAAGGAGTTTATCAAGGAGTTGGAGGAAAAACAGTAAATATATCAAATAAGATTCTTAAATCCTCAAGTTATGATAAAATACAGAAATAAAAAACAGTATTTTATAATGGAAAGCCATTTTTTTACCAAAATGATTTTTTAAATATATCTACACATCAGGGAATTCCTGTATGGCACAGTGGATTAAGGATCTGGAGTTGCCCCACAGCTGTGGCACAGGCCACAGCTGCAGTGCAAATTCCATCCCTGGCCTGGGAACTCCCACATGCCATGGGTGCAGCCAAGAAAAAAATCTACACATCATTTCTATCATATAAATTAAAACAGAGAAAATTTAAAGTTATCTAGAAGAAAGAAAACAAAAGTGTTAAAACAATCTGATGATTTAAAAAGCTCATTGATTTTTATGTTTTGATGCTTAATTAAAATTTGATTAGTCTTCATTTATTATTTGCATGCTCTTTAAAGTAATAATTTTCTGCCAAATAAGGACAATTTAAAACTATCCTCAAAGGAAATACTTTAGCTTGTGTTTCATGAAGAAAACAGAATCACCAGGAAAAACAATACTGATTATTCTCAATAAATATCTTATTTAAGGACTTATTTGAAATATCTTACTCAAAACATCTTGCTCTAATAATAGTTAATATCTGCTGAAAGTCTACTCTTGGCTAAGAATTTTACATCTATCAGTTCAGTTTAAGCTTCACAATGACTCAACAAGGTCAATATATGCTCATATTTTGACAGATGTTTGGAGTGTTTAAGCCACTTTGACAGTGTTTCAAGTAAGTTAAGTAATTTGGCCAAGTTCACATATTTGGAGAAGTGGGGATTTGAACCCAATTAGTTTTAATTCTTCATAAGTTATGGTATCATCACCTGCCACAGTTGGGTACTTTCAGAAATGAGCAAAATCTAGAACCTACCTTATAGGGCCCACATTACACATATTCTCCATTACTGGGCACCCACCTAGAAGAAATATGGTATTTTCCTGTCAGCACTTAATATGAAAATAACAATACTTATTTTACTTACAGTAAATAAGTAAGATTTCATAGTCATCATCCTCTGGTTATTTCCTTCCACATTTAAAATTATTCTTAAGTCATTTCCTTTCATTTCCTGCTGGCACAAGACTGTAAAATAAATTTAATTAATTTTTAGGAATTTCCAATTAAAACTATCTTTTCTAAGCAGCATTGAAGAAATGAGTATAAAATGGTAGTTGAAATTCTGCTTAACCAAACAGTTTACCTTTTAAAGACCAGTTCAGAAATACATACCAAAAAACACTAGTATTTACCTTGTAAAGTGGGTGCACTTCTTAATTTTTCCTAGATTTTAAAAAACTAAGTGAACAAGGCAATACTTCTTAGACCTATGATCAACACAGTGCTTTTTGGGAATGGATGAAGCAGAGGCGTCTTCTTTTTGAACATGTTTGTTTTATCAATTTCCATTTTCAGTCATTAAAATCTATCAATCCTATGCCAGGCACTTCTGCATGAGAAAGAGAAGAGATGGATGTTTTGTAATCTCTTTCACTTGTAAGAAACCATACTCAAGTTTTGATTTCCTGACAAAACTTGAAAACAAACAACAAAAACAAAGCAAACAAAAAAACACCTCCTCAAATATATTTACACATTCCTCCATAGCTCAACTCAGTGATGTGCCAGCCATATTGATTAGTATAAAACCACTACTCCTATTAGTACAAAATCTGAATGAACTCCATCTTTACTAATTCATTTTTTTTTTTTTTTTTTTTTACCTTCTAAGTAAATCCAGTCTAGGGAGAAACTTCATAATATAGTAAAATGAGCCTCAATCTGAGCATCAGAAGGCCTGTATTAATTTGGTGAGTTACTTAAATTCTGAGCATCCTTCCTATCCTTATCTGTAATGCTGGGATGATATTACCTGTAGACATGGGCGGGGGGGGGAAACGGACTGTAACTTATCTAAGAATGTTTGTCATATATTGGCTTTTTAAAAACCATTAGTCACTTTCACAAAAAAAAAAAAAGAAAAAGAAAAGAAACTGCAATAAAATAAAGCATTTTACAGTACAGCATTACCAAGCTCATTTAAATAAAACATCACAGAAATCGTTTCATTCAGAGTTATACTAACCAGCCAGCCAAACTGAAAGATACTTTTTTTAACTGAAATTTGTTCTGTTTTACCATTGTAATTCTAATTGCTAATGTAATTCTCAAACTACAGTTTGAGATTCTTTCTTTCTTTCTGTGGTGCTAGTCTCCAGTAACGGTTTCAGACCCTTCAGAAAATAAGGCTATGACTTGTAACCCTAATCACAATCTGAGTAATCTCATTCCATATTCATAAAATCAAGGGGCTTCTCCTTAAGAAAACAAGTTATACCTGCCAGACAAACACTAGTATTATGCTGACTGTATCACTGTCAAATAGGAAGCAAACCCACTGGGGAAGGAAAAAGAGAAAAAGAGAGACACCTTTTCTCTTATTCATATACATTTAGAGCTTGCAATTAATTTTTGAAATTGTTCTGTATCAACCATAATGTTTACAGCTTCATTTCTACCTTTGGGTCCCATCAGTAAAACCCACGCAACATCCCTGTTAGCAAAGCAGCTGGCTTTACTTTTTAAATGTGATGTCTTGTCGTTCTTATTTACAATCCTAATCACATCATTGATTTCAGTAATCTTCAGTAAGAGTAATTATTAATGCTGTCAAAAGCAGAAACTGAGATTCTTTTTTTTTCTTTTTCTTTTTCTTTTTTAAAATAAACTTGGATAATTAAGATTAAGCCTAATAATGTGACTCTAGGCCTCTGGGTAATTAGAAGTTTCCTGTGGTTTCATATGCAATACATCAAAGACAATGTCTTCACTTAAATTCTACACATACCTTAAAATAGTTAGTTATATATGCCGTAAATGGTTAAATAAAAATGCTAGGAGTAATCACTTATCATAACACAGAAGTAACTAGATATTTTTTCAGACTCAACAAACAAGCCCCCATTCAAAATTTTATCTGATTGAGTTTTTTTTCTGTAATTTAAGACAGCCATAAGATCTATTTTTTTCTACTAATATCAAAAAAAAAAAAAAACCAAAAACTAAGGCACAGTACCCTTTTACTAACTCAGGTGTGTCTTTAACACACTCAAGAATTAAGCAATGTTCTGAAACAAAACAGGATAAGCCAATAAGAAGAGGATAAGAGACATTTTGGAGAAATCACTTTTTTCAATATCCAAAGAAATTTTTAAAAAGGTAAAATGAGGTAATGCATTTTCATTTTCAGAAAAGCAGGTCATGATGTAATAAAGACTGTCATCCTAAATCAAATCTCTTTGTTCACATTCTGAAAGAAGGTGTGGAACAAAACACAAGTTTCCAAAACACTACCTATTCATCACTAAAAGACACAACATGTGAAGGTGCTAACAAGAATGTTAGTGTGTGCAATGTTGATCCCCCACCTCATATTCAAGAAAAATATGTATATGTGGAACCAGTACCAAACATCATTAATTTAAAAATACTCCTGGAGTTTGTATTGATCAATATCTCTCATAGAAAGGATAAAAGTATAGCATCTGAACTGAAACAGTATTATTAGAAAATGTTATTGTGAGCATTAGGATGTATAATTCATGTTGCTTTCACTTGCTCAGACCATTGTAAAAATCCATAAATCATTTTCTTGTTCATGTATTGCTTAAGTGCAATTTGTCATTTTGCATTAGAGGGCTGCTTCAGCTCATCAGTGCTTTTAATTCACTGTTTAGAGTTTAACAAAATGCTGGCCCTGTCTGATAACTGAAAAGACACTGAAATATGAAGCCACACCAGTATTAACAAGGTTAAACAAAATGGAGAACCACTCTACTTTGAATATCAAGTAACACTTAATAGCTAAGTATTCTCAGCCACCAAAACATGGGTTGGTTTGTTCTCTTCTGGGTTCAAAGGATTACAACACAGTAACCAGAGTTACTTGAATGCTTACTGAATCTTTCCCAGAAACTCTAGTCAACACTCATTCTACTGTAGAGGAAAAAAAAAACAAAACAGGCATTCGTTCCAAAGCCTTGCCTTCTCACCTCTTAAGTTAGGTTACACTACTATAAGCAGACTGATTTCACGATTACCTATAAGAGATGCAATACAGTCCAGGTCCTTTGCATTTGCTCTCTGCATTGTGCTTGCTGGGAATGACAAGTGCTAGTCACCATCCAGCTCAACCCTATCAGGGCCTGGTGTCGAAAGACTCCTTATTGATAATTTGATTTTTTTTCTTCCGTTTCTTTAAAAAAAAAAAAAAACTCTCTTAAAGCTCTGGGCACACTGCAATAATAAGAGGATTTAGAAACAAATTGCCTTCAAGTCAAGTTAAATCACTGCAAACACTCATTTATCCAAACACTGGTTAACAAACTTGTTTCCCTCCCACATTTTCCAGAAAAGGGCAGGGAAAAAAGCAGCAAGATTAGCTAGTTTCAAAGTTTGTAACCGTGTATCTATAAAACCATTTTTGAGATCCTTTGCGTGCCCTCTCCTGCTGCTGCCCTTTGAGGAGAATGAAATAAACGAGGGTGCATTATCACTCACATGCCAACCAGGACTTTCATGAAAATTAATTTTGATAACCCTCCCTCCAAATAAAAAATACCTACTTCCCTCATGTTTTAGGATACACTTCGTTTTGGCCAGATGGTTGGTGTTCCTAGAGGGGGCGTGGGGTGAAGAGAGCGTTGGGTTGCTAAGGCATGCTTGCTTCTCCCAGTGGATTCGATCTTGCTACATTGCAAGAAATTCTGCACTTCAAAGAAATCGTCGATCTCACCACAGAGACTGTTATTTATGTAATCATGGCCTCACTAAATTCTGGGGTGCGCCGAAGGACAAGTGAAAAAGGAAAAGGAGAGGGGAAAAAAATCTGCTTGATACAGCAAGGAAGAAAGTACACAGGTTACACTTTTGAGACATTTTTAAATGTCAGATTTAAAGTATTGTGTTTCCTGGGTGACGGGGTGGGGCTCTTTAATGGTATCAGAGTAAGGAGGCAGAGATGGCTGTTAATGCCAATATTTGAATCTTGGCCCGGGACAAAATGCTCTCGAATTGCTGTTGGCTGGAGCTACTTAGAGGAAGGCGGACCGCGGGATTCAAGTCAGCTCTGCCAGAAGGAAGACCCCGTCTTCACCCCGCCGAGATCAGGGCGCCTTGGAGACTAGAAGTCAGAGAGGCGAGACCTCTAGAGGACCCGGGACGGCGTCGCCGGCGCGGATGCAGGCCTCTGAGACCCAAGAAAGCCTGCAGAGCCCCCAACAGGCGAGTCCTGACGAACGAGAGCTCCCGAGCAAAATGCATTGGCTTGCCCTGTGCTGCTTTCGCCGCTAGGAGACGCCTGTAACCCACGTTTGTGGAGAGCGTTCCCCTTTCAAATACACTGCCACCAAAAAAAAAAAAAAAAAAAAAAAAAAATGCAGCTGAAGTGTTACAGTGGATGTAGTGATTATTTACAGGCAAATCTGGCCATCTCTCCAAGCTCTCATCTACACCTCTGGAAGCTCTCTGGCTCTCAGCGAGTGTCCAAAGTCTGCTCAAACTTCATCTACATTTTGAGAGCACAAACCCTCTGCCCCAAACAATTTCAGGATCTGCATTGTCATTCAGCCGCATGTTTCTCACACGCAAACACGCGCGCACACGCGCACACACACAAGTGCTTCCGTATATACAAATTAAACATTAGAAAATTACCGTCATTTTAAAAATACTCCAGGATCCTGAGTCAGCTTGAAGACCTCAAAACATTTCATTTCAATCCTGTAGATCTAAAGAAAAATCAGGGAAGGGAGGAGGGGTAGAAAGTACAGATACAATGTCGTAATTAATATTCAGATACACTATAATCTCCTTTTCATTGATCCACAGGTCCTTTTATAAACTGCCGCTCCATTCTCAGCCGCAGACGTAAGCTAAAATCATTTTAACTGCAGCGGTTTTCGCTTGGCTTTGGCCAGTCGTCAATTTACTGCAGCTGGAAAAGGATTAGCCATTTTTGCTGGCATCCTTTCCTTCTAACCGCTCAAAGGCAGAACCAAGCTCCATGAAAGAGCAAAGGGGGGTGGGGGGCTAGAGCTGTAGACATGCACTCGCTGGACCCGCAGGGGCATGCCTCAGTCTCTAATCACAACACTCGCCCTCCTTAATTCCCTGCCAGTATGGAATAGCAACGTACCTCGTGGTCAGGGAAACGACTCTCCTTTTCCCTCAGGTTGTGGTGGTGGTACTCTCGGGTCATTCATTACCAGGAAGCCCCAAGGGACCTTCCTATCTTGTGGCATTAGGAGGAAACTGAACTGGGGCTGCTTTGGATGGATAAACAACTCCACTACAGCCCATTATTTAATTAATATAAAATTACGTTTAAAATTTTTTCTTGCAGAATTAACATTCAATCCACTGTCTAGCACTGGAGAGTTCGCGTTGTATTTTAACTTCAAAAGAACTGGGTGCCCGGACGCGCCGCTTTGCCCCGGCGCCTTCAGAGTGAGCACTCAGACCATGTCAAGCGCATCCTTCGGTACCCGGGAGGGTACGTGGAGGAGGCTCAGTTGGGGTTTACATAGAGCTGTGCCCAGTACATAGATGCGAGCCTCGTGAATGTACAAGCGCTTTTGCAGATACCCGCAGCGGCACACACTCGGCCCGGCGTGTACACGGCCCCCACCCACGCACTCACTCTTACCCCCGCCCGCGGAAACGGCCTCCTGGCTGCCCTCTTCCAGCGGTCTTGCCCCAAGCTGGACAACAATCTGGTCTTGCCCCAAGCTGGTCTAGCAAAGGGCGGAGGGGAGGGGTAATCTCCAAACATCAGTAAAAAGCAGAAAAGACCCCAACGCGCCGCCGCCGCGTTGCACTTGGCAGTGGGAAGCGCAGGGATACCCGAGGTGCCTTGCAGCTGCGGGAGGGGTTCAGTGCCCGACGCCAGAGAGTCTGGCTTAGGACCGCTGTCTCGAAAGCAGAGCTCAAAAGAAACTCCTCGGTCATTGATCAAAACGCTCAAACCAGTCCCCAACCGAATTCTATTTGGTAAGAATATTGTAAATATTCGTTTAGGAAGGGAAGAGGTAGCACGTCTCTAAGAGCCGCTAGCCCCCATCTCTGGGCGTGAATCCCACGGCTTTCCACAGGACCCACCTCCACTACATATTCCAACTGCTTCACCCCTTTTCACATGACCCCTTCAGACCCTCACATTTAGTTTGGCACAAGCCATATCATACGCATTTTTAAAATGTCCTGCTAATCTCCGCCCTGCCAGTAAGTGACCCCTCTGCAACTTTTTCCTGTCCCGGAGACTTATTTCCACCATCAGTCGCAAGGAAAACACCTCAAAGGAAAAAGAACGTTAGCGTCATTGGAAACCCCGCTCCTGGGAGAGGATACCTCTACTGCTATTATGTTTTCGCATTTGCTGATGCAAACAGGGAAACCTCTCTATTCCCTCTTGATTACCTGCGGCTGGGGACTGGGAACTTTCCGCGGCCGAGTCCCCAGCCAGCGCCTCGGGACCTGCGGGGCGGTTCTCGCTCTCACACTCACACTCACTCCAGAAGCCTGGGCGCGGGTTCTATCCCGCCCGGCATAGTTGCTGCGTGACGCGCCTGCTTGACGGCCAGTTTGGCCAATTAGCCGTGGCTCGGTGGGTGGTGCTCCTCAGCGATTGGTTGGCAGAATGAGGGCGCTGCGCAAAAACAGAGAAGCAGAGCGCTCGGAGCTCAGAAACTGCTAGCCGAGATCACAGGCTCTGAGGCTGAGGCAGGAGGAGGGAAGGACTTGGAAGGAAGAGAGACAGGTTAGAGGGAAGAAGAGGCTTGGGAAGGAAACAGCAGAAAAGAAACTGCTCATCACACTTACAGAGAGGCAAACGACGGTGGAAATGAGGACAGAGAAAGACAAGACTATGAAAGCCAAAAAATACAAATAGAGCGAAAGAAGAAAAAAATGTCAAGAAGAACATCCATCCGGAGAAATGAAGAGAATGAAAGTTTTATGCTGCAGAGCCGTTTTATTCTTTTCCGGCACAAAATTCTCTCGCTGTTTTTAAGCCCTTTTGCGTTTGCCAGCCGTTGACATTAAGAGGCATGTTCAGCGGTGCCAACAGCATCTCCTCTTCCTTCTCCTCTTCCTCTTCATCTTCCTCCTCCTCCTTCTCTTCCTTTTCCTTCTCCTCCCATCAGCAAGAAGACGAACCGAGGACAGTCTTGAAATATCGAAATTTCCTCCTTGGGATTTGCCAGCGCCGCGTTGCGCCAAGACTGTCGGAATAAAGGACGCTGACTATTGTATTATTATTTTATTAATTGGTCAGTGTCAAGACTACAGATGAGGAAAGGGGACGCCTGTCACCTTTCCTGCGCTAAGATTGAAAAATGAGGCTGAATTGGGTGAAACCCTAAAATGAAGCAGAAGGAATAGATTTTTAAGGAAAGAAAGCCACAGCAGCCCCCCACATAGCTCACTTTTATTCATATTTTTTATTTGAGATTTTTTTTTTTTTTTTTTTTTTTTGTGGTGGTGGGGGAGGTGATTGGGTGGCTGACTGGCTGCGGGAAGCTGCTTCCTTTCCCTTTGGAGATGATTGTGCTATTATTCTTTGCCTTGCTCTGGATGGTAGAAGGAGTCTTTTCCCAGCTTCACTATACGGTGCAGGAGGAGCAGGAACATGGCACTTTCGTGGGGAATATCGCTGAAGATCTGGGCTTGGACATTACAAAACTTTCAGCTCGCGGGTTTCAAACGGCGCCCAACTCTCGGACCCCTTACTTGGACCTCAACCTGGAGACTGGGGTGCTGTACGTGAACGAGAAGATTGACCGCGAGCAAATCTGCAAGCAGAGTCCCTCCTGCGTCCTGCACCTAGAGGTATTCCTGGAGAACCCCCTGGAGCTGTTTCGGGTGGAGATTGAGGTGCTGGACATCAATGACAACCCCCCCTCCTTCCCGGAGCCGGACCTGACTGTGGAAATCTCTGAGAGCGCCACGCCAGGCACTCGCTTCCCTTTGGAGAGCGCATTCGACCCAGACGTGGGTACGAACTCCTTGCGCGACTACGAGATCACCCCCAACAGCTACTTCTCCCTAGACGTGCAGACCCAGGGGGATGGCAACCGATTCGCCGAGCTGGTGCTGGAGAAGCCACTGGACCGAGAGCAGCAAGCGGTGCACCGCTACGTGCTGACCGCGGTGGACGGGGGAGGAGGGGGAGGAGGAGAAGGAGGAGGAGGAGGAGGCGGGGGAGGGGGCCTGCTCCCCCAGCAGCAGCGCACGGGCACGGCCCTACTCACCATCCGAGTGCTGGACTCCAACGACAATGTGCCCGCCTTCGACCAACCCGTCTACACTGTGTCCCTACCGGAGAACTCCCCGCCGGGCACGCTCGTGATCCAGCTTAATGCCACAGATCCAGATGAGGGCCAGAATGGTGAGGTCGTGTACTCCTTCAGCAGCCACATTTCGCCCCGGGCGCGAGAGCTCTTCGGACTCTCTCCTCGCACTGGCCGACTGGAGGTGAGCGGCGAGCTAGACTACGAAGAGAGCCCGGTGTACCAAGTATACGTACAAGCCAAGGACCTGGGCCCCAACGCCGTGCCCGCGCACTGCAAGGTGATAGTGAGAGTGCTGGATGCTAACGACAACGCGCCGGAGATCAGCTTCAGCACCGTGAAGGAAGCGGTGAGCGAGGGCGCGGCGCCCGGCACAGTTGTGGCCTTGTTCAGCGTGACCGACCGCGACTCAGAGGAGAATGGACAGGTGCAATGCGAGCTGCTGGGGGATGTGCCGTTCCGCCTCAAGTCTTCCTTCAAAAACTACTATACCATAGTGACCGAGGCCCCTCTAGACCGAGAGGCGGGGGACTCCTACACCCTGACCGTGGTAGCTCGGGACCGGGGCGAGCCTGCGCTCTCCACCAGTAAGTCAATACAGGTACAAGTGTCAGATGTGAACGACAACGCACCGCGGTTCAGCCAGCCGGTCTACGACGTGTATGTGACCGAGAACAACGTGCCTGGTGCCTACATCTACGCGGTGAGCGCCACAGATCGTGATGAGGGCGCCAACGCCCAGCTAGCCTACTCTATCCTGGAGTGCCAGATCCAGGGCATGAGCGTCTTCACTTACGTGTCCATCAACTCCGAGAACGGCTACTTGTACGCCCTGCGCTCCTTCGACTATGAGCAGCTTAAGGACTTCAGCTTCCAGGTGGAAGCCCGGGACGCCGGCAGCCCCCAGGCGCTGGCTGGCAACGCCACTGTTAACATCCTCATCGTGGATCAGAACGACAACGCCCCTGCCATAGTGGCGCCCCTTCCAGGGCGCAACGGGACTCCGGCGCGCGAGGTGCTGCCCCGCTCCGCGGAGCCGGGCTACCTGCTGACCCGCGTGGCCGCGGTGGACGCGGACGACGGCGAGAACGCCCGGCTCACCTACAGCATTGTGCGGGGCAACGAAATGAACCTCTTCCGCATGGACTGGCGCACCGGGGAGCTTCGCACAGCGCGGCGGGTGCCGGCCAAGCGCGACCCCCAGCGGCCTTACGAGCTGGTGATCGAGGTGCGCGACCATGGGCAGCCTCCTCTGTCCTCCACCGCCACCCTGGTGGTGCAGCTGGTGGATGGCGCTGTCGAGCCCCAGGGTGGGGGCGGGGGTGGTGGCGGGAGTTCAGGGGAGCACCAACGCCCGAGTCGCTCCGGCGGTGGGGAGACCTCGCTGGACCTCACCCTCATCCTCATCATTGCGCTGGGCTCGGTGTCCTTCATTTTCCTGCTGGCCATGATCGTGCTTGCGGTGCGTTGCCAAAAAGAGAAGAAACTCAACATCTACACGTGTCTGGCCAGCGACTGCTGCCTCTGTTGCTGCTGCTGTGGCGGCGGGGGCTCGACCTGCTGCGGCCGCCAAGCTCGAGCGCGCAAGAAGAAACTCAGCAAGTCGGACATCATGCTGGTGCAAAGCTCCAATGTACCCAGTAACCCGGCCCAAGTGCCGGTGGAGGAGTCCGGGGGCTTTGGCTCCCATCACCACAACCAGAATTACTGCTACCAGGTCTGCCTGACCCCTGAGTCCGCCAAGACCGATCTGATGTTCCTTAAACCCTGCAGCCCTTCCAGGAGTACGGACACTGAGCACAACCCCTGCGGGGCCATCGTCACTGGCTATACAGACCAGCAGCCTGACATCATCTCCAACGGAAGCATTTTGTCCAACGAGGTAAGGCTGAAGCGAAAGGACCACCATCTCTCATCTCCTCCATCTGAAAGCCTCCTCTAGTCGGCCCTTGTATCTCTGGTGCACTGTGTATTTATTTTTAGGATGTTAGCTTACTTGTTTCCTTGTTGGGTCAGAAATTGGGGGATCACCTCTCCCACCCCTTCGTGTATAACTTAAACTTCGTGGTGTCCCTAATTTTCTGCACTCCACCCACCCCTCCACGCTTATTTTCATCCCCCTCCTTTGGTGCTTTGCCGCCTTGGACCTTCCTACTTCCCTCTGGCATCTCTCCTTTAAAAGCCTGAGACCCTCTTCAGTCACGTCCCTTAGAAATCTGGGGGGAAAGGGGAAAGTGCGCGGGGGAGAGGGAAATGCGGTTGGAGGGACTTTCTGGCACTGGCAAAGGATTTTTTTCTCTTTGCATTTGCCCCGGGCGTTAATAAAGTTAATTGTTTTGCTTTGTTTATCGATGCTTTCAGTCGCGTGTAAAAGTAAGATATAGATTGTTTAACGTTGCACAGTTGTTTGAACTCGAATGCATGTTTTAGTGAATAAGTTATCAGATCCTTGTCCTCTGAACTCGGGTTGCAGAAAAGCCTTCACTTGTGCTCTGGACAGCATTTACAGACGCTCTTGAAGCCGAACGCCCACACAGTGTGAATTTGAATGAAGTTGCTTTGGCAAAACCCCTGTAAGCTTAAACTAACGAAAGGCTTAAACAATTGTTGTCTTAAATATATCTTTAGGCTAATAATCACTTTCTTGCAACCTTTTTTTGGTCAAAATCACTGCTACTGGCTTTCTTCATCTAAGAATTTGGCTTGTCAATTCCTATTTCTTTTTATAAGATGGAGAAGTGGCAAAGTGGAAAGGAGGGAGGGAGGGGGAGAATAGAGTTGTTTCATGTAAAAGAAAGTTTGGACCGGAAAAGGTGTGTGGGTGGTGGAGGCGGGAGGAGAAAGCAGAGGGTGTTCGGAGGGGGAAAGAATTGGGCTAGAGGGGAAGGAGGTTTATGAACTCCTTTCATGGCAGGTTATTTTATTTGAATCTTAGATATTATTGACTTTCATGAATATTTGTACAGCTCATTTGTATCTTAAGCACATTTTGACAATAAACAACAAAATAATTCCATAAAATATCCAAACTTTTTGCTTATTGAGCGTGCTGTTTTTCTTGTGTCAACCAGTATGCACCTAAACACATTTTTAGGCCCCTGAAAGAAAGACTGCAGCCTATAACTAGGTTGACTCTATTAGAAACAATAGTTTATGAGCCCCAGCTATGAGATCATTTTCATTCTCTCCTTAAACACACACACAATTTAAAATTGGCCTTTGATTTCTGCATTTTTTAACCTTTACTGAAAATCTAGATTGAAGTGTCTCTGAATATCTTCTTGCCTTTACCCAGCAATCACTAGTCTGAAGTTTTAGGACAGCCTAGAAATTCACAAAAATGTACACAATTACTTAAGCTAGAATTAGTTTTTAACCTCCAAAGCAGACTGTTAGTTAAACCCTCAGCATTCAAATGCTCTTGATTTATTTATTTTTTTTCTAGACTAAACACCAGCGAGCAGAGCTCAGCTATCTAGTTGACAGACCTCGCCGAGTTAACAGGTATGGAATCTTTTTTTTTTTCCAGCTTGGTGTATGGACAAATGACTACCTACTAAAAAAGGAATTAGGTATATTATTCAATATTAAAATAGAAAATGGATAAAGTATTTCCAGTTAGGGCAGGACATAAATACTGATTACATTTCCTAGACAATAAATTTAAAAATTTTTTTAAATTTATGTCATTTATATACAACTACTAAGTATGTTTGAATATTTTGTCAGTTTACACTCATACACTGCTTCTGATAATCTTCATAACTGTTCCAGATATACACACATGCATCTATTTTATGAAAATGATATAAAGAGATGCCTAGCTCCAATCATAGAATAATGACTAAACTTTACATGCCCTTAAGGGCTCAAGCTGACAGCTAATGCTCAGTTTTAGATAGTTAGGCTTAAGGTTATGAAAACTAGCTTTGAGCAGAAATAAAGCCACCTGAGACCTCTAGGCTTCTGCAGCACCACCAGTGACCATGTGGTGGCAGAAGAATGTTTTCTGTGTTTCTTCACCTTTTTTATTTTAATATTCACGTTTTTGTATTTCTAGTTCTGCATTCCAGGAAGCCGACATAGTAAGCTCTAAGGACAGTGGTCATGGAGACAGTGAGCAGGGAGATAGTGATCATGATGCCACCAACCGCGGCCAGTCAGCTGGTAAGTGTGATCAAAGGGTAATGAAGACTTTTATAATCGGTTTTTTTTTTAAATAAATCGTGAGAAGAGGATGTTCTAGGTAAATTTTAGTGTTAGTAAATCTACAGGTTGATAATCATCGTATACTCAAAGCGGATTGTAAAAATTTAATGTTCCTTTGGAGAATGAAAGTTAAAAATTCATTAGTGTGTTAGACTGTGAAACATTTCTTCCTTACGTAATGTTCTTTACTGGGATTATATTGCATGCAAGCCCGAGATTTCTCACCTGGTCCAGCCCTCATTCTTCAGTCAATTAAGGTATTATCGGACTTGTTTATGGATCAGGTACCTAAGGATGAATGAAATTGATCGACCTGGCCAAGGTCACAAGAGGATAAGTGGATGATTGGGGAACAGAATTCAAATTTCTCTCTTTCCAGAGCAATGCATTTTGCAAGCCACCAACTATTGAATGAGGGAAAGAATGATTAAAAGTCATGACTATATTGAAAGGAGGATTTCCATTCCTGGGTTCTTGGGCTTCAGGACATTATTACACATTTAATAATGTGTATTTTCTGAAGCATCTTAGATATCCTCATATGTTCAACAGGATCCATGACCTGTGAGAAGATGCACTGTAGGTATATTTTTATGTGGGCTTAATGGTAGTCACTCATGGGGGTGCAATGTGAGAGTTATTTTTTACTTTGTTTTACTTTACTTTTTTTCTGTATAAATTCACCATTTAAGTTTTATAGGACCTAATAACTCTAACTACTAATACTTAAAGAAAACACTTAAAATAAATAAAATATTAACCTTAAAATAACGAAAATATTTTCACAAGGTTTGGGATTTTCTTTCCATTACATTTGCACTTCACCTATGAAGGGTGCTTGTCAATTTTTTTTTTTTTTATCTTTTTCAAATGTTTTCTGTTTATCTGACACTTATAAAGGAATGCAAGAGCAAGCTAACTTTTGTAACATAAAAATGCCTATCATTAGACTGTCTGAAGGTCCAACTTCATTTACCTGAGCTTTGAGCTTTATTTTGGTTACTGATGTAAGTGTAGAGTGAGGGGTCCTCATTTTCAAGGTAACATTGATCCTCGAGAGCACCCATTCCTTAACACACTCTGTGAACCTCTGAATGGTACTGAGGCAGTGTGTCAAAGGGCAGTATCCGCCCCATGGTCGCCTGGCAGCAGTGGTGGCTGCAAGCCTCTCACTTGGCTAATGTGTGCTGTGTCTGAGGCTGCCTTAGCCTTGGGAAATGCAGGCGGGAGGAGGGGGAAAAAAGGCTGCTCAAGGGTCTCTTTATATTGCTGCAAGTCATTAATATGCAGACCTAATGAGACTTGAGAACTGCCAAGAATCCCCGGAGGTCCCTGCCCCTTGCGGGCCTTCACGCTAAGTGAACAGGGCATCTATTTAGTGTCTGGGAACCTGACAACAAACCAGATCTTGCCAGAAGTTTATATCTGAGTACAAAGTCCCTTTCATTTTTGGCCTATATATGACATATGATTTATTGTTATCTTTTAAAAGCTGAACATTCAGAATTGCTCATTCCTATTCTTTTTTCAGTTTCTAATTTAATAGTCATCCTTTTAAAACTTTTGAAACAAAATGGTTTAATATTTTAAAAAAATAGAGTATCCGCTGCTGTTTCCTTGGGTGTATTTTATTCCTTTCTCACCCACCCTCCCACTTTGTTTTTTTCTGTAGCACTCCAATCTCAATGAACATTTCAATTAGTTTAGTCTTTAAGACATAATGAGCCATAATAACCTAACTGAAGAAAGAGAAATGAATAAACATCTGCAAAAAAGTGCTAAATTTGGAAGATGGACGGGAATATATTTTTATTAATGTGCCTTACCAGTAGCTGTTTTATTTCAATGGCACTCAATGTTGCCATTTTGGTAATTTTTTTTCAAATTATTTGAGATGTCAAAGCATTCACAGGAAAGTTTAAATGCTAATTGTGTTCTGAAAACATATTTAAAAGCAAGGCAGTTTTTATTTTTCTTATCAAAATGGCAAATTCTTTTTTCTATTTTTAAGTACCAAACATGTAAAAGTATTACAGAATTAATAATCTCTACGTCTATTTTATTAGCAGTTATAGGGCAGCCACAACATATGAGGCACAACAATAGCTGTTTTAGAATTGTAATAAGTAATCATCCCTTTTGTGTGCTGAATTGAAGTCAGCTTTAATATGTCTAATGTTATTGTAAAAATGACTTTGAAGTGTTTACTTTTTAAAGTATACAGCCCTAAATGGAGAGAATAAGATGCATTTACTTAATGACTTTCTCCAATCCATTCTGATGTTGTGTACTGTAAACTTCATATCAAGTAGCTAGAATGTTTCCTTAAAGTTAAGGCTATTTCAGGTACATCTGCTTTATTGCCTTGTAAAACTGGGTATTGTTGATCATCCAAGTTTGCAATATTTAGCGAATATCTTCATAGCACACCACGTTGAGGATATGATAAAATGTTGTGCTAATAAGCAAATCCCACTCCGCTAGGTTTTAGGGGGGTGGAGGAGTTAGACTATCAAGGAAAAATAACTCTCGAAAGAAAGATTCTGAATTCTCTAGTTTGTACCTCATTTCATGTTATATTATATACACTGTTTAGCTTAATGCTTCACCTATTTAAACCTCCTCCATTTTTAATTTATTCCTACTTTCTTTTTCTGTGTTAACATTACTTTGTATTTATTTATTTGGATATGCCTTCTATTTATTCTCCTATGAATAGTTTTCTTTTTTTGTTCTTTCTCCCCCTCTTCCCCCATGCTTTTCTCCTTTCTAAGCCATTTGCAGTCACCAATCTTGTTCATAGAAGGGCTTTAAACACGGAGGCAGCTGCACAGAGAATCACATAAGCTTTTTCAGTTTTCCACTGCACCTGGCTCCATGTGTGAAATTCTTCGGCTTGACCACAGCTCTGTGGTACTTTCTTTCTATAGCCTTGTCAAGGTGCTTTCCGTTTTTTTCAGAGCACTATTGATGTATTGGTTAGATATGGCAGAAGTCCAAGGAGATGTGGTAAATGCTTGCATAAACCATCACAAGGGGGGAAATAGATTAATCACAGCTTAAGTAGCAATAAATAAATAAAATAAATTCAAAGTGAACTTAAAAAACAATATATTTTCAATTTTTAATACTATTAGATTATAGATTTTTTTCTAATTTAAATACTGTTAGAGCATTTTTAGTTGTATATTCTTAAAAACTTTAATAATATTGGCGGTAGATCTTGGGAGATCTATTTAGTTGTGAGATTTTTTTCCCATTTATTAAATACCACATGCATACTAGGATTAATTATGAATTTATTTTTAATAATTTTGCCTTCTTAAAATATATATTGGAGAACCCAATAAGTGAGGATTCAGTTAATTTTACTTGTTATAGTTTACCAGAAATTTTTCAAACTTTTCTTCTCGTAAATTTTTCTTTTAGTTCTAAGGGAACAGCTTCTAAATATGTTTACTTCTTAACTTATAATTAGGATCCATACATGATACATGGTAAAATTTGGCTATAAATTAAAAAATAAAATGATTTTTATTTTCAGTATTATTGTACCAGTAGGTAAAAATATAGCATGAAATGCATTAAGCTATTGCACTATTACTACAATATCAATAAAGAAATTCTTGGTTTATCGTAAAATACAAATTTCCCTTTCCCAACTTCGATGAGAATTTAGATATTGGCAATTACCTCTGGCTTTATAAATAAAGTGAATTTAATCCATTGCCTGAATAAGCAAAAGCTTTTAAGATTTCTGATGAAAATGTGAACAACTTGAATATGCAGAGATTTACAATTGGAAAAAACATAAGACAATTATTAAGAAACAATGGTGAAAAATGTAAACATTTTGGAAGATAATAGGGAGAACATTTTGATGTGCATGTTTTGATTTTATTCATGAGGGAATTATGTTATTAAATCTCTCTTCCCAAACCAAATTTTCCTAAAAATCATACAATTTTATGGTTATAGTTAATATCTCATTTCTCCAGTGTTAAAGGAAGATTTGAAATTTCCTCAAAATGGTGTTGATTTTTAAAATTAATTTATCATATTTTGAAAAAACATTGTTTTTCTGAAGCCTTGACACATGAGAAATTTACACATAATTTTATAGTATGACATTCATCAAAACAGCACAAATTGAATAAATTACATTTTTTGAAATCACAATTTGTTCTCAATGATAATATCACTGCCTATAACTACAAGGGAAGAGTTACTCATCATTTAAAAAAGATGTATTTTAAAATTTATCTAAATATATCTTTGTATAACAGGAAGTCTATCACTTCAGCTGTCATGGCTTGTAGAACAGACCATTTCTGAGAAGTGTAAAAAAATAAATAACTAGGATAAGAAAGTACAAATAAAATATGCATGTTGAAATGTTTCTTAGAAATTACCACGACTTCAAAACTCAGGCTTGGCTTGTATTTTTCTGCTATGCAAATTCTGCAGATTATAAAGTAAAGACATTGGAATGAGGAAAAAAAGTGAAATTAAACTTATTTTATATTGGGCTTTCAATATGAGCTGCTAAAAAATTTCAAGAGCAATGTGAAAGGTATGCATTTTAAAATGAATCATGTACTGAAATATCTGGCATTCCTGTCCTTTACGCAGTCACTTACCATCACAAAATTTAAATATGCCTCTGCTTATTTGGTCATTAAAATAATATATTTAATGAGATTAGTGATACATGAAAAAAGAAAATAATTTCAATCTTTCAGTGGCTCCCTAAAGTGAGGACTGATAATGAACAAAATTTATTTGGGTCTCAAACTATAGATCAAAAAGGCAAATGAAAAAACATTTTAACAAGCATTTCCAAAACTCAGCATTGGTGTATTGTTTATAGATTTTTTAAAAATGTGTTTCTATGTCTGATATTTCCCTCATGAGAAATAAATACACTGTTTTATCAGCAAAACTGGTGAAACATATTCATGCACAGTGTGTGCCATCTTCCCTTTCATTGTGGTTATATAAAGCTGTATTATCACTATGGGGATCCAACTTTAAAAAAGTAACTCACAAATTTATTAAGAATACTATTTACAAGTGTTTTTTTTAAAATTTTCTTTCAGGCAAGTAACAGTGTTCTTCCAACAGAACTTACGATAGTCCTCAGTTCCCTTATTCTGCACATGATTAAATTTTTTTTTGTATAGGTTCACAAACCCTCAGAACTTTCTGTCATCATCTAACGGGATTTTAACTAGCTGCTAATGGTAAAGAGGCATAAAACCATACACTTCAAGAGAAGAAAATGGGCACAATCAAATATAAACTACCTATAAAAACAAGTTCTACTGAAAGTACCTTCTAACATAATCGAACATCTTAATAACAATGTCGAGAGACTAGATGATTAAAAATTTTTCGGGAGTTCCTGTCTTGGCGCAGTGGGTAACACATCTGACTAGGAACTATGAGGTTGCGGGTTCGATCCCTGACCTCGTTCAGTGGGTTAAGGATCCAGGGTTGCCATGACCTGTGGTATAGGTCGCAGATGCAGCTCGGATACCACGTTGCTGTGGCTGTGGCATAGGCCGGTGGCTACAGCTCTGATTAGACCCCTAGCCTGGGAACTTCCATATACCACAGATGTGGCCCAAAAAAGACAAAAAATAAAGACAAAAAAATTTTCTGTGTGATTATCATCTTCAGAATTATAAGAACACTTGGGTACAGTGCTCAAAAAGATGTGAAATATTGTTAATGGTCTCATGAGGTATATTTGAAAGGGTTTTATCAGCTATGTAATGAAAATTCACATTAATTCCAAGTTTTGCATTAGTTCCTGTCTTTATAACAATTCAATAATACAATTCTATCTTAATATTTGAACTTTTTCATCAACTTCAAATTTAATATGACATGAATTTATTTTTAAAATAAATAATCACTCAATTTACTTTTAACAGCATTTCCATCTGTCAAAAAGCCCTTTTATCCTGAATCACACTATAAATAGGGAGCATTTAGAGTATAGCGTGTCAAAATCCAAATCTCTCTGCTTCTATAGCTTCTACCTATCTGGTATGTGTATCAGGGAAATTCTCCTTCCTTTCTTTTTCCTACTTATCTCTATATAGGAGTAGGATAACTGAACATCTCTGGTGTCTAGAGAAAATCTGACATGTTTTACATGTTGTTCTTAGTTGGTTCCTTATCTCAGCTTCAGCTCACGTATATTTCCTCAACAGTTCACTGATCAGTAATTTACTTCCAGGCTTATGCATGACAATTACCAATGGAATGTTATAATCGAAGTCAGACTTGGCATTGTACATAGTTTAATTTTTTTAAATCATTATAAAGTGAGATTAATATACGATAAGAATCTTAATGTTATTTCTTTACACACAATTTAGGTAATTAACAGTTCTTAACTCCAAAACACTTGAGGATAATCTAGAGTGTTAATAATTGTGAAAAATTAATTCCTTTATTTTATACAGAGAGATGTTAAAAGAACAACAAAAATGTAAATTAGTATGTGACAATACCATTAGGAATTTACAAACTAAAATTTGCCCATAATATTTATAGAAGAAACAATCAAATGTGTTCATTACATAATATTACTCTGGTGGTTAAAAAATAATCCCTAGTTTTTTTCATATCAGGCATGCATTCAAGAGTTTCTGATATAAAGATTAATCACACTTTGGTTATTTTAAATTGATCATATTTTAAAACACATTTAAGAAATGTGTTAGTCTGTTTAGAAAAATGTTGAAATGTGGTTTTGGCTGATATACTTATTTTTGTAGTGCTGGTTATCAAAATGAATAACAAATGGTCTTCTAAGTGCCCCTTAATTGTTATGTTTGCTTAAAAAACTGAGTGAGCTTTCTTGAGGCATAAACACCATGTTTAATATTCTTGTACATCTGTGGAAGACAATGAAACTTGAAGATGTCATTTGAAATCTTGGTATTCTAGGATTAGTAAGCAAAGAGTTCTGTGTTGTCTGGGACAAGCGTTTTCCAGTATAGAACAAGTAATAAGGTGTTTGTCAATAGCATCTGCAGCTGACTCACATTGCACTTGGTTACCTTGGTTTCACTAATTACAGTCATTTGTTCTGGGTTTGTCTAAGGTGTAAATGATAAGTGGTTTGTAGTAATATGGGCTACCAGAGTGTCACTGAAAAATAACTTTTAGAAAGTCATTTTCTAGGAACCTCAGAGAGCATGCTCTTGGCTACTCATGAAATCTTGTTTCATTCTTGTTTTTTACTGTGTATCACTATATATGCCATATTTCTGTTGAATTTCACTTTTTGTTTCATGTCCAAATTTTATATCTAAATGTCATTACTAATGCTATAATTCTTCCATTTTTGTCTCTAAGAAAAAAAATATATGATGAATTATCATCATTAGCGATTACGGATTATGAGGGTTTTCCACTTGTTTATTTTTCTGAGATTTTTTAAAACTATTCATTCTTTTCCTACTATTTCCTAGTTATTTAAGTTATTTAGAGCCAACATTTCCCCCCAATAGCATGAGTAGTTTAGAAACATCTACCTCGGAAGCCCCTTCGTCAAGAGTCTTACCCTTTACAAAATAATACAAAGAGATTTTTGGCTCCTGTCAGGTTAACACAAAAAAATTTGTACAATACCTTCACCCATTACTCTTCATGCTGCCTGTAATTTTTCAATTGTAAGCAGCTGGTCGTGTTGTTGAAGGCTAAGTCTGTAGTTTCTCTTTCTTCTGCCCAAAGGTATGGATCTCTTCTCCAACTGTACTGAGGAATGTAAAGCCCTGGGCCACTCAGATCGGTGCTGGATGCCTTCTTTTGTCCCTTCTGATGGACGTCAGGCTGCTGATTATCGTAGCAATCTGCATGTTCCTGGCATGGACTCTGTTCCAGACACCGAGGTGTTTGAAACTCCAGAAGCCCAGCCTGGGGCGGAGAGGTCCTTCTCCACCTTCGGCAAAGAGAAGGCCCTTCACAGCACCCTGGAGAGGAAGGAGCTGGATGGACTGCTGTCTAATACACGAGCGCCTTACAAACCACCATATTTGAGTAAGTATTACATAAAAGGCTGTATCAAAGTATTCCCTTTTAGGAAATAAAGTTCAATATGACATTCTTCTTGTAAAAACAGAGTTTAGGTTGTTTTTAGAAACAAGGATAAAGAGATTCTTGGATGCAGGACCACTTTACAATAGAATAATGAATATACTTAACAGGAAACAGGTTCCTGGGTGAGACATGGTTGTTGGCAACAATCAAACATCGAATTTTTGATGTTGAAAATATTTTGCAAATGATCTGCATATTTCCTTTGAATACTGCTCACCTGCTGCTTGATTTCCATGTGTTTTGAAGGGCTTAATGAAGGTGGGAAAATACCTCTTGAGTCACCGGGATCTCATCTTCTTATTGATAACCAGAATTATGGCTTAATCATCCTTTCCCTATAATGACAGTAAACAGGTTAGGCTAAATTCAGAAATCAGTGCAGCCATTACTTTGCTCCTTCAACATGATTTAGTAATAGTTTGGAATGGATTTTTTTCAAGTCTCAACAGAATCAGAGGAACTATGTGATGAAAGTGTATCAATACAGCTATATTATTCATTTATTTAAAATTATACATTTTTCTAAGACAAAATATTGAGACATTGATAATTGCACCAGCTCCTTTGATATTAGGATCATAGTCTCTAAGTGGATTATTTTATTCAACCACTCTGAAAAACAAAAATGCTTTGAGATTCCTTAGTATATTCTTTTTGAGGATCTTGATAATGAAATTATTCCATTTGTGCTCTATTATATAGGAAGCTTTTCCTTTTAGTTAATAAATACCATTGACAATTCAATATTTTGGTCAAACCACACAAACTAATATTTGATAAGGATGAAGTTATAAAAATCAAATCAAAAGATAACTTTTATCTTGTATAGTAAATCCAATGTACATAATGTTTTATCTTCTAGTAAAAAAGAAATGGAATCATAAGTTAGAAACAAAAATGAGACGGATTGTAAATGTATCATTTCTTTTATCACTTTTGAAGTGGGAGGAAAAAATGCTTAAATGAAAGAAAAAACTAAAACATATTTTAGGCTTTATATGTAAATGTGAAAGGCGCAGATTGAATACATTGAAAACAACACATGACTTCTACTCTGGACACTGATGATAAGTTAGTGTTATATGATTAAGGAGTGAAACTGCCATTAGATACACGCATTCTGATGGCAACAATGATCTAATGTTGTTTTTGGAAGGATTCTGTTCAGCTTTTCAAATTATTTAGAAATGCCATTACTCCAGCATGATATAGTATATTAGCATTCACAACCAAATAGTTATGGCTCTTTATAAATTATTGATATTTTCTTTGTTTTTAAAGTTATAAAACATGAGGGCACAAATACTTAAGGAAAGTGTTGAAATGTCTAATATAATAACTAAGCTATAATTGGATACTAAAGTCCTAATGTTTAATTCACACATCTACATATACTAGTGATGTAGCCTAAAATAAAATTTTAAAGTAGCCTAAAATCAAATTTTAATTAAGAAGGATTATGATTCAGTCATAATGATTATTACTGAATAATAATTAATATTTATTATTAGTAATATTAATACAGATTATGATTTAGTCCCTCAAACTAAATTGAGGATTTTAAATTTTATTTATCATAAAAAACAGAACTTTTCCAAACTTTAAATGGCATATACTCACTAGCATTTTACTTAAAGTAAGATTATACATTATGGAAATACATTATCAATAATCTCAAGGCAAAAATACAAATTCTAAATAAATACAAATATCTTCTATTAGCATATATTACCTGGTAAGTCTGTATCATATATAGTTAAAAATCACTTCATTCTCTTTAACTCTTAGTGATGAAGTTTCGTTTACATTATAGAGCTGAACTTTTGAACATCTATAAGTTTCATTTCTCTACTGACTAGTTTTTCTTTTTAATTTTAAGAATCACAGTAACAATTTCTGTTCATTAAAAATATTAATGCTATATATATTTTAATGCAAATTTCTCTCCTTTTAAGATCTAGTAGCATTTTCATGTGCATCCCTGATTTCAGGGATTATGAAATAATATCAATTATGTGTGTTGCTAGAAATCAAAGAATGCATCTATTATTTTACCAATAAAATTGATTTATTGGCATATTACTCAGATATATATTATTCTTAATTATTTTGAATAACAATTTATGTTTTCTGTTTTAGTCAGCTCAATTCATACTGCTCAAATTTAGTGTTTGGGATAGTGTGACTAGGATGAAAAAGAAACAGAAAAATAGCTATTGTGTTGCTTTTACTTATACTCTCCTCAGTTCTTCATATAACTTTAATAATGTCCAAATTTCTTTAACTGTACAAACTATAAACCTAAACTATCCATTCCTGACTGTTTTGTCCCCCTCAAGATCACATGGTGATAGTTGTTAATACGAGCATCATTAATCATCAGGAATGGAAGTATTCTCATCTTCTAAATTGAAAAGCACATCCCTCATGTAATTAAAGAAACTAAAAATTAGCACTAATTACCCTTTTTAAAAAAAGAATGTTTAAATAATTATTGAGGTAGCAGTTTTGCTTTTGCTGAACATGCATTTAGGTTTTCAGTGAACATAATGTACATTTTGATGTTAAAAATGTAGCTCTAGGTTTAGTTATTTTTGTAAAGCCCTAAAAAATGCCTAATGAAGCTGGCACCATCATTCATAACATGATGACAGGGAAATGGTTTTACTTTATAATACAAATAAGATCACTGTCTATACCCAAGAACTTTCCATTTCTATACATCTGATTGCTAAAGTTAAAATTAAAAATTGCAAGAACCAAACTTTTATACAAAAGTGTGTGTGTGTGCATGTAAAAAATGTACTTTATGTTTTCAAAAAAAATTTATGTGCAATTATATTTCCTCCTTTTTATATAAGACCTGTGAAGAGTATACATAATGCATTTAATGAAATGGAACTTATTTTTTTAATCAGGAATAATTTTGAACATATCTATTAATATTTGCCTCATTAGTCATGAGCTGTTTACGAAAATGCCTTTTCTAATTTTTGTTAGACTGTTGTAGATTGTTAATACTCTGAAATGGACCAAAAGGACACACTGAAAGATGGAGGAAAATTTTAAACATCTGGAATATGGTCATGTAGTCAAAATACAGTGTTTAGATTTATCTTAAAATGTTAATGGATTTTAGCTTAGCTTTACTTTTAATTTTTATTAGAGTAATAAAAATATTAAAATAACACTTGGTTTTAATAAAAATAAGTAAATGTTTTCAACACTTATTAAAAATAAAGCAAAAATATCCTCTGGAGTTTAAAAATAGTTATTTTTTTTCATAAAGAATCAAGATTTATTTAAAATTATAGACATGTTGTTTAAAATTAGTCTTTCATCTGACACAGTAAATTATACATAAAATAATTAGATAGTATTAGAAAATAGGGAACACAAAAATAATTTAAGTTCAAGAATGTAACTGGTAAAAGTTATATCATTAATATAATTTAGAAAAACCCAATAGTTAAAGCAATATTTTAATATTATTTTTGTAATTATTCTTGCTTATGATATGATTTCACATTTTGAACATCATATCCTCAGATTTTTTTTCCATAAACAAGCATATCTTTCACTTCAGATCAGCCTCAACAAGAGTACACAAAAGGTATAAGGATTTGCTACTTGGAAACTTGTTGATTTCTTGTCTAACACATAATCATTCCCTAAGCTATGAAGACAATCATAAGATAAATGGTCAGTGAAATTTCATCTAAAATATATGTTTGAAATCTTTATTTCATTTGTTTAAAGGGTCATATAATAATAAATTATTTTGAATAAAGTGAAAAAAACTGCATTGACGTAATGACTTTTAAAATCCTAAATCCATGAAATTTTCTAGTCATAAGACTGTAGGAAACCATCTATTGAAAATGTTTACGGTTAATTCGGTTTTTGTATCATACAACGTTTTACTAGTCCAGTCAAAAAATCACTGTCTCCTGACCTAACTTTTTTGCCAACATTTGAATCTTTTTGCAATTTCAACTCAACTTGTAACATAAGAAAATATATCAGAACTTTGAAACATTGTATTTAAAATATTGCTGACATTTTACCTAGGCTACTTTTCAGTAACCCTCGTTTTAGGAAAATTCTTTTGGGCATCTATATTATTTCTACCCAGCATGTCAACTTTTTAAGTTGTTTGAAATTGTAGAGTATGTTTTGTTGAGTCACGCTGCTTCCATCCCTTCGTGACTTTAATCTGCCCTCTGTGAGTTTTCATAATTTGTTGAAGTCAGTATAGTGTAGGAGCATATGTAGAATTCAGAATAAAATGACTTTTATTACTGGTACAGATTACTCTCATATTTAGATATCCCTGTGTAGTGTTTTCTCTGGGATTTCTATATTCCTCTAATGTCATAAACATAGCATTGCTTTATCAAATATTAAGTTCCACAAAAAGTGTTTTTGTAAGTGACGTTTTTCACATTTTTGTCTCATAATTCATAGGTACATGCATTGCTAAATGAATGGACATCTATTTCAGTTTTTTTTTTCCCTTTTAGTAGATAGCTTAGTTTCTGTTCACTTTTTCTCCAAGTTTTGCTACTTTTTAAAAATATTGTCCTATTTCTAAGGTTTTTGTACTCTTCATTTGTCTTTATAAGTATACATTTAGATTTGAGAGCCTAACTAATTTTCTTGCTTCTTTAGTTTATCTCTTTATGACAAATCTCTGGCCTTCACACCAGTTTTTTCTATTGTTCCATTAATTATTTTAGTCTATAATTATAAATTAATCTCTCATAATCAAAGTAGTTTATTCACATCAACTCTGTGATTAAGGAACAAATGACAACTCAGAATGAGAAAAAGCCTGACTCCAGTTGATATTCTCTATATATCTACTTTTAGTATTAAATGTTCACTGAATTTTATGATATTTTACTCCTTTGAAAAATGCTAATCTATTCACAGTTCATATCATTACTCCATTTAGCTGATAGCAGCAGCTGACTGGAACTTTCCTCTAACTCTAGATAAATGAGATATTATAAGATAATCTTGTTTCTTCTCCTTAGTTGTTGAGTAATGGTCTTCCTCAACTAATATGATTTAAAGTAAAAGCTACAAAAATCTTTCTGAGGTGCAGAGATGAAACAGAACAGTTCATATTATATCTATACATCCGGCAATTTCTGTAGGCAATTTGTGTTTTACTTATTCAGACAGCTGTGCATCTCTGACTTAGTGCATGTCATTTAAAATTTGTGCCTTTGGGTTCATTGGAACAAAGTATCCAATAGTCTCTTGGCATATTTAGATTCATTACCCAGCTATGCATATTATAATGTGAAATAATTATGTGATGGAAAATGAATTAGTGGATGAATGAGTATTTTTAAAGTAACATGATTTTCCTTAATGATGTCATCATACTTTAATTTACCTACATATCTACATGCAGTTTTAGATATCTGTAGGCAAACTTTTTTCTTTTCTTCCAATTTAAAAAATGTCTTAAATTAGTTGTATTTCTCTGTAGATAGTACCTATAAGTATTTATAAGGGAAAGTAGATTTTGAACTTTTTCAAAATATTGAAATACAGCTAACCAAGATGTTTTGTGAAATATGGTGATGTTTTTCAGTATTTTAAGATTTTAAACTTTTTTGGTTTATTCAAGGAATTTATTTCATATTTTAAGGGAGAATTAAATTTATTTTTAATTTCTCACCTCTTTTAGAATTTTATTTGCTCCCCTTTCTTACCAGTTCTGTAAAACAATCATTTACATATTTACTAGCCTATTTTATTTCATACTTTAGCTCCCATCTTTCACATTTTTACAAAGCTAATATATATATGTGTATAATATACATATATATTTGTTTCCTCTGTTATAGTCACTTATTTTTCTTATTTCTTTCCCAGGTAGGAATTTACATGCATGTTCTAATTACATTTAATTACATTTTTGAGTTCATAAATACATGGTTAAATAAGATTCTATACATTTAAGGGCATATAGAGAAGACAATAGATAAATGTTAATTTGTATCTTTATTCAGTAATTTACACTTCATCTACTTACAGCAGTTTATTTTGTGCACACCGTACATTTTATTGAATTAACATTTAGCATATTAATATTATTTATATACTTCATTTTATATTACAGATAATTTTCATCCACTTTCTTATTTTGTACATTGGAAGTAAATCCATATAAGCATTTGTTCATCATGTGAACCTAACAAAGGAAGATTATCAATTAAAATATAAATAGAATTATTCAATGGAAAGGAATATCTACTTGGGAATTTTTCCTGTCTCATCATACTGAAGATTTATGGGTCAACATATAATTAAGTTACAAAGATATTGTAAATAAGTCTGGAATATACAAAGTCAGTTGCTTATAAATATTATTAAACATTGTTCAATACTCCATGTGCCAGACTTTTTTTGAGTGAGTCTCCGTCTTCTGAAATCCATTTAGTAGGAATTAGACAGCATCATCTAGAATCATGTGACAATAGCTTGGAAACTGTCTTGGACTATAAGGTTCTTTGTTCAAGATTAAATAATACTATTGTATCAAGACTAAACACAGCAGAATGTGAGTCAATTTAATGTTTCCCAAATTATAATAAAAATCTTGGAAGTTTTATATTAAGATCCCTAATTACTGCATTAGTGATATCTAATTACCCACATCAGTTTAGGTTGGACAGTATAGAAGTTTGAAAAAATTGGACCCTAAAATGTAACCACCTACAAACAACATGGAGAAAAACAAATTGTAAGCTATAAAATTTACAGATAAAAATCAGGGTTTTATTTTTGATTCTTTAATTGATACATTATATGACATTACATTTATACATTATGTCTAGACACTTAACCATATTTCTCCTAAAGATACATTTCTTTTAACTAGAGGGATTGAAAAAATTATATGTGAACTTTATTTCAGTAAAATTTTTATGATTTGTACAATAAAGTGGTGCCTAAATTATCAAAGATAGCTTTTAAGTCATTGAGTTCAAAAGTGATTATAAGTATATTTTCTGTTTTCTATTTTCATAATTCTGTTGTATGACTATAGTTGTGCACATATACACCCCATAGAGAGGCATTATATTTTTAATTTTGTTTAATTTTTAATTATAGCTATCAACTACCAAAGAAAGAACAGACGGATTATGCTTAACATAAGAGTAAAATTTAACTAATGGCTACTTCATTTTCATATGTTAACATGATAATATGGTGTTTTTTGTGAAACAGATAAATTATATGATCAATTTTGGTCTGTTCTTTTATTTTTTTAAGGTACTCGTTGTACTTTTTGAGGACCAGTTCACATGACATAATGTAGCAAAATTAACTGTGACACTGTAGAGAAAGTTGATGTCTTTGTTATAAGGAAGATATTACTTTTACTGCCTGTAAAAATGCTGTAATCAGTAGGGCTTTTTTTTTTTTTTTTCTATTTTAACATTGGTGTCAGCCAGAATCTTACACTAGATTCTAATATTACTTGTGTTAGATATTTAGTTCTATATTTTACACAAACTGGAAAATTGACATTCATTTGTCATCAAGTAGTCCATGGTTCATATTTATGCCAATAGCTATGTTTCAGCTGATAATAGGATAATTACTAAATTATTCCATAAAAATCATTACTTGTAAATATTTTGTCAAAAACTTCCAAAATCAGTGTTTTAAAAATAAGAAAGATCTAAGCCTAGCAGTAATACATAAATAAAATCAATATCAAATGTGTACATCCTGGGTTAGATTTTTTAATCACCCTACATAAAGAAATAGCCTGAATAGAAGGCTTCTTTCATACCTAACTAAATATTGTTGGGCTTTGTCTCAAATTGCAACATATGGTAGAAAGTTCTGAGTAAAAAATAGTAACAATAAAGTATATATAATAGTTATCTTGATGATGTACACCTGATTGTGTATATAAGATAAAATACTTCACATGTAGTTTTAATTGAAATGGTAGTCGAAATAATAGATCCATAAATATGAGTTAATGTTACAGTTTGACAGTTGCTATCATTTTATTCTTAGAAAATGTAGAAGATTTGGAGGCTGGCCTGTAAACCTGGAGGCTGACCTGTAAAATTACTATATTCTTGTACCTTTTTCTTTCACCCTTAAATCTGACGCCAGAACCAATCCCTTTGCTAGTCATCTGCAGTGTAGGTTTAACTTTTCTTGCCATAGAATTACTCATCAGATGATTACATTAGAGGTCATGAAATCTAGGTATGTTTTGGTGAATATACCCTAATTCTTGACTTCGATCTCTTTGATAAGAACAATAGGAATAGAGAATGATATGCAGAATCCATAAATTCCACTGTTTTAGTTTTAACCGTTTTAAAAAATGATGAATGATGTCAAGCTTACTCAAAAAAACAAAATAGTTTACTCAACTCTCCACATTCACCAGCTTAAACAGTGATCAATTCTTGGCCAAATTTGTTTTGTCCAAAAACGAATACACTTCCTCTACACTCAGATTTTTAAAGCAAATCCAGAAACCTTACTTTTAGACCACTAATATTTCAACATGTTCATTAAAGGTAAAGTCTAACATAGCCACAAGAACAGTATTCCTCCTAAAAAAATCTCCTTGCTATCATTGAATGTCTAGTTATCGTTCAAATTTCCATAATTTTTTCTTAACTATTATTTACATTTGCAATTAACTTGATTCATGATTAAAAAGTTTATTGATAGCAATTCATTTTCATTTTCTATTTTAAATCTTTTGATTAATATATAATATGCATATAGTAAAGTACAAAAATCACAAATGTGTAACTCAAGAAGTTTTCACAAAAGGAGGACACATGTATAATCAGTAACCATACTAACTAGATATTGTTTCTAGTAGGCAAAGCATTACCAGGATCTCAAAAACCTGAGCATCCTATCCCAAAGGGTTACCACTGTCCTGGGCTCTAACCAAAGATTAGTTTTTCTGAGTTTCAAAATGTATATAATTTGAATAAATAAAATAGTGCAAATATTTGAGTTTAACTGAAACATTATAACCAGTTATTCTCTCTGATACTATAGCAAAAACAAATATCATAGCTAAACTATAGCAGTGCGTAAGCTAAGTTAGGATATGTTCTCCTTGGATACGATTTCTCTTATTCTCTTCCAAGTTCCTGTCATTTCTAATATTTCAGAAATCCTTGATACTTGTCATTATATCTTCTTATTGATTGGAAACATAATCTTACTAGTGTTTTACAGTAACAAATATTGAAATACGTTGATTTGAATACCAGATTATAACAAAAGAGTAGAAAAATTGAAATGTCTCTGTTTCACATTTCTTTGAGCCTAAGTTAGAGGATTCTGACAAATTGGGGAGTGTAATGCTTAAAGGAGACTCTGAAAAAGGTAAAGAGATTAACGTTTTGGAAAATGGCATATCTGAAGAGAGTCTAAAAGTATTGACTGTGAAGTGAGAAGAAAAGGGTTTGTTAAGTGTTTGAACAAATATTACATAGATGAGATAGTGATCAGCTAATGTCTTTATTGAGAGCTGAAAAGAGAAAATGAATCTATATCACATCCTGAGAGATTTAAATTTCACAATATGGGAAATATCTGAACCCTAACATTGGTACTTGATCCTGAGAGATATGGAAACACATTACCTAGAAAGCTTTACAAACTATAAACATATGCTTTTGCCAGCTGTGATTTGGTGGAATAGCACTTTACAGTCTTGTGATGTGTTTTTGCAGAATGTTTTTCTAACACTGGGGCTGGTTAAAGGAGTGAAGGGCATGAGGCTCATTTTTACAGTGGGACAAAGGAAAGGCAATTGAGAAAGTCAGGGTTTTTATATATCCCCTTTCCTTCCTGTTTCTACATAGATCACTTAATTTTCATACTCTGGAATTTTGGAGAGGAAAGATTTGATTTCTTAAATCCTTTTGTTTCCCCCTCACACATTGAATTGCAACAAATGATTACATGTTCAGGAAGAAAAATCAGGAAATAGTAGTTTTACAAGGAAATTTGGGAAAATACGTAGAGTGCAAAAGTTAAGTATGAAAATGTCTATACCATACATTAAGCCTATTAAGTATGCATTACAACTTAAAGGTATAAGACTTTGTATTATATATAACAATCATTTTAAAAGGAAGACATGACTATAGATTTTAAATATAGATGTGAAAATATTTTAAATATCTTACTTTGACAAATATTGAATCTTTTCCTGATTGAGCTGATTTCTCCTATAATAAGAATTTTCCACTTTTGGTATCATATTATGTTCTGCTGAATTTTAAGGAAAATCCTTGGTGTCAGTTACTGTGAAATTGCTTACAAATAAAAATGAAACAGCCATCATTAGTGATTCAAGTCAGGTTACCTATTCTCCTTAAGCCTAGTAGTAATGCATGCTTTCTTAACTATTTTGGAAGATACAGCAAACAGGCTATATATGATCATCATATCCTGTGTTCATATTTTAAGCAGTAAATTAAAATGTAGCATTAGTTTGGTAATAAGGAGCATGAATTAATCACATACTTTAAAAAGGAAAAAAAAATCAAATGGGTGAACTGTGTCAACTAAACATTAATGCTAAATTTGATAACAGTAGTAGCTACAACCATGTCTATTTTATAGGCATGAGAAGTAGAAATGAGACACAATACAGGCACTAATTTCATAAATACTACCAGTATTACAAGGTGATAGTTATTCTCATAATCAAGGGTCATGAAATAAGCTCTATAAATTTTAGGCTATAGTAAATAAATTCAGAATACATTTAGAATATTTTATGATTATATAAATTCACTAAATTTATGTTGGCAGTGGGCTTTTTTGGCATTCGGCAATGTAGAAATGCCTTTTGTTGTAAAATGGAGTGAATTCTAACTCTTTTGAACTTGAATTAAGCTAAGGATTTGAGAAATCTATATTTTTAAATTATATTATTAAATGGTAAGAAGATACTATTTCTCAAATTATAACAACAAACTATTGATGCATTGATGTGTTTCTGGTAAAGGTAGTGTTCTTAAATGCAGGCTTACTTTAAAATTATTTTTAGGAAAATACTTGACATTGAATAATCTTATTTTCATCTCAAAATTGAACTTGAAATCTAGAAACATAATCCTTGAGAACTTAAATTGCTTGCTTTATAAAAAATCTTCATAGGAATTGTGATTTTTAATACCAATAAAAAAGTATTTAATACTTATAAAAAGTTGTGCTAATATATAGAATATGGGGGGGATATTACCTTCACTGAATAATATTCTATATACTATATAAAACATTGAATAAAAAATAGTAACATAGTTTACATACTATATTGCTTTGAAATTATGTTTAAATCCATATCCTTATTTAAATATTCCAAAGTTTTTCACACTTCAACTGCTTTCTAATTCTGAGAAATAGCTAGCAATAGATCCTATTGTTTGTAATACTATTCTTTATTTTAAAGTAGTGTCATGGCAATTTGAAACTGTAGAAAGATTTTTAACTAGCTGTTTTAGATAAAACTTCCCAAGTTATTGACAAAAGCTGCGTGACCCGCATTCAAAAAAACTTATCATTGAAGACCTACTATATTGCAGACACAGTGGTCTTCAGTTTTGTTTGCCCTAGATGTAGATTGTGTAAGTGTTCTCAGGGCCAGCCATATAGGATAATGATTATGGCTCATGAACTCATCACAGACTGATGTGAAAAGAAGATCAATACCTTAATTTAAAATACAGATGTAATAACCGAGTCAATTGAAATGCTCCTGAGATATATCCAGGGGAAAAACAAGAACTCCTGTGGAGAAGGAAAAGGGCATCAGATCAACTTAATTATTAGTGATCACACATAGCATCAGGCATCCTCACTCGATAGAGTGATACTGTACCTCCTGCATAGATCAAAATAACTCATATCAGGTCACCTCAGTGTCATCTGCTCTGCGCCATCCTAGAAACATACAAAAGCATTTTTAATTATTGATACCGCTTCACTCCATACCTCATATGTACCTCATACAAACCTCTTTTGAAATAATTTTGGAAAAAAAAACCCTCAGGCATGTTACAATACCAGTGAAAAGTTTTCTTCTTCCTTTACAATGCATATGAAGCACAACCTGCTCACCTCGTTGGACTGGGGTGTCCTTAGTAAATACTTAAAAATATTCTTATTATCTTCAGGATAGTTTTTCCTAAGCATGTCTGATTTTATTCAGTTTGACTTTATGATAGTTTGGAAGTTTTAATTTTGTAAGACGTCCTCTGATTTTCATTCTCAGAGGATGCTGTACTTTTTCAGACTCATAACCTGCTACACAATCACAAGAGTGAGTTTTATATCAGAGAAGTGATGCGTAGTGAAGAGGCCCAGGCCCAGGGTTCAAATACTGATCTAACCCGTCACTAGCCGAATGACTTCTGTCTTTTCTTTAATATTCCTATAACTCATTATCCTCATCTGTGACATACATCTTCCAAAGCTCATTGTGGCGATTAAATTATATAACGTATTTAAAGCTGTGAGTGCCTGGCCCATAGGAAGCACTCATTAAGTGTTCAAGACAACCATATATTCAGTTAAAATTGGAACAATGACATCAGCCTGAGTATGGAGAAAATTTAAATTCTGGGTTTAAATAGAACTAATTATGCTTTCTTTTACTTTCAGAGAAAAAGCAGACTCCAAATGTTCTTTTCATGATATATCACTATTTTACATCTGCAGTATATATTCTTTCACATAATACATATGCTGTAAAAGTACAGTATCCCTATTTTTCTTTTTCATCTGTGAAATCAATAAAATGGATAGAATAAAAGCAAAGGTATCTTGCCCAGCAAAGACTGTCTTATTTGTTTTTTGTTTTATGATATTAATCACAAAGTATGATTGTAACTTTTAACATTTCATATTCTCATTATTTAAGTTGTGCATTTCCAGTGAATGAAGATATTTGATTACGTACAACAAACAGTGAAATAATTTGACAAGGAACATTCTTTTTTGGAATAACAGATTTTTATTTGTAGAAAGCAGCATATTGTAGTTGATGAGAGTAGACAAATAAAGAACCTTTATTCCTTCAGGCCAAGAATTTTAAAAAGTGAAACAAATAGATGTCCTTATCCAATCTGACTTAATTTACATTTTGACAATTGTACTAACCTTTTAGAGTAAATTCTGGCCTTAGGCAAGATATTATTACCCCACAGAGTTCTGACATCCCTGTGTGAGAGACACAAAAGCCCTAAAATCATCACACAAAGTAAACGTGAAGAGTCGGTAAGCGTGGAGAACTAGGTCTTTCTATAAGATATATCAAAGGTATCCATGTCTGTCATAAATCAATCTTAGAGCAAGTAGAAGCCCAAGGATTCTGCTGCCTCCTTTTTCTTACCTAAAGTCCTTTTATCTGATAAACTTGATTCTCTCCGCCTTATATTTATATTTTTATATCTTTGTCTTTCAAAATTAGACAGAACTAGCAAATGATGTCACAAGCCCATTTGAGAAATGCCCAAAAAACTGCCAAATTTTACCTTTTGTTTATGGCTTATTCATTGGGCTTTCTCAAATGTAATTCTCATGATCTTATGATTCTCCGTGTTTTCTGTCTTCTGCCTTCCACATCACTCTTTTGCCTAGAAAACAAGAGGCCTAACAACTAAGTTCCAGTGCCATTGCATGCATCATATGTGCTTACTTCTTATGTTTTTGTGTCTTAAATGAAAATTTAAAAATTCTCCTTTTTTTTAATAAAGTAGTGGAATTTCCTCTATTTAATGGTGTTGTTTCCCAACTATGGAAAGAAGAAATCTTAAAACAGATTTAATTTTTTTTTCACTTAACGTATCTGTGAGTTATACTACAATGTCAAATGTATTGTCTCTCTTCTTGTAATGCACTGGTTTTCAATGATTCTATGTTGTTTTAAATTTCTTGTCTCATTAACAGATTAATAAGATATTTATTTTACTAGAAGAAAATGGCTTTGGTTATCTTTGGGAAAGATCCCCCAGAATGTAATCAAAAAAAGACTTACAGAATTCTACTTTGGGACTAATATTGGAGCACTTACTATATGCCTTTTTTTTTTTTTGCTTTTTAGGGCTGAACTTGCAGCATATGGAGGTTCCCAGGCTAGGGGTCTAATCGGAGCTCAGCTGCAGGCCTACACCACAGCTGCAGCAACATCAGATCTGAGTCACATCTGTGACCTACACCACAGCTCACGGCAACGCCAGATCCTTAACCCACTGAGCAAGGCCAGGGATCGAACCCACAACCTCATGGTTCCTAGTCACATTTGTTTCTGCTGCACCACAATGGGAAATCCTTAAAAACTTTTTAGATACTAATGCATTTTAAACCTTAGAATTACCAAATGAAATAGGTATTCTTCCTGTTCCCATTTTACAGATTATAAAATTAAGAAAAAGAGATTTGGAGAACCATCTGATTGTATCTGTTGGCATGTGAGGGAGAACCACATTTTTGTTTTTGAGACCATCTGATTCTAGAATAAGCACTTGTAACCAACTTGAATCCCAGGCTAAAGAAACCGCACTCTGCTCAGAAAGTTGGTAAGGGTTCGTTGTATAGGGTTGTATTTTTATTTTTGTTTAACCAGCAGAGTGTTACTGCAGTTGTCAAACTTTGCATAAATAAGAGCTGGATAGAGAATGAAAATGAAGGAGTTAGAGATATTTTGGAAAAATAAAATAAATAAAATAAAATAAAAACCACCTAAAGTATCAGAAATCTAAGTGTAATAATAAAAGGTGAGAAAAGTACTTATCAAGGATAGTTGTCAAGTTTTGAGACTGGTTGTTTGGGAAAAAAAATGTATCCCCAATCTCACAATTAATTGTGAGACAGTGTAAAAAAACAAGTATGTTTTTTTAAATTAAAATTTTTAGCATTGTAAAGTAGAAACAAGGAAAGATGATACCTTCAAATACTAGTAGATTAAAATACAGCAGGAATTACTTTTGGATAAGAAAGATTTGATCAAATATTGGTGATCTTTAATCACTTTAAAAATATTATTTTAAATGCCATGATTAAAATTGTCCTTGTCTCTTCACCATTTCTGTGAGTTGCAGACCTAGGGTGAGTGTCTCCTTGCAAAGGAATAAACCCCGAGGTAGTATTTTATTAAAAAAAAAAAAAAGACATATATAAATCTTACATAAATCGCATATAAATCTCATGAAGTGAATATAATATTTAGTCTGTGATCATTACATGCCTGTTTTTCTTTGTTAAAATTTGTGGGGAAATGTCCCATGCAGCCTACTGCTTTTTATTTCCGCTGATGCAACCTGAGTCTTGATAAAGTGGGATAGAATCACTTCTTTGAGCAACTCATATCACAGCTTTTTTTTCCTGTCACAATTATCCTTAGAATCAAGTTTTCAGCCACAAAACATCCAGGCAGTCGTTTTGACTGCAAAACACTTTGTCAGTTTTGGAAGACTTAGGAAGATGGATTGCAAACTATTTCCAGATATGTAAAGTATAAAGCCTGGATCTTCAACAGGGCTCTGTAAGAAGACACAGGCATCTTTCTTTTGCATTCCCCAAACCCAGTCCTTTCTTCCTAATTCACCAAAATTAATGAAAAGCCCTCTACTTTTATGTCTGGCTTCTTCTGTCAAATAAGTAGAGAATTTATTTATATTTATAGAATTTGACTTTAATATTTAAAGTCCTCCTTAAAATTTTAAGAGCTTTCCATTTCAGCTGCAATAACATTCACATTTTTAATAGGTTTAAAAGTATTTTATTTAAACCCTGCCTACGTTTTTTTCTTTATTCCATTCACTGATTATCAGCCTCTTGATACACCGTTTTCCCCAGGCTCTTGTACATTGACACATTCCATTCTCCTTCTGGAATGCTTTCTCATTTGCAAAACCACTCCCACCTCATCTGCTTGGCTATCTCCTACTCATCAATCAAGACTCAACTTCTTCTACCTTAAATGAGACGCCTTCCCAAGCAAAGAGATGTGTGCTTTCTTCTTATAATTCTCATATTCTATGTAATTAGTGTTTTTTAAATCTTCTATAAAAGAGTCATTAGCCCCTGTCTGTTAGATCTTTTAGAGAAGAATCCATGTGTATTCATTTTAGAATCTCAGGTCCCAGAACCTTGTCTGAACCAAACACCCATAAATGCATTTTAGACTACATCAGTGAATCAGTAAATGAAACATCCTGAATCCAATGTGGCAAGTGCATTTTTTCCTCCTTAGTTAACCAGGCATCTTCCTGATTTTCATAAATTAATATAATTATAGTTACCTCTGAATGGTAAAGCAATAAACAACCCTCCAAAACCTAAATATTTCCACACCTGACATACACTACCCTGGATTTCTTTTTTTTTTTTTTTACTACTCACATTCCATCATCTTTCAACCTTCATATTCTTTTATTCTGTCCTTACTTATACTAGAACTAGCTCTTTCTTTTTTTTCTTTTCTGATTGATCACTTTCTCTTTAAAAACTCCTTAGTCCTCATATTTCAATATCATCAACTACTAATTTCACTAGTCTATTTTTTCAATTGTCTGTCACGTACATATCATAAACAATAAGTAAATATAAGTTAATCTTATACATGGACATGAAGAGAGACCCATTGTAGATATATTGAATATGAGGAGAAAATTGTTGACAGCTCAAGATGGCTATGGTTAGAGGCAATTTTATCTGGCTTTCCCTTAGGTTTCTGGGTTTTCATGTTAACAGTTTTTAAGTCTTTTGGTATTTTTACTTATCATTATTGCATGAGTTATTTTCAGATATTTTTTCTTTATGGCATTGTGGCAACTGATGAGTATTTCAGATGCTTTTTTAAAACATGGATGCAAAAATTTGACTTTGTTCTGCAAGAACTTTATTATGAGTTGCATAGGTAGTATAGGTAGGTTTGTACTTCCATTATATTTTAATAATGATATAGGTAGGTTATATATAAATGTACATAGTCAATACGTTTTTAACCAAAATCTCTACTGGCCTTAACAAAGGCTGATTATTTAAAATTTGAACTTTTTCCTAGATTTGTTGATGCTTTTCATAGATAGTAAGTGTATAATATGATTTTTATTTACCTCACTAGGTGGTTAAATATTTGCAGTAATTAAGATGAACCCTAATCAAACACAAAATTTAGGAATGTAATATAACTGTTTAAGGATTTAAATCTTGTCATTTAGTTAGAACATAACTAAATGATTGTAATATTTAATAAGCATGATGTAATCTTATTTTAACAATTGGTATTTTTGTAATATTTTGAAAGCTGAATTTGATTAATGCTTATTAGTGTTTTAATTATTATTAATTTTTTAATTTTTATTAAAGCATAGTTTATTACAAAGTTGTGCCAATTTCTGCTTTACAGCAAAGTGACTCAGTAATATTATATAATGTATATATATATATACACATATACACACACATTCTCTTTCTTATATTATCTTCCAACATGGTCTATCCCAAGATACTGGATATGCAGGTTTTAAATCTCTAATTATCTAATGCTAGATTAACTTGAAAGGCCAAGAAGGAGTTAGTTTAATTAGTTTCTAGAATAGAACTAAAATTAGAATGTATACTTAAATTTTAGAATAATTCAAAATTATGTTTATTATGCAAAGAAGAAAGAAGATTTTATCAAATATGCTATATCTGTCTCACAAAAACAAAGATTTCACTCAAAATCAAGGTTATAATCATAATACAAACAAGTTAAATGATTAAGATTGCATTCATCTATAATAATATATAACCCTATATATACGACTTTTATAATATATAAATGTTTTAAATTCTGACATCTTAATTTTACAATCATTTTAGATGGATATGTGCACAAAATTTGTTACATGAACTACAGTGCTAAAAAATAATTAGAGAATATAGTGCAGTATTTCTCTAGGAAACACAGCAAAACATTCTCCTCGGTGGTAACTAGTATCATCTGTGGTATCATGTTGCTGATGCCCTCAGTATAGGATTGCCAGATTTAGTGAATAAAAACACATGACACCCAAATATTTTCTGGGGTGTATATACTAACTATTCATTGTTGTCTGAAATTCAAGTGTAGCTGGACACCTTGTATTTCATCTGGCAACCCTGCTCAAGGAGTTATTGAAGACTAAGGTCTTGGATTGCTAACCTATTTAGGAATTCCTAAAGTTTAGGAATGTAAACTTTTTACATTGAGGAAGTTTTTCTAAACAGAAAATTGGTAGTTAGCTTTCAGTTTACAATGTGTTGGCATTTCAACCCCCTTATGAGCCCACAATTGCTATTATTAATCTTCTGTTTGTTTTGACATAGATGCAACTGAATTATATTAGGGGAAGTCAGATCATCAGGTATATTAATGCAACAGCCATACTTTACACAGTTTCTAAGTCATGTGTGTTGTGTGTCTCATTTTTTAAAAATAATCTTGTAAAAATTGTATGATTAGTATTTCATTTACCAGCCCAGATTTTCCACTTATTTTCATGGCTAAGATATCTAAGATGTTAATTAATTATTTTTTAGGTGTTTGTTAAATTATTTTTAAATCTTATCCCTGTTTAAATAGATTGCAAGTGGTTAATAAATTAGATACATGGCTATATTTTTTACAGCTATATATGTTTTAAATAAAATCTTAAATATTTATTCTTAGGGTTTTACCATTTTTTTCATTGCTGGAATTTCTTCTTGATTTTTATATAAAAGATGAAATTGTATATGTCACTCGTAGTTGGTTTAATATTGTGATAGTGATGTTGTTTGCTGCAAAATAGGTCTATACAGGTATAGCATCCCTATACTTAGAGGAATAATCAATTCCATTCAGGAAATTTCCATGCTACTTGGAAAATTAATGCTAATTTCAACCTTACAGGGAAGTAACTAATGCGATCTCCTTATAATGTTGTTTTGAAGGAAACTACTTGAAATACAAGTATCTAAATGTGAGTAAATATTATCAGCTTCATAATTCTCAAAGGAAAAAAAAGAATTGTTTATTTTTTTAAAGAAGTATATGGATATCTTGTTAGAATTTAGATTCACATAATAATGGCATTTATCTAAGTTAAATGAAAGTTCTTTTGTCATTATTAAAGTAACACATAATCAAGTGGATTGTCTTCAAAAGAAATTTCAAAGGTACATGTTTATTGCCGTGTAAAGAATGTAATTTTCAAATAGTTGTGGAACAAATCAAGTTTTCCCTGTTTTAAGTAGAAAATCCAGTAGATAAAGGATTCCTGAAATTTTTCAGTGTTATTACAAACATAGAGAGCAATATATGTTAGAATTCCATTTCCTAAATATATACTATTATTTTATTTTTCTGTCTTTTGTCTTTTGAGGGTCTCACCCTCAGCATATGGAGATTCCCAGGCTAGGGGTCTAATCAGAGCTGTTGCTGCGGGCCTGCACCAGAGCCACAGCAACGCAGGATCCGAACTGCATCTGAGACCTACGCCACAGCTCATGGCAACTTCTGGATCCTTAACTCATTGAGCGAGGGCCAGGGATCAAACCAGCAACCTCATGGTTCCTAATCAGATTCGTTTCCACTGCACCATGATGGGAACTCCCTAAATATATACTAATTGTTAAAAAGTAATTCAGTCTTCAGGCTTGATTTTAAGATACAATTGAGGAGTTTTGTTTGTCAAAGAGAGCCCAGATAGTGGCCAAAATGTTTTGGGTAGGGTCATTTCCTGTTATTTTTTTCTCCCTCAGGAAAATTTTGGTAAGCTTATAAGGCATGATTTTTTACATTTCTTGATAAGTTTGGAATACATCCATCCAATCTATAAAATTCTATGCAAGTACCTTGTAAGTTTTTTAGCAAATATTTTAATATAAAAGTTTATTTGTTTAGCATTTAGATTTTTAGGAATCATGTATTTAGAATATTGACAATTCTTGTTTCTAAATGATTATCACTGTTTTTAGATATCTTGCTTAAATCAATTCAGATAATGAAAGTAAAGCAGATTATCTAATTAAAGGAGTTAATATATTATCACTGGTTTTGTTGTAGATTTCAAAGCACTCTTAGTTAATATAATTAATTAGAGATAAACTTTTTTTTTTTTTTTTTTGCTATTTCTTGGGCCGCTCCTGCAGCTTATGGAGGTTCCCAGGATAGGGGTCTAATCGGAGCTGTATCCTCCCGCCTACACCAGAGCCACAGCAACGCAGGATCTGAGCCACGTCTGCAACCTACACCACAGCTCAGGCAACGCCGGATCGTTAACCCACTGAGCAAGGGCAGGGATCGAACCCGCAACCTCATGGTTCCTAGTCGGATTCGTTAACCACTGCGCCACGACGGGAACTCCGAGATAAACATTTTTAAACAAAACAAAATTTAATTCCAATAATTACATCTACCCTGTATTAATGGTAGTTGACACAGCTGAGTAACCCATAGACTAGACATTTCGTTGTGAACCATTTTAAATTTATTATTGCCTTAGTAAGGAGGTAGTTTTAAATTACACATACTCACATACACACAAACACCCATAAGTATACAGACTTTGGCTCCTCTATCTAGAAGAAACTCATAGTGTTTCGGCACTCATTTCCTCAATATAAAGCTATGTAAGGGTTATGTTCTGTCATACCTGTTGACTCCACCTAAGAACAAATAAAAGCCCCTATTTTCAAGGCTAAGTTTTTTAGTTAACAACAAAATGCATTTTAAAAAATAAGCTCCTGGAGTTTCCGTTGTGGCTCAGGGTAACAAACCTGACTAGTATCCCATGAGGATGGGGGTTCTATCCCTGGCCCCGCTCAGTGGGTTTAGGATCTGGGATTGCCGAGACCTGCAGTGCAGATCACAGATGCGGCTCAGATCTTGCTTTGCTGTGGTATAGGCTGGCAGCTGCAGCTCAGATTCCATTCTTAGCCTGGGAACTTCCATATGCAGAGGGTGTGAGCCTAAAAAGACAAAAATAAATAAATAAAAAAAATAAGCTCTGAGCAATTTGAAATTTTCACAGGTAGGGTAAATTCAGGGCTTTGCACAGCACATCAGTTCTTCTTGATCTCAAGGGTAACCTCTGGCTTATGAAATTAATTGCTTCTTTGCACACTCTGTTTTTGGTGAGAAAATGAAGTCCAATTCATTTTTCTTACATGGCCTCAAATTCATATACAATCTCTGCTGCAACTAAAAAATAGTGATTGGTATCTAGATCCTTAGGCAAGATGGCGATTATTTAAGGGTGTCAGAGATTCTAGAGCTAGAATGTCTATGAAGAGGATATTGTGTTCCATGATTGTCTCCTGTCTTAGAAATGATCCACTTTACCTATTCACTGATGTACATTTCTAGTCCATCTGCAAAACACTTGCTGCCTTATCTCTTAAAATACTCATGGCTTTATCTTTTAATTTAATAGACATTTATTAATTGCAAATTACATGTAAGCATTGCATACCTATATATACTACACTAAAAATAAACACTTGGCTTTACTATGTATTTCTTGAATGAGTGGTCTGTAGGATTGGGTCATTTATTTTTAAAAGTTTCCTTTCTAAAAGATTAATTAAGTATACACTTCCTCCAAATGAACTCTTACTTTCTAGATATATTGTATAATCTCTTAACTATGTCAAGCTAGGAGAAGCATACTGATTGATGCAAAGAAAAAAAAATTAACACAACAATGATGTGAACCTTGTGAAATATAAGATTTTAAGTTTATGCTGCATTGAGCTGTTATTATTAGACAGAAAGACAATAATATTATACTAATAGAAGGCCTGTGGTATTTATAGCATGTAATCAGTTTTTTTAAACTATATATATTTAATTTAAAATATTTTTATAGTTTTTTGTGAGGAGAACATTTATTATATGAACAATATCTATAATATACCACACAAAGGAAACTTTCCACAGAAAAGAAAATCGTGGACTTGGAGAATAGACTTGTGCTTGCCAAGAGGGAAGAGAAGGGACTAGGGGGGACTGGGAGCTTGGGGTAAATAGATGCAGAATGTTGCCTTGGGGATGGATTAGCAATGCAATACTGCTGCATAGCACTGGGAACTCTGTCTAGTCACTTATGATGGAACATGTAAAATGAGAAAAAAGAATGTATACATGTAAGTGTAACTGAGTCACCATGCTGTACAGTAGAAAAAAATATACACATAAATAAAAGATTAAAAAAATTTTTAAAAAAGGGGATATTGAATCTTTGCTCAGGAGTTGGGTTCAAACTGACTTTCTAATTGCAGCTCAATCAAATGGGTGTTAATTTTGGACTATAGATAATATCTTTATATTCATTGCCAAAGTTTAATCAGACTACAGATGGATGAATCTAATATTTTTTTCTTATTGAGAAAAAATAAATAAAAAATAAAATATTTTTTATAATTTTTTGTGAGAAGAACATTTACTATATGAACAATATCAACTGTATTAAAATAAAAGCATAAATAAGAGTGTTCAAGTGAAAAGATTATATTATTATAATTATAATCTTTATTATTTTTATGTTAAAAGACAAAAAGCAACCCAATTTTTGCTTATTTATTTATTATTATAGTTGATTTATAATGTTCTGTCAATTTCTGCTGTATAGAAAAGTGACTCAGAAATACACACACACACACACACACACTTTTTTTTCAGGAAGCAACCCACTTTTAATAGTTAACACAACTATGTTCATTTCTGTACTTTAGGGTTAAACAGAAAAGAAAATTCTTTAGAGACATTTTTGAAGAATAACTTCAAAAATGATTCAAGAATAAGACAGAGGAAAGTTAAAAGAGCTGATTATTCAACTGGACAGATCTCTAATGGGGGCTTGCTTTTAAATGATCTTTCAGTTTATGCTATGCTTTCACACAGGGAACAGAGAGCAGGTGCTTCTGACTTCTACAAGGGATAGTGGCTTAAACTCTCATATGCTAGGTTCACTTTATACATAAAGAAGTATCCTGATCCTGAGGCTCATTAAACATTTGAATGCCCTCCATAGTAGGTTACTGATCTCAGCCTCTAGGAGTTTTTCACTGCAGTGGAGAGTCTCTGTCATCTGGGATATTTGAAGGCTGCTCTTTCTTTCAGGTGCAGAAATAGATCACTTCACAAGCTTTATTTATTGCTTCAGCTTCTGTGATTTACATTGTCATAAAGTATAAAGGGTATTATGCTTCCTGCTATGCAAGTAGAGAAATGTGACTATCCAAATGATTCATGTCATTTTAATATATTACATACAATTATTTTTCACCAGACTATTATTAAACTATTATATGTTGAATAAATAATATATCAGTAATGTTTTTCAATTATTTTTGTAATATATATGGTTACAGTCATTCTTCTTAAGTCATTCATCAAAATTTTTAGATGTTTCACAGTTTAATATAATTTACAAATTATCAAAGGCAATAACAGTATTCTACAATATAAGGAAAATATGGATCATAGAACTTTCATTGAAATTATATATATCTGCTGAAAATATACACATATATATGCTAAATTTTAAGAAGCTAGATATTTGAACCTTTTCTCCATTAATAGCAAATTTTTATCTGTAGTTCAGGTAGTAAGGTAAACACCTTAAATGTAACATTCCCAGTATTCACTGTGAAGAATAAATACAGTGAATAAATAAATATAGTTAAAAAAGGAATGCTAATAGTCCTTTCCATATTACTTTTGATTTGACTGAAAATAAAATATTTCATTTATATCAGATGGCCAAGTCCCTGCACATGCCAATGAATAGCTAGGGAACAATGCTTCTGTGAAATGCTTTTTAGTATATCTGCTTTTTTTTTTTACTAAATGAATTAGTTTATAGTTAAAAAAAAAGCAAAACTTCAACTATGCTTTGAAAATTCCAAAACATATACAGAATACATCAGAAAGTATAGAGATTCAAAGTATTTGACCCCTACCTTCTAACCTGAAATGCTTCAACAAATGCATATCCATAATGGTTAACACTGTCGAATGACTGTCCTTGGTACAGACTCTAAAATGTAATAACATTGATTTTTCTTTTATATTTGTGTGCTACTTGTCCAACATTAACCCATACAGCCCCTCCCGAAATAATGATTATTCAGTATTTAAAGTCACCTCTTAAGAGCCTTGAAACAAAATGTATATGACTAGAACTTTAGTAATGATACAATATTTTATTTTTTCTATTTTGTCTAGCACTCTTTGATATTTTGGAAATTAGCTTTTGAAACAGAGGGAACATTCCTTCTCCATTCTAATTTGTTCTGACTTTCCATCTCCACCCTTACACTTACCCTATTCAGGTTTGCACTCCTGAATTAACAAATAGATGGGAAGAGGTCAGTTTAATGAGAGGTGATTATATTATTCAGACGACTACTGGAATAGGTGCAATTTAGATAAAAGCAGCACACATGTAACCCTAAGCAGTAATAAAATATACCTTTTAAGCTTTTTGTTTATATTTCAGATATTGACTATAATGTATTCTAAACTTCTGTGTCCATATAACTGTGAACCATTTTAATAACACAATTTTGTTTTGTACTCTAATTAAATCAAGTGGACATATAATACCTATACTAATATATTTTCTCATAAGGGATATTTTAACCCTAATAATTAGAAATATTTTACTGATTTAAACATGGGTTGACTAATTTCTGCATTTATACTAAGACGTAGCTTTTTAGTATATTCACTTTTTTTATTTAATGAATTAGTTTATAGGTTAAGTAGGTCACTTTTGAGTTTCTTTTATTTCTAAACTACTAGAATGAGGTTTCCTATAAATCAGTGGTATCTGATTAATGCCATTTAAGAAAAAACTTCAACCTGTAAGTAGTATTTCCAACTTACTTTGCAAAAAAGTAATATTATTTGTAGGGTTATGATATTTTCTGAGTTGTCCAGAAAAGCACAAGGTTACATCTTGTGTAATTATTAATAGTGCTCCCTCTCTGTCACACAATTCTTCAGTTTGGACAATACATTATTTTGTCACTGTAATTATTTTTTCCAGTTCATTTTATAAACCCAAATTTCTATGACGGCTAAATATTTTAATTTGCTAAAGAATTTTAAATCCTGATTGGTTGAAACAAAATATAAATTACCCATATTTGTCAAGTTTATCACAATGTAGAGAATCTGAATTCAAGGCCACAGGAAAATAGGATTTGATACTTTTAAAAGAACGAAGTTTCAGTTTGTTTGTAGAATACTCTTTGCAGCATTTTCACCAGGTAAGTTATAATAACTACTATATAGTCCCCTGCTGTATCTAACTCATTCATAATATTATTTAAAATATTTTGATTATTTTCAGTACTGGTTACTACACAGAAGATGTATCTACTCATTTTCACTTTAATTCTGGTTGATGGTGGTATTTGACTTTTGTAATTTTAACTGATGTGTCTCTGCTAAAAGATGAACTAATGAAGAAATTGGTGGTCTCATCAGAAACTGAGTTTGTGAGGAAAAATAAATAAGAGAATCTAAGAAAATAAACTAAGAAAAATACATAATAGAAAATCTACTTGAAATGAGTGGAGATATCAGAGGAGAGGAACTAAACTGGTCAGCATATTTTTACATTTGTGAAAAACAAAAAGTAGCAACTGAAAAATTCAGTTATGCTCTTTAGTGTAGTTCTTATTTTTTAATGAGATACACATATGTGTTTTTAAATCACAATTCAAGGATCTTGAGTTTTAGCAAAATTTTATTATACATCTTTTATGTGTCAAATACTGATTTAGGAGATAGTTTCTCTTTTCATTGTGCTCATGGTCAAATATTACAAATATAATGAATAAGTGTAAAGAAATATCCTTTATCATAATAAATAAGATACTTAAAATAATAAATTCTGAGTAATTGAATCTTAACATTCTGCTTCATAATTCAATATCCTTTATATGACTGGACCAAATTCAATAGTATATATTTCTGCCCTTCACCTGTCTCTTCTTTAGGAGAAAACTGATTCCTTTCGGGGGATAAATTTACCTTAAAAAATTATAGGCTATAAAAGGCTGATTTTTATATAGTTCTAAAAAGTTAGATAAAATAAACCTCGAAAATGTGAATCCTTTAGTTTTTTTTAGCTACATAAACATTTTATTATACATAGTTTTAATATATAGAGTATATATTAAATATATAACCAGTTATTCATAGATATTATAAAGATTTCTAGACATGTAAAGACGACAAATTTTTCCCATATTCTGATTGTGCATAGTGAAGTAGGGATTGTTTTGTAGATAACTTAAAAAGTTAATCTCTACATAATTGGTGGTTAGTCTATAAAGTTCACACTTCCCATGTAAAACTGATTTGTATAAATGTCAAAATTTTCATTTTCAGAAAGCCAGACAACAGAATAACTGTGACTGTTAGAAACCAAGGTAACACTGAAATATTTTACCACTATGTGAGTCTGGTACAGGAATGCAACTTGTTTCCACTGTCTTGGCTTCTGTTATATTAACGTGCAATTCCAAACACCAAAAATCAGTCTCTTTTTCTTAGAGTATTTTTTTTTTTTCTTTTTCACAGCACGGAAAAGGATATGCTAGTCAATTCTACAGGACTTACCTGAAGCAGCATGATTTGCACAAAGTCGACCAACAAAAGCATCAACTTTTCAACTCCATTATCTTGGCCATCCAGTTAGTTGTGTGTAACTGAGTATTAGATTGCCGGCGGAGTCATCAAGGCCAATTATAGGACCTAATTGCTCTCAGCAGGCCTGAGAAATGAGTTGAAACGTGCAGAACTGTAGAAACTTTAGGCAACTGATTTTGCCTCTCCGATCAGTGTGTGCCTGTTTACAGCACTATATATCTTTCTCTCTCCAAATGTCACTGAGCCCTTTAGATGTTTATATTCACCATGAGAAGCCAGTCATAAAGATAAAGGAAATTTGTGCATTATAAATGCAATATCACTGTTTTAAACTTGACTGTTTTATATTATTTTTGTGTGATCAAGTGTTCCCCAAACTATTCCAACTTTACAAGAGAGATTGTGATTATGTTCTTTTCACCCGTGGGTTATAAAAAATGTTGTATTCTAAAGACCCACAAAATATCAAAGACATTCTGTAGTTTATACACCGTGTTGCAAAGTGTTTACTGTACTATTTCAAAGCTTCTAAATAAATATAAAATATATATATTATATTATATAATTTTCCTAAAATGTGGTACAACTCAGTTGGTTTTTAAATGGATTCATACAGTCCACGTCATATAATAAAGTAAAAGGTAATTCAGGGTCCCAAAGATAAACTTATTAAGAAAAAAGTAATCATTAATAGTTTCCTCCCAGCTTTCATATTCTTTTCAACCCTGTTTTTCCTTGTTTAAAAGAAAATGAAGCTCTAAGCTACAAAATTTTGTCAAGAACTCGTACTGAATTTTCAATGCCAAAGATAAAGCTGTCGATGTTATCGAAGGAGCACTGAACATGTACTATCAAAATACCTAACAATCCACATTATTTTGATTCTATTTCTATGGCTTTGAACTTAGAATCATTTAAGCTTTTATAAAGAATCTATAAATTCACCTGTATTTGTTGTTAGAAAAAGAGAAAAAAAACACTGGGTGTCAATACATTTTGTGGTGTAAAATATGTAATTGAAAGTTACTATTTTAAATGAAGTCCTCAATCATAAAACTCACACAGAATTTTATTTTATGTTGTTTTACAGAGTTTTGTGACTTCTAATAACACATGCATATAAAATTTATTTATAACTCTATATGAATATATAGAGATACATAAATATCTGAACTGGGAAACAACAACTATAAGAGATAAAGGATCTCTAAATTTAAAACAAACTAAATAAATTTGGAGATAGAAACATGGAAGCTTACTGTTTCAGTATTATATGTGAAAATTTTATAGCTTAAATGTAGTCAGTGTTTTTATTAATGAGAAAATTCTTTATGAGTCAGCCTTGAAAAGTGAAGTTTGCCTTTTTATGTCAACAGAGCTAGTTATTAAATTCAGTATGATACATTTTCCTTTCTTTTACATATTTTCCTTTTTTTATACAGTTGTTTATTGCTTGTTGAAATACAATTAAGAAAGGGAAAAATCAGAAAATGTGAAATAATTCTTCTAAGCAAAAACCAGATTTGTCACAGCTCCCCTCTAAAAACTCCTTCAACATCATATCTAAATGTTTGCCCAACCGAAATTATGGACTGAATTTGAAATACTTCCCTTTATTTTTAACTGGTCTTATGTTCAATGATGGATTTAGACATGCTATGTTATTAAATAACAGAGTAAACACATAAAGAATGTTTTCCACCCAATTTTATGTCAGATGGACATATTTTCTTTGTTAACATTAGAATGCATACATATGTCCCTAGGTTCTTGATGTGTGTATTTGAGTGATATCTTGGTATCACTTATTTGACATCAAATTAGATAAGAATATGTCATAACCTCAGTCAGTTTATATATCAAAATAATATGTATAATGTTTCAGTCTTTTGGGCACCTTTTACACATATATAAAGCTGATCCATCATATATGACACAAAAAGCACATATGTTCAATAGGTGCAGCAGTAAAATTTTCTCGAACTTTGGCATTACTACATTAATATTTTAATGATGGACTATTTTAGAAAGAAAATGTTTTTATATAATTTACCTGGAAAAAAAGTCTTGTAATTGCTTTTTAAACAGGAAAATTTTTTTCTGGTCGATTCACTCTGCTTTAATTAAAACCTTTCAGCTGCGATTTCACAATGGAGGGAAACCCACATCCATCTGCCTTATTACATGCATTGAAAATAAGGTTATACTCACGTCCTATATAAAGCTATATTAATTCACATGACTTCAAGAAATTGTATTTAATTATTTAGTCCTTTTTATCATTGTGTATAATTTCTCTTGAACAAACTTCTCATGCCATATATTTCTGAATTTTTAACATACCATCGTAACAAGTTATACTAATTCATGTGTTTTATGTCTTAAATTTTATCATCAATCTACAAAAAACAAAAAACAACAAAATTTTTACCTAATCTATGGGACAGATATAATTATTTAAACATAAAATACTAAATTATTAGGTTATTAATCTATCTATTGTATCCAGAATAAATCAGAAGTTACAACAGAGTAAAGATCTGATTTTATTAAATTGGCCAAAATATTTTCTACTGGTGAGGGTGACTTTATGATGAAAAGATTCAACAAACCAATAATGAAATTTTCCAAATAAGCATTCACTAGGTTTGTATGAAAGGAATTTTAGAATAGGTTTTCTATTTAATAAGTTCATCCTTATATCCAACTGTATACATATCAAAAAAAGTAGTATCCAAATTATCAGACCGTGTTTCATCAATAAATTATTTCAGAAAATAACCATGACATTTACTCCTTATTAACATGGTTAGTTTTAGAGTAGTAAAAAGTCAAAATATTTTCCTGTGGAAACAGTGTCTTGATGTTTCAAAAGTATGTCAAATGACAATTTTTAGAAATATTTCACCCATACGTAAAATTGTAGTTTTTAACTTGTGAACACAATTTTGTGAAATAATTTTAAATCAAATATTTAAATATCACATCATAATTACTTTACAGATATAATATGATGTCTGTATCATTATAAGTGTATCATCTTTCTTGGTAAATACTAAGGAAATACGTATATTTTATTTTATGAATATATTAAATGCAATGCCTTTATCAAACATTGCAATTTAAGTCCTATAATAGAAGATTTAAATATTTTAATTATTCTTTCTCCTGTTTCATTTCTTAATAGTGTTATAATTTTCTGTCAGAATTTTTGTAATATAGAAACCTTCCTGCATCTCCTGTAAGAGAAGGAAAGAAAATCCTCATAGTTCTTGACATAAACTTTAATAACTGTGCATTAATTGTACTATTTTACATTCCAAAAGTTATTTACTGGAGTAAAATTCATCATTAATATAATTATTCAGTCAGAATATTGTACATGTTAAGAGGATAAAAAAATTTATTCATGTTACCGACAGATAATATCACTGCTATCTATCATTGCATGTGTTTTTTTCCTGCTATTCATATTTCTGTGTGATTAATACCCAAGGAATCAAAAATACTGAAAACATTGGTATACTTGATAATTTTTCTGAAAATATTATATTTTTCTTATTGCAATTTCTTGGGTTCTTTATCTTTTTCAACTCTAATTTTGTAGTGGTAAAGGCTTTGCACTTAACATCCTTTTTATGTTCCTTTTTAACAAGGAAAAACAGAAAATAACAAAATTCCATATTTTTTATGCCATGGAGTAGTAAAATTATTTTATATATGGTTAGCATTTCAAGGAATATCCCTCTGCTAGGTGAAACAAATCCTTATACAGTAATTTGTGAAACTACTGTTCTGTAGACTATTTTTTTTTCTTCTAAAACTTGGCATAGGTTTTAGATTATAGCATTCTATGAGAATGCTGGTAGATGGGTGCCGCCAGAGTATTGCAGGCAATAATATGACTAAAATTCTAATACCTTTAGTGTGCATGCATGTATTTCTAACCACTGCTATTTTTTAAGTATTTGTAAAATTAGAAAAATGGCTTTTATCTCTTGAAAACTTGTCACATGCTTAGTTTGAAGTTTTACACTCCAGATGTTTTTGAGTTGCATGAAAATATTGCATTAATGATGCAAAAAAGTTAAATTTTCACGAGACTCAAAAATTTCTGAATGATATAACTTGGACTTTCCATACATCCATATATCCTTGAGCTGAAATTAAGCAGGGAATTTCAGCTCTAAACACATTTTTTGAGACAGTTATCTGTGAGTGAAAACAGGGTATTATAACAAAAGATGAGTTTAAATCTTAACTATAGTGTTTGTTACTGTGAATGCTATAATAATACATAAGTAAAATGAGTGTAAATGTAATATATTATTTTATACTGCTGTATACACATGAAATAAATAAAACTAGGATACATATTATGCCATCTTTCCATGCATGGATCTTCCACTGACGCCTGTGGGAGCTTTGAATAAAAATCAGTGGCAAAATATGGCCCTAAGTTTAAAAACAACTAATGCTGATTTAGTAATTTTAGTCTTAATATAACAGGTCTAAGGGGACATCTGTTCAAAACTGAGTCTCATTTGAAGCAACATATGCTAGATTTAAAGGATTTCACTATATTTAAAATTTCGAAAGTAGGCAATTACTGCTCTATGAGTCTCATGATACCCACAATGAATATTTTGTGCATATACATATAATTTTTCCACCTAATGTTATATTTTCTTTTTAATTTTTTAAAATTAATTTTATTAATTTTAAGAGTCCACAAGGATTAATACAGAGGTTGCATATAGGATATGAGTGCCTTCAAGCAATAACAGTAAAAACATTTTAGCTAAAATGTTAGAAACAAACTATTTAATATTTAAAGTAAATGGAAACATAAAAAATTATATGGATATCATTTCCAAGAAGAAAAAAATAAATTAGGGTATAGAATTTTCACAAGGTAAAAATAATCTGAATGAATCTTACAGAAATTTACATTCTGAAACAGCGAAAAGGTAATTGAGGAAATTTATGCTTCTTAACCTCATGTGTGGTTTGTATTGCTTATTTTCTTGAGTTCAAACTACATGTACCCGAACAGAGGTTCATTTTATGAAGCAACAAAGGAGAAGAATAGGCATCCCTAAAGCCAACCCTGTGGTGGAGAGGAACTGAATAAAATATACAGGAGTGACAGTTCTCAATGAAATGTTAACAGCTAATAACTATGAGTTGCTTTGTTTCCCCTGTAGACCTGTACTTCTTATCCCTTACTTTTCCCTTTCTAGGAATTATATCATGGATGCTTCTACTTAACCCATATTATGAAGTTTCAAAGGTAAAATTAAAATTTATTAGATTACAAACATATATTAAGTTTTGAGAAAAAGGGGAAGTAACATGGTAATATCTGCTTTCAAGTAAATTCTAGTTTGCTTTGGGAAATCACAGAAATTAGAGGAGACTATTAAATGATAAAATGATCAGATAAATAAGTGATCAAAATATGTGGTCAAAACCCAAAAGTGGGTTGTGAAAACAACTCAATATCTATTAAGGTGGTAGCATAAAATCAAAAATAAGTAAATAGAATAAGAAAAAAGTAGCATAGAAAAGTATCGAAACATATCATTCATGGTAGAAGTCAACAGTTCTTTGTGAAACATTTCTTCAGATAACATGTGTGAAATAGGTCACAATGTGAAATGTATTTCTTACTGTGAATCACTGCCCTAAATGTTAGAAAAGCACTGCACCGTATGATCTCTATTTCAAATTTAAACTTATTTAGTGCTGTGAAAATACAGGCAACATCTTTTTGAAAGTTACTTCACATCTGAATCTTAATCTTTACCTTTGTAAAACATGGAGAAGTACACTTAGCTGTAGAATTTTTGTGGGAATTAAGTGAACTGATGTATGTGAAATGCATAGCGCAATGCTAACACACAAGTGTTATATTTTATTATTGATACTATTTTCCATTATTTTAGTTTTGGTTACCTAAAGTATGGAATACAGTCTGAGAATGGAAATAATTCCTTTCTCAAAATTCTAGGTTGCTTTAGAGTTGTATTTAAGCAGTGCTAATTTCAAAACCTCAATATGAAAACAGACTTGACTTTGGTATCTACCCATCAGCTCAGTTCATGAGTGACTCTCTATTTGCCGAGGGTATGAAATCCAAGAAATCAAAATCACAGCTGCTAAGTTCCAGTCATATCCCTCAATTCCTTTTTGCAAATCTCAAGTTGTCCTCTATCCCTACTAATGAAAATTACATATGTATGATGGTAGTAGGACATATTTACCTGATTTTTTAACTTGACCCCAATGTACTTTCTGAATTTCTATTTCCATGCAAATAAATGTGGATTGGAATTAACTGTATATCTGATAGAATCACATTTTTTGCATATGATTTATTATGTTATAAAAATGAATTGGGCAGTATTCAATATCTGCTCAGTGGAAACTGGATTTCTTTTTAATGGTTCTAATTGTAGACTTCCTAAAGTTGTCCTTCTTTGGCTTGGCAAACCCTTTTCTCTAGGGCTGTCCTTTGGCTGTGCAAAAAACATAAAAAACGTTTGGACATTTTTCTCTTCAGTCAATTGGAAGTTTTATGTCCTTGTTACGAAAAAAAAAAAAAACGATTTAAATTTATCAGCCAAAATAAGGCATTTCATATTCATCTATGACAAAGTTAATGTTTCTAAGGGAGCATTTATATTTTAAAGGACATTTATTAATCCATGTAAAAATTTCTATTGAATATATTATATAGATATATATTTTTTCATTTTCTCTTAACTTATGTATTTTGAGAGCAGTTGGTAATCAGTGGGCAATACCTCAACCAATCCACCTAGGAGTAAGGAACATTTAATTAACATTTCCATCAACTAATCAGGAAAATAATTCTTATTCTCTTCCTCCCCTTATCAGTGTGGCTCTTCTCTTAAACATGACAAAAGGAAGAAAATAATTGTGGAGATGGTGAAGTACATAAACCTCAAGTTCTGAATTTCATTCTAAAAGTCTGAGACTTCGGTTCTCAGTTGTTTTTCCTAATTAATAACGAAGTGAATGGCCACTTTAAAAGTTTTCTGGCAATTATTTCTCTCAAAATTTATGTGTGTGTGTGTTTCTGTGTGTGTGTGTATGTGAAGGGAAGAGATGTCAATCCACACAAGAGAAACATATGGAAGACTGCATGAAGACAGAATTGTACTGTAGGTAAACAAATTCTGTGCCTGTCTGTTAATTAATGTTTAGAATATCAAAATACCTGGTTCGAAGGTAATAATATTTGATTGTCAATAAGCCAACAAGCTGGCTTGGCCTTTTCCACACTTGGGCAATCAGTGATCGAAATCTTTTGACATTGTGTGAAAACCACCTTTGTTTATTACTGGGCTACGTAGACTGCCAAGAGACAACACAATGGTTACAAGAAAATACACTGAGTAAGGCTGAATTGGAGAGAGAAAGTGAGAAATAGACAAAGAAAGAAAACACAATCATCTTCCTTCATTCTCTAGTAAGTTTTGAGACCAAGAAGCATTTTTGATTTTTGAAGTCTCTGTGGTCATATACTTAGGTAAATTAAAACAAGGAGAAAAGTAATAAAAGTAAATGACGCTAGTAATTCTAGTTAAAATAACAAAAAACACAAGAAAGGGATACAGTATGCCCTAGGAAGAAGAGAAAAAGAGAATAAATATATAAATTTTATTAAAAAAATAGTAAGACCAAGCTCTTTCACCAAGATGCCTCAATAGATGCTTCCTTTGTTTCCGCTATTTCTTTGACAAAGATGTATGGATTCATATGCCAGTGTCTGCAAATATCACCCGGTTCAAGAGTGTCTCAATGATTCTAAAATAATGTAATTATAGGAACCAGAACAAGGGAAAAATTGGCCATACCATTAACAAAGCATGTGGAAACATGTGACATTGGCAAAGCATTTCATAAATCTATACAAGTTTGTAGCACTGTGATTATCAGTTAAGGGTACTGCTGCTGAAGTGGGAAGCAATTATTCAACCTCCTATCAGTAACATAGCATAAATGAGATGTAAGTATTAGGTATTTTTATGGTTTTGATATTAGCACAAAGTTTGAATTTAAGATGTAACATTTCTTTTAACGCTTTTAATAGAAAAGTCTATTCCAGTGTTAGACATAATAACAATTAAAAATGAAAATAAATGCTGTATTTATTTATTTAGATTTAGTAAGCATTACCTAATTTAGATTTAGTAAGATAACTCATAATGGGGCCCGGAGAAGGAGGAAATTGCTCCCAATATTGTATATTTCCAGTTAGGCATCAGATGAGGACAACTTGCATACTGGACTTGTAAAAATGGAGGGAATTGAGACATATCAAGGGCAGGTCGATCTTTCTTCCTCTCAGATTAGTTGGTCAGCTGACTGATGATGAAGAGAAAATTATGACTGATATTTTTTGTTTGCCTGAGTAGATCTTGTTGCCTTTAAACAAGACAACATAAAAGAAAGAAAAAGGTTTATAAGGAAGATAATCTTATTTGTAGGAGAGCCTGCAAACTTTCTCCTCCTCATTCAAGCTTTATTAAACTTGTTACCTAAATGTGACCTGATCTGCCTTATGTACTAACATTCTCAGAGAATTTTAGACATTTATCCCTATATTAAATGATAGTCTCTCTCTGTACTCTACTTTATTCTCTGTTGATAATTGATGACTAGTATTACTATTTTAATTACATCTCAAATTAATTTTTCATTAATTATGTTTATTTGGAAATAATTCTATAATTATGTAAATGAAAATTAAAGATATTTTAAAAGTTTTTTTTTCTTTTTCTCACATAACTTTAGCTAGCGTATATGCCAAAAAATGGGCGTGACCAATTTAAAAAGGACGCAGATTAAGTCAAACCCTCTGGCTCTTTTGTGATGCATCCATGACTATACAATGGAGAGAGTAAATAAAAATAAATAAAAGACATAATAATTGTAAAAACTCATTTATTTATCTTTCTTTGTATCTGACTTCAAATAATGTTTTTAGCAATTATTTTGGAAAAAGTCATAACACTGTAATGTTTTTGGCCTGTATTCATCCTCGGTTATCTGACCTCACTTATCAATTAATCTTTTTTTTTTAAGTGGGCCCTGAAGAAAAATAGAATTTTAGCGCAGAACAGATCCTTGAAAATATTCTGGTCCTTATCCTACCTATGGAGAAGATGAGACAAACACAGACCAACTGATGGAAGAACCTAGCCATAAACCTTATTCTTCTTGTCCAGTCCCTTTCTCTTGATTCTTGAAATCATGTGGCAGACACTAAGTCCTTGTGTTTTGAAGGAAAAGGCTTTTACTCTATCTTCCAGGCCTCCCCTCAGACTCAAAAGGCTGACTCAAGTGCTAATGATTAGCAAATTTTGTTCCAGCTAAAAAAATAAAACTAGTTAAACCAGTCTCCAATATGTTATGCCCTACCTTAGCCTGCTAACTTATTACTAATGTTTACATTCTGGTTAGAGTTAGATTGCACCTAGTGCTTTCTTTTGTAATTGGAACACTCCCTAACACCACTTCCCTGTAAGCAATCTTCATTTCAGAGAGAAAGTCAAGGAATAATAACCTCGAAGACCACCACAGACCATCACCAGACCAACTGAGGCTGGCTGGCCTTGGCAACTCTGAAATGGTCTATGGCTGGAGAATAAATATAGACACCTTAATCAATGACCTTGTCTTCTGAGCTAAACCCATAAAACCCCTTGCTATCCCCTCTCAAGCAGGACACAATTTTGAGGTGTTAGCCTGTTGTGGCCTCCTTTGCCTGGCAAAGCAATAAGGCTGTTCCTTCTGTTTTACCCAAAATTGTCTCTGAGACTTAATTGGTGCTGGTGTACAGAGGCCGCGTTTCGGCTGAACTCTGAGTTCTCAGTCTGTGCCAGGATATATTTCCAGTCTCTGTGTCTTATTTTAACTTGAAATCCTAAGAATGACTATCCTCAAATATACACAAATAAGTTATAGCATCTAGAACTTGGTTTTATATTTTAAAATTTCAGTGCTGTCCCTGCCACATGCTCATCTGTAAGGATAATTCTCATGTATAAGACACTCTGAAATTTGGACTCAGAAACTAAAGACGATTGTGACTGTCCTTTTCTGATTTATATTTAGAATATTGTTTTAATATATGCATTTCTATTCCCCTTACCAACATGTTATGTTGGCAGCGAATAAGCAAACTAGAGTCAAACAAATATGAGTACATCTCCCAGAGAAATCACATTTAACAAACTGCTGCTTCACCCAGAATAGGCCTGAATAAGCTGATTTTACAGAATCCTCATCATCCCACCTAGTAAGTTCACTCATTGTAGCTCATCTTACTTCAACCTACTTATTAGTCAAAAATAATAAGGTAGGTAAAAGATAGTTTTAATCATCAACTATCCACCCCGTTGATGAGGGAGAGACTTCTGTAGATTATAGGATGGATAACACAGGATGGATAACACAACATGTGAAGCTGGATAGACAGGTGAAATTGACAACAATCTATCAATCACATACTCCTACAGGTTGGGGGAGAAGGACATCACACAAAACACAGGGCCACAGTAGGGTTACACTTAGGGACAGAGCAAAAACCAGAGCTGCTAGAAGCAGGCTTTTTTGGTGTTGAAAGGGAGGGATTCTCCCTGGTTCCTACTGGACAATGTGATTGGCGTATTTGAACACAATGGACTGTCAAGGAAATGAAATTTACAGATAAGGAGAACTGTTTGGCTAAGGGATCTTATCTTTGGGAGGAAAATGAAGTTGAGGTTTGGTTATTTAAAGCACTCCTGGTTGTGCCAAGGCAGTGCATAAACTTCAGCCTTAATTTTACTCCTTAGACTTAATTGACTCCTTGATGCTGTGCCATCATTGTGTATGTTAGTGATGAACTGAGATATCTAGGGAGTAGCAGTGCCTCATTAGGATATAAAGCAGGTACTTGAGGAGGAAAAGGGCCACACAGTGAGGTGGTTTTCAAAAACATGAATTTCAGACATGTTGCTTTTATGGCCAATGAGGGAAACTGAGGAACCTGTGTGGCATTAGTATACGGAGTGCTTGTTCCCAGGGGATACAGATTTAGACTAATCTATGCCTGTGACAATAGCAAGGGGTCCATTTATTCTCTTTGGAATTATTTGAGGGGACTATTATTTATTATCTCAAATAAACTGACTGTCTAGGGTTTGGAGTGGACATGGAAGTTGCATTGAATGATTTCTCCCAGACCCAAACATTGTCTATTTTAAGACAAAATAGACAACATTGTGAATTTTGAGAAGTGAAATGAATGCCTTGGACACTATTTATGATCACTGGAATACCAAAGGTGATAAAGAGTGTTCTGGTGAGGACTTGAATTGGGGGCTTAGTATAGGTGATGACATCTATTACCTTTTTTGATGGTTTAGGTCTCAGTTAGGCAAGAAATTACTAGACTCCTTTATTTTAAAGGAGGAAACTCTTGTATAACACATAAAAGTTCATATAAATCTACAGTAAATGGGGTCATTTACTGGCCAGGGTCTCTGGTATGAAGATTACTGCTTGATGTGTGGCCAGCTGTGCTGACCCTTAGGTCCTGTCATTTGTTGAGGACATCCTGGTATTGGAATGGAAAGCAACAACATTCCATTGAGATCCATCACATATAATGGTGACAGTATGGTCTGTAAAATGTATAAAGAAGCATTAATGTTCACTCAGTTGCTCCCAAGGAACTCTCCAGGTTGCCAACACGTCTGGGAATGGATTGACTTCCTTGAGCACTGTGACATCTGGCAAGATATGGAGGAGAAGTAAGGCTATCCCCTCCTGCAGGTGGGGTATGTCAGAGGGTCTGAGTTTGGCTCCAGCCAGTAGGAAGGAAGCCACAGTCACTGGTCAGAGCTGGTGAAGTGCTGTTCCCATGACCTGAGGCATAAGGGCCAGCTTGGTGTGAAGCAAGAGATATCAGAGCCTGTGAGAGACTTTTCAGAAGAGCTTAGCATCTGGCCAACAGGCATCACACTAATGGCATAACAGTGCAAGGCCAAGGAATGCTGATGGTGCTGGTGGGGGTTCTTGCTAATGTTCTTATTTATAAGTTTTTTTTTTTTTTTTTTTTTTTTTTCAGAAAGCCTCAAATCAGAATCATTGGTAGTGTAGCCTTCCCCCAAGGCAATGACTGCTGTATAATATTTAAGGGTCCCCTCTGCTATGCTCTAGGGGTGTTGGGTGTTTTTCTTTATTAACTTGAGAACTAGGATCTTTGTTGCAATAGAGAAGCAGGAAATGACAGAGTGGCGCAGTGGAAGGGTTCTAGGTCCTAAACTAAGAAGTCATTTTTTCAAAGTCAGCCTCTATTGTATCCCAATGGGGTTCCTTTTTTTTTTTCTTCTCTTTATCCCTATACAATTTTCTGAGAAGATTTTAGATTTATTGTCATGTAAAGCCGTCATGGCTTTCAGTTTCTGTTTCCATTGGATCATTCTTGAAGCAGAACTTCTGGTGTAAGGTGGTACCTCAGAGTGGTTTTGATTTGCATTTCTCTAATAATGAGTGATGTTGAACATCTTTTCATGTGTCTTTTGGCCATCTGCATGTCTTCTTTGGAGAACTATCTGTTTAGATCTTCTGCCCATTTTTTGATGGGGTTGTTTGTTTTTTTGTTATTGAGATGCAGAAGGTGTTTATAAATTTTGGAGATTAATCCCTTGTCAGTCGCTTCATTTGCAAAGATTTTCTCGCATTCTGTGAGTTGTCTTTTTGTTTTGTTTAGGGTTTCCTTTGCTGTGCAGAAACTTTTAAGTTTAATGAAGTCCCATTTGTTTATTTTTGTTTTTGCTGTCATTACTCTAAGAGGTGGATCTGAGAAGATATTGCTGTCATTAATGTCGGAGAGTGCTTGGCCTATGTTTTCCTCTAGGAGTTTTATAGTATCTGGTCTTGTATCTAGGTGTTTAATCCATTTTGAGTATATTTTTGTGTATGGTGTTAGGGAGTGTTCTAATTTCATTCTTTTACATGTGACTGTCCACTTATTAAAGAGGCCGTATTTTCTTCATTGTATATTCTTACCTCCTTTGTCATAGTTTTGTTGGATGTAGGTGCTTGGGTTTAATTCTGGGCTTTCTATCCTGTTCCACCGATGTATATTTCTGTCTTTGTGCCAGTACCATATGGTTTTGATGACTGTAGCTTTGCAATATAGTCTTAGTCCAGGATGTCTGATTCCTCCAGCTCCATTTTTCTTTTTCAGGATGTCTTTGGCTATTCTGAGTCTTTTGTGCTTCCAAACAAATTTTAAAATATTTTTTTTGGTTCTGTGAAAAATGTCCTTGGTAATTTGATAGGGATTACATTGAATCTGTACATTGCTTTGAGTAGTACAGTCATTTTGAGAATATTAACTCTTCCATGCAAGAGCATGGTATGTCTTTCCAAAGAGATTGTATGTCTTTCCATCTATTTGTGTCATCTTTGATTTCTGTCATCAGTGTCTTATAGTTTTCAGAGTACAGGTCTTTTGTCTCTTTCGGTATGTTTATTCATACGTATTTTATTATTTTGGATGCGATGGTAAATGGGATTGTTTCCCTAATTACTCTTTCTGCTCTTTCATTGTTACTATATAGAAATGCTGTCGATTTCTGTGTATTCATTTTGTATCCTGCAACTTTGCCAAATTCATGGATGAGCTCTAACAGTTTTCTGGTAGTCTTTAGGATTCTCTAAGTATAGTATCATGTCATCTGCAAATAGTAGTAATTTAACTTCTTCCTTTGCAATTTGGATTCCTTTTATTTCTTTTTCTTCTCTGATTGCTGTGGCTAGGACTTCCAAAACTATGTTGAATAGTAGTGGTGAGAGCAGGCATCCTTCTCTTGTTCCTAATCTCAGTGGGAGTTCCTTCAGCTTTTCACCATTGAGAATGATGTTTGCTGTGGGTTTGTCATACATGGCCTTCATTAGGTTGAGGTAGGTTTCCTCTATGACCATTTTCTGGATGGTTTTTATCAGGAATGGGTGTTGGATTTTGTCAAAGGTTTTTTCTGCATCTATTGAGAGGATCATATGGTTTTCATTGTTCAGTTTGTTAATGTGGTGTATCACACTGATTTATTTGTGGATATTGAAGAATACTTGCATCCCTGGGATAAAACCCACTTGATCATGATGTACAAATCTTTTAATGTATTGTTGGGTCTGGTTTGCTAGTATTTTTTTGAGGATTTTTGCATCTATGTTCATCAGTGAAATTGGCCTGTAGTTTTCTTTTTTTGTGGTATCTTTGTCTGGTTTTGGTATCAGGGTGATGGTGGAATCAGTGAATGAGTTTTGGAGTGTCCCTTCCTCTGCAATTTTTTGGAATAATTTCATAAGGATCTTCTCTAAATATTTGACTGAATTCACCTGTGAAGCCATCTGGTCCTGGACTTTTGTTTGTTGGGAATTTTATAATCACAGTTTTATTGTCAGTACTTGTGATTGGTCCATTTATCTTTTCTATTTCATCTTGGTTTAGTCTTGGAAGAGTGTACTTTTCTAGGAATTTGTCCATTTCTTTTAGGTTTTCCATTTTATTGGTGTATACTTGCATATAGTAGTTTCTTATGATCCTTTGTATTTCTGTGATGTCCATTGTACTTATCCCTTTTCATTTCTAATTTTATTGATTGGAGTCCTCTCTCTTTTTTTCTTGATGAGTCTGGCTAAGGGTTTATCCATTTTGTTGAGCTTTTTGAAGAACCAGCTTTTCATTTCATTGATCTTTACTATGGTTTTCTTCATTTCTATTTCATTGATTTCTGCTCTGATCTTTATGATTTCTCTCCTTCTGCTAACTTTAGGTCTTGTCTGTTTTCTCTTTCTAACTTCTTTAGATGTAAGGTTAGGTTGTTTATTTGAGGTTTTTCTTGTTTCCTGAGGTGGGCTTGTATGGCTGTAAACTGTCCTCTTAGAATGGCTTTTGCTGCATCCCATAGGTTTTGGAGTGTTGTCATTTGCTTCTAGGTATTTTTTTCATTTCCTCTTTGAGTTCTTCAGGACTCCATTCGTTTAGTAGCAGGTTGCTCAGTCTCCACGTGTTTGTGTTTTCTGCAGTTTTTTCTTGTTGTTGATTTCCAGTCGTATAGCATCGTGGTTGGAAAAGGTGCTTGATATGATTTCAGTTTTCTTAAAGTTACTGAGACTTGATTTGTAGCCCAGCATGTGATCAGTCCTAGAGAAGGTTTCATGTGCACTTGAGAAGAATGTGTATTCTGCTGCTTTTGAATGGAATGTCCTGTAAATATCTATGAAGTCCACCTGGTCTAATACTTCCTTCAGGGCCTGTGTTTCCTTATTGATTTTCTGTCTGGATGATCTGTCCATTGCTGTAAGTGGGGTGTTAAAGTCCCCCACTGTTACTGTGTTATTGTCGATGTGTCCTTTTAAGGTTGTTAGCAGTTGCCTTATATATTGTGGTGAACCTTGTTTGGGTGTGTAGATATTTACAATTGTTGTATTTTCTTCTTGAGTGATCCTTTGGTCATTAGGTAGTGACCTTCCTTGTCCCTTAAAATATTCTTCATCTTGAAGTCTATTTTGTCTGTCTGATGTGAGTATTGCAACTCCGGCTTTCTTTTGATTCCTGTTTGCCTGGCATATGTTCTTCCATCCTCTCACTTTCAATTTGTACGTGTACCTAGGAGTGAAGCGAGTCTCTTGAAGACAGACTGTATATGGGGGGCTTGTTTTTGTATCCATTCTGCCAGTCTGCGTCTTTTGGTTGGGGCATTTAGTCCATTAACATTTAAGGTAATTATTGATATTGTATGTTTTTATTGCCATTTTAGTAATTGCTTTGGATTTGTTTTTCTGGCTTGTTTTTCTTCCCTTCTTCTCTTGCTCTCTCCTCTTGTGGTTTGATGACTATCTTTAGTGTTGTATTTGAGTTGATTTTTCTTATTTGTTTGTGTATCAACTGTAGTTTTTGGTTTGCAGTTGCTCTGAAGTTTTGATGTGAGTCTGTATATGTATATACATGAGATTGTTTTAGGTTGTTGGTCTCTTAATTGCACGTGCATCTCCAGTGTCCTGTGTGTGTACCCTCCTCTTCTCATGATTTCTGATTTTGGTGGCATAATTGTGTGTGGATGATTTCGTATCTTTACAGTATAGATACCTTTACTGGTGAGCCTTGTCGTTTGTTGTATTTTTGTTTCTGGTTGTGGCCTTTTCTGTCTAGAGAAGTTGCTTGAGTATTTGTTGTAAAGCTGGCTTAGCATTGCTGAATTCTCTCAGCTTTTGCTTATCTGAGAAGGTTTTGATTTCTCTTTCAAATCTGAATGAGAGCCTTGCTGGGTAAAGTAATCTTGGTTGGAGGTTTTTTCCTTTCATCACGTTAAGTATATCCTGGCACTCCCTTCTGGCCTGCACAGTTTCTGCTGAAAAATCTGTTGATAACCTTATCGGGGTTCCCTTGTATGTTATTGGTTTCTTTTCCCTAGCTGCTTTCAAGATTTTCTCTTTGTCGTTAATTTTGGTCAGTTTGATTGGTGTGTGTCTTGGGGTGTTCTTCCTTGGGTTTATTTTATATGGTACTTATTGTGCTCCCTGGATTTGAGTGAGTGGTTGGTTTTCCTTTCCCATGTTGGGGAAGTTTTTGGCTATTATCTCTTGGAATATTTTTTCTGCCCCCTTCTCTCTCTCTTCTCCTCTGGCACCCCTATAATACAGATGTTGGTGCATTTCACGTTGTCCCAGAGTTCTCTGAGACTCTCTTCATTTCTTTTCAATCTTTTTTCTCTTTTCTGTTCTGCATCAATGATTTTCACTCATCTGTCCTCCACCTCGCTTGTTTGTGCTTCTGCCTCCTGTATTCTGCTGTTAGCTGCTTCTAGTGAATTTTTTATTTCAGTTATTATATTTTGCATCTCTTCTTGTGTAAGATTTATATCTTGTACCTCTTTGGTCAGTGTTTCCTGTAAGTTATCCATCTTTGCCTCCAGTTTATTTCCAATGTCTTGCATCATCTTCAGCATCAACAGTCTAACGTCTTATTCCTGGAGGCTGAGAATCTCCTCAGGCTTAGCTGTTTTTCTGGGGCTTTTTCTTCCTCCCTCATCTGAGTTATAGTTCTCTGCCTTTTCATTTTTATAGGTTTTTGGTGTGGTGACCTTCTTACAGATAATAGAGTTGTAGCCTCTCTTACTTCTGGTGTCTGCCCCTCTTGTGGCTGAAGTTGGTATGGGGGCTTGCTGTAGGCTTCCTGATTGGAGGGACTGATGCCTGCCCACTGGTAGGTGGAACTGATCCCTATCCCTTTGATGGGTGGGGCTTTGTCTCTGGGTGAGATTAGAGGTGGCTGTGTGCCTTGGGGGGCCTTTAGGCAGCCTGTTTACTGATGGGCAGGACTGTGATCCCACGTAGATTGTTGTTTGCCCTGGGCCTTCTTAGCACTGATGGGTGGGGCCAGATTTTCCCAAAAGGCACGCATGCTGATGAATATTACGAAGAGCTTTGCTTCCAATATCCTTCCCCTATTACAAGCCACATTCACCCCTGTTTTCCCAGTAGGACCTCCAAAACTGCAGTCAGGTTTGACCCAGATTCCAATGGATACTTTGCTTTTCCCTGGGACCCAGTACACATGAAAGTCTGTATGCACCTTTTAGAATGGGGTCTCCATTTTTCCCAGACCCATGGAGCTCCTATGCACAAGCCCCAGTGGCCTTCAGTGCCAGATGCTCTGGGGCTCTTTCTCCCAGTGCCAGATATCAACATGTGGAAGTTTGATGTGGGGCTCAGAACTCTCACTCATAGGTGAGTCTCTGTGAAATAATTACTTTCCAGTCTGTGGGGCTTCCCTCCCACTCAGGATGTATGAGGTTGCTTATGTCATGTAATCGCCCCTCCTACCTCTTGATGTAGCCTCCTCTTTGTCTTCTGGAGTAGAATATCTTTTTGAAAGTTTCTGGTCCATTTGGTTGAAGATTGCTCAGCATTTGGTTGTAATTTTGTTGTTTTTAGGAGAGAAGTTGAGCTCCAGTCCTTCTATTCTGCCATCTTAATCCCCCCACAATCAAATTTTTTTAAATTATAGTTGCTTTACTATATTGTGCCAATTTCTGCTGTACAGTGAATGATTCTTGATAGGTGACTTGTGTGTCAGGCTTAATTCTCTATAGGGTGGTGATCTCCTTCCTATCCACAGAATTCACAATGAGCCATCCCTGTGTTCCTTCTGAGGGTGTACAACACAGTATCCAAATAGCTGCCCTAAGTAGCTAGTGCTCGTTACCAAGTTAGATGTAATGACCAGAAATGTCTAACTTGTCATCAATTCTGAAATTTCACAGTATCATATAATTTGGTATAACTGTTTTCAACTATATTGCAGTAAATCTTTCAATCTTTAACTCAAGCCTTTCAGTCTTTGGAAATTTTTCTCAATTATTCCTTTCATCATTTCTTCCCCTGTTTCCTTCATCTTTTTTTGATTCCTAATTCGGAAGTTGAAATCCCCCCACAGATCAATAAAATTTCTTCACTTTTTCTTACCTGTTTTCCATATTTTTATTTTATTTTTTATTTATTTATTCATTTATTTTTTTGTCTTTTTGCCTTTTCTAGGGCCACTCTCATGGCATGTGGAGGTTCCCAGGCTAGGGGTCTAATCGGAGCTGTAGCTGCTAACCTACTCCAGAGCCACAGCAACGCAGGATCCGAGCCATGTCTGTGACCCACACCACAGCTCACGGCAATGCCAGATCCTTAACCCACTGAGCGAGGCCAGGGATCGAACCCGCAACCTCGTGGTTCCTAGTTGGATTCGTTCACCACTGATCCACAATGGGAACTCCAGTTTTCCATATTTTTAAAATCTACTTTCTGGGAGATTTTCTCATGCTTATCTTCCAAGCTTCTATTGAGATACTTCTTTAATTATTTTATTATTATTTTAAATATGAGTACTTTTTGTTTTAAATATTCCATTTTTAAACTATTTCAAACTCTTTTTTATGTATGCAATATATTGTCTTACACATCTTAGTGTATTGAAGACGATTTGTACTGCATTTTATTTCCCCTGAATAGTGTCTTTCCAGGAATTATAGTAGAAAATTTTTGCAAATGTCTTGTAACACTTGACTATCTACTCATAATTAAGAACAGTACAGGGGAGTTCCCATCATGGCTCAGTGGTTAATGAATCTGACTAGGAACCATGAGATTGTGGGTTTGATCCCTGGCCTTGCTCAGTGGGTTAAGGATCCGGCATTGCCGTGAGCTGTGGTGTAGGTCAGAGATGCGGCTCAGATCCCGCGTTGCTGGGGCTTTGGAGTAGGCCATTGGCTACAGCTCCGATTAGACCGCTGGCTTGGGAACCTCCATCTGCTGTAGGACCGGCCCTGGAAAAGACAAAAAGGCAAAAAACAAAACAAAACAAAACAAAAAACAGTACAGCAACATGGATGGAACTACAGATTCTTTTTTTTTTTTTTTTGATATTTTTGCTATTTCTCAGATCCGAGCCGCGTCTGTGACCTATACCATAGCTCATGACAACACCGGATCATTAACCCACTGAGCAAGGCCAGGGATCGAACCCACAACCTCATGGTTCCTAGTCGGATTCGTTAACCACGGCGCCACAACGGGAACTCCCAGACTCTTATACTTAGTGAAATAAATCAGAAATAGAAAGACAAATACCATATGCTATCACTTATGCATGGAATCTAAAATATGGTGTAGATGATCCTATCTACAAATCAGAAACAAATTAGGGACACGGATAGCAGGTTGGGGGAGGGGAGTGGGGAAGGATTGGGATGGACGGGGAGATTGGGGTTGGTGGATGCAAACTATATCATTTGGTGTAGATGGGCAATTGGAGCCTATTGTACAGTGCAGGGAACTGTGTGTGACTGTGTCACTTTGCTGTACAACAGAAATTGCAGAAACATTGTAAATCAACTAAACTTTAATTTAAAAAAAAAAGAAAACTACTCAGCGCTAATGGAAAACTCCATGCTTGTTTGGAGGGCTTGTGAAGTATCTTTGTAGGGCAATTTGTCAGAACTATTTAATTAATAAACCCTCAATATCAATATATTAGGTATATTTTTCCTCTTGGGCTAAATACCAAGATAAACATTTTAGGGAGTTCTGCCTAGAGGTATAAGCTTGGACACTTCATTCTGAAAGCTAATTGGGCAAAGATGCAAGATCTGAAGATTTCCTGTTATGATGATCTTACATTAAACTGTGCCTGCTGTCTTCCAATCGAGGACTCCTTGAAGAATAAATCTCCTGTCTTCTAACCAGAGGGGATAATTGATCACCTACATGTGCACTGTCAATGATGGCCACTTGAAAATCTAATTGCTTCTAAATGACATTTTTGATCCTTCTTTTTTATTTTTATATTCACTTCCACTTCAGAATTAATTCGTTCCATCAGTTCCTGTGCCTGTGGAATCTTCTGTGGGATAAATCAGCTTTTTTCTTCATACTCTAAACTTGCAGCTAAAGATTAAATATTTTCAAAACCATGCAGTTGATTATAACTTATTGATCTACTTCCAAACTCTTGTCACAGTTGTTTCTCTGACTTGTCTTTTATTTGTCCTGTAGGTTTTACCTTTAAAATTTCCTTTTTACTTCAGTGAAGTTTTAGGAAGAGTAAAAGTTAGTGCATGAATTCACTTCTCTTTAAATGGAAGAAAATGAGCTTTGGGTATAATGAGCAAAGCCTTATGAATGTGACAGAGAATGTCATGAAGATTCGCCAGATTATTGAAAGCTTGTGTGAATCTTGCCAGTATAGCTCTTATTGTCGTTAAGGCTATATAGAAGGCACTTATATGTTTGACATTGAGTCACATTTGGAAATTGATAATCTAAATATAAAACATAAATAATTCTTTTTTAAAAATTTTTTGTCTTTTTCTCCTTTTAGGGCTGCACCTGCGGCATATGGAGGTTCCCAGGCTAGAGATCTAATCAGAGCTGTAGCTGCTGGCCTACTCCGGAGCCACAGCAACGCCAGATCTGAGCTGCGTCTGCAAACTACACCACAGGTCATGACAACGCTGGATCCTTAACCCACTGAGCAAGGCCTGGGATCAAACCCAGAACCTCATGGTTCTTAGTTGGATTCATTTCTACTGCGCAATGACTGGAACTCCCAAAACATAATTCATTTACCTCACTAAAAATCTATAAATGAGATCACAAAATATAACATGTTATTCAATTTTCCCCAAATGCAACTATTGTAATAATTTATTTTTCACTTTGGTTAGTAAAAATTTCATTCTTATTTTGAGATTATGTGGAATTTTAGTTTAATACTGTTAATATCAAATATGTGATATGCATTGTTATAGTTGATATAGATTAGAATGGTGATTATTTATATAATTGTCTTTAAGGTTATAATAACATATGAAAATACAATTTAAAGACTGATAGAACTTTTCTTTTATTACATTGGTTTACTCACCATATTATTCTACTTTGAACAGTGCCTGAAATTAGTGTCCAAATAGTATCAGGAAACTTTGCAAGCTTCAGTACTTGAGGTCAATTTAATTACACTATGCATGACAGAAACTAGGCCATTTGGGTATTGCCTTTGCCACCAGCAATTGACACCTGAGTGTTAATGAGCTGGTAATTAAGAGCTGGCATATACAGACACATTTTACTGTTTGGGACTAGGATAACCATATGCTACATAACTTCGCTGCTAAGTATTATGTTAGCTCCAAAATTTACACAATTATGTTTGTGAGGGTTTTTTTTGTTTGTTTGTTTGTTTGTTTGTTTGCTTTTTTTTTTTTTTTTTTTTTTGTCTTTTTGCCATTTCTTGGGCCGCTCCCACGGCCTATGGAGGTTCCCAGGCTAGGGGTCCAATCGGAGCTGTAGCCATCGGCCCACGCCAGAGCCACAGCAATGCAGGATCCGAGCCGCGTCTGCAACGTACAGCACAGCTCACCACAACGCCGGATCGTCAACCCACTGAGCAAGGCCAGGGACCGAACCCGCAACCTCATGGTTCCTAGTCAGATTTGTTACCCACTGCGCCACGACGGGAACTCCTGTGAGGTTTTTTTTAATGTCATTTTTTTTTCATGGTGAAAGATTAAAAACTGTTATTTTAAAGATTTAAGTAACTGCACTCATCATTTGCAACTTATGAAACTCTCTAAAACTAGCAACATTATAATTGGAGAGCAAATATTTGGAACAAAATAAAACTACAAAGTTTGTGTAGTAGCAATTACTTTCAGTTTAAAACCACATTTATAAGATGTGCATTTTTAAAAGTAATTTGTAATATAAAAAAGTACCCAAAGCAACTTAATATGAGTGTATGTATGTGGGGTGGTAGCTTTCAATGATTTCCACCTCCTGGTATACCCACACTTGAGCAGTGTCCTTCCCTTGATGGTAGGTGGGAAATAGCAACCCCTCTAAGAAATAGAATGTGGAGAGCAACGGGATGTCACTTCTGACATTATAAAAAAGCCATGGGAGTTCCCATGTGTCTCAGCAGGTTAAGAACCCGACTAGTATCCATGAGGATGAGGATTTGATGCCTGGCCTCGTTCAGTTGGGTTAAGGATCCAGCGTTGTGGCAAGCTGCAGTAGTGGGTTGCAGATGCAGCTCGGATCTCACGTTGCTGTGGCTGTGGCATAGGCTGGCAGCTACAGCTCTGATTGGACCGCTGGCATGGCAAAACACAGGTGTGACCCTAAAAAGAAAAAATAAAATAAAATAAAATAAAAATAAAAAGGCCATGGCTTCCATTTGGGGGAACTTCTTGTGCCCTTTATCATGATCTTTTGAATTTCTTGTAGAGTTGTCATAGAAGCAGCTCTACGGTGAGAACCACATGACAAGAGATTGAGGCTTATCAAAACCATGTAAGACTGAAATCAGACTAGCCCTCTCAAGCTGCATCTTCAGTGGAGACAATGGCTTGTGTCAAGAGCTTGACTGCACTCTTAAGAGAGGCAATAGCCAGGAGTTTCCACTGTGGTGCCAATGGGAGTGCTGCCTGGACACAGGTTCAATACCTGGCCCAGCACAGTGGTTTGGGGATTCAGCATTGCCCCAGCTGGAATCTGATTCCTGACCTGGTAACTCCATATGCTCTGGGGAGCCAAAAAAGAAAATAAAAAGAAAAAAGTGAGTGGGAGAGAGAGAGACCATAGCCAGGCATCCAGTGAAGCTGGACCACGCATTTTGAACCACACAAATTATGAGATAATATGTTTGGGGGCATATTATTATGTGGCAATACATAACTAATGCAGTTATGTAAGTGAGAATCCTATTGTCAGCTAGAGCAATATGAAGTTTTGATTTCTGATGAATGTGACCATTTCCCACAAATTATTTGTTACAAGGTACTTTATAATTTCTTTGCTTTTCTCCTCAACTTTCAGTTCCCCATTCCTCTTCTCCATACCTCACAAAAAGTGCACATCATTTTCTGGATCATTCTTCTATTGGCCTAAAAAAAAACAACTGTTCTTATCAGATAAAAAATGTGTTAACCTTAGTGGATTTTAGTTGTGGGAATTACTTCTAATTTTCTTCTTTGAAAGAGTTTGCTTTTCCATCCAACCCTCTGTAGGACATATAGTCTTTTATATGCAGATTGGTATAATTACGCTTTGAAATAGCTTTGAATTCCCTGTAGCTGAAACTGAGAACATGAAAGGCCAAATGTTATATCGAACGGAAGGATATAAAAGTGCACGTACATCAATCCAAAATGAGATATAGAAATGAACAGCTCTTTACACAGCGATGTCAGTTTTTGACAGATTATTGAAGGATCTTTAAAACTGCCACGACTACCTTGGGTAGGATGAAAACTCTGCCTGGGGATTGCCTTATCAGTTTGTATTTTTTATTCTTTCAATACCAAAAGGTGAGTAGATGTTAAGTGAAACAAGAGAAATACTCCCTGACAAAAGCATTAACTCTCTTCTCCAAAGATGACACCTGGCCTCCAATGGTAAAACACAGTGTGAGCTGATGGTGGAATCATCTACCCAATCTGTCACACTAGAGATGGCAGCCTCGATGAGGAGGTTACGTTTTAGGAACGCGATAGAAAACCCACATGGCAATCTTCACTTCCAGAGAGATTCCAGTGACAGACAAGGGTTTCTTCTTCACAGGAGGAGAGTTTATTGTGCCAGGGGCAGACACATCAAGAGGATTTAAAGCATACACTCTTTTCATCAGGAAGATAAAGAAACAATGGATTTTTGCATGTTTAAAACCTTGAAACCAACACTTTTACTTAAAAACAGACTCAAGGTTTATGCTAAAGGAGTATGTCCTGTGAATATTTAATATCCTGACTGGTATAAGTAAAAGTATCTCTTAGAATGGTTCTTTTGTATCAGCCATGAATAAAGATTCCCCCCCTCCAAGCTTAAAGAGCACATCCTCTTCTGAAATTATAATATAAACAAAAGAATGGAATATCCCACCTCAACTGAGTTTGTCATGCAGAAAAGAATATGTCTTAAAGTTGAAGATAAAAATGCTCAAGATTCTCATATTTCTGGAATGTGCAAATAATTAAGTATAATTCAAATCAGAACAAAAGGGGGACAATTTTTTTAAACCTAATGTATACTTGGAAACCAATATGGATTCAAGCAGAATTGAATAGTTGATACATGTAATACTTGTGTCTTTAACCTAGGCTAAAGAATTTTTATTGTTTTTGGCACTTTGCAAAGCTTATCATTTATTAATTCTCAAAATATATATGGAAGAAAATGATAACAAGTAGTAGTTGAGAAAAACATTCATCAAATAGCTCTGACATTACAATTAAATACTCTTTTTTAAAATAATCAGCATTGATTTAAAAAAAATCAAAGGCTTCAATCATATAACTCAATGTACACATTAGGTTAGTACCACTTTCTGTTAACTTTGATACTCTAGGACAGTATGATGACTCTGAAAGTATTCCAAACTGGATTTTCTTCTATCTCTGCTACTTAAAATGACATGACCTTGGTAAAGTTTTGTACTTAACTGGGGACTCAAATCAGTTCTCATAACTAAAATTAGGGTCATGAATCCACTTTTAATTGGAAATGAGGTCAGACAAAACAATCTCCTTTTTATGGGGAGAATGACGAGGGGGACATAGCATCCCATTAACTCACGTGAAATTCCATGCTCAGTAAAAGTTCTGGGTAGAAATAAAAAACAAATAATGATCTTCCCCAGCAATGAACAGACCCACTTCTAGTTATTAGTGATGGGGAATAATAGCTTCCAAGTTACACTGGCAGGTGTTACAAGATATCTTTTCTTGTCAGAGATGATATAAAAGCATCTCTACCATGAATTTTTATATAAGTCCAAACTGCAGCACAAACCAAAACAAACACATAGGACTCACCTTAAAATCAAAACTAACATCGTTCTAAAGTTATAGTAGACCAAAAAAAAAAAAAAAGTGGAGTTCCCATCGTGTCTCAGTGGTTAGTGAACCTGATTAGTCTTGATGAGGATGCAGGTTTGATCCCTGGCCTCACTCAGTGGGTTAAGGATGTGGCGTTGCTATGAGGTGTAGTGTAGGTCATAGATGTGGCTTGGATCCTGCTTTGCTGTGGCTTTGGGGTAGGCCGGCGGCTACAGTTTCAATCGGACTCCTAGCCTGGGAACCTCCATGTGCCGTGGGTGCTGCTCTAAAAGACAGACAGACAAAAATAAATAAATAAATAAATAAATAAATAAATAAATAAAGTTACAGTGAAAGCTAATATTTATTGTGTTCCATCTGTGACAAGTACTGTGCTGGTTATCACAACGCTTACATGAAAAAGATATTTTTAACCCATTTGCATAAGATGAAACTGTTGAGAAGCATGTGCACTTGACTATATCTTAATTATAAGGCTAGTTGAGTGTTGGAGCTGGGAGATAACTTCTGCCTTAAGGACTCCTACTGCTAACTACCTTAAATAGTATAGGAATAAGATAAAATGAAGCAGTGAAGCAAATAATGCTTCAGTGGAAATGCAAAAAATAGATCTATTATATAGTGAATTTTAAAAAGAAATTATTTTTAGATCCATAAATTCCTCTCACATTTAAATCACATAGCCTTGTGTTTTAAAAGCTTATGGTCCAAGTATCAGAAATGATAAAAAGACCTTAAGATTGAAATTGTAGATTGTATGCTTTTTCTTATATCTTCAAACTGTAACAGTACATCTCACACTATGCTGAGTAGGTGTGCGTGTATGTGTGTGCATGTGTAAAATGACAAAGGGACTGGATAGTCACAATGTTAAAAATAAAAAAGTACAGAAAAGTGTACAGTCGAGCACATTGGAGTGAGAAGAAGTGTAAAGATCTCTACGTCTAAAATTCCTAAAGTGAGTTCCATGACTCCTCATTCAGTTTTACCAGATTAAAGGTGGGGGGAAAAGGGAGAAGTACAGGATTTTTCATTTTCAAGTGAGAATGAAAATACTAGGGCATTCAGCTTAGTATTCCTAACAATTGAATATGGAAATCTTTTTTATTTCTACAAAATTAGCATTTCAAAATGAGTTTTGAGGCACATACTTTGGGAAATGTTGATTTACCATTTCACATATTTTGCAGAAGATGAAAATTAAGCCCTGAGGAGTGTTACTAGAAGTCATGTAGCAAACTAGTAGCAGAAATGAACTATCCAAAGGCAGTGCATTTTATATACATGTCAAACTCAGATTATGGAATGAGATAGTCTGGTTAAAATCTATTTTCTAAGACTTTTTTTTTTTTTTGTCTTTTTGCCTTTTCTAGGGCCGATCCCGCGGCATATGGAGGTTCCCAGGCTAGGGGTCTAATCGGAGCTGTAGCCGCCGTCCTACGCCAGAGCCACAGCAACGTGGGATCTGCACCCTACACCACAGCTCATGGCAACGCTGGATCCTTAACCCACTGAGCAAGGCAGGGATCAAACCCACAATCTCATGGTTCCTAGTCGGATTCGTTAACCACTGCACCACGACGGGAACTCCCTATTTTCTAATACTTTTAATCTATGTGTTTTTTGAAAAATCACGTAGCAAATCTGTGCTTCAATTTTCTTTTTGTAATTTGCAACTAATGATGTAACTTTCTGCACTGGATTACTGGCACATTCCATGCTTTAATTCATATGAAATTTATACCATTGAACATAACATACAATAAGCATAAGTTGTTCATTGTTTTTGATTGTAGCCTGTTATATATGTATAGATGAATTACATAAGTGAGGAGAATCATTATCTGGCATTTTGTGTTGCAGATTCTATATACATCATTTTCCTGAAACTTGCAAACAAAGCTTTAAGATCTCATTTGTGTACTGCTATGAAAAAAAGAGACTGTCGTATTGAAACTTCACCTTCTGGAAGACAGTGTGGAGGTAACTTAGAAAACTATACATAGAACTACCATATGACCCAGCAATCCCACCCTTGGGCACATATCCAGACAAAACTTTCCTTGAAAAAGACACATGCACATGCATGTTCATTGCAGCACTAATCACATTAGCCAAGATGTGGAAGCAACCTAAATGTCCATTGACAGACGATTGGATTAGGAAGATGTGGTATACATACACAATGGAATACTACTCATCCATTAAAAAAAACAAAATAATGTCATTGGCAGCAACATGGATGGAACTAGAGACTCTCATACTGAGTGAGGTTAAGTCAGGAAGAGAAAGACAAACACCATATGATATCACTCATATCTGGAAACTAATATATGGCAACAAGTGAACATTTCCACAGAAAAGAAACTCAAGGACATGCAGAACAGACTTGTGGTCGCCAGGGGAAGAGGGAGGGGAAGGGAGTGGGATGGATTGGGAATTTGGGGTTAATAGATGCAAACTATTGCCTTGGAATGGATAAGCAATGAGATGCTGCTGTAGAGCACTGGGAACTATATCTAGTGACTTATGATGGAGCATGATGATGTGAGAAAAAAGAATGTACACATGTATGTGTAACCGGGTCACCTTGCTGTATAGTAGAAAATTGACAGAACACTGCAAACCAGCTCTAATGGAAAAAGCAAAAATCATTATAAAATTTAAGAAAAGAAACTTCACCTTAACTAAAGCAAACTTTTGGGCACTATCATAAAAGAATCACATCCTGACACATTAGAAATAATTAAAATAGCAACACGGGTTTTGAAATCTGTGCAGGTTCTAATTTTGGCTAAATCACTCACTAGGTCATTTTTGATTGGGCAAACACCAACTATTGGAGGATTAAATAAGTCCTTCTGTAAATAGTAACTTTTAATAACATTTGAAAAGCATGTTTCTTGGTTCTCATTACCATACTTATAGCAATGGTTTATCTTCTACAGGTCAAAGTTAATCAGATCATTTATTATGGATTTAATGATGTCAGTGATTTTTGTATTTTCTATTAGAATACTTTTTGGAGAAGAATACTGAAAAGAAGGAGATGGAATGTTAAATCTACCTGAAGATAACACAAATGGTTTATCAATCTAAGAATATTTAACTGTAGAAGAGAATCCAAAATGACCATAATAATGACAATGGTAGAGCACTTGAAAAACCTGTTTTTCACATAGTTTTTAATTTCTTTGGGAAAATAATGTTTATCTTCACCTATCCACCCTTCTCCTCCTCACATCAGATGTGCAGATTTGATATGTTACATCAATGAATGAATGCCTTTTTTGAAGTTTATCTAGCTATGCTTCATATATTCTTACAGAGGGGCTTTAGCTAAGTGTTCTATTTGTAACAATATTGACTTTCATAAAATTATTTTCTAGTATCAACATATACAATTTCAGCCACTTGTAGAATTATCTTTATGCGGTATACAGGGACCCTGGGAACACATTCACGGATCATGTCTATAAAAAAATAATTTTCGTGTTTCAAAAGTAAAGGAATTATTTGTAAGTTGGGGACTGTCGAACAGTTAATATTCTTTAACCATATTTTTTCAATAGCACCAATGAAAATAAAAACTAAATGCTTTTTATTTCTCTTTGTGCATATATGGGTAAAATACTTTTTATTCATATAACTGTTCTAGAAAATTGCTTTGGAGTGTAATTTCTTTTATATTGAAGGATAGTAAATATGGTATTAGAATTTTTTTTATTTCACACATCGATATGTTTGAACTCTCCTGATTTATAAGATGAAAAAGTAAAACTTAAAAAGTATACATACTTATGTGTATGTACACATACACAAACATATAAATACAGAGACACCAATGTAATATTTATGTATATATTCATGGTTTAAATGTTTAATATATAATTTATAGACATTTCACCAAATGATATAAAAGTGTATCTATCATCCTTCAGAAATGATGTGAAAAACAATGCTCTTTGTTTAAAAACAGATTATTATCAATTGATTTGTATCTAATCAAGGCCAACAAGGATCTCCTTAAGACACTGATAAATTGTATTCATTATTTATTCTTAATTAAAAAGGGATTGAAAACACACCTTGAGGGAGAGAGGAGAATTAATGTAAGCATTGGAGGAAATGATTTTTTTTCCTCTTTCCAATAAGAAGCCTTTCTAACATGATCTACTTGATTAATGTTTGATGTGTATAATTATCAGTAATAGCAGATCATGTAACGATTTTTTCATGCTTGAACAATTCATTCAGAGTAAGTATGCATATATTCCCAATTCAGGAAACAAGGGATATGAAAATAGACATATATATTGATTTGAGAAAATATATTTTTTCTGAGAGAGATATATATATTTTTTTTCTTTTTTTTTTCTTTTCAGGGTCACACCAGTGCCATACAGAAGTTCCCAGGCTAGGGGTCAAATCAGAGCTGCAGCTACTGGCCTATGCCACAGCCACAGCAACACCGGATATGAGCAGCATCTGTGACCTACACCACAGCTCATAGCTACTGCCAGATCCTTAACCCACTGAGCAAAGCCGGGGATCAAACCCTCATCCTCATGGGTCCTAGTTGGGTTCGTTTTCCACTGAGCCACAACAGAAACTCCCCTGAGAAATATGGTCCAATAAATTTGATAATCTGCCTGATATTGTTTTCCACAGTTTGTTAAATTTCATCAAATCAGTTATCACATAGACTAAATATTGCTCTGCAATCTCACTGCATTCTACTTTCCATTCCTTTCCTTTTCGATGTTACATTACATTTAACATTGTAATTTAAATGTAATCTAGGGCTGCCACACTCATGCCTTTCAGTGGATGATCTCACTTCCTAGTTCAGAAAAATAGTTTAGGAAGTTATCTTATAACTTCTTCTAAGAGCCTCATAATCTCAATATTATCAGCACCCATCCTTAACATTTTAAAATGAAAAATTTTGTCACCGTTTGTATTAATCGAGACTGTTGTGATTATAAGCTGTAGTCTGTCAACCCATTCTGCCTCAAGAGAAAAGAAGCCCTTTGGCTCAGGTAAATAAAAGTCTATGATTTAGGTCTATTCAAAGATCCAAACCAGAAAACAAATTCTTTAATTCTAAGACTGGTTGATTCCAGTGTATTTTAATCCCATTTCTTCCCGCCTGGTTCCATGGACATCTTGCTCCATCAGTCATCTCCTCAACTTCTTCTCCAACTTTTTTTCCTTCAGTATACAAACATGTTCAAACTTTCCTAACTTAAAAATATATCCTTTCATGTCTAGATTCATTTATATGTGTAGTCTCTCACTTTGTCTCCATATACCCCATTCAACCACTCAGATGTACCTCTACCTCAAATGCTCAAGTTTCTAAGGACAACCCCCCTCAAATTCAATATATTTGAAAATTAAAATCTCACCTTGGACTGTGGAACTTGTCCTGTTGCTACTGCTTTACCTTCATCAGAGCAGCGATTTACTTTCTAAAACTAGCACCATTTGTAATTCAACCTCTGAGTATCTTGGCTTCTAGATCTTTTGTCTACTCTTTAAACGCCTCTCCAATGACACGTGAAACTCAAATGAGTCAAGGGCTCCTCTTTTTTTTTCTTTTTTTCTTTTTAGGGTTGCACTCATGGGATATATATGTTCCCAGGCTAGGGGCTGAATCAGAGCTATAGCTGCTGGTCTATGTCACAGTCGTAGCAACGTGGGATTTGAGCCGTGCCTGCAACCGACCCATACCACACCGCACAGCAATGTCGGATCCTTAACCCACTGAGTGAGGCCAGAGATTGAACGTGCATCCTCATGGATACTAGCTGGATTCATTTCCACTGTGCCACAACAGGAACTCCTGCCCAGGCCTCCTCTTAAGTCAAGGCATTATTTGCATGAACATGAAGCCACTATCTCACCATAATATAATTTCCTTAAACTTACAGGATAAAGCCACTTGCGTTGGGGAGGGTGTTGTAGAAGGTTAAACAGTAGGATTGTTGGATTTTTGGCCCATCATTTCAACTATTGGTATTTTGCTTGTATCTGTTTTATATCAAGATAACAAGTATTTAAAAAAAAATTGGGGGAGTTCCCATTGTGTCACTGTGGAAATAAATCTGAGAATTATCCATGATGATGTGGGTTTGATCCATGGCCTTGCTCAGTGGGTCAGGGATCTGGTGTAGCGGCGAGCTTGTATAGGTCACAGGCACTGCTCGGATCCAGTGTTGCTGTGGCTGTGGGGTAGGACTGCAGCTGTATTCCGATTCAACCCCTCACCAGGGCACTTTCCATATGTTATGGGTGTGGCCCTAAAAAGAAAATGAATAAATACATACATAAATGAAAATATTTTTACTGCTAAAGAATATTTGAACACCATTGTTTCACTGGATATAATGCAAACAACTTTGGTTCATACTCTGACCAATGAATTCAATTTTAATTTTTCCCAAGTTAACCTCATATTTTTTAGTCTGGGAATAGGATCCCTGCATTGTATTCCTCCCTGAACAATCTGCTCTCAACTCCTTTGCCCCTTGCACTTGGTGTTGACTTGGTGTTGAGGTGGAACATCCTCAGTCACTTTCTTTGTATCTGAAGAACACCTGTTCATCATTTACTCCTTGATGGCACAAAATGCTAATTTCTCTGACATCTTTGACTTCTATAGGTAGATATCTACACTTCTTTTACTTGATTCTCCTCCACTTCTTCTAGAAGTTATTTGAAAATTAATCACAAAAAAAAAAAGAAAATGAATCACAGAATGACCTTTGCCTTCATGGTGTTTATAATCCTTAGGTATCTGAGAATCATATACAAAACGCTTAGTAATTAGGAGGACAATATATAAGCACAGTCTAAGATATGCTTATTTGGTAAGATCTTATAGAGTGATGTCTATGTAGAGCTTATTGGAGAAGACTTATTTGTAGAGATTTGTTTAAGTAGAGATCATAGAAGACAAATGAAACTGAATTATGTCTAAGTAGGTTATCTCTTATAATTTGTCAATAATAATCTCTATGGTCTTTATAAATGCTGTGGTGGAGACTACTTCACTTTATTTTGTCGATGTAATAATGTCTACATATTAAAACAATATGTTGACAAACAACAATTTAATATAACACATAGAGGAATTTTAAATACTCATATTTATATGAATCATTTTTTTATTGCTGGATATATCAGTTACTGTCTTATTCACCTATTGTCATCAAATTAAAGACTAAATTTTTTAGAATATTGAAATAGAAGGCATTTTGAGCTTTTCCCCCAATTCGTCTGAATTACTTGGCAAGTATTTTTCTATTTTCAGGGTTTAATCTGACAGCAGTGTCATTAACATCAGAAACTATAAAGAATTTTTTTTCATCCCAGGAATTTAGCAATATGCCCAGCATTTAGTATATTTAGTTTAATAAATTAGCATACTTAGTATAAAATATAATTTAAAAAGCTTTATGAATGAAGCTACTCTGGTTAATGTTGTTTTTCATTAAACAGAGAAGTGATATAATTTTTTTTACTGAATGCTATAGAAACAGAGACAAATTGATTTGGGAACAGCAGGGATATCTGGAAAACTTTTCAAATATTTGTAATTCTGTCTTCATAGTGTAACTTAACTGCCTTTAATGAAATGATGTGAGATCTTTGAATAATTCACATATCCTATATAGAAAATTTTAAGTACATATAATTATCAAAAATGTTCATTACTTTTAATTTTTATGTTTTAACATACATAAAATATATAAAATATTTAATGTCATTTTTGTTATATTTTAACATAGTATTGTAACAAAACATAAAATATTTGTTTTTTTTGCTGTGGAATTTGCAGTTTTCAATTTATATATATCTTATTTTATCTGGAATTCCTCCATTTCTTACTACAGTGTCATTTTTTTCTAAATACAATTATTTAATTTAATCACACAGACAAAATTGGCTTCAAACATTAAATTCCTATGGGATGTCTTTAAAACAGAGGAGAAACTTGAACAGACACAACAGCTTTAGTTGTAGAAGCATAAGGATCAGTAAATCCCCATTGTGCTCCATTGATTAAAATGATAGTTGGGAAAGGCAAATATAGCAACATCTCTAGAATGCTTAGGGAAAACAATATTTTGCACAATAGGGGCTTTCTATTATTCATCCCTTGAGATTTCTTAAACAAATCCATGTTTTATGTTTTGCCTTGCCACTTTCTAACTTTGTAATCATGGATAATCTCTCAGCCTCAGAGACTCCATGGGTAAATTTTGGTTTGTAATACATTTCTCCAAGCCTTGTTATATCATACTGTAAAATGACAATGATTGGTAGAGTTTTTATTGTTTCTAGTATATTGATGACAAGGACGGTGATTTTAGTGAGCCACCATACCAGGCCCTGAGCCAAGACCGCTGGATGCAATGATGTGTAAGACAGTTCTTATGGCTCAGAACCTCATATTTTAATATTTCTATTACACACAAGATTTCCATAATTTTGAAAAACACTGTGAGGTGAATGGAATAGGACTGAATTGTTTTCATCTGGTCTGACGATTTCACTTTCTCCTTATATCAGATGGAACAGGATAACATCTTTTGCATTGAAATCAGTACTTAGATAAGTAATCTTGGAGTACATCCAAAGAGAAGTTGCATTTTTCATTCAATCATCAAGTATATTGCATGTTTCACACTCTGTTTAAAAGTCAGTGATCACAAATGGTTTTTTTTTTTTTTTTTTTTTTTTGGTTTGTTTTTTGTTTTTAAGGAACACCACCTCTTTATTTTTTGAGATACAAATATTGTTTTGAAACATTTTTTCCATTTGGAACAGAATGAGCCAGCGAGCTAGCTCTACCATTTACTTCAATGAATTCCAATGGAGGAAGAGGCTAAATAAGATCTAGACTCTTTTGGTCTACTAATATTCAGCTTATCAAATCTATAGCCTGGTACTTCTGGAGAAGGACTGCCCCAACAAGGCCCAATGTGATAATGGTTGAAGACGAAGATAGAAAATATGGACAATTCAACACGCAGGTAGTCTAGTCCACTGTCTTTGTATGCTCTCTAAAATCCCATATTTGGTCAGAGCTGGGCCTGATATCATGGTGCTGGCCCATTTTGCTCCACTGCTCCTCTGATCCGCTTGGCTGTTTTCAAGGGAGAATATGTTCAGATTGTCTGGGAAGACAGTCTGAACCTATTCTGGTGCTGGGCTAACAAGTACTTTTCTCTAGTCTGGGACCCTCCATATGCCGCTGTTATGGCCCTAAAAAAACCCCAAAAAACTATGTTGAATAGTAGTGGTGAGGGCGGACATCCTTGTCTTGTTCCTGATCTCAGTGGGAATTCTTTCAGCTTTTCACCATTGAGAATGATGTTAGCTGTGGGTTTGTCATATATGGCCTTTACGATGTTGAGGCAGGTTCCCTCCATACCCACTTTCTGGAGGATTGTTATCAGAAATGGGTGTTGGATTTTGTCAAAAGCTTTTTTTGCATCAATTGAGAGGATCATATGGTTTTTATTCTTCAGTTTGTTAATGTGGTGTATCACACTGATTGATGTGCAGATATTGAAGAACATTTTCATCCCTGGGATAAATCCCACTTGATCATGATGTACAATCCTTTTAATGTATTGTTGGATTCAGTTTGCTAGCATTTTGTCGAGGATTTTTTGCATCTATGTTCATCACTGATATTGGCCTGTAGTTTTCTTTTTTTGTGATATCTTTGTCTGGTTTTGGTATCAGGGTGTTGGTGGCCTCAGAGAATGAGTTTGGGAGTGTTCCTTCCTCTGCAATTTTTTGTAATAGTTTCAGAAGGATAGGTGTTAGCTCTTCTCTAAATGTTTGACAGAATTCACCTGTGAAGCCATCTGGTTTTGGACTTTTGTTTGTTGGGAGTTTTATAATCACAGTTTTATTTTCAGTACTTATGATTGGTCCATTTATCTTTTCTATTTCATCTTGGTTTAGTCTTGGAAGATTGTACTTTTCTAAGAATTTGTCCATTTCTTGTAGGTTTTCCAAAATGGCCACCTCTAGAGGAGCACAAACTGATGACTATTCCTGCCACCTTTGCCTGCAGTGTCCTTCCCCAGCCAAACTCACTCCCTGTTTTTCCCAGGAGATCCTCCAAGAACTGCAGTCAGATCTGACCCAGATTTCTATAGAGTCTCTGCTTTGTCCTGGGACCCAGTGCACATGAAACTCTGTGTACGCCTTTCAAGAATGGAGTCTCCATTTCCCCCAGTCCCATGGAGCTCCTGTGCACAGGCCCCACTGGCCTTCAAGGCCAAAAGCTCTGGGGACTCCTTCTCCGAATGCCAGATCCCCAGGTGTGGTGACTTGATGTGGGGCTTAGAATTCTCATTCCCCAAGGTGAATTTTTGTGATACAGTTACTTTCCAGCCTGTGGGCTGCCCACCTGGCGTGTATGGGATTATAACATGTAATCGCCCCTCCTACTGTCTTGATGTGGCCTCCTCTTTGTCTTCTGGAGTAGGATATCTTTTTCGGTAGTTTGCTATCTATTTGGTTGAAGGTTATTCAGCAGTTGGTTGTAATTTTGTTCCTTTTATGAGAGAAAGTGAGTTCCAGTTCTTCTACTCTGCCATCTTAATCCCTTCTCTACTAAATAAGTTTTCTATGTCTTAATTTCTAACAGGAGGGAGAATTTGCAAAGATTTCCAAGATGCTCTTCCTGGGTTATAATCCTCAAATTTGGATCTAATAAAAACTTCCAATTCTTTATTAGATTGACTGATGCAACTGTCACCTCACACCAGTATTTGCTCTTCTGTGGGATGGGCTCTTTTGGTAACTGTACTGCGTGTAGGGTGACCACAACACCAAGATTTCTGAGGAAATGGCAGGCAACTATTTCAGCTTTAGCTCCCATTTGAAATTGTTCTTCACCCACACCTCTAGGTGACATCTTTTTAGAAATTTCACTGTCCCCTTACCTACTTTGGTCTGGATCTTCACTAATCTTCTTTCTTGCCTCAACAATTTCTTTTCAAACAGCTTCATGTCAGGAGATGCAGATGTAGCCAGTACTTGAGGAAGTCCCTAACTGACCACAGATTTTTTTCTTTTTCACTAAGACCAGGTCACCTCCAACTCCGGGTTCCTTCATTAACCTCATGAAGATGAGCTCCAGACTGTGGACTGGTGTTTCCTGTCCTCCACCAGCTCGTGGACACAGCATCTCCCGGTGCAGGTGCTGCATGGGGCCCTTGGCTCTCCACTGTGGGCACCTTCCACCTGTGAAACACAATCACTTGGGCTGGAATGTGAGGGAGGTTGAAGAGCGCATGCCTGTCAAGTCCAAAGGAGGGAAAGAGGAGGAAGTCACAGTGCCTCAAGCGGCAGCCGCTCTGTGCCTGCCCCCCAGGGCCTCAATGCGCATGCTCCGCTGCCATGTTGGGAGGGGTATTTTTAAGTCTCTAAACTGCAAGCGAGGGAAGCAGGAGGGCGTCAGAATCTAGCACGGAAGGTAAGACAAGTCAACATCTCGACGTTAAAGTAATCTGTAATAGGCAATAAGAAGTTATAAATGTTAGCCAGAGGTAATCTAAAATTCATAGGAATTTACTTGACTTTTATCTTTGTTCAAAAGTATTTCATCTACAGTTGCTTAGCTAAAGTTTATACCTGTTTATACCTGTTGAGTGGAAAAAAAAAAACAACAACAAAAAAAACGCACACAACCCAAAGTTGAGAGTTATATTTTATTTTGCACATACTCTTAAGGCTTCAGGCCTAGGAGATAGCATCTCAAGTCTGAGATACTGCTCAGAAGAGGAAGGGGGAAAGCCCGTATAGATATATAGGAGTTTTTGCCAAACAAACAGGTAGTCCGAACGTCAAAAGATTATTGTTTATAAAAGTAAACTAGGGAGTTCCCTTTGTGGTTCAGTGGGTCAATAACATGATTAGTATTCATGAGGATGCGGGTTTGATCCCTGGCCTTGCTCGGTGGGTTAAAGATCTGGTGTTGCTGTGAGCTGTGGTGTAGGTATTGCTGAAATGGAGCCTGTCTGCCAATGCTGAATTGAAACACAGAGACAGAGTTTTGGGTAAAGGAGAAAAAGATAACTTTTATTGCTTTGCCAGGCAAATGGGGGCCACAGCAGGCTAAAGCCTTAATGGCTGTGCCCCCCATTGGAAAGAAATGTGAAGAGTTTTATAGTGAAAAGGAGAAAAACGGATTTTCAGATAGGAATCATGATTGGGATAAACATGCTTTTTTCTTTCATTGGGGGAATCTTAGTCATCAAAAGTGGAGTTAGGATATCTCAGGATGATCATGACGGTGGTCTTCTGGGTTATTGCCTAGAGTAACAGTACTTGCAAAAAGGGCATATTGATCAGAGATTAGAACAAACTAGGAAGGTTTCTGAAAAACACCATGTGCTAATAATCTTGAACCCACAGGCAATTATGCTCAGGTGCCTAATCTTTAGTTTACAGGTGATTGTGTTTAGGGTGCACTTAAGCCAGGGTGAAGGACAAGGAAGAACGCTAAGCTGTTCAGTTTTAAAGCATTCATTTCCAAAAGAAGCATAAGGAATATAACTTTTCTCTTAGGTTTATAAATTGCCTGTATTTTTATGTGTATCCCTTGAGAGGGAACCAGGATCCTGCCCCAAGGCTGTACTATTGTTTCTTGATTGCTCCTCCCTTGTCTTTGCATCGCCTTCCTTCCCTGATCAACAACTGTCTGAACCTGCCTCTAGGAACTCAGGGAAGGTCATGGTGGCTGAATGAGGCCTATTTCCTAAGAACAAGAAATGGGGGACACAGAAAGGCTTTTGTGTCCAGGAGCTTCACAGGGTCTTGCTCAGTTACATAAATTGCAGATGTGCCTTAGATCTGGTGTTGCTTTGGCTGTGGTGTAGGCCTGGCAGCTGCAGCCCTGATTCAGCTTATACTCTAGGAACTTCTATATGCTGTGGGTGCGGTCATAAAAAGAAAAAAATTAAAATAAAAAATAAAAGTGAATTAGATTAAGAAAGTTAATTAAGTTCCTTAATGAAGTTAAGGAAATTAGGGCTTTTCCATGTGTGGGAAGATGCAAGAATCTGGGCTCATTGAAATCATTCCTTGGATGTGAACCTCAGCTATCCTGGGCAAGTATCATCTACTTTCTCATCCTGTCTCCTCAGGGTGCATTGCCAGTTAGCTGTAATGTGATGGCTGTGACATCCTTTGTTTATGATATGAAGGCAATAATTTAGTTCTCATACCTCATCCATATTTGAGGAGTTTTCAGTAATCAGTACTCACTAACATTTGTTGAATATTTATTATCTTCCAATCACTTAAATAATTTGCGAGACATTTCATTCTTACAATATACATTGTTGTCTGTCAAATTACCATTCCCTCAAGCTATGTTGACAAGAAAGGGATTTATTACACATTATTAAATAGCTCACATAATTTTGGGCAGGGTTAAGAATAGAGATCTCTGATTGAGATTTTTAGGAACATTTTTGAAAGCTGGTGCTGCAGGACCAAGCTTTTAAGGTAACAACTGTCCTGTTCAGTAGGTGTATCAACACTGCACTGCAGTACTCAGGAAACTACAAAATGGTCAGGAAGCTACTGCTACTTTGGGTAGGAAAAATGTAGTGGGCAAAGAGTTCTCTAAGATATTGACTTCTATATAAACAAACACACTTTTTTATGTTTACAATATATGTATTAACATAAGGCCACTCCTTTGTATAGAGAAGGGGAATGTGCTCATTACCTATTATTTTCCAAAGATTGGGAATATATGTTTTTTGCACATATTCTCTGAGTTTAGCTGTGAACTGGACATATGTTCCTTTCAATCTGAAATAAAGCCTAAAATGGAGCAAAATATGAGTAGCCTAATGAAGCTTATTGTTAAATTATATAGGCAACAAATGCTGACTTTTTCCCGATCAAAGCAAGTTAAGCTCACTGGTAATTGCTCTACATATTTAAAATCTAAAAGCTCTAATAATGATAAATTTGTTGATTCCTTTAATACTTAACTGTGTTGATCAGAGACAGACTTTTCTTTTTTCAAGAATGTATTTCTCTTTCATATGTTTGTATAGTCCAAATAATTTGAATCATCAACGTTGTTTCACTCATACACGTGAAACCATACAATTTGATATCTTTCATTATTTCTTATAAAAATATCCTGGGTAATCTAATGAGTTATAGACCAAATTATGTGTTCAGCAAGGGCGCCTGCTAAAATCTTCTAGGCATATCTTCTCCTAATATGTTTATCATTTCATATCCACCAAATTTCTTGAAGTTTTCAGACATTGTATCAGGCTGCGTGTCCTTGGGAAATGACATGTTGGGGTAAATATTACAAGGCCAATTTAGGTGACATCACTTCTAATATGTACACGGATTTGAGAGAGATGCAAAGCTGACACGTTGATTAATAACTTAGTGTATTTTTTTTTCTTTTTTTGGCCACATTTGCACATGAGAAAGTTCCTACGTAAGGGATCGAACCCTAGCCATAGCTGTGATAACACCAAATCCTTAACTGCTAGGCCACCAGGAAACTCCTAACCTAGTGTATTTTCAAATTAATATTTTTTATTTGGTGTGTTTTTACTGAATATTTTTATGGGGATGGAATAGAGCAGAATGTTTAATATTATATAGTGTACCTGATTTCTCTTGAAAAACTCCTCTAAAAATATCTCCTTTATAAATCTTTCTACTCTGCTATCCAGCCTCTGTGTCTCTGTTCACTCCTTTTCGCCAGAACTCAGTGTTCTCTGTGTGGGTATGCCTTTCCAGGATCTTTATGTAAATAGGGTACAGATTGAGTTTGTGATCCTCTTGTGTTCTTTTGTAATTAACTCTCTGTAATAGGTTTCAGGATGTCAGGGGTGTTCTTTTATTGCAACATTATTTTGCTTGTTAAAACTGTAGGAAAATTCCAAAGTTTTAATTAAGGGTAGCACTTAAAAATAATGAGTTGTGTAATATACAGTTTTAGAAATCTATCCATTTATGTTATACGAGTTAAAATTTAAATAAGTAGAGTCAACTTGACACACTTCTGTCTCACATCATACACAAAAGTCAATAAGAAAGTATTATCTTTCAGACTTTGGAGGAGATAGGATTTCTTAGACTTGATAAATGAAAATAATAATTTGTGCTGCGTTAAAAACTTCTGCCTTCACATGACACTATACAGAGTGTGAAAAAGCAGCTCACAGGAGGAAGATGATTTTGTAGTACATGTATCCACATAAAAGACTTAACTAAAATAAATAAAGAACTGTTAAAAATTAGTAGTTAAAAGACATAAATCCAGTGGAAATATGGGCAAAAGTTTTCAGCAGACATTTAACAGAAGTAATCCAAATTACTAATAACAGTAAACATGAAAAGATGCTAAATATATCGGTCATCAAATAAATGCAAATTAAGACCACAATTAGTGGCACAGCAGCAGGGATCCCAACTAGTAACCACGAGGATGCTGGTTTGATCCCTGGCCCCACTCATGTGGGTTAAGGATGCAAGCATTGCGGTGAGCTGTGGTGTAGGTCTCAGATGTGGCTCAGATCAGGCATTGCTCTGGCCTAGGCTGGCAGCTGTAGCTATAATTAGCCCCCTAGCCTGGGAACTTCCATATGTTGAGACTATAACCCTAAAAAAGGAACAAAAGAAAAAAAAAAAAAAGACCACAACTAGATATACTCACAACGAAAGTTGACCTAATAAAAATCTGACACAAAATGTACACCTTATATGATTCTATTTTTTATGGAGTACCAAAAACAAAGTAATATAGTGTGTTAGAGTTCAGAGTAATGGTTATCTTTTGTTCTGTAACACCTGAAAGTGAATCAGGAGATATTCTAGGGTGCTGGTATAATATTTTCTCTCATATTAAAAGAATAATGCGTGTCACTGTTCCCAGCTTAATCACATTCAGTACTAGTTGTCATTTTAGTTTTTTAAAACAACTGGAAGTGGTTACTTAAGAATAGAGGGGTTTTTTTTTTTTGTTTTTTGTTTTGTCTTTTTCTAGGGCCGCACCCGCAGCATATGGAGGTTCCCAGGCTAGGAGTCCAACCAGAGCTGCAGCTGCCAGCCTACACCACAGCCACAGCAAGGCCAGATCAGAGCCGCCTCTGTGACCTACACCACAGCTCACAGCAACACCGGATCCTTAACCCACTCAGTAGCGAGGCCAAGGATCGAACCTTAACCTCATGGTTTCTAGTCAGATTCGTTAACTGCTGAGCCAGGACCAGACTAGAGGAGTTGTTCTTGATGGAGATATGTGATCTACAGTTTGTCCTCTATTTTGCACTAGGTAGTCATATCTAGTTGTGCTATCGATATAAGTTCTGTGTTGTAGGTAAAATATGCTTCAGAATGTGTGTGTGCCAGTAACAGTACATTTTCTGATTTCCCAAATTAAATTGCATTTGGCTGCACTATCACACTTACTAGAGTGGAGAGATGTTCAACTAATGTAGACTCTTCTCCTTTTCCTGCTGCTCTTCTTTTGACAAAAGCAGTAAATTGTGCGTATATATTCAGGTCAGTAAAAAAAACTTTTATACAGAATAGAAAAAATTCTCTTGCTCAAAGAGTGTTATATCTTAATTCCTAAATCTAGCATACACTCTGCATTTGTTTTCTAACTTGATATTTTTGTGGCATTTAAAATATTCTCTCACTAGATGCTTATTCTTCTTTTTAATTGTATTCTGAAGAATTACTCTTTTCTGATTTTCTTAGGTCCTTATAACCTCTCCATCTCAATTTTCAATCCTTTCAGAATCAGTATTGGGTTTCCCCAAATTTCCCTCTTGGATCTTCTTTTTAATCTCACTCTACATTCTCTGTCTGAAAGGTATCTATCCACCTTCCTGCTTTTAACTAGTATCTGTATTTTTGTGTCTTCAGGTCTAACAGTTTACCTTTGTTCCAGTTCAGGATGAACTTCTTGGAGATCATCATTACATATGGTACCCTTCTGTTCCTATAGGCACTTTATTATCAAGATGAATAAAACCAATTTTAGTGTTAATGCTACATGTAATAATGATCACCAGGCAGCAGTTCATCCTCCTGTCCTCCTTCTGAAATACCTGTATAAAATTATTAACTTTTTATTATAATTTTCACTACAACAGATTCTAGACCCAGATCTCTTTAATATATATCCTCTTCCATCTGAATTGGTTGAGCCTGATTGACACTTTCTTCTCTTTTTTGCATAACTCACTGCAATAATCCTTTTTACTGGTTACCAAACCTCCTCTCTTTCCCTTCTACTACACAAGGTATCAAACTTATCTTTCAGAAGTGGATAACTGTCACATTATTTGCTTTAGTAAATTTAATCAGAGGTTCCCCATTTTCTAGCAGGCGAACTGGAAAAAGTGAATACCTTTTTCAGCCTTAGCTTGTACTACTTCCCAGTACAGTATTATGCTGTACTCAGGGGGAATGGCTTGCTATCTCTTCTTATCTCCTTGTCTTACCTCATACTCAGTTTTCTTGCCTAGAATACTTTTTCTCCTTATGTACTTTGAAAATTTCTCCTCTGTCTTCTGTATTCAGGCAGTTATCACTTGCTCTGTGTTATCTTCCGGATAGGTTTAAATGTAAAAAAGGTGTGAGGTGTACAAAAAGACAAACTATCTGTTGCCATGGAGATGGCATTCCATGAAGAATTGGAGACAGACAATAAATAAGTGAACGAATAAATAAGAAAACCACATCTTATTATACATGCTTAGAAAATAAATTTTAAAGGTGAGGCACTTGAACCAAAGGAAGGAATTTTAAAGAATAGGTCTTATATATTTGAGCGCAGAACTTTATCTGGGGCTTTGTACCAGTCAGTGGTTCTTAGTTTGTTGGTATTCTCCTTTAAGTTTATTGCCTCATGGTCACCTTATGGCTGCTGCATCTCCATTCATCCCACCTCTCTTCAAAGCAGAAAGAGGTAAAGAATAGTTACATGTGCTGTCTGCTTTTAGGAAAGCAACAGATTTCCCAGAAAGGTGTCCAAAAAATTTTTGCTTACCTTGTATTGTCAACACCTGGGAAATATGTATGCACTCTTAGTAAAGGGCTTTAAGAAATTGTAGACCTTTATTGTTATATTTGGCTTGGAATAAACATGATATCTTCCTCTATACAGAATTTTAAGCAAAAACACAGAAAATAAGCATATCAAGTAGGCATCGATTAGTGAATGCCATAGACCTGAAGGTTGAGAAATAGTTGTTGATGTGAGGCAGCCCAGGCAGGGGGAACCTCCAGTGGGAAAGCTTTTTGTGTATCTGAGGGATAAAGTTACGATACTGTGGCCATTAGGAGTGGAAAAGATGGGGTATGGTAGTAGATGGATTCACAGATACAAAGTCTAGGTTATGAAGTCTATCTTCTTCATGCATTCCTCAACTACTCAAGTTGAGGGCCTATTGAGGACCTACTTTTTTATGCACTTCTTTAAGTACCTTGCAGGGCTCTATGCTAATAGTAAGCTTTTTTTTTTTTTTTTTGATGAGTCAATTTAGGGTAACACTTTGTATAAATATATCAGTGATCTCTGTGATTTCCTCTTTTATAAACAGCTTAAATTGTATTCACAGAAACATGAGTTAATAGGTCAAAATCTCAATACTGGTAATCTTCATTTTTAGTATAGATTTCACTATAAAGTTAATCATACTATTTGAAAACACAAAAGCCTACTTTTCATAATGCCTCAGTTTCATAATTCCTCCTTACATTTTTTTTTTGGCAAAATAAATGAAAACTATGTTGGTATATTGGTCTCAATTATCAAAATAATTTCATAAATTTTGTTCATTATGAAATGTGGAGCTGTGATCACATTTGATTTGTAACAGCTGTGAAAAATTCACAAATAACTTTGTTCAGTATTTGATTTAAAAATCATAGACTCTGATTTTTAAAACTGGGCACTGAAATTTGAGTAACAGGTCTATTTAACTATATGTTACCTTGAATGTGTGATGTTTTAGGTGTTGTGCAATTTTTATCATATGACATGAAAAGAAATGATTGACCCTATTATTTTCAAAAGCAATATGCTAAGTTACACTAGCATTATGCCTTACATCAAATAGTACGTGTTTTCTTTGTAATTTTTCTTCTGAATTATTTTTAAATACACAGCACAAAGTCCAATGAGGAAAATACTAACAGTAATTTTTCTTATAATCATATTTAAAAGTGATTTGTGGAAAAGTTGACAATATGCTGCAGTTGACTTATAATCAATAACATACTATGTGTTCTAACATTCAGAAAGGTTTCTCTGATGTATTTATATTTTACAAGAGCTCCAAAACTACTGAATGGTTTCCATTTCTTATTTCATTGAGACCAAAATATTTTAAAAATGTATATATATTTTTTGTTTAATTTTTTCCATGTAAGTGCTAATGAGAAATGTCTTTGGTAAATTTTTGTGTAATTAATAATACATGTTTGTAAAGCATGGAGTTATTTTCAAGGTTCTTATGTACCTTGTACTGAATTATTTTGAAAGTCTAATTTCTGTTTCTTGTGTTTCCCATCTGGTCTTCTTACATTATCATTCTATGATCTGTTTCCAAAATAATGCTGGGAAATGGAGTGTTGATTTCTTCTTTACTAAAATATATTTTCATTATTTTTGAAGTAATGAAAACATTTCTATTTTTGTTGAGTTAGCTGACAACACCTTTTTCCATTATTTTATTTTTAGCTGGCTAAGTTTAAACTTGACTGCGTGCCTTTAAAAATTCAAAGTGAAATAATCAGACCATTTTACTTCCATTTGCCATCAGCTGAAAGATTAGTTACTTCAACTAAAGGACAGTATAATCAATAATGACTAAATTTATGTCCAAGATGACCATCCTTGAAGATATTCTTTTCCTGCTTGGAAGCATAGTAAAGTCCATCATAAATTTGGCCATGAAAAAGACCCTTGATTTCTTTTAAGTATCTGTCACTCTCCTAGAGTCCATTTTTTGGAAGGGAGGTAAAATAATAAATCACAAACCATTAGTTATGAAAAGTCAATTGTTTCTGCCTAAAATATTCTATTCCACCACTTACGGTCTATTTAGTTTTATATACAGCCAAGCAGACTGTTTTTTGCATTTTCATGTTAATGGGATCACCAAAAAATTGCATTATAAAATTTGGAAATATCAGGATAATTTAGATTTCTATCATTTTATGGATTAAAAAAGCAACTCATATTTCCTTTTGTTACTAAATGTAACTTCAACGTTCATGATTTTACTGTGTTTATAATACTTATTCCAGAAACATAAGCATCAACAATTAAAATTTAGAAGAAATACAAAAATGATATAGTATTTCTCTTATAACTGGGAACAAAACCTGTTTCGTCTTCATAAAAAGCTGCAGTTAGGTGGTCTTCAAACAGAATCATGTGTATTTATTTTTCTGATTATGAAATCTCCAAAATACTTCAGTAGGGTATTATTTCCCTTAGGTACCATAATGTGTAGCTTTATAAATTGTCCCTACTCCTTCCCATTCCAAACAAATTCAAATGTTTTTCTCCTCATTAGTCAAAAACTTGTTCTATTCTTCCAAATTAAAATATAGCATTTCCCAGGGAAATATATTCTGGTCTTAGCTCCCAATGCGGTGTTCTATAGGATATACTCCATGAAAGAGTCCTTCATATAAGAACTACATTAGACCAGCCTTTCTATAGACGGAGGATCTCTATTTTCTCTAATCTGTTGCTCTGTCAAATATTCAATGATTTTAACTATTGTTAAAACCTTCTCAGAGTTCCTGCTGTGGCTCAGTGGTAACGAATCTGACTAGTACTCATGAGGACACACGTTGGATCCTTGGCCTTGCTTAGTGGGTTAAGGATTTGGCGTTGCCATGAGCTCTAGTGTAGGTTGCAGACATGGCTTGGATCTGGTGTTACTGTTACTGTGGTGTAGGCTGGATGTGGAATAAATTATTAATAGTAGCCTAGATTAAATTACTTATTCTATTCCTGATACAGTTTTCTCATCAATAAGAAAAAACTTTATCTAAAGAAAACCTCTAGGTCCTTTCTGGTATCTTAATATAATTCTATGATATTATGCTATAGTGACAGTATTATGTATTATTTAATATTAATGATATTTTATTAATTTGTTATATATTTCTGGAAAATCTTATTTTTTAATATTTTCTTTAGCTTACAATAAATACTGCTTGCTGTCAGCAATAGTATATTAATTAGTTTATTCTACTTCAGGTATTATTCACTTAAAATTGACTCCTAAAAATAGCTGTTGGGAATTCACTGGTGGCCTAGTGGTTAAGGATTTGGCATTGTCATTGCTGCGGCTTGGGCTCAACCCCTGGCCTGGGAACTTCCACATGTCATGGGCATGGCCAAAATAAAAAATCTATGAATTAAATTAAAAGATTAATACATTCAATAATTAATTGACATTCCCATTCCTGAGTCCTGAAAGAGAAGCTCTTCTAAAATAAGTTTCTACATAATGAGACATTAATGAGACACCATTTAACACATTACTGCTGCAGTGAGCAGCATTGCATGTGGTAGTAACTTATGTAAGTAAATGTGCCTTCTGAAATATCTATGGTTTTACTAGACAGATCTAAGTTTCTGAATGACCAGAATATTTTATGAAGCTAATTTACACACGTATCTTAGGTTTTATAATATAAAATGATGTTAAGGGAGTTCCCATTGTGGTGCAGAAGAAATGAATCCAACTAGGAACCACGAGGTTATGGGTTGGATTCCTGGCCTCCTTCAGTGGGTTAAGGATCTGGCGTTGCTGTGAGCTATGGTGTAGGTCACTGATGCGACTCGGATCTGGTGTTGCTGTGACTGGTGTAGGCCGGCAGCAACAGCTCGGATTAGACCTGTAGCCTGGGAACCCCCATATGCTGCAGGTGTGACCCTGAAAAAGACAAAAAGACACACACACACATATATATATATAAAATGATATTGAAATAATTTCATTTTAAAAATCTTCTATATACTTAGAAAATATTAAAGTGGGAAAATAAATTTTCAAATACTGCTTTAGTAATTCTGAAAGGAAGAAAGCAGTTCCTTTATTATATAATGTTTTATGTAATCAACATTTATATGTATCCTACAACAGAGAGAAATATTTATCTGTTAATACCTGGTTATTACTATCAATCCAATTTATAGTTTTTGTTTTTTGCTTTTTAGGGCCATACTTGTGGCTGTGGAAGTTTCCAGTCTAGGGGTCGAAGTGGAGCTATAGCTGCTGGCCTATACCACAGTCACAGCAACTCAGGATCTGAGCCGTGTCTGAGACCTACACCACAGCTCACAGCAACGTCGGATTCTTTAACCTACTGAGCGAGGGAATAAACGCGCACCCTCATGGATACTAGTTGGGTTCATTTTTGTTGTGCCACAACGGGAACTCCCAATTAATAGTGATTATAACAGTTGTTCATAATTGCTATATATGAACAAAATATGCTTGGTTTTATCTTATATGAAGTTAGAGATTTTTAAAGTTCTTTCATTTACAAACTAATTTTAAATTTTTTCGTTTGTACCTCCTTTTCAGATGTCACTGATCTTTTCTCATTTATAGGAAATGTTCTCTATTGTTTTGCCATTACAAGAATATTATAAAAACAGATTCATATAGTATGTAACCCTAACCCTATAGTATGTACCCTTCCTGGGTAGTATATCTAATTTGTCATAGTAGAAGAGATAGGAGATTGGGATTGGCTTTTTGAATCCTCCTCTGGAGAATCATCCATATTGTTGTATATATCAATTGTTTACTTCTTGATTGTTTCCGAGTGGTATTCTATAACATAGAAGTACCACAGTTTGCTATCCACACACTGAAGAGCATTTGGGTTGTTTCTGTTTTTTGGAAGTATGAACACAGTTGATGTAAACATTTGCATACAGGTTTTTGTGTGAACACATATTTTTTTATTTTTTCTGGGCCAAAATTCCCAAGAATGTAATTCCTGAACTCTCTGGTAGTCACATATTTAGTTTTTTAAGAAACTGCCAAAATCTTTTCCAGAATGTCTATAACGTTTCATATTCCAAGAAGCAAAGTATGAGTGATACAGCTTCATTGTATCATGCTGGTATTTGTTATTATCATATTTCTTAATTTAGCCATTCTGATAAACGTATAATGATACATCCTTGTGGTTTTAGCTTCATTTTATTAATGCCTAATGATTTTGAATATTTTTTCATGCACCTATTTGGCATCCATGTGTCCTCTTCAGTGAAAATTCTCATGTCTTCTGCACATTTGCTAATTGATTTGTTTAGTTTTTACTATAGAGTTTTTTTTTTTTCTTTTCTTTTTGCCATTTCTTGGGCCACTCCCGTGGCATATGGAGATTCCCAGGCTAGGGGTCTAATTGGAGCTGTAGGTGCCAGCCTACGCCAGAGCCACAGCAACACGGGATCCGAACTGCGTCTGTGACCTACACCATAGCTCACGGCAATGCCAGATCATTAACCCACTGAGCAAGGGCAGGGATCGAACCCGCAACCTCATGGTTCCTAGTCGGATTTGTTAACCACTGCACCATGATGGGAACTCCAGTTTTTACTATAGAGTTTTGAGGGTCCTTTGTATAGTGTAGATACAAATCTTTTGTCAGATAGGTTGTTTACAAATATTTTCTCCCAGTCTTGATTTTTTCCCCTTGAGGTCAAATTTAACAGCTTTTCTTTTATGCCTGGTATTTTTTGTGTCAAGTTTAATAACTGCTTATAGTCCTAAATCCTGAAGATATGCAATATGCTATAATAATGTATATGTGTATATATATAAATATTATATTGTGTATATATATATTCTCTTTTATTAACTAATTCAATTTTTGACCAAGAGAATCAAAATATATCTGGATTGCTTTATTTTCACAAGAAATTACAAATTTCTTATGTGTATATATCTGGAGTTGGTGAACACAATCTTACTGAAAGGTTTACCATTAGCACTGAAAATGAGAGGTGAAAAATAACACAACAAACAGAGTGTGATTGGCCAGGGCCATAATGATGCCATATGAGGAGTGCTACAGCAAACAACACCTAATCCATGTGAGTCAATTGATGATACTTTTGTACAGAAAAAAGGAGGGACACAGATCCTTCAATTTACAAAGAGAATGTGGAATATTTAGATTTGTTTAATTAAATATAATATCTGTCCCTTCCTAGGTAGTATATCTAATTTGTCATAGTAGAAGAGATAGGTATACAAAATATGATAAGCATGTTTATGGAGTTCTTGTGGCTCAGTGGGTTAAGAACGTGACTAGTATCCATGAGGATGTGGGTTGGATCCCTGGCCTTGCTCAGAGGGTTAAGGATCCAACATTGCCACAAACTGTGGCCTAGGTCACAGATGGGATTTGGCTGGGATCAGGAGTTGCTGTGGCTGTGGCATAGGCCATCAGTTGCAGATCCAATTTGACCCCTAGCCTGGGAACTTACATATGCCCAGGTGTGGCCAGAAGAAGAAGAAAAAGAAACATTTTAGAAAGATAAAATAATGATAAACCTGGCAAGGTGGTACTGTAAAAATAGGAATCATGAGTGAGGTGGATTGTAGGAAAGAACTTCAAGCATGCCTAAAGCTTGTTTCTTCTCTAGTTAAATTGCTGTAATTTCCAAGTGAGTGAAGGTAAACACACATAGCATGGGGATTAAGGGCTTAGGAAGGTTATCTAAATGTAACATACTGACCTATCCTCTGCTCTGTGTAGTTTTCTTTTGCACAGAAGTTTTTTTAAGTTTTTATATTAAAATAATTTCTTTTATTGTTTTTGTTGGTTTTCCACAATCAAGTGCTATCATTACCATGATAAAATTGCTATCAAGAAAAAAATACCAAATGGCATTTTAATTAGTAACTGGCCTGGTAAAGGGGGATAGTACTTTAGATTGGAATATAAAAGAAAAACACCTCATAGGGAGTGTCATTGGAGCTAAAATCCAGTATAATTCATTCAGTACACAAAAACTGAGTGGAAAATTCCAGGGAGATTAAAACATAAGGAGAAAGAATCTAGGGTTGGCAGAGAAGAAGGAAGGTCAGGATGGATGAAGTGTGTTGTAGAAAATTGGCGGGGGAAGTGGGAGAAGAAGGAAGAAAGGGACCAGATCATGGAGCAAACTCTAAATAATAATAAGAATTTTGTTTTTTTATTTGCATGCAATGGTAAGACTTTGGGTTTTATGTAGTAGAATGATATTACTCAGATGGCTGGGTAGAAAAAGTATTGTAGAGGTATTATGATAGAAATCAGAACTGACTCTCTCAAAACTGTTACCTGTCTATTCACCAGGGTTACAAAGCTAAATTTTTAAAGACTTCTTTAAGTAAAGTTCTGATACAGAGAAGGTTCTGTTAATTAGACACTCTACATAAAACAAAGCAGTGACGTGGATACTCTCTCTTGTGGAACCTGGATTTGGCAGATCCAACAAAGTTGTGGAATTTTTGAAAAATCTGCAAAGTTGGGGTCCCCTGGGTTTCAGGAAAAATAGCAGCAAGAGGAAACTTCTTGATCTGACAACAAATGCCTGAATCAGAGCTTCAGTTCCTGTTCCCCACCTTTCTAATGTCAGAGGTTTCCCTGGGGGAGTGCTAACTCCAGACTTTGAAAAGCAAAGCTCCATTCATGACCCCAGTGATAGTAGCTCCAATCACAGGGATTTCTTTATCATTTCAGGAAATGCTTATGAGAGGCATAACCTGATCCTTGAGCCTTTCTAATAATATGTAACCAAATTGTTGCTCATATTAAATTCTGTCCTCCTTAAAGTGATTTCATTTTCTGAACTTACTCTTACCTGATTTGGGGGAAAAGAGGGGAATCAGGTACCCCAGTGTTAGGATTCTGTTATAGGGATTAATCTCGTGAGGATGGCTGAATCACAATGTTAGTAGTTGACATGTTGACAGGTGGTCATATGGGATGTATTTAGAAAGCATCATGGTCAGGGTAGGGGGTGCTCTGTTCAAGGGATTCCAGCTAGTTATTTTCACTGCAGTAGCTTTTACTGTACAGGTCAAGGAGAAAAAACAATGAGAGTGTTTGGTCAACTACTAAGTATATGCATTATCAGTATATATTAAAGAACTAACAAATGACCAATGCATGTGTAGAATCCTAAAAGCATGGATATGATATATAAAATTTAATTTAAAACAACTTTACTAGATAGTCAACAGCTATAAATGTGATATTCCAAGTATACTATATCAATAAAATTTATTTCATAATCATGTATATAAGTTGTGTGTTGAAATGAGTGAACATTTATGTTTTGAATGTGCATATAGGTATGTGACTTTAAATAATTTTGTTTTTCTCTTATTCCTACAATTCCAATCACGACTCTAAAATCTCTTTTCAAATCAACATGAACATTTATGTATCCAATTTAGTGAATGCCAAAGCTTTCAGCTTATTTTCAGGAAAAGTAAGAGATGTGAAATTAATGTGTATTTGTGAAAATCAGACATTATTTCTTATTGATACTTTCAGACTGTTTCACATAATGTTCTAATTTAGTGTCTTAAATTAAAACAAACTATATGAAATGCAACTTACATTGAAGCCTAGTACCTATAAATACACACATAGAGACACAGAAATAAACATAATCGAAATGCACATTTCATAAAGCACTTGTTGGCTCCACTCTATGTGATTTATACATTTGGTATTTATTGGCGCATTTTCTGTTTTATTACCTTTTATGCTGAGAACAAACTAGATAATATATATCAAATCCACAGTTTGAAAAACATGAATTTAAAAAATGCCAAAAATGAGAACATTGTTAGGCAAGATGGGTTTATAAATTGCGTTTGCAGGAGTTCCCGTCGTGGCGCAGTGGTTAACGAATCCGACTAGGAACCATGAGGTTGCGGGTTCGATCCCTGCCCTTGCTCAGTGGGTTAACGATCTGGCGTTGCCATGAGCTGTGGTGTAGGTTGCAGACGCGGCTCGGATCCCGTGTTGCTGTGGCTCTGGCGTAGGCAGGTGGCTACAGCTCCGATTCAACCCCTAGCCTGGAAACCTCCATATGCCGCGGGAGCGGCCCAAGAAATAGCAACAATAACAACAACAACAACAACAAAAAAGACAAAAGACAAAAAAATAAAAATAAATAAATTGCGTTTGCAGTTTTATTATCAACTACAATTGTTCATCCAAAGGGTGGACAAATTATTTCTTTGAAAGAAATATATTTCTTCATAAAGCATATCATTGCCCTTCTGAGCAGAATGGCATGCTGTGCCTTAATTAATGAGTGGGTAATGGGTAACTCCAATACTTATTAGTGGGCTTTAGTGAGATCATTTTTAAAAAATAAGCAAAGATTCTGAAAAAACTATTCTTCTCTTTAGAATAACAACAGCAATAAAATATCTTTGGATCAATTTGCAGAATAGAGAAGCAAATTTTGCGTCATTATTGTAATCCTATCCTTGTCTGCAAATAAGAGCCCTTTTTACCTATCATAGTTACCTTATGCAACCTATGACACTTTAAAAAATTTATGATAGTTGATTTACAGTGTTCTGTCAATTTTTGCTGTATAGCAAAGTGACCTTGTTATATATAGATACAGATTCTTTTTCTTAGATAATCTTCCATCATGTTCCATCACAAGTAATCACTGTTCCCTGTGCTATACAGTGGGACTTCATTGCTTATCCACTCCAAATGCAATAGTTTGCATCCGCTAACCCCAAAATTCCAGTCTGCAGCCAATTATACTTCTAATGCCTTTGATCACATTGAAATATCCATTTGTACCTCCAAGGATAAAATTTTGCATTAATTTGTATTTAACATTAAGGATAGGCTCTCAAATGTGTTAGAAAAAAATAGCTTTGAAAATGTTTAAATCAGTTTCATCAGTATTAAAATAAGTATTTTATCTTTCAGATTATTTATGAGTCATTGTATTGGCTTAAATATCACATGCTGATATACACTATACTTAAACACACATCATAACAAATGTTTCTTCTAATCTATGACTTTGTCTTCTTTCCCTGGCAACTAGATCTATGTCTGCCTATATACTATATACTCAATAAATAATGTTAATTAGCTGAACAGTACTATAATAATCTTATATACTCATATTTTCGTAAATGATGATAGGCACTGAATGTTAAATGGAACGAGGAAATCGCCTTTCATGAAAGTGAGAAATTCAAGAAAGAAACAGTGCTGTTTTAATGAGGTATTGATGAATTGTTCCTTGATAGCAGAAAAGCATTTATATACTGTAGCTAGTTTAAAGACAGGTGACCTTTTAAGAGATTAGTTAACCTTTCAGAAATTTTGGAGACTTACTGTTTTGAAAGATAAAGGTCAGAGTAGAACTCAGAATGCAGTGATTGTCTTCTCTGTTTGTTGCTATGCCTGTGCCTCTTAATTTCCAATAAATTAATTCAAACTCTAGAGTCTGTTTAGAAGTAGATCCATTTTTAAGATGAAAGAAGAGCATTGGTTCAAATATTTTTCAGGTACTAGATTTGAATGATCAAAACATGAAAACTCAAAATCTTAATTTATTTGTGAATTTTATCTTTAATTTATTTGGTGCTAAAAGTTTCTAAGGCAAAATGTGTTTGATTAGAGAAAACGGCATGACACTTCTGCTTATTGCTTCCCTTTAGGAAAAGTTCATTTCATCTTTCATTTCACCCAAAAATCTTTTTTTCCAGGCTTAGTCATTGTAATTCTTTTCCTATAAGCCCCTGCAGTCATAAGCGCAGTGTTTATACATATTTCCTTAGATATGTTAACACCAAAAGGAAAATTGGGCATATTGTTTAGAAAACAGTAGTATAAAATAGTGTTTCTGTGCCAAGCTTTCAAATAAATACTTGAAATACTTCAGGAAATATCCTAAACATATTTTAGCATTTATAGATTTTGGTCAGGTTGTGATAAGCAAAGGATCATTAACCTGACCTACATGCTCCCTTTCTGCTTTGTAGTTTCCTATATCCATATTTTAAAATGCATACAATTTGCTTCTTGACCTATTCATTTCAAAAGAAACCATCTTCTAGTTTGGAAATAAAGAAATGTGTTTTTCTGCTAGATTTGATGATATTTACAAAGAGGTTAAGCCAGTTTTGTATTACCTGGACATATAACCCAGTTTCTGATGTTTTATTCATACTCAGCTGTGAAGCAAATATAGATAATACAGTACCCAGGCATAAGAAAGCATAAAAAAACCAAAGTGTATATATATTGTAACAAGTATAGTTTATTTGAATGAGCTAGCACTATTTTGGAGATGGCAGTAAACAAACTGATAGAATTTTCACCTATTCAAAAATTTGTTCATATTTTTACAGTGAATTTCAGTTTATATGATTATTATTCACTAGTTCTCATCATTTCAGCATGAGTGTAGCCTTAAAAATGAAAGAAACGTCCGTCAATTGATGTTCGAATTGTCTGAACATTCATTAAACACAGAGAGGAAAGGAGAAGAAAATTGAAGTTAGGTGAGGGATATTGTTAATAAATAAGACTTTTTTTTTTTTTAGTAAAATATAGTGTTGACTTTATCACTGCCCCATGTGAAAGTGGGGGATAGAATTAGAAACATGTGCATAATCCTTATTGGTACAAAATTCTGTAAGAAGACCATGTTGAGGGCACTGGCAAATAACATCTCTCATGTTAAAAAGTCAGGAGGTAGCTTTGTGTTTGGTAACCAGGTTTTTTCATCTGAAAATTGTTATATTTCTAAGTTTGTACACTTTGTACTTCTGGGCTGAGATGAATTACTATAGTGTCTGAAATCACATCACATTCTAGGCGACAGAATAGAGATGGACAAAGACAAATGGCAGGTTGGACCATTATATGCCTTTAACTCTCAGTATACTATTAACATGCATTGTACTTAATATTAGTTTTTTTATTTTTGAATGTTTATATTTTTAATGATTGATATTTTATGATTTTCTTAGACTTCAGAAGACTAGAGAAAAACATCTGTTTTTTTCAGTATTAGAATAAAATTTATAATATCTACAATTATTTGTATGGGCTCATTGGTTCCTCTTATAAATCTCACATACATTATGAGTTTTTAACTTTTTTTTTTTTGTCTTGAAACATTTTTCTGCCATCATCTTGGAAATTATTTCATCATTCATCAGTTATTCTAAACCATGCTGAAAAAAAAGACTTATATGAAGAGATGCTATAATAATATCACCAGGTTATTATTCAGTTGCTCCAGGTATTCCATTCTTATTTCAGGAAGGTACAAAGGAAACTGATAGTCTGCTTTTAGTTTTTATTGAACATAAATGAGAGTTCAGAGTTTCTCATTTTCCATTTATAACAGCAAAGAAAAGAAAATTGGTGAAGTTAGATATATTTACAATCATTAAAAGATAAATACAAGGAGATATATAATTGTCTACACTTCTGAATATGGTAGTGACTAATAACCACATGTGGCCAGTGAATACCTGAATGTGGTCAAATTAAGGTGTGCTATAAGCATAAACTGCATACCATGTTTTCAAAACTTTGTATGAGAAAAAAGAAAGCAGAATATCTCATATTTATATTTATTTTACATTAGAATGATCATATTTTGGAAGTATTAAATATTTTCAATGTGATTATAAGAAATTTTAAAGTATACACTTGACTTGTGAATTTATTAGATAGCACTATCCTAGACTCTAACAATTACAGTGAAATTGTGTGATAAATACAATCTCAGAGTATGAGTTTTTTATACTACAGTATTCTAGTTAAATTTTCTCAAACTCAAGAATCAATTTATGAAATATATGTTTCTTAGTAAATAAAACATAAGAGATTTTTATCCAGGTAGTCATTTAACAGAAGGGACTTCATCATGTAATACATTTCTTTTTTTTTTTTTTTTTTTTTTTTTTTGTCTTTTTGCTATTACTTTGGGCCGCTCCCGCAGCATATGGAGGTTTCCAGGCTAGGCGTCGAATCGGAGCCGTAGCCACTTGCCTACGCCAGAGCCACAGCAACACGGGATCCGAGCCGCGTCTGCAACCTACACCACAGCTCACGGCAATGCCAGATCGTTAACCCACTGAGCAAGGGCAGGGATCGAACCCGCAACCTCATGGTTCCTAGTCGGATTCGTTAACCACTGCGCCACGACGGGAACTCCTGTAATACATTTCTATGAGAACTGGACCATTCTCTTCTGCTACAAGGAACAATGACAGTGTCTTTCAGCCTTTGTGACATTTGCATTCCAAAATAAACCTGATACAAAGAGGTTTACTATAATTACTTTTTACTAAAATTTCCAATGAATATTTTATTTATACTATCCCCTCATTCTTATTCAGTATTATTCATAAAATGACTTTAAAAAAATTCTAAGGGCCCTTAGGATCCAGATGATAACTGGTGATAATTGTTTCCTGGTATACTAAGGGTTAAAGATTTTTTTTCCAGAAGATATCACTGAACAGTTCACATGTTTCACTTTCCAGAATTTAGTTATATTTCCTGGTAAGTAGGTTGCCAGGAATTGCAGTATTCATTTTGAATGACTATGTGCTTCACTAGAATACTTACAGGTTTTCAATTTTAAAGCCATAGAAGAGAGTAGATCTCGGGGTAGACATATACCAGTCTATGCCAAAAAGTCTATTTACATTTTTTCCTCCAATTTTGGATTAGCAAATTTGACAAGAATGCTTCAAAACTTACCCCTTACATGTATAATTTAAACTGCATCAGAATCAAAATTTTGGAACACGTAAGTGGGATGGAAAAATTACTTATTATATGTTACACATTTTCTAAACCTACTCACAAGAATCCCTCTCCGTGTTGTTACTGGAGAGAAGGAATTCTTAAACTTTCTGGTTAAAGTATCTTGATCTGTTATTATTTGAAACAGTTTTTCTCTGTTTTAACCAGTCTCTTTATAGCCACATCCTTCTCCCTCTTCCTGTTTCAGGAAACATTTGAGTGTCAAAGTTTCTGTAATCCCTGGATGGAGGAAGAGACTCCACAACATAGTACAGAGCTTTTTTTCTTTGACCTTGAGTTGGACTCAGCTACAAGATTGTTGGCTTGAGTGGTCTCCAAATTGGTTGTACTTGTATCTGTCAAGATGACCACTGATGAAATTTTCCATTCTCTTGTTGGCTGAGTGCCCTGTGCTTCTCCCTGCCAAACCCAGTTTTAATCATACAGATTTGGCAGACTCTTCTTGAGTTTCAGCCATGTCCTGGGTAAGGTCTTTTCTCTCCTTGAATAACACACCTATGGATCTTAACTCAGCTTTGAGGTATGCTGGAAATTTGAAGATCATTTTCTTGATGAATAGAACTTGTGAAAACCTCTGGAGTACTACTCTGGTCCTCTCTCAGCCTGCCATGTCATGCTGTCATTTTAGTTCTGTCTTAATTTGGGAATATCTGCTTAGTGGTCACCACACAAAATTCTACAAGTGTACCAGGGTACAATCTCTTGCCTTTCTCTCCAAATTATGTAATATGTCACTTTCTAGGATTTTGTCATGGAGGATAGTAGCAGGAATATATTTGTCTGATTATATGAATTTCCTGCAACTCTTCCCCCTATTCTCTTTCTCTCCTTCCAGGAACAGTTGTGCTATATCTTGCTTTTCTTTACATCTACTAGAGACATCCTCTGTGTCATCATAGTCTTCACCTTCCCCAAGTTGAAATCATCTCTCATTCCTTGTGGTTTTAAAAAAAAAATCACTGAGCAGGTAGGTTGTAGAATCTTAATTAGAAAATTCAAATGATTACTTAAGAATATTTTAATCCCACTCTGAAATTACCTACATGAATTAAAGAAGATTACAAGCAACTAAGATAAAGTGTGGTTTTTTTTTTTTTTTTTTTAAGATTTATATGTAAGGCCACTGTTAGATGTGCTTTGGTATACACAAGATTGAAGACACAGTACATAACCTCAGGTCTCAAATACATGGCCAAAGTGTCACAGAAAGGATAACTATGAAAACCTTAGATGGCATCAAGCATGTCAGATGGGTTTCATAGGCACTAAGAAGTAGAGCCAGTGATTTCTGACTGACATAGAGCAGGCAGCTCAAAGATGCTGATATTCAAAGGGAGCCTTAAATAAGTGCCCATTCAGTTAAATATAGGGTAGTATTAGATGTTACTTGGATTAGTTTGTGATTGCAATTAATGACCAATGTTCATTCTGTTAAAGGTTACATTGTGTACCCACCTTTCATCAGGATTGTATAAGAAAATGGCATGTAAGTTATCTCATGTGGTACTGAATGCTTTTGAGGATGGGTGCCATTGTGACTGATGTGGAAGAACACTGATTTGAAGGGGTCTCAATGAAAAACTAAAGTAAGGAGAGACGTGGGGGAGACTATTGGGAATATCTAACCCTCTGATGTTAAGACCTGGAATTAGAGCAGTGCAGTGGACAAGAGCAATGCATTTGGGAAGTATTTGAATGCTGTAGTAGATGAAGTGTAAAGAACATGATGGGCAACAGTGTCAGTCATAGTTATGACAAACTCACACGTTTCCTATTTTTGTGACCCTTGAGAATTTCTTCTATCTTGTTTTCTTACTTCAAAAATGAGAAATATCTAACAGATCCATTGTCGTGATTATGAAAAATTTAAAGAGAAAATGTAAGCGTGATATCTAGAAAATTATAAAGGCACAATATATTTTAAAGATTGAAAATCATAGGTGATCCCATGGAAATGAAGAAGGGAATGAAATATTGTCATGAATTGTGAAGCATAAACAAACTTTAGAGATGTAAGTGGGCAAAACGGCAGCCCGAATATCCATTCCTCTACCCTGGGTTAATAACTCCCAGGCCAGAAATGGATTTGTGAGGCATTACGCCCTGGAAAGCCTGTTTATTTGCTTTCATTCTCCCATGGAACAAGAACGAACATGGCCTTCTGCTCTTCAATTGTGTAACTCCCCTATGACTGCCAGAAAGTAAATTTGCCAAAGTATAATAGTTTGCTGTCAGGCGAAGTGAGCTTGGACAGTACAAAGAGAACAAGAAGGAAGTAGCTTTTATAAAAAGCTTTAAATGGATGTATTGACCAATTCTAGTTAATTTTAGATCACTTCACAGAGAAACAGCCTTGGTTCTACCCTTGATATATTGACATTATTATATACTTTTAGAAAATATCCCTCAGAAAAATGTCATTAGTTTATCTTTGCCCCCTTCAGTTTGCATATAATGTATAACACCATGTAAAAGACTGTCTATAATTTTTCTGACAAAAACATCATGCTCTGAATCTGGAAAATTCTCTCATATGTGATTTAGATGGGAGATTTAATCTTAGAATCCTCCATCTTGTAAGTAAGTTATAAAAGTTTGGAAGCCAAGACACAGCTGTTTCGCCCAGGTCTGGCCATCTAACCTCCAATTGGCACCCAGCCCCAGGCAGTGACCTGTATGTACTTCCTTCCTGGTAGTAGTGAGAGAGGTGCTAGAAGTTTTGGTAGTCCTGGTTTCTGCCATGTTGAAGAAGCTGGGCTGCACAAAAAAGGAACTTCTAGAAATGACAGGCAAAGGAGATTAGTGAGAGCAAAAGGAATAGGCAAGGGGGAGAGGGAGCAACACAAAATGATGAAGGGAGGGAAGGAGAGAAGGGGAGAGATGGCTTAAGAATGTATCAGCTGAGTTTTTGCTTAATGTATCAGCTGAGTTTTTGCTTAAGAATGTATCAGCTGAGTTTTATCTCACTTGTTGAATAAAAAATGTTTTCATAATTACACCTCAGCTTTCAGATATTTATATTGCTATTTCCACAGTGTTCAGTAACTTTTAAATGACAGTTTAGCTAACATCTTTGTGAGAGACTTATATACCATTTTTCTCAAATTCACAGTTTAATCACAGAAATTACTAATCTCTGATATCAAATCCAGACTCAATATTTATCATGTGAATAAAAAATTATTCACTTCAAATCACTGACCTGAGATCTGCTTTTGAAAACAGGTTAGAATAAATACATCGCAGGAATTTTTCTCCCCCTCATTTTATAAATCACAGCCCTTCTTAATATTTTCTAACTAGCTTTTCCATATTTTGCCTCTTATGTTCTAACTTCTATGTTTCATATTTGCAAGATAATTTAACTTAGGTGTTTATACAGACTATCATCACCTATTTCTGAGATTTTCAAATTAAGTAGCATTCTGTAATAATGAGTCATGCAGTAAATTAGTAGTGTGCATATGAAGCTCATTGAGTTAGTAAAAGTTTTGAACAAATGAGCAAATGTATTACATTTTAATATTTTTTCAGCTCTGTGCAATTAAATGCTTGATTATAGCACCTAAAATAACAAAGTTTTAAAATGTTAAAAGTTGTAGTGTTACTAAGGAAGAGATATTGCATAATTTTTTTTCTATTTTTCCATTGTAATTGTAATTTTATCACCTGGAATATCTTTTTTTTTTTTCTTCCAGTGAGTTTTTTCTTCTAATGAGTAGCACATCATGATTTTAAGAACTAACAATAGTTAAGAAGAAAAAGTAGAAACCTACGTTTAACTTTCACATATTGAAAAATGCCATTGATGGTCATTTCTAGCATGCAGTTTTGAGGAAGATGAAAATATGTTTATTTTATTAAAGCTTATACTATTGTTATTAGAAGTGAATGAGTTCTTAAAAATGAGGCATAGGTTGATAACTCAGCTAAGTACTTCTTATTTGATTAAAACATTACTTTCTTAAATTTCTTCTTACATGAGTCATTTTTTTCCCCCTTCTTCCTTTCCTCACTTACTGCTACCTGTCTTCACTTTTTTTCTCTATTCCTTCTTTCCTTTCACAAATGGTATAGAGTGTTCACTCTGTGCTAAAGACTCTATTCAGAGAAGGGGACTAGTAAATAAGGAATTACAAACCAGAGAGATTTCTCTTATAGTTGTAGAGATTTGGTGTTAAGGTTGCATAAATTCATATGTGAAATGTTCAAAATTGGGTGTGCTGGAGGTAGAAGGGAAATCCAAGAAGGGATAATTTAGACTGATGTTTAGTGTTTATCAAAGAAAGGAAGGTGGGTGTGAGGGAAAACACTTCTCAGAAAGAAAATACCCTTAAAGGTAAAAAGATGAGCTAGAGCATAATAAGCATGGTACTTTAATGGTACTAAAAATAATTTAGAGACATACTTAGCATGCTACACTGGTTCTTGACTATGAACAACTTGCAAAACATGTTAAGAAATTTTCACCAGAACAACTGAACAATTTAAACAGATTGGTATAAAAAGTTGGGTAACTGGGGGAAGAATGGATTGAAAGGTGAGTTTAACATAACTATCAAATCCAGGGAGACTTACATGAGGTTGTTCCAATAAGGTAGCTGAACTAGTGGCCAGAATAAGAGAGCAACAACAGATACTGAGAAACTTAAATAATACTGGGAGAAATTTGTGAGGTAAAATTGATAGAAATTAATAACCCTCTGTTAGGAGTTGAGAGCATGGAGACGATTCCAAAGTTTATATCTTAAGGAGCAATGTCTTTTGCTGTTATAAGGAACGTAGATTTTGAAAGTAAAATGATCCATAAATGTATATGGGGACAAGACAGTAGACATCTGATAAGATTTAGACAGAAGATAAACATTTTATAGAACATAGAGATAATTGAATACCCCATATTTGTCTAGAGGGGCGGATAGGATACTAAAGGCCAAGGCCACGACAAGATAGGAAGGGTTATCAGTGTTCTTAATAAAGATTTTATCACATATTTTGTCTTTCTCTATATATGACAACTTTATGTTGGCTTAATTCTAGAATTAGGTTCAAAGTTCATTGCTTATTATTAACCTGTGTCAGGTAAATAAGTGGAATACAAACCCATATTAGGTCATTTATGGGAAATCAGAAGAGTTATAGCTCTAGACACTCAAATTGCAGTCATGTCATTGACGTAGGCACTGCAGCTCTTATCCTAGCAGAGAATAAAACCAGTGTATAGAACTGAAAAAATGTGATTAGGTGTTATTAGAGTTGTAAGAGGCTACACAGGGGAATCAATCAACTCTTTTATCTACTCCCATAATCCCTACAGAATTCTGACAAATTGCTAGCCAGTTTGTGTTTTATTTTTAGAAAAATTTGCTGTTTCTAAGACTTCATTCTGATTATAAAGTAGAAACCCTATCTTAAAAGAATGCAGTTTGTTGAAACTTGTTTTTAATAAGCTCATGTTGGCTACTGAACCAACTATGGAAGTACTAGAATTCCCAGCACTTAAAATTGACTTTTCTTGAAAATGCAAATATGGTTCTAGCAATAGTTTTTAAGATAGATAATGCAGTACTGAATTTCATGTTTACTTTTAGCCTAGTCCATGTAGAATATTGAATATTGTATTTATATATAATATGGAATATTTAATATTTAATTTTTATATAACCACATAATTTAGAGATCCATAATGTGCCTAAATCTGTGTTAATATGTGCACATTTAAATGTATTTGCAGTTTTAACTTTGAATAAACTATTTTGTCATATAAAGTAATTTAATATAAAATAAGGTCACTGGGCAATAGTCAAGGAAATTTAGTTACTAAATTATGAAAGAAGTTCATAATATGCCTTCCTTAAAAGGAAATTTCCTTAGCCATTAGATTGTATTATAATGCATCTCCATAAACATCTATCTTTTAGTATAAGATATTTGAAAAATAGACGCTTTCAACTTATTTCTTACTTTTATGTTTCGTATACATCTGGCTCTTTGGGACTGTGAATATACAATTAAAGATTGAAATCCATAACTATATATATATGTATTTAATATCTTGGCTATAAACATAAATGAAAGTTTACACGTCTTGTGTATTAGGATTAAAGGTGTAAATTGTGTAAAAAACACAAGTAATTCTTTATCACAAATGTGTATACTTTAATTTCTTCATAGCTGTTTAAGTGCACACTGTAATTTATTGGTCATTGTACACAAAACTGTACAAGAAACAAAAAAATGCTTTTAAACTTTTCACTAGTTTTGCATTAGCCTTCTCACTGGCATCAATATTTCAGTTTCTCTTCACTTCTCATACCTACATTGTACAGATAAATAATAGAATACACTGTTTAGGGTGAAAAACAGAAAAATATTTGGATTCAGTTAAGTATATCATCTAAGTTATTATAGTGAATATTAAGAAATTTTGCTCAGTAAGTCCTAGAAAATGTTCTGATATTAACAAATTTAAACCAAAATAATTTTTCCTGTTTTGATAGACAGCTGCACTATTAAGTTGCATGAAGTAAAGACTGTGGTCATGTCTTTAACTAGCATTTAAAATTTGGATCGGGAGTTCCTGTCGTGGTGCAGCAGAGATGAATCTGACTGGGAACCATGGTGTTGTGGGGTTCGATCCCTGGCCTTGCCTAGTGGGTTAAGGATCCGGCGTTGCTGTGAGCTGTGGTGTAGGTTGCAGACGCGGCTCGGATCTGGTGATGCTGTGGCTCTGGTGTAGGCTGGCAGCTGTAGCCCTGATTAGACCTCTAGCCTGGGAACCTCCACATGCTGTGGGTGTGGCCCTAAAAAGACAGAAGACAAAAAAATAAATAAATAAAACATAAAATTTGGATTGGCTGTAATAAAATAATTGATTTATGGCATGTGCAGTTTGATTAAATAAATTGATTGTATTTATATATTTTGTATACTTCATATTAATTAAATAGAAATTAGAGTAATATATCTAATAGCAGACTGTCCTGCTTCTACCTTTTATATGGCTGAAATCTTGTTAATGGTTTATAAGTTTTTCAGTTATAATATATTCAGAGTTTACAGAATTCTCATTTAAACAATAGCTAAATCTACCCAATTTAACTTTATGAAATATATGTTATTTTTTTATTCCCATTTTACATGTGAAGAAACTGAACATCAGAGAGCTTAAGTATCTTGCCTAAGGCCATAGAGCTGTAAAATGGAAGACAAGACTCCAAGCATAGTTTCTTAAAACTTATATCCATTACTATTTCTGTAATAATTGTGCTGCTTTGGTAATTTTTGTGACAGTCATTAAAATTATTATGCTAAATTATTAATTTATTATAAATGATAATATCAAATAAAAAATATTAGTAGTTAATAAATTATTTCTTTCTCTAGTAGAGACCCATAGTTTTTCTTTCAATGACCCTAGAGGATTAAGTTTCAAGAGTTGTTTTCATGAAACTGTTAGTAATTTAAGTTTTCAATTTTTTTTTCATTATGGAGGTATGTGCCAGGTCAAGCCCAAGTACTGCATATGATGACAAATGAATTGGCATAATGTTTTTGGTGGCTTGAATTTCTCTTTAAATTACCGCTTTTTAAAGTGATTCTTACATATTGGTTATTTTTCTCACAGCTTCTGTGAGTTCTAAAATAAACAATTTGAGGGTTAAGATTATACTCTGTGATGGTTAATTTCATGTTAACTTGGCTGCATGGCCCTATAGCTGGTAAAACACTATTTCCAGGTATGTCTGTGGAAGTGTTTCCAGAAGAGATTAGCATTTGTGTTGGTAGGTTGGGTAAACAATAACACCCTTACCAATGCAGGTTAGTGTCAGCCAATCTTTTGAGGGCCTTTTTCATTGTTCCCAGAATTACTTACTGATGTTTAAGACTTGATTAGTTTGTTAACCTCTCGTAAATTAGATATTTTAAAAATATCCCATTCACCTATTTCTCTCACCTCCTCTTCTTTTTTGGGCTTAAGACACTTAAATTTTTTCACTGATCTATTAGCTTCTTTTTAATTTAAAAAAGTCCAAAAAACTTTAAAAATATTTTATATCCCATTTGTGAAAAATACAAATTTTATCATAATATACATTAAAATAGAGATCAAGGAAATTGAGGTTCTCTTCCTTTCTCTAATTGTACAATGTTGTATAAATTTCATTTTATATATATATTTTTTGTCTTTTTAGGGCCACATCCATGGCATGTGGAGATTCCCAGGCTATAGATACATGAATAGCAAATTATTAGACTGATTTTTAGGATCTCCTAATTTCCCTTTTTTATTCTTCAGGGAAACTTCCATGTGTCTCAGTAAATACTCCAGTTAGCATCTTAAATTTAGTGTTATAAAACAGCCATTTTTTGCAGCTTACAGGGATTATGTGCATCAAGAATCCAGGGAGGGCACAGCAGGTTTAGCTTCTCTCTGCTTCATAATGGCTGGGCTTCCCTGAAATCATCAGGGAGCCTCTTTATAATTGTCTGATACCTGAGCTGTGACTGGGTGATACTAAGGCTGGGCTGAGCTTGAACAGTCAAATGCAGCACCTTCACATGGCCTCCCCAGTGGCTTGAGCTGGAGCTTCTCACAGCATCTGGCTGAGTTCCAAGAGGGAGATTTATGAAAGGAAACTTGCCTTGAATAAACATTTGAAGAGAGGAGGGAGACACAAGAACTCTTGTGACCAAGCTGCAACTGTCAAACAGCTTTTCCTCCTCTGCTTTCATTGATTTACAAACAAATTCCAAGGCCACCCAAGATTCAAAGGGAAGGGGATTTGGTTTCTCCTCCTGGTGGGAGAGTAGTATGGTTCCATTATAGAAAAGCTCTTGAAGTATAAGACTGTTGAAGTCATCTTTGTAAAAGTACAGGTTTTTTTTTTTTTTTTTTTTTAATGTGGGATTTTATTTAATGTGTTCTCTTTAGGTTGTGTATGCCTCCTAAATAAGAAGACTCATATTTTATTGTTTTGTTTTCTTTTTATCAGTTTGGAGCTATTCTCAGTTATTTTATTTTTAAATATAGCCTTCCCTTCATTTTCTTTATTTTTCCTTCTTTTTGAAATCCACTAAGGGAAATTTAGGAGCTTCTCCTTTTCCCATCATTTTTAAATAAATTTTGTTGGAGTACAGTTGACTTTGAAAGTTGTGTTAGTTTCAAGTGTACAGTAAAGTAAATTGGTTATGCATATATCCACTATTTTTATTATTTCTGCTTTTCATAAAAAGCATGCTGCAAATCTGAGTAATTTCTTCATATCTGCATCCAGTATCATCAGTTATCTCATCAACCATTTCTCGTTGACTGACTGAGCTCTGGATTCTTATTGCTAATGATTATATTTATCAAGTCTAGAAAGTGCATTTGCTTAGTTATCAGGTATATTTGGACTTGTCTGATTATATCTTATTTATTCCTAAATCATGTGTGTGACTCTTGCATTTCTTTTAAACATTTATATTTACTATTTGTATTTTATATCTGGTAACTTAATACCTTAATTCTTTGAACAGCTTACTTGCGCTATGTGCTGTTTCTATTGATTCTCACTCATAATTGCTTCCTTGTGTGTTTATGATTTAAGGCTATAAGCCTTGGAGTTCCTGCCATGGTGGAGTGGGTTAAGAATCCAACTCTAGCTGCGGAAGAGTGGGTTCGATCCTGGGCCCCACATAGTGGATTAAGGATCTGGTGTTGCTACAGATATGGTGTAGGTCATAGTTGCGACTCAGATTTGATTTTTGGCCCAGGAACTTTCACATGCCACAGGTACTGCCATAAATTTAAAAAAATAAAATAAAAAATAAAAAAAAGATTATAAGCCTTATGAGCAGGATGCTATCTGTAGAAATCCTGTGAAGCTTGCTTTAGTGTTCTATCTGCAGAGAAAATTTGCATTTTCAGGTACATTGAGATGCCACTATCTCAGTACCATTTTAGGCTAATTTCTTAGCTTGGGGTTTCCTATACTCATACTTTAAACTGAAACTCCAGAGCCACATAGAAGTTAGGTCAGTTGGAGTTTTCAAGTTTTCATAGGCTATATTTTGCCCATCAAGTATCAGTACAAACAGAAGAGTTACTAGTCATATCCCTTTATAAATGGGTTTATCTTTCCTGTTACCATTGTGGTAACATCTTTGTTTTGTATGGGTCTCAGTTTTTTTTTTTTTTTTTTTTTTTTTTTTTTTTTTTTTGTCTTTTTGCTATTTCTTGGGCCGCTCCCACGGCATATGGAGGTTCCCAGGCTAGGGGTCCAATCGGAGCTGTAGCTGCCGGCCTACGCCAGAGCCACAGCAACGTGGGATCTGAGCCACGTCTGCAACCTACACCACAGCTCACGGCAACGCCGGATCGTCAACCCACTGAGCAAGGGTAGGGATCGAACCCTCAACCTCATGGTTCGTAGTCGGATTCGTTAACCACTGCGCCACGACGGGAACTCCAGGGTCTCAGTTTTAACTCCACATTTTGGTAGACCTAAGGTAGTGTTTACAGATCTTGGAAAAGTAGTTAAACTGCAAGCCTCTTGGTTCTGATATCAGAAGATACTCCCAAGATACCTGTAGTTCAGCTATATACTTTACCACTATGTTTTCTACTATCTTCTTCACTTAGGGGTCCAAAACAAGTTTCTTTTCTTTTAAAAATTTTTTTTTGTGTTTTTTAAAAATGAGTTCAGCTATATTTAAAAAAATGTACTATTTTTAGGAGTTCCCTGTGGCTTAGTAGTTAAGGACAAGGCATTGCCAGTGCTGTGGCTGGGGTTACTGCCCACATGCCAAAAAAAATTATTATTTTTAGATCTAGATCTTTTGAACCAGGGTACTTTTCAAGATGTCAAAATACTTTGTAAATATAAAACTTACCTGCATTATCTATATGGGATAACAAGGCTGTGTGACTTTATAAATGCTATTTAAGTCTCAGTATAGCAAGGTTTTCTTTGAAAATTAATTTTGCATATGACACGTTACCATTAATGCAAGCATTTTGAGACTTCAAAAATCTTAAATATATGAGCTTGTTTTGAATATCTTTGAGGACTATTTGAATATATTCCAATATGAGTCATTAGGTAGTTATAGGTTATTTATTAGGAAAGATGGAATTCAACTCTAACAATCCTCATGGCTTTTGTGCAGCTAGCATAGGTGATTCTACTTTGTTACAATGCATGCTGCACCAACTCAAGTGGCCTTTAGCGGGACCTATTACGTTATTTCTAGTGATGATAGCTTGTAGTGCAATACCCTAGTCTTGACCCTTTCATAAAAGATTTATAAGTACTGCCTTGTGAGTAGCCTACAGATTTGGGTTTCTCAGAACCAGCAAGGACATTTTTGATGGTGGAAACTTGCATCAAGAAATTTTTCACCCTCCCTCTTTAGCAAACCCATTGACCTTTAGAACCTGGAGCAGTACCAATCCTTTTGATCTGACATTTCCTAGCAGGAATTCACTAGAGTTTTTTCTTTCTGGAAAATTTCAGTAGACAAAATTAGCAGAAATGCTGAACTTGTAATTTGTATGTATATACAGGAGCCATAGAGGTATAAATACCTAAAATAAATCTTAACATTTTCTTCTCACGTGTATGAGGGGTTGTCCTATTAGGAGAGAGTTACCTTTCTCTGGGTAGTGCTAAAATGCAGAATTAGGAAAAATAAGTGAAAATTATGCGGTCTCTTTTCAACAGAAGGATAATATTTTTAATAACTAAGACTGTTCACAAATGTAGTAAACATGGATGTAAGAGAGTAAGAACCCTGGCATTCAATATAGTAAGCATATTTCATAACAATACTTGTTCTCTGTAAAAGGGGTCTTTGCATTTAGCCAAGAATAGACCTAAAAACAGTTCCATTCTAAATCAGGGCTTGACAATATGAAATGTGGTGAATCAATTATCTATTATTGGGTATCAAATTACCACAATACTTGTATCCTAAAACTAGCTTGTAGTATTTCACACGGAAATGATTTGCTCTCCCTCATCACTCCCACTCTTCAAAAAGTAAATACTATTCTCACTTTTAAATTTATCCTAATTTAAAATGCTATTTAATTAGAATCATATACTCTTTTACATGTGTCTTACGCCATCCACATTATTTGTTCTCAGATTTTGCCGTGTTTCATATGTAACACTAGGTTGTAAATTTTATTTCTAAATAGTAGTGAGTGTGGGAATATACTACAATTTATTTATCAATTCTAGTACTGATAGACATTTGGACTTGGTATATGTATAATAAATGGTATCATATATGTGTGCATAGTTACATAGTTTCTGAGAATGTTCAGCTTATTTATATGCTACCAGTCATCCAAAGAGGTTGTACCAAATTACACATTCACTGGCAATGTGTGAGTTCCCTTTTCTGTACATCTTCAGCAAAACATGCATGTTTTTGCTGTTGTTTTCTTACTTTGATCTTTCATGTTTTTACTTTCGCTTTGCTCTTTTTGTGTGTGTGTGTGTGTGTGTGTGTGTATACAAGTGTGTGGTTCTGTACTCATGGTTTTAATTTTCATTTCTCTGATGTTGTGTGAGCAACTTTTCAAAGGCTTATTGACCATTTAAATGTTTTGTGAAGTGCCTGTTTAATTCTTTTGTCTATTTACCTATTTATACATTTATTTAATATATATTCATATAATCTCCTTGTTGGTTTTTAGAATTTTGATGAATATTTTATGGATACAAGTTATTTTTGTTTTTTATGTGTTGAAAATATCTTCTCTCATTCTGTAGCTTCTCCTTTATGAACGGAATGGTAAAATTTTTATTCAAGAACTCTATTAATTTTCTTATTTAAAGTCAAATTTTTTATTAATGATTTTTATTTTTTCCATTATAGTTGGTTTACAGTGTTATGTCAGTTTCTGTGGTATAGTCAAGTGACTGAGTCACACATACGTATACATTCTTTTTCTCATATTATCCTCCATCATGTTCTATCATAAGTGATTAGATAAAGTTCCCTGTGCTATACAGCAGGATCTCATTGCTTATCCACTCCAAATGCAATAGTTTGGATCTATTAACCCCACATTTCCCGTGTGGCTCATAATATAACTACTTGGTGTTTTTTCCTTTTAATTTTTAAATATTTTAATTTACGGGTAGTGTTTTATGTATCATGATTAAGGAACATTGTTAAAGCTTCAGTAATAAATATATTCACCTATATTTTCCTCTAAAAACTTCTAACTTTGAATTTTAGATCCAATCCATCTACCTATACACTTTTCTTCATAGGTCAAAACCATTTTTTTCTCTAAGAGTATTGACTACTGAAGATTATCTGGTCTTGATTCTTTCATAGTTCTACTTTTGTCATAAATCAAGTTTCCATACTTACATTTGGCTGTTTCTGAATGTTGTTTTTGTTACATGGGACTGCAAGTGTTTATATGTAATAATTTATTATTGTTTTAATTACTATAGATTTATAAGACTTGCTAGTGAATAATGTGTTTCAATTTTGAATTTTTTTTTTAAGATTATTTTTGGCTACTCCTGGACATTTGCACTTTAAAAAAATTTTTTTTATTACACAATGTATTTATTACATTTATAGTTGTACAATGATCATCACAATCCAATTTTAAAAGATTTCCATTCCACACCCCCAGTGCATCCACCCCTCCATCTGTCTCATTTGGAAATCATAAGTTTTTCAAAGTCTGCGAGTCAGTATTGGTTCTGTAAAGAAGTTCATTCTGTCCTTTTTTCAGACTGTCACCTGTCAGTGATAGCATTTGATATTGGTGTCTTGTTGTCTCACTGACTTCACTTAGCATGATAATTTCTAGATCCATCCATGTTGCTAAAAATGCTGGTATTTTGTTCCTTTTAATGGCTGAGTAGTATTCCATTGTGTATATGTACCACCTCTTCTTGATCCACTCTATGTCAATGGACATTTAGGTTGTTTCCATGTCTTGGCTATTGCAACTAGTGCTGCAATGAATACTGGAATACCTGTGTCTTTTTGAGTCATGGTTTTCTCTGGATAGATGCCCAGGAGTGGGATTGCTGGATCAAATGGCAGTACTATTTGCAGTTTTTTGAGGAATCTCCATACTGTTTTCCACAGTGGTTGCACCAGTTTACAATCCCAGCAACAGTGTAATAGCACTTCTTGTTTGTAGACTTTTAGAGGATGGCCATTCTGGCTGGTGTAAGGTGGTACTTCATGGTGGTTTTGATTTGCATTTCTCTAATAATGAGTGATGTTGAACATCTTTTCATGTGCTTTTTGTCCATCTGCATGTCTTTGGAGAACTGTCTGTTTAGATCTTCTGTCCATTTTTGGATAGGGTTGTTTGTTTTCTTGGTATTCAGTGGTAGGAGGCATTTATAAATTGTGGTGATTAATCCCTTATCGGTTGATTCATTAGCAAAGATTTTCTCCCATTCTGTGGATTGTCTTTTTGTTTTGTTTAGGGCTTCTTTGCTGTACAGAAACTTTTAAGTTTAATTAAGTCCCATTTGTTTATTTTTGTTTTTACTGTCATTACTCTAAGAGGTGGATCTGAGAAGATGTTGCTGTCATTTATGTTTGGTCTATGTTTTCCTCTAAGAGTTTTATAGTATCTGGTCTTGTATCTAGGTGTTTAATCCATTTTGAGTTTATTTTTGTATATGGTGTTAGGGAGTGTTCTAATTTCATTCTTTTACATGTGGCCATCCAGCTTTCACAGCACCACTTATTGAGCAGGCTGTTTTGTCTCCATTGTATATTCTTGCCTCATTTGTCATAGATGAGTTGGCTGTAGGTGGTGCGTTTAATTCTGGGCTTTCTATCCTGTTCCACTGATCTATATTTCTGTCTTTGTGCCAGTACCATATGGTTTTGATGACTGTAGATTTGTAGTATAGTCTGAAGTCAGGGAGCCTGATTCCTCCAGCTCCATTTTTCTTTCTCAAGATGTCTTTGGCTATTCTGGGTCTTTTGTGCTTCCAAATAAACTTTAAAATATTTTGTTTGAGTTCTGTGAAAAATGTCCTTGGTAATTTGATAGGGATTACATTGAATCTGTAGATTTCCTTGAGTAGTATAGTCATTTTGAGAATATTAAGCCTTCCCATGCAAGAGCATAGTATGTCTTTCCATCTATTTGTGTCATCTTTGATTTCTTTCATCAGTGTCTTAGAGTTTTCAGAGTACAGGTCTTTTGTCTCTTTAGGTGGGTTTACTCCTAGGTATTTTATTCTCTTGGATGTGATGGTAAGTGGGATTGTTTCCCTAATTTCTCTTTCTGATTTTTCATTGTTAGTATATAGAAATGTTGTTGATTTCTGTGTATTCATTTTGTATCCTGCAACTTTGCCAAATTCATGGATGAGCTCTAACAGTTTTCTACTAGCATCGTTAGGATGTTTTAGCAATACTATCATGTCATCTGCAAATAGTGGTAGTTTATCTTCCTCCTTTGCAATTTGGATTCCTTTTATTTCTTTTTCTTCTCTGATTGCTGTGGCTAGGACTTCCAAAACTATGTTGAATAGTAGTGGTGAGAGCAGGCATCCTTCTCTTGTTCCTAATCTCAGTGGGAGTTCCTTCAGCTTTTCACCATTGAGAATGATGTTTGCTGTGGGTTTGTCATACATGGCCTTTATTAGGTTGAGGTAGGTTTCCTCTATGCCCATTTTTTGGATGGTTTTTATCAGAAATGGGTGTTGGATTTTGTCAAAGGCTTTTTCTGCATCTATTGAGAGGATCATATGTTTTTTTCTTCTTCAGTTTGTTAATGTGGTTTATCACACTGATTGATTTGCAGATATTGAAGAACCCTTGCATCCCTGGGATAAGTCCCACTTGATCATGATGTACAATCCCTTTAATGTATTGTTAGATTCTGTTTGTTAGTATTTTGCTGAGGATTTTTGCATCTATGTTCATCAGTGAAATTGGCCTGTAGTTTTCCTTCTTTGTGGTATCTTTGTCAGGTTTTGGTATCACGGTGTTGGTGGCCTCAGAGAATGAGTTTGGGCGTGTTCCTTCCTCTGCAATTTTTTGGAATAGTTTCAGAAGGATAGGTGTTAGCTATTCTCTAAATTTTTGATAGAATTCACCTGTGAAACCATCTGGTTTTGGACTTTTGTTTGTTGGGAGTTTTTAATCACAGTTTTATTGTCAGTACTTGTGATTGGTCCATTTATCTTTTCTATTTCATCTTGGTTTAGTCTTGGAAGAGTGTACTTTTCTAGGAATTTGACCATTTCTTCTAGGTTTTCCATTTTATTGGCGTATACTTGCATATAGTAGTTTCTTATGATCCTTTGTATTTCTGTGATGTCCGTTGTACTTATCCCTTTTCATTTCTAATTTTATTGATTGGAGTCCTCTCTCTTTTTTTCTTGATGAGTCTGGCTAAGGGTTTATCCATTTTGTTGAGCTTTTCGAAGAACCAGCTTTTCGTTTCATTGATCGTTACTATGGTTTTCTTCATTTCTATTTCATTGATTTCTGCTCTGATCTTTATGATTTCTCTCCTTCTGCTAACTCTAGGTCTTGTCTGTTTTCTCTCTCTAACTTCTTTAGATGTGAGGTTAGGTTGTTTATTTGAGCTTTTTCTTGTTTCCTGAGGTGGGCTTGTATGGCTGTAAACTGTCCTCTTAGAATGGCTTTTGCTGCATCCCATAGGTTTTGGAGTGTTGTCATTTGCTTCTAGGTATTTTTTTCATTTCCTCTTTGAGTTCTTCAGGAATCCATTCGTTGTTTAGTAGCAGGTTGCTCAGTCTCCACGTGTTTGTGTTTTCTGCAGTTTTTTCTTGTTGTTGATTTCCAGTTGTATAGCATCGTGGTTGGAAAACGTGCTTGATATGATTTCAGTTTTCTTAAAGTTACTGAGACTTGATTTGTAGCCCAGCATGTGATCAGTCCTAGAGAAGGTTTCATGTGCACTTGAGAAGAATGTGTATTCTGCTGCTTTTGAATGGAATGTCCTGTAAATATCTATGAAGTCCACCTGGTCTAATACTTCCTTCAGGGCCTGTGTTTCCTTATTGATTTTCTGTCTGGATGATCTGTCCATTGCTGTAAGTGGGGTGTTAAAGTCCCCCACTGTTACTGTGTTATTGTCGATGTGTCCTTTTAAGGTTGTTAGCAGTTGCCTTATATATTGTGGTGAACCTTGTTTGGGTGTGTAGATATTTACAATTGTTGTATTTTCTTCTTGAGTGATCCTTTGGTCATTAGGTAGTGACCTTCCTTGTCCCTTAAAATATTCTTCATCTTGAAGTCTATTTTGTCTGATGTGAGTATTGCAACTCCGGCTTTCTTTTGATTCCTGTTTGCCTGGCATCTTCCATCCTCTCACTTTCAATTTGTACGTGTCCCTAGGAGTGAAGTGAGTCTCTTGAAGACAGACTGTATACGGGGCTTGTTTCTGTATCCATTCTGCCAGTCTGCGTCTTTTGGTTGGGGCATTTAGTCCATTAACATTTAAGGTAATTATTGATATTGTATGTTTTTATTGCCATTTTAGTAATTGCTTTGGATTTGTTTTTCTGGCTTGTTTTTCTTCCCTTCTTCTCTTGCTCTCTCCTCTTGTGGTTTGATGACTATCTTTAGTGTTGTATTTGAGTTGATTTTTCTTATTTGTTTGTGTATCAACTGTAGTTTTTGGTTTGCAGTTGCTCTGAAGTTTTGATGTGAGTCTGTATATGTATATACACGAGATTGTTTTAGGTTGTTGGTCTCTTAATTGCACGTGCATCTCCAGTGTCCTGCGTGTGTACCCTCCTCTTCTCATGATTTCTGATTTTGGTGGCATAATTGTGTGTGGATGATTTCGTATCTTTACGGTATAGATACCTTTACTGGTGAGCCTTGTCGTTTGTTGTATTTTTGTTTCTGGTTGTGGCCTTTTCTGTCTAGAGAAGTTGCTTGAGTATTTGTTGTAAAGCTGGCTTAGCATTGCTGAATTCTCTCAGCTTTTGCTTATCTGAGAAGGTTTTGATTTCTCTTTCAAATCTGAATGAGAGCCTTGCTGGGTAAAGTAATCTTGGTTGGAGGTTTTTTCCTTTCATCACATTGAGTATATCATGGCACTCCCTTCTGGCCTGCACAGTTTCTGCTGAAAAATCTGTTGATAACCTTATCGGGGTTCCCTTGTATGTTATTGGTTTCTTTTCCCTAGCTGCTTTCAAGATTTTCTCTTTGTCGTTAATTTTGGTCAGTTTGATTGGTGTGTGTCTTGGGGTGTTCTTCCTTGGGTTTATTTTATATGGTACTTATTGTGCTCCCTGGATTTGAGTGAGTGGTTGGTTTTCCTTTCCCATGTTGGGGAAGTTTTTGGCTATTATCTCTTGGAATATTTTTTCTGCCCCCTTCTCTCTCTCTTCTCCTCTGGCACCCCTATAATACAGATGTTGGTGCATTTCACGTTGTCCCAGAGTTCTCTGAGACTCTCTTCATTTCTTTTCAATCTTTTTTCTCTTTTCTGTTCTGCATCAATGATTTTCACTCATCTGTCCTCCACCTCGCTTGTTTGTGCTTCTGCCTCCTGTATTCTGCTGTTAGCTGCTTCTAGTGAATTTTTTATTTCAGTTATTATATTTTGCATCTCTTCTTGTGTAAGATTTATATCTTGTACCTCTTTGGTCAGTGTTTCCTGTAAGTTATCCATCTTTGCCTCCAGTTTATTTCCAATGTCTTGCATCATCTTCAGCATCAACAGTCTAAAGTCTTATTCCTGGAGGCTGAGAATCTCCTCAGGCTTAGCTATTTTTCTGGGGTTTTTTCTTCCTCCCTCATCTGAGTTATAGTTCTCTGCCTTTTCATTTTTATAGGTTTTTGGTGTGGTGACCTTCTTACAGATAATAGAGTTGTAGCCTCTCTTACCTCTGCCCCCTTTTGGACATTCACACTTGTATGTGAATTATTTTTGTTAATTTTTTACTTGGTAATTTTCTGTTGATTATATAATACACAGTAAAGTTGGAAATGATTAGACCTTCCTGGTGATGTGAATTTTCTCCAGAAAGAAATCACATTTGTCCTTACCAGGCTCTTATTCTATAGGCAAATCACTGTAATTCAACAAGGAATTAAGAGTTCCAGTTGTGTGGGCTTATGTACTTCTAATATACCTGTATTATTAAAGTGCTTTATCTCAGTGGTCGTAAGTGACAACTTAAAACCTTTTCCAGACTTTGCTTAAGTAGTGGTGGATGGAAGGGTCTGGGTGAGTGCTAAGAATTGTTCCAAAATATTATGGAGACACAAATCACCATAGCAGTATAAATAAGGACCATGTTCTTATAGATGTTAATTATGGTAAGAAGTATTAATTTATTATTTATCATGGTGTATAATATATAGTGTGATCAATTTAAATGCTCTTACACCATAATTTTATCTTTTTTACAAAGTTTAGCTTTCTAAGTAATGTGTGGAGGGATGTTATTTTGAGTAACTAGATATAAATTTGTGTAAATATGAAAACATACATGTAAATAATGGTTGATATTTTAAAGCAAATAAATTAATTATTGTCCATTTTTAACAGACATGAAAACTAAATTCCTAGGAAATCGTAGTGATTTACAGAGGCAATATTTAGAGATTGGATCTGGATTATTGTTACCTGGCATTTATACATGATATACTTTCTCGTGATGGCAAAATGGTGTTAACATGATTCTGTGTGTGTGTGTATGTGAGTGTATGTGCACTTGTGTATCTATACAGGGAGACATACATTCATCTTTACTCACATATTTGGAAATACGTATTTTTTCTTTTTTTGTTTTTTAGGGCCAGACACATTGCATATGGAAGTTCCCAGGCTAGGAATTGAATCAGAGCTGCAGCTACCAGCCTATGCCACAGCTACAGCATCATGGGATCTGAGCTGTGTCTGCAACCTACACCACAGCTCATGGCAACACAGGATCCTTAACCCACTGAGTGAGGCTTAGGATCAGAATCACATCCTCATGGATACTAGTCAAGTTTGTTACCACCGAGCAGCAATGGGAACCCTGGGAAATATATTTCTGAGAATTAGTTTATTTGCATAATATCTGTCTACTGTATTAATGTCCATATTCACTTTTTTAGACATTATCACAGGAAAACAGAAACAGAAAGTTATATAATGATTTTAAATGACTAAGTAAAAATATTAAATTAATACATATATGTGAATTTTACAGTAAGGGTTTTAGAGCAGATATCTCTCTCTATAGCTCCTCATATTCCAAATGAGAAAAATTTTCCACATGAGAAATAATAGATGGTTTATCTGATATAGGATTTATCATTAGTAGACACAGCACCGAATTTCAGCTTATTTATGTATATAGTTGCTTATTTGTAGTATACAAAAAGGTTAAATTAATAGTAACTTGTTTTTGTGTTTTAGTTGGACTCTAGATTTCTCTGTAATAAAGTGGAGGATGATATTGTTACTTATCCATTGTTTTGTTGCAAGCTAAAAAATGTAAAGTCATCTAGCAAGTAACAATGTCTAGTTAGCAGTATTATTATAAATAATATCATTGAAATACCTATAGATATGTTTATATAAATAGAAATATAACTATATAAGAACTTTAGTTCAATAATTTATATAATGTAAATTCCTTAGAAGTAATCTAGAAACTTCTGAAGACTCTCTTTCAGTTTTCTTAAAATTTGTTCCAGAAGTGAAGCATTCATATAACCTAATACACTTCTTCCAAGTTGCCACTCTAATAGTTGTTTTAGGAAGGCATGGCTATAAATCTCTTTTGGAAATACAATGAAATATGCTACAACAAGAACAAAAATCTGGTTCAAACCCAAAATTATATTTGGCAGACACCACAGCCAAATCTGGAAATAGCGCTTTCTGGAAGATCAAAGGTAACAATTGCTTCTGTTGCCTGGGTCATATACGAAGATTTTGCAGTTAATTTGAGGTTGTGCGTACTGATTTCTAAAGGGAAGAATCACAGCTTAGTTATTTTCTTTTTGAGACTTTGGCTTTCTTGTGTATTCTATTGTACGGGAAAGGGGAAATCTCTTTTAAATGATGTTATAATTTATGCTCATTTCCATTACAGATTCAAAAGTAATATTTTTCATGACTAAGGTCAAGAAAAAAATATCTAAGCTCTCTGATGTATTTTAGTATAATAGTTTATCTGGTGAATATTCTTAATGTTTATTAAGGGTAATTTACCTGTCAATCCAGTACTACACTGGCATACAAATTAGTGCCTGTAAAGAAAATATTTAAGTGTAGAAACAACAGGAGAATTGAAGAAAAGTAGGCAGTCTCCAGAAATGGTGCCATTGCATTTTCTCATTAAATACAAACAGTTAGTCAGTGTCAAAAGATGACATAATACATAATATTCCTGTTTCTTAAAATATTTGCTAAAATATTTGTAGTCTGTGAAAGTTGCTTTCACTATATGGTGCAGAAATATGTCCAAATGATTAGATTTATAACAATATTTTTTAACTTCATGAATATAACTGAATTTTGTAACTGTTAATGACTCAGCTTCCCATCAATTTGACCAAGTTACTAGCTCCAAAATACAAACACCAATACAATTTATCCATTCATTTCTTTATTTTATCCAGTTCTTTAACAAGGTGCTATTCTTTTATGTACTGGTATTATAAATCTATCCCAACTTTATACTGAAACCAATCTAAATGTAGCCTAGTTATCACACAAGTAAAAAATAGATAATTAGAAGATCATCAGTTTCAGGCCCCATCTAATAATCAAAAGTATTGTGTTTTCACTCAGCCATAATTTATATATAACTCTAAAATCATCTGGTAATGTTTAAGTAGGATTTGATTAATTAAGAGGAAAATTCTAATTTGAATGACTTTACTTGTTCATCTTGCTGTTGTTGAGACTTAAAGATATTTCAAATTCAAACATATGTATATTTTTAGGAAAAGAAGTCATTTGTGATATATTATGTCATTAGCACTTGGAGGTAGATTTATTAATAATATCTATAAAAAATAATGAAAATTTATAAATAAAAGACTCGCATCTAAAATAGTCAACAGCCAAAATATCAAATTAGTGTCTATTTTTATCTATTCAGACCAAAATGTATTTATGGTATGTGCAGTCACTCCTTTACAATATACAGTCCTAATCACTGAAGACAGATTTTCTTCACTACATAGCCGCTATGAATTCTTTAGTAGCTACCATTTGACTTGCTAGTTTTGGCAACAACATCTGTGTTTTCTCAGGTCAGCACATAAAGAATGCAATGCAACCTTAATGCCTCTAAAGAGACCTCCATTCCCCATTGAATAATCACTAGCGTTTTGTAAGGTTGAGCCGACATTCATCCAGTGTGCAGTACTAAGCATTTCAGGAATTTTCTTGCAACTGAAACAATTATACTGTACCATGGAGAGATGTGACAATAGAGATAATCAGTCTCTCAAGGCTATAATGCATTCTTTGTATGCATGGTTACAAGTCAGGGCACCAGAGAAGAACACTAGGGCTAACACACAGGGCACCTGCCATTACAAACACATAAAAGGATGTGGAAATGTTTCAGCATGATCTAGTAAATGGATGGTACAGCTATTTCATCAAGTGTAAATCTAATTGCTTTAGCCCTTGTCACACTAATGGCAACACTGTTCCTATTACTGCTAATTCAGAAACAAAGCTGCAGTGTCCATTATGGCAGTTCCTCAATCTAAAATGAAATACTATCTGTGTGCTTTTATAAGATGGGTATGCAAAATATAGCCAGTTAGAAAACACATGGGAACCTTTCTCTCCATTGTAAGGCATATTTGAAGCACTAATAAGCCTGGAAACTCAATGAAATACACCCAACATATATTGAATCAGGAAGGTAGCAAATAGGTCAAAGGAAATGATACTCAACGTGCAGCATTCTTTTGGAAAATATTTATGACTTTATTTTTGTTTGCTAGTGGATACAGCTTTCTCTCTGTGGTCTGTTTTACCCAGCCATAAAAGGTGCTTGACAAATGTATTGACTTAAGGAAACTAGTAAGTAAATTTCTTTTTTTTTTTTCCCTGTCTTTTTAGGGCCACACCCATGGCATACTTTTTTCATTCAGTTCATTATTAATCAAGCTAAGCATGTATGCATTCAACATATACTTTTTGCATACCTGTTTTGTGTAGTCAGTATAATAGGCTTTTGTATTTTTAGTTAGAGGTCACACAACCATCATTGTTCCTGACCTCAGAGGGGTTGTAATTAATTAGAAATTTTTGTGAAATATTTTTTTGTGAAACATAGAATATGGATGACACAAAGACATTCCTTTGTGGTTGACTGTAGAAGTGCAGGGAACCATTTTTGTGCCTGTAGAAGTGCAGGGAACCATTTTTGTGCCTATAGAAGTTCCTTTAGTATTTGTTGTAAGGCTGGTTTAGTGTTGCTGAATTCTCTCAGCTTTTGCTTATCTGAGAAGGTTTTGATTTCTCCTTCAAATCTGAAGGAGAGCATTGCTGGGTAAAGTAATCTTGGTTGGAGGTTTTTTCCTTTCATCACATTGAGTATATCATGGCACTCCCTTCTGGCCTGCACAGTTTCTGTTGAAAAATCTGCCGATAACCTTATCAGGGTTCCCTTGTATGTTATTGGTTTCTTTTCCCTAGCTGCTTTCAAGATTTTCTCTTTGTCGTTAATTTTGGTCAGTTTGATTAGTATGTGTCTTGGTTTGTTCCTCCTTGGGTTTATTTTGTATGGTACTCGTTGTGCTTCCTGGATTTGAGTGAGTGGTTTTCCTTTCCCATGTTGGGGAAGTTTTTGGCTATTATCTCTTGGAATATTTTTTCTGCCCCCTTCTCTCTCTCTTCTCCTCTGGCACCCCTATAATACAGATGTTGGTGCATTTCACGTTGTCCCAGAGTTCTCTGAGACTCTCTTCATTTCTTTTCAATCTTTTTTCTCTTTTCTGTTCTGCATCAATGATTTTCACTCATCTGTCCTCCACCTCGCTTGTTTGTGCTTCTGCCTCCTGTATTCTGCTGTTAGCTGCTTCTAGTGAATTTTTTATTTCAGTTATTTTGCATCTCTTTCTTGTGTAAGATTTATATCTTGTACCTCTTTGGTCAGTGTTTCCTGTAAGTTATCCATCTTTGCCTCCAGTTTATTTCCAATGTCTTGCATCATCTTCAGCATCAACAGTCTAAAGTCTTATTCCTGGAGGCTGAGAATCTCCTCAGGCTTAGCTATTTTTCTGGGGTTTTTTCTTCCTCCCTCATCTGAGTTATAGTTCTCTGCCTTTTCATTTTTATAGGTTTTTGGTGTGGTGACCTTCTTACAGATAATAGAGTTGTAGCCTCTCTTACTTCTGATGTCTGCCCCCCTGTGGCTGAAGTCAGTATGGAGGCCTGGTGTAGGCTTCCTGATGGGAGGGGCTGATGCCTGCCTCCTGGTAGGAGGAGCCGATTCTAATCCCTCTGGTGGGTGGGGCTTCGTCTCTGGATGGGATTAGAGGCAGCTGTGTGCCTGAGGGTCTTTAGGTAGCCTGTTTACTGAGGAGTGGGGCTGTGATCCCACCTGGGTTGGGGCTTCTCAGCAGCTGACTGATGGGTGGGGCCAGATTCTCCCCAAATGGCCACTTCCAGAGAAATGCATGGCTGCTGAATATTCCCGAGAGCTTTGCCTTCAATGTCCTACCTCACAACAAGCCACGTTCACCCCTGTTTTCCCAGGATGTCCTTCAAGTACTGCAGTCAGGTTTGACTCAGATTCCCATGGAGACTTTGCTTTGCCCTGGGACCCAGTGCACGTGAAAGTCTGTGTGCGCCTTTTAAGAATGGGGTCTCTGTTTTCCCCAGTCCCATGGAGCTCCTGTGCACAAGCCCCACTGGCCTTCAATGCCAGATGCTCTGGGACTCTTTCTCCTGGTGCCAGATCCCCACATGTGAGAGTTTGATGTGGGACTCAGAACTCTCACTCCTGTAGGTGAGTCTCTGTGAACCAGTTAGTTTCCAGTCTGTGGAGCTTCCCACCTAGGAGGTGTGGGGTTGTTTATATCATGAAATCGCCCCTCCTACCTCTTGATGTGGTCTCCTCTTTTTTTTCTGGAGTAGAGTATCTTTTTTAAGATTTCCGGTCCATTTTGGTGAAGTGTGCTCAGTCTTTAGTTGTGAATTTTGTTGTTTTTAGGAGAGAAGTTGTGCTCCAATCCTTCTATTCTGCCATCTTAATCCCGTCTTTAGGGAACCATTTTTGTACTTAAGATGAGAAAGATAATACGTTACTGTGACCAGAAGTGTTGAATACAGTAGCTGAATATCTGTCTACTATTACTGCTGGGAAAACTGTCACCCAGGATGGGAATGGGGTGGAGAGAGATATTCCTGACATTCTAATAGAATCATCAAATTTCCCTTCCTCTGCATGCCCATGGAGATAATTTTACAATTTATCTATTAGTATTTATACTATTAGAATTTATTGGACATTATAATGAATTAACAATAAAGTAGGTAACTTTTATAGAAAACCACTAAAATGGTCATAAAGAACCATATTGTAGTGTATTAAAAATTAATTTGTCTTCTAAAATAAAAGGATTTCAGTATCCATATGAATGTATACATATATTTATTTATAATTACATATTCAGTGGTCATAAGATGATATTTTCTGCAATAAAATATTTTTGTTATATCTGTATTCTTAATATGGCATTATAATAGTATAACTTTGGAAATAGTTTAAAGGGGGTCCAGTCAGAACTAAATAATAACTTTTAGGGATTTACTTTTATAGTAAATGAAAAAAGACAAAAAGTGGTTAAATCTTTACCACCCACCAAATTATAGATAGTAAATTGTCTGAAGCCTCTTGATTTTTGTTCATAAAACATTAAACTTTAGCTTTTAGGTATTCTCAATTCTTTTTTTTTTTTTTTTTCATCTCAACATTTGTTTTTCACTGACAGACTGCTGTGATAGGTCTTTATGATGATTTTGGAAAACTTATAAGCATTGAAATTAATTCCTAGATTTTATTTTGTTTCTGATTACTACCAATTTTTCACAACTAGGAATTATAATAGAGTAAGGATAATAAAACCAGGCCATACCAATTCTTTATAATATTTATCGGAAAGAAACTGGGATTCATTTGGAATTTTCCTAACAACTGTGTAGAATTGTGCCTCAGAAATAATGTCTATATTAGATAAAATGTAGTTTTACAACCATAATGACTGTCTTATTCTGAGAGAAAAAAAAATCATTCCTGAATTAATGTGGCTGCTATGTTATAATATTACTTTACAATTTTTAGTTCAACTGAAAAGTTTTATTTGAAATTTCCAAACTATTTTGGTAGCATTGTAGTCCTCAAGTAAAAAGCCAGAAGATTATGGAAATTTGGAGGAAGAGGTATTTGTGGTTCTCTTCTCAAATACAGTTCTTTATATTCCTTGTACTTTAGTAAATAAACAAGGGACTATGTTTCTGTAAAAGCTTTTAAGGCAGTTTCATGACAGTTTCATGATTTTTAATGAATAAAACACCAAGTTTGGCTTTTACATGCTATAAATGATGTGTCCATTTGTGAATATATCCCATGGCTACCTTTTATTGAAAAGTAACTTAAGAATTCAGAGTTACTTTTCCAGGAAAAAACATTCTAAAGCCCTAGTGCACTTTGTCTTTTAAAGAAAACACTTTCATTAGTGTCTAAAGTAGCATCTTAGGATTTATATAGAACTTATAAAAATATATGGCTTTTAAAGAGCAATTGATTCAGACTCTTTTGTCTTTGGGGAATTTTTCCTTCCTTAGCATAGTAGTTGTGATCTTAAAAAAATGTGGTTAAAATAGAGTCCTTTACTTACTGCAAGTCATATATTCCATTATTTTGACTTTTCATCCCTTTATCACATTCCAGAATTGAAATCTTTCTAGACTACACAATTTTTCATTTTTCTGAGAAATTATTACAACTCACAGGAAGCAAGAAAAATCTACATTTAAAAACTTATTTTAGAAGCCTACAAAATGAAAAAGTGGGAAATCTTTAAAAAAACTTTAAAATTTTCCTAGGAAGTTAAAAGTTTAAATAAATGATAATGTTTATGAAATTTCATGTATGATTAGCATGATTAAATAACTCATTTGAGGTGGGGTAAAATGTCTGTATTGCCAGAAATATTTCAAAATAGAATAGTTACCGAGGCAAGACAGCTTTGTGAGTCCATCACCTGATCACATAGCTATAGAATTTTGAAGTATTTCTGACAGAGAGACAGATAAACCAGAAAGTGGTGGAACTTACTTACTTTCCCACTGAATTATCTATGAATAAAAACAAAAATATATATAACCCTTCAAGGTCTAACAATAAAATTAGTGATAAATCTGTTGCTAAAATAGGAGAGGAATGACCTATAATACAAAACCTACTGTTTGAGAACTCTGTTTAGTGGCTTAAACTTTCTCTGTTATTTGAAACAGAATAAAATCCTGCCAACCTTAGGAAAGTTGAAATATTCTTATAATCTTACTCACCATCTCAGAGATCAGAGTTTCTGCCCATCAAAATTCCTGTTATCCCTCTACAGCAAATGAATTGCCTTTTGAAGTAGATAGAACATTCTAGGGCCATTTGAAGAAGCCCTCATTACAATTTGATGGAGCATAGGGTGAGATCTTCATAATTAAGTGCTAAGGATGGTGAAAAGAACATGTTTTGGCAACTGGCATGTTAGTTGTAAATTTTCATGTATCCCTTGTTTTATATAGTGAAAACAATTAATGAGGTGTAGAAACAGGTCCTCACCATCCAAGATAGATGATATTCCTCTATGACTTTTAGGCATAGGAAATAGACTAGAAAGTATGAATCAACTAGTTCTCCAGCTCTAAACATGAGAATACATTTGGTTTTATTTGTTTTGTACCTTTATTTTCTTTGCTCTCATACAGTGATAAAAGCACCAAGGTAAAATCCATGCCTACTATATGTTAGCTACCACTGGGTGAGAAAGTTTTTCTCCTGGTCAAAAGAAGACAGTCAGCATAGTGAAGAAACATTTTCTTCCAGCACTGAAAGAGAAGATAAAGCAATATCATGTACTTAGAAGGGAATAAACAAAAGAAGTTTTAAAATACACAGAAATAAAATTATGCAAATAATAATACACTGAGTAGAAAGTGAACCATGGAGGAGTTGGGGAGGAAGGACTATACTCACATTAAACTGATGTCCATGATATAGTTGGAAAGAATAGAAATAGTTCAGGGAAATTACATTAGTCATGAGGCAGAAGTGAAAAAATTAAAAATCAAAACTATAGAAATGATAATAGTGAATTTGTATGTATTGAAATTAAATAACAAGCTTCAGGAAGTCAAATCTAAGAAAAGTGGAAAGGAATAGATGAAAGAAACAAATGTCATGGGTCTAGCCCTATTTTAGTAACTTTATACAATGTAATTTATCTCACAAAATTCTGTGAGGCAGTTAATGATATCATTATATTTGTTTATAAGTTGAGGCACTAAAAGACTCCAAAGAGTTTAGTTAATGCAAAAAAAAAAAAAAAAATTAGGAAATCAGGATTTTAACCCAGGTTTAAGTATCACCTTCAGAAACATTCTGTTGGTAAAGGTATACTTTAAAATTTAAAAATCTTGGAGTTCCTGTCGTGGCTCAGTGGTTAACGAATCCAACTAGGAACCATGAGGTTGTGGGTTTGATCCCTGGCCTTGCTCAGTGGGTTAAGGATCCTGTATTGCCGTGAGCTGTGGTGTAGGTCGCAGACGCGGCTCGGATCCTGCGTTGCTGTGGCTTTGGCGTAGGCCGGCGGCTACAACTCTGATTCGACCTCTAGCCTGGGAACCTCCATATGACACAGGAGTGGCCCAAGAAATGGCAAAAAGACAAAAATAAATAAATAAATAAATAAAATAAAATTAAAAAATCTTGTAGAGGATCAAATGGGATAGTCACAGCAAAGACCTAAAAAATTAATGCAATGTTAAAGTATTAAAATTATTGTCTAGTTTTTTGAGATTTAATTTTGCATGTATTATTTTTACCTAGGTGCATATGTGTGCACATACCTATGCAGATATATGTTTACATGTGTGGCTATGTGCATATGTATATGCATGTGTGTGTGTGTGACAGAGTTGAAATTTATAGGAGAAATTTAGAAATAAAAGTTTTGGAGTTCCTGTCATGGCGCAGCAGAAACAAATCTGAGAACCATGAGGTTGCAGGTTTGATCCCTGGCCTCGCTCAGTGGGTTAAGGATCTGGCATTGCCGTGAGCTGTGGTGTAGGTCACAGATGTGGCTCAGATCTGGCGTTGGTGTAGGTCGCAGACATAGCTCGGATCTGGCATGGACCTGCAGCTATAGCTCCGATTAGATCCCTAGCCTGGGAACCTCCATATGCCACAGGTGCAGCTCTAAAAAGCAAAAAAAAAAAAAAATAGTTTCCTCATATATTTCTCTGCATCTGTGACAGGTCCCCATCCTCACTCACAGAATGGAAACTGAATAACAAAAGAAAATTATGGTGAGAAGGTAGATAGCAGCCCTCTTATAAAAGCTAATGACATAAATCACTGAGAATATTTATAAAAAAATGAATCACTCATTAAACTTGAGTCATATTTCTTATTAAATAGCATCTCCTTAAGTACATGCTTTTTTATTTTCTATCAGGTTGTAGAATCACTCTAAAGTGATTGTTACTTTTATCATATTTAAAAATATCTCAGATATTTGAGAACAAATAAATTTACAGAGGGAAAATTTTAGGTTAAAGGAGTCTGTATCTGTCAATTATTATTGAAGAAACTTGTTGAACAGTAATATTAACTGAAATGAGATACTTATGATATCTCAACAGATTTGGGTTCAGATCTTGACTGTGACATCCTTGATATGATGGTATTAATATTCATGGGCCTTAGTTTCCTCTACTGTTAAAAAGTGTAACACGAGGGAGTTTCCGTCGTGGCTCAGTGGTTAATGAATCCGACTAGGAACCATGAGGTTGTGGGTTTGGTCCCTGGCCTTGCTCAGTGGGTTAAGGATCTGGCGTTGCCGTGAGCTGTGGTGTAGGCTGCAGATGCAGCTTGGATCCCACGTTGCTGTGGCTGTGGCGTAGGCCGGTGGCTGCAGCTCCGATTAGACCCCTGGCCTGGGAACATCCATATGCCGTGGGAGCGGCCCAAGAAATGGCAAAAAGACAAAAAAAAAAAAAAAAAAGTGTAACACGAATTCAGTAAAGTAATAGTAGTAAAGATTGCATATGTAAATGTTTTGTCCTTTTTTTGCATAAAGAGTATTTATTTTTTATGATTTTTATTTTCTTCCATTATAGCTGGTTTACAGTGTTCTGTCAATTTTCTGCTGTACAGCATGGTGACCCAGTTACACATACATGTATACATTCTTTTTTCTCACCTTATTATGCTCCATCATAAGTGACCAGACATAAAGTGCTATACTCTTTAATATTATTGAGGGGTAGCTCTAACAACACTTCTTATGTATCAGGTTTGAAGTGATTTGTGTATATTAAATACTTACAATAATGTTATGAAATTGTTTCTATTATTATCTTTATTTTACAGATCAGAAGATTGAGGGAGAGAAAGGTTAAGTAATTTTGCCAAGATCTCCTAGTTACACTGAAATCCGAATTTAGTGTGTTCATCACTCCTTACAGGATTTTATTTAATTGTTTCTTAAATGGGCACAACTGTAAAGGAGAAAGAGGATCCTTCCATATCTAGTTTGATCTAATTAGCTGAGAACCAGGTGGGAAATTGGATGTCACAGCAGAGGAGTAGTGTGAACTAAGAGGAAGATTTGCAAACAAATGACTAAGGAAGCTCCCTTCTCAACAGACCACATCTAAGCTTGATGAGAACATTATTTTGACTGAAATAAATATTGAATTGATAAAATTTAGCATGAATGGATTGTAACTGCACATTTGAGTTTGGAGCTTGAGATTAGTAGTTATCTGGTACTGTCTTTGTTATCAGATCACCTGAAAATTTTAGGGCTTTTGTTAGGGGATTCAGTAGTGGTGGGAAAATAAATACAGAGGCTAGTTCATTCCTTTTATAAATTTTAAAAGCTTATTTATTTTATTGATATATAGTTGATTTATAATATTGTGATAGTTTCAAGCATATAGCAAAGTGATTCAGTAAAAATAAGGTTTTACAGCAGAGGTTAATAATTTAAAAGAAAGCTACTTAATAATGTGAGTCATAGTTGATTTTTTCCCACCTGGAGACTTCCTCAACTTAAGTAGCAGCTGTTTTTATTGATATAATGTGAGACAAATAATTTAAATTTTTTAATGTAAAAAAATTTACATTACATTTTAATGAAAAAAATTTAAATAATTAAAAAATTCTAGTTAAAATTAAGGGAAAACTGAAATATAAAATACAGCCTGTCCTCTATCTGTGGGCTCCTCATTTGTAGATTCAGCTAAACTTGAATCAAATATGATTAAATAAAATTCCAGAGTGTTCTAAAAAGCAAAACTCGAATTTGCTGCTTGTTGGTAATTATTTACATAGCATTTACATTGTAATTACAACTACTTACATAGCATTTATATCATTTTGTTATTATAAGTAATCTAGGTTACATGCAAATACTATACCATTTTATATAAGGGAAGTGAGCATTCCTTGGATTTTGGTATCCAAAGATGATCCTGGAACAATTCCCCAATAGATGCTAAGGGACCACTTTATTTACCATTAATATTCACAGAATATTATAAACTTAAATACAGAGAAGATCTGGATGGATAAACTGTTTGCCTTTGTTTGTTTGTATGCTTGTGTGTGTGTGTTTACTAGTTTGTGTACATTTACATTCTTTCAATTAGTGTTTATTGGGTGCCTATTTTTGCTAAGCACTGGTCTTGGTGCTGGAGATACATCAGTGAAAAGAAATACCTGTCATCATGGAACTCACATCTTGCTGGATGTAAGCTCCACATATGCAGTGAATAAGTAGATTGAAAATTATGCTGTGGGCTATAAAATAGAGCAGCATAAACAAAATTATGAGCAAATAATTGTGAAGTTGCAATTTTTAAATAGAACAGAAGCTGAACTCATTAGCTGAAGACATTTGATGAATTATCTCAAGAAGTGAAGGGAATAAGATATGGATAGATGGGGGAAGGTTCTTCAGGAGAAAGAAAAGGCAAATTTAAAGGCAATGAAATGCTCGATTATTTGATAGCTATTTTGGAGCAAGGGACAAGTGTGCACTGGCTAGTGTGGTATGAGCCAAGATAACATAGTGAAGAAATATAGCTCATCACTCCATGAAAAGGCATGATTATGGGTGCTACAAAGAGCAGGAATTCTCCCTACAATGTTCAAACTTTGCTTTAACACTTTTAGTTAGAGGGCATTTTGTTTAGGTTAAGGAGCACTTTTGATTTATTGGTTACTAAGAATGTCTTTGTCACTAGCCAAAGTATCTCCTCATAAGTTTGGGTTGGATTTTTCAATCACTAAAAAAGTAATGTCATTATACTTTAGTCATTCTCTCCTCTTCCTTGTATAAAATATTACAGACAATTTTGCCAAATTTCATTTTGCAATAAAATATATTACTTCATTGGTCAAATTAGTAGTCTTGTTTTTTTATATTTTTGAAAATTAAATCAGATTAGTTTTCTGTATTAGTTTCTAATGATGAATTAGGTGGGGAAGGAATCTCACAAACTCTTTTGTATAGCAAATTTATTGAAATTTTGTTCATATCTAATACAGTTTACCAGTTTACTTTTTTTTTTTACTTTTTATTAAAAGTATTGTTGATTTACAATGTTGTGCCAATTTCTGCTGTACAGCAAAGTGACACACACACACACACACACATTGCCTTTCTTTTATTTTCATCTATCATGATCTAGCTCAGGAGATTGGATATAGCTCCCTGTGCTATGCAGTAGGACTTCACTGCTTATCCATTCTAAACACAATAGTTTGCATCTACTAACACCAAACTCCCAGTCCCTTCCCTTTCACTGCCTCCCTGCTTCCCCTTGGAAACCACAAGTATGTTCTCTATGTTTGTGAATCTGTTTCTGTTTTGTAGATTGGTTCATTTGTGCCATGTTTTAGATTCCACATGTAAATGGTACTATATAGTATTGTTTTTCTGACTTCACTTAGCATGAGAATCTCTAGTTGTATCCATTTTGCTGCAAATGACATTATTTCATCATTTTTAATGGCTGAGTAGTATTCCATTTTATATGAGCACCACATCTTCTTAATCCATTCATCTGTTGATGGACAGTTAGGTTGTTTCCATGTCTTGGCTATTGTGAACAGTGCCACTGTGAACATACAGGTGCATGTATCTTTTTGAATTGTAGTTTTATCTGGATATATGCCCAGTAGTGGGATTGCTGAATCATATGGTAGTTCTATATTCAGTTTTCTGAGGAACCTTCATACTGTTCTCCATAGTGGTTGTGCCAATTTACATTACTACCAACAGTGTAGGAGGGTTCCATTTTCTCCATACCAATTTAAAATATACAAATTCATGGCTTTAGTATATTTATGGAGTTGTACAACCATCACCACAATGAATTTTGTAACATTTTTATCACCTCAAAAAGAAATTCTATTTGAATCAATAATCTCTATTCATTCATTCCCTGTCTTCTAGCCCAAGCAACCAGTAATCCATTGCCCATCTCTGTGAATTGGCTTCTTCTAGTCATTTTGTAGAAATGGAATCATATAACATATGGTAATTTGTGACTGAATTCTTTAAATTAATATGCTGTAGTCAAGGTTTATCCATGTTGTAGCATGTATCAATACTTCATTCATTTATATTGCTGAATAACGTCCCATTGAGTATGTATGTCATATTTTGTCTATTCACTCATTAGTTATGGATATTAGATTGTTTCCAGCTTTAGGCTGTAATGAATCATACTGCTAGGATCACTTATAAATAAGTTTTTATTTGGACATAAGTTCTCAGTTCTTTTGTGTGCATATAATAAGATTGGAAAATGTACAGTGACTATATTTATTTTTTGTGTGTGGTATTGTCAGACTTTTGCAAAGTGGCTGGGTCATTTTACATTCCCACCAGCAGTGGATGAGGGTTCCAATTTATCTATATTGTTACCATTACTTGTCATTTTGATATTAGCCATCCTGGTAGGTGTAAAATGGTGTCTCGTTGTGATTTGTGTTTCTATAATGGTTAATGATGTTAATACCTTTTCATGTGCTTATTGGCCATTTGTATATCTTCTTTGCAGAAAATCTGTTCAGATATTTGCTCAGTTTTAAAATGTGTTACTTGTCGGTGGTCTGATTCTCTTACAGCAACACCCCTCCTTTATGATCAAAGCATTAAGTGGAGGTGTAGTCTGTCGTCATCACAGCTTCCCTTTCTTTGTATTGAATCTATGCCCTGTGAGCAAACTGGTCTGAGGGAAATCGGGACCCCAGTATCTTCACTTTACCACAGCTGCAGTAGATACTTTATCCTAAATGAGGGGTCTATGTGGAAGAAGGAAACCTTCAACATTTTGTCTGCACTTGCTTGACAGCCTCAGTAACACAGAAGTGGGAGCCATTAAGAAATGCTGGCTGGATGTCTTTCCCCAGGAGACACCCTGTAGTCCTTGCCTGAGAGCGGGGGAAGGGGTCTTTTCTTCTTGAATAGGTGAAGCAGGGTGTGACAAAAGGATTGGGTCTGGGCTCAAGTGCCATAAACTCTTTTCTTACTGAGATTTAATCAGTATTCTTAAATTAATATTCACTCATTTGCTAAATGCCCTTATAACATTTTCTGAGACTTATTAAGTGGTTGTTTTTAAAAATAATTTTAACCATTTGTGCTGGGAAGAGTTTCTGCAAAGATGCTCTTGGTACTGTTCCAAAATGGATCCTTCTATTCTAGCTTGAGGAAGACCCCAAAAAGACCCTCTGAAACTCCTTTCTCAAAATATATAATTTATTGGAGAAATTTGCAGAGATTGATACTTTCATTAGTAGTTTATAAGCATCATGCTTTTAAAAATCAGGAAGATATTTGGTTGTCTCTGACTATGATGTGTCTATTTTTCATGTGTGTCCAAAATTATTGAGTATTTCAGGAAGAATAACTTCATTGTAAATCAGGTTTTCCTTTTGAAATCTTGACAGTCTTTTATAAAATTGTAAGTAGTTTTGTTTGTTCAGCAGGATCACTGAAAATGGGGTTATGCAGAAGTTTCACTGTAAAATATTCAAGGTAATCATTTATGTCCTTGTACTTCTGAGTCTCTGTGGCATTTGATTAACAGTAAAAACTGTTGGTTCTATTCATGTTATAACAAAAAATTTTTGAACTTCAAGATATTATAGCTATGTGTTTTGAGATACTGTGGAGGATGTATTGTGACTACTTTTCAGTGATTGGTTCATTTGACCTTAGCTTGCTAATGCACTTGATGTTTAAGTCTTGACACCCTAGTGCAACTCTCTTCTTAAATGAATAGAAGTAAATGTAATTTTTCCAGATTCACACACTGTAAATCATTATACACAATGGACACATCATTCTTTCTGTATATTATCTTTGTTTTCCTTTAATCTTGGGTTAGGAATGCTGATTTTTTAATGAGATTAATGTATTTTTTGTTTGAGAGATAATCAATTGAGAATAATTTGTTTTTTATTGTTGTAAGATTAGACTTTCAAAAAGTTATCCTAGGTACTTCTGTATTTATTGAAATACAGTAATTTACAATTTAGATGGAAATAACTGCCCTTCTTAATTCTCTTGTCTTTGGGATAATGTATCAATTTTTCAAAATGGACATTTAGTCATGTTTTGTGGCGTGTCGATAGGTCTGTGCTGAACTGTAAAAAAAAAACTTACTAGAATAGTTACATTAAAGAGAAAATTCATGAAGTTCATTTTAATATATTAGAAGTGTTACTTACGGTGTTCTATGTTAGGGGTTGATGGAAAACTAGACTCTGTCCTTTCCCACCCCCCAACCAGATGTCTATAAAGAAGCCAAGGTTTATTCACAGTATAAATAATTTGAAGAAAAATAACCTAGCTCTAAAAAGTGAAAGCTTAGAATCTCTTTCCGCCACTAAGCAGTGATCCCAAAGAATGAAATCTGGAGAACTGGGCTGAACATTTGTGACTAATACCAAGCTGATGTAGGGTCTCCTAGAAACCTTGAATTACTATCAAATGGAGTCAGGAGCCTTAAATATGGTCAGTTCTGTTTAATGAAAGTACTAAGAGTAGTAAATTGTATTCCCACATTTGATGAGAATTACAGGAAGTATTCTTTTAGGTCTCTTTAAGATACCATGAAAAGTAATTTATATTACCCACATCTAAATAAGTTATCACAGATTTAACTAATTGAAAATAAAATTGGTTATCACACTTAAACATGATTTTTAACAGTATGTGAGACTATATGGTAAGTTCTCTCTATGTACTATTTCATTCAGGTATTACAACCCAACAACTTCAAAAGAGTTTAGAATTTGCCTAAATAAGTTTGGTATAAGTTTGAGTTTGAATCCCAAACTTAATTAATTTGAAAAAATTAATTTCTGTTATTTTACCTTAATTAAATTTGAGGGAAGCTTATATAAAATTCAGATATAAAGGTAAAAACCCCTAAAAAAATTAAAAATGTGTGGAGACAGGGGAGAGATAAATGAGAATTAACAAGAATAAACATGTTGTCACTTTGCCCTTGGAAGGCATGGGTCCAGTGTCACATCGTGTGAACTTGGGACAATTCTAGAATCCCAGAAAATTAGCTTCCTTCTCTGTAAAAAAGGGGATCATATTTGTCCTGGATTGGACACAAGATTTCTCTTTGCAGATCAATGAAATAATTTATGTTTTATGTCCATATAAGAAAACACAGCTATTATCACTGAGAAGCCAGGAGTGGAAGGCAGGCATTTGTCTTCCATAGGACAAACTGCTCTTTTCACGTGGTCAGAAAGCATCAAGCTGTTTAACACTATCTTATCTTCTTTTACTTTTGCCCTCCTTTAGAAATAAATGTTTATATAAAGCATTATGTTAACGTCACTGTGATGTCTGCAGTAGAGGAAGAAAATAAGATATTGAAATGAAATGCAGTAAGTCCTAAGGAAAGAAAAAAAGAGCATGGTAACTATGGTTTCAAAGCCTTCTATTTCATTATATGTTAATACATGCTATTTCATTATATGTTAGTAACATGCTATGATATGGTATCATAGAAGAGTAGTACAGATACTCTAGTGTTGATCAACAATGATTTGAGGACAGAGAGAGGCTATGCAATATAATAAATCAATTGCATAGTAAAATAAAGCAGTATATGAACAATTTCTTTGGTAAAGTATGTACTGAAGATGTATTATGGGAGAAGATGTGTAATAACACCTTAAAGGCAAGAGGAATGCTGACTGTTGCTTTGTAGTTAAATAATAAAATGGCTATTAGGGAATATGTTTAGAAAGCTATTTACTATTGTAACTAGAAGCAGATTATGTATTTCATAAATTCTGGCTTTTCATGCTAAAAAGGAAACAAAGGGAGGCATATCTACAAGTATTTATTTTGAGGAAAGTGAGGTGATTAGAATTTACTTGACTTAATAAAGGTCATCAGTGCTGGAGGGCGTGGGAAGCAGAACTGAGAATGTGGCTCAAACTTAGTACCTGGCCATGCGTTCTCTCAGTCCAAAGTGAAGGTGAGTAGAATGTCTGCCACAGCCATGATGCTCTTTAGTTAAGGGCCTTCTTATTTTTGCACTGGAATCTAACATGATGGTTAAAGCACAGTGTCTGGAGTTAGAATAGATTTGAACTCTTCTTTAAGTTACGTACTTGGTGATCTCAGGCAAGAGTTTTTGTGTGTTTGTTTTTTCTCCACCATATTCAAAAAGGAAGTAGATACAGTTACTTTATATATGTAAAATGCTTTGCTACATATCAGTGTATATTCAGCTTTCAATTCAGGATGATATGTTTCTACTGCTGGCTTTATTTACACTTTCAACATCCCTTTAATGATCATTTTCTTTAAACTCTATTTGATTCATCTATATTCTTTAATAGGTCTTAAAAATATCTGTTGAATGAATGGATAGGTGGGTAGATGGAAATTCTTTCAAGCATATTGTAAGCAGAAGCAATTACATACACTATATTTGTAATATTTAAGTTCCCATTTTTTCAGTGCTTTTTATCTCTAGTGCAGAATTCCTGAAATGTATGATCTTTTTGCCCAAATCTTTCTTTGCTTCATAAAACTCCAAAAAGTTCAGGGATTGGTAAGCTTGAAATTTTAGAATAGGAAGATGCCTTCCATGTGTTTAAATTGACTTAATATTTAGCTCTTTATGTATTCATATTATTGAATATATATTAAACTTTTAAGTTGTGTTTTTTATTATTTCAAAGATATATTATTGTTTGTATATTTGGCAGCACTTTTTTTCAAGCAGTAAATGATTTAGTCTGTGTTATATGAACAGTGTTATTTGGGAGAAGAGAAGTCAACACATGTAAGTTCATTAAAACCGGATGATCTTCATTCCAAACTAGCTATTGAATGATATTAATAAAATGAAATTGATGGTATATAATTTTGTATATACATATTTCAGCAGTGAAATTTGACATAATTCAACACTTCCTCATAGCATTTTAGTTTGCATCTTATAACCTAGACTGATGTTCATTTGGATAAATTTAGAAAGCTAATGCCTCATTTTATGCAAGAGAGGTGTAAGATTAAGTAGAGTAGAAACCTTGCTAATTATCACTTCTCTGATCTACACACCTGATACTTCTTGCAAGAAGTTTTTAGCAGATATTAAAAGGAGGTCATATATCAAAGCATTATTTTTATATTGTCACAGTTAAGTAGAAACTTGAAAAATATATATGTGAATTACCATTTTAGAAAACATTTTGGCATATATATATAATATTTATAATATTCATGATTCTATATAATGTCCAGAAATGAATTGCTATGAAGTATTTTATATGATTTTACTCTTATCCCTTCTGCTCTCTGTCACAAAAGCATTTTCGTATTTATTCTCAAACTTAGGGCTCTGTAGATGCCATCTCCTGTGGTTGGCCTGGTTAAGTCCAACCATGATCTCCAGGAAACTAGATATGGAAATGCCTTCAAGGCCACTCTGTCTTTGGTTTTATCTTTGGAAACAAGCTTTTAAACAGAAAAAGTACAGTGAAGGAGTAGATATCCTCTTGACAGTGGGAAAAGGATACAGATTTTAAGAGCACAGAGGTCTAGTTTTTTTTTTTTTTTCCTTACATCACAAGCAATTTTGTTTATCTCAGAATTAAATATATATATATACATATAATATATATATATATCCTATTTTTTCTATTTTTAGGGCCACTCCCACAGCATATGGAAGTCCCCAGGCTAGGGGTTGGATCTGAGTTGCACAGCCACAGCAATGCTGGATCTGAGCCATGTTTGTGACCTATGCCCTACGTCCTGGTGACACCAGATCCTTAACCCACTGAGTGAGGTCAGGGATCGAACTTGAGTCCTCATGGATCACTAGTCGGGTTCATTTCCAGTGAGCCATAGTGGGAACTCCTAAAAATACATGTTTTTATTGCAAGGTACAACACAGAGAAAAAAGTGAGTGAAACGTACATTATATTCCAGTGAATTAATCTGAAAATGAATAAAGAGGCAAGGTCATCTTCAGGGGTGTTTCTGTACCCTTAGAAGGATCCTATATGTATTTAGTTTAATGTTATACTGTAAATCTTGAAATTCCTAATAAATTTTGAACAAGGGGCCCAACATGTTCATTTTGCACTGAGCCCCACAAATTTTGTAGCCAGCTTTGTATGAGGTGAATAAATAAAACACTGCCAGCAACTCTAAAATGCTTTTTTTGTTTCCATTACTCTTAAGGTCACAATGTTTTCCAGTTCCCACTCTGATTTCTTTTAGACCTAGTGTTACTTAGAAGTTTATATTCAAATGTTTGAATATCTCTAGTTAAATTTCATTGCTTTCTAAATAATTGCACAAATGCAAAATTGAATTTTTTATACTTTGCAAATTTCCTTTTGTATGAACATACAGTCAACTTTAGTTTTTATATAAACATGTGGTCAACTTTTAATTTTTTTACTGAATGCATGTTAAGAATGTAAAATGTACAGTTTTAGGTTTTTTTCTGTATATATATTGGTGAAATCACATTTGTTAAACATGGTTTCAAAGTTTTATATGTTTTCTTATTTTTAGGTTTTTCTGTTGATTCCTGTGATAGGTGTGTTAAAATCTACCACTATGATTGTGACTTTTCACTTTCGGTTTGGGCAATATTGCTTATATTTTTGTGAACATATTAACAGACGTACAATCATTATATATTCCAAATGAACTGAACTTTTTGCATACTTTAACATTCTTTATAATTATTTTTTTTTAAATCACCGCTCATATATGGAAATGTGGATTTTCTTTCAGTGTTTGAAGCCATTCCGTCTCTTCCTTTTATAATCAATTCATGTATGCTTGTACATGAATTGCATAAACATAATTCACTTTTATTGTCTTAACAATCTTATCTTACAATTGAATCAACAAGTCAATTTACCTTTAATATAGTCTATTTATTGTTTCTAAGTCTACTAAGATTGTTTCGAAGTCAACTAAGATTATTTGCTGTTTTCCCCATATTCTGTTATTGTCTCTCTCCCTTCTAACATTGTTTTAGATGATTATTTTCCCCTTCCTCTTAGTTATACCTTGTGCACTCTTCTTTAGTGATTTCACTAGTGACAAATATAGGACTCCTCAACCCATCAATATCTAAGTTCATGGCACATTGCCTTTTCATACTAGGCAAGGGATTTTTACGATACAACTTATAATCTCATGGTAACATATATTAATGGATGTCTGTCCATATGTTTACCTTTATCTTTCATCTTTATTCCTTCAATCTTAGAACTTTTATTTGGGAATATTTTCTAACTATTGTTTCTGAAAGTATTGGTCCATTATTTTTTGAAGTATAAGTTGGAATAGAATTCTAACATAACAGTCATTTTAAAAATCATTGAAGATATGCTACTTTTGAGTTCTGATAAAGGTGAGGCCAGCTATAAGCTTAGTTGTTGCTTCTTTAAATGTAATCTATCATTTTTTTTTCTGGCTATTTTTCAGATGTTTGCTATGTCTTTGGTTTTTAGCTATTTTTCCTCGATATGCTTGGAAGTGCGTATCTTTAGTTTCTACTTATAGGGTCAATGAGAATACTGAGAATTCCCAATGTCTAATGATTAATATTAATTTTCTTTTAAATTTGTACAAAATAAAGATATTTGTACTGTTATAATTCAAATAACAGCATAGCATAAAGTAAGTAATTAAAAGTCCAACATTTTATTCTCCTTTTCAAATAACTCTCTTTCAGAGAAAAATCCTGGTTAACAATTTGATATTTACCCTCTCGATGTTTTCTGTTACTTTGTAAATGCATGTGTGTGTATACATGTGTGAATTTGTATTAGTGATGTATTAGAGAGATTTATATGTAGTGCATATAAATCTCAGTATTATTTATGTTCATATGTATTATTCAGTATTATTTATGTTTCACGTGTTCTCTCAAACTCTGACATTTTTAATTTAACTTTTGAGGTCTTTTAATAGATAGAAGGCTTAAATAGTGGATTCAGTTAAATACATACATACGTACATTCAAATGTATTTTAAATTACCAATTTTGGTATGATGATTTTTGTAGAAAAACTTACTGACATTAAGATTACTAAAACATTGCCTATAGTTATTGTAAAATTTTATATAATATGATTGGTTTTATATTTATGAAAGAAAAAATTTGGAATTTACTTTTGTGTACTTTATGAGTTTGTTTCCCAAAAGTAAATAGGCCATTCATTTTTTGAACAGAAAATGGTGCTTTACACTGATTTCAAATATCCCTGAAAATTAAGTAGTGCCTAAAAATTGTACAGTTTTGTTTTGATTTATATGATTATTCCAGAACAAATACAATTCTTTGAATCTCTGTCACTGGACAAAATAGTTTCATATTTTATATGAGGCAGAACAAGTTCTCTCTCATAATTTGTTTTTAAATTTGGAGAGATGCCACTATTTATTATTTCTTTTAAAGTTATATTTAAACTCATTTTACCTCTTTCTGTTAAAATCTCTGTTGTGTTTTCTTTGTGTGGTTAAATAAATTTAGTCTATAATTGAAATATTCAACATTTTTACATTTCGCATTCTGAAATTTAGTGTGTATCATCTCTATACAGTCAGTTATTCAGATGTGTCCTTTATAAAGTTTTACGTTCTTTTATGTGGATTTGCAAGTTACTTGTTAAGGTTATGTCCTTACTTACATTCTAGCTGCGTGATCTGTTCTTTTAAAAATTATTAATTTCTAGAGTTCCCGCTGTGGCTTAGGGGATTAAGAACCTGACATAGGGTCCCTTAAAATGCAGGTTTGATCTCTGGCCTCGCTCAGTGGATTAATGATGCAGCATCGCAAAAAGTTTCAGTGCAGGTCACAGATGAAGCTTGGATCCAGCATTGCTGTGGTTGAGGTGTAGGCTGGTGGCTGCAGCTCTGATTTGACCACTAGCTTAGGAACTTCTATGTGCCTCTAGTGTGGTCCTAGGGAAAAAAAAAATTCTTATACTAAAATTATATATTTCAATATTTAATGTTTTTCTGTTTGAAAATTTAAAAAATAAAATAGTAACTTTTATTTCTAATAATTTTAACATATATAAATACTTTCTTGCAGTATGCCTAATAGACTATTATATCATCTTGGTTCATTGCACCTTTTATTAATAGAAAAACATCCCTTCGTTTTGTATAGAGCTGCTTGAATGCTATACTTGCTTCTTTAAAATAACTGTAACCTGATTTCTGTGTTTAAACATATTCATGGCATAGTGCTTTTCATTTAATATTTTTAATCTTTACATTGTCTTACTTTAGCTATGTGTCTAATTAGTAGTCTGTAGTTGAATTTTTTTGTGTGTGTGTTTTTAGGGCTGTACCTGAGGCATATGGAGGTTCAGGCTAGGGGTCAAATCAGAGCTATAGCCCCTGGCCTACATCACAGCCACAGCAGCACAGGATCCGAGCTGCGCCTGCAACCTGCACCACAGCTCGTGGCAATGCCAGATCCTTAACCCACTGATCGAGGCCAGGGATTGAACCTGCATCCTCATGGATGCTAGTCAGATTCGTTTCCACTGAGCCATGACAGGAACTCCTATAGTTGAAATTTTTAATGAAGTATTACAGTTGTTCATTTTATTAAGGAGTCCATTTTTCTGTTGAATCCTGGAAAACTCTACTGCATTGCGAACTAGTGAACTTCTATTTTCCATCATCAGTGGCAAAATAATCTCAAGATTTGCATATCAGGGTAAAGTGTCTTAAAGTATTCTGATTATATTGACTAGTAACATGTTGCATGAACAAATAAATAACATAGCCAGAATCAACTTTAAATTCTTACTTGTTTAGAATATGATAGACTGTATTTAGCATCACAATGTAGGCCATGCATCAGTATTTTTCCTCCTTAGGCTTATTTTCAGTGTATAAAGTTTTAGGCCAGGTCTTCAAAATCACATGTTCCTAATTACTCATTTTATTTTATGTCTACTTTAATATCACATCCATCCATAGAAATGGTGATAAATAGTATTGCAACAGTGGAATATCTGTAGTGCTCTCTACTCTTCCAAACTAAACTTTGATTAACCTTAGACTATTTCCAAATATCTTGATATCCAGATTTGCCCAGGAGCATTCTTTTCTGTTAATGGTTGTTAATGTCTTTAAGATGTTTATTACTAATCTCTTGCTTGGTTTGTGACATCTTCTGAGTAGCTGATGCTCAGGAAACCCAGTGTGCTCTTTGCCAAATGGCATTCTGAATATATGCTAGATTTCAAGAATACTGAAAATATGTTTATAGGATATTTAAACAGTACAGTACACCAAGTTATCATACATTCTTATTGTCTCTTGTTTTGATAGTAGTGATGATAGGAGCAGCTTTAAAAGACTATGGCATTTTATTCAGAGTTACCAAAATTAAATATTAAAAATATGTATGATTTTTTGGAAGTGACAAACAGGCTGGGTTTCCTGTGTTAGGAAAAATAAAGATATTTATAATGAAGTTTCCCATAAATGTCATATTTGACATACTGAAAATGTATTCAGTAACCTATGGATTTACTAAACTTTAAGTGGCAAGTCAAAATAACAAACAAAAAATCATAGAACACTGTCATTCTGTTATTATCAAAGTGCCATCCCTTTATTTTATTATTATTTTTTATTTTTATTTATTTATTTTTCCGCTGTACAGCATGGGGATCAAGTTACACTTACATGTATGCATTTTTTTCCCACCCTTTGTTCTTTTGCGATATAAGTATCTAGACGTAGTTCTCAATGCTACTCAGCAGGATCTGGTTGTATTATTTTGCTTTTTTTAGGGCCGCACCCATGGCATTTGAAGGTTCCCTGGTTAGGGGTGTAATTGGAGCTTCCAGCCTATGCCACAGCCACAGCTACAGCTTTGCCAAAGCCAAGCTGCATCTGCAACCTATACCACAGCTCACAGCATTGCTGGATCCTTAAACTACTGGGTGAGGCCAGGGATCGAACCTGCAATCTCATGGTTCCTAGTTGGATTTATTTCTGCTGTGCCACGATGGGAACTCCCAGTGCCATCCTTTTAAATACAGGATGGTGGATGATGCTATCATAGTTAAGTGATATAAATGGTCCTCTTGAGTTTTCTACATTGTGATTAGAAAATAATCAAAAGCTAGGGAGACAATTTTAAGGACTCACTGAGTCAGGCTCTGCAAATTCAGTTCAGTTTAATTGAAAAATGACACTGCTAAGGGTGCTATGCAGTTGAAAGAAATGATGTCTTTATTTTGGAGGTTTAAAAAACATTTATCACACTTAATAAAGTAGCAATGGTTCAAAAATCAGTGGAAGAAAGGATCTATATTGTAGGCATTCTACCATATGAAGATCATAATCAATGTAGCGAAGCATCTGTTATAAGAATATGTGGCACCGGAGTTCCCGTCGTGGCGCAGTGGTTAGCGAATCACTTGAGGTTATGGGAACCTTGAGGTTATGGGTTCGATCCCTGCCCTTGCTCAGTGGGTTAAGGATCCGGCATTGCCGTGAGCTGTGGTGTAGGTTGCAGACGCGGCTTGGATCCCTCATTGCTGTGGCTCTGGTGTAGGCTGGCAGCTACAGCTCTGATTCAACCCCTAGCCTGGGAACCTCCATATGCTGCAGGAGTGGCCGAAGAAATGGCAAAAAGCCAAAAAAAACAAACAAACAAACAAAAAGAATATGTGGCACCAAATATGTGCCCTCACAAATATGCCTTATATATATAAACTTTTACATCTATATTACAGGGTAAAAGATTAAAAATTAATGAAAAATAAAATGTTTTAAGACCTAGCTTATTTTTTAAATGGAATGAAATTTAGCTGTACCACAATTTTGATGTCAAACTACTTTTTCTTCCTGTTTACATTTTGCAAGAACAAGAAGCCTCAGCTGGAAAATTGGCCCATAATCACAACTTATTAAGCTTTTACTGATATTGCAATAGAAGTAATGGGTTTTTAATGAGCTTTCCCATTTTAACATTTATATAATTTATTAATTTTTTTCTTTCTGTATTTTGTATATTAACTGAAAAGTTGTATTTAATAATTTTCTTTACTGAACTTTCAGATCCTCGCTAATAGCACTATTTCAAGTTTTCACTTACTTTATTAAGAATAGGCAATAATATGGGTGTTATGGTAGGACATGTACTGTGAAGGACTATTCATGTTGAAAATTCATATCCCATCTGTGGCATAGTACCCACTTTATACAAATCTGGCATGGGAGGGATATCAACCCTCATAGCAAAGTGAAAGGTAGGATTACTGTCTTCAGAAAAGTAAATTTAAAATATTGAGTGTTATATGAACTTAACCTTGAACCCCCTGTTAGCACAATTAGTGGATATATTATAAGGCTAAGACTCTCCATTGGGGCATAAGCATGGTACTAAATATTGACTAGATGCTTGGACTGTGCTGTTTTAGAGAAACCAGCACGAGAGCCAAGGAGTTGGAATACGTGCCCAATGGAATATGTAGAGTGGATGTCCTGAAGATGAATGAGAAGAGAATGGGAATGTGGGACCATGGCAAAGGCAGTTAAACGTCATCTTTTTCTACAATATACTTTATTCTGGTGGATAACTTGTCAAACTTAAACCATTTAGAAAAATTTTGGTTATTAGTTTATCCATGACTTTTGGGAAATAAATTACTGATATTCCAGAAATTATTTTAAGGAAGTCGTAATGAAGTAATAATGGGCATATTTGGAAATTCATTTTCTTAATTTCCTTTATAAATTTCTATTTTTCTTAGAATAAATACCAGTCATGAGACTAGTTTTATTATCTATATGTATATATAACTTTTATTTCTACTGTTTTATCATTTACATGACAACTACACTTGTCTTGGTGAACAAAGATGTTAAATATTGTAAATAGTAAATGGAAAATACATTGAATTTTGGTTTAAACTAATAAATTAACCTATTTTCATAGTAATGCCCCTTTGAAAAAAGTTTTAATTAATTTTAATTTTTAATTTTTTTTTTTATGGCTGCACCCATGGCATATGGAGGTTCCAGGGCCAGGGTTTGAATCTGAGTTGCAGCTGAAACCTATGCCGCAGCTGCTGCAATGCTGAATCCTTAGTCCACTGACCTGAGCTGGGATGGAACCAATGCCTCTGCAGCAACCTGAGATGCTGCAGTTGGTATTTTAACCCACTGTGCCACAGTGGGAACTCCAGTTTTTAATTTTAAATTGGCACCACAAACACTGACTCAGTCCCTTTGGTTTTATCAAAGACCCTGCAAAACAAAACAAAACAAAACAATAAATTTAACGTGTATATGCAATAGGCTGCCTAATATTATGTCATTATATTACATGCATCATATGTGTTAAAGGTATACGCAATAAAATCACACCTGTGATCAAAACTAATCAAATCAGACCAAGAATCAAAACTAAGGGACTTGAGAAAGATGTCTATCTTCAAATCTGATGCTTTATGTCCTTCACTCTCTGGTCACATACCACTACACAAGCATATATTCAATAAGAATTCAATTCAATTAAATTGAAAATTACAGGTAACTTGGGGGGTAATTTAGAATTTGCAAAATGCCATTCGAGGAAGTTTTCAGTCCTTTTCTAAACACAACAATGTAACCTACTTTAATGAACTGAATGAAAAATTCTAATAATTGTTCATGTTATGGAATTAAAGCATTTGTGTTAAGTCCCAAGAGTGTGAGAGTGAACCAATTTAGGCAGACTTCTGATTTTATGTGCCACACTATGATCCAGGTGCTAAAATGCTCTAGAGCTGAGCTTGGTCAGGGACCATAACTCTCCTATTCATTAGGCCTCTTGCACCATTTCTTGGTGGCTGCCCTGCTACAGTATGAGTCATTAGCACGAGTACAGAAGTGTGTGAAGAAAGACCTATGCTTTTGTCTTGTGGAAAATCTTTTCAGTACAATCAAATTTGCTTCACAGTGTAATTTCACAGCTTGTGCAGTAGTCACTGACAGCTCACAGCACTGTTGTTATTCAAGGCTAAGCAGATGAGAGAGACATAAACGACTCATAACATGCAGAAAGTTATGTCTTCAAAGTAGCAGCTTAATTGTGCATCTTCATTTAGTGAATGGTTCAACATAAATTAAAATTTCCTGACCACTGGAGGCAAAAGCAATGCCTGGCAGATCAGTTATATCCAGTTCTCTTAGGGTGGGAATTTACTTAATCAAACGTCACAGATGGAAAGAAATTAGTGTGAGTAATCCAAATGGACCAGAACAGAAAATCAAATATCAAACCCAGTAGTAAGCAAATAAATAAATATTTAAACAATAATAAATATAGTTTTTAATGTTACCTAAAATATGGCAAAAAAAAAAAAAAAATCCCTCTAAGGTTTAGTGTTAATGAAAGTGTAGGAAATGGACAATCTCATGTATTGCAGATTAAGGGCAAATTCCTCAATATATATGTTTTTATTTAAAAATTATAATGTCTTTTGATTCATCAACTCCAATTATCCAAAAGCAGTGAGTAATAACAAGAGATTCCAATATTTTTCAACATGATGCAATAGTGTTTTAAAGTAGTGTTAAATATGTCGTGACTTAAGTGTTTTAATATTCAAAGGACAGAACTGACGTTTTTCCTTATGGAGTGAAGGTCTGTAAATGTTAACACATGCATAACACCTGGAACCATCAACATAATCAGGATACAGTAGAATTCCATTAGCCTAAAACCTGCCTTATGCTATCCTTTGAATTCACTTTCTGCCTCTACTGCAAACCTCTGGTAACTGCTATATTTTCCATCATTATAATTTTGATTTTGTCTCTTCCAGAATGTCATATAAGTGAATATTGAGTATATAGTCTTTTGAGACATGCTTTGTCACTCAGCATAATGCCTCTGGAATTTATCCAAGTTACTGTATATATGGAAAGTTTGTTCCTTTTTATTGTTGCATATTATTAAATTGTTTGGATAGACCACAGTTAGTTAATCTATTCTCTTACTGAAGGCCATTTGCACCATTTCCAGTTTTGGGCAATTATGAACAAAACTGCTGTAGACATTATTTTTTATATCTGTAGAATAGATACTCTGGTCTGAGATTCCTGGGTCATAAAGTAAATGTAGGTTTAACTTTTAAGAGAGTGCTAAGCAAGTTTCAAGAATAGCTGGACTAGGGAGTTCCCATCGTGGCTCAGCAGAAACAAATCTGATTAGGATCCATGAGGATGCGAGTTTGATCCCTGGCCTTGCTTAGTGGGTTAAGGATACAGCAATGCTGCGGCTGTGGTGTAAGCCGGTGACTGTAGCTCTGATTTGACCTCTAGCCTGGGAACTTCCATATACTGCAGGTGCAACCCTAAAAAGTACAAAAAAAAAAAAAAAAAAAAAAGGAAGAAGAATAGCTGGATCATTTTGTATTCCAACCAGCTGTATATAAGAGATCTAGTTCCTCACATCATTAGCATTTGGTATTGTCAGGCTGTTTTTTATTCAGTCTAATAGGCTTGCAGTGAGGGCACATCGTGTTTTTAATTTTTGTTTGCCTAATGGCTCATGATGTTGAACATATTTTCATGGTCTCATTTGACATCCTGATCTCCTCTTGATAATGTATCTGTTCATACCTTTTACCCATTGTTTTGTCAGGTTATTTGTTTTTTTATTGTTGCTTTAAGGGTGCTTTGACTAGTCTAGATACTCAGATATGTGATTTGCAGATGTTTTCTCCCAATATTTAGCTTGTGCCTTATATTTATTAGCAGTTTCATTCCCAGAACAAAATATTTTAATTTTGCTGAAGTCCAATTTATCATTATTTTTTAAAATGATTTTTATTTCAATTTATTATTTTTAATGGACCATGTTTCTGACAACATGTATAGATTTTTAATAAGAAATTTTATGTCATAACTGATAGATCAAAACAAACTCAGATTTGTTTCTCAAGTAGAAAAAGATTGTTTAAAATATAGTACCGATATGTAAGACCATATACTGCTGTTATAAACCACAATTTAGAATAATATTTAGAAAAATGCTCATTTTATATTGAGTGAAAAAACCAGTGATTGCAAAAGTTTTATATGATCTGTCATCTTTTAAAATCATGTATAATTGCATATGTGTGTATGTGTATGTATATGTGCAAGTAATTATTTATTTGTGGAAAAATAGAGTAAACATTAATGATTCCCTAAGTATTGAGGATAACTACTTTAATGTTTTTCTGAATTTTTTTATGGAGAAAATGCATGTGTTAAAATTAGCAGAATTACTTTTACAGAAAATGAATATTCCATGAATCCATATTTTTACTTCAAGAAATCCATACTTTAAAATGTATTTGAGGGCATTCCTGCTGTGGCTCAATGGTAATGAACCAAACTAGTATCTATGAGGATGTGGCTTTGATCCCTGGCCTTTCTCAGTGGGTTAAGGATCCGGCGTTGCCGTGAGCCATGGTGTAGGTCACAGATGCAGCTCGGATCCCAGGTTGCTGTGGCTGTGTTGTAGGCTGGCAGCTACAGCTCTGATTTGACCCCTAGCCTGGGGACTTCCATATACCGGTGTGGCCCTAAAAAGACAAAATGTATTTGAATGCAGAATGCAGAATACAAAAAAAAATGCATTTCCTGATCTCACCTATATAAATTTGCCTGCAAAGATATTTTTTCTATGTAGAGCAGAATACATACTGGAGTAAAACAAAATAACTGAAAAATTTCAAACTTAAATATTTAATTAGTAAACTAAAGTGTAGTATCACTTTTTTACCTAATATGCATATTAGCCATGTATTACTTTTAATCTAGTCTCACCTGAGGTTAGGTAGTTTAGAAAGACACTTTTCAAAACACTGCATAAAATGATAGAACTTGAGTAATGAAGTTATAACTAACAAATACCTTTTTGTTCTTAAGCCTCTCATTTCTTTAGTGAAATGTAGGAGATAATTTAAAATAATTCTTGCTTTCTTCCCAAATGTCCTACACTGATTTTAGCAGTTGTTTTAATGCAAATGGGTTTATGCTCTGTTTCTAAAACAATATGGATTCAGATCACAGTCTCAGCCCTGGGAAAACTGGCCTGTTAACTATACTCTAGTTGTCCTGGCCACACCAATCATGTAATTATCATGGCAGTCACTGGGGGGAAGACCAACAAAGTACTGAAGCTGAAATACCCTGAGAGGCCTTATTCTAGATGAGGCTCTGGCAGGCACTGATTTCTGTCTCAGTGTCCTGTTGCCTTCAAACTATAATTCATTGACATCTTTAAAATAAAACTCTTACAGAGTGTCTCATACTTCTTAAGTGAATCTGTTCCCTTCTATCTAAATAATATAACAGGGCTTCTGTGCTACAGTTTAGAAGCTCTTGTATCCTCTCAAATTTTCATGTTCTGAAAGTTATTATCTATCTGTACGTTTTAGGCTTCCTTGTCTAATTCTTAATCTAAAACATAATTTTTTAAAGTTCTTAAGTGTTTGTAAAAAGGAAAGGCTATACTCAGAGGCTTAAATTAATTGAGAAACAGAATCAGTGAAGTAATATATGTATTGAATATCACCTTTATGCATGATGATTTGTATGTATGATGTCTTTTTTTGTTTTTGTTTTTTTGCCTTTTTCCAGGGCCACTCCTGCGGCATATGGAGGTTCCCAGGCTAGGGGTCTAATTGGAGCTGTAGCCGCCTGCCTACGCCAGAGCCACAGCAACATGGGATCCGAGCTGCGTCTGCAACCTACACCACAGCTCACGGCAATGCTGGATCTGTAATCCACTGAGCAAGGCCAGGAATCGAACCTGTAACCTCATGGTTCCTAGTTGGATTCGTTAACCACTGAGCCAGGATGGCAACTCCATATAATTTCATTTAAAACCATATTGTGTAGATATAATTTCTGTGATTTAGATGAGAATATGTAAGTGAAAAACTTTCCTAAACTTACACAGGTGTGGTTAATGTCAAGAAATGTCTTTTGTTGAAGATATGTCAGTTAGACTGGAATAAGACCATCAAAGTTACATAGTTATAGAATAGATTCTCACAAAAATTCTAAGTAGATGTATTTAGTGAAATTGTCAAAGTATATAAATCATCTCTTATGAAAACTTTTTGAATATTGTTGAACTTTTTAGGTTGATGGACGCCCTTTGTTAAAAAGACTTTATATTGAGTTTCTAAAATCCTTATTATTGGGAGTTTCCTTGTGGTACAGTGGGTTAAGGATCCAGCATTGTCACTGGATGTGGCTTGGCTTGCTGTTGTGGAGAGGGTTCTATCCCTGGCTCCAGGACCTTCTACATGCCACAGGTGTGACCAAAAACAAACAAAAACAAAACCAAAAATAAAACCCCCAAAGTACTTATTATTGTAATAATACTACGTAAAACATAAGCACTGTTTACAGTTTAGAGGCTGATTTTAAGCAATGTTTTTGTCCAGATATTTGATAGAATAATAAAGGGCCAGAGTAAAAAGATAGCTGGAAAGATGAACAAATTCCAGAGATATTTTGTTTGTTATTTATCTAATTGAAGCTTATAAGAAATTACACTTATTCTCACAAAAGGCAGGGAGGAAGCCCAATAACAAGGAGAAATTCAAAGATGATTTAGGAGAACAGATTATTTATGAAACAAAATTCTGGAGGAAGGAGGGGAAGGGGAATCTGGGAGGAGGCGTCACCGTAACAACTTTTGAGGTGGAAGGTGGTTGAAGTTGTATCATCTCATCAAGATCTCACCATTATTTGAAAAGCAGCTTCTTCTCCCAGAGAGTTAGTTTGAGGCAAGGCAGATTGCAGATGGGTACAGATTTTGTCAAGAAATATTTTCCAATTTAGAAGGCCATGGAGAAAGTGGCATTATTTGGTAATAAATATGGGGTTGGTATTCTTTTTTTTTTTTTTTTTTTTTTTGGTCTTTTCTAGGGCCTCACCCACAGCGTATGGAGGTTCCCAGGCTAGGGGTCTAATCAGAGCTATAGCCACTGGCCTACACTAGAGCCACAGCAATGTAGGATCTGAGCTGTGTCTGCAACCTACACCACAGTTCATGACAATGCTGGATCTTTAACCCACTGAGTGAGGCTGGGATCAAACCCGCAAACTCATGGTTCCTAGTCAGATTTGTTAACCACTGAGCCACGATGGGAACTCTTCCAGGTGTTGGTATTCTTTATGGGACAGATTTTTATTGAGTGCATTTCATGTGTAAACATTGGTGAACTATACATAACACTCTACTCTTGTGAGTTCTGTAAGAGGATGTAAGAATAGAATGTCAAGAAGTACACAAGACCTGCTTTTTTCTTTTTTCAGTATATAGAAAGAACTTTATTGCAAACTTGTAATTATTTTGCACATTATCCTTTTTAAAAAATTTATATTTTCTTTAAACAGCTTTATTGAGATGTAATTAACATACTATAAAATTTGCCGGTTAAAGTGTATACTTAAGACCTGCTTTTTATTCATTTATTTTAAATTCAAAATTCAGCTCAAGTCACACTGCATTCTAAGATTTAGATTGGCTCAGATACCCTCATCTAGATCACATGAGTAGTCCAGAGCCTTTCCTAAAACTGCTGTCACTTCCTGAGGGATTTTATTCTCTGGGGTTTGAAGTTTCAGATTTCAATAAACTAACTTGCTTTCTCAGAATTTCTTACTTAGCTGGCGGTTATATTTTCTTCGTTACCTCACTGAGTTGACCAGACACTCCACCTGATCCTTGATTTTTATTCTCTGAAGTACTTACACAAGGCATTTGTACATGTGGCAGATTATCTGAGGTTTTAAGAAGCTGGAGAACATTTACCGAGTAGCAGTGCAAACAATGTAAAAATGAAAATTAAACATACTTTTCCTAAAAAGTCTATTTACTATCCTGACCAAATTTCCCCTCTGATTCTGCCTCCTGCCTTGTTGCTATGTGACATCACACTGTCTCCGTGCTTCCCTTTTCTCATCCTAGTCCTTTGGTTATCTTCCCTTTCCTACCTTACTCTCAAACTCTATTAACCTTTCTGAGTATCTTTGCTTTCCAGGTCTCCTAATGGAGCCTGCCTTGGGCGTGAGGTGAGGGATAATGATGAGGAGCTGTGATTATTTTTATTTCCTAGTTTTAAAAAAGGGCCAGTAAGTCCTATAGGTGTAGCCACTGATGATTATCTTTCCTTATCTTGAACTCATAACATATTTTTCTGCAGTATTACCCTTGACATTTAATATTGGGTTATTCGATAGAGAGACCACCCTTTAAATATTTCACTAGTTTGTGTGTTGGATAGAGTCCCAGTAAGAAAGAAATGGCATCTTGCCAAGTTTTTGATTAATCTGGAACATATCAGTACATTCTTAATTTACTTTGAGTGATATGAAAATTCTTAATAATGACACATAAGACCTGGGATAATCTTTAATCATTGAGGTTTCTTAAACTTTGGACTTTTTAGAAAGTACCAAGTTGTTTGGTTTTCTTCCCACCCCACTATTCTGGATACTCACTGAAGCTTAACGCTATCATTTTTTTTTTTAAGCTATGGTAAAATGCACGTGACATAAAATTAACACCCGAATCATTTTAAAGTGTACAGTTCAGTAGTGTTAAGTATATTCACAATGTTGTTCAGAAGATCTCCAGAACTTTTTCATCTGGCGGAACTAAAGTTCTGTACCAGTTAAAGCACATGTCCTTATTCCCCACATTTCCCCAGCCACTGGCAACCACCATTCTACTTTCTTTCTATACATTTAACTACGCTGTGTGGTTCATAGAAGTGGAATCATATAGTATTTGTCTTTTTGTGACTGGCTCATTGCATTTAGCATGTCCTCAAGATTTATCCATGTTGTAGTGTGTGTCCACATTTCCTTCCTTTTTAAGGCTGAAAAATAATACTCCATTGTATGTACATATCATATTTTGTTTTATCTCTTATCCATAGACACCTGGGTTTATCCTACTTTTTGGCTCTTCTGAATAATGCTGCCATAAACATAAGTGTACAAGCAACTCTTCCAGAACTTCTTTCAATTCTTTTGGATATTCTTTGGAGTACCCGGAAGTGAAATTGCTGGATCATGTGGTAACTCCATTTTTAATTTTTTGAGTTGTCTTATTATTTACCATAGTGGCTATACCATTTTGTATTCCCTCCAACAGTGCAGAAGAGTCCTGATTTTTCTATATCTTTGCCAGTATGTTGTGTTTTCTGCATGGTTGGTTCTCTCTCTTCATACCCATTTAAGTACTAACACCTTAGGGGTACTGATGATCTAAGAATGTTGCTCACTCTGACCAATTTATGTCCTTTAGGGTACCTTATAGCTTTTATAATTTGTTCCAAGTATGTAATTATTGGTTCTTTTCAATTTTATTTTCTTTTTGTCCCCAGTGGAACACTAGAAATTAGAACAGTATTTTTTTTTTTTTCTTTTTGCCACTCTCTGAGACATGGTAGTTCTTAAAAAGATTTATTAATGAATACTATTTATATATTATTCATCATGTGCACCCTTGAAGAACCTTGCCAGCAATGATAACCATCAGGATTTCTGACAAATACATTGTAGTGAGCTAAGCATTTTATTGCAATTTTGTAATCTCTGCAATACTGAAAATTGGGCATTTTATCCCTACTTTATTGTTGAAGAAACTGAGCTTATAAATATCGAGGCACATGGGTAGTCAGTGGCAAAACTGATATTGAGAACAGGGTCTACTTGATCAAGGTCAAAATGTTAGTTCATGATCCGTGAGATGTTAAATATATAACTAATTGATTATAATCCTGTGTGCTTTCTCTGTATCATACTAGAAAAATAATTTCTCATCAAAGTACTTTCCTACATCCTCTAGAGTCATCTCGATGGTAGATTCACCATTTAAGTTTACTTTTTTGTCCTAACAGGTATGTTCACTGTAGCATTGCTTAAATAACTAAGATAATATCAAATGACTTCTGAGTGTATACATAAATATCATACAAATGTAAAATTGTGTTTAGCTTCCCTATAAACTGTACACTTAACTACTATAATGTTGGTTGATCTGGTTAAGAAAATTCAACATTAGACAGATATATTGGTTAGGGAAAACATCAATGATCTAAGGCTGATGAATATTATAGAAAAACTAAAACATTTAAACAAGTTACTGCTTTTATATAATTTCATTGAATTTAGATCTTTATTAAAAAGCACTTAACAGTTTCTCTGCTATTAGAAAGAGTTCATATATAAAGCATCTATAGCATATAATTAATGATGTAATATAATTTACATATAAGGATATTTTTATTTCTCTAATCATTCTTGTGTACTGACCACATGACAGTCATTTGACCGAATGATATTAAAAAAAAAACACACAGTAGAATGTTAATCTCTTAAAATTTAACAAGTTTTATTTTAAAAACTTTGGAATTTCAAGATATGCATTATAATTACCTTCATTTACATAGATATATACAATTACTGGGGTATATATCTTGCATGTTTGTGTATATCATAATATTTCTAAATAGTAGAATACAGATATTGTATATTATATATTATTTTTTAATATAGACATATAATTTAAATATGTATACAGTCTTGAATTAGAAAGATATTTTCCTTCAAAATAATTGGATAAATGTATGAATCTGTACAGTTCAAAATACACACATTCAACTTTTTCATGAGAAAAGTTTTTTAGGGCATTACCTGACTTAAATGTCTCAGAGCTTGGGCTAAATATATTCATATTTCTACTGCATGTGATACCTATATCCAATTCTATTTTTTCACATGGGCATTTTTTACATGACTCTTTACCATGAAAATGAGAAGCATATACTTAAGAAAAGGAAATGGTCCTCTGAGATCGCTAAATAGAATGTAGACCTGCAGCAAAGCACTTAACTATATAACTCTCCAGGGATTTTACTGTTTGAAGGCTGAGGTAATGGCATGCAAATTTTACTGCCACTGACATTCTTCACTTGAGAATTAGCATGTATAAAACTCTGTTTTTTGCTATATAAGAGAATAATCTTCTCTACCTTCTCCTCCTATTCTAGCTTTCCATCCTGGCTTTACCGTTTCTATTAATGTTGAGTTTATATTGCATTTTACTAAGAAAAGATGTGTTTTTGAAGAAAACTTTTATTGACATATAATAAACATTGAGAAAAGTGCACACGTCTTAAATATATTGAAACATTTGGATTTTTTATATGTGAACCTGCATGTATTTAAATATTGTACTCACTTTTTAAAATTGAATACTTTTGAAATATGAGAAAAAATTATGGAAACACTAAAAAATAATATGATAAAACAAATTTATTAATCATGAAAGCCACATTCCACATAATAAGCCTACCACATGTTCTTATTTCAGTTCCTATAAGTAAACAAACCAACTTATATAGATGAGTAATATAGATGAGAAGATAGATTCTGCCTTATGATTAACAGTTTCTATCATTGTGGGAATATATTGAATTTCTTAAAAATATACAGTTTTTCAAGGACTCCTGAAGTTTTTATTTAACAATAACCTGATGGAAATAATAAGTTTGCATTTATTGGTGCTTATTATATGGCAGATATAGTGCAATGCCTGCTACCTATATGGACTCACCTATGTTGACTCATTTAAGCAATGTAGCAAACTTATGATCTAGTTATTAACATCTTCCTGATTGTGTTAGTTGGTACATGAGCAAATATAATCCCAGTCTAATTCCAGAGATATTTTCTTTTACCTACAACATTAAACTGCCTCCCAGGGTATTGAAGAGTTGGTTCTACCTGACAACTATAATTTTTGGTATTTTATTTAAAATTTTAAAAGAGGAGTTCCCTGTCATGGCTCAGTGGTTAATGAATCTGACTAGGAACCATGAGGTTGCAGGTTCGATCCCTGGCCTTGCTCAGTGGGTTAAGGATCTGGCGTTGCTGTGAGCTGTGGTGTAGATCAAAGACGCGGCTGGGACCTGGTGTTGCTGTGGCTCTGGCGTAGGCCAGCGGCTATGGCTCTGATTAGACCCCTAGCTTGGGAATCTCCATATACTGCGAGAATGGCCCCAGAAAAGGCAAAAAGACAAAAAAAAAAAATCTTAAAAGAGACACCAACTTTGTAGATTGTCCTCCTAATGTTTTGGTCATTTCTTTTTAGTTTTCATATGTGTATATGTAATATATGTGTTATGTATTTTATACAATGCAGAACAATATAATATATATATAAATATATATATATATATTTATATATATATATACACGTAATATATACCCTTAGATTTTAGATTTTTTTTTTCGGTCTTTTTTTTTAGGGCTGTTCCCGCATCATATGGAGGTTCCCAGGCTAGGGGTCTAATCGGAGCTGTAGCTGCCGGCCTATGCCAGAGCCACAGCAACGCAGGATCTGAGCCACGTCTTCAACCTGCACCACAGCTCACGGCCACGCTGGATCCTTAACCCACTGAGCAAGGCCAGGGACTGAACCCACAACCTCATGGTTCCTAGTCGGATTTGTTAACCACTGAGCCATGATGGGAACTCCACTCTTAGATTTTAGAGCCGTGTGATTACTTTTGAGATTTCCTAACCAGTCATCTCATTCTATAAATGATAGTATTAGGCCCAAAGTGGCAGGCATCTCAATCCAAGTTACTGGGCAGAGTGAGGTATAGAACTGTTTTCTTGATAGAAGATCCAGGACTTTTGTCATGGTGGTCACTGAATCATTATGATACCTATTACGTTTATTTATACTTGATATATAGTATCAAGCAACAGTTGTTTTGGCCACACCCACGGTATGCAAAAGTTCCCAGGCCAGGGATCAAACCCACGCCACAGCATTACCAGAGCCACAGCAGTGACACCATATCCTTAACCCACTGAGGCACCAGGGAACTCTTCAAGGAACACTTTGGATCTACTGGGAAAGTTCCCTACAGACATTGACAGCTTCTCAGATCTAATTTTATTACTTTAGCAAAATATAAGTGCTAGATAAATTTAGCCAAATTTATGTATCAAACATTAAATCATTGCACATGATAATGAACTTAGAACTTTCTTGAAATCCTTGGCTTATTTTTTTCTTAAAATCTTGTGTTGAATAATATCTGTGGCAGATATAAACCTTGAACCTGTTAAATGTTTCTTTATCATGTTATAATTGAGGTACAGAAAAAGAAAAACTGCATGGTGCCTGAGTGTCTGCCTTTAGTCATGCCATGTAAAGGGCTAAAGTAATGTTAAAAAAAAACACTTGGACTAAAATTTCTGTTATGTTGTGCATGTGAGACATACCTGGATTCATTGAATTAAGTAAAATAGGCAACAAATATCTCCTGAGTTTACTAGAACTAAATACTAAAATGAAAATTAATGCTAATTTTCACATACTGGAAAGTAAACATGCCTGCATTGTATTACCTCGTGATAATTAATATTAGACAGCTTGAGGAATTCTTAGCAATAAGCTATAAACAAAGCTTTAATTAAGAAGACCTCACAGAATTGCAAAACAACAACTTTTTAACTTGCACCAAGGAAAAAATAAAAGAATTATTGTAATTAATATAATTTAAATATGATATATAGTTTTTATCAATGTGGTTCAATTATGAACTTGATGAGAACAAGATGTTGCGCTGTTCTGTTCACTAATCTATTGCAATTCCTAGAGTGGTATCAGCATATAGGAGCTAAATGTGTAATATTCATTGGATAAATGAATAAATAAATTTAGCTTCTGTCATATCAGCATTTTTAAAAAAAATATTTTGGCGAATACTTGATTATTTGTGTACCAGATTTTTTCTCTGAAACTTTAAAATATAACATGTTATATTGAATGCTTAACCTATATAGTTGAAACAAAAATAAGTTATGTGTAAAATATTAGGGAATTAAATACGTTAATGTAACATGGGCATAAAAATGACTTTCTTTTTTTATTACTCAATGAATTTATTACATTTATAGTTGTACAGTGATTTAGCATTGTCATCTCAAACCCCTGGCATCCCCCCACCCCTCAACCTCTCTCCTTTGGAAACCATAAGTTTTTCAGAGTCTGTGAGTCAGTAGCTATTCTGCAAAGAAGTTCATTCTGTCTTTTTTTCAGATTCCATATGTCAGTGATAGCATTTGATGTTGGTGTCTTGTTGTCTCACTGACTTCACTTAGCATGATAATTTCTAGATCCATCCATGTTGCTAAAAATACCGGTATTTCGTTCCTTTTAATGGCTGAGTAATATTCCATTGTGTATATGTACTACCTCTTCTTGATCCACTCTATGTCAATGGACATTTAGGTTGTTTCCATGTCTCGGCTATTGTAACTAGTGCTGCAATGAATACTGGAATACCTGTGTCTTTTTGAGACATGGTTTTCTCTGGATAGATGCCCAGGAGTGGGATTGCTGGATCAAATGGTAGTTTTATTTTTAGTTTTCTGAGGAATCTCCATACTGTTTTCCACAGTGGATGCACCAATTTACAATCCCAGCAACAGTGTAATAGGGTTCTTTTTTCTCCACCCCCTCTCCAGCACTTACTGTTTGTAGACTTTTAGAGGATGGCCATTCTGGCTGGTGTAAGGTGGTACTTCATGGTGGTTTTGATTTGCATTTCTCTAATAATGAGTGATGTTGAACATTCCAAAAAGACATCCTGAAAAAGAAAAAGGGAGCTGGAGGAATCAGGCTCCCTGACCTCAGACTATACTATAATGCAACAGTCATCAAAACTGTATGGTACTGGCACAAAGCAGACATATAGATCAATGGAACAGGATAGAAAACCCAGAATTAATTAAACCCACGCACCTACAGTCAACTAATCTATGACAAAGGAGGCAAGGAAGATGACTTTCTAAAAAGAGAAAAATACAGTTTGCTCATAAATATGTGAAAGTATGTAAAATCTCAAGAGTAATGGATGAAAATGAGTATAAATAAAACAATTTTATCTGCACAGTTAATATTTATTAAAAGTACAGTAAAGTTGTACACAGTTGAAGTTAAAAGAATGACTATTAAGCAACTTTACTATAATTGTCACAGGTTTTCTTGAGAGACTTTTGCTTCTGTGTCAAAATATAAGCCAGTATTTCATATTTACAATAGGCTGAGGTACTGAAATATGGCCCTATTTTGCTTATAAAGTGATAGTAACTTTTTATGGCAGTGTGAGCTGCCTAATAATACATGTTTAACAGTCACTGTGGACTGGGTGACTTAAACAATAGGGCTTTATTTTCTCATAGTTCTGGAAACTAGAAGTTCAAGGTCAAGCCTCTAGCTGATTAGATTTCTGATGATAGCTTTCTCTTAGTTTGCTGATGACAAGCTTCTTGATGTATTCTGATAAGAACTTTCCTGGGCTCATGAATGTGAAGAGTAGCATTCTTTAGAGTCTCTTTCTTATAAGGACACTAATCCAGTAGAATAAGGATCCATCCTTATGACTTAATTTAACCTTAATTACTTCCTTAGAGGCCCCAAATACAGTCATACAGGGAGCTGGGACTTCAATATCTGCATTTTGGTGGAACACAATAGTCAGTCTATTAACAGAGGATTAGGCATCAGTGAGATTTTACTTGGAGACTTTTAAAGACTTTTTTTTTTTTTCTAAAGGGTTTGTTTCTTGTGACAGTTTTCTCAGAGAAAAATTATTTGATGTAAATGAGATAGATGTATGCTTCATTACTGGTTCTCTAAGGTCAAGAGATGGGATTGGGCCAGTGAGTGGCAGTGGGAGTAAGCTTTATATTTCAATGTGTTGAAAATCTTAAGATAATAGAGTTCATTTTAGGGAAAAATTTATTTCTGTAACTAATAAGGACATACTTATTTTGTGTTGTTGCTTAGGAAATTAACATTCCAACTTCTAATTAGGTATTATCATATATCTCATATAAGGAATATGATGTTGATAATTGTCATTATTAAGTATATTTCTGATGAGGATGTATAGAACACAATATAATTACATATGTTGAAATCTATTTAAAATATCAGCCAAATACTCCTATTGCCTCTTTATAGGTTACTGTTAGAAATTTAAATTTGTAATTTATAACTTTTGAAGCAATAGATATGTCAAAAATACTATGGTAGATGTTGAGAGTATGCTTTATATTTTTTCTGAAGGAATACTGAATATAACTTTATTAGTTTAAATTAAGAGCGAATCTGTGAAAAATGATCACTGTTTTTGTTTTTAATTTATTAAGAAAAATGTTTTATGGACACATCCATGGCATATGGAAGTTCCCAGGCCAGGTATTGAATCCAAGCTGTGGCTGCAATCTACACCGTAGCTGTGTAGCTGCATTAACCCACTGTGCCAGGCCGGGATTAAACCTGTGCCTCTGCAATACCGGAGCTGAGGCAGTCAGATTCTTAACACACTATGCCACAGCGAGAGCCCTGATCACTGTGTTTCTTTAAGTTTAGCATCAGATCTTTTATTTAGCAGGTGTCAAATGTAGCTGAAAGTATATGCACAATAGCAGTATTTTGTGTTTATATATTTAAAGTGTACATGAAAAAAAGGAAGTATTCACTATGCTCCAAACAACTAAATTTGCTGAACATTTAGTAAAAGGAAGACAAATCATCAACAAAATAAAGTAACCATGTACTATTAACCTGAATGAATTATTACATTTTTTATTTAATAGGTAATGGAATATATTAGGTGTCAATAAACAAAGTGAATACTTAAGAAACCTATCACTTATCTAAAGGAAAATGTTCGGTTTAATAGAATACTTCAATGAATACCAACAAAAAAACTTTGGAAAACCTAATATGGATATAACAGATTTTTGTATTGATTTTGAATTACTTTGGGTTAAGGATTGGGCATTGCCACAGCTTTGACTTGGATTTGATCCCTGGCCTGGAAACTTCCATATGCTGTAGGTGTGGGCACAAAAAAAAAAAAAAGAATTACTTTGGAGAATCATCTTAAAAAGATATTAAGCCCTCTATAAAGAAATGTACACCCAGAACATTATTAAGCTGTTTATACAGAAATAAGTGGGAAAAGAATCTAAATCTTGGTACAATAATATTGAAATACCTGAAACAGAGTTCTTTGTCACAAACTTATCCACTGTATGCAGTACTATTCCTTTTCAAATTACTTTGAAAGAAGATATACTTTAGAATTTTTCCTCATTCATAAACATCTATTGTTAGTGGATGGAAAAAGCCAACAATATTGGAAATTTCCCAAATTAAAATATATAAACATGGAGTTCCCATCATGGTCCATCCGAAACGAATCCCACTTGGAACCATGTAGTTGCAGGTTCAATCCCTGGCCTTGCTCAGTGGGTTGGGGATCTGGTGTTGCCTGAGCTGTGGTGTAGGTTGCAGATGCGTCTCAAATCTGTCATTGCTGTGGCTCTGGAGTAGGCTGGCAGCTATAGCTCCCATTCAACTCCTAGCCTGGGAACCTTGACATGCCGCAGGTGGGGCCCTAAAAAAAAAAAGACAAAAAGACAAAAAAAAAAATAAATAAAATAAAATGAAATATCTAAAGAGTAAAATAATTACAGAGGGATATGGTTATACCTTATGATTATACACAAGTTCATTATTTTGCTTCTTTAGTTTTATAAATAGAACCTCATTTCTACACATGTGATTCTAGCCTGGTTTTGTTGTTCTGCCTTGATCACCATTGTGAGGTAAATTCTGTATATTTCGTTTTCTGATGTGACAGTGAAAGATAAAATTTTCTTCCATTTTGAGATGAACTTAATTGATTTTAACTGAACTGCAAGCAGTAATACCAAAGCAATAACACATTAGAGACTAAAACTCCAATTAAACATATTTTAGGGATCAGTTAACTTAGGTTAACTTAAGTACCAGATATTTTAGGCAATGAGACACACAAAGTAAACAGATTCAGAGCAAATCAAAACATGCAAAGCTAAATTAAGAAACCCAATTTCAAAGATTAGATGTAATTAAATAAAAATGTCATGAAATAGAAAAAAACATTTTTATCTAGGAAGTGATATTTAATTAATCTCTCTAATTTCTTTTTTGGAAAGCTCCCCCCCCTTTTTTTGCCTTTTCTAGGGCCTCTTCCTGAGGAATATGGAGGTTCCCAGGCTGGGGGTCTAATCAGAGCTGTAGCTACCAGCCTACGCCAGAACCACAGCAACGCCAGATCCAAACTGCATCTGCGACCTACACCACAGCTCACGGTAATGCCGGATCCTTAACCCACTGAGCAAGGCCAGGGATCGAACCTGCAACCTCATGGTTCCTAGTTGGATTCGTTAACCACTGCGCCAGGACAGGAACTCCAGGAAAGCCTATTTTGAATGTTGTCTTAAACTCTGTACACTCTGGAACTAGTAAAAAATACGCATCAGTAACAGAAAACTTGCTGTTTTATTTATTTTCCTCCAACATCTTTTATTTTCAAACAAAAGATAAGTATTATCCCCTTTCTATTAAAACTTTAATTGATTTTACTCACTTGAGGAAAAAAAAAACAACTTCTACTAGATACTTTTGTCCTCAGCTTTTGTCCAAATTCTTCAAATCCATCGCTTTTATTTTATGTAACCTATTCGTCATGTGTAATCAGACTTTTATCCCTTCTGAGACTCTATTCTTCATATTGAATTATTGCTGTGGTCTAATAAAGGAATGGCAGTATGTCCCTCTTGATTAATCCCCAGTCTAACTGTACTTTAAGATTGTATATCCTACAACCTTCCAAGTTTCCTTTGTCTAGTGTATTTTATTCTCTCTATAGAAGCCCTACCACTATTCAGGAGCCTATACAGTTCGTATATCTTCCACAAGGACCTTCCTGGCTGTTTAATCCTACAGAGAGCTCTCCATTCACAAAAACTGGTAGCACTATGTTTTGTCTTCTGTCCCTTGTTATAACCTAATCATATGACTTTTAAAAGTTCATGCCTTATTATAACCTCACCAAGGAAGGTCTGTGTCATTCATTTCATTTTCTCTATGCCCACCCATCAGAAGGTGAAGTTGTAGGTTCAGTTATGTATTTGATGAAATGAGTGATGGAAAGATAGCAAGATGGATGGAAATGGAGAAAGCAGGAATAGAAAGGAGACATGGAGGGAGAAGAGGAAGGAAAGAAAGTGCTAAGATTTGCCTAAGACTTTGAAAAATAATCAGCCAATATTCTGCCACTTATTCAAACTTAAAAAAAAACATTGATTTTATGCAATTCAGTACAGTTTATGAAATAACTCAGTCATCTTTCTCAGAAAAGAAAATAATAAAATATTATTAGAAAGCATTAGTGGTCATTGGGTCTAATATATCACTGCCACTTTTTCTTGGTAAATTATTTCATGCATTTGTAGGACATAGCACATAAAATTGTTAAAGAAAATAACATCTCAGGTCCTCGCAACACTTCTACTCTTTTGAAAGTATCAGAATGCACTATCAAATGCTTTATAGTACTCATAGTTCTTGTCAAATGAATTGATTATTTTGGTCTCTTCAAATGATCCCATCACAGTTAATCAAGAAACAATTTGAAAATAGTATCATCAGTTGAATGAAATTGTTGTTTGTCATTATTTATCATATGATAAATTTCATTTTGTCATTTTAGAAATAGCCTAGATGAAAATAGCTATATCTTAAAGACTTTTTTTTTTTTTTTTTTTTTTGCCTTTTCTAGGGCTGCTCCCTCGGCATATGGAGGTTCCCAGGTTAGGGGTTTAATCGCAGCTGCAGCTACCGGCCTACCACTGCCACAGCAACTCGGAATCCCAGCTGCGTCTGCAACCTACACCACAGCTCGCAGCAATGCCGGATCCTTAACCCACTGAGCAAGGCCAGGGATCGAACCTGCAACCTCATGGTTCCTAGTAGGATTCGTTAACCACTGAGCCATGATGGGAACTCCTTAAAGACTTTCATTCACATAGACTGATATTCTTTTGTCTTTTATATTGAATCAGTCTATTAATTTGAATTTATTTATGTTCTTTTAATTCTTGATATTTCACAAAAGTGTCCTTCACTCTATCAGTATTTGCGATTATATTACATCTGTTATTAAGGAGTTCTTCCAGAATAAGAATATTCTCATATTACTTTTGGCTGATTCACTACACAGATGGATGATAATTTTTTTTTTATATGGAAAGAATACTCCATAAAATGAACACATATCTAGCAATAAGTATTTATATTTTCTATTATATTATGTACCCCCCAAAGCAGATATATTTGTAACCAGTTTATGTGCATTTCAAAGGTGACTACTGATACATACTCAAATAATTTAATGTTTTCTTATTGAAATATTTCATTCAGTCCATATATACTTTATTATGTGTACTACTTTAGGTGCTCAGGACACAGATTTAAATGAGGTATATAATTGGCATCTTAAGAAATCCTCAGGGTAATAAGGGTATAAATCTGTATTTTTTCACTAAGAAACTGTGTGTAAGTGTTATAGAACTATAGAGGAGTTAAGGACACATTTACATAATGAGATGAGGAAAATCTACATAAAAGTGGTGACTTTTAAATCATGAATGAAAAGAAGAATGAGATGTCACTGAATGAAGCAAGAGCATTCCAAAAGGAAGTAGAAATATGAAAAATTTTGGTAGCTGTTTGTTGATTGGAAGTATAGTGTGACTGAGACACAGTTCAGAATATGGAAAAGGTGGGATAAGAAAGAAGATTGGTATGGCTTAAACTCTTAGCATCTTGTGCATCTTTTTTTTTAAAGTATCTTTTGCACCTTTTTTCTTCTCTTGCAGTGAGAGATGTGAAATAAAACTTGTAATAAAGTAATTATAATACTGAAGGGATTAAATTATATATGCCAAATTAAATACAACAGATATTAAAATCATAGAGAAGAGTTAGTTTCTCCATTAGTTTGAATGAGAGTAATGAGGAAATGCTCCAGCTCAGGACTTGGTCCTCTTCTCTTTTTCTCTTTTCTGTCTACAGTCACTTACAGAGTGATCTCATCTCATCTTACATCATTAAATCACATCTTTCTAGACATCATCCTGAACTTCACACTTCTGTATCCAACTGCCTACTCTTCATTTCCTCAGCTGTATAGTAGGCATCTCATACTGTTAATATGTCAAAAACTGAACTCTGGTACCATCTCCTACACTTTAGCTAAAAACTCCAGGTATAGTTTTTCCATCTCTGCTGATGCTGAACCTATCTTTGTGGCTCAGAAAATAATTTGAAGTTATCCTTTTCCTCACATTTACATATCCTTTGATATTATGCTTAAAATACATACAGAATCTGATGACATTTCAGGCACAACTGCTGTTACCCTCTTCTGAGCAGCAACAACTCATTTTGATTAGCTGAAGACTCCATCCTTGCCTTTTTATATTGGTTTCTCAAACATGCTAGTCAAAATGATTCATTAAATTTTTATTTACACATATGCAAAATAGAAGGCATTCCATTTTCCTTTAGAGTAAAATTCGGTGTTGCAATGTCCTCCTAGGGCCTATGTAATTAACTCCCAAACTCTATGAACTGTTTCTTCTTATTCCATTCTCAGCACACTGACCTGTATGTTCTTTCTCTAGCACATTAGAGATCCTTTATTTTTAGGACTTTTTCACAATGCTTGGAATGTTCTTCTGTCAGATAACTTCATATTAATTTTCTCACATTCTTCATGTCTTTTCTCAAGTGTTGGTCATCTCACTGAGGCGTATGCTGACTACTAAACTTAGATTATAATTCTTTCCTAATCTTAAATGACTCTCCTTGCCATACACACAAAGCATCTCTGGCATATAATATATTTTACCTCTTACTGTGTTTATTATTCATGGTCTTTCCTCCACCTAGGATATATATTCCATATGTGTAAGAATTTTGCCTCCATAATTCACTGATACATCTGTAACACCCAGAAAGTGCCTGTAGTAGGTACTTGCTGCCTACTTTTTAAATAAATGAATGAATGACTTGCATTAATGTGATGTCAACTGTGATAGAAAGAAGGAGACAGAAGTGATAGCTGTTTTTTATGGCAATTTAACCTAGTGGGAAGATTGTGTTTTTGGAATTTATGAGATAAAATTTGTATTCCATGTTCTCATTTATTAACTATGTGATTTTAGATGATGAGGGAAAGAAAACAGTGAAGAAGCTCAAAATAATCATTAGAAAATGGGAGGAGAACTAGGTGAGAATGATATCCTAAAAATAAAAAAAAAGCTTTCAAACAATTGGAATAATGAGTATTGAGATGTACTGTGGATAAGATAAATAATTTCATTTAAAAATTAGGGTATCATTGATGGTAAAAGAGTATTTTCATTGGTGTGGTAGAGATCTCATTTTGTAATAGGATTCTGTATGAATTGTTTAGATAATTTTGAACTGGGTACATATATGGGTACAAAAGATTTAAAATATATAAACATTTTACAACTTGCTACTTTCATTAGCTTTAAATTCGTTCTTTTACTTAAGATTTAGACCCAGTTCCATTTTTTATGTCAAGATTGTTGTAAAAATACAAGTACGCAAAAGCTACTTGAAATTTAAATAGCAAAACAGCACACACAAAATAGAGGCAACTTGAAATACATGTAAAAAGATGTTGCCTACTTAATTTGAGGTTTTTCAACTGATCTTTTATGAGGCAGTTTTCAGTGTACAGTGCTTGTATAAAAATAACTGTTACTGGTTTTCTTATAATATGATTTGTACAAACTGCAGGCAAAGTAATTGACAAAACTCAGTTTTAAAATTAAGCAGGCCCTGAATAAATGCAGTCTCTTTTTAAAATAAGGTTATCTCAGCTGCTTGTTTTGTATATTTTCCCCTTGTATAATTCAATAGTGCCAGTTGCCCATAAGCAAGGAATAACTTAATAATTTGGCAGACAATCTGAAAAACATATGAAAATAATTTATGTTAATAAGTCTAAGTATATCTTAATATATTTAAAGATAAATTTATTTAAACATTTTAAAAGTTAGATTTTCAAAAACCAGTAACACTTTACCCAAATTACACAGAACTTTCATGTTTTAAAGTAGGAATTGATTAAAATAGTTTGTCATTCATAGTTTCTGAACTTTCCTGTGTCTTAAACTGTAGTATTGATGGTTCCTGGCTTATAAATAATATAGAATTGTGTTTAGTTTTTACTGTTACTGTTTTTGTTCTCAGGGAGTTATAATGAGTACACATTATTAAGCAAAAAATGTATCTGTAAAGATACACATCTAGTTATAGTACTGATTCTAGATCTGAAGAAGAAAGAATACTCACATAAATATTAACTTTTTGAAAATTAGTTTTACTTCATCTGCTTTCTTTCCAATTTAATGAGCATTTTCCAAATTTCCTCTCAATTCATATACTGAAAAAGGAATAGCCGTAAGGAATATATGAGCTGTTTAATTAAGTGTGGTATCACAACTGTGTAATTAACATAATAGTCAAATGAGAACTTCAAATGTTTAAAAATCTATACAATTTTATCATAAAAATATAGGTTCCTATTTATGTAACTTGGGGGACGGAAAAGTTATTTCTAAGATGAAAGTTAATAAACAGAAAATATGAGAAATATTGAAACATTTTTCTCTTTTAAGCCCATCTATATCTCTAACTACCACATTTCTCTCCTTATATAAATTTCCTAAAATAGTCATCTATACTCCTGCCTCTAATGTCACTCCTACCATTTCCTCCTGAAGCCATGCATGTCACGCTTTCATTCCACCACCTTTTCTGAAACTTTTTTATTCTGATATCAATGACCTCCACAATGCTAAATCCAATAAATTGGGATATTTCTATCCTAATGTTATATTAACTATATCTAAAAATAGAGATGACTCATAATGGAAGTGTTTGATTCTCCTGACTTCTAAGGAAGCACTCTCCTTGTTTTCCTTCAATCATTGAGGCCGTTTCTTCTTAGTCTCCTTTGCTGGTATTTTCTGTCTCTCTGACTTTTAATCATTCATTGTTTACAGGACTGAGCATTTGGATTTTTTTCTAGTTTCTCTCTAAACATACCAGTAGGTGAAATTATCAAGCTTCATGGATTTGAATATGCTTCTGCATACCAATGACTTAACTCTTCCTTTAATCTAGACTTGCACTTTCATTTTCCTACTAACAACTCCACCTGGCTAATAATGGTACCAAATTTTATATGTTCCAACTGGTCTCCTAATATTCACCACAATATCAATTCCTTTCATAATATTCTCATCTTCATGACTTGCAACTCTGTTTTTTTCCCATTGTAGGCATAAAATAATTCAGTTATAAGTCATATTTCTTTTCCTAAATATTCACACCTGATCCTTTGGCAAATCACATTGGTACTGACTTAAGGAAAAAATATCCAGAATGTACCACTTTTCTTTACCTCTGCTGTTATTACTCCCATGTAAACCATCAACATCTCCACCTGGCCTCTCTGCTTCCACTTTTACTACTCCCTTTAGTCTATCTTTAACACAGCAGCCAGTGTGGTCCTGTTAAAAACCTAAATCAGACCATACAGGTGCTCTGCTCCATAGCCTCCTGACCCATTTTAAAAAATAAATAGCAAAATTCTTAAAATAGCCTATAAAACCCTGCACAAACTGGGCTTGATTTTCCTCCCAATGTTACTTCTAGGACCTCAGCTTCTACCACTTTATCCCTTGTTCACTCTTGCCTCTGAGTTACTCCTTGAACATGTCAGGTAAGTTCTCTGTGTAGGAATGCCTTCTACCTAGAACCTTTGGCCTCCAAATACCCCTGGACTTTGTACCTCACCTCTTCAGGTCTTATCCAAATGTTTCCTTCTTACAAAGGCTTTTCTGGGCCACTCATACCCTATCTGTAATTGCAAAACAGCAGGCTCTACCTACATTTTCTATCCTAATTCTCTGCTTTCTCTATACCCATAATATAAGATATCCCCATATTTTTATGTTGATGAATAAAATACTTTTTTGTTTTATTTATTGTCTTTTACTAGTAAAATATAGGCTCCAGAAGGGTAGGGCTATTTTCTATTTCCCTATGCCAAGCTCTTGGTTAAGTGTACAATAAATACTTGTTGAGTGAATGGCTGAAAAATCCAGGCATTTCTGTAAAGGTAGTAGAATATGGTTATCGCAGGTAAACATTCACTACTGTAGATGACAGAGATATTGTCTGATTCCTGAACCAAATTCAGGTCTTGTTTTCAAGGAAAAAAAACTAGGATGAACTGGTACAATAGTTTCTGTGGTGCACTTACTGATTAAAATACCTGAAAAGTGACCTTGTATTATGTACTTTAAATTTAAACATGTGGAAATCATGCTGTTACCATAGGAAGAAGTAAATTAATGTATCTGGAGGATCATTTATACCTTCTATAAAAATCAGAACTTTCATATTTCATTGAAATCATGAATTAGTATTTTGAAGGCATATTAAATAACAGTTAAAATAACTGTATTTTAAGAAAATGGTGAAAAACAAACTTTATATGAATAAAGACTTTTTTTTTTTTTTGTCTTTTTTTTTTTTTTTTTTTTTGACATTTCTTGGGCTGCTCCTGCGGCCTATGGAGGTTTCCAGGCTAGGGGTCTAAAGTCTGGTGGTGTGGCAGGAGCAAAGAAATTTATTATACAGTTTTAAGTATCTATTATGGTAATGCCCTCTAAGCACAATAAAAGATGCCATTGCACATGGTATATGCCTTCACCCATTCACAAATTTCTAATGAAAAAAAATGGCATAAAAAATGCCTACAACAAATAACAATTAGGTCCATTAGAGAGGTACAAATAGTAGAGGGAGAATGAATGTTAAAATATTTGGAATAATTTGAGAAGACCCTGATATTTGTTCTCTCCTTTGAAAAGTAGATAGAAGTTTATGAGTACCAAGACATCCTGCTTGATGCAATCTACAATTAAATCAGTATTATCTGGTATACAGAACATTTTATTATTTTGTATTTCAATATTCCCTGTCTCTTATCAATTAGCTAGAGTTGAAGTAACAAAGTACTATGTACAACTTGTGTTGGCTTAAACAAGAGAAATTAATTGTCCCGTATTTATGGACACTAGAATTCCAAAATCAAGGTGTAGACAGGATTGGTTCTTCCTGAGGGCTGTGTGGGAAAGGATCTCTTCCAGGTCTCTATCTTTGTCTTTATGTTCACGTGGTGTTCTTATGTGTTTATCTGTCTCGAGGTGATGTCTTTTTATAAAGGAGACTAATCATACCCTAAGAGCCTCACTAATACCTTGGATATCTCTGTAAAGACCCTAAAGATCTCCAGTTAAGGTCACATTCTAACTTACTTGGGGATTAAGATTTCAACATAGGAATCTTGCATGGAAACTCTCCCTAACACTCTCCATTAGTCAGCTCCACTAGGATCCCTAGGGCAGGTTTGTTTGTTTGCTTGTTTGTCTTACTTCCTTAGGAGCACAGTAGATATTCAGAAACATTTATCAAATGTTATTGGAGTTGGTTCTAACCTTGATCAGGAAACACACTGCCTGTTTTGCAAGCAACACATTTAGTCTTTATAACATCAAATTAATTGGAATACTTTGGAGTTCTAGATTCAGTAATCATTTTGTGACATGCACAAAACATTTCTTACAAGCTTTTTCATTTTTCATTATAAGCAAATAATGTTTCCTCTTACCCAGCCCCAGTGAACTAGAATCATAGTACTTGTGAGTTTGTTTGTTATACAGATTAATTTATAGGCTTATAAAATAGATTTAGCATTCATTTGTGCCTAAGCATATCATAGTTATAGCATGTCATATATAGTTGTATGTGACTTTTGAACTGGGCTTCTATCTTAGTTCTGAGATAGCAATGCAGTTTCCTTGAAAGGACTAGAATAATGCCTCAAATTCTCATTTTTCTGGGGTCTGAATTTTCAGATTTTTGTCAGCTTAATGGTTCTTACAGGATAAACTCTTTTATTTCTTTTCAAATGTTATATTTAAAATTAAAAAAAATACAAATAATCTTTGAAGTAAACTGAGGGGCATTTCCCCAAACAGCTTCTTTTTAGTAGGTGGTAAAATGAAGCAATTATGAGCGACTATCTCAGATGAAGGTGGAAAACTGGGAGGCAACTTCATCTTTCTGTTGGCAATGAGTTTGGAAAATGCTATCTCACTCTGACTTATTTCTCTAGTACTTAGCTTCAAACACGTCATCTCTAACCCTAGGCTTTGCTTACAAATGACCTATGCTGTTTCACATTCAGTATTCTTAAAAATTACTTATTATTCACATTCAAAAGTCAATTCAAGTCTTTGATATAAAACTTCAAAATGGGAGCTCCCTGCTGGCCTAGTGGTTAGGAGTCAGAGCTTTCACTTCAGCAGCCTTGGTTCAATCCCTGGTCTGGGAACTGATATCCCACATCAAGCCACTGCACAAAATAATGGTAATAACAAAAATAATAATAAAAATTCAAATTGACAAATAAAATTCAAAACTTGTCATATATATATGTGTGTGTGTATATATATGTGTGTATGTATATATATATAAAATGTGAATGCTTTTTACTTCACTGCCTGAAGAGCATAAAAGGAACAATCTTCAACTTTTCAGAGAATTTTTTTTTCACCTGACAGATTAAAAAAAATAATTTACTGTGAGTTCGGTAAGACAGTTTAAAACCTATCTGCTGTATTAAATGAGAGATTATATTTGTAACCAACATGGATGAAGACTATGTTAAACAGAGCTATGAAAAAATAATGATTTACTAGAGGATGATTTTATAATGCAGTAGTATATAAACTCACCTCCACCTCCTTTCTCTGAGACTACTCAACATTTCAATAAGCTGAGATTTCTTGTTGTAAATGAAAGAATACATGATTCAGATCCAAACACTTAGTCAAGTTAGCTCTTATCAATTATTATTTAGAGGTATGTTAGAAATCTAATAACTCTTGAATGTTTTGAAAATATTTTGTTGAGAATACATGGAGAAAGCAACATATATTCTTATTGTGGGGGGAGTAGGATGGAAATCATGCCAAGACTGTTAACATTTTAGATTGCAAACATGTGCTCAGCCTTCTTTTTTATACATTAATCATAAAATATTTACTGTTCAATAGCAACAGTAATCAAATTAATTTATTGATTATACAGAAAGTAAGTAGGAGATTTGAAAATTACTACTTTGTACTACATAATCATTATTTGGAGATGTATTTTTATGGAATAAAAAATCAAAATATACCTTCATTTATACTTGTTAGTAGGAAAATAGTTCAAATTTTGATTAATAATATAGTGCCACTTTAATTCCATTGACTTAATTTTACATGGGGTCTCACTTCTTCATATTAGCTGACATTCTGACATGGCTTAGATGCCTTCAGTTAGCTTTGTTCAATTATGTGAATTAGTGATTAGAAGAGGCTGTCAGCCACCGTTGTAATTAAATCTAAAAAGTAAGAGATAAGAATCCAGTTGCATCTGACAGTGTCAATAAATGCCTATGATACTACCAAGTACAAATAAATGGACACATATATTTCAAATTTATTTTAAAATTGTATTTGAAAATATAATTAGCAGATCAGTTGAACAGACTGTTCTTTGTTCCTAAATATTCAAGACCATATTGCTGCAGAGATGCTTTTGCATAAATTTTGGTGGAAAGCTTTGTACCTTTTAGTATATACTAAAATTTTTCCTCACATTTGAACTACATGAGTTAAGTAAATGGTTTTTAATATAATATGCCTTTTCTTCATGCTGTTTGCTGATATTAATATAATTTTTCAATCTTTTTTGTATGACAAATGTATTATATTTAGAAACTTATTCTTTGTTAATGTTATATTTATGAAGAAATTATAATTGACTCTGTACCTGCTGCTTCAGTGAGAAAGATTTAATTGGCCCCAAATTGTTTTAATATTGACATCATTTATTTATTTTTAATTTTCATATCCAAATTTGCAAGAGATATATGTGTGTATGTTTGAATATATATGTTATGCATATATATATAAAGTATGTATATTTAGTGATAAAATTTTGTGCTTCCATAAGATCATATATTTAAAGTGGTACTATATACTCAGTTGATTTACATGAAAATCTAAAATACTTTTGATTAAATATAGAAGTTAAGTGGTTTCCAAATTAGTTTATATTTCCTTTGATATATCTTTGGTATAACTAGGGAAGTAATAGAAATATAATTATATTAATAAATCAATAGGTATAACTTTCTATATTTATTGTCCAGTGAAAATGATGAATATTTTTTAAGCATAAGCAGTAATTACTTGCATTTTACTTGGAAGATGAAGTTTTTAAAAATCAATGCATCTGTTCTAGAAAAGACTGATAGGTAAACTTAAACTTTGAAAATTTAATACTTACTAGCAATTAATATTTATTTAATAATAATTCATATTTATTGTGCTTAGGTTATTGTTACTGAACATGGGTTTTTAACATATTTCATTTAATTCCTGTGACCTTTTATGCATAGTACATAGTTGAAGGAAATTAGTGGTTTAGTAATGAAATTTCATGGTTAGCATGGATAAAACTGGGTTTTAAAACTGTTAGGGCCCTGCATTATTTCCTTGATCACCGTCCACTGTGCAACAAGGAATTGAAGCTACTGGCGTTAGAGATGTAGGCAATCTCTAGGCAGGAGCTTGCATTGGGATCCAAGCAGCGCTGGTCAAGGGAACCCCCTTAAAGTGACAGCATCATGGGTCAAGAGTTACAGTTCTTTTTTTTTTCTTTAATTACTCAATGAATTTATTACATTTATAGTTGTACAATGATCATCACAATCCAATTTTATAGGATTTCCATTCCACACCCCCAAGCGCATTTCACTACCCCCCAACCTGTTTCCATTGGAAACTGTAAGTTTTTCAAAGTCTATGAGTCAGTATCTGTTCTGCAAAAAAGTTCATTGTGTCCTTTTTTCATATTCCACATGTCAGTGATAGATAGCATTGGGTGCTTTAAGGGGTGTCACCCTGTCCACAGGAGAAAACACTGCCACCGTAGGTTGCCTTGGAGACTGAAATGGAGTGGAATCAGATTTGCCTGAAGGGAAGTGTGCAGCGGATGTATTTAAAGCAAAAAGACCTGCCTTGGGAGTAGAGATAGGCCCTGCTTTACAGTTGGGTTTTTCTTATATCCCTATGGTGCAGACACAAGTGGGGACCTGATTCTAAGCATCCCAGCTCACTGATTCTTCCTGGTCTGGCCCGTGGCGGGTGCAGAAGGGCTGGGTGTTGATTGGTCTTTGTATGGGGCATGTTTGATCTTCTGATTATAGTCATATGCAGGATACCTTATTTGTATGGGGAACTGGTTATATAGAGGTGGAGTAAGGAGTGGGTTACATACCTTTCCTAGTAGGGAGCAGGACGGAGCAGGCTAGGTTACTCAAGGTGGAGGAAGGGGCATTACAATGAGACAGGTGCAGCAGTGACAAGGGTCTGGTAATTCTTGTCTTGTCCAGAGGCTTTGGGTTTAATCTCCTTAAAGGGGGCTCGAAGCCTAACACAACCTGGAAAAACGAGGATTTGAAACTAAGTTTTTTTTTTTTAAGTTTTTATGCACTTCATCACTATACTTTTCTGCCTCCAGTTTATTTCACCCTTTGTACAGGTAATGGAAAATAAGTGCCTTGGGAAAAAAAAATGACACAGCTTATGAATTGTAATAGGAGTGATATTAAAATTTTTTCCATCATTATAGCACATGAATTGTTTCTAAAAGATGGACTTTCTCTATGTAGAACCAGTATGTTCCAACAGTTGCTTAACAACTCAGTAGCACCACTAAATAAGTGTTTATCATAGGCTAAAATATAGGAAATTGTGAGTAAAACAAAGGCATTTTTTTAAATTATACTTTTCTGACTTCCACTCTTCATTATCATATAAAGGCCTAAATATTTGTGTAAACTCTTAAAAGGGTTTGTGAAAGAAATATTATACCATCTATATTTTGAAGTCAAGTAATGCCTGGTATATTTTACATGTTTCTGATATGTATCACATAACCAGGTTTTTTTTATTATAAGCAATATTAACATTAACACTACTGAAATTTGAACACATGTGGAGTCTAGCTAAGTGATTTTCATTCAGTTCTTGAAAAAGTCCTTTTATGTGCAGAGTCATATCCAAATTTTATATTAGTAAATGAGGTAAAGAGAATTCAAGTAAGTTGAATCCATAAGTAATAAGTATATGTTTAGATGTCAGTATGAATCTAGGAATGTCTTGTTTTGAAACTCACCTTCTTACTTGCTACAGATGGGTATCGCACACTATGTTGTACTTCCTTAAGTCATCAGGGACCAAGAATTAAAATAAATACTACCTTAAAATTATGAGAAATGCTATTTTAAGCAATGAAATAACACGTACTTTTTTTTTTCTTTTGGTTGCCACATGGCATATGGAGTTCCCGGATCAAGGATCAGATCAGATCTTAGGTTGCCACAGTCACAACCTAAGGTGCAGACGCGGCAACACCCGATCCTTAACCCACTGTGCTGGGGATCAAACCCATGTCCCTGTGCTCCCAAGATGCCACTGATCCCATTGCACCACAGCGGGAGCTCTAATAGTATGTAGTTTTATATAAAGTCATATTAGGTCAGAAAGATTTAGGAATACATGCTAAATCCACTGCTAAAGTAAATGGAATTATTTTGCACAGTTGTTAATCTCTTTGAACTCATTCTTGTATTTCTTATACTTAAAATAACATTATATTTCTTATTATGTGACTGAAAGCACACATTTAAGAAACCTAATTGCATAATGACTAATGAGACTCGAGGCAGTTATTATAATTATTACTACTTATTATATTAAATATTAACTTTTCTAACTATCAGCTATCACAGTGATATCCAGGAGTGACTTAAATAAGAAAGGAGTAATTTGCTTCCAGTCTTTTTGTCAATATTTACATGGAGATATTCCTTTTCAGATTTAGGACCTCAGATTTCCGGAGAGGCTTATGTGGCCCCTATCACAGCATTTGGCCTCCTAGGAAATATTGTATCTCCTAAACTTCTCTGAGATGTTTTCCTTTAGAATCCTTGTGTGTTAACCAGATCAGTCAGTTCCTGATAATGTGTAAGAATTTAAGTCATTACCTTTCACTGATATTGTCCCTACTGAGAAAACAATATCCGATTACAAAAGAAATCACTTCAAAAAGAGAGTTTCAGGTTTGGGGACGTTCTAAGAGGAGAAACTTATTCTATTCAGTAAATTTTAAATTATTAAAATAGGCCACAGAATAATACTATCTATAAACAGATAATTCTGGACTGGACACCAAAAGACTTATCTATACTGGTTCTGCCATGTGCTTGACCTTGATCATAATACGTGATCCCTCCCCTTCCAGTTTCATTCTTGTTATAGGTGAGATCTGAGCAAAAATATTACTAAAATATTTTACATGTTTATTTTTAAACAAGTGTTTACTAGTAGGTACCATGGCATTGTACTTTTTCTTGCTTATTTGTTTAGTGATGTGGAGTCGGCAATGAACAAGAGAGACAAGATTCCTCCTAAAATATTTCCTACATACTAACATGAGGAATATGATCTTTGCTGTCTATTGAATCCAAGTTTAAAAAAAAAATGACCTTATAGTCAATACTAATGGTGAAACATACACATAATGAATGTATTAGACTAAGTTGCCAGAATGGATATCCCAATACATGCAAAAAAATATTGAATACTTCTATATACAGTGTATACTTCTATATACAATGTATATATAATATGTGAGAAATTAGTTATAATACATCTATATTTCTACCTAATGCTATCTCATTCTATTTCTATACAAAATAGATATAAAATAGACATAATTTTTTTTTAAATATTTAATATACTTTAATGCACTTACCTGTATTTTTGGTTTTATTTAATATTTAATATAATTGAGTGTATTTTTCAAAATCAAAGCTTAATACATGGTTAAAATATTTCAGGGCTCAAGAAGAGATCAAACTTTCACATATAGAGAAATAATTTTGCATTAGCTTTAATATTCCTTATTTTATTAAATTTAAAAGAATATTTCATGGTATAGACATGTCATTATTTATCAGTATTTTAAACTCTTCTGTCTTTTTTCCTATGGACACAATTGGATTCTTTCTTAGCATGAATGGACTTAGTTTACTACATGCAGTTTTACTCAGATAAACTAGTATTTTGTTTCCAAAGATTTCATGATATTTAAAAGATGTTTTGGGATACTATCATATCCTTAAGACTGATGTATTAAAATCAACTTGAGATTTTAATCCTATGGGGTAGAGTTGGTAAATGTTACAAACTTGGCATCTATATAATATGTTTATAGGAGGGATACTAAAAATATTTGGCATTTATTTGGCATTTAATGTGGCAGTGGGATCAACTATTCAGCATGGGAATTTGACTAATCAGAACCCCCCCCCCTGCAAATACTGGTATGCTATAATTTTGAATGTTTATAGACATTTGCAATAATTCTATACTTCAGGGATGAAAGTATGAAACATTGCCATTGACTAAGAGCTATTGTCTTTAACCAAGAGTTTCCACAGCAAGTGGCTGACTTAAAAGCAGATATTCAGTTCTCTACTTAGAAGCTGGTACAAAGCCAAGGCAATTTTAAGTGAAAAGACAAGCCAGGTTCAATGTCATTTAATTAGGCCACATAGGCAAAATTTATTTTTAAGATCAAGAAAAATATAAAAAAAATAGTGTTTCCACAAAGAGAAAGTTACTGCATTAAAAGTTATTCTTGTCTGAATTGAATATAGAACTCTCTTTAAAAATCAATCACAATTCCACTTTATACCATAAAGTAAACTGTTTTGCAGAATTTAATAGGATTATGCTATTGATTCCATCTATACAATGCTGGCTGGTATAGCATACCTATGAACTATGGGCTTTTATGATACTGAGCACAAGAGAAAAGGGATTAGTCTGTGAAAGAACAAGCAGATTTCCAGGCTCTATGCAATATTCACATACTTGTTAACTCAATAGTCATGTTATTCAATGTCAACAAGTGCAACAGAACAAAATAAAAAATTTGTCTGTTTTAATGCTTTGAAACATGTGGCTAAGCTTATTTTAAAAACTCATTTTGGGTACCTATTCAAAATCCAAGTACTAGCTAGATACAGATACAAAAGACTAGTATTTTCTTCCTTCTCTGTTTTTTTTTTTTTCCCCCACAGAGATGAAAATACTATTGAATCATTGATTTCAGCTGTATATGATTTCATTAACTTCCATAGTTTCTTCTTGAGAATCATTTAATCAGATCAGATACTAATATCTAGCTATTCTGGCTTATTTTGAGTCTAGGTCAGGTAAAAAGTGTAGAGTAGAGGGTGGGAGAAGGCAGAAGGAGATTTGACTGCAGTAGAAAAGGCAACATGATGGTAGAAGCAGAGGTTGGAGTCTTATGCTTAGAAGGTGGAGGAGGGGCTAGCATTCAAAGACTACGGATGGCAACTAGATCCTGAAAAGGACAAGAAAATGGGTTCTTCCCAGGAGCCTACGGAAGAAACAGACCTGTTCATAACTTGACATCTAGACTTCTGAACTCCAGAATTTTAAGGAAATAAATTTGGCTTGTTTATGTCTCTAAGTTGATTTGGTAATTTGTTGCAGCAGCAGTAAGTTAATATATTTATTGGTCACTTGATTATTGCCTCTAGATTCACCTTCGATAACAAAGAAAAAAGACTACATTTTGAAATCTATCAAGATTTATTATTTATACAGTAGGAATCAATATGTCAGTACAATTCTACTGGAAAGAGATGAAAAATTTTATTGAGGATAAAGACTTTGAAAGTCAAAGGAGAGAGGGAGTTGTAATAGGGAGTCTTCAGTTCTGTGATGCAAGGTTGACACCTATGAAAAAATAGAGATAAAGAAGAAATAATGAATGGGTAAAGCTACTGATATATTTCTGAGAAAGTCTCATCCATGCCCACAAGGAACCATACAGCAAAGATTGCCTGTTTAGAGAAATCCCTTGATAAGCAGAAAGAAAGGTCTAACATTGCCCATGCCTGGTTACTAATGAAACAGCCCAGAGGAGTATATTTTTGGCTAGAACACTGTGACAGTTTCTAAGAGTGGTATAACCTCATCTGTCAGCCGGTTGCAGTTCTCAGAGCAGGTTTTCTCTTGTAGGGGTATCCAAATGCCATACTTTGATGGCTGCCGCAGTCAAATCAACATGGTAGGCATGTAATAAATATACCTTAAATAAAAAATAATGAATATTCCATTGGAATATTGCGAAAGTCTGAAATCTTCACCTACAATAGTGACTTTTCTCTCATGCTCTAGCACTTCCACCTTCATATTATTTCCTTTTGCAGGATAGCCTTGAACAAACATGTTTGATACTTTCTATTTCCCTAATCATTATGTATGCTGTATTAAATCTTTGATAATAGGTGAAAAATTTCTTCTTTATATTTTGAATGTCTGTGATACATGACTTAGACTATTTAGCTGCCATTCCTAGATTTAGACTTTGTATTTAAATGTGATCTCCTAAGTAGGACTTTGAAACTCTTTCATCACACTTTCATAGTTAACATCTTGGATGTGGTGCTGTGGCAGTGGCTGTCCTGATACATTGCAGGTGACTCTCTTAGTTACACCTCAGAGTCCAGTAGTGTCTTTGTCCTTGCTTCACATGATCAAGAGCTACATACTCAACACTAGCTTCTTCACATCATCATAAAAGAAGAAAAAGATTAAAGGCAAAATAATGATATTCTTACAAAAGGAGACCTTGTCAGATAATGTTGCAACACAGTATTTTATTGATTCGGAGTCCACATAATTTTAATCTAAAGGGCAGATGCTCCGCTAGATTTTTCAGGGTGCATATAGTCTGTCATGTATTCTCTCTTTTTTTTTTTTCTTTTCCATAATCTTTTAAAATATAAACACCATTCTTAGCTCATGGGCCAAACAAAAAAGTAGTCTTCTGCCAGATGTATCTTCAATGTGGAGCCCAAAAGTAATCACATAATTTTCTAAGAAATGTACAGTGACAGGAGAGGTCTCCTCAGTCTTTCCAGTGTATTTATGACATGTTTAATTCTTTCCTGTATCAAGTAAGATTTTGTTTGGTTATGGACATTTGAAAAATCTAAAATAGGGGTGGTATAACTAAAGATAGAATTTTTTTTTCCCCTCTGTAAACTTATAGAGGTGTAGAATGCAAGTCTGATCCACAAATTTCTTAAGAATCCAGCCTCCTTCAGACTTCTCAGTTTATTTCCATCCTCTTGGTTGAAAATAGAATATATGTTCCAGGTTGGATGAAGGATATACAAAAAAAATGAAAAAGGGGCAGTGTCAAGAGTATGTATAGATATATTTCAAGAAAGCTTCTGTAAGCACTTTTGTTTCTCTGGCCAGAACTTACTAATGTGGGCATTTCTAGCTGCAGGGAAATCTAGTCAACCTGTTGTCCTTCACTACTGAATTGTAGTGTGTTGAGTCAGATTTCCTATTTCCATGATAGATGTGTGAAATAGATTTTAGGGATGACTACCTGTTCCTGATATGATTCTTCTTATTTAAATTAGGAAGCCCAGTTGTGGTACATAAACATTTACTCCTATGATAAAATAAGTATAATAGATATAAATATACTATTCATGTTAAGTTTTATTATGCTATTTGTCAATACATTTTAATAGTTTAATTGAATTGTACTCATATATATATTAGTTTGTGAGAAAAAAAAACACATGAAACTAGATTTCTCTGAGAAATATCTTGATACCATGAAGCATAACTGATCAAATATATACATTTTATTCTTGTGATGTACTCAATGTTTAAAAATTTTTATTAGCAGAGTTGATTTACAGTGTTGTGCCACTTTCTGCTATACAGCAAAGAGAACCAGTAATCAATTTTAGAACTTAAATGACCTTACTAATGAATATTAACATACCATCTGAAAGATATTTTTTAATTTGCTAATTTCTCATATTCTATCACAGTATATAGGGAAATTTTAAAAATAGAAATATGTCAAAGAAATATTTTAAATAGTTAATTGTTCTAAAGCTGATTAATTTAATAACTTCCCTCAGATTAATCTTCCAAGAAAATGACTTTACTGATTATCACTTCAGCCACAATAAAAAATTAACAGATATATAAGTTTCCCCATATTTACGTCCATCCCATATATATTTTTAAGTAAGTGTAAGTATTACAAAGGGGAAGTTGGAATGAGAATTGTCATGTCTTTTAACTTACCTTTCTACTCGTACCTAGATACATCATTTAGGTTTTCCACAGCTTACATTTTTCCACACACAAAAAAGACTATTTATATTTATTTCTACCCTTCCTGGGAAATATACATTAGTTCATTAACACAACCTTATAAAATTTTGTGTTATAATAGTATAACTACTAATAACTAATAACAATAAAATGATTGAAATATTAACTTTAAAAATAAATGGCATTTTTATAAGCTCATACACAGGTGAAAATTATACTAAAATCACTTTACAATAAGAATAATATGTAGTACACTAAATTAAATGAAGAATTTCTACAGTGACTCTTTCCAGTTAGGTTATATGGATAGTACCTTCCTAGACAACGTAACCACAATTAATACAGACATAATTTTTCTGTTATTACTAGATATTTATTAATCTACTATGTTGTACTGGGTTTTATTTCAATTTATTGGACATATATAAAGTAAAACTTTTCATGAAAATTACATCTAAGGAGAAAATTAGAATGAATCTAATTGGGGAATTCACCCACAAGTCTTGTATATATATAGATTGATATATTTATATAGATTGATCTATTTGGCAGTCTTTAAAAGTGATTATTTCATTTTATTATTAGTTTTAGATAATGTTAAAATTAATTTATAATGTATAAATATGTCAGGTGTCCTAAGCACTTTTCAAACATTAATTTTAATAAGTTCCAGGACATTACATATGTTATGCTTCATCTTAGGATGTGCTGCATAAATCACATTACTATTATATGTATGTTCATATGTATTTTAAGTACATAGGAAGTTAACCTATGCAGTGGCCACGTTTCCTTCACTGCAAGTTCTTTTATTTCAAGAGCAGATTTATAAGCAGTAATTCTGTACACACTGAAAAAATAAAGAATTCAGGGCAGAGAAGAATGATGAGTATTATATGAATATTTAACTTAGTGTTCTATATAGGCAAAACCAAATCTTGCCAGTCCCAAATAACATATGGCATTAATTACTAATTATTTTTATTTTGTGAATTATGCAGTATGTTTGAATTTATGTGAAATACTTGTATATTAAGTATTAAGTATTAATATATATTAAAGTATGATATATTAATATATTAAAGCTTCAAACAGTACAGATATGGGAAATCCAAATGATTTATATTTCTAGATAAAAAAGTTATGTTTCCAAATATTTCTGAAAAAACAGAAGGGCAACAAATCAATTTGCTTGAAGCTTTAGTTCTTTATGACATGTCCCTTATGAATATTATCTGATTGTTCTATAATGTTTGTTGCTGCCAACAACAAACTATTCATCTAAGGATGTACTGCATAAATCATTATGTAACTATAATAACTTTTTATTGATATTTTAAAGTGACATTTTCTTGAAGCATTTAGAACTTCTAACATCATTTTCCTCCAATAGAGTTCTTAGAAATATCTTGAATTATTTTGCTTTAATTATAAAATAAGGTATAACTTTAAAAAAGTGACTAAATACTTAAGAACCTTATCATAGTCTTAAAATGCCTTGAAGTAACTTCTCCAAAGCACACAACTATTAATAATAAAAATACATATAGATATATAGTTTAGTATAATAATCTATAGTATTACTAACATCAAAAGAAATTAAATATTATTAATTGATTGTAGTTTGTTAGCCACAGCCAGGACTTCATTTTTATTCTATTCCAGAGGGACTTAAGAAATTACTATTTAAGCTAAAGGAAGTTACATTTATTTTCTGACTGGCACTTTGTTTCTGGCATCATTGGCTGATATTTATGTCATGCTCTGCTTCTTATCAAATACTGGGTAAGCATGATATTCTATTAGCAAATGTAATATTTAAAAACTAATAACTGCTGCTTCAGAGTGTGTGCGATTTGATAGCCATCATGCAATATGTTGCTTTGTATGTGTTTTCCTTTCTGCAAGTGGAATTTATTAATAGCTTGTTTGCTGAAGTAGAAGGCATTCACAAGATTTATAGCAGAAACATTCACAGCAGATATTCACTGTATTGTATTATTAGTAGAGGTTTTGTTGAGTTCATAGAATCCTTTGATTAAGTGCCATTGGAGACAGAGTTTGCAGCAAGGCTATGTCACGTCTCTGTGTCACCATGTTTCACGAAGTTACTGGTGGGCCTTTAGGGAGGGAAAGTGTATAAACATTCACTTAACAAGAGATGTATGGATAAGCTGTGAAAGTAATGACTAATTGACTGCCATTCTGGATTTATTTGGAAATCTTTTGACTCCAGCTCCACCTCACATGATGAATGATGTCTCTTTCCCTATTAGAGGGAAACAAGCTTGGGCCCAGAGCAAGCAGTCCAAGAAGTCATAGTGTTTTGGTTGGTGGAAATGAACAAATAGAGACAGAGTGTGTAAGATTTCCTACTTCTTTGGCACTGATTAATAAATTAGGTATATAAAATACAATAATTTATTTCCATCCTGACTTAACTAATCAAATTGAAGCAAACATGGATGAATTTCAAACATTCTAATTCTAGAAGTGCTATTATTATTGGTTGTTGAAAGAAAAGTCTAGTTTCTGATTCCTGTGAGGTGTAATTTATATTTTATTTTTTCTTCTAAAGTGTACAATGGCCAAATTTGCATTTTCTTGTTCATCTTCATGGTGCTAATTAAAAAGGATGAAAATTTACTGCAATTAGTTGTCTCAGTAACCATACCTGTCCCATCAAGGAGCAAAGACCTCTGTCTAATATGTTGGTTCCCTCTAATCTACCCAAAAAGTGTGCAGAGTAATTAAGGAGAGAGTAAAGGGGACTGAGTAACCATTATTAAGATAAGTAATTGAAACTTTTTATAATTTTTCAAAAAACGAAATCAGTTTTTTCACTTAAGTATATATTTAATTTTTTAGATGGTGCCTCTTTAAATGTGAAACTATCTCAAAGCTCTAAACTTTTAGTTCATATTTCAAATTATGAGGGTCTATCATGTGTAACAGGTGAAAATAAAGGTGCTTAGGAAGAATGGGGCCGACAGCATGAAGGACCTAAAACACCTGCCCATTGCACTAGCTTCTTGAATTAATTTTGGATCCAAAGACAAAAAAGAATGTGATTTTTGGAGTTCTCATCGTGGCTTAGTGATTAATGAATCCGACTAGGAACCATGAGGTTGTGGGTTCGATCCATGGCCTTGCTCAGTGGGTTAAGGATCCGACATTGCCTTGAGCTGTGGTGTAGACCACAGACGTGCTCTGATCCCGTGTTACTATGGCTGTGGTGTAGGCCGGCGGCTACAGCTCCGATTGGACACCTAGCCTGGGAACCTCCATATGCCGCAGGAGCGGCCCTAGAAAAGGCAAAAAGACAAAAAAAAAAAAAAAAAAAAAAAGAATATTTTAAATCTATGACTATTTAGGTATGTCATATCCTCTCCATGATTTGAGTGAAGCTATAATTCAAAGATGTAACTAGTAGGGGAGAAGGATATTGTACTGCATCCTGGCTTATATAAAGAATATTAGTTTATTTTTATAATTTTAAATTTATTTTTATTGTAACCTACTTTTCATTCACTTCTTTGGTCACATAAATTTAAAGAATTTCAGTGGCATACTTCCCACTCTCCACATTGAGAAATTTCCCCAAATCATTCTCAGGCTACATGTCATTTTGGATATATTTCCTGCTTGTTCCTCACCAACATACATGGACTTATTTTGTCATATTTGAGCAAAGGTACAGTTGGTGAGAATTCAACATTTCTGACTCTAAATATAAGATTAATACAAAGAGAGGACAAAAGATGGAAGACTGTTAAAATGTTATATGGTCTGACAAAGAAAGAAATAATGATACAAATTGGAGAAGAATAAAGAAACATAGACTAACAATATAGAATAAGCCCATCAATTGCCTACAGGTAATAGGAAGGATGCAAAAGACATGAAACAACAAACTGCATGGAAGGTAGTTAATATTAAGGTAGATAAAAGGAGATATTTGAATTTATGTCCATAACAAATGTGAAAGACATGAAATTGTATCCTACTTGCAAAGTAACGTGTTAGCCTGCCACAAGTCGCCTGCTACAGTTCCCTAGAAGCTGCCAGGAGACAAGGGATTCCTGAGTGAGAGATGAAAGGCAGTATTATGGCATCAGGCACAAGAAGCTTATATAGAAACGTCATGGGAAATAGTCTTCTAAGAATTAGGAGAACAGTAACCACTAGAAAAGAATTATGCAGTTTCCACAATGCTTAAAATAATACAAATAAAAATCTCAATGAGAGACTAGTAACATGAAAAATACTACATAAAGGTAATATGAAATAAAATGGCAGACATGAGACTGAACATATAAGTTTTACCTCTAAACGTGAATGGGATTATTTTTCTTTCAAAAGACAAATATTTTCAGAATGACTTGCAAATAAAAATCTTTATGTGTGAGGAAGATACATATCTAAAAGAAAAAGATGCTGAAATAAAGGAGAGACAGAGGCATAAAGGAAAGACCTCTGTCTAATATGTTGGTTCCATCTTGTTTAGTTTTTTTTTTTTTTTAATTTTTATTGAAGAGTAGTTGATTTACAATGTTGGCTTAGATTCAAGTGTACGGCAAAGTGATTCAGATATGTGTGTAGATATATATAAAATTTTTTTGTAGATTCTTTTCCACTACAGATTATTATAAGACATTGAATATAGTTCTCTGTGCTATGAAGCAGGTCCTTGTTTTTCTGTTTATCTTTTTTATATATAATAGTGTGTATCATTTAATCTAATTCCTAATTTATCCCACCCCACCCTTTCAAGACTTTGGTAACTTAAGTTTGTTTTCTATGTCTGTGAGTCTGTTTCTCTTTTATGAAGAAGTTCATATGTATCTTTTTTTTTCAATATTGCACATATAAGTGATAGCATATGTGTGTCTTTGTCTGACTTTCTTCACTTACTGTAATAATTTCTAGGTCCATCTGTATCTACCTTTGTTTTTTCACAGCAGACATTTTAATAAAGCACTATTGATAGGGGTGACAAGGAGTTAATAGAAGGGCAATAAAAATTGGTGGCTTGCACATATCAATTTTGGACTAAAACAAATCAATTGGTTCAACTATATGTAAGAACTTATCTTCAAATACATAAATGATGTAATCAGTGAGGTAATTTCTATGAATATGTAATGAATTTGCATATAGATAAACTACAGTTTCTTTTCAAATGCACATGGAGAATTTAAAAAGTAATGGATTAGGGATATAATCATATTTTATGTTTAATTAAAATACATACTTTTTATTAAACTATTTAAGAACTAATCCATAACCTAACTTCATAACAAATATTTAATAAAGCACCTTTTTCCTGTCAGTCACTGCTGTGGATATATTGTAGGGTTTATGTATCTTCTGTTCCACTCAATATAAACCCTATATTTATGTGCTAATTCTCTGTTCTAACCCTTCATATATATTAATGTAACAATTGTATAAATTTCTATTCAGTTGCTAGATTCTAGATATATATTAAAGTACAAACATTCACATATACAGAAAAGCAGCCACATTGAAGACCATTTTAATAAATCATTGTCTTTATTTATAACAGTTCAAGCAAAAACAATTAGATTCCTGAAGGAGTGCTTTATACACTTTCATAATTATAAATAACTTCAAAAAATTGAGGATATGAAATAAACAGTAAAGGAGGAGTAGTAATATTAGATTTTGGTTAAAAATGAAATAAATGACAGAATAAATAAAAGAAAAGGAAAGCACTGTTGATTGTGCATAAAAGAGAAAAATGAGAGGGTAATGAAAGTTGATTGTTTAATGCTCTGGTTCCTGTGTGTTGCCTTCTGTAATGCATCTGCATGTCTTTTTCTGCTATTGTGATTTTAATTTCATTTCTATGCAGTATTGCTGAAGCAGAGGCTATATCAATATCAATGACTATTAGTATGCCTCTCTTGAATTATATATTTTTTGCAAACCTTTTCTGAACAGGAACAAGATGAGCTCTTTGAATATTCCAAAAGAAATATTAAGCAGTTACCAGGAAGGTGTACTTGCACAGACTTTCAAAATATAGAACAAAGCATATTTTAATTTAATTAAATGAGAGTCTATTCAATAAAGATAATTTATAGGATAAAGAAGTAGCAAGGTTAAAAGCAATTGAAAGACATTCAGAAACCAGGCTATATTCATAAGGATTTTATGTGTTTGAGAGAGAAGAAAGTATGTCACCTGCTAATTTACAACAATTTTTAAATTATTAGAAAAATATGTGGCCAATAAAGCATTATAAATTTATAATTAGTTCCAGTGTAATACTGAAACAAAAGTTCAAATCAGTATAACTATATGATGATGTGAACTTGAGAGGACAAAAGAAGGAAATATATGTTATACCTCTTTCTCAGTAGAATTTTAGCTTATTTTTTTTCAAGTTTTAAGTAATGTAGAGTAAGAGTTCTTACCCACTGATATAAAAATATGCATTTTATGCTTTTATTATTCCTCCATATACATTTTATCTAAAAGAAAAACAAAAATATATAATTTAATTCTATGCATTAGAAGATATATTTATTTAGAATTTGATTATGAAAAACACAGATGTTCACTTGATCAGATTTATATATATATGTGTTATACATTACCAGCAGGTTGATTCAGATTACAGGGCTTATCTTTTCTGTATTACTCATGCCCTTTTCTATCTATCCTATGTCCTTGGTTGAAGACCACTGACCTGCATTTGAAATATCATCCAGTAGAAAGGTGAATGTACAGGGAAATTCATCATATCATAGAAAGATGTTCACTGTATTTCCATCTGGGTATGTGGCAAAGTACACATGCTCTGGAGAAAGTAAATGGATCATAAGTTTGCAGAAATATACCCAGTATCTATACATGTAATGAATTAGGTATTAGATATGAAAGTCTCCTTAGATGTTTGTTGTATGTGTGTCAGTCCATCCCAATTAAATTCATGTCTTCTCTTCCCTTTATATTAAAAAATAAAATCACTGTGTCTTACCAAAGGAAGATAATTGGCGGACACATCTTATATTCACAGAATGAAAGCACTCAGAAAATTCCAGAGGTCATTAGATTGGTCACCTGATTTGCAGGAGTATAACTATATGTATGATCTGGTATTTTTTTCCTGAGCAAAATAAAAGTTGTCAAGATGACTATGTGGCTGGTAAGTGTACTGATGCAATTTTTTTTTTTTACTCAGTATTTCAGAACATTACATGTTTCATTTATTTTTTTGTTCTGTTTTGGTGTTCATTTCCTTGCCTCCTCTTACTGCTAACTCATAACAATGGGGTCCCAGACAGTTAGCATGCCCTGTACTACATCTATAGCCAAATAAGAGTGAGCCTACGTATGGCAGAATTTGGTACAATATCAGAACAAAAAGAATTGTCCAAAATATCTATTAGTATGAATCTTTATTAGTAAAATACATCAGATTCTATCAGCGGTAGTGGAGTTGTCTTTTCTTCCTCTCCAGCCAAATATTATCTATCTCATCTCCAAAATAAATACTTGATATCCAACCATTCAATATGACACAATCATAATTTAACAGATTATGTGTAAATATGAATTTAGTAACTATAGTACATCTAAAAGAGCTAATTTTGTCGATCTTGCTCATGAATTATGAAAAGCTTCTATTTCAGAGTTATCAAATAAATGTAGATTTCTTAACATATAGGCAAGTTGTTCTAAGTGAGAAAAAGTACCTAAAATTACACGTATCATACTCCTATGAAATTTTCTGAAATATCTCACAATAGCTCATAAAAATGTGAAAACATTAGTGATAGTTTTGTTAGGCAAGAGGTTGAACCAAAACATTCTGTAGTGTTACCCTGTGAAAGAATTACATGCAATATCTAAAGAAGTCTAATTGTAGAATCGTCCCTAACCTTCAAATCTTTCTTAGGAGAAAAAGGTACTTTATGATTCTTTTAAGATGCGATTTCCAGATCTCAAGATCTCATACGATATATCCAAAACCAGATGTGGGACTTTGTACTTTTATCCATGGGATTCTAACAAAAATAGTTTGTGAGCCATGTTTTGTGAAGCTTTATAAATATTTTACTTACATTTTCTTTTCAATTTGGGAAAGTACCTGGGTTATTGAAACAGACTTCTAATGCTGGATGCAACTTACAGCAGCTCCAGTTTGTAGCTCCCAGATTGTAGGTGAGGAGAAGCAGGCAACTGATTCTGTGACTTCCATTCTGTGGTACAGCATCAGCTCTTCCTTCCTTTGTCACAGACATCAATACTTGGCTTTCAGAGATGCATACTTAATGTTCATCAGTGCTCTGGAGAAATCAATGTCAAAGTTCTGCTTCCTTTAATTGTTTAGGAGAGACCTTCTGGAACTTCCAAAATAACAGTTTAAACATTTCAAAAGGATAAAAACAAACACGTATTTTAAAATCTGTCTGTGGAGTACAGGTTTTGAATTATATCTCAGTTATCTTTTATTTTAGAGATCACAGATATATTTCCAGAGGTAGTAACCTTTAAGTTTCAAAGACCTTCCAATTTCATATTCCCTGCTAAAAACTACTTCAGCTTTGAGTTGATATTTTTACCTCTTACACATAGATGTCTGAATTTACCCTTTATAATATCATATCATCATAAGCTCATCATAATACAATATTGTAATATCCACTTAATAAAGAGATACTCATGCAGTAATTAGTTTTGGCACTTCCTAAACTAAACTAATAAATCATACCTGTGTTGGTGAGAGATTTTATCAGATGGGGACTTCTGTCTCTTTCTTAAATCTGTCTCCAAAAGCCAAGGGAAAAAAACTCAGAAACACAAACTCCAGTTTAGGAGAATCTAAAAGTCTCCTGAAAGGGTTAGTCACCATACATGAGGCAGGCCTTTTAATTAAAGAGATGGTCGAATCAGATACAGGAAAAAACTGATCACCTGGAGTTTCATATCAGAGTGAGTATAACCAAGGTTGAAGGAAAATATTCTTTATTTAGAGGAATGGAATTGAATGCGTACCCTAAGTATGAGTCCTTCTGTGGATAGTACTTGACACTCAGGAGCAGAGTAGCTATGAAATTGAGAATAATTAGAGAACATAAGGATATACCATCTTTGTGGGAGGAGAAACATAAGATTTTGAGCACTCTGCAGTTGATGCTCTCCATTGACCAGAAATATATGTACATCTTGTATAATACTGAGCTTTACTATAAAGCAAGAAAATTTTCCAGTGGCTTTATGCGCTGCCCTTGGCCACTCAAAAGGGTGAATCACTTGCAAATAGCCCACACAGAAAGAACTCATGTGCCATCACTTGGAGATTTGTAACATGTTTTGCCAAACTCCAGGACCAGTTGCAGGTCTAACATGTAAAGACCTTGGAAATCTTCAATCTTATTTTCACAACAAGAAAAATACTATGTGAGCCAAAATCAGCAATTTTTCTTAGCTTTGTTAGAAAACAGATTGTTGAACAAACTGGAGGCTTCATAATCTGGAGAGACAAGTAGATACAAAGAATCATGGCTTACCAGGAGCAGAAAACATCAAGAGCTAGCAACAAAAAGGAAACACTTAAATAACTAGTTGCTAGATAGCAGCTATACACTAGTTTATGAGATAAAAGTTTCTGGAGACTGAGCCTTAGGGGGTGCCCTATACTTTTGAGAGTTTTACTACCAGGAGAATCCTACCAGATTTTCAATGAAGATCAGAGAAAAACCCCTCTTATTTTTGTAAGAGAAAACCCCTTATTTTTATAAGGGGTTTTCTGATCTTCACTGAAAATGTGGTAGGCAACGGAAAGAGAAGAATAATCTTTCTGTAATAGATATAATTTCTCAGTAAAAATTACCTGGAAAATGTCATACTAAGTGAAAGTAACTAGTCACAAAAAACCTCATATTGTATATGTATATAATATGTCCAGCATAGGCAAATCTATAGAGAGATAAATATTACTGGTTGCTTAGGGCTGAGGTGTTAGTGTGGGAAGGGATTGCTAACAGTTAGACATAGGGTTTGGGGGGCTGATAAAACATTCTAAACTTACATTGTGGTGTAGTTACACAACACTGTGAATATAATAAAAAACACGAATTGTGTGCTTTTTATTGGTGAGGTTTTTATGGTATGTGACTTATAGATATTTAAAGATGTTTAAAACAAACTATAGTACATAATACCATTTTTAAATTTGTGACAAGAAAATAAAACTACTTTGGAGAGTGTTATTCTTTAGCACTTGCTATCTTTAAATGAATTTTTTGAGGTAGAAAGGGGCTTGAAATAATTTACTATAATTCCTTCCTTTTATAATAAGGAACAGAGGCTCAGAGGAGTTAGTAGATTTTGTGCAAACTATTGAAGGCAATTTAATAGCAACGCCTATTTGACATTGTTGTGTAGATTAAATTTGGTGAAGACATTTACAGTCTATAACAATTTTATGACAATGTATTATATATATTAGTATAATGTTACATATAATGTTATGTATAATATATAATATAATGTTATAGAATATAGGATAATGCTTTACTGTTATTGCCTTATTAGCGTGGTCTAGCTTGTTTAATATTCATCATTTTGGAATGATAAGCAGAATAAATTATGATATGTGAATTGATAAAATTTCATATCATATTCCCTTATTCCTTCCTGTTTTTCTTTTTCCTTTATTTGGAACTTTTTGTAAGGGTTTTGAGAGTTTCTTGAAATCAACTTTGGGGATAGAGGTATATTTGATTATTTTAAACTATATTTTTAGAAGGAAATAAATTCTCTCTGTTTAAGATAATATAAAAATCAAAATCAATGGAGAATACATTAGTGTAAGATTGGGTTTAAAAGTTCTCATATAGCTAGAGTAGTGAATTGAGTCTCTTTTTCTTAATAAGTTTTCCCTTATATTATTTAAGGTACTCAAAAAGAATTAATTCTGTTGTGAAGCACATTAAAAGAATGGATCAATTTCTCCCTCAAAGGAGTTTTCAAAAACCCATATGACCTTTGCCTTTTTGATTGTTTAAAATCCTAAGATAACTTGCTCTGTCTCTTGAGGTTTACTTTTTCTTCTTCCGCTTTAATATTTGTGTTAGGCATTGGTTTTTGCCTGGGGCAATAACCCAATAGAGAAGGATAGTTGTGTTTTAAAACATGGAAAACTAATATGCATTTCTTAATCTAACATTTAAAGGACTTTTTTTTTTCATAAAGATAAGTCTAAGGAGGAAACTTGGACGATTAAAATTGCAAAAATCAAACTTTTAAAAATATTTCCGAATTGCTTCTCTATATTTAAGTTTCTGTTTGGGCATAAAACTTTCTTTGTGCTCTGAAGAAATTTTTCCTCTCTTCTGCTCTACAGAACTAAGGAAATATGTGGATATTCTTAAAGATATTGACATACTCCTATTCATAGACGTTTTTAGCACTTGTGAAGAGACACCTCATTTCTTTTTTTTTTTTTTTTGGTCTTTTTGCTATTTCTTGGGCCACTCCTGTGGCATATGGAGGTTCCCAGGCTAGGGGTCGAATCAGAGCTGTAGCCACCGGCCTATGCCAGAGCCACAGCAACGCGGGATCTGAGCCACGTCTGTGACCTACACCACAGCTCATGGCAACGCCGGATCCTTAACCCACTGAGCAAGGGCAGGGACCAAACCTGCAACCTCATGGTTTCTGGTTAGATTCGTTAACCACTGCGCCACGACGGGAACTCCAAGACCACCTCATTTCTTTAAATCATCTGTCCAGGTGATTAAGAAAAAAATTGTCTAGTTAGTACAGACTTGGCGCCAAATCTATCTACCCTACTGTTAGGAAGATCTCTAGGGGATTTATTTTTAGGATTTTATTACCAATCATAATTTAAGAAATTATCTAAGTTGGATTGATTTCTCCAATATTATGTTGGTTTTCTTTTTCTTCTTTTTAATATACTTTGTGCCAGAGTGGAGAATTTTGACATAAGTACAATTTTAAAAGAAGATCAATTATATGGGGTTATTAGCTATTTTGGTCACATTTTTGAGTGATTCCTGTTTTCATTATGAAACTGACAGTATTAACAGCCTGAACCTAGCCAAAACCCAGACTGGGACTTGAACCCAAGGTTTTAAATTAGAATCACTCACCCTGTGTCTTTACTCACTGAGGTTCAAGTTCTTCATGTCTCTGTGCAGAAGGAATTCAGCGAGAGACAGAGATAGGCAAGAAATAGATTTATTAAGAATGTGTACATGTATGTCTAACTGGATCACCATGCTGTACAGTAGAAAAAAAATTGTATTGGGGAAATAACTATTAAAAAATAATAATAAAAGAATAAGTTAAAAAAAAAAAAAGATTGAATGCTTGTGAGAGATGCAAGCAGGCAGGAAGCTCTGCCCTGAGGATCCAGTGGGCTACAGTTTTTAATCACCCAAGAGGAGTGGGGGTTGGAAAAGCCTGCCTCTTCCTTTCTGAGAGTATTATCTCCTCCTTAGTATCCCTTAAGGTGTATTCAGACCCTCAGAAGGGTGTTCCTCAAACTCTTATCCTTGGTCTGAATGTGAATGCAGGCCTAATCCCATTCCTCCCCCCCCATCCCCCGCCCCGCCCCCCCTGCAATGACCTGAGGTAGTTCTCAAGGCTCCACTAATGAAACAAACCTGCTTTATTCTGATGGCTTTTTTGAGCAATTTATTTACTTACAGAGATCTTCCAATGTCCCCTAAGTTTTCCTCTTCAAATATGGTCTTTTATAGGGACTTCTACAACTACCTGTGTCTACTCCATCCCTATCAATTAGAGCTAACTTAAAAATATAAAAGTATTAAGATTATACAGCTCTTCTTTTCAAAATTTTAAAAAAAAATATTTTCACACTTACTACCTAAAAAAAATTCCAAGTCTGCTTATATGGAAATAGCAAGTTTTTATCTTAAGATCTAAATTTTTAATCCCTTTGCTCTAGGAATATTACTGTATATGTGCCACAACAATGAAAGAGTGCTAGACTCAAAAGTCACATCAGATTTTTAAAAACTATTAAATTTCCCTCTTTCTTGAAAAAAACATATGTGATATTTCATTGTTTAAAATACGCAGTTTTCTACGCTCATTATTGATAATTGCCTTTTGTTTCTTCTTGCATTTTCTTGGAAAGTTTGGTCTTATCAAACTGTATTAATCATGTGAGTTTAGTTCCTTCTAAAAGCAAATGCCAAGATGGGGTTTGTTGTGCAAAAGAGTTAGTATAGAAATGCCCTTGAAGGATAAAAGATGAAGGAACAGAAGTCAACTATGAGAACTTCTAGACCTTAACGCAGCTTCCACACCTGTGAAAAGAGAAAGAGAAGAAATGATTGGGCGGGAACACCTTCCAACAATTTACTGACATTTTTGTGACTTAATACTTCAAATGTTTTTCTTCCCCATTCTCTTTCTCCTAGATACAATTATATATGTGTCAAATTCTTTAATGTTATATAGTAGGTTCCTGAGTGTCTGTTTTTTCTTCTTCTTTTTTTTTTTTTTTTTTCAAAATTTTATCTCATTTTCCTTCACATTGTATGATTTTTTACTGGCGTATCTTCTATTTTATTTACTCTCGTATCATTGCCATGCAGTGCTTAAGTTTAGTAAACTTTTAAAAATAATTTTGAAATTTGCACTTTTAATTTCTAGAATTTGATTTTGATTTTGACTCATTTTATCATTTCCTTTTCTCTTCTGATACTTCCTGTCATTCCCATTATTGTGAATATATTTTGTTTAGCTTCTGTGAGGAAAGTTAATATAGTTCCTTTATTTTATTTTATTTTAATTTTTTCATTTTTTTAGAGTTGCACCTGAAGCATATGGGAGTACCCAGGCTAGGAGTTGAATTGGAGCTGCAGCTGTTGGCCTATGCCACAACCACAGCAACAAAGGATCCAAGCTATGTCTGTGACCTACACCACAGCTTATGGTAATGCTGAATCCTTAACCCACTGAGCAAGGTTAGATATCAAACCCATTTCCTAATGGATAATATTCAGGTTCATAACCCTCTGAGCCACAATGGGAATTCCCTCCTTTAAAATTCTTGATCACTAGTACTGATATCTGTACCATGTCCATTTTGATCTCCTTTGATTTCTTTTCTTTTTGAGAATATGTTCCACCTTAAAAATTTTAATATTGGGTAAGTTTGGATTTTTATGCTGGATATTACAAAGTACGGATGTTTTTTCTTTTGTTACGATTTTTCTTTCATTGTGTTGTTTCTTTTGTTTTAGTGGGCAGTTATCCTGGCTGAATTTGGTCTATAAACTCTGTTTTTTGGGCTACAACTCTGGACATAGTTTCATTATGTTGTCTTTATAGAGTTAATTTGAGTCTGTTCATTCATTCTTGGCTCAGGAGTCAGTCAGAAACTTTATTAGTCAAAATTTAGCTATCTAACTCCTTGGATCTTTTTTCTCCAAAATCTAACACTTCCTTCCAGTGGGCAGTTTTCCTATCTTCATTTTTCTGGTTCCTTTAACCACAGAAACTTGCTATTTTCCCCACCTTTCACCTTATCTCCTTTTGCACATCTTCAGCTATTTCATCCCAGACCATCAGCCACAAAAAAGGGAACTTCCATTGTATAGTATACCTCTCCTGTTGCCTTAAGTACATGCATCCCACCAAAGACAATGTGAACATATTCACCTTTTAGCAGTTTCAAATAGGTACTTTTTCTACTATTTTCAGATTAGAATCCAAACTTGTTGTCAGAAGCAGAAATCAGAAAAATAAATGCAACAAAACATATTGGTAAGCAATATTAAATTTTAATATAGTACATAAATTAATAAACTAAAGTGCCTAATATTATATACAAATCAAAAATTTCAGACATATATCTAAAACAAAACCAAAAAGTTAAATCTTAAAGTCATAGAACATAGAATGTTTGACATTGGTTTAGTCCACGCTTCTCAATGAGAAAAAACTTTTTTTCTTATTACCGTATGACAAGCTATCCATCTTTTAAAAGGTTGCCTTGTTTAAAATTACTCAAAATATACAGATATTCTCATAGAGGAATTGGAAAGATAACTTTCTCAGGAGACAATATCAGTGTGAATAATTTCAAGAAAAATATAAGACTTGAATTCGTAACTCCTTAATAGACACACACACACACACAAAAATTAGTGGTTTGCATCCTATTACCAAAACAGTTAGATGTTGACTTTTTTTTTATTATTATTACTTTCAAGCAGAGCGCATTTCCTGTCTAGAGCACAGTACCTAACTAATGTCTGATATATCATTTCTGTGAACTATCAGGTTAACTATTGTAACATTTACAGATCTTATATTTATTTATTTATTTTGTTTTTGGAGCCACACCCAAGGCACAGTGAGGTTTCCAGACTAGTGGTCCAGTTGGAGCTACAGCTGCTGGCCTATGCCACAGCCATGTAGGATGTAGGATCTGAGCCATGTCTGCAACCTACACCACAGCTCATGGCAACGCCGGATCCTTAACCCACTGAGCCAGGCCAGGGATCGAACCCGCAACCTCATGGTTCCTAGTTGGATTCATTTCTGCTGTGCCACAATGGGAACTCCCAAATCTTATATTTTTGACCTTAAAGCTAATCTAGATTTTTACCTAGAGGCCTGCAGAATAAATGTTAAGTATGGGTTTATGTAAATGTACCTATTAGTTGGAAAAATAAATATTAAAATGATGCTTTAGGAACAGAAAAAGACAAAATTATGGAAAATATTATAAAATTAATCAAACTTATAAATTCGAACATTTTTACTTTAGTTCTGTTATTTTTTCAGTGTTAACCTGTTAATTATTCTATGTGAATAAATATAGATAGCTAATATCTGTAAACATTAATACTTGAGAGCACTTGACTATTAAATTTGTGCTCGAATTTTAAATGAGGACAGTCTATCTTTCAGTAACCACTTTAACTTATTTATGTCTAAAGAAATAAATCAATAAGGTAATATTTCAGAATATTTACTTCCTTGCAGTATTTCATTACATCAAGCAAATATCAAAGCTAAGAACTTTTTTTTGCAGCAACTTTCTACATTGCAACTTGGTAGAGGAGTAATGTTCAGAAAATTATTCATACTTTCTTATCATCAGTCTCACAGTAGAAAAAACAGATTAATACTGAAATAATTGAAGAAATATCAGAAAAATAAACTCTATGCTATTTTTTTGCTTTCTTAAATATATTTTAGAATTATGAGTCTAAACAATTATTCAGCAATTCCAATGAAGGTATTTAAAACTTGAAATTTTTGGTCCCCAAAGGAAAAGTTTTATTTATTCCCTTTAAGTGTTTATCTGAGTTTTTTTCAGTTGAAAATCCATAGATAATTGAATATTTTATTACAGGGCAATTCCAAACAGGAGAAACAGGAAAATGATTTTTTTTTTTTTTTTTTTTGGTCTCTTTGCTATTTCTTTGGGCCACTCCAGCGGCATATGGAGGTTCCCGGGATAGGAGTCTAATCGGAGCTGTAGCCACTGGCCTACGCCAGAGCCACAGCAATGCGGCATCCGAGCTGCGTCTGCAACGTACACCACAGCTCACAGCAACGCCGGATCGTTAACCCACTGAGCAAGGGCAGGGACCGAACCTGCAACCTCATGGTTCCTAGTCGGATTCGTTAACCACTGCGCCACGACGGGAACTCCAGGAAAATGATTTTGATGAATATTATTGGAGGCATATTTTTGATAAACTGCAATGAAATTCCTCACAAGCCATTGGTAGAACCTCCCTCTGAAAAACTTGAATTCCATTTTTTTAAAAAGGTATTCTGGCTCTTACTGAATATAAATTGTAGCCAACTTGACTTTTCATTGATTTTAATGGAAGCTAAAACACACACTATCTTCACTAATAATAGGGGAAACATCATTTATCTTAGTATATGAACATTGGTGTTTTCCTCATCAGATAGCAAAGTTGCATATATGCTTCAGTTGGAATAAAGGTCTTCACCTTTATCAAGACAAAAAGAGTGATTTATTCTATGAATTGGGTGATAGAGACTTCAGTCTGAGCTCATGAACCTTAAATTCTTGTCAGATAATCTGGTGGGAAAACAGCTTTCATAAAAAGTGGTATTTGCTAGATTCATGGTTTTTCCATCTAAGAGAGTAATAGATATTTGTGTTGTAAGATACTGAGAGTATTTATAATCTGGTAACATTTTATTTATTTCATAACTAAATTGAGCAACAGAACATTCTTCACTAAAAGATTAGAATTATATTGTTAAGTAGTTCAAAGACACTAAAATTGAATTAATTTTAAAATTATATTTAATTCCCAGGACTGAAAAATTTGGAAAATGTTGCTTTCAGTTAAAAAAAGTTATTAATCCTAAATTATTTTTATTTTTTCAATTCTGGTCTATAGTTAATTTTTCCATCAACTCTTAACCTTGAGAAAAACTAGTCATTGTCCAAATTAAGAATGTTGGTAAAAAATCTCAAATGCAGTGCCAGTTAATAAGTCTTTTCTTGCTGAAGTAGATCATGTAAGGCTTAAAATCTTGTCTTTTGCATGATACATTATCATAAGGTCATATTCACAGTACTCTGAAAGATACTAGTGGAGTTAGGCTTATTTTTATGGCCAAACATTCTGATGTGACTTTCATCCAATCAAACACAGACACTTAGAGAAATAACTTAGAAATGATATAATAGACATTCCAAATTTGTGCCCTAAAATAGTCACTGCAATGCTACTTATATTTTATAGAAAGGGGTAATATGTAAAATTGGTTAGCCTATGAAAATCATAAATGTATCAAGGATATAATATTCTGATCTATGTTATTCAGTTAAGCCTAGCAAGGACTACCTTTCCATTCTCATGACAAAATAAATCAAATAAATGGTTTGTAGGAGTGCCTGCTTGGCCAGTCTCCTGGTACAAATTTATTTGAATCTCTGTTAGTTTTAGAGAGCTCCTTTAGTTGAAAAAGTACCTTTCATAATCATGAACTAATCAGCACCCTTCTTATTCTATAATTTTTACTTTTAAAAGAGGTTATCTAGAAAAAAAATAAATATCACTTTTAATAATCATGATAGAAATTCTATTATGCAGAGGTATTAATAAGTGAAAAGGCTGAGATAGCATTTTACTATTAAAATAGTTCACCCTTTCTGCAGCTTTAATATATTCCTTTCTCCTTGAGATGATTGAAGTTGGCAGTATTAAGACCAGTTGTGTATAGGGGCAGTTAAATTAGCGACAGGAGGCAATTAGATTTGACCAAATCAACAGAGAATTCTCATAGACTTTTGTCAGTTTATAATAATGAAAAAACCTATGTGAGCATTCAAAGGAAAATGTTGACATAAGAAAAATATTTACATTTTAATATGGGGGAAATTCCCAATGAAATTATTCAAGCCTTGTTCATCTTTCATCTTTATTTTTGCATGGGAGACTGAAAATGTTTCAGAAACTAAAAATGCCTATTGATGTGTCATGAAAATGGGAACTAGTGATTTCAAACTCTGCTATGGCATCAGTGTACTGATGCCTGACTTTATCTTGTTATTTTATTTCAGGTGAAGTGATTTTTGACCCATGTAGAATTTATTTTGTAAATGTGCAAATCAAATGATGGAGAAAAGAAAATACAGTAAATATAAGCATTGTTTTTATTCTATGTACCTTCTCAAATTCCACAGTTTTTTTTTTTATACATGAAGGGAACAATACAGTATTTTCACCATAAATTTTTAAATGACCAGTTTGTAAAAATTCCTTGATGCTTCTTTTCCCCTCAAACTATATGTCTAACCCATAAGCTAGTTCTGTTATACTTTTTAAAATATACCTCAAAGGACATTTTATCACCACCTTCACCATTAGCACCAACTTGAAGTCAGCATCAACTCTTGCTGGGCAGACACCTCAATGCTCCCCAACTAGTCTTCTAATTTTGTTTCCCAGCCTCACCCTTTAAATGCAAACAGAATTATGTCATCCTTCAATGGCACTTTAAGAATAGGAGTCAAAGTCCCTACTCTGTCCTACAAATTCCATAACTTGAATCCTGGTTCATCTTAGATCTTCTTTCCTACCAATTTCCCTCTCTACTCCCTTGACTTCTGAGCATAACTGCCTCCTCTGAGTTTCACAGACACACCAATTGAACTCCTACATCCAGGCCTTCATGCCCCCTGTCCCGTTTGCCTGTTTTCTTGTTCATACTGGCTTCAGCTCAATCACTATCTCTACCTAAAGCCTTTCCTGGACCTTTTATCTAAGATGCCAATCCTAGGTGGCTTTGTCTCGCAATGGATAGCGCTTTGGACTTCTAAGATGCCAGTCCTTATCACTTTTGATTCCTTTAACTTGCCTATTTTTAAAAAGATGTATATGATGTCCCTATATATAATGTATATTATATGTGTATACATTTATCTGCTAATTTTCTGTCTTCTCTTTGACAATGGGAGTATTTTTATTCTTCTCTTTGTTTCTTGAGCACCCAGACAATATCTGGCATGTGGTGCATTCTTATAAAAAGTTGGTCGACTGAGTATGAATGATCAAGATAAGAAATAGTTCAAAGACTCCTGAATATTGAGTGTTATGCATCATTTAGGGATCAGATTTCCAAAAGTGTAAGATAATATTACAAGGACTTTAACTTTTGGCAATACCTCACGTTATTCATGCAAAATTTGAACACAATTTTATTGCCAATGTGTTTAACTCAATTAAAAAGGTATTTTCATAAACTGTGGATTGCAATATTTTATAAACATGGTGAACTCAGTATTCTGTTATATTTAATGAAGCATTAGTATTTTGAATAATTTAATCCTTGTAATCCATTTATTCAGGGTTGTTTATTGTTTTTTTGTATATGACAGTGTGAAAGTAAGTTTACTCATAACGTGTAACAGTCTTTTTTTTTTCAGTTTTTAAATGTCATAAAATTTATTCTTTGTAAATTTCTTTTCAATCATTTAACAATGTGAAGCTCAAGCTTACCTCATGGGTCACAGGAAAATAAGCAGTGGGCTGGATTTTTTTTTTAAACTCATTGAATTTTATTACATTTTTAGTTGTACAGCAATCATCACAACCCAATTTTGCAGCATTTCCATCACAAACCCCCAGCCCATCTCCCAACCCCATGTATAATAGTCTTATAACTCAGAAATCTGAGTTCACCATGCTCTTTATTTTAAAATGTATGAATAAGTACATGAAATTGAAAACAAATACCTAGGAGTTTTACCTGGCATAATTTCTGTGAGGAAGCAGGTTCAATTCCTGGCCTCTCTCAGTGGGTTAAGGATCCAGCATTGTCACAAACTGTGGCACAGGTTGCAGATATGGCTCAGATCCTGCATTGCTGTGGCTGATTAATAGGCCAGAATGGAAGTAAAAAGGAAGGAAAAAAAAAAGAAGAAAACAAATACCTAAAAATTGTGGCTAAAATGCAAATTAAATGAACAGAAATGCAAAAATAATGTTATCATATGTAATTACTCATTCATTTTGTATAGTATGCTAATCTTATGCTCACTTAAATGTAAACATTTCCTAGACAAATGAAAAAAAAAATTCTCACCAGCTATAAACTTTTTTTTCTTAGGTTTTTACGCATATTTTTGGACAAAAAAACCCTCAAAATTCTTTACATTTTTTTAATAAAATGCCCTTTTTTATTAAAGTATAGTTGATTTTCAATGTTTCTTCAATATCTGTTGCATATCAAAGTGACCCAATCACGCACAGTTCCCTTTGCTGTACAGTAGGGCCCTATTGCCCATCCATTCCAGATGTAACAGTTTGCATCCAAAAACCTGAAAATGCCCATCCATTCCACTCCCTCCCCATTGCCCCCTGGGAACCACAAGTCTGCTCTTCTTGGTCATGATCTGTCTCTCTTTTGTAGACAGAATCATCTGTGCCATATTTTTGATTCTAGAAGTAAGCCATATCATATGGTATTTATCTTTTTCTTTCTGTCTTACTTCACTTAGTATGAGAATCTCTAATTCCATCCATGTTGCTGCAAATGGCTTTAGTTTGTCTTTTTTATGGCTGAGTAGTATATCATTGTTTATATGTACCAATCTTCTTTATCCATTCATCTGTCAGTGGACATTTAAATTGTTTCCATGTCTTGGCTATTGTGAATAGTGCTGCAATGGACATAGGGTGAATGTATCTTTTTGAATGAAACTTTCATCTGGATATATGCCCAGGAGTGGGATTGCTGGATCATATGATAGTTGTATATTTAGTTTTCTGAGGTATTACATACTGTTTTCCATAGTGGTTGTGCCAATATGCATTCCCACCAACAGTGAAAATTTTAGCATATCCTGAAAAACTAAAAGAAAAAAATTCAATTTATTGCTATACGTCTATTTCATTATACATAAAACACTTGTTACATTGAAAAAGAATTAATATTCCATTTTTTATGTAATACAGTTAAAATCATCATTGAATATCATTTTATACATGTAGTTACAATTTCCAAATAATTTTGTGAAAATCTAACACTGCATTCCTTTAGTACTTTGAGCACAGATTATTTTTTAAAAAAATTAGGGTTAAGAAGGATCTATAATTAGCACCACCAATACTGAAATTTGTTTTATTTACTTATTTGGCATAGATATGCAGCAGCTTGATGTGGGATTTCAGTTCCTAGACCAGGGATTGACCCCAGGTCACAGTGACAAAAGCACCAAGTCCTAACTCCTAGACCACCAGGAAACTCCTCTGAAACTGCAGTTTCATATTCTGTAACTGGGTGGTTAAAAAATGATCCGAAAGACAAATCTAATCTGAGCAGCAGGTCTGAACTTCTTACATACTGCAAAGAACTGTAAACCCATTACACAAAGTCCAGAAATAACTGATAACACTTATGGAATGATTACTGAACCCAGTATTCTGAGGAGCTATCAAAGGAAGCTTGCCTACTCTTAAGATTTTTTTTTTTTTTTTTCTTTTTAGGGCCATACCCACAGCATATGGAGTTTCCCAGGCTATGGGTCCAATCAGAGCTACAGCTGCTGGCCTATGCCACAGCCATAGCAACATCAGATCTGAGCCATGTGCTACCTACACCATAGCTCATAGCAACACCAGATCCTTAACCTCTGAGCAAGGCCAGGGATCGAACCCACAACCTCATGGTTCCTAGTCAGATTCGTTTCTGCTGTGCCGCAGTGGAAACTCCCCTTACTCTTAAGATCTAATATTTGTTTCATATATTTTCTACATTCTCCTCAGGATGTAGATGTGAGTTTAAAAATCTTATCCAGATAAGATTTATAAGTATTTAATTAAATTTTTCTTATATATAAAGTGTCTCAGATTTAGCAATCACATACAGTGATTCTGTATGGACAGTGGTGGGAATCCATAAGTTATTTTTAATCAGAATTCAAGTTTCTGTTATTCAAGTAACTGCTAATTAGAGTGACAGATTTGGAGTCTCCCTAGCTGTTGCTTTTCTACTACCGTCTTTGAGCAGTCCGTTTTTCTACCAGTCCCAGAATGGAGAAATTTATTTAAAATTACTCAGCTATTAGCCGCTGAGGAATCAGGTTTTTTTTTTTTTTTTTTTTTTGATAAATTTGACTTATTACCATTGCTAATTATTAAACAATTTAGGTAATACAATGCTACTTCTATGGATTATATATATTTGGATTTTCCATGTTAGATGATAAAACAGCAGACTTAAGGGGACATTGTCTTTTGACTGCAGAGTCTCAACATCAACTTCAACTTTAATAAATTTACATGAATAATAGAGATCAGTAAGACATATTAACCCACTTGCATTCAGTAAATGTAGGACTATTCAAGATTATAAGTAAAAATGAGTTATTTTCCAAGGATTTTTATTTTCATTACAAAATTTGTGGGAAAAACAAATACTCCTTTTTTTCTTATAAAAAAGTTTTCCATTTTCTGCTGAGTTTATCCAATGGACACCATTTAAAATGATATTTAAAAGTGTATCTCCATATAGTGGAGATAACTAAATTTTTGGAGATAAACACTTTGGAGCATATACAGAAGTAGAAATATAATGCTATACACATGATACAACAAATAATATTGTAAACCAATGTCTCAATAAAAGTTTTCATATAAGGAAACTTGAGAAACAACGAAACACATTTTTTTCATTGTTTATTCTGTTTAATTCAGGGTCAATTGCCTAAATGCATTTAGATTCTATGTATAAAAATCATAATATCTCCTTGTTTATAGAAGAAATACATGTCTCAAATTTTGAAATAAATGTAAGGGTCATCAGTAGAGAGAGACACAGGCTCAGAATTCAAATTACTGGAATATTTACTCACAGTAGATGTAAAGGCTTGTAAAATATAATGTAATATTTAAGATATTATGTATATAAAGATGTAAGTTTTTAGATTTTCCTTAAGTATTTATTTTTGTATATTATCTTTATTTCATTTAGAACTTTGAGGAAAAAAACTTATTCATTTATAATCAAATAATTATTGTGTCTGTATGAACTAAGATCTGTGCCAGACACTATAGAGTTGATGATTTAATCAAACATCCATGCCCTCTGACAGTAGGGACCTTGTGAATTAATGAAAAGAAAAATGGAAATGACCTTTAAAAAGTGCATGATTACAAAGATTACAAATTATCAGCTATGAAACAAAACTAAGGTGTTACAAGTCACTAAGATAGTAGGGCTAATTTGACATGGAGTTAGGAAAGTGTTTTCAAAAGAAGTAACAGTTCATTTAAAACGAAGATTTGGTGGGATGGGGTATAGCAGGATTAGCAGAAAAGAGCATATATGAAAGCTCTGAGTGTGATAGGGAAAAGGAGTCAGAGGTATCTTGTAACAATGAGGAAGTTTAGTGAGATTGCAGTTAAGCACTGAGATAAACAGGAAGAATGACATCAGATGAAGTTGAAGAGGTTAAAAAGATCAGATGATGCAAAGTTTGGCAGTGGAGAATAGTGCAATGTGGGAGTATCCAGTAAAGCTAATTTAGGTGTAGATGGAATTTCACTGGTATTAGAAAATAAGTAAATACAATGAAGAGACCACTCAGGAAGTCTGAGGCTCTGGCAAAAACCCAGGAGATAGGATGGTGAATTGGACTAGGATATTGGTACTGAACATAAGAGAAAACTGAAGTTGATCAGGGTGTGTGTGTGTGCACATGAATGTGCATGCATGTGTTTAGACATGTAATTTGTTTACCTATATTCCTTACTGATAAAGAGCATAATCGCATAGAGTTAAATCAAGTAAAAGGAAAAAAATGTGTTTTTAAAGTGCATGCGGGAATGATGTTAAGATTCTTACTTGCTTTAGGTGGGCCGCAAATTTGCTTATGAACTTTCAAGCCAAAAATTCATTAAGTAGAGACTTGTGAAATTTATGTAATAGGTAGGTAGGTAGGTAGATAGGTAGGCAGATAGATAGATAGATAGATAGATAGATAGATAGATAGATAGATAGATAGATTAAATGCTTTTTCAGGTATATGACTAAAGACATTAAGGTTGAGTAGGATTGAAAAAGAGTTTATCCTGGAATATCCAGATGATTAGAGTAATAAATTGCAGTATAGAAAAGTAACAAAAATCATACCTTTATACCTAGTGGTTTGTGCATTTGTGTGTAAGTGTTTGTATGTGTGTGTGAAAGAGAGAAAGACTAACAAAATCCTTTAGTCAGTTATCATAGAAATAGTCACACAGATATTAAAAACATTTAATAAGGTATCCAGCTAGTATTTTATTATTCACTGTTATAAGAAGTCTAAAGGTCAGGAGAAGGAAATAAAGTTCAATATTGTTTTGAATGTGAGGTAATGTTATGTGCCTTGCAAGTGCAAAATAGTATGAATGATATTAAACACATCACCTGTAGACAGTGAGAGATTTCCTTTTGCAAGATTAACTTGATTAACTCATCAATAAATTATAAATAGAGTTAACTAGATTATTTTTAAGGAACAAATAAGGAGATAAACACTTTAGAATCAATACCTGTAATTAAACCTGTTACATGTTACAGTCATTAGTTCCATAGTTTAATAGATGACAGAAACTTCTATTGGAACCAAATTGAATGTGCCTTTTAGTAACAATGAGTAATAATGAACTACAGGGCTATGTAACAGAAACAAATGAAACAAATGAAGTGTAAAGTAAAATAATAGAAGAACATGACAAGTTAAAATTTTTTATGCTGTGCAGTGTTCTTGGAATAGAGTACATCATAAACAAAAAATTCACTTTTATATCTGCTAATTTCATGGACAGAAACATAATGGATAGATCAGATAATTGGCTTTACTGAACTTTTTTTTTTAATGAACATCAGACTCTACAGCCATTATGTAGAAAGAATTTGATTCATATTATTTGTCATAAAAGGACAGCTACAATTATTTTAAACTGAATATTTATTGCAACTTTCTTTATATCTCTACTCTCCATATGGAGAGAGGTTATTTATTCAATATCCTACTAAAAATGTAAAACTCTTCCTCAAAATATGCATGACTTTGCAATTTCTAAACTGTTATTCACATATTTACAGTAATTTTAAGTAGGTAAGTAAACTAATAATGGTTACAATTGAATAAATGAATAGAGCTCAAAAAATAATCAGCAAAGATTTTAGAAACACTGTGTGCAGTAGCAGAATCTGATATCCAAAGAAACAGGATTAACAAAGCAAACAGGTACTATTTTAAGGGTGACGTAAAAAATATGACTATAAATAGTGCAAATGGCATCTACTAAACAAGAAACCAATGCTCTGAAATAGTTTCTGTTGTTTTAAAACTAAAATATAATCCTCTTTTCCTTAAAATGCATATTATTAAGTTAAACAGAAAAAGAGACCCTAATTAAGGTCAAATTTGTGAGCCAAAAATAGAATCAAAGGTATTTCCTAACACATAAGAGTTACCGGATAGATGGATATGAAGTAGAAATGACAAGTTAAGAGGAATAGTGGAAATACCTAGCAATATTTGTTAGTCAAATGGGATTCCAGATGGAGATACAGTGAAACCAGAGATGACATTCATCAGCCAGCTCACAAATATTTTAAGTGTTTACTTTCTTCAAGTCAATGAAGTATGCATTGGTGACAGAGGAGACCATTTCAAAGAGGGAGTAGACTGTGAATCATCATAGGAAAATCAAATTAGATAATTTCAGGTATGTACAGGTATTCAATTAGAAGGTAAAAACCATAATGTTGTCGAGAATGATAGTATCTGGATGTGGGAAGGAGAGATTATATAAGATGGTCAATATTGTGAATGACCTTTGAGTTCAGAAAATAAATAGGGAAGAAGGTTGCCATGTGGAATGTAGAGCAGATTAGATCAGCAAGTATAAGAAGCTCTGGAAAGCAAATGAGGTTGGCAAGTCTGAGAACAAGCTGTAGGTCGGGGAGGCAGGGTGTTACAGAGTGGGATGAAATCAGAAATGTTGGGGGGGGGACCTTATTTCTTATCCCATGAAAGTGGAAATTTTGTCCTGTCCTATAGATGTAGGACTTTATTTGAGTTTTAATGAGAAGTCTTGGGAAGATTTTGGTTTTATGCTTTAAAAAGATTGCATTCTGCTTCACAAAAAAATATTTCCATTGGTGGGTAGAGATGCTGTTAAAGCTCTAAGGGGCAAATTGAAGAAGCAATCAATCAGATGGCTGTTGAAAGGATCCAGGTTAAGAGACAGTGGTGGGTGGCAAATCCAGGGTTGGAGTTAGCTGTGCCTGTGAGCCATATGGAGATGGCTTCCTAAGTATGATATTCTCAGCTTTGTCCCTGACACCTATCACCTCAGGAGCAGGTCTGTGAAGATATATCACTCACTGAAGAGTCTTACTGGTCATCAAGTGACACGAATTGTTTTGATTATACAGTCTATTTTAGTTTGCATTTGCAAATTATGAATTTTTCTAGGATATGTCTGTAGACATATAGACATTATAGACATTTGGTCTGAATTTTACACAGTAAAAAATGTCTTAGTGAAAATTTAAAGTTAGATAATTTTCTTATTCAGTTTTTCTCTCAGAAATACAAATTAGAAAATATGAAATGGAAACTTGGTATCTGGCATGGCACATTAATCAGCAGCTAAATATTTTTAAATGGAAAATGTTGCTGCTAATATCCAACTAATTTAAAGAGAGTTCTTTTTCTGTCCTGAGGAGATTTCCTTGGATATGTCTACATCATGAACAACTTTAAATTAATAAAATTTTGTAATTTTGGCTAATGTCATATTTGTCATTGAAGTGAACAAGAAAATTCACTGAACTTTATATAAAAGATTAATAAGCTGTGTTACTTTAAAATATCGTTAGAAAAGAAACTGAGAAAATATGCATTTCTTTGCAGTCCATGCATGACCAGTAGCTAATTTTTCAAGTTTACTGTGTCAGCATTGTGCTTTCTGGATTTCAAAAGCAATTAGATTGAATTAAATGTTTACTGAATTTCATTAAATCGGGGCAAAAGATTTTAAAGAATTTACTGAAGACCAAAGAACAAGGAGAACTTCAACTGACAGGTGGTGTGGACAATGCTCTTAAGGGTGAGGGTTAAAATCTTAGTCTAAAATGTCCTTTTATTTTGGAATGACCCAAATTTAGGACTAAATTTAGGGAATACCTTGTTCTTTTCTTTTCAGATAACACTGTCAAGTATGCCTTTGTTTTGGGATTTATTCAAGTGCAGGCTAATATATTCTTAGAAAGGAGTCCAAAATATAGAGACCCAAATAACACAAAAATGTATTTCATCATCATTTAGTGTTCAGAGGGGAGCAGACCACCACAGGGGTGCTGACTGTCTTTCTCAATATGTGGCTTTAGTTTTAGGAGAACAATGGACTCAATACCTTTCTCTGTCTCACATATTTTTGCATATCTATTTCATTTTAAAAAATTTAAATCGATTCCCACCATCTGTCCATATATTTTAGAGATGATGTTGTAGGCTGAACAGACCAATATTAAGATAAATTAAAATTTTAGTGTTTTTCGGCTAAATGATCTATTGTGCTATAAATTGCAGTGAAGAATATTCAGCCTCCCAAATTTGTGAAAATTTCCCAAGTCATTACTGACAAATACTGCTTTGTTCCAATCAGATTTAAAAGTGTCTGAAAATTTCTACATAACTTATTTGAAAATGGCTAACTATATTTATATTTAGCTAAAAATATATAGTGCTTCTAATTCTTAAGACTGCTAACATGTCATTAATAGGAAATAACATAATTCTTGAAGCAATCCACCTTTCATGGGAATGTGTATTATTTCAAATTTTCTGTAATTACACATGGTATTGTAGTGATCACATTTATATACAGTTAACCATATTTAAATTGTTTTTTGTCCTTTTAGGGCCTCACCCACGATATATGGAAGTTCCCAGGCTAGGGGTCGAATCAGAGGTGTAGTTGCCAGCCTATGTCGAAGCCACAGCAACGTGGGATCAAAGCTGCAACTGTGACCTATACCACAGTTCATGGCAACAGCAGATACTTAACCCAATGAGCAAGGCCAGGGATTGAACCTGCATCCTTGTGGATACTAGTTGGGTTCATTACCCTTGAGATGAACAACGGGAACTCCACTAAACATACTTTAAAAGTACGTTATGTGGTTTAACTTACATGATTTTATAACTTTTGAGTATTTTGCAGTATCACAGAATTTTTGGATAGATAGTATTTGCAATGGAAAAGTCCAAATCTTTATAAATGAAGTCTGGTTCTGCAGTATCATAAAGTAATTTCACTATCACCATTAAACTTTTTTTTCCCCCCTTGGAATTATTTCTGTGCTTTTCTGCTTCACATGCAGAATAATGCACATTTATTGGTGGGATATAAACTTAGGGCCTGTGAAGATCCAACATCATGCCAAGTTTCAGCTTGCTTTCTGCTTGAAACAGACTTAGCTCTGCAGATTCTTATCCTAAGTTGCCTAGTTCTGAAATTATAAACCTGTAGAGAGTACTCTCATCAATCCTTATCCTCTTAACGCAGATTTATTTTTTTTGATAGCACTTATTGCCTTAAATTACTGTTTTGTGTTTGTTAATAATTTATTTTCCTTTACTTGGAATACAAGCATCATGAAGAAAATGATGTTTGTTTTGTTTTGTTTTTGGTTCAGAAGCAAAGGAGCATTTTATTCTCTGATCAGAGAATGGAGAGGTGGGAGCTGGGGCTCTAGAGGCCAGGCTCTCCCGCAGAGGCTGGGTGTGGGGCTGCATTATAGAGAGGAACCTCGTCCATGGTGCCTGGGTGATGGGTCTAAGTTATAGCGGGAGGGGTGCAGCTGTGCTGCTTACACTCCAGATCTCAGTGCCAGGCACAGTATCACTGTAGGACATCTGCTGCCATCTTGAGTTGGGGTTCTGTTTGCATGCTTCTGCACAGGGTCCAAGCTGAAGTGTCAGTGCAGAGGTTTCACAATAGGAACTATGGTTGAAGGGCCCCAACAAGGCCCCTACATGCACCAAACTACATTCTTTTATCTGCAATTGGTATCCAGTCACAAGGCCTCCTTACTGTTCCAATTGTAAATCTGACAAATTCTGATATTTGTCTTCTATACAGAGGTAGAGGTGTAGCACTTAGAATGATGCCTAACTCATAGCAGACACTCAAACATTTGTTGAACAAATCTTTTTCTGCCTTTTTTGCTTATACCAGAAGCATTTTCCTCCCATGTGCCACAAATGTTATTCCCTGTTATCATGTACCCATTATTAATTCTTTAGATATTTTTCTCAGACTCCTGTGGCTACCTGTTCTAAAAAGAAAAGTATTTAGATGTGTTCTTTGATCCTTAGTTTTTTTTAAAATTTTTTTCCCTACTTTGCAATAGAGTCTGTCTCACTTCAAAATGCTTTTATGTTCAGACATGGGACATTTTCTTTCACTATACCTGTGAGTACTCCTTCCCATTCTGTATTTCCTTTTATTTCTATTTATCTCCCAATAGAACAAATATTTTCCTTTTGGATTTATACTGCCTTCTCTTACCTTTCCTCTCACTCTTTATACTTTTTGTGTTTCAGCTTTATGTTCTGGAAAGTTTTTTCAGTGTTACATTTTTCTTTTTCTATCATTTCACTTTTATTTCCAAAAACTTTGCCTTTGTGTACTCATTTTTTTTGGTAGCTGTATTTCCTTATGTTTTAGATGCAAATACTTTCTCTAATCAATCGGAAAATACTGAGTAGAATTTTCCTCAATTCACTTTTATTCCCTGAATGATCATCATTTCCTCTGTAGTTTTTGTTTCCTTTATACTATTATTTCTTCTCTTTTTTTTTCAGTTATTTAGCAATACTCATTTATTGGTTTATTTTTATGAATGAATGAGAAGATGAAATCTCTTTTGGTGTTGGTTTATTTTTCTATTGACTTCCTCTGAATAGGATGGCTGACTGTAAGTATTCAAAACATGTGATCAGTGTTAGCGGGCAGGATTCACTTTAGTGCACAAACTCCTGTAACCCAATACATATAATGTGCTCAGAAAGGTTTTATCTCTTACCCTAACATTCCCACTCGGGGCCTTGGCTAATCTCTGGCAACTCTTTAGAATGCAAAGTCCGTTTTTACTTTGAAAGACAGCAGCATTTCTGCTGTTCTGAGTGCATGGTGATGATGGTGGTGGTAGGATATCTGGCCCGGTTGTTCCAAGACTGATTTACATCTCATTCCCATTGTCTGAAGACCATTCACATTTGGAACCTTGCTGAAGTCTCACAGGGAAGAAAGTTTTCTAAACCAAATCCCCTCTCAGTGTTGTGAACTGTGATCATCTCCTTTCCTGTCTTCTCACCTGCTTCTTTTTCAAAGTGTTCTCAGCACCCGTAGATGCTCTTACCTAGAGGCTATTGTGGCTATATCAGGGCTATATCTACTCAGTTTTGAAAATGCTGCTCCAATTCCAATTTTGGGAGGAAGAGGTGAACATATGTCTGTGTAAGCATCATCCTAAATAGAAAACATGGAATCTCTGTTATATTTTTGTCTTAATGTGTACTCCATCAGGTAAATAACATGTCAAATCAGTCATCTATTTTCATTTGATCAAAAGTGTAAATATTACTCAAAGAATATATGACAAATGAGATTTTTCTCTCAACCTTAGAAATAGTCAACCTATTGGGAGTTCCTGTTGTGGCTCAGTGGTTAACGAATCCAACGAGGAACCATGAGGTTGCGGGTTCAATCCCTAGCCTTGCTCAGTGGGTTGAGGATCCGGTGTTGCTGTGAGCTGCGGTGTAAGTTGCAGACGCGGCTTGGATCCTGTGTTGCTGTGGCTCTGGCATAGGCTGGCGGCTACAGCTCCAATTGAACCCCTAGCCTGGGAACCTCCACATGCCGTGAGAGCGGCCCAAGAAAATGGCAACAAAAAAAAAAAAGAAAGAAATAGTCACCTATTGTTTTCCATTTAATTCTTTATGAATATTAAAATTTTATGAGATGTGTATGTCTTCTTTAAATCTGAATGGTCAATATTCGTTTCTATTTCTCAATATTTTTAATATGAAATCAGTGTTTCTGACTCTAATGAGCATATATTCTCCATTAATTAGCAATATTTATAAATAATCATTGATAGTTTTAATGTATTTCATGCCATAACATTTGTTTCATACTTTGTAAAATGGTTTACTTGTGTAAAAAGAAAAATTAGTATCTGCATTCAGACTATGGAACCATATTAATTATAACATGGGCTCTCATGGAGAAATAGAGGTAATAATTGGTTATTATAAGACAAGTCCTTGAACAAATGTTAATAAAAACTACAAATGAGGCTTATCTTATGTTTTTCATTTAAGTATTTTTTTATCGTGCACATTTTTAGTTGCTAATATCTATAAAAGTGTTAATTCTGCCTTTTCTCTATTGGCAGTAATTTATTCTCTAAAATCAATTGTGTCTTATACTTCTGGTCATTTTCTGTGGGACTGGCTACTAGAAATTGCTGGGAACTAGGTGGAGAACATTGTATTTGATGTTATTTCTACAGATTTTATGCTTCATTTGTTCTGTGGAAAAATGAACACAAGCTTTTCAGATAACTGTATCTTGCTCAAATGTGTTTTTATGACCTAACTGTAAAGCTCTAACTAAACTCTAAAGCTCTCCAGTACTTTGGCTCACCATCAAGAGTTGTGCTGTGAACAGCAATTCCATAATATAGTATTGCTTTTGTTATTTTATGACAATATGCAGGCACTCAAGAGAACTGAATTGGCAATTCATATAATTCTACCACATAATGCAAATTTCCTTGAGCTACAAGGTAGTATTTGTCTTAGTAGTAACATGAAGGTGAATACTGAGTACTGTAGAAAAGCCTGTGATTTACGATCCATGGGAATGATTCTGCCCCACTGGCTGGTTAAGAGTGGGGCTTTAACAGCTATAAAGCATAAATCTACTGTCTAAGAGGCTGCTCAGTTTTATTACTGTTTTTCTAACTTGAGAATCTTCCTGTTGGGGATAGAACCACCTTGTCCTGTCATTTATTACTCATGCTTTTTGTTACAGCATGGGTCTGCATATGGTGGTATTAGAATTTCCTAGTTGCACATGACATAACTTGGATTAACTCAGGCTCTTTTATTGTCTTCTTCATAGTTTAAGGAGGGTGGTTAATAGTAGCAGAAAGTATGTCAGTGTGAAATTCAAGACCATGAAGTGTCCAGTTTTGTGACACTAAGGAAATACTGCAAAGAAAATCTGAGGTATCTTTGGTAATAAGAGAAAACAAAAAAGCAAAGAGCAAGAAAGAAGTGCTAGTATAATTCTTCTTAAAGTAGGAAAAGAAAGCACAAAGCTAAAAGGAACAGAGGTCTTTGAAATATTGGATGTAAAGTACAAGAGTTAAATCTCTTTCTGCATACAGTTAATGTTTTTGTCTATCTGATCATTTCTACTCCTGTTTTTTCTTCCAGGTAAGGTCTATTTCTGGCAATTTCTTTGTTCAAGTAATACATCTTTGTAATGTATTCACTTCATCAGGGAGGAGAATGCATCCCTCATCTTTTTAACCTTTTGTTTAACAGGTGAATGACACATACATATATGTGTTTCTGTGGCTGTCATATAGGTACTGGCATTTCCCAAGTTGGCATGTTGAGTTTTGTGGAATCACACATAGAGTTGTTAACCTTAAATACTGCTCTCTGTCTCCCCACAATAAATATTAGTTTTAACCAGAAATAACATCCACAAATTGGCAAATCATGGGGTGGCTGTCAATGGTTAATGCCAAAGTAATTGAATACTTCCTTTTATCAGCTCTAGAAATTTTCTTTGTATGAATGTTGTGACAGTAGAGTCTTTGGTAGAAAAAGTTTTTCTTACAGAAGTCTGGTGGTCTATGTTCTAACCCAGTTTAACAGCTTATATTGCTGTGACCTTGAGTATGTCTGTTTATTATCTTAACTCATTTTTCTCCAATCTGGAAAGAAGGACAAATAGTATCTCCCCAATTGCCACCTACTGCTACTCTTAGTACAAATGGATATCATACTCAAAATTATGTACAAACTCAACACCATAGAAACAAAAAGAATCATACTCAAAGTGTGGATGAGTCTTTGTACATATGCAGATTTTATATCATTTTTTATTTTATATAATACATAGATTTTCCTTTTGTTACAGCGTTCTACAGTAGAACTTCCTATGAGATTCTCTGGTAATTACTATAAATTAATAGTAATGTTTCAGGACAAGCTTACTTTATAGCAAATTCATAATTGTTATCAAATTTTCCAATATACCATATAAGAAAGCATGTTTTCATAAGAATATAGAGTGTGTATCACTAGTAAATAGCCAAAGAAGTAAATAGCTTGAGTAATTATTTGCTGTGTTGTGATACAAATTTTTATTTCTTAGCTATAATGAGTTATCTCCTTACATTGGGATTTTTCATTACTAAAGAACTGATCCAAATATAAAATATATTTTTAATATAGTTAATGTCTATCTGGAAGTTTTCGTTATATAACTTTATATTTTACACTACAGGCATGGTTTGAAGTAATTCAGTGACAGGAAAATTAAATTTGAATTATATTTATTGACCCTACAGTGGCTAGGTATGTAGTCAATAACAGTTTGCTATTGTCTTAAATATATATTGCTACCATGTTTTAAAATTGGTGGACAATATATTTAAACATTTGAGGGAACTCTACCCAATATTCTATGATAATCTATATGGGAAAAGAATCTGAGAAAGAATGGAAATGTGTATATGTATAACTGAATCACTTTTATACAGCAGAAATTATCACAACATTGTAAATCACCTATTCATCAATAAAACTTCAAAAGTGAAAAAAAAAGGTGAGGGAAAATGGTTTTGTAAAGGTATAATTTTATTATATTCACACTTTAAGTGTTTAAAAGTATAATAAATAAAGACAGACAATGACAGCAAATTACTCCTTAGTAATTCTGCTTTGAGAAAAAAAAAGGGATGCATTCTCAATTGCTTAAAGTATGCAACCGTAGTAATTATCTGTATCATTAATGCTGTTGGTAGAGAGTATTTCCTAGAAATAATTATGAAGCCTGAAAATGCACAGGTCATATGCATTATTTACATAATATAGGTCATTCATAGATATGTAATGACATAAACGAGGCACCCATATAATTGAGATCAGTATGATTTTCCAGATTATTGAATTTATTTCAGCTTTATTATCAATATAGTATCACTTTTCAACACAGATCAATATTTCATTGGTTTGTTAAATAAAAATGGTTGTTGCTTTTCTTAAACTACTCACACGTCAAGATATGGTAAGCAAGATGATTAGACATAACTCTGTGTACTAAACATGTATCCTGGAGATCTGGGATAACGTGCAGCTATCACTGAAGAGTGAAAAGGTCACTTGCTTCATTATATTCTGTAGCGCCTGGCTAACATTCAAAGTTCACACATCAGCCATTGAGTTGAAGTATTTATTTTCTATACAAAAACAACAAAACTTTTCAGAACTGGGGCGCAATGAGAAAAGCTCAAAATTGAAATAATTTTTTTTTTTTGTCTTTTGTCCTTTTTAGGGCTGCAAGTGAGGCTTATGGAGGTTCCCAGGCTAGGGGTCGAATCAGAGCTGTAGCCACCGGCCTATGCCAGAGCCACAGCATTGCCAGATCTGAGCCATGTCTATGATCTACACCACAGCTCATGGCAACACCGGATTCTTAACCCACTGAGCAAGGCCAGGTATCGAACCCACAACCTCATGGTTCCTAGTCAGATTCGTTTCTGCTGTGCCACAATGGGAACTCCTGAAATAATTTTAAAAATTTCTTTTCCATAGGCTGTAACTAAACTAATCATCTAAGCTAATTAACTAAAACGCTTTAAGTATGGCCAGGGTATAAATATAAAATTATTGTCTATGATTATTACTTTGAAAGGCATTTCCAGGTCAACAATCTAAATGCCTTGGAAACTGTGGGAGAAGTATCCTTTAGGAGAGATGAGAATGTATTGTGATGTAAACAAGTTTTAACATGTTGAAAGTAGAATATCTGCATCTGAGTGGGCAGGATTTGCTAATGGAATGTTTTCTTGCTAATATTATCTCCAGGGCCTGAATATTTCTGGGTGATATGTAAGTTGATCTTTCCAAAATAATGTAGCTGAATAATATATCAGAAAGAAGGACAGGGTTGTTCAAGATGAACTGGTTATGGCTTTTATAATTCAGTACATGAAGAAAAAACATGTTATTTATAAAGACAGATGTGAATGCACACTGCAGTGGATTCACTGGAAGTTTTAAATAATTTACAATGATGTATTGTGCTATAGTTTAGAGTCTAAATTTGTATTGGATTTCCTAGAGTTGCTCCTCAAAGATTCTTGCAACTCTATAACTTGGATGGGAAGGAACTTGCTGCATGTAATTCCTGTGCCTCCATGGTCAAAGCACATTGAAATTTTTCTCTGCCTTGCAAAGCATTCTCCAAGAAATAAAGTGAGATTACCTGCTGAAAGCATCCACATATGTATGTGCAATTTATAAATCATTGTCCTACACATCTTTATGCTATATCTTTAGTATAAAAGCAACATTGGTATCCCTATGTCTCAAATACTGTCAATCCAGACTAAAAAGAGAGCAGATTTATTAGCAAAGCTGCAAACACCTGATGCAGCTGCCAATAGTATTTATAATGAAGTTCAGTATAGTTTTGGAAATGTAGTTGTAAACGTACTTGTTGCAGTTCTTATTAATTTGTTCTCTCATTTCAGAGTCACGGTGTTCTTTTTTTTTTTTTTTTTCCACACTGAGTAATAACATTTATTTTACCAGAAGTTTTATTTAGCAATAATAACTCAGAATTAGATAGCATTATTATCCCTTGCCTCATGCTGCACTTTTGGAATCCTGGTACTGAAATGGAAATTATGAAAATTTCCATTGAATGCAGAATCAGTATATGAGATGATAAAGCTTTCCTATTTTGTGCTTTTCTTTTACAGCATTCCCTTGAGGTGTTTTTTAAATCCCTATGCTAAGAGCCACTACCCTTGGCAGAAAACAAAGATACTGTGTGCCCACTGTTGAAGCAAAATGCAGTTTTTGAAGTAATTGATGGGCTCTTTTACATCAAAGATTGGGTGAGAACGGGTTAAAAATAACTTAGTGCTCAGAAAAGTTCCAAATGGGAGCTTACAATAGTATCTCCAACCTGCTCTACTATGCTCATTCTAATGTGGTTTTCTCTAAGTCATAACTTAGTTTGTGGCTGACCCCTTTCCCTTTCTTAAGGGTAGAAAAGAACATGAATGGACATCTTTTACTATTAGGGTAGGAGAGAAGTAAGGCAGCAGAACTTTGAGGACAAATAGGGAAAATGATGAGTTTGATATGACCTATCAGAAGTAGTTTTAAGGACTTCCAGGTAAGATGTGGAGGGAAAGGATGTGTCAGTCTGTCATTTTTAAGGCACAAAAATCATTAGCATTTTCAACCACTCACTTCCATATACTTGCTCATCCGTCATCCATTTCTCCTTAGATGTAGTTGTAGTGGTATATTGTTTTGAGTTCCTTTGCTTTGTTTGCTTTACTCTCTAAATGCTTAGGAAATTGTTCTCTAGTATATTGATTAGTATTATTGAAATTTGAGAAGTTTTCTAGAATTTATGTTTCCGTCCATGGAGTCTTGTGCTAACTACTCATAAACAGTAATATAATTCAGATTCCTTGTATAGTTTCACATCCAGGAAAAAACAACAACAACAACAAAAACAAACAAACAAACAAACAAAAAAAACTTTAATAACTAATTGACCAGAGAAGGACCTGAATTTCAGAGTTCCATAATCTTAATGTGTTGTCTTTATTTGGGATGCAAGATTCACAGATATAATCAATTCAATGTTTATTAGAGTATTTTGCACAAAATGTGTCCCATTTGCTACCCCATAAACATATTCTCTACATTTATTTTAGGGAGAAAGAAACTCACTGGCATTGCTTTATAACTCACTAGCAGTATTCTTCCCATATTCTTTCCCCCAGAACAATCTTACTCTAGTAATCCTCCCAAGAGGGTTTTCTTATTCCTATCCTTTGTCTCCGATTTGACCTAAATATCAAAAATGTTTAAAATGTTATATGGGTTTGTATTCTTACTGGACTGTAGTCTATCCTGATAGTACAACTGCTATAGTTTCCTAACTCCTGGGAAAGCATAAAGCAAACTCTTCTCTCAGTTGAGCACAGTCAGAAATTCAAAGGAGGCCAGGTATTGAACCTACATCCTCATGGATACTAGTTGGGTTTGTAACCCACTGAGCCACAAAGGGAACTCCACATTTTATCCTGTAGTTTTTGATTTTGCATAAGGCACACTTACTTCAGTGCTGATCTGCTTTTATTCTCTATTTCCTACTATTAGGCTAATTCTAATTAATTTACTTTATAATGTATCCATATTAAATTGAAATATAAAAGTATTTAATAAAAATATATTTTGTTTTTATATTGTCATTGCTTCTTAGTTATCAGTTACCATTTTTAAAAAGGCTTACTTGTTTCAATCTACAGTTCAGTGAATTCATAGATAATTAAATTTTGCTTCTCTATACATGATGACATTTAGATAATAGTCTAATGATATTCTGTAATTTATGGTAAGCATTTTAATTTTGAAAGAAATATATAAACTCTATACTTAACACTGTATTCACAGATTCTTCATGTTTTTTCTTTTATCTTCCATTCTTTGCTTTGACATATTATATTTCTCCTAGTATTTAGCAATGATATAATGACTCTTTTTGCAACTTAGGTGCCTTATGTTGAACTGTTGAGAGCCATGTTGTGTGCTACAATGCATCAATTCAGTGATAGAGGTATTGGTTAATTTTATGTGTTAACTTAGCTGAACTATGGTTCTGGATGTTTCTCTGAAGATCTTTTTTGGATGAGATCACCATTTAAATCAGTACACTTTCAGCAAAGAATATGGTCGTACATAATGTAGGGGGCCTCACCTAATCAGTTAAAGGCTTTGGTAGAAAAAGCCTGACCTCCTTCCATAAGCAAGAAAGAATTTTGTCATCAAATTGCCTTTGGAGCTGAACCAAACTGTTCCCTGAGCCCTGAGTCTCAAGCCTACAAGTATACCCTGTTAGATTTTTGGATTCACCAAGCCTCCATAATTGCATAATCCAGTTCCTTAAAGTCTTTAAATCTTTTTCTCTACACCATAGATATAAATATAAATAAATAAATAAATGTATATATATAAAATACACACACACATATGTATGTATATTTTATTGATATAATGCAATAGATTTTACTCATCCTCTAAGCAGATATAACTGCAAGTTTAATTTCAATACTATATTAGGCACTAAAGTATATTCTAGTATTTTTTCCTGCTTCTTCTATTCCTGCTTTGTATTTTGATATGAACCAGAAAAAAACACAGTCTTACTGAGTTTGTTGTCAACTCAATAATTGAAGTGAATTTTTGAGGATACTAAATATATAAATTTAAAAATTGGTTATATATGACAACCTACTGATCAGTATTTATGAATAAAATTATAGGGTACTGCAAATTTATTGCTATCATTTGTTTTCACATTTCTCTATAAAGCAGTGCACTGTTGGCCAAGCAGAGAAGTGCCATGAATGCTTATTACTCAGTTGTGCTCTTGCTGCCTATCTCCTAGCCCTGGTAGTTCCCAAGGAATCTTCATTGGACCTTGTTGATTCTACTGCCACAGTTTAAAAAGCATTCACTGGGAACATTTCTATGTATTCCCCTTCTCTTTCTGTGTTGTAGCTGCTGCTATTTTGTTTTTAATATGCTGGATATAATATCATCATGTGCTCTATTTTGAGTGTCTTATTTATAAACCTTGCAATAACAAGTGCCCAATAAATATTTTATAAACTATTCAAGTCTATCTAGAGTTTCAAAATAATATGTTCTACCTGCAAGTCATGTGACCAGTTGCTAAAAGACAAGGAGGTTGATCCAATTTAAAGTGAAAATGATCACAAATGGAATGAAGAAAAAAAAAAAGACTAGTAAAGAAATGGGAGAAAAGAAGTTAGGACAAGCTGTGAAGAGGGCTGGAATTGTTCAGAATTTTATTTGAAACTGTTAGGGAAGCTGGGTTATAAATTAGCACAGTTCTTCAAAATAGTATACATTATATTTATTTGCTATGTGTCTGTCTTGTCTTTAATGTATAATTCCTTAGATCACTTTATTTAGTAATATATTCATTCATCTGTACCCATTTCCTAAGCTCTTATGGAATGGATGTACATGTGTTTGCACTGGTGGTGTGGTTTTTGTGATGATGTCTTCCTCATGGTACTGTATAAGGTATTTTGGATCCCTTGAAATTTCAAAGTGGACTATAGTTATGATCCATTTTAATTTGATACAAATATCAATTTTTGATTGAAATAATCTAATATTCTGTTGTTAATGATGCAGACACCAAGATTTAGAGGCGACAGTAGATGGTTTTTAAATTGTAGAATATCTGTCATGCTTCAGAGATTGAATTCTCATAATAGGTGATAACTAGATGGCAGAATATATTGGCATATTTTTATCTATAGGAAGAAATATGTTTTGGGGATGTAAACATTGATTCCTAATTTAGCTGTCTTCACTATGAGTATCTGAGTCAATGAATCTTGATATTGACCTTAATAGTAATCAATTCCTACTTCATATTGCTGAAGTCATAAATCACAGTTATGTGGCATTCTGGTGTTACTGTTTTCTAATTTCCCATGATATTTTCAGATCAATACCTTACTATTTACTAAATGAAAAAAACAATTTATTCTGATAACGCATTTGTAGTACATAACATTTTAAATTTATAAAGCTGATATTTTAAACTTCTAATTCCTAAAAGGCATCGCAAGATAAAATATGATCAAGGGGACTTATGTACCTGACACCTTTGAATCTTAAATAACTTGATTTATAATTGATGATTGATGCACATTTTTTATTTCTAAGTGTGAAGGTTGCATACACAGGTAGTTACATTATTTTATTCAGAAACATGGCACTTAAAGCAATATTATAAATGTAAAATACTTGAAATTGAATTAAGCATTTTAAACTGATCCATAAAATTAGTTGCTGGAATGCAGAGTTAGAAGATAATTGCCAGATTTCAGCATCAGTATGTACCATTTTCTAAAACTTTAGAAGTGTTATGACAGTAGTTAAACTATAAAAAGCTGCACCTAGATAAATTGACTCATCAAAAGAAATATACAGCAAAGAGACTACAGAATGGGCCTAGAAATTAACAAGGCCTATGCTCTCTGCCTAAATCATTGTTATACACTAATTAGTGCTGTGCTCTGATTTGAGGCTTTAAATTTGTTCCTTTGAAGATTTTCTTAAAATTGTATTCAGAGGAAAGGCTCTTCTTTAATAAAACTGTATAATTCTTCGTTCACTAGGGAAACATAGCTTCCCAGCATAATGCTGCTTGAAAACCAGGAGCTGACTTCTAACAGAGGTGCTAATTATTAACATTCCAGCATCAGCTAAAGGCTGCATTCTCTAAGACTGAAATAAAGTAATAGCGCACAAATATTTCTCTTCCATTCCCAATAAGTACTTAAAAAATTCAATAATGTTCATTAAATACATAAATGTGAATATTAAAAATAAAGATATTTCCCCTGTGATTTATGATGTACTATCTGAAAAGCAAAGCTGAAGAAAGGCATCATTATATGGCATAAAAAGGAATTCTTTGGCTGTTAATTATAATGTAACTTTATCATTATACTAGGAGAAAAGAATGACTTCATATTTAAAACCATCAGGCATGATTGGTCACTCAAAATATAGATGCATTAATCTTTAATAATTCATTCAGTACGGTATGGACAAGGATAATATAAAATGATGAGATACCTTAAAATGACTTAAAAGAAAGTTCTAGTAATGGTCTGTTATTAATGGAAACTTGACAGAAGAAAAGAGAGTATTTGGCATTGTATTCTAGAAGATAGAGTAGTTAATAGGAAAATTTACACAGACTTTATCTCCACATATCTGCAAAATACCTTATTTACTACTATTTTATTTTTCTCCACCAGTTTTGCAATGACACTGCATGTAATCTAAAGTCTCTTTTCTAAGTGAAGAGAATTATAATTGTCATGTTAGAAAAGGAAGGACCTTGGACTAAGGTAAAATAATGAACTTGTTTAAATATTAACTCTCTGTGTGTCCTTGGGAAATTAACATACCCTCCCAGACACTTTATTTCCTCATCTGTGCAATCAGAGTCAGAAACTAAAGTTGATTTCCAAATGTTCATAATGCAGGTAAAATCAAGGTGGCTTTCCTCCTGAAAGGCTAAGCAGGATTAGTGGGTAATTTTGTATTGTATCAATTTCAGCTGGAAATACATGATACTTTGCAGAATTTTCTTCCTTGTATGGTTTTGGATAAGGATTGACCACAAAAGATATTTATTTGAGGTTCGGGAAAAGAAGGTGAAAGAGAAGCCATTGTACTTTGAAAGTTGTCATTAGTTTAAGCAGTGAGGGACAGATGCAGAGTTTCAGATTGTTCTCAATTTGTTCCATGGCCAGCTCTTTTCATCAGTTTCTGGCTCTGCTGAGCAACTGGATACTCACCTGTTGACTCACAGAGACAACAGAAATGAAGGGCCAACCACCTTCCATGGACATCCACCCTGCCCACTTTGTAGTTCCACCCTAGCTGCTTCCTGCCAGCTCTGACCTTTTCAATTACATCCAAGCTATTTTGTGACTTTTTTTCTGATCCTTTAATCCTTCAGTTCCACCAATAATTGCATAACAACTAACTTTGAAAATTAGTTCCGATTTTCTGATGTCCACAGTGATCTTGCTTTTCTGATGAAATCCTAACTGATATAGTTGGTGAAAATATGCATCAGAGCTAGCATATTTTTAAAAGTTCATAGCTTTTCTTTTCTGATGAAATCCTAACTGATATAGTTGGCAAATATATGCATCAGAGCTAGCATATTTTAAAAAGTGCATAGATAACATATATATATAATAGTAAAAAGAAAGTAAATGATTGTATCTTTAATTTTATTAATCCCAATAATTACTAGAAAAAAACAGAATTCCTAAGTATATTTAATCTTAAAAGTAGTATTAAGTCCACATACTCTAAATTTTATATTATTACACTTTTCTGGACTTTATCTTTGAAATTTTATTTAAATTTAACTAGTCAACATCTTAAAGAAAACTTTGAAATAAACTTGAATTTGATATTCATATAAGTAACTGAAGATGAAGAAAAATTTTGAATCAAAGTAAATTTAGCGAAAGCTTACTTTAGTATCAAAATGGCTGTGTGTAGAATAGCATCAGAGCTTATCTGACATGAATTCATTGAGGAGTTCAAGTTTCTCCAAGTTTCTAAGCACCAACTGAACATTTCTTATTATGTTAAAAATCATTTTCCAAAAGTATTGTTTGATGTTTCTTTTCAAGAGCTCTGGGAGGGTTTTTAGAAGCCATCATTCAAATCTTCCCAATCTTAACTTCCTGCTTCTTTCTATCAAAATGTATATGTAAAATTCATTTATAAGGAAATGTGACAGATAATTTCCCGAAAATATTGATGGGTATAAAAATTAGAGACTTATGAAAGGTAATAGAAGCAGTAGAATGTTATGTAGCCATAACATTCTTTGTGATTGCCTTAACTATATATTTTTATTTCTACTTTTCAAATTCAAAACTCATGTCTGCTTATGAATTTTAACTTTCAGAGAAACTCCAGATTCATGAATGAGAATTTCTCAAAGATAGTGTGCATGGTGATAGAGCCTAAAACATCTGGAAATTGAGTTCACATTTAAAATCCCCATTAAAATGAGGGAGTCGAAAAAGTTTAATCAAAAGACCCAGCAAAAGCAAGGAAGGAAGTAGAAATTGGGAGACTGCCCATATTTTTCCATCTTTTTAGAAAGGTGTGCAAAAATTTTTTAAGAGATTAAGAAATTCTCGGAGTTCCCGTCGTGGCGCAGTGGTTAACGAATCTGACTAGGAACCATGCGGTTGCAGGTTTGATCCCTGCCCTTGCTCAGTGGGTTAAGGATCTGGCGTTGCCGTGAGCTGTGGTGTAGGTCGCAGACGCGGCTCAGATCCCGCGTTGCTGTGGCTCTGGCATTGGCTGGCAGCTACAGCTCCGATTAGATCCCTCGCCTGGGAACCTCCATATGCCACAGGAGAGGCCCAGAAATGGCAAAAAGCCAAAAAAAAAAAAAAAAAAAAAATTCTCAGCTTTATCTGACTTCCTATAATGCTTATTTTCCATTTTACTTTTTGAGAATTAAACTGTATTATTCTAGAAGTATTGAAAGACCAATAAGCCAGAACCCTCCTCTCCAAATGACATCTAAACCCATGCTTGATGTATATATTGTGTCCCATAATACTGTTCTTTGATGGACATAAAGTGATAAAAAACAAACTGGAGTGGGATAAGAGAAGCAGTGTAAATATTGTCTTTCCCAAGTAATTATGGTAAAATACCAATTTGTCAGGGCTTAGAGCCAAGACAAAACAAATTATAAAATAAATTTTAAAGCCAGTTCCAAACTAGCAGTTCCCCAGCCAAGAGAGGAAAAGATATGAATTATCCAACTCAGATAGGTTATCCAGCAAACAGCTAGCAAAGTCACAGGAAGAATTCAAGATGAAAAGGGTAAGAGATCCCAGGAGAAAATAAAGAGCCACAGGTGAACAGCTGTGTGGTGTTATCATCTACTCTCTGTAGCAGAGGAGGAAAATAATCACTATATTTGTTAGAATTAGATTTGACTGCAGATGTTCAAAACACAAAGATTAGCTGTATAAGTAAAATATGAATTTATTTCTTGTGTAGAAGAAAGACAAATTTCAACAGCCCAGAACTATTCTAATAATTTACTTTGTGGTTTTACAAAATTGTCAGTGTGGTAGAATTCTAACATGACCCCAAGAGTCCTGCCCACTAGTGTACACCTCTATGTAATTCTCTTGTGTGGGAAGAAACTGTGACATTATTCCAACCAATAGAATATAGAAAAGGTAAAAAGATTTTGCAGATGTAATCTAATCAGTTGACCTCCAGTTATCAAAAGGAAACTTAGCCTTGTGGGCCTGCCTTAATAAGGTGAGCCCTTTCAAAGAGGTCCTAGACTTTCCCTAAGTAGAAATGTGAAACAGCAGAGACATTTTCCTGTTATCCTCAATGGGTCAAATTGGCCTATTATAGAGAATGGCACAAAGTAGTGAATGACAGCATCCTCTAGAGATTGAATGCCTCAGTCCTACAAGGGGTAGGAACTGAATTCTGCCAGCCATCACATGAGCGTGGAAGAACATCTCAAGCGTCAGAGGAGGCCACAGTCTCAGATGACACCTTGATTATAGCCTTTTGAGACCCTGAGCAGAGGACCATCCTAAACAATGCCCGAATTCCTGACTCCAGGAACTTTGAGATAATAGATGGATTCTCCCTCATGATCCAAGACTGTTTCTTGAACTTTTGTCCTCATATTTCTTTTGTAAAAAGTAACACGAAAGAAGGGTTAAAAAAGAAAGAGTAGAAAAACAGTGACTCCCTTTAGAAAACTTTTTAAATTTTACAGACAAGAATTCTGTTTATATCTCACTAGCTAGTGGAGTTCCTGCTGTAATACAGCAGAAATGAACCTATTATCTATGAGGATGCAGGTTCTATACCTTGGCTTCATTCAGTGGGTCAAGGATCCAGTGTAGGTCTCAGACATGGCTTTGATCTGGCTCGCTGTGGCTGTGGTATAGGCCAGCAACTGTGGCTCTGATTTGACCCTTAGCCTGGGAACTTCCACATGCTGTGAGTACAGCCCTAAAAAGCAAAAAAAAAAAAAAAATATATATATATATATATATATATATTTGATGTAGGGTTCCCTCTTCTAATAGTTATTTGATTCTATTACTTTTGATGTAGGGTTCCCTTTTCTAGTCATTATTTGGTTCTTTTGCTGAGAAGAGATGTGAAAATGGCTATAAGGGAAAACGGAGATTCTCTACCACAAATTTTGTATAATTAAAGATGTTAAAGTGGAGTAGATAGTGGGATGGGTGTGCCTTTCCAGAATGTTGCCGGAAGAGATATCTACCCCTAGCAGAAAAGGTCCATATTCAATCTGGTCATAAAATGGTAAGACTTAGGGAGCAATCATGTATCTTAGAAATTATTAAATGCTAAATTCTACATATGATAATACTAACATAAGACTTGTAGTTGCTTTTAACTTAAAAACACATCAGTCTAGGCAATAAAACTATAATACTCTACAAAAAAACAGCCAGTTTCAATCAAGCATGTTAAAAAAAAGACTGAAGTATCATTCTCTGCATTCTACAGAAAAAAATACTTTGTGTTGAGGTTTGGCTAAAATAATAACACGCAAATGGTTGTTGATTACATTTCAAAATTTGTAATTTATAGGTTTATTAGTCTTTTTGTTTTGTTTTGTGTTTTGTCTTTTTAGGGCTGCACCTGCAGCATATGGAGGTTCCCAAGCTAGGGGTCAAATTGGAGCTGCAGCAACGCCAGATCCAAGCTGTGTCTGTGACCTACACCACAGCTCACGGCAATGCCAGATCCTTAACCCACTGAGCAAAGGCAGGGATCAAACCTGCAACCTCATGGTTCCTAGTCAAATTCACTTCCACTGTACTAGGACGGGAACTCCTATTAGTCTTAATATTGTTTTTAAAATTGGTTTATGTACAACAATTTCATCACTTTTGAACCTCCATTAAGTTTTACTATCATCGCTTCCTTTATCTCCATTTGACTTCTCATGCTTTCAACATAGCTACTTCTTAAAGTCAATTAATTAAATAATGACACTATTTAACAATGGTAATATATATTTAACTGTATGATTAAAAATTGGACATTAATTTACCAAATACCTTTTGTTTTAAAAATCAAAATCCTTATAAGTAAGCACTGTGTGATTAGGTAACGGAATTGATGCCATATTCTTACAATCAATGTATGGCTTTTCAATCAAATGTAATTATTATTCAACTGAACAAGATAATTTTATATTTTCCTCTTTTAATTATGATTATAGAAACAATACCATTTTTGAGGCTTGAACTTGAAGTCTTGGTTGGACAATTTTTTTTTCACAAGCTCCAAGAAAGCCACATTACAATTCTATTCACATAAATTAGCCATCTCAGCTGTGAAGATATTTTATGCATAGATTTTTTTTATTTAGTTGAAATACAGCAGGCAAGCTATTATAAAGCTATCAGTTTAGATCAGTCTGACTTAGTATATTGGCTCAGTGAATACAGGGGTCTGTTATTTTTCTGATGTTCTTTAGTTTCTCTGAAGTTTTTCTGCTCTAAATGAACTCTATACTCCTTGTTAAAACTGAAGGACAAAGGGTCGCAAAGATTGAACTCAAATGGAAAAAAATTAAACTGACTTTAGTTTCAGCTAATATAATGTGGCATGGATCTGGCATTTAATTCCCATTTGTTTACAAATACCAGACAATATGGAGCTTCTAAAACCTCAGGAGGGATGACTCTTAGAGGAGGAAAATATATTAAAAGAAAAGTAAAAGTCTCTTATCTTTTTCCATTTCAGTGCTCAAAATGTGATTTTTAACTCATTTAATTCAAATTCTCTGTGTTAGAAAAGAAATTTGAAAGCAAATATTTATTTGACAAAATAGGTAATGTATGGAATTAGAGAACTGACTAAATGGATAATATAATACTGATTTATAATCATTAGTTGAATTTGGAAATTGCATTATTCATATTTATTTCATTAAGAAGCTATCTTTAACTTTACAAACGTGCAACATTATGTAGAGAGCGGTGGGATGATGCCCCCAGACTGACACTAGATAACCTGTCAGTTCTTTATAAGCTGGCCAAATATTGTTAGCCAAGCAAATAAGGATGAATAAAACTACTGTCATCCATGAAGATTCTACGGTTACCTCTTCTCTGTAGCCTTACAATCTCCTTGAAGTGAGGGTTTTAAACAGGGAAGTTTAAAAGCTTCATAAACTTTCCCAGATAGAACTTTAAGCTTCAAAATTTCCAGGTTGGCAAATAGCTTGAAGCTATGTGATGATGAAGGAACAGTTCCCAGAGCGCTGAAATATTCCTGAGATTACTTTGTGGAGAATCCTCTCTCTTCATCTTTTATATTTCAATTTGTCTATGACACTGTCTGAAATTTTTTCATAACTAGCTCATTTATAGATCCAGGGATATAATCTCAACTTTTGAACTGCCTGCCCCACCCACCTCATCTCTAAAGGATCAGAGAACCAAGAGTTTGAATGTCAGATCAAAGGGATTGACCCATCTTTCCGACAAAAGATATGAGGCAGGTAAATTATTATAAAAATGTCCTCTAGGAGCTATAATTTTCTTGCCGCCTTGCTGCATCACTATAGAACACCTTTCCCAAAGAGTCCTAACAACAGACTTTATAGGTCCATTTCATTTCATGTTTGCAACTTGGAACCATGGTCTAAAGTTTGAACAATTTTAGTTCAGCCTCATATATTTAGTGTTATCCTCAAAGCAGGACATTTAGCCTGGGGATGTTTTCTAGGCTCGTCCCTATATTGTGCCTGAAATTGGTATACCCACACAACCTTAAGCTGTTGGTGTGATTGCAAATATCACCAGCCTAGATTGCAGCTTCCTTTAGGGGAAAATTTCCTTTAGAAACCTTTATGTATTTCCTAGCCAAAAGATAACTTCAGGTGGAATCATCTTTAATTTTCAAACAGTTCTGATAAAACGAATTGTCAAAGGAAAATAATTTTAATTTGTCTCAATAAAGTCTCCCTAACCATATTCAAATACATCCTCTCTTCCATATACCGATACGTACCAAGAGGTAAGAGGAATGGTACAACTTTCATCAAACAACAAATGATTCTGTTACACAGGACAGTAAATATCTACTGACTGCTTTGTAGAAATAAGACTTCATGCTGTGCTTTTTGCCATAAAAACAAAATAAGCTGCAGCTACAAAATGTCTTGCTGGAGTCATTGCATAGCAGGTTATACTACTCTGTTGTTACTAATTCCCAACCCACTCAATCTAACAATTTTTGTTTGTTTGTTTGTTTTTGTCTTTTGTCTTTTTAGGGCTGCACCCATGGCATATGGAAGTTACCAGGCTAGGGGTCTAATCAGAGCTGTAGCTGCTGGCCTACACCACAGCTCACGGCAATGCTAGATCCTTAACCCAGTGAGCTAGGCCAGGAATTGAACTCACAACTCCATGGTTCCTAATTGGATTCGTTTCTGCTGTGCCACGACAGGAACTCTGATCTTAACAATTTTTGAAGGAGACAAAGTCTCAGACTGTTAGAACAAATGGAAATCACAAAAAGCCTAAAATATCACACTATTTTATTATATTTTATAATTTTATCATAAACATTTTCAGAGCTAAGTTTTATAGAGATGCCCTGTATAGGCACCATCTAAATACTGTCATTATCATTGTACTTTATTTGATTTGTCATGTATTTATCCATGTATTCATCTCTCTATCCTTCCATTGGTCAAATTTATGTTTTTCCCAGTGCATTGCAAAATTAATTTCAGATACTTACCCCTTCAAATGTCAGCATGTATTTTATTAGATAGACTTTAATATTGGCTTAGCTTTTCTTCTGATACAAAATGCATATAAAATGGAATGCACATATTTTAATGCACATTCTCTGAGTTTACCATATACCTACATTGTACAACTCTTTAGCAGTATATAGAATATCATCACCCCCCAAATAATTTCCTCTTGTTCTTTCCTAGTTAATCTCTCTCACACCCCCAGCTAAGAATTATTTTGGTTTTTTTCCAATATAGAATATCATCACCCCCCAACTAATTTCCTCTTATTCTTTCCTAGTCAATCTCTCTCACACCCCCAGCTAAGAATTACTATGGTTTTTTTCCACTGCATACTCAATAAGCCTGTTCTAGAAGTTCGTAAATGTAGAATGATCGCGAGGCATGTACATGTTAATAGACTTTTTCATTTAATATAATATTTTTGAAATTTGTCCATATTGTTGAGTGTATGGGTAGTTTATTCTTTCTGTTACTGGATAAATAATATATAATTTTATGAATATAATAGTTTATTAATTCTCATATTAATGAACATTGTGACTGCTGTACTTTGCTATTTCAAAAGAGCTATTATGAACATTCTTATGTATAATTTTATATTTGCTTTCATTTCTTTTGGATAAATATTTAGAATTAATGAGTTGTAGGGTAGTTTTATTTTAAAAATGGCAAAATTGTTTTCCAAAGTGGCTCAATATTTTGAAATTCCACCGAGAATGTATTGAACTTCTGGTTATTCTACATATTTACAGCATATATGTAGAACAAATACATCGAATACAATATTTGATGTTGTCTGTTTCATTTTAGTCACTTTGGGTGGATGTATAGCAGTGGCTCATTGTGGTTTTAATTTATATTTTACTGATATAGTCAATATACTGAACTGTTGACCCTTTTTCATATGCTTATTGGCCTTTTCTATCTTTTTTGTGAAGTGTCTGTTCATTTTGTCCATTTTTATTATTGGACTGCTTGTCTATTTACTATTAGTTTGTATTTGGTCTTCATAGTACCCTATGATATTTAGATACCAGTACTTCGTCAAAAATATGTTTTTTGTGAATACTTTTACAAGGATTATAGCTTCTTAATGTTTTCACTCTGTAAGTTTTTAATTTTAATAAAGTCTTATCTTTTTTAGAATATTTATTTCTGTAACTTGTCTAGGAAATACTTACCAAACACTCCAAATCAAGAAAAATACTCATAAGCTTTCCCTCCATAAGTCTTATGGTTTTAAGTTTTATGTATAAGTTTATGATGCATCTCAATTAAAATTTTTCTTTTTTTGTGGAATGTGAGGTAATCAGGGTTACTATTATTATGCTCTTATATGTATTCAATAATTCCAGCAATAAATATTGAAAAACTTTTCTTTGCCACAGAAGTTTTCTTTGGAGCCTAAGTTGAAAATTACGTTATATAGATATGGGCCTATTTCTGGCTTCTCTATTTTGTTTTATTTGTAGATTTATTCTTAGACTAAAACTTAATTCTCTTGATTACTATAGCTTTCTAATAAGGTTTGAAAAGAGTCTAAGTACTTCAAGTTTGTTTATTAAGATGGCTTTCAGGATTTTAGGATTTTTGCATTTCTATACACATTTTAGAATCAAATTGTAAAGTATTAAAAAAAACTTGCTGATATTTTGATTTGATGTTGCTTTGAATCTATGTATCTGTTTGAGAGGAAATGATATCCTAGCAATATGGATTCTTGCAGTCCATGACAATTACTTTTCTTGCTATTCAGATCTTCGTTAAAGTGTAGGGATCTTGGTAAAATTTATTTCTAAATTCTTTATGTTCCTTGATACTCTGTGGAATTTTTAAAAAAAATTTATTGATAGTATAAAAAAGGTAATTGCTTTCTGTTTATCAGTGTCGAATCTTGACATTTTACCAAAGTCGTCATTTAGATCCGGTAATTATACTGTGAGTTTCTGATTGTTTTATATATAATAAGCATACTTTTTGCAAATAGGTTTACTTCTACTGTCTTATCTTTGTGCCTTTATTTCTAACTTTCTGCAGCGGCCAAGAATTCCATAGAATTGGTGAGAATGTTTACTTTTTTCCTGTTCTCTACGTATAATGAACTATATCAATTGATCTTGGAAAGTTCAATTGATCTTACACTCCTGTAACGAAATAGATTAGCTAAGATACATTACCCATTTATATATTGCTAGATTTGATTTTGCAAAATATTGCTCATTAATATTGCATATAGATTTATGGAAGTATATCAGTCTCTAGTAATTTTTTTTTTTTTTTTTTTTTTTTTTTTTTTTTTGTCTTTTTAGGGCTGCACCTGCACCATATGGAAGTTCCCAGGCTAGGGGTCAAATCACAGCTGTAGCTGCCAGCCTAAACCACAGCCACAGCAACACAACATCTGAGCCATATCTGCAAATTATGCCACAGCTCATGGCAACACCAGATCTTTAACCCGCTGAGAAAGACCAGATCTTTAACCCGTTAGTTCTCATGGATACTAGTCAGTTTTGTTACTGCTGAGCCACGATGGGAATTCATCTAGTAATTATTTTAATATATATATTTTTTATTTTGAAATTGTTCCTTCATCCTCTGTATTGTGAAAGAGTTTTTTAAGATTGATAATATGTCTTCCTAGAATGTTTAAAATAATTTTCTAGTGATACCATCTGGTTCTGGACTTAGCCTCTTGGAAAGTTTATGAAAATGTGTTCAATTTATTTATTAGGCATAAAAGTTCATTCAGATTCTATCTTTTGTCTCCTATGAATTTTGGTAAATTATACTTTTCAATAAAATTGTCCATTTGATGTAAATTATTGAAGTTGTTGGTATAAAATTATTCATAATATTCTCTTACTCTGTATATGGCTGTACTAACAGAATTGATAACCACCCTTTAATTATTGATGGTGGTAATTTGTGTTCTTACTCTCTCTTTTCTTGATCAACCAACTTAGAAGTTTATAAATTTTATTAATCTTTACAACAAAGCAAATTTTCTCTGTTGGACTATTCTACTAGTCTGTTTTCTCTTTTTTTTTTTTTTTGATTTCTGCACTTCAGTATTTCCTTGGGACTTGTTTTGCTGTTACTTTTGCGATAGTGTATAAAAAAAATCACAATAGGAGTTCCCGTCGTGGCGCAGTGGTTAACGAATCCGACTAGGAACCATGAGGTTGTGGGTTCGGTCCCTGCCCTTGCTCAGTGGGTTAAAGATCCGGCGTTGCTGTGAGCTGCGGTGTAGGTTGCAGACGCGGCTCGGATCCCGCGTTGCTGTGGCTCTGGCGTAGGCCAGTGGCTGTGGCTCTGATTCGACCCCTAGCCTGGGAACCTCCACATGCCGTGGGAGCGGCCCAAGAAATAGCAAAAAGACAAAAAAAAAAAAAAAAAAAAAAATCACAATAGGTGATTAATGCTTTTTCAAATCAGCCACATCTTATCAATTTTGTGATAAGTTCTATAAATCATTCATTACTTTTATGGAATCTGTCTTACATTCTTAGTTGTTTGAATGTAGAGTAAATGGATTATATCCTGAATATTGTGAAAGTGATATTCTTGTAAAAACTTTTCATTTTTTTGGTTCCTGTGTTTTAGTAGGCATTTAATTTTGTCATACTCAGAATACAAACTCTTAGATAACTAACAAATTCCAGGTTAGTTCTCCTCTCTAGCTGAAGTCCATTTTCAGCATGCCCAGTTCACAGGTAACTCAGAGATTCAGCAGAGTTTATATACAGAATTTGGGGCTTCTTTACTTTGCTTGTCTCTTCTCACAGATTTATCACTTATTTTTTAACCACTATTGTTGCCCCAAACTCTGCCTTCTGCTTTTTCATGTTGAAAATACTGCACTTTAGACCAAGGTTTTAACCACCATTTTTGTGCCAGAAATTTTCCCCAAAGCTTAAAGCTGATAAAGCTGATAAGCTAGTCCATGCCATTTTCTTCTTTTCTTAGTTATTTGACACTTTTCCTTAATTTGCTGTATTTGTTCACTCTCCAGGGCCTTTGTATTTTGTTCAGAGTTATCTGTGTGAAGATAGGTCTGGTAGGAACTTCCTCAGACATACCAGAAATTTTACTAATTTAAAAAGACTCATTGTACTGATACGCAAATTGCTTACAGAAGGTTAGTTGTATTTAGAACAAGATAGAATATTCATGATAAACTTTTATTTTTTTTAAAAATTTATTAGTTGATTTACAATTTTCTGTCAATTTCTGCTGTACAGTAAAGTGACCCAGTTATACACACACACACACACACACACATTCTTTTTCTCACATTATTCTCCATCATGTTCCATCACAAGTGATTAGCTCTAGTTCCCTGTGTTTTATACAGAACCTTATAATGAAAGCTTTGACACTCAACCATTTAAAGTATCAAAGTAAAAAGAGATTTTATTATTTGGCTATTTTATATGTAATTCAGTTGATAGTTGCCATTTATGTATCTTGTGTTAATTTTTTGACTGTGTTTTATAGTTTTATCGAGAAAAGGAATTGGCCAGTGTGGTTTTCAGGTTAATTCTGGCCCAGTGACTATTTTTGTAAATAAAGTTTAATTTGAACATGTTTATTCATTTATTTATTGAACACCTTATTCATTTGTGTATTGTCTAACTTCTCACTGTGTTGTCAGAGTAGTGTAGCCTGAAAAATGTAGAAAACTTACTCTTTATAAAAAGTCAAAAAATTTTCTTTCTACAAACTTTATTGAAAAGCTTTGCTGAACACAATCTAAACCATAATGTAAACACCTTAAGGTGATTTTTTTTCTCAAAAAAGAGTCCAGAGCATGTACAAATTGTTACAGCTTATATACAGGTGACAGATAATGCTTCTTTCTCATTAGAAAACAATGCCGTTGGATTTTATTTAGCTTTACTAGTCCCTCCCCAAGCCACTGAATTGTGAATCATAAGACTGTTTTATTTGACCATAATTATTATTCTATTTTACTCTAATGATTTCTAATTTTTATAAAAGAGGATCAATAATACCTTCAGCTGCCATAATATTATAGGTATGTTAGCATGTTAAAATATAATTTTAAAGAAATTATAATGTATGTTCTTTATGGTATGGAACTAGCCTACGTAGTATATGAAGGGCTCTTTTTTCATTCATCCTGCATGCCTTTAGTTACATCATGTATTCTGTTTGCCTGTACTTCAATATTGTTTGCTTAAAATCACAAAACCTGTGGATATAAGGAATCTAATAATGACATTTCTCATAGTAAATGATGAAACAATTTAGAGTAATATATTTCACAGAAAAAGTTTCTCATGATTTTCATTAGTCATTGATCATACAGACGTTTTCTAATATGCTCCCTATAATTGTTTGTTTGTGTCGAGTTGGGGATTTAAAGAGTACAAAGCACAAGAAAAGGGAGGAAAAACATTTACCTCAATTGTTCATCATCATTTACTGAATTTTTTAGGTGAATCAAGAACAAGAAAAACTTTTAAAAAAATTTCCCATGTGAGGAGTTCCCGTCGTGGCGCAGTGGTTAACGAATCCGACTAGGAACCATGAGGTTGCAGGTTCGGTCCCTGCCCTTGCTCAGTGAGTTGATGATCCGGCGTTGCCGTGAGCTGTGGTGTAGGTTGCAGACGCGGCTCGGATGCCGCGTTGCTGTGGCTCTGGTGTAGGCCAGTGGCTGTGGCTCTGATTCGACCCCTAGCCTGGGAACCTCCATATGCCACGGGAGTGGCCCAAAGAAATAGCAAAAAGACAAAAAAAAAAAAAAAAAAAAAATTTCCCGTGTGAAATCTTTAAAGATGTAATATTCTCTTCAGGATAAGGTTTTAATGCAGGTTTTTAAGAAAATATGTTGTGAGGGTTTCACATATGAAATTCAACATAGATAATTTTTCTTTTAGACTTGAATATGTCTGTCTTCATTGGGTAATGACAGAAAAGAATGAAGTGAAAAAGATGTATCTGTTCAGCAAATATCCCTATTACTCATATTTTATCCGACTTTTAACCTCTAATCTTAAGATTTATGTGAATATTAGCATTTGTGAAGTTACATAGCTCCATATCTACTTCTTCCAACCAATTACCTTTCTGAAAAATATTGAATTTCCTTTTATAAGGTTTGCCTAAAAAAAGTCACAGGATACAATAAATCCACTTAATCTTCCTGTGTCCACATTTGGCCTTAATCTCCTGGCTCATTTTTGGACACAAATATCCAGAATAAAATTTTATTTTGTTCAGAGCAGGGGAACACATTCTGTGGATTTCATGTTTAACAACTCAACAGCCTTTTGCTCAAGATTAAATACTTCATTGTGTCTACAGGCAGTTGCATATTTATTACTCCCGAGGTGGTGGTATTTGAAATAAATAGAACTGAATGACCCTGTGAAATAGCTTCTGAAATCCATATATCATGAGTTGCTCTATCTCAAAGGAAAAAAAAAAAAAATTTCCAATCCCCACAATGAGAACAGTCTGTGTGAGACACACCAAGGCTCTAATGTGAAGGACATTTTAATACTCGTCATTGTGGCTCACTTCCTTTTTTCCTGTTGGTCTGAATTCTTGGAGTCATAGAAATAGTTCTCCATATTACTTATTTCTCTTTTCAAGACTGAAAGAAAGTATCTACTTATCTGGATTTTTAAGTTCACATATTGTAATTTTACAAGATCTGTCAAGTCTACTAATTAATCATCTTTGTCATCTGACTATTTGCCAAAGTCAGTTTGGATATTAAACATATATATGATGTTTATATTCAATATTCATATGGCATATGAATATATTTTGACTCATATGTACTATTAATTTCAAAGATCATTCTCACCATACTGGCCTCCATACTTTAACAACATAAGTCCCAAGACATGACTACACCTAGGCCTTTCCTTCTACTGGTCCCTCTACCTGGAATTTTTCACCAAATATGTGTGCAAGATTTTCCATCTTTCTGAAAGTCTCTGCTCAAAATGCCCTCATAAAAAGGTGACCCATGACTGATCTCCTCTTTCCTGGTTGCCATCTTTCATTACGTTTCCATAGCTTTATCACTCTTTGCATGTTGTCTTTATTTGCTTATTCATTGTTTGTCTTCTCTCTCTAAAATGTCAGCTCTGTGAAAGAAGGGATTAATCATATGTATATGTATGTCTTTGTATACATATGTATATGTATGTGTGCATGGAGATAGATATCTCTCTACAGACTTACAACAATATGTAGAACAAAGCAAGTGTATTGTTTGGAATGTCAAACAAATCTTTTTTTGGTGTATACTAACTTAAACACTCTGAATTATTTAATTGTATAATTTTATATATATATATATATATATATATATATATATATATATATATATATATTTTTTTTTTTTTTTTAGGGCCACACCTGTGGCATATGGAAGTTCCCAGCTAGGGGTTGAATCAGAGCCTCAGCTGCGGGCCTCAGTCACAGCTATAGCCTTGCTATCTCTGAGCCACATTTGCGACCTACACTGTAGCTCACAGCAGTATTGGATCCTTAACCCACTGAGTGTGGCCAGGGATCAAACCTGCAATCTCATAGATACTATAAGGTTTGTTACTGCTAAGTCACAACGGGAACTCCTAATTATAATTTTAAAAGTAACTAAGCAATTATAATTTGAGAAACACTTTAAGTTATTCAATGTAAAATAGTCCTCTTTCAAAAATAACTTTTTAAAGAATTCTTATGAAATGAGCCATTGCCATATTTATATTGTAGTAACTCCTTGATCAGAAAGCAACATCTCAACAATACTTATCAACCACATGTTAATATTCAGTATAATACCGAGTGCATAAAAAATGTTAACTAAAGTTAAGAGCTAATAAAAACACCGGACATGTATATGAATATATTTAAATTAATAGAGTAAAAAAATAAAAGTCAATGTTTTATTGCTTACAAAGATAAATTGCAGTTATCTGTGAATTTTGTTACTATAAAGAGTCTAACTTCTTGTCAGTGGGGAGAGTTCAGTTGCTACTTTGTCTAGATAGTTGAATTTTTTAAGATAAACAGATGTCTAGGATCATGCTTGCCTCACTTCCTAACTCATCAAGTATTTTTACTCGTGTAGAAATATTTTCTCCTCTCAAAGTTTTAATGCTTCCATATTGGCAGTAGTGTTAGAATTATATCTTTTTAACAGCAACAACACAAATATAATCACTTCTTCATTTTAAGAATTGAGCATGCTAATTAGCGTAAACAACGTTTTGCTACAACAAAACCACTTAATTATTGAGTCATGGAAGTTGAGCTGAGAACTGAATTTAGAGGTGTCTTTCTAATTCCATTTATCTTTTCATTTTCACCTAAATAACTTTTACCACACATCTATATTATATCTGTGGAGAGTTATCTTTATCACATAACTTCAGGCACTTCAACAACTCTGCTTTCCTATTGTCATGCATATGTGTGTTTCTTAAACAAACCACATGATTCCTTTGCTGTGTTCTTATGACAAAATTCATCTCTTCAAATCTCAGTGATTTCTCATAAATTTTATTTATCTGTTTATGTTGAAATTAATTTCAAATTTACATTTTTTTCATTATGTTCTAAGGTAGTACCTAGAGAACTTAGTATTATTCATGAAGAGTATTTAAGTATTTTTCACCTAAATATCAAGTTCTGCTTCTCTTTAGAATTTTTGTGAGTTGAATTGAATATTGTTCTTATTTTTGTATTATTTTGTTATTTCTTTTCTTGATCTTTTCTTGTCTTTCCCTATAATTACCCTAAAATTTTCTGGATCTCATGTGGAAAATTAGAATATTGACAAAACTATATGGTCGTTTTCCTGATATTTTTAGGTCATGCTACGTTTTCAAATAGTAGGATTTTTGGCAGTACGTTAGAAGGAATCACTAATTAGGTCAGTAATGATTATAACATTACATTCCTACAGTATAACAAAAATCTCACTATGTTTTTGTGTGTTAGATTATTATTCACTCTTGCTGTATGAGTGAATGCTCTGACCTTACATACTATGTATTCATATAGCACATTTTTGTCTCTCTAAATAGGTGATTTTTTCCATCAACCTGGCATTATGCCATTTATTTTAAATTGTATTGCATGTTACACTTCATTTTATTCGACATTGCACAACTTACTCGGCTCAAAATATGTCTGACAAATATTTATGTAACAATATGTACTTTTGTTCAGAAATTTCTTTTTCATGTGTATGAAATCTTCGTTGCATAAATGTGAAGATCCTGCATTTCACCGGTTATGCCATGCCACTTCACACAACTGGAGTACCACTGGTTGAGAATCTTGGCCTTTAAGTCAGTTATGCTTGTGTTTGAACCTAATCTACCATTTATACAATGTCCTTTGTCAAGGTGGAAATCCTCTCTACGATTGCATTATTCCTCAATAAAATATGGATTTTTATAATACCTCCATATTGTGGCACAATATATGTTAAACGAATAATATACTTAAAGTTTTCGCATAGTAAATGGTAATAAATGCTAATATAATGTTAGCTATTATTATAATTGTAGCTATAGCTCTGTACTCTTTTCCCATCTTCATAAAATGAAATGCACTTGGACTGTCGGTATACATTTATCATCTTGACATCACAGTTCATAGTGTAAAATACAATATTGAAATCTCTGATACCAATAGAGTGATAAATTCAGAGATCTCTGTGAAAATCCAGAGATCTGCAACATATTAAAATAGCTCTGATGCATGCAGGGATGTCTGCTCCAAAATGGCATCTGGTACTTCCAAACATAAAAAAATAAGCACAATTCCTGGTAGGCCTCTTTGGCTTCTGGCCAGTATATACCATACCTGGGAATACTGTTTGGATCTATTTACTAGGTGAGACAGAAGGCTGGTAGTTAGTGGGAATCACATAGGGAAAACTCTTCAATATATTCATATTTCACTACAAGCAGCATTGTCTCTTGTTCCATATTGCCCAGCAGACCTTGTGATATTAGAAGGTATTAGAAAACTGGATTTTCTTACAATCCCAATGGGAAAATCTGAAACAGACCCCTAGATTTCTGGAACAAGCCTATGTCATCTGCAGTGCAATATTATATACCTTAAAAAAAAAAAAAAAAAAAAAGGTCTTCATGTGTTTCTGGATCTTGAGCAGTGACTACTAATGAGATCTAAAGTGATCATGTAGTCAGAATAGCTTACCGTGTGGTGGATTTGTCTATAAACTTGAGCAGGACCAGCAATAATCTATCTAATAACCTTAAATTTTACATATAGAATCCAGCATGAGCAGGTTCAGGTGACAAAAGTCAGCTACATAAGTACTTGGCCCAGAACCTCACACCATTCACCATGGTTGTATCAGAGCCTCTTCTTTAGCTGATAACAGTGTATGTGTGGGAGATATCTTGTATCTTAATGTTAGTGGAAGAAAATGCCTGAGATTGGTTTACACATGGGTTAGCTGAAAACGGATAGTGATCATGTTATAACCCCACTCAGGAGTGACCTTGAAGGACAGTGATGAGGGAAAATTCTCCTAATGGTCAGAGCTTTGGACGGTGTTTCATCATCTGCATTGTACGGGCAGAGAAGTACCCCAAGGTAATGGATTCATAGACTATGATGAATGGCTCTTTGATTGGTCAGAGGTCAGGAAGGATAGAGCTCAACTCCCTCTGTTCAGTCCTACTTCCTTTTTTTTCTTTCCACAGATGTTGATCCCAAAGCAAACTCTAATAAAATCCCTGCACACATGTTTGTCTGAGAAGTCAGCTTTCCAGGGAACCCAGCCTGCCACAAAGCCCATAGTCCATCTATGGATGCATTCAAATTCAACTACCAGTGCAGTCTTTTACCATTCACAAACTAAGGTGTTCAATCACCATCTTCTTCATTTTCTTATAACTGCCCAAAGTTATTTTGGGAGAGAGGGAAATCAAAATCAGTGTCAAAGCAGGAAACTTAATTTAGTCATTTTCAGGTAAAACTCATTCATATTTTTATTATTCATTACAAGTATAATATAGTTAAATTATAAATTTCTTCTTCCTTCTCTTTTATCCATTAAATTGATTCTGAATTCTGAGACTAATAGGAGACTTGGATGTTCATAAAACACCTGCATAGATATCTACTAGTATATGCAATCATCCACTGTGACTTTCAGACTTCATCTTTCTGCTTCTTAGCTGTTCACATTTTTTCCACTGGAATGAGAGTGGCCATGGGGGTGAGATGTATCACTGAGGTCATTGTATCTTCATCTGGCCTCTTGTTCATATGGTCCACTCTTATATCTTAAGCTACAGTGGCCTTATGATCACAAGACAGCTGTTAGACTGGTAGTTTTCTTACCTGTTTTGTTTATCCTTTGTAGGAAGGTAAAATATTTCTACTGCTCCTCTATGTCTTTATCAGGCCTTGGGGACCTCAGCCTGTTATCATACCCTCCCTGGCTGATTTCACATGCATCTTTCTCTATTGTTCAGCCCCAACGTAGTGAGTGTGCAGGGGACGCCTACTGCAGTAGCCATCCTCTGAGATTTCCAGTTCCAAAGGGCAGCATTAATGGTAGATACTCATGGATCCCTAAGATAAAAAGGTGCTACAATATTCCTGCACAATGGTTGCCAAGATGTGTAAGGCACAGAAGCTGTCATAATGATGTCAAATCCTGATTATCATTCCTAGCACATAGATGCTTTGTCAAGTCTAGAATGCAGAAATTATCTCATTGTCAAACACTCTTCTCAAATCTGTTGTTTATGGCATAAGTATCATTTTGGTATTCAAAGCCGGTTTTTGTTTTCTCTCAACTCATTGTTTCTGCACAAAGCTTCAAAATATCCTATTTAAAAATCTAAAAGTTAAGATCCTTGGAGTTCCCCTTGTAGCTGAATGGGTTAAGGAGCTGACGCTATCTCTGTGAGGATGCAGGTTTGACACTTGGCCTCACTCAGTAGGTTAAGGATCCAGTGTTGCCACAAACTGCAGCATAGTTGTAGATGTGACTTAGATTTATTGCTGTGGCTATGGCATAGGCTGGCAGCTGCAGCTCTGAATGACCCCAGGCCTAGGAACTTCCAGATGTCACAGGTGTGGCCATAAAAAAAAATAGTTAAGATTCTTGACGTACGTGTTCTCTCAATCATCCACTGAAGGCACTTGTGCTAGATCTCTTCCTTCACCCTTCAAGAGATAAGCAAGGAAAGTATGCTCATGAATTCCCCCTGTAGGTCATCCCACTCAACTTCCTCACTAGCTTCATCCAGAGGATGACCCCTGGGTACCACATGTACTGCTTCCCATGCTCTCTGGTTTGTGTTGGACTCCACAAAGGGGAGTTTCAGAGAAGGAAAAGGCATGTGAGATCAGGGTATTTTCCCCTAGCTCTCTCCCTGCAGGGTTGGTTGGAGCTAGCTGTGACCCAAGTCACTGCTTCTCTCAAGGCCACAAACTTCCCCACCCACCACTCTCCTTCCAGTTCCCAGGCAGTGCATTCATCCTCCGTGCTTTTGACTTGGTAAACTAACTTCCTACCTGCAAAACTGCAACTAAACTATGTGTTACTGTACTACCTCTTGGGGCCCTACATATCTTCCTTTAGGTAGATAATTAATTCTTAAAATGAATCCACTCCTAATTGTCTTTCTTTAAGAGTACCATCATTTTTCTGTTTTGAAGAAAGCCCTCGCTGTTGCATGAAAGGTGAAAGGTCACCAATGATAGGAAATCACTGGGAAAAGTATTTGTTAATATGAAAATGCTATATATTCCATTAAGCTGACACAGATGCAGGCAACACTTATGTCTTGTTTACAGATGTGAAAAAAAATAGAAACCTTCTCTGAATTTCTTTTACTCTATTCAGAATTTCCTTGCTAAGAGGATTTGTGAGAGAAAGGCCACTACACTCTGGGAGCATCTATATCATATTATCGTGGGGAAGTATGTGGTCTGTGATCATTCTATAGACCAAGATTTTCTTGGGTAAGATATCTATGGCATTGGCACAATCTTGCATTTCTTTCATATAACACTGAATTATCTGGGATCCCACTGTGTCATTCAGTCATTGAAGCCATATTCTATATCCTCATTTTACAAATTATTTAAAGGCATCAATTTTCTCTTAACTCTTTCAGTTCTGTCATGACAGAAGACAAATCAAGCACATTACAAATTTCCTCCTATAATTATTTCGGCCTTGGGACTGAAATATTGGGCTCTCAGACCATTCTTCTCTCTCATCTTTCAAGAAGCTAAGCATGCATACCCTTTATTTGGTTTTCTCTTAAGCCTATGTGCATATCTGACCGCCTTTGGCCCCCACTGGGACTTGTCACTTGTCACCAGCCTGGGGGTCAAATCAAAGCTGTAGTAGCTTCAGGCCTATAGCACAGCCACAGCAACGCCAGATCCTTAACCCACCGAGTGAGGCCAGGGATCAAACCTGCATCCTCATAGATGCTAGTCAGATTCTTTAACTGCTGAGCCATGATGGAATCTCCTAAATGTTGCTTTCTTATAGAGATTTCTTAGACCAAAAATATGAAATAACTCATTGATATTTCTTTCACTTATGTCTACATTTCACTCATAGCAGTTATTTAGTAAATTTTTTCCTCAGTAAACTGTAAGAATCATAAGGCATGAAATATTCCCCTTTTGGATACTATTTTGAATGCTTCACACCTAACATCCTGTAGGAGAATGCTGCTCATGATGCTAGTTATGAAGTTGCAGAGTTCCTGAAATTCATGAGTAGCATACTTCAGGAGGGTTCTTACAGTGAGCTTTGTTTGAGCTGTGTCATCAAAGAAATGACATTATTGACAATCTAGTGCTATTTCTTATATAATGCAGATAATAGGAGACAATTATCTTGCCCAGAAAGGTAAAAAAGAAAAAAATATTGCCAGGGCATATAAGAAGCCATGCCTTAGAACCCAATGTTCTCCTAACTTCTAGTTATACATTACTTGTTTACTGCAGTCCAGTCATTTCTATTACATATTTATTGTACAACTTCTATGGAATACTCATTGCTTAAAGTATTTTGTAGGATAAGAGGAAGTGTAAGACATATTTACTGAGTTCAAAATGCTTATAACTGTGTAGATGAAACTGTAAACTTACATTATGCTTTTAAGGGCAAAAATTTATAATGTAAAAACAAAGAGCAATAGTGTAGTTGTGAAATGTAGGAGTTTAAAGAACAAAGTGATCACTAGAGGTCAGAAGAGACAAAACAAATCAAATGTCTTGAAGGAACTAGTGCTTTTGAGCTTTTTCATGAAACCTGAATAATATTTTGCTGTAAAGGACAGGGAGGATAGTATTCCTGGATGATGTCTACAGAATTACTGAGCCATTGCAAAGCCCCTAGTTTTAAAAAATAAGATCATCTCTGCCATCTGCTGTCATAGATATGCATAGTCATGTCCAGTGAAGTCACATCACCTCTTGAGCTCCCCTGCCACCCTACCAACCATTAACATTTCAGGTATTGCTTTTAAAAATAAATTAGAATATATTATAATCATAAACTTCGTTATGATTGATTTAATCCTATTTGTGTCTCCTACAACCAGAACAGAGTACATTATTTATTGATCTCTTACCCACATTCTTCTTGCTTTACTATTACTAAATGAATTTTGACTTATGAAGACTGACCCATGGAGTCAAATGTCATATCCTACTCAGTAGAGTGCTAATTCCTGTTACTAAAATGGTCATCTTCTTATCCTAGAAATGTAATGCATATATGGCTTATAATAGAATTTGAATAAAATATTGATGCACTAATACCTTATCCACTTAAAGGATATGAGGTCAAGGGTTCAAGAAAAAGAGAAATCTATCCAGAGCTTCACCATTGCAGGATACTCAAAATGCTGGGACTCTGGATGGAAGAAAGAAGAATGCCTTGCTGTCATGCGTTTCATGGACTTTGCTCTAATAAGGTTTGTTTGTGCCAGCTGACAGTTCTGGAAGGGATTCTGTGAAGTGGGAATTTGAATTAAAATTTGTTACATTACGTTAGATGGACCGTATTTGAGACCTTTAACATGATTATCATTTTTTGCTATTGTATTTTTATTTATTTATCTGGTACTTTACATTTATAGGAGTATAGCACAGGAAGTATAAAATCTGCTTTAGATATCGATTGCTAGTTAATAGATCTAACCTATGTTAGGTGAAAAAAAAGCCTTTATTATTAGAGCCAGACAGAATCCCTTTACCTAACTATGCACAATATTAGCTGAAAGTTGTAAATTTTTATGAAAATTGCAAAATAATTTATTGAAATGGCTGAACTATTTTAAACAAGCATATATACATATATATGTGTGTGTATATATATATTCAGTATATATTCAGTAGGTTCTGATACCTAGCTCCAGTTTTCCTCCCTTATGTTCTAGTGTAGCTATCTGAATGTTTTATTTTCTAATTTGCTTGGTGATTCTTTTTGAAGGTTGGCGGATCTGTTTTTGAAGTTTCTAGTAAAGTTCTCGCCCTTTGCTGTCCAGGCTGGATGTCTGCCTCAGGAGTCTCAGTATTTGCTTGTGCAGTGGGTCAAAGTACAGTATTTAAAACACATCTTTTCCAATTGTCTTCTTCAGACAGCTTTGCTGCCTTCCAATATATTCTGCAAAATGCTGGCTTCCTGTTAAGGGTGAAGTTGTATCTTTTAGCCTCTGTTTTTAACCTGAACATTCTGAATCACCATGATTGATGGAACTTTGTCTTCTGGCTGCATTCTTATATTCACAACTTGCCTTCTGCTTTTTATGAGTGTATGAGCAACATTTTTAATCCTTTGGGCTGGGAGCAAGTTTTTATTTAGCTGAGAATAATTACCTGGTTCTTACCTAGCCCCACAGCATGTCCTTTCCAATAAGTAAGGCTTCATCAGTAATGATGGCTCTGGATCTGTTTAATCACTTCATGACCAGTTTTATGTAGCCTACCTTTCTGTATATATTATTTTACTTGATCTTCATCTGATATGTTAGAAAAAGAAAAAATACACACTTGTGTAAACACACATACTCACTATGTGTTTCTAATCTGTTGCTTCGGTCCTTATAAAACTATTCCTTCAGGCTAGGGTGTCTGAGGCTATTGCATCAGATGAGGAATTATGTAGTGGGATACAGAGAAGAGAGTCAAATTTCACACTTCTAAGTATCTAAATAGCCTTGAAAGCAGAGTTGGATTTGCAAGGAAAAACCTTTTTGTGAGGGAAAAGGTTTTGGAATTTAGAAAGCCTGTTTTTGCATATCAAATGCAAACCCCAAAGGAATCAAGGTTTAGTTAGGGCTTCCGCCACTTTTTCTTTTTCTTTCTCTCTTTCTTTCTTTCTTTCTCTCTCTCTCTTTCTTTCTTTCTTTCTTTCTTTCGAGCAAAGGCAATCTCTGCATTTCTTTACCAAGCAAAACTAGAAAGATAGGATAAAGCAATTAGTTATTGGCCTGCATGAAATCAGAAATTGGGCCAGACCTATCAGACACTCCCTCCTTAGGCAGTAAAAAAAAAAAAAAGTAAAACCCCAGATAGGGTTGGGTTTGAATAAAGGATTGCTCCTGGTATTTCTCTTGTCATTGACACCCTGAGAAATGGAGAACCTTGTAGAAAAATCACATGTGGCAACATCCTGTGGAGGCAAAGGAAATCTTTCTGTGTCAGGAAAGATTTAGGCAGGGAGGGCCTGGAAAATCTTCAGGTCCTGTAGCTGAAACTCAGCCTCTGTCCACCAATGTGGAATAGAAACACAGAAACAGACTTTTGGGCAAAGGAGAAAATAATAGCTTTTACTGCTTTGTCAGGCAAAGGAGGCCGTAATAGGCTAAAGCCGTAAAGACTGTGTCCTCCATTGGGAAGAATTGCAGGGAGTTTTATAGTAAAAAGGAGAAAAACAGATTTCTGGATCAGAATCAGGGTTGAGAGCAGATACGCATTCTTCTTTCTTTGGGGAATCTTTAGTCATCAGAGTTGATGTCATGAGATCTCAGCATGATCCTGGTGGTTTTCTGGGTTATTGTATCTTGGTTTTTCGTAAAATAAAAATACTTGCAAAAAAGACATTATGATCAGAGATTAGGGCAATCTAGGAAAGTACTTAAAAAAAAAAAAACAAAAACCTGTGGTTATAATCTCTGATCCCTAGGCAATTCTATTCAAGGTGCCCAATCTGTAGCACATGGGTGATTGTGTTTAGGGTGCAGTCAAGCCAGGGAAAAGCACAAGAAAGGCTCTAAGCTATTCACTTTTAAACTAATCTTTCTAAAAGAAGCATGAGGAATATAACTTTTCTCTTATGAGGTGTCTGCATCAGTCCTTGTGCCTCAAATTAGGGAGAATACTCAAATGAGAAAGTAGCATTTATCATTCAAACTGGGAGACTTCTATGAATAAAAGCGTACATGATTATTAAGTCAGCATAAACCATCTAGCCAAGGGGAAATAGAACATATAGTCACCTTACAGAGGAGCCTAAATGTTCCAAGAGAGCCAGAGAATCCAGTATGAAATCACAGATGACATAAAAGAGACTATGTGTGATGCTGGGACAATGGCTGTTTCATTAGACATGAGGGGGAACAGATACTGGTAATGAAAGATCATGGAGGGAAATAGACATCTTAAAATATAATACCACTGGACAGATAATGACTACACATATCCAAAGTTTCCTATATCCTCTCAACCAAAAAAGCAAAAACAAAAAAAAAAAAAAAGAAAAAAATCAATCAATAGTCAATCCAAGAAAGAAATGAAAATTTTTATTTGAGCTAGCCTGAGGATCATAACCCAAGAGACTGTCTCTCAAAGAGCTCTGAGAACTGTTTGGAGAGGTAAAGGGAAGGCCAGTATATATGTGATTTTGCTTAAGGGGACATGTGCAGTCAAGCACACATCTCAGTATAAGCTTGCTGTTAGTCACAAGGAACAGACATCTTCGTTAATGGTTTTAGTGCTTTTCTAAGTGTCAGTTTCCTCTGCTCTGTGTTCTCTCTCTCTCTCTCTCTCTCTCTCTCTCAGACACACACACACACACAAGCGCGCATTCTGGACCACAATCAAGAGTTTGGTAGCAATGTACAGCAGGTTTTATTTACATCCCCAGAGAGAGAGCTGGCTGCACTGGGGTAGGGACTGGCCCTGGCTGCACCTGGGTCTTTCCTTATAGCCCTATATCATGGACCTGTTTGGGACCCCTATTCTCTTGCCCCAGGCCCATTAATTTCCTGGCCCAAACCCCTTGCGCCTTGTGTAAGGGCTGAGTGTTGTTTTGATCTGTAGGGGCACATTTTGAACCTCTGATTCGTTCTAGGTGGGGGTGCCTTATTTGCATAGGAAAAAGTCATAGGGATATTCTCTGAAGAGCATGCCTTTGATACCTGTATCTGTCCTCATTGTTTGATTGCAGGCCTCCTGTTTTTGGTAAATCACCCAGGGCTGAGTCTCTATCCTATCTTACCTAACATAAGTATGAGAAGATGCAAGAAACTGGGCTCATAAAATTTTCTCCTGAAAATATCTATCTGAGAACCTGTTCTGCTAGTTTCCCAGAGCACAGAATGGCCCATCATGATCTTCTCCCCAAATTCCTTTGAGGTTGTATTTTTATGTCAGTAGCTAATGACTTGATTCTTATAGAACCAGATGATGGGCAACATACTTTATTTTACAGTCTTTTCCCTTTGGGTGTTAATTTTAACCAAAGTTTGGGAGGCATTTCACGACCAATTAATCCCACATGCTAGGAATGCTTATTCCCAGGTCAGCCAAAATTTTGTTGATATGCCACTTGGTGTGCTATTACTGGACTAGGTCCTGTTGACGGTGACAAAAAAGCCTCTGAACTGCCTGTTTTACTTGTCTGTTATGGTCCAAGAAATGGTTCCCTCTTGTTGCTTCTTTCCATATTTAGAGTTATACTATTACAATCATTAATATGAAATGATGTTTTTGATCAATTGTTTCAAGTCACCTAATTCAGAATTTATTTTATCTGAGGCTTGGTCACATATTTGGTAATGCAAGTAACAACAGTCTTATAAAATAGGCAGACTTCAAGCAGTATAGCTGGTAACATTAATGTGGTCATAAGTAAGCATTTAAGCTAAAACTTCCATTAGGTGCATCCCCATATTTTCCCAGGTCATCTGACCGATCTTTTCTGCACCATTGTCTTTAATAGAAATGATATATTGGAATTGTATATAGACTACACCAAGGATACCTGCAGGTGCAAGGCAAGTGGTGAGTCATCATGACTCTTTACAGGATTGAGAAAGGAATGTTATATTCTAAGGAATTACATGGCTGGTGTCAGAAGAAGAAAAATCAATCTGTGGTTGAGCCAGTATTTCTGCCTCTGGGGAGGTCTGGTTAACACTTAACAGAGATGCAGCTCTGCACACTAGAGAGGAGGGAAGAGATCAAAGGGCAGAGGAAAAGTTTTATGTTTAACTTTTTCTTGTCTTGCCATAAAATGTCAGTATTTACTTCATAAATACTAGGTATGTAACATAGCAGATAGGAAAGGAGGGAGTGGGAAAATTATTAAAAAGGTTAAAACTACTCATTGTTTAATATTAAGTTTATACTTACCATCCAACAGATATATGATGACTTGAGTCAGAATTAAAGTTATGGAAAAATAGTCTTTTATTTAACTGTGTTTTTTGGCTTGACAGTAAATTATGTGAGCTATACCCATAAATTTAAATAGAACAGAAAGTATTGATTCCATTTTTTCAGATGAAGAAAGTGAGGCTCAGAGTCATTTACACTAACCCGAAATTTCAATGCATGTAAGGTATGGTACTAGGACAAGAACTGTATCATCTTGTTCTTAGTGCAATAATTACAATAATATTTTTTTTTCTGCTTTTGCTAATGTAGAGTTATCCCTTAGTCCACACTCTCAAAAATGTATCTTCTTTTCCTTGAGACTAGGAGTAAATTTGAAGATCAGGTTAGCATTCCGGAGTGATGTGATCAAGCTAATGCATCGTTTTCTTGGCTTTTTTTGTTTGTTTGTTTTTGAGTAGCAAATGTTTCTAGTAAAGGGTCTGGCTTCATAACTCTTACCACTGTCTATCAAAATCTAGTCATATCTGCATGTGTTTATTATCCACACTGTACTCCACCATTAAAATGTAACTTCCATAAAGGAAGGTAACTTGTCTTTTCCGTTCACTTTTGTAGCATTGTGGCTGAAACATCACAGCACACATAACAAGTATATGGTAAGAATTTGTTTAACCTGTTCACTAATGAAGAAGCAGTTGAGGCTCACTAATCAGGTATGACACTAGAACAAACAAAAAGTGGACTGATTAATTTCAAGTTCAATTTTTGTGAGTACCACTTAATTATACTACATGCAAACACACTACCATAGGTATCTCTAGAAGGATCGTTCTTGAATTCTATCATGCTTAATGTTCACTTGGTGAACTAGTTAAAAATTTAGACCCTCAAACTCATCATTAAAAAATTCTGCTGTAGTGGATTTGGAGTAGAGTTCCCAGATCACTTAAAAATCATCTAATAAATACCTTAAAGAATATGGTCAAGTTGCTATTTCAATGACAGTCTCCAGAAATTTTCCTCCGATTTCGCTAACTGTATCAAGCAAATTTTGTATACCTGCTAGGATTTTCCCTTACTATTTAATGCTTTTTAAAATAAATTATTCACCTATAAAATATAAACCAATTCCCTGCTATGCAAATACAGAACATGAAATTAACTTTGATTGAGTGTATGCTCTTGACTAACACAGCATGCAGACTAGGACCGAAATTTTAAGCATGTTCAAATGGTGAGCTCATGAGATAGTAATCTGCACACATAAATACTAGATCTAGTAATCTCAAGAGGCATATTTGCAAACAAACTGAGACTGCATTTCAGAAGAAAACATCCATTTATAGCAAAAAGCCATTCCCTCAGGGATAGATCTTCCTGTGAGAAATAATTGTTAGCAGGTACCTGAAATCTATTGATTAGTATCAAAAACTAAGCAAAAGTTCAATAATGTTGATTTTGTATGTGGAAAGAGCATTACAGCAATTCGAACTCTTTGTTCATTCACAACGGGAATAAATCTTTTGAGTGGATGTTTTGATGACTGATAGAAAGAATGTTGCGCAAAGAAAATGAAAGAAAAATGTGATTTTCTTTATTGCCTATAGAAACATTTACCTTGGAGTCATGTAAAAAATTGCTATGCCCAGAACTGTTGACTCTATATTAAGGGTGGTAGAAATACACATTAGAGTAATTACAAAGTTTGTGTTCTGCTGTATGTTCTCAAGAGGGCACATAGTAATGAGCTCTCAACTCCAGAGGTAGCTTACCTTATATATTCTGATACTGTATATCAATATATCTTTCTTGGATTTAATCTAATAGATATTTAGTTTCCAAGAACAAGAGAAGGATGTAAATATAACATGAGCACATCCTTAAAAACTTAAGGCACAGTGGATTCTTACTAGAATGATTTGTCTGTATTCATCTTATTAGATGGATTAGCAGCTTTTTACATAGTTAGCTTCTGAAACCATGTGTATACTGGCAAGACTTCAATCTCCAGTTCAGACCAACCTCTCCACCAAACTCCTGACTCATATATCCAACTCCTCACTAGATATCTCCATTCGAAAGTCTGATTAGACATCTCCAAATCAATTTAACTTATCCAAACTAAATTTTTGATCTTCCTGCAACCAAAAATGGTTGGTCAACAGCCTTCCCCATCTCAGGTGACAACTTTTCCATCTCCTCCTGAGTTCAGTTCTCAAACTATGTTTTTATGTTTGAGCACTTTCTTTCTCTCTTGCTTATGCATAATCTAAGAAACCCTGTTGGCTCTGCTTTCAAAATATATTCTATTTCCAGCTGCTTTTCACTACTTGACTGCTACTAAACTGAGCCAGGCCTTCTTCATCACTTCCCTTGTTTGCTGCAATAGCCTCTGAAAATGTCTCTGATCTACCATTTCTCCGTTGTATTTTACTCTAAACACAGAAGCTGGAAGAAGCCATTATAACTGCTCTTCTTAAAGTCTTTAATGGATTTTTATTTCATTTACAGTAAATCATAATCCTGAAATTGACCTGTAAGACCCTATGTGATTTGGCCCTAGTTAAGTCTTAAAATTTTCCTTGAAAACTTTCTCCCTCTTTCACTTCCCTCCAGCCACACTAGTCTTTTTACCCTCTGCTGAACTTGACAGGCACAATCTTAGCCTAGGGTCTTTGCTTTAGCTGCTCCCTTTTGTTCGCCTCTGCCTTGTCTTCCAGTATATCCAGGGTTAACCATTTCAGTCTTTGTTTGAATCTCGCCTCCTTAATTAGGTCTACCCTACTCATCTCATTTAATACTACAACTTGTTTTCCCTTCTCATCACCATCCAACATAGACATTTTGAGCCCCATTGCTACTCTACATTTTCCTTTTACATAGCTGCTATGATTATTAAGCAAAATACACAGTGTCCTTAATTACTTTTTCATCTTTTGGACATGCACTACTGTAAACAGTAGTATACAATATGCATATGTAGCTCAAAGAGTTAATACAAACTAAAAGCTGGGTAATTGCCATTGAGGTAAAGAAATAAAGTATTGCAAGCAGCCAGAAGTACTCTCACGCCCTCTCCAATTGTTCTCTCTTTTCTCTGCATAATTATTTCTACCTTGATTTCTCATACTTTAATTAAATTTTGTGGATTTTGAACTTTATATGCAGTAGTGTGTATGTGTATATGCGTGTGTGCACACCTACTTTCACTCAACAGTTTTTTTTTGAAACTCATCCATGTTGTTCCATCCAACTGTAGTGGATTTCACCGCTGTGCAATTTTCATTCTGTGCCATATGACAGCTTATTTGTTCATTCTATCAATGAAAGGATATTACAGTCTTTGTTGTTTGCAGTCTCTTTTATCCCCAAGTCTTTAAATTTGATGAGAATGAGATATTTACTGTTTTATAAATTGATTAATACCAAAAACCTAAAACAGTGCCTGGAACATTGCAAGTAACTCAAAAATATTTGTTGGATTGAAATAAGTTTAACTAAAGATCAGACAAGATTCCATTGGCCTATTTCAAAGTCAGTTGTTGGAAAAGAGTGTAAATCTTTATATTTTGGGGGTTTTTTGAAAGTTTTTATTCATATATTACTGATACTTTTATAGTATTTACATTCAGTTGGCAGATAAATAATGATTTGGAGGTCGTAGCATATACATTATCAATGTATTTAAGCAATTTGAAGTATTAGAACTCAAACTGGTTTGGATGACCTAAATATATTACACAAAATTTAAGGATAAAATTTGACCAGAATTGTTAAAAAAAGTCTGACACTAATCTTATGTAAATAAGATTGAAGTATCAACTGTCAGTAATACAAACCCCCATATATTATTCAAAATTTTGTAGATGTCTAAGAAACATCCTATTCCAATACACTTGACAAAATGGGGAAATTAATTTTGCTAATCATGGAAAATAGGTATCACAGACCTGAAACATTTAAATGTGTAAACCTAATTTTTCCTTTATTTTATTGTAAGTATTTGATAACATCCAGCAGAGATGAATTATCAAATTATTAATGGTTTGTATAACACACAATTAATTAATTAAATTAATAATGAACAGTGGCATTATAGGAGCTATCTGATTCATTTACTATATAATAATATACTGGTTAACACTTAAGAAAAGTGGCCAGTCATTATCAATGTATCACTGTGTATTGTCCTAACATTAATACGATCAAATTAATGTAGTGTTACTTTTATCTTAAGCAGGCTTTAATGAACGTTTCATCATTTTAAAATGTTGCCATGACATATTATCAAAATATCAAATGCTTAACTTAATGTTTAGCATAAAAAGGCTCATTTGATACTCATGTTAATGAGAACTTCAGCCTTTTTTCTTTTATTACAGTATAATTAAAGACAGGTATTATAAAGGCTTTTTAAGATTACTTAAAATATATAAGAAGACCATGATCAAAGTTGTACTTGTGAGGAATAATAATACATTTAAAGCTATGGAAATTCTTTTTCACACTCCACTTTTAGCCAGTAGATCAGTTCATTTCTATTAAGAGACAGAAATATGACTTCATATTAATGATGGAATCAAAACAGATGGAGCTATCTAATGGTTCAGGCAGGAAATTGTAGTAGAAATTATAGCTTCTTACCCTTATATCTACCACTGATTCACTAAATGACCTTGGGCAAATTACTTAAGCTGCCAGGTCAAATTTTCTAAGTGCACGTCGTCGTCTTCTTTTTTTTTTTTTTATGCCCAGAGCTCATATTAACAGAAAAGGAAGTTCTAGAGATATAGAAAAAGGAAATTATATAATATAAAGTGGAGGAAAAAGCCTTTGGCATGAAAGAGATTAAGTGGCTTACCCAAAGTTTCACAGTTAGTATGTGGACTGCTGGGCATTCTTATTCAAGTATGTGACTCATTGGCCCTTAATTATCAAGCTTTTAATATCACCATAATAATAACCACACTGATTTTGGTTATGATAGGACATGCTTAAGATTTACCTGGCAAATTAGATATCTAATAAATGTAAATGTTTTAGTCTTTTTTCCAACACCAATTTTTATTCTTAAAACAGCTTTTAAATTTATGCATTCATTTAATTCAGACTCCACTGTCATAATTCTAACACTTACCATTCCTTACCTTGGCACTCTAAAAATTGTTCTCAGTGACTCAATGTTATTCACATTTATTTCAGCTTTCATGATTTTTAACACTAATATATTTAAGACCACTGAAATGTTGGGAGAGCACACAGTAAACAAAGGGCTATGCCAGAGCTCTTTTACATGACCATTTTCCAATCATTTAATAAAAGAGCCTGAAAAGAAGAGTGAAATATCTTTATTTCTGTCTTCTACCTTGTTACTGACCAAATTCATTAACTTCGCATAGTACGCTGATTTATCTCTACTATGTTCTTTGAATCTATCCATAAATTTCCTTCCAAACCTGCATTTTTCTAATTCAGGCTTATATTATTCCTTGGGAATTTTTGACTAGTCCCCTTGTCTCTAATCCTTCCTCCTGAAATTATTCTCCACATCACCTATACAGTCCCTGTGATCTCTTTTAACATTAGTTTTAATCTAACAAATTAACCTCAAATAAGTATGAACTTCTAATTTCTTGACTACCCATAATACCTATAGGTCTTCACTTATGCTTTTTTCTCTGCTGGAATGGCCATACTCTTCATGTTTATAACATTCATCTTTTAAAACTTGACTTTAATTTCACCTTCAGAAACTTTTCTTTCTTTGTCTTACCAATTACTAGTTTTCTCCTTCTGGGGTCCCTTAGTACATTGCATATATCATTATGATTACTCATTTCATTGTTTATGAGATTTTCATCTATTTTTTTCTATCAAATTTTGTTCCTTTAGAGATACTGATATATAAAACTAGTTCGAAATGTCAAAGGAAAAATCACACCACATGAAGTTAAACAGGCAAAAACCCCTTTACTCAAAACAATTGCAATAGGAGAGAGATTGAACACACTTATGGTAAAAGGTTGGTGATTTCTAAAACACTAAGATGAACTAGTCAGAAAGTACTTACCAGAGTATGTTAAGGAGAAGGTTGGTCAATACAATTTGCCGTTTTTTAATTGGCTTTGGTGCTTACAGGAGTTCAGCTCCTACCCTCTTACAGAGACTGGGAGAGAAGGGTACTATCTTCCTGATGATTACATTTTAAAGGAATGGTTCCAAGGTCCTTTATGAAGAGAGATGTTTCTGAGCTATAAACAAGCTGGAAGAAGATTTACATCTTTAAAGAACAGAGACAATTTATAATACCAAGTTTTCTAAAGTAAATGCACTAAGAAAAATCAGATTAGGGTCCTAAAGTCAGGAAGAAACCTGTGTAAAGTTTAGTTTAGTTGAGGAGAATGTTAGGCCTTCTCGATTAATATTTATGTTCACAGTTCAGAGAGATGTTAAGCACTGTAGGCAGTTCCTGTTGTGGAGACTGGAAATGAATCTGACTAGTATCCATGAGGATGCAGGTTTGACCCCTGGCTTTGCTCAGTGGGTTTAGGATCCCATGTTGCTGTGAGCTGTGGTATAGGTCGCAGACGCATCTCAGATCCCACATTGCTTGTGGCTGTGGCGTAGGCCAGCAGCTGTGGCTTAGATTCTACCCCTGGCCTGGGAACTTCCATATGCTACACTTGCAACCCTAAAAAGCAAAAAAGCAAAAAACCAAACCAAAACAAAACTATAAATTTTATTTTCTGTTAGATCCTACAAAGTCAAATGGTGTTTTAGCACAAACGTTTCCTTTAAAATATTCATTGTTATTCTTGCCTAATCACAGGCACACTAAGCAATAGATACTGGACAGAATATGTAGTTTTTCCTTGCTTTAGTTCATTTGTTTAGATGTTGATGTATTTCTTCTTTCTTCTTTTTCCTCACTTTTTCCTTAATGCCTTTTTTGTAGTTCTGGCTCCTAATAGCTCTTACTTCTGGCTTTTGCCAATGAAGTCCAGTAACAAAGAAGTAATCATTGCAAAGTTGCTGTAACAGTGACTCACTCTCTGGTTGGAGAGGCTTTATCAGAGCCACTCCAGTAATGGGAAAGGGCATTAGTCCTTTTCCAGGTATTGCTATTTCTCTTTCCTCACCTGATGGGAGGAAGAGCGAAAGTTAAACACTTGTGAAGTGATAGTCCAAGGAGACAGACTACTAAGAGACTGAGATTTAAACATAAGAATATAAAACACTTGTGCTCCTCAGTCCTTGCCACCACACTAGCAGACTTCCAATTTAATAGCAAATGGATGACTGCTGAATGCTGCAAGACATAGACTCTCTCAAAGTAGGAATACTTAAGCAAACTCAAAGTCAACATGAGAGACAAAAGCAAGGACATTAGAGGTATTAGAAACCTCATGTCCCTCATCCAGCTCTCTGCCAAAATAACTTAAAACTTCACACCACGGGCCTATTTACTAAATTTTTACCTGCTTAACATTTCTGACTTCTAATAAACATTACAAGGTATACTAAAAGGCAAAAGAGATAAGGTGTGCATAAGAATTAGACTCGGGCATGGCAGAGCTTTTGGAGTAATCAAACAGGGATTAAAATAACCATGATTAATATCTTAAGGATTAACGAAAATAGTAGACAAAATGTAATGTTAGATAAAAAATGCAAGCAGAGTGTGGCACACCCAAAAAATTAAAAAGAAATGCTGGAGATTATTTCAGTGTAATAGAAATGAAGAATGCCTTTGATGGGCTCATCAGCAGACTGGACACAGTGGAAAAATGAATCACTAAGCTTAAACATAGGTTAATAAATTCTTCCCAAATGAAGTACAAAGAAAAACAGAATGAAGCAAAAACTAGAGCAAAACACCCAAGAACTGTGGGAAAAATTTTAAAGTATTCATGTGTGTAAATGGAATACAATAGTAGAAGAAAGAAAGAATGAAAAGAAGTATTGAAGTATTAAGGGATGAGAACTTTCCAAATGTAGTGACAGACACCAGACCACATAACACCAGGCAGGACTACATCATCAAATATGCACCTAGGTCTGTAATATTCAAACTGTGGATAGAAAGAGAATAGAGAAACTCTCGAAAGAAGAGGAGGGATGAGTAAGGATGGATAGACCCTTACTTATAGAGGAACAAGGGTAAGAATTACAAAGGAGTTCTCATTGGAAACCGTGCAAGCAAGAAGAGAACAGAATACATTAAAATGTCTAAATTAAAAAAAAAATCAATATAGCATTCTATATTCAGAAAAGTTACCCTTTGAAAGTGAAAGAGAAATAAAGACTTTCTCAGACAAACACTGAGGGAAATTTATTGCCATCAGACTTACCCTATAAGAAATATGTATATAAGGAATAAAAGATCTCTGAAAGAGTAAAAGAAGTATTTAGTATCTTTTCCTCTGAAATATCTTATGTGATTATTGTAAATGACTGCTTCCCAGTCACTAAAGTGATAGCAGTTACACTTTTCACACAGGATAAGGCAAAATTGCAGCATGAATCTACCTCTTCAAAAAAGGTTGTGTCTTTTCACATTTAGCATTTGTGTTATTTACAGAGATTGTACTAAGGTAGTGCCATAGGTGCAGCTACTACAGATGGGGTGTTTATAATTTAAGATGACAATCGGAAAATACGAAATGTACCAAGGTCAGTGAAATATAAGGAAATCCATAAACAGTAAAATTTTAGAGCAAATTCAGAAGAAAATATATGAGGGAGTTATTTTAAAACAAAAGTACAAAAAAATACTTATCATCATGTAGAGGATTTAAAGAAATTGATATTCCTTATGATCAGTTTCAGAATTTAAGTGATAAAGAGTGATCAGAGACAAATGAAAAACTAGGAAGAGTTATAGGTATTATACTGTCTAAATGGTTTGTAAATCTGCTGTGATTCTTCCTTCTCACTCAGTTTACACACAGAGATAGTTTTGGTGACACAATATATCCGCAACTTTGTATTACACCCCTTATATGGATGAGAAGAAGAGAGGAATAACTAATGCTGAGTTCTTATTTTGCATCGTACACTGCGGTATATTTTCCAGCTTCTTCAATTGTTTATTTCAATATCGTTATTTCTATTTAAATATAAAGAGACAGGGGCTCAGCTGTTGAATATTTTACTGACGGTCCTACAGCTTAAAATAGAAAATTTTAAAGTAGCAGAAAGAAAACATAACTACTGCAAAAGTATGTTCTTTAAATCAAATACTGAGATAGGTAAAGCCCTCATGAACTTAATGATGGTAAAAAATGAGGAAACTGTTAAAATTAGAAAAGAGAAAGTAAAGTATGCTAAAATAAAAAGCCAGGAATTATAAGAGAAAAATATATATGCAATTCTAACTAAAAATAATTGAAAATATAAAGAAATTATTTATCTAAATATAAATTACCAAAACTTCAGCTGTCATAATGTGATAAATGTTAACAACCATAACAAACATATTCACAGTAGATTTTAAGCTACGCTTTTCAGAGCATATTTTAATTCTCTAACGAAGACATAAGAAGATGGAAATTTCCCAATTCATCATCTGAAGCCAGCATAACATATGATGATAACAGTTTATATCAGTTGAGAAAAGACATGTAATAAAATTCAAGTATCAATTCTAATGAGAGCTCTTAAACAATAAGAACAAATGTCAAAATATTTAAATGCACTAGACTTGAACAAAATTTAAGAATATCATTTTTAATGAAGTCACTAAAATAATTCAATTAAAGCAATGATATCTTTCAGCATCATTGTTATTTGTATTTTTTGAAGTTCTAGCAAATGGTACAAGTAAAGAAAAGAAATTACTGGAGCAAATATTGGATAAGACAAGAGATAAAACTATCTTTCTCTATTCATCATAAGATTTTATGCCTTTAAAGTTCAAGAATACTACTTTTAAAATACCATAATTGGGAGTTCCTGTTGTCTCAGTGGAAAGGAATCTAGCTAGGATCCATGAAAATGGGGGTTCAACCCCTGGCCTCATTCAGGTGGATGAAGGATCTGGCATTGCCATGAGCTGTGGTGTAGGTTGTAGGGGTGGCTCAGATCCCATGTTGCTGTAGCTGTGGTACAGGCCAGCAGCTAAAGCTCTAATTCAACCCCTAGCCTGGGAACTTCTATATTTCACAGGTACAGCCCTAAATAAATAAATAATTTAATTAATAAAATAACCCCCCAAACTATAATTAATTTATAACAGGTTTTATATGAATTTATTACCTGTTATTCACTATTATAATAAGCACCCAGAAATGTAAATGAGAGAAATTTTTCCTGAAACCTGAGGCAAAAATTTTGTGTGTATATTACATAGGAATAATCTTTTCAAAATGAATAATCCTTATATGAAGTAAGCTGTAATATCTATTAAATATCTTAAAATGTGATCTGTGCTAATAGGAAGACATAATATTTTTCGTTCCTCTTGACTAAAAATGCAAAATAAGAGAAATATGAATTTTATTGAAATAAATGTATAAATTTAATATAATTCCATTTGTTGAATTCGTTGAAATAAACCTGAAATTTAAATATGCAGACAAAAATTCTAATAGAATCATAGAAAAATATGAGCCATATAAAAAAATGGTAAAACTTCTCTATCAGATATCAAATAGTGGAATAAAGCAGAAAAGCAAAAATAGATATCATTATTTTCATAACAATACATGACAAATTTATTATTTCAATTCATTATGAAATATTTAATATAATATATGCACACAGTTTACAGTTGACCAGGAAGAAAATAAAATTGGATATACATTTTACCTTGTATTCAAAAATAAATTCCAGGTCGTTTAAGGTTTAAAATAGGGCTGTATTACTTGTCATGGTGGGCTAACTACTAAATAGTGTAGATTGTCAGGAAAAATGCAGGATTTTTGAATAATATGATAGTATTTTTTAAAGCTGTTACTACACCTCTCTCCCTGTCCTATTGTTTATGTGAAGGAGAGTGAGTGTTTTTGTGGGGTAGTGTGGGTGAGTGTGAGTGGGGATATAGGTGTGTCATTATATACAAATGTGTTTTTTGGAGAAAAATGAGCCAAACAAGAGGAAAGTAAGAAAAAGTGTAGCCTCTCTCCCATAAAAAAACAGTTTATGAATAGACATGTTCATAGATGAATGTGAAATAAACTGTTTTCAAAATTTAATAATTTTAGGAAAATTAAATTATGTAATTTAAGGAAAATATGCAAACTTTTTTGCTTTTTCTTATCAATACTCTCTCTTACCTTTCTGAGATTGTGTTATTTTATATGCTTGATCAATCTCTTCCTATAGTTTGGCTTTATCTAGTGTGTATTGTCTATGAGTTATCTTCCTTTTACTGTGCCTGTGTTCTCTACAAATAATTGGTTTATTGACTCTGAGCTCATTTTCCTCTGGAGGTAAGAGTTACTATGGCTGGTAATATGTACTAAAGACAGCTAAGGTCTAGGTTCTGTTTGTGTCCTCTTGATGAGTTAGAGAAGGAAAGGATGAGCCTTCACAAGGAGAAACACCGGCATCCCAGAACTACTACCAGGCATCCCTGTATGCTGTCTTTCCACTAGCAACTTCTTGCTTCAGAGATGATTTTTAAACTCTCTGAAAGGAGCAGCACGGAATGAGAAAATGACTTTTATAATGTAATCCACTAGCCCTGAGGGTTTGAAGAGAGAATTTGGAGGTGAGGATGCCCATCTCAGTTCTTCAAATTGCTTCTCCTTTCATCATCTTTATATTAGCCCAGCAGGATTTAGAGCTGCCATGGTACCACTCCATGGGCACCTGGTGGGCTAGTGTTGATGCTATTTTACATTTCCTAGTGACCATAGGAGCAGGTAGTGACCCTTTCAGATCAATGAGAAGATGAGACAAAGACAAAAAAATCTCATCCTCTACTTATTTCCCACTGCTGGGACTCTCCTCCAAACAAATGATGAAATTACTTCCTGACAGCAAGGAGTTGCCTCAGGACTCAATCACTGTTTTTTTTTGTTTTATGCATCTCTTAAGCCATCCACACTTTCCTGCTTTAGGGTTATTTATTTTTTTTCCCTTAGGTTTAAATTTGCTTTTCTAAAACAGAAAATAGAATGTAAAATATTTCTAATTATGAACATCTATTATTTTATAATGAGCATTAAGCATTTTGGATAATGGCATAATTCTGGAATGTAGAAAATGTCTTGATCATTCTCGTCCAAATAAAGTTGAATGTGAAAAACTCCTCAATTTTAATTGTGGATGTGTGTATTTGAGGGCATAATGTCATTTTGATGTTTGCACCATAGTATAGCAGTAACAACAGGTTGTAATTTGAGATGACTTTATTTTCACTTTTCTTGGGTTTTGCATTTCTATCATTTTCTGTTTGCTTGACCCATGCTGATGCACTTCATTGTAACTAGCTGTAGCTTTTTACTCTGAACTGCCGATTGTTGTACTTCCTGCTGATATTACTCTATTGTTAGAAATCTAGCATTAGTCTTAGAAACCACCAGAGGACTGGCCTTTGGCTACATTGTCTGTACGGATGCCAGGTGCCCATGCATTTGGCATTAATGTGTGATATAGTCCATTAGCCTCTAGTCTTTATGAGATCCTCTGAGGTTGGCTGAATGTTCCAGGCTGACTTTAAATAAAACAAATTTATCGACTTAGTATAGAACTTTATTGCCTGAATCATTTTTGGACTGCCCTTGAAGATTTGTATTTGTTAATGCATTTATTCATTTTTACTCTTTGCATGCTGTTGAATTCAGAATATTTTATTGTCTGTGAATATTATATTTGGTTATGTACTGTTCTCACTTGTAAAATCTTCTGTATTAAATTGGAATCATATACATTAATTTTTGTGTTTACCGCTTTCTTTTAATGTAGAACTACATAAATTTAAGTAAGTTATAAAAAATTTGACTGTAAGAGCAAGGAGAATTGAAATACAAATGTAATAATTATTTATATTACTTAGCTAGAACTTTCTTTGAGGCAAGATACCTAGGGGAAGAAACGTGAAAGTTATCAAGTGGTACAACCATGTTAATACATTGATTTAATAATATTTACTTAATAATTTAAGGTGGTAGATTTGGTCTTTGATAATATGATTTTTAAAGATACTTTTTTAAAAAAGTTGCATTTATGAGTCTCTAAAAACTTCCCATTTACTGCAATTTTCTTACCCATTGATGTAACCATGTGTGCTAATCTATAGTTAGATGTCATGTGACATATACGCTTTATGCTTACAGAGGTAAATTCTATTTTTATATGAATGATGACTTTTGTAAATATTAAGCATAAATTTCAGTATCTTCTAGGTTAATGGATGATGCCTAAATTATAGTCCAAAAACCATGTCATCAAGAAGAGGGAAAAAAATGAAATATAGTCTAGTTCTTTAGCAAAATTCAGAGATGAAGTGTACCACAAGCTATTTCTGTTTAAGTAGGGAAATGTTCTATACCGTAAGATCGACTTCTGGAGTCCATGAATAATCAAACAGAGATTGCACAGGAAAGAACACTTCCCAGGACATTTGTGCATGTTGATGCACAGATGAAACCATATTCAGAATAAGAGGGTACCACCTTGCATGGGGATATATTGGGAAAAGTTCTCAGATAAGGTGTGTTTGAATACTGGATGCTGGAGAAATGAATGGAAGGAGCCTGAGATGATGCTGGACCTGAGGAGGGTAGTCTTAGGGAGGACCACTTCTAGTGGACAGGGAGATGACTCGGAGACGGTGAAATATTTGTGGCTAGTTTTTAAGGTGGAAAAATGAATAAGGAAATGGAAACTAATGGTCCTATTGAGTTAAGAGAGATTCATGAAATCAGAAAAAAACAAGCCCTCTTCACTAAAAGGGTAAAAATGGTTAACAAAACTGCATAACCATACCAAGAAACAAAGTCAATCTCAATATGAGAAATCCAGCCAGGCTCCCAGAACTATCACTCTTGCCTACACAGAATCACTGCTTGCTGCTGATCAGAGTTTCAAAATGAATGGAAAAACAGCTAAAAACATCTCTCCATTTTTACAAGAAGAAAAGGGAAAACAAAAATAAAATTTCCATGATGAAAATACTCCCCCCATGACTACAAACACATATTAAGCAAACATGAAGCAGGGGAACAGTATGAGAAAATGCTTCAAAATATCTTTAAAGAAATATATATATAGACATAAGTGCAAATGCATTGATAATGAAATCAAGCACAGGAAATCAGAAATGACAAAATTAGGAATATATCAGAAGAGATTTGATGGAACTCTATAAAAATGACAGTAAAAATGATTGGACAAAAGATTAAATTTCAAAATAAGCACGAATAATTTTTAAATTTTTTATTTTTTAAAATAATTTTTATGAATTATATTACAGTTACAGTTGTACAATGATAATAACAACCCAATTTTATACCACCTTCCATCCCAAACCTCCTGTGCATTACCCCACACGCCAAGCTGTTTCACTGAAAACTCAAAGTATTTCAAAGTCTGTGAGTTGATGTGTGTTCTGCAAAGAAGATCACTGTGACGCCTTTTTAGATTCCACATGTAAGTGATAGCATATGATGTTGGTGTCTCACTGTCACACTGACTTCACTTAGCATGATAATTTCTAGGTCCATCCATGTTGCTAAAAATGCCATTTTTACTTTACTTTGAATGGGTGAGTAATATTTCATTACGTATATATACATCTTCGTTATCCACGCCTCGGTCAACAGACATTTAGGTTGTTTCAGTGGCTTCGCTATTGTATACAGTGAGGCAGTGAACATTGGAGGACAAGGATCTTTGCGAGTCACGGTTTTCTCTGCATAGATGCCCAGGAGTGGGATTGCCACATGAAATGGTAATTCGATGTTTAGTTTTCTGAGGAATCTCCATACTGTTTTCCACAGTGGTTGCACCAATTAGCATGGCCACCAACAGTGTACTAGGGTTCCCTTTTCTCCACAACCTCTCCAGCACTTATTGTTTGTAGACTTTTGATGATGGCCATTCTGGCTGCTGTACGGTGGTACCTCAGAGTGGTTTTGATGTGCATTTCTCTAATACTTAGTGATCTTGAACATCTCTTCAAGGGTGTTTTGGCCATCTTCATGTCTTCTTTGTAGAGAATGGTCTGTTCAGACCTTCTGCCCTTTTTTTGATGGGGTTGTTTGTTTTTTTGGTATTGAGCAGTAGGAGGTGTTTATAAATTGTGGAGATTAATCCCCTTGTCAGCCGCTTCATTTGCAAATGTTTTCTCCCATTCTGTGGGCTGTCTTTTCATTTTGTTTAGAGTTTCCTTTGATGAACAGAAACTTTTAAGTTGAATGAAGTCCCATTTGTTTTTATTGTCATTACTCAAGGAGGTGTAATGTATCTGAGAAGATACTGCTGTGCTGTGGTTGATGCCAGAGAGTGTTTGGCCTGTGTTTTCCTCTACGAGTTTTATGGTATCTGGTCTTATATTTAGGTCTTCTGTCCATTTTGAGTTTATATTTGTGTATGGTGTTAGGAAGTGTTCTAATTTGATTTTTTTTACATGTGGCTTTCCAGGAATCCCGGCACCACTTACTGAAGGGACTGTCTTTTCTCCATTGTATATTCTTGCCTCCTTTGTCATAGATGAGTTGGCTATAGGTGCATGGGTTTACTTCCGGGCTTTCCATCCTGTTCCACTGATGCATATTTCTGTCTTTGTGCCAGTACCATACGGTTTTGATGACTGTGGCGTTGTAGTATAGTCTGAAGCCAGGGAGCCTGATTCCTCTGGCTCCATTTTTCTTTCTCAGGATGGCTTTGGTTATTCTGAGTCTTTTGTGCTTCCAAACAACCTTTAAAATATTTTGTTCTGGTTCTGTGAAACATGTCCTTGGTAATTTGATAGGCATTGCACTGATCTGCAGACTGCCTTGGGTAGTATAGTCATTTTGACAATGTTGAGTCTTCCAATCCAAGAGCATGGTATGTCTTTCCATCTGTTTGTGTCATCTTTGATTGCTTTCATCAGTGTCTTATAGTTTTCAGAGTACAGGTCTTTTGTCTCTTTCGGTATGTTTATTCATACGTATTTTATTCTTTATGATGTGATGGTAAATGGGATTGTTTCCCTAATTACTCTTTCTGCTCTTTCATTGTTAGTATATAGAAATGCAGTCGATTTCTGTGTATTCATTTTGTATCCTGCAACTTTGCCAACTTCACTGATGAGCTCTAACAGTTTTCTAGTGGCGTCTTTAGGATGTTCTAGGAATACTATCATGTCATCTACAAATAGTGGTAGTTTTACTTCTTCCTTTCCAAAGTGGAATCCTTTTCTTTCTTTTTCGTCTCAGATTGCCGTGGCTGGGACTTCCAAAACTATGTTGAATAGTAGGGGCGAGAGTGGATGTCCTTGTCTTGCTCCTGATCTCAGCGGGAATTCTTTCAGCTTTTCAGCATTGAGAATGATGTCAGCTCTGAATGTGTTGGACATGGACTTTTATTATGTTGAGGTAGGTTCCCTCTGTGCCTATTTTCTGGATGGTTTTTATCAGAAGTGGGTGTTGGATTTTGTCAAAGGTTTTTTCCGCATTCTTTGAGAGCATCATATGGTTTATATTCTTCAGTTTGTTAATGTGGTGTATCACACTGATTGACTGTGGATATGGAAGAATGCTTGCATCCCTGGGATAAATCCCACTCGATCCTGATGTGCAATCCTTTTAATGGATAGTTAGATTCAGTTGGCTAGTATTTTGTTGAGGATTTCTGCATCTATGTTCATGAGTGAAATTGGCTTGTAATTTTTTTTTTTTTTGTGTGTGTGGTATCTTTGTCTGGTTTAGGTATCAGGGTGAGGGTGTCCACATAGGATGAGTTTGGGCGTGTTCCTTCCTCTGCAATTTTTTGGAATAGTTTCAGAAGGATAGGTGTAAGCTCTTCTCCAAATGTTTGATAGAATTTGCCTGTGATGCCATCTTGGTCCTGGACTTTTGTTTGTTGGAAGTATTTTATTCACAGTTTCAGTTTCCGTACTTGTGATGGGTCTGTTCATCTTTTCTCTGTCGTCTTGGTTTAGGCTTGGAAGATTGCACTTTTCTAAGAATTTGTCCATTCCTTCTACATTTTCCATTTTATTGGTGTATAGTTGCATGTGGTAGTCTTTTATGATCCTCTGCGTTTCTGTGATGTCCGTTGTAACGTCTCCTTTCTCATTCCTAATTTTATTGATTTGAGTCCTCCGTCTTTGTTTCTTGATGAGTCTGGCTAAGGGTTTATCAATTTTGTTGAGCTTTTCAAAGAAGCAGCTTTTTGCTTCATTGATCTTTACTATGGTTTTCTTCATTCCTATTTCACTGATTTCTGCTCTGATCTTTATGATTTCTCTCCTTCTGCTAACTTTAGGTCTTGACTGTTCTTCTCTCTCTAACTTCTTTCGATGTAAAGTTAGGTTGTTTATTTGAGGTTTTTCTTGTTTCCTGAGGTGGGCTTGTATGGCTATAAACTTCTCTCTCAGAATGGCTTTTGCTGCATCCCATAGGTTTTGGAGTGTTGTAGCTTTGTTGTCATTTGCTTCTAGGTATTTTTTAATTTCCTCTTTGAGTTCTTCAGTGATCCGTTGGTTGTTTAGTAGCATGTTCATGTTGTTCAGTCTCCATGTGTTTGTGTCTTTTGCAGCTTTTTTCTTGTTGTCGATTTCCAGTTGCATAGTGTTGTGGATGGAAAAGATGCTTGATATGATTTCAATTTTCGTAAAGTTACCGAGGCTTGATTTGTGGCCCAGCATGTGATCCATCCTAGAGAAGGTTTCGTGTGCACTTGAGAAGAATGTGTATTCTGCTGCTTTTGGGTGGAATGTCCTATAACTATCTATGAAGTCCATTTGGTCTAATGCTTCACTTGGGGCCTGTGTTTCCCTCTTGGTTTTCTGTCTGGAAGATCTGTCCACTGCTGTAAGTGGGGGGTTAAGATCTCCTGCTATTTTTGTGTTACTGTCAATTTCTCCTTTTAGGGCTGTTAGCAGTTGCCTTATATATTGGGTTGTTCCTCCTTGGGTTTATTTTTTATGGTACTCACTGTGCTTCTAGGATTTGAGTGAGTGGTTCCTTTACCATGTTAGGGAACTTTTTGGCTACTGTCTCTTCAAATATTTTTTGCTGTCTCTTTCTCCCTCTTTTCTCCTTCTGGCACCCCCATTATATGGATGTTGGTGCATTTAATGCTGTCCCAGAGTTCTCTGAGACTGTCTCCATTCCTTTTCAATCTTTTTTCTCTTTTCTGTTCCGCATCAGTGATTTCCACTAGTCTGTCCTCCACCTCCCTTATTCACCCTTCTGCCTCCTGTATTCTGCTGATGGTTTCTTGTCATGACTGGTTTATTTCAGTTATTGTATTCTGCATCTCTGCTTGCTTAAGTTTTAAATCTTGTATGTCTTCACTCAGTGTGCTCTGTAACTTATCAACCCTTGCCTCCAGTTTATTTCCATTGTCTTGCATCATCTTCAGCATCACCAGTTTAAAGTCTTTTTCCTGGAAGCTGAGAATCTCCAGATCACTTAGCTGTTTTCATGGGGTTTTTTCTGGTTCCCCTGTCTGAGTTATGCGTTCTCTGCCTTTTCATTTTTTCTGATTTTTGGTGTGCTCTCCATTTTGCAGAAAATAAGAGTTGTAGCCTCTCTTACCTCTGGTATCTGCCTCCCTTTGTGGCTGAATTTGGTATGGGGGCTTGCTGTAGGCTTCCTGCTGGGAGGGACTGGTGCCTGCCTACTGGCAGGTGGGGCTGATTCCTGTCTCTCTGGTGGGTGGGGCTTTGCCTCTGGGTGAGATTAGAGGTGGGGTGTGTTCCTGGGGGGCCTTTAGGCAGCCTGTTTACTGATGGGTGGGGCTCTGGTCCTACCTGGATTATTGTTTGGCCTGGGGCTTCTCAGCCCTGATGGGTGGGACCAGATTGTCCCAAAATGGCCACGTCTAGAGGAACACACGCTGATGAACAGTCCTGAGACCTTTGCCTCCAATGTCCTCCCCTGACGACAAGCCACGGTCACCCCCTCTTTTCCCAGGAGATCCTCTAAGAACTGCCATCAGTTCTGACCCAGATTCCCACGGAGCCTATGCTTTTCCCTGGGACCCAGTGCACATGAAAGCCTGTGGGAGCCTTTCAGGAATGGAGTCTCCATTCCTCCCAGTCCTGTGGAGTTCCTGCACACAAGCCCCACTGGCTTTCAAGGCTGGATGCTCTGGGAGCTCTCCCTCCCAATCCCAAATCCTCAGGCATGGGAACTTGACGTGGGGCTCGGAACTCTCACTCCTGTAGGTGAGGCTGTGTGATACAGTTACTTTCCCATCTGTGGGCTTCCCTCCTGGCAGGTATTGAGTTGCTTATGTTACATAATTGCCCCTCCCACTGTCCTGATCTGGACGCTTCTTTGTCTTCTGGAGTAGGATTATCTTTTTGAAAGTTTGCAGTCCATGTGGTTGAAGGTTCTTCAGCATTTGGTTGTATTTTGTTTTTATGAGAAGAGGTGAGCTCTAGTCCTTCTATTCTGCCATCTCTATCCTGTCTCAAGAATAATTTTGATTAAATTAGTAAAGAGCATTATTAAAACCTAATGAAGTACAATAAAGTACACATTAAGAAGTATCCACCGAAAAACCAAAATTAATATAAAAATGAAATGAAAGGGAGCCAAAATAATGATCAGAGAAACAAGGATGGAAGTCAAAGTCCAAGAAAATCCAACATGCATATAATTAAAGTTTGTGAAGAATAAGGTAAATAAATGAAGGAGACCTAATCATCAAGACCACAATCCATGAAAACTTCCCCCGAATAAAGGAAAGCATGAACCTCTATAATGACAGTAACCATATGCAACTGGGTCAACTGATTCACCTCCATCAATTTTTAGGCCCACCTATGTAAGTTAATAGACTTTAACATGGCATGAGACAGAATTACCCAAGGTCTGCTATTAAATATCATAGTTCAATGTGTTTTAATATCATAAAACGAAGTTTTTGTATTTTTGGTTATATTTCTTAAATTTTGTCCTTTACTTTTCAGATAATTTAATATAATTCATCTTTGTAAAACAAGAACTGGAGGGTGTAAACACTGAAACAATATCAGTGTATAATTTTCTTAGTTTTTTGAATAAGTTTTTTTCTCTGTGCCCCATTGTTGAGACTGTGTATATATTGAATTTTAGAACTCCAACAAAAAAATTCAGTGATTTCCAAGGAATTTAATTTTAAAGTGAATTATTTAATCTATATCTTAAAATATTGTCTAAATATCAAATGTTTGAAGAAAATTTTTTAAAAATTTTGTTGTGTTTATTTTTATATGTATTTTGTAGTTTATTCATACTCTAATGTTACAACTAGTCTTTAAAAGGACTAATTTTATTAGTAAAATTATTTATCTTTATCTTTTGATTAAAAGCAAAATTTCCAATGCATATTCAATAGCACTGATGTAATGATGTAAATATATATACTTTAGTGGAATTATTGAGTTATGAAATTTATTTGACTCATTATAGTTTTCAGTTATTAGAATAATAAAAAAATAAATCAATACATTTGTGCTTTAGGAATTACTGAAATGAAACTTTCTGCCATTGAATTATATCTTTCAAAGGACTATAATCTCAATTTTGATGAGCTTCTCTTTTATCCTAGTAATTGGCATTTATGCACATTGCATTCATATTAAACTTTTCATGTCAGAAAGTAAGGCTGGCTGCTGAATTAGAGGCTTTTCAAAAGTAAAGCTTCTGCTCTTTTAGTTTATGATATGTGAATGTCAATGAATATCCCATCAAATACCACCCTTTGATGGTGTTAATCTATATGTTAATAGTTTCTCTATTTTCTCTGATATCTTGGCCTATTCATCTATTTAATACCTTGTATTTTTACAGTGTATATTGTTTAAAAAGAAAATCTGCCAGTCATTGAAGAGGACAGCATCCTTTTTGATAAAAGAGAAATTATATTTTGTAAAACTTGTGTTTAAATTCTGTTAATGTATTCAGATTAGGTTAAAAGTTCCTTTGAAAGAGTATTTTCTATAATAGAAAGATTTAAAAAAATTGCAAACAGATCATGACAGGGCAATAAGGGAAAAGGAGGTACTTGGTATAAACTTCTGCTCAGGAACCCAGTATAAGGGTTTCTGTTTTTTAATACGCAAAGAAGGAACCAAGCTCAGAGATTGTAGATAATATGTGTAGATAGCTGACTATACTGAATTTAGTTTTATATCCAGAATATTAAAGCTTCAGGAATTGTCCAAAATTCCTTCACATGTGAACAGATGGATAAATAAGAAATAAAGTGGCAAAGAGAATTGCTGAGCTATTAGGAAGAATCATCTCTTCCTGGGAACTTATAATGTAATAAATACAACTAAGAAGAAAATGAGGCATAAGAAAATGAATTAAGCCACAAAGACTTATTACTAATCAAATCATGTTACCTTTGAAGTAAGTGACATAGTCTATAAAATAGAGTGCCTGAGCACAATCTATACTTCATTTCTATCTATGCTCTTTTAAATCAACTAGTTTCAAACTTCCTAGGTCTCAGTTTCCTCATCTGTATAATGAGGATAATAAATGTCTGTGGAATGAGCTATTGAAGTATGTGAAGTCTAAGTGAGATGCCATGGGCTGGGTCACTGGGATAGAATCTGTTTTGTGGGTGCTGATACACAAATCAACTTTATCAGAGGAGTGAGATTGAGCACTCATGAACTCAAGAGACAGGGAAAAACTGGGTCCCTGGGTGTACTTTTCTGTGTCTTTGGTCTCTAGAACAATGTTGTATGTCTGCTTGGGTGTTGTTAGCCTTGGAGACACTCATAAATGAAATTTAGGAAGAAAGTAACGTTTATGTTTTTTCCTTACCTTACAAGCTGTTAGCACTCTGCCTTCTATGTCCCCTCCTTAATGCAAGTCCTAAGTGTAACCACTTTGTCCATCCAGACCATTGCACCAGAGATCCACTGCTTCTCCTTTTGCAGGTTTATCACTTTCAGCTAGAGGAGGCCATGGCCCATCTATTTACTTTCAATTTAATGTCCACAGTGCGAACAGACTGAGGATGATCTAAGAGAGCAAATCATAAGGCCTCCTCTCTGACAGACTATACGCACAGGCTAGTGAATGCAGACACTTAGGTACATGATACACATGTTAGGCCAGTTCTTAATATAAGTGAAAGGTGGGGGGTAAAACAATGGAAAATTCTCAGCAGCCCCTCAACTCTCACTTGTGTTCCCTCCTTAGGTCAAATTCCTGAGAGAGAAGTTCTATTCATACTCATCGCACCATTTTACTTTTCTGCCTCTCTCATTTTATTTTTTCCCCCATATTTTCATTATCCAGAAAAGGAGCAGTTATCCCTTTACTTCTCCAAGACATAACACTCATAGTGTCTTAGAGTAATCTAAGTGACGTATGTGAAATGAGTTTATCCTCCACACTACAGGAGAATTCTAGCTGGGTTCTCAAAACCCTTAACCCACTAAGAGGAGAGAGGAAAAAAAAAATAATTTGAATATTTATTCTCAAAATTTTTTTTTTCAAAAACTCTGTTCTTGGTAGATAATTCTTTTCTTACATTCCAGAAACTTTTATTACCTGTGCGTTTGTTGTTGATATTATTTTTTTATCTCTTTTCAAGGAGATAGAAGCTTTGAGTGAATTAGAGTAAAGATGGCAGGTAAACAAAAATGAACAACATAGCTTTTCAAAATAGCATTCACTGTTACCTACCTATTCCCTTAATCATGAAAAACCTTAACTGTTTCCTCTTTTTCCTATTCAAACAAGGTTAGAATGAATAGCCTTCTCTGTATATGTGATATTTTCTTTAAGGCAAACAATGAGTAATGGAATTATAGGATCTGAGTGCATTTAAAATTTGTACTCCTGGAGTTCCCATCGTGGCGCAGTAGTTGGCGAATCCGACTAGGAACCATGAGGTTGCGGGTTCCATCCCTGCCCTTGCTCAGTGGGTTGAGGATCTGGCGTTGCTGTGAGCTGTGGTGTAGGTCACAGATGCGGCTCGGATCCTGCGTTGCTGTGGCTCTGGCGCAGGCTGACGGCTATAGCTCCGATTCAACCCCTAGCCTGGGAATCTCCATATGCCATTGGAGTGGCCCAAGAAATGGCAAAAAGACAAAAAAAAAAAAAAAATAAAATTTGTACTCCTACAGATAAAAGCCTTTCAAAATTGCTGAACTAATCCACAGTCCAACAAGCAACATCTGAGTGTATAAAATTTTTTCTTACACTTTCACAATGGTGGACATTAGCAAACAAAAAATCGTTCTACTATTAACATTTATTATTGTTACTAACATGTGATTTATGTTTTGTTAGATATATGAATGTTTTATTTTTTAATTGAAGTATAGCTTATTTACAATACTATATTATTTTTTGGTGTACAACATAGTGATTCAGTATTTTTACAGTTTATACTCCATTAATAGTTACTGTAATATAATCGGTCTAATTCATGTGTTGTACAATATATCCTTGTTGCTTATTTATCTTCTACATGGTTTTATCTCTTAATCCTATATGCCTATCTTGCCTCCCCTGCTTCCCACTGGTAGCCTTTAGCTTGTGCTCTAGATCTGTGAGTCTGTTTCTGTTTTTAAATATACTTTCGTCAAGATCATTTTTTAGATTGCTCATGTAAGTGACACCATACAGTGTTTATCTTTCTCTGACTTATTTCACTGTAAGTAATATTTTCCAGGTCCATCCATGTTGCTGCAGATGACAGAATTCATTATTTTTTATGGCTGCATAATATCCATTCTACATATACATGTACATATATATAATGTTTATGTATATAATACGTGATATGTAGTGATACATCACCTTCTTTATCCATTCATCTGTTGATGGACACTTGAGGTGCTTTCATACCTTGGCTATTGTAAATAGTGCTGCTATGTACATTGGGGTGTATATCTTTTTGAATTACTGTTTTAATTTCTTTTCTGGGTGTATACCCAGGAGTGAGATTGTTAGATCACATGATAGTTCTTTTTTTACTTTTGTGAGGAACTTCCATACTGTTTTCCATAGTGGCCGCCCAATTTACATTCCCACAGTGTGCTGGGTTTCCCCTTTTTCCACATCCCTGCAAACATTTGTTATTTGTAGACTTTTTGATGATAGCCATCCTGACAGGTGGGAGATGACATCTCATTGTTTTGATTTGCATTTCCCTGGTAGTAGTGATGTTGAGCATCTTTCCATGTGCCTGTTAACCATCTATATAACTTCTTTAAAAAATATCTGTTTAGATCCTCTACTTATTTTTTGAATGGGCCGTTTGATTTTTTCTTTTTTTGTTTTTTTGACACTGAGTCGTATGAGCTGTTTGCATATTCTATATAGTAATCCTTTGTCAGTCTATTGTTTGCAAATATATTCTCCCATTCCAGAGGCTGTCTTTTCATTTTGTTGATAGTTTGCTTTGCTGTGCAAAGGCTTTAAAGTTTACTTAGGTCCCATTTGTTTATTTTTGTTTTTATTTCTTTTGTCTTAGGAGACAGATCCAAAGAGTATTGCTATGATTTAGGTCAAAGAGTATTCTACCTATATATTATTGACTATTTTCTACTTTATGTCAGTTACATTGTTTTTGGATTAAGTAGTAAACAGTAACTCTATTCAGTTAAATTATAGGAAATGTCTTATGTAGTGAGAAGCTTCAAAAGTATCTTCTCCAAGCATGGTATGACCGAGGCTCCAAGTCTACTTCTCTGCATTTCCTTTAGTACTGCTCTGCTCCCCTGTATTTACTTTATCCTCAGGCTAGCTCTCATTTTGGTCATATAATGGCAACAGCAATTTCAGTTCTTACATCCAGATACAACAGTGTCTAGAGGCATAAAAGAGGCCATTTATCCCTCATGTGCTTGTTAAGTGCAAAAAAAGAAAAAAAAGTTTCCAGAAGTCACTCACTACTACCAACAATTTCTCAATAAATATTGGCAAAACTAGCCTAATGCTTAAACCAGTCACTACAAAGAATTAGTTTATATCATATAGATTGTAAGGTTGGTGTCTACCCAGGAGGACCTAGCTCCTTCAGCTAGGAAAGCAGCTAGCCTTTCTTGAGGTACTTACTATGAGGAAGAGAGTGGAAGTTGAACTAATGAGAAATTCTGTTATGGAAAAATTCCAGAGATGCTGGGGTAAATGTATCTAAGCAGACAATAGTTTCTGCTATGCTTTTTCAAGAAAAAGAGGGAAAATAATTTCCCTTTTTGAAGATATTCCAAGTGAACAATAAAATGTATTCACATAGAAAAATATAATATTGTAATAACTATATGAAGAGAACTAAACACACCTGAGGATAAAATCCATGGAATTTCCTGACAAAGAGATTCAATTTATAAAATATTAGTGTTTTTAAAATGTAAACTTATATGATCACTAATATATATATAACATGTAAATTCATAGTGATTATTAATTTCAATGTTTCAAAATATGAACAGAGATGGGCCTTAAATACATCTTCTCCACAAACCAATTACTAAACAATATTTATTTGACTAAGACAGGAAAAGTAGAACAACAACACTGTAGGGGTCAATATCTGATCTCTGATAACAGAAAGACTAGTTCAATGAGGTTAATCATGTGCTTTTTACCACTGAACATGTATTTGAAGGCTAACAAAATATCAGAGTCTCTATTTTAAAAGCAGTGACTATAAATAAACATTCAATTAAATATGTAATGAACTAAATGTTGATAAGTACTAAAGAAAGGGAAAAAGCAAAGAGAAGGGATTAAAGAGTGCCAGTTGAGGATGGGCTGCTATTATTGGTGATTGCTTAAGGCTTCTCTTAGAAAACGTGTGATGTGAAGGAAGGAATCATACAGGTATCAGGGCATTTTACAATTCAGGTGAAAAGTGCACAAAATTAGAAAAAATAATTAAGTGGCATTTTCTAGATAAGAAAAAACAGGGAATGCCAGTTACATAGCGGTCACTTTGCAAATGGTATTTTTACCTTTTCTTAGATTTTTTTATAGTCAAGACCTAGTTGTAGAAGCATGAAACAATATATAAAATGTTAACTATGTATTGAAACTTTCAGCTATGTTCCTACTCTCTTTCACAAAAGATAGATAGTATAGCCAAGGGAAAAATAAAGGCTACATCTGGATATATATTTTTATTAGGCAAAGTTTCTTTCTAAATTATAATCACTGCTTCTAGCACTTTTTAGGCACATCTTTAGGCTTACTACAAACCATACCATTTTTCAGTGACAGGTTATGAACATTCAGATAAAGAAATATGAGTAAAAATATGTCAGGGTTTGTTAAACATTCTCTAAGGGAAAGACATAATATGATGTCTGTCATAGTTGAGTCACTGGAAACAGAGATCCTGGAATGGGTATAATTGTCTAAGTTCTAGTATTGTATCTTGTTGTAATTTCTCATTTGACTCAGTTTCCTTTGAATTACTCAAAAGGTTGATTTAGTAAGATAATGCATTTAATGCTCTTAAAATACAGCATATGATTAATCAGTGGTTGCTGTTTTCATTATGATATCTATTATTCTATTCCATGTTACACGTGTATTTTTTTGGCTCTGCCTCTTGCATGTGGAAGTTCCTGGGCCAGGTACTGAATCATGCCACAACAATGACGATGCAAGAGAATTCCTCTACATGCATCTTTGAGATTGCTAGTTTTTTTTTCCCCTTCTGTATATATAGGCTTCAGCTCTATTGTACTTGAATGTGTTGAATGGAGTGTGTAACTATTCTTGGGAGATGCATATTGGTATATGTGAATCTGTGTGTCTATGAGCCTGTCTGCATCTTTTTCTTTACAGATTTATAAATACTATAGTGCTACAGATCTCATAACAGAGCCTGAGTTTATTTTTTTTGATGTTTACTTACTGTTTTAAAGCTTCAAACTCCTTTCCCTTTGCCCCACAGCTTACTAAGCTGATAAGAAAGCATGGGTGCTCTCTCTTTTGGTGCCGATGGGAAGTTCACATCACGAAGCCCCTTTCCATGCATGCCAGCACTCAACCCAGTGCCCATCCTAACCCCTATAAAAACTCCACTAGTCTACTTTTCCTGCTTTCTTAAGCCATCTTTTTGACCACACTGTGAGAGTCACCCTGTTTTCCTCTGAAAGTCTCATGACATTGCAGCCAGATGTTGGATGAAGATCCATCCTATCTCTGTAGAATGACCAAAATACATCTCTTTCTGTTTCAGAGGTGTCCCTGTTACTTATTGGTGCTTATTTTACTTAGAATATTTTTTCTTTAAAACACAAACACACACATGGGTATATCTCCATTGAGATTTTGTTTTCCTGCTGCACAGCAATTACTGTTTATATATCTGTATCCCTATTGATCGAAACTGGATTGCCATGAATTCTCTACCACTACAAGGGAACTGGGGTAAACATTATTATGTCTCCTCTCATGAACCTAAGTCAGATATATATCCAGGTTTGGTATTACATGTGAATATCCTTTGTTCATTTTTCAATTTTTGTTCCTTGATTGGAAGGAATTATTTACATATGTTAAATATTATGTACCAAGTGTTTTTTTCACAAGTATCTTTTTTCAGACAATCATCTCTCTGTTATAACAAACTGACGCTACTTTTCTTTCCTGCAAAGGCATTTTAACTTATTGTAAACAAATTCACAACTTCCTTACCTTTTGTGCTGCATGGGTCCTGTTTAAGGAGTACTTTCTCAGGACTAGTGAACTAAGATATTCTTAATATTTTGTCCTTCATTTGGAATCTATATTTTTTATTTCATGTAAGATAAGGATCTAGCTTTAGTTTTTCTCTAAATATGATTCAGTTTACTAAAGATTAAAAAGGAAACATTTTTTCTTTATTGATGCCTCTTTGTCTTATATTGATTACCGTATAAACATAGGTCATCTCTTATTTTTCTATTCTCAACCATTGATTTATATGCTGAGGCTTCTTACTGTGTGCTAATCCCTGGTAGGTGAGCCCCCATTATGCGTCTGCTTTTTTCAAATTATCAATGATTATAATAATTAATGATCTTTATTTGTTTAAATAAAATTTTCTTGGGAGTTCCCATTATGGCGCAAGATAATGAAACTGACTAGTATCCATAAAGATGAGGGTTTGATCCCTGGCCTCACTTAGTGATCCCTGGCCTCGATCATGGCATTGCCGTGATCTGTGGTATAGGTCACAGACGCAGCTTAGATCTGGCATTACTGTGGCTGTGACATAGGCCAGGAGCTACAACTCTGATTTGACCCCTTGCCCATGAACTTCCATATGCTGTGCATGTGGCTCTAAAAAGACTAAAAGTAAATCTCTTGGCATTGCGTTTAGTTGTTGCTTTAATTTGAGGAGCAAATATCATCCATTTAATCCATTAATATGGTAAATCTTTTTATTAATTCAGATCATTTTAATAGAGTACTACAGTATTTATATGTAAACAGTTATAAAATTTCCCTGATGATATTGAACATTTCTTATTTATTTATTTTATTTTCTCTTTTTAGGGCTGCACCTGTGGCATATGGAAGATCTTGGGCTTGGGGTTGAATCAGAGCTGTAGCTTCCGGCCTACATCACAGCCACAGCAGCACTGGATCCGAGCCACATCTGCAACCTATACTTCAGCTTGTGGCAGTGCTGGATCCTTAACCCACTGAGTGAGGCCATGGATCAAACCCACACCCTCATGGATAATAGTCAGGTTCTTAACCTGCTGAACCACAATGGGAGCTCCTGAATATTTCTTTTTTAAATAAAATATAAAAAATTCAAATTTATTAGGTTTTGTAGTAACACAGTTACACAGAATAAAGTTCAGGAATTCATCAGTGATGGTGACAATATGTGCTTCTTTATGGCTTTTAAAATGGTATTTATCATTATTCCAATTTATTTGTAAGATAGTTGAATTTCATACATAGCCTCATCATCTGGATATAACAGGTCTTCCAACCATAAAATTAATGAAAACATATCTTTCATGGAAGGCATATAAAGAACAATTCTGAAGTTCTATTTATTAAATTTTCATAAATAGTATTCATGAATGGTCAGTGAGAAAGAAAAGGGTAAATGCCTTATGAAATTCACGAGCAAAATTTGAACTCAAATTAGAAAATCTGTCAATTTTCCTGATTAGCAGTTTAAACCAGTATTAAGTATGAAGAGATATCAAGAGTCTACAATCAATGAATCTTATAGGAAAGATTTTTTTTTGGGGGGACATGGTTCCACTGATGCTAAATAATCCTTATTTCATGAATTATACCAACTATTCCATAATATTTCCTGGATTATGGAGGAAAATAAATACACTTGAAAAAGTACAAAAAAAAGACACACACACAAAAAAAAGGAGTTCCTATCGTGGCACAGTGGAAATGAATCTGACTAGGAACCATGAGGTTGTGGGTTTGATCCTTGGCCTTGCTCTGTGGGTTAAGGATCCAGCATTGCCATGAGCTGTGGTGTAGGTCACAGACATGGCTTGGATCTGGCGTTGCTGTGGCTCTGGTGTAGGCTGGCAGCTACAGCTCCGACTGGACCCCTAGCCCAGGAATCTCCTTATACCGTGAGTGAGGCCCCAAAAAAAGACCAAAAAAAAAAAAAAAAAAAAAAAGAAAAGAAAAAGTAGCATATCTTTAGGATATGTTATCTTATTTGTACAAAGATGTCGACAAAATTTCAACATCTTAAGTATAATGGGTCCTCAAAAAACTAAAAATAGAACTACCATACAATCCAGCAATGCCATTCCTGAGCACCCAGATAAAACCATAATTTGAAAAGATACATGCACCCCAGTATTCATTGCAGCACTATTTACAGTAGCCAAGACATGGAAGCAACCTTAATGTCCATCAACTTAGAAAGGGATAAGGAAGAAGTGGTAAATTTATACAATGGAATATTACTCAGCCATAAAAAAGAATGATATAATGCCATTTGGAGCAATATGGATGGACCTAGATATTATCATACTAAGTGAAGTTAGTCCAACAGTGAATGGCAAACATCATATGACATCACTTATATGTAGAATCTAAAAAAAAAAAAAGGATACAAATGAAATTTATGGAATAAAAACAGACTCAAAGACTGAAAATCTTACAGTTACCAAAGGTGACAGGTAGGGATGGGGAGGGAGAGACTGGGGGTTTGGGATTGGCATATGCACACTGAGGTTATTTTAGAATGATTGGACAATGAGGAACTCCTATATGGTACAGAGAACTCTACCCAATATTCTGCGGTAATCTATGTGGGAAAAGAATCTGAGTGAGAATTCATGTGTGTACATGTATAACTGAATCACGTTGTTGTACAGCAGAAATTATCAAAACATTGTAAATCAGCTCTACTTCAATAAAACTTTTAAAAATGAAAAAAAGCTGTATGATAAAAAATTACCCTCAATAAGCAATTTCTCTTAGAATGCTTTTTTTTCTCAAAAATTGAAGTATAGTTGATTTATAATATATTAGTTTCAGATGTGAAACATAGTGATTTGATATTTTTATAAATTATACCCTTTTAAAGTTATTGCAAAATAATGGATATATTTCTCTGTGTTGTGGTTTATTTATTTTATACATAGTGATTTTATCTCTATCCCGTATACCTATCTAACCCCTCTCCCTTGTTCATTCTCCACTGATAAACACTAGTTTGTTCTCTAGATTTGAGAGTCTATTTCTGTTTGTTTTATTCATTCATTTTATTTTTTAGATTCCACTTATAAGTGATAACATAGAGTATCTGCCTTTCTCTGTCTACCTTATTTCATTAAGCACAATACCCTCTAGATCCAACCACATGGTTGCAAATGGCATAATTTCATTATTTTTATGACTGAATAATATTCCAGTGTGTGTACCACATCTTCTTTATTCATTTATCTATTTATGGGCACTTGGGTTCCTTCTATATCTTGGCTTTTGTAAATAATGGTGCTGGGATCATTGGGCTGGATATAACTTTAGGAATTAATGTTTTTATTTTCTTTGGATATATACCCAGGAGTGGAATCGCTAGGTCATATGACAGTTCTAACTTATTGTTTTGTGGAATCTCCATACTAGTTTCCATAGTGGTTGTACAGTTTCCCCTCCCATCAACAGTGCACTAGTGTTCGGTTTCTTCTATGTCCTTACCAACAATTGTTATTTGTAGACTTTTTGATAATAGACATTGTGACAGGTATGAGGTAATATCTTACTGTGGTTTTGATTTGCATTTCTTTGATGATTAATGATGTTTAGCAACTTTTCAAGTGTCTCTTGGCCATCTGTGCATCTTCTTTAGAAAAATGTCTATTTAGGTCATCTGCCCATTTTTTAACTCAGGTTATTTTTTCAATATTGTCATAGGAACTGCTTATATATTTTTATATTAAATTCTTGGTCATATCATTTGCAAGTAAAACATTAAGCACTCCTTTTTCATTTATTTCCTAAGATATTGGAGCTTTCATTACTATTTTGAGCTTATACGTGGGTATTTTATTCTATAATGCAATAAATCTCTATGATAATGCATCTAATCTCAATCTAAGACATTATGTGATTAGCTTGCATTGTATTCCTATCCATCCCCATTTACAAACAGGAGTGAAGCTAAAATTAATCATAGTTACTATTTTTTGCAAAAAGGAAGAGAACATGAAAGAGATGGGACTATCTCTAGAGAAATATTAGAAGGTAAACAGTGTGTCCCTGAGCCATTACTAGTCATTATTCTTCCTGCTGTATTTTCCTGGATTTGAATCAAAATATAGGTAACATCCAGGTAGTTATTTCTCAACCCTGTTGTTGTTCCTTGTTGGAAGACACCAAATATCATAGAACCAAGAGTTTTCCGTATCAAAGTTGAAGCCAGAGCAGAACTTCCCACTGGCGATATCAAACCCTTAGACTAGACAGCTGAGTCCTTCCTGCTTAGATTAGCCGGAGCATTTTATTAACTGGTAATAAGGCAATATTGAATTATATGTGATTTATATTTTGTATCGCCATTTACCATACTCTGAAATGCCTTACTGTACTTTCTAATTGCTTATTGCTGGTGTGGAAAAAAAATGTTTTGTTTTGTTTTGTTTTTGTCATTTTAGGGCCATACCAACAACATATGGAAGTTCCCAGGCTAGGGATAAAATCAGAGCTGTATCTGCCAGCCTACGCCACAGTTACAGCAATGCTAGATCCAAGCCACGTCTGTGACTTATGCCACAGCTTGCAGCAATGCCAGATTCTTAACCCACTGAGCGAGGCCAGGGATGGAATCCACATCCTCATGGATACTAGTTGGGTTTTTAACACACTGAGCAACAATAAGAACTCCTGCTGTGGAAAAATTCATGTTAACATTTGACCAGATAGTACCATAATCTCTCAATCACTTGAGGAGTCTGTTGATTTTGTTTGGTTTTTCACAGTGATGATCATATTATATTCAAATAATGGGAGCTTCCTCTATTTCCCACCAGTTCTCTTTTTTTCTATTACCTTGTAGCATTGGCAAGTGTTATATTAAACACTAGAAGCAAGATCAAAGATCCATTTGATTTTCTGATCTTAAAGTGGGTCTGTCTATAGTTTTTCTATAAAGTGTTTACTGAATGTTGTGGGGATTTAGTCATTATCAAACTAAAAATATTTCTTCCTCATCAAAACTTTCTAAGGTGTTGTTTTTCCTCACAGTTTTGAATATGAAGTTCCTCTATAAAGTAACACCTTAACATTTTGACTATGAATTCGTCTCTTGTGAGAGTCTTGTGTGTCATATCCTTAATGTGCAGTTACCCATAAATCGTTTCTAAAATATCAAAATGTGAGAGTATTTTAATCATAATAATCAAATTAAGAGAAAAAGAGTGCTTGAGATTTAAATGAAAATCAGTAAATATAATTTTAACCATCCTAAATGCAACAGGTAAATCCAAACTGCTTCAGAATATGTACTCCTACATTTCGTTGTGACCGAAACCACAAGAAATTGTTTTAAAAGTAAAGATAAATACTGCATTCTCTATGCAAAGCTAAAATCAAACCTGAATATGCAGAAAACTCCTTTTTGATTATTTACCACACCTTGTGATTATTCACATATATCTGACTAGTTACATGTATTAAATTTTTTTTGGTGTTTTTTTATTTTTAAATTTTTATATAATGATTTTTATTTTTTTCCCTTATAGTTGGTTTACAGTTTTCAGAACACTGTACATGTATTAAATTTTAACAAAATCACTTGATAAAAAACATGTCCTCGATCTTAAAAATTATTTTTTTTACTGAAAATGGTGTTACAAATGTACTTTTAAATGTCCTAATGAGCCTACTTATCAATGTCAATTGTAAATGTTATTTAAATGTCAATTTTTGAAGTTCATAAAAATTGATTTTGAAATGTTCTTACAAATATCCTATGATTTGGACTTGCTTATCAGGAGAATAGGTATGTTAGATTGCACTTTAATACCCTTTAATCAAATCATAGATAATTATAATGCCTGCTATGAAACAAGCCTAGTAATATATGATATATATAGAGAGTATGTGTGTGTGTGCATGCGCACACATGTGTGTGCTTAAAATCTCCCTGGAAAGAAATGATTGCATAATAAATAAAATTCAAAGTAATATAATCATTTGCAATAAATTTAAAATGAAACTGAAGAAGATAAATATGCATATGGATTTGGGAAGAAGAGATAGGGGTTGGGCTGAATATACAAAGATGTGAAAAATTAGGAAAGTTGATGAAAGGTTGTGGTAAGTGTAGTTAATTTTTATGTCTTCATACTACATGAATTCAGATATATCTTAAAGGTTTATTAAGTGTCTTCATTATTTTTGTTATAGAAACAAGTTATTTTAACTCTCACTGATTCTAGAGGACAGAAACAATCTTTTTTCTTCTTTCTCCCTTTATAAATTATCCACATATATAATTCCTAGATGAATTACATCAAATAGTTAATAAAAATCTCAGCTTCATAGACTTCCTCATGTGCCTTTTTAATGTTCAGATATAGTAGAAATGTAATTAAAAAATAATGCATTAAGCTTTGGCCAATATAGCAACAATGGCAGCAGAAGCATCAATATACCTGGTCATTGCCTTTTTAAAAAAATTTTTTTGTTTTTTTGTTTTTTTAGGGCCGCACCCATGGCATATGGAGGTTCCCAGGCTAGGAGTCGAATCAGAGCTGTAGCTGCCAGCCCACACCACAGCCACAGCAATGCCAGATCTGAGCTGTGTCTGAGACCTACACTATAGCTCACGGCAGCGCCGGATCCTTAACTCACTGAGTGAGGCCAGGGATCGAACCCACAACCTCATGGTTCCTAGTTGGATTCGTTTCTACTGCACCATGACAGGAACGTCCTGGTCATTGCCTTCAAACCGTGAATCTCTAAGGATAAGAATGTAAGACAATTATGGGAGAGGAGTAGTCCAAAACTTCCCCAAAACAGTAGGTTAAGAAACACTTTTACCACTAACTTTTAAATAATAATACCTGTAGTCATGGAAATATTGTGATCACTAAAAACAATTTTTAAATGTGAAAGAGAGACGTAATAAAATTCTCCTACATTTACTGGAAGTATTTTCACTGTTTATATTTTAATGTAATCATATGATGTATAACCTTAACAGTGAGAGATGAATGCTTTTAGGCAGGGCTTTTTAGACATTATGACAAAGTTAGCAAGGTCACATCATTGTCAGTAACATTTCTAGAATAGAGAAGCACTAATTGCTTTGGTGGATTTAAAAATAAAGTGATTTATTTGCTTTCCAGTTTCCTACCTGGATGCTGCTCAGTTATTAGCAGGTGTGGGCATATTGTCCTCTAATCAAATTTTTCAAGCCATCTGTATTAAGAAGTCAGTAAAACAAAGTATTGAAATGCAGATTGCATTGATTTACTCCAAGTTATTGCAAGGTAAGAGGAAACAGTTATCTTAGGGTAAATCGATATAATCTACATTAAAGTACATTGTCTCTTAGAGTGCCAGGAAATATTCAGTGATCTCCATTATAAAAGTGGCCATTGTGACCACCTTATATTGTCAGTCCTTAAATTTATGTCCCCTGTGCCTCAAGGTAAACAAGATTTGAAAACTTTTTCACAACCTAAATTTAGTTTCCACTGAGTTTCCTCTCAGTGCTTCTAGTTTCTGGTCCAGTAGGGAATTGGCCTCTAGTTAATTTCATTATAAATAAATATGAATATCCAGATTCTAAATATTATATCCTTAAATTATTTGATGATTTTATATTGCTTCTATACCAAAACCTACACATTTTTTATAATATTGGTTATTATGAAATTATGGTTATTTTAAATATTGGCATCTATAGAATATCTATGTTTTCACTCTAATCGTCTCTCTAAAAAATACTTAGTAGTGGTTCAGGTGATCCTTATCATTATTTTAGTAAGCCAAAGGAAATTTCGTTCATTTCCACGCTACATTAATTTCTTTGTATGAATAAAAATGAACGTTATAAACTGTTGCTAGGAAAGTATAAAATAGTAAAGTTGAGACTATTCCATTCACATAAAACTGATCCTTTTACATTGTAAATGTATAGGAAGAAAACAAAGTATAGGAAGCCTAGGATGTTCTTTAATGTCTTTCGTGATGTAAGAATTTCTGCATTTTTCAGTTTATGAATCATAGTTTCTCAAAATTTTCAGAAATCAAAAGACAAATGCATTTCCACAAAAGCTGATACTAAGTGTAAAAGAGGGAGGTATGGAAGAAGCTATGTCTTTGTGATCATGTCCATTACTAGTTAATTGAAGAGTCACTTTTTTAGCCTATCCGGAGAATATTAGATGAGAAATTCTGGGTCTTTTAGAATATTTGAAACAGCTACAAACTATGATACTCTAAGTCCATAAGCATAGATATTTTGTAAAACTCTTAGAGTTAAAAAATTGGATAATTTGAAAAGTGACTCTAATTCAGATTTCTTTTCAATGTATATTTGCAATTATGCATGCAAAATTGCTTAACAGTCAAACTGCTCATTCCTGACAAAATGTGATTTTACACTTTTCTTATCCTCCCCATTTTGCTTAATGTAGAGCTGTTTATTAGCTGTCTATTTAAGAGCCCTCTTCCTCTCTGATTTACTCGTGATACCTTCATTTTGGAAACAGATCTCACAATGCTCTGGGAAGTTGGGCCCAAAATAAATAACAACTCTGACAATTTAGTCATAGTACATAATCTTATTTCTCCTTTTCCATGGTTGGTTTACATAGGGATGTCATTAAATTCTGATCAATGAGATGTACTGTGATATCTGATGAAACAATTTAAGAGAAAGTTTTTATTCTAATACAAGATAAACATACTATGAAAAAATTGCTCATCTCATCTTTGACAAAAAGAATTGGAGAAAATTTTGCTTGCTGTGGTTGCATCTACATTGTACCTGTGTGTTTAGAATAGCAAGAGCAATACAAAGATACTGAGATGAGGGAATTTGTAAGGTCACCAGTGTACATACCTCTAAATCAACCAATTGGAGCCACCTATCTTCAGATTTTTTATAAAATTATATAGTAAATTAACATAAGATAGTACATTGTTTAAAACCACATTTGTTGACTCAATGCAGAAACTGAATCTGCTTAGTGGTTGGGATACCAGCCCTGAGAAAAGGTTTTGTGGGTTTTTCTTGCTTGTTTGTTTTGTATTTTTCTCTAATGCACAGAAGACAATCATGGGATAATAAAGAAATAAGGTGATGAATAAAGCTAAGAATCTGATTGAAGCATGGCTACATTCACTTGTTAAAGAACTTTACAAATTCTTTCTTATTAAGAAATCAACAATGTATCTCAGAAATTCATAACTAAGTTAAATGTCTGTAAAAATTATATTTTTATTTTATTCTGAGTTTCAGATTCAGTCTTCTCAATTGTTTTGTGGCTGATACAGTCCTGAGCTAAAGAGCTCCATTAGATTTTGTTATAAAGGTATAAAAATAATGGAATAAAAATTTCAATGCTCCTGGCAACAGACCTGCAAAATCACTCTGAACAAAGCATGAGAACTCATGATTAAATTATATAAATTGATCATTTCTAGATTCTTAGCAAAGAGTAGCTCTTTCTTAAGTTGACAAAATTGTATGTTTCTAGAACAATACAGAGAGTACAAGAAAGAAAATATAGCATTATTTGAGACACTCTTACAGTATATATTTATTTATTTATTTATATTTTATACCTTTTTTCCCACTTGGTATCACTAATGTGTCTGTTTCTGGTAGATCTTATGGTAGGTCTAGTTTCTTTTTTCAACAAAAGTGTCAAACATTTTTCCAAATTTATTGTATCATTTTACATGTCCACCAGCAGTATATGATATTTTAATTTCCTCTACATCTTTAATAACACTTTCTTTGGGATAGTTTGTTTTTTAAATTTTAGTCAATATAAAGGGCTTGTACAGGTGTTTTATCATGCTTTTAATTTGCATTTCTTTAATAAAATGGTGTTAATTATAATGTTAAGTATCTTTTAATGTGCTTATTTACCATCCTTAAAATTCTTTTATGAATTGTCTGTTAATTCTTTTGTCTGTTTTACCTGTGGAGTTGATTTATCTTTTTATTATTGATTTGTAAGTGTTCGCAACACAAGTCTTTTGTCAGATATACATGTGAGTATTTTCTCCCAGTTTGTGACTTGCTTTTTCATTTAATTTCCGACCTGTGAAGAGTAAACATTTTCAATTTTGATGAAGGTAAATTTATCAAAGTTTTCTTTTATATTCTGTGCTTTTGCTTTCTATTTTTTTTTTTTTTTTTTTTTTTTTCTTTTTAGGGCCACAACCACAGCATATGGAAGTTCCCAGGCTAGGGGTTGAATCAGAGCTGTTGGCCTATACCACAACCACAGCAATGAGGCATCTGAGCCACCTCTGCGACCTACAGTATAGCTCCTGGCAACACCAGATCCTTAACCCACTGAACTAGTCCAGAATCAAATCCATGTCCTCATGGATGGTAGTCAGGTATGTTACTGCTGAGCCATGAGGAGAACTCTTATGAGATAATTTCTATTTAAGAATCTTTACCCACTCCAAGTCATAAAGAATTTTATGATTTAGAGTTTTACAGTTTTAAAATACTCTTATGTCATAAATTATTTCCTTTTATTAATTTAAATATTAAAAAACCTATTATCATTTTAAGTGTTGCTTTTATTTTTTTCCAGAAATAATAACGGTGATCAAAATAGGTAAGTGCAGAGATCTTACCATGATCCAGAACTTTTCTACCTGAACTATTACACTGACGGCTAAGAACAACTATATAAGGTACATTTTAATTATTCATTTTGTACAACTTTATATAAAACAAGCTGAACTGTAAAGAGGTTATGCTTAGTCACCTATCTACAAACTAGTGTATTTGAAATCTTTCCAAATAGCAAAATTTCATTAGCAAACTCCATTTAATTATGTCTTGAATGCATAATTATTTTTGACCAATAATTTAAAATTTTTTCCGCTGATTTAATATAAAAAGTACATTTTCAACTTTTGATGGTTGGTCTTAGATATTCCAATGAATATAAATTTAAGGGTTTTAAAAATTCATATAAGAAATCATTTCCTCCTTAAGCTTTTTATTTATTCTGTGTATCTATGTTTTATGTATATTTTTATTTGATGAGATACAGTATGCATTTAGGGTTTTGTTTTTGCTTTGGTTTTTCAAAAGAGAAGCTTTACTATGAGTAGATTGGGAATTGTCATTACCATGTTGAATTGGTCTTTTTGGGGTGTGTGCTGTGTAAAGTGTAAATATACTGATCCAAGTAACCTATTTTAAGAAAAGTTTTTCATAAATTCTGCAAAGATATACCTAATGTGTTTAAAACTGTTCACTTGTCTCTTTCTTTGTGGGACAAATGTCGCATATATATCTATAAATCCACAAAATCAGCAGAATTATATATACTCAGTCATTACTCATTCAGTTCTTATAATTCACTTGACACTTGACACTGGTTATGGGTTTTTCCACTCATTTAGGTGAATTTACATTTATTTTTCCATTATTTGTGGACATATTTCTATACATCGAAGACAAAGATGGATGGAAGTGAAATAAATGGCTAAGGTGTATGTCACATAGATCTGAAATGATTTCTATACTGACATTTTATGCTCAAAAATAATCTCTGAAACTTTTCTAGCATTAAGGGAAATGCTATAAATATTTAGAAAGTATTTACTGAATGAAAAATAAATAAATTAACTGAAAAATTTCAGTACAGTTTAATTTGAATATTTATAATAAAAATAAGTTGAAATCAGCATATAATTATATCATTTTGAATAAGATTGTGAGCCCTGTATCCAGCTATGTTCCTTTCTGATGGTTTTGGGTCAAGTCACCCAGCTTCTCATAATAATATGTATTCATTGGATCGTAGTGATCTAAAATAACTCACTTGTGAAGCACTTTGAACAGTGTTTGACACATATTAAGGGCTACTTAAATGTTAGCTGTTATTATTATTATTATTACAGATTTCACATGTCTTTGGAAAGCAATAGAAAGTCAGATGTCTTTTCTAGTCAGTACCTCTTAGCATCATATGGGTGTTTACAGGGTTATCTTCATTAGCATTTAAAATAGATTACGTTGAAAGTACCATTATAAAAAGAAATTGTCTCCATATTCCCTACAATTGTGTCAAGAATCAATGACTTCATCTATTTATCATCTTCTTTCTTTTTTCCTTCTTTCCTTCCATCCATCACTCATCTATCAATCTTATCCATTTATCTATCATCTCTCACTAGGGGTATATATTATAGTCCCTTTAAAGTTAATGTTGGAATTCCCGTCATGGCTCACTGGAAATTAATCCAACTAATATCCATGAGCATGTAGGTTCGATCTGTGGCCTCGCTCAGTGGGTCAGCAATCTGGTGTTGCTGTGAGCTGTTGCATAGATTGCAGATACAGCCCAGATCCCATGATGCTGTGGCTGTGGCATAGGCCAGCAGGTGCAACTCTGATTCGACTCCGAGCCTGGTAACGTCCATATGCCACAGGTATGACCCTAAAAAATAAAATAAAATAAAATTAATGTTTCACAAAATATATCCTTAAACCTCCTGCATCAAAAGTATCTAAGGTTCTTTATTAAAATAATGATCCCAAGATCTCACTCCCTGATATATTAATAAGTAGAAGTTTGGAAAATCTGAAGAATTTGCATTTTGAACACTTACTTGATCCATGCATCTTAAGGACACAAAATTTTAAAGTTCATTGTTCTGAAAAGCTGATCTCGTTATTATTTCCCAAATGTTTCTCCATGGATTAAATGTTGTCTCTGTGTATAAATAGCCATTTCAGTAATTATGCCTAATTCTCAAATAATATTATAACTATATTATATATCAGCCATATTGGTTAATATTTTAAATCACATTCACTTTTAAACTTTTACTCACATCCTTTTGATTTCATGGCTACTACAACTTCAAATCCTATGTGAAAAACACCATGAAATCCTACAGAACCTTTTGCTCCCTCACATGTTATTTTTCTTTCTCTATTCTAATTCACATTAAGTAACATAGTGAAAATGCTGGAGAGCACAGCTGTAACAATCAGCCAAACAGATCTGTGTATGAACTATGGTTGTCCTAGTTACTGCAGATGTGACTTCTCTGAATCTTACTTTTCTCATCTTAATTACTTACCAATATTGCTGTAATTACTAAATTTATTATGATTTAAATGATATGCATGAATTGTTACATTCATGCTTGGCACAAATTAGCCAAAAAAATGTGGCTTCCTATCCTTTCACCCCTTTCACTGTTAATTTTAAGTCTCACATGTGAATGTGTATGTGTGTGTTCCCAACTAGATGATTAAACTCAGAGGACTTTGGTTTTGTGTCACTTTGTATCTCTAATAAATAACATCAGTGTTCCACAAATGGTTTAATTATCATCAGATTCAAAATATAGCTTATGAGAGTGTCAGAGCTGTATATAGCGTTATGACTATAAAAAGGAATATTCGTAAAGTGTTTACATGTTGTCTTCATTAGAATTGAGTTTCTTGGATACAGTCACTATCTTATATGTGTATCTCGAGGGCTTTCTGTAGAACCCAGTATAAAATAAAAACTTTGTACTGAATGAATAAATGAATAGTTTTTATATTTCTAAAGAAGAAATTAATGAGGGAATTTTGAATTCAGTAGTTTGCTTAGTCCTGGAGCAGAGTAATGGTATTAGTATTTCTTAACTAATTATTAGTGTATGCACATAAAACAAGATCTAAGATCATCACTATTCAGTTTAGCACTTGTATCATCCACTCTACAAATGGCATCTAGTTGCTGCTGGCCGAGTGAATGGATGAATAAAGAACTAAGATGATGAATGTTTCACAATTCCAACATCCTGGCATTAATTTAGAAAATGGCATTTTGGATGGGTTTGAAGATAAGTACTTCAAAAAAATTATGTCCTTGTTTATGTGTAAGAATTTTTCAGTCCAAGGAATGAGGAGATGTATGTATCCAAGGTCATAAATTATTTACTTTGAAGATAAAAAAAACAAAAAGAGAGAATGACAAAAATATGAACTTTTTTATCATTTATTATAGCATACTTTGCATAACAGAAAACAGAAAGTTAAAAATAAGCAGTGTAATGAATTTGAGATTGTGCATACATTTCAAGTAAGCATTGAAAATAAACATTAAAATAGCTTTTTCTTTCTGTATATAATTATATGTAATTACTCATGATAAGAAAAATGTGGACTTACAGGAACTAAGAATTAATTAGCAATGAATTAGCACTAATCAGGTTCTTTACATTTTGTCTAAATATTTATTGTTTTGGCCGGCAGTGTCACTTTGATGAAATATTGCTCACAATGATTCACAATGGTTGGGTCGTGTATTATGTGACTGTGTAGAGGAAATTTTAATTAAATAGCTAATTAAAATGACAACTAAATAGAATGAATTGTATACAAATAATATATGTCTTCTCTGAAAATAAAAGATATAGATAGTGGATAGACAAAAAGAGGAAAAAAATGTCATTCTTTTAATGAAAATGAAAATTTTCATTAAAAATCAGTGACTGTACCACTTACATTGTTAAATTAAAATTCATTAAATAAGTTTACATAAGAACAAGTATCATCAGAGTTTGGGAGCTCCCACTGCTTGGATGGTGGCATTTCTATGGTGGATACAGTGAGGCTGGCCAGAGAAGAGCACAAGACTCTTAGATTCTACGGCCACCAGCTCAAGGGGTGTCCAGGGAGAAAACAGGGATGCCCAGACAGTCTCCCCCTACTTCCCTGAGGACATACCCTTGAATAAAAGCATGGAAAGCTGCAAGTATTCATATTGCTGCAAGAACATTTATCTTTGGACGATAGGAAGAAAGAAGAGAGCCTCAGACAGTGCTCTATGAACAGAGAGTTGTGGTGGACCTAGGATACATGGGAGTTCAGCAAGACTCAAAGCCATTATAAGCAAAGGATGATATGAGACAGGATAGAGATGGCAGAATAGAAGGACTAGAGCCCACCTTCTCTCATAAAAACAAAATACAACCAAATGCTGAAGAACCTTCAACCACATGGACTGCAAACTTTCAAAAAGATATCCTACTCCAGAAGACAAAGAAGCGGCCAGATCAGGACAGTGGGAGGGGCAATTATGTAACATAAGCAACTCAATACCTGCCAGGAGGGAAGCCCACAGATGGGAAAGTAACTGTATCACACAGCCTCACCTACAGGAGTGAGAGTTCCGAGCCCCACGTCAAGTTCCCATGCCTGAGGATTTGGGATTGGGAGGGAGAGCTCCCAGAGCATCCAGCCTTGAAAGCCAGTGGGGCTTGTGTGCAGGAACTCCACAGGACTGGGAGGAATGGAGACTCCATTCCTGAAAGGCTCCCACAGGCTTTCATGTGCACTGGGTCCCAGGGAAAAGCATAGGCTCCGTGGGAATCTGGGTCAGACCTGATGGCAGTTCTTAGAGGATCTCCTGAGAAAAGAGGGGGTGACCGTGGCTTGTCATCGGGGGAGGACATTGGAGGCAAAGGTCTCAGGACTGTTCATCAGCGTGTGTTCCTCTAGACGTGGCCATTTTGGGACAATCTGGTCCCACCCATCAGGGCTGAGAAGCCCCAGGCCAAACAATAATCCAGGTAGGACCAGAGCCCCACCCATCAGTAAACAGGCTGCCTAAAGGCCCCCCAGGAACACACCCCACCTCTAATCTCACCCAGAGGCAAAGCCCCACCCACCAGAGAGACAGGAATCAGCCCCACCTGCCAGTAGGCAGGCACCAGTCCCTCCCAGCAGGAAGCCTACAGCAAGCCCCCATACCAAATTCAGCCACAAAGGGAGGCAGATACCAGAGGTAAGAGAGGCTACAACTCTTATTTTCTGCAAAATGGAGAGCACACCAAAAATCAGAAAAAATGAAAAGGCAGAGAACGCATAACTCAGACAGGGGAACCAGAAAAAACCCCATGAAAACAGCTAAGTGATCTGGAGATTCTCAGCTTCCAGGAAAAAGACTTTAAACTGGTGATGCTGAAGATGATGCAAGACAATGGAAATAAACTGGAGGCAAGGGTTGATAAGTTACAGAGCACACTGAGTGAAGACATACAAGATTTAAAACTTAAGCAAGCAGAGATGCAGAATACAATAACTGAAATAAACCAGTCATGACAAGAAACCATCAGCAGAATACAGGAGGCAGAAGGGTGAATAAGGGAGGTGGAGGACAGACTAGTGGAAATCACTGATGCGGAACAGAAAAGAGAAAAAAGATTGAAAAGGAATGGAGACAGTCTCAGAGAACTCTGGGACAGCATTAAATGCACCAACATCCATATAATGGGGGTGCCAGAAGGAGAAAAGAGGGAGAAAGAGACAGCAAAAAATATTTGAAGAGACAGTAGCCAAAAAGTTCCCTAACATGGTAAAGGAACCACTCACTCAAATCCTAGAAGCACAGTGAGTACCATAAAAAATAAACCCAAGGAGGAACAACCCAATATATAAGGCAACTGCTAACAGCCCTAAAAGGAGAAATTGACAGTAACACAAAAATAGCAGGAGATCTTAACCCCCCACTTACAGCAGTGGACAGATCTTCCAGACAGAAAACCAAGAGGGAAACACAGGCCCCAAGTGAAGCATTAGACCAAATGGACTTCATAGATAGTTATAGGACATTCCACCCAAAAGCAGCAGAATACACATTCTTCTCAAGTGCACACGAAACCTTCTCTAGGATGGATCACATGCTGGGCCACAAATCAAGCCTCGGTAACTTTACGAAAATTGAAATCATATCAAGCATCTTTTCCATCCACAACACTATGCAACTGGAAATCGACAACAAGAAAAAAGCTGCAAAAGACACAAACACATGGAGACTGAACAACATGAACATGCTACTAAACAACCAACGGATCACTGAAGAACTCAAAGAGGAAATTAAAAAATACCTAGAAGCAAATGACAACAAAGCTACAACACTCCAAAACCTATGGGATGCAGCAAAAGCCATTCTGAGAGAGAAGTTTATAGCCATACAAGCCCACCTCAGGAAACAAGAAAAACCTCAAATAAACAACCTAACTTTACATCGAAAGAAGTTAGAGAGAGAAGAACAGTCAAGACCTAAAGTTAGCAGAAGGAGAGAAATCATAAAGATCAGAGCAGAAATCAGTGAAATAGGAATGAAGAAAACCATAGTAAAGATCAATGAAGCAAAAAGCTGCTTCTTTGAAAAGCTCAACAAAATTGATAAACCCTTAGCCAGACTCATCAAGAAACAAAGACGGAGGACTCAAATCAATAAAATTAGGAATGAGAAAGGAGACGTTACAACGGACATCACAGAAACGCAGAGGATCATAAAAGACTACCACATGCAACTATACACCAATAAAATGGAAAATGTAGAAGGAATGGACAAATTCTTAGAAAAGTGCAATCTTCCAAGCCTAAACCAAGACGACAGAGAAAAGATGAACAGACCCATCACAAGTACGGAAACTGAAACTGTGAATAAAATACTTCCAACAAACAAAAGTCCAGGACCAAGATGGCATCACAGGCAAATTCTATCAAACATTTGGAGAAGAGCTTACACCTATCCTTCTGAAACTATTCCAAAAAATTGCAGAGGAAGGAACACGCCCAAACTCATCCTATGTGGACACCCTCACCCTGATACCTAAACCAGACAAAGATACCACACACACAAAAAAAAAAAAAATTACAAGCCAATTTCACTCATGAACATAGATGCAGAAATCCTCAACAAAATACTAGCCAACTGAATCTAACTATCCATTAAAAGGATTGCACATCAGGATCGAGTGGGATTTATCCCAGGGATGCAAGCATTCTTCCATATCCACAGTCAATCAGTGTGATACACCACATTAACAAACTGAAGAATATAAACCATATGATGCTCTCAAAGAATGCGGAAAAAACCTTTGACAAAATCCAACACCCACTTCTGATAAAAACCATCCAGAAAATAGGCACAGAGGGAACCTACCTCAACATAATAAAAGTCCATGTCCAACACATTCAGAGCTGACATCATTCTCAATGCTGAAAAGCTGAAAGAATTCCCGCTGAGATCAGGAGCAAGACAAGGACATCCACTCTCGCCCCTACTATTCAACATAGTTTTGGAAGTCCCAGCCACGGCAATCTGAGACGAAAAAGAAAGAAAAGGATTCCACTTTGGAAAGGAAGAAGTAAAACTACCACTATTTGTAGATGACATGATAGTATTCCTAGAACATCCTAAAGACGCCACTAGAAAACTGTTAGAGCTCATCAGTGAAGTTGGCAAAGTTGCAGGATACAAAATGAATACACAGAAATCGACTGCATTTCTATATACTAACAATGAAAGAGCAGAAAGAGTAATTAGGGAAACAATCCCATTTACCATCACATCATAAAGAATAAAATACGTATGAATAAACATACCGAAAGAGACAAAAGACCTGTACTCTGAAAACTATAAGACACTGATGAAAGCAATCAAAGATGACACAAACAGATGGAAAGACATACCATGCTCTTGGATTGGAAGACTCAACATTGTCAAAATGACTATACTACCCAAGGCAGTCTGCAGATCAGTGCAATGCCTATCAAATTACCAAGGACATGTTTCACAGAACCAGAACAAAATATTTTAAAGGTTGTTTGGAAGCACAAAAGACTCAGAATAACCAAAGCCATCCTGAGAAAGAAAAATGGAGCCAGAGGAATCAGGCTCCCTGGCTTCAGACTATACTACAACGCCACAGTCATCAAAACCGTATGGTACTGGCACAAAGACAGAAATATGCATCAGTGGAACAGGATGGAAAGCCCGGAAGTAAACCCATGCACCTATAGCCAACTCATCTATGACAAAGGAGGCAAGAATATACAATGGAGAAAAGACAGTCCCTTCAGTAAGTGGTGCCGGGATTCCTGGAAAGCCACATGTAAAAAAAATCAAATTAGAACACTTCCTAACACCATACACAAATATAAACTCAAAATGGACAGAAGACCTAAATATAAGACCAGATACCATAAAACTCGTAGAGGAAAACACAGGCCGAACACTCTCTGGCATCAACCACAGCACAGCAGTATCTTCTCAGATACATTACACCTCCTCGAGTAATGACAATAAAAACAAATGGGACTTCATTCAACTTAAAAGTTTCTGTTCATCAAAGGAAACTCTAAACAAAATGAAAAGACAGCCCACAGAATGGGAGAAAACATTTGCAAATGAAGCGGCTGACAAGGGGATTAATCTCCACAATTTATAAACACCTCCTACTGCTCAATACCAAAAAAACAAACAACCCCATCAAAAAAAGGGCAGAAGGTCTGAACAGACCATTCTCTACAAAGAAGACATGAAGATGGCCAAAACACCCTTGAAGAGATGTTCAAGATCACTAAGTATTAGAGAAATGCACATCAAAACCACTCTGAGGTACCACCGTACAGCAGCCAGAATGGCCATCATCAAAAGTCTACAAACAATAAGTGCTGGAGAGGTTGTGGAGAAAAGGGAACCCTAGTACACTGTTGGTGGCCATGCTAATTGGTGCAACCACTGTGGAAAACAGTATGGAGATTCCTCAGAAAACTAAACATCGAATTACCATTTCATGTGGCAATCCCACTCCTGGGCATCTATGCAGAGAAAACCGTGACTCGCAAAGATCCTTGTCCTCCAATGTTCACTGCCTCACTGTATACAATAGCGAAGCCACTGAAACAACCTAAATGTCTGTTGACCGAGGCGTGGATAACGAAGATGTATATATACGTAATGAAATATTACTCACCCATTCAAAGTAAAGTAAAAATGGCATTTTTAGCAACATGGATGGACCTAGAAATTATCATGCTAAGTGAAGTCAGTGTGACAGTGAGACACCAACATCATATGCTATCACTTACATGTGGAATCTAAAAAGGCATCACAGTGATCTTCTTTCCAGAATAGATACTTACAGACAGCTTTTGAAAAACCTACGGTTTCCAATGAGATTTGTTGAGGGCTGGGAAGATATTCTGAGTAATTGGCATGGAATTGCTATAAAATTTGGTTGTGATGATCATTAAAATTCATTGCATAATTGAAAAAAAGAAGAAGAATATTCCCTTTGTTGTAGTTAAATAAAATGAGATCAGGTTTGTTTAACTGTTGTTAACAAATTATAATTCTAGAATTTCAACATGACTTGTAGGTCTTCATTATTTAGACCGTAATCCATCAAGTGTTTATTGTGTGTCAGTTCTATGACCTTAAGTGTGACTATCTCATCCTGAGTGAACTTAAAGAACAAGTTTGAAAATTGGTGTCTGAATCCTCACTGGCTTATAAATGCAGGTCCTTGTCAAAATATTCCTGAACCCTTACATTCAGAGATTTCAAGTGTATAGACACAGAGTAGTTCCTAGGAATTTGTCACACTGACTCCTGGCATTCTTTGATGTACTGAAATTTGAGAATCACCAGCCTAGTAAATGAAATAGATTTTGCTTTTTCTTATTATTTCTTGCTTCATTAAAATATCACGTAATTGGTGATAAATAGTCTCTTCTCTGCTTTCTCTTTTCTGAAATCCAAATAATTGTTTAAAATGATTGAAGTATAAATAAATTTTAAATATTGTACCTAATTGTCCTTTAGGTACAATAAAATCCATACCACTGGTGGAGCATATATCAGCTACTGCCATACCACTAGTGGCATATATAAGCTACTAAAAGAGAAAATTTTTCTACATGATACAAAGACAATTTTATTTTTCCCTTTTTTTATCTGAAGGACCAGAAACTTTGTGAAGCCTGTTTCTTATTTTGGGTATTATCTTTTTTTGTTTCTATTGATTTTGAAAAAAAAAAACAAATAAACACATCCAAAACAGCTGTTGAAAAACAAGGTCAACAAAATTGTTTTTAAAACTTTGAAAAGCAGGATTGCTATTTATATATACACAATTTCTATATGAGAAAAATGAAGTGGGACTTCCCATTGTGGCACAGCAGAAATGAACCCTGCTAGGAACCTTGATGTTGTGGGTTCAGTCCCTGACCTCGCTCAGTGGGTTAAGGATCTGGCATTGCCATGAGCTGTGGTATAGGTTGCAGACTCGGCTTGAATCCTGTGTTGCTGTGCCTGTGGCTGTGGCCAGTGGCTACAGCTGCAATTGGACCCCTAGCCTGGGAACCTCCATATGCAGTGGGTGCAGCCCTAAAAAGCAAAAAAAAAAAAAAGCAAACAAAAAAATCAAGGCGAACAGTTTACAGATACATTACAGTCCTAATTCTAGGTCTGTTTACAGCAATGTTCTGTGAAAGAAATACAAAGTGTGCCTCAAACTATTTGGAATTCTTTAAAACAAATAATTTTCAGATTTGCACAGTTAATATGTTTGTTTTGTTTTTGGAGAGTTTAAAAGGAAGGAACTTATTATCTGTAACATAATTAGCAACCAAGCAATTAAACCAATTAATACATACATATTCATTGCTTATATTATTTGCCTGTCTGCAAAGTATTGTGCCAAAACAGAAGAGAATGCTAATTCTCTGAACAATGGAGAATACCAAGTTAGGATTAGACACAATTTCTATTCCTTGGAGTTTATATATATGGATCGAAGACATGTATAAACCAAGTTATAATTTTTGGTCTTTTTTTATGGATTAAGAGGGAATGTGTACTTGAAAGGGTCTAGTAATTTTAAAGGGTAGGGATGAGAAAGAAAAAGGTTCAAGTGACAACTGAAGTTCCAAAGAGTGGAGGGGCTGCTAAGATTCAAGCAGATTTACTGAGATCTGGGTACAGGGCCTCAGGATCACAGAACTAGAAGAAATAATGGAGGCTTTAGGACTGACTCCTTCATTTTACAGAAGTCAGAATGACAATGAAAAATCAAATAGTTTGAATAAAGTACACGTTGTTAAAAATAAAAATAACAGTTATCACATTTTCACTGAATATATAAAAAGACAAAAATATATAAAGTTGTTTCAAATCCGTACCTCATTTCAACAAGGCTGAAATACATAACCTTCAACATCTATTTGTTTAAGTATATAGTCTATATTTTCTTATTACAAAATGGGTTTATAAGAAATAGCTAAATGGTTGTATCCTTTGTGTTGTTTCTATTTTAGGAAAATAATAAAAAATTATAAGGATAATTAAAATAATATTGCTTAAAAGTTACTGTAAGGATTCAGAATCAAATTTCCCAAATGTATCTGTAAAAACCTGACAGATTTACGAAAGAATTTAATCACTGAATTATGTTAATATTCAGCAAAATAAAGGGACAACTGTCTGCATTAACCTAATTTATATCTTCCTGGGTATAGTTATAGATCTTGATTTAAGTATACATGATACTCATATGATAGCATCTTTGCATAATTTGCTTTTGAATATTACTGCCAGATTGGTCCAACATGTATATATATTAACAAAAGAGAAAAAAATATACTTCATAGAAAAATTATCTGGGTTTTTTTTTTTTTGGCTTGGTTATAATTCTTTTACGGATAAACACTTTGTTGTTTTTGTTTGATTGTTTTTTGCTTTAGCTTTTTAAGGCTGCACTTGGGGCATATGGAGGTTCCAAGGCTAGGATTGGAACTGGAGCTGCAAATGTTGGCTATGCCACAGCCACAGCAAGGCTGGATCTGAGCCCATGTCTGTGACCTGCACTGCAGCTAATGGTGATCCCGGATCCTTAACCCACTGACTGAGGCCAGGGATTGAACTCGCTTCCTCATGGATGCTAGTTGGGTTCTTTACCCATTGAGCCACAACAGGAACTTCCAGCACTTTGTTTTAATATGTGTATTTTACTTATTTATTCTTAGTAAGTTTTAAAAGCCCTATTTATTTTACTATAAACGTTTAGATTTTTAGCAATCTTATATGGATTAGGAAAACCTATTTTCTCATTATAGTGTTTTAAGAATTTAGAACAGCCTATTTTCTAAAGATGCATACATTATCTACTCTTTTAAGGGCTTGCTTTACTCATCATTTTTATGCATGACTACAGGAAACATTCATTGCATAAGGTCCAAACTGTTAAAATTTCAGTTTATATTATATTTCTCTGGAGTAAACCATTAGCTATTCTGAATTTTAAAAATGAGCTCTGCTATATTACTTTTCAGGATAGGTTGTTGTAGCAAAACATTGTTATTACCATTTAAAAATTATGAAACATTTTTAACTTCCTACAAAAATAGTTTTGAACACCATTGGAGACTTTCTTGATATTATAGAGTAAAAATATGAATATTAATTGATATAATTATAGGCTGACTTAGGTACACCAGGTTTTTTCTAGATGATGGGATTGTAAAATAATTTGCGTTCTGAAACTTTTTTTTTTAATTTGAATTTTTCTTCTTTTTCATCACTAATAGAATCTCTTGAATTCTAATTTGAAGTTTCTAATTTGTAGTGGACTTGGAAATCAGATAATAACAACAAAAATCAATGTAATAGAATGCATGAAATAAAAGAATGAATAAGGTTAAGAGAGACTCTAAACATATTTTTAGATTAGAAAAAGTTGGCTACATCATGGATGAGTCTGTTTTGTTGTAAATCTGAAATTCTAAACAAATATTTGTGTGTGTGTGTGTGTGTGTGTGTACTACGCAAAATTTTCTGTCCATTCAATTTGATTATTAATGAAAAGGAGTTCACAAAATGGGTATTTCAGATGAAATGAACTATTTCCTCTTAAAACTGCAAAAAAGTTTCAGGGGGCCTTAATTGGGTTATTTCCAGAAGCAGACCCTAAAATAAGAATTGGAGTGGCAATTACTTTGTCAGTGGTTTCAAGAATGACCTGTTTGGGTGAGGAGATGTCAAGAGGGAAGAGAAGAGGGTATCTCACCTCATGGATGAGCAGCTTACTGCTTAGGGCAAATGGACAGTGGTCCATGGAGTATGTATGGATCACTGTAAGAACACACTTAAGAGTTATCCACCTGAGGGGTGAGACAGCTGCAGTAATTTACTTAACAGTACACAGAAGTCATAGGGTAGACTATGGTTGGGGAAGGTGATTTGGGGAAGTTAATTCCCCGGCATTTCTAGCCTCCTGACACAGAGTGAGGGCTGAGCGAATATAAGATAACCTCTGACTGAATCTCCTGCCGAGAATAAAGACAAAATTAGGGTGAGTGTGTTAGGGTGAGTTAAAAATAGAAAGACTGAGTTAGGATGATGTATAAATATTGAATTACTTATTCTTGATCTATGGTAAATATTGCAATAAATCCTTCTTTAAATGTCACTTCTTCTAAAGATTAGACCACTATTGTTTTACCTCTGTTAGGGAAAGCCAGGAACATCAGGTAAATAAGGTTCACAATGAAATGAAAAGCATCATTGAAATTTCTAGACCCCAATAAAGAGGCAAGCTCAAAGACACATGACCTTCTGAATGTTCAAAGCTATTAAATTTAAAAAAAATAAACAATAAGAACTCTCATCTGCTATTTTTACATCACTGGAATGGAAACAGACTTTTAGAATTAATTACACAAAATGTTCTTTAGTTTGCTCAGTAGCTTCCGTGTTACAAAGAGTGGTTTAGCTGGTTTTCAAGGTAAAGATAGGATGACATGTTTGCATGATGAACATTCAAAATTATGTAAATATAATGATACAGAGGTACTGGAAAAATGTTTTCATTATTTAAAGTGACAAATGTTAATTTACTGAATAAGCAATTTGTCACCTGCTTGGGACATACTCTCACAGCTGTAGGAATCAAATGGAAGCATGACTTACTGAAAGTCATTCTAGAAGCACCTGTTCCAGGCTAAAGGATAAATTACTTTTATTCTTAGCCTATGTGAATATTATTTGAAATGTGGGGGTCATTTGCCACAGATTTGACATCACTAAGAAGACTTATCAAGTTCACAGATGTTGTGCTTATCACTAAGAATCAGAAAAGACCTAGCTGAGTGAAAAAAAAAAATGGTGCAAAATTAGAAAATGAAGAAGAAAAGCTCCCCTTGGGAGCTTAATATTGTGGCCAGTTAGATACAGTAATATTGAATTTTTCCAGCTTATTGTAAGATATATAGATTATGACAGAGCTAGGGCATCTGGTAGTTTAGGTTATGGTAAAATTTTATTTTTTTAGCAAAACAATGACATTTAATAAATAAATGAACAATGATCTTGGGTATTGTTTCCAGAGACTGTTTAGTAGTCCTATATTTGCTTGCATGGGTCACTTTTGAATTGTTCCTCTATAATTAGTGTATAATTATTATCCATATATCAAAAGTTTAATATTTAAAAATATATTTTTCTCTTTTACATAATATAAAATGGTCTGTGTTTTCTCAAATGGATTTTTATAGATGCATAGATTTTTTAATTGCTATATATTATGGTATTGATAATGAACACAATTTAATAATCCCCCAGGAAGAAAGGTATGAAACTTCTAAAAACATTTTTAATGGAGTTCAGAGCTGTAGGAATCTAGTTCAGAATGTAGGTGTTTTCCAACTGTGGCTTAAAAATAAGAATCACATGGCAGACTTAATAATGTGAACATCTTCTGAAAATTCAGCCAAGTAGTAAGTTATCTAATTTGTAGACTAACTAAAAATAAACAATTGCCAAGCAAACAACACACACACATAAGCATACATATATACCCTCCCAGACTCCACCTTTAATCTGAAATTACTCAAATGAAACTTTCATGACTGTCTTTTGATCTAAAAGGTAATTTAGAATCTTGGAAAGTTAACTTATAAATGTATTGTTATCCACATATTCAAAATACTCCCGATAGTCAAAATAGCCATAATTATCCTGTTCCTAGAAAACCGTAACTTTTGGATGAGAGCATACCAACTCTAAAAATTCCATGGTGGGTGTATAGGAAAGATATAATTAAAGAAATCTAAGCTAATTTCAGTGATAAAATATATATATAACAGATAACAAAAATAAACATTATAAAAACTTGTAATGTGTTATTGATATATTTAAAATGTTTTAAATTGTTTAACAAAACTGAATAATCATTGCAACTGAAAAAAGTAGTCTTTTGTCTATAAATTATAAAAGGTTTAAAAACCATACTAAGTTAGCAAAACTAAGTTAGAATTTTAACATTAAAACCGCAAATAATTTATGGTATGTTATTTCCACCTAGTATTTCCCTTCTGAGTCCTGGGCTGTCATAACCAGTGAATGACACTAGTCCAGAGAACAGTGGTGTTCTCCTTTTATCTGAGTGATCAAGTTTAGTCAACCCCCATACCCAGTCATCCTATGTTTTGTGTTTTCTATCATCTCTTAGGTCACTTACTAAGACTGCATCTATGGTAGTCTCCCCACTTCTGATATCATTACATTTTCCACACTAAAGGTCAGAGAGCTATTTCTGGAGTAGAGGTCTGACAGACCTCTGCCCTTAATGAATGACATACAAATCATCTGATAGCTTCTCACTTTTATAATCCTCTCCTCTACCATGGGTCCTATCTCTAACATTTTATAACCAGAAGATAATTAACCAATATGCCATCTCTAGTCTCCAGTCCTTTGAGGATGCTGTTCTCTGAGACTGCATTAGTGATCTCTTCATCTTTACTTGAGAATTTGTGTTCTCATTTTCAAGACAAGATGAATGATAGGGATGTATGGAATGAATTATGTAACTCTCAAAATGTGGAAATGTGGATTATGTTTTGTTTTTGGTTTTGTTTGTCTTTTTAGGGCTGCATCCTCAGCATATGGAAGTTTCTAGGCTAGGGATCAAATCAGAGCCACTGGCCTACACCACAGTCACAGCAGTGCCAGATATGAACCACATCCACAACCTATGCCACAGTTTGTGGCAACACTGGATCCCAATGAGTAAGGCCAGGGATTGAACCCGCATCCTCATGGACACTCGTCAGATTTTTAACCCACTGAGCCACAATAGGAACTCCCCAAAATGTGGATTATGTACCCCTGTCGTATGTCTCACTCTTAAATTCTGTAATATACTTGTAAAAATTTAAGAAATATTTATTTTATGTATCAAATTTTATTTTTCTTTTTGGCAATTGTAAAAGTTCCCAGCACAAAAATGCTTATTGAGAATCTTTATTAATTATTAATCTTTAAACTTATTAAGACTACTTTGGACATGGTACCATAAACTATAAGTTTTCCAATCCTTTATCACAATGAAAGTATTACAGCCTCAGGAAATATGAAACAGTATAGCTACTTAAAGGAATGGGTGAATTTCAATGAATAAAAAATTAGATTAATTTTGTGTTGTCATGTAGTTTCCATGCCAGCCATCTGAGCTAACATATGAATTTAATGCTTGTTATGTTAGTTGAGTATGAACCATATGTTGCCTACATCACTCCAAAACTCATTAAAAATTTCAAGGTAGAAATCATTCTATCAGTCTTAGAGTTTAGAAGATTGACACATTTGGAAACTGATTAACCTACCCAAGGTCATGAAGACAGTTTGCAAACCCAAATCTTCTGAATGCCAAACCATTGTACCATTTGACACCACCTGATCAGTCTAGTCTGTGATCAATCTAGACTCTTCACACATAGTAATTATATTACACTATTAAATTAATTTGTGTCTCTATCTTCAGCCCTCCACCTTCAACATAACTTTATTACCCTTTTCATCAATATTATGCACAAAAATGAAAAAGTGTCTAGGAAGAGATTTATTTCTAGTTTATGATTCCAAAGAGCTACTCTTTACAAGTATATAATCTTACAATTTTCTGTCTAATAATGCAGCCACATCAATAAACAGCTTCAGAATTTATATCCATAAGGAAATGTTTCTTTATTCTTTCTAATCTTCATAGATATAAGGATAATTGTGACATGACATAGGCCATACTTGGTGAAAACAGCATCATTGAACACAGACTACAACCAAACTTTAGTAAACTAAGAAAAACTGCAACTGATCTGGATGAAAATGCCATTCAGAAAAGTTGTCTTAGTTATCAACTAAACAAACAGTTATAACTATACTAACAATTGTGTTCTTAGTTCTAATACATTTTCTTTCTATGATATAAAGCATCACTCTTTTACAAGTGAATAAATAGGAAAAAATCTTATTGACCTTTATTATCAAAAAGACAACACTGCATTTCCAAAGGGAAAAAGATCTCATATATTTCTTGAGTAATTGATAATATAGAAGTCTATAAAAATGTTTGTGCTTAAAGATACTTTCAAATGTTATATAAGTCATTTGAAATGGAACTTGGTATTTTATTTTGTCCTGATTGCATTCCCTATTACCTTTCTAAAGTAAATCCAGTTTGTCTGTTGCTTTCTCCTCTTCTCTTTTTTTTTTTCTTTCATTTATTTTTTCTTTATAATCAAACAGAATCAAAATTTTTAAATTTAGCACATACTCATGATTGAATTATTCACTATAACTGGTCATAATATATCTACTTTCCCTATTATTCATCCTAATAGTTTTCTAATATAATTTGTATTTATTCATAGTTTATATAATTTATAATTTTCATATATTCATTCTAATGGGCTTTTATTATAGTTTATAGTCCCTTTATTCAGAAATAAATTTTTACTCATTACATTAGAAAAAAATATGTTTTCATTTGGCAAGTTTTAATTTTTTTTCTTTCATTATTATTGTCATCCATTCTTTCCCAATTTAACACCTTGTTTTCTTAAAATAAATTATTAAAATAAAGTACAGCATGGATAAACAAATTACAGTACAGTTGCATGGAGAGAAAACATTGTTTGGGGGAAATGAGATCATTTATGCAATTTAGTGTTCCTATTTTCCATATTCTGTGGGATTAAATGCATTAAGTACATATTTATGGAGTGAAGAAAGAACAGAAGTCTATCTGAAAAGCAGGCATGGAAATGTACTAAATATAGGACTTTGATCTAAATGACAGAAATAAGTTTGCCAATGGCATGATAATATTAGGCATTTTAAACTGGCCTGTAATACTTGAAATGTAGTTCAATATTTTTCAGTTTGATGAGGCCATTCAATGTAAAGCATAAATGAAATTAAATTAGGTACATAATATCTATAATAGAATTTGCTGTATTAACTATTGCAGATGTAGGTTAATATTTTATTTGCATACATCCTCAAGTAGATCCTGTTCTTTGCTGGGATTTATCACAAGTCTGCAGACATGGCTTGCTGCTGGAAATGGACATGAACAATTAAATTTTCAGTCTGAAATGCAGTGAAAGATACCACTCCTGCTGCATTTGCTAAGCGCTTTGGTAGCTACACTGATAAGGTAAAAAGAGGTTCAAGAATAAAAAATCTAAAGTGGAGATGCAAATCTCATATTCATTTGCTATATTGTTATCTTAGAATATGCTGATCCTGACTGGTCTCAAACTAGATTTACCAGGAGAACTAAAAAGGAAAGAGAAAGAAGATATGGTTCTTTCTTTCTAAACTCTAGTACATCCATTTTTATTATATATTCATTAATGAAAAACAATTTGATTAATGTATATTTAAAGCAGTTTATTTTATAAATTGTTAAATACATAGACCTTAAAAATTGTACTCCATTTATATTTTTAGTTGTTAATCTTTACACACAGAGAGAAATTATGTCATAATTTATGCCTAAATGGTGTCAGATTATGTTTAATCAATCTCGTCAAATAAATTGGTTGAACAAATGTTGAGTTCTATTTTTAAACAGAGCAGGGATATTTTTAATATTTCTATGATATTTTAAAACAATTGATTGTTTTTTAATTTACGTATACTAAGAGTATTGTCCCTTAACTGATATTTTTTAAAACTTAAACATATGCAAACACTTAAAATAGTGCAGAATTTTTTTTGGCAGTTTAATTGTCTACATTCTGATAGAAGTTTTCTCAAATAGCTGTGCACAGTTACTTTAATGTTACTAGACAGATTTCTTCTTGGTGGATTTTAATCTAGCGCAAATTTTGCTGTGTAAAATGCTGGTATTTTAATGACTAACATGGTCACTTAGAAAAATTACAGTATCAGGATGATTACTTCTTAAATGTGAACTTTCTGATTTAAAAAAGATATAGTAAGAAAGTTGAGCAATTTTATATTGAATTAAATTTTTTCTTTACTTGGATTTAGCTCCACCTTTCAGTGATAAAAATACATATTACCAGTGAGAGAATGGAAGACCAAAAAGATCAAATGCACTTACTTAACCTCCAACATTTATCATGAAGAACTCTAATAATATACATTAATTCTAAATCCTCTTTGTCAAATGAAGCAAATACAGATTTGTTGCTCTCATTAATAAGTTGACATGAAACTGATTTGCTAAATTATGGACAAAATATATCCAAAGCAATAGATATTTCCTTCATAATATTAGTATTTTTAAAGTTTGTACTCTGCTTTTAAAAACTAAATTTCAGTTTATTTTATTGATTGTTGGCACTTATTTTGGAAAGTATTCATTTAAATGTAAAATAACTAAACAATATAGTTTAATACTATACATCTAACTTTGCATATATTACTCAATTTAAAGTATATATAAGGTAAACTTAAGAATAAAACATTAAATTTAGCAAATAAAGCATTTATTTTGTTCTTTAAACCTGTACTGTAAATTATCATTTTGTTAAAATGGAATATTTATATGACTATTTCTAAGGTTATAAGGTTTATACTTTCCCTTATATTTTCAGTGTTTGTCATTGCCTTTAAACACTCTGCCTACCTAGTAGAGAACTACAGCGAGTTCCAGCTTTCAAAACAGTTGCTCCAACTACTTGTTAGTGTGGGTAACCACAATTTCTATGAAAATTTTCATCCCTTTATTACATCATTCTGAAGCCCAGGAGGTGGGGGGGACCAAAGAAGGCAGATTACCGAAAATTGTGACAGATATTGGACAAATAGACAAGCTCTATTGTAATTGTGCTATCTTATTTAATCCTCTCACAACCCTAATCACAGTGGCATTTTAAAAATTTTTTTATTTTTTTATAATTACAATTTTTTTATATAATGATTTTAATTTTTTTCCCATTATAGCTGGTTTACAGTGTTCTGTCAGTTTTCTACTATACAGCATGGTGAGTCAGTTACACATACATGTGTACATTCTTTTTTCTCACATTATCCTGCTCCGTCATAATTGATCAGACATAGTTCCCAGTGCTACACAGCAGGATCTCATTACTAATCCATTCCAAAGGCAATAGTCTGCATCTATGAACCCCAAGCACCCCATCCATCCCACTATCTATCACTATCCATATATAATTACATAGACTCAAATACATCATAGTAAGAAATAAAATTTTGTACATCAAAGCAACCACACAAAAAGAAGCCATAGTATCAATATGTTATTACAAATTTGAGCATAGAAAATATTTGTAGTAATATTCATCAGTGTATATGTATTGCTTAATCTGAAGCTACTTCTCTTTTACTATTCAAAGTTCAGTTTAATGTTTACTTCATAAGGTGTTTGCTCTAAAATGTATTTCAATAATTTCTTCCTGTTATTTTCTTGTAGTATTTATTCTTTCTAACATATGTTGAAACTATTTCCAATGTAATCCCATACTCTTCTCTAAATATTCCTTAAGTGCATTCTTTTTGATTTCATACATTCTAAGCAACATGGAAATCCTGGGACAGACAAGGAAAATATTTAATAAACATTCTTTAACTTAATAACAACTCTTTCACACAGGATAATATAACTGATTGGATGATAATGTCATACTCCACAAATATGAAGATTAAATGGAGAATATGTGATGTGGTTTTAATGTTAGAATGGATTCATTTAAGGAACCAAGAAATGTCATATAGATTATATTAGCCAAACCAAAAAAACCCAAAAAATCAAAAAAAAAAAACCCCAAAACAACAAAGCATTCATCAAATCCTTATTTAATGTTAAGTTTTACAGATATTGATTCTAACATAAGTATTACTCCTAGTTTACAAAAGAGGAAAGTGAAACTCAGAGCTTTCATATAATCAGCCAAACTCACCACCTACAAAAGACTCAGCAAAAATTCAAAAATTAGGTCCAGCATCAAACCTGTGCCCTCTCTGCTTTAACCATATGTTCTCTTTACAAAGGAAACATAAAGGATGCTATAGTCTCTCTCGCAAAGTAATCCTTTGGAGAGCTAGACCTTCATCCTTTTCATCTGTGCATGCTCATAACTCCCTGGGTCTGTGGTATAGTACATATTCAATAGATACGTGTTAAAATGAACCTGTGTTTTTGAGAAATATTTTCAGTCCTAAATTAAACATCTAGTACAAGTATGTCATAATTTTAAGAGGGTATAATTTGGATCTCTGAAATTATATTTAACTTAAAATATGATTATACTTTTAGAAAAATAGCAATTAAGTTGACCAAATGCAAAGACCATTTACTTAGTTAAGGTAATTTCATGACCAAATACTCGAAAACTAACTTTGATGTTCAAATAGTGATTGTTTTTGAATTCTCAAAATGGTCATTCTACTATTAGAATAATAATACCTCTCTTGGAGGTTTTATAAGGCACATCAAAAAACATTTGGCCTCAAAGGTTAACCTGAACTTAGAATATCAGAGTATTCTGAGAAATAGCTATTAATAACTCCTGGTCAATATGTTGTTGCATTTTCATTCTACACATTTCTAATTATTTAACACTGTCTTTTAGGTTTAAATGTGTGGGAAGGATAAAAAGAAAAATACTTCAAATCAGTTTAATATTGAAATAGTGATTAGTACTGGCATGCTATGTGAACAAGGTCTATTATCTCCTTGATTTTAATTACCTTTTTAAAAAATATGTGTCCTGGGATTTTACTTTCCTTCATTATACCTGCCAGACCCTGAACTTTTAATTTCAGACTATTAATTACTATGATTTCCCCAAGTCATTTCCTACCCTCTGTTTTTGCAAGATTAATATCATTCTAAACATTTACTTAGGTCTCTTTTTCTGTCTCCCTAGATGACTAACTTAACTTACACTGAATCTTTTTGTTGCTGCCATAACAAATTTCAATTTCTCTTCTTAACAATATCCTTCTTGCTAACAATGTTTCCTACTTTATCACTAAATTTTATTGTCAGGAAGATTCTGCTGTAGAAATTCAATTGTCTGTAAATCTGAGCATCAGTAAAGCTGCTAAAATCATTGTGAGTCTTATTTAACTGTCTGGCACATAAATCAGGTAGATTTTATTTGATTTCAGTGGGGTGTTTTTCTAGACCATAGTGCTCTAACACATACTGATATTAACTAACCACACATTCAAGAGCATATTACTGCTTCAAAGAGGAATAATTCATCCAATAAACACAGCCTATCTTTCTAAATGGCAATTATCAAGAAACATGTTCTGAGTAATGTTATCCTGGGTCAGTGATATAAAAGGAGACTGGAAATTCAGAGCTTCTCAATGTTGTCATTACTTCATTCTATGACTGTGGAAAGAGTTCTTAATGCTAAGCATGTCAGATTTTTGTCATATAGGCTTCCAGCCCATCACTGGGCATGAAAAGTCCTATTTTTATAATGCTATGATATTTTATTATTTTTATTATTTACATGTATTTCTACATTTCAGAGGTATGTTAATGCCTTTGAGTTCTTTCAATCTACTACCAAATGTGTAGAATGCGGGTTCAATTCCAGGCCTTGCTCAGTGGGTTAAGGATCTGGCATTGCAGTGGGATGTAATGTAGGTTGCAGACACAGCTCAGATCCTGCGTTGCTGTGGCTGTGCTATAGGCTGGCAGCTCTAGCTCTGATTTGACCCCTAGCCAGGGAACTTCCATATGCCCACTTTTGGAATCCAAGGTAGTTTCCTAACAAATCATAAGAATTTATATGCAAATATAGCAATATGAAATTAGAATGAAAAATTCAATTACAGTTTTACATACCCATAGCAAGGAGTATTAGCATATTTTATATATTCCAGATGATATATAGAGAGATACATAGATAGTGATCTTTACACATGTATATACATCCACACATACTAAGCACTCATACATATGACAGAATATAAGCCTGCCTATTGTTGCAAGTTTGATTTTATTCCCATACTACAGTTCTCCCTGGGTATCAACTGGGGATTCCTTCCAGAACCCATTGTGGATACCAAAATATGTGGATGTTCAAGTCCCTAATAAAACATGGCTCAGTGAAATGGAGCAGGACCCTATGGGGCCACCCCAGGGTAGACCATCCCCAATTCTTGGTCTGCTATTGCAGAAAAACTTGAGTCAAATGGAGTTCCCATTGTGGCTCAGCAGGTTAAGAACCCAACTAGTATCCATGAGGATGTGAGTTCGACCACTGGCCTCACTCAGTGGGTCAAGGATCCAGAGTGCCTCATGCTGTGATGGTCATAATTCTATTAGCCATAGGAAGCTGCTAAAGAATTTTAATCTCTGGTATAACATGACCAGATTTAAATTTGAAAAAAACTTTTTTTTCTGGAAGCAGTATAAAGAATTATAGGAAAGCCAGATGGATAGGTAGAGGAAATTTACTATTCAGCGAGTCTAGGTGAAAGACATTTCCTGATATTGATTTGATGAAAATAGGAAAAGAGAGAAGCAAATAGTTTCAAGAGAAAGAGCTATGATGGACAGAATTTAGTGATGTTTTTTATGTGAAGCTGAGAGAGAGCTATCCAGAATGGCTTCTTAGTTTTTCACTTAGTCAGCTGAGAGAAGAATTGTGTCTTTGAATAATATGTAAGGATAGAAGAGTGTGCTTGCGAGCAAGTGCATCTAGCTTTAATTGTACCTGCACATTCATTTCATTTGGGTATGCTCTGTTATAAACAGGAAATGACAAAGATGATATTGTTTGATTTTTTTTCCCAAGGAAACATACAAAAAAATCACAAGAAAATGGCAATGCATTATTACCCTAATTTCTTTATAGGTTAAATCATGTCACTTAAAGCACAGCAAGATAATTTAAAATTTTAACAACAGCTATATAATAATTCAGGGCATAATGCTCTACCTTGAAAAGTTTTGTAAATATTGTTATAAAAGTTGATTGGAGTCTCATTATCTCTGACCTATTCTATGTTTATATTTTGAAATCAGCTTAATATCTAATTTTTCACTTTCTAGATAAAGTTGTCATTTTTGTTTTTTTTTGTTTTTTGGGCTGTGGAAAACATAGGTTAAGGTTAAAGAACATAAGTTTTTGTTCAAATGATAATGTGAGTGCTATTTTTAGTTAAAAACAAAATGTAGTATTTAATAATTATTTTTCTATTAAGTATCTTCAAATACTGTGTGTTTGTGCATATGTGTGGTTGTATATACTCTTATAACAATTCATCAAAGAAATAAAAGAGGTGTATTTATGTTCATGTTTCTTCTTAAGTAGGTAAGTAATACATTTGGCTATTAATTTTCAAGGAACAGTTATTAGAAAAATCCACATATAGATTCCCATATAGAAAACTATACATCTAAAAAGACAAGCCTGAATTAATCTGACATAAAATGCAAATATGAAAGACATTATGTCAGATTTATTACCTTCAACAAAAAAAATCTTTTTACTTTGTTAAAATGTGTGAATAAAATAAAAATTTTATCATTTTAAAATCAACCTGCTGTATGCCCATTAACAGCACAGGTTTTTCAGTGAAATTATTTTAGAAAGAAAAGGAGAAATGTCTGTGGAAAACAAACTTTAAGTATTTAAAAATGTATCTTAAACACCCAATGATCTTGTTATGAAATTAAACATCCCCCTATATCCTCATTATAATTTATGCTTTCACAACCAAAAAAGGTCCAAATACTACTGACAAATTGGATGCTTAAAGTTATGATTCAGTTAGTTCTTTGATATCAAGATTTAAAAAATCTGTAGTTCAGCTTAGTACAGATAATTTTATTGTGGCCTTTAATGGCATTTCAACAGAATTTACTCTTCAAAATTGTGAGTTCTAAAAGGCACCCAACACAACCAAACCAAAACATTTCATCAATTTGTATATATCATTTATCATATATATTATATATATTCAAAATGACTATAAGTAATTTGTTCTTTTCATCTTTCATGAGTGATACAAACCCTAAGTCATATAGACAAAAAAAAACTAACAGCAGGCGAAGGAGGAAAAGTCAAGTGTTACATTTGACTGCAGGTGGATGAGAAGAGTACCAATTTTATAAAAATCAATGATGCTAAATTTCAATCTTGTCAAAATATGTCCATGGTATAAAAGTATTATACTTCCCTCCTTTTGACAAATGGATCAATAGAATGATAGACTAGATAAATGTGCCAACTCCTAGTCTGAATGAAATATGAACTCTATTTTTTCCAGAGTATTCATTACAGAGCAACCTTCCAGACAATGGATTCTTTTCTTTTTCTGTATTTTATAGTCTTATGTCTTTTGCCCTATTATGTGTTCTCTGTTTAAAAGAGTAATTTTGGATCTCACGGATCTCTGGTTATAGGATAGTAAGAATCTGCTTCTTAGTATATTCTGTAGCTAATGTGAACTGAAAGATGAGGGGAATGTAGATATAAATGTGATGAGAGAAATTTAAGAATGGAATATTTTCTGAATTTTTATTCATGATTACCAGATGGCTCACTCAAAAATTCTTTTTCTTTTTGTTTTTTTGCTTTAAGGCAGTATTACTAAAATATATGTCCCTTTGCTATGCATTTTTTTCTCAAAAGAAGGTACTTTATATCATTTTAACAATGTTTTGAAAACAGAAGACCACCAAAGCATGCATATTTTCAAGATATGAACTTTACCACAGATAATCTTAAGATGGGAGGACTACTTAAAATTTTTAAATTTGCTCTAACAATTAACTCTAATTAAATTGCTTTTTGTTAATGGAGAAACACAAAAAATGAAACAAAATTCACTTACTGACCTATAATTTATACACATTGGGGCTGACATATAGACTTGCAAATTTAGATAAATCTTTCTTTATACTGTTAGTAATGTTGAAAATGGTTTCTCTTCAGTAAAAGTAAGAACAATTAACAGGAAGTTACTGGCACCTGACTAATTTGAATAATCAAGCAATTTTTTCTAAAAAGGTCTGCTGAGAGATTTCTTCCTATCAAGTGTAGATATCTTAAATGTACAAATCAATTAGTTTTAAATATTTTTTTAAATATGTGAAGCATAGTTACATTCCACTGTGTAGAACAGTAATGGTCAGATTGTAATGATGGGTCCATAGCTAAATACTACATATTTATTTTTATATCTAGAAATTGATATTTTTCCCTGGGTACATCAGTGGAGTTGAGGTTTTAAATATCTATTACTGATTTATTTCCACTGGTTTTATTTTAATGATTTTTATTTTTTCCCACTGGTTGTAATTTTAAATTCCTTATTGTCAGTTTTGTCAGTACAAAATTACTTAAAAGGATACATTAAATAAAAACTGAACTGTAATGACACCATGGAGTTCATCTATTCTCATTTGCCTCAAACGATTCCCTTTTTGAATTTAGGCCATTTAGATGAGTACTGATAGCCAAATTCAGAGTAGAGATTTAAAACAAAATACACTTCAGCTACTTATGTAATGCTCTTTCCTTACTACATTTTAATATATTGTGATATAACTGGAAAACCACCATACTGTCAACATTTAGTGTGCTAAGGGCCAGAGTGCAATGGAAACCAATATACCTCATAGCAAGTTTAATACATCTATAAAGTTACACATGCATTAAATATTGTATGTTTTTCTAAACTTGACAAATATGTTTTCATAGGGATCCTGAATTTCCAGTTCAGACCTTAGATTTCTTAGACTCTCCAGCCTTTGTACTTTGGCTTGCCCCTGTTTTTTTCCCATACATTGGTTCCCTCAATACCAAAAGGGACCTCATGTACCTGGTTATGGAAGTCACAGGCTGTACTGCATATCCAAACTCCATTTCCTCCAAGTAGCCAATCGTTGGCAGTATTCAGGCCTCCTCTTGGACCTGAAGTGTGTATATTATGGTGTGTCTGCCTTTAGGTAGGAAACTCAGGAGAAAAGAAGAGAAGTTTGGATTCTGGCAGTTTAGATAATTCCATGTTCCTAGGTACTTAGAATCTGTAAGCCAGGAGATTCTGCTTCCTAATGACAAATTCTCTGGTCCCTGTGGGTAGACATGTGACTGGGTTAGAGTAAAGGTGAAACATAAGGCAGGGGCCTCAACTGCTCATATTTAAGGGCAGTGTTGTATACATAAATGTATGGGCTAAATAAATATACAGGGCTGCCAACTCTTTGTATATAATTGAGTACCTTGAAACAGATAAATATTCCCAGTGAGAACAACTGTTTAGCAGTATCTAATAATTCAGAATTTACAAATAATCAGTAGTTTCACTCCTAATATGTGCTAGTAGATATGTGCATATTCATGGACCCAAAGATATGCACAAGAGTGGTTATAATAACATTGTTCAATAATTGCTCTTAACTGGAAAAAAAAACAGAATGTGCATTTATAGAAGGAATTATGGAATGAAATTGAACAGTTAAAAGGAACAAATGTTGCTAGATGTGATCCACACATAGCATTGATCCAGAAAGCCAACACACACAATACATTCTGTAAAATTCCATTTATATAAAGTCCTCAAACTGGTAAAACTAATTTATATAATAGAAATTAAAATAGTGATTAGCTCTGGAAATCTATTAAAAGTTGGTATATGTTAATATCCCATGCAGGGTGCCTTGGTTGCTGGCACTGTTTTATTCTTTATTTGTGTGATGTTAATGTTGGTATGTTCACTTTGTAAAAAGTCATCAAGTTATACACTTGTGATTTACACACTTTTCTGTGTGTACATTATATTTAATTTTACCTAAAGGAATTACATAGAATTACTTAAAGAATTGCTTTAAAGACTTTCCAAGTTTGTCAAATTTTTTTTTTCAAATATCAGAAACTCCTAGTTAGTTTTTTATTATAATGTCTTCAATCCCTGGCATTCTTTTTTTCTTTTTTTTTTTTTTTTTTTTTTTTTGGTCTTTTTGCCTTTTCTAGGGCTGCACCCATGACATTTGGAGGTTCCCAGGCTAGGGGTCTAATTGAACCTATAGCCACTGGGCCGTGCCAGAGCCACAGCAATACGGGATCTGAGCCACGTCTGTGACCCATACCACAGCTCACGGTAACGCTGGATCCTTAACCCACCACTAAGGGAGGCCAAGGATAGAACCTCATGGTTCCTAGTCAGATTTGTTAACCACTGAGCCAGAAGACAGGAACTCCCCTGGCATTCTTTAATTGAGAAGAAACTAATTCACTAATTGAGAGGAAACTCATTATGTCCTGTGCCAGACCAGCTCAGCAGGATGGAGGGGAAGAACTTCTGCTGTGGAACTTAAGGAAAAACATTAACATAAAACAAGTAAAGGTGGGAACCTGGGGACTCAAGGTCTCAGGGACCAAGAGCCCTGCCTCAAGAAACCACACCTTTTATTGTGCTCTTTAGGTGAGATCAAGCAAGGAGGGGCTGTGGGTGGAGGATATAGGGTTTGTTTACTATTTTATAAGTTCTTTTACTATTTTAAAAGCCACTTAGCTGGTAAAAGGTTAAGCTTTTACTCTGACCTTTAGGCACTTAACAGTCTTTGTTCTTAAGCTTAAGTCATTTACCAGCACTGTGACTGTTTTTCCAAGCAGGAAGATGGGATAAAGTAAAGAAGGACAAGATGGAGTTTTCTGAGAAACATGTCTTGCAACAGTCCTGTTAGTCCATTTAATGTTTTGGCAAATGGGTAGATGAGTATTATACCAAGCAAAACTATCTGCCTTTAATCATTCTGGAATGTTCCCCCAACCTGTAGATCAACATATTCCAACCTTTTGAACCCTTCAACTATTGCTGGTTCTCCTTCAGATCCCAAAATTACTTGGCTAATAGATCTACTTTCTTATATTTTCTTTATAATATATACTTTCAAAAGATTTCTCCATTCTGATTATTCCTCTCTAGTCACCAACATTTAAGTTAAAATTTGAATCTCAGTTAAATTCAATAGGTGCAATATAAGTAGTGTAGACATTATTTGAACCACTGTCTCCAATGCTTTGAATTTTGGCTATGATTTCTCTTTGCAGCCAATGATTCCTTTGGCTATTCCGGCAGCCATATCATTCTAATGATTTTGAGCTAACAATCAAATAGAGCTCAAGTCTTTTACATACAAACAGATATTAGAGCTTTCCATCTGTAAACTGTTTTCCTAGACATGAATTCAGAGGTTTCTTTCACATGTAATAAACTTCACATTAGAGTCAGGAACTGTTTTTTCAGCTCCTGAGAAAATTTTCTATTAATAGCTCCCTTCCTCACTTTCCTTCACCAAGTATCTGGTAAATATTTTCATGTCTTTAGTTTTTTTCTTTTTTTATTAAAAAAATTTTATTTTGGCCACATTTGTGGCACTTGGCAGTTCCCAGGCCAGGGACCAAACCTGTGGCACAGCAGTGACAACACCAAATCCTTAACTGCCAGGGATTACCTCATGTCTTTATTTTTGATTTTGATAAAATATTGTACATAATCTAACACAATCTGTTATATTAAAATATAATTTCTCACCGTAAAAATCAATAGCAGATTCTGGATTCATTACAGGAAATTACGAGCATATAACATCTTGTTATATGAGAAAAAAATATCAACAGCTAGTGACCATAGCTGGTGGAAAAAAAAAAGAATTTAAGCATCAATAAGCATACTCTAAATTGAAATATAACAAATATGCTTAAATCTATGAATCCATAATATTATAGTAAGTAAAACCTTATTGGTCATATTTGGAGGATTCTGAGAACCCAAATCTTCAATTTAAAATTGAAAAATAAATAGAAATCTACTTCTAAACTAAGTTCAGTTTACTTACTTCAGCTAATGGAAAGTTGATGAAGGGAAATTTCTCTTTTTAGAAGTATTTTGGCTAACAAGTGGTGAGGCAATGGTCAAACTGGAATGTCATAACTACAATTCCTAGTGGTTTCTAGTTCTTTGTAATGATCACACTAGGAAAATTCCTATTTTCTAAAGAGAGTCACAACATTGTATATTGCCTGATACAGGTACAAATGTTCCTAATGAAGTAGTTTTTAAAAAGATCAAAAAGAAATTCACTTGTCATGCAGAGAGTTAAGGATTGGGTACTCTCATTGCAAGAGCTCAGGTCACTATTGTGGCTTGGGTTGGATCACTGGCTCTGAGAAATTCCATATAGTGCAGGTGCAGCCTAAATAAGTAAATAAATAAATAAAATAGATCAAAAATAAATCTGATAAAGCTTCTAGACCTATCATTTTATTAGAAATATGAGAAAAAGGATCTGGAATATAATCAGCAAATCCACATTTCAGGGAACTCTAGAAAAAAGTCAATGTTATTTCTTCTATGACAAAGTTACAAGGAGGGAAAGGATGGTTAGGAGGAACCTATAGATAAGAAGAGCCTTAAGAAACATAACAGCCAATCATAATATATATAACTTATTTAGATCTTGATCCAAACAAACAAAAAAAGTAATGTTTTTAAAGTGAGGAAAATAAGAATACTGACCAGGTGTTCGGTGATGTTAAAATACCATTGTTAAAATTTAAAGATACTACAACAGTACCCTGATTATTTTTTAAGAGTTCTTTTAAAAAATATTTTAGAGATAAATGGATGCTGTGAGATAATGTCTGTGATTTACTTCAAAGCAAGACACATCTTAATTACAGAAACTGAGTAAGGAATGCATGATAATTCACTATATTATTCTCTTAATTTTTATATGTCTGAAATTTTCCATATGAAATTTTAAATAATGAACAAATTTTTAAAAAATACGTTCTTATGTTTTGAGACAATGAAAAATTTAGAGTGCCAAACTTTCACAGGGTACAGATGATGATTACTTATGAAAAGTACGAAAAAAAACCTCAAAAAACACCTGAAGATGAATTTAGTAAGTTAATATGTAAAATTTCAGAAATTTGCGTTACTCGTTTAACCAAGGTAAGATTAGTAGAAAATTTTTATCTCTTTAAATTAATAAAAGGATATTTTTCAGAGAAGAGAATGTAATTGCTATATCATTTCACTGTTTAATTGGAGAGATATTGGCAAATATGGTGAAAGATACAATTCAGCTGAAAATAATAAAATTCATATTACATTTGCAAGTAGATAAAGCAAACTTGGCAATGTTATAATGCTGAGACTCTCTCACCTCTCACATCTTGTCTTTACTATCAACTTCCCAGAGTGGTCTTCCTCAAGGCAGTTCCCACCTTAACTCTTAATTTCATGGTTCTCAAACTGTTGTGTACTGAGGTGCCCTGTGATGCCACAGCAAACTCACAGGGACATGGTTAGATAATTTAATTTCTTGAGTTTAATTCATACAACATCTTCCAGACACTAAATAAATTGGTAATGCTAATTTTTTGAACCTAACCTATTAATAAAATTATCAGTTATTTATTTTCTTCTAGTGGTGCAGTGAGCCAAGAATATTTAGATCCCTCTGTCTTAATCTCAATGAAAGGACTCTGCTCAATTGCAAAATGTATTTAAATATTTATATAATGTGAACTTGTTTTTGTCTCTCCCACTATGACTGTTTCAATCCCCACTAGGATCCTAGTGGCTGAGAGAATGCTGCGCATAAAATAGGCTTTATATGCTTATTTACTTACTTAAACTATTGAATAAATAAATAAATTGGTTAAATGCATATGTTTGAATACTTAGTGAAGGAATCTGAAACAATAAAAGGACATTAAAAAAAATCACAGTTAGTCTTTCAATATGGAAAGAGGTAAATATAACATTAAGAAAAACTTGGTGACCAAATATTTCATAGTAAATCTCAAATGATAGAAAGTGACCAAAGAAAGCACTGATAGTTAGGAAAGAGACATAGGGCCAAACATATAAAAATAGTATAACAAATGTAAGAGAGAAATAACTAAAGCAGGAATGAATAAGAGTGAAAAATGAGAAAATAAAAAACATTTTCAAGTGGTTAGCATTTGTTATACACAACTAAACATTTTCTATATTCTATTCTATTCACTCTTCCTAACAGTTCTATAAAGTAGGTATTGCCGTCTTCATCTGAAAATGGGTGAAATGAAGCTCATATGAGTTAACTAAATCATAGGTGTTCATTTAGTTCTAAGCAATGAAGTTAGAATGGAGCATAGATCTCTTTAATATTTTTTCCTATTCACCAAATTTAGAATATACTGAAGGACTATACCATATATAAAAGTAGTGAGGCACTGTTAAAGATATTTTGCTGAGATGATTGACTAGTGAAAAATAATTGTCTTTTCAATAAGTGGTGCTGAGAAAACTAGACACCTACACCCAAAAGAATGAAAATATAATGTTCTCTAACACCATACGCAAAAATAATCTCAAACTTGATTAAAAACCTAAATGTAAGATCAGATACTATAAAACTCTTAGAGAAAAACATAGGCTGAACACTCTGACATAAATTGCAGCAATATCTTTTCAGATCCAGCTCCTAGAGTAATGACAATAGAAACAAAAATAAACAAATAGGATCTAATTAAACTTAAAAGTCCCACAGAATGGGGGAAAATATTTGCAAATGAATCAACTGATAAGGGATTAATCTCCAAAGTGTACAAACATCTCCTGCAGCTCAGTGCCAAAAAAAAACAAGCAACCCAATCAAAAAATGGGCAGAAGATCTAAATAGACATTTCTCCAAAGAAGACATATGGATGGCCAAAAAGCACATGTTCAACATAGCTAATTATTAGAGAAATGCAAATAAAACTACTATAAAGTACCACCTTACACCAGCCAGAATGGCCATTATCAAAAAGTCTATAAATAATAAATGCTGGAGAAGGTTTAGAGAAATGAGAACCCTCTTCTACTGTTGGTGGGAATGTACATTGGTGCAACCACTATGGAAAACAGTATGGAGATTTCTCAGAAAACTAAAAATAGAACTACCATACATTCCATCAATCTGATTCCTGAGCATCTATCTAGAGAAAACCACAATTTGAAAATATACATGCACCCCAATGTTGATTGCAGCACTATTTACAATAGCCAAGACATGGAAGCAGCCTAAATGACCATCAACAGAGGAATGGATAAAGATGTTGTGGTACATATATACAGTGGAATATTACTCAGCCATAAAAAAGAATGAAATAATGCCATTTGCGGCAACATGGATGGACCCAGAAACTATCATAGACCTAGAAACTATCATACTAAGTGAAATTAGTCAGCCAGCGAAAAACAAACACCTTATGATATCACCTCTATGTGGAATCTAGAAAAAAGATGAACTTATTTCCAGAGAAGAAATAGACTCAGACACTTTGAAAATGTATGGTTATCAAAGGGGACAGATGGGGGGATGGGAAGGATGGATTGGGGTTTTGGGACTGGCACATGCACACAGGCATATGGAACAGTTGGCCAACAGGGCCTTGCTGTATAGGACAGATAACTCTACCTAGTATTCTCTGGTAATCTATGTGGGAAAGAATCAGAATGCATACATGTATATGTATGATTGGGTCACTTAGTTGTACAGCAGAAACTATCACAGCCTTGTAAATTAACTATAATTTAAAACTTTTTAAAAAAGAAAAATAATTTAGGTCTTTTTTCATCCACTTTGGTGATTAGTGGATTTCTTCTTTCTACTTCTCCAAGGGAATCAGAACTAGAAAGGAATGGGTAGGGAGAATGAGTTCTCAGTTTACCACAGAATATGATGTCAAACCACTGAACTGAACTTTAAATGAAGAAAAATTGGAAAACATGACTAGTAGGAGAGGATATGTAAGTGGTTGTGACAATCACGTGTCTTTTTAACATCTCGAAAATTAGAAGGCATGATGACATTTTTCATGAGAATTTAAAATATATTGGGGAAATAACTATCAAAAAATAATAATAAAAAATAAAATGGCAAAAATATTTTTTTCTATTTTTTCAATTAGTGTTTCTTTTTAATTTAGTATTACTGAACATTTAAGTAGACAATCATCATTTTCAATCCATTCATTCTCAAGGCTCAAACTGTAGTAATTTTATTAGCAATCATAAGGCGATGCATCCTGGATCTGCTAGTCATTAAATAAAGTATTTGCCAATATATTACTAAAATTAAAAGGAGTTACTATACTCATTTATAAGGTGATAGAAGAGATATGGAGAGTTACTTACCTTTCCTTTTTAGGTTAAATAATAGAAACAGGAAATTAATGACAACAGTAAAAAACATAATAATACTTTGTACTTATTCACTGTTCTTCATCTTTGGGTTCTAGAGTATTTTTACAACATTAATTAAATCACTTTGATGAAGAAACCATTTTGGCAGAGTAAGAATTGGAGGAAATAAAAATGTCAATGACTTCTTCAAGGAAACAGTGTAGCATCGATTTAGAATTCTTCAGTCACTTTTTATACTATTTTGATTTAGGATAGCACATTTCCTAAACAGAGATTCATCTAATGTAATAATTGTCTTAAGTACTCATCTTTTTAGGGATAAATATATTGATTGGTGACACTTATCTGGAAATTTGAAGTCAGCAGAAATACTGCCATTGATCTTGCTAGCATGACTCAAGTCACTTCAGCTAAAGATGGATTTACCTACAATGGATGTGCCTAAAATTCAATCATGTTTAAATTTTTTGACACACTCTGCTTTTAATTGAGTGGTAATTTGTCTGTTTCTTAAAAATTAAGCACTTTTTAAGTGCTAAGACAAAAGTTTAAACAATTGATAATCTTATTCCAGATTTATTTCTCTTCAGAACAATGCACATGCACACCACTTCTGTTGTATTTGAAATTAATTTCCTTCACAAAATCATTTTATGTCTGTGGGTCTGTGATGTGCAGCTTAGATTACCACTCAAAAATAGAGGGTTTACAACCTCAGCAGGGAGTGCTTCTATCAGACAGCTTCCCACTGTCAACCCCGACTCAAGCTGACAGCTGCCTCACAAACACCAAACCAACTCCCTTGGGTGGTCAGCCTCCAAAGACGAGTCAATGCCAGGGTAATAAAGACTTAGCCCAATTGCCTCAGCCAGAGACCACTCTGAAGTTCCATTTCAATGTCAGAGTTCCATGTGGGGTCACTTGGACTCTGTCACAGCTTAACTTCTCCCTCTGACAAATCCCTACCTTCCAAAGGAAGTAATCCCAAGAGTACTCCCCAATCAACTTCCTCCACATCAAGATACCTGCCTCTGAGGAAGCCTGATCTTGGCCGACAAGGAAACACATTTCTCTCAATCTTATGTTTCAGTACAAAAATGAATAATCAACTTCAGGAAAAAAATGAAAACAAAAATAGTTAAACAAAGCCCCCACATAATACATTTCAACTCTAATACAATGGGAATTTTAATAATGATACTATTTTTGTAGCATTGAAACTAGAAAGATGAAAGTATGGATTATATACATAATGGCATTGGCTATATAATTTTTGGCAGCTATTCAATTTTTATCTCTCACTTTAATCACCACCACACCAAAATACTGATTCACAAAGTATATTTTATCAAATGGAATAACCCTATGACCAGAAACAATACTAACATTACTTAACCCTAGTTATAGAGACTAAAACAAACATAATTTTAAGCAAAATGTTTTTTTTTTTCTCATTTATATCCTCAGTATAATGTCCTTCACCTGTTTTCCATATTCACTATCCTTAATATGAAACTCATGGTGATAATATGACTGCAAGACCCCCAGACATGAAGTACTTGCTTCTAGCGGTAAGAAAAATAAAGAGGAAACAAGAGTTAAGTAACTGCTCACATCTTGTTGCTGTTTCTTATCTGACATGGAGGTTGAAAAGGGAGTTTTTCTCTTGGCTGGGGGGTGGTGTATATTTCTGACTCCAATACTGAGAAATTTAAAAAATGAGAATTGGTATTGAGTAGAAAACTAGCAGTCACTACCACAGAAGAAACTAAACTCAAGAGGCACAGAATCATCCCCACCTCTTTGCATTCAAGTCATATTTCACAAGTTTTTTTTTTTTTTTTCCATAAATCAACAAAGTCAATTTTGGTTAAGTTCTGCTAGTGTTTTTTCCTCAGTAACAGAGTTGCAAAATTAGTTCACATTCCTTTTTAAGTGGTATTAGCAAGAGTTTCTATCAAAATGTATGCATTGATTCTTTATGTACATTGATTTGCTCCTGCAGCAACTTTGACAAGTCTTCAAAAGCACATCATTCTTCTGTCTTCAAATATCATTTCCAAATGGGCATGTTGACAAGTTATATGCTTAGCAGCATGTGAGTGTGCAATCGCAGAGCCTTAAATAAAACTGTCCTCATTTGTGTGGCCCCGAATATCTACTTAGGCAATGAAGTCATGTATGAACTCCTTTCAGTCAAATTGCTCCATGCAAAATCAAAATTTTTGTATGTAAAATGATTTCATTTTGTATGAGAAAAGTGATATTGCCCAATAAAAATTTTCAGGCTAATTCTTTGCAAATCCAGCAAATTCTCTGAGTGGTAGAGAAGAACTTCATGTTTTATTCTAGTCACAATTAGAAAATAAAATAAAACTTTTAAAAAAAGGTTGAGTCAAAGCTGTAGCTCTTAATGATAACAAAGATTTTCATCATTTGACAGAATTGTTGGAATAACACCAAAATAAATACAGTAGCACTTGCCCATGTAGAAATTAGAGTCACAATTTTCTACAGAGCTTCTTGAACAGAACAGCTGATCTATAGCTATGTTTCCAGGTATTATTCATGTTTTGCTTATATGGACATATATGTCACTCTAAGATTTCATTTTTTAGACAGAACTGTGGTTGGTAAAAAGATTTTCCTAACTTTCAAAGTCACTAAATATATTTTTAAGCTTCATAAATCTACTCATAAATTAGTAATTATCATCTTTAATGGAATTCATATACATATAACAGAAGAAAAGAAGAATCTTATTGCCTGGAGGGAGTGTGGTATTTGCAATCCGGTTGCACACTGACTGGAAATTCCATAGCTTCATTTTCTTTAAAATATTCATTTCAAAATATTGAAAGATATTTTGGTATTTTTAGACTAGACTAGATAATGTAATTTGGTAGCAGAAATGGCTTTGATTTTCTTCTTTTCCTTTAAGGCTTAAACCAACTCAGCCATTTCCAAGACACATGTTCAAATCAGTTATCTGTTTCCTGAACAGATGCTTATGTAGTTTTATCTGCTGCATATTATTGATAAGCTGTTTATCAAATCCTTGTCATCAAATTTTCAGATACATTTAGTTGTTTTAATTAAATAAAATGCTAAATATGTAGGGGAAAAACTATGTCAGCTACACATTTTTTGCCCTTTTTCTATTTACTTGTCTCTATGACAGTTTGTTTCATTGAAATTAATCAAGATGTTTCTAGTTAAAAGGCTTGTTAAAAATATTCCTCAAAAGTCGGTCCACTAATCTGAGATTCTTTTGAGATAACATTAATTTTAAGCTTCCTCAAATTGCTTCATTTTGTTTTTTAGCACCCATGCATTGTCACTGTATTGCTTCAAATTAGAGACAGAAATATGATCAGATTATCATGCTTGAAGTGTTTATTTGCAGCATGAAAGTAATAGAAAAATTGCAATAAATATATCATAATTTATATTTTAATGTATTTACATGTAAATAAAAAGATAGAGTTCTAATTTTAATTTTATATTCAATTAATTTAATTTAATTTTAAATTAGTGGCCCAACTTGTTGCAAATTACAGTGATATGGATATTGTGTCAGTAAAAACCATCTAAGCATTTTCAGGCATATTGGCTGTGAATTCAAGAAAAGTAATTTTGAACTGATTTTAAACAGTAAATCCTCATCTAAATACTCATTAATAACAAATGGTAATTAGTAATAACTAATAATCTGTTACCAACATACTCAATTGAAAATGTCAGATTTTCTTTTCTAGCAAAAAAGATTATTATTTTATTGACTTAAGAACCAATAGTTTTGCCACTCTTCCTGTCACAGATGTATACCAGTAAAGTGTATTATTTTAATTAATGATTAATAAATTTCCTTGAAAAATATTTAAAAAATTATATTGCCAGAACATACAATGGTATATTCAATGGATTATTTCCTCCTTTTGAAAAATATGTTGAATAAGAATTTCGATTTTTGAAATATCTAAATAACTCATACAACTCAATATCAAAAGGCAAAAAAAAAAAAGTGAACTCAGTTATAAAATGGGCAGAGGGCCTGAATAGGCATTTTTTAAAGAAGACATAACAGATGGCCAGCAGACACATGAAAAGATACTCAGCATCACCAATCATCAGGGAAATGCAAATCAAATGCCACAATGTGATACCACCTCATTCCAGTTAAATTGGTAAAACCACTATGGAAAACAATATGGAGGTTCCTCAAAAATGTAAAAAGAGAATTTCCATATGATCTATCAGTTCCACACCTAGATATTTATCTGAAGAAAACAAAAACACTAATTTGGGGAGTTCCCACTGTGGCACAGTGGGTTAAGGATCCAATTACAATGGCTTGTGTCGCTGTGAAGGTGGGGGTTTGTTCCCTGGCTGGACATAATAGGTTAAAGGATCTGGTGTTGCCAGAGCTGTGACTTATGTTCAATCCCTAGCCCAGGAACTTCCACATGCCACAGGAGAATCCATAAAATAAAATGAAACACTAATTTGAAAACATATATGCAATGCAATGTTCATAGCAGCCTTATTTATAATACCCAAGATATTGAAGCAACCTAAGTGTTCATCAACAGATGAATGGATAAAGAAGTTATATTGTGCTTGATGAAGTAAGTCAGAGAAATACACATACTGTATATTTTCATGTATATGTGGAATCTAAAAAATAAAATTAATAAACATAAAACGAACAGATTCATACTACAGAGGACAAACAGTGGTTACTGGAGGGAAGAGGAATGGGGGGAGTGACAGAATAGTTGAAAAGGATTAAAAGGTACAAACTACAAGGTAAAAAAAAATAATTTACAAGTATGTAATATATAGCACAAGGAATAAAGTCAATATAATTTTGGGCTATATAAAAATATCAAATTACTATGCTGTGCATCTGAAACTAATATAATATTGTAAGTCAGTCATACCTCAGTTAACAAAAAGTATGAAATTACCCTTGTGGCTTAGTAGTAACGAACCCAACTAGGATCCATGAGGATGCAGGTTTGATGACTGGCCTCACTCAGTGGGTTATGTGTCTGGCATTGCCCTGAGCTGCGGTGCAGGTCACAGACAGCTTGGATCCTGTGTTGCTATAGCTTCAGTATAGACTGGCAGTAGCTCTGATTCAACCCCTGGTCTTGGAACTTCCATATGCTGCAAGTGCAACCCTAAAAAAAAAAAAAGAATTTTTACTTCAGAGGTTCTCAATTTAAAAAATGTATTGTTAAAATTATTATTAAAATTATTATTAATAATAATAATAAAAAGAAAAAAATATTTTCCCATTTTTTAAAGATTTGACTTTATTTGCACTGGAGTGGATAAAGCATTCTAAAAATAAACTATTTTGATTATGAAAATCAATCAAAAATGGTTATTTTAAATTTAATACACTTTTATTGATATTATATACTGGGTTAGGAGATTCTAAGCATATAACTCCTTCAAGGAATTTGTGAGCTAAAAAAATCAAAACTATACACATAAAGGCAAAATAGAATGAGAAACACAATAAGGACACAAAGTAAACATGAACTTATTTATTTTAAAAAGTATAACTGCACCAAATATAAGACAATCTCAAAGTACAAAATCAAACATAAATCATCTCTTATGACAGCAGAGTGTATATCACTAGTGTATGAGGACAAACATCTGACAGTTCACATTTCTGTCAATGAACTAAAAAAAAATATCCAATAGATTCTTTACTGGGAAAAGTTCTATTAGTCATGTATATCACTGTGTAAAACATATATGGAGTTCCATGGTGGCCTAATGGTTAAGAATCTGGTGTTGTCACTGCTATGGATTGGGAAACTGCTGTGGTGTGGGTTTGATCCCTGGGCTGGGAACTTCTGCATGCCAAGGGCAAGGACAAAAAAAAAAAAAAAAAAAAAGACAGGAGTTCCCTTTGTGCCTCAGCAGTTAACAAACCCTACTAGAATCCATGAGGATGAGGGTTCAATCCCTGGCTTCACTCAGTGGGTTAAGGATCAGGAGTTGCTATGAGCTGTGGTGTAGGTTGCAGACATGACTCAGATCCCCCATTGCTGTGGCTGAGTTGTAGGTTGGCAGCTGTAGCTCTAATTTGAACCTTGGTCTGGGAACTTTCATATGCTGCAGGCATGTCCCTAAAAAGAAAAAAAAAAAGACATATTAATTGTAATAATATATAAGTTTCTTAAATGATAGTTTACACATCTAATTTTTTCAAGATTACATATTTGAAATATTCTAGGAAAAAATATCCCATTGAAAAGAAAGCCTCTTTACTAATTATCTACCAAAATATAAATAAATTATGTAACCCCCAATATGAAACAGTATTATTGCCATACATGATTATCAGAATTATAGAAACTACATTTTACTCAGATTTCTTCTAAATTTGTGCATAGTTAAACGAGAATAGAAGAGTACTGGAATAAACAAGTAATATGTTCTAAATACAAAAGGACAAATTATTTCATTTAGCATATGAATTCAGTCTGACCAGGATCACACTAGCTCTGTCAACATCAATATAGGAAAATTTTCCAATTAAACAGGAGCTACATATGCTGCTGGTAGCTTTGCAAATTGGTATATGTTTTGAAAAGCAATCTATCAGTTTTTAAAAGAAACAAAATAATAATATTTTGATCCCATGATTCTAATGTATATTTTGAAATAACAAAGTATAAAATAAGGTTGAGAAGGAAAAGATGAACAAAAATGTTCAATGGAATGCTGATACTATAAAAAAAAAAAGCAAAAACAAAAAACTTTGTTCACCTCAGAGGTGTGGGGGTGTTGCTTTAGGTTTCCATGAAAACAGGGCCTAAGTATATTCAGCTAATTAATTCCAGAGGTGTTCCAAAGAAGCAAGAAAGAGGGAGTTGGAAGAATGAGACAGAAAGAGGAAATACCAACAAATCTTAAGCTGCTGATCTGAATTGCTCTTAGAAATTACATTTAGATATTGCTATGATTCTTCTGAGAAATCATTCCAAATCTGCATCATGTCCATTCCTACAAAGCAAGGACATTTGGGGACATTTTTCCATTAATTTCTAAACTCCAATAGAAAAATATTTTGCTAAGTATTTTATCTCTCACATTTCTGGGTTGTCCCAAGTTCCTATAATTTTGGGGGACAAAATGCAGAAAATTTAAAAATAGTGTCAAAGTCTTGAAATCAAATATTGCTGGGATACATAGGGTGCAGCTGTAATTATTAATGGACTAAGAATTTCTGGACCATATAAGTACCCGACACATAAGACCACTTGCTGTACTCAAATCAGCTCATGTGCACATTAAGTGCACTTGGAAAAGATTGAAGACAAGAGGATTATTGTAACAAATATTATCTAAATCCTTTAGTTGTCTTGAGAACATATTTGGTGGTCTCATCAACTTCCTCAACCACTGATACTTTATTTGTGCCACCTCAGGTGTATTTTAGCTTCCTTAGGTTGTATGCATGTATGCTAAGGTCATCCAGTTTCCACTCCTGAGGAAATACAGCCCTTAGTTTTAATGTCTTGGGTCAGGCTGTAGTTGCTGAAATTGTCTTTCCGAGGTTTTCACCAGATGTGGATGAAACAAAAGGACTTCAGTAAATTCCTCAATTCCTAGACACACATATGTACCTGCTATACATGATAGTCAAAATATATTATCCTCTTTAGTACTTAAATTGTGTCTATTCCTGCTAGGTACTGTAAAGCAACACTATATATTATCTGATGTTTTAATTTATAAACAGCATGTTGGAGCACAGCCCTTCAACTCTTTAGGGTGTCATCCCAAACCAGTGCTTTAGCTAAGTATTTAATGGTCACTTGTTTTAAGGTGACATATGCAGGATTTCTTTCTTATAAACCAGGCATTCTGTAAACTCTCAGATCATGAAGTCATGGACGTTTCTTTTCACAACCTATCTTCAAGTGATAACACTACTTAACATAAGAACTATTAAATAGTATACAATCAACCCTCTGCAATCATGGATTTAACCAATAGCGGATTGAAAATACCCCTCTTCTGCCCCACACACAATTCAGAAAGTTTCAAAAAGACATGGGGACTTTTGGAGGGGCAAAGAATAGGTTCTCTCTCCTGATTGTTTTAAGAATGTATTCATATTTCAAATATATCGAATTGTAAATATTAAGCATGCTGTATTGTGTATTGCATGTTAATTATGTCTTATAAAGTTGTGAGAATTTTAAAAATATATAGGATGCTATGAGTTACTTGTAAAGTGAAAATAGAAATATCAAAAAGTATTTTTAGGTTACTTTCAAATTCAAAGTTGTATATGAGGAGTTGCTAGAAAAATTCATAAAAATCTCAATTTTACTGCGATATTTTCAAATAGAAACCCTTTGAAATCCACAAGTAAGCTGCACATTCTACTTAAAGAAGCAATTCATTGCAGTGATTCTTGTCTTTGCCTTGACTGATGATTGTATGATGTGGTCTGAAACCAGAATACATTGACTTGCTGCTATGCCTCTCATCACATTTTCATTTTAGGTACTTTAAGAAATGACCCCAATTTATCCTCTGACTAATGCCTTAACATTATGGTTTTTCTCCCTAGGCTTTATTCTGTCCTGTAATTCTATTCTTTATGACTATTTAGAGTTCATTCCCAGTTTGTTCACTCAAGGAAATTGAATTGTGAACCACTGGCCTTATACATTACAGGTGTTTTACAATTAGCGCTTAATATGTAGTAGATATTATAAAAACCTTTCTTTATAGGCTGATTACATTTATATGTATGCATTTACTACTTACATTTAACATTTTATTAAGAAAAATAAATAATATGGGTCATTTAATTAACAATTGTTCTTTTGAGATTGTGCTGTAAGGCAGATCATGTGCTTATGTTTAGAAACTCAAAGATAAATTGAACAAGTATCCTCTTTTTTTTAAGGCCACTTATAGAATATCTTATGACACTTTCCAGTCTAAGTTTTACAATATATATATTTTATTTTCATTCTTAAAATAGCTTTATGTATTAAAGAAAATACACTGTAGTCTTATTTTATTATTTGTGTTTTGACATTTTTTAACTCAGTGAATTTTATTACATTTATAGCTGTACAATGATTATCAAAACCCAATTTTATACCATTTCCATCCCCAAACCCCAGCCCATCCCTCCCCACCCCCCAACCTGTCTCCTTTGGAAACCGTAAGTTTTTCAAAGTCTGTGAGTCCGTATCTGTTCTGCAAAGTTCATTGTATCATTTTTTTAGATTCTGCATATTAATGATAGCATATGATGTTGGTGTCTCACTGTCTAACTTCGCTTAGCATGTTAGTTTCTAGTCCATCCGTGTTGCTGCAAGTGCCATTATTTTTTTCCTTTTTGTAATTGAGTAACAATCCATTGTGTATATATGTACCACATCTTCTTTATCCACTCTGTTGATGGACATTTAGGTTGCTTCCATGTCTTGGCTATTGTATACAGAATATGAACATTCGAGTACATGTATTTTTCAAGTCATGATTTTCTCTGGATAAATGCTCAGGAGTAGGATTGCTGAATCAAATGGTAATTCTACTTTTAGTTTTTTGAGGAATCTCCATACTGTTTTCCACAGTGGTTGTACCAATTTACATTTCCACCAACAGAGTAAGAGGGTTTCCTTTTCTCCATACCCTGTCCAGCATTTATTGTTTGTAGATTTTTTTTGATGATGGCCATTCTGGCTGATTTGAGGTGGTACCTCACAGTAGTTTTGATTTTCGTTTCTCTAATAATGAGTGATGATGAACATATTTTCATGTGTTTTTTTACCATCTGTATGTCTTCTTTGGAGAATGGTCTCTTTAGGTCTTCTGCCCATTTTTTGATGGGGTTTTTTTTTTTTTTTTTTTTTGACAAAGAGCTACAGGAGGTATTTATAAATTTTGGAAATTAATCCCTTGTCAGTCGCTTCATTTGCAAATATTTTGTCTCATTCTGTGGGTTGTCTTTTCATTTTGTTTAGGGTTTCCTTTACTGTGCAGAAACTTTTAAGTTTATTAGGTCCCAAGATTATTTTATTGTTTTTTATTGTCATTACTCTAGGAAGTGGATCTGAGAATATATCACTGTGATTTATATCAGAGAGTGTTTGGCCTATGTTTTCCTCCAAAAGTTTTATGGTGTCTGGTCTTATATTTAGGTTCTTAGTCCATTTTGAGTGTATTTTTGTGTATGGTGTTAGGAAATGTTCTAATTTCATTCTTTTATATGTAGCTGTCCAATTTCCCCAGCACCACTTATTGAAGAGATGGTTTTCTGTTGTATATTCTTGCTTCCTTTGTCACAAATTACTTGACTATAGGTGCATGGGTTTAACTTTGGGCTTTCTGTGAAAAATGCCATTGGGAGTATGATAGGGATTGCCATGAATCTATATTTGCCTTGGGTAGAATCAATATTGATTCTTCCAATCCAAGAGCATGGTATATCTTTCCATCTGTTTGTGTCATCTTTGATTTCTTACATCAGTGTCTTATAGTTTTCAGAGTACAGATTTTTATCTCTTTAGGTAGCTTTATCCATAGGTATTTTTTTTTATGACAAGGTAAATGGAATTATTTCCCTAATTTCTCTTTCTGAACTTTCATTGTCAGTATATAGAAATGCAGTTGAATTCTCCATGTTAATTTTGTATCCTGCAACTTTATCAAATTCATTGCTGAGTTCTGCAGTTTTCTGGTAGCATCTGTTGGATTTTCCAGGTATAGTATCATGTCATCTGAAAACATTGATAGTTTTACTACTTCTTTTCCAATTTGGATTCCTTTTATTTATTTATTTTCTTCTTTGCCGTGGCTAAGACTTCCAAGATATGTTGAGTAGTAGTGGTGAGAGTGGACATTCTTATCTTGTTCCTTATCTGAGCAGGAATTCGTTCAGCTTTTCAGCATCGATAATGATGTTAGCAGTGGGTTTGTCATATATGGCTTATATTATGTTGGTTCCCTCTGTGACCACTTCCTGGAGGGTTTTTATCAGAAATGGGTTTTGGGGAGTTCCTGTCATGGATCAGTGGTAACGAACCCTTCTAGTGTATATGAGGACGCAGTTCCATCTCTGGCTTCTGCTCAGTGGGTCAGGGATCCAGCACTGCCATGAGCTGCAGTGCAGATTGCAGATGTGGCTCAGATCCTGTGTTGCTGTGGCTGTGGTGTAGGACGGTGTCTGCAGGTCCAATTTGACCTCTAGCCTGGGAAGTTCCATATACTGCAGGTGCAGCCCTAAAGGTAAAAGAAAGAAGGAAAAAAGAGAGAAATGGGTATTGGATTTTGTCAGACGCTTTTTCTGCATCTATTGAGAGCAGCATATTGTTTTTATTCTTCAGTTTCTTAATGTGGTGTATCACACTGATTGATCTGTGGGCACTAAAAAATCCTTGCATTCCTGGGATAATTCCCAATGGATCATGGAGTACAATCCTTTTAATGTATTGTTGGATTCGGTTTGCTAGTATTTTGTTGAGAATTTTTGCCCGTATGTTCATCAGTGATATTGGCCTGTAATTTTCTTTCTTTTGTGGTGTCTTTGTCTGGTTTTGGTATCAGGGTGCTGTGGCCTCACAGAATGAGTTTAGGACTGTTCCTTCCTCTGCAATTTTTTGGAATAGTTTCGAAAGGATAGGGCTTAGCTCTTCTCTAAATGTTTGATAGAATTTGCCTGTGAAGCCATCTTGTTCTGGACTTCTGTTTGTTGAACATTTTTAAATTACAGTTTCAATTTCAGTACTTGTGATTTGCCCATTCATCTTTTCTATTTCATCTTGGTTTAGTCTTGGAAGATTGTACTATTCTAAGAATTTATCCATTTCTTCTAGGTTGCCCATTTTATTGGCATGTAGTTGCTTGTAGTAGTCTCTTATGATCCTTTGATGTCTGTTGTAACTACTACTTTTTCATTTCTGATTGTATTGATTTGAGTCCTCTCTTTTTCTTGATGAGTCTGGCTAAGGGTTTTTCTAACTTTGGGTCTTGTCTGTTCTCTCTCTAGCTGCTTTAGATGTAAAGTTAGGTTGTTTAATTGAGCCTTTTCTTGTTTCCTGAGGTAGGCTTGTATGGCTATAAACTTCTTAGAACTGCTTTTGCTGCATCCCATAGGTTTTGGAGTGTCGTATCTTTGTTATCTTTTGCTTCTAGGTATTTTTTAATTTCCTCTTTGATTTCTTCAGTGATCCATTTGTTGTTTAGTAGCATGTTGTTTAATCTGCATGTGTTTGTGTTTTCTGCAGTTTTTTTTCTTGTTGTCGATTTCCAGTTGTATAGTGTTGTGGACGGAAAAGATGCTTGATATGATTTCAATTTTCGTAAAGTTACTGAGGCTTGATTGTGGCCCAGCATGTGATCAATCCTAGAGAAGGTTTTGTGCACTTGAGAAGAATGTGTATTCTGCTGCTTTTGGATGGAATGTCCTATAACTATCTATTAGGTCCATTTGGTCTAATACTTCATTTAGGACCTGTGATTCCCTGTTGGTTTTCTTTCTGGATGATCTGTCCATTGCTGTAATCAGAGTGTTAAAAGTCCTCCAATATTGTGTTATTGTCGATTTGTCTTTTTAAGGTTGTTAGCAGTTGCCTTATGTATTGAGGTGCTCCTATGTTGAGTGCATGTATATTTACGATTGTTATATCTTTTTCTTGGATTGATCCTTTGATCATGATATAATGTCCTTCTTTGTCTCTTATGATATTCTTTATTTGAAGGTCTATTTTGTCTGATATGAGTATTGCTACTCCAGCTTTCTATTGATTCTCATTTGCATGGAAAATTTTCTACCATCCTCTCACTTTCAATTTGTATGTGTTCTGAGAAGTGGAGTGGATCTCTTAAAGACAGCTTATATTTGGATCTTGTTTTTGTACCTATTCAGCCAGCCTATGTCTTTTGGTTAATCCATTTACACTTAAGGTAATTATTGATATGTATTTTTTATTGCCATTTTATTAGCAGTTTTGGATTTGTTTTTGTTGCTCTTTTTTCATCCCTTCTCTTGTCATCTCCTCTTGTGGTTTGATGACTACCTTTAGTGTTGTATTTTGATTGCTTTTTCTTATTTGTTTGTGTATCTAATATAGATTTTTTGCTTGCAGTCACCCTGAAATTTAGATATAGGAGTCTGTATATTTACAAGATTGTTTTCAGTTGCTGGTCTCTTAATTGCAAGTGCAACTCCAATGTCCTGCATTTATACCCTCCTCTTCTCATGATTTCTTATTTTGATATCATATTTGTGTCTGAATGATTTCCTACCTTTACTCTATTTATGCCTTTACTGGTGAACCTTCCAATACTATTTTTTTTTTTTGTCTTTTTGTCTTTTGTTGTTGTTGTTGTTGCTATTTCTTGGGCCGCTCCCGCGGCATATGGAGGTTCCCAGGCTAGGGGTTGAATTGAGCTGTAGCCACCGGCCTACGCCAGAGCCACAGCAACACGAGATCCAAGCCGCGTCTGCAACCTACACCACAGCTCAGGGCAACACCGGATCGTTAACCCACTGAGCAAGGGCAGGGACCGAACCCGCAACCTCATGGTTCCTAGTCGGATTCGTTAACCGCTGCGCCACGACGGGAACTCCCCAATACTATTTTTGTTTCTAGTTGTGGCCTTTTCTTTTCCACTTAGAGAAGTTCCTTTGGTATTTGTTATAAAGCTGGTTGAGTGTTGCTGAATTCTCTTAGCTTTTGCTTCTCTGTAAAGCTTTTGATTTCTCCTTCAAATCTAAATGATAGCCTTGCTGGGTAGAGTAATCTCAGTTGGAGGTTTTTTTCCTTTTATCACTTTAACTGTATTGGCCTACAGACTTTCTGCTGAAAAATCTGCTGATAACTCCCATCTGGTCTGTGGACTTTCTGCTGAAAAATCTGCTGATAACTCCCATCTGGTCTGTGGACTTTCTGCTGAAAAATCTGCTGATAACCTTATTGGGGTTCCCTTGCATGTCATTTGTTTCTTTTCTCTAGCTGTTTTCAAGGTTTTCTCTGTGTCTTAAAATTTGATCAGTTGATTAATGTGTGTCTAAGTGTGTTCCTCCTCGGGTTTATTTTATATGGTACTCATCATGCCTCTTGGATTTGAGTGAGTGATTCCTTTCCCATGTTAGGGAATTTTTTAGCTATCATCTCCAAATATTTTTTCTGGCCCTTTCTCTCTTCTCCTTTTGGAACCACTATAACATGGATGTTGGTGCATTTAACATTGTCCCAGGTATCTCTTAGACTGTCTTCATTTGTTTTAAATCTTTTCTGTTTTCTGTTTCACATCAGTGATTTCCACTAGTCCATCTTCCACCTCGCTTATTTGTTCTTCTGCCTCCTCTATTCTGCTGTCCGTTGCTTCTAATGAATTTTTTATTTCAGTTAATGTATTTTGCATCTCTGCTTGCTTAATCCTTAAATCTTGTATTTCTTTGCTCAGTGTTTCTTTTATCAATATTTGCCTCCAGTTTATTTCCAACATCTTGAATCATCTTCACTATCATTAGTCCAGTCTTTTTTATAGAGGTTGATAATCTCCAAATCAACTTAGTTGTTTTTCTGGGTTTTTTTCTTGCTCCCATATTTTAATCCTATTCTCTGTCTTTTCATTTTGTATAAGATTTTTGGAGTGGTCTCCTTTTTGCAAACAATAGAGCTATAGCCTCTCTTGGTTCTGATGTCCACTGCCCTTGTGGCTGAAGTTGGCATGGGGAATTGCTGTAGGCTTCCTGATGAGAGGGACTGGTGCCTGTCCACCAGCAGGTGAAGCTGATTTCTATCTCTCTTTTAGGTGGGGTGTTGTCTCTGGGTGAGATTAGAGGCAGCTGTGTGCCTTGGGGTGGTCTTCAGGCAGGCTGTTTGCTGATGGTTGGGGCTGTGATCCCACCCAGATTATTATTTGACCTGGGGCTTCTCAGCCCTGATGGGTGCAGCCTAATTTTTCCAAAATGGCCACTTCTAGAGGAGCACACACTGATGATTATTTCTGAGATCTTTGCCCTCAATGCCCTTCCCCCACAACAAGCTACAGTCACCCTGTTTTCCCAGGAGAATCCTTCAAAAACTGTAGTCAGCTCCAACCCAGATTCCTGTGAAGTCTCTGTTTTGCCCTAGGATCCAGTGAACATGAAAGCCTCTGTGAGCCTTTCGAGAATGGGCTGTTTGCCCCAGTCTCTGAAGCTCCTGTGCACAAGCCTCATTGGCCTTCAATGAAAAATACTCTGGGGGATCCTTCTTCCAATGCTGGATCCCCAGGTATGGGGACCTGGCATGGAGCTCAGAACTCTCACCCTGTAGGTGAGTCTCTGAGATACAGTTGCTTCCTATTCTTTGTGCTGTCCACCTGATGGGTATGCATTTGCTTATATCATGTAATCAACCCCTCCTACCATCTTGATGTGGCCTCCTCTTTGTCCTCTGGTGTAGGATATCTTTTTTGATAGTTTGCAGTCCATTTGGTTGAAGGTTGTTCAGCAATTGTTTTTAATTTTGTTGCTTTTACAAGAGAAGCTGTGCTCCCGTCCTTCTCTTCCACTATCTTAATCCCATCTCCTGCAATATATATATTTTATATATTGTATGATTTTTCTGCATGTGTCATTATGTTTTATTGAGCAGATGTTTATTCATTTCAAATAATCTCACAGCTATTACTAGAAGTCATGTTCTGTCAAGGTAAAAAGAGTTTCTGTACAATGAATTACTTCTTTGAGTAGACTAATAGAAGGTAACTGAATTAGTTACTTTCCTAGATATATTTTGAAGCTTGCTGTGTGATGTAAAAAGAAACATGCCTCAAAAATGAGAAAAATAACCAGTATACCTACATTTGGTCATTTAAAATTTTAACTTATTAATTCACTTATTTGTATATATGAATTATTTTTGAAATGTTGATTTCAAGGTGCTTATTGTGTGTATTCAAGCAACTCTTCTAGACAAAATCTCCAGGGCTGCGAAAGCCACATTCTAGGAGAATCTTCTTCACTTTGGCTCTGATTACAGCAAGAAGGAGGTAAAAAATGGTAGGGCATCATCAGTGCAGGGTTATTTGGAGATGTTTGGCCTAGTTACCTGGAAGGCACCTAAGCTTTGCCTACCAACAGATTTTTTCTTTTTTCTTTTCTTTTTTTTTTTTTGCCTACCTACAGATATTTTACAGCTTCTCAATTGCCTGAAGCAGTCTCAGTGGTTGGTTTCACTCAGTTATAACCCTAAAGGATTATGATTATTGCTTTAGTAAATTAAGTGGGACAACTTTACAGTTTTTTCTAATGGAAATTATTTAGCAAATATATGAGCTGACCTATATGTCTCAAAACTGTTAAGACCATCAAAAACAAAGCAAGCCTTAAAAACTATCACAGCTGAGAGGATCCTAAGGAAACATGACATTTAAATATAATGTGGTGACCTGGATGGAATGTACTGAAACAGAAAAAGGACTGTAGGTAAAAGCTAAGGAACTCAATAAATTATGGGCTTCAGTGAATAATAATATTGATATTTGTTCATTAAGTATAACACATGTACCATATTAATGTAAAATGTTAATAGAGTGTGGAGTATATGGGAGCTGTCTGTAGTGTCTTTGCAATATTTCTTTAAAATTGTTTTAAAAAATTTATTTAAAAAATAAATTTAAAAAATGTATTGTGAAAATGTATTTTAAAAATATAGATTAATTTTAGCTATTGTTTAGCACAATGAGAGAAGAAATGGAAAGCATAAGCTTTGTGAGGAAAATAAAAGATAAAATTATTCAAATAGTTTTATTTCACTAAATTTAACTTAGATTGCTTCATCATATACTTTTAAAAAACATTTATACTCAGGGATGCTGGAACAAGAATACACAAAAGCAATGCCTTTATGGCTATACTGTGAAACTTTGATTATATTTTTATGTGACTTATAGTGCTATCTGTAAATATACTCTGACGATTTTATAGCAGTCCTAATACAGTAGCAGATATTTTTAAGAAAAAAAATCATATTTTCCCTTCATACAACAAATGTGACCCCTAGATCACTTAACTCTGTAAAATCCTAATTGTATAATTCTATGCCTGGGGACAGTAACTTTTTATAACCACAGCTAGTGATTAACTTTTGTCTTAAATCACAGGGATTCTTCTGCCCTTGTAGTTTGTTTTTTAGAAATTTTAATAACGATGGTTACATTAAAATAAATGCTTTTATTTTTTAATATTATATATCTATTGAACACTATAAATTAATAGAAATAAATATTAGAGGTGATCTCAGAGAAGTCATACTGTGGATATATATAATCTGATCATCCTCCTTCTCTTCTTCATCATCATCTTCATCATTTGTCACTGGAAAACTCAATAGTTTTTTTGAATGTAAATTCATGAAAATTATCTGATATGCAAAAACTATTTCTAGGAAATTATTTGCTGAGATTTATTAAAGGCCCCTAACTTTGCTTTTAATGTTTTATCTTTAACTCTTTATCTTCTACTCTTTTATATAGGGGCATCTTGTACTCTGAAAGGATTGTAAATATTTAAATATTGTTAATTTCAAAATGCATTTTTTTTCAGTGAGATATTTTTGATAAAATTCTTGCACTTATGTTATAAATATGTTTTTATCAGAACCCTGTAGTGGCATGTTTTCTCTCAATATGTAGAAATATCTATCACATGGTTAAACTGGAAAAGCCAAACTCATTGTCACTCAGTCAGTAAAATCAGACTAACTTTCTGTAAGAAAAAGTCTGACTTTGTTTTTTAAATCAAATAAAGATTTGAGGACAACTTCCTAGGTTAAGCATTTCTCTTCTTAATTCTAATCTGTGAAAATAGCTAGATAAGGCACAGATCCTTGCTAAGGTTGTCACATAGAACAAACAAGATGCTCTTCTCTTTATGCTTTTATATAGATCTTCTGTTTTTTGACTCCTATAAAACTCACTCTTAGAAAAATGCATTCTTTGGCAACAGTAGAGGCATAAATGTGGCAAGATCATTAAAAAAGTAGTTATAATTCTTCCTTTATCCTATAACATGTATAAAGTCTGAATGCCACAGCATAGGTCAAATGATTGTGTTTCCTCTACTTAACTACTTCTTAAACCTAAATTTATATCAGGGGAAGTCAAAAATGCTTACAGTGAGTAATTTCATGCCTTGACTGGGGGATCTACTCAGATACCAATATTATTGCCTTGTTTGGCACCCTAGTAGGCAGTCAGCCAAAGTGAAATATATGCTTTTATCTTGTCAAATGGAAAAACATGGAAAGGGCGACTCTGAGAGGAAAGCAAGCTGTGATGATATTTCCACTACATATGTGTTCTCAGACCACTTTTAGGAATGAATAAATACAGTAGTGAAAGTTTGGAAAGTGATGCCCTGTAGATAATATAGATTCATGTAGCCTTTAAAACATACTTCAAATATTTCCAGTATTACAAACTTTCTGTCTAAAGACTGTTAATAGATGGTATTATTAGAAATAGCAAAACTGACCTTTGCTCATGAGATATATGAAAGCTGTCTTGTCTATTTTTTCCACTTTAAATAAAAAACAAACTTAGGCTTAAGCCGAAGACAGTTTGCATTAATTTACAAACATATGGGTATTTGTGATGATGAAGCTTTCTTGCTGTTTTAAAACTGGTAGAGTTGAAGTCACCTCTATTCTTTTTACAAAAGGAATTTAAAGCATAATTAAAACCTTCTATTTCTAAATTTCAAATATGAATTAAATTTAAGCATATGTCAAAATATATTTACATAAATATATAATTTCATAGAAAGAGTATAATTAGATTCCTTTTCTAGTTCCAACACTTTTAGTAGAGGCATAACTGATATTTGTTAAATGTTAAATGCATGTCTCAAGAAAGTATGTTATGAAAACTTAATTGTTCCCATAATATATTTAAAAAATTTTCATACTCTTATAATTGAAACAAAATAAAAATGCTAGAAAATATGTAATATCCATTTTTGAACATTAACAATATTTTGATTTGGAAGTAAAAAGCACTTATTATTATTTTGCCAATTTTGGGGGAAAGAATTTCTTCTTATCCATACCTCTATTGATTGCTTCAACATATATGAAATCTGTCCTTTGTTTTTTGTTATAGAGTATCATAAATTATTTTCCTTTCAATTCTCAACAACAACAAAAAGATAAAAATCGCAAGCCATCATCAAAATTTTCATCTAAATCTTGGGCCCGTTTCATCATTGCTAAATTGCAAACTTGGCAAAAGTTGTTCCTGTCCATTTCCATTGATTTTAAAAGTGATTAGTTTGAGCATTGGTAGAATCCCTGAACATAAAAGCTTATATTTGTATTAAATTGCTTCTTGCTGCTTTTTTAATCATACAGTTCCTTCCTCTTTAACCCAACATAGGTTACATTTAAGAGGAAGAAAGACATTTTTCATTGAGGCATCTAGACAGAGTGTCTGTTTGGACAGAGTATAATGGATTTTAACAAGGAATTTTCTTAGGTCGGCATGCAAACCGTTGGTTCCTATCTACAGTTTACCTCAAAAACTAATGAAGAAGTAGTGACTGCTGTATTAAGTTTTTCTTTATGCCCTTATTGATAGGTTATCTAGAGATTAATCTTCCAGTTCTTGCTAAGATCCAACTTTTGCTGAAACTTAGAAAGAGCTACTTTTATGCCTTTTCAGATAATAATGTTCTCTGCTAAAATCTGAATCCATTCTGAAAATGCTTGGCCTCTTTTTTATTCAAGGTTTTTCAGAGAAACAGAACAATTAAGATGTGTATGTGTCTGTGTGTGTGTAGCCTAAGAGACGGTGAGATTTATTTTAAGGAATTGGCTCATAGAATTGCAGAAACTGGCAAGTTCAAACTCTACCGGGTAGGCCAGCAGGCTGGAGATGCAGGGATATGTGTATACTGCAGTTCAAGTCCTAATGCCTGCTAGCAAAATTCCTTCTCTGGGAGAGTCAGTCTTTTTCTTAAAGCCTTCAGCTGATTGGATCGATGCATCCCACCCATATTACAGAGAGTAATTAGCTTTTCTCAAAGTCCAATTTAAATGATAATCTCATTCAAAAAAGACTTTTGCCCAGATGTTAAAATGTCTGGGTACTGTGATCAAACCAAGGTGGCACATAAAATTAACCATCACAGGTTCTATCCTTTATTCTTTTTCTCTTAATTTTAGAATTTAAACTTATGATTTAAGTATATAGGAAACATAGTAATTCAGTTTCATGGACAGATGCAAAATTCCAGAAATATAAATACAGAGTTTCATAGCAATACTGGGTATTGCATAGTTTATATGCATTTTCTCTCTGAAAATGATGGCTGTAAATATTTTTATTTAATGTCATATCTTTCTGGTTAGTATTAACCATGCATGAGACAACAATGAATCTTGATCAAAGTGAATGAACTTTGGCAACTCTGAAGAAACAGAATAAATACATTTTTTTACAATTTTGTCTCTTAGGCTGAGTGGACCCACATAACGTTGACCACGTCATTATTTCTAGGTTCTGATGTAAGAAATGAAAATGTCATAATCAAGAATTAGTGACATTTGTATTTATGTTGAAGGATTGATTTGCCCTCTATTATTTACTTATTGGCTCAGTAATATAGAACTGGTGGATTTTTATATCCTTAGAATTGCCCAGAAGAAAAGTTTCTCTAAGGTCTGGTTATTATTTTATTCAGTACTTTTCCCCCATAGAATTTTATTCACTGTCCATACAAGGAAAGATGATGGTGTCACATTCCATTTCTCTTTTGTTTATCAGGATGACTTATGTTGCACATATTTTCATCAGAGCCCATTTTTGAATGAAGAATATAATTCTGGGGGCCAGTGAGCAACAGGAGCACCTCCAGGGCCAGAGAAGAGAAAGGAGAATGTAATACAGGAATGTGCTTCCTCATTACAGTCCTACCTACAAATTTATCACAGCTCTTTTACATTTTTTTTTGGGGGGGGGAGTGGTGGAATTACCTTCTTTATAGGACTATGAAAAATAGACTCCACCAGATCCGTATCTCCCACAAAATTTTAGTTATGTCCTCCCCTCTCAAGAGACAATGAAAAAACACATACCTATAGGTGTATCTATGGAGATGTTCTATACAAAGCAAAGGTAATACTTTAAAAAGTTCCTGAAATAATCTCAATAACAATCTGTAAAATTAAGGTTAAATTTTTTCCCAAGTTTTCTGAGAGACATACAGAACTGACCAAATTGCCCCTGAACTCATTCCCTCAGTAGGTAGAAATGTATCTATGCTCAATTATGGGCTTTGATTTCCTGTTTGTATTTCATTTTGGTGATGATGTAAGCATTATCTTACACCCCTTTGGAAAAATTTATGTTTGTAATTTGTTGCTGTATTTTTAGGTTAAGAGGAGGCTAAGTTTAGAAATCAGTTACCTTTTCTCTACCAAGACTCAAACTTAAGCTCTTCCTCTAAGTCTCTGTAGGTTTATCAAACAGAAGTATCATCAATCTCAAATGTCATTCTTGCAAAATGTCACTATCTTTTATGCTGTGTTTATCTAGGGGATCATGGTCTCTTCAAGGAGAAAACTGAATTCCCAACTATTAAATATTTATAATTAATATGTATGACTAATTCATGCTGGTGCTTGTTTCTTATTTACTCTTTTTTTAAAAATTATTTTTCTTTTTAAGTTGCTTTCTACATTTATTCTGTTCATTTTCTCTCCTTTCACTTATTTTCATTTTTCACTTCATTTTATTGACATATAATCTGACTTTGAAATTTCTCATTTCCATTTTCCTCACTTCCCTTTTAAAATTTTTACAAGCAATAGGAAGTCCTATTAATTTGTTTCCAAATCACTTTTATTGTAATTGGAAAGTACCTGTAGCTGTCAGTGCTACCAGGAAAATGATCCCAGAAGAAAGAAATTCACTTTAAAACTTTCAACTAATTCCATGAGGAAAGAAAACAATAGGTTTACAGATGAATACCTGAAATAATTTTTTTATATTTTGTTGGGATAAAATATAAGATTATTTGTCCAGGGCTTAGTATTATAGAAGCTGAGAACAGAAAAAGGGAAAATGATGGAGAGTAGTTTAAGAGGGTAGGTAAAATAGAACTTGCAAAAACTATCCAAAGGTCCTTTTGTAAAGTAGAACTAATATTTTGAAAACCGCATATTCAAATGCATATTCATTAAAAAGGCAGAACAAAAATATAATTATAAAATTCTCCCTTCCTACTTTCCTGTTTGCTACAAAATTATAGAATTGTGGTGTCCTAGACCAAACTACTAACAAAGTGGGAGTTTCCTGCTGTTGTGGCTCAGTAGTTTAAGGATCTGGTGTTGTGCAAGCTGTGGCGTAGGTCACAGATGTGGTTTGGATCCCATGTTGCTGTGGCTGTGGTGTAGGCTGGCAGCTGCAGCTCCAATTTGACCCCTGGCCTGGGAATGTCCTTATGCTGCAGGTGTGGCCCTAAAAAAGCAAGCAAACAAAGAAAAACTACTAGCAAAGTATTTTCCTCTCTTCTATACCTATCAACATAAAAATGGCAAATAAATCTTATTTCACATCATGTGTACTCGAGTATTGGATACTGACTCCTGGAGAACTCAGCCCAGCAGACCCAGAGGATCTATCTCAGTTCAGGGACAGAACAGTGACGTGTGTCCTGAATTAGTGAAAGGGAGAGGGGATGCACTGACTAAACCTACATTGGATAATACATAATCTACACATAGGAATTTAACATTTCATTTTTGATTCATAGAAATATTTAGGAAATTTCTTCGGATTATTTTATAAAAGCCCCCCAAAATACAAAATTTGAACTAGCAAGAAAAAGTGTGGGAAATGTAATTTATATAATACAGTACATAAAATTATATATAATGTTAAAGATGGGAAAATATACTATGTATAATAAATTAAGTTTTGAAAGTTCATAACTTGGAGTAAAAAAGAAATACTTTCAGATATGTGTAACAAAATTAACATAGCACCTATGAAACTCTTCTATTAAATATCCAATGAAAAATTTATATGTGTAAATATATATAAAATATAACATGAAAGTATGAACAGTGCATATAGTTTGAAATAGTTATCTGAAAATCTTTAAGACAGTTTTGCTAAGTTAATTTTTAATTGCCTGAGTTTAATTCTTTTTTTTTTTTTTTTTTTTTTTTGCTTTTTAGGGCTGAACTTGCAGCATATGGAGGTTCCCAGGCTAGAGGCTGAATCAGGGCTACAGCTGCCAGCCTATGCCATACCCACAGCAACTGGGATCAGAACAATGTCTGTGACCTACACCACAGCTCACCTCAATGCCGGATCCTTAACCCACTGAGTGAGGTCAGGGATCGAACCGTATCCTCATAAATAATAGTTGAGTTTGTTTTCTGCTGAGCCACAAGGGGAACTCCTGAGTTACATTCTTATATTTAAAAAAGAAAGTTTATGGAATTCCTTGGTAGCTCAGCGAGTTAAGAATCTGTCATTGTCACCCCTGTGGCTCTGGTTACTGCTGTGGTGAGTGTTCAATCCCTGGCCCAGAGAAACTTCCACATACCATAAGCATGGCCAATAAATAAAATAAAATAAAATTTCTAAGAAAGGAATAGTAATTTGATGTTTTCCAATATTCATTTGCGGAGTAAGTTTGACATTTTATATTTGTGATGTTGCCCAACAAATTGAACTGCATATGCTTTTCAATGACTCATTTATAAAATAGCTGATTTGATACTCATATCAAATGGAACCAGGCCAGTGTTTCAATACAGGAAACCAATTCTAAACATAGCTCACTGAGATTTCTATATTGAAAAACCACTGTTGTCCTCTAGCAAATCACTGAAGTGAATTTAGTGGCTGGGAAAACTGCCAGACAAACAGAAAATACAAACCAAACTCTTGTAAACCATAGAATTACAACATCAAAGGAAGCATAATTACCACTCTTCATATCTTGGTATTGCTGGATACTTCAATTCTGCCCTGACAGAGACTCCAGGTTTTTAAAGTGAGAAATCATGTTAATTTTGATTTTAACAAAATCTAAACTTTTCTATACTGATATCGCAGATTAAGTATCCTTTACATTTGTTTGTTATGAAAAACTAATGCTTCTTAAATTATCTGCATATATACACTCTTGCAACAAACATACATACATAAATGTTTCAAATGAATAGTAAAACTAAAAGGCAGTAGTCTACCTACTAGTGAAAACTTAAAGGCATTGAAATTGCAATTAGAATAATGAAAAGGAGCCCCTTCTTCACCTAAGTAAAAACTATTCAGTAATAGTTTTTACTTAGGTATAAACATAAAAATGTAGTTAAGAAAATAGGAAAGGAGAATTAGAAAGTTACTAACCTTAAAAATGTATTTAACTGGAAGAAAACTATTAAACTGATTTATATTACATATAATATTAAGTTTTGTGGATAAATAACAGGTAAATAAAAATACCTTTAATATAAATTAGAATATTTAAAATAAATTTTGAGGAGTTCCCTTGTGGTGCTGTGGGTTAAGGATTCAGCACAGTCACTGCTGCAGCTTGGATCACCACAGTGGCGCAGATTCGATCTCTGGCCTGGGAACTCCCACATGTCCCAGGTCCGTCCAATAAATAAATAAATAAATAAATAAATTGATCCATTGGAAATAATGTGTTTCTCCTGCTTGCTATATGCATGTATACTTAACTAGTAACAAGTAGAAATGAACAGAAGTAAAGACAAATAAAGACTACTATTAAATCAACTTAAGACTTTGAATAAGTGGACATGCAATGGATTAGAGTGTTTGATTTTATAAGGAAGTTAATTATCCCTACAATAAAAATCATGTATTATTTGATCAAAATCAATCATATTTCTCAACATTTTGGGGATACTTGTATATATGTATATCACAATTTAAAAACAATTTGTTTAAAAAGTATAGATACATATGTAATGAATAATACAAAATATATGTAGCAAAATTTATAAATGCTATGAATTAAAAAAGCAGGATTGACATGTAACAAGTGAATTGCATAACAATTTTAATTTGAGCTATTTACTTTCAGCTCATTTTTATTTTTTAAACTTCAATCATCCCTTATGAATTTTTTTTTTTTTTGTCTTTTTGCTATTTCTTGGGCCGCGGCATATGGAGGTTCCCAGGCCAGGGGTCGAATCGGAGCTGTAGCCGCCAGCCTACGCCAGAGCCACAGCAACTCGGGATCCGAGCCGCATCTGCAACCTACACCACAGCTCATGGCAACGCCGGATCGTTAACCCACTGAGCAAGGGCAGGGACCGAACCCGCAACCTCATGGTTCCTAGTCAGATTCATTAACCACTGCGCCACGACGGGAACTCCCCTTATGAATTTTTTAATTAGAAAAAGTTAATTTTAGAAATAGACAAAATACTTTCAAAATGTTTATCATATGAAAGACTAGACTTAGGGTTTGTTTGTGTGTCCATGTTTATATGTTTATGGAGTTCAAAAATAAAAAAAAAAAAAAACCAGTCCCTTAAGTAATTGGGAGAATTCAGATGTACTGCATTAGGGACTTATAAATTAAAGGAAGATAAAATATTCTATTTGGCAAACAGTTTTTTTTCAAATAAATGGACCATTAAAACTATTATATGCTCTTTTCCTGTAAATTTGGCTAATACTCACAAGTGCTAAATAGCCTTCAGTATCTTTTGGAGTTATTTCTTTCGTATAATAAGCATTTGGTACATAATTTTTTTTCTCTATGTTTATCTTTACTCTTGTATCAAAATAAAATTATTTTACCTTGTAATGCCAATGCTTTACCAAAAAGCCATGACTATTTAAATAGTTATTTCATTATTGAAGCATTAGGGGTATCTAACTATGTTTTTATTCTATTTAGTATTATATACCTTCCTTATTCCATCTCTTCAACCTTGTGTTCTACAAATGATGCAGTGAAATTTTTAAATCAAAACCAGGATATTTTAGAAAAACAAAGTATTCTTCTTCTTCTCCTAGCATCTCTAGCAAACAATCCATAGCCCCCTTATTGATCAGTTCCAAAATTTGTAAAATAAAATTCAATGGCAAAATATTGACAATCTCTTATTTAACTCTTAGAACATTCATTGTTAATCATTTTTTTTAATGGTAGAATCTTTCCAAAATATTTTCTTTTTTTAAAAAAAGCACTTGTTTTCATTCATACATACAGCAGCTTTTGACTATTTGTGGAACATGGGTTGTAATACCTCATTTTAAAAAATAAAGAGGAGTGGTAATAAGAAAGGGATCATACTTTCCCACAGTGCTTGCATCACATCATGCATTTAATACTTCTAATAACCCTGGAGATGAGGCCTTATCCTCTCTGAATAAATGGAAGTTACGTCAAGTGAGGAATCTTATTCAAAGTCACTACATTGGAAAATAAGAAAACAAGGATTCGAATCCAGTCCCAAACATCCAAACTTATATGTTCTTCTCTTTTAGCACTATTCTGAATATCATGCTTTATCACAAGGCTTTTACTGTGAATTCCACAGTAATTATTTTCCTATTAGTCTCAGCAATTCTTTTAAGATATATAGCCTCATATTAAGTTACTCATTATAATTACTAAGGTAACTATATTTTGCTGCTTATAGTATTTTCATAGATTACCACATCACATAAATTGTGTCAACTTAATTAATTTATCATAAGATTTATTCTTCAAATTTCTGTCCTGTAGATAGATTGCTCTTAAGTCAATAGCTGGCTCTCTTAAGAAAAGCACAAGCATATGCTTAAATTCTTGGCTACATTAAATCTGGATGGGTGAATCACATTCTTGAACAAATTGAGGGTACATATTCTCTTATATCATTAATTAAATGTTTTAAATAATCATGATATTTAATAATTTAAATAATCATTTCTCTTCTCCAGTTTTTATTACTGGAAGAACTAAATTTTGTTCAGATACTCAGAGTATAATTTTTAAATAGCAGTCTCCTTTAAAGGAAAGTACAGGTTTTAAAGGCACCTAATTGCATGGAAACACAGACGGAAAATATCTCTGATAAAAATTAAGTCAGTTGCATAACAGCCAATTTGTAACAAGGACAATAAATAACTACTGACATTAACTTTCGATGGAACATAATTTATCAGAAAAAACTAAGGTCATAATGCATTTAAGACAGCAATTTGCAGAGCTGAATTTTGTTGTAAAATAATTTAGATAGGACTTTTGATGCAATTAATTCATTAACAGCTTCCATTTATCAGCTAAAGCATTTCTTTCCTTCAAATAAGAAACAGACTATGCCCAACCTATTAGATTCTCCAAGTATTTTACAGTTAATAATTTTAAAATTTAGTGATAGATAAAAATAATTACAACAAACCCTTTAAAAAAGTCTGTAGAAGATATCTACTGACTTTCTTTAGCATAAAAATATTTCAAAACTTGAGTTAGGCACAAATATATAAGATGGACAGCTATCGTTATAGATATTATGTTTAATAAAGAAAAACTTGACCATCTGGGAGCTTAGGTAAATGGATCCTTCAGGATAGCTCAATTTTTGAAAAATGAAAGGTTAACATAAAATAAATTATAACTTGATTTTGCTACATTTACATGGATTTCTTTAGCATAAATATTTGCTATAGTTCTCATCTCTTTGTGCAGGATGACCACAGAATTATTATCAGTTAATATAATCCTTTAAATGCCCAATTACAAATACAGGCTGTACCAGCAGGTCTTAAAGACTAATATTATTCTAATGTCTTCTACAATTTGATGCCTTAAAATTCAATTGATTTCAATCAAATTTTAGGTCATTTGCTTTCTTATAAAATTAAATAATAATAGTAGTAGTAAAAAACAAACTTAAGGACAAAATATGAAGGACATAATACTAAAAAAAAACCTTAAGGACAAAAGATTCATATGAATTTACTTTGAATTATAAAAAAATAAATTACTTGGATATATTAAAATAGGATCAACTATTTCCAAAGTTTTGCCTTTCAAGAAATATTTTCTTCTTACTCTAGATGTTAATAAATATTTATTGATCTAGTTATTGATGTAAGTAGTGGGATAGAACTGTGAATTTTATAGGCCAAGGCTCTCTTGTTAGAGAACTTATCTTCTAACTCAGGTAAGAAATTCAAATCAAGTATTTGCATATTAGTGATAAATGCTATGAAGGGACTAAAGAAGGAGACATGATTGTAACCTGCATGGTTGGAGGAATGGAGTTTCTTTTCACTGAGCAATCAGGCTTCTGAGAAGGTGGTAGCTGAAGTGAAATCCAAAAAATGTAATTAGTCAACTCTCACAAAAATGAGAGAAAATAATTCAGTGTAAAGTATAATTCTAAAGATTCAGAAGAGAGAAATAGCTTGTGTTAGTCATGAAACAAAGAAGGCCGTTGTGGCTAGAGCAGGATTGACAAGAGCAGAGGAGGTGAAAGGGAAACAGGGAAGTGGAGGGGGCCCTGATCAGACAGGACCTTGTAGGCCATTATGGTCCTTTTGGCTTTTTTTTTTTTTTTTTTTTTTTTTTTGTCTTTTTGCCATTTCTTGGGCCGCTCCTGTGGTATATGGAGATTCCTAGGCTAGGGGTTGAATTGGAGCTGTAGCCGCCAGCCTACGCCAGAGCCACAGCAACACCAGATCCAAGCCACGTCTGCGACCTACACCACAGCTCAGGGCAATGCCGGATCCTTAACCCACTGAGCAAGGCCAGGGATCGAACCCGCAACTTCACGGTTCCTAGTCGGATTCGTTAACCACTGAGCCAGGGTGGGAACTCCTGGTACTCCTTTTGGTTTTTTCTTCACATTAACACTGAAATAGAGTGTAAATGCTAGGACTCCTTCACTGTTGACAAGAACTGATGTCACAGTAAAAGAGCCTAAGATCATCAGTATCTAAATAAGACACTTCCTATGTACACACCACTACCAGAAACACACTAAAAAACAATTTCTCAAGCTCTAATTAATACAAGACCCTATGCAAAATAAAATGCAATATAGTTTGTGTTTTATAATTCACCGTAACAAGAATAAGATCAAATAAAATATACTTATTAATATCATATGATTAAAATCACTGATAAGGACTACATCATATATCTGCTATCTCAGGAAATTATTCAAATGTTAAAATACCAAGTCTTGGAGTTCCCGTCGTGGCGCAGTAGTTAACAAATCCGACTAGGAACCATGAGGTTGCGGGTTCAAGCCCTGCTCTTGCTCAGTGGGTTAACGATCCGGCGTTGCCCTGAGCTGTAGTGTAGGTTGCAGACGGGGCTCGGATCCTGAGTTGCTGTGGCTCTGGCGTAGGCCGGCGGCTACAGCTCCGATTCAACCCCTAGCCTGGGAACCTCCATATGCTGCAAGAGTGGCCCAAAGAAATAGCAAAAAGACAAAAAAAATAAATAAATAAATAAATAAATAAAATAAAATAAAATAAAATACCACATCTTAAATAATAAACATGGTGGTATTTTAAATGAGGTACATTTCATTGATGTTAGAAGTTGAAATACTCTGTATTTTATCAGTATAGTAGGTTTGTTATCTTGTTTAGCTTATGATTTCAAGAGGAATATGTCACTAAAATTAAAAATGTATGTTTACAAAATGGTAAAAAAGTGAAAGCAAATATTGGTGGTATTCTTATAATTCTATATTTCCAAATAATTCAAGATTTTATTCTACAAGATCTATATCGGTTACTAGTTAATGCGGTTGTATATAAAACAAAATTTAAAATGTAGCTTAAGCATATAAAGATTTGTTTTTCTAATATAAAATTAGTCCAAAGAAATGTCCAGGATTAAAACAATAGTTCTCATACTGTTATTTATGTCTATCACAATAAAATATATGGGCTATGAAAATGATATTTTACACAGTTTAAAAATGAACAGAAAAACAATTCTCACATTTTTTCTTAATAGAACCTTCAGAAGTAACTCTCATATTCATAAAATATTTTTAAAAATGTTAACAAATGAATCTAAGAGAGCATGGAAAAAAGCCTATTATTGACCACTTAGACATGAAATGGAACACTAGTTTCAATGCAGCATATTTGAAACTTTTTTTTTTTTTTTTTGGTCTATTTATCTTTCTAGGGCCACACCCACAGCACATGGAGGTTCCCAGGCAAGGGGTCCAATAGGAGCTGTAGCCTCCAGCCTACACCACAGCCACAGCCATGCAGGATCCAAGCCACGTCTGTGACCTACACCATAGCTCATGGCAACGCCAGATCCTTAACCCACTGAGCGAGATTAGGGATTGAACCCACAGCCTCATGGATATTAGTTGGGTTTGTTAACTGCGGAGCCGCGATGGGAACTCCTAAAACTTTTTAATTTAAGATATAATTCACATGATATTTGAAATTTTTAACAGCTACCAGAAATTTATTTATTTATTTATTTATTTATTTATTTTTGAGGTTTGCCATTTCTACTTTATTTCTAGATGGAATTCAGATCCATTTTCACACATCTTTTTTTTTTTTTTTTTACTCAAATTAATTTATCACATCTGTAGTTGTATAATGATCATAACAATCTGATTTCACAGTATTTTCATCCCACAGCCCAAACACATCCCCCCACCCCCAGACTGTCTCCTCTGGAGACCCTAAATTTTTCAATGTCTGTGAGTCAGCATCTCTTCTGCACAGAAGTTCAGTCTGTCCTTTTTTCAGATTCCACATGTCAGTGAAAGCATTTGATGTTGGTGTCTCATTGTACGGCTGACTTCACTTAGCATGATAGTTTCTAGGTCCATCCATGTTGCAAAAAATGCTGGTATTTCATTCTTTTTAATGGCTAGTAATATTCCATTGTGTATATGTACCACCTCTTCTTGATTCACTCCTCTGTCGATGGACATTTAGGTTGTTTCCATGTCTTGGCTATTGTAAATAGTGCTACAGTGAACATCGGAGTACATGTGTCTTTGCAAGTCGTGGTTTTCTCTGGATAGATGCCGAGGAGTGGGATTGCTGAATCAAATGGTAGTTCTATGTGTAGTTTTCTGAGGCATCTCCATACTGCTTTCCACAGTGGTTGCACCAATTTACAATCCCACCCACAGTGTACTAGGGTTCCTTTTTGTCCACCCCCTCTCCAGCACTTATTGTCTGTAGGCTTTTTGATGATGGCCATTCTGGCTGGTGTAAGGTGGTACCTCATAGTGGTTGTGATTTGCATTTCTCTAATAATGAGTGATGTTGAACATCTTTTCATGTGTTTTTCAGCCATCTGTATGTCTTCTTTGGAGAATGGTCTGTTTAGCTCTTCTGCCCATTTTTTGATGGGGTTGTTTGTTTTTTTGGTATTGAGCAGTAGGAGGTGTTTATAAATTTTGGAGATCAATCCCTTGTCAGTTGATTCACTTGCAAAGATTTTCTCCCATTCTGTGGGTTGTCTTTTCGTTTTGTTTAGAGTTTCCTTTGCTGTGCAGAAACGTTTCAGTTTGATTAGGTCCCATTTGTTTATTTTTGTTTTTATTGTCAATACTCTAAGAGGTGGATCTGAGATGTTGCTGTTGTTTATGTCAGAGAGTGTTTGGCCTATGTTTTCCTCTAAGAGTTTGATAGTGTCTGCTCTTATATCTAGGTCTTTAATCCATGTTGAGTTTATTTTTGTGTATGGTGTTAGAGAGTGTTCTAAGTTCATTCTTTTCCATGTGGCTGTCCAGTTTTCCCAGCACCACTTATTGAACACACTATCCTTTCTCCATTGTATATCCTTGCCTCCTTTGTCATAGATTGGTTGGCTATAGGTGTGTGGGTTTAATTCTGGCCTTTCTATCCTGTTCCACTGATGCATATTTCTGTCTTTGTGCCAGTACCATAAAGTTTTGATGATTGTTGCTTTGTAGTATAGTCTGAAGTCTGGGAGCCTGATTCCTCCAGCTCCATTTTTTCTTTCTTAGATGTCTTTGGCTATTCTGGGTCTGCTGTGCTTCCAAACAAACTTTAAAATATTTTGTTCAAGTTCTGTGAAAAATGTCCTTGGTAATTTGCTAGGGATTGCATTGAATCTGTAGATTGCCTTAGGTAGTATAGTCATTTTGATAATATTAACTCTTCTAATAAATAAGCATGGTATGTCTTTCCATCTATTTGTGTCATCTTTGATTTCTTTCATCAGTGTCTTATAGTTTTCAGAGTACAGGTCTTTTGTCTCTTTAGGTAGGTTTACTCCTAGGTATTTTATTCTTTTGGACCTGATGGTAAATGGGATTGCTTCCCTAATTTCTCTTTGTGCTCTTTCATTGTTAGTGTATAGAAATGCCATTGATTTCTGTGTATTCATTTTGTATCCTGCAGCTTTGCCAAATTCATTGATGAGCTCTAATAGTTTTCTGGTAAAGTCTTTAGGATTCTCTAGGCATAGTATCATGTCATCTGCAAATAGTGATAGTTTTACTTCTTCCTTTCCAATTTGGATTCCTTTTATTTCTTTTACTTCTCTGATTGCTCTGGCTAGGACTTCCAGAACTATGTTGAAGAGTAGTGGCGAGAGCGGACATCCTTGTCTTGTTCCTGATCTCAGAGGGAATTCTTTCAGCTTTTCACCATTGAGAATGATGTTAGCTGTGGGTTTGTCATATATGGCCTTTAATATGTTGAGGTAGGTTCCCGTTATGCCCACTTTCTGAAGGGTTTTTATCAGAAATGGGTGTTGGATTTTGTCAAAGGCATTTTCCGCGTCTATGGAGAGGATCATATGGTTTTTATTCTTCAGTTTGTTAATGTGGTGTATCACACTGATGGATTTGCAGATATTGAAGACCCCTTACATCCCTGGGAAAAATCCCACTTGATTATGATGTACAATTCTTTTAATGTATTGTAGGATGTGGTTTGCTAGTATTTTGTTGAGGATTTTTGCATCGATGTTCATCGGTGAAATTGGCCTGTAGTTATCTTTTTTTGTGGAGTCTTTGTCTGGTTTTGGTCTCAGGGTGATGATGGCCTCATAGAACGAGTTTGGGAGTATCCCTTCCTCTGCAATTTTTTGAAATAGTTTCAGAAGGAAAGGTGTTAGCTCTTCTCTAAATGTTTGATAGAATTCACCCGTGAAGCCATCTGGTCCTGGACTTTTGTTTGTTGGAGTTTTTTAATCACAGTTTCAATTTAAGTTCTTGTGATGGGTCCATTCATGTCTTCTATTTCGTCTTGGTTTAGTCTTGGAAGTTTGTACTTTTCTAAGAATTTGTCCATTTCTTCTAGGTTTTCCATTTTATTGGCATGTAGTTGCATATAGTAGTCTGTTATGATCCTTTGTATTTCTGTGATGTCTGTTGTTACTTATCCTTTTTCATTTCTAATTTTATGGATTTGAGTCCTCTCTCTTTTTTGCTTGATGAGTCTGGCTAAGGGTTTATCAATTTCGTTGAGCTTTTCAATGAACCAGCTTTAAGTTTGCTTGATCTTTTCTGTGGTTTTCTTTGTTTCTATTTCATTGATTTCTGCTCTGATCTTTATGATTTCTTTCCTTCTACTAACTTTAGGTCTTGTCTATTCTCTCTCGAGCTGCTTTAGATGTAAAGTTAGGTTGTTTATTTGAGCTTGTTCTTGTTTCCTGAGGTGGGCTTGTATTGCTATAAACTTTTCTCCTAGAACTGCTTTTGCTGCATCCCATAGGTTTTTGAGTGTCGCATCTTCATTTTTATTTGCTGCTATGTATTTTTAATTTCCTCTTTGATTTCTTAAGTGATCCGTTGGTTGTTTAGTAGCATGTTGTTGAGTCTCCACGTGTTTGTGTTTTTTGCAGTTTTTTTCTTGTTGTTGATATCCAGTGTTATAGCATTGTGGTTGGAAAAGATGCTTGATATGATTTCAATTTTCTTAAAGTTACCGAGATTGGCTTTGTAGCCCAGGATGTGATCAAGCTTAGAGAATGTTCCATGTGCACTTGAGAAGAATGTGTATTCTGTTGCTTTTGAATGGAATGTCCTATAAATATCTATTAAGTCCATTTGGTTTAATGCATCATTCAGGGCCAGTGTTTCCTTATTGATTTTCTGTCTGGTTGATCTGTCCATTGCTGTAAGTGGGGTGTTAAAGTCCCCCACTATGATTGTGTTATTGCCGATTTGTCCTTTTAAGGTTGTTAGCAGTTGCCTTATATATTGTGGTGAACCTGTGTTGGATGTGTAGATAATTAAAATTGTTATATCTTCTTCTTTGATTGACCCTTTGATCATTATGTAATGTCCTTCCTTGTCCCTTAAAATATTCTTCATTTTAAAGTCTATTTTGTCTGATGTGAGTATTGCTACTCCAGCTTTTTTTTGATCCCCGTTTGTGTGAAATATTTTCTTCCATCATCTCACTTTCAATTTGTATGTGTCCCTAGAAGTGAAGTGGGCCTCTTGAAGACAGCATACATAAGGGTCTTATTTTTGTATCCATCCAGCCAGTCTATGTCTTTTGGTTGGGGCGTTTAGTCCATTTCCATGTAAGGTAATTACTGATATGTATGTTCTTATTGTCATTTTATTAATGGCTTTGGATTTGTTTTGCTGCTCTTTTTTGTTTCCTTCTTCTCATTCTTTTCTGCCTATAAAAGTTCCTTTAGTATTTGTTGTAAGGCTGGTTTAGTGTTGTTGAATTCTCTCAGCTTTTGCTTATCTGTGAAGGTTTTGATTTCTCCTTCAAATCTGAAGGAGAGCATTGCTAGGTAAAGTAATCTTGGTTGGAGGTTTTTCCCTTTCATCATGTTAAGTATATCATGCCACTCCCTTCTGGCCTGCACAGTTTCTGTTGAAAAATCTGCTGATAACCTTATTGGGGTTCCCTTGAATGTTACTTGTTTCTTTTCCCTAGCTGCTTTCAAGATTTTCTTTGTCTTTAATTTTGGTCAGTTTGATTAATATGTGTCTTGAGGTGTTCCTCCTTGGGTTTATTTTGTATGGTACTCGTTGTGCTTCCTGGATTTGAATGAGTGATTCCTTCCCCATGTTAGGGAAGTTTTCAGCTATTATCTCTTTGAATATTTTTTTTCTGTCTCCTTCTCTCTTTCTCCTTCTGGCACCCCTGTAATATGGATGTTGATGTGTTTCACGTTGTCCCAGAGTTCTCTGAGACTCTCTTCATTTCTTTTCAGTCTTTTTTCTCTTTTCTCTTCTGCATCCATAATTTCCACTAATCTGTCCTCCACCTCGCTTATTTGTTCTTCTGCCTCCTGTATTCTGCTGTTAGCTGCTTCTAGTGAATTTTTTATTTCAGTTATTGTATTTTTGCATCTCTTCTTGTTTAAGTTTTATATCTTGTATCTCTTTGGTCGTGTTTCCTGTAAGTTATCCATCTTTGACTCCAGTTTATTTCCAATGTCTTGCATCATCTTCAGTATAAACAGTCTAAAGTCTTTTTCCTGGAGGCTGAGAATCTCCTCATGGCTTAGCTCTTTTTCTGGGGTTTTTCCTTTCTCCCTCAGCTGAGTTATAGTTCTCTATCTTTTCATTTTTATAGGTTTTTGGTGTGGTGACCTTCTTACAGATAATAGGGCTGTAGCCTCTCTTACTTCTGATGTCTGCCCCCCTGTGGCTGAAGTCGGTATGGGGGGCTTGCTGTAGGCTTCCTGATAGGAGGGGCTGTTGCCTGCCCACTGGCAGGTGGACCTGATTCTAATCCCTCTGGTGGGTGGGGCTTTGTCTCTGGATGGGATTAGAGGCAGCTGTGTGCCTGAGGGGTCTTTAGGTAGCCTGTTTACTGAGGAGTGGGGCTGTGATCCCACCTGGGTTGGGGCTTCTCAGCAGCTGACTGATGTGTGGGGCCAGATTTTCCCAAAATGGCCACCTCCAGAGAAAAGCACTGCTGCTGAATATTCCCGAGAGCTTTGCCTTCAGTGTCCTTCCCTCACAACAAGCCACGTTCACCCCTGTTTTCCCAGGATGTCCTCCAAGTATTGCAGTCAGGTTTGACTCAGATTCCCATGCAGACTTTGCTTTGCCCTGGGACCCAGTGCACGTGAAAGTCTGTGTGCGCCTTTTAAGAATGGGGTCTCTGTTTCCCCCAGTCCCATGGAGCTCCTGTGCACAAGCCCCACTGGCTTTCAATGCCAGATGCTCCAGGGCTCTTTCTCCTGGTGCCAGATCCCCACACGTGAGAGTTTGATGTGGGACTCAGAACTCTTACTCCTGTAGGTGAGTCTCTATGAACTAGTTAGTTTCCAGTCTGTGGAGCTTCCCACCTAGGAGTTATGGGGTTGTTTATATTGTGAAGTCACCCCTCCTACCTTTTTTTGTGTCTTCCTCTTTTTCTTCTGGAGTAGGATTATCTTTTTTAAGATTTCCAGTCCATTGGGTGAAGTGTGCTCAGTCTTTAGTTGTGAATTTTGTTGGTTTTAGGAGATAAGTTGAGCTCCAGTCCTTCTATTCCGCTGTCTTAATCTCCCAGAAATTTAATATAAACTATGTCACAATAGATCATTGCTCCCTTATTAAATTTTTTCAGGATATATCATCTCGCTATTGTAATTTTAAAAATTTCTATTACTATGTATTCCAAATATTTACATAAATCTATGCATTTCTCCCAATTGTCTTTATGGAAAACACTGCAAACTATAAAATACATATGTTATTTAAAATATAAATATATCATAATGTAGCACTACAGAACTGTGTGGTGCTACTGTTTTCTTGATTGTATTGAGAAAACACAATTTCCTTACAGAGTGAAACAATAGGAAAATTTAATTTATGTGTTACTTACTTATTGAACAACAAGAAAAACCAAATATGAGAAACATGCAGTTTCTTAATAAGATACTTTGCTATATTTTGGAAAAGTCTGTTTGATAGACTATATACACCAAATCAGTATAAAATGCTGAGTCATGAGCATGCAATTTCAGACCTTTAGTGATGAAAAGACTCATAAAATGATGAGAATCAAAATGGTTGAGGTAATTTTAAGCAGAGTAGTGTACTTCATTTTTTATCTACTTGTAACATATGGTTTTAAGAACATTAAAAACTACTTGCCTAGTATGTTTCCTTTCTCAGCATTTGACTTAATACTTATATATACATATTTCATTCCTTAACTTTTTCTTTCACTGGAATTAGCTGAATGTACATCTTAAACTGATTTGTTATTTTTATCCCAATAATATTCTATCAGTACCAATTTTATTTCCTCTCCTGACTTTCACTGCTCTGCACCTTTCCACAGAATGTCAAGTCAATGCTCTCAAATAGGTTCTTTGTCTCCTACAGAACTGAGTTTCCCCTTTCATCTTAGAATTCCTTCATCTACCATAAAAACAGAGTGAAAAGACTGTGCTCTCAATTTTAAATACAAAACTATTGCTATCCTTTAGGAACTCCTGCCTCCCTTATTTCTTGATGCTTTTAGGTGTACTTATGATAGGGTTCTTAACATTTTTTTTTTTCCTTTTTCAGCTTCCTTTACAATTGAAGGTGGAGGTGAGCACTTTGTATATTCTGTCTGTAGAGCCCTTCTTATCTGATGGTCAAAATTTGTTTTTGCATTGTGCTGAAGAAATTGATTACTTCTGCCACATTTAAAAGAGCAGTGATGATAATTTTGGTTTAAAGTTACTGGTAGTTAAAAATTTTAGTGAAATTTTATAATATTCTCTTATTCTGCTGCTTTTTCTGTAGGATAAAAATTAAAAGTTCCTATATACTTTCACACTACTCTCAGTTCTTCTTTTTTTCCCTCCTCAGTTCATTTTCTCCCATTTCTTAAATTTTAGGAGGCCAAATGCAAACATATAATTATGTACTTATTGTATAGGATATTTGGAATAACTCCCTGTTGAATATTTACTGTAGCACTAGAGTAAAACTAAACAACCATCAACAACTAAAAATCTACATGCACCTAAATCTTTACTTGATGGAATGTATTTAAATAGAGATTTATGCACTTAATCTATGCATAAATGGGTAGGATATCATTTTAAAGTATGTAATAAAACTATTCATATATATAACATGCATGTTTTTCTATTTATATATGAAGCAGAAATTTTACCACTTTTTAATAAAACAGTTACAGTATAATTTCCAATTGATTTATATTATCATTTTTTCTTGGGTTTGTTACTTCAATTAATTTACTATTTAATATTCTTTTATTATTTTTTTATTTTTATAAATTGTCCCACTATATTTGTATTTTTTCAGCATAAATTCTAAAACCCATAAATTATTTCTTTTAACAATATATTCATTACAGGAGATCTTCATCAAGGTTGATTTTTTTTTTCTTAGTTCTGTGCTCAAAAGTCGGATTTGCTTCTTGAATGTTCATACAGCATCTGCTTCTTGCTAGTCTCTAGGCTGAGTGCTCTGACATACATTTTTTGAATAATATTTAGTGGGTAAAATTGTTCTTTAAACACTTATTTACTTAAATAACTATGTATTATTAAATAAGTACTATTTTTATTTTTATGTTAATATTAATAGAAAACCATCTTTAAAACATAAGTGTAAATGTGAAGTATCTTTTAAGAAAATTCCATTGTATAATTTAACTCCATAAATTAACTCTATCATTGGGTTTTCAAAATGTCTCTTTCCTAAAATTTTTGTTTTCTAAATTACTGATAGAAAAGAGACATAGAAAGAACTGTATGGTTTTTTTACTTTTCCTTTGATTTTCCTCAATAACTTCCAAACCACACATGGTTGACTCATTAATTTATTGAACACTATCAAATAACAGTGTGCAGCCTTGTGCAGTCACTTAAACTCATTGTGCTTTAAATGCTTAATCTATGAAGTAGGCAAAATTACTCCCAAATTCAGCTGAAGTGCAGATTAACTAAACTAATCATACTGTAGGAACTTAATGAGTGATAACTTGTGCAATTGTTTTTATTTTTACAATAATTATTTCAAACTTAGAAAACTTAAATTATCTCAAATGTTTAAAAGAATTTCCAACAGAGTATAAGTAGTCAATTTAATTTATTTATCCATTAGTAGAAGTAGTAATGGTATTTGTTAAACAGCACTAGAGTTATTTTACTTAGGTTTCCTGAATCATGTGCAAGTTATTTATTAAAGAAATTTGCTTAGGAGAAAAGCCTGTTTGAGAGTAAGGACAGCATGAGAAGGAAGGGTAAGAAGTTAAGTTCAGCCTTGAGAGCTCTGGAATATAAACTGAACTGAGGAGTTTAGCCTGTTTTTATTTTTCTCCAGGGAATCTTGAGTTTTTATGGCTAAACCAGTCAGCTATTAGCTAACCCCCATCCTGGCAGGATAAAATTTACAGGCAGCTCATCTCAGGTGGCTTGACTTTGACAAGTCTTCAAAGAAGATGTTAGCTATTAAAAGATCACTTAAATGATAAAAGGAATCCTAGGGTTACTGGCTAGGCTTGGGGACAGTCAGCTTTGGGAACTTTTTACCTTTTTCTCCCACAAGTCTTCAATCAGCTCAATGTAAGTCTTGGTCTTATTATTTTATTTTAATTTATTATGCCATTATTTAACAGTGCCAAATATAATATATTGTATTTTTTTTCTTTCTATGGCTGAACCTGTAGTATGCGGAAGTTCCTGGGCTAGAGGTCAAATCGGAGCTGCAGCTGCAGGCCTACACCACAGCCATGGAAACACCAAATCTAAGCTGCTCTGTGAACTAGCCCACAGTTTGAGGCAACAGTGGATCCTTAATCCACTGAGCAAAGCTAGGGATCAAACCCACAACCTCACAGACACTATGTTGTGTTCATAACCCACTGAGTCACAATGGGAACTCCCGTGTTTTCTTAATATGTTGAATTGAAGAGAATAACAGTAAAAAACATATAAATCAATGTCATCATCAGTTAATAAGATAGATAAAGGAAGATAAAATACAATGTTCAAAAGCTTAAGGCAGGAACTCTTGTTTTCTGGTTCAAGAAGATATGAATGGTCTTTGGACAAACATGTGATTTCTGGAAATTATATAAATATGTCCCTCTATATATGCATGCATATTTTTCTAGAAATATAATTATATTCTGAAATGATTTTGTATGCAAAATATTGGATAATCTCTGATGCAGAGTTTGAAACTGGTTATGGCAATATTAGCATTTCATCCTCCACTTGGCCCCTCCACTTGGCTTAACTGTGATTAATATTTGTCTGTAGGAGTAAGAAGATATAATTGGCTAATTGAAAAATAACTTGATTGGAATACTTCCAGCACCACATTTTAAACCCTTGTTCCTAATGTTATAACTAAATGGTGTTACAATAGTTCAGAATTTAAAGTATGATTTTATTTGGTTTCATATAATTTCCTCAGGATTTCAGTATTATTCTTTGCACTGAGATTTTAAATTTCAACTGTCTAGATAAACATGATGTTATATCTGGACAGTAGAAGCATTAGACTAGAAGAACAGAGAGGAGAACCTCCATCATTTACATTTTCCCTAGTGAATGTTTATAACTACTCTTCATTTGTAATTGTAATTAACTTATTTATAATATTGAAGATGTCTTTCTAGTTCAATAGGCAGTAAAGCCTATGAGTTAAGAGTAAGTCACTTAAATTTTTTGTGTCTGTTTCTTCATCTGTATAATATAATAACAGTAATAATTTCTCTCATAGGCTTCTTGTGAAGTTTAAAGGAGTTCAGAATGCCTAAGTGCCTCAATAGAACCTAGCTCAGAAGGAGTAATTACTAGCTGTTTATCATATAAAGTAATTATTAGCTATTTATCATATAAAGATACCCAATGAATGCTATTATGATGATCCTATTTAAAGAAAAATAATTTAATGAAAACAGAGCAGTTTGAAGATGGAAAATTATCTAAACCAACCCCTTTAATTTGTGGAATTGCTTACAAAAACTGTGGAGCATGAGGGGGACCTCATTAGTATGGTATTCTGCATTTATCCACTCAGAGTCAAGCATGCCTACCTGAAAGATGTTCATTAGCATCATCATCTCAATTTAATTATCAGCAACAGAAATTAACAATTGCCTAAATGATAGCATGAAACATTGGAGCTGTCCATCATTACTAATGATGATACAATTCATTATAAAGAGTGATTTTAGATTTGGATACTAATTATAAAGGTGCTTGGTCATCTTGCAACAATTAGAGTTAAATATTCTGAAAATTAAACAATTGTATTCTTCAAATGATATCTGAATTATTTGATTGTAATTGTACTTATCACTTATTAAAGACAATTAGGTGCTTTTCTGATGTATTTAGACTTAGCCTGGGTTCACTTAGAATACTTGAAAAAATAAACATGAAGAAGGAAAACATAAAACTCAGCAAGAAACTGGCTTTATCCAAAAATATTTTTTAGACTTAAGCAAAAAATTAAAAAGAAAAGTTTCTGTTGTAGTAAAGATTTTCGCTATGAACTCAGACCTAGTTTTAGAGAAGACTGTTATATTTCTGTTAAATGAGTCTAAAAATACATACTTTTTTATTATTACTGTATAATATAATTTAGTATGCATATATAACTTTAGAGATCAATTTTAGTATACATAATTTGTTTTAATATTGCTCTTTCTGATAAAAGGATCACATCTAGCAGGAATTTTAAAAGAGAAAAGGTCTTTTAACATGATTTTTCTTTTGGAGTGGATTAGCAATGAGATCCTGCTATTAATACTAGAACTATGTCTAGTCACTTATGATGGAGCATGATAATGGGAGAAAAAAGAATATATACATGGATGTGTAACTGGGTCACTATGTGGTACAGTAGGGAAAAAAATTATATTGGGGAAATAACAATAAAAAAACATTTTTTTCCAAATATTTGAATGAATTTTTCTGAGCTTGCCTTTTCATGATAATAAATGTTTTTGTTCTGTAATTTATTTTCATTACCTATTGGCCTGTATATCTTCATAAACCTATAGCCTAAATTTACCTTTCTTTTACATTTAGGAAACCATTTTCTATGCAGTAATCTTAAGGGCTTTTGTAAACTGTATAATTTTCATTTCATTGCTATTACCATTCTGCGTAATCTCAGACCATATCAGTTCTCTCCCTGATTCCTGAAGGAAGGCCACCTAGATGAGATGAGATATCTAGGAAATAACTCTTTTCCTTAAGAACTATGGAGTTCCCATCATGGCTCAGCAGAAATGAATCTAACTAGCATCCAGGAAGGTGCAGGTTCAATCCCTGGCCTTCCTCAGCGAGTTAAGGATCCAGTGTTGCCATGAGCTGTGGTGTAGGTCACAGACATGGCTTGGATCTCACAGCACTGTGCTGTGGCGTAGGCTAGTGGCTACAGCTCTGATTCGACTCCTAGCCTGGGAATCTCCATATGCCGTGGCTGTGGCCCTAAAAAGACAAAAAAAAAAAAAAAAAAAAAAGAGCTACAGTAGTATATCAAGACAGAAGTAGAACAGCTTATTTCCTCCAGGGCTGCTGAGTTGTATAACTACTAAGGGCACCATTCACAGTGTCTTCTCGAATTGTGCTCAGGGAAAACATTCATGTAGAATGCAATGACACTGATGCTCACTGGAGTTGTATAAGGAATATAATTTTTCTGAACCTTATAAACTTTTTCTCAACTGGTATAGTTATGATTGTTGTCTAAAGTAATTTATTAAAAAGCAGATCTATAAATTTGTATTTAAATGTAATTCTAAGTCTGTATTTCACAAGTCCTAGAATAGTCTAAAGCAAAAAGATAAATTTCCCTTTTATCGCCATTGTTACCTTACATTCATATAAAATACTACACTCATCTATAGTTTTATAATATTTTGTCAAAAAATTATTTTTTCAATTAAGTAGTTTATCTTCATTAACTAAGTTCAACAAATTCAAGTTTTTGTAGTATATCTAAAAACCTCTCTTCAGTATTAAACTGCACTAAAAAAGCAACAACAATCTTAAGTTTTTTTATAATACACACATTAACCAGCAGATAAACGGATATACAATCATTTCAGTGTAAGCAAGCAGGACCTCCCTTCCCAGAAGAGACAGTATGACCAGCTATACCTTGTGAACACAGAATGAACCTGGACTTGGTGATTGGCAGACATTCAGTGACAGCTGGAAAGTACCCAAAATACAGCATGTGGTTGAAGTGGGTATCTAGATACCAAGATGGTTGAAATTCCTCTTGTACTGAACCTGGGAAAGTGTAAAAGTACAGGAAATATTTAGATGCACCTTTCCAGGAGCAACCAGGAGAGGAAGTCTGAACTTTGAATGACTCAACATTTGCTGAGACTCTTTTGAAAGTCAGAGGAAGAGACTGCATTGAATCTGTAGATTTCCTTTGGTAGTATAGTCACTTTGACAGTATTGATTCTTTTGATCCAAGAGCATGGTATATCTTTCCATCTGTTTGTGTCATCTTTGATTTCTTTCATCAGTGTTTTTATAGTTTTCAGAGTATAGGTCTTTTGTCTCTTTAGGTAGCTTTATTCCTAAAGAGGAATTTTATTCTTTTTGATGTGATTGTAAATGGGACGGTTTCTCTAATTTCTCTTTCTAATCTTTCATTATTAATAAATAGTAATGCAATTGATTTCTGTGTGTTAATTTTGTATCCTGCAACTTTGCCAAATTCATTGATGAGTTCTAACAGTTTTCTGGTGAATTCTTTAGGGTTCTCTAAGTATAAAATCATGTCATCCACAAACAGTAATAGTTTTATTTCTTCTTTTCCAATTTGGATTCCTTTTATTTTTTTTCTTCTCTGATTGCTGTGGCTGAGACTTCCAAAACTATGTTGAGTGATAGCAGTGAAAGGGGCATCCTTGTCTTGTTCCTGATCTTAGTGTGAATGTTTTCAGTTTTTAACCATTAAGAAAGATGTTAGTTGTGGGTTTTTAATATATAGTTTTTATTATGTTGAGGTAGGTTCCCTCTGTCCCCACTCTCTGGAGAGTTTTTATCAGAAATGGGTGTTGACTCAATATTGTCAAAATGATTATACTACCCAAGGAAATCTACAGATTCAATGCAATCTCTATTAATTATCAAAGACTTTCTTCACAGAATTAGAACAGAATATTTTAAAATTTGTATGGAAATACAAGAAGCTCCAAATAGACAAAGCAATATTGAGAAATGAAAATGGAAGAACCAAGCTTCCATATTTTAGACAATACTACAAAGTTGCAGTCATCAAAACAGTATGCTTCTGGCACAAAAACAGAAATATAGACCAATGGAACAGGATAGAAAGCTCATAAATAATCCAAAGTATGTATTATCAACTAATATATGACAAAGGAAGACAGAATATACAGTGAAATAAATATAGTATCTTCAATAAATGTTGCTGGGAAAACTGGAAAGCTACATTTAAAAGAATGAAAGTAGAACACTATCTAACACCATATACAAAGATATACTCAAAATGGATTAAAGACCTAAATATAAGGCCAGATACTGTAAAACTCCTAGAGAAAAACATAGGCAGAATGCTCTTTGACATATATCACAGCAACATCTTGTTTGATCCACCTCTTAGAATAATGGAAATAAAAATAAAAATAAACCAATGGGACCTAATAAAACTCAAAAGCTTTTGCACAGCAAAGGAAAACATTAAAAAAATGAAAAGACAACCCACAAAATGGGAGAAAATCTTTGCCAACAATGCAACAGGCAAGGGCCTAATCTTCAAAATATACAAACAACTCATGCAACTCAACAGCAATGAAAAAAATGATGCCCACTCCTGCCACTTTTATTCAACATGGTATTGGAAGTCCTAGCCACAGCAATCAAACAAAAGAAATAAAAGATATCCGAATTAGAAGAGGTAAAACTGTCACTATACACAGATGGCCTGATACTATATATAGAAAACCCTAAGGACTCCATACAAAAACTACTCGAACTGATCAATGAATTCAGCAAAGTAGCAGAATACAAGATTAATATTCAGAAATTGGTTGTATTTCTGTATACTAACAAGGAAATATTTGAAAAGGAATATAAAAATAAAGTACATTTTAAAATTGCAAACAAAAAATAAATACCTAGGAATAAACCTGACCAAGGAGGTGAAAGATTTATATGCTGAGAACTATAAAACATTAATCAAGGAAATTAAAGAGAATTCAAAGAAATGGAAAGATATTCCATGCTCCTGGGTTGGAAAAAATTAATATCATAAAAATGGCCATACTACCCAAAGCAATCTACAGATTCAATCCTATCCCTCTGAAATTACCCATGACATTTTTCACAGAACTAGAACAAACAATCCAAAATTTTATGTGGAACCACAAAAGACCCAGAATTGCCAAAGCAATCCTGAGGAACAAAAACCAAGCAGGAGGCATAACTCTCCCAGACCTCAGGCAATATTACAAAGCCATAGTCATCAATACAGTATGGCCCTGGTGCCAAAACAGACATACACACCAATGGAACAGAACAGAGAACCCAAAAATAAACCCAGACACCTATGGTCAGTTAATCTTCGACAAAGGAGGCAAGAATATAAAATGGGGAAAAGAGACTCTTTAGCAAGTAATGTTGGGAAAACTAGACAGCTGCATGTAAATCAATGAAAATAGTACACATACCATGACTTAAGGACTTAAACATAAGACAAGACATCATCAAATTCCTAGAAGAGAACATAGGCAAAACATTCTCTAACATAAATGTACAAGTGTTTTCTTAGGTTAGTTTCCAAAGGCAACAGAAATAAAAGTAAAAATAAACCAATGAGACCAAATCCAAATTACCGGATTTTGCACAGCAAAGGAAACTGTAAAAAAACCCAAAAGACAACCTACTGAATGGGAGAAAATAGTTTCAAATGATGCAACTGACAAGGGCTTAATCTCTAACTTACAAAACAATTTAAACAACAAAATAACAAAAAAGCCAACAACACAATTGAAAAATGGGCAAAAGACCTGAGTAGACATTTCTCCAAAGAAGATATACAGATGGACAACAAACACATGAAAAAAATGCTCAACATCACTAATTATCAGAGAAATGCAAATCAAAACTACAATGAGGTACCACTTCATGCCAGTCAGGAATGACCATCATTAACAAGTCAACAAAAAATGCTGGAGAGGGTGCGGAAAAAAGGGAACCCTCCTTCACTCTTGCTAGAAATGTAAATTGGTACAACCACTGGAAAACTGTATGGTGGTACCTCAGAAAACTGAATATACAACTACCATGTGATCCAGCAATCCCACTCTTGGGCATATATCTGTACAAAACTTTCCTTGAAAAAGGTAAGGCACCCGTATGTTCATTGCAGCACTTATTCACAATAGCCAAGATATGGAAACAACCTAAATGTCCATCAACAGATGAAGGGAGTGTTATATATACACAATGGAATACTACTCAGCCATAAAAAGAACAAAATAGTGCCATTTGCAACAACGTGTGTGGAACTAAAGACTCTTATACTAAGTGAAGTAAGTCAGAAAGACAAATACCGTATGATATCACTTATATCTGGACTCTAATTAATAGCACAAATGAACCTTTCTACAGAAAAGAAACAAACTCATGGACTTGGAGAGCAGACTTGTGATTGCCAAGGGGGGAGGGGAGGGACTGGGATCACCTGGGGGTTTGAAGTTAGTAGATGAAACTATTGCATTTGGAGTGGGTAAGCAATGAGATTGACTGTATAGTACAGGGAACAATATCTAGTCACTTGCGATGAAACATGATGGAAGATAATGTGAGAAAAAGGATGTATATATTATGGGTGTGTGTGTTTGGGTGTGTGTGTGAGAGACTGAGTCACTTTGCTGCACAGAACAAACTGATACAACCTAAATCAACTATAATGGAAAAAGTAATCTTCTAAATAAAAGCATAATACTAGTGCAAATAGTTATATATTAGGAAAAAAGATACTGGATATTTATTAAAAATTCCTTTTTTATTTAGATCATTCCTTCTTCAAGCCAAGAGGGTTTTTTTTACTACCATTATGGCTATTTTTTTTTTTTTTTTTGGTCTTATTGCCTTTTCTAGGGCTGCTCCCACGGCATATGGAGGTTCCCAGGGTAGGGGTCTAATTAGAGCTGTAGCTGCTGGCCTACACCAGAGCCACAGCAACACAGGATCTGAGCCACGTCTGCGACCTACACCACAGCTCATGGCAAAGCCAGATCCTTAACCCACTGAGCAAGGCCAGGGATCAAACCCGCTATCTTATGGTTTCTAGTCAGATTCATTAACCACTGAGCCATGACGGGAACTCCTATGGCTATTTTTAATTTAACTTTAATTTTTATTTTTTATGGCCACACCCATGGCATATGGAGATTGTCAGGCTAGGGGTCAAATCCGACCTACTGCAGCTGTGGCAATTATGGATACTTTAACCCACTTGGCCACACCAGGGATCAAATCCACACCTCTACAAACACCTGAGCTACTGCAGTAGGATTCTTTACCCATTGCACCATAGTAGGAAGTCCTTAATTTTTATTTCTGGTAACTGGTTTTGTAATTTAAAATTGAACTGTTTTTAAGATTATGTAATTTATACTTTTTTATTATGTAAATTGAATTACTATCATCTTGAAAAATTAAATTAACAATAGTAATATAACTCAGAAATACGCACTTTTTATATCCCAGTATTATCTTTGTTTTGTTAAAAAATTGGAAAAAGTTTTATAACCAGTTTTATTCAATTAATTTTTTTGCCTTCTCATTAAATATTTTCTATAACATGATTTTTTTTAAGCATGGTATCATCTGATAAGTCTGTATCAACATTTATTTATTCAGCATCCTCTGGTAGGTAACTACCATAATATACAAATATAAATAGATTAATATAAGTAAATTTTTACCCATGAATCTGTGATGATTTCTAGGGATACATTTCTTTAGATTCCTTTACCAGTTTGATACACCAGAATTTAAAAATTTTTGATAGTTACATTTGCCTCCAAAAAAGATTATTCTGCAGTAATATTTGCAAGTTTCACCATATGCTGTTTATCACTATGTGTTATCAATTAATTTTAATAATATTGTAGGTGAAAATGGTATCACATTTGTTTTATTTTACATGTTAGTGATCTCACAAGATGTTAGATTTTTTTTCAGATGTTTCTTAGCCATTTAGATTTCTTATTTTATGAATTTATTTTATTCATTTAAACTATTATCAAATTTAAAATTATGTATGCCATCTTTTTTCTTTCTTTCTTTCTTTCTTTCTTTTTTTTTTTTTTTGTTGTCTTTTGTCTTTTTCTAGGGCTCCTCCCATGGCATATGGAGGTTTCCAGGCTAGGGGTCTAATCAGAGCTGTTGCCGCCAGCCTACACCAGAGCCACATCAATGCCAGATCCGAGCTGCATCTGCAACCTACACCACAACTCACGGCAATGCCGGATCCTTAATCCACTGAGCAAGGCCAGGGATTGAACTCTCAACTTCATGGTTCCTAGTCAGATTTGTTTCCACTGTGCCATTACAGGAATTCTGCCATCTTTTTTCTTAATGATTTGTTGTATCTATTTACATATGGATAGGCTGTCAGGAATATAGGGTCTGTATCTAGCTTAGTGTTTTCTTTTTTTCTTGTTAAAAACCAATCGAATAGGAATTTCTGGCAAATATAAAGTCTTTATGTACTAAAAAAGAGATTATTTAATCCAATGTGAATGAGGAAGGCCCACCTGGAGATGTTTTATTTCATTAATTTAGGCTTACTGAGTGGAGTCCAGGGAATAATTTGTCCATTTAGGATATGATCCTTAGTCAAAATATACCTGTACTTATGGATCTGCTTCTGTGACAGGATAGTAGTAAACTATTTTGATTATCCTGACAGAAGAAAGTCATATACTTATGAGGTGCAAAACTTTTTGCTGTAGTTGATAAGAACTTTAAAGTCCTTATGAAAAAATTATTAATATTCTAATATACAGAGTAAGTAAAGAGTTACTAGATAGACTGGAAGAAATATGAATGAGGAGAGATTCTCTTAAGTTATTGGAGGGTCTAAAACTGAGTTGACATGACAGAAAATCATGAAATATAAAACTGAAGAAATGAGGAGGGTAGTTTTGGAAGTGAGAAGCCACATAAGACCCACGATTTTCTCTTCTTCCATAGAGAATGTGGACATTCCTAGGAAGATAAAGCATCCTTGAATCTCAACTAGCAAAAAGCTATGGAAAATCAAAAATTTAAAAGACTTAAAGTTAGGAACTTAACACTCAAACTAAGGAATTAAGACTAAAAAATAATTATAGTTTGATATATAGATAGGTAGATAATGTTTAAAAACCAGAAAGCATTGTTCCATGGGAGTTATATGATTGTGTGAATATCACCCCCAAAATAATACAAGCTTTCTGGAGTGGAGGTACAGCCAAAGGCTGGTTACCATGTCAGTATAGTATGCAGTGTATTTGAATAGATGATCTATTTAGATATAAGGGGTGTTATTGATCTGGCTTAACTACTTGGCATGCTACAAATTGGATAACTACCATTAAATATATTTTCCATTAAGCAAATATATTTTTTGTTCATTATTTTATCTCTAGTAAATAGTACAGAAGTCACTGTTCATTTTAGTTGGTTTTCTTTCAGTGTTTCTTCTACATTAGAAATAGCCATTTAAGCACTCTTTAATACATTGGTTCACTGACATTTGGTGTATAATGTACATTCATACTGGATTTAATAAAAGGTTAAATGATAAGGGCCAAGTCCACTCTAAAGAACTGTACATACAATTTCTTAAAAAACAACAAAAATATACACATTACATATGACTTTTACAAAGCACTCAGATTTCTGAGGTTTTAATTATTCTTCACAAAGAAATAAAGGATTTGCATTCTGTAAGTAGCTAGAAAGGATGGATTTTCTCAGCTGTACATATTTTAATCAGATATTTCCTAGTATCTTCACCTATGATTGTATGTAGGTTTCTAATATAATTACTAAAATTTCTCCAAACCTATTTCCTTAGTTCTAGATAAGGCTTTTCTTCCCTACAAAAGTAGTAGTGTGTAAAGACCAGTTTCCTCTAATTTTAAAACATCTTCCCCTTTTACTAGCTATGTGGCCTTGAGAAGTTTAAGTTCTCTATATCTTTATCTGATTAAGGGAGATAGTAATAGGAACTATCTCACGTTGCTTTGAGGGTAAAATGGGTTATTCAGTGTGGATGTATTAAATTCTATGTAAACACTATCTACTTTTATTATGACAAACACTAGGACTGCTATTACTGTTACTATATACAAATCAGTACTTGTTGATCTTTCAAATACTATTCTGCAAAACATCAGCAACATAATATCCTTTTTAGACACCTTTCCCTGTCCTAGCTAATGATCTGCAGTCTGTGTCATTTCCTGCAGTAAGAGAAAGTGATGGTAAGGATACATAGTTAATTCTAGATTTATGCTGGTATGGCTATAACTTACAAATTATCAGCTCTGAATAGAACCCATTGGTACTGTAATAATCCTTGTACCTTTTCATCAGGTGAAACTTGCTGCATTTCTTATATAGATTCTTACAGATTCTAGAATGAATGTATGGCTATTAAGATGGTAATTCTTCTGTTTGCTTTAGTTTTTAAAAAGATATTCACTTATGAACCGACCTCACAAAAGGGAAAAGAGATAGAGTACATGGAATCTAAAATATCTTACTTCCTGCCACTTCCCAGTCACACCTGCCCACAAGTTCTAGAAGGAAATGTATGCATGAAGTACTAACTTAACAAATAAACACTCGACTGCTGGCAAGGCTCCCATGTCAAATCCTGATGTCAAATTCATGAATCTGGGTAAGCCACAATACAAGCTTCTGTTGTCTAAATTAAGCAGAACTAAACTATTTAGAATCAAATCAGTTGAATTATTTCTTTTTTCCTCCCTACATCTACTCCAAGCTCAAAGAGAATTACAGCTTTTTTAACTAGTGGAAGCAAGAGGAGGCTAAGGAAATCATAGTAACCCATAAGAAGAAGAGAGAAGAGAAGCCCTAAAGACAGAACAAGAGAATGTTTGCCTAATGACTATAGCACAGCAGGTTTGAGCAGAGAGAGGGGCACTACAGTACTGGGTTTGAGAACATAAGCTCTGCAGTTGGACTCTTTAGATTCAAACACAAAGGCTGTTTAACACTGTGCAAGTTACATAACCATTTTCAGGCTTTCTGTCTTCACTTATGAAATAAGGATAATTCAAGCAGCTACCTTATAGGAGTTTACGTGAGGACATTTTAAGATAAAACAAGGAATGCACCTACTCAGCTTCCTACCATCTAACAGCTGCTTGGTAACTATTAACCATTATTAATTTAGCCTTCATACTTCTCTAATGTTCTGTGGAAATAAGAGTAATAGAGAAACAAAGGTATGGCTTGTATTCCTAGGGGATTTTATCCATTTTAACTTCTGTAGACTCATGAAGGAAAGACACAAAAGCAGTGAAGGTGAAGAGGGATGTTGGTGAGCTAGAACATTTCATTTATTCATTGAGAATTTATTGACTGTCTACACTGTTTAGATGTTGGAATTCAATCATGAAAACATACAAACATCCCTACCTTCTGAAGCTTAAATTATAATTAATGAAATTAAAAACCAAATAAGTAAAATATGTGTTCAACTAAAAGCAAAAGCAGAGGAAAGCTATGTCAACCAAAATATGCAGAATCACCAGAGTAACTGGGAAAGTTGTCATTGAAAGATGGCTCTTGAAGAGGTTAGAGAAATGAGACATGTGTGGGGCAGATCCCAGGAAGTCTAGTGAACTGTCAGAAGGATTTTGGCTCTGCCCTTAATATGATGAGGATAATTAGATAATTAGAGGATGGATATGTTCTGATTCAAGTTTTAAAAGGATCATCCTAGCTGCTTTAGGGAGAATAGTTTTCAGGGTAAAGGGTTTAAAAGAGAGACTTAATAGGAAAATGTTGCAGCAATCTAAGTGAGAGCCAGTGTTGGCTCAAATAGGGGTGTAAAGTAAAAAAAAAAAATCATGAGTAAGTGGGAGAGTTATGGATATACATTTTAGATATATATCAGGTAGGATTTCTAAGAGATTAAAGGGATGTTGGTGTTCCCATAGTGGCTCAGAGGTAACGAACCCAACCAGGATCCATGAGAATGCAGGTTCAATCCCTGGCCTCACTCAGTGGGTTAAGGATCTGGCATTGCTGTGAGCTGTGGCCTAGGTCAGAGATGCAGCTTGGATCCCATGTTGTTGTGGCTGTGGTGTAGGTCGGCAGCTATAGCTCTAATTCAGCCAGTAGCCTGGAAACTTCTATATGCTGTGGGTGCAGCCCTAAAAAGATCAAAAAAAAGTCATGTTAGGATGTCTTTAAGGATGGGCTTGACTTTTACTGAGTGTGGAACATGGGGGCAGAGCAGGTAGAAATATGGGAAGGACATATGAGATGGGCAATGCCTAAATGGATGAGGATGAGAAACAGAGACAGCAGAATCTTTAACCAGCAGGAAACATGCCTTGCTTACTTTCTCTTCTCAAGTCATAAACACTTTAGAACTGATGGCCGTGTTTTGGTTTTAAACAACAGAACTGAAATTTTAGATTCAAAGCTTTGATGTAGCTTTATAAAAGGAAAATAGAACTTCATAAACTGAAAGTCTCGAGAGAGCAATCATGCCTCCAGCTCTATAGTCTCATCACTTAATTGATCTTTAATTTATCTACTCATTAATTTATCTAGTCATTAATTCAAGAAATAATTTTGGAGGGCTTTCTTTGTTCTAGGAAATGTGAAAAGGATTTACATATAGTGATAAACAAAACAATGGTCCCTACACTTCTTAGTTTACCCAGCTCACTGGGGATGTGTGTGTGTGTGTGTGTGTGTGTGTGTGTGTGTGTGTGTGTGTTAATCAGTAAATGATTCTAGGTCAAGGAATTTTGCCATCTTATTTTGTTAAGATGCATCAATATGTCAGTGGGTTAAATGCTCAGAAGCAGTCATTATTATAAGTGATTAGCTATGTGGATGTGTACAATGGGGAATCTTAAAAATAGATTTTGAAAGTGCAGTGGAAAATGATTTTGTGCAGAAAGGAATATAATGTTACATTTACAAGCTTATATTACAGCATCCACCATTAATCTCAAGATTTATGAAAACACTTCAAAGTTCCAACCACCAAATGGTAGCTTAGGACCACTTAAAAGTGAGCTAACATAAAGGATATTCACAAGATAGCAATAATATTTTAAAAAATGTTTTATTGGAATTTGAAGACAAAAAACCTCAATTCAGGAAGCAGTGTTATTTCTCAGTTTGTTTTTCCTGAACAGAAATACACTCAATGTGGTTAGGAACATATTTACTTACAAAAAAGTTTTTAAAATTAAATATCTTAAACAGGATTAATAAGAGAATAACCTAGAAATAAAATGAATGATCTGTCTGTATTAACATACATGCTACTGCACATATTTTTTTGCATATTTGTCTTCTAGACATCCTAATGAGAATCTATTTTAAAAGTAGTTAAATAATAGTATATAAAGATGATCTTCATTTATACAGACACATACATTTTATATGTGTGTGTATGTACCATATAAATTATCAGAAAACCACTAGTAGATTTTAATTTAAACTTGAAAACTTTTCACATCAATACTTTAAATAGATTGTGTCAAACTAATCATGTATATATTTATATATTGCTTATGTCTACCTCATAGAAATGTCAAATTTGAATTTTCATAAATGACTGACAGATTTATCTACCCCTTCTTGTTCAATGACATTTATCATAGGAATAAATTTGTAAGTTTGTGGAATGAGGTTTTTTTGACTCTTCTACCTAAGAAGCTCCCCTTTCTCCAGAATATTTAGTAAAATACCCACTTTATTCTGTGAGTCCTAGGGACTGGAGGGAGTTTTAAATCACCCAGCAGCATTGAAAGTTAAAAATCAGATCAAGTCACTTTTTTAGCCTTTTTTTACAGTGGTACATGAACATCTAAAATTAAGTGGATGGATTTACCACAGCATTTGAATAGGAAGGTAGTGATGCAAAATCTAAGTGTTCATAGAGTATTGATTTTGCTGGTAGCCAAGCAACAGGAGCCACTAACATACATACCAGTGATATACATGGAGCATTTTATGGTAGGTTTGGTTTTCCTTTGCCTGTGTGATAGATTTTCCAAATAGAACCATAACCATAGCTCCATCTCACATGTACTTCTAGAATATGACCTAGACATTCCACCATCATTGAAGACTCCTGGCTCGACTGTAACCAATAGAATTGCATGGAAAGGAAACTGTGTGACTTCTGAGGCCAGGCCACAAATAGCAATGCTGCTTCTGCCTGATCCAAAGGGCTTCTCACTTTTGAAGCCGTCAGCCACCATGTAAGCAGGCCAACTCTTCTGAAGCCACCAGGCTGTGAGGAAACCCAAATTAGCTCACATGGAAAGACCACATGCAGAGGTATCACAAAGTAATTTGAGACTACTGGAAGAGAATGAAACACCTGACGAGCTGCCTCAGCTTCCTGGACTTCACGATTCATCCATCATCTTACTGTAGCTGCATAAAAGCCCAGGGCCAGACAGCTGAGTTCTGTTTGGATTCCTGACCTATAGCAACAGTGAGATAAAATTTAAAAATATAACATAACCTACTATGTTTTGGGTAATTTATTATTCAGTGATAGATAAATGGAAAGGCTTTCTACTAATCAAAAAACAATTTCAAATAGCGTTTAATTAGAGGTAAAATTTTTTTGGCAGCACCCGTGGCATGTGGACATTCCCAGACCAGCGATTAAACCTGTGATGTAGCAGTGACCCAAGCCGCTTCAGTGACAATGCCAGATCCTTAACCCACTGTGCCACAGGAAGTATAATTTTAAAATAAAACAAATCCTCTCCGACCTAATGCCACATCTCTCATTTATGATGATCTAGTTTGTGATGGAATTATATATGAGTTCTTATTGTTAAAGTATAGTTGGTTTAAAATGTTGTGCCAATTTCTGCTGTATAGCAGAGTGACCCAGTCATACATATATTGTGAGGAGTTCTTAACTGGGGTTTCCTTGTTCTATGTGACATTTATGCTGCAAACCCTAATATAGGCATGTTTTTAACCTTCTGTTACACCTTCTGAGGTGTTATTCTCAGCTGGATGTTCTCCTGCTAAATCCTCAGACAATTGTGATGAGAGGGGAAGCATTTTTACTTTATTACTGGGATCACCAACTTTTCTCTCTGTTTCCCTTTAGCTTTTCTTAGAGAAATATTTACTGTCTTCCTTGAGGCCTCCATCATTCTGACTCCTACCTTTCTATGGCTCATTAGGTAGCATGAGTATGTTCCATTTAATAAACTTCACATACAGTGTTTTGATAAAAGAAGGCTAAATTTTTCTGACCTGTATTCTTTTTATTGCAAAAACAGTTGCCCTGTGACTCAATTAGCAAGCAGAACTGTTGAAAACAAGGAAATGGGCTTATGCCCCAGAATAAAATAGGTCAATTTGCTATTATGAAACCCCATGTTGTATTTGCTTGTCTTCAGGTGAGCTCCCTAAGGTCCCACTAGCCTTTCTTGGCTGTGATCTTTTCTACACAAACTTGAAGCACATTTGCTTGTTCATATATTCTTCATTCAATTCTGTTATCTTTTTACTATGAAATCATGCAGCCGTCCATGTGTTACCTTTCTGGGGAGAGGGGCTCTCTCTCAAACTCTGGATTTCTCTAGTAGTTTATCCAAGATAACACTTTATTGGCTAATAATACACTTTTCTATTATTAAAAAAGGATTTTTTTGGATACCTTTGTTCTTTTCAATAGACCCAGATGTGTCAGAAACTGGAATTGAGTTTTAAATGTCTGACAGCTTAGCTTGAACTAATAATAGAGCTAATTTTGTAGCATCCTATGCTACAATACATAAAGATTCTTTATAATGTGGCAAACAGATTGCAATATACATGGGTAGATAGTAAGGAAGATGTAGGAAATGTGAGGATCAGAAGCTCAGTCTTGTGAACCTGTACAGTAAAACACGACAGTGCAACTCTTTCCCATTCCTTTCGAAGGACATGTAGTGTCACCAAGGGACTGAGCCCAGGCTATGTCAGGAGGCCCTTGAAGACACAATAACTAAGCACTAAACAGAGTCCATTCTGCCTTCTCAACTGGCAGTTCTGCAGCTACCAGATGGGTCTGTGCAAAAGACTATATAGTAAGTTTTAGATCAAAACCACCTCCTGTGGAACCCATCACCCAGGGAAACAGAAGCTGCAGAGTGTGTGGAGCTGGCGTAGCACAGAGAACCTCTCATAAAGCTAAATGTCATCTGAAACCCACTGAGAACAAAGTTCAGTCTTCAAAATTATATTACTAGCAGCCTCCATTAAAGTGCAAAAGAGAAAACGACTGTTCATGGAGGTCCTAAACTCAATATTGTTTTTATTTGCTAAATTCTGAAGGTTTGTCAAAATTTTTCATACTTTTTCTATCTGTATGAAATCTCCTTTCAGTTGGGATTTATTCTTGTGTTATGTAGTGTGGTTATATAAAATGTTATTGTAAATTCATATTTTATGAACAGCACAGATATAATTTATGTTTTAACCCAATAATTGAGACTCCTAGGGACAAAACGAAAAGTTACAATCATTTGATTACCATATTAAGCCAAAATATAGGTTGCTGAAATATCATTATAGAAAGCACCAAATTATACCCAAATATTTTTTCTTTGTATCCTTAAGGGAAATGAAGCACGTTTACCTTTAGTAAGATTTAAGTACATTGAAAGCTAGGTGTTTTGTGTTTAGGGAAGTCTTCCTATAATATACAGAATGTTAATAGCACAAAAATGGATAATAAGATTTCCTTTTAAAATTTATCAATTTAAATAATAAATTGTTGCACATAGCTTTAAAGGATAATTTACTTAAGCAATAGTATATCTGGGAAAAGTGAACAAGAAAAATGTTTTTATTGTTTGTATTACATTCATGACAAATCACATTGCTAAGAGAACATCAAGAATGAGGTGAAAATTGGAGGAATATTTATGGCAATCCTAAGTGCCTTGAAAAGTTGATATGAATTGCTTGCATCAAAGAGAAAATAGACTCTTTAATGATCACTTCCCTGACAACTAACAGTAACATCATTTTTAGCTATGACTGCTAAAATTAGACACCTTCCTCTTGGAAATATGCATTCCCTGACAACAGAACAGGATGACAGCCTTCACCTCATGATAAGAGGGACAGTAATAATTCGTCTTTAAATGAGAAATTTCTGTGATAAAGGAAAAAAATGTTATGAAATTTGATGGCAGAATAACAAAAATAGTGCCACACTAATTACTTTAGTGTTATTTGGTGAAATGTTTGTTTTGATTTTAATAAAATGATACGATTTTCAAGATTATTCACTTATTAGAATGATTCATACCAGAAAAAGAATTTTCTTGGTGACAAAAGGGCTTTTAACAACTTGTATAAAATTATGCTTAGTTGAATAAACTACACAGTATAATGTACTTGTTAGAAGTGCAAACAAATGACTTTTAAACTGCTGCCTTAAGGCTGTTAGCTGTTGATAACTAAACTGGCAGGCCCATGCCACGATCATTTCCTTGGCAGTGCAAAGCTAGACTATGGGACCTTGTCAGGCCATCCATCATAGCTTGTCACCTGAAGACATAAATAAAAATTCAGCATTTCCCCAGATCTATTAGAAGCCTGGTATGTCTATTTAGAGTCCCCGTGGCAAAATTATGGCTTAAATTCAGCTTTTAAAATGTATACATTAGTACCAGTGCAGACATAGAGTCAACATTAATTTTGCACACTTAAAACAAAATGTACATAGAAAATTAGGTCCAAAGTGGGAGAAATAGCTACAAAAATATTAAGTTAAAAGCCTCTAATTTTATAAATCATGGTAATTTCACAGATCAATGTGTTAATGGGAAGAAATTGCATCTATTATAGCTATATAGAATTGCCAAAATGTCATAGGAAGAAGGGAGAAAATCTCCTTCTTGCTCTTTTAAAATATTTTGTTAAAACACAGTCTAAGTAGAAATATGAGTTAGAGAATTACTCTAGAACAGGCACCTACAAATTTTTCTCTCCAGGGTGACAGAGTAAATATTTTAGGCTTTGAAGGCCACATATGGTCCCTGTCACAATTCTTCCTTGGCTCTATTTTATAGCTCTTAACTATATAAAAACTATTCTTAGTTCATCAAAGGTAAAATAAAAGTAGGGTCTGCTGGCCAATTTTGAACATGGGTAATAATTTGCAGACCCTGTTCTGGAAAATAAACAAATTTGTAATTAAAAGATTTCATTCTTGCCTTTTCAGTGATTATTTCTTAAGTAATAATTCTTTTAAAATGTGCTGTTATTCATGGCATGAGAAAAGAAATCATTAACCATAACTGCTGATTAATGTGAGTACATTTTAAATCAAATCACCATGTTTGAAAGGAAGATTTTAATGCAAGTTAGATGCTACCCCAGGTGTATAATATCACTTAAAATGGTATAGATAGTAGTTTTGAGACAAACAGCATTAAATTTAGCTCAAAGCCAAAAGGAGCTATTTGAAATAGTCATTGCAGCACTTCAGAACTTCAAATAACTTAGTGTGACTCCAAGTTCTTTCTATTAACATGTGTCAACTTAACTTATAATATAAAATCAACAATAAAACAAACTTTGAATTTTTAATTCCTTTTGAATCTGTGTGTGTCTCTGTATGCATATGTATGTGTTTCTCATAGTTGCCTGAAAGGTAAAGAGTGATAGGACTTGTTAGATATGTCAGAGGGGTGAAAAGAAATCATTGTTAGGGTAAAAGATGAAGTTTCATGAGTTCTACAGGTAAAAAGGATAAAACATTATGAGAAGCAGTGCCATTATTACTTGGTTTGACATTAAAATTATTTCTGCTGAATTATATGCTGCTTAGAAATTTCTTTTAAAATCAGCAGAAATTTTGTCAACTAAGGCAAAATTACCACTTTCAAATAAAACACACTTGTTAATCTTCTGTATCAAATGCCTGGATTTTTAAACAATGTGTTATTGTTATTCTCTGCACCAGTAAAAATGAAGGTATTTCAATAATTCTGAAGCTATTTTTTAAAATGCTGAGTATGAATACCTTTCCTAACACCATGGAATTAAAAAGTTAAAAATATCATTGATATTTTCAAACCAAGTTTGTACCAATTTGCCTAAGATATTCATATGAAGTTTTTTCATTAATATCAAAGTCATTAATAAAAATTTTCTGTGCTCCAGGCACTGAGTAGGAATTAGGGAATCCGAAATGAATAAAACTTAAAGTATTTTAGAGGAGACAACAGACAAGATGTGATTTAGTTTTAATATTCTCTGGGCATCGGATGACTCTAGGTATTTTGCATAAGTTTGTGATTTAATACCTAAAAACAATCCTAAGAGTCAGGTCACAAGCTGAAGCTCAGGAGATTTAAGTAGTAATTTTATCCCCTAAAATCAAATAAATAACCAGAAGTAGCAGTCAGGTTTTGAAGATAGGTTTGCCCTGAATCCAAAGTCTCATTTTATTTGTTTATTGGTTTGTTTGCTTGTTTTTACGAGTATAGTCCCTAGCCACTTTTTTCCCCAAAGTACAAGAAAGCATATAAAAGTCATAAGGGATACATAATTATAATTGTCCGAGGTCTACTAAGATTATTTCTGAATTATGTTCTTGTGACTAGATTTTCTTCTCCCTAAGATTTTTATTTATTTGAACTTTGGTCAGCTAATCATCCCTGTTCTCATTCTATAATTATTTTCACTTAAGTTATAGTTCTTATTTTTTATGATTTTCATTTGTACATAAATTTCCATTGAAATTACTAAGACCCAAAAGTTTTATTTTCATTATTTTTTTCTTTACTGTATACAATTTCCTGCTACCTTTTGATTTGAAATCTGTCACCTTCCACTTTCAGCTCCTTTTTCGTGCTTCTTCCTATAAACCAAGTGTAGACTTTAAAATGCCAAGTGTAGACTTTTTTCCAAGTGTAGACTTTAAAATGCCAATAAGTAAACAATAGAAAGTGGGAAATCACTGGAAAAAAATGTTACCTTATATCTTAGAGAACACTTCAGTGTACACCCAGCAAAGGAGGGAATTCGGAGGGGCTCTGTGACCTTGGACATCTCTCTTTGAGTCTAGATCTATCTAGGAAGTAGTGGACTACTGCCCTTCCACCTCTGGCCAGAGGGAGGCCAGGGTGCACTGGGTGTGGGAAAGGCTTTATGGTCCATCACCAGCAGTCAGTTATCTCCCCTGAACCCACATGTTCCCAAATGAACAGATATACCTTATGTTTTCATTACAGCTGAGAAGTGAGTGTGTATTTCTTATGCTTAAACCAAGAGCATGTTCTTTACATGAGACAGATGCAGATGGTGGGTCTAACAAAATTCCATTCAGAATTTCTTTCCTTACTATTACATGCAATTAAAAGTGTACCTAAAAACTGCTAATTAAATGGCCATCAAAATGTTACTAGAGGGGATTTTAAAAGGAATAAAGACTTTGTCAGTAACTTCAGTTAAATATTTCTGATTACTTAATGGAAGAAAGTACTGAATACTCAGCTTATATATTTTCTAATATTAGAAGTTTCTAATATTTGTTTGGACACAGAATTTGAAGAATGCTTTAAATTCATTATGGCACAGTGGTTGTTTTGGAGTTCTGTGATGCTGTAATCTCAGCAGAGCATCTGGCATTAAAATAGTATTTTAGATATTGAAAGCAATTCAACTTATATGGAATCATGCTTTAAACCTCTTTATAAATAGGCTGGGTGTTAACAGTTTCAGCTGTGACTTATCTAATGGCACAATGATAGCAAGTGTTATAAAGTTAGGGCGTAAACACATACCTGATTCTTACTGCAGTTTTCATTACAACATGCCATAGAGTAAGTGCATGAAATAGTGGCATTGGTTAATTATGGGTTTCTCTCTGGAAGTTATGAAGTGGAAGTGCCCTTAAAGACTAACTTCCATTCCCATAATGGCTACAACTCAAACCCTTGGAAGGAAAGAGGTGGGTGGCAGGCCAGCTTGATGAGGTAGGAAAAAACTGAAACTCAAATGCTAACTTTGAGTTACTTTATTCTTCATTCTATTGGCAATGATGTTTTGATGAAACATTATCAATAGACTATATCTTCCTTCCTTATAGCAGTGCTACTATGTTATAAAATTATTATTCACCTAAAGATCTATCGATATTTGCTGTTCTAAAAGCACCTATAATTTAAGGTTAAACGTGACCTTTGTTGCTCGCTTGCAGATTCTATTCTCGTAATACCAAAATGTGCTTTAATGTAGCAGAATGTCCCTATAACATGCCACAAATTTTCTAGCTTTAAACATAAGCAGGTTTTTATTCTTGATTCAGAAATTATGTTCAACATGTCCTTACCACAATCTCTAACTGGATTAAGCACTCCCTTACCCTTCCACATATGTTACATTTCATCATCTCACTTTATGGTTTACCATAAGCCCTCCTATCTTTACCCTGAGCCAGAGCTCCTACATGAAGCTTCCTTTACAAAGCCCCTGGGAGAATGTTCCATTTCCTTCTTAATGGGAACATTTCTGATATTGTTGTGGCATGACAGCTTCTCTGGTCCCTGAAAATGAAATTCTTGAGGGATCTTCTCACTCATTCTTCATGACTCATCTTTATTACAATAACCAAGTTTTTTCTAGGAAGAACAGTAGAAAATGAAATGGGACAAGTATTGAAACAGCACCTAAATAATATTACAGAAAAGAAGAAACAGAAAGGAAGGAAAGGAAAATATTGAAAGAGAAAGAAATTGAGAGAGGGCGAGAAATAGATGAAGAATAAAATTGTCCCAGACTTTACAGATAAGTGACACACACATACAGACACGAAGAAGGATAAGTAAGGAGACATATGAAGGATGAATACTGCTGCTGAGTTAGGAAGGGGATCTTAAATGCAGCTCACTCATAATCAATCTCAACTCACCAACACACCCTCCCTGGGCACATCTCCACGATAAGGTGTTATTCTCAAAGGCTTTACTCTCTCTCTTCTTCCCTGGAAGAATCACTTAGAGGATTCATTTTCAATATCCTCAGTAATTATCTCAATAATTTAAAGAGGCTTCATGGGAATTATTCCCTCTAAAGCTACAAACTATTCAACAGAATTTAAAGGGGTCAGGCCATTTTCCTAGAGGTCTCATAAATGCTAGCCATTTTCCTAGAGGTCTCATAAATAAATTTTATTTATTTTCTCTACAGACTGCCTAACAAACTGGGACCTTACTTGAAGCAGGACTAAATTATCTTTGCTAAATCTTTTGATGCCCATTACATGAAGTATACTAAACTCACCTCAGATTTCCATTAATGAGCCAGGATTCTGGTCACAAAACAGTGTTACTAGTCCCTTGTAATAAACCAAAATCATTCAATAATTAATTTACACATTAATTTATTTGAAAATATTTGTTGAGCAATCTCTCAATGATGGGTATTGCTTTAACTTCTAGGGACACAGCGACAAGCAAGACAAACTCTGGGTCCTCATGGAGCTAAAATTCTAGTTGGACATAAGCAATGCAGTTTCACATAGAGATAAACCGTATAGTAGACTAGGATGTGGGGTAGAAGTAGATGGCAAGGGATGCCATTTTAAATAATGCTGTCAGGAACACTTCTCTGGTGAAGGGACACTTAAGTAGGCACTGGAAGGTGATAAATAAATGAGATATGGATGATAACAGAGGAATGAGTATCCCAGGGAGAGAGACCAGGCAATACAAAAGTCCCTCAGCAGGTATGAGCTTGGCAATACTTGAGGAAAAACTAAAAAGTAAGTGTGTCTAGAACTGGGTGAGGAGGAGAGTGGTGATCAAAGAGGGGATTAGGTATCCTGCCACGACTTGTGAATATTTGGATTTTATTCTAAGTATGATGAAAGCTATTTGAAAAATTGGGGCAGATGACAGTGCCATGATTATATTTATGTCTTAAATTTAAAAAGTCTCAGGTTGAAACCTTATGTTAATATGTTTATGGGACAATCATGCAGTCAAGCTCTGGGCAGTTGTACTGGTGCAGGGAAATGAGAGATGTTACACTCGACCAAGTGAGAGGTTTATGAGGTCTGGAATTGCAAAAGCGGGAGAGTGGGCAGATGGGAGATCTTGAAAACAAATTTTTTGTCATACAAGAGGGAAAAAGAAAAGTCAGTGATGTGTGTTCCCTTGAGCAGCAAAGGATGGTGTCTTATGTTGTTGAGAAGGTGAACTTTGGGGGTTGGTGAAGACAGTTTCTATTTTGGACATATTAATTTTGAGATACCTGTCAGTTATCCAGGTATATTTGTATCAGAACTAAGAACTTAGTGACAATCTCTGTACTGGAGACTTCAAGGTTATCAACATAACATGGCATTTTAAAAGGTATGTAAGAGAAAAAATAGTGGGTGTATTCAGAGAAACAAAGATGCCCTAGTATTGAGTCCTAATTTACTCCAACTTCAAATAATTGGAAAGATAAAGAAAAGCTAGCAGAAGAAAATTGAGAAGGAACAACAAATAAAATAGGAAGAAATCAAAGCATCTGGTAGCTCTATAGCCAAGTGTGTAAATGTTTGAAGAAATAGGGGTTTTCTCTTTCCAGGAGATGGCACACTAGGTGTACAAAGAAAATCTTCCCAGGATAGATTCTTATAAATGATGGACATAATATTTTAAACAGAGCTGTTTTTAAGGCAAAGCAGAACAGGTGGCAATGTTACGGAAACAACCAGATGCCAGAAATGACAACAACAAAAAAAGCTGTTTTCCACAAAGCTGTATTCCACAAACATAAGTTAATATGGGAGCCAGTGTTTTCCTTCAAAATATTCTTCTGATCCCTGGAGGCCTATAGCCTCGTCTTGAAGAGTCATCTATGCTATGCACAAGTAGAGGAGGCAATAACATAGATTGAGAGGAAGGTGGGATTAGAGATCCCCATAGAGTCAAGACCCCAATGGTTGAACTCAAGGGGGAAAAAACCCTCAAAAGAGGACTTTCCTGTCTCAACCTTGTTTTTAGTAAAAGAGGTGATAATAGAGCCTTCTCTGATAAATCCTAACCCCATAGTAGTATTGAGTCAACTGGTGTCTGAATTATTTGTGTCCTGAAAAGTTGAAAATTGAAGTTAACAATTTTTTGTAGGGGGGTTATAACATCAGGCTCTAGGTGAGTGCCTGGCAGACATAATACATCCCTCCTTTCTCAAAGAACACATTTTAGAAACAAACATAAAAGATATTACAGAGAATATACAGAGTCCAAGGAATGTGAGCTGACAATCAAACCATTTTAAAAATATGTGGAAACAAAACTTGATGTCAAAGACTGCTGAAAGGTTGACCACAGTGATATTATTTACCTTGAAATGAATGTTTTCTATCTGGTTGTGAAGAGGAAACCCTGGCAGGAGTGAGTTCAAGAGAGAATGGTGGTTGCATTTGTTTCCTATGCTGCTGTAACAAATTACCACCAGCTCGGAGATCTCAAACAACACAACTTTATTATCTTGCAGTTCTAGAGGTCAGAAGTCCAAAAAGGGTTTACTAAAATAAAAGTTTTGATAGGGCTGCATGCTTCTGGAGCCAGAGGCTCCAGGGGAGAATCTGCTTCCTCACAATTTCCAATTACTCTAGGCTGCCTGCATTCCTCCCCTTCGACTCCCTTCTCCAACTTCCTTTGCTGCCACACTTGCATCTCCTTCCCTACCCCTTCTGCCTCTCTCTTGCATCTTTAACGGACTCCTCTGATTACATCAGGGCCATTCAGATAATTCGGATTAATCTCCCTATCTTAAGGTACTTAACCTAATCATATCTGTAAAATTCCTTTTTTTTTTTCCAAGTAAGAAAACATCCCAGGGATTAGGACATGGATATTTGTGGGGGACCATTATTCTGCCTTCCATAGACTGTGGGGACAGAAGCTGGAAGAAGAAATGTTTATTGTAGATTTTTTTAAAAGTAGGAGTCTTCTATTTTAGTAACATATTTTTAATTTGTATTTCTTATGATCATCTTAAGTCATATTTGTAAACTGATTGGAATTATCAATTAGAGAGTAGAAATAATGATGCAGATGTGAGGCAGATATTGAAGGAACAACCTTCTAAAGTAGATGAGAGGGATGGGGTGGGAGAAAGTGTGAGAGGTGGAGAACTGCATAGATTGGACAAGAACAGTTCAAGTTTGGTTATCATAGTAGATCTGGTGCTGATGAGATGCAGATATAATCTGATTTCTTCTATTGCATCAATGGAAAAAGGAAGCAAGGTTATTAGTAAAATTTGATATATTACTTAAGTTACCTTAAAAGAGAAAGAGCCAAGAGCACTGCTCAATAAAGTTCCTCTCAGGAAACAAGAAACAAGAAAAGATTTAAGACATTCCATATTCCAAGTGTTGTAATACGATGATTCTAGAGCCAACATTCAGGGACTTGATGGAAATTATGCTGAAAAATAGAGAAAGTAGAAGCCAGTCAAGAAATTTTGGCATGGCCAGCAGAACTACTGCCTGAATTAAAAGTACAGGATAGAAAAGTTAATAAGACATACAGATGGGGGAGTTACTGTTGTGGCTCAGGAGGTTATGAACTTGACTAGTATCCATGAGGATACAGGTTCGATACCTGGCTTTGCTCAGTGGGTTAAGGATCTGGTGTTGCGATGAGCTAATGTGTAGGTCATAGACACGGCTTGGATCCTATGTTTCTGTGGCTATGGTGTAGGCTAGCAGCTGTAGTGCAGGCCAGCAGCTGTAGCTCTGATTCAACTGCTAGCCTGGGAACTTCCATATGCTACAGGTGCAGCCCTAAAAATTTTTTTTAAAGAAAAAAGAGAGAGAGTTAGGGCTGTATCCACAAAAAAAGTGAGATAGAAAAGGCAATTGGTCTTTCTGTGTGTGTGTACTTTTTAGGTCTGTACCTGTGGCATATGGAGGTTCCCAGACTAGGGGTCTAATTGGAGCTACAGCTCCAGGCCCAGGATCAATCCCACAACTTCATGGCTCCTAGTCAGATTTGTTTCTGCTGTGCCACCACAGTAACTCCTGTGATTGGTGTTTAAAAGACCAGAATCTGCAGCTTCATTTACCTTGTTGCTGTCTTACATGTAGAACCTAAGTCCTATTAAATGTACCTTCTAAAAAAATTGGAGTCACCTTTTTATGTCCTACTTCATCTCTCTTTGCAATACATTTTAGCAAATAAGCATTGTATTTTTGGAGTAAAATATCCAAAGAAGATAACAATATTTTGGCTCTGTCATTTACTAACATTGATATTTGGCACTTTAAAACCATAAGCCATACTAATAATTATTATTATCATAGTTATTATTATAAAAATAGTAGTAGTTGCCAGTGATGCAGTAGTCTTTGTAGTGGGAATAATTAAGACCCTTTCTTTTATTGTCTGCAATTTAGCAATTTCCACTGGTTCTCCAGAATCTTTTTTCTATACTGAACAACAGAGCCTGAACAATTTTTCTAACAATAAGAGCAGAAATAATAATAAAAATACTAAACCTTAAAGTTTATTAAAAACTTTATAGACACATCTGAATATTTAAAACAGTAATTTAAAGCACTGATAACATTGGATTAGTAGCATTAATATCCCTCCCTGATGAGGTATTTGAGATATAAGTAACTCTCTAAGATTACACAGCTATCAAGTAACAAACCATCATGATAGCCCCATTTGCCTTTATGAAGTGTCTTAAGAAATAGTCGCTTAAAACATTAATCAAGGAAATTAAAGAGGATTCAAAGAAATAGATATTCCATGTTCCTGGATTGAAAAAATTAATATTGTAAAAATGGCCACACTACCCAAAGCAATCTGCAGATTCAATACAATCCCTATCAAATTACCCATGACATTTTTCGCAGAACTAGAACAAACAATCCAAAATTTTATATGGAACCACAAAAGACCTAGAACTGCCAAAGCAACCCTGAAGGAAAAAAAAAAAAAAAAACAAGCAGGAAGCATAACTCTCCCAGACTTCAGGCAATAGTACAAAGCCACAGTCATCAAGACAGTGTGGTACTGATACCAAAAACAGACATACAGAACAAAGGAACAGAATAGAGAACCCAGAAATAAACCCAGACACCTATGGTCAATTAATCTTTGACAAGAGAGGCAAAAATATAAAATGGGAAAAAGACAGTCTTTTCAGCAAGTGGTGCTGGGAAAATTGGACAGCCGCATATAAATCAATGAAACTGGAAACACCCTCACACCATGCACAAAAATAAACTCAAAATGGCTTAAAGACAAACATAAGACATCATCAAACTCCTAGAAGAGAACATAGGCAAAACCATTCTCTGACATAAACCTTACAAATGTTTTCTCAGGTCAGTCCCCCAAGGCAACAGAAATAAAAGTAAAAATAATCCAGTGGGACCTAATCAAATTGACAAGCTTGTGCACAGCAAAGGAAACCATTAAAAAACCCCAAAAGACAACTTATGCAATGGGAGAAAATAGTTTCAATTGATGCAACTGACAAGGGTTTAATCTCTTATATATACGAACAACTTATACAACTCAACAACAAAAAAGCCAACACCCCAATTGAAAAATGGGCAAAAGACCTGAAGAGACATTTCTCCAAAGAAGATATAAAGATAGCCAACAAGCACATGAAAAAATGCTCAACATCACTGATTATTAGAGAAATGCAAATCAAAACCACCACGACGTGCTACCTCACACCAGTTAGAATGACCATCATTGATAAGTCCACAAGTAACAAATGCTGGAGATGGTGTGGAGAAAAGGGAACCCTCCTGCACTGTTGGTGGGAATGTAAATTGGTACAACCACTATGGAGAACAGTATGGAAGTACCTTAGAAAACTATATATAGAAGCTACCATGTGACCCTGCAATCCCACTTTTTGGCATATATCTGCACAAAGCTTTCCTTGAAAAAGATACATGCACCCATATGTTCATTGCAGCACTATTCACAATAGCCAAGACATGGAAACAACCTAAATGTCCAATGACAGATGAATCAATTAAGAAGATGTGTGTAGCATTGAGAACTATGTCTAGATACTTACATCACAACACAACAATGGGAGAAAAAAATATGTATACATGAATGTGTAACTTAGTCTCCATGCTGTACAGTGGAAAAAAATTAATTAATTAAAAAAAGAAGATGTGGTATATATACACAATGGAATACTACTTAGCCATAAAAAGAACAAAATAATGCCATTTGTAGTAACATGGATGGAACTAGACTTCATACTAAGTGAAGTAAGTCAGAAAGACCAATACCATATGATGTCACTTATATTTGGAATCTAATATATGTCACAAATGAACCTTTCCACAGAAAAGAAACTCATGGATTGTAGAACAGACTTGTGGTTGCCAAGGGGGAGGACTGGGAATTTGGGGTTAATAGATGCAAACTATTGCCTTTGGAATGGATAAACAATGAGATCCTGCTGTATAGCAATGAGAACCATATCTAGTCACTTATAATGAAGCGTGATAATGTGAGAAAAAAGAATGTATATATGTATGTGTCACTGGGTCATCTTGCTGTTCAGTAGAAATTTGACAGAACACTGCAAATAAGCTATAATGGAAAAAAATAAAAATCATTAAATGAAAGTGACCAGTTTTCTCAAAAAAGAAAAAAAAAGAAAGAAAAAAGAAACAGTCACTTAAAAAAACAAAAACACACAAGGTTGGTGTATATGTGGTATTTTTGCCTTGACTCCCAGAAAGGGTATAATTTTACTTCTCTTATTGACCTCCAAGATGAAAAAGACAACAACTCTGAACTGGTATGGATTTTCTATTTTTGAATTACATGCAGAGAAAAAAGGCATTTTCCCCCAAAACAGCATTGAAGAAATGGAGCAAAGATATTTCCGATACAGATGGTACCCGACTTAACCATGGTTCCACTTATGATTCTTCAATTTTATGAGGATACAAAGCAATACATATTTAGTAGAAACTGTACATCAAATTTTAAATTTATATCTTTTCCCAGGCTAGTGGTGGTGGGTATGTGGTATAATTCTCTCTGGTGATGCTGGGCAGTGGCAGCGAGCTACACTTCCAATCAGCCACGTGATCACCAGGTAAACTACCAATGCATTAAACGCCATTCAATTTTTCACTTTCAGTGCAATTGGAAATAATTTTGTATATGGTTAAACTTTGATTCATTAATTTATTTTCACAAAATGAAGTAGCCAATGCACACACCTATCAGCTAGTCTATAAAATGGATCAATTAAAGATAACGAAGATGTGGATTTTTTAAAAAAATCAGATTCCAGATATTGATTATTTTGAATATACTTTCTACTTGGTATGCCACATCAACTACAACTACAATATTTGGATTAGAAGCAAAACTTCAAATAAATATTCAAAGCTCACCATCTCTGTTTCCTATACTCATTCCCTCTGTCACCAAATTTAATGCTGGCTTCTATTCCTACTACTCAAAAAGAATAAAGACTTTTAGAGTTCCCATTGTGGTTCAGCGGTAACGAACTCGACTAGGATGTGAGTTCAGTCCCTAGCCTCTCTTAATGGGTTACAGATCTGGCGTTGCTGTGAGTTCTGGTGTAGGTCGCAGAGGCAGTTTGGATCTGGCATTACTGTGGCTGTGGCGGAGGGAGGCCGGCAGCTACATCTCTGATTAAAACCCTAGCCTGGGAACTTCCATATGTGCCCTGGGTTCAGCCCTATAAGAAAGGAATCGTGGCTTTTCATCATTTTCCAATTACCTCCACATCACTAAATTTAATGGACATTTAAATTTCCATATCATAATTATTTCAGGATCATTGGATGCTGCTTCTTGAAATCATCTCTTCTTTTGCTTCTAAATCACAACAGTCCCCAGTTACCTTATGCTTCTTTGGTAACCTCCTCTTTTATGAATGAATATCCTGCTTTATGCAAACATTATATATCATGATTTTTCTGTGGTTGGTTCTAGGCTCTCTTCTTTCGCCTTATTGTTTCCTTAGGTGATCTTGTCCATGCTGATAGCTTCAAACGATGGCCACACACAAAGATGAATCCTAAATTCATGTCTTCATTGCAGACTTTTTTGTTCTGAGCTCTTGGAGCTGTGCATTCAATTGCTTGTAGGACATCCTGTCTTCAAAGTTACCTCAAATGTAGCGTGCATGAATCAGAGGACAGAATAGTCATCTCCAGGCCAATTTTACTTCTAACAGTTTGTATTTCTGGGTGTCCTCAAGCACCCTTAGAGCTATGCCAAATATAAGTATGGCATGCTTCCTTCAGACTTCCTAATATTTTTCCATATGTGTTTATTTTCATCTGTACTGACATTCCTACCCAAGCTACAATCCTTTTTCATTTGGATTATAACAATTTATTTTTATCCAAGAACATGATATGTGTCTTTATTTTAAGCCTTTATTTTATTTAATAAGCCCTTATATATGTTCTATGTGTTGTGCTCTATTCTAAGCATTTTAAAAATATTTACCGGGAGTTCCCATCGTGGCGCAGTGGTTAACGAATCCGACTAGGAACCATGAGGTTGCGGGTTCGGTCCCTGCCCTTGCTCAGTGGGTTAACGATCCGGCGTTGCTGTGAGCTGTGGTGTAGGTTGCAGACGCGGCTCAGATCCAGCGTTGCTGTGGCACTGGCGTAGGCCGGTGGCTATAGCTCCAATTCGACCCCTAGCCTGGGAACCTCCATGTGCCGCGGGAGCGGCCCAAAGAAATAGCAAAAAAAAGGACAAAAATAAATAAATAAATAAATAAAAATATTTACTTAATCTTCAGAATGACTCTGTAAGATATTTATAATTATCATCTCTACCTTGTAGACAAGGGCAATAAGGCACAGAGAGGGTAAGTAACTTGCGAACGGCCACTAAGCTAGTTTGGGTTAAGCAGTACATAAGATTAGACAATCATAACTCATTTTTATATTGTTTTGTCCTATTTATTAACACAGAGAATTTAGTAATATATTTTTAAATGTCACAATGACAGTTTTTACTTTAGGACTTATTCTTTAAATTTTCAAATAAATAATTCCTACTTCATTCCAGACCACTTAGTTGTTTTATGTGTTCACACAACAAACTCTAGTTGTAATAGTCTTCAAATTTTTAGAAAAGAGATCAACCGTATAAGAGAGCCTATGTATATTTATTTTAACTATCTCTCTGAATGAATAACCAAACAATAGTTTTGACTTCTAACTAGGAAAAATTTTTAAAGAATATAATATACTGTAGATTAATATCTATAAAAGCTTTTGCATTTGTCAGTATCCTATTAAGCTGAAATAATTTCATAAATAACTGGAAATAATTACAATTATTTTCTATACTTTTCCCCATATCCTTAAAATTAACCAGCTAAAATACATATAACCACTTAAGCTACTAACTTATTCATTTTTTGATTTGGGGAAAACTAGAATTTTTGCTCTCCGCTAGGAATATTCCAATGGAATAGAATTTTTGCTTTCCATTCTATTCAGAGTTCTAAACAATTAATTTAGCTGCACATTTCATTATTCAGGATGCAAGTGTATGATTGAAATGCAGATCTTAGACACAAGATACTCAGAACATTGACCATTACAAAATTAAATCTACTTTTTAATGAAAATGTTTCCGTAAGTAAGAAGACAGTACCAGTATCTGTACCAGCATATTTAAAGGCAAATAAATATTTTCTTTAAGTTGATAATCATTCAATACCATGTGCTTTAGAAGTGCTATATTAACTATTGTTTGGGATAATGAGTTGACATACATAGCCCACCGCAGTGTAATCACAGATGAGCAGCTTCAACAGTATTACACAGACGGAAACATCCATGGGAAAATAATAAAAAGGCTTGAAACAGCAATAGATTCAACAGGCTTTTTGCAGTTAACCTTTAAAAATGCCATTTGAAGCTACTGAAAAGAACCAATACAGTAGTTTAAGAAGGTGTCATTATGAAATGTTATTCTAAAAAACGGTCCTGATTGAACTAGTTTTTCTTTCAAGTATACATATACACTCATATCTTGAATAAGGTGGCAAAGTATTACTTTCCTCAAAATGAAAAGCCTGAGAAAAAATTTGTTGTCTACTCTAATGAAGAATGGAAATTTGTAGCAGCAGCCACCTCTTCAGTCACTATTTCTTTATGTGAATTCCATTTCAACCATTTTTCTAAATGTTATGTTTAGTTACTTGAAATGCAAAAAAAAAAAAACTTTTTTTTCCACATAATCCACACTGCTAAAAAAGTAGCAACATCAGATTGACCCACTGTCTTAACTGGTAATTGATAAATTAGAACTGTTCATCCTGCTATTTTTGAAATTATGTGTTTTTTTAAAAAAGGAACCTAGAAAATAATTTTGTACCAAAGAATATAAATAGGGTTCATACCCAAAGTATGAGAATGACAGATATTTTCGACAAGAATATTAGCTTAAAACTTTAAAAGGTCTTAGTCATCTTCATCTTGAATGTCATTTACTTTGCAACACTGGAGAGATAGGAGAGAAAACCAATATTTAAAGAATAAAGGAAGACTTTTTTTTCTTGAAACTTAAAAATTTTTATATTTGCTAAATATTTTATATTTAAAGAAAACACATCCTGTTCTTTCTCTACTCATATTATACCTTATTATAATCCATGAAGAACAAGAAACTTTGAAGAAGTGGTTATCTATGCCTAGTCTTACTGTCACTGTTGATCCTACTTAAATCCTCCTGTACCCACAGGTACAGTCTTATCATTTGAAACACTAATGCTTTATGAAAAGTGAAAAGAACAGAGAGGTTTCCTAGCACCTCCTGGGATCTTTCTAAGGCAAGTCAGTTAAAGCCATAGTGTACGTGGAATGGGTGTAAATTAGCGTATGAAGCTCAGTAGTAGATTTTCAAATGCCCACTATAAAACACAGTAACCTATAATAGAAGCTGAATTCCTCAAGAAGGAAATCACATCAGAGCCTTGACAGCTTAAACATTATTTAAATAATCCCGCTTAAATTCCACTGAAGATGTATGAATCCAAGCACCAGAACCATAGTAACAGAATATAAAATCAGAGTTAATGATGGTTGTGTTCTTATTCTGGTTCTAGACTTTGAGAACTGCTGGCTGCACATACACAAATACACACACACACAAACACCGCCTCCCCCATGCAACACTCCCATTTCCTCATCTGAAAAATTACCAGTGGAATATGTGCCTGTGATAACTCATTATTCAGTTTACTTTTTTTACATTGTATAAGTTGCTTATAAAAATTATAGTTAAAAGATAGTTTAAGTGAAATGTTAAATTGCTGGAGAAACTTCTCATTCCCTTAAGCTCTTTAAAGTATAGTAGTCATATGTTTTATGACACATGGCATTTGAAATATTACTTTTGTTTATGCTTTCATTTTATATTTACAAAATATCTTGAAATAGTGATTATTTCATAGCCCCATTTCACAGGCAAAAGAACCAAGCTTAAGAGAGAGATCAAATGCTTCATTAAAGGCAATTTAGCAAATAAGCAGTTGAACAGAATTCCAGGTGAGATGCTCTAACTACGAAGACATTCTGCCTGTCTTCACACCAATTTTCATAGAAACATTTTCAGTGAGACTTTAAAAAAGACATACATCTTTTTGACTCATCGTAAATGAGTGGTTGAAAGTTATAAGAGGAAAACTTCCCATTCAATAAAGACTGCCTTAATAAAACCCTGAAAAAGTTTGCCTTCCAGGCAGTAAAGAAGTATTCTTGAAAAGTAATTATAGGTAAATATCATTTTGTGCATTTATTATTATATCCTCAACTTCCTTAGAACAAAAGAAAAAGGGAGATTTTAAGGAATTTTATTAGAGGTATTTGAGCCAACATAGACAGATAGCAAATAATTAGGTTAAGGATCCTTACTGCAAATAAATAAAGTGCAGCCTACCTCTGATTGTCCTAGCAACTCAGGCAAAAAAGAAAAACAAGAAAATCATTTCTCAAACATCTAATTATTAGGTACAAGGTCTACAATACTTTCACTTCCTAATACAGAACACACATATTAACCAGAAGAACTTGACACTTAGTGTGAACTTGGAATATTAACTTAGACTTACCAGTCTTTTCTTCCTCAATAAAAAGTGGATAATAATACCACTTCTATATGCCAGACTTTTATATAAGATTTTTTGGAGTGTAAAAAGATAAATATGGAAGTTATTTTATAAGTATATCATTCAAAGATATTATGATTAAAGTGATTGTTAAGGGAGGTTTTATATTGGAGAAAAAATAGTTAATTCTAATTAATAATTATATTTATCATTTGCCTAGATTTCTTACATATTAACTTTTGTGAAAAGTTTTGACATGAGAAGTAAAGCTAGCCATAGGAGAACCAAAATGAAATAAGCATATTAAATAGTTCATTCTCCTATGTTTATAAATGTTTTACACCTATGGTCAAAGGAGTGAATGCTGGATGAAGGTGTGCAAGGGAGAAATTGATGGAAAGTACCTACAGTGATTCATGCTTGCTTTTGCGTTTGTACAATAAATGTTAGCGTCGAGATGACCAAGTCCTATAATTCTTTCTTCTATCTAGCTAGCTAGCTATCACCTATCTATATCTTCATTTATTTCTAAATTAGGAATAACAAGTTTTTACCAGGACATACTTATTCCAAACTATGTCAAATAAGAAACATTCAGGAGACTTTTAAAGGATTGTTGAAAGACAGGAGAGGGACAATTGGAATAGAAGGAGAAAGACTTGCACGGAGAACACAGCAACAATGAAATTGCCAAATGTCTCAAAAGTTAGGCAAAAGTAGCTTTTCTGTTAGAGGGAAGAGCAAATAAGACAAAAACAATATTAGCAAAAAATTAAACAAAGAAACTAAGAGAGTAGGATGTGGAGAAGCAGGATGAAAGAATGGATGGATGGAGGTGGCAATAACAGGACAGTAGATTAGAGAATGTGCAGCCTGAAGCCAGGAAGGGCTGTTAAGGAGGCATGTATATGGGCTCCTTCTGAGAGTGGGTCAAAGTTCAGGAGGCTGGGGGAAGCAGAGAAGCTTAACCAAATTTTGGTTAATAGAAATTCTGTTTCCATGGATTAGGCAGGGCAAAAGATAGAGCTAGCTCCTTTGTGAGGAGAAAATAAGTTTGGGGGGCCTGGGTCTGTACCTTGTCATAGGGAATATCACTGAGCCTCATTTAATTCATATGGGGAAGGTTTTCTTTGCAATAAATAGCTTCTAAGAACATAGAGTGGGGCAATTTCTTTAACTATTGCTGCTTTCCAGGATGACAAGAATCAAGTAGTTAAAGATTGCCAAGTACTTTGAGCCAGCTTAAAACTTGATTTTTTACACTCATTTTTTTATTTGACCTCTAACATTCAATAAGCATTATGAATAGTCAATTTGAAATTCTTTTATTTTATTTTCATAGGACTTCAAAATAAAATAATTTCTTAGGTACAACATCCTTGATTTAGCATACAGGAGCCTTCATATCTTTTTGCTGAGGAATGTAAAGAAAGCTAAGACTTTGAAAATATTGCAGTATAGTTCAATAACCTGGCTATTTGCAGATTCAATTCTGACCTTATCTGTTGCTGCATGTATATAGCCCTAAATGTTCGCTAAACTCTTTGTTGTATATTCTCAATATTTCAATTTGAAATAACTCATTAAGGACTTTTGTTTGCATCGGATGATGAAGTCACCTTCTTTAACACCTATGTCTTGTTAATTCTTATTAATGTGAAAAAACAAATTTGCTATAGGTGAAACACCTGATTTCCAGGTTAAAATATTTATTAAATTAAATATTATTAAATATAATGTAAAATTATAAAGCCTACATTTATGACAATTGCTCTCTTTTCCTTAGCATGTTCAATTACAATATTGGTCATCCATAATTTTATATTAAGTGAATTTGATGCACACTGTGTGAGACATTTGGCAATTTCATGGTTGCTGTGTTCTCCCTGCAAGTCTTTCTCTTTCTATTCCAACAGTTTCTTTCCTTTCTTTCAATAGTCTGTTTAAAGTCTCTCGTTATGTAAGTCCTGAATGTCGTGGCCTATTTAAACTTTGTGAAGATTAGATAGTTTATTTCCTCTTATTTTTATCCTTGCAAATAATGCAAGGCATCAGCTTGTATAGAATGCCAAATGAGTTTGATAAAATACTATAAATCAAATAAAATACCACAGAGTTTCTGGAATTTTAAAAATTATGATAATAATATTTTGGTATTAAAACTCAATTCCATGGGAATTTTTATACCTTTAAAGCCACTCATTAGCATTTCTAATTTCAGTTACCTTTTTCTCTCTCTGATGAGTTAAAACTAATTTGCCCCATTTACGTTCTCTGTATTTGTTTACTACTTTCAGTGAGCTGGAACACCTCCTCTTGCCTGTAATTTTGTTTTTTCTGCCCACTAAGTATTCCAATGAGAAATGGAAGAACCAAAATCAAACCACTTATATTGAAAGTCTAGTGTCTTCATATTTTTTCCCTTGTCATAGTATACTTCATGAGGACTAGTGCATGTAAATAATTTACTGTAGCTTTGCATACATTGTAAGATCAATTAATAGCAAGTGCTGTTATTCATATCCCTACAAACCTGTGACATGTTATTATCTGAATTTTATGAATGGAAAAACTGAAGCAGATAATAGAGCTGAGGTACCGCTGGTAGTAAACAGCAAAAATAAGATCTGCACCTGTACAGACTACCGTCATAACTACTCTAAGACACTGCTAAAACACTGCCCTCCTTTTTTTCATGCCATTCATTGTGCTAATCTGGATTGAAAAACTGGAATTTAATAAGACAGCAAAGATTATATAGTGGGTTATAGTTAGGCTATGACAAAATGAAGGTGATGATAAAATGTATGGACACTCAAAGAAACAGAAATAGCCAAGACTATTTTGAAGAAACTTAACAACACTGAGGAAGTTGTTCTATCAGTGATCATAACACCTAACACCATAGTAACTAAGAGATAGGAGTTTTGACCCAAAGATAAATGGACAGAAGTATAGGATGAACTACCAAAGAGGTGCCTGCTGTTGATGTAGAAGATCAAATGAGGTGTTATATGCCTGTTTTGTACCATGCTTAGTTCATGGGAAGTTATGAAACTGAAGTTTTTATTATATTTTGCTTTCTCTACTACTTTTTAAATTTCCCACATGTCAGCAGACCTTAAGTCACCAATATTTAAAAGACAACCCCTTGATTTTCTGATAATGATCTCAATCTTCTCTTCTTTTGATGGACAACAATTAAAATTTGGTTTAGGAGCTGAAATCTAAAGTCATACAGACCAAAACAACTGGGTGTCTGCTGCTAGAAGTCCTAAGACTGTGCAAATAACTCACTTGCACTGGCCTCATTTCCATCACTTGCAAAGTACAGTCCTGATGATATTCTTGTAAATATAAGACTTGTAATAACAATTATACTTCAGTTATACTGGACATCTTAACTTGTAACTGCTCCTTTACCAAACTTCACTTTGACTAGTTTTCTTCTGATATGACTGATCTGATATGTTATCACTATGCAGAATATCATAACACAAAACAAAATCTCAAACTAAGAAAGATTATGACAAGTACTACCTCATGGAAAAAAAGAATAATATGAATTTATTTTTACTCATTCAATGACACACCATCTTCTTCAGCTGAAAAGAACAAAAAAGCCACAGGGAAATAACCTAGGTTGTATTTAAATTTCTCATAGCCTGTGTAGGGGAGAAAAAATTTTTTCTTCTACCCTTTTTCATATAGTAACTAGGGAGTGTGAATTAAACTGACAAAAGACAGACTAACAGAAGAAAAGCTTTGTTTTGCATGTAGACAGGGGCTTCACAGAAAAGAAGTGAAAAACCCCCAAAATGGTTAGGTCTTGGGGTTTATGCCATTTTAATAAGTGGTGGTAAATTGGGGAGATGTCATGAGACAAAGCAAAAAGCATTTGGGCTTCTAGTAGGCAGGTAAACATATGGAGAAACTAAAAAAGACAAGGTTATTTTAGTGAGGTTTGTGCAGACCCAATTCAGTTGCTGCCATCTTCAGTGATAAATAGTTGTCTCCGCTGACTTGAATCATTCTGTTCCTAGGGAGAGGGAAACACCTTTACAGATAGGAATTTTGGCAGAAAAGGGGAGGGCAGAGTGTTTCTCCTGTGTTTGCTGTTTCTTAATTACGTTCAGCTCAGAACTTAATGCCAAAATGGTGCATTTCATGACAGCCTATTTTGTGGTGGCATATCACCTGTTTTAGTTGGCTGCAACAAAATATCACAATTTGGGTGGCTTAAACAACATGAATTTGTTATCTCACAATTCTGGAAGCGAGAAATTCAAGATGAAGGTGTTAGCAAGGTTGATTCCTTCTGAGCGCTCTCAGAGACAATTAGTTCTCAGCTAGCTTCTGATGGTTTGCTGGCAACTTGTGTTGTTCCTTGAGGAGGAGAAGCATCACTCCAATTGCTGTCTTCATTTCCACATGTTACTGTGTATATGTCTCTATGTTGAAATTTCCCTTTTTTATAAAGACACCTATCATGTAAGTTTAGGGCCCACCTTACAGATCTCATTTGAATCAACTACATCTACAATGACTCTCAGTCCAAATCAGATCACATTCCACAGTACTGGATAGTAAGACTTCAATGTGTGAATTCTGGGGCACACAATTCAACCTATAAGGTAGCCCCACTAAAAATGTTTCCTTTTGCACTCAGTTCATTGCAGTAATCTGTATTGAAAAGTTGATATTTAATAAGATAGCAAGATTACATGGTAGGTTTTAGTTAGGTATTGACACAGTGAAAGTGATGATTTGAAAAGAATTGAGTGGAAAAATAAAATATAATGAAATCCATGATCAGTGTGATAGAGCCGATATGAGTGGGAAATAAGTTTTTCACTTTGACAGAAAATTAAAAGAGGGAAATACTTCTTTTGTAACTAATTTAGTTGAGTTTTTTTTTTTTTTTAATCACATAAGAATATAACAGAAGTGACACCTAATTGAACAAGCAGGTCAGAAGTTGCTTGATTTCTCCTCCTCCCTTTGTGGTTCTAAGTAGAAAGAGAGTAGAAAGAAGGTCAGAATACCATAGAACAGGACGAGCTTAGTGGGAGTCTAGTGTGCAAATCTCAGGGAGACTGCATCCTCAGAGCTGGTCCTGACAGGTGCCCAGAATGCTTTTCTCCTATATCATCATGGTTTACTCCCACAAATTTTCTGACTTCTAGACAAATGTCATCTGATCAGAATGCTTTCCATATCTAAATTAGTACATATCCATTTTGTTTAATAGCTCTCTCCTCCCGTTAGAATAGAAAGGAAATTCTATTCATCTATTTAGTTCACTCTCATTTCCTAATCATCTAGTAAAATGTCTAGAAACTACTAAATGACCACAGTATTTGTTGAAGAAATGGCCTTTGCTACATAGTACTGACCAGATAGCCAAAGAAAGGTCAGAAATCCAAGTTTTATTTTCTTCTTTTGTCATTAGCTATACTCTCTGATTTCATATATTCTTAACTTTTTATTTTCTATTTTCTCTTACCCGTTCTTCATTTCCTTCTCCTTTCTTCTCTTTTTCCTATCTTTCTGTGTTTTGGTTCTCTCTGTGACACTCACTCTATTGTTTTCTTTAACCAGGTAGGTTTTTTTAAATTTTTGAATGTCATACATGTTTTAATACATTTATCACATTTGTATCAACTTAACTTTTGAAGAATCAGTCCATGACATATAAATAAGATCAGTTTAGCTCAACAAAAGGCAGAGTTCGTGGACATTAAAGGCAGAATACCTGATTTCATTTTCTGGCTTGTAGGAATGGTTTAGCCTTTAAACAATGACTTTACTGCACTGAGCATCAACTTACTCAAATGTAGAACAAAGATAATGGTTTGTAGAATTGTCCTGAAGATTGTGAGCTAATAATTTCATGTTAAGTTTGTGTATTACTTCCTGGTACCATAGTAAGCTTTCAAATGTTGTTATTAATATTTTGTTGAGATTTATGGAGAATACAGAATAAGGAATTAAGCAAATGCATATCCCCTAATTAACTTGATGATCAAAAGGCTGACCTTTCAATAGACACTATAAAGATGTTTCATTCATACTAGTCTTGTTTATCTCATATAAACCATTAAAATTCCAACTCTACTAAAATAATACTCTTCTGAAAAGTAAACATCATTTTTAATTTAAGCTATTTTGATCCAATATTATTTCAGTTCATTTTTAAAACCAGCAAATGATCAGCCACAAAATATGGTTTAGATTTTAAGAAATATTTTTGTTTTATGTTTTGGTATGAAGGCTGTAGAACCTGGCAAGCAAATTTTGCAGAGAGAGGTCTGTCATATTACTCTATATCCTTAAAACTTTCACAAACGTATTTATAAATTTTGAAATTTCCTTTATTTTTTCACCCATAATAACATAAAGACTGACTGTTGTAAACTAACTGTTGTGTACAATGACTTAACTTATAATTAGTGGCTAAGGAATTCACTTTATATTCACAATGAAAATTTAAATAGCAAATATAAGTGACAAATTCAGACAGGCTTATTTATTTGGTAAGAAGCTACAGAGAGTATGAATAAGTTATGTATAACTCACACTGATGATACAATTCATTTACTCAATAAACATTTTTTGAGCCTCACTGGGCCATCATGCAAATTGCAGGAGCTACAACTCTAAACAAGGAAGGCACCAAAGAATTAACATGCTAATATAGGAACCGCAGGATTAAATAGCTCCAGAAGATATGCAGATTCCTTAAAATATGTAGAGCAGGAATAGAAGAAAGAGGTGAAGACTAGAAAATAAATGATCAAATGCCCCATCTAATGACTTTGAAATACAGAGTATTTAAAATGAATTAGGGACCATAAAATGTAAATCTTTCCACTGCTTTCTTCCTTTTTTTTTTGGCTTCAACCAAGGCCTGAGGAAGTTCCTGGACCAGGGATCAAACCCAAGCCACAGCAGCGACCCAAGCCACTACAGTAACAACACCAGATCCTTAACCTGCTGTGCCACAGAACTCTTCCACTGCTTTCTATATGGGACATCAGAAAGCCTACAAATAAAAACAGGCTAGTAAAACTGGTAATCCCAACATGGAATGATAAATGTCATATTAGAACATGTATTGGGACACCTTTGGGAGAGTTAGGGAAGACTTTTCTAAAGCAATGGCATCTTAGTTGAGAGTTAAAAGGAGCAGTAGAGGCTTGATAGAGAGAGAAGGCAGAAGAATAATCCATTCCAAGAGAACAACAGGGTGTGAAATTACCTGGAGACAAGTTCAGTTTACTGTAGTATTGGATTTGGGAAGAACAGTGCTAAGTGTTTAAGCTGGGAAGGTAACTAGGGCTTGGCTCGTATCATGAGAAGCCTAGTGAGCTGTGTAGAGATTGATTCTGGAAACACTGGGAAGCCAATAATACAGTTTATCAAAGATATGACATGATCAGATTTGTGCTTTAAAAAGAACATTTTGGCTACAGTGTGGAAAATGGATTTGATTTGCAAACACTACTGGAGGCACAGATACTAGTTGGAGGCTATTAGAGCAATTCAAGCCAGAGATGCTGGTGGCATGGACCAAACTGTATCAGTGGAAATGGAAAAGAAATGGACCGAAGTGAATCATATTTAGGAGACAGACCTGACACAATCTGGTGATGGATTAGATGTGGGAGACAAGAAAAGTGAGAAAGCAGAGGAAGTCTGATGATAACATAGTTTCCTGGCTTGAATAGATGGGTAGATAGCAGTGCCACTTTTCCTAAAGGAGTGAGAAGAGTCGAGCATGCTAATCAAGGTTACAATTTAGCTCTTATTTCCCCTGTTCAATTTCTTTCATGGCATACTTCCACATTTCTAAATTCAGCTTGAGGACATAATATGAAAGTTGTGACTCTTATCATGTATTGCCAAAGTCTAAGTAGCACATTTCTCACATTTTATTTTTCTGAAATCAGGATACCTTGTAATTGGTGCCAAAATAAATTTGCAAGGCACTTGGCAGAGGAGAACTGTGAGGAAACTACCAGAGGGGCTATTCTGGAAGAGATTACACCTTTGTATGTTTGCACTTCCCTCCTTTAATGAGAGTGGTTAATAAGATTGCGTGCACAAATTGAAAGTCATCTTGGAATCACTAGAATGGCCTCCACTAGAAGAACAAGTGGGAGGAGCGCCATTCAAGTTGCTGAATGAAGGCTACCATAGGAGGCTAAGTGCAGACCATGGAAATTACAGAGTGTTTCTTCTTATAGAGGATGTTTCTTTGGAGAAAGAATGAATTTATAGACTTTTTTTTAAAATTGGAGTATATAATTGATTAAGAATATTGTGTTTGTTTCTGGTGTACAGCAAAGTGATTCAGTTCTATATGAATATCTATGTATGACTATATATATATATATATATGTACAGTTCTCTATACATATTATATAGAATATAAATATATATATATAGGATACATATATATTGTTTTCATTATGGTTTATTACAGGATATTGAATATAGTTCCTTGTGCTGTGCTGTAAACAGTAGAGCCTTCTTATTTATCTACTTTATATATAATAGTTTATATGAAATTATAGACTTCTTAATCTGAGATTTAAAATGGACATCTTATACACAAAACAGAAATAGGTCCATAGACATAGAAAAAAATTATTGTTACTAAAGTGTAAAGAGGGGAGGGAGGGATAAATTAGGAGTTTGTGATTAACATATACACCGTACTGTATATAAAATAGATAACCAACAAGGACCTGTTGTATAACACAGGAAACTATACTCAGTATTTTATAATAACGTATAAAGAAAATAATTTGGAAAAGAATATACATGCATATAATGGAATCACTTTGCTGTATAGTTAAAATTAACATATCACTGTAAATCAACTATACTTCAATTAAATAGTAAAATAAATAATATGGACAAATAGCTTGACTGCTTTTGGAGAAGGTTGTGGGAAATTTTTAATAAGTCTCTTAGGTAGAAGTTGCTGGAACTAATCCTAATTTCTAGCAGCCAGAAATGATAAATACATGTGAAGCTAAAGGCAGAATATAATGGTTGATAATTTAAAGAACTAGTTCAAACACTGGCACTGAGAGAATGGTTGTACATTGAAGTACAATGAATTCTGACTTGGATGGAACCAAGTAAGAAATCTTTAAATCAGAGAAACCAGATTACCAACCTTTAACTAATTTTCAGCAGGATATAATGTGGCATTAAGAAACAAAACATTCTCTGACATCAACTGTACAAATGTTTTCTTAGGCCAGTCTTCCAAGACAATAGAAATAAAAACAATAATAAACCAATGGGACCTAATCAAGCTTACAAGTTTTTCATAGCAAAGGAAACCATAAAAAAAAAAAGACAACCTACAGGATGGAAGAAAATAATTGTAATTGCAAACAATGCAACTGACAAGGGCTTGATCTCCAAAATATACAAACAACTCATACAACTCAACAGCAAAAAACCCAACAATCCAATGGAAAAATGGGCAAAAGATCTAAATACACATTTCTCCAAAGAAGACATACAGATGGCCAACAAACACATAAAAAAATGCTCTTCACAAATTATTAGAGAAATGCAAATCAAAACTGCAATGAAGTACCACCTCACACCAGGCAGAATGGCTATCATTAATAAGTCTACAAATAACAATTGCTGGAGAGGGTGTAGAGAAAAGGGAACCCTCCTACACAGTTGGTAGGAATGTAAATTGGTACAACCACTATGGAAAACTGTATGGAGGTACCTCAGAAAACTAAATATAGAACTACTATATGATCCAGCAATCCCACTCCTGGGCATATATCCGGACAAAACTTTCCTTGAAAAAGACACATGCACCCCTATGTTCATTGCAGCACAATTCACAATAACCAGGACATGCAAACAACCTAAATATCCAATGGCAAATGAATGGATTAAGAAAATGTGGTATATATACACAATGGAATAGTACTCAGCCATAAAAGAACAAAATAATACCATTTGTAGTAATATGGTTGGAACTAGAGATTCTCATACTAAGTGGATTAAGTCAGAAAGAGAAAAACAAATACCATATGATATCACATATCTGGAATCTAAAATATGGCACATACGAACCTATCTCGAGAACAGAAACAAATTCATGAACATAGAGAATAGACATGCAGTTGCCAAGTGTGGGAGTGTGTGCAATAGATCAGGAGTTTGCAGTTAGTAAATGCCAACTATTGTTATTTGGAGTGGATAAGCAATGAGGTCCTAATGTGTAGCACAGGGAACTATATCCAATCACTTCTGATGGAACAGGATGAAAGATAATTTGAGTAGAATAATGTATATATAAATATATATGTATAACTAGGTCATTTTGTTGTACAGGAGAAATTGACAGAACATTGTAAATCAATATAATATTTTTTTTAAAAAAAGAAAAAGCAATAGCAAAAGTCAACTAACCCAACTCCAGTATTCACTCAGTGTGCAAAAGCTCAATTGGCCCTTTTTTATATTTTTATTTTTATTTCTTTATATATATATATATATTTATTATACTGAACAGCATCGTGACCCAGTTACACATACATGTATACATTTTTTTTCTCACATTACGTGTTCCACATTAATTGACTAGACAAGAGTTCCCAGTGCTACACAGCAGGATTCCATTGCTAATCCATCCCAAAGGCAACATTCTGCATCTATTTACCCCAAGAACCCAGTTCCTCCCACTCCCTCCCCTTCCCCCTTGGCAACCACAAGTCTCTTCTCCAAGTCCATGATTTTCTTTTCTGTGGAAAGGTTCCTTTGTGCCATATGTTAGATTCCAGATAGAAGTGACAGCATATGGTATTTGTCCTTCTCGTTCTGACTTACTTCACTCAGGATGAGAGTCTCTAGTTCCATCCATGTTGCTGCAAATGGCATTAATTTGTTCTTTTTTATGATCGAGTAAAGTGTATATATACCACATTTTCCTCATCCAATCATCTATCAGTGGACATTTGGGTTGTTTCCATGTCTTGGCTATTGTGAATAGTGCTGCAGTGAACATGCGGGTGCATGTGTCTTTTTTAAGTAGAGTTTTGTCTGGATATATGCCCAAGAGTGGGATTGCTGGGTCATACCTGGGAATACACCTGACCAAGGAGGTAAAGGACTTATATGCCAGGAAGTATAAAACATTAATCAAGGAAATTAAAGAAGATGTAAAGAAGTGGAAAGATATTCCATGCTCCTGGGTTGGAAAAGTTAATATTGTAAAAATGGCCATACTACACAAAGCAGTCTACAGAGTCAATGCAATCCCTATCAAATTACCCATGACATTTTTCACAGAACTAGAACAAACAATCCAAAAATTTATATGGAACCACGAAAGACCCAGAATTGCCAAAGCAATCCTGAAGAACAACAACCAAGCAGGAGGCATCTCTCTCCCAGACTTCAGGCAATATTACAAAGCCACAGTCATCAAGACAATATGGTACTGGTACCAAAACGGACAGACAGACCAAGGGAAGAGTATAGAGAACCAAGATATAAACCCAGACACCTTTGGTCAATTAATCTTTGACAAAGGAGGCCAGAATATAAAATGGGAAAAAGAAGGTCTTTTCAGCAAGTATTGCTGGGAAACCTGGATAGCTGCATGCAAATCAATGAAACTAGAACACGCCCTCATCCATGTACCAAAATAAACTCAAAATGGCTGAAAGACTTAGATATAAGACAAGACACCTTCAGACTCCTGGAAAAGAACATAGGCAAAACATTCTCTGACATCAACCTCACAAATGTTTTCTCAGGTCAATCTCCCAAAGCAACAGAATTAAGAGCAAAAATAAACTAATGGGACCTAATCAAACTGATAAGCTTTTGAACAGCAAAGGAAACCAAAAAGAAAACAAAAAGACAACTTACAGAATGGGAGAAAATAGTTTCAAATTATGCAACTGACAAGGGCTTAATCTCTAGAATATACAAACAGCTTATACAGCTCAACAGCCAAAAAGCCAACAACCCAATTGAAAGATGGGCAAAGGACCTGAATAGATATCTCTACAAGGAAGATATACAGATAGCTAACAAGTACTTGAAACAATGCTCAACATCGCTGATTATTAGGGAAATGCAAATCAAAACTACCATGAGATACCACCTCACACCAGTCAGAATGGCCATCATTAATAAGTCCACAAATAACAAATGCTGGAGGGAGTGTGGAGAAAAGGGAACCCTCCTGCACTGCTGGTGGGAATGTAAGCTGGTACAACCACTATGGAGAACAGTATGAGGTACCTTAGAAATCTATACATAGAAATATCAATTGGCCCTTCTGAAAGCACAAGAATCCTGGGTTGTTGGACAATTTACACAGAGATCCAAACAGGTTACACATAAATTCTTACTAATAAAGTATTAAATACATCCAATAGTAATGAAGGGTTGCCACTGTGTGTATACTCTGGATTTAAGTAGTGGTTTGTGTATGTAACAGGAAGAAGTAAGTTATGATGGTGATCTGGTCCTAGAGTGACATTAGCAGTGTGAAAATGTCTCTTCTACTGATTTTCACTGAACTTAACTTATTTGCATTGGGAACACAGCAAAACTAGAATTTAACTTAAATGTTTAGCCCTAATTCTTGATAACAAAAACATTAAAATGCCTTCTAAGGGAACATATTTTGATAATCTTAAAATGAAAACCTTAATATAATTACAGTTTATTTAAAGTCACATACCAGCCATATAATAATAATGAAGAAATTACCAAATGCCTTGGAATATCTGGAGATTTTTTTTCCACCTCAAAAAGTGGTTACTGTCTTTAATTGTTAACCACTTGCCACTCTGGTATTTACCTCCAAAGTAAAAATATCCCAATGGATTTATACAAAAGATGCCTATCTTACAGTGATAAACAATGAAAATAGGAAAATATACTATAGATTAAACAAAGAACAATTAAGACCAATAGGATATAGGAGTTTCCTTGTGGTGCAGCAGTTTAAGGATTCAGTGTTGTCACTGCTGCCACTTAGGTCACCACTGTACCACAGGTTCTATCCCTGGCCTGGGAACTTCCACATGCCACTGGAATGCCCCCTCCCCCGAAAAAGGATATAGGTAGTTATATGGTGAATAATTGGTTGCTTATGATTCTAAAATCACAAGCCTGTGTTACAAAATATAGTATTGCCATGTTGGTGTGCTTAACTACCAATGTTCAAAGAAATTAGAGTCTTTCAAGACTGATTGTAAAAAAGTTTAAATGTAACCATTTATTGCACTATTCAAACTAAGTAGTATGAATAAATACAAGATCTTTCCCACTTATTAAGTATATGTATGTATTCAATGTAAGGTTGACATGTCCCCTATTAAGTGGTTTTTAAAGTGATGTTCTATCTAGAAAAAATAAATGCCATTTTAAAATGAGAAAAAGTATTGTCACATCTCTGTTTTATTTGAGAAACAACTTCCTAAGGTTTCTTTTTGGCTAACATGGATTTTTATTTTTAATTATATCAGAAGCTGAATGTACCAGAGTTCTCCAGAGAAACAGAACTAATAGGAGATTATATGTATGTTTTTTTTTATTATATGGTTTTAGTAAAAAGTGTAACCTTACACAATTAAAGAGGCTGAAAAATGCCATCATCTGCAGTCTATGAAGAGGAGACCCAGGAAACTAGTGGTGTAGTTTAAAGGCCTGAGAACCAGGCTGATTAATGGTATAAGCTCACTTTGAGGGCAGAATAAGATTGATATTCTAGCTTGGAGATTCAGGCAGGGAGGTAATTCAGCCTTCCTCCACCTTTCTGTTCTATTTAGGCCCTGGATGGACTGTATAATGCCCACCTTCGATAGGGAGAGCCATCTGCACTGATCAGTTCACCAATGCAGGTGATAATCTCTTCCAGAAATACCCTCATAGACACATTGGAATAAAGATTAACCAGATATCTGGGCAGAAATCATGTTTAGCTAGTTATCTGGGCATCCTGGACCCTACTTAAGTTGACACATCAAATTGACCATGCCACTGATCTCCAAAGGAGATTATACTAAAAGCTTACAAGAGGCTATATCTCTTAAGAAAGCCAACATGCCTATTCATCCAGCTAGATACAGAAAATTCTGGAGTAAGCTATAAATGTTATAAGATATGCAATAAAATACAATCAAGGTATACCAAATCCTTATTTGCTCAAATTCTTTTCACTTACTTTTAAAAACTACACTATTTTCAGTAATTCCCATTGTGGCTCAGCAGGTGAAGAATCCGACTAGTATCCATAAGGATGGGTGTTTGATTACTGGCTCAGTGGGTTAAAGGATCTGGCATTGTCCTGAACTGAGGTGTAGGTCACAGATGTGTCCTCTTCAAGTTGCTTCTTCATCCCATTGATGCTCTAAATTATTTATCAATCTTTAAATCATTTCCTACCTAAAAACTAAAATTCTTCCTGATGTTTAAAAATGTCATGGCTAATGTAAAGGATTGGCTTATATAAAAAACTATCACTTTCATTTACAAAGATTCTCTAGATTTAAAGACTTCTTTAACTGTGGCTTCTTGGAAAGATTCTTCCTTTCTCTAATTTTGCAAAGGAGTGATTTTAAGGATAATAAGTGCAACATTCACATCCAAATAAAAAATATGATTATATACTTAGAGAAAACAATGGCTGGAAATACAGGGGAAAATATGAGAATAATTGGAAGTAGGAGACAGAGCTAAAATAACATCTAATTTTATAAATTAGCCTGAGTTAGAAAAGCTCCATTAAATGATTTATTGAAGATGGAAATGTGGATTTGAAGGAGATGGTGGATACATTATTGCATAATTGGATTTAACAGAAAAAAAAGATTTATAAATTTTATCAATTTGAAAGAAGATTAAAAATAACTCTATTCTTCTTGACTTCTGCCACATGAATCCATGATAAATATAAAACTAAATAAATGTGGATTATGTTGTGTTAGGTGCTGTGGAGAATTTTAAAAAGTGCTAAGAGATGTATCCTGCTTTCAGTAATGTTAGACTCGTGATATAATCAAGAGTGATGTGTAAAGGGGAAACACTCAGATATCGGGTGTTTCAGAGTCAGGAGATTATTTCTAGTTGGAAAGATTAGGAGAGGTTTTATCAAGCAAACAACACCGATTCTTGTCTGGGAAGGATGAGTGTGATTTAGACCTTTGGGTGTGGGTGATAGAGTATTCTGGATAGTGGAAACAGTGTAAATAATGACACACAACTGAAAACAATGTATATATGTAGACCTGTGAAAATCCTACTTGCTAAAGTTTGCAATTGGGAAAGAACACATAGGAAGGTAACACTAGAAATTCTGTAGACAACTAGATTGCATAACCCTTGAGCTGGCATAGAATTTTACTTTGTCGGTTATGGGAAATAGTGAATATTTTTCTCATAAGGGCCTGGTATGATCATTGTTGCATTTTTAGGATATATGTCTGATCAGTGAGTATGAAAAATAAGAACAGGAAGTTAGTCCTGAAATGACTGTCAAGGTCCAGATGAAAGGTAACAGAGAATCTTCTAAAGTAGAAACTTAGTCACCTATGATAATAAGCTTGGAACTAAAGTTTTAGATGTCACAGATACTTAATGAGGGATGACAAAATGGTCAAAAAAAGATATTAAAGCAATTTTAAGTGATTATTGTTATGACAATGCTTAAAACTTTCATAAAATTATCACATATATACATATATATATATATATATACATACCTATTGTAGACTTTCTCTCAATTGAGATTTATCTTTTTTTTATGATTAGAATGTGGTTTTTTTTAGGAGAAGAACCACAGAATTGTGTCATTTTGATTGCATTATATCAAAGACACTATTATAGGCTGAATTGTGTCCCCCTCAAAAAAGATAAATTAAAGTTCTCACACTCATTAGCTCAAAATGTGATTATATTTGGAAATGGAGTTTTGCAGATGTAATTAATTAAGTTAAAATGAGGCCATATATATGTATCACATATTGAGTCAGAGAATAATGTATTATTGGACTATAACCAAAAATATAAAATAAATTTCCATGATTCCATAGTGATATAACTAAATAAGTAAATGAATAAATAAATAAAATGGGAAAGATTAGACAAATCTCTCATGCAGAAGAATTTCAAATAATTTATGTGTATACTCCACCTTCAAGGAGGCAAAACAACTCCCCGTTCCTTTAGTGTGGGTTGTGCATAGTGACTGCCTCCCAAATTGCGTAACGTAGAAAAGGAGAAAAACTAATTCGCAGCTGAGAAACCTAAGAAACATTACCTGAGCCTTGCCATAAATAGTGATAAGTGATATGAATAGTATGTACCTGTATTACTTTCCTAGGGCTGTTGTAAACAAACACCACAAACTAGGTGGTTTAAAGAAAACAAATTGATTGTGTCACAGTTTACAAGTCCAAAATCAAGATACAAACAGGGCCATGCTCTCTGGAAGACTTGAGGTGGGAGAATCTGTTCCATGCCTTCTCTTGGTTCTGGTGTCTCCAGCAATCCTTGGCATTCCTTGACATTCCTTGGCTTTCAGCTCTTAAATTCATTCTCCCCTTTTAATGGCACATGGTCTTCTCTCTGTGTCTCTGTGTCTTCACATGGTTCTGTTCTTATAAGGATACTAGGTGTAGTGGATTAAGAACCCACCCTCCTCCAGTAGGACCTTAGGAGACTTAGGACTTCATGTATCTTTTCAGGAATATACAACCCATAAAAGTATCCTTGATACCATGGACAGGAAAACATAATTCCATTTTAACCATGACAAAATCAGACGAGTCTTAATTGAGAAATTATTTATAAAATACTTGACCAAAAATCCTCAAAATTATCAAGGTCAAAAAAAAAAAAAAAAAAAAATCTGAGAAACTGTCACAACCGAGAGCTACGTAAGGACCACCGTAACTCAATGTAAAGTGATGTCTTAGACACGATCTTGGATCAGAAAAGAACAATTGGTTACAACTAAGGAAATCTAAATAAAATATGGGCTTTAGTTAATGTGTCAAAGTTAGCTCATTAATTGTACCAAATGTACCATAATTAATTTAAGATGTTATTAATAAAAGAAGCTGAGTGCAAGGCATATAGGAATTCTCCATGCTTTCTTTTCTTTCTGTAAATCTAAAGCCATTCTAATATTAAAAATTATTTAAAAATATAGTTAACTACTTATAATTAGAAAATGAGGTAACAAATTCTTTGCATAATACATTAATATGACCGATGCTATATTGTAGCTATTATTTATATAAATTTCATTATATTTACAAATATTAAGATAAATGTTGAATAATGGTTATTAACAAAAAATGAAGTAAATTCACATTTGCAATGTTAGCCTCCTCCTCCCTGTTTTTAATATAGTATGCTAAATGTGTTGATCCTGCTGGGATCTGCAGTGATTGAACATGGTTTAGCAAACTCATAATCTGTTTGAGTTTTCAGAGTTCTATTGTCAAAGTTAATAGTTTAAGTAAAAGTTGTCTTCATTATCATAAATAGAAATGAGTTGGAATTATATAAATGTATTATATTCAATAATGCTTTAAATATTGGAGTAGAGAGACAAACTCAATTTCCATATGACAAACAGGTTGGGACCTTGAACCTTTTGCTGCAGTGTTTGCACCTGGACAAATGTCTCAAGCAACAGAATGCAAAGAAACTATAACAGACTAAAATTAATGGTGTGCATACCTGCTTGGGGTATATTATGAGCAAAAGTATACAAAAGACTAAAATCCCAACTGCCATTCCTAAGGTGTTGGGAGCAAAAGCAGGGTACTGCCTAGGGTCCCCAAAGACAGTACCACCAAGGGGGTGGGCAGACCACCTGAGGCACCCCTCTGGCCTGACCCCTGGACCTGCCCCTACCCTCAGCACATTTAAGGGACCAGCTTGCCCGTCAGGGAATGAACAAGAGAAATTTTTACTTTTTTTCATTCCCTGCTGCTGTAGCACGAGTCCCATTAAAGCCTTGCCTGAATGTTTTGTCTGGCCTCTTACTGTTTTCTATTGATTGAGGAGTCCGAGAAGCCTGGTTGGTAAGAGTTTGGATTGAGAAATTTAAAGTAATTATAGATACTGACATTCCTTAGGGATGTTCATGGGGGTATATAATCATGGTTGCTTTGTTTCATGTAGTTTAAAGAAGAGACTTGAGTCTTTATGGAGAATATTCTGCTCAGGTGATAGAGACTCTATTTTTGAAATGCAGAAGAGGGGCTTGTGGCTTCAAGATGAGTGTGTGACTCTAAGCCCCTGTTTGAGGAATGCAGAAGATGAATTCATGGCTTCAGGGCTCTGATAAAGTAAGAACAGAGGGTCCAGCCCAGGGTAATCTTTGCAGTGTTCTACACAATCCTGTACCATGTGTCCCTCTTTCTTCAAAGAGATCCCCATCTCCCTCACTGACTGCTCCAAAATCACAAAACTCATTTCTGATCCTCAAACACACAAAATCACCTCCCTTCTTACCTCAGGGCTTTTGTTCTCTATTTGTTCGACATATTCTTTTCCAATGCTGACTCTTGCTCTCAGCTGTGCTAAAGGATTACTCTCAGTGAAGGCTTCCTTTCGCACTCTGTTTAATCCCTTTTCCTTACCTTTCTTTTTCCATAGCACTGGTCTCCCTCAGACATGTCATATAATTTTCTAATTCTGGTTTATAGATTACCTCCTCAGGCTAAATTGAAGACCACCTTTGGCGTGTTTTGTTCTCCGTTGTAATCTAGAGCCCAGAATAGTGCCTGACACATGTAGGCCATTCAGTAAATTTTTGCAGAATAAAAGAATAACAACAAAAAATTAATATATTCATTATTTAATGAAGTTCATAGGTATATGCTTGAGTCTTAATTTCAAGCATAATTTATTATTTTGCCTACTTAGGGAAATTTATTTATATTTTACACAGTGTGTATAAGCAAATCCAAAGTTCATGTTCTACCACAGAATCTACAAATCTTCATGGAATCATTATGTATTTTACAGAGGAGTCACTATGATTTTAAATAAAAATATAATCTACTAAACCTCAAGAATATGTAAAAATCTTATGACCACATATACTATCAGAATACTCTTGCTTTTTAAAACACCTTGTTGATGACTAAAATAAGATGGATAAGTATTTCTCTGTGACCTGTTATTTATTTACTCTAGGTTATAGTTCCTTATTTTCAGTCGAGGATTTTATATCCTTGAGTTATTAACATAATAGACTGTAAAGATTTCTCTGGCAACATGTTGGTAGGAGATTACCCATTTATATAATAAAATAGAATAGTGTAATTTTTATTAGTATGCCATGATTCCAGTAATGCACTAAAACCCTCATAAAAAACATTAATTTTGACATATGGTATAGATGAGGCCCAGATAGTAAATATGGCAAGAAACAGTGTAAATGATTTAGATCCATGGATGGACTCTAAATTATTCATCACATAAGGAAAAAAAATATAAAGAAATCAGTGTTATTAAATATGGATAATGTGGATGTCTGTTCAATGGACTAGAGCACATAAAGAAGCTATAAACATTCATGATACATAAAAAAGATAGTCTATACTTTTATAACATGTGGTATTTACTTTCAGTAATACATTTCGTTTTGGTCACTATACATTACCAATATAATTACATGAATAAAAATGAGTAGAAGTCTTTTAAAAATGCCATTTCTTGGTTTTGGGGGCACATTGTTTGCCATACCTCAGTTCCATAAAAAATATTTATTCTTTCCACTCTAGCTTTTGAACTAGTTAAAAGCCAGTCATTTGTGCAATTTGCCGGCAGGCAAGGAAAAGTATACACTGACTTTCTTGCTTTATTTTACGCTTTGCTAATGGTATTTATCTTGATAATTAACATTTACTGTATCTTTATGTTTATAAAGATGGCATAAATTACCTAAGAAACTGTTTTTAATAAAAGAATTAATATAATAAAAAACCCAATAATATATACACCCCTCAGATTTGGCCTTTATGGATATTTTATATTTTCTTCAAAGGTATTTGAATAACTACATAGGATTTAATAATGGTAGTCCACAGTTTTTAACTATTCCTGCACTATTTAAATGCTGGCTTTATTTTTGCCCTGGTAAATAAGGTTATGATTAAAATCCCTGGGCATCGTCAAATTTGGGTGCCTCACAAAACAGATCCAGAAGGAAAGCCTGGGTGTGGGTACTTTACCTAGGAGGTGAAATCAGGCAGCAGGGGAGCGAAGCCAGAGGGTGAAAAAAAGCAAACATGGAGGGATTATCGATTTAACCGCTGTGAACAGCTGGCTCGGTGTCTCTGGGGACTGTGGAGGATTTGTCTAGGATACACCCCAGACTTGAGCCTCCTAGGACAAGAGGAGGATTTGTTTGCTTTGTGCTCCTGCCTCTCTTACCTCCCAGCTTCCCTGGACCTGAGCTCAGCGCGCTGAGGTGAACAGGTTTAGGAAGAGGTCTGGTGCCTCAAAACAGAGACCAAGGAGAGCACTGGGGTTGGGTAAGGTCAGCACTCATGGGACTGTCCACAGTAGCTGCTGCTGAAATGACAAGTGGTACCAGGACCCCAGGAAAAGCGGGAGGCAGAGACATCGCCTCCAAGTTTGGGCAGGGAGATAATGAGAAGCCTGGGGCAGCTGGGCTCCCAAGACCCTTCAGTCTGCTGTCTCCACCTACAGCAAATCCTTCCTGGGACCTACTGGTGGCAGTGGCGACACCTAGGCAAACTTGGAATCGCTGAAGCCCTAGTCCTGCCAGAACAAGAGGAACCCCACATGGACTCCACCCTTACAAAGGAATTTAACAAATATGCCAGGTTCCAAGCATCCTATCTCTACTCAGCTTAACTTTCCTATTAACATGCAAACAGGCATTATTTCTCCCTTTTTTTTTTTTTTAAAGAGCAAAAATTTTCCTTTCAACCATCACTGCATTTCCCTCTCCTTTACAGCAAACTGTTTGAAAGCTTTTTTTCTCTCTCACTCACTCTCAAATTCCTCTCCCATTTTCTTTTGAAAATATTTCAATCAACCTTTTGCCACTAAGCCACTGAAACTTCCATTGTCAAGTTCACCAATTCCTCCTTGTCTCTAAATCTAATTTCAGACCTCATCTTATTTAACCTATTTTTAGCAGCAGTTGAAAAACTTCCCTTGAAAACCTTCTTCACCGGACTTACAGGATTTTTCCCCTATACATCATTGGCTGTTGCATCTGAGGCTCCTAAGGTGTTTTCTCCCCAACTCCCCAAATGTCTTCCCCAATTTTACAGTTTGTGTGATAAGGTCTCATATCTCAGATCCTGGGCCACACATCTTTCCAATATATATTCTCTTATTCACCTTTTCCAGAGTCCTGGATTTATTATTTTTTTTTCCAGAAAGATTTCCTCTACGTTGTTTTTTTAATTTTATTGGAGTGTAGTTGATTTATAATGTTGTATTAGTTTTAGGTCAGAGTCCTGGAATTAAATACCACCTGCATGCTGATCATTCCTACATTTACATTTTTAACAGATCCTGTGTGCTGACCTCAAAAATCAAATAGTCCACTAACTGCTCACGTGGATATCCGTAAGGCATGTGAAAATTGCCAAAAGCCAAACATTGATTTTCCTCTTACAGCAAATAAAGTCTCCTCCTCCTCCCACTGTCTTCCACAGTTTGGTACATGTTTCCTATATTCCTCCAATTTTCAGGTCATTCCCTTTGCCTCTCTTTTCCTGGAACCTGCAAATCCTACCATAGTGATAATGATCTCAACACTTAACACCTCTGAGCACCTTTGTCCAAGCCATGTTCTTTCACTGAGATGGTTGAAAATCTCAGAAATTCTCTTCCTTCCTCTTTTCCTGACTCCTCTTCAGTCCATTCAATGCAAAACAGTCACAGGGATCCCAAAAGGACATTCCTCAGAGTATGCCATTCTGCTTAGTGCTCTCCAATGGCCCTATATTGCTCAAAGTAAAAGCTCATGATCTTTTGTAGCAAATAAGTATACACATCTTCCAGGTTCCTTTCCACCTAACAACTCAAAACCTCTAACCCTCTTTTCATTTTCTTCTCAGGACTCTCTAGCTCTTCTGAGAACATGCCTAGCACCCCAGACCAAATGGCCTCTGCCCTTATTATTCTCTCTGCCTAAAAGTACCTTTCTACAGTTTATTTGCATTAGTCACAGTCTCACTATCTATCACTCTGTTACTTTGACCTCCCTATTTAAATGTCTACAACTACCTGTTTGCTGCCACTCCATCTGCCTTCCCCTTATTATTATTAATTTTTTTCCATAGAACCAATCACCATTTAAGATACTATATATCTATTCCCTTGTGGGACATTTGGTCCTGTCCAGATATCCCTAAGACAATGACATTTGGTCTGCCATAAGATCCTTGAAATTTAGTCTTATCCAAAACATCCATGAGCATATTCGGTCCTTGCCAAATGGTTTTGGACAGGACCACTGTTTGGTGTGGACCAATCTCCAAGCTTGTTCTGGACGGGATCAAACATTTGCTTACGCACCTATTCTACTTCTGGTTTCCTACTTTATTTTCATGTAACCTTCTTGAAAGAAGAAATTAATGTCTATTTAAATAAATGCTACATTTCCAGTGATAAAAATAATATCTGTATTATATTAGGCATTTAATAAACACAGAAAATGTTGAATTCAAATTCGATTTTCTATGAATGTCTCTTGCATGTCTTCTGTGCCTCAACACTTTTTTTAGAGATATGATGCTGATGTTGATGCATAGAACAACATTTATAATTTATAAAAAGAGAAACACCCTTCAACTACACTCTATCCTGTTACCCCATGTTGTGAAAAGAATATATAGAGCCCAAAAAAGTAATACAGAGAATAAAATATTAAACATAATTGTTTAAATTAATCTTTACCTCCAAATTAAATATGAAAATGAAAGAAAATATGACTTTATGTGGAATTTCACTACAAAGTCCATTGGGTGCCAAAAATATTCATATTGAGGTCTCGTAGTTTTCTTTTTCTTTCTTCTTTCTTTAAATATTGAATGATTACTATGTGTTAGATACCTATGAAAGCTTCCTAAAAATACTACTTAATTTCCTTGTAAGAGGCAACTATGGCAACTAGAAGATGAGGGAACCAAGCACTTATTCACTCAGGAAGGAGACAAAGACAATATCAGGGAGGAGGGCATGCAAGTATTGCCCTTATAAATCAATTTCTAAGCATAACTCGACTTCATGTTTATTAATTCATATCCTAATAAAAAAAGGAAATAATATTCTAGGTGTTTTGTATTTTCAAACATTTTCTTTAATATTTTAGAGCAAGACAACTGGAACAAGTAGGATAACTAAAACGAACCTTAGCCACAGTTTCATCAACTGCTAAATCATCTCTACAGTAACATAAAATCTATTCTCTCCAATAAGATTTTTATTTGAGGAATGGACCTTCTTAGAATTCTTACTGAATATGTAACTCTCTAAGCCAAATTTGTCTTCACATTCAGAAAGTTGGCAGATTAAATTTGTCTTAGAAGAACTTAGAAACTAATCAATAACAAGTAAGATTGAAAACATTCCAAATGATTTATCATTAACATTATGAGTAAAAAAAAAAAATAGAAATCAAATTATTAGCATTATGATTTTCACTAAGCTAAAGATCCATTTACTTTGCTAAAGGAAGAATTAACTAATGCTTTCCACATAAATCATCAAACTTTAGATAGTATTACAAAGCAAAAAAATAACCCAAAGCATACTGAGTTTTGAATTGCAATTTGAAGGAAATTATTTCAAGATGTTTAGAAATAAATATGTTGAGATAATGAGTCGTAGAATATTACCATTTACCAATCATATACTTAAATGAAAAAATCTTTGGTCTAATGTCATGTATCTAGTTTGCATAAATGAATTATGCATAAACGTAGAAAATACTGAATTTTGGTAAAATTAAAATTAATAACATCCCTATCAAAACATATGTCTTCACTATAATTATTAATTTAAGTTAATTATGTTAATTCCATCATATTCTAACATTTAAATTTTTGTTCTAGTCTACTTCAAAATACAAGACCACTAAGAGACTACCAAACATTTTAATGCATTTATTTTATTTTTCTAATTAAGAAAATAACAAAATACTTCAATATTTCAAAAGATTCACTTCCTACTCTTAGTTAAGTGATATACTATATATATATAGTATATACAAGTACTTTAAAGTGAGATTTATTAGAATCCTTTAAATGCACTGCTTATACTTTTTTCAGCCCAAATTGATCCCATTAAAAAGAGCCTTAAGTTTAGAGTTCCCATTGTGGCTCAGCAGGTTAAGAATCTGTCATAACCCAAGGGTTCAATCCCTGGCCTCGCTTAGTGGGTTGGAGATCCAGGCGTTACCACAAGGTGTGGTGTAGGCCACAGAGGTGCCTTGGATCTGGCATTGCTGTGGCTATGGCATAGGCCAGCAGTTACAGCTCCAATTTGACCCCTGGCCCAGGAATTTCCATTTACTGCAGGTGCAGCCTTAAAAAAAAAAATAGAAAAAGAGCCTTAAGTTTAATACATATGTAGATTAAAAAGGAACTGCAGTAAATAAAGCAGTCAACAATTTTCTTCCTTCAAATCCCAGCAGTTTAAAAATATTATTTTCCTAGCATTAGTCTTCTGGTTCATCAGATAAGTTGGTTAAAGTATTTATTAATTATTTTGTGGACAACTATTAGAAAACTGCAAATCAAAACTACAACGAGGTGCTATCTCACACCAGTCAGAATGGCCATCATTAATAAATCTACAATAACAAATGCTCTAGAGGATGTGGAGAAAAAGGAAGGCTTCTACACTGTTGGTGGGAATGTAAATTGGTACAACCACTATGGAAAACAATATGTAGGTTCCTGAGAAAACTAAATATAGAACTATGATCCAGCAATCCCATTCCCTGCTTATATCCAGACAAATCTATAATTCAAAAAGATACATGCATCTGTATGCTCATTGCAGTACTGTTCACAACGGAATGGCCAAAACACAGAAAAAACCTAAATATCCAATGATCAATGAATGGATTAAGAAGATGTGGTACATACACAGAATGGAATACTATTCAGCCATAAAAAAGAACAAAATAATGCCATTTGCAGCAATGTAGATGCAACTTGAGATTCTCATACTAAGTGAAGTAAGTAAGAAAGAGAAAGACAAATACCACATTATATCACTAAAATGTAGAATCTAAAATATGGCACAAGTGAACCTATCTATAGAACAGAAATAGACTCCCAGACATACAGAACAGACTTGTTGTTGCCAAGGGGGAGGGAGAAGAAAAGGGAAGGGACTGGGAGTTTGGGGTTAGTAGATGCAAACTATTACATTTAGAATGGATAAACAATGGGTCCTGCTGTATAACACAAGGAACTATGTCCATTCTCTTGGGATAGAACATATAGGGATGGGTTACTTTGCTGTACATCAGAAACTGGCACAATATTGTAAATCAACCATACTTTAACAAACAGTAAAAAATTAATGTACAATTCATTCTCATATACATCATTTTATTTTCTCCTTTGGCTTTCCATCTGAGATAAGCAGAAAGGTCCTGTTTTATCACCACTGTCTACAAAAGGAAACACCAACTGCTGAGAGATAATTTGCCAGATTCAATATTTAAATACATAGGTACCTCACACTAGTAATGAATTCCTGGGTTGTCCTCTGAGCTTGAGTGTATAAAATATTGTTAAAATAAGTGGTTAATCAAATAGCATAAGGGTGATTACAGTTTATGCTTGTTCTTTATATACTATTTTACTACTTATAGAAGTTTACCATAATAGGCTCTTTCTGAAACTCTTCATTGTGATAGTGAATATCTGCAAATAGGTCTTATCTTGAATGAAAGAAAAGGACAAATTTGAAGTTCCTCAGAAAGAATAATCAGCTCTGGTGATTTTTTTATTATTTAATGAGACAGCTTTCCTAATTTTAAATATATTTGGATACAAAAAAAGTGTTACAGCACCCACTTCTTACTGAGCATTTATCAGTGTTAGGCTTTAGAGCACTTTTCAAAGTTTATCCTAAAATTTTTCTTCAAAATTTTGATTTACATATTATTGTCCCCAAGATTCAGATTTAAAAAATAAGATTCAGGATTTAAGTAGATTGCTAAGATTATATAATCAGTGGTAGAACCAGCAGAACCAGTGTTTGTTGATTGCCTTTTTTGCTGCTAGGGACTACTGCTAACACTTGTGCTTGATATATTTTCTTTGCATTAAAATGTTATTTGCCTATGAGCTTTCATATACTTGCATTTTTGCTTTACTAGATACATGATACATAAAGAAGTTATAAAATGCAAACTTTTGTATAAAATACAGTTTGCAAAAGGGTTTAAAGTAAAATAGAGAATAATGCTAGTCTACTACCAGGCCTCTAGCTCCATTACTCAGAGGCAAATACTATTCACTCAGCCTTGTGGTGAATCGTTTTATAGATAACACTTTAAGAAACCAATCACAAAATTGGTAACACACAATATTCTGATAAAATGTTCTTTATCTATACTTTTCACTAAACGTTATATCTTAGGAAGATAGAAGTATTTATTTCATTTAGGTTTTTTTGAGTCAATGGTGGAACGAAAGGTCACAGTTTTCATGTGTTTTGTCATGTGCTGCACTTGCCTTCAACCACAAGCCACTGTCGGTAGATTGGCTTTACCGCGGGCTGGCAATAGAATCCAAGTTTGGTTTCATAACATTTTTTTTCTTTTCTGTTATTCATATAGATTTTTAAAATTTTATTTGTTTTTTTTTTTTTGTTGTTAAATCCTTTGCTAGAGAGTTGAGTCTCACTGGTTCTAACTGAAACCTTCTTTTGTACCTACAATTGTAGGGATCAAGGATTCTCCATGGCCTGCAGCACCAAATAGAGACAGTGATTCTTCATGCTTGATTATTTGTTTATCACGGAATACTTTCACAAATAATGTGATGGAAAATTCCAAACACCCATCTCTACTACAGTGACCTCTAGGGAGTGCCACCCAGTTTGCAGAACTTAACTTTGATTGAATTGTCTAAGATTCTTTTCTAGTTTTATCAGTGGAATCAAGTTTTCTGTAATTGGCTCTGAACTTTGCTGACATCACACAATGCCCTTATATTGCAAATACTAAAGACCTTGGTACTTTTAAGTCAGACATGTTTAAAAAACAATATGAATCTGTTACTATATTAAGACTTCACTGGATGCTTTCACAGGCTTCAGTTGTGTACAATTAGCTACTGTAGTGAGATAAGAAGAGGGCAGATAGTGTTTCTCGACTGTAAATGCCACATACATTAATGGTCTCTGTCAGTTGATGATACAGGAAGGGGTTTAACTTGCATTTTTCAGTTTTGTTTTGTAGCCATATGGTTAGGGAAATTTGAGACATCTGGGTTACCCAGGTTACATACTTTTCATGGAAAAATGCAAAGAATAATATTTTTGCATTAATAAATTTGGGCATCCAATTTGAAAACAATCACTTGACTATGTTTTTAGGCTAGCTTACCAAGAGAAAACACAAAATGGGATTAATGGCTTTAACCTCTCATTCCCCAGCACTTATTCAAATATTATTCCTTAACTTTTGAATATTCTTACAGTATGTTTGGGGAGCTAAGACTTATGTACATAATATAAGAGAATTTCCTTGATTTTTGACTCCAAGGAAAATTCAAGCTGGTGTTCAGAAGTCCTACCCAATTATTGCATTGTATATATTAAATGCTATGTATCGCTTCCTTCATTATTTAGCATATAGGTTGCAATTCTTTTGTTCTCCAAAAACCTTATGGGAAAAAAAACATGTTTTGGTTTCCACTGTCTCCTCCCCAACCCTACCCTTGAAACTATCTTTTGAGTTGCATTCTTTTAACCAACCCAAAACCCTGGGTAGGGTATCTGAGTTAATAAAGGGCAAATGGGTATAGGGAAAGAAAAACTTTCTACCCATTTAGGTTTTATTGCTGGGCCTGAGACTTAAACTGATATAAGACAGATTAATAGGAGAAAAGCATACTTATTTTATTTAACAATTTTACATGCAGACAGGAATCTTCAGAAGAAAAACAAAGCCCTAAGGACACAGTCGGGACTGAGAGCTTATAAACTTTTTTAAAAGATATGATAACATTTTGGGGGAGAAGAAATAAGATGCAGGAGTTTGGGGTGAGGCAGTATACTGCGGGAAAGGGACTAGAAAATACACAGAGGAAACTAATGGAAAATCAGGGTTATTTTGGCCGGGTTGTTTGTACAGCTCCATTTCAGCACCAGTTCAGTATCCAGTGATAAGAATGGCAGTCCCTTCCTGGGGCAAGGAGGGTATCTTTCTCACAGAAAATTTTAGGATGAATGTTGAGATAGAAAGGGGGAAGCCAGGAGTTCCCACTGTAGCTCAGTGGTAATGAACCTGACTAGTATCCATCAGAATGTGGGTTTGAGCCCTGGCGTCACTTAGTGGTTTAAGCACCCAGTGTTGCCATGAGCTGTGGTATAGGTCACAGACACAGCTGAGAACTGACATTACTGTGGCTGTGGTGTAGGTCAGCAGCCACAGCTCCAATACAACCCCTAGCCTGGGAACTTCCATATGCTGCCCTTAAAAAAAAAAGACAGAAAGAAAAAAAAAAAAAAAAGAGAGAGAGAAAGAGAGAAAGGGGAAGCCAGAGAGCCCTTGCACCTGATATTTCTCAAATGACTTTAGCTCAAAATAATCAATATGCCAAAGTAGTATAACTTGGGTTGGCATGCTGTCTTGCCCTTGATGGTACTAGTTAAAAACCTTAGTGATTATCTCTAAATTTGCTAATGGAATGAAAGCTGGAGGTGGATTAAAAGGGTGATAACTGGATTTGCTGTAGACTTTCTACCCACTTTATAAGACTATTCCTGCCTTTCTTTATCTCATGACTAAACATGGTCACTGGTAAAACCTTAAGAAAACTAGCTAACTTGGAAAAACTTTTGAAACTCAAGTCTTCTTTTAGAACATCTTTCCTTGGAATTAAGGAGAATGCACTTGCTCAATCAAAGTGGTTCTGTACTGCAATAGGAATAGTAATAACCATTAATTCAATAACCCAGCCCCTACCATACTTTCTTCACTAAACTAATAACATTAACACATTAAGAACAATAATATATTATAAACCTTCATGTGTGTATGTGTTAATGAGGTCAGTATTACTAAATATATTTTAAGCGTTATCAAAGTGATTGATTTATTTTTACCAAGATAATATAACAAATAGTATAATTGAATTTTGAACATGGATATTTCTTATTTCAAACCCTATATTTAAATTTAAAAATCACACTTTTTTCCTTATATTATTCCTAGTGTGTTCATAACAAGTTAACCCAAACTCTAAGCAACATATAAAGTATGGAAAGGCTGACTATATTCAAATTTTAAGAAGAAAATATTCAACATAACTGAACCTGGGAGTGACATGAAAATTGTCTATTGAAAAGATCTTTCAACAAATTTAAGGCAGATGTTTTTTTCTTTCTTGCCTGTTCAATGGGAAATCCTGCATTTTAAATATATTTGCTACCCATAAATCCAGATTACCTTCTTGATTTTAAGACCATGTGTTATAGGATTTTGAACAGTTTGGATTTAAATAGAATATCTTAGTATTTGCCAAAATATTTTCCAAAAATTGTTTTTCTTGTGATGGTCTAACACACAAAAGTTACAGGCCAGTTCACAGGCTCTTCTTATTTTTAAAATCAACTAATCTCCATATGGAGATTTCTAAAAATATAAATTTACATGCGATCTTGAGATAATCCAAGTAGTAGAATCCGAGAGTTGGCAGTGAGGTGAATAGAATTTTTCATAACAGTTCTCAAGGAATAATTCTCCTCAAGACTAATTTTAATTTTAAATCAGATGAACTTGAATGATTATGAGATTATATTGAGAGAAAGTCCAACATGGGTATATTTTCTAAGGTAGAAGAAGATCATTTCAAATATCTTACTTCTAGGATAATTATAAATTATTTGATTTTTTTAAAACTATTTTTTTAACTATTTATTTTATGACATTCATCATGTCAGAGATCAATCTGCATTTAATATGCTTAATGATAGACAAGTTTTTAATTCATTTATTTGATAGAGGAAAAGTTGTGAACTCCAAGTGAAAAAAATTTTTTTCTGGTCTTTTTGTCTTTTTAGGGCCATACCCATGGCATATGGAGGTTCCTAGGCTAGGGGTCCAATCGGAACACAAGTCGCCAGCCTATGCCAGAGCCAGAGCCAAGAAACATGGGATCTGAGCCACATCTGAGATCCAATGCTGGATCCTTAACCTGAGTGAGGCCAGGGATCCGACCAACATCCTCATGGATGCTAGTCGAGTTCGCTAGCTGCTGAGCCACAACAGGAACTCCAAAAAGACTGTTTATATAGTGAATCAGTAACTTCAATTCCCAACAACTCATAGAAGTAATACTATATGGATCAAGACATTAAAGCAACTAATATGCAATTTGCATCTTCTCAGGAAAGGAAATCCACTATTAAGGAAGAAGGGTATTTACCCAGAGACTTCTTTAATAGACCCAGATTTTAAAGATGTCAGAAATACTATTTAAAGTTTGGAAATAGAGACAGGTGGCACATCCTTTCAGTGTCACATAGGGGTGAAGTCTATCCAAGGATTGTTTGAGGAAATGTGCTTACCTCACTATTTCTCATTGATTAAAGTCTGATGACCTATTACAGTTTAGTGGTAAGTTGTAGATTTTATGTAGCAATGGTGCAGATAATTTCTTTTCAGTGGAATTTAACGGTCCTAACCCAGAAACCCCAATTTCTAAAACATTCTGTTAACCAGTCATCAAATCTCACTGCTTTCTTCAATACACTGCCTAAAAATCTTGAGTTTAGCCTTTAATTTCATATTTCAACAAAGGACATCCATATACAAAGGAATTGATACAAAACATATTGTGCTATGAGATCAGAGGGTGTGAGAGCTGTAGGAATACATAGAATGGTGTCTCTAGACCAACATGAGTGAAGTTTTTGAAAAATATACTTCATAAAACAAAAAGACTTTTGAGGGAATAAAATGTATTAAGATAAAGGTGGTTGAGGAATGGATGAATCAGTTGTTTGTGGCACAAGGGGCAATGTGAAATATTGCAAAAAAGTAAAAATAACCCGATTCCTTATGTTACTTATCCTTAGTCTGACTCTAAAAAGAATGATATCGCAAATACATTAGACCCTTTACTTCCTTTAAAAAATAAGTGATAGACTTCATTTTAATAGTAGTTTTGGATTTACAGAAACATGGAACAAAAAGGACAGACAGTTCTCAAATCACACACAAACACACACACACAAAGTTTCACCTATTATTACTGGATTATGTTAATGTGGTACAGTTGTTGTAAGTGATAAACCAATATTGATACATTAATATTAACTAAAGTCCATAGTTTACATTAGAGTTCATGCCTTGTGTTATACAGTTCTGTGGGTCTAGCCACATGTATAAAGTAGTTTCACTGCCCTAAAAGTCCTCAGTGTTCTACCAGTTTATACCTGAAAACTTGGCAACTAGTGATCTTTTTACTGTATAGTTTACCTTTTTGAAAATGTAACATAGGCGAAATCATACAGTATGTCTCTTTTTCAGATTATCTTCTTTCACTTAGCAACATGCCTTTAGGTTTCCTCTGTGTGTTTTCGTGGCTGGATAGGTCATTTTTTAAAATCACTGAATCACATTCCACTATGTGATGTAACATGGTCTGTTTATTCATTTACCAATTGAAGGATGTCTGGGTTGCTTCCAGTTTCTGGCAATTATTGATTAAGCTGGTATAAATATTAGTATGAAGATTTTTATATGGACATATACTTTCAGCTCATTTTGGTAAATACCAAGGAATGTGATTGCCTGATCGTAAGGTAAGAGCAGGTCAGGTTTCACTTTGTAAGAAATTGCCTACCTTCTAAACTGGTTTCTAAGTACCAGTTTGCATTCAAATTAGCACTGAATGAGTTATTGTTGCTGTATATCCTTGGCATCATTTGGGGTTATTACATTACTTTTTTATATAACAAATACTTCACTAAGTTCCCACTAATATCCTGAAAAAATTCATGAATGAAATAATCTAGAATGCTCATAACTTACAGAAAGGAGGTAAATGTTCTTTCACATGAAAGAAAAACAAAAGTAATTTATTATATAGTAATTTGTATTTTAATATAAAAATGCTTGAGCTTGAGTAAGCCTGATAGCATACCATAATAATCAGATACATGGCCTTAAATTATAGAGAATTCAAGAGCTATTAACATAGACTGATCTCACGGGATTTTATAAGTGACTCAAATATCATAAACTGTGGCAGCATTAGGATGGTAATTTTTCTGAAATATGAACAAATATTGGTAAAATTCCCCCAAAAAACCCAAAATAAAGTCTTTCCTCAATTTACAGTGTAATTTTTTCCTGTTAAATATGTTAACACATATTTAAAAATAAATATGTAAAATTATGTATGTTAACATTTAAATATAGTTAGTTTCAAGGCCTAAATAATTAATTATAAATAGGCCTTTAACCTACAAAACTATTTCCTGGAAAATTTGAAAGCCAAAACATGTGAGTCTCACCCACGCAGGATGCAGGAAGGCTAGTATACATGCCCCAGCCTATACATTTCAATAACACAGCCCATCAGTGTAACAACCAAAACTCCCCCTCAAGTTTATGGAACAACCCATATTGAGCTGCAATATTCCAATAAGTTCTACTAACATACATTATGTTGGACAGGCTAAACTTATTTAATTACAAAATATACTTACCAATTGATAAAATATTTAATCTGTTCTAAATCTGATAGTTGAAATACTGATAAAATATAATTCATGTCAGTGCAATTAATTTTAAATTCATGATTTTATACAGGTCTGAAATAGCATCTCTCATAGTTAGCCCAGGTTGAGGAGATTGGATTTCCTTACTACATTTACTATGATGACCCTTCTTTCACTTTTTTTCATTATTTTATTCTGGATGTATTTTCTTCATTCTTTATTTTTTATTTTTAATTTTTTGGTCACGTCCATGGGGCACATGGAAGTTCCTGGGCCAGGGATCAAACCCATGCCACAGCAGCGAGGCAAGCAACTTCAGTGACAATGCTGGATCCTTATTCTGCTGTGCCACAATGGAACTCCTCCATACTTTTATTAACAAGACCCTTATCTCTCCTAAATACCATTTCTGATATTTTAGAAGATAATCTTCCTTACAGATTTCCTGCAACTTTTAAAATTTTATTTTCTTGGATTTCAGATAATACTATTAGTAATGGAAAAATCAACCTTTTTTTTATTTTATTTTTTTTTCTTTTTAGGGCCACAGCCACGGCATATGGAAGTTCCCAGGTTAGGGGTCCAGCCGGAGCTGTAGCTGCTGGCCTACACCATAGCCATAGCAACATGGGATCCGAGCTGTATCTGCAACCTACACCACAGCTCACGGCAATGCCAGATCCCCAACCCACTGAGCAAGGCCGGGGATCAGATCCACATCCTCATGTATACTAGTTGGGTTCGTTTCTGCTGCACCACAATGGGAACTCCTATCATAGGTTTTTGAGAAAGAAAATAATACGACTAAAGCAAAATTTCAGGAACACTTATCATTTTGAATTTTCTAGAATGAGTTAGGACATGTATATACTAAACATTAAAAATAAATAAATATAAAGCTGTTAGAAATTTCTAATTTGAACTTGAGAAAATTTTCACTTAATATGCACAGCAATAAAAGACGAGGAAGGAATGGGAAAACACAGTAAATAAGCTTTGAGAAACTAGGAACTACAGAATTGATTCATGAAGCATGAGGGTACAGTAGATAGATAATGAAGTACCTAGACAGATTTCTGAGGAAATGACAGTAATAAGAAGGAAAGCAAGAGTAGGAGCCAGTTTAGAGGATGATAGATCTGGTTATTTACTCTTTAGGTCATCAAAAAGATTGGGGGCTTATTTTATCAGAGTAATCTGTCTGGGAATAAGAAATAATGAAATTATAGTATCTACTCAATGTCTTTCATCCACTGGTTTGCGTTTCCAGATAAACACTGGCTGCCATCACTTGGAATGCCTGATTAGAATTCTGGGGAGATGTCAGAATTATATTCATAAAACATTTTGATAATTGAGCTCATGGGAATACATTCTGTTCCCAAAGGGGAGGAGAAAACGATGAGAAGAGAACCACATTTGAAACTCGGGAAATGCCTGAATTTAAGACAGGCAGAGAATGAGAACTTATCTTTATTATTCATTGAGTTACTTTAAGTTGAACATCCATTTGTACCAACCCATCGCCTAGATACAGATATTGCTTAGTCATGAGAGATGGAAAGAGGGGATCATGATATATATATAGAGTCTGAAAAGGGCTCAAAGTCTAATTTGTGGTGGGGATGGGCACAAGAGACAATATCTTAAGGTGTTAGAGAGCCAGATGGAGTCATGAAACGGATGATAGAGATTATTTGAGCAGAGAAAAAAGGAAAGGAGGATGAGTTGAGGATAGGCAACACATTCAAAACTCTATATATTTTCATTTGAATCAATCACATTTAAAATAAGTAAATTGATGGACTGTCAGACTCTCAGTATTGGATTGCAGTACTCTTAGAGTATTGCAAGTCTAAAGTTCAATCTTAATAATGTATTACCTGTGTATTTGCTTAAAATAATGACTGGAGTTGGTTGTTGGTTGTATATGTGTTTATGGAATAGTGCACAGCAAGAAATCAATGACATAATAGCTAATTTTTTAAATTACAGCTTATCTTATTTCATATTTCTTGAAATGATTATGTTAATACATAATTAAAAAAATATATATATATAAAAATATTCCATCCATCCATTTTAAAATATTTTCTATTGTGATATTTTAAAAAGGAAATATTATGAATTTAAAACAAATATCCAGTACAAGCCTGGAGATGTTACAATTTAACAGTAAGAAAGAAAGGGGTGCAGTGATAAAACAAAAGAGGTTTTTACTTTTGAATGTTACACTGCTCATTACAAAATAGCACTGAAATCTTAAGAACTAACTGCAGTTTCCATGTAAATTTATTGCCATAAGCACGGCCCAAACCCTTACTTATTCCTTTGAAGATAGAGACACCATTCCTATACATAAATATCCCATGTCAATTCGGTCCAGGTAACAATAGAGCTAACGAACATAAACCAAAGGGATATGTCCTGGCGTATAGTAGGTTCAAAGCAATTAGTGACTCTCTTGTCCCAGGAAGACACATGGAGGCGATTCTGTCTCCTGAGACAGGTGGCCTTGCCCTGTATGGGAATCTTGGAGGTTGTTCTGAGTCTCCAGCTATGGCTAAGCATATGTACTATTTTTTTTTTTGCATAGATTTACCTCTGCTTTCACCTTGCAGACCTGAGTTCTAAGTTGGCAAAATTATGTAAATAATAAATTATCTAAAATTAAGAAAAGAGAAATATACATTCGAATACTAACATTTTTATTGCCCTTTTTCTCTTATGAAAAATTTGACATGTATTTTGAATTCTTATAATAGAGTAGGTATTATAAGGGAGGGAAAACATATTTTTCTTGTAGCCATCTTAGGTTCATTGGATGGTACCCTGTGAATTATGCTGATAATAAGAGGAAAACAAAGTTTATTAATGTGTGTATTGCATGTAACATGGGGGTATTCAGTGATGAGTAACTCGAAGTTGTGGTTAGAACCAGGGCTTCTACAGCATTTTAACAAAAGAACAATACATTTTGTACAAAAGGCAGAAGACAGAGGACAAGGACTTTCTATGGATAGTAAACTATGGGGAGATAAATATATTGGGAGAAGGAATGGAAGCTAGGGCTAGTTAGTAAGGTTTGCTATCTAGATTCCTCTGTTGCCCTCTTTGGGCTGATAAAGGTCTAAAGTTGTTTCCAGTGAACTTTGTCTTTCCTAATAAAGAAATTGTTCAACTTTACAAAATTGTATCCTGATATTAGGTAAATAGAGAGAAGGCAAAGAGATTTTCTTATATCTGCTTTTTTCTCAATTATCTTTAGCCTAAAATAATCAATATTCCAAAGTGGCAGATTTGGGGGTGGCATATCTGATATCCTTAAAATATATATTAAAACAAACAAATAAATAAATATATATTTTAATCTTATTGGTAAGAATACTGACATCTTTATTTACAGAGAGAGAGGAAATCTCATAAAGCTAATAATTAAAAAACTGGGTTTAAATCAAAGTCTTATGATTTTATGTGCTTTGGCAGTAAGATATATGTGGCTGTTATGTAAGCTATCTATGAAATTATTAATAAATGTTCCTTGATCTATCCCATTCAGTAGTCCAGGGAAGTGAAAAAAATTTGGCTGTTTTTCCTTAAAGAACATCAAAGGAAATTAGATTATTTTTCTGTACTATTAATTTCTTTCTGCTTTCACATCTGAATTATAAGCATTCCATCAACTGAGGAAAAAATCACTTCTATAAAAATGTTTGAAATATTTTCAAAATAAAGTTACTCTAATGATTATTCCAGGAATATATGCAGGCACACAAACATATATATCCACAGTCTTAATTTACTTTTCTACTCTTATTAACTTTCTATTTCTGATACAAATTTTATTAATAATTTATTATAATTTATTTTTTTACAAAATATGGAGAAAGTCTTGAATTTCTCTGAACTTGAATTTTCCTTTACTCCTATTAGTAAGACTAGACAGTTTTCACAATGAATGCCAGCCAAATTTCTACAAAAAATCATTGCCTGTTACTCCAGCTACCACAAAAAGTAATAATACTTTTAACCCTTTAAACATGTTTGAAAACTAAATCGCTTCTCATTCACTTTAGAACACTCATAGCTAATATTTAAAGCTTACCAAGTGCTGGGTATTATGGAAAGTACATAATAGGCTTTATGTAATTTATTGCAAATATCATAACTCTATAGGAGGCAGGTACATTTCATAAAGTTATTAATCTTTTTTCCTTATTAGTCTATTTCATTTTATTTATGTATTGTATAGATTAGACTTCATTTAAAATTTTTATAAAAATTATTATAAAATATGGTTGTAATACAATTCACTGAGTAATTTTTTAAAATTTTTAAAAATTAAAAAAATAAACTGATAAAATAAAATAATTATAAAATATTGGGAATATTCCCTGGGTACAATATATCCTTGTAGCTTATTTATGTTATACATAATAGTTTTTAATCTCTTAATCCCCCAGCCCTCTCTTGCCCCTCTCCCCTTCCATCTCCCCACTGGTAACCACTAGTTTGTTCTATCTGTGAGCCTATTTCCTTTTTGTTATATTCATAATTTGTTTTAATTTTTAGATTCCACATAATAAGTTATAACATACAGTATTTGTTTTTCTCTTTCTGAGTTATTTCAGCGTAAAGGTATCAATCTTACTGAGTGCATGTATTAATCAGATAGATTAATGAAGCTATCCAAATTAATGGATAGGTCCATAACCCATTTCCTCCATACCTGTGAAACCGAAACTCTCCTTAATACACTAATGACATACCCCAGACTTCCTTGTAAATTTATTAGCTCAAAAATAGCAAAGTCCCATTTTTATGTGGATATACCTGTAAATCAACCTGGAATTTATAGATTTATGGGGCATGGTTGGCTGGAGAATGGGCTTAATCAAATAAGCATTTTTCCTGTCTGAGTACTTAAGGGAGTAGAAATGGAGAAGTTAAACAGCTTAAAAAGCTCTTTGTTGATCAATGTTTCCACACACATTACCTCACAGAACCAAAGGCACTGTAATGTGGAAGAGAAGAGACATGTTTTGAGAGCATCATTTTCTGGGTTTCTAATTCCTCAAAGAAAATGTTTCTCTATCCTAGAGCTTTGGTATCATTTGAATCAATGGCAAAGTTTGGTGCTAGATAAGATCACACAGGTCTGCTGTGAAAATTCAGCATTGATATTAACACAATGGAATACTACATTTTTTTCCTTATGGTGCTCTTGACTAGAAAGATAAAATCAACTAGATGTTTAAACATGAATCAGAGGTGTTATCTCAGCAAAATCTATTCAAATATCATCTATTTTTATGTGTATTAATTTAGTTGTATTCTTTGCAAGAAGATGGTTAGACAAATGTAGGTTTATTTACTGTTTATCAGTGAAGTCAAATTCATCTATTTATATAGGGAACAAAAGGGCTGAACCTTGTCTCTTTGTTCCTGATTTTATCCCCCAGATTTTAAGATACAGTTTTACTAAGTCCATACTCAATAATTTGTTGATTGAAGCACTGAAAATTTTCAAAATTATTTGAAATTAGATAATATGAAATCATATCATGCAGTATTTCCTTTACAAAACTATTACAAAAAAGCAAAAAAGGTTAATATCATATGTATTAGTTATTATGAAAGCAGCTCTTTTGTCCCTTTCCTATTGCCCATTTCTACCTTGAAAGACTCTAATTATAGGAATAAGATCACTAGGGAATTTAACTTAACTCCTGACTTGTCCTCTCTTGAATGCATACCAAAACCATGCCTTGCCTAACCTGTTGATTCTTTTCCTAGATAAAAAAAGTAAAGAAATTAAGAATTAAGTAATTAAAGGATGACCAGCTCTCTATCCCCAAGAGCCCCCTTAGCAATCCTGCAGGCAGATTACTCAGGCAAGATAACATCCAAAGAGGAGTTCCCATTGTGTCTCAGCAGTAACAAACCCAACTAGTATCTATGAGGATGCGGGTTCAGTCCCTGGCCTCGCTCAGTGGGTTAAGGGTATGGCACTGCCACAAGATGAGGCATAGGTTGTGTTGCAATGAGTTGTGGTGTAGGTTGCAGACACAGCTTGGATCTAGTGTTGCTGTGGCTATGGTAGAGGCCGGCAGCTGCAGTTCCAATTCAACTCTTAGCTTGGGAACTTCCATGTGCCTCAAGAGTGGCCCTAAAAGAAAAAAAAAAAAAAAAAAAAAGAGAATATCTGAGGAGAGTCAGTCAGTTTGAATGCAATGAAGAATGATGCAGAACCTACCCTCCTGCCTTTATGATTCAACGATTCACTAAGATTCTTCCTCCATCCCTCTTTTCTTTTAAAAGCTGTCGTGACTAAGCAGAATCTTCAGAGTTGGCCTCAGGATGCGGGCCCCCAGATTTCTGGCTTTTGTGATAAAAGCATTTTTCCCTTTTTACTGACATTTGCCTCTCAATTATTGGCTCTTTGAGCAGTGAGCAGCCAAACCTGAATTTGGTAACAATTAGATTTGGGATAGAATGATCCCTCATGAAAGCTTTAAAAAAATTATAGAAAATACACATGGAAGGGTGAGAATTTGATTGATTATAAATATTAACTGTATTGAACATATTGACTAAAAAAAATTTTTCCTAAAGCATCAGCTGATCATACCTTTAAGTTTAATATGAAGTATGTGTAAAAATGGTAAAATTTCAGTAACCTGATTAAGAAGATATTACAACTGAAACTGTTAGAGTAAATGAAATACAGTGTTATTTTCTAAGAAAAATATTAGCACTTGCAAAATTTTAATAATTAGGTAATGAATATTTATTAGAATTACTGATTAAGAAAATCATAATTCATAATTTTCCATTTTAAATGTCACAGTTTGTTTCTTGCATTTTTTTCCCCTTCTTAAATTCTATGTGCTTTGCTTCAACACTGTCAACTTTAGAGACTATCACTCTTGCTGGAATAACATCGTCTAACAATTGTAACTATTTTTCTTCTTTTGTATAAACTTTAAATGTTAAATTTAAATTTTATTTAAAATTCACCAATAGCTTCGAGGAGGAACGAAACGTCTATCTGAAATCATTTAAGTGAAAGGGCTTCTCCTATTGTATCTTACTTGTCTCTTTGCTGACACTCCCTATTCATTACAGAATCACTGACACTGGCCACATTCCAATATGAGGATAAGAGGATGAAATTTTTCTTTTCCTAAAAGTTTTTGTCTTTCTGCTGTATGTGCCCAGCAAATAGAGTGCCATGGATCAGTTTATAGTAGTTATGTCCTATCTGGCTAGGACACAATTTGTTGACGTTCTCCATTTATTTTTCCCCACATTGACAAGTATCTCTTCTAGATATAGTGCAGTCATTGATTTTTCATGTTACCACTACTAGTCCAGATCTATTTTGGGCAACAGTTTTCTAAAGATGGATTTTTTAAAATATGGTAAGAGAAGTCACCTTTCTTTGCCACATCTGGCGCCTTATTTACATTAAGAAATGTTTTAATTCTTCCTTGAATCTAAAACCTGCTCTGTTCTCTTTTTTGCTATTCATATCAGTCACTCAAACTAATTCAGATGACTGCTTCATGAAATGCATGCCCTTGAGACACAGTCAGTCTTAACTCTTGATCTTAAATATATACTCAAAAGTTCTTTGCTCAGAATAAAATTTAAGATGTGTTCACTCTAATTATCTAATGTGGCATAAGGAGGGCATGGAGACAACTAAATATATATAACCTGTGTAAATTACAGCTAGGAAATGTGACCAAAAAAAGAATTTCTACTCTTTGCTTTCACCTCATTTTCTAACCACGTGGAGGTCTTTGGAACAATGAGAATGTGACATAGGTGTCAAAATAAAAAGATTTATACTCTAAGAGGTGTATAGCAAGAAAATGTGCCCCTCTCCCAATATTCTTTGCATGTATGCAAAGCCCCTCTCCCACAACACATGGGATCTAAGGGCCAGCCCAGACTTCTGCAGAGAAAAGCAATTCTGGGGAGAGATCTAAAGGAAAGGAACTCTTGTTGACCATGTGAGGTGATACTGTAATGAATGATTGAGGAAGAACTTAATGAAAAATAAAATAATTCTTTATAGCAATCTCTGGATTCAGTTTGTATTTATGTTCTTCTAAGAGTAAAATTTTAGGTTTAGTAATGAATTATGCCTTCTCAGTCTTCCAAATATTTCATTATAGCTAAGGTATTACAAATATATGGTTAATTTTTAACAAAGTTTTTTGTGATCCCTAAGTAACAAATCCCACGCACATTCTTAAAAAAAGAGCTGTGGCATTTTATATGGGAGCCCACTAATCCAGGAAGAGGAAATAGTTCTTAAATCTGGCTATACAATAAGATTACCTGAAGAGTTTTCAAAAATATATATTTAAAAATCTGGACCCAAATTATACTGAATCAGAATGAGATAGGGTCCATGAATATGAATTGTTAAACTGTTCTATAGATGATTCATATTCAATAGCTCAACTCTAGTCAAAAATCTTTTTAGGAGTTCCCATCGTGGCGCAGTGGTTAATGAATACAACTAGGAACCATGAGGTTGCGGGTTCGGTCCCTGCCCTTGCTCAGTGGGTTAAGGATCCGGCGTTGCCGTGAGCTGTGGTGTAGGTCGCAGACGCGGCTTGGATCCTGAGTTGCTGTGGCTCTGGCATAGGCCTGTGGCTACAGCTCCAATTAGACCCCTACCCTGGGAACTTCCATATGCCGCAGGAAGCGGCCCTACAAAGGGCAAAAAGCCAAAAAAACTAAAAAAAAAAAACCTTTTTAAAGGGTTATTACCAAAAATGTTAATGTGGACATTCTTGAAAATAAATACACAAAATATAGATAAATGAGTTGTTGTAAATGCTAAAATATACCACCCAAATTAATACTATAAAGGGAGGAAACTGGAAGAGGTTAAATAGAGTGTCCGTTTGATCAAGTAAGATTCCAGTATACACTCATTTTTTATCTTTTACAAATAATTCGATAAATCTATATTTTAAGAGGTTTTCTTTTTTAAATGCTTAAAGTAGTCTCAGAAAAATTCAATTGAAATTATCAATTTATCAACCATATATGTATGTATGTATATAATATATATATATTCCATCTGGCAAAAAAATCAAATAAAGAGATGAGAGAAGCATGTAAATGAATAAAGCAAACTGGTAAAATGAAGTACCATTAATGCAATAGTTTTCATTATGATAATAAATATAAGTACATTAATCTTTCTTATAAAAAAATCAATGAAATTTGGTTTTAAAATGCCAATGATGGAGTTCCCATTGTGGTTCCAAGGGTTGTGAACCCGACCAGAATCCATGAGGATGCAGGTTCGATCCCTGGCCCCACTCAGTGGGTTAAGGATCCAGCCTTGCTGTGGTTGTGGTGAAGGCCAGCAGCCACAGTTCCCCTAGCCTGGGAGCTTCCATAGGCCACACGTGTGACCCTAAAAAAAGCAAAAAAAAAAAGTCAGTGACATGTGTTCTGTAATAGACAATCCCTCCAAAACAGTAACCCACTGAAATTAAAAAGTAAAATAAAAAATATAAATAGTTGTTATAAATGAGAATGGGAAATAGTAGGCTAATGAAGTTAAAAGTTTTTCTAATAGGACTTTCAAAGCTGATATAAACTTGCTGGTCCTAGTGTAAGATATAGGACCAAACTGATCTGAGATCGAATTTTTTTCCCACAAAACTTTCAGTACAAATATTCCTTGAACACACGTACTAAAGCCATACTCTGGCCTGATATCCAATATCGATTATAATATATGCCGTCAGACTTCTAACCAAGCACAATTTCCCTATCTGTTCTGCTTTTCTCTTTAGGTGAAAGGATAGAAGAATATGCCACCCCAAAATATGCCACTTTGGTATATTGATTATTTTGAGTTATAGGCACTTGAAAAACAGCAAAAGTGGTATGAAGCTTTATCTTGTTCAAGTGATTAAAAAAGACCATTAGGCTGAGGCCTCTGATGACCTGGAGCCTGCAGGAGCAAATGGAAACCATAGCCAGAATAAATTCCTGTAAATGCTTCAAGGTTAAGAAATCACACCTAAAAACAAACAATCACAAACACACAACTAGGCTTCCCAAAATAAGGCAACCACTTTTACTTCCGTGTCTGCTCTATATAAGCATTTCCTGAGCTCTAATGCCTTTCAGTTTGGTATTGAAACTTTGGTACTGGCTGGCCTGCTAAGATAAGCTCTTTAAAAGTTTAGTGTGCCTCGGTTTATCCTCTAACAGTGGCCTCCCCTTAGTCCACCGAAATACAAAACAATCCTCCAAAAAGAACTTAATTGTCAAAGATCTTGTCTCTAGCAGTTTCATCAACCAAGGAAGACTGACTCTTAAATCAGGAGAGGAGACTAGAATTGGACCCATATCCGGACATACTTTGTTACAGACAATCATACCTTCTGTCTGTTCTTCAAAGGGCATTCTTTTAGATTGCAATTGATCCTCCTTTTCAGTTGTGACTCATGAACACTGGAGAAGGTATTTAAGACCTCCATTCACTATTGAAATACCATCAACTGTTTTATCTCAAGCGTCATCACTGCGAGTCATTCACACATCTAAACTCATCTTTGTCCAAGTTAATACACACTATCTTACAAATGGAATCATGAAATGCAGTATTTTTGGTTTAATAAAAAAACTACAATATTCATTTATGTGTGTTTGAGTATAACAAATTTAAATATATTTTCTCCAGCTATCTAAACTTTTATATGGTTTCAAGTTTTGAAACTAGTTTAATTTCCAGTGTAGTTTTTATGTCATGATTTTATCTGATATTATATTTTGGCCACAAAGGACTTTTTTTTTTTTTATCATTCTCACAACATTTTTAGTGGTTCAACTGTTTCATTCCCCAAACTATTTATTTTCCTTATGGTGCATAATAACATTTTATTATGTTCTTTTGTGCCTTTTTATGACATGTTCTGAGACAATCACTTTATTGTCACTCAGTTTGTTGATGTCAATATTGAACAATAATAAGAATGTAACGACCTGTTTTAATAAGCCTATTATAAGCATTCATGTATCATAATCTCTATTATGATTTGATATACATAAGTGGGACTAGATGGTTTATGAAGAGTAAATAACTGAGTAGTGCTATGTTTGTAACCTCGGAGATAAAATAAATGATTGTGTGTGAGAAATAAGAAGGTGAACATGAAACACACTGGTAATCACAGCTTTTTAGCTCCTGAGAAATGACTGCAAGTCCATGAGTTTCTCTAAGGCACCAAGTTTCATGAGCAGTTAGTGCTAATGGCTTTGTACTATAAGACATCCCCTGGTACTTGAAGTTACGGCAATAAAGTTTAGATGATATTAAGTCTACACTTGATAAATCTGACTGACGTCTGTGAGGAATACAGTGAAGAAGTAATTATACGGTAATTATGGGTAATTCTATATAAGAATTTACAGCAAGACCAAATTTGCGAATTGAATCACCAAATGTGTTTAGAGTGAATATGCAGATGACAAATATTAATGATTATCAGGTAACTTTGAAGGAGGTGGTTAGAAGGATTTGAATGACACAGGCTATGCAACATATGCATGTCAGTCAAAATCAAGCTAAACAAATTCTTGAAATGTCAAGTGTATTATTTTAAAGCATGTGATGTATCATCAGTAAGTATTTCTACTTCTAGAAAAGTTCAAAAATTAGTTAGAACCACAGAAAGTAACCTTTTTCTCCTCCTGGGTTTTTTTCTTTTAAATAGAAAATGACAGTAAAGGAATATGTGGTAGAACCAAATGAAATTTTACTTTCAATCCAAGTATTAGCATATGTTACTATATCTCATACTTCCAGTGGAGAAGGAAATATTATACAACTACCTTCATGTCTGGGGTATTGAGTGACTTTTAGGTATTATATCTCTTCATTAGAACCTCATCTCTGTGTGAGAAGGTCACTTAAATGTTCTGAATCTGAGTCTGATTTATAGAACATAGAGAGTATTTGAATTCCCTACAACAGTGTGTGTGTGTGTGTGTGTGTGTGTGTGTGTGTGTGTGTGTGTGTAGAGGAATTTATTTTTCTGGTGAGCCAGCTTTCATTAGAGTCTTAGACTGGATTTATGACATGACCTACACAAATGGAAAAAAAAATTTAATTACTGAGTAAGCACTTCTAATTTTAGTTACCTGAATGAGATTACCCTGACGTAGATGCTTTAGAAAGCTTACAATTTAAACTACCAAGACAATTATATAAATAAATAACTTGCTCATAGTCCTAAAAATGCCAATACTTTTCTTTTCTAGAGATTTTTAAAAGTTGTTTTTGTGTGTGTGTTGGGGGGAGACTATACATTATACCTCATGATTGTTCTCATTTTAAGCGTGAGAAAATTTACAATTGAGCACCATTAAATACATTTGCAATCCTGAATGACCGTGACCATTATCCAACTCCGAAAACATTTTCATCATTCTCAATAAAAACTCTGTACCCATTAAAACAGTAGTTGTCTTTTCTCCCCCAGCCCATGATAACCTCTACTATGCTTTCGGTCTCTATAAATTAGGATATTATTGATGCCTCTTAAATGAAATTATTCAGTGTTTGTCCTTCCCTATCTGACTTATTTCACTGAACATAATTCTTTTCTATATCAGTCTATACTGGGAGTTCCCGCCATGGCTCAGCAGAAACAAATCTGAGTAGCATCCATGAGGACGCAGGTGTGATCCCTGGCCTTGCTCAGTGGGTTAAGGATCCAGAGTTGCCGTGAGCTGTGGTAGAGGTTGCACATGTGGTTTGGATCCCGCATTGCTGTGGCTCTGGTATAGGCTGGCAGCTATAGCTCTGATTCGAACCTCCATATGCTGCTGGTGCGGCCCTAAAAAGACCAAAAAAAAAAAAAAAATCTATACTGTAGCATATGTCAAAATCTCATTTGTTTTTGTGGCTGAATAACATTCCATCTTATGTGTATACCACATTTTGTTTCTATCTTTTTGCTATTGTGAATAATGCTCCTATGAACATTGGTTTACAAATACCTGAGTTCCTGCTTTTTAGTTCTTTTGGATACATACCCAGCAGTGAAACTGCTGTGTCATGTGGTGATTCTATGTTTAACTTTTTGAGAAACCACCAAACTGTTTTCCACATTTACTGCATTATTTTAATCCCTAGTAGCAATGCACAAGGGTTTCAGTGTCTCCACATCTTCACCAACACTTGTTATCTTCCTTTTTTCCCCTCTCACATGAAGTCTAGTGTGAAGCAATATCTTATTGTAGTTTTGATTTGCATTTCTCTAATGACTGACAATGTTGAGCAACTCTTCATGTACCTAAGAGGCATTTATATATCTTTTTTGGAGATCTTTGCCCATTTTTGAGTTGAGTTTTTGTTTTTGTTGCTAAGTTGTAGGCATTCTTTTTAAATAAGATATTCATCCAATCAGCTATATGATTGAAAATATTTCCTCCTATGCAGTAAGTCATCTTTCACTTTTTGATCATATGTTTTGATGAACAAAAGTTCTTAATTTTAATGAAGTCTAACTTATCTATTGTTTTCTTTTGGTGACTGTGCTTCTGGTGCCATTTGCATGAATTATCACCAAATTCAATGTCATGAGGACATTCCTCAATTTTTCTTCTAAGGACCTTATATTTTTAGCTTTTAAATATAGGTCTTTTATGCATTTTCAGTTAATGTATGTACACAGTTTAAAGATCTAATTTAATTCTTTGGCATGTGGATATCCAGTTATTAAAAGCAGGGTTTTTAAGTTTTCAACTATTATTGTAGCACTCTTTACCCTTCCATCTTTAAAATTTTATATCACAAATTTTGAAGATCCATGATTAGAAGCATAAATGTACATAGTTTTTACATCTTTTTGCTGTGTTTAATCTCTTTTTTTTTTCTTTTCATGGTTGCATCTATGGCATATGGAAGTTCTTGGGCCAGAGGTCAAACTGGAGCTGCAGCTGCGACCTATACGGCAGCTTGTGGCACACTGGATCCATAACCCACTGAGGAAGGCCACGGATTGAACCTGCATTCTCTCAGATACAACATCGGGTCCTTAACCCATTGAGCCACAATGGGAACTCTGTTTTATTTTATTGTCATTTTAGAGTCTCACCCATACTATGGAAGTTCCCAGGCTAAGGGTTGAATTGTAGCTGTAGCCATTGGCCTTCACTACAGCAACACACGATCCAAGCCACATCTGCGACCTACACCACAGCTCACAGCAACACTGGATCCTTTAACCCACTGAGTGAGGTCAGGGATAGAACCTGCATCCTCACGGATATTAATTGGGTTCATTACCACTGAGCCACAGTGGGTTCTCCGGAGAACTGCATTTTAAAATTAAAAATTTTTTTTTGGGGGGGGTCTCCTGGAACATGCAGTTCTTGGGCCAGGAACTGACCCTGCGCCACAGTAGCAACCTGAGCCACAGCAGTGATAATGCCAGATCCTAATCCTTAACCAAGGAACTGCTGTACTGAATCTTTTAAAATATAAAATGCCCTTTGTCTCATTACTATTTTGAATTAAAAGTCTATTTTTTCTGATACTAGCTTGGCCAACCTGGCTCTAATTTAGTCACCATTTATCTTTCCTAACCTTTTGCTTTAGATCTTTAAAAAAAAATGTGTAGGATTATTTTTGGTTTCTTATAATATACTATTCACTTTTTTTAATTCATTTTTTTTCTGTGCACACCCTCGATGCATTGTATTTTAAATCACCATACTTTTCAATTCAGAGAACTGGCATTCAGAATAATTTCATTTCTTAACACATAAATATTTACATGTTTAATTTTAAAAATTCAAGGAATTCTGACTATAAAATAGATTATGTAAAAATGTTTTATTTAAGTTGAAGTTGGCTGTAGATGAATTATCAAACTCTACTTTTAGAAATAATTGTTAGAAGAGATTGAGTGTAACAATAGACCAACAGGCTGAAAGCACTAAAAATTAATATATATCAATATTTGATTTGTTTCTGTGCTTACATTTTACATATTAAAAATGATTATTAAAAGCATTATTTTAATGTTTCAGTGTTAAATACTGCAGCTACCTAGTTCCTCAAAAGTTTTGTGTTAGGGTTGCATTTTTTTTTTTTTTTTTCTTTTTACCACCACACCTGTGGCATATGGAATTTCCCAGGCTAGGGGTCAAATCAGAGCCAAAGCTGCAGCCTACACCACAGCCACAGCAATGCTGGATTTGAGCTACATCTGTGACCTATATGCAGCTTTCGGCAATACCTGATCCTTAACCCACTGAGCGAGGCCAGTGATTGAACCCTCATCCTCACAAAGACAGTATCAGGCCCTTAACCTGCTAAGTCACAATGGGAACTCCAAGGTTGCGTTTTATTATATTGTCTTTTAAGAAAAAAAAAAAAGACAGTCTTCCTCAAACTCTATTTCATAAGTGACTTTTTTTTGGCCTAATTTCATCACTAACAACAACTCTTCTGAAATCTAGTCTTAACTCATTTTTCCTTTCATCAGTGGCTGATTATATCCATTATTGACTGTGAGTTACTGAGAAATATGAAACAAAAAAGAAATGTAAAAGAAATTAATGTGATTCAGATAATTATAGTGAAGATATCCCTCGTATTAGACATTTCAAACATACTTATGTGAGAAATACTGAAATATTTTTACACTACAACAAGCATCATAATTTTCTCATTAACATGTTTCTTCCTTTTAAATCACATGTATCACCAAATAGATTATCGGAAATCTTCCTAAAGTTACTCACACTGAATAAAAATCATAGGTCATTGGACTATAGCTCTCTGTCTGAAGGCTGCTAAAAAGGTCTTTCTTTAATGGCAAACAGCTTTTACTAACTTCCTGGGATTCCAGAAATGCTAATCAGCAGTTCTAGTCTGTAGCACATTTATTACACCCTGACATGCTGAAGACAGCCAGTTACAAATAGAACTGCCTCTTGAAAAATGCTGCTCCAGTGTTTTATAATAAAGTACACCAATTAGATGCATTCATTAGGACAAACTGCTTGTCTTTTCCCATATTAGAGCTTTTAAAAAAGCACAGTGTATTTCATAGTTCACCCTGCTCTGTATTATTATTAATTGAACATAGAACATTACTAAGTTTTAATCCAATAACTGTAAATACATAATGAATAATATTTCCTTGGAGACTGTCAGGTCTGCAAGAGCCTATTTGGTTTCATATTCGAAGGTAAATAATGCAGAAGTCTTTTTATTTTCCTAAGAGTTCCCAGATATTTGAGGGACAGCACTGGAATAAGTAACAATATTGACTTATAATTTAAAGTTGTCACCTCATTGAAAAATTTAGAGTCCTCTCCTAAAATATATTCTAATTTATTAGGAAAAAATTTTCATAACCTTACATATAATATTCTTAATTTTAAATATTGTCTTACTACTTTACCTCCACGTATAGGGTAATATTTTTTTTTCAATAAAGTTCTGAGAGTAAATATTCCAAAATGGAAAAGAGAATCAAATGTTTAGTGTGGACAAAATTCCTTTCAGGATGTGGAGCCTATAGGATTATCATACAAACTTTGATTAAAAGAGAGCAAGATTGACTGGGTTGCTTTATCTGCTGGCAAGAACATTACTTCCCAGTTTCCTACTATACATAAACACACGACTAGCTGGCAATACTCAGTTCCTCTCTACAAAGGATATAATTTGCATGAGGATCCTGACCTGTATTATAACCAATTGGCCATCTCTTTGAATGCAGAAGCACTGGGGATGATAATACTCTTGGCCACTTATCTCTGTCTATTCACAGTTTATACAGTTTATATGTTCTTATTCATAACTGGAAAGCGGAAACATTTAGCTCATAAAAGTTTTTGTGTTGACTTCAAAATGAAGAAAAAGAAGAGAAAGTATGGTAATAATTAAAAAAGAATAATCCTCTTATATGCTCCAGAACATGCCATCTAGGTGTTCTGAATGGAAATCTGATTTTTAAAAATATTATACATTTCTTATTTATTCCTCTCAAAAGTAACTTAATTGCTGCTACTTGTTTATGTTTAACAAATATGAATATGAACAAATATGAATATGAATATGCCATTTGTTTGTTTAACAAATATGAAGGCAGTATGTTTAACAAATCCTATTAACACCATCTATTATTACAAAAATGTATTTACAGTCACAGGTCTGCTCTAATGTTTGGATTATAAATAATAGTAAGAAATATATTTGGCATGTAAATGTAAAAATTATGCAAATAATATCCAAGGTCGGGTATTAAAGATATTTTACCATTGCCTATGACAGTGGAAGCCAGCATCGGAATGGATGTATTGATCAACTCATCTGAGTGCCAAAAATAAACAATTGATGTGGCCACACTGGCTATTATTGGCTAAATAGTAACAAATGCATATATAATAAAGTAGAAATTTCATGAACTATACTTATCTTTAATATTTGAAATATACTGTTTTTTCCACTCTCTCCTATTTTAGTCTAATTTATTTCATGTTGAATTGTTAGTTACAAACCATTACATTAATTTAATGATCCACTGAGTTGAGATGTGTAGTATGGCAAACATTGTATTAGATAATACCACCATAATATTAAACAAAAAAACCTTCTTTTTTCCAAGGACAAGTGTTCCTTTTGTTCTTCATCATCATCCAGGTGCAAAATAGTTTAAAAATAGTCACAAATATTTATTGAGTCCCATCTAAGTGATTTGCTACTGTAGCTACATTTGTCAGTAAGATTACAAAGATATGTTTTTCTGCATATACTTGGCTTTATGATGTGTATGTTATTGCAGTATTTATCTGTATGTACCAGTGACGAAATTTTCAAAATCATAAATTACTACAGGCTCCATGTTCCAGTAATTTGACATTTTTGATGTATAATTAAGTGTAATTGAAAGATATCTTTTAAAAGAGAAAATTCAGGCATTCCCTAGTTAAGGTTAGTGGTTAAGGATTTTGCATTGTCACTTCTGTGGCACAGGTTCAATCCCTGGCCCAGGAACTTCTTCATGCCACAGGCATGGCCAAAAGAAGAAAAAAAAAAAAAGAGAGAGAGAGAAAACTCAAGACCTTTTCCCTTTTAAATATATCAAATATTACATGTATTTTTTATTCTTTAGTCAAGTCTACATATTGAAAGCATTAACTGAATAACGATGACTTTCTTGATAATTGTTTTCTTATTATAGTATAAAATTTAATGTGATATTTTAAATTCTCTAGATCTAGAGATTTTATTTTTAACAGCTATGCTGAAGTTTATAACATAATGTTGTGATGTTTTTTAAAAGCTTATTGATTTGAAAGATAAATATTTCTTCTTCTTGATGGTGTTAAATGGAGTTAGCATATGCATATAACTATGATAAAAAAATAACATAATAGTGTCTAATGAGCCATTATATATCTTTATATTTGAACATATTGGAGAGAAACATTGAAATTAAAGCCAAGACATAACTGTTGTCACTTTGAATAATGGTCCCCTAAACAGAAAGCCAAACAGGATCTCAGTGTCTTCTTATTTTCAGATATTTTTAGCTTTGCTGTTAGTGACACAAAGCCTTTATCGGAACACTCCCTAGCAACTCTAGTTCAATTTTGTGTTATTCTTATATGGTTTCTTGATAGCATTTATTACAATATTAATTAAACTTTTTTTGTCATTATTCTTTACACGCATATGTTTCTTTACCATTGATGGGCAAAGATGCAACTAAAGACTGAAGCACTAAAAATGTAAAGCCACTAGAGGTGCTGTAGATAAGGATAATTATTTTAGTCTTTCAAGGGTTTACAATGTATCTCATATGTTAAAGTAATAATGAAATCATTTTCACTTGATAACCAAACAGAAGCCAGAAGATGAAATAACTACAGGCCCCAGTTATCTATGGTGTACCTTGATCCTGGGCACACTTCACAGAATGGCAGCTCATCACCAGCAATAAAGAGAATCAACCCCTGTGGAGTTAGAGAGAAAAAGAAAATGAAAGCAGTTCTTGATTAAGAAGTAAATTCAGGACAGAAAATAAGAGAGCAAGACATTTTGATAAAAGATCAGATCCATACATTTTTTGCAAGGACAAAAGAAAAACAGGAATATTTCCCATTAACATCAAAGAAGACTTTAGTACTGGGAAGTGACAGCACAGAGCAGGGAAACAGAGAAATTCATAAGAGCATGAACAGGCTATAGATAAAGAAAGAAAGGAAATATGGAACAGTTAGAATCGAAATGATTCACTTAGCTGTAGTGAGGCTGTAATGAAGAAAAATTGGAAATTTATATCATAAGAATTGTATATCATGAATAATTTGTCTTATACAAATGTGCTTAACTTGACTGACAGTAAATTGGAAATAATCCTCTTGCTTTGGTGAGGGTTCAGTAATGTGCTACAAATCCTGTTGACATCTTAATACTGTGAGGCCTCCTCCATTAAAGCCTCCCTTCACCACGGTGGAGAGATGCTTCTCCAGAGCCGCTCTATCCTATTTCACTGTTCCAAATTCATTTCAGATTCTGATGCCCCAGGAAAGCAGATTTAGGTAAGAGGCACTGCTGTCTATCGAATTTTTACCGTCATATGAAAGATTTACGTAGGATAAGGGCAAATAAAAATAATACATATAAATCATTTAAGCCAATGACACAGCTGCCTCAGTGACTGACATACTTAAAAGGCAGTCGGTTTGAAAGGGCCTTTATTATTTATAATTTTCAAAATATACTTCATTCAAGTTTGTTTCTGTCTACATCTGGTGGGGGTTAAATGGAACCCTCAGAAAATACAAAGCACGGATATCCGTGACAAGAGAAATAACTTCAGTATTTGTAAAAATCCCTTCTTTCCATTTCAAACACCAGGTTTTAGTGAAAATCCTCAGAATTGTTCATCTTGTTTATTCATAATAATATCCTTGTATGTATAGTCTGTCTCTCTAAATAATCTTCTTCGCGGTTATTATTTCTCTAAAATACAAAGTAAACTCTAACTGGATCATGGTTTCACTCTCCTGGATTACTCTTGATGCACTGCTTTGTGAGTCCCTGTGGACTGAAGTTATGCCAGTGACTTGATGAATTGTCTCAGCTATTTTACGACTCATCGGTAAGAACAGCCACGTCCTGTTCCTTGGCTACCCTTAGCTGCACAACATTTTCCAAATATCCCACATTCGATCATGTCTGTGTGCCTCTGCACATGTCTTGAATTTTCCTGAAATCCGTTTTCCTCATTTTCTTCTTAAGAAAGTGTTTCCCCTTCTTGAATCCAATATCTATGTAAAGCTGTCACTTGTTACTGTATAGTAATTATCAACATTTGTTGTTACTCATTAGATTATTCAAGAATATGTTTAACTCATTTTTGTATTCCTGTGTATACCAGAACATTCAATGCACAGAATATAAAAATGAATTAAAAATGTATGGTTGATTCTAACTTATAGACAACTAAATTCTCATTGCCTGCTCTCTGGAAGTTTTTAACATTTTGATTTTGTTCAGAAATGCAAGCTATCTGCATGCCAGTAATCAATGTTTACCCTCAAAGATTCAAGAAAACCATTAAAAAAAAAAGGAGGCCCCTGAATTGTCTACTCATTAAAGGCACAATGATTTTTCCTAAGTTATTTGGAAGTTTCTTTCTTACCCCCTTACTTTGAAAACATATACAGCTCCACATATTTCTGTCAAAGAGTTCTGGAAATAATGGTTAGCTTTGCTTTTGAAAACACATTAAATTGTTTATCTCATCAGCAGCTGTTTGAGGTTGATGCTCTCAGTATATCAAATTTGAGTTGATTTTTTAATTGATCACTTACCCAATTGCAAGATAACCTCTGATTTCTAAGTTTTACTCAGATTCATTAAAGTTCATAAAAAAAGAAACATATCGTTCCCTATACTCTGTCAAATCCTTTCAATATGAAGACCAATCAGTTTGTTAACTCAGCACATTTTCAGTGGGTAATTATGAGGCTAGTCTCTCAACAATAGGAGAATAATGATAAGCCATTAAAAAAAAATCCTCTCCCAAAGAAAGTTTCTCCTCTGAGGATACTTTTTACACAAACATGTTAAGCTCATATATTATAAGATAGAATTATAAAGCAAATTTTTTTCATATATGGCAACATTTAGACTTGAAAATTTTTATAAACTGATAGTTATCTTTTGTTGCGAACTTGCATTCTCACTTATGTTATTTTTGGTTAACTTTTTCCTTGCCAATTTTTCTACATTCTACATTAAAAAAATTAGTAACCAAATAAAATTTCTTATTTTAAAATTATATATATATAATATATATAATAACACATAAAATATTATAAAAATTAAAGTAGAATTATATATATTTTAAGATGACATATGAAAATAATTCTATACAGAGAAAAATGCCTCGAGCCTTTAATTTATGAATTGTTTAATGTCAAATGTATGTATTCATATGGAAATGTCCATCTTTATAAATAGCTTGTTGTTTTAGTTTTTTCGAATATGATAATGAATTTCTTTAAGCCAAAACATCATTTTTTAAACTCCAAATATATTGTAGTATTATTTATATAGCATTCTATAGCATTCATATATATTACATATCAAACCAAGCCACACTTTATCTCTTAGTCATTTATCTGGTGGTTGGGACTTTTTTTTTTTTTTTGTCTTTTTGCTATTTCTTGGGCCGCTCCCCCGGCATATGGAGGTTCCCAGGCTAGGGGTCCAATCGGAGCTGTAGCCACCGGCCTACGCCAGAGCCACAGCAACGGGGGTATCTGTGACCTACACCACAGCTCACGGCAATGCCGGATCGTTAACCCACTGAGCAAGGGCAGGGATCGAACCTGCAACCTCACGGTTCCTAGTTGGATTCGTTAACCACTGCGCCACGACGGGAACTCCCTCTTAATTATTTCTTATAGGCCACTGTTACTGTGGAGACGAGAAAGAAATAACTTCAAAGTTGGTATTTGAAACTTCTGTAAAATATAGTTGCCTAAAGTAATTTTTATTTCATCCATCTCCCTTAAAACCCACAAGAATGGGGAAAAAAAAAAAAAAAACAATATCTAAAAGAAAATTGTTCCATGAAACAAAGAAACAACTAAAGAAACTAAGCTATAGAGTTATTACTGAATTCTGTGGTAGCTGCACTAAAATAGAAAAAGATATGTCAAAAAAAAAAAACACCAAATGATACAAACCAAAAACTAATGTAGCCTAGAACAAAATGCACAATTTTCTAGAAATTATTATTAGTCTTGAAAACCCCATCTAAAATTCCATTGATTAGAATAGTATGTCTTAGAATCCTGATCAAATCAAATCATTTCTTTTGGAGAAGAGAGATTGGTGAAAAGGTAAACATTACATTTAAATGAAAGTCCTATTTTCAATTTAGCAACCTAGCCAGATATTTATAAAAAGAAGGCAAGCAGAACCATCCAGGAAACACAAAGTGACCTTGTGATTTTAATGGCTTTACTCTCTATAGCACCAATCTTTGAAACACCAATTTTTGGAAGCACTAAGAAAACAAGAGATTTCATGGGAGAGTATTTAAAACAGAAAATATGAACCTTATGTGGACATTTCTCAGGTCTCTACCTCTCTGCTTTGTTTCTCTTAAATAAAACTTTTTGGCAAATTGCTGACTATAACTAGACATAATTAATATTCTCCAAGATACAATTACATGTGATGTTAAAAAGGTAAAAAACTCAGCAGAGAAAGATTATGCAGAGACGTAATTCCAATTAATAACAACAAAATTAGAGAGCATGGTATACCAAGCGAAAAAAAATTTAAAAATAACAGCTCAATGATGAGACAATTTAAAAAAAAAATTAAAAAGTTGATAGAATTTTAAAAAAGAATGATAAAAAGAGTATAGAAATTATTATAACATTAAAAGCCAAAAACTACCATTAAGAATATCTGAAATACTTTTGAAAGCCATACCAAAGCCTGGGGAAAGGCTAAAATATATAAACATAAATAGTATTCAACTGCAAATTCGGAAGGTAAAGAAGTTCCAATGTGCACAAAAATTATGGTCCCAAAAAGAGAACGGAAAATAATGCAAAAGAATAAAATTAGAGAAAAATATCTTCTAAATAATATGAACATTACAATACAAAGGCCTGTCCTCTACCTAACTTAATATGGGAAAAGCAATATTAAATAAAATCATTACTCGAGTTTAATATAGAATCATATAAGCAAATAAATTAAAAAAAAAGATCACCCAGAAAGAGGAAGAGTTTTATCAGCCTGATCTCCTATTTCTCTATAGTAAGAATAAATAGTATCAGAATTCAGATGAGCAACATTTACAATGTTAAGAAAAAAATAAAGCCCCATGACTTCTACCTTAATCCAAACTTTGCTTCAATATAAACAGATTATGCAAAATCAAAGGGATTCAATTTATAAATATTTATCTAGAGTTTTGCATGAAGCTATAATTAAAATTGTCCCCAAATTATCTTTAAATTTGAGGAATACTTTTGAGAAATAAAGCTTATACTCTGAGAATGTAAATAAATATAACATTTTGAAAAGTTTTTTCTCAATATTTAGAAATATGCATATGATCCAAATCACAGGAATTCCATTTCAGAATGTTAATCACAGAGAAACCCTTGTGGAAGTGAATAACTATACTTGTCCAAGAAAATTTATTGTATAATTTCTATAAGAGGAGACTATTCAAATGCCTAAATGATCAATCACGTCAAATGATAAAACCAAGACTATCAATATCAACTTATGTAAATTTCCAAAGCATATGAATGGAAAAAGTTGTAGCATATTAACACCATTATAAAAATTAAAATATTATAGGAAAGTTAATGAATGAAAAGCCAAGTTAACAAGTAAATTAGATAATCTACCAGTTCAGAGAAAATAGCAAACTGTATTGTTTTGCATAATCATATAATTTTTATAATTCAGTACTTTAAAATTTATTTAAATATAAATCTATCATGGAAGATACATATATTATCATAAGCCCTTCCATATATATATATATGTATATATCTACATATAATAAATATGTAAAAAAATTGCCTAAGCTTAAAAATATGTGACCTATAATATACTTCAGCTGCAATTTGCCATGATCAGTGTTGCCAGTAACCAATATTTAGGAGATTTATAATTTTTTATGGAAGCATGTTGTTTCAAAATAAATCCAAACCTATGTATAACCATTAAGATAACATTTTAGGAAAAATAGAAATTGAATATGCAATGGCATTTAAAGAAGATATCAAAGAAATTTAATTAAAAAAACTTAGTAACTACAGACATTGACAGAGATTTTTTTTTTTTTTTTTTTTTTTTTTGTCTTTTTGCTATTTCTTGGGCCGCTCCATCGGCATATGGAGGTTCCCAGGCTAGGGGTCGAATCGGAGCTGTAGCCACCGGCCTACGCCAGAGCCACAGAAACACAGGATCTGAGCCATGTCTGCGACCTACACCACAGCTCACAGCAACGCCAGATCCTTAACCCACTGAGCAAGGGCAGGGACCGAACCTGCAACCTCATGGTTCCTAGTCGGATTCGTTAACCACTGCGCCACGACGGGAAGTCCGTCAGAGATTTTTAAATTATACTTGGCATTTAACATTGCTATAGAATTATTCAAATACAAAAACTAATGTCTCCTACATTTTATTAATCACATAGTAAATCATGAGAATAATTTAATTTCTTTTAATAAGAAATTGCATCTATACTATCTTTTTAACTGCACTGCATTGTACTAATTGTGTATTTATTGTTAGCTAATTGAAATCAGTATTAGTACCATTGATATTCACATAAATACAAGAAAACACTGCATATTTAAATATTAAGTAGTTTTTAAAAGATGGTTTTGAAAAAGGAAGCAATACTTAACAAAATCTGATTTAACAGCATTTAAGGCACTTTTACTAAATAAGCATGTCACTATGTTCTATGATATAAATAAAATTTACCTCTAATTTTGGAAGTTTTATGGTTAATGGAAGGGAACTCATCATAGATGATGAAAGTGCAGTAAAATTTAAAATATTTAATTGCTAATGTCCAGAAAAAATTACTAATTATTTTTACCTTACATGTGATCAGATTTGTTCAAATCTATGAACCTGTCCTTCAACACAAACACAAATGCATATGCAAGCAAATATCAACTTAACTCTAAAAGTGTTGATTGCGAATGTGTTAAATGCTTTTATTAATAGATTAAAAATAGTGCTATGCTAAGAAATAATAATATGGACTGTGGATAGTATACAAATAACTGACAAAGTTAATCCTAAAATTAGATCATTGAAATTTAAAAGTAGTTCAAAATCATATGCTGCCTTGTGTCTTGAATTTAAAAATTATCCATATTTTTATGTTTCAAAGACACTAAAAATTTCTATGATTAGAAAAGCAAAAGTCTTGTTGTTATGTCTTTAGTTTTTTCATTACTACTTGGATTTTTTTTTCGTGAGATAACTCATTGCGTTTTACATCTGTGTTCACAAAATATACCTAGTATTATATGTATTTTTATTGATAAATATTGGTTTGAAACAAATGAAACATCATCATTAGTGTGAAAGTCTAGACTAGAATCTATAACTAAATAAATATTATACATGATATGGGATAAACATAATTCTACCTTTCAGAACTTATGAACTACCAACTAAGAGTGATGGAAACAATGGATGATTCTGTCAGGACGTGAAAATAAATCACATTGACATATAAACGATATATTTGAAATGTTCTGTGATAGGCTGTCAAGTCAGGCTTTTCAGTCAGACATACAGACTTTCCTTTTCTCATTTTCTCTCTGTCTTCTCATCTATCAAACACAATCCTTGGTCTCATTTTATACCTAAAGACTTTTCCTGACAACTTTGAATTCCATTTTTTTTTCCTCTTCTCTGTTTATTATTTTATTTCTCAATTTTTTGGTACATGTCCACAAGCAAGAGATAAATATTTACTAAATGTCCTCAGAAATAAATAATAATAAGGAGGGGCAAGGTAGGTTTGGAGCCTTTCAGCTACAAATACCAAGAATCTACTAAAAAAAATGGAAACATTGTAAGTCAACTATAATTTAATACAAAAAAAAGATAACGTCCTCACTTTTGGAAGACTAAAAAAAAAAAAAAAAAAAAAAGAATCTTCAAAAAATAAGTAGACTATATTTACTCACGTAAGAGGAAAGTGGGATAATTTCTGGGTTCTTTAATTCAAAGATATTACAAGTATCAAAATGTATATGTTATTTTCTTCTATCTCTGTTGGCCCATTAGGCTGGAACCTCTCATTCATTCTAGACAGCTACAAGAAATCAGGTGTCTTTACATCTTTTAAGTATTTTTTTCATAATAAAATCTTTTTCCCCTCACACCTATAACCAGCAGGAAAACTGTTGGTTCAGATTAATCAATATTCACTTCCAGATAATTGGAAAACTCCAACCAAAATGACCCTGAGGTAAAAGCTAAATAAAACACATTGGCAAATAAATAAACTATACTGCTGACTTTTTTTGTTTTCCATTCCAAAGCTGAAAGAAAAAATTTCTAAGAGGAAGAAGTGGATTTGATGAATAAAAACCTATTTTAACTGCTGAAGTTAAAATTATTGGCCTCTTTCAAGATGACTTATTTGTTTCCAATCGGAGATTTAAAATTTTCAAGCATCCTGATATCTAAACATCAACATCTATAACTAAATAGTCATTTGTTAATAACGTGTCAGCTATGGCGAGGGTAAGCAGTCTATTAGTTGCCTGTCTTTTCATTTCTCAAAATAAGGTTTCTTGAGCCTTCCTAACCTTACCCTTAAATCCACTGGATACCAGTGCTCTTATGAAGTTCTTAGGAATACCAGTTACAAACCTTGCCCATGTTTTTCTCAGATCTCTAACCACTGTTCATACCAAACTTTCATTTCTTGATAATTAGTGATCTCAGTTGATGATTCCATAAGCAATTTGAATGCCCAGTAGACAATGTTTCTGATTGGTCATTAATACTTTTAATGTATATTAAATACAATAGATTTCTAATTGGTGAAATTGAAGGGAGAGATAAGAATGGTTCTATTCAGTGCTTACTCTCTTCAGAACTAGAGCAAGATAATTTTAGCTCTGTTTTTTGGGTTTTTTTTATGTTTTTATATTTGCTCCAGATTCTTTAGATTCTAGAATGTTTGATGAGGCCAAAAAAATTATTTTGACAAAAATTAGGTAAAATTTGCCTTCATATTTGTTTTAAAAGTTTTGTATATTTAATACTCCAGGAATGGTAATTTAATGCAAACAAAGGGAGAGAATATAGAATGAGATTAAGAGTTGTTAAAATTGCTTTTTATCATTGGCACAGCAGGTAAAATGATAGTACCCCTCTTCTGGATGAATGGAATGGAAGGTAATTGTCAGGAGAATATGATGTCATTCATAGATTCCTTGCTAATGGTTAGATGTCTGTTTTACTCCTTGACATACTCTCACTAACAAAGTATTCATCACTTTGATTCTTACTATTGGCTTGCAGTCAATGATCCATCTTTATAGAGAGATTTTATACCTCATTCTCCTTTTGGTCTATGTTTTGACAAACCAGAGAGTGCTAATCAAAGGGAAAAAAAACCTGTAATTTATCTTAGTTGTAGAATTAATATTTAAACACTACATATTTTATTCTCAGGTACATAAGATTTACATTCCTATTTACAGGCTCAAGTGCAGTGAAATTCATTGATGATGAGAGCTAGGAATACAACTACAACTCCCATCCTCTCTGTTACCTTGAATCCTCCACTGAGAAATTGTAAATGTCTCCCACCCTGATTCTTTTGACTTTGTTATGATATTGAAAGCAATTTTGTACCCAACGGGGCACACTAACAGAACACATTATCCCCTGAATTATATTTACGGTATCATTTTGCATTTAATTATTCCATGTCATCCTTTGCTACTTCACTGAAGAACTGTGAATTCTTTGTAGTCAGGCCTCAGATAATTTTAAAATTGTGGTATTTGCTTTGGTAAGATCCTCTCTAATAGAAAACAGGCACTCCTTTAATCTCATTAAACTGTCCTTTAGATAATTAAAATGGTTATAATATGAAATATTTTTTGATGGCAAGAGATAATATACCATGCCACTTGCTATTTAAATAAGATCGTGGCATTCACATTCAATTTTAAATATGTTTAGAACAGAATATTCCTTACAAGAGCAATAAAAATCATTAAGTTCTTTAAGCTATTATAGGCTACTGCTTCCAATGTTACTCTTCACCTACACCTATCTGTTAATATTTTAGGATAAACAATTAGAAGATGCCAAATATGCACATATTCTTGAAGAAAAGTGTTGTATTTTTTGTGAAAGTTATGGTAAAAAATGGAGAAAATAACTAGCTCTGTTTTGCAATTTGAGGCTTTGGAGAATATACCCTTGAATGACTTACAGGAATTATTCATGCAAGGTGTTCTCTTCAGCAAACGTTTGGTTGATTGGCCAAAACTAGCATTATCTTGAAAGAATTTTCAAGTGAAATTAGACTGTCCATTCAGATATCGGTTGAAAAGATTTTGGTCCAGCCAGTCTTTCAGCATGGAAATTTTACAAAATTAATTGGATCACTCTTATTTTGTGAATTGCTCTGCTCCCAAAAAGCAGACATTCACCACATCAGAATCAAGAAAGAGAAAAAAGAACAGTTCCTGATATTCAGAAGACAGTCTGGCATACACATCTAGGCTATGTTATTTTCCCATTAGATATAAACAATTCTCACAGAGTACCAGCCTCAGATAAGGGTATTCCTTTTTGTTTGTTTTTGTCTTTTGTATTTTTAGGGCCACACCCACGGCATACTGAAGTTCCCAGGATAAGGATCAAATCAGAGCTACAGCTGCCGGCTTGTGCCACAGCCAGAGCAATGTGGGATCCAAGCCATGCCTGCGACCAACACCACAGCTCACAGCAACGCAGGATCCTTAACTCACTGAGCAAGGCCAGGGATCAAACCTGCGTCCTTATGGATACTAGTTGGGTTTGTTAACCACTGAGCCACGATGGGAACTCCTATATAGAATATTGAGTAGAGTTCCTTGCAGCAGGTCCCCATTGACCATTCATTCCATATACAATAGTGCTTATATGCCAGTCCCAAACTTGCAATCCATCCCTCCCCACCACCTTTCCCCTTTGTGTCATTTCTTTAGACTCCACATATAAGTGATAACATATGATATTTGTCTTTTTCTAAGACAGGATTATTCTGATACCATGATAAAATGAAACAAATAGAAGCCACCTCATAATTTTGTCTATGCTCAGACAAAAATCAAGATTGTTTTAAAACTTCCAAAATAACAAAGCACCTCCCCCATTTTCTGGGCAAAGTAAATGCATATTTCTTAACTAATACAATGTAAATCTTGTGTTAGTCTCTACTTTCTGTAAATAAATTTTACTGAGATAGACAATCACAGAGTTGCTTCTACTTTCTGACAGCATGCAGTCTAGAGGGAACACTAGCCTCCTTACATCTTCTCTCAAATTACCCACTCAAAGCCCCAATCCTAATAGGGTCTTTCTAACACCTTCTTATGGAGACACTCCATGGTTCACCATAGTCTGTGTCCTCCTTTGCTATGACAAGGGATAAGTCCAGTTTGTTTACCTATAGATGTGTTTTTGGTAATATTTTGCTTAAGTATATTAAGCGAAAGTGACAGTATTTAAGGTCATGTGGCAGAGAAAATAGTCATGGTCATCAAATTTCTAAGTTATGCTTACTTCTTACTTTAAACCCTCTTATGCCTGAAAAACCAATAAATGCACACATGCATAAAACCTTCTTTAACATTTAAACCCAGAGGAAAACAGCAGAAATTGATACTAATTTACTATCATTATGAGAAATAACACCTTCAGTCAGGAATAACAAGAGGAAAAGTGTATATATATATACATAGAGATATTTTTAAATTCGAAGAGTAAAATGAATCAATGGTATTTTCTTAGCTTTTTTCCTTGTTTTTCTTCTAAGAACTTGGTGTGTGGGTGTGGTAGACTGAAAAATGCCCCCCCCCCACCCCTATGTCCAAGTTCTAATCCCTGGAACCTGTGAATCTGTGAATGTGTTACATTATAGTTTACAAGGGATTTTGCAGATATAATTAAGGTTATGGACCTTAAAACAAAGAGATTATCCTGGATTATCTGAGTGGTGCCAATTTAATCACATGAGCCTTTCAAAGCAGAGCCTCTTTTCTGGCTGGAGGCCAAGGGAATAGCAGAAGCAGAAGGAGGAGGGATTGGAATTAGAGAGACTTGACCTGCAGCTCCCGGATAGAGGCTGCATGATGAGGATTGCGACAACCTCTAGGAGCCAGGACTACATTCAGACTGACAGTGGGCACAGAAATGGGGACTTCAGTCCTACAACCACAAGGAGGAACTGCACCCAGCCCACAAGTTGAATGATCTTGTAAGTGGGTCCAGAGCCTCATGAAAGACATGCAGACTTGCTGGCTCAACTTCAGCTTTATGAAACTCTAAGCAGAGAACACAGTTGTGTAATGCTATATCTTGACTCTGACCTACAGAATTGTGAGATAAGAAATGGGCATTGCATCCAACTTCTAAATGTATAGTAATTTGTTATTGCAGCAATAGGAAACTAAAAATTATCTCTCAAGGTCAAGGTTAACCAAAAGATTTTGCTTTGCACCCTTATGGGAATAATATTTTTACCAGAAAAAAAAAAAGATGATTCTCTAGATCAACATCTATTTTTGCTTCATATCCCTCTTTGTTTTTCCCTAGAATCTATAATTCACTTTTATAAATTAAAAGGTAATAGTCTATTTTTACTTAGAGGATGGGAAGTAAGAAAAGTGTATAAACCATGCCTCAAAGAAGTAGCTAGGCAATATGAAAGTGTGGTAAAGGAATAGGGCATGTGAGAAATTTACCCAAGTAAAAATTAATCTAATTATGTGTGTAGATATAAGTTTTGTTACCCCAAAGAAGTTGGCACAAGAGAGAAGAATCTCAGAATTGTTATAATGAATTGATGAGGAGATGAATGGATCCTGAAAAAGCTATCAGGCATTTGAAGATGATGAAGGCAAGAAAGTAGGAATAAAATACTGACTCTTGATATGAGTGGCTAGAAAGTTATCCAGTCTTCAAAAGAAGGAATTCATTTTGAAACAGATAACTCTTAAACAAGATGTGTAATTATTTATGAGTATTAGCAAACATTTTCACATTTATATATGTGTATTTTAAATTAAAAAGTACATAAAATATACATATTTTTCATAGGAAATTATGTTTATATTATTACTAATTAATATTTTTAATAAATTACCAACACAGAAAAATGTTTAATATACTACAAATATCTGATTCTGGGGAGACCTAAACAAGCATTTGGAAAAGGCAACAGTTGTGCCCAGTCAGACACAGCTTCCAGTTTATTAGGGAATCATACAACTACTTCACAAACAGAAAATGTTTTTAATTTGATTTGTCAAGATTTAGCCTCAATCCTTTTATTAATGGCTTTTGAATTCAGTATGTTTTCTTGCATTCTATATAAGACAAAATAAAAATATCCTGTTTTTCATTTGAGTTTTTTAGAATTTCTTGGTTTTATAGTAAAACCTAGAAGATCACAGTCCTCACCTTGAGTATATCTCCAAATAATTTGAAATTTCCAAAGGGAGTAAACTCAGCTCATAGTATTTTGAATCATTTAGAGATTTCATTTAACTACATGTGTATGAAACATCTGACTAGAATGGTTTAATCAACAGTAGATTTTATTTTTCACCCACCATCTCTGAAAGTAGGTGGCCCAAGTCTGTTGCAATGACTCCACAGATTCTTAAGAGTCCCTATCACATGTTATCATTCAATTATGCTATTTTTAGTAGGTGTTCTCATGTTTGTGAAATCTCACAAAGACATCTCAACATTCCCATCCTTTTAGGAAGCAACAAACTAGATGTGGTGGAAAAGCAGAAGTATTCCAACCAGCTCCAGAAACATTCTAGTTGGCCAGAATTTTGTCACTTGAATTACTCCTTGTAAGAAATTTAGAGAAATGCAACAGATAATCTGCACAAATAGCCACACTGGGAAAAAAAAAAAAAAAAAAGACAGAGAGAGAGAGTTCTGAGTGGTGAGGAAGAACTCAAAAGTGGATGTGGAATTGTATGAACTTTGTATAATGATGCTTAATAACCTCTATTAAAGAATTCATGTCCCATCATTAATATCTAATGCCATATCACAATTATGCATTACTTTATGCACAGATAATAATTATACTGTCATAAGGTAGATATGCAAATACTTTTCTTCTTTAATGTTGTCTAAGAAGTGTAACCTTTTATTAGTGGTTATAACCAGCTCCGAATTTGTCATTTTACTTGAAAATATCTTTAAAAATACGAACTAGATCCTGGAATTTAAGCTTCTGTGGGGGAGGGAGGGTTGATGCTGGGTTAGCAAGTAAATAAACGTTGAGTAACTACTTTAAATAAAAATGTTATTTTGTTTTAGAATGGAGTTGTGTCCACACAGGAGTGGGTGTATAATACAATCCAAGGAAAAATGTAGGAATGTTCTTGGTGAAACAGGCAAAGACATTTTTTTTTTCCCCTCACAGGGAGGCAGTATAAGAGTATGGAGTCAAAAAGGTTAGGTGATTTAATATTTGTAGAAAATTCAATGCATTGGAAAGAGAAGGTGGAAAGGGGAATTAAACAAGCTTTCAGAAGGCTAAACTAAACCCTAGAGGAAAGATAGTCAAAGATGATAAGAGAATGAATAGAGACAAATAAAAAAGGAGTAAAAAAACAACATCCAATAATACAATAAACATAAATGTAATAAAAATAATACATAGAAATCAAACAAGGTAGTTAGATAATGGAATAAGATACAAGAAAGGATTTTTAAAAATTAGACTGAGGAGTGAATCTCTGAATAGAGAGTGTATCAGTAGAATCCTTGAACACTAAAAAAAGAACAGGGACAGAAAATCAAAACAAAACAGAGTATCCAAGGATTGTAGGACAACTACAGAATGGGAAATATACATGTAGTGGAAATGGGAGAAGAAAAAGAGAGAGAAAAGTACAGAAGAAGTATTTGAAATAATAATGGCTGAGATTTCCCCAGATTAGTGTCAGACATCAAACTGCAGATCCAGGAAGTTCAAAGAACACTAAACAGCATAAGCCCCCCTCCCCTGCCCCCACCAAACTACACCTAGGCATATCATTTTTAAACTACAGAAAATCAAAGATAAAGAAAAACTCCCAAAAGAAACTAGAGAAAATAAAAACCTTACCTATAGGGGATGGATAATAAAATTTGTATCCAACTTCTCCTCAGAAACCATGCAAGCAGAGAGAGTGAAATGAAATATTTCAAGTGTTGAAAGAAAAATAAAAATCACCAACCTAGAATTCTGTACTGATAAAATTATGCTTTAGAAACGAAGGGAAAAATAATGCCTTTAGGGAATTTGTTGACAGTAAACTTGACTCAGAAGAAATCTTAAAAGAAATTCTTTAAAGAAGGAAAATTATATGTCAGAAATTCAGATCTATATAAAGTAATGAGGAACATCAAAGAAGGAATAAGTAAAACAAAAATTTCTCTCTCTCTCTTTTTTTTTTTTTTTTTTTTTGGCTCTACCTAAAGCATATGGAAGTTCCCAGGCCAGGGGTCAAATCAGAGCTTCAGCTTCTGGCCTTTGCCACAGACACAGCAACTCCAGATCTGAGCCACATCTGCAACCACAGAGTAACAATGGGAACTCCCTATTTTTCTTATTATTAATTGATCTAACAGTAGTTTGTTCAAAATAATAATACAATGTATTAGGTTATGCATGCTATGTATATCATATAGAATGTCTGGTTCTAACTATATGACATTCTGCAAAAGGTAAAACTATAGAGATAATAAAAAGAATAGTAGGTGCCAGGAGCTGTGGGATGGGGAGGGGTAATTAGGCAAAGTACAGAGGATTTTTAGGGTAGTGAAAATTTTCTGTATGATACCATAATAACGAATACATGCCATTACACATTTGTTCAAACCTATAGAACCTATAACACCAATAAAAATGGCAATGCAACCTATGGACTTAGGCTGATTATAATACATCAGTATAGGTTTATCATTGTAACAAATGTATCTCTCTGTTGGGATTGCTGATAATTGAGGAGGCAATTATCATGTGTGCAAGCAGAGGTGCATGAAAAATCTATGTACTTTTCTCTCAATTTTATTGTGAACCTAAAACTGCACCCCCCAATAATTTTAAATTTATAAAACTATGTTTTTCATAATATTTTGTTAAAGGCCAAGTTTCTGTTCCTTATTTTGAGGGTAGGTACCTATCACTTTTCTTTTATAAACTGTACTTGCAGTGTGCCTTCCGCAATTTCCATTTTCAGTTTTTTTAAGATGAGGTGAGAACTTAGAGAACTTGCAAATATATTTAAATGCAGTATCCTCTTTAATATTTTTGGTTTTTTATTTCGGATCTTTTACAGTTGTCTCACCCACACTTATTCAGCAGCAAATATTTTTAGTACCTCTACTTTGTCAAGGTTTTTTAAAACACCCTTACTTCTCATAAATACAATGCTCTTTTCCCATTCCCATTCAGCATGTTCTACAAAGGAAAGAGACCACAAAGGAGTCAAAACAAATGCTACCTAAAAGTATCTAATGTTTAAACTTATTTATATTATTAGAGTTTTGTTTGTGTTTTTATTTTAGTAAAATTTAAAGTGAATACAGTGTTTTAAAGAAAAAGAAAATATGCCTGATGCTGTGCCTTTATCTTATGCTACCTGGGAAACATTCTTTCCCCTTCTATTTATTCACTGTGGTGGTAAATTTGTTCTGGTTCTTTACTGCCTTAGTATTGTTTATCTGATATTTCTTGTGCTTGATTCAACTTCTGAAGAACAGAGATTACCTGCAAAGCTTATATTTTAAGGTAATTATTTAATACCCACTTCATCAAGTAATGAAGATTTTGAAGAACCTAAACAAAAATATATTGTATAATGAAAAATGCAATCTAAGATTAAGCTGCACTGAATTTCACCTCATTTAATTTGAAATTTAGGAGATCTAGTATGTTTAACACAGATCCTATTATTTACCAGAGGAATTATATTCATTTTTAAGTGACTTTTTTGTCCACTAAGAAACTGGCCACTTAAAATCAATGCTTGTTTGGTAAAGGACTTAATCCTGACTGCCTCACACAGAAGCAGTTTCCCATGTCTGTCCCCATTACCCACTTGCTCTTCTTCCAACTGCAGTGAGTTTTCACCAACACGCTACTTGTTGTCCTCTCCCCCCTGATTAAGGTTGTTACCTTTGGTACCACAGGGGAGGGAAGCTTGTTGTCCTCTCCCCCCTGATTAAGGTTGTTACCTTTGGTACCACAGGGGAGAAGCATCTGGAGTTTGTTTTTGATGCTCCCATTCTCCTGATGTTTCCCTCTTCTGTGTCTGCACATGGGACCCGCTTTTTATAGTGTTTTTGTCTTCTTTCTATGACCTTTCACTGGATTATGGAGGAAGAATATACAAGAGGACTCAGATACCTCCGTTCGTGTCCCCACCATGGGTTCCATCAGCCCACCCTTGGCCTTCTCCAATATGCCAATTATCTTACCCAAATTTTCTTGCTTTTATTTGGTGGTACCCCTTCCAAGTAAATTTGTGTTATCGTTTCTCCCAAAGGCCCACATTTCCTTATATTTTAACCTCAGCACTCTGATGGGTTTAAATAAAGCAGTGAGTTTAAAGTTAGTCCAGATTGTTTTCACTATGAGTTTGGGAAGGAAATTTCTTCCAGTTCTATGTCCTAAAGCAAAACCAAAAGTGGAAAAGTATAACTTAAAAAAAATGCCATCTAGTGATTAAAAGCACATACATTACTGCTAAAGATTTTAGAAGTTGATGAACATAATTCTTTTCACAGAATTAATCTACTTTATCTCTCTACTGTTTCTACATTTTTTACTTGAAATTTTATTTTATTTTTTTATTTTTTTTAATTTTTTTTGTCTTTTTGCCATTTCTTGGGCCGCTCCTGCAGCATATGGGAGGTTCCCAGGCTAGGGGTCCAATCGGAGCTGTAGCCACCGGCCTACGCCAGAGCCACAGCAACGCGGGATCCGAGCCGTGTCTGCAACCTACACCACAGCTCTCGGCAACGCCGGATAGTCAACCCACTGAACAAGGGCAGGGATCGAACCCGCAACCTCATGGTTCCTAGTCGGATTTGTTAACCACTGCGCCACGATGGGAACTCCCTGACTTGAAATTTTAAAAAGTAACATACTCCATCACTTTGCTGTACAGTAGAGAGTTGAGAGAGCACTGTAAACCAAATATAATAGAAAAAATAAAAAAATTATAATAAAAAAGGAACATTGTTTGGTTTGCCTTCTGAAAATATATGGACCATGCATATAATGAAGCTGATACATATTTATATGGGATATTTATAGAAAGTATACATTTTATAAAATATTTTCACATTTATTTTTATATTTAAAACTACAAAATGCAATTGAAGATTACAAAATTTCCAATAAATAGAAAACTCTCCAGTAGTGGTTTCTAAAGTAAGAGCTCAAATATTCCTTAGGTTTTTGGTTATTAAACTTAGTTTCACAAATCTGTATGCATATTAGTCTTTTTTTAAGTCAGTAAATATTAATATTTCCATTTATTTTATGCAGAACATGCAATGTTATTTTCCCTAAAATTACCTCATTTAAAAAACATAGCAGGAATTATGACTACACTAAAGAAGGGTCATTCATTTATTATTTTGATTAATCAATAAATATTCTTTTAGAGCATTCTAAATAGCAGGCACACAAAGTAGTTTACCACTTTGGGTAGGTTGGTTTTGAGCAGCACTGGGTAAAAAAGAAAGTGAGTTATATTAGTTTAGAGTAACAAAAATCCCACACAAGCTAACTCCCTTTGGTCAATAGTGGAATGAGAAGGATGAAGTTAGTATGTGGCGAGTTCAAAGAGACCTTCATGGGGAGCAGTCAGAAAGGACTTTAGACTGAAATGAAGACTTTGTATATTATTTGAAGTAAAATGAAAAAGCCAATTTTTTAAATAGAAGAGGAATGATATGGTGATTCATGTATGGAACCTACAGAGAATATAATCCAGAGGGGTAAGAATAAGCCTAAAGATAATTAAGAAAGTTATTTTAGTAGTCCGGCTGAGAAAAAAAATCCAAAAGTAGTTTGAATATTTCAAAAAATAAAAATATATAGGTTTTATGGTATATTTTGAAATTAAAATGGACATATTTGCCAATGAGTGGGATATAGGGTGTGAAAGAAAGAAGTCCAAGACTGCTAGATTTTTGGCCTGCAAGTTAGCAAAATGATGGAGCCATATAAAAAAATGTATAGTATGAATACCAAATGGAAATAGAATTCAGTCCCAGATTTAGAAGCTGTCACTTCAGGTGGAGTCTTGATAGTATGTCCATACACCTTTGTATGATCATACACGTTAGGGACATTTGTATGAAGTGAAGGGGTTGGGTACAGATGTCTGGGTCCTGAGATAGATTAAGGGAGTTATGAGAATACAGTATGATGGAGGTACCCATCCCAAAGATTCACATCTATGCTTTACAGAAAGGGACTCTAGATAAGCAGACAAACAGATGTTTGCATTTGGTGACATATCTTCTTATAAACATAATTTAGTACAAAAGATAAAAGGTAGGAAAAGATGTGTTTAGAGTTTCAGTTGCATTAAGTTGCACTGTCTTGCTCCACTAAAGCAAACCAGTTTTTCTGTGATATGCAAATAGTTATAAAAGATTTAAGGAAAAAAAAAAAAAAACAGGAGTTAGTTTCATATAGCTATAATAACACTTCAAAATTATGGAGACATTTTAAAGATAAAGTAAAGCTCGGTGCAAGGAGGAAGGCATTTGAAGTTTCTCTTCAACCAGGGTATCAACTAATTTCAGAAAAAGAGATGAAATTGAGAAAAAAAGCTAAGAAAATATCTCAACAGCTACGAACTGCTACTACGTAAATCAAGAGTCCCAGTTATCTCTCAGGATTTTGTATTGGGGCCCAAGAAGAACAGGAGACGTGGGAATAACTTGACCTTCCCAGGAACTGAAATTCAACTTAATTTATCACAATATCCAAGAACCAAGACTGATAGTCCCCCAGTAACCCTAATAGAAGATAACATCATCTTCGATCTCACAATGTTACTACAATTTTTCAATATAATTTTTGGTACATAATAATAACCTGGCCACAAGGGGATAAGTCAATGTAATTGAAAACCAGGAAAAAAATAGAAATAGAAGACTTACAGATGAGACAGAAAATGGGGTTTTTCAAAAACAAATTTAAAATAAATATACTTAACATGACAAAAGAGATTAAAAATCTGTAAAGGAAATGGAAGTCATAATAAAATCAGGTGAAAAATTTAGAACCAGTATTATAATAATAAAATCAACTCAAAACTTGTTAGTGATAAAACTCATGGCAATATAGGACTAGAAGAAAATACCCCCAACATTATAAAGGATATTTAAAAAAAGACTACCTATATCATGCTTCATATTTACAAATTTTCTCTAACTACAAAAAAACCTAAAAAATGAGGCCTGCTATTAATACTTCTAATCAACATTGTATGAGCATCACTATAATACAATAAATGTGATACAAAAAAGAAAATCATATAAACTGGACAAGAAAAAAATATACTTGCTACTTAATATGATTATACACATAAAATTGAAAATAATCAATTATAATTATTAGAATTTATAACAAAGTTTAGATACTTGGTAGTCAATATACGCAAATCTAAAAATCAGAGTTCCTTTATGGCTAAGTGGGTTAAAAATTCAGTGTTGTTACTACTGTGGCTCTGGTTACAGCTGTGGCAGCGGTTTGATCCCTAGCCTGAGAATTTCTGCATTCTGCAGTTACAGCCAAAAAAAAAAAAAAAAATCTAAAAAGCTAAGGTCTATGTACAAAAGTTAAATATCAGTCTTATTTTTGTAGCTAAGCAACAAAGATAAAGGACAATATATATTAATTATACTATTTGAACATATCAAATACATGGAAATAAACCTAAAGAGAGTTATGTTAGACATGAAAAATAAACCCTACTGAGAAAAATACTAAAGCCTACAGAAATGGAAGAAGTATTGTAAAGACATCATTTCTCTTCCAGTTGCTTAACACAATGTTGTATGTCAATTATGTTTCAATGAAAATAAATAAATAAAAACAATGGTGGTTAGATCCATAAGTTCAAACCTCAGATGGACCTCTAGATTTTTCAGAATACTCTTGACATTTATGAAAGTAGTTATCACAGCATTTTATAAGTATCATTTAGGTGTTTGTCTTTTCAATGTAATAACTTATTTTCTTTACCACTATGGATAGCATATGTATTTTTATCCAAATGCATTCAATCAAAATTTGTTAAATAAATACCCAATCAAAAATTCTCCATTTGCCCTCATTTTCACCTTGGAGCCTGCTGATTTTTTCATTATGCACTTACTAATAGGCAATCTAAATGTAACGTCTCTCCCCTTTTAGTCATTAATTAGACCCTTTTAGGAAAATATGTGCAAATTGTCAAGTGCAGGAAGGGAATACAAAAAGTTTAAAATCAGCATTTTTTCTTTAACTTGGGCATCTTTAGACACAAAGAAAGTTAACTTCATATAGCAATTAAACTATATTAATTCAAAAATTTCTACAGCCTGCTCTAGCTTGAAGCATTTCATCTTAGTGATTGCCTAAGGAGATACCACCTTGGTCAAACAAAGACCAGTAGTGCCAGCATCACAATGATATGCTGGTAAATTGCTAATAATCACTTAGCAGGGTGGGGGGAGCCCTAATTTATAACATTTACTGATTTATGCACTGTAGATACCACCTAAGTCACTGATCTGAAGCAGTCAGTGTGATATCATGAAATGCAGACTTGGGAGAACAAAAGCATGGTTACTCCTTAAAGGCAATCCAAACACAAAACTGCCTGTAATTAAAAAAATAAAACAAACCAAAATAAAAACAAACTACCAGCAATCCCACTCGTGGGCATATATCCAGACAAAACTTTCCTTGAAAAAGACACATGCCCCTATATGTTCACTGCAGCACTATTCACAATAGTTAAAACATGGAAACAATCTAAATGTCCATTGACAGATGATTGGATTAGGAAGATGTGGTATATAGACACAATGGAATATTACAATAATATTAAATAATAAAGAATAATGCCATTTGCAGCAACATGGATGGAACTAGAGACTCTCATAGTAAGTGAAAAATCAGAAAGAGAAAGACAAATACTATATGATATCACCTATACCTGGAATCTAATATATGGTACAAATGAACCTTTCCACAGAAAAGAAACTCATGGACTTGGAGAACAGACTTGTTGCCAAGGGGGAGGGGGAGGGAGTGGGATACACTGGGAGTCTGGGGTTAATAGATGCAAACTATTGCATTTGGAGGGCATAACCAATGAGAGCCTGCTGTATAGCACAGTGAACTATATCTAGTCACTTATAATGGAACATGATAATATGAGAAAAAGAATGTATATATATATATGTGTGTGTGCGTGTGTGTGTTTGAGTAGGTTATTTTGCTGTACAGTAGAAATTGACAGAACACTGTAAACAAATTATAATGGGAAAAATAAAAATCATTATAAAAAAGAATCAAAATAAATAGATGATAAAAAAGAATCAGTTACAGGTGGTTTAACCAATAAAATAAATCTCTCAAATTACTGTAATTCAGATTTAATATTAAGTTGCAGTTATAAATTTACATTATACTTTAAAAATCATTTTTCTGTGAAGAGAACATGTAACGTTCACTTTAGAGGGATTATCATACTAAATCATTTTAATTCCACCTACAATTTCAAGTATATTTGAAAGGGGGAGATGCCCTAAAGTGAGGAAAGGCCGTCCATGTTGCATAGGGACACATGCAAAGAGATGGAAAAATAAGCTCTGAAAAGCTATGCTTCATTAGTTTAGTCTGCAATTAACTCTTTTCATAGCTGTAGTTCTGCTTCAGATGTCATTCATGAGTGACCTAGGTTAAGAACTGCAGTAGAATATAAATGACAAAAATGCTGTTTTAGTATTTTTTTTTTTTTTTTTGTCTTTTTGCCATTTCTTGGGCCGCTCCCATGGCATATGGAGGTTCCCAGGCTAGGGGTTCAATCGGAGCTGTAGCCACTGGCCTACGCCAGAGCCACAGCAATGCGGGATCCGAGCCGTGTCTGCGACCTACACCACAGCTCTCGGCAAGCCGGATAGTCAACCCACTGAGCAAGGGCAGGAATCAAACCCACAACCCCATGGCTCCCAGTCGGACTCGTCAACCACTGCACCACGACGGGAACTCCCTGTTTTAGTATTTTTAATAAATTATTTTAGCATATGTTTTTGATCAAATAACTTTAGAGATATTTTGATGTTTTAAAGACTTTGTCTTAGCTAAGAGCGTTATCTATGGTCAAATAAAGAATAATATAGTTTATTATTAACAAATAGAAAATTTCCACATCTTGCTCCAATTAAGTAGTTTTAGCAAATTCTCCAATTACTATGTATTCTCCAATGGGATGACCTGATTTATTATTTCCTTTATGTGTGCCTTACATTCTTCTTTGTGGAATTCATTTACACTGGAAGGGCATGTATTATGAAGAAAATATTCTAAAAGTAGCTGCAGCACAGTTGGTTTTTGAATATTTAAGAACTCCTATAGCACTAATCAAGTGATATGACCACAAATATTTAATACAAAATATTTAATTGGTTTGCATAAAATAAAGAGATATTATTTGGTAGACGTATTAAAAATCTGTTATTCTGATATAATTGTAAAGATATTTCTCACTTTAGGTGACTTACATACACTATTTCCATGGATCTTTACATTACTTAATAAAAATATCTTTGGGGAAGACTTAGTTTGTGAGCCCCTATAACAAGGATAAGTGATTTCAGGCAATTGAAACACATTTTCTTTCAAAAAAGGCATGAAACAGCATGATGTGCCAAAAAAGAATTATCACTGGGGTACAAATTTCAATATACCAACATTTAGAAAGTCCATCTTTATCATATTCATCACATCTTCTAACTGAGGAAAATTGCACACATGAGAATTAAATGATTATCTAAAGACAACAGGCCAAATTAATAATTGAGGTGTGTAATTTGTATAATAAAGTAAATTTGTTTAAGGGACTTGATTACCCATATTCATTATCTGCATGGTGTGAAGTGCTCTACTTTCAACTCTGCTTTAACTAATGAGAACATCTTTTCACCATAATTGATGTTAAAAAAAAAACCTATAAATTTTATGATTTTTATGTATTGATGCTACAGAAATTTATTTATTTCCTGAGGCAAGCATTTTTAGCTTTCCTAAACATTAATATATATGATTCTATGATGCTTTAAGATTTTAACCTCATATTAATATCTTTATCTTCTCTATTATTTCCCCTGAATTTCCTTGTTCTTTGTTCCTTTTGAAGTGAAAGATGTGAGACAGAACAAAACCCCTTAAGTTGTCTCTAAGTTTTGGTGTTTGCTTTCTAAACCTCTAATTCTTAGGAGTGTTTATATAGTTGGTGCAGTTAGTTTAAAAAAGGAGGTTGGATTTCAGATAGTACATCATGCACAGAGTCCATTACGGAGCATGATGAGGTATTGGGATGAGGATTACATTTATATATTTGAGATAGTTGGTGAAAACAAAATATTCTTGGTTTCTAGCACAGAGATGGGGTGGCAGAAAAATGCTCCACCCCAAGATATCCTCCTAATTCTGAGAATCTGGGCATGTGTCTGTCTCCTTAATCTATCAGAAGACACTTTGCAGATGTGATTAAGATAAGGATCTTGAGATGATGATTACCTTGGATTATCTGGGTGGGCTCCATGTAATCCTAAGGTTTCTTAGAAAGAGGAGTATAGACATGAGAGGGACTTGAGTGAGAAAGACTCAGCAGACCTCTGCAGATGTGAAAACAGGAGACCATGAGCCAACAAATGAAGGTGGGTCCCTAGAAGCTGGAAAACACAAGAAAACCATTTTTTCTTTGATCCAGTTGACACTTTAAGTCCAGTAAGAAGAGTTTTGGACTTCTGATCTCCAGAACTGTGAGAAGATAAACTTGCATTGGTCTAAGTTGCTAAGTTTGTATAATTTGTTATATAAGCAGTAGGAAATAAATACAAACAGAAAGACAGGTGACAAGAAAAAAAATTAACTGGCTCTGTGGTTGATATGTTGAGCAGAGGGAAGATTATAAATAGACTCAGAAGAACTCTCTTTCCCCAAGCATGGCACAGAATCAGAGCCAGCCACTGGGTCTGAAGAGCTAGACATGGGAATAATGGGTATCACGATGTGGACAGAGGTGAAACAATGAGCCAAGGAGCTTGGGAACCAGAAAGTAATTTCTGTCCTGGACAACGAGGAATGCCAAAATAAATTACCTTTACTGCAATTGTGCTTGAAAAGGGAAACCAATACATTTAAATTTTTTTTCCTGTCTCACTCCTATTTTCTTTTTTCTTGTTTCCTACCTCATTAGGATCTCAATAAAATATTGACAACAAACTTTTAACATGGCCATAACCGAATTCACAATATCATGGAATTTGAGAAATGTAGAAACTCATATAAAAAATAAAATACATGTAGTAGATGAAGAGTACTTGAGAGTACACACTTAAATACACGTCTGAATACTTACAAATGAGAAAGAATTTTACCAATTTTTAAAAATTCTTAAGTTAATCACTAACCTAAATGTAACATATACGTGTATGTGTATACATACACATAAAGAATAAAACAATGGAGATACCTTAGAAAACTATACATAGAACTACCACATGACCCAGCAATCCCAGTCTTAGGCATATATCCAGACAAAACTTTCCTTTAAAAAGACATATGTACCCGCATGTTCACTGCAGCACTATTCACAATAGCCAAGACATGGGAACAACCCAAATGCCCATAGACAGATGATTGGATTAGGAAGATGTGGTATATACACATAATAGAATACTACTCAGCCATAAAAAAAGAATGAAATAATGCCATTTGCAGCAACATGGATGGAACTAGAGACTCTCATCCTAAGTGAAGTAAGTCAGAAAGACAAAGACAAATACCATATAATATCATTGTATCTGGAATCTTATGGCACAAATGAAACTTTCCACAGAAAAGAAAATCATGGACTTGGAGAATAGACTTGTGGTTGCCAAGGGGGAGGAGGAAGGAGTTGGATGGATTGGGAGCTTGGGGTTAATAGATGCAGAATATTGCCTTTGGAATGGATTAACAATGATAATCCTTCTGTGTAGCACTGGGAACTATGTGTAGTCACTTATGATGGAGCATGATAATGCGAGATAAAAGAATGTAGAAAATTGACAGAACACTGTAAACCAGCTATAATGGAAAAAAATAAAAATCATTATATATATAAAAAAGAATAAAACAGAGCTTTAAAATTTATTAACATAGTTGGACTCATTTTTCTCTTATTTTCAATTTCAGGTTCTAGAATTTTTTTAACAAAAGATAGAGGAAAGTCTTTGACATTCCATTTGCTATATCCTTAAAATTTGCCACTATACTAGAAGTATTAAAAATGTTTTATATGTGCATACCAAGAGCTCTCACCTAGTTTCAGATAGTTAAAACATTTGAAATTAGTTCTTAGTTGCATAACTTTAATCCTACTCTTTTTTAAAATTTTTAGTAAATTCTTAAATTGATGCAGTTATTTATTCAATGGGTATTTTAATACTAAAGGAAGAATCAATTCTGCTAATTTCAAAGCAATTACAAGACTTTAATATTATTTGTAAGAGTTATCTGTGTGTGTTTGAGGGTGGGGGGCAATTTGCATCCATTAAGTCAATTTGGATAGCTCAGAATATTCTTGTCATTATAATTGCACTTCATAATCCAGACAATATAGCTGATAAAATATATTGATAGCATTTAGTTTTTTCTTGATTGCTAGGCATATAGTGTTTTCAATTATCTACATCAGAGAGAAAATGGAAAAATAGACTCAAAACATCATTTGGTGTACATTTATTATACGGTTATGTCTGCTAGCTATTCAAATTAAGCTGGTTATTAAAGAGGTCCAGATCTTATTTTTTTGTTATTATAAAATATGAAGGAAATATTTTCATTGTAAGAATAAAGATAATTTATGGCGCCAAAACTATAATTCTATATTGATAGAGGATTAGTGAACACCTGATTTAAATTTGCTTTTTAATAGGAAAGGAAATTGAGTCAAAGTCCATTGACATCCCAAGGTTTTTAACTACCTATGAACATTTGAAGATATTAAATCTTACCTTTACTTTAGTTTTGTTTGTTATCTTCAGATTATTGCAGTAAATACATTGCTTTTTACATATAATACTATAAAAATTTTATTTTACACAATTTTTGAGTACTACAACATATAACTGGGAAACATGCATTTTTAAGGCTAGCTTAATGCATTTTTCCAATCTTTATTACACTTTGACTGCAAAATCAAAGAAATTACTTGAAGATATTTGCTATAGATTACGAAAAAAGAACACCAAATATCTCTATCCTTTCCCCAGACCCTCCTCCAAAGCTTCAACACTAGAGAAAGAAAATAGATGTAGAATAAATGAAATGAGTGTGAAATAAGAATGAAAGATTAGAGACCATCCTCTGCTTCATCACTTGGACTGCCTGAACTATGTGTGAACCAAAGAGATAGATTATAATTCAATTAAATTTAACATTAGAAATTTAAATAGATTAATGTAGAAGCTTGAAGGTATCCAGGGGAGAAATCAAGCAATAATCCTAGGACTGTATTAAAGACACAGGTTTTTTTTTTTTTTCTTTTCTTTTTTCCTTTTTGGGCTGCACCCACAGCATATAGAAGTTCCCAGGCTAAGGGTTGAATTTGAACTGCAGCTGCTGGCCTACACCACAGCCACAGCAATGCAAGATCCAAGCTGAGTTTGCAACCTACACCATGGCTCATGGCGACACTGGATCCTTAACCTACTGAGTGAGGCCAGGGATGGAACCACATCCTCATGGTTACTAGTCAGGTTCGTTACCACTGAGCCACAATGGGAACTCCAAAGACTAGGTCTTAATGGCCACGTATGGATAAGAAGAGGAGAACTTGCATTCACTCAAATGGCTATGGGAACTGAACTGACTACATAAAGCCAGGTTTCTCAAAACCCCAGCTTTCCAGTGAAAGGATGGGAAAGAACGAAAGAACAGAAGGAAGGAAGGAAGGAAAGAAGGAAGGAAGGAAGGAAGAAAGAAAGGAAGGAAGGAAAGAAGGAATTTAAATTGAGATAAAGGGTGACCTAAAAGGGATTACTCTATCAGAACTTCTACTGGAGCTACATGAAATTTGAAAAAGGAAGGAAGGAAGGAAGGGGAACAAAAGAAGGAAAGAAGGTCCATATAAATCCAGATCCACAGACGTTATCACAGAAGTATGAAGTTCAAAGATACATAGGACACCTAAAGGTGAGAGAGTAAAAAAGAGTGAACTCAGATTGGTAATACCCAAGTGCATCCAGAAGATGTAAATACAAAATCTTTCTAGAGGAACTAACCCTCATGTTAAACATTTAGATCAGTTAAATAACAGCTTGCAATCAATAAATAGATTAAAAACATGGAAATAAAATCTATAGCAAGGCATGACTGGAGACATTAGGAACAATTAACAGCAGAATTATACTTTGATATTTTCAAATATGATATTATGAGATATATAAAAAAAAACTATCAGGAAGAGATAGAAAAGAAACCCTTTGTGTTTTTATCAGTCTTGAAGTAGACTTTGAAGCGAAAATAGCATTAGCAGGTTTAAAGATGGCCATTATAACATGACAAAAATTTCAATTCACTAGGAAAAAATAAACATTCTAAATTCACCTTAAAATGTGTCCCATTTATTTGTTTTTTAATAAGAAGACATGTTCATTTTCACAGTGGAGGAGAAGTTAGATTTTATGGTCTCTAGTTTCCCTTCCACTTGCAAAATTCTATGAAATACATACTTTTTTTTTTTTGACTCCATGTTTATGACAAAGGCACATCCATATTTAGTCTACAGTTAGTTGAGAACTTCCAGTATTGGGAAGGGCCTGGGGAGTAAGAGGATACACGTCTTTACCCCATTCTGGCAAAGAACTGAATCACCTTGTTAGCTATGCTCTTCCTATCAGTTCTCCTTGGGATAATAGTAAAACTGTGAGAATCTACTACTGCCAGAATTTTTTTCAGCTGCAAGGAATCTAATTTCAAGAAAAAAGACCAAAATTAAGGAAAATACATTATTTCACATTCCAGAAAGTACAGAGGCATATGATCTCCAGGTATAGAGCCCTTGGCCCTGGGCTCCATTTCTGGGTGGTTTTCTTCACTCTGCCTGCCTCCATATGAGCTTCAGTCTTGTGAAAGTTTACCCTCATGATTCAAGAAGGCAGTACAGGTTACTGAGGTAAGATAGGTATTTGTTCACATGCACAGGGAGAAAGGAAAGAACATGATGCCTATTAATCTTGAATTTTAATAGACTATTTCAGGTTATCCACTTACACCTAACCCAAAAATCCACTGGTTTGATGCCAGACACAAATGGGATTACTTCTATGTTCCTAAACCAAACACAAACTCCTGAAAAGGTCCCTAACATCAGGACTGACTCGCACTAATCAGGACCCAGAAAAAGAGCTGGGATAGCTCAGCTTTCCCTGAGTCACCTGGAATGTGTGAGTTGCATGAACGCAAGAAGAAAACTGTTCTCTAAGTAAAACTGACAGGACAGACTGGAAATCAAGTAGGCATACTACTTAAGGGTCAAGCTTTGGCACAGAAAAATTTTCTCCCTGTTGAATCTAATTGAGAATCTTTAAATTTGTAGTTTTGAAAGCTAGAATATTCTACAAAACAAATATCTGTCATGTTTATACTATTTTATAAATACTGGGTTTTTAAAAAAATGTAATCCAAACCTCGATTATTGTTTTAACTTCAAAGAAACAGATAATTTACTTTATTAACAATTAAACTAGGGACTGTCATTATCTATAGCAGTTTGAATATTTTGGAATTTGGCTCTATCATGGTATGACTTCAGCAAATGTGAGTGTATTCTCCCCACTGGGAGGTCTACAGAATGAGCCTTGTATAAGTCTGGGTAATGTCAAGAAACAGAACTAACAGTATATACATAGAGTGAGATGGGGGGGAGAAAAGAAAGAAAGAGGAAGAAAGAAAGAACGAACGAATGAACGAAAGGAAGAAAGGGTGAGAAAGAGAAAGAAAGAAAGAGAGAGAGAGAGACAGAAGAAAGAAAGAGGAGGAAAGAAAAAGAGGAATTTGGGAATTAGATCATGAGACTATGGAGGCTGATAAATCCAAAATTGGGTCCAAAGCCCTAAGCCCAGGAGAACTGATGATGTGAGTTCTAGTCAAAGACCAAATCAAAAGGCACAAAAAGACCTAAATTCCAGCCCAAAGAGAGTCAGACAGAGAAGAGCATTCTCCCGCACTCAGCCTTTTGTTCTAATCAGACCTTTGATTCAAGTGCCAATCTTATCTGGAAACACCTTCACAAACACACTCAGAGACAATGTTTATCCGAAAATCTGGGTATCCCATGGCCTCATCAGGATGACATAAAATTAGCCATCATAAGTCTTATAGTTAAGGAAACAAGATGGTGTTTCCAGAAAAGCTGCTTTTCAGAAGTATCTATTATGAATTATTGATGGTGGAGATTTCTATTAGGTTTACAGTTCATGTTTCTAAAGAAACTGTGAACAATGTTAGCACTGCATATCTGAATTTTCATATGAACTTGAAATCTGTGTTGGTGACCTTCACAATTGCCTTAATTAGCCGAGTCTTCCAAAATGAAGGCAGTTACACTGGTTTACTACATTACTTAAATATGTTCGTAGTTTAACATCATTTTCTTCAAAGGAAAACTGCAAATATGCCCTTAGCTTGACCCGTTCTATTAATTTAAATGTCTGGAAATCAAGCAGAATATGGAAATCAGGACTTTTGTATAAAATTGGGGTTTAACTAGAAACACATTTAAGAAGTAATGCAATGAAGCAGTGAAACCATAAGTTTTAAGTTTGCTTCATAAATGTAAGATCATATTTGCTGCCTATACATATATCTACACAATACACATAGTTTTTAAGCATATGCATATTATTCATATTAATTATATGAACTTATATATAGATTATGGATTTTATCTTTAATAATTTACTTAATGCTCTCTCACAAGAGAGAAGGAGTAAACTGTGATCATTCTAATTTACTTAGAAAAAATGTCTGTCTAGGTTGTGGGGTGGGTGGATGAGCTGGGGGTTTGGGATGGAAATGCTATAAAATTTGGTTGTGATGATCATTGTATAACTATAAATGTAATAAATCCATAGAGTAATAAAAAAGAAAAAAATGGAATTATACAATATATTTTGGTTTGCAACTAGCTTTTCTCATTCAACAGTAAAGCATAGGACACCTTTCCATATCAATATATAAAACTACTTACCTATTCTTACAGCTAATATATTATTTTCACTGCAGAATGGCATAACAGTCTCTAGCCAACCAATGGATAATAAAGTTGTTGCCATTTTTTTTTTGCTATTACCATTATTACCAAAAAAAAAAAAAAAAGAAAAATAGAAAAATGCCTGTCTAATATTTGCTCTGTCTTCTCTATTAGGAAATTAGAAACGACACAAACAACCAATCGCATGGCCAGTGGCAGGCTTACTTTCATGCACCTTATAAAGAACATATTTTTGTGAGTGACCCTTGAAAAAAGCATTTTTAAAGCATTTAAAAACTTTCTACCTATCTTTATAGGACACTTAAAAATGTCTCTCAAATAACTTCAGGCAAGCTTTTTGTTCATAAAGCTAATGTATACCTTGCACATTGCATATGTGTAATGGATATTAGAGAAAGGAACATATCTATAAATAATTATAATACATGCATGCATAAATATATGTGTATATATAGTTATTTCTTTGTGTAGCATTCATTTTATAATTATATATATGCATATATAAATATATTTTTAAACTCTTTTAAGGCAGAAACACTCTTCCACAAGTTTTTAGCATAATTACTGAATTATATAATTCCATACTCAGCTCACAGAAATCATAATATGCTCAGTAAATTTTTGATAGTAAATGAAAGACTGGATGACTGAATGCTAGAAATATCAGGATTCGTATATTTTGACCTTCTAATTCAAATATTTCCTGAAAAATAATCATCAGATATCATGGGTTAGCTTTATTTCCTTTTTAGCTTATCAATAATCCAAACAAGTATGCTGGTCATGAAAAAGAAATCACAAAACCAAAGTTTCAAAAGTTAATACTGAGTGAGTATAAAAAAGTCAAACTAAAACTTTCCCATATGTTCAGTAGTAAAGGGGGAAAAAAAAACAACAAAAAAAACCCTTTAAATATGTCTTTGAAAACATGAAGAGAAAAGGAGAGCCTGAGAGCCCAAGATAGAGTGTTTCAAATGGCAGGGGGATAATATGAAAATGTGAAATGTGAAAATGAGTGAGGAACACAGTCCTTCACTCCATCAACACCCTCTGAGATGCTGTAAAAGGGACATATGGGAGCTCAAGCTTAACTAAGAAGTGGGAATTTCCTTGCGGTGATCATAATGATTTTATAACATTTCTTATCCTTCTGAGGAGACAATGTTTTAAAGATAACAAAAAATGTCATATTTATTATAAGCTGTTTAAAATGTTTTCTTTTAAACATAACATTATTCTTATAGCATATATACACGAATATTTATATATCCTTCCAACTATAACCATTGTAGAACAAATATATGCCACCTTTCTTATTTGATTTTGCCAAAAGATGTATTTAGATCATAAATCACAAATTCTTTGATAAAAAAAATCTGTTATGGATCCAATTACGTTACATTTTTAAAAAACTGAAAGTGTTATCAGCATCTAGGACCATCTGACATAAAAGACACTGTTGCATACTTAATTTTTAATTTTAACCATACCTAATAATCTTGGAAGCACATAGTTGACTCAGATATCTACAAGGGATGTGTCAGTAAGAGTTGAATATGAATTGATATAGGTAGATGATATAAAAATTTAATAATGGTGGAGAAGGTGATGCATGAACACAGAGAACATCATCCTGCCACATCTGTTTTCATAGATGAACTGTGGATATGAAATGAGACATATTTAAAGTGGTTATACACAGAAGAAAATAGAATACACCAATCTTAGTGATTCTACTAGTACCATTCATGTAAAAAAAAAAAAGACTGGCATGTTTAAAAATTATACATATTAACATGTCTATATACACACATATACATATATACTGTATATATATGCATGTATAGATGAGTTACATATAGATTTGTATTATATTCTTTTGTCATCCCCAAAATATTTTGAAGAGACTGATGATAGGCTAGCCTGAACTAGATTGAGCACACCTGTACTTCTTATGGGTTCATTTTTGAACTATACAAAATGTTTGAGTTATGAAAAAGGTCACATTTCTCACAATTCAGGTTATATCAAAACAAATTTTATAGAACAGATCTAATTTTTTAGTTCAATTGATGCATTCATCCATCTGAGATTATAGGGAATATATTCTTCTATATATGCCAGTATGGAAGTAAGGAAGAAACCTTTGAAATAGTACATCATTCTTTTTTTATATTGCACTTTTTCATTTGAATTCCCAAGGCTCTCTATTCCACCCAACTCTAGGCAGCTAGACCTAAGTCACCCATTTCCTCAAGGGAACTCTTACATCTCTGGAACTAGTATAGTAGAAATATATGATGAAATTATTTATATTTCATGCAGTTAGAAAAAATTCCGTGAACTAGACAGTGAATATTAAACACTGAAATCCCCTTGTCTGGGGGCATTTGACAATTCTTGAAGTCACTTTTGATTGCCATAACTGAGGGTAGAGAGATGTTATTGGCCTCTGGTGGGTAGAGGTTGTATCTGCTATTTCCTAAGGTGCACATAATGTCCTTCTACCACATAGAATAATCCAATATGAAAAGCCAGCAGGGCTGAGGCTGACATACCCTGGGCTCCCTGATGTGAAAAAGAAGAACCTTGTTAACGTGAGAGAAGAGGCAAAAGCAAGAGATAACCAAGTTCTTGCACCCTTCACCAAAATGAGGGAGGCCTGTGGAAACCCAGTCTGTTTACAGAGTGTATAAGTCTCCAGTTCGGAGGATGCTAAATATCACCTACGCTAAGATAATATGATAATTCAGCTGCTTTCTTTGTCAAGTCAATAAGGATTTTCCTATCAACAAGCAGCAAGCATGTCACCTACTAATGGTTCAAGGAGTTCTAATGCCTACTTTTGGCCCCAAAATTTGTCACCTTGTTGAACAAATTTTCTATAGCCTCTTCTTGTTGTAATGACCCAGGATATTGGACACTTTTAAGGGAAATGCTGTGGAAGGGAAAAGCCTCTGCATCTGGCCCCAGAGATTTCAGATAGCATCATCTAAAGACTGACCCTTGAGCAGTGTGGCTGTTGAACACCCTCCACTTGGGTTATGGACACATCTTCCTCTTAAAAAGTAAAGTTTTTGCATGATACTACCATAAAAAAAAAAATAACTTAAAAGTCTCCATCCTAAGCAAACAATGAAAAAGAGATTAGAAAATTCTATGGAAAGGAAATGATATTTATTTCTATTTTTGTTTGCCTTATATGCATATTTCCCTTGTAAGTCTGTAGTAATTTTCAGGAGGAGTCATTGTGATGTAATTACTTTCATGAGATTGACAGAAATAGCCAATCTATTATAGATTTTTATGACATGCTAATTTCCCATCTGTCCAGGGCACTTCTTTTCATGTGCCAACACTTTAGAGAAAAGTTATAAGAACTGAAAGCTTTCTCTTCTTGTAATTGCAGCTTGACAATTATTAATGCAATATTCTTGCTAAAGGAGAAGCACGCCTCTTCATTTTTAAAAAAAGGTCACTTTTATAAAAAATTAATGTTCATTATAACCTCCAAATTGAATATTATTTTGTAGTCATAGAAGTAGGCTCTGTCTCTTTTTCACACTTATCCCTAATCCTAAAATGACTTACTTTTTCACATTTTTTTCCCAATATTCTCCGTGAAATTTATTTTATATTAAGAACCTCTCTGAGACATTGTCATTGAAACATACCAAGTAGAGGGTTTTGAAATTAACATTAGCTCTTTTATAAAAGCATTGTGAATGCTATAAATAAATAAACCAGTGACAGACTGAATGATTTTTTTCCTCCTGGTTCTAAAAGAAAGTAAAGCAAGATGCATAGGAGGCTTAAGAGATCTCAAGACCAAAGTATAAATTTAAGCTACATCAGAAAGCATTGTGAAAGCTTGTTTTTACATTTCACTTAGTGTGAAGCAGATTACATATGTGCCAGTGTATTGCTTCCTTTGTCTTTCTAAGTGGCTTGGAGGGTCTGGGCTCAGCAGAGCCCTGGGCTTGTTGCTTCACATCATGAGAAATCTCCTACTCTTAACTCATGGGTGGGACAGATGCTTTTTGATTGAAACATTTCAAATATGTTGAGAGGCATCACTTCACATTCCAATGTTTGGATATATCATTTTGTTATATTCAACTTAAAAAAAAAAAAAAGAACAAGACTGATGGCATTGAAAGGGAAGGGAGGATACGTGGAAAACTGGTAGGAGGCCAGAGTGAATACACACAAAAAAGACACTATAGAAATCATTTTTATTAAAGACTATGTAATGTTGTTATATACTAATAAATTTTTGAAAATACTCATGGAAATATAGATTTAAATTCCAGAATGAAGAACAAAGAAATAACATTCTTAAGTACCTCGAAGGAGTGAGTCTTGACAAGAGAAGCATTTATTTACTTATTTTTTTGTCTTTTTAGGGCTGCACTTGCGGCATATGCAAATGCCCAGGCTAGGGGGTCTAACAAGAGCTGCAGCTGCTGGCCTATACCACAGCCACAGCAAGGTCAGATCCAAGTTGAGTCTGTGACCTGCACCACCACTCACGGCAACACCTGATCCTTAACCCACTGAGCAGGGCCATGGATTGGACCCATGTCCTCATGGATGCTATTTGGTTTGTTTCCACTGAGCCATGATGGGAACTCTGAGAAACACGTATTTTAAAATGACCTAACACTTATTTCCCCCACTTAATAAATCCTTCTTTGAATAATGATGTTACAGTCTCCTTTCTCAACTGATTCAGGAGGAAATCTTCAGTTTGACTAAAACCCCACTAAAATGATGTGACAAGAGAAAAGCAATATTAGTGAGAAAGGTAAATTTAGCAGGGCTGATTAGATAAATACTCAGCTGATGTGACAATTATTGAAACCGGCATTTGCAAGTTGCATTAGATCTGTACCTTTTTCATTTAATTTATTTGAATGCTCTGAATACAGATTAACTCTCTTAGCCTAATATTTCTTGGTCCATTAGCATTAAAATGAGAAGTGCAAGTTCCTTGGAATAACCTTTAAATTGTTTCTTCTAACTTGAGCATAACTTCTGATGGTATCTTTACATCTCCTTGAACTATTATTTTGTCATGTTCAACTCTTCTCAAGCTGTTTTTAATTTAGTTTTTTACCAAGGGCTAGGGTTTTAAAATTGACTTTTAAAAGCAATCCACAAATTTTGTCTTGGAGATTGGGGGCACACAGCAAAGAACTTCCAAGGCTCTATTTAGATATGCTAGCAAAACTTCAGGCCATATGGTGGCTTTGAGAATAAGTCCCTAAAATATACCAAGGGGCATAGTGAGGGTGGTCGGACAAAATGTTTTATACATGATGTTTTCCCCAAATCTTCAGTAGCAGAAAAGAAAGGGTAAACAATAATGTTCCTGTTACCCTCTCTGCTGCTTTTTCAAAGGACTCAGGAAATTTGCTGAAGGCACTGCATAGTATAGGTTATATCAGATATATTGCACAGAAACTAAATCATTTGATAGAAAAGTATTGTGAAAATGGAGTAAGAAAATAAAGAGAAGAGAGGGAGAAAAAAAAAGCCCCAATGAAAAGACTGAAGAAACATCCGCAGGTAATGTTCAACAAAAGACAGTCTCAAGATTTTTCAGTTGACCTGCAGCTTAAATGTATCATATGGATTAAATCAACGATACTTCATTAAAAGAAAAAAGCATCATATGGACTACTCGCCTTTAAATGAAATGACAGTAAGAATGTGATCTGCTATATAGGTATGTATATACAAATTTTGAATAATGTGGTAGGAGGGGTTTTGAGAAAAAAATCAGATACACAATTCAAATATTAAAGTGAATTTCAAACAGTAAGCAATTCAGATTTTATAGGTCAAAATAATCTTCAGAAAATAAAAATGAATTAACTTTATGAATGTTCTAAGGTGAACTGGACCAATCTCTAGCTCCATGATTTATAATTCTAAGAGCGAGTTTTTGAAGGTACTTCAGGAAATTACAATTTTATGTTTCTTTTTCAAATGTGCTAAACTGAAATAATCATTTAAAATATATCACAAAATCAAACATTTTGACTTGAGTTATCAACAAAATTGAGAGGTAGTTATATTACTGAATTGAAATTCTTATATTTTACTGATTCTGATTAATATATGTCTAGAAGTTCAACAATATTAATTATACCCACCTAAAATAACATATATTTCAAAGATCATCTATAGTTTCCTTTGTTTTTTTATTCTTATTTGCAAATTTCTAGACTTTTATAACACATGAAATATAATTTTATATCTTTTTCTTTTATTAATGATATTGATTCTGAAACATATGATTGCTCTACTCCAAATTAACCATGATAAAAGAAATTGAAGATTGACTTTTATAACAAATTCAATTTTTATATGTGTGAAATTCTACAGTCTGTGTGAGAATAACCATCAGCGCACATTTAACTGTGTGGCCCTAGGCTTTGTAGAATTTTATTACTTAGTAAGAAAACACAGTGAATGAATGACTTTGTACTGTCACTTCTGGTTTCCTATTATGACCTTCACAGGGGTGTATTCCACTCTAGTTTAGAGCTAAGTGCTTAGAAAAGTTAGACTATGAGTCCTACCCATTGAGAAAACACTTTCAAGGAAATTTCACTTTCTACAAAAAGGACAGTTAACATAGTTCTTACCAATATCATTTTGATGTAGAATTAACAACTTTTTTCTTGTAGTGAAAACATATCTTTTTCATGCACTATACTGCATGTGCCACACTGTACACTTTACATTGCTATGCATTACATTTAACTCAGACTGTTTCCATTTAGGCAAATAATTTCAAATTGATTCAAAAAAAATAACAGCTTGAAATCTTAACAGAGCACGATTTTGTCTTCCCGGAGGCAATAACATATTAGCCTAAATTTTGGCAACAGTTTTGGGGGGTTAAAATAATTCTCTTATTTATTTGTCACATATATATTTGAAATAATGCAGCAGGGTCAAACTTATTATAAATATTTTTCAGATAATTATATTTATTATAGGACAACTTCTTTTTAATGAGTAGTAAGATAACAAACTTTTTTATAACAAATAGCAGCATGTTCCAAAAAAGAGTTTTAAGATCTGTATTGTAGCCCTTTTCTTGCTTCTAGATATATAAATGCTTGCTTTTTGCAAGATTTTCAAGCTGGAAGCTTTGTATGCTTACCATAAATCATGTCTGCTGTACTTTTTAAGCAAAGAAATGTTCATGATCTCTGCTATCTTTTAAAACAAGTGGGCTTTTTTTTTTTTTTTTTTTTTTTTTTTTTCTTAAAAGTAAAATCACCCTGGCTTCTTTGTTAACAGCAGATTTGATGATGGATCCAAGTGTCCTCGCTGAAAATAATGAGTTTTCAAATTGGGTTTATTTTTCTTTTGTAGGTGTAATCTTTGATAATTTTTTTTTAGTTACATTCTGAAAGTGGTAAACTCTTTTTTATATTGATAATTTATCTATATTTGATTTTATCTGTAAATGATAGTTAATTGAAATGTAAAGTTCTAAATTGAGAGTTTTTCCCAGCAGTCTTAAACTCTGATTGCATGTTTTCTGGCATCTATAGTTGTTAATGAGAGTTAATGGCTCGAAAAAAGGTCTTTGTAGGTAATTTGTCTTTTCTCTCTGGCTCAAAAAATGGTTTGTTGAGGTAGAGTTTCACTTCAATATTTGTATATTTATTTTTATAGATTTTATTTAGTTACAGAGTAAGATAGTATAGCATAAATTCTGCCAGTATAGGTATACTGCACACCCAAGGGAATCAGACTCCATAAAAACTACTTTGGAGAATTATCTAAGCACTAGCTTAGGAAAAAAAAAAAAAGAGGGGCTATGAGGAATGAGATTGTCATTCTGGGTGATATGATAGTCATGTTTTTCTAGTTTTCTAGAAAGCCTCATGCTAAGTCCCACAACAGACTGGACCCTTGGTGATGGGTAGCTAATTCCCAGTGATAGTTTAAATGCTGATATATTTCTTCATATAATCGCCCAAGATTATCTGTAGATTTATTTTGCTTAAGAAGCAAATAGATCTTGCACATTTTCCAATCTAGTGCATAGAATCGCTATAAAAAATCACTATAAAAGAAGTGAAAATGTAATTTGTAATTCCCATTCTCAATTCTATTTTTGTTTGGAATATTTTATTCTGAGTTTTTAAACTACTAATCCATTGTATATCAATTTTATTTATTTTTTTTCTAAGAACTAGATGTTAGAATTTAACAAGTAAGATGTTCATTTCTGTATTTTAATTATTTTTCTGTTTCTCTATCAATTCTATGCTCTACCTCAATAAATCATTTTCAAATTTTTGTTAATCATTGTTTCTGTAGCTTAAAAATACAAATATGACTGTAACATGTCTATGGGCATAGAATTCTCTTCCATATTTCATAAGCATATACTATTTTCATTCTTATGTGATCTCTGCACCTCTCCCTGCTTCTCCTCTCTTTACCAAGCCTATCATTTTCCTTACTTACAGGGCTGGCTACTGTGGCATCTCTGACTTTTTGTATATAACATCCATTTAGATTTGTCAATTTGTTAGTCTTAAACATGGGCTCAATCATTTAGAATTTCTTAGATAAAATTCCCAAAGTAGCAAATCCATCTCATTGAGGTTTTTCATGTCAGCCTCATAGGGCATAATATACTAGTCACTATTGCTGAACTCAACACATCTGGATTAGTCACCTACACCTGACAGTGATGAAATACCTGTCAAGTGGTAATATCCTAAGGGAAGTTCATGGAGGACAGACACATTCTATGAGCAGAAGGACAAAAGGGGGCTTGATCTTGATTTTCAGAACAGACACAGTAGGTAAAATCTACTCATTTGGATCCTAAGCAGGGTGTCAGAAAATTTACTCTAAGGATAACTGGAACATGTGGCTAAGTGTTCATAGCAACTCTACTGTTTAGTCCCTGAATGCTGGCTCTTCACTGAGAAGCAGACCTCATCAAGTGTTGGATTGTTCATCCACTAATAAGAATGTGAGGTGGAATCAGGCCATCTTAAGATAGGACAGTTTTACCCAACTGATAATGTGTTATTGACATATTAATTCTGCTCAGCACCAGTGGCACAGCAGGTTCAAGTCTGTGGATGGCACATAGGCCAGTATGATATATAAGTAAAATTCAAAGTTAAAAAATATATTCAAAATAAGTTGATTAATGAAATGTTCAAATATCACATTTGTTCAAAAATGTATTTAAAATATATGTATACATGCCTAGATGGCTATGTCTAGAGGGAAACATGAGTGAAATGAGGGTGAATATGCAAAAATTAATCCGGGGAAAATAGCAGTAGATCTTAAATAAGAGTATATACATTTAGGACAGAAAATAATTACATTAATAGATAATTTAATAAATGAACAGCAAAGACCATGTATGTATATGTGTATACACATTATGCATTAAGATTATGTAGAAATTACATTTAGAATGCAGTGTGATATCTTTTCTTATATAAGTGCTATTCAATTTAACTCATACATAATTAAGGTTTTTGTTTTTATTTTTTAGAGCTGCACTTGTGGTATACAGAAGTTCCCAGCCTAAGGGTCAAATTGGAGCTGCAGCTACTGGCTTAAGCCACAGCCACAGCAACACCAGATCTGAGCTGTGACATCAGATCCTTAACCCACTGAGTGAGGCCAGGGATGAAACCCACATCTTCATGGAGACTGGGTCACATTATTAACCCACTGAGCCACAGTAGGAACTACCATATTAAAGGTTTTTATTATGTGCAAGTTACTTTGCTAACTCCTAGGGATATAACTGTAAATGTAAGAGGTATTCCTTAAAAAAATACATCAATTCAGAAAGGCCTATACTCAAGTACACAGACAGATATATGGTGTATCACATGCTCAGGAAGCAAAAAGAATAAAAATAGGAATTTTTAAATGGAAACATCTCATTAGATGAAATGGCATAATGAACGAGTCATAAAATATAAGTAAAAGATCTTCAGATGAAAAGAAGGTGTAAGGAAGAGAATTTTAGAAGAGAAAGTGATACACTTAAATATTCCCAAAGAAGGGAAAAATTACAGTCAGCAAAATACTTTATCTCAAGTAAAAATCACAAAAAGTGGAAGGAAGATGGTAGGAGGGTGATTTGAGCTAAAGAGATGACGGGAGGGTAGTTGTAGTATAGAGTTCACATAGTTCATGAATAATTGTTTATACGTAAATGTATAATAACCCAAGACAAATGTCAAGTCAAAAACTTGGAAAGTAGAAGAAGAGAGACATGATCATGTTTCCATGTTGAAAGCCTTCATTTCACCATGATAAATTAATGAGGAAAGCATCTGGGAAAGGCAATGAAGCCAAGGGGGAGGTAACTGCAGGTTTCTATGGGAGCAATGAGCTAGAACCTCCAGTATTTTCTATGAATCATAAGCCAAATAAGCAATCTGCTGTGTATATTAAGAAAAGGAAAAATAAGCAATTTAGTCATGCCTTATAAAAGAATCCTACTCAAAAACTTATTCAAAATATTGCTATTTCCAAGCACAAATATTGGTTATTAAATTCAGTGAGACTACCACGTTTTTCTGACTAAATTCAAAGCTATCCATGTCCTTAGCCGATATACTGCAATAGCACTGAACACCATTTAAAATATGAGCAATTGAAAAATTTTTGTTTCTTCTACTGACATTTAATCTAATGAAAATTTCATCTAAACATCATTTAGGACTCTTAAGTGTATACGGGATATGTCTGCCCTTAGCTTTGCCAGAGGCAAGATGTATTTTTGTTGATAGAATGAGCATTATGCTTTCCTCTGGAATTCCCTGTTCATGGCTTATTCAGTAAGTTTTCCATTTGTTCAAAGTGCTCTTCTTATGCTTTTTTTCTTGAACACTGGCAAGAGTTCATATGATTTTGCATTCTGTGAATTAAGGCGATAGACTATTATTTTCAAAAATGAATTAAATGGAATATGAATAGACCCATCTTTTCTCAGTGACAAAGGAAAGCATTACAGGGAAACAATTCATGGGGAGAATTGAACTATACAATGAAAATGTGTGTGTTCTATGACTTTAGAAAAATATAAACTAAATCATAAAATGATATTTATCTTACTTTAAAATACAATACTTAGACTAAACAAGGCATGGTGACCCTTTCTTCTTTCCCTTAAATATTTTTCCTTCCTCTTTTGCAATTTTTCATTTTATTTTGGAAATATTTTTAAGCTACATAAATATAAAGACACTTGGTTGGATTATTTGTTTAAAGATGTAAAGATGCAAAGAAACATTTTTGAGATAACACTTTATGAAGGAAGTAATGAATACATTTAATATTTTAATATTAAAACGTAACATTCATCACGAGTGCATTAATTCCATTGTATCAAAGTTCTAGCATATTAGGTAATTACTGCTTAAAAATGTAGCGATTTTCAATTTTGCTCATCTTCTATTGCCATAATTAAAGATCTCTTTAAGAAACTGAGGATCTTCGTTAAAGTTATGTGATAATTCAATAATAAGGTTCAGATTTATTTTCACAGTATGTCAAACAGGGAAATTACCTGTTTTTCCATTCTTTTGGTCAATACATTTAAAAGGATTAGAAATATAGAGAAATGTTTCAGACCACATTGACTGCAAGTAAAATCAATAACAAGGGGCTATCATAGGAATACTAATTATTTAGAAATTCAGCATATATATACAGTATATTGCTATATACTATGTATATATAATTTTGGGGTCACATAAGAAAATTTGAAAAAAATAAAACCGATGATAATGAAAATAAATCATCTAAAAATTTGTAATACACAGCCATTGTAGGGTTTAGAGATAATCTTATAGCTTTTATTTGCTAACATTTGAGGAGAAAAAAAATTCTAAAATATTCAAAATCAATCACCCCAAATTTCACCTTAAACTATGTAAAGAAAGAAAAGGAAGTTAGCGCCAAACCACAGAAATAAGATACCAAACACAAATAGAAAAATTACAAAGCCACATGTTGGTTCTTTGAACAGATTTTTTAAAAACGCACCAAAGAAAACACAACAAAAACTCTTTTAAGCACTTAGACTGATCAAGAAAAAATGGAAACGAAACCACACAAATTATGATAGAATGAATAAGAGGAGAGGGGTTATCACTGCAGAGCCTACAGATGGTTGAAGGATGAAAGATAACATTTTGCATGACTTAATACTGACAAATTGGAAAACTTTGTTGAAATGGACTTCTCCTTGGAAAATGCAACTGAGCAGAACTCACATGGCATGAAATAAGAAACTGTAATAGTCCTGTATCTACTAAAGAAGCAGAATTCATCATGAAAAATTTTGCTATGAAGAAAATTTCAGACCCAGATGGATTCACTGTTGAATTTTATCATATATTTAAGAAGAAATACCAATCTTACACAAACTTATCCAAAAAACAAAGGAAGAGGTTTCCTTTCCTACTTGCTTTATGAGGCTAGAAAAAATATAATCCCTCAACCTCATAAAAACAAAAAAAGAAATTTATGGACTATTATTGCTCATTAATAGACACAAAAACTTGAAAATATTGGCCACTGAATACAACAACATAGTAAAAGAATAATACAATATGACCAAGTAGATATTTCTGTAATGCAAGGTTGTTTCAACAAATCATTTCAATAGACGCAAGAAAAGAATTTGAAAAAAAATCAACATTAATTTCTATTAAAAACTCTCAGTAAACTAAGAAGAGAGGGGAACTATCTCAATTGGATAAAGGACAAGTCTGATAAATCTACAGCTAATATCATAATGAATGGTGAAATAAACAATAATCTGACATCTCCAGAGCATCAGAATTTCATAAAAGTTCCTCAGGTAAATATAATACAAACCAATATTAATATTTTTAAAGACTTCAAAATATTTTAATTTTTTAATGCTAATGCCAATAGTGGTATCCTTTAGGCTAGGGATTGAATAGCCACTACCCAGATTTAATAGAAAAATTTTAATTTCTGATGAAATGCAAAATTGAGACCTGGATAAAGAGTTTATGCTTCTATTGCTGTCTCTATAACCTGTTCCCTACCTTCCCACATTTTCTGTATCCTTATTTTGAGAATGCTCTAGTGTGACAATCTCATATTTGAAAATGTGGCAGCCCTTTTGTAACCATAAAGGGAGATATTGCTACCCACTAAAGTTGGAAGATTAAGAGATGTAAGGAAACTAAAATTTTTACAGCATTGAAGTACTGAATCTACTCTAAAGATTTCTTGATATATAAGTAGTAAATACTCTGCAGGTAAAGTTTTCTGTTACTGCCAAATATATCATAACTGATTTAATTATTGAAACAGGCAATAACTCAATATTTAGTACCTAATTCAGTAAGTAAAAACAAATGAAGTTTTTTAGGCACAAGGTTTTAGCCATTGCAATCTTTCATTTTCTCCCAATGAGTCATTATTCAAAATCCAAATTCTTTGAAACAGCTTAAACTAGCTGTTGTGCATTTTGACTAAAGTCATTGCATTACTTAGACTGTTCATATTGTATTCCAATAATATATGTGTAGTTAAGCTGACCCACTCTGTCTTGTATGAAATTAACACCTAGTTTAACAATCTAGATATGTTGAATTTTAACCATATTGTGGCATTTTGTTGTGTTCAGAACTTAGCTATTCAAATGCAGTTATTGAGAACCATTAATATGAATCTCTTTAATGTGAGTCATATAATTAGTATAAATATATGAGATTTGGGGTAAAACATGTTCAAATTCAATCCCTCACATTTGGGATTATTTAAAGCACTGTGATATGGGGAAAAAGAGTGGGCTTTCTGAGGACAGTGAAAAGGGTTAGAGAGTAGAATACTAGTGAAAAATCTATGAAGCATATAGGATGAAGCAGTACAAACTGTTGTATTATCCAGCAATCTGTAACCCAAATTCAACAATGGGAAGTTATTCAAAGGATTGAAAATATATTATTAAAAAAATCACTGTTATCACCTTTTGTCATATGAAGGCAAAGAGAGGCCAGATAAATTCCCCTAAATAAATTGAATATAAACTAATGCAGCCAGGAATGGAATCCTCCTCTAATTTTAACACTAGATCATATATTAAAAATTCATGCTAATATATTATTTAATATTTCCAGTGCATGGCAAAACTATTATAAATGAATATTGAGTAAAAATGGGGATAAACTGAAGATAAACAATAGCCAATGAAACAAAAGCAATAGTCAATGAAGCAAAGTGGTGATATGGTTGAAATCAAAATTGTTCAGGTCAATTCAGAGACTAGAAGCCAGAACTGAAAAACCACCAGGATTCACTTTTTTTCTCTCCTTATCCTAATAGGCTTTATTCATGAGTCAGGAGCCAGGGTGACTTCTTATGTTATGGTAGAAAAAGAACTTTAAATTCTCACAACCAATATGTAAAATAAAAATTCTCATGAAGCTCATGGTTGTCCTAAATAAGGTCTCATATTCATTACTATGGCCGCAAACGGTGATAAGTATTACCAAAAAGAATCAGAGTTTGGGGGATATATTGAAAAATGTTTAAAAAACCAAGAGGATAGATGTGAGGATTCATTCAAAAAGGGAAAGTGCACTTGGAAGACACTTCCAAAGATTTTTTGGATCTTCCTCTAATTGCAGGGAAGCAATTAATGGTTTCAGTAGGAGTTATGTAAGCACATTACTGTTTCAATAGATTTTTTTTGGCTGCCATTGAAGATTGAATTAGGGAGACATGCATGGAGGTAAACTAAAGGGGGGTATACAGCTTTTTAAATGAACTTTTTCAAACAAAATTTAAAGGAAAATGAACTACTAGGATGGCAATAATTTACATATAAATTTAAATCTTTAATATATAAAGTAGTAAAAATACTGAACATACCTGTAATTGTAGATGATTACATGTTTTTTTGCACATTCTGTAAAAGAGAAGACAGTTAACCAAAGTTAATGATAAATAAAATCAAGACATTTTATATTATATTATATGACAGGGCAAGGGAAAATGGTAGGTAGAGTAGGGTCAAATATTTTCACAGAAAAAAAAGTTTCAGTTAATATAGTAAACATAATTTCTCATTACATTGTCTTTTTTTAAATGGTGGTGAGTAGTTAACTAATTTGTATTATTTTTATATTCAGCTTTTAATTTACTTGTGTATATTTTTCATATGACATTTTCCTAACCTATTATATTCCATGTTCCAAAAATGATTTAAGGTGGGTTATGCTATACAACATTTGTCTAAATAAGAATGGAATGCTTGAAAACTTTGCAAAAGTATATTTGCTCTAGACACTGAAAATGCATCTGTTTCATATATGGTGAGCTCAGTATAGGCAAATTTGTGAAGAAAATGGTATTTCTTTTCCAAAAGTTCTTATCACTGTTTCAGCGTTCTCTTTGGAAAACTTGTAGCTCCAGGCCTTGCATTCCTTGAGATGCATCTTCCTTATCAGTGCTATGCTGGAAATTTGAATGAGGGAATGAGAATCTCAGCCCCTGGGCAGTGGCTATATATGCAAGGTAACTGACTAGGTGATTAATCCATGCCAACATAAAAATAACAGAATATGATGAAGGTTTATTCAATGTCCAAATATCATGTCTCCCTCCACCCATACTACTTTTTAAACTCAGAGGGGATGAAATTACTTTAAGAGTAAAGGTTAAGGCAAAGCAGAGGCAGAAACAGTGGTGTCATCAGGTCAGAGGAAAAGGCTTTAGGAAGCACTGGAGCCCAATGCTCTTGTTCAAAATATCATATGTGCCTGCTTAACACATAACAAAACTCAAAAGGAAAATAAACTGTTATGAGTGTCAAAATATACATGCAGTTTTTAAATCTTGTATATGTTAGGGAACATAATAGTTGAATACCTAATATATTGTTTTTCATTAATTCTTCTGCACAATTGTATGGCAATTTAAATATCAGTTTGTACATGAATTAAACCATTTTATTTCTTTATAAAACGAAATTGATAAATATTGTTATACCATTTTGTAATATAACATTGTGAGTAGTCAAGGATATTTTGAAGAGAAAAAATAGTTTCTGTTAATTATGAGACTCTCAGAGATGTCATAAGGGAAAGTAGTCATTGTAGTAATCATTTTGGGGTGAGGAAAACACAGAAGCAATAAAGACTAAACAACTTTCCCAAAGTTTTGCTAGACAAAATCAGGATTTAAACTCTGCTGAACATGATATCAGAATTTTATTTCTTTATATTATAGGTTTTTTTTTTTTTTAAGGTAAATAATGCCAAGAGACATGAATAGTAAAAGATGACATTATTATAGATCTACATATGTAAATAGATTTTTATACAGTAAAATTTTATAATATTTCTCACACTAACCTAACAGATGGTACTGACTCCATAAATGGTAGCATCAACATAGAAATTAATCGATTTAATTAACATTAATTTTTCTGAACTAAAGAACTCAGCTATTTTTATATCAGGGCTGATTTAAATTCTCTATAAAACACAGAGATGGAAAAATCGTCACATATTTATTCTACAATATGTATTTTTTACTCATATATATATATATATAATATCACCCATTTATAATTTTAACACAAAAAGTAGCTTTACAGCCTGGCTAATCCATGAATGCTCTGGTATAAGGAACCATTGTCTCGGCTGACAAGTGTACCAGGTCTTAATATAAGAATCTCCTTTACTTGCTCTATCAAGAAAATTCCCTGTTTCCCCAGAATATTCTTTTATAGACTCTTGAATGTGTATCTGCCTTGAAAGGATGGCCTATCTATGTTGCTGATTTCTCTTTTTATCATCGGTGTTTGGCATTCAGCTCAGGTCAAGACCAAAGAAGCAATTCTACCTCGTAAGTGCTGCAGCTGGTTTCCTCCAGTGCCCTCCATTCATAGCAAGGGAAGGAGTGGCATACTCATATGAGATTAGTTTAAAAGGAAAATCAATACTGCTCCCTCATCCTCATGAAGTCTTGAGCTACAGTGGCCAGGATCCAAAGAAGAAAGGCTCAAGTGGAAAAAACTTGGCTGCCGGTGAGAACGTACTCAGAGATGTATACCAGGTTATTTGGACTTTTGCCAATGAATACATAGCTAGAAGTTGAAGGTGGCATGGCTTCCCTCCAACCATCTGGTTTAATTGAAAAATATAAATATTGGGAAACAATAAGCCAAAGGTTTCTTTCCCTGAGCCATGTGTTATTACTGTCTAGTTATGAATTGAACTATGTTTTACAAATATTGAAAGGTTTCTTAAATACATGTGTAAATATAACATAAAAACAAATATTAAATCTTTATTACATTAACATTACAAACTAATGGGGAATTCTATCAAAGTCTCATTGATATGAGCTACTTAGAGTCATCTCAATAGCATGTTTTCCCTTTTCCCTTTTTTGTAAACACAAATTAGGAAATTTTAATCAAAATTCAAATTCAGAAATTATTTTATTTCACAGAAATATACTTTTTTCTTTACGTTTTGTTTAACCATTCTAATTTAAAAGTGCCCAGTACCAAACAGAATTTTAAAAAATGTAAAATTTTATTAATATCATGTGAAAATTTGACTGATAAGTTTCCTCAATTTGTATAATTTTTAAAATTCTACAAATAATGTCCAGCATTTGCCAGGTTTTGTTTAAAACACTGAAGTGTAAAATAATGAACAAGGTAAAGATCATCCCGTTTTTCATGGTGATAGAGTCAAACAGGGAAAGATCAATATTAATTTCACCATATGAACAAATTGGTAAACAAAAAGAACCATAATACAACATTCTCGCTTTCCCCACTAACATAAATTCCTCACTAAGTTTAGAATCACATAAATACAATTTTAAACATATTTTAATCTAGGAAGGTAATAAAACATTATTTGTATTGCCATGGCAATACAAATAATGTTTTATTACCTTCCTGGATGAGGGTACACATGGACTATTGTGCTCTGTGCTTTATCATTGTGAATAAGCAGAAAATATAGTTACATAACACAAAAAAATTCATCTAAATTGTGCAGATAAGGTTTAGAAAAAATGAAATTCTATCTGATACAATCAGTCAATATTACTCTAGTAACTATGGAAATTTTTTTTTTTTTTTTTTTTTTTTTTTTTGCTGAGTGTGTGGCATACGGAAGCTCCCAGGCCAGAGACTGAACCTACACCACAGCAGTGACAATGCTGGATCCTTAAATATAGACCACCAGGGAACTGCATTGTTGAATATTTTAATAAAAACAATTTAGCTTGTAAACATCACCTTCAGGATTCTAAGTATAAACTTAAATGTGCATGTTTATATATATGTGTTTGTGTGTATGTGTGTGCATTGTCATCATTTGCTAAGCACTGGTGAGACACACTTAACAGGGAAAGCTATAGAAGTTAAATAGACTGTCATAAATTTACAAAGCTACTATCTTTCAGTAACTAACTTTAAATTACAGAAACAGTACATTTCTCCTTCCAACATTCTTCTTCCACTTCATATATTTATTTTTCTTATGCTGTGCCTAAATATTATGCAGAATCAGAACAATTAAGATGTAGAATAATAAAATTTCCATTAACAAGCAAAATACTATTATCACTACAAAAGATAGATAATTCACAAGAAAAAAATAAAAGCATAAACCCAAAGCATAACCAAAAAAGAGGTATTAGGTTGCTAGGGTTGCTGTCAGATGTATCACAGATGAGGTGGCTCAAACAACAGAAAAATTTTTCTCTCAATTCTGGAGACCAGAAGTCCAATATGAAGGTGCTGGCAAGGCTGGCTTTTTCTGAACATTTCTTCTTGGTTTGCTGGTGACTGTCTTTTCATTCTATTTTTTTTTTTTAGGCCTGTGCCCAAATATTATTTTTTTTTTAATTACTCAAATGAATTTATCACATCTGTAGTTGTATAATGATCATAACAATTCAATTTCACAGGATTTCCATCCTACAACCCAAGCACATCCCCCCAACCCCTCAAACTGTCTTCTCCGGGGACCATAAGTTTTTCAATGTCTGTGAGTCAGCATCTGTTCTGCACAGAAGTTCAGTCTGTCCTTTTCCAGATTCCACATGTTAGTGAAAGCATTTGATGTTGGTGTCTCATTGTACGGCTGACTTCACTTAGCATGATAGTTTCTAGGTCCATCCATGTTGCAAAAAATGCTGGTATTTCATTCTTTTTAATTGCTGAGTAATATTCCATTGTGTATATGTACCACCTCTTCTTGATCCACTCCTCTGTTGATGGACATTTAGGTTGTTTCCATGTCTTGGCTATTGTAAATAGTGCTGCAATGAACATCGGAGTACATGTGTCTTTGTGAGTCGTGGTTTTCTCTGGATAGATGCCGAGGAGTGGGATTGCTGAATCAAATGGTAGTGCTATGTTTAGTTTTCTGAGGAGTCTCTATACTGCTTTCCACAATGGTTGCACCAATTTACAATCCCACCCACAGTGTACTAGGGTTCCTTTTTCTCCACCCCCTCTCCAGCACCTATTGTTTGTAGACTTTTGGATGATGGCCATTCTGGCTGGTGTAAGGTGGTACCTCATAGTGGTTGTGATTTGCATTTCTCTAATAATGAGTGATGTTGAACATCTTTTCATGTGTTTTTTTGGCCATCTGTATGTCTTCTTTGGAGAATGGTCTGTTTAGCTCTTCTGCCCATTTTTTGATGGGGTTGTTTGTTTTTTTGGTATTGAGCAGTAGGAGGTGTTTATAAATTTTGGAGATTACCCCTTGTCAGTTGATTCATTTGCAAAGATTTTCTCCCATTCTGTGGGTTGTCTTTTCATTTTGTTTAGGGTTTCCTTAGCTGTGCAGAAACGTTTCAGTTTGATTAGGTCCCATTTGTTTATTTTTGTTTTTATTGTCAATACTCTAAGAGGTGGATTTGAGATGTTGCTGTTGTTTATGTCAGAGAGTGTTTGGCCTATGTTTTCCTCTAAGAGTTTGATAGTGTCTGCTCTTATATCAAGGTCTTTCATCCATTTGGAGTTTATTTTTGTGTATGGTGTTAGGGAGTGTTCTAATTTCATTTTTTTTCCATGTGGCTGTCCATTTTTCCCAGCACCACTTATTATACAAACTGTCCTTTCTCCATTGTATATTCTTGCCTCCTTTGTCATAGATTGGTTGGCTATAGGTGTGTGGGTTTAATTCTGGCCTTTCCATCCTGTTCCACTGATGTATATTTCTGTCTTTGTGCCAGTACCATATGGTTTTGATGATTGTTGCTTTGTAGTATAGTCTGAAGTCTGGGAGCCTGATTCCTCCAGCTCCATTTTTCTTTTTCAGGATGTCTTTGTCTCATTCCGTCTTTATAGGGTTTTTCCTGTGCATGTGTCTATGTCCTAATCTCTTCTTAGAGGGACACCAGTCATTGGATGAAGCCCATCCTAATGAATGACCTCATCTAAACTTAGTCATCTCCTTAAAGGCCCTACCTCGAAAAACAGTCACATCTGAGTTGTTGGGGGTTAGAACTTCCATACATGAATTTTGGAAGAATACCTTTCATCACATAACAAAGTAAACTTTCTTTTAAAATTAAAAATTATCCCTTTTAATATTATTAAAATATAAAAGTTTATTATATAATATATAAAATAATTCCCATAAAATTTAAATATAACTAATGATTATTGAATATGTATGTTAATTATTAGATACACAAAAACTATTATCATAATATACTCTACATAATGAAACAGTATCTACCATTTATGTTTCAGCTTTATGTTCTAGACATTTTGCTAATTTTCCCTGTGTTAATGATTTTATTGCTCAAAACAACTGTGTTAAGTTGGTTGTTATTATTCAGAATTTTTTGATATAAAAAAACAAAGCCTATAGATTTCAAATAAATTTTACAGTGTAATATAAATGCTAAAGAATTCAACAAAATTGCATTGTACACTGTTTGACTCCAAACCCAAGAATTTATTTATTATAGAATAAAACCTTTTGAAAACTATAATGCCAGACCTTGAATTAGGGTATTAAGAAATAAAGAAAAACATAACATATAAAATATTTATATTGCTAGTTTACTAAAATATTTTCAAGTATTCCAATGAAATAAAAATATTTTTCTCTATCATGGAAATATTTGTTTCCGCCATTAATTGTGCAGCATGATAGCAATGATGAATTCTCAAAGCCTTATCTAAATAAACCACTGTAATATTTTGCTCTCCTGGAATCTGCTTCGTTACACAAATACATAGCTTAAATAAAGATAAAACTTCACACACATTTAACATAATTTTCTTCCACTTTGACAAAAAAATAAATATTTACAAAGTTGGGATATTCTTTTGGTGTAAATCATTTAGATGCTGGATGTATTAGTTTTTCCACATTATTTTTTCAGGCTAATAGTGTCAACCATACCACAAAAATTGCAATATTGACTCTTTGAACCATGAATGTGTGTTTTTCTTTCCAAGGCCTAACTGGAATTAAAAAGCCAGTCTTTAACATTACATTTAATTTTCTAATATATATTTGGAAATACAATAGAGAGAAAGTATAGCAAAGGATACTTCCTTTTTTGCTCAGTGTTACTATTCTTAAACATACAGACAATTAATTTGGTGTTGACTTTTTGTTTTTTCACTTTTATCTTGTCTTGTGTTTTTGAACAAATGTAAAACATAGATAATAGCTTTGTAATTTCAATTGTTCATACTCAAGACTGCTTTACAAAGAGTGAGTAGTACTGTGTAACAAAATTTCAAATAAATCATAATTCTTTGAATTTAGAAAGATGAAGAGCAACTGTAGTAACAAAATTAGATGCCACACTATGCTAAATATGCAAAAAAAATCTTTGTGCAGATGGTGGAAATCAAATCCATTCTCAACTTCTCAAAGCCTGTCTATATGATGAAAAATATCAGTTTAACAAATCATCCATTTGCCATATTTAACCATCTTAAAACCAAATAAATGAAATCTAAATATCTTGTACCTAATTATACAGAAATATTTTGATTTTTAAAATTATATATAATAGTTATACCTCTATTCAACAATTTTTTATAAGCCCTTTGTTTAGTCACTATTAAGATGGATATGGAATTAAGGTTTTTAATGTGATATTTTTAAATGGAAGTCATTAATTAAAAATGAAAAAGTACTTAGTCCAGTAGAATAGAGAGATGTAATAATATTTACTTGTATTGGTTGATATAGACATCTATAAATCTATAATGAAATATATATATATACACACACTATATCTATCTACATATCTGTCTATACACACATACATACATATATCCTAAGTATTTTCTGAATTAATTTACAAAATAAAAATCAATGAAAAACTTAATATTTAGTGTTAGCTTATAAAGTAAGTGAGACATTAACATTTTTTAGTTGTAAAGTGACCATAATAGTCTTTGTGGTATAAACTGTTTTAACTAGTGTATGTGAGATTATTTCTTAATAAAAGCTTGAGCAAAATGGAATATAAAATGTTTTTGGGGAGTTCCCACTGTGGCTCAGTGGGTTAAGACCCTAACTTATGTCCACGATCCCTGGCCTTGCTCAGAAGGTTAAGGATCTGGCATTGCCACAAGTTGCAGCGTAGGCCACAGATGCAGCTTGGATCCGGATCATAGTCTCACTGTTGTTTCACTTAAAGGAGAGTAGTCCATAAAATACTTTTTTTTCTTTTACTGAATATAGTTGATTTACTCCATATGATACATTTAAGCTGAATGTCAACTGAAAAATCTTGAGACTGTTTTATCTGAAAATTAATTTAAATTGAGATAAGGAGAAAGTTAATTCTATATTTATTAATTTCTCCATACAGAGAGATGGTTTAGCAGTCACTATGTATTTTAAAGACCTTTATTTAATCCCTATATTTTGATAATTCCTAATAAACAATCACTTCAGTTCAAAGGACGATAATAGTACAACAACATGGACTTGGGTAATACTAAGATTTAATTGCCAACTTCACAGACAAAACTAATAGCTGTTGTTGAATTTGTTTTTATTTCTTTGAATACTGGTATGGTTAAGTATGTTATTTTTTATTTCTATCTGAACGTTTTTGCTTAGAGTATATGAGTTAATGACAAAGAGAGTGAGAGAGAGAATGAGACTTTACATTGGTGGCTCATTTTTCTTTTTTTTTTTTTTTTGTTTTTGTCTTTTTGCTATTTCTTTGGGCCGCTCCTGCGGCATATGGAGGTTCCCAGGCTAGGGGTCTAATCGGAGCTGTAGCCTCCGGCCTACGCCAGAGCCACAGCAACGCAGGATCCGAGCCGCGTCTACACCACAGCTCATGGCAACGCCAGATCGTTAACCCACTGAGCAAGGGCAGGGACCGAACCCGTAACCTCATGGTTCCTAGTCGGGTTCGTTAACCACTGCGCCACGACGGGAACTCCATGGTTACTCATTTTTCTAGGGAAGTTATTTTTGCCTTTTTCTTTAAAAAAAAAGTCTCTATTTTTTCAGATTTAATTTTTTCATTAGCACAAAAGCTGTAAAGAGTTTTCTGATTTATTACTTGCCTTTTAATTTTATGTTTTTGCATTAAAGCACTTAAAATATTTTTATGTAGCCAGATACATATTTTATTTTTCTTGATAGAATGTCATATTTTAAGCTAAGAAGTACTCAAGTCAAAAATTATATTAAAATATGATTATCACCTCTGTCTGATCAGTTCTCTTTGCTATATTTCTAAATTGAGGAATCAATCTTTGAGTTTTCCCTATATTTCATTAATTAGACTATATATGATGTCAACTATTCTAAATGTTTCTAAATCTTGTGAAAATTTTATACCCACTTTGATCTCTGCTGCCATCCTAACCTATTAGATAGTCTATCTTTTTAGGAGACAAGTATGTAGATTATGTTTCTATGGAAGAAAAAAATATTTTCTTACCACAGAATTGTAGGGGATAACATAGGTGCTGTTCCCAACTTTTCGCTGATTCCTTTTCTGTTTCTGTGTGCACCTTCTCTGGTATCTGTATGTTTGCTTTATATGCATCTTATATAGGATTCTCTTCAGATGACCATGCTAGGTCATTTAGCTTGCTTTTCAGAGAGAAGTGCCTATTGGGAGAGAGGAAGTATTTTTTTGGGATGAATCAAAACTCAACTCTCTTTCCAAGAGTTTGGACAGCATCATGATTTACTCTATGGAACTGCCCTGGAGTGGAAAAGGAAAGATGGAAGCTGGGATGTGGCCTCTTTCTTCTAACTTTTCCAGTTCTCAGTCTTAACTCTTTCACCAAACTTTCTTGTAAATCCTCGTCTTAGAATCTGATTCTGAAGAACCCGACTTATAAACTGGATTTTCCTCTGATATTTCACAGAAATGCACATCCATGTTAAACCATATTATATTACACTTATTATTATATAACATATGTGTTATATAACATTATGAACAGATAGTCCCCAATCTATGATGGTTCAAGTTCCCAATTTTTTGATTTCACTATGGATGGTGCAAAGGTGATATGCATTCAGCAGACATTGAACTTTGGATTTTGAATTGTGATCTTTTCTTGGGCTAGTGATACGAAGTAGATACTCTTACTCTCTTATGATGATGGGCAGAGGAAGCAAGCTGCAGCTCCCACTCAGCCACAGAGTCACAAGGAGAAACAACCAATATGCTTATAACCATTCTGTACCCATACAACCAATTTGTTCTTCACTTTCAGAACACTACTCAAAAAAATAACATGAATATCATACGTTCATTATAAAAGAGGCTTTGTGTTAGATGACAATGAGCACATTTAAGGTAGGCCAAGCTAAGAAGGGGAACCTAAGTTTAGGGGTATTAAATGTGCTTTTGATTGACAACAGGTTAGTTGAAAGTATATACCTGGATTTGTGTCCAAGCATATACAGTCAATTAATATTTGACAAGGGACCCAAGAATAGGCAATGGAGATAAGACAGTCTTTTCAATAAATGGTGCTGGGATAATTGGATATTCACATGTAAAAGGATGAACTGGACCCATGTCTTAAGTCACGAAAATTAATGCAAAATGCATTTAAGAGTTAAATGTAAGACTTGAAATCAAAACTTCTAGAATAAAATAGGAAAAAAACTCCTTGACATGAGTCTTGGTAATGATTTTTCAGATATGACACCTGAAGCACAAGCAACAGGATTTGTTAGTGATATACCTGTTTCATTCCTGATAGTGATATTTCTTTTCTGTATTTTTATGACCCTGGATAGAAATTTATCAATATTTTTGATTTTTTCAAAGAATTAGATTTATATTTTTTTTCTATATTTTCAATTTCACTGATCTCTTTATTTTTTTCTGTCATTTGCTTACTTTGGGTTTATTTTGGTCTTGTTTTCCAGTTTATGACTAAAGAATTTAGAATATTGATTTTACACCTTTTCACCTTTCTTTCTTTAATCCTTTCTTTCCTTCCTTCCTTCCTTCTTTCTTGGCCATGCCTGTGGTGTGTGGAAATTCCTGGGCTGGAGATCAAACCCATGCCATAGCAGTGACCCAAGCCACCGTAGTAACAATGCCAGATCCTTAACTTGCTGTGTCACAAGGGAACTCTTTCCACTTTTCTAATTAAAAATTTCCAGTCAAAAATTTCCTTTAAGAACTGCTTTAGCTGCATCTTAAAACTTATAATACGTTGTGATTCGGTGTTCATTTAATTCCTTGCATTGTCTATTTCATTCATGACTTCCTATTTGACCTATGGATTACTTAGAAATGAATTGTTTTATTTCCACTTGTTTAGAGATTTTCCTGTTGTCTTTCTATAATTGTTAGTTTTATTCCATTATGGTTAGAGATCATGGTCTATACGATTCCAGTTCTCTTAGATTTGTTGAGTTTTGTCTTATGGCCCAGGTTATGGAATTCCTTGGTGAATGTTCTATGGTCATTTGAGGAAAAAAAAGTTTGTCCTGATTTTGGGGTCTAATTGGAGCTATAGCCGCCGGCCTAAGCCGGAGCCACAGCAATGCAGGATCCAAGCCGCGTCTGCAAACTTCACCACAGCTCATGGCAACGCCGGATCCTTAACCCACTGAACAAGGGCAGGTATCGAACCTGCAACCTCATGGTTCCTAGTCGGGTTCGTTAACCACTGAGCCACGACAGGAACTCCTTTCCTGATTTTTAAGTTAATATAAATGTTAACAATTTGGGGGATGAAGTGTTGTATATGTCAATTAGATCCTATTGATTCCATTATTCGTATCCTTTATATTCTTGCTAATTTTCTGTATAAGACTTTTATCAGTTACAGACAGGGAAGTATTGAAGTACCCAACTGAAATAATAGATCTCTTTCAACTCTACTAGTTTTTGTTTCATGTATTTTGGGACTCTTAAATTGTTAAATTTTCTGGTAACTTAAACCTGTATCATTATGTAATATTCCTCTTTATCTCTAGTACTTTGTTTAGAAATGTACTTCATCAGGAGTTAACTTTTAAAAATTTAATGTCTAAAAAAATTTCTTAAGCTCCGATATCCTTTTCCATTATTTTATTTTATTTTTATTTTTTAAATTTTTATCTTTTTGTCTTTTTTTAAGGCCACACCTGCCCCATATGGAGGTTCCCAGGCTAGGGGTCTAATCAGAGCTGTTGTTGCCGGCCTATGCCAGAGCCACAGCAATGCCAGATCTGAGATGTGTTTGTGACCTACACCACAGCTCACGGCAACGCCAGATCTTCAACCCACTGAGCAAGGCCAGGGATTGACCCCGCAGCCTCATGGTTCCTAGTTTGTTTGTTTCCATTGCACCACAATGGGAACTCCCCATCATTTGATTTTTGAATACATGTACTTCCATAACATTCAGCCTGCTCTTTATTTATGAAATAAAGTTTATTTTTGTATTAAAACTTACTTTTGAGCTGCAATGCCATAATACCTGCTAGCTTACCACATAGTTCATTCTCTTCTAATTTTACACTACTTGAACTCAGAAGAGGAGCAAAAGAGAAAAATACATCAAATAGTTTTTGTTAAAGATCAGTCCTAACCCCACCGAGGTGTTCTAGAATTACTTCAAGAATGGCAAGGATCTGTAACATTTTTAAGGTTTAATTTTGAACTAGCTTCCTGAATACACTGAATATGTTCACAAAGGGTTGAAGAGAAACTATAAAGGATAAAATTAAGCAGTGATTTTCTATTTCCCTCTGGTTTAAATCTTTTAGATAATAGGAAAGATCCATGCAGTTTCACTATATTAGAATATGGTACATTTATATTCTGCAATTTATTTTAAAATGCATAATTCAAAGTGAAACAAAAACATGCCTGAATTACTTAAATTTTTGATAATTTAAACATCTACTTTACTTTAGAAGCACATATACATATATTATTTTTATGGTTATATTATATCCCAATAAAATGCAAAAGTTGATACATAAGACAGTTTTGTTTATCACATCTAAATTACCATCACATTCTTTGGTTATTTAATATTTTTCTGAAAACCACCAGCACTTAACTTATCAAATAAAGGATTCTGTTTTATTGCTTTTTTTCTTTAGAAAAGTCCTTAAAATAATTCTATAAAAACTTTTATGCTGTTAACCAGTGTAAGAACATTTATAAGGATAACTGTTTTGATATCAGTACATATGCTTTTATGATCCCATTTCAAGTTTAATAAAAGTACTTGAAAACTGTAAATAATAGAAGACAAGAAGTTTTAAAACTTTTTACGTGATATATAGATGTGGTTGAAGTATTTCAAAGTATGTTCAGAACAAATTTTAAAGAGGAAATAAAAACGACAGTGAGGAACTAAATGAAGATTTCAGTGAAAAGCAAAAGAAAAAAAACAATTTCACAATTAATATATGGTTTGCAGTGTATCTAATAGAGATTTGCATACTGAAGTGTAGCAGCCTTTGCTTATATTTTCACTGACAAGGTACTAACTCATCTTAAAAATAGAGTTTGACTTCTGGATATAACTTTTTTTTTATAAAATAATGTCCTGAATTTTAGATGAGAATTTTGCATTATGGATGTACTGAACAGAACATTCTGACAAAGATTATAATAAATCCTTCTTCAAATTCTATTCTGATGTACCATATATAAAAATAAGGAATGGAACCATACAAAGGAAAAATGAAATATTCATCTTATGTGGTACTTTTACAAATCCGTTTTAACACCTAAAGACATAGGTTTTCCTATCTTCAATCAAACATATTAGGTACACAGTTATTGTTCTTACTACTGTATTTTAGAGTATATTTATTTAAAAGCCCACTTTTCTCCCCCCCCCCTTTTTTTTTAGCTTTTTAGGGCCACACTCACGGCATAGGGAGGTTCCTAGGCTAGGGGTCAAATTGAAGCTGCAGCTGCCCGCCAGAGCCACAGCTACAGCCATGTGGGATCCGAGCTGCCTCTGCGACCTACACCACAGCTCATGGCAATGCCGGATCCTTAACCCACTGAGCGGGCTGAGGATTAAACCTTGTGGATACTAGAGCCACAACAGGAACTCTCTAAAAGCCCACTTTTCTTTAAAGATGTTAGGAAATTTCTTTAAAGCATGCTAAATATGTTTTTATTGAAGTTATATTTCATAAATTTTATTTTTTAACAAAGGTCAAAAATCTCAATAACTGCTAAAAGCATAACAGAAATATATGAAAAATATATGCTCATTGACATAAAATTATGGAAATATTTGTATTATACAAGTTTAGAAGTTTGAAATTCAAATTCTAATTACTTATGCAAAAAGTATGTATGTGTACACATACACAAACTTTTTGAAATGAGTCTATTACTATTTTCTATTTACAATCACAGCAATTGATATTTTGAATTTGTAAAACATATAATTGGTATTTCATGTCTTAATATTCTTTCCTTTACTACATTCTATTTTTGTTAATTATTCATAGATATTAAGAGAAAATCATTCACTGTAAATTCCAAATTTGAAATACATTTGCTAAAATAGGAGAAAACACCTACATCGGAAGATATGTGCACTATGAAGCAGAACTCAACCTTTATTTGTAATTTTTCACAAGTAACAATTTAAAAGATTTGTGGAAATTATCCAAATTGATGAATTTTGTCTTTAAAGTGATACACTTTATAAGCAATATGATCAACAAAAATGGTGTAATTTTATTGCTAATTAAAATTTATTGAACTCCTATCACATTTCCATTCTAAAATGACATAATGCTCAAAATCTACTATCGCTTTTTTTTTAAAACGGCTGCACCCATGGCATTAGGAAGCTCCCAGGCTAGGAGTTAAATCTGAGCCATAGCCTCTGGCCTATTCCATGGTTACAGCAACGCCAGATCCAAGCCAAATTTATGACCTACGCTGAAGCTTGTAGCAATGCCATATCTTTAACCCACTGAGCGAGGCCAGGGATTGACCCTGCATCTTCACGGATACTAGCTGGATTCTTAACTTGCTGAGCTGCATGGGAACTCCTCCACTAATTCTTTTTCTTTCTTTTTTTCTTTTTTTAATTACTGGATCTATGGCATATAGAATTTCCCAGGCCAGGGATTGAATTCTAGCCACATAAGTGATCTATGCTGTAGCTATGGCAACATCATGTGGTCAGATCCATTAACCCACAATGCTGGGCCAGTGATTGAATCCACACCTCTGCAGCATTTGAGCCACTGCAGTCAGGTTCTTAACTCACTGTGCCACAGCAGAAACTCCCCAAAATCGACTATCTTACAATTATTTTTATGTACATTTTTTTTCTGTGTTGTAACTTTAAGCAAGCTACTATAGATTAAAACTTATAAAACAGTGAAATACAATGTAAGTATTGACAATAAGGGGAAGTTGTGCAATTCTTTTTTTGTTGTTTTTTGGTCTTCTATAAAAAAAAGTGCTAGGTACGTTTTTACGAGCAATAAATGAGAAATTCGTGATCTCCTAGTAATTTGATACAACTTTTAAATAATTTTCAGGTGTTTGAAACCAGTAGCTAAAAAACAAGGTAAAGTAAAACAAGACAAAAACATGTAAAAATAAATTTACTCTGCTAAGATAAAACATCTTGAAATATTAAAAATAAGTTGATAATAGGTTGAAAATTTTAAGTTTAAATATGAATAGGTAAAATTTATTAAACTCCTATCACATTTCAAGAACAATAAACTACCCTTGGATGAAGTATCTCTGAGGATTTACAATCCAATGAACTTGTTGGTATTCAATTTACAATTGGAAACTTGTTTCTGTCTCTCTTTCCCTCTGACTCTATCTCTGTCTTTCTTACTATACATATATATTAAAGATAAATTAAGTTTACTTAAGCAAAATTTGACTGGAATAGGGTAACATCTAATCTAGCGATAGAAAAGAGCTCCAAGAGGCTGTACAAAATGAAAGAATTTTATAGATAGAGGGAATAGGAAAAAGAAGTTATATTGGCCAAAACAAAAGGGGGTGGGGTTTCCTTATTGTGAGATTACTTTCCTTTAGAGGACACCAGGCATCTATCAGGTAGATTACCTAACTACTGTTGATCAGGCAATTCTTTTCTTCTTTTTTTTTTTTTTTAGCTATTTCTTGGGCCGCTCCCTGCGGCATATGGAGGTTCCCAGGCTAGGGCTCTAATCGGAGCTGTAGCTGCCGGCCCACGCCTGAGCCATAGCAACTCAGAATCCTAGCCGCGTCTGCAACCTACACCACAGCTCACGGCAACGCCGGATCCTTAACCCACTGAGCAAGGGCAGGGCTCGAACCCTCAACCTCATGGTTCCTAGTCGGATTTGTTAACCGCTGCGCCACAACAGGAACTCCGATCAGGCAATTCTTGATTGACTGATTTAAAATTCCATTTCTGGGAGCGTTGAAGCTATATTGTCTTTGTTGGTGATGTGCAGCTTAGCATAAATGACCCTATTTGTAGCCTATTGTCTTGTTTTTAACAAAGTTGTGTGTGTGTGTGTGTGTGTGTGTGTGTGTGTAGTATGGTATTTTCTGTTATTCTTCAAAACTCCAATATGCATCTCTCCATAAGGACATCTTGTTTGATATATTAAAATATGATAAAATGCTTAGCTTTTGTTTCAAGATTTTTCTTTTTATTTGACTTTCTATAGTCTGAAAATACTATGCTTAGATGAAAATAATATGCTTAAACAATATGCTTACATGCTCTTTCTGAACTTCCTGGATCTGTGTTTTGCTGTCTGACATTAATTTGGAGGAAATCCTCAGTCATTATTACTTCAAATTAATCTTTTTTCTGGGAGGGGGATTTGCCACTCCCACAGCATGCAGAAGTTCCCAGGCTAGAGATTGAACCCAAGCCACAGCAGTAACCAGAGCCACAACATTGACAATTCCAGATCCTTAACAGCTAGGCCACCAGGGAACTCCTCAAATTGTTATGGTTCTCTTTTTCTAGTCCTTCTGGTATTCCTATCACCTGTATGTCATACTTTTTGAACTGTCCCACAGTTCTTGAATATTCTGTTCTTTTTTTTTTCTTTTTAGTCTTGTTTTCCTGTTGCTTTTCAGTTTTGTTTCTCTTGATGTGTCCCCAAGCTCAGAGATTCTTTCCTCAGCCATGTCAGTCTAGTAATGAGCCCATTAAAGGCATTCTCCATTTCTGAGACAGTGTTTTTCATCTCTAGCCTTTCATTTTGATTCTTTCGCAAAATTTGCATCCCACTGCTTATGTTACCTATCTATTATTGAATGTTAGATACTTTTTCCCCTGGAAAACTTAGCAGGTTTTTCCTAGATATTTTAATTGCTGTTCTAATCATTCTAACATGCCTACCATATCTGATTCCAGTTTTGATACTTGCTCTTTTTTCGTCAAACTGTATTTTTTATCTTTTAGTATACCTTATAATATTTTGTTAAAAGCCAGACATGATATATAGGGCAGAGGGAACCCCAGACTGATTCCATGGAGGTTTTCTGCTTGTGTATCTCTGCTCTGATAAGTTGTAAATCTTCTGTGTGGATTCTAATTTGGAAGGGGGGCAGTGATTTGTTCTTTTACCCCAGTCCTTTGGAACATCTAAAAAGGGTTGCTAATTTTATATTTGTTTAGGTTTTGAATTTGTTTTTAGGACACACCAATGACTGAAATTCCTTACATGCTGAATCATAAACTGGACATAAAAGCTCTTTCAGTGCCTATTTTTTATATCTCAGTATATGTGCATTTATGTGATCTTGTTCCTTAGGAAGTTGTAGGTTACTCCAACAACCGTCCATATCAATTTTTAATACAACTGTGTATTTATTATTTTTCCTAAATAGTATGTAAGTATTTTGAGACTATTTATTACATCTTTATTCATCATTCTAACACCAGAAATTAACTTAATGTTCAATAGTGGTAAATAGTTTTGAAACTGAATTAAAAATAAGTGATGCTTATATTTAAAAAGTGATTATTTTGTTATATGTTTGCTAAGCTTAATTTGGGATTAGGTGTTAATTTTCTTTCTTTTTTATCACTTTTTATTATGCTCGTACCTGTAGTATATGGAAGTTTACAGGCTAGGGTCCAATCAGAGCTGTAGCTGAGGCCTACATCACAACCACAGCAATACCGGATTGGAGCCACATCTGAGTCCTATGCTGCAGCTTGCATCAGTGCCGGATCCTTAACACAATTAGTGAGGCCAGGGATGGAACCCATATCCTCATGGAGACTATGTTGGCTTCCTAACTTACTGAGCCAAAAGCGGAATTCCCTATTTCATTTTTTTATATGAATAGGTATTCTTCAGTCAAAATAGGCTAATTTATATTACATAATTGAACAATCCCCAAACCTCAGTATTTTCAGTGACTTGTGGTTTATTTCTTGTTCACATTCAGATAATTGTGCGAGGGCTCTGATACATTTGGGTTTTATTGAAACTCACAGGGTGACAGAATCAAACATTTAGGGGTTTTTCTGATGAATGAAACTTTTGCTTAGAATTGGCACACTTGACAACTACTCATACTTCATTTGTTAAAAAAGTTACATGATCATACTTAACTATAAAAGCAGTGAGGACATGACAAACTATTGTAGGCTGAGAAGAAAAAATACACCTTTATTTTTTCTAGTTTTTAAAAGGTATGTGTTAGTCAGTATCTTCTAAACTGGCTCTACATAATAATTTGCCCTGGGAGTTCCCATCCTGGTGCAGTGGAAACAAATCTGACTAGGAACCATGAGGTTGCGGGTTCAATCCCTGCCCTTGCTCAGTGAGTTGAGGATCTGGAGTTGCTGTGAGCTGTGGTGTAGGTCACAGACATGGCTCGGACCTGGCGTTGCTGTGGCTCTGGCGTAGGCCGGTGGCTATAGCTCCTATTAGACTCCTAGCCCAGGAACCTACATATGCCACGGGTGTAGCCCTGACAAGACAAAAGACCAAAAAAAATAATAATAATAATTTGCCCTTAGGCATTGCTATTAAATGTGAACACTGGGACATTTTAAAAATATATTTTCAAATATTCATTATTACTAATTTCTTATTTTAGATTTTATTTTATAAAATTCCCTACTTATTGTATGAAGATGGGAATATTAAAATTCTCAAATTGCCTTTTGAGTATATACTGTATTTTAACCTAAATCTGATGAAATAACAGTTGTCTCTAAGAATTTGATTGAAAGTAATATCAAAATAATTGATTCAGATGAAGAGGTAATATGCTAATATAGGAAAAAAAAAAAAAACACCTTGCAACAGAAGTCAGCAATGGAAATGAAGCATTGCACCTAATAAGGGAAGCCCCTTGGGCATGTTATTTAACCTTTAAGGATGTCATAATATGATGTTTATAATAAGACAGTTGGACTAAATGATATCTATGGTTCCTTAGCCCTATAATTCTGATTTATGAGAATTGGTAATGAAGACATATTACATACTTGTAACTTACTTCTACCTGCTCTGTTTATAAATTGTCAGACAGCGAATTCTCGATATTGCCAAGCCTGCTGTCTAACTTTTAACTTTACTTTGACTAATTAGAAACAGGAAACTAAAATGGATAAGCACAATAGTGATTTTCATGGTTGGCAGTTGCCAGGAAATATAATATCTACAAGTTCTAACTCTTCACACATAATCTTTTAAAATTACTTACTGATTAGGGGACTGAGCATGACATAGTTATTTTAGAACTGCATTTCAACAAATATCTTTTAAATAATTTCCACTAATTTTAGGTAGTTTTAAATCTTTGCTTCTTCTAAGAATTAATTATAGTAAATGTGTGAGTTAGATATTCATGAAATGAGTATGTACATAAATTGTTTCAATATTTTTTCTTATCAAACTTATATAAGTAATAAAGATTTTTATTTTTCCCTTTATATTTCCCATGAGTTAATTATAGCTTTAAACCCCAAAAATCAACATAATGTGGCTTTCAAAAAGATAGTTTTAATGAGTCTCTTTTAGAAAAATCATCCTGTGAACATTTTATTTATAGTGGTCAAAATTAATCTGTTGGTATACTGTGGAAAATTAGCACAAATCATTTTTGATGATAAAAGGCCTATGACCCCAATTAGTGAGAAAACCATTTTAGTTTATTTCCATAGTTATTAAAACTTAATGAGGTCCTACAATGTCCCAGGCTTTAGGCTAGGTATGTTACACACATTATTAATTTTTTTAAATCCTTATTTTGTGAGGTATTATGCCCAATTTCACATGAAGAAGGAACTGAAGATTAGGAAAGGGAAGCAAGCTGTCTAAGGTCATGCATCTGGTAAAAAGTAGGATGGCTATGTCTTTGCAATTGAAATAAAGAGTTTTCAATTCCGCCCCCCCCCCCCCGGGAACATTTCTTGCTGTCTAGAGATAATAATACCATTAGAATCAAATATTGGGTGTTGATCAATAAAACATGCAAATTTTTAAAATATTTTCAGCATAAACTATCAGTTTTGCTGATACAAAATTGATAAGTTTTTTCTTTGTTTTTTTGGGTTTTTTTTTTGGCCATGTCTGCCTCACATGGAAGTTCCTGGGTCCAAACCTCAGCTGTAGCTGGGACCTATGCCACAACAGTGACAATGCCAGATTATTACTTCACTGTGCACAAGGGAAAAATGTGATTATTTTTTCATTTGGGCATTCCTTCCATGAAGCTAGTAGTAGCCATATTTTTAGAGTTATGCCAGTTAATGACAAGAGCTATTCAAAAAGTATCTTTTCAGGTATACTTCTATAGCCATATCAAGAAGAAGGCCATTACTTGAAGATACTGAATACTGAGAAAATAGAAACAGATGAGCTAGACCAGAGAAGTTTTAAAATGTAAAAATTTTTGATAGAATTGATACAACGCAATCTGGGATTCACTCAAGCTGAATTCTGTATTAAACTCCATATTCACACACACATATTTATTCAGCAATAGAATTCAGCACTGCATATACTTGAAATGATTAAGACCATAGGTCTATCCTAAAGAACAATATACTTGTCAGACCTACCTATACAAGTAGTTGTTAAACCTCTTGACTTTCACAATAACAGAAGGATTTCTTTGTCAAGCTGTGCATTGTTCAATTTACAAATAATATTACATTGAAGTACTAAGTGATTGACATCTTTGTGCTTCTTGACATAGTTAAAACACAGATCCTACATCAGAAGTTGAGAATTACCTGTAATAAATGTTATGAGGAACAATAACATATTCATTATGATGTGCTAGTTTACACTCTAGAATCAGCAGAAAACTCTTTGTTGAACTAAGTGAATAGTCACTTGACTCTGCAGAAATGTTCTTAAACTGAAAATTGCAATACAAGGTAATGCTTTTTTCAAGTAATCAGAGAAGTGACTTAGAAATGGTTGTTTAAAATATGGAAAAACATTAAAGTCATTTGGTACTCTGCAGCACATTTCAAATCCTGGATATGTATTTAGAGGAGGGAATAACAAATCACATGTGACTTGTGTAGAGTGGGGCAAGCAGCATGGAGACAGAGGGAATGAAACTAGGATTGGAAATTCAATTTCATTTGTACCTGCATGTGGATGGCTATATCTTTGTGCTCATTTCCTGCTGATCCAAAGATCAACCCACAGTTAGTAGATTATACCACAATTTGCATTTGTATATTAATGCCTACATAAAAACACTAGAAAAAATTCAAGAGCAACCATAATTCTAAAGTGAAAGACATAATCTAAATTTCTTTATATACATAATTATTTTCAGGCCAACAAAGATTGATGTTAACTAAATTAATATAGTAAAATGAATAGTTATTAACAATATAAATACTAACAAAAGACCTGGTTTTATCATCAGGCAAGCTTAGTTTTGAATCACGAGTCTTCCATTTCTTATGTGCCAGTAACTCCATGTGACTCATATTCTTATGTGAAAAAAATAATAATTATCTCATAAGATTATACTTAACATTAACTGTTATTCTATGTAAAGCACTTCCTCAGCAGCAAATAATGTTGACTTAACACCTCTGCCAGAAGTTCCCTGGTGGCTCAGCAAGTTAAGGATCTGACATTGTCACAGCTGTGGCTCAGGTTACTGCTGTGGTCTGGATTCAATTCCCGGCTGAGAAGGTGGGCAAAAAAAAAAAAAAAAAAAAAAAAAAAAAAAATCTTTGAAAAAATACCCATTTTTTTAATATACCTCCTTTCTTTTTGACTCTGAATAAGGAAGAACTCTGTAGTTCTGGACTTTTATGAGGATGAAGTCTGTGAATTTAAGTTACCACTTCACAACTATTTGTTATATTTAATCTTCATATTATAAGAAATGTTAATTAGGATTCTTTCCAAAAACAACATAGGCATTTATGTTTAGTACTGACTCCTGTTGTTTTACCAAAAGAGTAATAGCTTGTAACTGGAAGGCTTGGGTTTAGATGTCATCTCTACAATTTCAGCTGTGTTATAATGGGCAGATTATTTATTACTCTTTCAGGCTCTTTATATGAAATTCTGGGGAATAACATAAAATTTATTTAAGTGAATACATTCAGAGTAAAGTGGCATTTTGAATAAAATTATTTTTGCATTTGATCTGGCTTTTAGGTCTTAAACATCATCAAGATCAATTGACGTCAGGTGGTATCAACTGTATTAGTTAGTTCTGGTCTTCACCCTAATTAATTCTCAACCATGTCTCTTGTTAAACTGAAGTGTTCTTCACATCCTTAACTACAAATTAAAAGTGTTTCTCTCTAAAGTCTACTTTGCTATTAGTCATTCTGTGCTAACATAGAGATATTTCCAGGTACAAATGAAATAATCTACTACACTAAAAATGATGAAAGTCTTATATAATACTGATAACTATATTAGAAGTTATTTATACTAGTATAGACTAGTGGCTATTCCTTTGTGCCTTGATAAGTAAATCGTTTATACTCACGGCATATTTTAGTTCCATAATAAATGTAAAATTTAGTTCCCTTGAGATTGATCATTAAGGAAAAAAATATAAACTACCACATCATACAAGATTATATCACAGCATATTGTTTTTTTAAAAATCACATTTTTAAAAAATGTTTCTGGTTATTAACAAGTCATCTACAAGATGTCATACAGAAGTAAATCTCATGATTCTATAAGACAAACAGTAATATATTCACCAGATTATTGATCTGGTTCTAAATCAACAATGGTTTCTTTTAGAAATGTATATACATTAATCCCCAATATATAAGTTCTTTTTTTTTTTTTTTTTTTTGTCTTTTGCCTTTTTTCTAGGGCTGCTTCTGCAGCATATGGAGGTTCCCAGGCTAGGGCTCTAATCGGAGCTATAGCCACCAGTTTACGCCAGAGCCACAGCAATGCAGGATCCCAGCCACGTCTGCGACCTACACCACAGCTCACGGAAACACTGGATCCTTAGCCCACTGAGCAAGGCCAGGGATAGAACCCGCAACCTCATGGTTCTTAGTCGGATTCATTAACCACTGAGCCACGATGGGAACTCCATAAGCGTTTTAAGTGAAATAAAAATAGAGGATTATTTTTAGACCTAGTAGATTATCAAAAGCCATAACATCTTTTTTGAGTGCACTCTATTTCCATGTGGCACATTTGAATTCTCTTCCTAAACTTTTAATTAAAAGACACAGGGAATGTAGTTCTTTAGTATGTCCACACAAAGATATTTAAAATGCACTGAAGTAGGATTCCTTTCTTGTTGCCCTTTGACATATAGCTCCTTAGCTTCCATAATCATTTTCTACTCATTATGGTAAATTTTACTTTTTTTTTTTTGGTTTTTAGGGCCACATCTGTGGCATATGGAGGTTCCCAGGCTAGGGGTCCAATCGGAGCTGTAGCCGCCAACCTATGCCAGAGCCACAGCAATGTCAGATCTGAGATGTGTCTGCAACATACACCACAGCTCACAGAAATGCCGGATCCGCAACCCACTGAGAAAGGCCAGAGATCGAACCCACAACCTTATGGTTCCTAGTCAGATTCGTTAACCACTGAGCCATGATGGGAACTCCTTAAAATTCCTTTCAATGCAACACAAACATTAAAAACTTTACTAGAAGTTTTGCAATGTTTGGGACAGTTATATGCAGGAAAAATATTTTCTTTCTTTTTTTTTTTTTTTTGTCTTTTTTTTGTTATTTCTTGGGCTGCTCCCGCAGCATATGGAGGTTCCCAGGCTAGGGGAACTGTAATCGGAGCTGTAGCCACTGGCCTACACCACAGCCACAGCAACGCGGGATCCGAGCTGCGTCTGCAACCTACACCACAGTTCACGGCAACGCCGGATTGTTAACCCACTGAGCAAGGGCAGGGACTGAACCCGCAACCTCATGGTTCCTAGTCGGATTCGTTAACCACTGCGCCACGAAGGGAACTCCTATTTTCTAAGTGCCTAGTTATAAATTGCATATTTACTAAAGCAATCAGGAAACAGTTTGTGAATATTATGATATATTGCTAAATTGTGCATAATGAAGTGCTAAAAAATGTTGGACAAAGAATATGAATTATGAAATAGATTTCAGTGTGCCTAGTAAATGTATAATAAAACAGAACCAAATTACCCTTCTGACACAGGAAAGAATTTTATGAGATATCATCCAGGTAGTATCTTGTGACACACTCTAAACTCATAAACTGTTTCCTGCATCCCATCAAAATTGGATATCAGTAGAATATGACAATATAACACATGGGGTGTAAAATTCTTCATAAAACATTACAACACAGTGAAGATGGTTTCAGTCTGCTTCCTGACTCTGTTCAGAGTAATTAGAATATTTAGATTTTATTTGAAGCCACAAATTCTCTTAATGAATAATATTCAAACATTTCTTGTTCTATAAAATGTACTTTGGCTTCATCTCAAATTTCAAGTGTTCAGACAAGGTTTTATAAATAAAACATAAACAAATTCACTTACAGAAGTTGTGAATTGTAGGTTAATCACATGGATACCAAAAGCTAATAGAGATTTAAGGATATCGGTAATTTTTGATTGAATATAGTACTTAAAGCATTTTTTGAGGAAGTTAAAGCTAGCCAAGTTATCTGTATGCAATTCAATTTTAAGGCAAATACAAGAATATATATTATTGGCATTGTTTGGACAACTAAAAAGCAAAAGAAAACAAAACACAACATAGCTTGGCATTGAAAAGAGTGGAGTTTTCTGATTCCACTAAATCACCATTTTTAAAAATATGAGTATGCATGTAATACATGGGTAAACATGTAATAAAGTTGCTACACTTTATTATAACTTTATATTATTCATTTTATAAATAAAATATGAATAAGCAGTTAAAATAAGTAACTGCCAGTGAATAAGCAACTGCCAATGATTAAGCAGTTAAAACTGACAAATGGAAAAATTTAAAGGGCAGCAACCGTGTTAGTTTCCCAAAGTGAAACTGAGTAAGCACTACTTTTGCACTTGCATCCTAGGCTCCTTCTTCATTCCTGTTTCTCTAGTAATGGTTAGCTGATGCATTACTACCCACTGGGGCAATGCCGCTAATGCTGTTGTTGCAAGTGCTGCTGCAATGGCATCGAAAGACATCTTCAGGTTCTTAGGCCAAGTATAAAAGCAAGACACAAGTTCAATCTGGACCCCTGAAGAGCTGCTCTCCCAGGTCTTATCAGCTATAATCTCTCTGAAAGCTCCTGGTCATCAGGTCTAGCCTCGAGTAAATAGAAAAACTCAATAGGAAGTCTGTTCAAGAGAATAGAGAAATCAGTGGAATTAGATGATTTTATGGCAATTCAATCAATGATTGAGGCAATTTTCCCATTTTTATCTATTTTTTAAACATTTTATTTGACTAGTATATAGGCATAGCTTCTAAAAATTACTTGAAAAGTCAATGCTTATATGCTCTGCACTTAATTTTTTTGTCCTGTGCTTTGGACAGTACCTGATTTATGAAGACAAGGAACATAAATTTCAACCAATGAAATTTGTAATGCATAGTTTAGTACAAATAAAGATAAATTCCATTTGTTTCCATGTTTCCTGTAATGAAAGATTCTTATTTTGTTACTATATAATAATATCTGTGGACTGGTGTTGAGACATACATTTGTCTAAAAATGCTAGACTATGCAATATTTTATATAATGTTTGACTAAGAATACCATAAGAATCTGAAGTTTCTGATTCTTTCATAAACAGCATTTTTAAAAAGAATGAGAATATATCAGTAGATTCATTATCTTTGATTTCATACTAATTAAATGATTGTATATTTTATCCAAAGATACCAGAATAGAGGTGTTTTTTTAGACTAGAACTACCAGGTCTTGCTTCTAATTAAAAAATAAAGTTAAATCGTTTGATGCCATTTTGTAGTTTTTCACTGACAACTATAAGCTTCAATTCCAAACTGAATAACAAGGTATTGTCGAACAATTTCTTTATACTCATTTAATTTCTATGAAAATATAGAAAAACTAAAGCTCATAAGATTTTTAGTTTTTCTTCCTTCTTGAAGGAAGAAAACAACCTGTGATCATACTCACACTTATTGGTATTAGTAAGAAATGGAAGAAATATGGTTTTTAAGACTAAAGCAAACTAAACTTAATGTTTCTGTTATTAATATTTGAAGACAGCAACAAACATAAAATTTCTCTTTTATGTTTATATAGAGGATGGTAATACATTACTATACTTAACCTTAAATATGAGTCAATATTTTAAAATACTAATACATAGGTAAATTCTATAAGTTCCATATTCAAGGCTTTGAATTCTGTGATTGTAGAATATGAGCATGATCTCAGGGCTCAGAATATTTTATTTAAATATAACAATTATAATTTTAATGATTTAAGGAAAAATGTTTTTAGAATTGTATGTAATCCTCACAAACATACAGTTTTTCTCCTATAGCTCTGTCATTTATAAAATAGTATTAAAATATGTTCTATAGCATGTTTTCTTTGGTTCTTTTGTGCTCTTATAGTATCATCTCAGCCAAATTTACATAATATTGATTTATATAGTAGACAAGATATATGGACTAATCATACTGAAAGAAATATTTTTTTAAATATTACACCAAAATATCTGAATATGAAAGAAGTGTAAGTAATTTGCATATCATTAATTTAAAAATATATTTAGAGGGAAGGACAGAGACAGAGAGAGATGCAGAAAGAGTGGGAGAAAGACACTAAGGTGTAAAATAACATATTTTATAAGACTGCTTATTTCTGTTTAGTTTAGGGCAGAGTTATTCACTGGGGTTCTGTGAATTGGATGGGAAAAATTCATTCTTTTTCTCCTACTCTATCTGCAATTGAAATTTACCACTTCTTTTCCTTATGAAATAGACATAATGATACAGCAGGATTGCAGTGCCTGTGACACTGTTACCAATTTAAACTACAGATATTTTTGTAACATGCTGCAATTATTGTAGATGCTATGGATTCTGCTAAGTGTCTGCTGTTTCTCCAAAACTGGTAATGAGACCTGTTGCTAGACCTTGTTAATGTATCAGTAAAGAAGCACACATCAAAATTAAAATATACTTTATAACTTAAAAAAAGTTTTAAATGCATCACTGACCTGGGGGGCGGTGGGGAGAAAATCTTAGAGACTGAAAACAAGAAAACTGAAAATGGTGAGGTCAGAGGGATGATTAAATGCAGAGTCTGGCAATGACCTGTGGCATCTGTCAATACTTGCTGTTCTAGATATTTGGTTTTACTGGTTATAGGTCAGAGAAAGATTCCAGCATAAAACTCCAACTCCAGAAAATTTCATCCTCAAAATGTGTGATTTAAAAAGACAAAACAAATTAAAACTATACTTTAGAGAAAAATAATATGAATAATTTTAATTTTCTTGGCCTTCACTCTGTGTAATAGTAGGAAGGAAAAAAGCCTGACCTGAGAATGTATAACTATAACATAAACATAATTCCATCTTCAACTGAGTTTGTAGGTGAAATTTGCACAGCTTGCATTGCTAGAAGGGTAAGGGGAGGTCATGGGATGGGGGCGGGGCACAAACTATAAGAAAAATATTTCCTTTAAATGTCTTTTAAGGCTTTGGTTCTTGCAAAAAACTGACAGAAACAGGAGAAAAAGTAATATCTAAAAGAACAGACCATCATAAAAGACCTTAAAGAATTTCAGGAGCTCACATACCCTAAAATATGAGTTCCTAATGTAATAAAATAACAAAAATCCACAAACACAGCAACAACAAAATGTGTTAGAAATAGAGTACAGACATATGCCTTAAGTGGGGAAAGAATGGCCTTTTGAATAGATACTCAACTGACTGGATTTCCATAAGGAAAAAATGAACTTTGACCCATTTCTTTCACCATGCATAAAAATTTATTTTTGATTAAGACCTAAATGAAAAAAACTAAAAGAAAAAATCTTTTAGAAGGTAATACAGGAAATATTTTCTGTGTGTGAGAGGAGGAAATAATGTCTTAAATATGACACAAAAAGTCTAATTATGAAAAAAACATATGGCCAATTAAATACAAAAGTTTAAAAAAATCTTTTTGGTAGGGAAGAGAAAGAAAATAACTTATCCATAAAGGGATTCATTTAACAGTTTATATAAGACTAAAAAAAGACTATAGAGAGAATTCTTACAAATCAATAAGTAAAATGGAGATAACCCAATCATTTAAAAAATGGGCAAAGCCGGAGTTCCTGTCATGGCACAGTGGTTAATGAATCCGACTGGGAACCATGAGGTTGCGGGTTCGATCCCTGGCCTTGCTCATTGGGTTAAGGACCTGGTGTTGCTGTGAGCTGTGGTGTAGGTTGTAGACACAGCTCGGATCCCTCGTTGCTGTGGCTGTGGTAGGCCAGTGGCTACAGCTCCAATTGGACCCCTTGCCTGGGAACCTCCATATGCCGTGGGAGGTGGCCCTAAAAAAGGCAAAAAAAGACCAAAAAAAAAATATATAGGCAAACTTCAGAAGAGAGGATATCTAAATAGTTAATAATCACATGAAATATTGCTCAGTTATTTAGCCATAGAGAAATAGAACTAAAAATCATGCCGAGCTAATACTACATATCTGACAAAATCACTTAAAATAAATAAATAAAAGCTGGGTGTTAACAAATTAGTGGGACATCCGAACTCTTGTACATAACTATAGACTTACAAATTCCTATCGCCATGTCGAAAATCAATTTGGCAGAATCTACTAAAACTGGAATTTACATACTCACTAAATTACACTAAATAGTACACTACTTACTATATGCTCAGGAGAAATAAGTATCTGTGCAACATATGGGTTAATAATATTCATACCGACTTGATTCAAAATAAAAAACTGGAAGAATTCCAGTTATCCTTCAATGAAATAAAGAACACATAATCTGAGGTATATTTATAAGATATAATGTAATATTCCAGTAAAAATAATGGATTATAATAGTAAATTATAACCAGGATGAAAATAATGGACAAAGTGTTAAACAGAGGGAGTCAGGCATCAAAAAGTACATTCTATATTTTTCCATGTAAATGAAGATCAAAAACAGGCAAATCTACTATTAGCTGATGGGAGTCAGAATGCTGATAACCTGTGAGGTATATTCAAAGCAAGACAGAGACTTCTAAAATGCTAGTTATGTTTCATATTTAGATCTGTGTGATGGTTTTTGAGGTGTATGCATTTCTAAAGATAAATTGAGTTGTATATTTAGTAATTGTGTATGTTACCCTATGTAGGTTATTCTTCAATAAAAAGTTAATTAAAAATGGAAAACAACTATGTTTGGGAATCAGCAATAGATCAACATTGGGAGAACATTAGAACTAACATTAGGAGATTACAAAATTTGGAATTGCCATACCCAGCTTATAATATATATATATATATATATGTTTCATGTAAATAAAGAAAACTTTGAGAGAATGAAGAATAGATTATACAGTGAGATCCAGTGAGTCCACATACAAACACATACCTTAGAGAACAGTTGCATATTTGTCTAAGGAGTCACAAATAAGAATGTAAATAGCAGCAATACTGTAATAATAAACAAATAAATAAACTTGGGACAACCTAAATGCCTATATTATACACACACACACACACACACACACACATATATATATATATATATATATATGTTTTGTTTATCCAATGTATACTAGGAAGAATTAATATGACCAAAATAGAGATATTAATGAGCATAAACCTGATTAATAGTGAAAGAAACTGTTCCAGAAGAGCATGTATCAAATAGTTAAATTTACAGTAAGTTAAAAATCCAAAACTAAAAAGCATGTTGTTTAGGATACCCACACATGCACAAAAACTATAAATTAGGCAATCTAAAACACAGAATGCTGGATTATGAGGATCTGGGAAGAGCACAATTTGTACTTCAGGGGTGTGATAGCAGAATTATTTCCCTTGGGATTTGTTGTGGGTGCTCAGATCATCATTTTATCAATATTCATGCTTTTTTACATTAAGCTTATGAATATTTTTCTATGTATATTAAAATTCACTTACACTTGTATTTAAATCAAGGGAGCGATAATCTCAACAATCAGGATAGTATTTTCTTGAGATGTAGTACCGGGAGAAGAAGAAAATATAAATGGGGAATAGCCACACTGGTGATTTTAAACGGTTTGTTAATTTAGTTCTTAGCTAATTGGGACACAAATGTGTTCTAAAATTATTTATTATCATGTTTCACATATCTTTGTATATTCTTTTTTTTTTTTTTTTTTTTAAGCGCTGCACCCACAACATATGGAGGTTCGCAGGCTAGGAGTCCAATCGGAGCTGTAGCCACCGGCCTACAGTACAGCCGCAGCATCGCCAGGTCTGAGCCATGTCTGCAACCTACCCCACAGGTTACGGCAATCCTGGATCCTTAATTCACTGAGTGAGGCCAGGGATCAATCAAACCTGCGTCCTCATGGATACTAGTAGCTTTCGTTAAGCCCTGAGCCATGATGGGAACTCGTGTATTTATTCTATATAATATTTGATATAGGATATGTGGATAATATAATTATATGATAAATACTTTGGCATATATCTTTAGAACATCTTTATGTTGTTGCCAGCACTTAAAATTAGAAGAAAAAAATGATAAATATTCATATTTTGTGTTCCCCTGGAAGAATAAGAGATCTGTTCAAGAAATGTATAAATAATGGCTGGTTTTGGCTGAAACGAGCTAAGGGTATCTACTTAAGATTAATACATTTTCTGTTAGTACCCATGAGATCAATTCGCTTATTAGTTTTATCACATTCACTCCTATCTGTATTGAAATTTGTAATGACAATTAACCTCTTTTAAAACATCTTAATCATTTGAATGAACAAATCTGTATTATAACAGCGAAGTAAATAAACAAGTGCAGCTTCACTTCAGGATTAAATTTTAAATAAAAGTTTAAGAGAAAATATTTTAGGCGTTTCTACTGTGGCACAGCAGGTTAAGGATCAGCATTCCTGCAGCTATGTCTTGGATCCAATCTCTGGCCCAGGGAACTTCTGCATGCCATGGGTATGGCCAAAAAAATGTTTTTTAATTGTAAAATTTATATTTTACTTACTGAAACTCCTTTTATTACATATGTTTCCTATAAATAGGAGGATGAAGTAATTTTTCTCATAGGTAGGACCCAAGAGTGAAAAGCATGAAAAATTCCTAGCATAAATGCCACCAGTATTTATAACAACCCAGTATATGTTTTTGACATGCGCTACAATTTCACTGTATATATATCATATCATATATATATAATATATATATGATATCACACTGTCTGTGCATATTTTATCATACTGTATGTGGGTTTCTAGTGTTGGTATAAGCTACCATATGAGTGATGATACACATTGAGTATTATTCCTTAATATTAAGTAAATAAAAATTTGGTCAACAAGTAAAGAAAATATTCCAAGCAAGTTGAAATATCATATCTGTTTCCTATCAAATGATTAAGAAATATCAATGGTAATTAAATAGATGAATAATCATATTGAAAGTGATGAAATGTGTATTTGGAGAGGAGAATTCAGAAAGATAACAGCAAAATACAGAAGTATATGATTAATATAGATTTCTGAATATGTATGCTTGGCTCTATATAAATAATAAAAAATACTGGATGTGCAAAGTTCCTAACTTCCTAAATTATTCATCATCTCCCACTGTATCTCAATCCATGTTCAACTGTGCCCTCATTTCTCCCTAAAATTTTTAAATTTTTTTAGGAATCTCCATACAGTTTTCCATAATGGTTGTACCAGTTTACATTCCCACCAACAGTGTAAGAGGATTCCCTTTTCTCCATACCTTCTCCAGCATTTACTGTTTGTAGACTCTTTGATGATGGCCATTCTGGCTGGTGTAAGGTGGTACCTCATAGTACTTTTGATTTTCGTTTCTTTAATTAGTGATATTGAACATCTTTTCATGTGTTTTTTGGGCATTTGTATGTCTTCTGTGGAGAACTATCTGTTTAGATTAGATCGTCTGTCCATTTTTTTGATGGTTTTTTTTTTTTTTTTTTGGAATTGAGCTTCAGGAGGTGTTAATATATTTTGTAGATGAATCTTGTCAGTTGCTTCATTTGCAAATATTTTCTCCCATTCTGTGGGTTGTCTTTTCATTTTGTTTAGGGTTTCCTTTACTGTGCAAAAACTTTTTAATTTAAGTAGGTCCTGTTTATTTTTCTTTTTATTGTCTTTACTTTAGAAGGTGAATCTAAGAAGATATTGCCCTTTTATGTCAGAGAGTGTTGGACCTATGTTTTCCTCTAAGAGTTTTATACACACACATTTTTTTTTTTAATGAGAAAAAAGTCTAAAATAATGGGTAAAACCACCTGGGCAAAACCATGGTAAACAAGACCTGCTGAATAATCAAAGGACAGTCAGAGTGACTTAGACATCAGGGTGGAGAAGAGAGCATGGACGCAGAAGGAGAAGCAGATAGGGACAAACTTACAGGACCGTGCTGGCCACTTTGATGCTATTGTTCTTCAGTTCAAAGAGAAATAGTATATTGAAATGCACTTTATCAGAATGGAATACAATGCTGCTATATTTTGATAAAGTCATTTTTATGGTTATGGCTTGGAGAAAAGCTAGAGCAGCTGAAAGAAATTAAGTTAGGAGGCTGTTCTAGTGTCAAAAACTGAAGGCTCATTTGAAAAAGATAGTGTGAGGAAGATTCTGAGTAGAGAGCAAATTAAGTGACCGAAGTCAAAAATCAACAGGGCTGGTGCTCAACATAAAACAGTGGGAATGTGAGACATGAAAACAAATATTAGTAAAACTTATATTACTGACTGATACAATAGAATGTAAGGTGAGGTCATTTACTGAGAGGCAAAAAATGGAGTAGGAATGAGCCTGAAAAAGATTATGATGATTTAACTTTGAATACATGATTTTGAGGTAACTTTGAGCTAGCAACATGAGAGTTCATGTAAGTGGTTGTGTTCTTCAGTCTGAACATAAAATAGTAACTGAGAAATGCTCATTGTTTTTAGCAGAAGAGGGGTTTTAGCTGAGATTAAAAGGAGCTGTTTCAGAGAATGTGCGCACAAAACCCAGATTACATTATGCCAAGGCATGAAAGAAAGGTGAGAAATGGAAAACGAATATAAGTAAACCTTTACAGGAGATAAGCACTATGAGGGATTACTGGGGGTATATAATGGAAATTATGGTCTGGATGCAGATTAAATTGCTATAAAAGAGAAATGGGGTTTTAATACATAAAACAGAAATGAATAATGATTAGAGAATGTTTCCTATGACTGAATTAAGAATTTAAATTCAAAACTCAGGAGAATATTTAGTCATACCATGTATGGGGAAGAATTTACACTGTAACAACAGCAATGAGGGAGTGGTTTATACTTGATAACACATGAGGTGAGGGTTTCTGTTACAACAATGGGATACTCGGTTCCTCTGCGAGACAAGTCTATGCTGGTAAGGTGAGCAATCAGAATGGATAACAGATAAAACAGACTTGTTAAGTACCCAGTCAGTGAGTCAGGCCATTTGCCATCTAGGAGTCATCTTCTAAGCACTTTTAAATATATAAAAGTTTTTAAGTCTTGATAAAATGTTACCTGTATTAGTATTATCCTCCCACCTTTAATGATGAGGAAAGTATTTATTTATTTAGCCATGCCCACAGTATGTGCAAGTTCTTGGGCTGGGGATCGAACCCATGCCACAGCAATGATCTGAACCATAGCAGTGACAATGCCAGATCCTTAACCCACTGAGCCACCGGGGAACTCCAAGGAAAGTCTTTATTTGCCCAAAGTCATCCTGTGAGTAGCAGAGCCACAAAAGATTTGAATCTAGCATTATGGTTCTTGTGTCTCTTAAGCTTGTGACCTTTCATTAGACTAGCTCTACAGTCAAGAAGTCTGACAAATGAATGTTGAACACTTGCCAGGTAACTCATTCTGCCTATGTGGAGCAAGAATCCAGGAGTGTCTACAGATAACAAAGAAGTGTGGAGGAAAGTTCTCTATCTCAATACTGTATCTAACATTTCTATTTGAGTTTAAGTGTTCTATGATTAGCTAATATACTACTTACATTTATTAAATATGATTCAACAGTATTAGATATATTTGATAGAGCCAACCTATATGCCCTCAAAAATAACATGGCTAAAATAAATTTTTACCCTGTCATGATAGAGAATTCACAGTGGCAAATTGAGATATTAAATTTCTCTAGTCCAACTCTATTCTATCCCAAACTGTGATGGAATTACATTTTGAGGTAAAAAGAATATCACATATAACTATTATTCATGACCAACCTGACCCAACATGATTAGTTTGCAAATAAATTTAAAAGGATATATTAATTACTGAGTGTATTTGCCCAAAAATAAAAATAAAGGTTTCTTTTTTCTTTTTCTCCTCCAGAAAATCTGTGGATTAAAATTTGTGACCTTAATATTTCTTAATCTTTGTGTAATATTGGAGTAAATTAGAAGGAGGGAATTCCAAATGTCTTCCAGCTTAAAGAACATAGAAGTTCAGATTCTGGTCCATATTCTAGAAAATATTCAGAATTATATTACCATAATTTAAAGAATTGTGAATATTTGATCAAGCTACCTTTTATTTTGCCTTTTATATTCTTATTTTTCTTAAGTACAGGAAACATGAATGGACAAATAAACCCAAGGTAAAATAAAAAATATAAATATCTTTCCTTTTTTCTGAAATATGATCAGAAAAAGGGGGCAATATTTGTTTGCTACCTTCAGGAATTATGTTTTAGTTTTAGTGTTCTGAACAAATTTTGTGGTAATAACAAAATTTTCTACATAAGCAAAAAGATTGGAATTGACATAAATGCTCATCTGGCTAAATTCTCTGTGGATTATACTTTCACTGAATGACATTTTTATCTAATTTAACAAACAGTGGCATGCTTGGTACCAGGGTGGGGACTGGAATTGGGAAAAGATACAGCCAAGATCTTTGGTCTACAAGGACAGATAATACAAAAATATAAAGTGATAATCTCAGAATAGGATTTTGATGTGCCATTGGCACTTGAAAAAGGGGGAAAAGTTCACTGAATGGGAAAGACTGTAGTAAGTTTCCTGGAGAAGGTAACATTTTATTTAACTTGTACTTTGTAAAAGCTTCAAAATGCATGATGAGGCTTTCAAATTAAGAAAGTAGGCCAAAGAAAGTTACAGATAGGTTACAGTGGGAAAAATACTTAGAACAGAGATGAAGTCAGCTCAATTAAAAGGAAAATACACAAAAGGAAGGTGTCTTCATTGTGCATCGTATTTGTCACACCCATTGTGTTTCTAAGATATTACTCTTGTCAAAATTACCTGCTTATAGTCTACAATTCAGTGACCAGTTCTAAGCCTACATATTTGACAACTATTACCAGCTTTTGACTTCATCATTCTCTTCCTCTTTAAGTGTTCTGTTCCCTTGGCTTCTGTGGTAACATGATCTTCTGCACCCACCTACCCTGCTATTATTTCTGTCTCCGTCTTCTGGTATGAATTATTCTTATTTCTGTTCTCTAAATATGGCCATGACTGGTATTACTCCAAGGGCCTTCTCTAACTATTTTCCTTGCTAAGTGATAACATCTGGTGCCATGGTTTTCAATACCATCTATACACCAATAACTCCAAATTTACATCTCCAACTCAGTAGTCATGGCTAAATTATAGTGTTGAATAATCTCTTAAATCCTAAATAAGTAGTGCAAAATTAATATGCCCAAAATCAAACTTAGGGAGTTTCCATTGTGGTTCAGCAGGCCAAGAACTCCACATAGAGTCTGTGAGGATGTGGGTTCAAATCCCTGGCCTTGCTCAGTGATTTAAGGATCTGGTGTTGCAGCAAGCTTAAGCATAGGTTGCAGATGTGGTTCAGATTCAACATTGCCATGGCTGTGGTGTAGGGCAGCAGCTTCAGCTCCAATTTGACCCCTAGCCCAGGAACTTTCATATACCATAGGTATGGTCAAAAAAAAAAAAAGTTAAACTTGAATCCCAACTTGCTTCTTCTCTCTGATTTCCCCATAACATTTAATAACAAACCTATGTATCTATTTGCTCGAATTAATTCTGTATTCATTTGTTTTTTCCACATCAAAAATCAATTGATAAGCAAATTCTCTCAGCTTTAACTTAGAAATACAGTTGAGCCTTGAACAACACAGGTTTGAACTAAGTGGGTCCACTTTCATGTGGATTTTTAAAAAATAAATATATTGCGAATTTTTTTGAGGTTTGAAACAATTTGCAAAGACTTGCAGGCAAATTAAGAAACCTATAAATATCGACAACCAATTAAGAAAGTTATGTATGTCATGACAGCCTAACATATACGTAAATATCGGTCTATTTTACCATTAGCTACCATAAAATATACACAAATTGATAATAAAATAGTTAAAATGTATCAAAACCTGTGAACACAAACACTTAAAGACTGTACATGGTATCATCCACAGGGTACAGGTGAGTGAACAAAATAAGCATATTTTTACTGGGGAGAAAATGCATGGAGAAAGTATACAGCAAAAGATGAATCTATGATTTCAGTGGCTCTGGCTAGTCCACAGACTTTCTGGATTCTGGGTTATATTAACAGGTAAAGGAGTCAGGCAACCAAGAATGCTTAGGGTAGGGTTTCTTGGAAAAGAGTGAATTAGAGAGAGGTAGTCCCAGAATGTCTTTAAAAACTCTACCCAGATCTCAGGATGATATTTGAACCATGTATTTGGAGAGTGAACTGAGATCATTCTGAAGTGAAATTTGAGCTAATACTCATGGTAGGCAGGAGAGTTTGTAACTTGAGTCTAAGAAAGTTAATTGCCTTGTAATTAACTATCAGTAATCTTCAAAGGAAGACAGTTGAATCAACAATCTGCATGACAATGATCTGTAATGTTGGGAACAGTTCAAAACTACTCAATGTACAAAGAAACATGAAAATATTCTCAAAAGAAAAAATGATCAATAATAAAGTTCTCCCAGATATTAGAACTATAAAACAAGGACTTGAAAGAAGCTATCACAACTATGGGCAATAAGGTAAAGGAATTTACTCTTGACATAAGTAAAAAGGAAACATCAGAGAAATAGAAAGCACTGAAAAGAACCAAGTGGAAATTATAAAACTATAAAATCAATATTTTAAATTCTTTTTAAGAAAGTGGCAAAAAGGAGTTGAAAGAGAAAAGGGCCAGTGGAACTGAAAATAGATCACTGAAAGTTATCTAATGAGAGAAAGACAAAATGGACAAATAATGAACAGAGTTCCAAGGATCTGGAGGACAATGTCGGTCTAACATGTAGGTACCTGAAATCCCAGAAGGAAGAATGAAAGAAAATGAGTCAGGAAAATATTTGAAAAAATGAATAGTTTAAAATAATCTTCAAACACTAGAAGACTTAAATGTATAAATTCAAGAATCTCAGCAAAACTCAAATGGGTTAAATTTGAAGAAAACTACTCTTGGGCACAACTTAGTCAAACTACTAAAAACCAAAAAACAAAAGAACATCTTAGAAAAAATTTTCACTTCTAATAGCATGTAACATAGAGGCAACACAACATAATGGCTTAACAGCCCATGAATGAAATCAGACTACTCATGTTTAAGTATTGTCTCTATCATTTGAGGAGGGTAGCTCTTGGCCAAAAATATATCTGTGCTTTTTCAGGCCATACCAAGACAGCCACAACATCTTTACCTGGTAGGCCTCCTGGGGGAAAGCTGTGACTGGGTATATAGCATTAGAGTCCCTGGAGGAGTTGCAGTTAAGGATCAGGCCCCTCTGGCCAGCCATGCTCTTACACAGTTTGCATTCCTGGCTCAGTCACCTACATTCTTAGGTTTATTTATCTAAGGTTTTCAGGTAATATTTTCTTCAGGCACCTCAGCTGAGGCCTCTTTATGAACCAGGACATTGGGGGGCGGGAGGGTACCTTGAAGATATTTTACCCACCCTCAGTACCTAAATTATTTTCCACTCCTGGTTTTCTCCTTTTCCCTTCCCTTAACTGCTGGGTCCATACAACTTCAGAAACCTTGTGTTCCATGCTCCCTTGGCAGTAAGACACCTTTCAAGTTTGTGCTGATTCACCTGACTCTTCACTGGTCATTGTTCTATGCAGGAAAACAGAACTAGAGAAGTTGATATTTTCCTTGGTTTAGCCTTTTGCTTACACTATAACTATGTAATTCAAGTCTTGATTCTTACTTCCATTTTGACTTGTTGCTTTAATCCTCCACTCCTCTACTTTGACACTTGGCAGTTTCACTCTCTTCCTAGCTCAAATGAACTCTTGACAAAGTGGCTCAATGAGCAAGGTAGTTGATTAAAATAATGCCATCGTGAAGAGCAAAAAGCCTGAAAATCCTGCAGGGCATCTCTCTGAGACTGGTGCACAGTCAACATTGGAGCTAGTGGATTACTTGCAAAAGTGTGAGGGTCCATTGGGAAAAAGCAGTCCAAGGAGCACTTCACCGGCCATGGCAAATGGTCATGGGGAGTGTAACCAGAAGCAGTGTAACATTCCCGGGGGTGCTAGCACATTGCTGATAAAAGTGGTTTTTTGCTCTTGACTCTTGACTAAGCTCACTTAGTGGGACATATTAGAAAGATAACAGAAGAGCTTGAAAGAAGCTAGAGAAACAGTTCCCTAGCCACTGTTTGTGGCCTTCAAACGACAGGACCAGAAGAGGGATGCCTGGAAGCTCTTAGCAGGTCCCTGGTGCTGATAAAAACCTAGCAGTTAAGAAAGTTTTTGAAATTTCAGAAAAAAAAATAGAGAGTTGTTCAGGATTGACTTGTCCAACATCAAAGACACCTCAGAGATTTAGTTAGATCTTCTCTAGAAGTATCTTACCCAAGCTAAGAAGGAAGAGTGGCCAACTATGGGACAATTACTACAAACTCCCTCCTCTGAGAAGCCAGAGAGAAGGTTCTGCTAAGAAATGACATGAGCTGCAGCAGCAGCTCCAGCCTGCCCTGCCAGTCCCCTAGAGGCTGGCCAGGAAACAGCAAGCCTGTTCTGCTGGCTGCTCTGACCAACTTTTCACCTTCTGGCTGCTCTGACCAGCTTTTCACCTTCTTCACTGCTGCCAAGAAATCCTGTGGCTAAATTCTACTGGGCAGCCTTGCACCTGACAAAAGTTCTGTTCCCTCCACCCCTCACTGTGGGGCTGGACATGGAAGGCAGGTGGAAGGGGGACAGAGCGGCTTTGCCAGTCTTGGTTCAGACCTCTAGGTACCCTAGTTTTCAGAAATAAACTAGAATAGAGCTTAGCCTATGTTCCTCTGTCCCCAGGGAGAACAAGAAGCCCCATGTCAAGCTTAGAGTTCAGAATTGTACTGTTCACTGTACAGGTGACAGTGGCCCTGGTGAAACTTGGCATCAAAATAAGGGAAAAACAAATAATGCTTTCTGGATGGGGATTGGAACCACCATCAGAGACCCTTGACCAAGTCTGATCCTGGGTGGTTCCCTCTGGGTCCCTACAAACCTCTATTGCAAGGATGTATTAGTGCTATTGACATATTGCTAGACTTCACCCTCCATTTTTCTTTTGGTTAACTGTAAAGAAGTGGACTACATATATTTAAGATTATTAATGCTGTGGCCTCTCAAGAAAAACAATGAGAATTAAATACTAAATTTGAAACCAGAGATTCCAGGATTAACATTACTTCAGTGCTACTTGGAGAGGTCTGACTGTACTATGTGCACATATAGTGGATAGCTGGGTTCCAAATCATCAAAATAAAATGAATATCAAAATAAAGTGAGCGACATATTTTTTTTGTTTCCCAGTGCATGAAAAAGTTTTATTTACACAGCACTTTAGTTGACTGAGTGTGCAATAGCATATTTTTATGTATAACAAATAATGTATATACATTTAAAATATTGCTAAAAAATGTTAACCATATTATTTTTTTAGTACTAAATCTTTTTTTAATTACTCAATGAATTTATCACATCTGTAGTTGTATAATGATCATCATAATCCAATTTCACAGGATCTCTTTGCTGGTGGAAGGTCTTGCCCCTAAAAGTTGAGGGTTGATGATGGATCAGGGTGGTGGTTACTGAAGGATGGCATTACTATAGAAATATCTTAAAATAATATGATGATGAATTTTGTGCATCAGTTGACTCTTCCTTTCATGAATGATTTCTCTGATTTCTCTGTAGCACACAGCGCTCTTTGATAGCATTTTATACATAGTAAGTCTTCTTTCAAATTTGGAGTCAATCCTCTCAAAGCCTTTATCAGCTAAGTTTCCGTCATATACTAAATCCTTCATTGTCATTCAAAAATCTTCACATCTTCTTCACCAGGGATAGATTTCATCTGAAGAAACCACTTTCGTTGCTTGTCTATAGGAAGCAACTTATCCGTTAAAGTTAGATCATAAGATTGTAGTAATTCAGTCATACCTTCAGGCTTCACTTCTAATTCTAGTTATTTTGCTATTTTCACCACATTTGCAGTTACTTCCTTTGCTGAAGTCTTGGACCCCTCAAAATCATCCACAAGCACTGGAACTGACTTCTTCCAAATGACTGTTAATGTTCATATTTTGATTTGTGTATGTGAATAATTAATGTTTTTAATGGCAATTTGAATGGGAAATGCTTTTCAGAGGTTTTCAAATGACTTTTCCCAGATCCATCAGAGAAATCAATGTAAATGACAGCTGTAGCCTTACAAAATATGTTTCTTATATAATAAGACTTGAAAGTCAAGATACCTCCTTAATCCATGGGCTGTACAACTGATGTTGTTTTAGCAGGCATGAGAGCAACATTCATCTTGTATCTCCTCATTATAGTTCCTAGGTGATTAGGCGCATTGTCTATGTGAAATGATACTTTGAAAGTTTTATTTTTGTCTTTTTAGGGCCACACCCATGGCATATGGAAGTTTCATATTGGAGCTGCACCTGTTGGCCTATGCCACAGCCACAGCAATGCAGGATCTGAGCCACATCTGTGACCTACACCAAAGCTTGCGGCAATGCTGTATTCTTAATCTAGTGAGTGAGGCCAGGGATTGAACCCCAATCCTTACATACTCTTTATTGGGTTATTAACCCACTGAGCCACAGTGAGAACTCCCAGAAGGATTTTTTTTTCTGAGCACATAGGTCTCAACAGTGAGTTTAAGATATTCAGTAAACCATGTTGTCAGCAGATGTGCTGTCATCCAGACTTTGTTGTTTCATCGATAGAATACAAGTAGAGGAGATTTAGGATAATTTTTAAGAACCCTAAGATTTTGAAAATGATAAATGAGCATTAACTTCAATTTATGGTCACCATCTGCATTATCTCCTAATGAGACAATCAGCCTGTCTTTTGAAGCTTTGACGCCAGACATTGATGTCTCTCCATTAGTTATGCAAGTCTTAGATAATATCCTCTTCTGAGAGAAGCCTATTTCATCTACTTTAGAAATCTATTGTTTCTTGTAGCCACTTTTATTAATTATCTTAGTTAGATCTTCTGGATAACGTGGTGCAGCTTCTACATCAGCACTTGCTGCTTCACCTTGCACTCTAAGGTTATGGAGATGTGGCTTCCTTTTTTAAACCTCATGAAACAATCTCTGCTACCTTTTCCTCTGCAGCTTCATCACCTCTCTTGGACTTCATAAATTGAAGAGAGTTAGGGCTTTGCTCAGGATTAGGCTTTGGCTTAAGGAAATATTGTGGTTGACTCGATCTTCTCTCCAGACTACTAAAACTTTCTCCATGTCAGCAATAAGGGTGTTTTCACTGGAATAGCATTTTTAATGTCCTTCAAGAACTTTTCTTTTGCATTCACACCTTGGCTTAATTAATTGGCACAAGAGGCCTATCTTTAGGCCTATCTCAGGTTTTGATACACCTTCCTCACTAAGCTTAACTCTTTCTATCTTTTGATTTAAAATGAGATATGCAGATCTTCCTTTCATTCAAAAACTTAGAGGCCATTGTAAAGTTATTAATTGGCCTATTTCAATATTGTTGTGTATAAGGGAAGAGGAAGGCTCAAGAAGAGGGAGAGAGATGAGAGAACAACTGCTCAGTGTAGCAGTCAGAACACACACATTTATCAATTAACTTCTTATATTGGCAGGTTATTGGAGCCCCCAAATTGTAATAGAAACATCAAAGATCACTGATCATGGATCAGCATAACAAATATAATAATGACGAAAAACTCTGAAATATTGATGGGATTACCAAATAGCTAGACAGAGACAGGAATTGAGCAAATGATGTTTGAAAAATGGTTCCAACTGAGTTGTTCAATGTGGACTTGCCACAAACCTTCAAAACAAAACAAAACAAAACCCCACAAAACAAACAAAAAACAGGATATGAAAAGCAACAATAAAACAAAGCACTATATTAGGGGTGTGCCTGTATTCCATTCTTCATTAGTTCAACATACACTTATTGAGCACCTATAATGTTTCAAGGATAGTACTTCAGACTCAATTTCTTCTGTCATACAGATTAATTTTTAAAACAAACATTAAGAAAAGTTGTTCCAAATAAATAATTAACTAAAATTTGAAAGATGTCATGAAGAAATATTAGTGTTAACAAGATGCAACATCTCAGAGCTTAATCTAGTTAGTTATTATTTAATCAATTTATTCATAAAATAAGTTGGTACAATTAGATACTACTCACTTTGGTATATTTCATGGATAAATTAGTGAACAGATCCAATATTTACCTAATATATATCAGTGAACATTGCATTTTACATGAATTAGGTAATTGAAAAAATAAAATATGTAATAAATGCTAAGGATATCACATGAGCATAAAATTTAAAATGTATGGAAAAACAGGGAGAACTGAAAATATGTTAGTGAGGGAATGAGGGGAAAATAGAGATTTAAAAGAAAAATAAGCATCTTCTAAGTAAATGGAACTTTGATGTCTGAAGAAAGCATTAATAACACAGATAGTGGGTTGGACAAGATTTTTAACCATATGCACTGCTCCTGTTTCAAAAACATAGATTCTGTTTCTACCAGCAAATCAGGCAGTCATTTTCTCTATGCAGAGCATAAGCTTTGTGATAAGGCCAGGTCATTTCCATCCACTCCTCCATTACTGACCCATCTCCACTTCTAGCCTTACTTTCTATTTTTTGTTGACCTCTGCACCCATTTTGCCCACAGCCTTCCCTCACCTCTAGCACTACTGACCTTTTCTCTGTATTTGTTAGCTCAAGTTTTGTTTGGTTTGTACATTCCACACATCCTTTACTTCTAAAGTTATTTTAGGTCTTCAGTTGATATTGTAGGACTATGATTTGGAGATATATACCATGGTCCATTGTAACCAGGAATAGCAGGGCAATGTGAAGACACTAAAAAATCCTCAGTACACTGAACCATTGGTGTATAATTTTCTTTTTTTTTTAAGTACTTATATTTCCTTTTCTTTCCTTGTGATTTTTTATTACTCAATGAATTTATTACATTTATAGTTTGACAACAATGAAATTAGAACACTTCCTAACACCATACACAAAAATAAACTCAAAATGGATTAAAGACCTAGATATAAGATCAGATACTATAAAACTCTTAGAGGAAAACGTAGGCCAAACACTCTCTGACATAAATGGCAGCAACAGCTTCTCAGATCCACCTCCTAGAGTAACGACAATAAAAACAAAAATAAACAAATGAGACAATTAAACTTAAAAGTTTCTGCACAGCAAAGGAAACCCTAAACAAAATGAAAAACAACCCACAGAATGAGAGAAAATAATTGTAAATGAAGCAACTGACAAGATTAATCTACAGTATTTATAAACGTCTTCTGCAGCTCAATACCAAAAAGACAAACAACCCCATCAAAAAATGGGCAGAAGATCCAAACAGATCATTCTCCAAAGAAGACATACAGATGGCCAAAAGACACATGAAAAGATGTTCAACATTATATACATATACATTATATATATATACAATAGCCAAGACATGGAAACAACCTAAATGTCCATCGATAGAGCAGTGGATAAAGAAGAGGTGGTACATATACACAATGGAAGATTACTCAGCCATTAAAAGGAAAGAAATAGCAGCATTTGCAGCAACATTATTACAGAAATGCAAATCAAAACCACTATGAGGTACCACCTTACACCAGCCAGAATGGCCATCATCAAAAAGTCTACAAACAATAAGTGCTGAAGAGAGTGTGGAGAAAAAGGAATCCTAATACACTGTTGGTGGGAATGTAAATTGATGCAACCACGGTGGAAAACTAAAAGCAGAATTACCATTTCATCCAGCAATCCCACTTCTGGGCATCTATCCAGAGAAAACCATGACTGGAAAAGACACATGTACTCCCATTACTCCAATGTTCATTGCAGCACTATATACAATAGCCAAGACATGGAAACAACATAAATGTCCATCAATAGTGGATAAAGAAGAGGTGGTACATATACACAATAGAAGATTACTCAGCCATTAAATGAAAGAAATAGCAGCATTTGCAGCAACATGGATAGACCTAGAAATTATCACGCTAGGTGAAGTCAGTCAATGAGACACCAACATCAAATGCTATCACTTATATGTAGAATCTGAAAAAAAGGACAGAGTGAACTTCTTTGCAGAATAGCTACTGACTCACAGACTTTGAAAAACTTACAGTTTCCAAATTAGATAGGTTGGGGGGTGGGGGGATGTACTGAGGGTTTGGAGTGATGATTGTGGGTTCTATAATTTTCAATGCATCACTTCTGACAGGTATTGCCTGAAATTACCAAAAAGCAAATATTCTCTTCAGAAAAATAAACCTGACAGTTGGAAAGGATGTTTTCAGGCAAGAAAGATTAATTCCAGATAAATGCCTAGTAGATTCAACATTTGACCAAAGAGTTTTCACACCACTTTGGAATTTATTAAAAGTCTCCAGTAGGAATTCCATCGGTACCCAAGTGTGACATGAGAGTTTCAAAGAAAGAGCATAAACTATATATTGGAAAATAAGTGTATAAAAAATTTACAAGTTCAAAGATGATTTACCCTCCCACACCTGCCACACACACACACACACACACACACACACAAATAGACACCATTGTAGAGAAATAATTGCTTCATAAAGGAAGCGAAACAGTTCTATGAAGAATAAAAGAAATAAAAATGTGAAATTATCAAAAAACATGAAAAACATGTACAAAGTTTCTGTTTATGTATTATTAACCAAATATTAGAAAACAAAGATGAATAGAGACTGGGAGGAATAGGAAGGCAAATAGCTATCAAATAAGAGGATTATAAAACTACAAAATACAACACATCATAGGTGGCAAAAACTCAATTCAATATTCAAGAAAAATCAGATGGGCTAAAAAAAAAAGTGCATGAAGTGCTCTTCAAAATACTGAGATTCTCATTTTCATTAGTATTCCAGAGTTTACTACAATATGATTACGAAATGTAAAATGTAGTGAGAAAAATTGCTGTCAATAGAGAATGGTTCAGGGAAACTTTTTAATGAAGAGGACTAAATTAAGGATGTTTCCTGTAAATATAAGCTGACAGGGTTTACCACCAACATATCCACTCTAAATGACATTCATGAAGAGCTATTCCAGTAAGGAAAGAAATAATTCCAGCAGAATGTCTGAGATGCAAAAAAAGTATGGTCATCAAAAATAACCATAATTTTACAGGTAAATATACACAGACACTGACTATATAAAACAGTAAATATAATGTACAAATCATTGGGCTAAAAAGAGAGAATGATTAAATATCAGAGAATACGTATCACTAGAGGAATAGAGTTACGTTTCAGTCACTTAAAACAGTAATAGAATAATTCCTAAATGAGTGCAAACAAAAAATGAATTGAGAAATATAAAAACATAAACCAAATGAAGGCAAAAAAAGAGAAAGATGACAGGAAAATCCTGGAAATTATTTTATATAACTTAAACTGACAAAACCAGGAGTTTCCGTAGTGGCTCAGTGGTTAACAAACCCGATTAGCATCCATGAGGACACAAGTTCCATCCCTGGTCTTGCTCAGTGGATTAAGGATCCAGCATTGCTGTGATCTGTGGTGTGGGCTGGCTTTGATTTGACCCCTAGCCTGGGAACCCCCATGTGCCATGGGTGCAGCCCTAAAAAACAAACAAACAAAAAAACCCATTAAGAACAAAAGAAATAAGGGAACTTATGAATATGAGAACATGACAGTAGAAATGAATCCATTTGAATGCAAAAGTAGTAAAGAGACCAACAAAGTAAACAACTTTTTCTTTGAAAAAGGCTGTAAACATTAGTAAATATCCAACAAAATTGATCAAAATATGAGAAAAGGCAAAAATAAGCAAAATCAGTTGTGAGAAGGAAAATTTCTAGAACATGACTTGTGAAAGTTTATTAAAGAGAAAATAAAAACTTGGATTATTCTAAAATCATTAAAAAACATTACACAGTAGTTTACATTTTCCCCAGGTTTAAAAGATTGAGAATTTTGTAATAACTTCTGAAGAAACATATAACTTTAACCAAAAAAACCCCTCCAGAGATATTTTTAAAGTGACACTTTCTATAATACCTATAAATTATTATAAACCTAATTTTAAAATAAGATAAGGATATAAAAGGGAGAAAAATTGTAGGCCCATTTTTCTTGTCACCATGAACAAAAAAATCTATAATAAAAATATGAGAAATATGAATCATTTTGCATATATTAAAAAATAATGCCTCAAGGCTGTTGGAGGAGGCAACCTCCAGGATGTGACCACCAGTTGTTCTGAGAACTGGACCTGGGTGATCTGAGGCTCCTCACTCCCTCCCCTGTTCTGGGAAAGTGCTCTCCCAACCTTTCCAACAGTGTAAACGTTCCAAGGACTTAATCTTGAGAGAGTAAGATGTTGAGACCATCTGGATGGCAAATGTGACAAGACACAGTTAAAGCCTCTATATAAACTTTTTAGATTCTGGCAGGCAGGCATGGAAATCTATTTATCTTGAGGCTGCCCAAGCCAAGCTACATAGGTAAGTTTCCTTGCTTATTAAACCTACCACCCATCAGTCTGGAGTGATGTGCTTGTTTCTTTGGCCTCTCCTTGTCTTCTGTGAATACAGGGCATGTTTCAGATTTCACTTAGCAATCTGTGGAGGAGTTTGTGAGCCAACAATGGCCAAGAATGGGTGTCCTAGTGTAATGTAAGCAAGGTTTCCAAGCAGAATGCAATTTGGAAAATTCTTGCATCATTAAGGGCTTGGACCCTGCTGGAGTTGCTGTAGAATGCTGAACAAGTGGGTGAGGAGGAAAGGAATAGCTGACCCTGTTCCCATTCCCAGGGCATAGCTGTTGGTGTTGTCCACTTGAGGGATGGGGCTGTGTAATTAATGACTCGGGGTGCTTTTCCATGATTTACCACTGTCAGGAACAGGACCTTTGATCACTTTCTCACCAGGTCTTCCCTTGCTGGGTTTTCCCTCCAGACTAATCACTACATTTAGTACATTCAACAGCTCAAAACCTTTTAAAACTTTTTTCTTCTACTTGATGACCTAATAAATTGCTGAGAAAACCATCTTTACCTCCCCCAGTTCCCCTCAAATGCTTTTCCTTTCCTCTACCCTTTTACAAATTCCAATCCAGTGAGGCTTTTTTCTTACCCCTTCTCCATAATGCCTAATTAAATTCAAAATTTAAATCATTAGCCAGGATAAATTTTAGTCAAATTTTCCTCAAAAACAAGGAAAGTTTCATTTTAATTTGAAAACCTCTGAGGAGGTGAAGAAAAAAATATTGGAATGTTCTTTTAATATTAAAAAAAGATCATAAAGGATGAGATTCCATATTTAAAAAATTGAACTTGTCATGCCATGTAAACATGGTTTTATTTAATTTCTTACAGTACACATAGTATGAAGCAATTACGTTGAACAAAACATTTTTTGACAACATGAGTAATAATGTTTATAAAATGGAAGGGTCTGTCAGTACCCAACAAATATTTCTGATGGCAACTTATTTCCAGGCAGGTGAGTCTGTAATATCAAAACTAGCCCTTTTTTTCAGATACGTGTATAGAACCTCAAACACACAAAGTAGAACAATTTCCATAAAAGTATAAAAGATTTTTTAATCTGAATTGTCATAAAAAACTGAAAAGAAAATGTTTGATTTACCACAAAGACAATTTCAGCAAACCTCGGGTTTATCTATGCGGCCCATGTTATCTCATTAAAGAATTTTAAAAGTTTGGGGGATATTTCAAAATATGATTTGACTGTATCAGTCCAGGAATATAATATTATAAAATATCATGAAAAATTAAATATTTCTAATAATCTTTGGATATACATATTTGTTTGGACTGCCTAACATTAAATTTCTCAAATTCCAATAAATGATTTATTAAAACCTAGATGGTAACTTTCTGAATATGTACCTAGAGTTAAATGGTATAAAATTGTTTATTAAAACTATAAACTTGTATTCATGTCAGTGTGTATTAAAGCTTTATTTACAGAATTACTATTCTCTTATTTTGGCTATATATATATATATCTTTTTTATTGAAATATCAACATAGTTCTTTATATTCATCTGTGGAATTTTTGGTTAGCCATAGTTAACATGACTAAATGTATTGTGTTTGAATAATAGAAATCAAATTTGTAAATAAATAAATGTATATATGTGCCTATTGCTTCACTGAACTCTTTTATCTCAAGAAAAACTTATAAGGTATGTAGTAGTATTTTGCACATGATTTCTAAGAAATAAAATAATAGATTTTTAATCCCCTTAAACTTTGCACATAAGCATAACTTTTTCTTTTTTTTTTTTGTCTTTTTAGGTCCACACCTGCAGTATGAGTAGTTTCCAAGGCTAGGGATCAAATTGGAGATTTAGCCGCTGATCTACGCCACAACCACAGCAACGCCAGATCCTAGCTGCATCTGCAATCTACACCACAGCTCACAGCAATGCTGGATACTTAACCCACTGAGCGAGTCCATAGACTGAACCTGCGTCCTCATGGATATTAGTCAGGATTGTTTCCATTGAGCCACGGTGGGAAATCTAAGCATAACTTTTAGTAAATAATTTAAAGTATTTAGAAAATACATAATGCTTAGTTTTAAACTACATATACTTGCTCTTATTTTAACTTCAATATGTTCAAAATAATTTTCTTAACATTAACAGGGTTATATCATTGTCATTTCAGTCATGGTAAATGAAAACACTTATTTAAATTTGTGTTCAGAAAAAATAAGAAATAAAGTATTTTTCAACCAAGAAAGGATTTCATAAAATTGTAAGAAAAAGAGTGAGAAAGATATAGATAAAAAGCAAAACTGCCAAGGCCTCTATGCTTCAAGTGGACAGAGCAACGATCTCAATAGAGGCTATCCATGAATTTTAAAGGAAGTGAACAAGAAAACCAGTGAACCTTTAACTGACATTTTTTAAAGTTCACTAGACTTGGGAGAGATTCTAGAGGATTTGAAAGCAGTAAACACGACTATGTTATTTCAAGGGGTCAAGACAGAAGCAAAAAAATATATATTATGAGAGCAGCAAGTTGAGAAAAGTCTTACTAAGTAAAGCTGCACACCTAGAGAATATTGGAAAAATATTTTAAAATAATCAGCACAAATATACTTACTGGATAATGTGCTTAAGTAATATAAACATCACGTAAGAAAACAGAGGTTTAAACTTGAAGTCAAAGTTGATATTAAAATAACCCTTGAATAGTTGCCAAAAGATAAGAAAAAAATTAAAATGTTAAGGTTTTTGAAAGGTTTGAGAGGATAATGAAAAGAGGCTAAAGAATATACCTTAAATTTAGGAAACACTTACTTGGTATAGCATCTAACCTAGGCATAACTAAGTTGCAAAGGGCAAGAGCACACTCAAATGAGTTTATATGGAAGATATGTGATAATGCATCAGAGCATCTCATAGGACCTAGTTTTAGGGAAGCCTTTGCATAGGTATGCCAAATGACTGTCTGGGTCTTTTTTCTCGATTGAATCTCCCTATCCTTTCTCCTTCCCACCCTCTTTCTCTGTCAGCTTTTGTTCTGTAAAGGCTAGTAGTTCTATTCCTTCACAACGGCAATGTGTTTTTGGTTACCACTAGCCCAGTTCTGTCCTTGGCTTGACATGAACTTCATAAATCCAGTGGCTGTCACAATAGATCTAGTCATATGCTTCTTCATTCAAATTATAGAGAAATTAGTTGGCTTACATTGGATGAAATGCCCACTCCTGAGTCAATTAGCTGTGTCCAAAAAAAATCTGGTCATCTGGCCTCCCAATTCCACATTTTAATCAGAGGCTACAGCAATACACTTCTAATAAAGGAATCTAAACCTTCTGAGTTCAGTATAGAAGGCTTTGCTTGAATATGTTGGAGACTTTGTTCAATACTACATCATGATAGTGATAGGGATGTAAGTCATATACAGATAGGGATGTAAGTGTTGTTGAGAGAACAGGTGTATGTCTTTATGCTATACTATATGTAAAAAACGAATGCTACAGTTATTGTTCTTATCCTGGTTTTGACTTTTATATACTAATCAATGGGTAACCATGAACAAATATGTTAAAAGGTGATGACTAATAAAAGAGTCATTAGATTTGTGCTTTAGAAATATTTTGCTGTCATTAATATTATATTTTTCCAGCATTAATATATTTTTGATAGGGAAAACAAATAATGAGGTTATAGCTTCACAACATTTTAGTTGAAATATTATCAGGTCCTTAAGTAAGGAATAGTTAATTTTACTGGCAAGAAGGCATTGGAAATAAGAGACATGTAAGATCTACAGAGTTAATAGAACCAGCAAATAATGAGATGTAGAGGGAGAAGAGCAAAGATTGTACTCACACACCTATGGTTAATTAATCTTTGATAAAGGAGACAAGACTACAAAATGGGAAAAAGAGAGTCTTTTCAGCAAGTGGTCCCGGGATAACTGGACAGTTGCATGTAAATCAATGAAACTAGAACACACCCTTACACCATACACAAAAATAAACTCAAAATGGCTTAAAGAATTAAAAATAAGACAAGACACCATCAAATTCCTAGAAGAGAACATAGGCAAAACATTCTCCAGCATCAATCTTATAAATGTTTTCTTAGGCCAGTCTCCCAAAGCAATAGAAATAAAAACGAAAATAAACTAATGAGACCTAATCAAACTTAACAAACTTTTGCACAGCAAAGGAAACCATTAAAAAAAAAAAAACCCAAAAGACAACCTATGCCCAACAACAGATAAATGGATTAAGAAGATGTGGTACATATACACAGCAGAATATTACTCAGCCATAAAAAGAACAAAATAATGCCATTTGAAGCAACAGGGATGGAACTAGAGAATCTCATACTAAGTGAAGTAAGTTAGAAGAAGACAAATACCATATAATGTCACTTATATCTGGGATCTAATATATGGTACAAATGAACCTATCTACAGAAAAGAAACAAACTCATGGACATGGAGAATGGACTTGCGATTGCTGAGAGGGGGGGGAGTGGGAGGGACTGGGGGTTTGGAGTTAGTAGATGCAAATTATTGCATTTAGAATGGTTAAGCAATGAGATCCCGCTGTATAGCCCAAGGAACTATATCTAGTCATGGATTAGATCTATATCTTGTGATGGATTATGACAGAGGATAATGTGAAAAAAGAATATATATATATATATATCTGTAATTGGGTTAGTTTGCTGTATAGCAGAAATTGACAGAACACTGCAAATCTACTATTATAAAATTTAAAAAAAAGAGACTACTCATATTTTTGGTGTGGGTGACTTTTGAGAAAATGCATATCACTACAATAATGGACACTGAAAAAGTGAAATGTTTGGTGTGTGCCTCATCTGAGAGGAAGGCTGAGAGATGGTGTCCTTTGGGTTTGTTTTTTGTTTTTTGTTTTTTTAAGCAATAGAAATGTATTTTTAAAGATAAAAGTGAAATTATTGGAATATTATTGAGTGGGTTACAAAATCAATGATGTTTATAGAACTAGGCTCTCAAAATTGGAAGACATCTCTAAATGTCAGGCAGTGAAATTTTACACACCATGGTACCATGCAGAAACAGTGTCAGTCAGCACCATGGTGGCTTGCCTGCTGGTGGTCTCTTGGTGCCATCACAGACTCCTACGCCATTAGCAATTTACAATATGTTACTTAATTTCCCGTTATTCACAATGGATTCAAGTCTCAGATGAAACCTAGGTAACCTGCCAAACCTACATCACATGTTATAGTTTGGCATCAGGGAGAAGTTTTTGGCTTCTTTCCTGGAAGACAAAACCCTCCCCTGCCACCCAGGGAAACATATAGGGTATTCTGCTCAAATAAAAAGTGCCTTCAGATGTTCGCTGGCTGAAAAACAATAAATAAAATGACAGATATCCTCTATGGAGAGTAAATGAATGAGAAACCTTGAAGAAGATTCCACCTATATAGTGGAATATATGATTCTGGAGCCTCAAATAGAGATTCAGGGTTTTTGCTCTTCAACAGATGGGTCTTTGCCAAAGCTGTAGCAGTAGCTTTCATCACTTAAATCAGGGATCTAGATTAGGAAGAGTAAAAATTGCAGGACATTGAGAATCAGTGATATTTAAACACAGGAAAAGATGGTAGTCTATAAAGCAGAATGAAAAGATATCATTAACAAAGCAGAACTGAGAATGAATAGTGTTCATACACTAAAAAAATCAGATTTCAGGGAGTCCCCATTTTGGCTCAGTGGGTTACCAACCTGACTAGTATCCATGAGAATTAGAGTCTGATCCCGGGCCTCCCTTGGTGGGTTAAGTATCCGGCATTACCGTGAGCTGTGCTGTGGGTCACAGACTCGGCTCAGATCCGCATTGCTGTGGCTGTGTCTTAGGCCGGCAGCTGCAGCTCCAATTTGACCCCTAGCGTGGGGAATTCCATAAGCCGCAGGCTGGCCCTAAAAAGCAAAATAAAATAAAATAAAATGAAAATCAGGTTTCAGAACAGAGATTAAACAACTATGTTAAAAGCCACTTCAGTGGAGTTACACAATAACCAGAGAGTGAAAATAATAGGAGGTCTTTGATAACAATGAATTCAGTGAAAGCTCAGAATAGAAGCCAATAATTACTGGATTTAAAAGGTAGTGGAGGAGTTCCCATTGTGGCTTAGTGGCTTAAGAGCCTGACATAGTGTCCATGAGGATGCAGGATGATTCCTGGCCTTGCTTAGTGGGTTAAGGATCCAGCATTGCTATAAGCTATGGCGTATGTCACAGATGTAGCTCAGTTCTAGGATTGCCATGGCTTTGGTGTAGGTAGGCAGGCAGCTACAGCTCCAATTTGACCCCTAGCCTGGGAACTTCCACATGCCACCAATGTGGCTGTTTTTTGTTTTTTTTTTTTTTTTTTTTTTTTTTTTTTTAAAGCAGCGGAAAATAATGAATTAAAGGTAGTAAGCATGGGGGGGTGTATGTATATATATATATATAAAATGTGTATATATACATATATTTAAATTTTCACTGTTAGCGTTATAAGAGAATGACAGATAGGAACAAAAAGGTTTTGTTGTACTCTTACTCCTATGAATATTTGAGAGTAACATTATTGTCATGATAGGCTAATAGGAAGGAGGTCGTAGGTCTGGAGGTTGAAGTCATAGGTAGAGAAATTTTAGGAAAAACTTCAGAACTGACACTTCATAATGGAAGGCTGCAATTACTACAAGTCATATTATGTCCAATCAAAATGAAGTATTTCACCAAAGGAAGGAAGGAAGGAAGGGAGGGAATAATGTAATGAAAATGCAAAAACCATGAAAGAAGAAAATTTTTAAAATAAATCACGGCAGAGGAACACAGAAAGCATAATGTATTCTGCATAGCTATTTACTTTTTTGTTTTTCTGGAAAAGAACTTTTCTTCATACAAGCTAAATATTTTGTAATAATACCTTTAGATAAGGGATCCACTGATGTCTTCTGAGGCAGAAATTTCTATATAAAGCCTAGGTAATTAGGGCCTCAGGTTATGTATGAGCATCTAATGACCCAAGTAGTCCTTCAGGGAAGCTGGTTTTATTGTTCTATTGTTTCCTCTGTAGTGTTTCCAATTTTAATGTAGGTTCCCTATTTAGAAAACTTGCTTTGTACTTTGACTCCACTTGAAAATTAAGGCAACTTTGAGTCACATGTGTGTGTGTGTGAGAAATATGTAATCTTATATATATTATATATAAGGTAATATATATGTAAAAATATCTATATATTAGAGAGAGAGAGAGAGAATCTAACATATATATTGAACCCAATATACTCACACACAGGATAGCTCAAACAAGGTCAGTATAGATGTAGATGAACTCTGACAAAGACCCTCTCCTTATTAAACTTTAGTCAGGCTCTTCTGAAGCTCTTCTCCACTAGGCCCCATCCTTCTCAGGCTATATGATTCTGACACAGCCCAGTTTTAGCAAGAATCATGCTAAGTCATTTTAGAGTGAATGTCCCACCCTTGATAACTGATCAGTCTCCATATTTAATCAAATTCCTCATCCTCCACCATTCACCCAGGTGATATCTGATCCCCCTGACCTGTCTTCAGCAAGAATCCTGCTTAGTAAGTCTAGAATTCACTCCACCTTTAATATCCCTTGCAGTAATTTTCCATCCAATGATCCCCAATCCCATTTCTTAACTATAAATCCCCACTTTTCTTTGTCATATTCAGAATTGAGCCCAGTTCTAATACTGAGGTCTCTTCTCCCCTACTGCAATCATTCCTGAATGAAATCTCATTTTACCTCTTCAACTATTGTTTAACTCTGACTTTAACATCTCTTTCAGTTCTAATATAATCTAAATCATCCACATACCACATAAATGTATATGCCATTGTATTACCAATAAAATAATTTAAAGTATAATTTAACAATTTCCAACTTTAACTTAATAATTATTGTACTATTCAATAATTTTTAATTCAGGCACACAAATTTGCTTCCAAAATATATAATCCCTCAAGTTGCTCTTTTTATTTGTAATGACCCATATCTCTTTAATTGATTAATCTTATATGACTGATTTGGCCTTAGATATTTCCAGCTTTGGTAAGATTTGAAAATAAAAAATATTCTTGCTTATATTTCATAAAAATGATAGTCATTAAGGACTATCATTTATTATCAGATGAAGATAAAACTGTTTTATAGTATGTGCATTTTCTATTAAAAATTGCAGTAATATAGATTGTTTTAGAATACTTAAGTTGTCATGATAATTACAGGGGTATTATTCTTCTAAAAACATTTTATATATTACCATCATTCTTTACATTCCACAGTTGTAAATGCCCTATGATACACTGAAATAGAATGCAGAGAAATATGTGAGAATTTTTACCTTCTTCTTTGAGTGTGCTTTATTATCAAGTGCTATCCAAACATTTGACATAACTAAAATTGTAAATAATCTACACTACTTAACCTTACTGTCAAAACTTTCCTTCTCCAATGTGATTTGATAGAAATTTAAAAAGTAATACATAATGATGAATCTGTTATCTTAGTAAGTAACTTTATAACAAACATGTGGCCATAGAATACAAAGAATTCACCTATTCATTTGGGCTATCTTACTTGTTTTATATTCTAGAAAAATAACCATATTGATCTTTTATCTTCTACTCCCGATGATTCTTTGTATGTTGCTTGTGACAGTATCTTTCCAGGAGTCAAAGACATTCTATTCTATTTAAACCAATACTGCTGTCCTCTTAAGATCTGGTTCATTTCATCCAAATGACTACTGGAGTTAAAAAGGAATTGCCAATTTAGTAATCTCCTACTCTGCCCACTCCCTGCCAGTTTCCCCCAGGTCAGCCTTTGATTGGAGGAGAAATTTATGCATTTTTGCACAAGTCTAATCAGAATGCATGCAGAAAAACTCCACTGCACAATGGAGATGACTGCGAAAGCCCCAGAGTTTATGTAAATAAGGGGGTGTTTGAAGCAGCCAATCTAGCACTCAAAAAGCTTGATTTGAGTGTGCCCAAGAATAGCTATAGAAAAGCTTCCCTAGTTTGCATTTAGCAGCCGAGTTCTCCTTGCCGACTTTTGCATCAAAGTTCATTCAGTTCTTTAAAGAAATACAAGAGCATTACAGAAAGTGCTTTTTTTTTTTTTAAGGTACAATCAAGGACTGCCAATTAAATTAATGCAAGCTAATTAAATTAATTCATATTTTTAAATGTTTTATCATTACATACAGAAAATGAATTTAAGTACTTTTTTCCCTCAGATCAATTCAAACATTATTAAAATCACTCAAAAACCTACCTCTTATCCACTCCTGCCATTGACATATACTTGTAGTAGATGTTACTAGATGCAATCTCACTTTTGTTTATTTTGAAATATTTCTATATAAAATGTTAAGTAAAAATAGTGGTGTTCTCAGTTCTTATTTTGCATCAGTCAGAACCAGGTAAATATGCACTTATTCTAATGGTAGTTATCATTTGATCATAATTGCAGCTGTGTAAAAAGATCATCATTTAGAGGTGGATTTTCCTTTTGCTTCCCTGCCAGTTATGGCAACTAGCCTATGGTAAACTGAAAAATGCCACACATACCCCACAGATACATCTATGTGCTAATCTCTGAAACTCATAAATATGGCCTTTATTTGGAAAAAGTTCTCAGAACCAGCAGTAGATTAGACACAAATACAAAGCAGAAGGTGGTGTGAAGACAGAGGTACTGATTGGGGCTATGAGGTCAAAATCCAAAGGAGCCACCAGAATCTAGAAAAGACACAGACTGGATTTTCTCCCAGAGACCTCCATAGATAGCTTGGTCTTTGACATCTTGATTTTGGAGTCCTGGCCTCTAAAACTAGGAGAGAACAAATTCAGTTGTTTTAAGCCACCAAGGTTTTAGTCATCTGACACAACAGCCCCAGGAAACTCAGTCTGATCCCCTGGCTGCTTCCCTCTGGCAAAGATCTGGACATTTTCCTTCTCTTTTACATTCTTCTGACTGTCAGATGTCCAGTTCAGTAAGATTCAGATATGTGGACAAATTAAAATTCTTTCCATCTTTTCTTAATTTTCTCTACTTCAAAGAAGTCTGAGACTAAAACCTGAGGTGCCAGTTTTTCTGTGGGAATAGGGAGTAAAGTAGCCAAGACAAAATTATTGGTCTGAAGTTACTCAAAGATGAAAGTTTAGAAAAACAGGATACCCTATGCTGGACTACTAAGTCATTTTTATCTGACTTAGAGTGTGAGGCAAAATCATCAACTGATAGGATATATTTCATGGTATTTACTACCTTTATTCTGTATATATTGCCTACATTTTCTTATAGGTTGGGATGATTAGTTCCATGCAGCATTTAGATATTGTTTTGTCTCCTACTCAATTATTAAATAAGAATATTTAATAAGTAAATAACATGTTATTATTTAAGAAAAAATTTGAAATTGGAAACTTATAAAAGGTATTATGTTTCTTATAAGTACTATAACTCTATACAGCTTCATTCAGAATTCTGCTAGTAATCTAGCTTGTCAGTTTAAGCTGGGAAGAAAATAGAACGAACCAACAAAAAACAAACAAAAAGCCAAGTTCAAAAGATACCTCAGGTATGTGATAAAACATTATTTTATTTGCCACTTAATTTGTGTATCATAAAGGTAAAGCAAATTCTTAAAGAACATGTACCCAGAGCCCAAGAGGAAGAGAAAGAGAGAGAGAGAGAAGGAGAGAAATCTCATACCTACAGCCAGTCAGCATACTGATATATCTGAGAGCCCTGAAGTAGTTAGTACTTGATTCAAGGCAGAAGTGGAGTTTCTCCACTCACTCTTCATCTTCAAGTAAAGACGAATGGGCTTTCATAGTGGACCTTGCTCTGACAATGGGAATAAATGACTGTGATATCTGAACACTTTCAAGGAGACGAAGAGATTCAATATGCAAAGTCTTTTCATTTTATCATTGCAAGTGCAGCCTTGGATTATTACTGACAGGCAAGATGCAGTTAAAGTAAAGGTCATGCAGACTATTGACAATAATAAATTTTAAGATTTGGTATCTTTTTGCTGAGGCCTTTTCCAAGTCATTTTTCAAAAAAAAAAAGATAAAGAAAAGGAAAAAAAGAAAAAGAAATCAGTACTAGTTTGCCCTAGTGTAGTTTAAAACATATTCATTTTCCAGATTATTTCTGAATAAATACCAAAAAAACTTTTAGTTTTAAAATGTGTTAATAAAACTATTCTCTAAATTCCTAAAGATATAAAGAAAATTTATAAAAATTGGTAGTATAATGTAACTGAATGTAGTAAGTCTCTGAATTTTGATAAATATTGATTATATATAGTAGGAAGTTTATTTTTAATTATATATTCCTGAAGTTAATAATCCTCCATTATCTGTTTATTTTAATTATTTATTAAATATTTCTTCCCTTAAGAACAATAAAATACAGTTTTTAAATTTCCTGTTAAATTGTTATTGAAGTATTAACAGTTAAACTGTATGGAGATTTAGAGAATGATTTATTTTCTTTTTAATCAAAACAGTGTTGCAATATATTTCTACCAATAAAACTATCTATATTTAAAATTATATTTCAAGATAAACTTTATTTTAGGAATTTATTTTCATGACTAACAATTTTCTTCCTCATTTGCACTGCCCTTTACTTTTCACTTTTAATTTATCAGATCTTTCCATTCTCCATTCTTAGAATGTGTGTATTTTATGATTTATTGCAATACAAAAAAATTAGTTTGGCTTAAGGCTTATTTATTTATTTGAAAGAATATCTTGGAGAAAAGAAACTTTCTGATTATATAAGAAAATAATATAGCATGTGGAAATACTTGATTCAAAAAAGAAAATTCACCCACTTCCTCAAAAAAAGCTGACTGTTTTTTTATAGCATAACAGGATCAACATAAGGGATAACAGAGGGAATTACAGACATCACATAAATTAGAAATAAAGTATGGCTAACAATAAATATCTAAAAACCTAAGAAAAAAATGGAAACCAGCAACTCAGCCCAGGGCTTTTTTGTTTTCATTACTTCTCCTGATGCACAATTGTTGGCACTTCCACAGGGAAATTTGTCAGAACTATTGTCTGTACATGGGGTCTAAATTGTGGCCATGAAAAACCATGCAATGGGACAGGAAGCTGGGACCTTTGGCCATCTCATTATTTAACTTATCATATTCTTTCACCACAATCACAGTTGAAGAATATAAAGGAAAAGTTTCCAAGAAGAGGTTCACTTCTAGCAGGGACAAAGATTAATAATAATAACCTCTGCTCCCAAACTGGCAAAACCCTTCAAGAGTAGTAGTAGATCCAAGTGCATCTCCATAGGTAGATTCCAGGTACACAGAGCAACTGGGTAATGTTTTCTGGAAGTACAGGATGTATATTTTAACAAAAAAAATGCACATTTTTAACAATCTACTGCCTTTTAGGTTTAGACAGTGACAGAAAACCCTTTAATATCTCATTGTAATCAATACTTATTAATTGCCTACATGGTGGCTAGAAATGGCATCCTTTACTCTGGGTGATATAAAATGTGAAAAGAATAGTCTGAACTGTAATAACTGCAAAAATATTTACATGCCTAGTTTTTTTTAGCTTTACAGCTATTTTGAACATAAGCATATTACTTTATAAAATATGGCAATGGAAATTAATATTTTTTATATTAATAATTATGGAAAATATTAGCAAGAATAAAGGTTGCCCTAATGTTAATTTTTTTTCTGTTGAAAGCTATATAACAGATTATGTTGCCTGGTATGGAACAGAATTTTCACATTGTTGATTGGATATAATTTAGCAACTCCATATAAAAAGACCATAAATATAGAAAAAAGTAATATAGAGAGAAAGAATTATTCTAATAATAATGACAATACGAAACTTGTGTTGAACATGTCTCACATTCTAGAGCAGTTTGTCAGCTCTTTATATGCGAATTATTTAACCATCTCAAAACGTATGCACCAAATGATTATTATTTTCTATTTTAAATAAATATAAATAATCACAATATACCCCAAATTGCCAATGTAATCTTGAGAAAAAAAGAACAGCTGGAGATATCACAATCTCTGGCTCCAGGCTATACTATGATAATCAAAACAGTATGGTACTGGCATGAAAACAGACACATACATCAATGGGAGAGAATAGAGATCCCCAAAATAAACCCACACAATTATGGTCAATTAATCTCTGACAAATAGGGAAAGAATCTACAATGGAGAAAAGACAATCTCCTTAATAAGTGATGCTAAGAACACTGGACAGCTACGTGTAAAAGAATGGGATTAGGGTATTTCCCCATACCTTGTACAAAAAATAAACCCAAAATGGATGAAAGACAGAAATGTAAGACCTGAAACCACAAAATCCCTTAAAGAGGACACAGACACTCTGAGATAACCATAGTGATATTTTTAAGGATCTGCCTTCTAGGGCAAAAGATATAAAAGCAAAAGTAAACAAGTGAGACCTAATTTAACTTAAAAGGTTTTGCACAGCAAAAGCAACCATTGGCCAAACCAAAAGACAAACTGCTGAATAAAGAAAGTATTTTCCACACAACTTAGAATAGATTTACAAGGAGATCCTGCTGAGTAGCATTGAGAACTTTGTCTAGATACTCATGTTGCAACAGGACAAAGGGTGGGGAAAAATGTAATTGTAATGTATACATGTAAGGATAACTTGATCCTCTTGCTGTACAGTGGGAAAATAAAATAAAATAAAATATTTTCAAATTATATGACCAAGAAGGTGTTAATATCCAAAATATATAAGTGGCATATAAAACTTAATATCAAATAACAACCCATTGAAAATGGGGCAGAAGACCTGAATAGACATTTTTTTCAAAGAAGATACATAGACGGTCAGTAAGCAAAACTTCTCCACATTGCTAATTATCAAAGAAACGTAGTAAAAAGCTACACTAAGATATTACCTTATATATGTCAGAATGGCTATTATCAAAAAGGCTATGAATAGAGAATGTTGTCCAGAATATGGAGAAAAGGGAACCCCTGTATACTGTTGGTGGGACTCTAAATTGGTGCAGCCACTATTGAAAACATTACAGAGTTTCCTGAATAAACTAAAAACAGAGTTATAATATGATTCAGCAATACTGTTGCTGAGTATATATCCAAAACAAAACCCTAATATGAAAAGTTATAAGCACACCAATTTTCATAGCAGCATTATTTACAATAGTCAAGATATGGAAGTAACTCAAGTGTCTATTAGCAGATGAATGGATGAAGAAGATGTAAAATATTACTCAGCCATAAAAAGAATGAAATCCTGCCATTTGCAATAGCCTCTATGGATCTAGAAAATATTATACTCAGTGAAATACGTCCGGCAGAGGAAGACAAATACTCTGTCATCCTTATATGTGGAACCAAAAAAAAAAAAAAAAAAAAAACAAATCAATGTATAGTACAAAACAGAAAAAGACTCACAGAAATAGAGAACAAACTAATGGTTACTAGTTGGAAGAGGGATCAGGGAAGGGAAAGTTAGGGGTATGAGATTAAGAGAGACAAACTGCTACGTGTAAAATAAATAATAAAGATATATTGTACAAAGAGGAAAATACAGTCATTATTTCATAGTAACTTTAAATAGAATATAATCTGTAAAAATGCTGAAGAACTATTTGGTATGTCTGAAACTAATATATGATAATAAATCACCTAAAATTAACAAAAAAATAAAAATAAAAAATCCACTTTGACTTGTGTAAATAAATAAATAAATAAAGGCACAGAGGTAAACTTGGCCAAATTTACAGAGATATGAGGGGTAGAGCCAGGATTAACAGCCTGGTAACTTGAAATGTCTTGGAGTTTAGACACTTAACTCTTCAGTTCTATGTTGCTTCATCAATTAAGGCACGGTTTTTCACTTGATAAATTAACATTTCAAAGTGACTGATGAGTAGAATATTGATGATACTGTTTAGTGCATATAGGATGGCATCAAGGCCAAGTATTTGGAGCAGATTTTAAGGTTATCTTTTGCCTCTATACTTATACTCTCTGTGTTACATTGGTTGTCAACTCCTGTGAGCATCAATTTCCTCGTTAATACAAAGGGGGTTGATGTGTCCTCATTGGCTTGTTCTGAAGATTGAACTAAGGACAGTGCCTGGTTAACTAACTTGTTTGTAAACACAGTATCTACTTTTCTTGAAATTTAAAAGTGCAGATTAATGTTGAAATAATTTGCTATTTATTGCAACAATATGAATAGATTTTCTAAAATTCAACTCATGGAGTTGCAAGCCTTGGAATTTTAGCATTAGAATTCATATTTTATTTTACTGTAAACTTCCCTGCATTGTTATACTTTTCATTTAAAGAAGCTCTGTCCCTATTTTATGGGCTTAAGGTTTCTTTATATCAAGTAAATGACAAAGCCAGGCTCACACTTTTTTAGCTATAAAGTCCATTGAATCAATGGGAGCCACTCTATCCTAACCACAATACCTCTCAAACAATTAACTAGAAAGAATCATTAACACACACACACACACACACACACACACACACACACACACACACACACTCAAGTCTATTTTATTTTACAATACTCTGACACATTGAAATTTTTTAACTCCAGATTTCAATTTTAAAAAATAAATAAATGTCAATGCAGTTATCCAGTTTACGTGCCCATGTCAAGCGGTCAAAAAATTCTATTTATTCAATTATCATTAATTGAAAACTGAGATATGACAGATATGGTTCTTTCCAACAGAGTGCTCACCCTTTATCATTATTCTAATACATATGGTAAGGTGGGTTATTAAAAATAATAATCATCATAATAATGATGATATACTATTTATTTTGTAGGATTTTGTTAAGGATGCCAATTAATTCTTACAAAAACCTTTTGAGTTAAGTACCATAATTACATTTTTACAAATGCAGAAACTGAGCATTAAAGAGGTTTACTATTTAATGTCCTATCCAAGGCTAGTTCCCATATGTCCATTGTCAGCAGTATCTGTAATTAACTTGACAGATACTAGCTAACCAGAATGCTTAGCTGTTCTTTTGTCACATTCTTATTATTTTTCATTAGTAAGATAAAATCATGATTTGGGGGTTACCTAAAAACTATACGCTATCTGTAAGGCATCACCATTCCAACTTTATGCTATATTTACTAAAAATTTGAGTACTTTTGCCCCATATCCCTCTACATCACATGCTAGTTCACACATAAGATTTCAACTAAAGTTGTGTATTATCCCTAGGAGTTAGGGGTTCCCTTCCAATTGTATGCTGCTGTGTTATGTAGCTACTATTGCACTTATTTTTATCCAGTAATTGCATACTTAATAAGAGTTTTAAGTGTGAGGAAATAATTTTCAAGTTCCTTGAAAATGCAGAAGGCAATTGTGTTGCTTTATGCACTGCTGCATTTCTGAAGATGAAAAAACTTCTATTTATTAGTTCTTCTAGCACCTGAATCTTTTGTTCAGTAATTCTCCTAGCACTGTTTTCCCAAACATGCCAATGGTTTAATCACTTATAACAAGTCATGGAAGATTCATTTTATTCTCGGATGTTACTAATTCTGAGAATAAATGCATTCTAAATTATTAATTGAAAGATATGATGCAAGGTATATATCACCTAATTCCAAAGAAACCCATCAGAAAAGGAATAGTTTTGGAAAGTAGGTCTAGCATTCACTTCCTGATTGCACAATCCATATTGAAAGCACCTGATGCTTTAGGATTCCTAAGTTTATGGTTCAACCTGAAAGATGGGATTATGTTATACCAGACGTGCCCATGAGGTGTTAATGGTTCATGCTTTCAGCAATAGGAATAAATCTTGTTTTTTTAGTGCTCAGTAGTTGGTTTATGGGCTGATTGGTTTGTTCTCCTGGGTTGTTTTATTGTTTGTGGTGGTGTTGTCATGGGTATTTTTTTTTTATATTCATGACCATCTCTCATCTTTTGAATAATATTTTCAATATTGGGAGAAATTGCTATGTATTGGATCTGGACATATTCCTTACACAGAAAAGTCAGACCTAAGTACCCAGTCAGAATACCCACAAAAGAATTTAATTCAGAAATGACCAATGTAATGAAATTGGCTTTTCTATGAAGTCACTTTTGCTAGCAATGGAAGGAGCAGAATAACAGCACTCAGCAGTGGCAGAATTATGTGTAGTGACCATGAGTACTCAGTGTTAGCTAGCCTGATTCTAGCAAAGGGACCCCATCCATACTAGCAGCAGTAACAGGTACAATAAAGCATTGATTCCTTCAAACTTTCAAGCAGCTCTGAAATCTATGTAACATCATTCAATAAATCAATTTACTGATTAAACTATCCAGATTTGACTTGTCGAGATTACTTTTTTCTAAGAGCTCTAGGTGGTTCTGTTTGTATACAGTACACTGGCTTTTAAGAATAATGGATTGAGTAGAATAGTTTCTGAGTTGTATGTATGGGACTTATACACAAAAATAAAAATTCTAGTATGTAAAATTTAGGGATCATGATTATCTCTCCTTAAAATTTTATAAGAATTAATCACTTTCCTTTCAGCAATTTCATTGTCCCCAGTTGATGAATACATAAACTAATAAAAATGTGACAGGAAGTATCTCTTATCTTTTAGGCTCTCATTAATTTTTCTGTTGAAAGAAGTATGATTTTCAACTTAAATGCTAATACATCAAGGAACACTTCCAAAGACATTCTATGATGCCACCATCACCCTAACTCCAAAACCAGAAAAAGATATAACCAAAAAAGAAAACTATAGACCAATGTCTTTGATGAATATAGACGCAAAAATTCTCAACAAAATTTTAGCCAACTGACTCCAACAACATATAAAAAATATTACACACCACGACCAGGTGGGAGTCATCGCAGGTACACAAGGATGGTTTAACATATGCAAATCAATCAATGTCATATACCACATTAAGAAAAGTCAAAAACCACATGACCATCTCAATAGATGCAGAAAAAGCATCTGACAAAGTCCAACATCCATTCATGATCAAAACTCTTACCAAAGTGGGTATAGAGGGAACACTCCCGAAAATAATAAAAGCCATTTACAACAAATCCACAGCAAATATAATACTCAATGGAGAAAAGCTGAAAGCCCTCCCACTAAAATCTGAAACAAGATAAGGATGCCCACTCTCACCACTGTTATTCAACATAGTACTGGAAGTCCTAGCCACAGCAATGACAAACAAAAGAAATAAAAGGCACCCAAATAGGAAGAGAAGAGGTAAAACTGTAACTGACTGAGATGACATGATACTGCGTATAGAAAACCCTAAGGACTCAACCCAAAAACTACTTGAACTGATCAACACATTCAGTGAAGTAGCAGGATATTAGATGAGCGTTCAGAAATCAGTCACATTTCTGTATACTAACAATGAAATATTAGAAAAGGAATACAACAATACAATACCTTTTAAAATTACACCCCCCCAAAAAAAAATCAAATACCTGGGAAGACACCTGACCAAGGAAGTAAAAGACTTATATGCCAAGAACTATAAAACTTTAATCAAGGATATTAAAGAAGATGTAAAGAAATGGAAAACCATTCCATGCTCCCGGGTTGGCAAAATTAATATTGTAAACATGGCCATACTACCCAAAGCAATCTACACATTCAATACAATCCCTATCAAATTACCCATGACATTTTTCACAGAACTAGAACAAATAATCCAAAAATTTATATGGAACCACAAAAGACCCAGAATTGCCAAAGCAATTCTAAGGAACAAAAACCAAGCAGGAGGCATCTTTCTCCCAGACTTCAGGCAATATTACAAAGCCACAGTCATCAAGACAGTATGGTACTGGTACCAAAACACACATACAGACCAAGGGAACAGAAGAGAAAACCCAGAAATAAACCCTGACACCTATGGCCAATTGATCTTGACAAAGGAGGCAAGAACATAAAATGGGAAAAAGACAGTCTTTTCAGCAAATATTGCAGGGAAACCTGGACAGCTGCATGCAAATCAATGAAACCAGAACACACCCTCACACTATGCATGAAAATAAACTCAAAATGGCTTAAAGACTTAGATATAAGACAAGACACCATCAAACTCCTGGAAGAGAACATAGGCAAAACATTCTCTGACATCAACCTTACAAATGTTTTCTCAGGTCAGTCTCCCTTAAAGCAACAAAATTAAGAGCAAAAATAAACCAATGGGACCTAATCAAACTGATAAGCTTTTGAACAGCAAAGGAAACCAAAAAGAAAATAAAAAGACAACTTACAGAATGGGAGAAAATAGTGACAAATGATGGAACTGACAAGGGCCTAGTCTCTAAAATATATGAACAACTTATACAACTCAGCAGCAAAAAAGCCAACAAACAATTGAAAAATGGGCCAAAGACCTGAATAGACATTTTTTTCCAAGGAATATTTACAGATGGTCAACAAGCACTTGAAACAATGCTGAACATCCCTGATTATTAGAATAATGCAAATCAAAACTTCCTTGAGATACCACCTCACATCAGTCAGAATGACCATCATTAATAAGTCCACAAATAAAAAATGCTGGAGGGGATGTAGAGAAAAGGGAACCCTCTGGCACTGTTGGTGGGAATATAAGCTGGTACAACCACTATGGAAAACAGTACGGAGGTACCTTAGTAAACTATACATAGAACTACCATTTGACCCATCAATCCCACTCTTGGGCATATATCCGGACTAAACTTTCCTTGAAAAAGACACATGCACCTGCATGTTCATTGCAGCACTATTTGCAATAGCCAAGACATGGAAATAACCCAAATGTCCATTGACAGACGACTGGATTCAGAAGATGTGGTATCTATACACAATGGAATACTGCTCAGCCATAAAAAAGAACAAAATAATGCCATTTGCTTCAACATAGATGGAACTAGAGACTCTCATACTGAGTGAAGTAAGTCAGAAAGAGAAAGACAAATACCACATGATGTCACTTACATCTTGAATCTAATATATGGCACAAATGAACCTTTTCATAGAAAAGAAAATCATGGACTTGGAGAATAGACTTGTGGTTGCCGAAGTGGAAGGGCAGAGGGAGGGAGTGGCATAGATTGGGAGCTTTGGGTTAATAGATGCAGACTATTGCCTTTGGAATGGATTAGCAATGAGATCCTGCTGTATAGCACTGGGAACTATGTCTAATCACTTATGATGGAGCATGATACTGGGACAAAAAAGAATGTATATATATATATGTAACTGGTTCACCATGCTTTACAGTAGGAAAAAAAAATGTATTGAGGAAATTTAAAAAAAATGCTTACACATCATTTTTAAACCAGTAAATTCATAGCTGTGTTTTATATAATTTTTCTAAAAATTTGTCAGGTTTCTCTGTCAATAACACTTTTAATTCTTATTCTAGAGCTCTATTTTCTGTCCTCAATTATATCTGCTCTTGTCAATTTTTTCATCCTCTCATATCTTTTCATTCTAGTAAACAATCCTAAATTGTTTATCAATGTCATTGATGTGTTCTCTCCAACATAATATCTTAAGTATATCCAACATGAAATTTATTCTGATAATCAAAAGAGGGCATAATTTTCAATATTTATATTTGTTGATATACCATATTACAGATATAAGTTCTATCTTCTACTCAAGTCTTTATATTAATTCATATAATAAGATCTTTTAGCTGATTACATATAATACTATGTATAAATATGTCATATAGGCATACAGATGCTATAGTATGTCTCATTCAAGACAATCATAATGAAGAGAAAATCATCCAGAATATAAGTTTTAGTGCCACGACAAATGCACTAATTTTTCTAGGAGTTCTCTGATTATCCTGAAGATCTAACTTCTCTGGAAAAAAAAAACAGAACAAAACGAAAACCCCCAAACCGTCAGGGTTCAACAAAAGGCCCTGACCTACATTCCTTCTGAAGGTTTATTAGAAAATTTATCAGAAGTTTATAATCACTGTTCCTGTCTCAGAGAAAAAGGATTTGTCATATACTTTCAAAAGTATGTCTGCATGAAATAGCTTGTAATTGGGATCAAGTTTTGAGGAACAAGTTTCTTGTACCATTTAAAAAATATATTTTGATAGTCTTCAGGAATAGCTTTCTATTTTAAAGCTTGTAATGGCATTATTGCTTAACTAAATGAGTTGAGTACATCTAGGAAAGACATTAGAAATTCCAGTAATGTTGATAGGTATAAGTTTACTTCATGATCTAGGGCATTGCAGGAGATAATTACATATCTATACAGTTTTGGTATCTTTCAATCTTTCCCACTTGATCTCCATTTTAACTTTGTTTTGAGCTTTCTGCTCCCATTTAAGAGATGACATTGCCTTTTGTGTCCTCTCAAGGATGGTAAACTGTCTAGAACACTATTTTTAGAGTAGATCATTTCAATGAGGCTCTTTGCTTTGAATTCTTGGAATTCATTCATTCTCTTTCACTATTTTATTTGGTAAGTATTTGTCAAGCACCTGTTACGTGTCAGACACCCTTGTAAGTGCAGAGGACAGAAGAGGGAACAAAACAGAGAAAGATTCTGCATTCATGGAGCATATAATCTAGTCAATGGAAGCACTGCCAGAGAGATCAGTAAGTCAGAGTTCAGAGGTAATTGGCAAAATGAAGAAAATAATGTGGAATGACAGGAAATTGAGTGACTCTGTATGTGTGTGTGTGTGTGTGTAGGGGCATCTCAGATGGATGTTACTATTAATATTGGTATTCATGTTTACCTACGACTGATGTGGAGTAGATATCCAAATTCTGTTAATTTTGATAAATAATTGCATAAAGTTACAGATCATTGTGTACATAATTCCTAGCCCAATTTCCAATATTTATCTGCTACTTATTTACTGAGTGTTTTCATTTGTTGACGTGGGCGTTGCCCATCTATACTGAATGTGTCTAATATTCGTAACAGATGGAGAGTAAATACAGAAAAGAGCCGTATTAGAGCTTATCATATTTTCCTTTCCGCTCCTCAATTAGCTCTCTGGTCACAGGAATCAGTCTTAGCTTTCAAGTCATTTTCAATGATTATTTTCCTTCCCTTGTTCCAGTTTTTTGAAATTATAGTATCTGAAGAGATAAAGAAAGAGACATAGTATTAGGGGTCAGGGCAGGGGGCATGGGAAACTGAAACACTGCCTAAAATTTAGCATGCAGTCAGTAGAAGGATCGCTATTCAGTTTTCTGCTTGGTCGAGATTTTGTTTCTGATCCAGGGATTAGAGAAAGAGGAAAGGAATAAAGGTCTTTCTATCTACTTTCTGGCAGGCAGGCACACTAGCAGCATCGCACTGATTGTATATTTAATCCACTCCCCTTGGCCTTGTACTTAATGGAAATTCCTCTCATATTCTGACAATAAGTTGACAGTGAGTCCCAGTTCATAGTGTTGTGCAATTTCATCTTTTTAAGTCTCTTCCTAACTACTTTAGTGAAAAGGTGGTGGAGGCTGTTTCAAGGACTGCTAGCCTGATGACATTTTACACTGGAAATGAAAGCATAAGTTTTTGAGTTTGCAATATATCTGTGAATTCTGTATGAGAAATAATTTGTTCCACAACAAAAGAGATGTCCTACATTCTGACCTTATAGAAAAAGCATAAGAATTAAAGCTAAATAAATAGGACATGTATTTGCTAAACTTCCATTGTGGTCTCCATTAGTTTTTTTTTCTCACTATAATCTTTGTATCACTTATAAACTATTTCTAATGCACTCTTCAAGTCAATAACCATGTTAAGGATATATAAAAGTTACTGAATAAAAGAGAAGTTACTTGATATTTTTGATATCTTTATTATGGTTGTGCTTTTTCAGGAAATTATCATGTGGAAGAAGTGGATCTTTTTAAAAATTAGAAGGTAAAAATGCTCTTTCCTATACTTACAAAAACCTTTTCTTCCTTTATTTCTTTCCTTTTTTTTTTTTTTTTAAATCTTTTTAGGGCCATACCCATGGCATATGGAGGTTCCCAGAATAGGGACTGAATTGGAGCTGTAGCTGCTGGCCTACACCACAGCTCACAGCAATGCCGGATCCTTAACCCACTGAGTGAGGCCTGGGATGGAACCTGCCACCTCATGGATGCTAATCAGATTTGTTTCCACTGAGCCACGACGGGAACTCCACAAAAACCTTTTCTTGAAATGTTTTTAATTTGGATAGGATATTAATGGATGTTAATGGAGCATCAATTGTTTTTCTGCACTGTTCGAGGCAAAGAGAAGTAAATAAAACAGATAAATACTGCTTACATTTTCTACTTTATCTGTCTTTACTAAATTGCATTCATCCTTAAAGTTTTGTGTCCAATGCTACTTTTTCCATCCTGTCTACTAGTTTTTAATAATAATCTCTTTGAAAATGAAAATCATATTTATATCCTTAAAGCTCTGAATTTTGTACCTCAGCATATGCTTATTGAATAGAATCAAATTTAACTACATATATATGCCTTCAAGAGAAAATTAAATTTTTTGATTGACCATGTATTTGCCCCTTAATAAGAGTTCCTCTATCTATACTTGCTTGAAATACATAATTGTAATTATTAAATAGAAATATCAGTGCCTCAATTTATTTACGATTACTGGAGATTAGATTTTTCATTAATGTAGTTAAACATTAAAAACTTTACCAAGTAATATTAATCAGCTCATGAATTCTAATGAATCTGAGAAATATTTGAATAATTCACAAGTACCCTCAAAACACACACACACATGCATCCCTCAGATTAGCTGATGATAACAGCAAGGTCTAAGTTTATAGAACTTATAAATTTATGGAGTTCAGTACCATAGTGATATAAAAAGTGAGAGAGGTGCTAATAGAAAAAATCAACAGCATTACATAACTTTGGAACTTTATTTCACATTTTTAAAATTAAATCACAAAGGAAGCCATTATTCATAATTGGGTGTATATTTTCATAATGCCTCAATTTCAATGTGTGAGAATTGAGCCTTTTCTTTATAACAACTGATTTTTTTTTCTAAAATGAAGAAGTTTGGTTTTTGTTCTGTTAATAAACTGAGACACAAATGTGTGGTCACACTCTATTATAAACACATTCTTAGGCTGAATTATTAAATTTAGGTTTGTTTCCTCTCATTTTATCTTTTCATTTTTCTTTTATCTTGACTAACAGTTTTCACTATTGTATTTTATGCATTTTTCAAGCTATTTTCTATACATTTTGGAAGAAGGAAAATTGTCACACACACTTAAATAAATAGGAAAAGTGTCACACACACATCATTAAATAAATAGGGAAAATACGAAATATAAAATTCTGGTAATTGTTTTCTTAATGAACTAATATTTTACAAAACACATTATTTGACAAGGGTAGAATTAACAAAGATAAGAATTATATACTCCAAAAAAGGTAGTAAGAGTTAAATATGAAAACAATTATATCACTGTAACTAAAAAGATCAAAACAAATTATCAGTTTCAGGTTTTTCATAGGGAGAAATGTTAAAGTAATATTCTTAAATATAAATTGCTAATTTAACAATTCCACAGGTAAAACTTAATGAATACCCCCCTGCAAGTTTAATTTGGCTAGAGTTGTATCTGATATAATATCCGTAAGAAATACTGAAGAAAAGTTTCCTCTGGCAGCAGACCTTGCTTGGATAAAAATTCTATAATTTAAGGATAATATCATTATAATTTAATAATGTAAGAGAAAAAACAAAGAGTTGTCCTAAGAGTAATCCTGGGAACTGGACATTATCACATTGTTAAGTGGAACATGATGTCAGGAATTGCCCCAGTGTGACACTTTATGGACAGTATAAAGAAAAGTCATCACTGTTATGTGCCTATGCACAAGAAGGCATTCAGGAAACGGTATGTTAGAGTTGAGCAGCCAAGGACCTCTTAACTGAGGGGCCCCAGTGCATCTGAGAAAGGTAAGGTGTTGATCTTCTAAGGCAGGACATAAAATTAACAAAGAGGCAAACAATGGAAACTGATCCTGTAACAATATTTCTCTTCTTGAAGATGAGGGCAGGAGAGGTTAGCTGTGACCCTAGTGAAACACTGAGACCAGGATACAGGGGACTGGTACAAGTAGCACCAGGGAAAGAGTCAAAAGACAAAAGCACACTGGGTATATTAGAATTCTCCAGAGAAACAGAACCTATAGGATATATAGGTAGATAAATAGATAGGGAGGTAGATAGATAGACAGAGAGACAGACAGACATAGAGAGAGAAATTTATTTCAAGGAATTGTCTCATGTGACCATGGAGGCTGGCAAGTCCAAAATCTACAAGGTGTTCTGACTGGAAACCTAGGAAATCTGCTGACAGTATTCCTTCTTGCTCTGGGAAGATCAGTCTTTTGTTCAACTCAGGCTTTCAACTGATGGAAAGAGGCCATCCACATTACACAGGGCACTCTGCTTTACTCAAAGTCTAGTGATGTAAATGTTAATTTCATCAAAACACCCTCACAGTAATATCCAGAATAACACATTTTGAGCCACCATGTCCCAGTAAAGTTGACATGTAAAGTTAAACATTGCACTGGGCCAGTCCTAGGAAAAAATGAACCATTTACTTCAAGAAATTTTAAGTGCTATTCCTTATAGTATTTTTTTCAGCAGTACAATAAGTGGTTTGAAATGAGAGATGAGAAAGGGATCCACAAGAGCTCAAGTTCTAGTGACCCAGCCATGACAACAAAATCCAAATTTAATGCGTAAGTACATTTGTCATCGCTGTTACTATTTTACATCTAGGCTGATGCTATTTACCCATCACATAAGAAATGTTATACTGACAAATACATATTTTGAGTAGAATCATTTTACTTGCTTGAATCTGCATCATGGCCTCCCTTCGAGTTTCAGTTATGATCCAAATTCAAAACATCGCCTAAAATCCTTTTGGGAGTAGGGGCCTTTTCAACTCTCAAATTCATCTCTTGCCACTTCTCCCACTGATCTTTACTTTGGCTAATTTCTAGAAGACAACAATTATTTTTCTAAGCTAAAGAATTTTGAACAAATTGCTCCTTTTTTCTTGTTTTTGCTTGTTACAGCCACACTTGTGGCATATGGAGCTTTCCAGGCTAGGGGTCCAATCGGAGCTACAGCTGCTGGTCACAGCCACAGCCACAGCAACGAAGGATCCAAGCTATGTCTGCGACCTACACCACAGCTCATAGCAACACTGGATCCTTGACCCACTGAGCGAGGCCAGGTATTGAACCTGCAACCTCATGGTTACCAGTTGGATTTGTTTCACCTGTGCCACAATGGGAACTCCCAAATTGCTCCTTTTGCCTGTAAACAATCAGCATTCCTTACTGGCAAGTACCTTCTTCTCTGCTCAATCTAGGTTCAAGAAACATTTGTCTTGAGGAGACGGTCCAATTCTAAACTCCATTTAGTCCTCTTCTCATAGTCCCTCTTATAACAACAGCTTTTTATCACAATTTAAAATATATATTTACATGGTTTTTGTTTAATATTTTTTCTGCCAGGCTGTTTTACTTACTGGTATATTTTCAGAGCTTGGCACAATTACATTTAACTAATTTATAGTGCACTTTTAAGCAATGGCCACCACAAGATGTTTTATATATTAACTGCTGAGTAGTTTGCCAAATTTTAGCTATATTAATAATATCAAAGAGCACAGCTATCCCTGTTAAACACTTATATTCAGTCCAATAATTGCACATGTGAATGATTTTAAATTTTTAATTCTATCATCCATGCATTTGATATCCATTAGAAGTTTATGACAATTTCAAACTTAATAAATACGTCCTTTATGCCACTTCCTCCACCCTCTAGAACATGTAAATCAGGGGACTTCCAACTGAAATAATTTGATTAACTTATTTGTTAGCCTCCCTCTCTATCTCAAATAAATAGCAATAAAAAGTAAATTATAAAGAGCCAAAAAATTAAGAAAATATTATCATCTAAAAAATAGAAGTAAACAATTTTGTGAACAAGTTAGTTATGTAAGTGGTCCAGAAAATTTGGGCTCAGAAATGATTCAGAATAAGAAGATAGTTCAAAGGAAGATAAAGAGAATAAATATATTTTATGCAGAACAAGAGACTAATAACAGGTTCGATGATTTAACTAGAACACAATATACAAAGGCTTAATGGCTAAAACTTCCCAGAATTAAAGAAATAAATAAATACTTAGCTTTAAAGTTTACTCTAAGGAAGATAAATAAAAACACATCTGTAACTAGGCTCTTGATAATGAAACTGTTAAATTCCATGAGTGAAAAGAAAATTCTTAAAAGCTACCAGGTGAAAAATGACAAATTTTCTGCAAAGTCGTGATGATTAGATGATGCAGGTAGTTTTGTTTTTACCTTTTTTTGTTTGTTTGTTTTTAACCTTTTTTTTTAATGTAAGGAGAGAATAGAATGGAATATTCCCTTCCGTAAGCTTAAGGAATACATATTATGACTCAGAATTAATTTCCAAGCTAAGTTGTTATACAAAAGTTTGGGCAATTTTTTTTGTGCTAGTTAGTTTGTTTCTAGTAATGAGGCATAAGAGATATTTTAAAAATCTTTTATTCCCTAAATATTCTTAAAAGTACTGAATGAAAATTATTCAATATAAGTTAAAAGCATATCTGAGATGTTATAAAATAAAAATATAGAGTCCCAAGTAATTTTACAGGAAGTCAAAACGTGTTAGGAGCCACAGTTATGATGGGGGCTATGTGCATCATCTGGTACATAAGGGGCTCACCTTCCCATAGTGGGAATGGGAGGGGAGACAGGGCCTTGAGTTGGAATGGACCGGAAGGTAAACCTCAGTATTCACCACCTCAAGTGTGACACTTGGAAAGATAAATAAAGAAAAAAATCTGGCCACCCACAGAAAAAGACAAGTGTTCAAAGAATGCTTTAAAAACAGTTTAAGGAATGCTAAGAATCTCAAAGATTACTGAGAAAATTATTGTTTAAGCTTTAAAAGTTTAGAACTGAACACATTTGAAAAGATCAACTATCAGATCATGCAAAACAGAGACTATGCTGTATTTGAAAATGTCTTTTAGGTTCTAAAAACTTTTATTACATAGAAAAATAAATACAAGAAAATCAATGAGATAAACATTCCATTCAAGAAACAAGAATAAAATACAGTAAACTTAAGGGAAGTAGATAAGATGAAGTAACTAAGATGCAAATAAATTTATAAAATAAAATCTTAAAATAACTTGACATAGGTATCAATAAAAGATAAAAACTTTACTGTATAAAGTTCAAAGAATCTTGGGGAATAAAACTGATGCCAGTTAAATTCTGAAACATGAATGTAAATTTCAAATAAAATTATGTCAAATTAGCCAAGAAAAATTAAAAGACTTGTCTAAATGGAAACCAGGGAATTGATTTTAAAAAGAAACCCTCCATCTAAAGACACCAAATCAAGAAAGTTTTAGAAACATGTATTACTCAAACTTCATGGAACATAAAACAACTGCATTATTTTAATTTTTTAGAAGCCAGAAAAATAAGAAGTATATACATAATTCATTTTTATGAGACTAGCATTACACTGATACCAAAATTAGTACCAAAATTGTACACTTTATGGAGGTATAAAATAAGACATATAACAGTCTTATTTTAAAAAGTATATGTAAATATAAGTATATATAAATATCTCCTAAGCAAACTATATAAAACCAAATGTAGAGGCTTATAAAATAACCATAAAGATAGTTTGTTATCAGAAAACATTTCAATATAACGTAATAAATTATTTAAAAAACTAGGTAGTCAGTGAAAAGGATTCAGAAAAATAATGTATAAAAACATTTATTCATAACATAAACACTTTGTAAACTAGGTAGAAAGGTTTAGTAAACTAGAAGAGACTATTGTATAGAGCACACAACATTCTTAAAGTAATACTCTAGAAATGTATTGAAGTTATTTAGCAACAAGAAAGTTATGCTCAATTTCACCCCCGTTACTGAATACATTACTAGGCCTAAATAATATAAGAAAGCCATTAAAATAAATGAAATATAACAATTGTAAAGTTAGTCATATAAAGATGATATGATTGTGAACATATATAATCTAATGAAATCTAGAAGCAATAAGAATTAATCAGAAATTTCAGTGAGGTTGCCAGATATAAGCTCAAGATCCAGAAATCAATACAATTTCTAACAGAAAATCAATAAGGAAACACAGGCCCTAAATGATGCATTAAATCAAATGGACTTAATAGGTATTTATAGGACATTCCATTCAAAAGCAACAGAATACTCATTCTTCTCAAGTGCACATGGAACATTCTCTAAGATTGATCACATCCTGGGCTACAAATCCAATCTCGGTAACTTTAAGGAAATTGAAATCATATCAAGCATCTTTTCCAACCACAATGCTATATGACTGGAAATCAACCACAAGAAAAAAACTGCAAAAAACACTAACACATGGAGACTCAACAACATGCTACTAAACAACCAATGGATCACTGAAGAAATCAAAGAGGAAATTAAAAAATACCTAGCAGCAAATAACAACGAAGATACGACACTCCAAAACCTATGGGATGCAGCAAAAGCTGTTCTAAGAGGAAAGTTTATAGCAATACAAGCCCACTTCAGGAAACAAGAAAAAGCTCAAGTAAACAAGCTAACGTTACATCTAAAGCAGCTCAATAGAGAAGAACAGACAAGACCTAAAGTTAGTAGAAGGAAAGAAATCATAAAGATCAGAGCAGAAATCAATGAAATAGAAACAAAGAAAATCATAGAAAAGATCAAGCAAGCTGGTTCTTTGAAAAGATCAACGAAATTGATAAACCCTTAGCCAGACTTATCAAGCAAAAAAGAGAGAGGACTCAAATCCATAAAATTAGAAATGAAAAAGGAGAAGGAACAATGGACATCACAGAAATACAAAGGATCATAAGAGACTACTATATGCAACTATATGCCAATAAAATGGAAAACCTAGAAGAAATGGACAAATTCTTAGAAAAGTACAATCTTCCAAGACTAAACCAAGACAAAATAGAAGAGATGAATGGACCCATCACAAGAACTTAAATTGAAACTGTAATTAAAAAACTGCCAACAAACAAAAGTCCAAGACCAGGTGGCTTCACAGGCGAATTCTATCAAACATTTAAAGAAGAGCTAACACCTTTCCTTCTGAAACTATTTCAAAAAATTGCAGAGGAAGGGATACTCCCAAACTCATTCTATGAGGCCACCATCACCCTGATACCAAAACCAGACAAAGATACCACACAAAAAGAAAACTACAGGCCAATTTCACTCGTGAACATCGATGCAAAAATCCTCAACAAAATACTAGCAAACTGCATCCTACAATACATTAAAAGGATTGTACATCATGATCAAGTGGGATTTTTCCCAGGGATGCAAGGGGTCTTCAATATCTGCAAATCCATCAGTGTGATACACCACATTAACAAACTGAAGAATAAAAACCATATGATCCTCTCCATAGACACGGAAAATGCCTTTGAAAAAAAGCCTTTGATAAAAACCCTTCAGAAAGTGGGCATAACGGGAACCTACCTCAACATGATAAAGGCCATATATGACAAACCCACAGCTAACATCATTCTCAATGGTGAAAAGCTGAAAGAATTCCCTCTGAGATCAGGAACAAGACAAGGATGTCCGCTCTCGCCACTACTCTTCAACATAGTTCTGGAAGTCCTAGCCAGAGCAATCAGAGAAGTAAAAGAAATAGAAGGAATCCAAATTGGAAAGGAAAAAGTAAAACTATCACTATTTGCAGATGACATGATACTATGCCTAGAGAATCCTAAAGACTCTACCAGAAAACTGTTAGAGCTCATCCTTAGCAGCCAAATTATGTTACATAGTAATAAATTTATAAAAGACATTTAAGTTATTTATAGAGAAAATTATGAAATGTAAGTGAAAGGAAACAAAAGATCTAAACAAAGAGAGAAATGTATACTTCCCTTGGATGGAATCCCGTATATTTTAGAAACATTATATTCTGATAGTTGAACTATAAATTCAGAGAAATTTCAATTACAATCCTAATTTTTAAGTGGAACTTACCAAGTTAATGTAAAAGTAAATGGATGAAAATTGAAAAAGAATATGAAAGATAAGAAAGTGGGAGATGAAAAACGATATAAAGAATTATTATGAAGTCAAGAAATTTGGACAGTTTTCTATTAGTACAGTCTTATAGATAAATATACCCAGGAATGTACAGAGAACTCAGAATAGCCCATTTATACACTGAATCTTTGTATGTATGAGTATACATTAAAGTCAGTACTTTCAAAAATTATTGTGGGGTAATTGGCTACCACCCTAGAAGTAAAATATAATACTATACTATTATAACATACATAAATTTAGTTTCAGATATATTAAAGATCTAAACTGAAAGTAATTTTTTTAAATTTACACTAAAAATGTATAGAAGAATCTTTATAATCTTAGGTTAGGAAAAACTCTTTAAGCAAAACACAAAAGTTCCAATGCATAAAGAGAAAATTGTATAATTTGATGAACATGCAGTGAATATTTATGCCTGTCAAAAGATACAGTAAATAAATAAAAAAGACAAACAACAGACTTAGAGATAATTATTGCAAGACATTACAGAATAAAAGATTTGTAAGATTATGAAAATAATACCCAAATATTAAAACCCCATAACCCTAATAAAAAACAAAAAGCCTTGAAAAGAACATTCACAGGAGTTGAAATATGAATATGAAATAAATATGAAAAAGTATCAAATTCAGTACCAACCAGGAAAAGAACTAATTTGAAACAATATCATACAATTTCATTCTATTTCATATCCAAAATAATACTACTCCATTTAATGTTAATTAATATAAATTATTACATTATATATTAATGTTATTCAATTTAATAACGATGATATTCAATTTTATATCCATCATTCAAGTTGGCATACCGTAATTTAGAAACGATAAGGAATATGGGAACTCTCATTTACTGTTGGCGAGACTGCACATTTTTATGTCAACTTTGAGAAGAAATTTAGCACCAATTAGTATAGTTGGAGATGTGCATACAAAAGTTGATATTTCTACTTAAAAATATATATCTTCCACTAAAATTCTTGTACACGTACACAAAGAGATCTATACAGAAATATTCACTTTGCCATTATTTTAACAGAAAAACATATTGGAAATATGTTTATCAGCAAGAGAATGCATAAACATCTATGTGCATATATATGGATAATACATTTGTGTGTTTTCCTTTGTACTCATGTACATAAAGTCAAACTAATCCTCTCATTTCATGCCACTATGATCATGAGGCAGCATGTGATTATATTTTTGTTTTATTGGATTGTACATTCATATTTTTTTATTTTTATTTTTTTTGTCTTTTTGTCATTTCTTGGGCCGCTCCTGCGGCATATGGAGGTTCCCTGGCTAGGGGTCGAATCGGAGCTGTAGCCACCAGCCTACGCCAGAGCCACAACAACGCGGGATCCGAGCTGTGTCTGCAACCTACATCACAGCTCATGGCAATGCCAGATCCTTAACCCATTGAGCAAGGCCAGGAACCGAACCCGCAACCTCATGGTTCCTAGTCGGATTCGTTAACCACTGAGCCACGTCAGGAACTCCAAATATTTATTTTCCTTCTAATCTTCATTATTATTTGTGATAGCCTCATAATGGCCCCTAGTGATACCAGTCAACTTGTGTAGTCCCCTGCCACACGAGGTTGGCCCGTGTGACCTAGAGTGTATTGCAGAAGTAACATTATGTCAACTGCTGATGTTTTACAAGATTTTGTACTTTACATCTTGCTGGATTTCTTTCTTTCTAAACACACTTGCACTGGGAACAGCCAGATGCCATGTCTGAGGACATTCGGGCAAACCTGATGAGGATCCACATGTGGGAAGAAATTGAGGTCACCAGCCAATAGCCATGTGCTGTCCAAGCCATTCTTGTAAGTTGGTCCTCCAATCCCAACTTTAGATGGCTGTAGGGCTGACCCACATTTTGACTGTAACAAGGGAAACACTGAACCAGAACCACTCTACTAAGCTATTCCTGAATGTCTGACCCTTAGAAACTGTTAAGTAAAAATGTTCATTGCTTTATATCACTATGTTTTGGAGTTATTTGCTAAGTAGCAGTACATCACTAATACTTGCCTTTTCACCTAGACACTTATGCTAATGTGCTTGCTATTGATTTTTTGTGAGTAAAGATATTTGAAAGATATAATACTGCTTTTTGTACATAATTTTTACTTTATAAAAATATTGTTGTGCTATAGATGCCATTCTCTTTCATTTTTTCCATATTTTAGGACCTAAAAATTTTGCTTATAACTAGAATCAGATAGTATGCATTCCTCATAACTTATCTTCCTACACATCCTCTTAGAGACCTGTGACTAGTTTTCTTAAAGGTATATAGCCTGAAAAGGATTGTTGCATCATAAGAGTATATTTTTTCCATTTTCTTCTCGAAGACTGGCTTCATTGCCTCCCATCTCTTTCCTATCCATATATACAGCAGACACAAAAGGTAAATGGAGAAAACTAGATTTAGCTCACGTCACTTACTTATTAGTCACACAGTAATTTTTCCTGTGGCAGCCATACTTGTCAGCTACATACAAATATAAATTTGGGCACACAGATGAATTCCACTTCTTTGGACATTTTTTTTTAACTTCTTTTGTATTACAAGGACTGGAATGAGAAAGTTCTTGCCAAGGTCTATTTTAAAAAGAGGTACAGGCACAACATTGTAAATCAACTGTACTCCAAATAAATAAGTAAATAAGGCACCAGATTTCTGTGCAATCATTTATATTATTATCCCAATGTTCAGCCTCGGGCAAACACCATAATTTATGGGGATCCTAAAAAAGTGATATGCTTTTATTTACTTTGTACCTACTCTAAAAGACTAAGAGTAAGGAGCTCTACAATACTGCTGGTCATAATGTTTGAACTTGCTCTCATCCAGAATCTGTCACACAGCAGTCGTTCTGGGATCATCCCCTGCTGCCCATCTGTCATCTGTGTCTAGCAATGAAAGGGGAGATGAGACAGGCATATAGGATCCTAAGTGTTCTGTCCCAGAATTTCTGAACACAATCTTTGTTTGCTTTCCACCAAAGAAAATGTGCTTACATGGTCACACCTAATTTCTAAATTTCTCATTAGATGTGTTTCTTTATTACATGCCCACATGTGAGCCATATTTTAGGTCTTTTATTGTTTTATTGTTGTTGTTCAGCTGGTTACAATGAAACGTGAGAACATACTGAAGAGCAGAAGTTGTCTTTGTCACGTTTTAGAGTTTTAGCTTTCACATTTACATCTATAATCCACACTGAATGTACATCTAGATGTGATGTGAGGAGATATCTTTTACTTTCCTTATAGGGAATGAGTTTTCTCAATTTAATGCTATTGCTCTTGACCTCTTTATATCCACATATACGTGGAACAATTTCTTCAGTTTTCTAATATGTTCCTTTTTTTATTTCTGTTTTAATATTATACTATATAAATATCTTTTACATATTCCTTAAAGCAATTTCCTCAATATAATTCTTCTTTTAAATGTTATTAATTTAAAAATTCATGTCAAAATTTATAAAATATTTCCAAATTTTATACACTCAAATACAGATGCAAACATGTATTGAACTTTTCATTAGAAGTCCTTCAAGTTGGGGCTCTCTGGTGTACTAGCAGTAAATGACTCAGCATTTTCACTGCTCTGGCTCAGGGTTCGATCCCTGGCCCAGAAACTTCTGCAAACCATGAGTGTGGCCAAAAGAAAAAAAAACCATGTAAGTGGAACAAATTGTTATTAATTATGTTATAAATATATTTTATTCATAAATGACAATCTATCCATTTATAGATGCTCTTTCATATATTTTAATAAATTTTTAAAAAATTTCCCATAACTTATACATGCTCTGTTAAGAGTATGACACTTTATCATTTTTTTTTATAATTGTATATGATATCTTTGTTTCCATTATGTATTCTAATAAATATTTGCTATTGTGATGGAATAACAAGACAGTCCACTATCTATGACTGTCATCATATTAAGTAATATGTTCAGGATTTTAAATACAAATTTTAGGATAATTATTATAATATTTCATTTAGGTGAAAGGAGAATGATGGTAGGGAACTTGGAAAAATAATTTTCAAACAAATGTACAATGTATCATTTATCTACAAATTTAGAAAAGTTTACTAAGTTACTATGTTCATTAAGTGATCATTTATATGTTACTGTTTGTTTAATATATCTTCATTAATGTTTAATTTGTATTATTATTTTTTATTTTTTTTGCTTTTTAGGACTGCACCTGCGGCATATGGAAGTTCTCAGGCTGGGGCTCAAATGGGAGCTATAGTTGCCGGCCTATGTCACAGCTACAGCAACGTGGGATTTGGAGCCACATCTGCCACCTATACCACAACTCATAGCAACTTCGGATCCTTGACCCATTGAGTGAGGCCAGGGATCAAACCTCATGAATACTAGGCACATTTGTTTCTGCTGTGCCACAATGGGAACTCCAATAATGTTTAATTTTTAATAATGTGTTTTAAAAACTGGAAAAGTAATATTTTCATTTACATGAGTATTTAAAGTGTAATAATTTAAAATGAAGTAAATTATTTATTATTATATCCCTTTCTGAAATTTTGTATATGTTTTCTATTATGTAGTTTCCTTATTGAGGGATATAAATAACACTTAGGCATTTGCACTGTCATGAATGTGATAACTACAGTTGAATGAAGTTTACTTTTAGAGATGAAAATACCTCATTCTAGTTTTGACTGTATTATTGTTTCCATGTTTAATTTCTTTAATTTTATGTGGCTTGACTTAGTAAATTATAGATAATAACATACGTACTTCATTTCAATGAATGTATCCACAATAAAGGCTAAAATATATGTAAGTTCTATGTCTGCTATAATATGCTGTAGAAAATAAAATTGATGTCTCATTGGTAGTTTGCAGAGTTCAGTTTGGTAAAAGTTATTGAGTGTATGCTATATTGCAGGTACAAAATTTGGGATAATAAAAACAACATCAACAATGACAAAATCATAAAAGACATAAATAGACATTTGGACTTAAGGAGCTTACATTTTAATCCTTTTAAAATTTTGGGGGTGAGTGTTACACTTAGTATACCTAGTCATGATGTTTAAGACCTTAATATTAACAGCCCTTATCCATGCTGTCAAATGATTTTGTGTCTGTTAGCCTGAAAAGTTCTTACTAAAATTAAAAACAGATTTGTATATTAATATTTTAGGAGATGATAGTTATTACCAAAAATTGAAATAAAACATTCAGTTGAGTAACTCACCAATTATGTGAAGCAAATTTTATCTGATGCTGAGCATGATCTAAAATACTAGAGTAATCATTTAATTCATGATCTATATCATTCTTTCCACCCTCCTTGGTTGAATGCCCTTTGTTCTATCTAATGCCTACATAGTAGCATTCAACCAGAGAGTCAAAGAGTAAGGAACTGATTATCTTTGCATAATCTCTAAATTTAGTTTTGTAATCATTATAACTTCATGAGTTATACTTCTGAATCTTTGGTTTTAATTGACAAAATCTGTTATTTTTTTATGTAATAATAACTTTAACTTATCTACCTGAGAGCTAAACAGTGCTTCAGATTTCAGAAATCACTACTAACTGTTGTTCCTGTTGTGGTGCAGCAGAAACGAATCTGACTAGGAACCATGAGGTTGCAGGTTCGATCCCTGGCCTTGCTCAGTGGGTTGGGGATCTGGCATTGCCATGAGCTGTGGTGTGGGTTGCAGACATGGCTTGGATCTGGCATTGCTGTGGCTGTGGCTGTGGCTGGCAGCTATAGCTCCAACTAGACCTGTAGCCTGTGAACCTCCATATGCCGTGGGTGTGGCCCTGAAAAAAAAAAAGCATAAATTACTACTAAGTGAAACCGGACACAACCAATGAGAATCTCAACATGAACACATCCAAAGTCCAAACTCCAAACTCATTTTAGTACTACTGAAAAAATACTTCATGTTTGGTGTTCCTTACCATCGCCCTCCAGTCACTCAGAACTTTGATAGTCATGAGTGCCTTTCTTTCCCTTGACTCCTAAACATAACTTGAAATCCTGTGGGTGCTTTATTCTAAATACCTTCTTCAAGCATTTATGTTTATTTCACCCCCACTACTCCTGGCCTACTCACAATCCCACCAAATTTCACTTACAGTAACACTAATATCTTAATAGGTTCTCTGTCACATTCTTGCACCACTTTATTTATTTAGTCTTTAGCATTGCTACTAAAATGAGTTTAGTGTGTGCATTTGACCTTGTTTCAACATACTGTGATCTTTCAGACTTTCCAGGAGATATAACAACTCTTCATGAGTGAGTCCAGCAAAGCTGTCCAGAATCACCTTACTGTACTTGCCTATGCAAACTCTATCAGAGCCAGAATAAACAACATGTAATAGCCTGTATATATGACTATCTACTCCATATACTCATACCTCTACCTGAATTTCAACTTGCCTTTTATCTCCTGAAAACTTCTATAAGGCCTCTTGCCATTTCTTAAAACAGATTCTCTCCTTTCTACCTCAACGTTTTGCTTACTCTCCAAAAAGAGCACCAACAGGATTCCATCTGAATTCTTCTTTTTGTTTGGAATCCTAGATTATGAGTTTCTTTTCAGGGATTCTTCTTTCTTCATTAGCCAAGGCCTTGCACAGTACTTTGAGCATATATGTAGGTATTTGCTAACTTTACACATTGATGAATATTAATTCATCAATATTGCTTTAATATTGCCTTCTTTGTACACTCTCTTTAAATTTTATATAAAAATGTTTCTTCTCTGTCTATGGGCGTTGGGTATATGTTTACATAAGTAATGAGTAGTTTATTATGCCACAATATAGAAATAAATAGGATTATTATAATGCAAATCTCATTTAGGTCCCTTTATAGGAAAAATGTTATAAAACAAAGACAATACATTCTGAAACATGAGTTTCTATATTTCTTAATATACATGTGAACTCTATGTATATGCCAGATAAATTAAGCATTGAGAACATCTGGCCTCATCTCATAGCCTATATACTTGCTATGATATGTATAAACAGAAACAGCAACAGAGAGTACAACACTCATTTGTTTTTGTGTGCATTCTTCATGCACAAATGCAAGTCTGGCTCATGTTAATAACGCAGTGGTTTTTGAAAGAAGATTAATGACATGAATATTTGCAAAGAAAATGTCTATGTGACCAACATTGGTGTTGCTCTTGAATATCAGTGTCACAGTGCTTTGCAACGGCTGCCTTTTTGCCACGCAGCCCTATTTTATGGAGGTGACAGGCTGTCACATATAAGGTTTATTTCTATTACTGCTTTTGCTGCCTAATTCGCAGTCTATTTTCAGTGTCTTTTCCTTTCCTTTTCATATGCTAATTATGATTTGAGTCAATTAACATATCTAACAAATCCTAGAATTAATTTTTCAATGCAAATGAAAGCACATATTTCTGCAAAAGTATATTAGTCTTTTTAAAAAATAGTTGTTTCCATTATTTACCTACATTCTGGAAAAAGGTTATGCCTATAGTTATTCCCTTTTTGTGACTCTGGATTCAGTCAATGGCTAATTTTAAGAACTGGACCTTAAGGATTATGATTGCAAAACATTTATTTGTGTTAAACTCTGCCTCTGAAGGCAATCTCTAATATTTCCTAAAAAGTCATATTTTTGTACAAATGCCACTGTGAACTCAAATGAGATATTCTTCTGTTGGGTCATATCAGCTGGGGATAGAGCTGTGAGGAGATGTGGGAGAGAAATTTGGGGCAAGGGCAGGAAGAAATAATTTCATCTCTACTTCACATAACACAAATACTATTTTTTAAAACTGTGCTAAACAACTGCATTGATACTAAAAATCATTTTGTGTCATAGGAAACATTTTATATTAATTTATAATTATGAAGGATTTTATATTTACATTTCAATGATAGTCTCTTTTTTTGAAATTGAAATATAGCTTAAGGACAAAATAAGTCAAAATCTGAAGATTATGGAACTGAATCTCCCCCACAGCAGGCAGTTTTTAGATTAGCATGTGTTTACTTATTATGTATCCTATACCAATGTGATTTTATTCAGATGTGAATAAAAGACTACGCTTGTTTCTTGAAAATTTAATTATCTCTCAAACAATATATCCAGAAATATAAAATCTAAAATATATGAAACCATAACAGACAATGATGCTCTGTTCACTATCGGGGTCTTCATTAAATCAGGTAAAATACAATTACATGCAAACAGAAAATCCAACTTACACTGACAAATAACTAAAGAGAATAAGGTACTTGCTTCATATTCACACAAAGAACAGGGTCCACAGAGATGATCTTTTTCAACTCACAAATTATTTAAGAGTACCGATTATTTTAGATCAACTGACCACTCAATACCACCGAAAATCTTCTAGATGCCACCTTCATCCACAGCTCGGCTCATCTGGTAGTAGTAAAATTGATGCTACAACTTAAAGTCTCACATTCATTTTTCATACTGTCCAGAAGAGAAAACTTCATTTTTTTCCAACTATTCTCCAATATTCTGAGGTTGATCACATTTACAATAATTTAAGACCAGATTTTAAAGCAACAACTTTGTAAGAGGGTGTGTCCCTCATGGCCCTTCTTGGAGATGGAGTCAAACTCACTCTTACTACAAGACAGCAAAACAATGATGCAGTAGATGACAAAGAGGCACAGAACAATGTCCATTGTCTTTGTAAGATATAGAGACATTCTGTTTAAAGATAAATCATTGTAGAAGTCTGAAATAATGGTCAATCAGAATCTCTCTAAATATTTTATTTTTGATTATTTTCAAGCTACAAAAGCACTAAGTGGCCAATAAGACAAAGTACATAAATGCAAACAACTAATCTGCATATTTCTTCTGATGCAAACCTTTATTCTTTCAAGTCAAACAATATTTAAAAAATAAATTTTCATAACAATCAGTACCCTTTCTTGTTCCTTTTTGTAAATTTTGTCTATTATCCACCTTTTTTTATTGAGAAGTAAAATATATGTAGGGAAAATTGGAAAATGTAGGAGTCTAGTGTAATGAGTTACTTAAAGACAAACCTAAAAAAAAAGATACCCTCTTATATCATTACCACCTAAGATAGAATATTTTGATAACCCCAGAAGCATTCCACTTTCTCCCACCCTATATAATTTCATCAATCTCCCTAAAGAAAACCCCTATCTAAATTTAAAGTAATCACACCTTTCTTTACAGGATTACATCTGAATATACGTGGCATCAGAGTCTTCTTTAGCTTATTTCCATTTTTTTTTTTTTTTACAAATGAAACTACATTAAGTATTCTTTTGTCTCTTTATTTTCTAATTTATATGTTTATGAGATTCATGTACTGAAGACATGTATTGATGTAGTTTGTTCATATTCTGTGCTGCATAGCATTCTATGGAAGAATCTATCATATCTCTAGCTATGACTAGCAATATCTGAAAAAGTAGAAACTCTATCACTGACTTCTATGCTAATTCATACCATGCATGATTTGTGTCAATCTCTTTGAACTTGAAACATATCAAGTGGAAAAAGTGATTTTGGAAAGCAGCATATGACAAATTCAGGGCCCCAACATTAGTGATGTGGCATTGTTATGATTCCCTGTTATTAGTGTAATTTGCTAATTTCGAGTAAAGCTGAGAGCTAAATAAGGCTAGTGTATTGTATGTACACTAAAAATTCAGCTTTTTGCAGTAATGCAAAAATAAAAACAATAACTAACATTTATAGTGGTTTTATAAGAATTAACTTTTTAAGTAATCATAACAACACTACAGCTTAAGAGTACTATAATAAGCATTATAAATAAGGAAATGGAGAGCTTATGTAACTGACTCAATGCAGTAAAGCAATTAGGGAACTAGAAAATAAACCAAGACATCTGGCTTAAGGTCTGTCTCTTAGCAGTATATTGTATTACTATTTAAATGCCTTACATTTTGTGTTGTCTCATGTAAGGAAGAAAAACCCATGAAATATAATTTGTGGAGAAACTTATAACACTGACCCTAGATTTCTTTTTCCAGTTGACATGGGCTCTTAAGATGTAGTAGGTTAAGTGGAAAGAGTTGTCATGATTAGAACTGTGATATAGATTGAAGTTATAGGATATAGTGAATATAAATATATCATCACATATCTTCTATTTATTCTATATTTGTAATTATAATTAATTTTATATACTCTAGTGGTTCACAGAATGTCAATATGCCAATTAATATTTTCCATTGTTTGTCTTTTCATTTAAAGTGAAATGATGAAGTGAAAAAAATAAAGATTAACTAAGGCTAAACTTTATTTTTATTCTTCTGTCTCCTTATATTTTATTTACATCTGTAGTAAAAATTTTAATGATACAATTACTTTGTCTTTCTTTAGACATAATTTATCACTTGTCTCATTCTCAATATCACAATGACTTTTCTGCTCTAGACTCATTTTGATAATGGCTTTGTCCCAAAATTCATCTCCACTTGATTTTAATTAGTCTCTTTTTTCTTTTGTCCACATTTTTGTTCTTTCTAATGATCTAACTTTTTGGTAGACTGTCTTATATGAAAATGTGTCATTTATCCAGTTAAGATTTATAATCCCAGAAGCACAGATTTGGAAGAAATTCTTAAAGGTCTTCTCATGAAAAAATTCATCCAATATTTTATCCAGGTTCTCAATTAGGTAAAAACTCACAATTTTATACCAAGATTGGTTCTTGTATCAGACAGGGCCTTATAGAAAAATATTCACACTTGTAAAGTAATTGAGGCAAGTTTAATAAGCAAATTTTTAAAAGTTATGAACAAGGTTTAAGACTACTAATAAGACATCCTGAGGCTAAGAAAGATGTGCAACTTTACCTTCCTTAGCCCTGAAAAGCTAGGGATTCATCCTTCCCACCCCTTAGTCTCTTTCTGGAGTTTCTTACTTCCCAAAATCCAAACATAGATCAAAAGGGTTAGTGAGTTCCTTGAGGCAGTCAGAACAGAACTGTTTCCTGGGACAGACTGTGATAGAGATGGCTGGATGGTGAAGTTGGAAGAGATTGCCGAAGACACCCAACAGAGAGCCTGAAATCCTTTGATACATTTCTCAAGTTGAAAGTGTATGTATGTAGAAAGTGATAGTCCTTTCCAGATGTACTTTCTTGTGAAAAATGATCTCCAATTAAAGTATGAGCCAGTCTAGATATCATACTGTTTTGAATATCTGTTTACCTCATGGAATATTTATACTCTAAGAAACAGTAATGTTACCAAGAGATGAAAAATTTCCAAACATTATAAAGCTAGTATATACAAAGTTGTGTCACAGTGTGACTCATTTCTAGTAGTTATTGAGCATTTTCAAAACACAGTAGAAGATTCTGAGGCATCACGTCACCAATGTAAATCTTGAAGGTGAATAATTCTATGAGGAAGTGTTTATGTAGATATCCATTTTTTTTTTTCGAATGGGAAAAAAATCTTCAGGACTCCCACTTGTGGATATCAGTATCTTCCCCAGCTCTCGAACATTATTTTTATCTGACATCATCTTTGGGAGGAATTGGTGTTACTCAAGAGTCATGTTTTATTTGTGATGTTATTTAAAAAAAAAATTCTCATTGTATGGATATAACATTTCAATATTATGACTATAAGGATCAGAATGATAAATATTTCTTTTATAATCCTCAGAAATCAATGCCTATTACAGAATCTTAACATCAGTATTTTTTTTCTCATCATGAATGTTAATAATTACTTGATAATAAGCACTTACTATGTTCTAAGCACTATATAACTGCTACATATATATATTTGATATTTACAATTATTCTTTAGCTCAGTCCAATATGGCAGCTGCTAACCACATGTGGCTATTTAAGTTTAAATATAAATTAATCAAAATTAAATTAAACAAAATTAAGGTTTCAGTCTGACTAATATTTCAAGTGGTCAATATTAGTGGACGGGACAGATTTAGAAGATTCCATCATCACAGAAAATTCTATTTGGCTGTTAAATGAGATAGAAATAGTAAGTAACTTAATATCTGTAATGGATAACTGACTCCCAAACTAATTCATAAATTTCATATTATATGGTAAATTTCATGACAAGAGAAACCACCTCTCTTATGTTTGCAAAGATTTTTTTTTTTAATTTTTGCTTTTTTAGGGCTGCGCCCACGGCATATGGAGTTTCCCAGGCAAGGGGTTGAATTGGAGCTACAGTTGCTAGCCTACACCACAGCCACAGTAATGCCAGATCTGAGCCACGTCTGTGGCCTACACCACAGCTCACAGCAACGCCAGATCCTTAACCCATTGATCAAACCTGCAACCTCATGGTTACGAGTCAGATTCGTATCCCCTGAGCCACAATGGGAACTCAATTTGCAAAGTTTTTAGCAGAATATCTATGCAGAGTAATACGCCATTCAAGAATTAGTGGTAGAAGAAATGAATAAAAAATCAAGATAAATTACTTAAACACATATCAAGAATTTCTATGGAAGGCAATTATTCAGTATCTGATTTACTGTATAACCTTTTGTAGACTACTTTATCCTCTTTCCCCTTAATACAGAGATTATAATTCCAATCATGTTTTGTGTTTACTTAATAATTTGAGATTTGTTACAGTATCCTATATTCCCAAATTAATTTCCCCATTGAATAGAATATATTTTTAATACATTTCCACATTGGTTGACTTAGAAAGATTTAATTCATCAAAACAGCAATCAATTTAGACTGACTAGAACTTGCCTTCTGAATATGACAAAAATAAAAATGAACAAAATGTTTTCTTACTATTCTCACTGGATTTTACTCATGTATTTCCAATACCCATTTATTGTTATGACATTGTTTTATCAATTTACAACTATGTAGACTTCTTACTCTGCTCCCTTGACTATTCATTGTATTATCCTTATTTGAATTATGCAAACTTTTCTTTCTACTGTCTTTCTGTATTGCACTGAAAATGGCATACATCTTTTATTTATATTCAATTCCTCTAGAGACTCAGCAGTTTCACAGGTACTTTTATTCATTGAATGGTGTTCAGAGAACAGTTGTAGATATTGGGAACTTCTCCTCCTTCAGTGCTTGTATAGCATTTGCTTTGATAACTAATGTGCATCTGGGATTATTTTTTTCAGTGTGTGTATAACTTCACCATGATAGGCAGCTTTCAACAGCTGTCAGGGAGCAGCTTTCTGTATGCTCAGGAATGCTCATGTGGATTTGTAAAGATTAACTAAGAACAAGAAAAAAATATTTATGAATGGTTTTAATTTGTGGAGATATACTCCCTCTATAGGAACAAAATTTAAATAAAATTCTATATAATATTTCTAGTTTATGGTCACCGAAAATTCTAATCAATGCTGGGAACCAAACACCTTCTAATCTTTGTGTGAAAATAATATTAACAAAAATAAATTCAGTTTATATATCTGGATTTATATGGTATAAGGCCTAAGACTAAGTTTTTATGAGAAAAGTTTTTACGAGAATAAGTTTTTACAATACTATGTGCAGCCTTGACAGTAAAATTGGGATGGCCTCATATGGACTAATAGCAAGTAGGCCTCCCTATTTGCTCTCATGGATAAGGTTCCCCAGCCAAACAACCCTCCTTATTCAAAGAGCTAGACACAATTTCTGCTTATATATGAGCAGCGAGTTTCAGTTCTCTGCCAGTCTCTGGAAGTATTCAGACAAGTGAATCATATCCTTTCATAGGAAACAGAAGCACCCCATGCCCTTGACATTACAAACCAACTACCTCCCACAGCCCCTGGTTTACTCTTTTCCAGAGTGCAACCCCAAATGGTCCTACATAGTATATGTGGTCCTCTCCTTCTGATCAGTGAGTATATGTGACTAATAATCTGCTCATCAATCTCACCTGTGCAGTCTTGTGTGTCAGATCTGGCCATCCCTATAACCATAGGGTGGAAATCCCTCCCTTAACAATGAGAAAATGGAAGGTGATTAAAACAATTGGATGATGTGTTGAGTGTACCATGAAACAGTATTTGCATGTCAGAAACAGAAGCACTATTAACTATACCAAATGACATATGCATATATATTGCAATCTCTTTTTATAGATACTTCCTTTAATATTAGAGTTATAACTAAGCCATTACAAATATAAACACCTAAAAGACAATGACTATAACTTGAAGTAGCTTCAATCAGATGTCTGATGGAAGATACAAGGGTATCAACAAGAATATCAACAAGATAATAAGCACTGCTATGTAAAACCATATTTTAAATCTCTTTTTCTCAACGTCCTTTGAACAAGTAGAAAAGACATAGTGCCTGGCAAATAATATATATTCAGCATGGTTTTCAGAAATAAATGAAGAAAAAACAGCATGCTAGCTCAGTCAGAAGGTATGATGAGGAAATGGCTCTTTAAGGAGCTACCAGAAACTGAGGGTAATCTACACAATACTAACACATTGTAATAACACAGTGTAATCTACTCAATACTGTATAATAACTTATATGGGAAAATAATATGAAAAGATATATGTATATGTATAACTGATTACTTTGTTGTGCATTTGAATCCAGCACACATTTCTTTTTTTATTTTATTTTATTTTCCCACTGTACAGCAAGGGGATCAAGTTATCCTTACATGCATACATTACATTTTTTTTTCCCCACCCTTTGTTCTGTTGCAACATGAGTATCTAGACATAGTTCTCAATGCTGTTCAGCAGGATCTCCTTGTAAATCTATTCTAAGTTGTGTCTGAAAATCCCAAGCTCCCGATCCCTCCCTCTCCCTCCCTCTCCCATCAGGCAGCCACAAGTCTGTTTTCCAAGTCCATGATTTTCTTTTCTGCGGAAAGGTTCATTTGTGCTGGATATTAAATTCCAGTTATAAGTGATGTCATATGGTATTTGTCTGTCTTTCTGGCTCATTTCACTCAGTATGAGATTCTCTAGTTCCATCCATGTTGCTATAAATGGCATTATGTCATTCTTTTTTATGGCTGAGTAGTATTTCATTGTGTATGTATACCACTTCTTCCGAATCCAATCATCTGTTGATGGACATTTGGGTTGTTTCCATGTCCTGGCTATTGTGAATAGTGCTGCAATGAACATGCGGGTGCATGTGTCTCTTTTAAGTAGAGTTTTGTCTGGATACATGCCCAAGAGTGGGATTGCACGGTCATATGGAAGTTCTGTGTATAGATTTCTAATGTATCTCCAAACTGTTCTCCATAGTGGCTGTACCAGTTTACATTCCCACCAGCAGTGCAGGAGGGTTCCCTTTTCTCCACAGCCCCTCCAACATTTGTTATTTGTGGACTTAATGATGGCCATTCTAACTGGTGTGAGTAGCACACATTTCTTTTTTCTTTTTCTTTTTTTTTTTTTTTGTGTGTGTGTGTGTGTGTGTGTTTTGTCTTTTGTTGTTGTTGTTGTTGCTATTTCTTGGGCCGCTCCCGCGGCATATGGAGGTTCCCAGGCTAGGGGTTGAATTGGAGCTGTAGCCACCGGCCTACGCCAGAGCCACAGCAATGCGGGATCCGAGCTGCGTCTACAACCTACACCACAGCTCACGGCAACGCCGGATCGTTAACCCACTGAGCAAGGGCAGGGACCGAACCTGCAACCTCATGGTTCCTAGTCGGATTCGTTAACCACTGCACCACGATGGGAACTCCCGTAGCACACATTTCTAAGTCAACTATACTCTAATAAAATTTATTAAAAATATAAACACAAGCCAGAAAAGAAATTCTGAGCTGGCAACACGACAGTTCAAGAGATGGGCCTTATTAATGGAGATTGAGGTTTTAACACATTCATGTTTATAAGATATGTGACCTTGATCTGCTCAGTGAAGATCAAGATTAAGCTGGAGAGCTTGTCAATAAACATGAAAAATAACTTGGTTTAATTGATAATCAGGTATGTATAAAATAACATATTATTAAGACATCAACCTTTATCTACAATATTTATATAATTCAAAATGTCTGAGAATTCTAAGTATTATTAGGGATATGAGGAAAGGGGAATTCTCATATGTTACCAGTTTTTCTAACCTAAGGGGATGAAGAAGTGTATATGTGAAGTATCTTAAGAAAGAAGAAGTTCTGTAGAATACAGAGGGGGAAAGTGTCATATTTGCTCTTTTCATTTCTCATGGTGAATATCATCATCTAAAAATTCACAGATGATTTCCTGTAAAATACATTTAGGTTACATTATCTAGAGTTAGCTAAGTTAACACTCACTAATGAGAAGTTCCCATTGTGGTGCAGTGGAAATGAATCCTATTAGTATCCATGAGGATGTGGTTCGATCCCTGACCTCGCTCAGTGGATCAGGGATCTGGCATTCCCATGAGCTGTGGTGTAAGTCATAGCAGCTCGGATCCTGAATTGCTGTGGCTATGGCATAGGCTAGCAGCTGTAGCTTCGATTATACCCTAGTCTGGGAACTTCCATATGCCATGGGTGTGGCCCTTAAAAAGCAAAAAAAAAAAAAAAGACTCACTAATGAATACATGGTCTAAAATGTTTTTTTGAAAAGTACTGAAGACACAATTAATAGCCATAGAATCAAAGTACAATATAAAAATGACTGGAAAAAAAATAACTGTCTGATCTAATCATTTCTGACATGTCAGCCAAAAAGTGAATTATCAAGATTATTTTAATATGAATATATCACTGTGATCTTTATGATTGGACTAGACTCTAAGTCTATACTTTGACTTGACAAATTAGAAAGTATAAATTAGCAAAATAGAAAGATTTTTAGCAATATTTCTTTAGAAATATTTCATAATTTTTAATTTTATATTTATGTGAATATTTTATAATACATATATTACACTAATATGGAAGAAGAAACATGCTTGAGTGTATAGACTAGAGATTCATAGAAATAATGAATTTTGTTATCTAAACTCAACAGATAATCACCTGGAGAAAAAAATAAAAAAGCTCAATGGATCAGTGGACAAATAGGGAGAGAAATTGAAGTGACAATGGTTTGGAGCAGTCTTTGTTCTAGCTAGCCATGTCTGACACTTGATATAACAGAGGAGCATAAGAACTTATATAAGTTCTTGCTTCTGAAATTATTTTAAAATGATTTATTTCTTTTTGAATTCTTGCTGTAACAATCTCTATCTTCAATCTATAGGGAGATGACTGATAAATAATGGCACAATGTTTTCATTATGCATGACCACTAGAAAGGCAAAAAGTTAATATCTGTTTTTCTGAAACACAGAACCAAACTTAAGAATTACTGGAAAATAATGATTCACACACAATAAACTCATCTGAAAACAAAACAAAACAAACAAACAAAAGACCTTGATAGAACTTGAAAACTTGAGGTAGAGAAGAGAGGAAAGAAAGGAGTGAAATAGAGACAGTAAGTAAAAAAGAGAGAGATGGAGAAAGAGAAAAAAGAAACTCTTGGAAGTCTTTTATGCTAGGCAGGGGGCATAATGTTTAATATAAAAACATAGAAATATCCCTTTGAATGAATGGCAATATGGCCAACTCAGACTACATTCGCCATTGGCTTTTGCTTTTCTACACTTAACTCATGTTACCTGACTTTTCTAAGTGTGGAGGTAGTGGGATGCCAATCCAAATTTTAAATACTCTTAAGAGTAGAACTATATCTTTCTTCGTTGATATACATTAACATTAGATTTTCAGAAAAAGAAAGAATTCTACAGGAAATGAAGAGAATAGAACAGCCAACACATGCGCAGGGTTGGGGGGGGAAGATAAAGGCAAAAAAAATAGAATTCTAATCTCTTAAAATTATTTATTTATTTACTTATCATTTATTTATTTTTTATTCTTCATGGTTGTTGTTTTTGTTTTTAGGGCCAGACCTGCTGCATTTGGCAGTTCCCAGGCTAGGGGTCGAATTGGAGCTATAGCTGCCGGCCTATGCCACAGCCATAGCAACAACAGATCTAAACAGCATCTGTAAACTACACCTCAGTTCACAGCAACTCCAGATCCTTAACCTACTGAGTGAGGCCAAGAATCAAAACCAGCATCCTCACAGACACTATGTCCAGTTCTGTACCTGCTGAGTCACAATGGAAATTCCAGAATTCTAATCTTTATTTCAATAAACACAATCAAACGTTGCTTGCCTAATCAGTGAAGAAATACCAAGTCCGTAATAATATAACTTTCTTTTCACCCTATCTGGTTTCAATGTGAAAAAATAAAAAAAGAGAGAGAGAACAAAACAAGAAAAAGTTGATAATAGCAAAAATAAAGTAAAATTTCTATTAAAGGAAAAGTCTGATACAATTCTGATATCATTTTATGTTCTAAGGGTATCCTAATGTGTGTAACAACATTTACGGTTTTTCAATAGGTAGCTGCCTGAGTGGTCTCCTTGAGTATCTTAGAAAATTTACAGACTTTTTGTGACTGAGTATTTTTCTCTGCACCTTCATAGGATCTCTTGTGCGACTATGCCTATTACCATCTCAGAGATGCTTATTGTGTCTTAAGAATATTCTTTGGTAGGGGTTAAGCCTGATTCTTTCCTTCAGCAATAAAAAAATAATAATATCATCACCAAGTTTTCTTTTCTGAGGTAGCTGTAGATTGACATGCAATTATAAGAAATGCCTCAGATAGGTCCTGTGTATGCTTTACTGTGTTTTCTTCAGTTGTAACATCTTGGCAAACTATTGCACAATATCACTACCATGATAATGATATCAATAAAGTCAAGGTGAAGAATAATTCCATCACCACAAGAATCCTTCATGGTGTTCTTTTGTAGACATAGCCAATTCCTCTCCTGTCCCTGCTATCTCCTTAGCCCCGATTAGGTGCTAATCTGTACCTCACTTCCATAATTTTTTCATTTCAAGATTGGTATATAAATGCAACCATGTAGTATGTTTTCTTGGCTTTTTTCTCCCAACATAATTTACTGGCAACTGAGCCAGATGGATGTGTATCAGTAGTTTATTTCATTGTATTGCTGAATAGCAACCAATGACAAGGGTGAGCCCCAGCTTTTGTTTTGTCAACTATTCACCCCTTAAAGGATATCTTTCCAGGTTTGACTCTTTCAAATAAAACTGCTATAAACATCAGTGTATAGGTCTTTTGACTAAACATAAAATTTTCATTTTTTTTCAAATAACGCTGCTATAAACATCTGTGTTTGGGTCTTTCGAATAAACATAAATTTTCATTTTTTGTGTATAAATGCCCATGAATGAATTCTCTGGATTATGTGCTATATGTATGGCAAGCTTTTTAAGGAAATAACTGTGTTACAGTGTCTCTAACATCTGATACTCCAAGCAGAAAAAATGAGTGCCTCAGTTTCTTTGTCTTCTCATCAGTATTCGACACTTTCACTATTTTTTTTTATTTTAGACATTCTTTTTTTGTTCTTTTTACCAAAAATGGTTCACCCATTCTAGTTCCTTTTATTTAATACAAGTTTTATAGTAAGCTAGTGTAATATGGTAGCTCTATATTTAGTTCTTAAGGAAACTTCAAACTGTTTTCCATAGCAGTTGTACCAATTAACTTTCCTACCAACAGTGTAAGAGGGTCCCCTTTTCTCCACACCCTTTTCACTATTTATGGATTGTAGACTTTTTTTTATGATGGCCATTCTGACTGGTATGAGGTAATACCTCATTGTAGATTTTTGACTTGCATTTCACAAGTGATGTTAAGCATCTTTTAATGTACCTGCTGGCTGTTTGTATGACTTCTTTAGATAAATGTTTGTTCAGGTCCTCTGTCCATTTTTTGATTTTTTTTGTGTGTGATATTGACTTGTATGAGCTTTTTGTATATTTTCAGTTCAATACTTTCTATAAATACATTTGGAACAACAGTGTTAAAATCTTGCTTGCACAATCAAACATAATTTAGGACACTCAAAAAAAGTAAGTCCGTTGTATTTACCCATATTTTTTGCTTATCACGTTCTTCTTTCTTAATGTTCCAAGTTTCATTCTTTCCCCCTTTCTTTTTGTTTGTTTAGGAAAACTTCTCTTAGCCATCCTTTCAGATTAGGTCTATAATAATAAACTCTTTATTTTTCCTTTTTCATAGAATGTCTTGATTTCTCTTTTATTCCTGAAGGTTGTTTTCTTCACTAGATTTGGATTCTAGATTTACAGTTCTTTTCTTTAAAATGTTTGACGTTTCATTTTGGTCTCTAGGGTTTCTGATGAGAAATCTACTGTCAATCCAAGTATTTTCCCCTAAAGCTATGGTCATTTTTCTCTTACTGCTTTCAAGATTTTTCTTTGTCTTCAGTTGTCAGAAGTGCCATAATGATGCATCTTGAAGGGGATTTCTTTGGGTTTACCCTGTTTGAGCTTCATTCAGTTTCTTTAATCTTTAGGTTTGAGTCTTTTTATAAAAATTTCAGTCATTACTTCTTTTAGCTCTTTTTCAGTCTCATCTTTTTTCTCTTGTCCTTCTGGGACCACAATGACAGGAATATTGTCTTTTATTACAGTCCTACAGAGTCTCTGAGCCAATGTTCCTCCTTTTTATTTTTTAGTTTATTTCCCCTTTATTGTTCACATTGGGTAATTTCTATTATTCTATCTACCAGTTGATTGATTTTTTTCCCTCTGTATTTCCCATTCAGCTGTTGAGCCTATGGATTAAGATCTGGGTTTTTTTTTTTTGTTCTTTTTTTTTTTTTTTTTTTCCTGATTGTATTTTCCAATTCTAAATTTTATATTTGGTTCTTTTATTTCATTGCTTAAACTTGTTTTCTTTTCTGTGACTTTCTATTCTTTATTTGTTCCAACCCTATTTATAGTTGTTCCTTGCAGTGTTTTTATAATAGCTACTTAAAAATCTTTGTAAGATAATTCTGTTATGTCTATCATCTTAATGTTTACATCTATTGATTGGTTTTTCTCATTCAGTTTGAGACTACCCTAGTTCTTGTATGATTAGTGATTTTTTTTTCATTGAATTATAATTGACATTTAATATTATACTAGTTTCAGGTGTACAACATAATGATTTTTATTTATATATTGCAAAATGTTCACCACAATAAGCTAGTTAATATCTGTCACCATACGTAGTTGCAGGATTTTTTTTCTTGTGATGAGAACTTTTAAGATCTAATTTCTTAGCAACTTTCAAATATGCAATACTGTATTATTAACCTTAGCTACCACATTGTACATTAGATCCTCATGACTTGTCTATTTTGTAACTGGTAGTTTGTATGTTTCGATCTTCTTCACCCATTCTGTGTCCCCTCTCCCTGCCTCTGGCAACAATCAAACTCTTCTCTGCAGATTACTGTTTTTTTTTTTTTAATTGAAATTTGTATATTAAGGCAATTATGTTAAGATACTCTGAATCTTATTTAAACCTGTTTATCTGGTATCTTTTAAACTGCTCTTGTAGTAGAAGTTAAAATTCTTCACTTTGCCTCTTGACTCCCAAGGATGAGGAATTCTCAAATCGTGGTTCCTAACTAGAATTTCAGTGTATTTACCTGACTGGAAGGGACAGGAATGCCTCATTATCACTCCTCATGTGGCCTCCAGTGATGTCACAAGGGCTGGTGTGGTAATTTCTTAACCCCTGGACTATGATGTAAATCCCCATTATTTACCAGGACAGATCTGACAGTACTCTAGTAGAGGGCATAGGATACCTCCCTACTGCACACAGGGGTGGATGAAGTAGATCTCTGTTTATTTATTTTTTGAATGGATCTTAGTTCCACCCTTTACATTATTAACTTACTTTACGTTAAATTAGCTTGTCCAGCTTTTCATTTTCAGTTCAGAGATGACCTAAATACCTAAATTACAGTGATTCTAGACTATATTCTATCAGCTCTAATATGGTATTGATGGTAAGATAACTGCAGCTCTAACTAAAGGGAAGTGAGGTATATATCAACTAGATACTACACTCCAATTCCAGTAATACTATATTGGGGGGTTCTTATTTAGGATAAAGAAAAAAAAATTGTGTGATTTTCTTTTTTAAGTTTTCAATTTCTGACACACAATGTAGAGTATGCTTATAATCAGCAATATAGAGCACCAGGCAGACTTGTGAGGAATACGTATATAATCATTAAAATTATGATTTTAAGAATATTTAATAATACATTTCAAGGCTAAAATTTTAATGCTGAATAAAATTATAAAATGAAAAAAAATGAAAAGCTAAATATGCTACTGCGTGTCCTCTCTTACAAAGGCTCTGTTCCTTTTTCCACAATTTTTTGTGTCTCACTTTCATACAGGCAATAACTTTCTAATCATTTATAGGAAATGCTTATTTTAAATATAGCTGAATATACACACAATGTCTAGTTTATACTATCTATAGTTGCAACAAAATTTGATAAAAATTCCAAAATCACCTATATGACTAGCTAGTCTTATGAAACAGCATAGAGGTACACAGCCCAGGCTTTGGATGGGTTTGGGGTTCTTGCAGCTCTGGCTCACCACAGGAGGAGTCATGGTAAAGCCATGTGACCTAGATTCAGCCACATAAACTCTCTTTACAAAGATTTTGAATTTTGTTTTTAGCAGGGTGGAATACTAACACCAATACCCTAATAATTGATTATTTTTGTTCTTTATCTTTTTTTTTTTTTTCCTATCTCTAATTATCATAGTTGACCCTGTGGCCATCCAGGTAGCTTTAAAGAATTCTGTATTTTTTTCATTCTTAATTAGACTTGGTTACTGTTATTTACTATGAAAAAACAAAAAATCCCAAAATATTTGCAGAAACTTAGGTAATATAAGTTTTTAGAAAAATAATTAAATACACCACAATTTAGCAAATAATGACTTCACTTAGTGATATTAGGAGTAATTTAAATTTTTTTATTGTTTTTCTCTGGCATTAACAAGTATCTAATTCTGATACTATTTTCATAATTAGTAGAGTCATTTTGAGAGTAAACAACGCAGAATATGGAGCACTAGGAATTAGAGAACCAAGTCAAGTCAAAGAGAGAACTTGCTCATGTGGTATCACAGCTCCCTATGCATCTGTTTATTTAAATAACTGTAAGTAGATGTGTAAATATTACATAAAAGTTGTACACCCTGTACTTTGTGTCAGACTTTGCTGAGGTAAAGATTTTAGTTAATATCTCAATTCAAGAAGTCAATATTTTCCTAAACAGAAAATTAAAATAAAGAAAACTACACGTACAAATGCTCTTCGACTCCTGCTTTTCTTTTTTTCCTCTAATGATAAAATAATTGAATTGGTTTTGATGGTAATTGTGTCGAGATCCCTAATCTTGGTTCTACCAGGGTGTTCCTTGGAAAACCATGACATTATCTGCCTTTGCAATTGTATGACTTTTTCTGACACAGATGTAATTAAGGACATAACACATGCGTATAGTCCATATTTATCTGGGCCATTTTTATGTAAAGAATATCTATGAGAGTAAGGATAAAAGATATGTTGAATCTCAAATACAACTTTGGTATTTTAATCAAGGAAAATGCATTTTGAAAGTAATTTCTCATCTGATGTTGAACTATTTGGATAATAGATTTGAGGAGGTTTCAATATGCTTTTTATATAATCAATTTACTTTTATATGCCGTAGTAACTACATGAGCTAGGCTATATCTCTGGTATTATACTTTAAGGTAGAATTGAATTTGAAGTATGGATTCAAATATACGGAATATGTAATTTTCTATTATCCATTATCTCATGAACTCTAACAAAAATTTTAAAATCACTCCCATCTACAGCTGAACAATTATTTTTTAATTCACATTTTTCCTGATATAAATTGGTCATCAAACTAAAAATATATGAGCAGACAAATTAAAAATTTGTAAATTTGTTTTTTATGAATATATATATTTTACATCAGAATGATTACTTTTCAATACTTTATTTGAAAATAAATAATTTAAATTATTTTGTTAACTTCAATGAATTTTAAACTCATGATTTTAATGCAAAACATAAAACATATTAGAGAAAATAATTTAGAAAATAGCCTCTTTAGTTTATATGATACTATTTCAATACTAACTGTATGACCACATGTAGAAACTACAAAATGAATAACAAAGAACATTATTTTCTTGATGGGAAAAATACTGTGCATACAAATACCACAATAGTCGTATAGTAATTGTGTATTATCCTAAAAGTTCATTGTTCATTTAAATAGCAATGGCTTTTAATAAAACAATGGATTAATTATAATTGAATTATTTGTTGTTACTATATGTAATTAAAATGAAATAGCCTGTTACTTGGAAATATTGTACAATATTCCATATTTCACATATTTAATCTCTAGGATAGTAAACTCAGATATCAATAAGAAAATACAGTAAATTATATTAAGAATGACATCTAAAAAAAATTCTTAAAGATGGCTAATCACCTTAAAAGTTATATTTACTTGAACTCTAATTAGTGAAACTTCCAAAAGTACTAAAATATGCAACATCCTGCTTCTTAAAATAATTCTAAATCAGTTGGGAAATCACTTCAAAATGCATTCTCTCATATTAAAATAATTTCAGATCTAATTAGAGCAGACTTTTTTTGTAGATCTGTTCTATTTTGCTATTATATAAATACTTGTTTTAACTCTTAACTTTCCTAGAGAATTGAAAGTATCCTGCACTGTATTAATTTTTGCACATTATATTTCTTTGACTATGGAAGAAATTGTTGCACATAAATCATAGCTTTAAGATCATAAAAAAAAAAAAATCAGTTATGGGCTCCTATGCCAAAGGTGACCTGGTGCTAATGCTACCCTTCACTACTTTTGTTTGCGTACCTTTGGCTGCAGGGTATGGCAAGAATTAAATAAAATAATGTATATAAAGCAAAAGGAAAAAAAATCATGATATTTTAGAGAGGTATACAAGGAAGAAGAATGGGCTTAGGTTAAGACACTGCTTGAAGGTTACTGAAGTTAGTTATAGCTATGTTTATTCATCCAGAGAATGAGTATAGGGATATGGAATACTCACCTCACAGGATTATTCAGAGGATAAGCAACTAAATGTATAGAAGTACTTTACAAAATATAAACGGTTCACATGAGAGAAAAAGTCTCTCTACACACACCTACTGAGAGTGTATGTGTACAGAGTCTATATTTGTGTGTATAATTACTCACAGACTTTACACAGAAACTAGGAGGTATGAAGACAGGTTGCAAGACTAACTGTGACCATGCGACAAAACTATGTCATATTTATGTTACGCTCATACTATTTTCTGTGTTGTACATGTCAAGTAATTAGAAATAGCAGCTTAATAATCAGCTAATTCAATCATAGTCCATGTCAGTTTTATGTTTTTTTCCTAATCAAAATTCTCAATCTCTCATATCAACTCTGATCCAACAGAAACATTAAAAAAAAAAAAAAAAAGAGAACAAACTTCTTTTGGCATATTTTAGCTTGCAAAAAGGAAAGCAAAAGTAAATGTAGTCATCATAAAGTTAAACCGACCATGAGAAAAAAACAAACACACTTTTATACCCAGGTTTAACATTAGGTTGGCTTAAAATCCATGAAGCATATTTGGTTGAAAATACTCTGAATTTTATTTGTTGGTTTTCTAATGAGGGCAAAATTCCAAAGCTGCTGTTTGAGAGGAGATCTTAGCTCTGTCAAGTGAAAGCAGTGGAAAATCTGGAGATCACCCAGAACTCACACTACAAGTGGAAAGTTAATTGGATGTCATTTGTGTTAAGTAAAGGATTGTCAATTTTGATATAAGTTGCTCTGACAGTTTCTGCCCAATTGCACATATCTGTCATAGATTCCCCTGGAAGAATAAAGGAGTATTGTCATAGCTGTTTGTCAGGTAAAAAAGAAGGATAACCATGGTAAACCATAGGATGAACACGAAACAGGTAAGCTGTCCAAAGGTGTGACTTAGACAGAAAAGGCAGCCACAAAAGAGAAGCCTGCATAGAGAATCCCTGAAAAAAATGTCAAATCAATGAAAGTATTGATATCACTGTGTTTCAGAGATCAAATTACTCTTGAAATTTGCCCAAATCCCTAAATGTTAGCATCATTTACGGATGCAAACCTTGGACACTGAGAAGTCCTGTCACAATTAAAAGCTCCTTATCAAAATAGTGTGTCTGATTTGATTTTTCTTTTTTTCATTTTTCAAGTTTAAAGCTAGGAATATTCTTCTTTTCATTATAACATTTCTTGTCACTATGAAAAAAGTTAAAAATTTATCCTAGGTAACTTAATCTCCTGCTTCAAAATGTTTCTTAGTTCCTAAACATGGCTTTCATCTCTAAGATTTGTGAATAGTTTACCAAAATATTGGAGTTTGATCATGTGGTAAACTTCCAAAGGCTCTGTACATTTTGTTTCTAGGACATTTCAAAAAATTATTAAAAGTAATAACTAATTTTTCTGCACAGCAAAACCCTTGTCTCAGACACATATTTACATGTTTTGCTCTTTGCTTTAAAAGTGTATTTGTAGCTAGAGGATATATGCTTGGAGATTTCATTTGTGCTGGTGTGTATATCTCCAGTACTGATGTCAATTCTATAATTAATGTCCACCCTTCACTGATTTGAATAGAGATAAAGTGCTTTACCTTTGTAAGATAAGGATGAAATCTTATTGAGTAAATTAGATGGAGAGGTATTAATATCATGATCTTGGTTATATTATATCAGTATTTAAGGAAATAATTTCACTAATCCAATTTGAATTTTTTAATAGTCATCATATACACACTACAGCATGCACATTTTTCCTAACAAATATTGGATAGAGGGGCAGATGTTTAGCCAAAACAGTCAAGAATGAGACAACTGCCTCAATTTTCCCTGAGACCGTGGCTCTAGAGACCCTGCCTATGAGTTGAAAATCGGGAAAGCTTTAAAACTCTTATTAGGCAGCTTATTCCCTGACTTTCAAAAGTTTTGTTTTGTACTCTTACATTGGAAGGAAATGTGTGGAGTTGGTTTTTTAAATTCTTACTCAATTCATGTTAAAGTCTTCTTTTCTGCAACTATACTTTCATCCTACCTTTTCTTTTCACGGGAGCCTTGAAGCTACATTTGCTGCATTGTGTGAAAGTCTAGGAAAATCACTCACACTTTATGATGCTTCTACTGTAGGGCTTAACTCCGAGGTGGGGTGATTTGAGCAATGATGTGATTCCCATGAATATACTATCACTTAATTTTAAGTCCCACCACTAATACATAAAATGGCTTTATACATATATTGATCAGAGTCATTAGTAATCTAAAGAATGCATATTAAAATGACAATGAGATATAATTTTATAACTCTTAGAAGGAAAATCAAGTCAGACTGTCAGTGTTTATGACAAAGGTGCATACTGAGAACTTGTATTTACAATTAGTAGAAGTATGCAAGAAGAAGAAGTGCAAGCATGTAGTAGACAGAGTGGGAGTTGCCTTATGGTTAAATATGTGAATAGCCTATGATCCAATTCCACTGTTAAACATATATGCTAGAGAAACTCTTAAAAGGTGCATTTATAGTAATGTTTAACAATGTTCATAACAATCTTAAAAAAATGTAAAGAATCCAGTTATCTTAAAGAATTAAATATAAAAGTATCTTTAACTAGATATAATTTTTAAGTAGGTATCAGAACAGGCAGAAAGGAAACAGAAAGTTTTTATAAAGGTACAAACTGCAGAGAGTAGCTAACAACTTCAGGGTTAAGGGGAACAATTAAAAAGATTGGAAGTATTATAGTTCAAAAGCTTAGAGAAAAAGTTATGCAGAGCTGAAAGATAGGTGAGGCCCTGAGGAAGGAGTAGTGGGCTTGCTCTAGACTTCTGAGTAAGAAGCACCAGTTACCTGGTGCTGGTCTCTCCCTCAGGGAACACAAGGAAGTTTTGTGAGTTTTGGTAAAAACTGCAAAGCGGATCTAGAGCTATTGCTAGAGGAGGAAACTTCTATTGCTAAGATTTTTTGCTAGGATGATTCTCAAGGAAACAAATAGAAAATGTAATACCATTATTCCTCCTCTAGCATTGCAGTCTCTCCAGAACACCCACATTAATGGAATCTAACTGGAGTCAGCTGGCAATGTGGAAATGTGATTTTCTGAGGCTCTAGCCCCAGAATCACAGTGGGACACAGAGGTACAAATTTGGAGTTGAGCATCAACAACCTAATATCTGCCCAAACTGGAAAGAACCAAAATGCCTACCACTGCACTAAGGATACACAATTATGGTGTGTTAATTAAGTAATGTACTATACTTCTGAACCAGTTAACGGCTGTGTACAAAACCACTTTCTACAAAACAACATTGGAGTACAAGAAGAATATTATTCACAAGTCAGCAGGAAGGCTCTTCATCTGTGGCTGGGCTAAGAGTTGGTTGACCCAAGCTGGGCTTGACTGGGGTGGGTGGAGACCTTAGATTTTAAGGTCCAAGTCTAGCTCTTTCTAGTCTGTCTTGGAGCCCAGACTGCAGGAGTAGTAGCAATATTAGTGATGAAAGAAGTATATGAGCACCACCTGAAAACGGGCAAGTCTTTGAAGACTTGGACATAGAACTGGCACTTTCACGTCTGCCACAACTAATCTGCCCAAGCAAATCACATAACCAAGCTCAAAGTCAGGAAGCACACCCCACCAACTCCCCCATCCTAAGGCAGTGCTGAGTTTGTAGGTGTGAGAGGTAAAGAACTGTGGTCAATAGTTCAATTTACCATAGCCTTCCATCTTGGCCAAAATTGCTCATAACCATCCCACATGCCAAATGCAATCACCCTCATTCTAGGACCTCATAAGCTTCATCTAATCTTTTTTTTTTTTTTTGGTCTTTTTTTTTTTGCTATTTCTTGGGCTGCTCCCGCGGCATATGGAGGTTCCCAGGCTAGGGGTCTAATCGGAGCTGTAGCCACTGGCTTACGCCAGAGCCACAGCAACGCGGGATCTGAGCCGCGTCTGCAACCTACACAACAGCTCACGGCAACGCCAGATCATTAACCCACTGAGCAAGACCAAGGACCGAACCCGCAACCTCATGGTTCCTAGTCGGATTCGTTAACCACTGCGCCACGACAGGAACTCCAGCTTCATCTAATCTTGAGACAAATGTCTCATTAAAGAGGTTAGGCCCTCAGGTCTGAGTGAATTTGCTCTGGATCCAAAGACCTGTGAACTAAAAAGTTGTTATCTTCGCACACAACCAGCCTTCAAATATCCAACAGTGACCCTTTGGCAGGAAAACAGCAATAAATCCTTCAATCACAAAAAGATATAATAAGAAGCATATGATAATCTTTAGTCCATAGATATTCTGAATTTCCACTGGGAAGATGATGCTAAGTACACTTACTTAGAGTAGGCAAAATACCTTGTTTCATCTCCCTTTCTATAGCCTGGGGGTGTTTGTTCAAACATGTTTCTCTTAAGCCCTTGCCTCTGCTCTTTGGAAGTGTCTTCTCTTTTTCTATCACCCTCCTTTGCTTTTTCTAAAGGAGACTTAGAAATATATGTGTTTTTTTTTCTTTTTTTTCTTTTTTGCACACCCTACTCCCTGCCTGTAGAAAGTTGGGGGCTCAGATATCTTCTTATGTTACTTACTGTCTCACTCTCTTTTAGTTCAAGCTGTCAATACTTTTGCCCATATGGCTTTCTCTAAAAAAACTTTGAGATATTTGGTTCTAATCAAATTAGTGTGCCAAAAGTCACATACAGAATTCTTGTTAAGATGTGCCTCTCTCTAGAGTTAAGTAGAAATACTTGGAACACATCAGGCTTCTGTAAGACTATTCTCTCAATCTTTCTTTGAACTTATTTCCAGTTGAAATGACAAAAAGTTGTCACCATAACTCTTCTGAAGTTCTTAACAAAAAGTTTCAATGGTTTTGTCCTTAACTAGTTCTGCAAGTCCAATACCACATATTTTAAGATTTTGTTCAGTTCAAAGCCAAACATGTCAACATGTCATGGTCAAGCCCAAATTTAATGTAGAACAATGTGTAGTTGTTCATGATGAGGCCTTACAAGGATGTGGATGGAGGGAGCTGTAAAGAACTGGGCCAATCATTAAACAAAACTGCAATAAGAAGACATCAGACAGGGCTACATACATTGACATAGGTGCATTACCATCTTTTAGTGATAAATGAAAGAAGTGAATCACAGAAGAATACATACCGTAAATTAACTCGAATAAATTTAAAACATGGAAAATTAAACAAAGCATACATTAAGGAAACCTACATAGATGATTGCAAGTATTTAAAAAGAATATCAAGGAACTATGCACCAACTTTAGAACAGCTCTTAACTCTAGGAAGTAGAGATGAAATGAGACAAGGGAAGAAAACATAGGGGGTTCTGTGATAACTGGTAGTGTTTTGTTTTGTTTTGTTTTTGGGTGGAGAGAGTTGATTACAAGTATACAAGATTTTATTTGCTATTATTAGCATTGTTTTATCTGTTTCTAGACATTGAATAATCAGATTTTTGTGTGTAGTGATTATACCACATATGCACTTTATGACATATATATATCACAAAAATTAAGTTTTAATCTACTTAGCTTTGAGAACAGGAAAATCAAGGAAGTACTGAGTGAGAGAGGTAGTTAATCTTGTTGCTTCCCAAAGTGGAGACTGATGGAGAATGTGAACAGGGGAGGACGGAATGGAAAAGGCCGAAAGGGGGGATCAAATTTTGTCAAACCCAAATTTTCCCCACTCATTCTTTTTTTTCTATGCTCAATAATACAAACAGAAGTAATTACAAAGATTAGCAACAGTGTAATTATCTGATATAAACACGGAAACAAAAGAAAAACTGATTGGCTGGGTCAGTGAAGGAAAAAGAAAGATAATAAAGCTTATGGAACATTGTGAAAAATTAAATCTACGAATTCGCAAATTTCTTTCAGTCTACTCATGATATATTACCCAAAGCTAAGTAGTAACTTAATAATACTTCGGAACAATTGAAAGAAAGATTTAAGAGATGGGCACTGAAAAAGACATAATTTTTTAAGTTGCCTCATAATGAATAGAAAGACTCATGTTAAGTGAAAGTAATATGCCAACTGGATTCTCATCATAACTCATAATAATTCAAAAATGCACTGGTGTTAAATTTTCAAGAAGTAATCAAATAGGTAGTTCATCAGTTTGGATAGTGGATATTTGAGATTAAATACCTTGGACTCTAAAATTTTATTGCAATTACTAACAGATCTCTGTTATATGTTTTAAATGTTATGAATATATGCACACATTTTTACATTTATTCATATACAGATAAAACAGACAGTTTTTATAAGACCTTAAATTATGAAATTAAATCCTAAATTTATGCAAAAGTGACAGAGAACAATTACCTCTTGTGAAAGAAAATTGATTTTAACAATACCAAGAGGGTGCCTTTTGCCTTGCAAAGCACCAGCAACAGATCATCAAAAGAATTGCTGCCAGTTTCTGGGAGGCATATTTGATTAACAGTGCCTTGGAGTTAGTATTATGCATGTATTTTTAGGACACAAAGGTTTAATTATTAACACACTATTCAGAATGACTATTTTAAGATAAATGTGACCACTTATACTCTCTTTATTTTCAAGAGTCTTGAAAAAAGCCCTGTTGTCTCTATGTTTTCCTATCACCTCAAGTTGTTGGATGTATTTTACAAGCAGCTACAGAAGTGTCAATAACTAGCTCCTAATCAGCCCTTTAGTGGCTTATCCATTAAATTAATTTACATCTTTACCCATTCATCTTTGAAGTCCTGTTGAATCAAATGGCCTTATTAAAAAAAAGGGGGGGGATTCACTGTTCAAATCACAAGGGTTTTTCTCATTAAGTTAACAGAAAGCCTGAAAAACAAGTTAAATTAATATTGTCAAGAAATATTTTCTTTCATCCTATTATTAGAAATAAAGACACATGAGTGTTCAATTTTCATTCTTTTACATGGAGTGGGCCAGTCTTCCCAGCACCACTTATTGAAGAGAATATCTCTTCTCCACTGTATATTACTGACTCTTTTCTCATAGATTAGTTGGCTACAGATGTGTGACTTTATTTCTGGGCTTTCAATCCTGTTCCACTGACCTATATTTCAGTTTCTGTGCCAGTATCATACTGTTTTGAAGACTATATCTTTGAAATACAGCCTGAAGTCACGGAGCCTGATTCCTCCAGCTCCATTTTTCTTCCTTAGGTTTGCTTTGGCACAGATTGGGAGAAAATATCTGCAAATGAAGCAGCTGACAAGGGATTATTCTCCAAAGTATACAAATACCTCCTGCAGCTCAATATCAAAGAAAAAAAACAAAAAAAATGGACAGAAGATTTAGCCATTTCTCCAAAGAGTACATACAGATAGCCAAAAAACACATAAAAGGATGTTTAACATTGCTGATTATTAGAGAAATGCAAACCAAAACTGCTATGGCCATCATCAAAAAGTCTACAAAATAAATGCTGGAGAGGGTGCAGAGAAAGGGGAACCCTAGTACGCTCTTGGTGGGAATGTAAACTGGTACAACCACTATGTAAAAAAATATAGAGGTTCCTAAAAAACTAAAATAGAACTATCCTATGATCCAGCAATTGCACTTTTGGGCATTTACCTGGAGAAAACCATAATTCAAAAAGATACATGGACCCCAATGTTCACTGCAGAACAATTTACAATAGCTAAGACACAGAAGAAACCTAAATATCTGTCAACAGAGGAATGGATAAAGAAGATGTGGTACACACACACACACACACACACACACACACACAATGGAATATTACTCGTCAATCAGAAATAATTAACTAGTGACATTTTCAGCAACATGGATGGACCTAGAGATTATCTTACCAAGTGAAGTAAGTCAGACATAGAAAGACAAATATTATATGATATCACTTATATGTGGAATCTTAAAAAAAGGGTACAAATAAACTTATTTGAAGAATTGAAACAGACTCATAGACTTTGGAAACAAACTTTTGGTTATAAAGGGGACAGGTAGAAGGAAGGATGGATTGGGGGTTTGGGAATGACATACGTACACTGTGGTATATTGAATGATCAGCCAATGGGGAACTACCGTGTAGCACAGGGAACTCTAACCAATATTCTGTGATAATTTATATGGAAAAATAATCTGAAAAAAAGGATGTGTGTATACATATACCTGAATCACTCTGTTGTACAGCAGAAATTATCACAACATTGTAAGTCAACCACTTCAATAAAACTTTAAAAAAAAATGATTCTCAAGTTTTGTCTTAAGGTGAATGGTGATGATACAAGAGTAGAGGAGAAAAACAGAGAAAGAAGTCTGACTTGAATGGAAAGTAAACCAAGAGTTCAGTTATGAGTGTAAGTTTAATATTCCTGAAAGATACTCCACCCCGGATGTGAAAGGTGGACATATGAATGTGGAACACAAAGAAATGGTTGGCTCTGGAATACACATTTTGTTAACTCTCACAAAGACATCATTTAAATAATTGAACAAGAGAGTGCAGAGGGAAGGTAAGAAAGCCCAGAACAGAGAATTAAGGAACTCTACTATTTATTGGTTGATGAAAGAAGAGGACTTAGACAAAGAGAGACAGCAAGGGTTGCTAGAAGATCAGGAAATGTTGAGTCACATATCTCAAGAGAAAAGAGTTCAGAGAAGTAGTAATATCCTAAGAAAAGTTAACTGATAAGTAATCTTAAAATTGGACAGAAGATGATATCAGAGAATGTAGGCAGAAGTACAAGGAACTAGGTACTGTGAAAGTATCACAGAATCCCTGGATATGACACCAAAACTCAGGCAAGGTGTAGGAATTTGATGCTAAATAACGGTGCAGGAATTCAGGCTTCATAGTCAAGGATTATGGCTTAGAGAATATGATAAGAGCATGTTTAGAATTGGGGAGCTCACAATATAGTACCCTTTTCTCTGTTTCTATTCAGTATAAAGTGAGACAATAGACAGAAATGAGTCAGGCAGATTACTTTATTACTGATAGAACCTAGATTGGATGTTAAGTCTTCAGTAAGCATCTTAGTAGTGAAACCCTGAATTAGAGCCTCATCCGTTTAATCACAAGAGTTATTATAGGCTTTCTGCAAAGGGAACCAATCCATATAAGATTTATAATGTGGTAGAATAGAGTAGAAAATGTTTCACCAAAGTTACTCCAGCTTCCCTTGTGAAAGAGCATGTGATAATGGAGCTAGAATCTAGGAGTGTTCAGAAAAATCTCACTTCATGGAAACCAGAAGAGACAACCTGCAAAAACCCTTCATTCCCACAACCCATCATGCAAACCTATTGGTACTGTGATAGATGTCAAGTTCCTGGTCAAAACATAAAGGATGAAAAGAGCTAACAGAATTAGAGGAGAGGTCAGAGAGGATCCATTCTCTAGGACTTCTTGAGGGTGAGCAATGCAGCTACTGAACAAATGTTCCCCATCAGCAGTGACAGGACAGAACCTGGGGATTGAGAAAGATCTGACATACAGGGGCCTTGAAGTGACTCCACCTGTGATAGAAAGAATACACATTGACCATGGCCATGGATAAGAACGCACTATGGCAACAGATAACTAACAGGATATTTTCCTTCTAACAGGAAAATAAAAGAGGAAACCTATACTCTATGTGTCATAAAAGAAAACTTATGATACTAGAGAAATGAGGAATCTTATTTCTATGTGTAAGATAGAGAGGTGATTTTGACTTTGATTCTGTGTAGCTTTAACACAAGCTATTTCTTTAGGAAATGATTTTCATGGAAAAGTCTAGGATATGGAGATTTTTTTAATTATAAAATAAGCAGTATATTAATCAGAATGTTTTAGTTGAAAATGGTGAATCCTAACTCAAACTAGCTGGTGTCTAATATGAGAAAAATTTCAGGGAAATTAGTTGTTGTATCTGTGAAATCCAAGTGTGGTGTGGGTCTCACAGCTGAGAGGGATACACGATGTAAGTTCAGATCTCATTCTGTAGTATTTTCTTGTGCTATGTTCTCACTCACATCTCTTTCTCACTGTGTATATACTTGTTACAAAAAAACATTGTTTAGGCTTCTCTAGGAACTAAGCCCCAGGAAATGACCAGAGAGAGCTGGAGGCAAGGCTACCACTGACTGGCCTATAATAGAACTTCTGTGGGAAATTGAAAATGTTATCTGTGTAGATAAATAAATTATCAAAATATACTTCTTCAAAATATGCTCAGCCGGATGAGCTAAATAATGACCTGTCATAGAAAAGCATGCCTCTTCCTCTGCCAGACCAGCCTTGTGTCAGGGTACAGGGTTTGGCACAGGGGATTCAGGCTGAATTTGATCTTCCAATTACCCATCTGTTTGTGCCTAAGTGCAGTTAGCAGAAGTCCCTGGAGACAGACTTAACATTATCCCACCAACCAAACCTAAAGACCTAAAGAAATAGAAAAGTCCCTCTCATAACACACACACACACCCACACACACACACCCACACCCACACACACACACACACATCAAATTTTAAAAGAGACTCTAATTGAAGGGACCAACGTGGTCAGGAATGAGGATGCTTTGATTAGGCAAGTACCCTTGGAAACAAAGGACAAAGAGGGTGGGCTTTCTGCCACAAGCCCACGGTGTTATTACCACAAAAAGGAAAGAAGGGCTGCTGAATAAACCAAGACAACAAACGTTCACTTCCTCCTAAATCTAGTCTATCATACAGACACACACACATGTATACACAAAAGGCATGTCTAGAATGCATGTCTTCCAAAGAAAATCCTTCCCTTAGATTCTAAACATGTTCACAATTCTATAACTTACACACATACAGCCCCAATCCACACAAACACAGACACTAAAACAAAAACTCCTCTCTTTGAATATCATCCTCCAGCTATCCAGCGATTGCTCTTTTTCTCATCTCTTTCGCATGCAAATTTCTGAAAAATGTCTCCTAAAATTACTGCCTCCACTTCTTTCCATGCTTTCTCAAATCATTCTACTGATACAGTTCTTATTAAAGTCACATATAACTTTCTTATTGCTAAGTCAAAGAAATGTTTTTCAGTTTTCACCTAACTTGACAGGATTTGACCTCTTAAAGACATTTCTTCCTTTGAAAAAAGCGATTCCATACTACTATGATTTTCCGAGCATTTCCCTCTAATTTCTTTCTTTTTCTCTTTTTTGGCCATACCCATGGCACATGGAAGTTCCCAGTCCAGAGAGAGAAACCTAGCCCCAGCTGCGATCTATACCACAGCTGTGACAATGCCAGATCCTTAACCCACCGTGCTACTGTGGAATTGAACCCATGCCTCTGCAGCAACTGGAGCCACTGCAGTCAGATCCTTAACCCACTGCACCACAGGGGAACTTCTCCAGCTGATTACTTTTCAGTGCTTTTTGCAGGTTCATTTTCCTTATTCTAGCTATTAAATATGGGAGTACCATGAATTTGGGTTCTTGGCCCACTTCTCTTTCCTCACTTTATGTTCCTTCCATAAGTAATCTCATATATTTTATGTCTTAAAATATAAGAATACGGAGGGGCTAAAACTTTGTATTCCCAGATGAGGAATTCCCTCTGGGCTGCAGATCCTATGCCAAACTGCTCTGTTAAAGAGGGTCTTAGGAGTATTTTTAATTAAACATGCCCTGATTAAACACATGTTATTTTCCCCTTCTTCCTCCCTCCATCAAGTAGCAACACATTCTTCTAGTGGTACCATCTCAGTGTGAGACATCACCATATACCATCACCCATGCCTGCTGCTTCCTCTCCCTTACAACTCATATTTAGTATATTTTTACCTTCTGTAAACTTACCCCCTTAAATGTCCCTTGAATTTATCAATATAATTGTATCTTAAGCATCACCATAAAAGCCAACTCTACTGTCACCTCACATCTGGAACTCTATATTCACCTGTCCGTAAGTTCCCTACCATCTTCTCCTCTGTCTTGCAATCTCTTCTTTCCCAATACAGTCAAAGAAATTTTCTGAAATACAAATAATCTTACTCACCAACCAAATTCCAAGACATTGCCTAAAACATCCCACACTGTCTGCTGCATCTATTTTTTTATTTTAATTGTGTGTCACCTCGTAGCATTGTCTCTCCATTCAAGTCATAGGCCTTTGTTCAGTTTTTACTACATACTCCTCCTTTATGCCATACCTTTGCATATACTCTATACTTTTTTTTATGAAGGGAATGATTTTTTTTATCATTCTCATTAAGTAACCATGGGGACTATAGATTTCAACTCAGTTTTCATTCATTTCTTCAGGGGTGTGTTGTCATAATTTCTAAATGCAGTGAAATCTTCCTAGTATTCCCTCTCAAAGATTCATGTACGTTTCATTTAAAATACTCCTTACAGTTGTAACTTTTAATTTAATATTTGTTTAAAAAAGGAATTAACAACATTTGAATAATGTCTTTACTACCAGAACCCCACATACAAAATAAACCATGCTCAACTCTCTGCACAGTAGATATTTTCAGATCTCTACCGGTTACTGTATGCAACTGTGGTAGTAATCTCACTGCTTAAATGCCGATGTGGCTCCTTACATTCTAGCAACAAAGGCCTGAATGTTGATATGTATTTTAATTGGGGTCAGTATCACAGGTAACATAATAATTTCATTAAACTGGGAAAGTTTATAACAAACTCTAGTTGCTTGTTTGGAATTTAAACTATATACTGTTTATTAGTATTAATGAATACTCACTCTTCTACAAATGGAATGAATTCTTTAGTCAGAAGCAGCAGGTGTGTCACCCACATCTCCCTGTTCTACATCCTCAGGCTGAAGCACTCATTTTTCTAAGGGCCAGCAGTATTGTTACTCAAGAGGCCTCAGATGAACCCATGTTCAGGAGTTGTTTTAGATAAATAAAGCTACTTTATTCAAGGTCACACATTCCACTCCCTTAATAAAACCACGCATTTCAAGAGACTGGTTGATGCAAAGATAGAAATTGCCAGACCCAGTGACTCAACTGGGAGTTTCCCTCAGTGGGTTACAAACCCCACTAGTATCCATGAGAATGCAGGTTTGACCCCTGGCCTTCCTCAGTGAGTTAAGGATTGGGCGTTGCCCTGAGCTGTAGTGTAGGTCACAGATGTGGCCCAGATCTGTTGCTGCCGTTGCTGTGGTATAGGCCAGGAGCTGCAGCTCTGATTCCACCTCTAGCCTGGGAACTTCAATATGCTATAGCTGGTGGCCCTAAAAAAAAAGCAAAAAAAAAGGAGTTCCTTTCATGCCTCAGTGGTTAATGAATCCAATTAGTATCCATGGGGACATGGGTTGGATCCCTGGCCTTGCTCAGTGGGTTAAGGTTCCAGCATTGCTGTGAGCTGTGGTGTAGGTCACAGACACAGCTCAGATTCAGCACTGCTGTGGCTGTGGTATAGACCGGTGGCTGTAGCTCATTCAGTCCCTATCCTGGGAACCTCCATATGCTGTAGGTGCAGCCATAAAAACAAATAAACAAACAAAAAAGTCTATTCATTTGCCAGAGATGTTGTAACAAAGTACCATAAATTGGGTGCTTAAGAAATAAAAATGTATAGCCTCATAGTTTTAGAGGCTAAAAATCCAAGATCAATGTGCCAACAGAATAGAGTAGGTTATTTCTCAGGGTGGTGAAGGAAGATATTGTTCCAGGACTCTTTCCTACCTTCTAGTTGTTAACTGGACATCTCTGGTGCTCCTAAATTTTCACTGCATCATCCCGATCTATGCCTTCATCTTCCCATTGCATTCTCTCTTCTCCCTGGGTGTGTCTGGGTCCAAATTTCCACTTGTTATAAAAACACAAGTTATAATGGATTAGGGGTCTACCCTCTTCCATTCTGAACCTCATCTTAACCAATTACATCTGAAAGAAACCTATTTCCAAATAAGGGCACATACTGTATGTTAGGGGTACAGTTTGAATTTTGGGAGGGACACAATTCAATTCATACCACCATCCCAGCTCTGGAGCACCCATAGGAACAGCTGAGGTATCTGTTGTCATTGATTCACAGGTCAAATTTTATTTTTTCACCATCCTTTTCCTTCATTCTTTCAGATGTTGGTCCCCCAAGCCCTACTCAATATCTTTCATGAACTCAAATATCTAGCTAAATTTCTGCTTTTGGAGAATCTGATTGGCAATATTTTACACTAGAAGTGGCCTGAGACAGCAGAACATAAAATAGAGTTTGGAGTTAGAACAGTTACTGATCTTCTGGCTTGGAGTACTACATAACAGGTGATGGGTAATAGGTGAAGATGGATAGTTTTGCACTATACTAGTATTACAGTTGTGAAAATTTTCAGCAGGGTTTAACTAGGCTGGCACACAGATGGATGAATCTGTGAGTCCAGCATATCAGAGATTTACAAAATATAGGGCAATGATAACTATAAGGACTATGAAGTAAATGGTTGTTTTAGAGCAATTGATGATTTGGAAAGTGACAAAAATTACACAGGGAGATTAATAAGTAATACAAAATTAAGTGTGAAAGCTAAAGAGCCTCCTTGGAATCACATAAACATATTGTATAACTTGAATATGAAGGTAGACAAATACAACAACCAGCTCAAGACTTAATTTTAAGAGCAGCAGAGCTCCAGACGAGGATGAACTCTAGATCTCAATCAGTAATGTTCCAAAATTGGCACCTTCATTGGAAAGAAGGAACTTTATGAGATTTCAGATAGAAACATTTGGGCTAATATATTAAAAAATCTTAACTCCCCAGATTCATGTATAACCTCTAGACAGTCAAAATTGTTTCAATTGTTTCGTCCTTCCTTATTGACTCCACCTTTTACCTGAATATGATGCAGAGGCCTCTGCCTTGCAAGACCACACACACTCCCTGATCAAAATATATCCCCATCTCCCTCCTGGTTACCATACCAGTAACTAGCTGTGTGAAAATATAATCCCTCTAGAGAAATGCTGGGTCTCTTAATGGAAAAAAAAACTATATCTCAGGGTAGTCATAGGACCTAGACAAAATATACATATGTGGCAAGATCTTATGGGGAGTAAATCAAGGCAAGTAGAATACAAAGTTGAACAACAAAAAGCTAGCCATATGGGAACATGGTCTCATGCTCTTTTTAATATAATTATAATTAAAAGCATCAAATTTCACTAAACAGAAGAAGACTGACCATACCCATGGATAGGAATAATTAATATCATTAAGATGCATCCACTGACTCAAGAACTATTCCATTAAATGCCAACTAAGTGTCAGGCACACTCCTGAAGAATTAGAATATCTGAATGAGAAAAAGAGAACAAAAATTTTAATTCCAATTTTCCATATATCACTTGGTAAATAAAGCTCATGCAATTCTAATATAAATGATAGCAGGACTGGTTTGCTAAGAAACTTAAACTAAGATAAAGTTCAAATGCAAGAGTCTAAGAACAAATACAGTGAATAAGGAGAAACAAAAAAAGAGTAGAAGGAAACATTTAGGAAAATGATTGGAAGGAAGAACGAGGACACCGGACATAAACACAATCACTGTAATGCTCTCAGTTAAAACACTTCAGTCCTGGAATGGGAGCATTTCAAATGAAATAGAAACCAGAACTATTTTGCTGCAAGATTGTGTCCCATGGCCTGTGTTTCCCATATTAATCCCATGCAGATGTAGTTCAAGTGCTTTGATGTTTAATGGAAATTATTATTATTTTTTTATTATTTTATTTTATTGTCTTTTTAGGGCCGTACCCGAGGCACATGGAGGTTCCCAGGCTGGTCCAATCAGAGCTACAACTGCTGGCCTATGCCACAGCCACAACAATGTGGGATCTGAGCCGCCTCTGTGACCTACACTATAGCTCACAGCAATGCTGGATCCTTAACCCACTGAGCGAGGCCAGGAATAGAACCTGAAACCTCATGGTTACTAGTTGGGTTCATTAACCATTGAGCCACTATGGGAACTCCCCTTAATGGAAATTATTAATTGAGGTCACAAGGGAATCCTCCCAAATTTACCAGATAAAAATTATGCCATTGAAAACACATAATTTTTCAATGAGATCTAATATTGTTTTCAGGAAAGATGAAGTCAAATATGACTGTCTAAAATGTATAGCTGGAATTCCTGTTGTGGCACAGAGGGTTAAGGATTCAACATTGTCTCTGTGTGGGTGCAGGTTGAACCCCTAGCCTTGCTCAGTGGGTTAGGGATCTGGCATTGCTGCAAGCTGCAGCCTAGGTCACAGATGCAGCTCTGATTGGGTATTGCTGTGGCTGTGGCATAGGCCTGCAGCTGCAGCTCCTATTCAACCTGTGGCCCAGGAACTTCAGGTGTGACCATAAAAAGAAAAAAGAAAAGAAAAACATATAGCTTATTTTGATAAAAACTGGGTCTTAAAATAAGTTTATTAAATATTGAAGCAAGTGTGCATTTATATAGTTCACATAAACTTGCAACACCATAGTCATTTTCTCTTCTGAAAAATAAGATTTTTAATCTAAATGATCTCTAAGTTCTCTTTCTACTACAGATTACTGTGACCCTTATTGTGTATCAATTTTCTTGAATTAATTTGACTCAGAAACACAACCTTTTTTTCTACATTAATAATTGATCTGTTTTATAGGACTTACCATATCTCCTGGGTACATACATTACTATTGTTATTTCCTCTCCTCATTCCCCTGAGAATTAGGATATACTTTCAAATATCTCATAATTTGTCTTTCCATTTTTAGGTCCCACATTAAAGTGTCTTATACTAAGTAGGAAAACAGTGTTTTGTTTAATAATTGATGAATTCTTCTATAGGAACTGGAATTTAGGGTTTTTAAATATCAAACCAAGATCCTAACCCTTAAGACAGATTGACAAATATCCATTTATCATTAGTTCTAAAAATGGAATCTTTTATATATAGAGAGAATTGGCTTCTATGTGTATAACAAAATTATCCTTAAAGCTATCTTCTTTGTAGCAAACCACTGGTTAAAGTTAAACAGTTACTAGGAAAATATTGAAGTGGGTTTAATACCTTTAAAAAGTTTTTTAGTAGACTTATAACCTTTAAATTGTCTTCTTTGACCTGAAACGGCAACATATAACCAAATTACCAATTACCTACAAAGCATAAGGTAGATGATTACTTATTTAGGAGCTGTGGTTTAGGAGCTCTTTGTTAATTTTATTAACCAAATTTTCCTTCTTTCTCTACATATCTGTTAAACCTGGAAAGTACAATAAGATGCCAACATATCAAGAGTTGAAGCAGGCACTGGAGATATACCTCTAGAAATGTAGCTCTGGCTTGCTCAGTATCTTTATGACACTAGTTTGGTCCCCTCAGTTTTTCTGACACAATGAAATGCTCAGAGAGAATGGAAATAGGATATTCCTTCATTTTTTTGTTAATCAAATCCCAAGTACTTCATAGCAAAATTGGGGGACTTGTCGTGAAATTACTCTTATGAAGTGTCCTACTAATTTGAAAAGACATAATCACTTTAGAAATGTAGCTAACCTCCAAATGTCATTTGATATACTTACATAATCTCTATATAGTCCTTGTACTGCTCTGACCACATTAAAAAGTCACCAAGAATAGTAACAAATGTTATCAGGCTCCACCATGTTGTGGTGTAAAGGTACGATGTAATGGCAGATTTGTTAGTGAAATACTCTTAAATAAACCTCAGTTAAGCTTTGTATAACTCAGTGCTGAGATCTGTAAAATATATCTTTGGATCAACAAGGAAGAAAATACATTCAAAAACAAAATACTTTTTTTTTTTCTTTTTAGGGCCACACCTGCAGCATATGGAAATTCCCAGGTTAGGGGTCGAATTGGAGCTGCAGCGGCCAGCCTACACCACAGCCACAGTAATGCCAGATATGAGCCACGTCTGACACTTAAATTGCAACTCACGGCAACACCAGATCCTTAACCTAATGAGTGAAGCCAAGGGTAAAACCTGCATCCTCATTAATACTAATCAGGTTTGCTACAGCTTAGCCACAAAATACAAATTATTCCTGATATTGACTGACTATACATCTGGTTCAGACTTCTCTAAACCATATAATAATAATAAATTAAAAATAATTCTACTGAAAAAAATGGATACACTAAAAGAAAATTACATCACTAATGCAATTCAGCATCAGATTTTAGCTCTAAGTAGTTGTTTAGCAGAATCAGCAGTTTAATTGAACAGGAAAAAAAAGCAGTCTTTTAATTATGATAACTTGGTCTATTGCACATATGACTCATTGTTTCTTTTAGATTACAATGGCTCTCAATCTATTATTTTTAGCATAATTTGAGGCTGGAAAATAATTACAAAGGGAAAGGAAATAATATGCATTTCTTGACATTTAAAACTCATAAAAGAACACTAATCCAAAGTGATTGAAAAGATGAAATTCAAATGCATATCTTTCAAATTGATGCTTTTCATCAATGTCTCATGACTACTTATTAGTTTCATTTTACTGAAATACTAATTACATTAGCTCTTTGAGTATTACAAAGAAAGTAAATAAGAAACATGACATTTTCATTATGCTATTGTTATTTTTAATATGGAAAAACTTAAATAATTATAATTCAAATCAATATACATTATGTGCACATTTACATATATTAAATACATAACTAGAGAGAGATATAAAATTCATGAACATGATTCAATGCCCTTTCCAACATCAAAGGTACTAATAATATTGAGGAAATAAACTTTGCCTTGCCATCAAAAATTTCGTGATAAAATAAAGAGTCCATGTCTGAACTATTTCCCACAAAATATAATAGAAAGGAAAAAAATTTCTATTTCAACATAAGATATTTTTCAACTAAATTGAAGAGATAAGCAGAAGTAAAGTAGTTAATTGTCTTAATACCTTTGCACAATTATAATCATGTTTGACCATCTTATTTATGTCATACGTGCTGTAGTTTAAGGCAAAATATCTATTCCTGATGACCTTTGCTTTTAGTAAGCAGGTGACCAATAACATCAAAATTTATGTTTACATCTTCCAATAACTCTTCCATAGTCCAAGACAAAATTTATGCACCAAGGGAAATAAGAAATAATCACTTACTTAAATATAATTAAACCCCTTAAGTTGTAATTGTTGTTCACCAATGTCTAATGCATAATAAACAAACTCCTTGTGTAATAAATGCAGTGTCCACATTAGACAAAAGTTTGTCTCTGTCAGTTTCTGCAGCTATAACAAAGTTCCAAAGACTGGGTGGCTTAAACAACAGATATTTACTTCTCACAGTTTGAAGGATGGAAAGTTCAAGGTCAAGGCAGTGACAGATCCAATGTCTTGTGAAGGTCCTTTTCTAATTGTATTCTCACATGTCAAAAAGAGAGAGAGGAACCTCTCCTCTCTCTTATTATAAGGGCACTAATTCCATTCATGAGAGCTCCACCCTCATGACCTAATTTTCTCCCAAAGACCCCTCCTCCTACCATCATCCTATTTTGAGATGGGATTTCAACATATGCATTTTAGGGGGACAAAAACAGTCCATAACAGTGTTTAACATAGAACAATAAGGTATTTAAATTATGTATTTTACTGGTTATGAATATTTTGGTGGACAAAACATAACTCTTATCCTCTTCAGTTTATTTTTCTCCCAGCAATCCACAAGTTTATAAAATAATAACTGCTATTGTATTTATTACTATTTTGTAATTGTTACTTCATGCAGTAAAATCATTTCTTATGCAATTCAAAGAAGATATAAAAATAATACCAGTGGAAGTTCCCTTAATGGCACAGTGGGTCAAGGATCTGACATTGTCACAGCAGTGATTCAAGTTGCTGCTTTGGTGCAAGTTCATTCCCTGGCCTGGGAATTTCCACATGACTCAGGCACAGCCAAGAAAGTAAAATAAAACAATAATACCAATGAAATAATCTTTAGGTTTCAGAGCTCACAGGAGCACTATATTTTGTTCAAACATGTAATTCACATATAACCAATACTTTTTGCAAAATACGAAACACACATAACACACTGACAGATTCATGCCTAAAGTTGTGTACGTGGACATTTTAAACTATAACACACTCAATGTGTTCAATAACAGCCAAGAGGAAATGTTTAGTGTTACAGCTTCGGATTTAAAAACACAAACAAATGAACAAACCAACAAAACTTGAAATAAACTGACTCGTGTCCTGATGGACCATGGCATTTCCGAAGATGCAGTTTTGCATTCATATCTGAGAGAAGCCTGGGAAGTGCCTGAGAGAAATGCTTTACAGAAATCACCAATGGTTATCATTCCCACAGGCACCACAAAGGTGAGGATATATCAGGACTGGAACACGGCACTCGAAGCATAGGGTAAGGGATCTGGCAGGTTTAACTGAAAAGTGCCTACCTCACTAGCATGCTTGCTTCATAGTCAGCCAGAGATCTTGTTTGAGGATAATATGGAGATTAGACTACAAGTAGGTAAAAACATGATTTAAGTAAAAGAAATTCCTCCAGTTACAACTACAAACATATCTATGCTTAGACAAATTTGAGGATTAAAATAGAGATATTTCTCATATTTATAAGAGAATTATTTTAAAAGGGAGAACAACTTCTATTTTTTTATTTTTTTAAATTTTTTATTTTTTATTTTTTAAATTTTTTATTACTCAAATGAATTTATCACATCTGTTGTTGTATAAGGATCATAACAATCTGATTTCACAGGATTTCCAAGGGAGAACAACATCTAAAGGATAAATAGCAGATGCAAAAGGAACTCTAGCTTTTGTGGTTTTAGAGTTTTTTTGAAAATGGAACAAGTACCGTTGCTATAACAATTTTAATGGAAGAAACAGAAGGTTGAACTGTAAAGTTAGCAAAACTGACTAAGACAGAAGTCTTTAGAGTTTTTTTTTGGTTTTTTGGTCACATTTGTTCTTCCTATTCAAATAATTTTTTAATTTTATTTTTTAATGATTTTTATTTTTTCCTATTATAGTTGGTTTATAGTGTTCTGTCAATTTTCTACTGTACAGCAAAGTGATCCAGTCTCTCTCACACACACACACACACACACACACACACACACATATGTTCTTTTTCTCACATTATCCTCCATCATTCTCCATCACAAATGACTAGTTATAGTTCCCAGTGCTATTCAGCAGGATCTCACTGCTTATCCATTCCAAATGCAAATAACTTATTTTAAATCACAAAACATTGAACATATAGTATTCATATTTCAACATAATGCATCTAAATAATTTATCATCATGACTGAACCATATTTTATTACTTGTGGTTCAAATTCCCTAACTACTAATTAAGTTTTCCAAAGCAATAGCAATGCAAGTAGCCTGATTCTGGAAGAATAATGTCAAGCTCAGTAAGAATTATTAAATTTTGGCATCTGTAGAATAATCTGGCACCTGTTTTATATCGTACACATCAAGAGAGCACTCGAGGGAAAATAAAGTCTAATATAGTCATTATTAAATGTTTATTAGTCACAGATCAAAATCTCATTTATTGTATTGCAGCAAAGAAACACCTATTTCCCAAGTACAAACATCTTTAAGTTTTAATAATTAAAATTTTGGATGTCAATATTCTTCCAGCTCAAGGTAGCAGGTATTATAGTGCTTATCTAGTAATGAAAGCTTATTTCTTAACATTCGATTTTCTTATTTACAACCTAAGCCATATTATTTTATATCTTTCCTTTCAAATTAACTGAATACTTTTAAACCATTGCTTTGTCATTGCCATAAAAAATATAGAGAAGGAATATTTTAAAAGATCAGGTATTAAATAAAACACATTGATGGTTTGACATTATAATTTATAAAAGAAAACTATTTTAGCATTTAAAACATAGAAATCATATGTTTGGGGTCTTTTCTCCCTATCTGTAATAAATGCTCAATGAGAATGAGAGAAAATAATAATAAATTCTCAAGACTGTTTATTTGATATTCCCTAATTCTTTCTTCCAGCTTTACTGAGGTATAACTGAAAAAATAAAATTGTAAGATACTTAGCATATGCATCATAACGACTTGCTACACATATATGTTATGAAAGGATTCTTCTCCTCTAGTTAGTACATCCATCACCTTACTTATCTTTTTTTAAATGAGAACATACGCAATTTTCTTTGCAATTTCACTTATGTAATACAGTGCTACCAACTATAGTCACCATACTATACATTAGCTCCTTAGACCTCATGCATTTTATAGCTAAAAGTTTGTACACTCTTACCAACTCCTCTCTATCTTCCCCAGGCCCCTGAAGCCTCTTTTCTATTCTGTTTCTTTGAGTTCAACAATTTGGATTGCACATATAAGTGGTGCCATGCAATATTTGTCTTCCTCTACCTTATTTCACTTAATATAATACCCTTAAGGTTCATCCATGTTGTCACAAACAGCATGATTTCCTTCTTTCTCACAGCTGAATAGTAATATATATATATATTCCACCTTTTTATCCATTCATCCACTAACACTTAGGTTCTTTGTATATCTTGGCTATTGTGAATGACAGTGCAAGTATCTCATCTTTTTCTTTTTTCTGGTCTTTTGTCTTTTTAGAGCTACACCCGTGGCACATGCAGGTTCCCAGGCTAGGGGTTTAATCAGAGCTGCAGCTGCCAGCCTATGCCAGAGCCACAGCAATGCCAGATCTAAGCTGTGTCTGCGACCTATACCACAGCTCACAGCAATGCTGGATCCTTAACCCACTGAGCGGGGCCAGGGATTGAACCCGCAACCTCATGGTTCCTCGTCGGATTCGTTTCCACTGTGCCTCAATGGGAACTCCCTCATTGTTTTCTTATTTTCATTTCCTTCAGATATATATCCAGAAATAAGATTGCTAGATCATAGAATAGTTCTACCTTTAATTTTTTGAGAAACTCTCACACACTTTTCCACAGCGTCTACACCAATTTACATCCTCACTAGTAGTGCACAAGTATTCCCTTTCTTCTACATCCTTGCCAACAGTGTTGTATCTTATTTTTTTAGAATAGCCAGTATAATGGGTGTAAGGTAATATATCACTGTGGTTTTAGTTTTCATTTCCCTGATAATTAGCATCTTTTTAGGCACCTGCTGGCAATTTGTATGTCTTCTTTAGAAAAATGTCTTTTTAGATCCTTTGCCCATGTTTTAAATTAGATTTTTTTGCTACTGGATTCTATGCATTCTTTATATTTTATCAAATATAGATTTACAAATCTTTTCTCTCATTCCACATTTTGCCTTTTCATTTTGCTGATGGTTTCTTTGCTGTGCAAAACTTTTTAATTTGCTGTAGTCCTATTTATTTTTTTATTTTGTTCTTTTGACTTTAGTGTCAAATTCAAAAGAAAAATTACCAATACTGAGGATAAGGAGCTTACACGTGCATGTGCATGGTACAGGAATACATGCTTTTATTGTGCTATGCTTTAAGGAGCTTTGCAGAAATTGAACTTTTTTTTTAAATTGAAGTTTTGTGGCAAGACTGCATTGAGCAAACTTATTGGAACAATTTTCTCCACAGCATTTGCTCACTTTGTGTTTCTAGGTCACATTTTGGTACTTCTTAAAACATTTCAAAAATGTCATCTTTATTGTATTTTTTATGGTTGTCTGTGATCAGTAATCTTTGATGTTACTATTGTAATTGTTTTGAGGTGCCAAAAATTGCACCCATACAAGACAGTGAACTTAATCGATAATTTTTGTGTTCTGCTTGCTCCACCAACTGGCTATTCCCTTACCTCACTCTCTCTACTCAAGCCTCTCTATTCCCTCAGGCACAAGAATATTGAAATTAGCCTGATTAATACCCCTGCAATAGTTTCTAAGTGTTCGAGTAAAAGGAATAGTCCCAAGTCTTTCCGTTTAAATCAAAAGCTAGAAATGGTTAAGCTTAGTAAGGAAAGAGCCAAGCCTCTCACACCAATTAAACAAATTGAAAATGAAAAGTTCTTGAAGGAAATTAAAAGGGCTACTCCAGTAAAGATGTGAATGCTAAGAAACTGAAACACCTTTATTGCTAATATGGAGAAAGTTTTAGTGTTCTGGAAAGATCAAACCAGTTGCAACATTAGCTTTAGCCCGAGTCTAATCCAGAGCAAGATTCTAACTCTCTTCAGTTCCATGAAGCCTGAGAGAGGTAAAGAAGCTGCAGAAGGAAGTTTGAAGCTAGCAGAGCTTGTTTCATGAGGTATAAGGCAAGAAGCTATCTTTGCAACATAAAAGTACAAGGTGAAGCAGCAAGTGCTGACGTATAAGATGCAGCAAGTTAACCGCAATATCTAGCTAAGATCATTAATGAAGGTGCTACAGAACAACAGATTTTCAGTGTAGACAAAATAGCCTTCTGCTGGAAGAAGATGTTATCTAGGACTTTCATAACTAGAGAGAAGTCAATGCCTGGTTTCAAAGCTTCAAAGCACATACTGACACTCTTGTTACAGGCTAATGCAATGGTGACTTTAAGGTAAAGCCAATGCTTATTTACCATTTTGAAAAATCTGGCATAAAAATTTGCCACAATTCTAGAATCATGCTAAATCTACTCCACCTATGCTCTATCAATGAAACAACAAAGCCTGTATGACAGGATATCTGCATACAACATGACTTACTAAATATTTTAAGTCTACTGTTGTGACCTACTTCTCAGGAAAAAAAAAAAAAAGATTTTTTTTTTCAAAATATTACTGCTCATTGACAATTATCATTGCACTTTTTTCCACACAGGTACTATAATTTTGAATACCATACCAAATGATCTTTGACTTATGGTTCAAATGTTCAGGGAAGACAATGGTTGTTATATTTTTTTTCCTATGTCACGTTGGTATATAGTTGGACATTTTACTTTTTGGATCACTCTTTCCACAAGCAAGATTTTCATTTTTACCTCACTCTATGACTCAGCATGAAATTCATGTGAACAGGGAGTTCCTGTCGTGGCTCAGCAGAAACGAATCTGACTAGCATCCATGAGGATGCAGGTTCAATCCCTGGCATCACTCAGTGGGTTAAGGATCCGGCATTGCTGTGAGCTGTAGTGTAGGTTACAGACACATCTTGGATCCTGCATTACTGCGGCTGTGGCACAGGCCGGCAGCTGCAGGTCCAATTTGATTCCTAGCCTGTGAGCTTCCACATGATGCAGGTGTAGCCCTAAAAAGAAAAAAAAAAAAAATCATGTGAACATCCTAGCTTTAGTTAGGTGTTCAAGTTCTAGTATCCCCTAAGTTGTCTGAGGGAACATTCCTCTCTGACGTCATCAATTCATTTTGTTTTTAAAGTTTCTATGTCTCTCTTAGTTTCTCTAAGTATTCAGCCACTGCAAACAAAGTTTATTTTTATATCAAGCATAATTATAATAGTTTAACATCCTTATCTACTAATTCCAATCACTAGGTTATTCAGGATTAGTATCTATTTCTATAAATTTATGGAGAAGAGGCTTGGGAATGGTTCCATGTTTCATATTTTTCAGATTCTTCATATGTGTGATAACTTGGATTGTATTCAGGATAGTTGAATGTTATATGGATAATCTGGGTAATGTTATATTCCTCCAAAGAGTACTGGGCTTTTGTTAAATTGTTTCTTTTGTTCTATGAGGCAGTTAATATAGTTGTCTCAAACTCTAATCTCTATATTTTGAGTGACAAGTCAGCTTTGGATTTAATTATTTTATTCTTATTATATTACATGGAATCTATTCTGTACATGAATAAATTAGTGGTCAGTGAGGTATTTGGTCAAAGCTCTGATTATATCCAATTAGATTGTTGTTCTTTAGATCACAAAGACAGTGGGTTATCTTAGAGATCTAGCCAATCTTACAGTGATGACCATGGCTACTAGTTTATCCCAAGCTGTTTCTTTTTTACAAGTACCTGTTTTGGGTACTTTCAATATCTTCACATATTCAAGTTTTGTTGTTGTTGCTTGTTAGCCCAGAATTTATAGTTGTTACAGTAGGAAGACCTGTCTAATAGGAAATTACTTAGCCATATCAGATACAAACTCTACTGCCATCAAACTTAATGCTAACATTCATATTTGATTGCAATTCGGCCCTGACTTTAGTTTCAAGATTTTTTTGTTGTTGTGATTTTTGTTTGTTTGCATTTTGGCCCTTGTTGGTTTTCTAGATTTTGCAAGCTCATCAGTAACATAATGCAGACATTTAAAAATATTTCCTGTATCTAGATAAATTCACTAGTAGATTTCACAAATGCCCCACCTATTATTATTTTACTAGACAAGAGAAGGCATTGTTTATTATCCAGTTAAAGTGGAATGATTTTTTCCAATACACCTAATCTACCTATATCTCTATTTACTATCAGCATATTTTAATGCAAGCATTCTATGAGAGAAATTCAATAGGAGTACAGGAAACAAAGGGTTAGTTCTGCGTGTCATCAAAATTATAAATGTACTTGGTTGTTTGAGAAAATAAAATTCAATTTTCAATAATTTTGTTGAGAAATATTACATTTTCCAGTTAGAAATCTGCTTGGGGATGAAGCAAATATATAGATGAAAAGGAAAAAGTTTCGATGAATTTCAAAAAAAATTCATCTTGATATTTCTCTTAATACAAGATATATATATATATCTTGTGTATATACATACACACACACACACTTTCGAGTTTGAGTGCAATGAAAAAAAAATTTTTCCCCTAAATTGGCTTAAAAGTTATTTGAAAAAAACACATATCAATGATGCATCTGATGTATCTGCTTAACTCCATGAAGATTCATATTTTTAACATGGAAATATTTTCAGGCAATATAAAATTCTTAAAATAGGAACTTCAAGGAGAGCCAGAGTTATCTGATGAAAGCACAGATCAGTGATGGAGCTGAAAATTGTTCTGACTTCTGTGAGGAACTAATAAAATTTACATGAAAATATTTGAGGGCACCCTAAAAATAATGAGTCATAAGAAGAGCCATTGTCAAACTCACAACTTTGAACTCTGAGTTGTGTACCCCCAGCCCTTTGTTTTTCAACTTTTTTCAGAGGAGTCAGCATTTAAGGCAGTACTCATTGTGAAGAGCATGAAATCATTTAGGTTGAAATTACAAAAAGAGGTATCTAAGTTGTTTGAAGTCAGTTAATAATAGAGTACAATGGAGGAGTGGGTCGGTCATTAGAAAGGGCTTTGATGAAGAAACAAAATGCATGGACTCTGGACTTGCAGTTATCTTTCTTTTTTTTGTTTACTTGAATATGCCATTTAACCTCTCTAAACCATCATTTTGTTTTAAAAATTAGTACTGACTATATACATTCTGCCAAACACAGAGAGTGTTTATGATGCTCTAATGAGAAAATGCATATAAATTACCAAAAATTACAAAGAATTAAGTGAATAAAGATACAAATTTGAGATACATTTTGAGAACAGATAGCAGTTAAAATTAAGTTACTTTGTAGTTTCATATACTTATTGCTGTGTTTTGTATACATTACAGTTAATTGTTCATTAATTAAGCAAATAAAACAAAGCTTGTATTGACCTTAAGAACTAAATTCTTGGAGTTCCTGTCTTGGCACAGTGAAAATGAATCCGAGGAATCATGAGTTTGTGGGTTTGATCCTTGGCCTTTCTCGGTGGGTTAAGGATCCAGTGTTGCAGTGAGCTGTGGTGTAGGCTCAGATCCTGCATTGCTGTGACTGGGTTTAGGCCAGCAGCTGTAGCTCCGATTAGAACCCTAGCCTGGGAACCTCCATATGCAGAACTAAATTCTTCATTTAACATGAATTATTTTAACAGTTTTATATGTATATTTTAATTTATCTACAAATATTTTGTTACTATAAGTAAACTCTGTACTAACCTCAGTGAAAATGGAAATGAATAACTTAATACGCTCGATGTGCTCACAGATTAGTAGAAATAAATAAATGCATACAACTTAACTCTAACATAATGTAGCCTATCATATTAAGTGTAATAAGTGCATTCCATAAGAGCTACAGATAAAAGATGAGAAAAGTAATATTTTCTCTGACAATGTTATAAAATGACTAATAGAAAAGACACTATTTGAACTGGCATTTAGATAAAAAGCAGAGGGAAGGAAAGGTGACAACAGTCAAAGTTTCAAAATGATAGCAAATTGTCAGATGGCATTTTATATCACACAACATTTTAAAAATTATGCATTTGTGGAATGGATTCATTCTCACGACATATGAAGTCAGATATAATTTTACCTAAAAAGTTAGTTTTAATCTTTTCCTTTTAACATTGGAAGAAACTAAGCCTTAGAGAAATCAGGTGTCTTGCCAATAGCACATGCCAAATTGGTGGCAGAGCAGGGATTCAAGCTCAAGCAGTCTCTGACTACCATCCAACTGCTTAACCTGTCACCTACTGTCACATTTGAGCATGTTAACAATTTTCACAAATTGAAAAATGGGAATAAGCATTCTACCCAATGGAAAGAGCATGAGCAAAGGCACCAACCAACTAGAGCACAGAGAGGGACATCTATTCTAGGGACTCTAGTGAATTGAGCACAGGGTGGGAGGGCAAACATAATTAATACACTCCTACCACTTTCACAGAAAGGATGAGGTAATTAAACTGATATGACCACTTTATTTTGCTATAGTCAGTTGGACAGTATTTGTCTCAATCTCAACTGCCTCGTGAAACATTTGACTATTATCAGTCTTGAGGAGGACTTTAATAGACAAGAACTGAAATAGCCCTATCTAGAAGAGTATTTATTTAACCTTCCCCACTGGTGAAAATGGAGGGAGTTGGGATTCATACTACTGTGATTAATTCAGGATGGTCAATGTGAATCTTCTCTTAACAGAGGAAAAGAAAGTCCCAAGTGCAAAGAGCAAACAATAGCATAATTTTCAAAAGTGAAGGAAAATTATAATATTATATATACACATTTTATATAAGATAATTCTATTTAAAATATTGTGCCACTTAATTCTTCGATTTTTATGACATCAAAAATTACAAATCATATCTATAGTAACCAATGTGCTTTCACACCCTAAGCTTAACAGAGTTTTATAAAAACAGATCAAGAAGAAGGGATTATAGAAACTCAGTAGTTTCCATGGTTTTAAAGTCAAGCTAATGATTTCAGAATCGAGTGAATAGGTATGAAATTTCACATATTCTCAAAAACTATAATGACAGTGAGATATTGATTAAATATATGCATCTGTTTAGAAACTGAATTTCATATTAAAGATAAGAAAAATATCGGTATTCTAGTAAATCTTCAAAGACTAACTCCATTCTCTAAAGTGCAGCTTCTAGGGATGATAATAATGTTTTTAAAAATAAAATATGTATTGCCTAATCATTGAAAAGCTCCAAGAGATAACTTGAATCCCATAAACACTGAAATATCCCTAAAGATGATAAACTCATGTATTCTGCCATTGGTTTCTGGGGAAAATTCAAGGTATTTGTAACTTATTACAAAATGTTATATCAATTAATTTATTATTTTTAGAATATTAAAGTGAAGGAACAGAAACATGAAGTTGTTTTATCTTGAAGTATGTCTCAGTTTCATGAAATTGATAGACACTGATAGGCACATATTTGTAGTGTAAAATAAGTGCTAACACAGGATCAAAAGGGTTGTTTATATATACATAGAATTCATGTTATTAATCCTAACACAAATAGACTAAGATAAATCTTCAGAGAAAAAATTTATTTTATTTCTTTTTAATTTATTTTATTTTATTGCTTTTTAGGGTTGCACCCACATCCTATGGACCTTCCCAGGCTAGGGGTCTAATCAGAGTTGCAGCTTCTGGTCTACATGAAGCCACAGCAATGTGGGGTCCGAGCTGTGTCTGTGTCACAACTCATGGCAATGCTGGCTCCTTAACCCACTCAGCAAGGCGAGGGATCGAACCTTCATCCTCATGGATACTAGTCTGATTTGTTTTTGCTGTGCCACAGTGGGAAATCCCTCAGAGAAAAATTTTATGTGTATAGGCATGACCTAATAACTAGAAACTTTCTATTACTTATTTTGCATAAATATAGTTTAGTTATATACCCTTAAGGGGTTTAATAACAGTGATAAGTGTCACTTTACATTTACTTACTACTTTTAAATTGGTTAATTAGTTTAAAACACATGACCTTTGTGGAAACTCACAGTAGCTGTGTGATGTTGGCACAAATTATTATGGCAATCAAACAACAGAAGAAATCCTAGAGGATGAGATATTGCAAAGAGTTGAGCAGCTGAAATGTAAGCATGGATTCTCTAATTCTTGACCTTTCTTTTTTTTTCATGCATTGTATTTTCTTCCAAGTACAGCTTGGCTAATCAAATCATCTGTGGAACATGAGAGAAGCCTATTGTTTTTCATGAATCTCTATCAAATGTGTAGCATCTTGCACAAACTAGAAAAGAATGAGATGGAAGTTTATCAAAGTTATTCTAAATAACAATGGCGCCTGTCTTGGACATTTGTTGCATGAAGGTTTCAGGTGCCCTTCAGGGATATCTCACTGCTCATGGTAAATTCCTCTAAGTTAAAATAAAAGAGACGTTCACGTCATGGCGCAGTGGTTAATGAATTCGACTAGGAACCATGAGGTTGCAGGTTCGGCCCCTGGCCTTGCTCATGGGTTAAGGATCCGGCGTTGCCGTGAGCTGTTGTGTAGGTTGCAGACGTGGCTCGGATCCCATGTTGCTGTGGCTCTGGTGTAGGCAGGCGGCTACAGCTCCGATTTGACCCCTAGCCTGGGAACCTCCATATAGCACGGGAGCAGCCCAGGAAATGGCAAAAAAAGACAAAAAATAAAATAAAATAAAATAAAATAAAATAAAATGGAAAATATAAAGCCTCATTAATATTGGAAGGATTACACCATGTAATTTCTAATGAAGCTCAGCAAAGCTCGGTGTCCTCAGTGAATAAGAGGAAGAACTGTTTAGTTCAAGGATAAGAGCATATGTCTACAACACCTCCAGTTATGTATGTTCTTATTTCCATTAGAAATACCTACATTTTTTTCATCTCATGGAGAACACAACTCAATACCTGTTGGCTTCTTTTCCTTTTTTCTCCTTAGCACTTATATTCTAATATACTGTATATTTTATAGCATATTCTGTTTATTATGAATATAAGCTCTCCAAGGACCAGGCTTTTTGTCTTTTTTTTTTTTTTTTTTTTTTTTTTTACTAGTTGCATTCATTTTACCTAATGCAGTGCCTGACATATAGTATTTCTAAATATTTATTTATGATAATCTTATATTGATTATAATTATTATTTTATGGTTAATATTATCAACATTTATTCTCAAATACTTATTAAGTAAATGACTGATCATTCAATAAATTAACATTTTAAAATTGCACCCAATAGCATGGTTATTATTTTTGTTCAATAATGTGCTAATTTATCAAAAATACATATGGATTTCCTATCATGTGCCTCTTACAGTGTGGCAATGTTGAGTACAGTAAGTGATGACCTATCTCGAAGGAGTTTATAATTTGTGGGGAAAATCAGTTAAACTAATTATTATAATTTAAGTATCAATGTCCATATAATGAATAGCACATTTAATTTCCTCTGGGGGGTATCAAGAAAGCCTCATAGAGGAAGTAAGCTTACGCTGAGACTTCAAAGATTACTAATGTTAAAAGGATTGTTAATGTTAAATGTTGAAGTTGTGGTTCAGGCATAGGAAACAACATGTGTAAAGGTCTCAAAGTAGAAATAACCTAGGTGTGACTAGGAATAAAATAAATTAAGTTTTGTATGACTCTAGCCCCGTGACTTGGGAACAAGTACAGGAAAATAAGCCTTGAATTAAGAACCTGTCCTATAAAACCTTGCATGTCATGACAGGAATCTTTACATTTGTTACAATGGACTTTTAATGAAATACATATTACCTTTATATTAAGCACAATGGAATGCAATTGGGGAATTTTAAGGAAGAGATGTGATTATGATCAGATTTACACTCTACAAGATTTATCTCTGTAGTGAAATGTAAATGAAAAATGGATCAGTAGATGCAAAATATATGCAAAAACAGATGCAAAGCAAAGTTTTAGTTTACTTTACTAGTCGTCATCGTAAATAAATAGACAGGGCATGGTTATGTTGCTGGCTATGGAGATAAAATTGAGCAAGTTCATTCATTCATTAATTCAAAAAGTTGCTTTCAAGTATTTGCTATTTTCCATGCACTCCAGATACTGAGCAATCAGAATTAAACAAGGCCCTCATGCCTTACAGTTTATTAGGAAAATCAAATATTTCAAAAACCAGTTGTTAAAAAACTATGGAATGAGGGACCTGCTTTCAATCAGACTGACTGTGAGAGTTGGCTTCTCAGGGAAGGTGAAAATTTGCTTGCAGCATGAAATTCAGTGTAGCCCTATTCAAGCAAACAACAGGGAATAGAAAGTATTAGGTTGAGATTGTGTATAAAGAAAAATAAAATAATTCTGAATATGAAACATGAAAATGAAAGATTATTTTAATAAATCTATATAAATACATACACAATTTTTTTAACTAGAAAAATTCTGGGGCATATAAATGTAAAAACTCAAATAATTTTATGAGTTATTGAAATTCTTTGGTTAGTCATAGCGCATATTCAAACATCTTTTATAACATGTACGTGCTATCCTTCTAATTTACTTGTTTGGGGATTATACATATTAGTCCATAAATATGTCTAGTACAGTGACAGCACAACCTACAATGTCCACCTGCTCATGCTATATTCTCAGCCAGTTATTACCTTGAAAAATATAATTGAATACATTGGCTACTAATTCTGAATAAACTTCAATAGATATTTGATCAGTACTTATTCACTGTTCTCTAAGTTCTAGCCTTTCACCTTGACAACTGATAAAAGAAACTGCCACTAGGTTTAATTACTTTTTTCCCATCATGCAGAACATTTTCTTCAGGCATATAAACCATAAACACTTATAATCTTTCTGAGAAAATGCAATGAACTGGTAGAGTTTGAGTTGCCATGATAGCATTTTTTTTCTTTATCTGGAGGTTATGTTGAATTCTGTAAAAATCCTGAAGCTTTACAATTTTTTTGCCCAGTAAAGGGAATTATGGTGGATGAGGAGGGGTAGTAGTGAACATATATGTATATTAATTGTTCTATGCTAATGTCAAAGAGGACAGTTCCACACTGAATGGAATATTTGAGCTGAGTTTGATCTTAATTCTTTTTATAGATTCTCATTGATCTGGTTCTGAAGCAATTACTTGACAAGGACATAGAAAATGATAAAGGAGAAGCTCAGCTAATGACAGTATAAAGACACTTCTGATAAGTGGTCAGAAATATGATCAAGGGCGATTTGGGTTGCTTTAATCACTCTGTATGGGTTTCTGAATTGCATTAATGACGGTCCCATTCGTGTGTTATTAAGCCTTATTTAATACAGGCAAGTGCATGCCAAGAATGTAATGGTATTTAAGCCAAAATATTAAAAGCATAATGGTTAAATTTTTTACTTCTATTTTATATTATTTGCAATTAGTAATCAGCTTTAAACTCTTAAACTTATATTCTTGTGCTTTTAGGAACTGTCTTAAGCATTTGAAACATAAAAAACAATATATATGAATACCTTTCTATAAGTTGATCAAACAAAACAGAATAAATTAAACCCAATATCATTATTAAATATCTAGCACTGTTATTTTGAACATCCTTAACCAGAAAATCTTTCTATATGGTTGCATATTTCATTAGCCAAGATAATTATCCTAGTTGCTATTAAAAAGTCACAAAATCTTAGTTGATTAATACAATAAAAGTGTTTCTCATTTATATCTTTGTCCAATGCATTTCATATGTGTCTACAGTGCTGCTTTTCTTGACAAAAGATCCAGAGATTTGGACTATGTGCATCTTGAGGGTCTATTCTCCTCTATGCCCATCTCAGAGTTTTCTACTGGAACCTCTATGACAGTTGTGCAGAGAGCAATGACAGAAGTAAAAGCATGTATGATGCCCAAGTCTATGAGGTAAAACCCTCAGTTCCAACCACTTATTTCTGCCCACAGTTCTTTGGCCAAGTCACATAGCAAGGAAGAAATCACAAGATGAATGCCACTACAGAAAGTATTGTCTCACACATCCCCAAATGAAGAAACAGATTAGTGAGAAATCACTCAGTCTGTTATACAAATCTTTTTAGGCTGCCTCTCTCCTTTTTCAACCAGAAAAAGTGGATTCAAGCTTATTTATTCACTCAAAGAATATTATAAATATGGAAAGCAAACACAGTTCTGACCAATATGTGCTAGGTGCTTGGGATATAACTGAATGATGTCAAAGAGGTCTCTTGACCTCATAGAGCTTTTATTTTAGTGGAGGGAGACAGCAAACATGGGACAAATAAAAGATTATACTACATGCATTAGATCAGTGCTCTGAAGGTAATATGTAGGGTAAGGTAATATTTTTAAGATTTGATAGGGGATAATTTAGATGGAGGAATCTCCAACAGATTATTTTCCAACAGAAATCTGAAGTACAAATGGATGCTTGTGAAAGGAAACCAGGGCAAAAAAGCATATCAGGCAAAGGGAAGAGCAAACGGAAACATCTAAACAGGAAGAGTTTGATGTGGGTAAGGTTCAAAAGAGAGGTCAATGTGACAGAAACATAATGAACAAGGATAACAAAAGTAAGAAATGATGAGTAGTCAGCAAAGAAATAGTTTCTTTCAGAATCTTGCAAACCATAGAGAGGGTATAGTTTCATTCTAAATATTGTAGGTCCTAGAGTCCAGGTTCTTTGATCATACCAAATTATATAATGTTAGCTAGTCTTTACCTCGGATATCAAGAAAAATAATTGATTTTTCCATCTGGTAAAGTTTTTTTAAACATCTTTTACTGTGACTGTATTTTTTAAAGTATATCTGTTTATCATAATGTGCATAATATTAAAAACTAATTTTAATTTTTTAGAAACAGAATGGCCTCATTAAATGCTTTCTTTTTATAACACAATATATAATACCATATGATTTCTTGGGAGAAGTCTATATGAAATTTTAGAACTATCTGAAATCACATGTTTTTCTGTTTCTTTCTTTCTTTCTCTTTTTTTTTTTTTTTTTTTTTTTTTTTTTGGCTACATCTTCAGCATGTGGAAGTTTCCAGGCCAGGGATCAAACCCATGCCACAGTACTGGCATGAGCCACAGCAGTGAAAATGCCAGATCCTTAACCACTAGGCCACTAGGGAACTCCCAGACACGTAGTGTTTTTCACATGTGAGAAGCCATTTCCTAATTCCTTAGTAGAGAAGAAATATCCTATTTAGCCTCTTTGTAAAACTTAGGTCACATAATTACATATAAAATAAATATGTTCACATTTTTATAGTGTTACATTTCTAACTCTGGGATTTTAAAATTTCACACTACATGTGTATTTTTCCCATTTTGTTAATATAATTGACATATGCCAAAGTGCAAATTTAATGTGTACAGTTTATTAATTTAACATGCTTTTTTTTTTTTTTTGTCTCTTTAGGGCCGCACCTGCGGCATATGGAGGTTCTCAAGCTAGGGGTCTAATCAGAGCTACAGCTGCTGGCCTGTGTCAGAGCCACAGCAGCACCAGATCTGAGCCACGTCTGTGACCTACACCACAACTCAGGGCAACACTGGATCCTTAACCCACTGAGCGTGGCCAGGGATCAAATCTGCAATGGTTCCTAGTTGGATTTGTTTCTGCTGCACCACAACAGGAACTCCTAATTTAATATACTTATACACTGCAAAATGGTTACTAACATAGCATTAGCTAACACCTGTGTCACCTCACCTAATTACTATTTCATTTTGTGGTGACAACATTTAAGATGTATTTTCATAGCAACCTTAAAGTATATAATACAATATTATGAAATATAATTACTATGCTCTACATTGGATCCCCAAAATTTGTTTATCTTATAACTGCAAGTTTTTACCCTTTGATCAACATCTGCCCACCCCCCCAACACCCAAATCTGTTAACCAGCATTCTATTCTCTGTTTCAATTAGTTCATCTTTTTAGATTGCACAAAAGTGATAAATACAGTATTTGTATTTCTCTGTCTGACTTACTACACTTAGAATAATTCCTCAAAGTCCATCCATTTACTGGAAATGGTGGGATGTCCTTCTTTATCATGGCTCTGTGTGTGTGTGTGTGTGTGTGTGTGTGTGTGTGTGTGTATCACATTTCTTTATCCATTCATCTATTGACAGATACTTAGGTTGTTGCCATACCTTGGCTATTGTGAGTAATGCTTCCATGAACATAAGAGAATAGCTATCTCTTTAATTCATTTGAATTTCCTTTGGCTGTATATCTAGAAATGGAATTTCAGTTCTTAATTTTTTGAGGAAACTCCATATGTTTTCGATAGTGGCTGTACCGATTTACATTTCTAGCAACAGCATACAAGGGTTCCCTAGTTCTCTCTTATCTTTTTGATAATAGCCAACCTAACAGGTGTGAGGTGATATCTCAGTGTGACTTTGATTTGTGTTTCCCTGATGATTAGTGATACTGAGCACATTTTTATACCTGTTGGCTATTTGTATATTTTTTTTGAAAAACTGTTCAGTACCTCTGTCAATTTTTTTCAACTGGATTGTTTTTTGGCTATGAGTTGTATAATGTTATATATTTCAGATATTAGTCCCTTATCAGATATGTAATTTGCAGCTTTATAATAGTGTTTATGAGGAAATTAATATATATATATATATATCTGTGATACTAAACTTGAAGAATATGTTTTTATTGCATAAAGTAAACTTAAATTTATTTTTCTATTCTTTGCCATTTAAAATTATAACAAAAATATAGTCTTTCAGATACAAAATAATGTATTCCTTTGAGTAGTTCTGAAACTTTAAATTTTAATGAGCTTTCTATATTTTGTTCTAATGTGTTATTTACCCTTGATTTAAATTTCAACTCACTTTATGACTCTAATGAGATGCATACTAAAGGCACAATCAATTCATATTAGAAATTCCCCAAATCCCTTTACACTGATTCCCAAAATAAGTAGCATCAGCCTCCCAGAGACATAATGCTAATTTTTATTGATGGCTAATTCAGGAAATTAGAAAACAATGCTTTGTAATTTTCATTTTGAAAATCATAGAAAGTAAAATAATGAGCATGCAGTTGTTATATTATTATGCTAAAAAATTCCAAGAATATATTATTGGAACATTTTGTAAATACCACTCATTGTGAAACTAAACACAGAAAAAGAATAACAAATTATTTGTAGAGAAAAATCATCACAATATGTTCTTTTCTAGGCTTCATATTTATTTAATATATAGGTAACAACTAATCAGAATGGAAGGTGGTTTCTAAACATAAAGATATTATTTAACATATTTTCCATAACTACTACCACAAATATTTTACTATTATCCTTTAAAAAATATTTGTATATATTGTTAAGTATCTGTACATATATTCTTCCTCTTCTTCTTTTTTTTTTTTTTTTTTTTTTTTTTTTTTTTTGGCTTTTTAGGGATGTACCTGCAGCATATGGAAGTTTCCAGGTTAGGGTTAATAAGATCTGTAACTGCTGGCCTAAGCCATGGCCATAGCAACCTGGGATTTGAGCTGTGATTATAGTATGGTAATTACACCATATCTCACAGAAATGCCAGATCCTTAACCCACTAAGCAAGGCCAGGGATTAAACCCACATCCTCATGGATAATGGTCTGGTTTATTACCACTGAGCCACAATGGGAACTCCCATGTATTCATTTCTGAAGATTTTTTTTTTTCACTTCTGCTAGGTTATTCGGCTATATTTATTCAAAACATAATTTATAATCATCGAAGTTTTAATTTTAAATACATTTTCATTGGTGATCCTATAAAATAATTTTAATTTAATTTCCAGAAAATATTTGCCCATATAAATTAAAATATACTTATCAATTGATTTTTATGAATAAAAACTAGAAAGCTAGGAATGAAACAATAGATGGCTTTGATTTATTCTTTTTTTTTTTTTTTTTTTTGTCTTTTTGTCTTTTTTGTTGTTGTTGTTGTTATTGTTGCTATTTCTTGGGCCGCTCCCGCGGCATATGGAGGTTCCCAGGCTAGGGCTTGAATCGAAGCTGTAGTCACCGGCCTACGCCAGAGCCACAGCAACGCGGGATCCGAGCCGCGTCTGCAACCTACACCACAGCTCATGGCAATGCAGCCAGATCGTTAACCCACTGAGCAAGGGCAGGGACCGAACCCGCAACCTCATGGTTCCTAGTCGGATTCGTTAACCACTGCGCCACCACGGGAACTCCTGATTTATTCTTAAAGTAACTCTGGTTTGATTTCTTAGTGAATTCTGAGGAAATGACTAAATGAAGGACATAATCGTTCAGTATTTTATAAAATATTTTAATCTATTCTGACATTTTTTTGTGCTTTTCTCTTTCAAATGTGATTTGTTGCTGGTCTTATAAAGAAATGTAATCACTTGGGTTGAAAGTGATTTAATTTGAACAGTATACTCAAATGATTTAAAGGCAAGTACCCTTCCATTGAAACAACATTTAAATAAAAATTAGAGAAATATGGCTTGAGGGATAATTATTGCCATATGAATGAAATTGAATAAAGAATTAGAGAAGGAATCTCTTTGTCAGCTTAACTTGTAATTTTAATACTGGGCATTAGCATTCATTGGACTTGAGTTGCTAAATAATCACAGATGAATTGAAAGGCTTTATATTTTGGAAAATAACATCAATAAAGTGACAACACACAATAAACACATGAAATGAATAGCTAAATTTCAGAAAATATTTTAGTGCCTCTTTGGGGATTCAGATATTAGAAAATGTAAAATGCCTCTCCACAATTTCCTGCTTGTTTATTTGAATAGAACAGTGAACTGTTTTCCCCCAAATGAGAAATGAGTTATTTAATTTGGAGAACTGAACTGGCACTTCAGGGGAAAAATAAATAAATAAATAAGTCATTAAATTACATCCAGCATCTATGAGCTAAAACAGAAAATAATTCTGATTTCCATAGTTTTAATTATAAAAATCTACTAGTAATTTCTAACAGTATGAAAGAACACAAACAGAAACTATCACTGAGGAAAAATTGCACAGGTCTATCAGTCTAGGTTATAGTATGATAATCATACCAGAAACTTGGTACTTTAGTAAACAAGTAGTTCTCAATCAGTCTACACATATATCACAGAGTCTCAGAACATTAGGGAGTTTCTGCTTATCATAATCACTCAGGACTCAAGGCTGATGAAAGAGCCACTGTGGTTGCCAAAAAAGAAATCTCACGCTTGAAAATAAATGTTTAACTTACATGTAACAAACAACCAGAACTAATTTCAGGTCCTCTTCCCATCCTACCCATCTAAAAAGTGTCCAGAATGTACAAATCTTTGTGTCCTTGAGCCTAAAACCTGAAACATTCCTTGAATCAATACTAGCTATCACCAAAACATGCTCCAAACTACTACCCACTCTTACAACACCATTTTAATACAAGTAGATAGATATGCAATTCAGCATTCTGAAAGCATCCATGCGATCATATAGATCGTACTAGATATTCAGTGGGAATCTGGTTGTAGAATTTAAAGATAGACCAAGGAAAAGTGTTCCGGTAAATGTATACATTCATAAATATAGGTATATACAATTGACAGCTACTTAGAATATTGCTCTTTTACCAGTTCTTCCTAAATGTTTGATTTCAATACATAATAATCCATTTTTTTTTAAAAGGAAGTTTGTTCGCCTTGGTGAGTTGAACTGGGAATACAACTATTGTGTAGTTTGTAGCTTATATGTCCTTTTTTAGAATTTGTCTCAGAATTAAATTGAGGAAGGAATCAAGGGAAAATTAACCCAACAATTCTCTCATTTTCCATTGGTCAACAGTTACTGAAACTATGTACCAGACCCTAAATCTTTGTGTGTTGAAGTAAAAGGTTTTCCTTCAGCCTCCCAGGGCTCCCCTCAGTCTCAAAAAGGCTGACTCAAGAGTTAATGATTAGGAAATATTGTTACAGCTAAACGAATACAGCAACATTAAACCTATTATGAAAGAAACATTGAAAAGTCTCCTCTAATACAAAAAAACGAAGAAGAAATAGGATGGAGGAAATCACAATTGGAAAGTAATCACTTATTGGAAAGTAATCAGTATACAGATGATCTAAAAGAAAAAAACATTGTAAAAGCAACAATAAACACAAGGAATAGCAAAAGGATAAACACAAAGATGTTAAAAAAAAGAGGACATAAAATTCACACAATGTGGGGAAAGAAAGTAAGAAAATCTAGACTTTTTTTTTTAGAATATGTTTGAGTCTATATGACTATCAAGCTAAAGCAAGCAGATATAGGAAGGGGTTAACATACTTGAAAAATAGGGCAACCACAAAGCAAAACCAAACAATACATTCACAAAAACTAAAAAGAAGAAGACATAAGCATAAAATAAATGGAAACCATCCAATCAAAAAAAAAAAAAAAAGAAAGAAAGAAAGAAAGAAAGAAAGGAACAAAGGAGAAACATAGAAACTACTGGAAAATAAAGTTTAAAATAGCAGTAAATACATATTTATCAATAATTACCTTAAATGTCAGTGGACTGAATGTTCCAATCAAAAGACATAGAGTGGCAGACAGGATAAAAAAATAAGAGCCTACAATATGCTGCCTTCAAGAGACCCTAGGGCAAAAGACAAATATAAATTGAAAGTGAGAAGATGGAAAAAGATATTTCATGCAAATGGAAAAGACAGGAAAGCTGGAGTTGCAATTCTCATGTCAGACAAAATAGACTTTAAAACAAAGGCCATAAAGAAAGACAAAGAAGGACACTATTTAATGATAAAATGATCAATTCAAGAAGAGGATATTACACTCATCAATATATATGCCCCTAATATAGGAGCACCCAAATACATAACCAGATACTAACAGACATAAAAGGAGAAATTGATGGGAATACAATCATAGTATGAGACTTTAACACCCAACTCTTCTAGTACATTTTAAAAGTAGGCACCATATCACATGTATTTTTAATTGTTCATTTAGTTATTGCTTATCTTTCTTATATTCCCCTCTTCCAGAATTGTTTCTGCCTTTGTGCTCATCAGTGCTCTTCTTGGAATTCCTGGACACCATCTCCCTATTAGATGCTACTCCTTCAGTGCAAGTGAGGAGGCTAATGTAGAACAAGGTGACTTTCCTTGCCTTCTATCTTTATTCTCTACAATACTCACAGGCAATTGCATCAAAACCAACTGAGTGATGGGAGATAATTAAAACATAACAACAGGGAAAACAATTGCAATATAGGAATAGAAATTTTATAGCCATGTACCAAGTATAACATTTTCCAAATCTATGGGAAAAAAAAAATTAGATTTTAACAAGTTGCCACTGCCAAGTTACCAATGGTGCTAGCCAGGCTTCCTTACCCTAGTTCTTTCTTTCCCAAATTCTACTTATTTTGATCATTGTCTTTCAAATTTCCACCTACCAGTGGTGATACTGATATTATCCCAAGATCCAATTCCCTATGTAAATAATTTTTATATGCCCAATATACAAATATAGCATATTTCCCCAAAATTTGACATATTCAGCTTTCAATAATATCCCAAAGACCCTCAGTGAAGGATACCGGCATACCAAATACATTTAAGAAGCATAGAATCTTTAAATTTGAGGCCCTTGAAGATCCCTGTACACATAAGAAGTGCATTCACACGTGCACACGCACACACACACACACACACACACAGAAGCACTGGGCTTCTATTGGGACTATATAATCAAAATTCATGTAAGATAAATATTTTCCTAACTCGCTCATAATTTACAAGGCTCTTCCTTTATTGATAATTCCATTTTTCAATTATTAATTTAGTTTTTATTTTCTTTCCTTCATTACCTGTTTTCAAATTATGCACCTGTTTATCTGCTCTAAAGGATATAAAGGACTATAATTCTAGGTACGGTATAATAACCTTTACTTAGCTATAAAAAGATTTGGCAAAGACTAAATCTTACTTCCAGTAAGCATTTCGACAAATTCTTTGATGAGGTACTTTATTGTTTTCAGCTTATGAAGGGAAATGATTTTTCCTAGTTCTAACCTATTTTTCAGTTAAATACTTTAATATTATTGCTCTGTATATTATTACACTTAGAATGCATACAAGCTCTATGTGGTAGGCTAAAATGTCCTCCATTGTAATGTCTGTTTATATTCCTAACCCCATTTGGTACCCTGATTTCCTAACTCAGCACTCATCCAATTCAATGAACTTTCTGAGTCTTAAACCTGGCTTGTGCCATCTCTGGTTGTTTAAAAGTGTTTGCTCTCCTTCCTGCAAAGGTTTTGCGCCAGATATTTGCATGTCTCCTCCTTAGAGCAGTAGCTCAAATGTTACCCTTTAAAGAACCCTACCCTAGATACCAAGTTAAAGCTGTGATTCTCCATTCCCCTTCCCAATATCATTACTCTCTTATTTTCTTCATGCCACTTATTAGTATCTAATATATTATTACTATTATTATTCAATGATTTGACTTAAATCTTGTCTTCTGGCACTACAATGTAATTTCCATTGGCACAAGGGTTGTCTCCATCTTCTTGTCTGGCAAATGTAGGCATGGAATAAATATTTATTATTTTTATTTATTTATTTATTTATTTTTGTCTTTTTCCCATTTCTTGGGCCGCTCCCATGCCATATGGAGGTTCCCAGGCTAGGGGTCTAATTGGAGCTGTAGATGCCAGCCTACACCAGAGCCACAGCAACGGGGGATCCAGGCCACTTATGCAGCCTACACCACATCTCAGGGCAATGCCTGATCCTTAACCCGACAAGCAAGGTCAGGGATCGAACCCGCAACCCCATGATTCCTAGTCGGATTCGTTAACCACTGAGCCACGACAGGAACTCCAATATTTATTGATAATAAATACTGTTATTACTGTAATTATTGATACTTTACCTAAAAGTAGATATGGAATTTTAGTATTCAAATGAAACTTCTACTTAATTGAAATATAAAAGTCAGATGAATTTGAACATATAATAATTTTAAGCACAGAATATATTTAAAGTACTAGAATTTAGTTGATCAGGATATTATAGTAATTATTGACCAGATCTTTCTCTTGAAACAAGTTACACTTAAATGTTGTGTACTACAGCTTTTATTCTACTGATGTTAGTGTATTCCTCCTTCCTTATCAGCACTCAAGAGGGAGTCTCTGGAAGAATGTTTTTAATTTCTGATACATTGTGATTCTTTTTAAATATGGAATTTCAAGGATTGCACAAATTGCCCTTTACTTCTCTAGAAAAAACCTGAATTAGGAATCGTATGAGGGCTCTCTTGCAATAGGTATAGGAAATCTAAATCCTTCAGGATTTGAACTACATGATTACGAGTTTCCTTTTCTCTCGAATTTAACTGAGCATAAGGATCTATTATTTGCTTTCCACATGTGATATAACTAAATGTAATATTGCCAAATACCCAGCATCACTTTCCCCTAGGGAAATGTGCCCTTGAATCATAAGTTAGAAAAAGCAAGGTAATTTTTAGTTCTCAAATTTATTACAAAAATTGCAACACTGATGCATTTGCTTTGATTTTCTTCTTTCCCTTTTCTATTTCTCATGGTGGTTTACTCTGAAATTTTCACTTTTTTCCCTTTTTGCCTTGATGAATAATATCACTTGTTACATCACAGATTAGGTTTAAGTTATAAACCTAATTTTTGTGTGTGTGTTTGCTGACTTGAAATGATTTCCTTCTGTGACTTCTAAATGGTCTAATCTCAGACACTTTCATTGTTGACCTTTTTAATTCCAAGTATTAAAGACAATACTTGATTTTGGTTTGTGGCAGTCTTTAGCTTAAAACCTTTAGTTACGTGTGGGTGGTGGAGTTAAAATAAGTACTAAAGATGAGGGTCATTCATAACCTTTTAAAAGAAATTATACTGAAGTACAATTTATATTCTATACAATTTACCCATTTAAGTGAAATTCAATATTTTTAGTAAATTTACCAAAATTTACTAAATTTTAGTGCAAACTTCTGCACAAACTAGTTTTAGAATCTTGTAGTAAATCATATCTTAGTCTACCCAGGTTGTTACAACAATCATAAACTGAGTGGCTTTATAATGACAATCATTTATTTATCACAATTCTAGAGGTTAGGAAATCTAAGATCAAAGTACCAACAGATTCAGTGTCTGATGAGGGTACACTTCTTCAATGGCCAGTTTTTCATTGTATCTCACAGGGTGGAAGAGACTAAGAAACTGCGTGTTGTTTCTTTTATAAGAATAACAATCTCCCTCTGCCCTCATGACCAAGCACCTCCAAAGGTCCTACCTCCTAATGCCGATTCCTAGGTATTAGAGTTTCAACATGTCAATTTGAGGGGAACACAAACAACAGGAATTCCTAGGTAGTCACCAGCACTAGGCTTCTTATTAATGCTTTATGCCTCTATAGTACTACCTTTTGCCATGAATGCTTGTTTTCAATATTAATCTTGGCTTTTTAGGTGTCACCTCTGTGTCCACAAAGCACTACTGTCAGTCAGTCATTGGTCTGAGGTGTTTTCAAAGACCTTAAGCCAATAAGGTTCCACCCATTACTAAAGGATCTATGTGAAGATTGGGTGATCCATTCACCCAATAGACAGTTGATAAGCCTATCTCAGATTTTTCTTTTTGATAGACCTCCTTTGCTTTTCCTTTATATGTGTACAAGTCTTCATGTTCAGCCTAGGATAGGTAGAAAGTTTAGCCATCTTTGATTTCTGCTGTTGTAAACAAAGCTCTGAGTATATATTCAGCTTTCCAGACATCCATATATATGTTGAAGCTTATCAAGGCCCACAATAACTATTTCATTCTTCAGATCTTTCTGTTAAACATCTGGCTAATCTGCTAGTTTGTTGCCTGTTCCAACAGTATCATAACCATAGGTTATGGTTAAGTAATATTCCACTGTATGTATGTACCAACCATTTTTATCCATTCTTTTCTTTTGTTTGTTTTTTTGTTTTTTAGGCCGCCTACACCACAGCCACAACAATGTCAGATCCAAGCTGACTCTGTGACCTATACCATAGTTCATGGCAATGCCAGATCCTTAACTCACTAAGTGAGGCCAGGGATCGAACCTGTGTCCTCATGGATGCTAGTCAGATTCATTTCCACTGAGCCACAACAGGAACTTCCATTCCTCTGTCAATGGACATTTAGGTTGTCTCTATGTCTTGGCTAGTGTAAATGGTGCTGCAATGAACATTGGGGTGCATGTGTCTTTTCAAATTATGGTCTTCTCCAGATGGATGCCCAGGGGTGGTATTTTCTGGTAGGTAGCTCTATATTTAGTTTTTTGAGGAATGTACATACTGTTTTCCATAAGGGTTGCACCAGCTTACATCCCACCAATAATGTAGGGGAGTTTCTTTTTCTCCACATCCTCTCTGGCACTTATTGTTTATAGACTTTTTGATGATGGCCATTCTGATTGAGGCGTGGTGATACCTCACTGTAGTATTGGTTTGCATTTCTCTAATAATTAGTGATGTTTGAACATCTTATTTTCTGTATTTTTTGGCCACCTGTCTGTCTTGTTTGGAAAAATAGCTATTTAGATCTTCTGAAAAGGTAACATTTAGATGTGATTAACACAAACAATCAACTGACTTGAGCAAAGCAGATTATCCCTCATAATGTGGATGAGCCTCATTTAATCAGTTGAAGAACTTAAGAACAAAGAATGGAGTATCTCAAAGAAGGAATTCTGCTTCCAGACTATAGCACAGAAATCCTGAGTTTTCAGTTTTCAGATTCAAGACTACAATCTCTTATACAAATCTCTACCCTGTCAACTTGCCATATGAATTTTAGATTTGCCAGCCATAACTGCATAAGCCAATCCCTTAAAACAAATTTCTCATTAATATATTATGATATTATATTAATATATGTATTTATCAAATATAAAATATAACATTTTATGTAAATAATTTATAATATTAATATACATATATTAGTTCCTCTATTGCTTCTTCCTTTGAAGAGCCCCAATTATAAGAATTATGAAAAATACATTTATCATTTATTAAACACTATTAACTACATACAGCTAAATTTCCAGGATGCCTTAGTGTAAAATTACAAATGAAAGCATAGTAACAGTTTTTATATTTTTCCTAGTTGTTTTCATATATTTAATCCTAAATTAATAGAAATACACATTGATTTAGGCAACCCATACACTTTCCCATCAGCCTTCTTGAGAAACATAGATCCCTCCCAGGAACTCCAAGGAACATACGATACTTAAGCATTTGTATTTTATTACTTTAGTAACAAGCAAGAGTAAGTTGTGAAATAAGAATAATATTTTCCACAATGCTTATATAATGCCAAAGTAAGATCTTTAGAATAAATTTCTCAGAGGAAGGCCATTGCGTGAAGGGAGCAGCATCAGCTCTACCTGTATGATGTTTCACCAAGGGTGAGATAAAAGATCTGAATGGAGAATTCAAAATAGAAACACCACTCACTCAGGGGGAGCAACCACCAAATGGCAGCATCATAAGCCCATTTCACCTGTCAGTGAAAACAGAATGAAAGAACGGAAGAAATATCTGGAGGTAGAACAGATAGATAGCATCCATGCAGTTTCTTACATATTCACCTCATGGAATAAGGATAGTCCAAAGCCAGGAAATGAAATGAAAAGAAAGAAAGAAAGAAAGTAAGTAAGTAAGTGTGGGCCAACTTCTCCTCCACAGAAGCAGCAAATGAGCTCCCTTATGTATCCAAGCTCTTTTGAAGAAGTAGAAAATCTTAAGGAACAAATTCCAAAGAGAAAACAGACCACATTGCAAAGGCTATGGTACAATGAAGGACTTTGTGCTTGATTAAATGTACAATAAAGGATTGAAGAAATTAGGAAAAACCTTGCAATTTTTCAAGAGGCTCTCAAAAAAAAAAAAAAAAATCAGGTTTCTTGACTTTCCCAATTAAATATCTTCTGAATCCACAAGTCTCATGTTCATAAAATATATATTTTTGTAAACACACAAATCAGAACATTTGCTTAGTTCTTTGTACTAACCTCAGTTTATCTTTTTGTTTGTTTGTTTAGGGCCATACCCACAGCATATGGAATTTCCTAGGCTAGGGACTAAATCGGAGCTGTAGCCATTGGCCTATGCCATAGCCACAGCAATGCGGGATTCGATATGCATCTGTGACTTACACCACAGCTCACAGCAATGCCAGATCCTAAACCCACTGAGCAAGGCCAGGTATTGAGCCTGTGTCCTCAAGGACACTAGTCAGATTCTTTCCTGCTGAACCGCAATTGGAACTCCCTAACCTCAGTTTTAGTGCTGTGTTATATATCATTATTTGAAAGCCAATATATTTCAGAAGAATAACATATGGAAAACTTCCCCACAATATATTCCGAGAATTATTATCATAATAGTCTGTGGTGAAAGAGGAAAAATAGGAGTTCCCCTCGTGGCACAGTGGTTAACGAATCCGACTAGGAACCATGAGGTTCCTGGCCTTGCTCAATGGGTTAAGGATCTGGAGTTGCCGTGAGCTGTGGTGTAGGTAGCAGACGGGGCTCGGATCCTGCGTTGCTGTGGTTCTGGTGTAGGCTGGTGGCTATAGCTCCAATTAGACCCCTGGCCTAGAAACCTCCATATGCCGCAGGAGCGGCCCTAGAAAAGGCAAAAAAAAGACAAAAAAAAAAAAAGAGGAAAAATAAGAAGAATAAGGGGAGGATGGACTGGGAGTTTGGGGTTAGTAGATGCAAACTATTACATTTAGAATGGATAAGCAATGATGTCCTGCTGTATAGCACAGGGAACTATATCCAATCACTTGTGATAGAACATAATGGAAGCTAATATAAGTAAAAGAATGTATATATATTTATGACAGAGTCACTTTGATGTATAGCAGAAATTAGCACAACACTGTAAATCAACTGTAATTAAAAAAAAATATATAAAACAAAACAGTATTTGTCCCAAAGGACAATAGTGACAGAAAAAGGGGTGGGGAGGAAGAAGAGAAAAGAAGAGGAGATAAAGGAGGAGAGAAAGAAGGGACCATTGCTGTTTTAAAATATAAATAAAGAAACTTATATAAAGATGAGGATGATATTCATTCACCCAACCAACAGACATGTGCCAGTCACAATGTGATAGAACTATTTTAGACCCTGGAGAATATATAATGGTGAATGCCAATTATTTCCATCTCTGTACAAATGTGCTTCTCCTCCATCACAAATTAGCCTCTATGTCTACTACCCACAATTAGGCTAGCCTTGTGACTTGTTGAGTCAATAGAATAAAATCAAAGTGGTACTATGTGGTTTCAGACTGAGGCAGCCTTATGAATTAAGTTTCCATTCAAGAAAGCCCACTCCATTGTTGGAGAAAGATACCAGGTAGATACATAGAGACTTTGGAAAAATAAGAGAGGAGTGGAGATGAGAATTCTAACCAATTTCCTGTCACTCTACTTTCCCAAGCTGAGGCACTGGATATATGAGCAAAGATATTTGGTTCCTCATATCTCATTTAAGTTGGCCAATATAAAGTAATCCAATTGGCCTAGGCCAGTACAAAGTAATCCCAGACAAGCTGAGTAAAGCTCATAATAAATTTTCCCATGTCACTTGAAAATACAATGTCTAGGCAAATTTATTGATATTAAGCTAAATTAAAATGAAATAAATGCCTTGAAAATTGTCCTATTGTGCAAACACAGAAGGAAAACCACCAAAACATAAATCATGTTATTTAACATGTAAAAAGGCAGATGGAAAATTCAAGATGGAAGCGAATGTTTTTCAAAGGATTGAAATTGATTTCCTATTACTGTTTGAAGAATTAAGAACTAATAATTCTATCATAATAAGTTCAAAAAGGAGCTGATAAAACAACAGAATGAGATAATAAAGAAGCTGAACAGAGAAGTAGATCCAGAGCAATCTACTGAGTCACTGTGTACCTTCTAAATAAATTTAATAAAAAATAATACTATCTAATATTTATTGAGTAACTACTATATGCCAGGAACTCATAATCACATTGCTTGTATTATCTCTTTTAGTACTCACAATGACACTTTAAGGTAAAAAATAGTTTGTTCATTTAAATAAATGATACAACTTTAGCACTGATTGACTAAGCAACTTGCCAAGTCATAGGCCTAGTAAACTATAAAGCTAGGATGCAGAAACTTGCTGAGAGCCTCTAGACCTCACCATCACCATCCTACCTTGCCTAGAAAGAGTAAAATCAATTAATGTTATGGAGGAAACAGAGGAAAAACATGCAAAATTATTAAAGTAAATTGAGAAATAATTATGGATAAGAAGAACAGATATCACTGGTTCAACATAAAGATAATTACTGCCTAGTGGTAAAATACTCAGTGAATGGAACAGAAATTCAAACATAAGGACAAGCTTTCTTTAAATTAAAGACCAGATGAATATTTTGATTGAAATTAAAATTATAAGGGAAAATTTGATACAAAATTACTAGCATCAAGGCACATTTATATTACATTATTCAACTATAAAGATCATTTCTTTTTTTTTTTTTTTAAGGAGTGCAATAAGAAAAAAAACATATTGGAGACCAACCTTAGAATCAGAGGACAAATGCAAACTGTCCATGAAATACTATAAAGAAATAGCATACACGAATAAGAGAAAGATCCAGAGTTTTAAAATCATATACTCTGTCCTTCTAATAAAAAGATAAAAGGCAGAAATTCTCATATATCAATGAATCAAGGAAATGCATCCTCCATGAGAATTTCTTTTAAAAACTAATGCTAAGGCTAAAAAAAGATTAATTGAAATAACAACTGTGTCATAGAAAGCATGGTAAAAGGACTGGTTTGTTTATTATAAAACTAGGGACAAAAGAGTTGAGAAAACTTAGGGTTAAAGGACAATACATAAAAACATTAACATAGTAAAGACAAAAAAAGCAACGAAAATTAAGGGATAGAAGCAGAAGTGCAAATGTTCTCCTCTAACAGTTTAATGCGGCTTTTTAAAATAACAATGACAACTTCTTCATGATTTTTGTTCTTTTTTTTTTTTTCATTTTATGGCTGCACTTGCAGCATATGGAAGTCGCAGGGTCAGGGATTGAATCCCAGCTGCAGCAACACCAGATCTGGGGCAAACCAGAACTGCGCCAGTAGGGAATCAAAGCCACAATTTCTGCAGTGACCTGAGCGCCTGCAATCGGGTTCTTAGCCAACTATGCCACAGTAGGAACTCCCTTGATGGTCTTTAGTGACTTTTTTAAATTGTACTCAATGTGATCCTTTGGTTACTAATATATGATGCAAGGAAATATGTTACATATTCAAAAAAGTATAAAGCTAAATCATCAAGTACAAATGAAATAAAAGTTGATGAATAACAGTAAATAATCTGTTCATAGTTTATTGATCTGGTCCCTAATTATTTCTCCAGGCTCATTTCTCAAATAATGTTGAATTTTTGAGGTTTGAATTTGTTCAATTCTAATGAATTAAAGATTATGTCACCTCTGTTTACATATGCCATCAATTCCCTCTGGAAAACTCCCCCTAAACACCACAACATAACCCTACTTTTCCCATTTAAATCCTATTTATTTTAGTTTTCAGATTAAATTATCCTTTTTTAAACTTACATACTCTGTTTTCAATAAATTCTCATTGTATCATAATAGGCTAACTTTTTGATGTTTGTCTCCCCATTAGAAAATTCACTTCAGGAAGGGATGATGTGCCTATCTTGTTCACTCTTAGAGTCCCAGTTTCTAGCCCAAGAATTGTATAAATCATCAGTGAATAGTTTCTCTAACACAATGAATTAAATCATGTTAAATAAAAGCAAAAAATAAAATTATTTTCAGTAATATTGACCTTGGAGAGACAGCACTGGGTGATAGCTTGAAGCAAGATCTTAATTCTCTACTCAGGAATTGAACCTGGGCAGCCGGGGTGAAAACCAGGAATCCCAGCCAATGGAATAGCTAGAAGTTAAAAACAGAATTGCCCTCATTCTTGGTCCCTGTTCAAAGCAGGACTATTTCAAGGAGGCAAAGACTATAAAAATAAGGTATAAAATTTATTGTTAAAAACACAATACAATGTGTGGGAAAACACACAGAGAATTAGTTTCTTTTATCTAAGGCAGAAGCAAAGCAGTAATATACACCCCAATGGAGCAGGGGTATGGCTGTCCCCCTGATTGAGGAGCGTACCAGGAAGGTGATTTAAACCACTAATATAGGATAGTTTTTCTGGGTCTTTGTCTTCCTTTGGCCAATTATCTTGTTTTATCTTTCACACCTGACTGGATCCAGGGCCCTCTCCATCTGTGTGAACATCTTTTGGACAAGATGGGTTCCAAAGCAAAGCATGGTGGGAAGGTTATTTAGACTTATTATAGCCTTGCCCCTGCTCCTTTTCTAACTGAGATGGGTCTCTCTATGAATGTGTAGTCGGGTCTCCCTCACCCTGAGGATGGGAAATATGTGACCTCTCAGTCTTTTGCCCAAGAAGGTCAATTGATCCTGTCATTACTATCACTTATCAAGGTCGCAGAAGTCAAAGTACAATTATTTTATTTGTGCCTGTTGTTATTTCTATCCTGAAGTATAGATAGGTGGCTGGTTGTAAATTTTTATCCTGGAGCCCACCTATCTCCTGCCTTAGGAAGTGTAAACAAGAGGCTAGTTGTATCTATCTCCTGCCTCAAGAAGTGTAAACAAGAGGCTAGTTGAAAATGTTTATCTTGGTGCCCATCTATCCCCTGCCTCAATATGAATCTGAGGATTATGTTTCTTGTATTTCTTTCCTTAAGGAAAATGATTAAATTCTCACTTAATCATGTGTACAACTAAAATAAAAATGTATTTTAAAACATATTTTGCATAAGTAAAATTTTTTAGTTTTTAATTAGAATGTCTCTTTAAATTTGAAGTGATTGAGAATAAAATTTTAATATAGAAATATATTACTGAATTTAACTACATCAGGAACTGTATGTAGTAACTGTGAAATGAAGTCTTGTAAAGGAGAGAAGACTTTTTTTTTTCTAATTTATCATTCTAACAATATTCCATCTGCATCTGAAAAAAAACTAAAGAAGGACATGATATTCAGAACCAATTGGGAGAGAAGATATTTTAAACATCATTGTATACAATTAAAAGTAATAAAGCTGTCCTCTATTTTATTTCAATTTTAATAGTTGATAATGTCAGTAGCAAATTTTTTAATGATTGAAGTTCATATGTTTTTTTCAATGTAGAAACAAAATAAGTCTTTTATTGTGTTAGTTACCTTGACTTTGACTTTATTCTTGGTAGTAAATATTGACTATAAAAAATTTAAAAAATGAGTGAAGTTAATATAAGAATAGTGAAAACATTTACTGTTTATATTAAAAAAAAATGTGGCAGTTACTTCCATACTTCCCTGTCACCTGGTATTTTGTCAAAATAAGGAAATGTGGTAGTTAATATGCAAAGCCAGTCTAACAAAAGAACCAAATCTGCCAGTATTCACACTTTGCTGTAGCTCTTCCCTTTGAATCAAGGCTGATACCATGTTAAGGGCTGAATTAAGTCCCCTCCTAATTCATATGCTGATGTTCTAGTCCCCAGTATCTCAGAATATGTCCTTATTTGGAGATAAGCTCTTTACAGAGATAATTAAGTTTAAAATGTGGCCATCAGGGTGAATTCTAATTCCATTTGACTAGCAACCTTTTAAAAATGGGAGATTTGGAGAAAAATACATACAGGGACAATGTCATGTGAAGCGATCTACAAAATAAGGGACTCTAAGATTGCCAAAAAATCAGAAGTGCAGAATAGATTTTTCAAGAGGAAGCAACCCAGCCAAGCTCAGTTAACCCATAGAGCTCTGAGATCTTAAACTGTTTTAAGTCACTAAATTTTTGAAGAGTTTACTATGTAGCAGTAGAAAAGTGAGATACTACAGTTCTGTAGTTGTTGGGGGTTTGGTGGTTCTCAAAGTATTCTCCGCAGGAAGTTTTTAAAAATGCAAATTCTGGAGTTCCCGTCGTGGCGCAGTGGTTAACGAATCCGACTAGGAACCATGAGGTTGCGGGTTCGGTCCCTGCCCTTGCTCAGTGGGTTAACGATCCGGCGTTGCCGTGAGCTGTGGTGTAGGTTGCAGACGCGGCTCGGATCCCGCGTTGCTGTGGCTCTGGCGTAGGCCAGTGGCTACAGCTCCGATTGGACCCCTAGCCTGGGAACCTCCATATGCCGCGGGAGTGGCCCAAAGAAATAGCAAAAAGACAAAAAAAAAAAAAAAAAAAAAAAAAAAAAAAAAAAAAAATAAAAATGCAAATTCTCAGAGTTCCCATTGTGGTCACCAGGTTAAGAACATTACTAGTATGAGGATGAGGGCTAGATCCCTGGCCTTGCTCAGTGGGTAAAAGGATCCGGCATTGCCATGAGCTGCAGCATAGGTCACAGATGCAGCATGGACCAAGTGTTGCTGTGGCTGTGGTGTAGGCAGGCAGTTGCAGCTCTGATTTGACCACTCTAGCCAGGAACTTCCATATGACACAGGTCTGGCCCTAAAAAGGAAAAAAAAAAAAAAAAAAAAAAGTAAATTCTCAGGTCTGAATTAAAAACTTCAGAGGTAAGATGCCACAGTTTGTATTAAATAGATTGAAGGTGATTCTGATGCATACTCCATTTTGAGAATCACTTTAAATTCTTTCTCATTGAATCCTCTACACTTTTAGTTTTATGGATACCAAATGCAAGCAAAAATAGAGACCTTAATGGCCTGTAAGTGTTTGTCCCATCTGCCCAGTACACTTGCCTTTCACCCACCCTTGTGCTAAATCTTGCTATTAGCTAAGTGAACCAGCCATGGGCTCTCCTCAGCCTGTTTTGTACATGTTGTCTTCCCCACAAGTCCATGAAAAATCCACTGCCTCTTTCTGAATTTCTCTTCCTTTTCCTCTTCAGCTCTTCCAATTAACCTTTATATCTCAGCTAAACTTCATTTCCTCATGGGAACCTTGGCTGAGTTTCTTGACTATGCCAACTTTCCAGCTAATAGGGCTTCAGTGTGCTATGTACTGTTTTGTAGATCACATGTCACAATTGAACCTGCACATGTGTTTGTGTAATCATTTGGCATTATGACTCTCCCCACAAGAGACTATAAGCTCTATTAGAGTAGAAAAATATTAGTGAATGAGTGAGCAAGATAAAGATTTGCAAACTGATTTTTCAATGTAGTAGTAATAATATTAATGTAAAATCTTATTAGGGCTTTTTGTACAGGTGTATGTATTTAGCTAATTGTGTACCTTAATACAGCTTTGTAAAGGACAGTGATAAGGTCAGTCCTCAAGTTCTAGTTTAAAGCAGAAGTTATTTTTGTCTCTACTTCATGCTTATCACACCTTTTCCAAAAGCAATGAAACATGTCGAAACAGAATATATTTTGAACCTTAAAGCCAAATATATTCTATTTACCAAGTAAAATTATTTTATAAGAAAGGTCACTTAAAAATATTTGAGAAGGATTTTATCCTATAATAACTACATTCATCTGATTTATAAACAAATTTTGTAATTATATTCAGGTAAAATAATTAAATATCACATATTTGAGGAGTAATTATTTGCAGGGATTTTAAACATTTTTAACAATTGGGATGCTATAGACCAAAAAGAAATCAGAATGGACACCTGTCATCATGTCCCAGAAAGTCCAAGAGGACACTTCCTGTACCAGGCATGAATTTTTTTCCCCAGATTGCAGTTTCAAGGTGGTCTGGGCAGTTCAATGGAGGGGCCAAAGTGACTTGCTAAAGTGATGTCTTAAAATAGATAAGCTCAGAACAGTGAAAATATTTGTTCATATTGTCCATTGGTAGCCCTTCAGCCTGGTTCTGTGAACTTCAAGGGTGAGGTAAGTGAAGTAAGACACATCTCCTGTCATGCAAAATGTTAATTCCTTAGCCATACCCCTTAGGAGGTTGGAGAATGGAGGTTCCAGTTGGGCAGCCTATCCCAGAAAGAAATAGAGACAGTATGTGGGCATGGAACAGTAGTCCCTGCCCCTCAAACTGGTTGGCAATAGAGCAGATCCTCAACAAGTCTTTGTTTAATGCGTGAATACATTATATTTCTAAGAAATATACTCAAGTTTCAGACATTGTGGGGACACGTTTTTCTTGTAAGAAATATATACCTACTCAAAAACTGATCTTTATTTCTATTAATATAGTCATTTTTGAAGAAAGTTTTAAAAATAAAAATCTACTTCTAATTACATGTCTTTTTCTTATTATTCTGCACCTTAATTTATTTATCTCCATTGGTGCTTGTTGGTGTGGACAAATTAAAGATGGCAATGTCTTCGTCATAATCAAACATGCAAAAATAAAATATAAAGGGGAGAAAAAAGTATATGTTAACAACAGCTTGACACAAGGCATCCCTGTTTGATACTATAGTGAAAACACAATTCCTTCTGATGGGGCCATTCTGGTTTCTTATACTGACAGTTTAAAAAGACTCAACCGTATAATGTGTTCTACTTAAGTAGGTTTACTTTAAGTGTGATGAATATCTTTGGCTACTATCAAGCCACCTAAGGTTTATGGATTCTATTAATGATAGCAAGGTTTTGGGAAGAAGGAAGTGAACCTGATGGGAGAACCAAGTCTTATTCCTTGAGATCCTGAGGGTGTAGGAAACACAGGAAGAAGAATGTAATTTGGAAAGATACTTCACAAATTATTTTCCTTAAATCACATATTCAATATTATTAATTTTGTTTTCAAAAAATGCATTGTAGCTTCTAAAATAAGAAGGTAACTTAAAATTATGCACACACCATGTACAACAAAGTAAAATGTAATTAGAAGAAAAAAGCAAAAGAAAAAAAGGCTAGGAAAAGAAGAAGTGAGGAATGTTTGATAGATAAGTTACATAATTCAAGGTGATCTGTACTTAATAGTCATGGGTTGCAAAGTGAATAGAAAACTACCTAACATTGAGCTTGACAAGACAAATCAAATGGCAAGAATAAAAATTCCCTAAATTTTCCTAAACACAGTAGTCTTAATATTTAGACCAAGTTGATGTTATTTTATTACAAGATTCTATAATATGAAATGTTATGCCTTGTCCACTATTATCTGTGAACATTTTACTGAATGAATAAATAAAAAAACCAGCAATAACTGCTTAGAATGAAATCAACTTCATTTTTAATTGAATATGTAATATTTTAAATGGACATGTAAACCGTCTTTGACATTTAGTAAACTCATAGTAATACTTTGATTATTCAACCGATTATTCTACTGAAATAAAGTTATTTAATTTCATTAAATTATAATAATGATAAAAGTCTTGTATTGGTTTAAATTAAAATGTTATAAAATGTGTGCCTTATGTTTGAAGTTCTTTGATCACCTATGCATATGACATTCCAGGAAGGAGAATAGGGGTGTTTAATCAAATTTGCCCTTAGTCATTGGCCTCAATAAACTAGAAAGATTTCTAGTTTCCTAGTGTATTATCAGAGTCATAAGAAATACAGATATATTTAGGTATAGTCATCAGTCCTTAAGTCATTTTCTGGATATGGTGCTTCAGGGATGAAGGCTCAGTTACTAACTTGAGTTCATTATTACACTGCTATACTATGGTTGAAATAGTCACATCTGCATAACACATACTATGTTCTTAATGTACTTTCATTCATCTGTTTGATTTTATTTTTCCTTATCCATTTCCCAGCTGTTTGTTTATTTTTTTAGTCATTTCCTCCAAGTGGTATTGTTTAAATTATACTGCTCCTTGATACCATAACATTATAATCTTCATTAACTCAATTTCTCAACTTGTTTATGTCTATGAAGTTTGGCTACTAAAGACCCTTTTAGTAATGGTGAGTTACACCTGTACCTAGGAACAACTGCTTATTTCAAAGAGTATTCATTTCTTTGGCTTTAACCAGGATGACAAAAATTATGCAGAACACAGAAAAGCTTCATCCATGTAGCATTTTATCTTTTATCCATATTTCTTTTATTTTTCATGTGTTTACTCTGGCTAATATCTTAAAGTTAGATTTCAATTCCTCAAGAAATGACCTCCTCTATATTTATTTATTTCACTAAAGATTTATTGACTAAAAGTCACCTGTCAAACTATGTTAAGGGCTTTGATAACTATAAGTAGGCTGTGAATTGAAAGTAAAAGTGGCATCAAAGTATTTTTAAACGTTAAATAAATAAGGAAATTGAGGAAATGGTATAATTTTATATCATTGCATTCTTGAGAAGCCTAATACTGAAAATACTTTAACATTTCTAACTTTTTTATTTAAAAAAATTTCAATTTTCTCAATGGAACAAATTCAAGTGAAGGGTATTCATGTTCTATCAATAATCCCAAAAGAGTAAGGATGAAACCTTTAAAGCTGGAGTGACTATGGAATTTACTGTCCAAGCAAATACATTTTGAGAGTGAAAAAAACACTATTAATAGTTTTGCCAAAAGTAGGCTGCTAAGAGAAAACCTGTACTTGTGGCCTCTGTTAGTAAAATACTTTCAGAGCTGGAATAGGGATTTTTAATCAGCTTTGTCTGATTCTAACCAACACAAGACATTCTGCCAATTAAACAAATACAGTAAAAAACAAACAACCCAGTGAAGACAAAATTATGTAGCTATTCATTACGAAGCAAATCAGGTGAAGGAGAGATACAGAATAAAAACCATTTTAGAAGACTCAGAAGGAAAGCAGTCATACATCTTCTGTAGGATTCTAGGTACCACTTCCTATTTTTTTTCTTTTTCAATCATCATCAATTATTCACCCAAAAATGGTGGTTGTTCCTTGTGTTTTGCCTAAATTATTCGGAAATACCTGGATTCTAGAACTTTTATAACACATTCAAATTTCATTAGTTCAATGAAAACATTTCTGTTTTCCTCCTAACCAAGGGAAGAAATGACCTCCTTCTAGCTCCCATATCTGAGGGGAAATGCTTCCTAAACCCCCTCTCTCCTACTCTCTCCCACATCACAGCACAAGCTCCTTTTTATGAAGTCATATTGTATTTTCTCTTCAGTACTAACAACTCAATGAATCATTTTATTGATTTAATTTAATGTTTGTTTACTAACTGTTTTGTATCTCTAAAATGTAAGCTATATGAGGGCTGGGGTTTTGTCTCTCATTTCTTTGTCCTTAATGACTAGGAGGAATACCTGGATTAATAGGTGCTCAATAAATATTGGTAAGTTTAGTAAAATATTTGTTTTTAAAGTGAAACAATATTGAAACATTCACAAATTCAGCTGGTTGGGAAAAATTTTATAAAACAAAGATGTTGATCAGAAAATAGATGGGAAGCAGGAGCCAAAGTTACTTTTAGCAGTCAAATTGGTTACAGGTAGAAAATATTGGAGCATTAAAACTGGTCAATAATATTTTTTTTTAGGAAAAAATGAAATAAAACAGACATATCTGTGAGCCAGATGTATTAAAACTATTTTAATAAGGCACACTATTGCCGTTTGTGAAAATCTGAAAATTATATATAGAGATATATAATTGATACATCTGACCTGTTTTATGAATGAGAACAAACAAAATTAAATGCAATTCTTAAATTGACAAATATTATTATGATTAAGGTTTATTGATAAATAATCCATTCCAATCCATCCATTTATTGATAAATAATCCATTCCCATACATATACAATCCATGTATATAAGTATGCCTAAGTTTAATATCTTTTCGAATTGAGATGAGTTTCCCACCACTAATTTTAGACACACTGCATGTGTCTCTTCCAGTCACACATGTCACATGTCGGATATGAAATACAACTAAACTCTAGAAACTCAGAGTAAAAGAACATGGAGATATGTAATGCCTGTTAATGTGAATGCTGGCAGGCATTCTCAACAAACACTGATATTTTCCTTTTATGCCTCAGCATTAGGATTATAAAATTTATGTTTAATAGCATATCATCTTCTCTATTTTTTTCCATATCTTGTTATTTGTATAGCATTATGATTCTCACATAATGTCATATTTATTTTATTTTGAAGGAAAGAACTAAAGTGATGAGATGATTCTTTACACAAGCCATCATGAATAAAGCAATGTATCCTTCAAATCAAATATTGTCTAATATTTAGCCTCTTAAGAGTAAGTATAAAGTTGGTATTTATAACTTTGTCTTTCTTCCAAAACCAGTTATATTTTATTCATTGATCATAAGAGGAAAATAAATACAAAAAAATAAACTATAAAGGAATATCTAACACTGTATACAAAAATAAACTCAAAATGGACTAAAGACCTAATTGTAAGACTGGATACTATAAAACTCCTAGAAGAAAACAAAGATGGAATGAACTTTATCATAAATCATAACAATATTTTTTGGCTCTATCACATAAAACAAAGGAAATGAAAGCAAAAGTAAACAAGTATTTTTTAATTAAACTTAAAAGCTTGGAGTTCCCGTCGTGGCGCAGTGGTTAACGAATCCGACTAGGAACCATGAGGCTGCGGGTTCGATCCCTGCCCTTGCTCAGTGGGTCAAGGTTCCGGCGTTGCCGTGAGCTGTGGTGTAGGTCACAGACGCGGCTCGGATCCTGCGTTGCTGTGGCTCTGGCGTAGGCTGGCAGCTACAGCTCCGATTCGACCTCTAGCCCGGGAACCTCCATATGCCGCAGGAGTGGCCCAAGAAATGGCAAAAAGACAAAAAAAAAAAAAAAAAAAAAAAAAAAAGCTTTTTCACAGAAAATAAAATCATCAACAAAATGAAAAGACAACCTACTGAGTGGAAAACAATGTTTGCAAATGATATAACCAGTAAGGGATTAATATGCAACATATATAAATAGCTTATACAACTTAACATTAAAGAAAACAAACAACCCAATTAAAAGATGTGCAGAAGAACTAAACAGACTTTTTTTTTTTTTTCCCAAAGAGAACATGCAAATGGCCAACAGCACATAGAAAGATGCTCAACATCACTGATTATCAGGGAAATGTAAATCAAAACTATAATGGCATATCATCTCACTCTTTTCAGAATGGCTATCATCATAAAGGTCACAAATAACCAATGTTGATGGTGTAGAGAAAAGAAAACACTACTGCCTTGTTTGTGGGAATGTAAATTAGTGCTACCACTGTGGAAGATGGTATGGCAGTTTCTCAAAAAACTAACAATAGAACTACCATATGATTCAGCAATTCCACTTCTGTGTATATACCTGAAGCAAAAACAAAAACTCTAATTCAAAAAGATCCATATATCCCAATTTTCATAGCAGCATTATTTAAAAGTGCCAAGATATGGGGACAACCTAAGTGTCCATCAACAGATGAATGGATAAAGAAGATATGATAAATGAACTAAGTCACACAGAGAAAGACAAATACCATATGATAATCACTTACAGTGGAATCTAAGAAATACAGAAAATGGGGAGTTCCCGTCGTGGCGCAGTGGTTAACGAACCCGACTAGGAACCATGAGGTTGCGGGTTCGATCCCTGCCCTTGCTCAGTGGGTTAAGGATCCGGCGTTGCCGTGAGCTGGGGTGTAGGTTGCAGACGTGGCTAGGATCCTGCATTGCTGTGGCTCTGGCGTAGGCCGGTGGCTACAGCTCCGATTGGACCCCTAGCCTGGGAACCTCCATATGCCACGGGAGTGGCCCAAGAAATGGCAAAAAAAAAAAAAAAAAAAAAAAAAAAAGACATACAGAAAATGAGTGAATATAACAAAAAAAGAAGCAAACTCACAGAAATAGAGGACAAACTAGTGGTTACCAGTGGGGAGAGGGAAGAGGGGAGTGGCAATATAAGGGTAGGGGCTGTAAGAGATACAAACTATTAGATATTAAATAAGCTATAAAAATATATCATACAACATGGGGAATATAGTATTTTATAATGAGTGTAAATTCAGTAAAATCTTAAATTGTGAATCACTATACTGTATACTTATATAATATTGTATATCAACTATACTTCAATAAAAAAATAAAAATAAATAGAAGTTTTAAGAGCTGAACCAATTGCAAACACACAAAAAAAATGTGTAAAGGATAGCACATATGAACTTTACATTCTTTTAGCAACATCATGCTTTTTTATTTTTGTTATCCTCTGAAATCTTAAAGCTAAACTTTAAAATTAACAGAGAAATATTTCTGAATACTAATCCTGAAGGAAGATTTCCCTTCCTCATGCAAAACAACCCTCATAGTTGTTTATAAACATAAACTCTTTATTCATTACTTTTTCTTTTCTATTTTTTTCTTTGTATTTTTAGGGCCATATCCAATGGCATATGGAGGTTCCCAGGCTAGGGGTCAAATCGGAGCTGTAGCTGCCAGCCTACACCATAGCCACAGCAACATGGGATCCGTATGAGCTGTGTCTGTGACCTACACCACAGCTCACAGTAATGCCAGATCCTTAACCCAATAAGCAAGGCCTGGGATCAAACCTGCGTCCTTATGCATACTAGTCAGGTTCATTAACTGCTCAGCCATGAAGGCAACTCCTCGTTACTTTTTCTTAACTTGTAAAGTGGGGCTAGCTCTTGGCTAGGTGTAACTCAAGGATCTTTACATCTTTTGCTGGGAAAATTAGAATACTGACACTTTCTTATCTTCCAAACTTATTGGCATAAAGGTATGAGAATTGGAAAGGTACAAATAATACCTGTATTTGAAACCATGAAGGGGAAGAGTACAGAGCTCCAGAAGACACAGGGATAAGCTGGGGTCCAGTTCTCTTCTAGCCAGCAGTGTGGGATCTATTTCCATTCCTGCCAGTTTGGATTCCAGAAACTATGTCCTTTTGTAATGGGTCCAAGATCTTGTGGTCTTACCTCTGCTGTCCTAATTACTACTCTGCTCTATCCTCTTTTTAAATTTTGCCATACCAGTGGCCTGTGGAAATTCCAGGGCCAGGGATCAAACCCGCACCACAGTAGTAACCCAAGCCACTGCAGCGACAACAGCAGACAACACAACTCACCGAACCATGAGGGAACTCCTGCTCTATTCTTTCGAACTTAATCCTGCCCTTTTCCGTGATACTTTCCCCTTAAACACAGCATGCTACATAGCTGGCACTGCTATTACATAGATTATATTAATCTCTTCTGAGATATCAGGCTGGCATATAATTTTCATGCTATGTTCTTTATAAAATCATGTGTATCAGAGACTGTAATGAACACCGAAATTTGCCCATGACCATTTTCACTAAGTTTCATAAATCATTGTTATTTTTCCCTCTTGGGGGGAAAAAAAATATTGACTAGCTTCTAATTACATGACATGACAATCCAGGGCAGAATTAAAAGCAGAGTCTCTGCTAACAGGCATGTTTTCCTTTCTTTCACCATCATTTGCTGTTTGGAATTAAAGTTGGCCAACAGCATGGCCACACATTCTCTTGAAAGAGAAAGAGAGGACTGGTAAGTGATTGAAAGGTTATATTGTGCTTTAAATTTGAGTTTCTTTCACATTGTAGTGGTAGCTCAGGAAAAGGAAAAAAGTTAGCCGCCTGAGTTCTCAGTTCAAGGTAAGCATCTCCCCCTCAGAGTTTGGAAATGCTTGGGGTAATATCAGATCCCTTCCCAATCCCCAAGCCTACTGTCTTCAGTTCAAACAAAAAATACAGAGTACAAATAACCTAGAAAGAGATGATGGAAAAGTGAGAGTTCCAGGTTACCATGGGGTCCTGCTCTGTTTACATCTGGAATGAAATTCCCATTGCTAGAGGCACTTCTTCGAATTGAGGTGAAATAATTATCTTCAGAAAATTACTATTAAAATATACAAATGGTTCAGCTCTCATTAGCACACTGTCACAGTTTACTTTTTCAAATTAAAAAAAAAAATGGTGTTCTTAGTGTTCTGCAAATAAAAAGGGGAAAAAATGTCAGTTTTGCTTGAGGAAATTGAAAATATCCCAAACATGGTGCTATGTGGAAAGGGAAGGTCTACAAAGGACTCGATGGTGAAGGCTGACCTCCTGAGGGTTGTGGCTGAAGTCTGAGGAACCAAGGTGCCTGAGGTAGGCAGACTGCAGTGAATCTAAAAGCAATTCTGATTTGTTTCTCTACAGTTTCAGCTGGGGTTGTTTCTGATACAGAGATGCTTATATGAGCAAGGACATACAAAATGCCCCCTTCTGTATTTTAAGGGACTTGAGGAAGGAGATTAGATCTGCAGAATTTACTACGCTGAAAAACTGCTACATGAATTTTGAAATTTTCTGACAGCACAGATGACTAAACATTGAAATAACCTTTCAGAAAACATAATAAAATATGCTTTTTCCTAAAGTTTCATTTTATTAAAAAATTTAGGCATGATGAATATATTACAGGTCATTCTGAAGGCAAGGGATAAAATTAATGACTTTTCAAGATACTTTGTCTCTTTAAAATGATTTCATTAGATTTTGTAAACTTGAAGTTATGCATATATATTCTGTATTTTAAGATTTATTTGTGTGTACATAAATGTAAAAAAAAAAAAACTAAGAAAATGTTTAAAGACTTCTTTGCAATCATGTAAATCTGAGGTTAAAGTTTAAGAATAGCTCAGACATTTCTTTGGACCGATAGAACCATAACCATTTTTTTTTCTTTTTTAGGGCTGCACCTATGATACATGGAAGTTCCCAGGCTGAGGGTTGAATTAGAGCCGCAGCCTACACCACAGCTCACAGCAATGCCGGATCCTTAACCTACTGAACAGGGCCAGGGATCCAACCCACATCCTCACAGATACTAGTTGGGTTCATTAACTGCTGAGCCACAATGGGAATTCCCAGAACCATAACCATTTTAAAAACACATCCTGGTTGAAATTTTGTTTCAACATGTAATATAGTAATATACCCAGACTATTTGAAAATGCTTAAGAGAGATGTGGTTTCATGAGGGATGAATTTATGTTTTCCATTTTAACCTACCGGAGCTGGAGAATGTCTGATAATTAGTGCAATTACTGAGTTTGTGTCTTGGAGGTTATTCTTTATAGATGACAGTGGAAGAAACATTACAGTATATTGAATTTACCTGTTTACTCCGGTTGTCAATTATTCAACACTATTAAAATATAATTTTAATACTTGGAGTTCTTTATCTATTTCCTGCTTTTTCTTTCTCTTTCTTGCTTATCAACATAATAGTAATGCTGGGCTATGGCTCAAATCTTATTTTCTTGTTTTCATTTCCTTTTAATATTGAATCATTTACAGTATTGTTGCCAGAACTTGGCCTCTGCTCACTGGTGCTGAATAGAAACTCAGAGACAGAGTTTTGGGTGAAGGAATAAAAAATAATTTTATTGCTTTGCCAGGCAAAGGAGGGTCATAGCAGGGTAATGCCTTAAAGACTATGCCCCTCTTAGGAGAGATTAGAGGGTGGTTTTATAGTTTTGGAAGTGAAAAATAAGGGCAGAAACAGATAAGGATCAGGGTAGAAGCAAGCTTGCATTGTTTTCAAAGCTGGTGTTCAGTGGTGGTCTTCTTTCAGGAATAAAGAATGCTTCATTAACATATTCCATTTGTTGAGGGTTTTAAGTTCTGCAGAAGAACTCAAGGATATTATCTGTTTTTCTTGAGGGACCAGGACCCTGCCCCAAACTGCGCTATTGTTTCTTGAAAGCTCCTCCCAGGTCTCTGCATCCCCTCCCTTTCCTAACTAGCAACTGTTTGAACCTGCTCTTTGGAACTCAGGGAAGGTCACAGAGGCTGAAGTTTCTTCCCTAAAAACAAGAAATAGGGGACCCAAAAAGGCTTGCGTGCCCAGGAGCCCCATAGGGCCCTGCTTGGTTTCAGTATGATTAGATGAAAACCAACAACATGTATCAATGTTATCATCACAACCCTCATAGGAATGGAGTAGGATAGTTACACAGGTAGTTGCAGAAGTCCTAACAGGGGACCATAGGTAGACAGTGAAACCTGGGGAACTTTGGGAGAATACTGTAAGTTAATAATGGCTCAAGAAAACCATTAAGATGAAGCAGGATTGTACGAGATATGCCTCAGGTCACTAAGTGAAAGATAAAATGAGGGCTGCATTCAAGTTCAGCAAGACAATGACCCTCAAGACCAAGGGCAGGAGTTTAAGGGAAACATGACATTTCAAAGTAGGAGATCCTCATTATACAGAAACCCAAGATGATTCAATGTACTTTAGCATATGTTACCACCCTTGTGCTGATTTGAATAAAAACCATGACAATCCCGATTTGACCTCAAAGGGTCAAATACTCTCTTAATGAAGTCATGTATCAGACCCTGTGTCTTTGTGTTTTGAAGTAAATGGCCTTTCCTTTAGCCTCCCAGGCCTGCCCTCAGTCTCAAAAGGCTGACTCAAGGGTTAATGATTAGGAAATACTGTTATAGCTAAAAACTAGTTAAAACAGTCTCCATTACATTATGTTCTGCCTTGGCCCACTAACTTATTACTAATGTTTACTTTCTAGTTGGAGTTATATTGCACCTAGTGTCTGGGCTTTTCACAAATGATCTCTTCCTTGCTTAATAGTTTGCTTTTACTAATGGTTACTTTCCAGTTAGAGTAATATTGCACTTAGTGTTTTCTTTTGTAATTGAAACACTGTCTAACGCACCTTCTCTGCAAGCAATTGTCTTTCCAGAGAAAAGGTCAAGGAATGATAACCTTGAAGACAACCAGAAACCATCACTGGACTGACTGACGCCAGATCTGACGACTCTGAAATGATATATGGATGAAGAATAACATAAACACCTTAATCAATAACCCTGTCTTCTGACCTAAACCTATAAAATTTGAAATCCCCTCTCAAGAGGGGACATAGTTTTTTGGCATTAGCCTGCTGTGTCCTCCTTTGCCTGGCAAAGCAATAAACTTATTCTTTCTCTTCTTCAAAACTCTGTCTCAGAGACTTAATTGATATTGCCATGTTTTTGGCAACATTACAGGATATGAACGAGGACCAAATGATGTAAGCCTGACGTTTACTTGATGAAAGAGGAAGAAGCAGTCTTTACCCCTCTCTCCACTTCCCTTGGCTTAGAAAAATGTAGCCCACTTAATCCTCAGGGCAGAGCCTCCTTGCCTAACCACTTTTATCTCCCACAAGTGTTTTATCTGAATAAATTTATTTCTTGCCTATCACTTTGTCTCTCCTTGAATTCCTTCTGCACTGAGGCACAAAAAAACCTGAATCTTAGAACCTCAGTGAGTGATTTTTTTTTTTTTTTTTTTTTTTTGCTTTTAAGGGCCACACCCGTGGCACATGGAGGTTCCCAGGCTAGGGGTTGAATAGGAGCTGTAGCCACCAGACTACACCACAGCCACAGCAACTTGGCATCCGAGCTGCGTCTGCAACCTACACCACAGCTTACGGCAATGCCATATCCTTAACACACTGAGCGAGACCAGGGATCAAACCCACAACCTTATGGTTCCTATTCAGATTCATTTCCACTGAGCCACCACGGGAATTCCCAGGGTGAGTGATTTTAATTTAAAAACCCAAAACTTGGTTCAAGTCCCAATCTGGCTTTTGTGTGCATTCGAGTCCTAGCATGTGGGTTCATGTCCCAATCTGGGTTTAGGCTGGGTTCGAGTCATAAGTGTTGTCAGTTTCAATTTCATCTGAATTATTTAATGCTGGTATAAGAATAGTTACTATTGTACAAAGGCAAGGGAGTATGCATTTTGAGGAAATGAATACATTTCCTATTCCTCTCAAATCTGTAAATTTTAAAGCTTTTCATGATTCTATTTTTCCCCTGTGCATGAACAATTATGTAAAAATATGCTCAAATTCTAATCAATTGTAACATACAGCATTTAGGGCTTCTAGGTCATAATCCCATTTTTGAATTGTGAACTGAAATCTGGCACTTGCCATCAGCCTCTATATGGAATAAAAAACATGAGCCACTGTAGCTGCCAACTCATAGCACCTCCAAGCAGAGCTCAGGGTGGAGAACAGGAGTGAGGCACTCTGTGCTCTGGGCAAACAGGAAGAGCAGGTCATCAGATAGTTAGATTTTTTTTTTTTTTCAGAGATTTTTATGAGCCCAATTCTTCCATCTCCCTGTATCTAGAAAAATACCAAAATTCTTCAGTGATGATTGATGAATCAACCTTCATGAAATCAGCAGCAAATTTCTGTAAAATGTGTGCCTGGCCGCATGCACCTCCCCCTTCATCTTTATGACTTATATCTTGATATTTCCCCTTTCTTCTTTAGGGCAGCATTTCAGATGGCTCAGAAAGCTCTGAAGTACTGCCTCCTGGGCTGTAGTTAAGTGGACAAAAGAAAAGATGTCACAGTTATCTGGGAGAACAGCCAATCCTAAGGGTTGGCCAGTGAACCTTGAGGAAACTCAGGAAAGAAACAAAGAAGACTGGCCCACAGTTGACGTGCATATCAAAGAAGCGATTTCAGTAAGCCCAGACCATTACATTTTCCCATAGAAACTGGTTTTCTATAAACTTTTTCTGTAAATCTGGTTATCTGTAAAGGTTTTGTTCCTACTACCCTCCGCTTTTTGCAAAAACTCATATATCCTAGCTCCCCCCACCCCGGATTCAATTTTCAGGTTGTATTTTTTTAGCCAACAGAATGCTTCTACTGCAATAAGAAGGATTTAAGTCACAATCCAAGCCTACAAGAAATGTAGATGGAGAAATTTTAACAAAGTGATACCAATATCTGCTTCTAAGCTCTCCAATTATCTATTTGATAAAATACTAGCAAATAATTTACAAGTCTAACAACTAATGCTTTCAGATAAAAAAAAAAAAAAAAAAAAAAAAGGAGCATCAACTCTACACTGAACCAAAGCCATTATTTTGAGGAAATGACAATGAGGATCTATAAATTATCTGAAAACATCACTGTTCACAAAGTAGTGAACAATAAAATAAATGTTTCAGAATAGATAATGGGAGTTAGAGACAAGATGGTGTAGTAGAAGGACTCAAGCTTACCTCCTCTCATGAAAACACAAAAATTATAACCAACTGCTTAACAACTGTTAGATTCATCCTGGGAAAACAAGATTTAGCTCTAGGCTCTTGCCAGGCTCCTGGGGAGACATGACTAATGTTAGGGAAAAACAAGACTTAGCTCTAGGCTCTCTCCTAGCTCCTGAAGAGACATGACCAAGACATTACTTAGTCTTCTCCAAAATCAATCTTAAAGACTACCCCACTACCCAGGAGAACATCTAAACTTCTGTTCATATCCTATTAACAATTCCCCCAAACTGACTGGTCTATTCCTTTTTACCCTATTTAGATAAGAAATGGCCAATCAGTTTCTGCACAGAAACCCCCTTTCTTGGCACCCACATATAACCTCCCTCCTCGAACAGGCTGATTGCTGACCTTCCTTCGTGAGTCAGCCTGGCAGTATACCCTGCTAATAAAGTCTTTTATGCCTGAACTCGGGTTTCGTCCTTTCGACCGACCTTACAACAACCATCAACAGAATAGACTGGAAACTACCAAAAAAGATATCCTACACCCAAAGACAAAGAAGAAGCCACATCAAGATGGTAGGAGGTATGCTTTTGCAATATAAGCAATCCTTTACCTGCCAGGTGGGCAACCCACAGACTGGAAAATAACTGTTTTGCAGAAGCTCCCCCACAGGAGTGAGAGTTTCAAACCCCACATCATCATGGGGGTCTGGCATTGGGAGAAGGATTCCCTGGATCATTTGGTGTTGAAGGCCTGTGGGACTTGTACACAGGAGCTCCACAGGACTGAGGGAAACAGACTCCACTCTTGGAGGGCACACATAGTGTTTCATGTGCACTAGGTCCCAGGGCAAAGCAGGGACTCCTAAGAATTTGGGTCAGACCTACCTGTGGGTCTTGGAAGTTTTCCTGGGAAAGCAGGGGACAGATGCAGCTGGTTGTGGGGGCAGAGCATTGGAGGCAGAGGTCCCAGGGAATAGTTCCCTGACCCCTGCTATTTTGGAAAAATCTGTCCCTACCCATGAGGAATGACATCCCCCAGGCCAAACAACAAACAGTGTGGGAACAGAGCCCCACCCATCAGCAAACAGGCTGCCTAATGTCCTTCCAGGCACACAGCCACCTTTAATCACATCCATGACAAAGCCTTACCCACCAGAGGACAAAGACTCAGAGGTTCCTCAGAAAACTAAAAATAGAACTACCATATGATCCAGCAATCAGGAAAAAAAACAAAACAAAACCGTAATTCAAAAGATGTGAACCCTAATGTTCACAGCAGCACTATTTACGATAACTAAGACATGGAAGCAACCTAAACATTAATAGGCAGAGGAGTGGATAAAGAGAATGTGGTTCATATATACAATGGAATATTACTCAGCTATAAAAAAAGAATGAAATAATACCATTTGCAGCAACACAGACAAAGAATATCATATTAAGTAAAGTTAGACAGTGAAAGAAAACATCATGGTATCACTTATATGTGGAATCTAAACTAAAGGATACAAATGAAGTTATTTGCAGAACTGAAATAGACTCACAGACTTTGAAAACAAACTTCTGATTACCGAAAGGGACAGGTGGAGGAGGAGGAATGGACTAGGAGTTTGGGATTGGCATATGCGCTGCGGTATGTGGAATGACTAGCCAATGGGGACCTGATGCATAGTACAGGGAACTCTACCCATATTCTGTGATGATCTATATGGTAAAAGAATACGAAAAAGAATGGATGTGTACATATGTAAACTGAATCACTTTGTTGTACAGCAGAAATTATTACAAGGTTGTAAATCAACTACATTTCAATAAAAGTTTAAAAAATGAAAAAAAACAAATTTCAGAAATGCAGATGCCTTTTCTTTTTTTAGGTCAGTTAAATAGATATTACCATGTCAGCAAGAAAACAAATGTTTTCTTTTCTTGTAATGTATATAATTGAGAAAAGTCTGGCCATAGGCAAACATAATAACTGGGTATCTCCCGTTTTATTATTTGTGCTAAATTATCTCCTTACTATGCCAAAACAATAATATAATAAGAATTTCTCAGTGATTGTATGGACGATTTTGCCAGTTCTAACACCTGAAGACCAACCTCCAGAGTAACTGATAATTTAACATGTACCTGTTGAAAATGGCTATAGTGAAGCTCTCTTAATTCATTCTGGCTGCTATAAGAAAAACACCAGAACTTCAAATAACAAGTTCTGGAGTCTGGGAAGTCCAAGATCAAGGTGTGGGCAAAATCAATCTCTGGTAGAGGGCCACTTTCTGGTTCATAGATAGCCATCTTCTCCCTGAGTCCTTACTTAGCAGAAAGGACAAGTGAGCTCCCTGGGGTCTAAAGAGACCCTTATGAAAGCATAAGGGTATTAAAACAATTCATAGGGCTTTACACTTATGATTTAATTACCTCTCTACCTCCTAACACCATTGTGTTGGGGTGTAGATTTTAACATATGAATTTTGGGGAAAGACAAAGATTCACTCTATAGCAGGAGCTGCCTACCTGCTGGTGCTACTTGTTACCACTTATGCTATTGGTTACATCTTACTTTACTTCATATTGTCAGATCAAGATTGTGTATTCCCGTTAGGATATTTGACATTGCTTTTTTAAATATTTTGTTTGAATTAACTTGAAATTAATCAATATATTAAACCACTACCAGTATTATCTGACATTCAGTTATCTAAACTGAAAATGGTAAATGAGTCTAATTCAGTTCTTCTTACCTATGACAATTTAACTAAACTGTAAAATATAATGAACCTCATTTCATAATTGCAGGGAAGTTACCCTAGTATTCTAAAAATTAGTGTAGTTGTAGGATGTCAGCTTTTTGATCTCTGTTCACCAGTGGGATCAGACTCATGTGTCTTATAGATAAATTTAATTAAAGAGTTTGATATGTTGTGATTAAGTGATATGCACTCTTAAAACTAGATGAAGTACAGTGCTAAAATTATTTAATAAGTGAAGAACAAGATTGAGAAAAAAGGAAATATATTAAATAACACGTTTTAAAATTTTTTTCAACATCATAGGTTTGATATTTCAACAGTGAAAGTTGGGACAAGTTCAAAGGTCATTTAATTAAGAGATCTTGGGAATGCTCAGATAGATACTTCTTAACTCAAATATTGAACAACTTGACACAATCACAGGCTCTCTTTGAAATTCTTCCACATGTTTTTTAGGGATGAGATGAAATAATATCATGACACATCTACTAATTCCTGTTGATTTAGAGCATTGAAGAAAGCTATACAACATATAAAAGAAAAGGGAGATAATGTGTACGGACTTATACAGTGGAACACTTTCATAACTATATTGTAAGAAGAGCTCAGATATCAAACTTTCATGGAATTATAAGCTATATGTAGAAAAATCACAGATGTGATATGCCAGTTACCTCAGAACAGCTCTACTGGCCCAATTTTTCCTCCATGTTCTCATATTTGGAAAGAGTTTACGGAAAAGTAATAACTGCTTTTTACCCAATCCTAAATGTTGTGTTTTGTAATGTATTTTGATTAATTGTTCTATTTCATATTCAAAACAATTTTGCTTTCTGCCTAACATATAATAAAATCTATAATTGTTAAAAATTACCAATGCAATATCATGAAGTGAAACTATGAGAATAACAAATCCATTCTTTCATGTTTTTGCTAAATCCTACTCTCAAAGTACATAAAAAATAAATTATACATGAAGTATCAACATTTATAAAACCCAAAATTTGAAAATGTTATGTCCAATTCTCTAGAAGGAAAATCTCTTACATGAGTGGAATAGGAGAGTCAGTCACATGGTTAAAAGTAGGACAAATATTATGTCAAAATGTAAATAAAATGAAAATAATTGAAGCCCTAATAGTCTATTTGCCCACTAACACTATTCTTGCCCATTTAAACTTAGGCTATAATTGTTCTAATCACCATTTAAAAGGAGATTCTGGCAAAATGATTTTGCTAAGAGTTTTCAGCATCCTTTAGCTAACACTGTAGTCACTATATGAGTGATGCCACAGTAGGTTTTAAATCCCAAACAGTCAGATTGCAAAGCAGAGAATTTCCACTACAAGTCAGGAATTCTGGGGTAAAGTGTTTTAAATAATGAACATAGTCACAACATATTTCAATACACTGATTACCTTAGCTTTCAGGGTAAAGAATTTTATTAGAAAATGTTCTTTTTAAGCATTGAAGAAAATCTTTATAGTGTAAATAAGCCTTGGGGAGTTATTTCATCTAATGACACAGCCTGAAAAAGAACTGAAGCAGCAGAATTCCATGTGTGAGGTTTAGATTGATTGTCACTACAGTATAGAATTTTATGGCCTCTTTGGAACAAAGGAAATATCACCTTTTAATGTGAAGTCATAATTTAATTTTCTGAGCTGATGTAAACTATTTGCTGACTTTTAATGAAGCCAGGAAAATGCTTAACGTTTATATATGTCCTCAGATGTTCAATGTATCCATAATCTGAGATGATAAAAATGGATTGCAGAATTGGATATAAATTAAGTGGGGTTAGTTTACCCTTTTACTTTATGTAAGTATTTTAGATAGATAATAAGTAAGGTTGGTTATAGAGAAAAGAGACACCAGAGTCACTGCTATCCTTTGCCAGACTCAGAGCCTGCTTGGCCATGGCAATGTGGGATATAAGGTACTAGCTGATTGCAAAATGTGTCTAGAATTGTCCACTGGAGGAGACACGAGACCTAAAGGTCTTGGGTTGCATGGAATACATCATTACACAGGGGCAATTTCAAAGTAGTCTATTTATTGCCACATACATTTTTATTAAAATATATCAAAGCCATAATAGCAGTAGCCTTCAGAGTAGTCTAAATTAAAATTTTAATTTACCATTAAACCCTCTATTTTTAGTCTATTCACATTTGCCTAAGGTTTGAATGTACATTCAACAATGGCATATTTTTAATATTTTCTCCCTCATATTTAGAAAGTACTTTGATAATATCAATGACCTGGTTTCATCAAATACTTCATTAATATCATTTACTTGAATACATTAATGTCTATATTTTGCTGATATATATTAGCTACACACACATATATATGTAATTAACTGTTATGTTGTACTCACAAATAATCAAATTTTTTGTCTTCTGATATAAAAACTAGGCAGACATACTGTAAATAGCTTATTTATTTTCATTGTAATTACAGCAGTTATAATTTTCCTTTCTTTTTTAAAATTTTGTTTCCTCAACTATCTACAACCATACTCTGGAGTGGCTAAGTTATATGTATTATGGACTCACTAATTAGGCCCTTGTTGCCTTAAAATCCTAGTTGCAAATTAGAGCTTGACCACACTAAATAGGAGCAATTGTGTTTCTCACTTAGTTCAACTTCAACAAATTTTTTCTTAAAGCCTCTAGGAAAAAAAAAATACAATTTAATCAGCCTTGAATCTGTAATAGTTTTCAGAAATGAACTTGGTACATTTTTTTAATTAGTTTTATAAGCACAACTGCAAGCTATTGCTTTGATTACCCAAGTTGCCAAGTGCTGCTGAGTATGGATGGGTACCTTGTTTACTGGTCGAGAGGGTGTCTTCTCACAGGGTAACATAAATGAATCATTACCTGTGGGCCATTAATGCTTCAGTGGTCACAATGTCTTCTTTATAGACATTGCTTTCTTTATAGGCATGCATTAATAGGCATGCAAAGCAAGGTAGGTAAAAATCAACAAATATAGGACTAAGTCCATAGTAACTACCCAGTAGAGAATATAGGTAATTATCTGGAAAAAAAAGTATAACACATAAAATATGTAGGAAAACTTGGGATCAAAACCAAAATAGAACACACACACACACACACACACACACACACACACACACACACACAATAAATTCACCCAGTTCTCAAATGTAATTAAATTGCATCTACTCCTCACCCCACCAACCCTGACCTAAGTATAGGGATATTATTTCAAACTTTGATTTGTGAATCTATCCTAGGCTAGAACCTTTTAAGAGAACACTAGTAAACAGCTTCAGTGAAATAGAGACAAGTCGTTTTTTTAAATGTTATTCACTTTTAATCACTGGAACAAAGAATACCATAGTTATTCTTGTTCTGTGATGTATCAATATGAAAATCATGTGATTATATTTATTCAGTGTCCGTACCTGCATAAAACAGACCCTGAGGCTTCTATTTCACTCTTATGCTTCTAGTAGAATGGTTATACCCAGGCAAAGAACCCTTAATACAAAATCTTAGTAGTGAATCCCAGAATTTCATAAAGAAAAAAACAAAACTATGCATTAATTCTTTTAGCCATCTACAGTATAGTGACAAACAAGGACCAAATATAAATTAATTATACAGATAAATTGCTAGATTTACTTCTAAACAAGTAATATACTCCAAGGAAAATAAGAGAAGTGTTGCTTCAAAGAAACTTGTAAATTTAACCTGGTCATCTTGAAGTTGCTGGATTCAATTATGTTGCCTTGATTCATAATATCCTTTTGGCTTTTTTTTCTTTTTAGGAGTTCGATTATGTTGCCCTGATATGTAATATTCTTTTGGAATTTTTTTTTTCTTTTTAGGGCTGCACCCAAAGAATATGGAGGTTGCCAAGCCAGGGCTCAAAACAGAGCTGCAATTGCCAGCCTACACCACAGCCACAGCAATGTGGAATCTAAGCTGCTTCTGCGACCTACACCACAGCTTATAGCAACTCAGGATCCTTAATCCACTGAGTTAGGCCAGGGATTGAACCCGCATCCTCATGAATACTAGGTGGGTTCATTACCACTGGGAACTCCTGGATTTTTTTTTTTTTTAAACAAAAGACAATCTTAACTGTCTACACTAAATCTAATATGATTATTTCTATTCCTACCTCACTAAAAGTTAAAAGCTCTGTTGGCCAATAATGTCGAGCATCTTTCATAGTCATATGATGTTATGGACTGAATTGTATCCCCCCTACCAAATTCATTTACTGAAGCCCTAACCCCAAATCTCAGGTAAGAAAGGTTAAGTGAAGTCATAGTGATGGGGCTTTAGTCTCATAAGACTGTAGTTTTTATACAAGAAGAAACAAAAGACAGTTCTCTCTCTCTGCAAGGACACAGAGAAAAGGCCATGTGAGGACACAGAGCTAAGGTGGCCATCTACAAGCCAGCAAGAAAGTCCTCACCAGAGACCAACCTGACAGCACCATGATATTAGACTTCTAGCTTCCAGAAGTGAGAAAGTATGTTGCTTATTATGGCAGCCCCAGTGGACTAAAATATAACCCATTCATACATTCTTTAGTAAAATGTTTCTTCATTTTCTATTTCAATTGATGATATTTTTTAAGTTGAATTTTGAAAGTTCTTCATCACACATGTGGTTTACAATATTTTCTCCCAGTCTATAGCTTGTCTCTTCACTCTCTAACAGAGTGGTTTGCAGAGAAAAGTTTAATATTAATGTAGTCTAATTTATCAAATTTTCCTTGTATGGGCTGTGCTTTTTAGTGTCAAATATAAGTATTCTTTGCTTAAGCCCTAGTTCTGAAGATTTTCCTCATGTTTTTCCAAAAGCTTTATAGCTTTGCATTTCCTATATAAGCCTGTGATCCACTTTTAGTTACTTTCTGCATAACATGAGACTTAGAGTTTCCTTTTTTAACCTATAGATGTCCAATTTGTTGAAAATTGACAAACAAGGAGTGAATATAAATTAATTATGCATATAAATTGCTATATTTACTTCTTAACAAGTAATATACTCTAATAAAAATAAGAGAAGTGTTGCTTCAAAGAACCTTGTAAGTGTAAACAGGTCACCTTGAAGCCTTGCTGCAATTATATTGCCTTGATTCATATTATTTTGAATTATATATATAAATTATACATATTTTGTCAAAAATCACTTGGGAATATTTGTGTGGGCCTTTTCTGGGTTCTTTATTGTTTCACTGATTTATGTGTTTATATGTCCAATATTACACAGTATCTATATCAACACTACAGTCGTTGGCACCCAATTATTCTATTTTTTTTCAAAATTATTTTAATAATTGAAGATATTTTGCCTTTCTATATAAATATTAGAATAATATTGTTTGTAACTACAAAAAGATTTCTGTGATTTTCATAGCAAAAGTGTCAAACATGTTTTTTTTTAATACTCACTCTGCTTCTGAAACCAGACATGTGGTTTTTCCACACCAAGCAGTTGTCTTCTTGTTGGAAATTGACTGGTGTCCTACACTTTAACTCAATTCTGACATTATTTGCCCAGAGTTAATGCAGACCAATAGGTTAAGGGCTCCATCCCACAAGGCTGGCTCCAACTTCAAATGCCAACCAGAGACCTCTGGTACTTCTAACTACAAATTGTATGTTTCCACTATCTTATTCGTGGGTTTGATAATTTGATAGGACTCAGAGACCTCAGGAAAGCACTTTACTTTCTTTTTTTTTTTAATATATTTTTTATTGTTATTTCCCCCAACACACTCCCCCCCCCCACTGTACAGCATGAGGACCCAGTTACACATACATGTATACCTAATTTTGTCTCCCATTGTCATGCTGCGTTGTAAGTATCTAGACATAGTTCTCAGTGCTACACAGCTGGATCTCACTGTAAATCCATTCCAAGAGCAATAGTTTGCATCCATTAACCCCAAGCTCCCAATCCCTCCCACTCCCTTTCCCTCCCACCAGGCAACCACAAGTCTGTTCTCCATGATTTTCTTTTCTGTGGAAAGGTTCATTTGTGCTATATATTAGATACCAGATATGAGTGATATCATATGGTATTTGTCTTTCTCTTTCTGATTTATTTCACTCAGTATGAGAGTCTCTTAGCTCCATCCATGTTGCTGCAACTGGCATTATTTCATTCTTTTTTATGGCTGAGCAGCATTCCATTGTGTATACATACAACTTCTTCCTAATCCAGTCATCTATTAAGGGACATCTGGGTTGTTTCCATGTTTGGCTATTGTTAATAGAGCTGCAATGAACGTGCAGGTACATGTGTCTTTTTTTAAGGAAAGTTTTGTCTGGATATATGCCCAAGAGTGGGATTGCTGGATCATATGGTAGTTCTATGTAGAGACATCCAAGGAACCTCCATACTGTTCTCGATAGTGGCTGTACCAGCTTACATTTCTACCAACAGTGCAGGAGGGTTCCCTTTTCTATCACTGATTTACTATAAAGGATACAATTCAGGAATAGTCAAATGGAAGAGATGAATAGGGCAAGGTATGTGGGAAGAAGTGCAGAGCTTTCATGCCCTTTCCAGAAGCACCACTCTCTCAGTACTTTCTTATGGTCACCAACCCAGAAGGCCTCCTAAGCCTTTTGTTTAGGACTTTAATAAGGGTTTCATTACATAGGCAAGACTGATTAAATCATTGGCCACTGGTGACTGAACTTAATCTCTAACCCTTCCTAACTCCCAAAGTCAGGGGGATAGGGTTGAAATTTCCAACCCTCTAATCACATGGTTGGCTCCTCTGGCAACCAGGCCCCATCCTCCAAAAGTCATCTCATTAGCACAGCGTCAGGTATGGTTGAAAGGAGTTTATTATGAATAACAAAAGATACATGGTATTTCTTTCCATGAATTTATGTTTTCTTTGATTTCCTTCATCAGTGGTTTCTCATTTTTGGCATACAAATGTTATACATTTCTGTTAGATTTATATCTAATTATTTTTTCAATGATGATATTATATTTTTAAATTTTGGAATCCATGTGTTATTGCAAGTATATAAACAAACAATTGATCTTTGAACATTTGTGTCTTGCAAAGTTGCTATACTTGCTTGTATCTTGCAAAGTTACTGAACTTTCTAGCTTTTAAAACAAATTTATTAGTATTTCCTAAATGCACACTCAGGTGATCTGTAATAGGGATAGTTTAATTCCTTTCTTTCCTATCTTTATGACTTTTATTTTCTCTTTCCTATATTACTGCATTGGCAAAAACTTCCAGTCTAATGTTGAATAAGGGTGATGAGAGCAGTTATTCTTGCATTTTGCTCAATCTTAGAAAAAAAGCATTAAATATTCCTTCATTCTATGTTTAATATCACTTTGGGTTTTTCATAGATTTTCTTCATCAAAATGAGTTAGTTGCCCTCTTTTCTTATTTTTCGGAGGGGAGAGTAATTATTGAGTGAGTGTCAAATGTTTTATTTCTGAATTGAGTGAGACAGCCATGTAAATTTTCTTTCTGCTTTATTTCTCTTCTTCCATTGTGAATCCAATAATACTAATGTGAATCTTTTGTTATAGTCAGAGGCCCCTGAGGCTCTTTTTTTTTTTCAGACTATTTGGTCTCTGATATTCAAATCGTAATTTATATTGTTCTATCTCTGGCTCATTAATTCTTTCTCTGTCCTTTCTATTCTATTGGCCTTATCCATTGGGCTTCTTATATGAGTTCTTGCATTTTTGTAGTTTTAAAGCTTCTATTTGGTTCTTCTTTATATCTTTTATTTTATTACTGATAGTTTCTTTTTTTTTTTTTACTGAGACTTTTTTTTTTACTGAGATATTTTTGTGTTTTAAATGTGCTTGTAATTGCTCACTGAAGCATTTTTATGATGGCTGTTTTAAAATCTGTCAGATAATTTTATTTTGTCTGTCATCTCAGTTTGGCATCTATTGATTATGCTTTTTCATTGGGTTTTAAATCTTCTTGGCTCTTGATATAACAAGTGATTTTCCATTGAGATCTACATATTTTGTATATTCTATTATCAGATTCTAGATTTTGTTTAAATGTTATGTTTTGATTGAACTGCTCCAGCAGGGTGGGGAGAGGTTCCATCTCCTCAATACCATATAGTGTAAAAGTCCACCTCTCCAATTGCCATTTTTTGACAGCTTCAGGAGTGGGTTCCTTGTTCATGCTAGGCAGAGGCGAAAGTGCTGACTCTCCATTAAGCCTTCAGTGATAGTTCCCTGATGAGAAGGACTTGAGTTTGTTTCTGTTCCCTATATGGTTTCTACTGACACCAGGAAGAAGAAATGCTGATGGCATCTTTATTACTGAACTATGATGAACGTCTTATCTAACTACTAGGCCTTCTGCAACCACTGTGGAGGACCAGTAAGTGGGAGGACTGCCTTATCTCTGCTAGTTGGGGATGGAAGTCCAGCCTCCTTACTCAGCCTTCTCTGATACCACCTTAGGGCATTAAGGGTGACTTGTAACAACGTGACAACATTGGATGTCTATCCGTCCAACCTGGCCTATGATGGTGTGGGTGGGTTGTACCACAGTTTTTTCTGTTGTGGTTTTCTGGAGTATAGTGGTTATCATGCAGAGGTTTTCATTGTGCCAGGATGCCCCTTTCATGGTCCTTGGCTAAAGAGAAAGACTTTAGTTTAATTTATGTTTGCCTACATATCCTGACACTTTTGAGTTGCTAGCTTCTTTTTGCTTTTCAGGACCACACATGAAGCACATGGATGTTCCCAGGCTAGGGATTGAATAGGGGTGGCAGCTGCTGGCCTACACCACAGCTCACAGTAATACTAGATGCCTTAACCCACTGAATGAGCCAGGGATCAAACCCATATCCTTATGGATACTAGTTGTGTTTGTTACTGCTGAGCCACAACAGGAACTCCTTCAAGTCATTTCTTGTACCCCAAGGTCTCTAGCCCAATGGTCCTCTTTCCATCTTGTAGAGTCTTCTAATGTTTGTTCTGTATATCAAGATTACACTTGTCTAGGTACAATTTGATTACACTTCTTAGGAGGAGTTAGAAAAAGTATGTCTATCTTTCTGGAAGGAGAAAAACTGACTTTCCTTTTTGGGGAGTAAATTTAAGATTCTTTATGAGACATAGTATCTCATTATTTGTAATCACATTCAACTTGTGAAAAAACAGCATTTTCTAATATAAGTTGAGGTGATGAAAAAATTAGGATCAAAGTAGCTATCAAGGAATAGATATATAGTTATGCTGCTCAGAGAATGCAAATGGACTGGAAGTTTTAATCTTAAGGCTATTTGCATAGTGTTAATTAGTCAGTTGTGGAAATGACTGAGCTTGCTAAAAAAAAATAGAGCAAGAAAAGGAAGACAAAATACAGAAATTTGAAGATAGCAGTGAAGTGATATGGGAAAACCAGTAAGCAAAAGAGTTTGCTATTTTCTCAAAACCTATGCAAATATAGAAAATTGTATTCTTTTATATTCTCTAAACATATTTTTGAATATATATAGTATAAAATTAATAAGCCTTCCTTATGATAAACTAGGATCTTTGCTTCAGAAGACATCTGTCATATTTCAGTACATTAAAAAAAGTTTACCTTGAACTTTAAAGATGTTGGGAAGAGGAAATACACACACATATTCATGTGAGTTACTGAAACAACATGGTAATAAGCCTGTTCCTTAATCTCTATATATCATGGTGCATCATTTAAAGAGTTTGGTAATCTGACATCCTTGAAAGCTTGAAATTAATTTCAGGCTTAAAATTTACTTCTTTATATTCTGAAAAATGAAATGTTTACTTTTTACTTCAATAGCAGATAAATACCCTTGATCTTGAAATCAACCGTTATTCTCTTGATAAACAAATACATTGAATTGAGAAACATGTTTACTTTTTTTCTTTATGAAATGTCATCATATTGGTACTAAGGGCATACAATTTTATAAATCAAAAAAGACAAAGAGAACAGGAGAGACGGTGACAGCAGATGGCAGATGTCAGTGAAATTATAGAAGACTAAAGAAGTTTAGAATGATAAGTAATTTAGAAGAACAGGGAATTCTGAAACCTAAGTGCTAAAGGAGAAGGCAGAAAGATTCAAGCTAAACTGTCCTGCAAAAAGCCATAAAATTTCAATTATTAGAGTGAAAAAATACTTAAAGACAAAGGGGTAAGTGATAGGGTTAGAAGTAGGACAGTTAGTTGAAAGTCTCTACTAAACTATTCTAGAATTTCTCCTCTCTCCTAAAATATTCATGTAGTACAAGTCTCCAACGAGGAGAATATTTTATGATTTACACCAAAAATGATCATATTTCCATCAGATTGCCTAAAAGGAAACTTTACATTCAGCCTTGTTCATGTACATAAAACTCCAAAATATATTTACATATTTACAATAAAGCTGACTAACTAAAGCATTTTATCATAAAAGTCAAGGATGAAAGAAATAGAGAAAAACAGCGGTCAGAAAAAAGTAGAAACAATTCAAGGAGCAGAAACTGTATACATATATATGCATATGTGTATGTATACATATACATTTGTATTATAATTATCAGAAAAAAGTTATGTACACTTATGTGTACATATTTAAATATTATTATATTCAGAGAGATAATAGAACTTATTGAATCCATGATATATGAACAAGATACCATAAAATTAAGAACAGAGTGTTAATGAAAATAAAAAATATGATAGAGAAATCTTAACAATGTCCAATAGAAGAGTTAAAAGAAGAAATACAGTAAATCATCAGAAACACAGTGAAAAGGAAAGAGATAAAAGAGAAAAACCTAAGAAAATAAAAGAATTTTAAAATAAGAGTTCTATTCTCCAATAGAATTCTAAAAAGAAGCATAAAAATGGAAGAAAGAAATGATCAAAGAAACAATTTTAAAAAATTTCCCAGGACTCAAGATGCATTTTTATGACAAAGGACTTACAGAATCAGTAGATCAAAGAATGCCAAAAGGTTCACCTGAAAGGTACATAAATCATTGGAAAATCAAAACCCTGGAATAGAGAGAAGATCCTAAGAGTTTACAGAACAGAAATATTTTTAAGAATAAAAAAAAAGAGAAATAAAGAAATGAAGAGAGAGGCCAGAAAGAAGAAAGGAAAAAGGTCCTGAAAGAAGAACAGCAAAAATGATATTATAGCTATATAAATAGATATAATATATATTTAATCTACTTATAAATAAAGATATATGGATCTATATATCTTAAAGACATATATTTTCAACATATACTAAAATATACACATATATACGAGAGACTTTAAAAGATTCATCTCCAAAGTACCCTTCCTCAAGAATTTCCTATAGAAAGTGTTCATCAAAAAAACTGTGTGTTTCAGGCAATGAGGTGGAGGAGGCAAGAGAGAAAAATAGAGAAATATGAGATTGAGTTAACAGAGAGCCAAAACAAGAATGTCATAAAAAGTGGCCATATCTTATTGATTTAAAATACATAAATAAAACACCTAAAAAGAGAAATAAATAGGAAGGAAGGCAAAGAGAAAGTCAGAGAGTAAAAGAGAGAAAGGAAGGAAGGAGGAAATGTAGAGAGGGAAGAATGGATGGAGCAAGGAACAGAGGGAGGGAGAAAGAGATGGAAAGAACGGATGAAGAGAGGAAAGGAAAGAGGGAAGATGGATGAAAAGTGAGAGCAAAGAAAATAGTATTTAAAACTTTTGTTAAATACACTGAAATCAGTCCTCACAGAATGACTGCTGTGCCTAAGGAGTTAAGTACAATAAACATGTAAGTTATGAATCAAGTCACAAAAAGCCGTAACAGAAATCTTACACCCAATAGGATATCATAGATAATCCTTATGAGTTGTGTGGCTTAAGATAGGATTGCATGAAAAAGAAAAAAATCTTAAAAAAGTTTGCCTACTTCAAAGGTCTTTAGGCCTAACGAACCTATTTTTTTAAAATATCTTCAGGCATAAAGTGACGGGCCTAGGTTGAAGCTGATCACATCCAGGATATTGAGGTATGTCCACTTTCTTCAAAATCAGGTAACCATTACTCAGGGGAGCACATGACAATTTTCTACGAAATATCAGGCATGGATATTTTTCAGGTATTCAGGTCCAGATCCTCAGTTTTCATATTTATTCTTTCTTTAACTGACCTCCCTAAAAGCTTGCAGCTTTAGTTTTACTTTCTCACTCGCCCTGTTGCAATCCTTCTTTCTCCTTTTCTAAAAGAAAAAGAAAAACCTTTATTCATCCTAAATTGAGTACTGTGCTAAGGTATGAAAAACCTTAAGACACCAAAGAAAGAGACAATTACAAGCATCAGATGACACCAGAGTTGTAAAATTAATGGTAGGGTAACAAATCCAATTACAATTCAAGAGCTTATTTGAACAAAATTGATTAAAAAAAGTTAACAGATGGTAAATCAGAAAAACTATTTTAAGGATATTTTACTATTTTTTCAACCATAAAATTCTATGTTATAAAAATAATTTAATGACATCAGTGTAACACAATTCTAACCAACATTACCTAACTTTATATGTGAAAAAAGTTCTTAAAATTTTCATCAAAAAACCTTCCAGATTAATAGTAAAGCCAAATTACTCTACCAAAAGCAATATATATTCACAGAAGATATGGAACCTATTTAGAAAAAAAAGGTATTCCAACACAATGTTAATGAGTTCCTGCTTAGAATTTATCCATTATGTTTCTATGCTGGTAATGGTTCATCTCTCATTTAACAAGTAGACAGGCTAGACACAATATTTAAAGTTTCCTCTTGAAAACTCTGTTTTGAATACTTTAGAGAGCAACTAAGGCTGTGAGAATTTATGAATCTGAGGTCCAGGGAGGGAGAAAAGTCCATCGAGGTGAGCTTAGCTTTAGGGGTGACTTTCAACTAGAGACATTTATCTGTTGCCATAGTGAAAGGAAAGCTGTGCAAGAAACTCTAAGAAGCTAAGTGGAGCTTTTAATATCCTCCCTGGATTGAAGGGACAAAATTTAGATTCCAGGGTCTGACAATGAAAAGGTTCATTTTAGCAGCACTCTCTTGAATCTCATCTCCTCTTGAACTCTTAGTTCTCTTTTTAATTTTTTTATACAGTGCTGTCAACACTAAAAAGCAGCAAGATAGGGCAGGCCAGGACACCATATGCTGAGGACAAATAGGAAAGGTAAATACACGGGTGCATCTAAATTAATATGTACTCTATAAAGAAATAATAATACAATAAGAGTTAAAAGAAAGATTTAAAATGCATGATAATAATAATATAAAACATTGCCAATAATGACCATATGCTGGGTCACAACGCAGATGTCAACAAATGCCAAAGTTGCAAATTATAGTAAAAATGTACTTCACACATTTTTAATAAGGACAATGTGCACTAATTTTCAAATACTTTATATTAAATAATATTGTCTCAGACAAAAAATCAGTATAAAGTCCTTTCATTCTAGTTATAAACATAAATACTATAACTTGGAAAATAAAGGATGGAAATTTTATCTTAATTCTTAGTAAAGAAATATAACTGTTCTTACTATTAGATACAGAATAAAAGTTTCTCTGACAATATTTTCCTTAAGCTTCAATCCATTTATAAACAAATGTACAATATTTTCCTATGCTGGAGAAAGTAATCAGGACATTACATATCTATATAAAAGGAAAAATCTGAAAATTGTCCTTAAAAATATTTATGGTGGCAGTCAGCAATTTGAAGTACCAGTTCCCCCACTTTTTATTTTATTCAAAGAAAAACCACACTCAGAAAAAAAATAACAATGAACAAGCAAACTTGTTCTCTATGATAATTAGATATTTTATGTGTATCTAGAATTTGTAATACAAATTTGGGGAGGGTTATTGTCTAAATCCAATGAGTATTGGCTTGTCAAATTTAGAAGTTGGCCTCATTTCCCATCAAAGACTTTGGGGAAACCAGCTGAGCAGAATGCCAAAAAGAAATTAGATCAGTCAAATTCTAAAAGTAGGATTTATGACATTTGAGATTAGAGCTTACAAAGAGTCTCAGGGTACTTTGTTATTAAAGTCTTTATTTTTAAAATGTAACTAAACATATTCAAATTTAATATTAAGGAGGGAAAGTAAGAAATTAAGATGAGGACCACTTAGTTGATATTAACTGATAAACAGAGTTAGAACAAATGTTATACGTGAGAACTGGTTGGGAAGAATAATGCACATCATTTAAAAGTGATCTCTTCATGAAGTCTACCTCTCTCACCTTTCTCATAAGATGTGATATCATTCATGTTTATATAGAAATACTTGTCTTGACAAGTTATGCTAATTGGCCCTGGGGCAGTTTGACAATTTTGATCACTGCCTCCCGCCATCACCATACACATACATCCCAATTATTATTAAAATGTCCTTTAGTCTATGTGTTATGCTACTAACTAGATTCCTATGATTGCTCCTAATGCCTCTCACACTGCCCTGTGCCTATTGGGAGAGACAATTCAGGCTACAACTGGGTCTAAATATAGGGAGTCTAAATGCACATGGATAACAATATTGGAGGCAATTGCTATAATACAGTGAGGAACAACTCTGTTTAAGTCACTTTACATGAATTAAGAATATCTACATGACAAACCTGTGAGGTAGTGGCAACAATCTAGATTTACAAGACCTGAAACTTGTAGCAGGTAGGTCAATTGCTCAATATTATATGGCTACTATGGAAAATAGCATTGTAATATTTCATATCCATTTCCACAAGTCAAGTATCCTTCTTAAATTAAGGGGACAAAAAATAAATAAATAAATAAATAAATAAAACAAACAAATAAATAAATAAATAAAAGGAGTTCCTGTCGTGGCACAGTGGTTAACGAATCCGACTAGGAACCATGAGGTTGCGGGTTCGGTCCCTGCCCTTGCTCAGTGGGTTAACGATCCGGCGTTGCCGTGAGCTGTGGTGTAGGTTGCAGACGCGGCTCGGATCCTGCGTTGCTGTGGCTCTGGCATGGGCCGGTGGCTACAGCTCCAATTCAACCCCTAGCCTGGGAACCTCCATATGCCGCTCCCGCGGGAGCGGCCCAAGAAATAGCAACAACAACAACAACAACAACAAAAGACAAAAAGACAAAAGACAAAATAAATAAATAAATAAATAAATAAATTAAGGGGACAAAATTTAGATTCCAGGGTCTGACAAGTAAAGTTTTCATTATTAACAGAACTCTCTTGAACTAAAACATAATATTTTAAAATTTGTATGGAAACACAAAAGACCCCAAATAGCCAAAGAAATATTCCTCCACAGAAATGGAGGAATCAGGGTCCCTGACGTCAGAAAACACTGTGAAGCTACAATTACCAAAACAACATGGTACTGGCACAAAAAAAGAAATATAGAGTAGGAGAATAGGATAGAAAGCCCAGAAATAAACCTGAGCACCTATGGTAAACTAATCTATGACAAAGGAGGGAAGAACAAACAGTGATAGAAAGAAAGTCTCTTCAATAAGTGGTGCTGGGCAAAATGGAAAGCTACATGTAAAAGAATGATATTAGAACACTCCTTAATGCCATACATAAGAATAAACTCAAAAGGGATTAAACACCTAAATATAAGGCTAGATACTAAAAAAACTCCTAAAGGAAAACATAGGTAGTTTTTTACCAGTCTTTTACCTAAATCACAACATCTTGTATGATCCACCCCCTAGAACAAGGTCAGTAAAAACAAAAATAAAACCATGAGACATAATTAAACTCAAAAGCTTTTGCACAGCAAAGGAAACCACAAAAAAATGAAAAGACAAGCCAGAATGGGAGAAGATGTTTGCAAATGATACAACAGACAAAGGCCTGCTCTCCAAAATATAGAAACAACTCATATAACTCAACAACAAAAAAACAAACAACCTAATCAAAAAATGGGCAGATGACCTACAGAAACATTTCTCCAAAGAAGACCTATGGATGGACAATAAGCACATGAAAAAAAGCTCAATATCACTAATTATTAGAGAAATGTGTATCAAAACTACCATGTGGTACCACTTCACACTGGTCAGAATGGCCATCATTAATAAGTCAACAAATAATAATTGCTGGAGAGTGTGTGGAGAAAAGGGTACCTTCCTTCACTGTTGGTACGAATGTAAATTGGTACAACCACTGTGGAAAACAGTATGGAGGTACCTCAGTAAACTAAATATAGAACTACTATATGATCCAGCAATCCCACTCCTGGGCATATATCCACACAAAACATTCATTCAAAAAGACACATGCACCCCTATGTTCATTGCAGCACTATTCATAACAGCCAAGACATGGCAACAACCTAAATGTCCATCGACAGATGAACGGATTAAGAAGATGTAATACATATATACAACAGAATACTACTCAGTAATAAAAAAGAACAAAATAATGCCATTTGCAGCAACATGGATGGAATTAGAGATTCCCATATTAAGTGAAGTAAGTCAGAAAGAGAAAACAAATATCATATGATATCACTTATATGTAGAATCTAAAATATGGCAAAGATGATACTACCTACAAAATAGAAACAGATCATGGATGTGGAGAGCACACTTGTGGTTGCCAGGGGGTGGAGGGAGGGAGTGGGATAGACAGGGAGTTTGGGGTTGGTGGATGGATGCAAACTGTAACAATTGGGATAGATTGGTAACGGGGCCCTACTGTACAGCACAGGGAACTGTGTGTACTTGGGTCACTTTGTTCTACAACAGAAATTGAAGAAACATTATAAATTAACTAAACTTTAATTTTAAAAAAACTGCATATGAATTATATACTCTATTATGTGACCTCATCTTTCTGGCTGTGGCAATTAAATGGGGTATATGGCAAGCAAGTGGCTTCTAAGATGAACTGCCACAAAATACCTGCTAAACAAGGGTGGTCTTTACCATAATGACTATCAGAAATTGTCAAAACCTTTCTTTTTTGAATTTTTATTTTTAAATATCTAATTCAGAGACAAAACAGGAAGCTTATCTCTGTATCTGTCTATCTATCTGGCAGGAAGTTAAGGTGTTTAAAATGGAGGCTTTTTATTTTCTCTGTAAATTAGGAAGCACAATAATTTGTAAAGAATAAGGGCAAGGTAAATGGATTGGATATTTGAAAAGAGCATATTTTTAAATAGTCAGTACAGAGAACCAGAGAATAAATCAATTTAGAGAAAACTTATGGAATTTTTTGGAGCAGTTTCCTTGGCCCGGTTAAATATAATGGGGGTAACTTTATGGTTTCCTGATTAAGTGACGATCTTCAGTAATCCTTAGCAACCAAGACAAGTGTAGACAGAGTTGAATTAGGGAGTCCTCTAGAATTTATATTTTAGCCATATTGGAATGACAGATGGACTAATGGATACAAGAATTTAACACATTAACAAAATAATGAACCTATGGGCAATTTAATATAAGCCTAATTCAATAGAACATTGTTGTAGGACTGAAAAGTTAGATATCATTTCTTTCTGGAAAAAAAAAGTGTTTGACTTCTTTTTGCCTGAAGTGAGTAAGGAATTAGAAAACAATGAATAACATAAATCATACAAATGTCTTCAGGCTTCTGCGTCCTTCATTCCATAATACCAAGGTGTTATTTCTACTGGTTCCAGCACTTTCCTTAAAGATGGGATTCTCCAAGTTTCTCAATGTTTCTAGCCCCAAAATTACTGTGACTCTATCAACCATGTGGTCACATGGCAGTCCTCTTCCTGAAATTTTGAGCTAATTCTCTGTGGGCTATTAGACTTAGAACCAAGAACAAGCTGAGGGTTCATATCCATTTTTTTGTTTCATTCAAGGGCACAAAACGTGGCTCCATGGTGATATCCTATCAATTGTTGTAAGGTTTTTTATTTCCTAAGAACACAGAAGTGTATTTTCCCTATGTTTTATAGCAACTTGAAAAGTGGGGAAGCACAATTCATACGGGCAAGTTTTTGGTACTAAGATTTAAAGAGCTTAGATGTTTCCTATATATTTCTCAGCAAAGAAACTCAATATCTTAGTTGACTTTTCTTAAAAACAATTGACAATGGAGTTCCCATCGTGGCTCAGTTGTTAATGAATTCGACTAGGAACCATAAGGTTGTGGGTTCAATTCCTGTCCTCGCTCAGTGGGTTAAGGATCAGGCGTTGCCGTGAGCTGTGGTGTAGGTTTCAGATGTGGCTCAGATCCTGCATTGCTGTGGCTGTGGTATAGGCGGGCAGTTACAGCTTCAATTAGACCCCTAGCCTGGGAATCTCCACATGTCGTGGATGCGGCCCTAGGTGGGGGGAAGAAAAAAGACAATAATCATAGCTGATTAACTTCATTTCAATGAAAGAGAAAAATCATTACATGTTTATGTCAAGTGATTATTAAGTTCCATGTGATAATTTGTTTAAGGATGTCCTATGACAGAACTGAAGACAAAAAAATGTCTAATAGGCAGGAAAAGTACACAGAGATTAGTAGACTGGATGTTTCCAAGAAGTTAAAGACAGGTGATGCTGGAGTTTTCCAAAAAATGTCTACTTTGATTGGCGAATATCTGCTGTCAGAGCTGGTGCATAAAATGATTACAACTTAGAGGACGTGAATGTGGGAGATAATGGCAGATGTTGAAAAAGGAAAATTCAATGATGATAAGGAAGTCAAAGAGCTGAACAGCCATGGTTTGAATGAGTCATCCATGTCTTGAATCTATTTAGACTTAAAAGTATGTAAGCCACTATCTTCATTGAGTAAATGAATAAATGAATAACATAGTCATATTCTGAAACTTCAACTAGAGTTTTCTACATTTTACATATTAACAAGAATCATTAATTATCTAAACAGTTCTAAGAGCTCCTAAATGGACTATGTGCAGACTTTTAGCTCTTTCCAACATTTTCCCCAAGCTGGCGTCAGTTATTTTCATAATGTGCTTTCTTACAAGATGACTTCCTGCTTTCAAAACATAAAACTCAATGGCTTTCACAATCCAGTTCCACTTTAATTTTCCATTATTATAGTCTTCCTGTCCCATCTTCTATCAAACATCCATTACTTGTTCTTTATGCTCAGTGGATCACATAACGTTTTATGTATTTTCCTTCATATGCTTTTTTTTTGTCCTCCTGGTATTCCTGGAACATCCCTCTACATGCATCCATTCACTCACTCAAAAATTAATATTGATTGTCTAAGATATTGACATTCTCAACAACAAAGATAAGTTGGTTAACAAGGTAGATATTTCCCCAGAAGTAAATTAATGAATGAATGGAAAATTATGAATTATGATGGGCCTAGTTAAAAAATCAAAAGGAACCAAGACACATGGTATTTTTATTTTTATTTTTTTGAAAGTACTGACTAGAGACCTAATTTTGGTAGAATTTTAGGGAGGACTTCTCATAGAAGGTGACTTGACTGAAATATGAAGTTAAGGATATTTAAGGAGTGAATATCAGAGTTGTGAATGGCCAAAGAAGCCTTGAATAAGGAGGAGGATCTCAAAGACTCTGACGACCTGACTTCATCAGATGAATTCAGGAGATAGGCTAGGTTAGGATAAGGGAGTTGTATTTTATTAAACCTGAAATAGAACATATGCGAAGTGATGTAACAAATGGCATGATCTGATTTTTACTCTTTTGTTTGCACTTCCTGGAGCATGCAGAATGAATTGATAGATGGAGGAGACAGAGGCTAGCAGGAGAAATGACACAGTGACATATTTACGGTGGAGAGAACAGGCACACATGTTGAAGAACTCCTCAATAGTGTTTCTGCTGTCTTTTGTGCAGAGGCTGTGGATCAAGAAAGAATCAGATTCGTAGTTTCTGATTGAGCAGCTCAATAACTATATAGCCATTTAGTGAGAAAGTAAGACTGATGGAGGGGAATCATAGTAAGTCAAAGGCTCAACTTTGTTTTTTTGTTTGTTTGTTTTTTTAAAACAAGTGGCTGCACCTGCGGCATATGGAAGTTCCCAGGCTAGGGGTCGAGCCACAGCCACTGCAGAAGCAACGCCGAGTAGTTATGTTGTGAGCCACATGGTAAGTCCAAAGGCTCAACTTTGGCTGTGTTATATCTGAGAGGTCTAGGAGATGTCCAAGAAGATGTCCTAAGTAAGCAATTAGGCATGTAGGTCTGGAGCTTGACAGGACTCTTGATAATGGACATAGATACAGAATATGAATATGTAGATATAGATCTAAATAAAGCTAAAACAGATCTAAATACATGTGTAGTACATATGTATACATATATGCTTTTATCTAAATTCATGTATATGTATATAGGTATATATACACTATATATCTGCATGTAGATGTACATAGATATGGAGATATATACATATATGTGTATGACTATATGAATATATGTATAATATGTATATTTATATGCTTTGCAAGTACAAGGTCATCACCCAGATATTATTTATGTCCATGACAATGAATGAGATTTCTTGTCATATTTATCTCCTCCAGTATTTTCATCTCCATGCTACTGCCCATTCCATTTTTATAAGACAAATTTACCTCATATATAATTTATCATATAAATATCTGCTATCTCATATGGTAACAAACTTCTTTGAGGAAAGTTTGATGTATTTTTCATTTCTGTATCTTCTATGTTGCTTAAGTTGTGTGTTTCTATGATACATGTGATTGCATTGTTTCCTGATATTTTTAGTCTTGAGCACTTCTTTTAAATAATGCATATTTCTTCCATTCTATTTGTCGAACATTGCCTTCTTTATATTAATTTATCCAGTGTAGCTATAAATATAGGCTAACTGGGCACACAATTGTTTCATCCTAAATTGTAGGATTTTTGGTGAAAGTCTAAAAAATCATTTGTGATCTTTACTGCTATAAAATAAACAAACAAAAACATCAACCCCCCCTTTTCATTCAATGGTTTAGAGTTGCAGAAGAGGAATAGAAATTTTAACTAAATTGTGCAGATTAAAGAACCCTGGAATTACTGGCCTAGGATATGAGGGGCTAACAAATATGTGGTGTACAGTGAGGTAAGTGAGATATATTTTTGGAGTGAGTGGATTAGAAAAAAACAGAAGCTATAAGTGGTTTCTTTCTGAGTAGTGTGTACAGGTTTCCCTCTCCTACCTCAAAGGTCTATCCCAAGGACAAAAAAAGCCCTATAACCTTTCTGGGTTTTCTGGTTGACATCCAACCTCTTGGCCTTTCTACTCTCCTTCATCATTTAATTATTTTCTCTTATTTTCTCATACTGTTTATTCCCTTTAAAGGCTGTTTTAATATAAAATATTTTACTTTGTCTTTTTTTTTTTTTTAAAACAGCCGGTACCACGGCATATGGGGTTCCCAGGCGAGGGGTCAAATTGCAGCTGTAGCTACTGGCCTACAACACCACCACAGCAACACAGGATCCGAGCTGCATCTGCAACCTATGCCACAGCTCACTGCAGTGCCAGATCCTTAACCCACTGAGCAAGCCCAGGGATCAAACCTGCATCCTCATGGATGCTAGTTAGATTTGTTTCCCCTGAGTCATGATGGGAAATTCTATTTTTAAGTATTTTTCAATTTGCTTTCATCAGGTTTGTAATTTTTGACATGTAGAATTTGATCATGCTTTTTGCCATCAGTTAAATCATCATCTTTAAATTACAATGAACATCACTATCATGGTAAATGCTTATGAGGGAAAAGAAAAGAAAAGAAGAGAAAAAAGAAAAGCAGAGTTTCACACCTTCAGGAACAAAAAGGTTATAACAAATTGCGAACATGAAGCTACCTATCAAAAACACATTAGAAATGTAATGATGATAACTAATTTAAAATAGCCCCTTCTGCTTTAAATAAGTAGCACTGAAGTAAAAGCTTACACAAGCTTTATCTTTCTCTCTATGCTCACACCAAGCATAGGAATTATGTGAATTAGTTCAGCAAAGTTCATGTATCCTACTTTCCTAATCAAGACGTAACTATTCTCTGAACTTTTCCATAAATGGAATAACAAGCACCAAAATCATGTGTATAAAAATAACAGATGTGGGCTGCCATCACCTGTGGATGTGTCATACACTGTATATTTAAAAGGATTTAAAAGGAAAGTGGTTATTCTAAAAGGAATGAAACCACTAAGGCATGAGCTTCTCTCACCATATAAAAAATTAAATTCAAAGTGGATTAAAAACCCAAGTATAAGACTGGATATTATAAAACTCTTAGAGAAAAACATAGGCATAATATTTTTTGACAATAAATCATGCAATATTTTTTGTGGAAGGGATCAGTGTCTTAAAGGAAATAAAAGAAAAATTAAAAAATGGCATCTAATTAAACTTAAAAACTTGCACAGCAAAAGAGACATGGGCAAATAAAAAAAGACAACCCACTGAATGGGAAAAGATGTTTGCAAATGATGATCAATAAGGGATTAATATCCAACATACATAAATAGCTTTCACAACTTAACATAAAAAAACACCCTATTTTAAAAAAGGCAGGAGAACTGAATAGACATTTTTCCAAAGAGAATAGGCAGATCCCTAACACATACCGAGATGCTTAACATTGCTAATTATCAGAGAAATGCAAATCAAAACCACAGTAATCTATCACTTCACACCTGTCAGAATAGCTATCATCAAAAAGAACACAAATAACCAATGTTAGTAAGGCTGTGGAGAAAAGAGAACCCTCCTGAACTGTTGGTGGGAATGTAAACTGATGCAGTCATTGTGGAAAATGTCATAGAGTTTTCTCAAAAAACTAACAATTGTAACCAAAGAAAAAACAAAAACTCTAATTCAAAAAGATACTCGTACCCCAATGTTCATAGCAGCTTTCTTTACTACTGCCAAGATATAGAAGCAATCTAAGTGTCCATCAAGAGATAAATGGGTAAAGATGATGTATATATTCACACACACATACCCGGACACGCACACACACACACACACACACACACACACACACACACACACACACAGATGCACACACTGGAATACTACTCAATGATTTAAAAAAATAATGAAATTTTGCCACTTGTAGCAACATGAATGGACTTAAGGGGCATTATGCTAAGTGAAATAAATCAAAGAAAGAGAAACACTGTAAATATCACTTGTATGTGGAATCTTAAAAAATATACAACAAACTCATTATGACTGTAACAAAACAGAAGCAGACTCATAGAGACTCATAGAGAACAAACTAGTGTTTACCAGTGAGGGAGAGGGAATAATACAGAAGTGAAGAAGTGTGATATAGGATCAAGGATGTATTGTACAAAACAGAGAACATAGCCACTATTTTATAATAATTGCAAATGGAGTATAACCTTTAAAAATTATATAAATTTTATTAAAAGATGTGAGCTTGCTCTATCACTCAGCATAATTTAAAAGAAAAGGGACAGAGAAAATATTAGAAAGAATGCCATGGCAGGCTAATACTGGTCAGTCTCAGGGAAAATATAATTAGTCATAGTTGTTAAATTCTAATAAAATAAAGACTCCAGCGACATGAAAATACTCATTGTAGTCCCAGAATTAGTAGGCTTACTTTTCCATATAGAAAACAAAGTAAAAAGCATTTATTTTTTAAAATCTTTGCATCTTCTAAAAGTGACAGTAACAATGCTTGAATATGTGTGTTTGTGAGGTATTTTTCCCTTAATTCATAGAGAAAGAGATAAAACACCCTCCTTTTGAGTTGCTGGATGTAAAAACAGCTAAGATTCATGAAAAATCACAGTAATACTAAAATTTTTCATTAGACAATTTTCATAAAATAATTTATATGTGTGATAGTTATTCCAGTGAAAGGTTTTCAATGAAGTTAAACTATGAAAAATATTTGTAGTAGTGAAATAACTAGAAAGATATAATTAATCAAATAAATATAAAACCTGGAATTACTTTTTTTTTTTACTTTTTCCATTTAAAAGTTGTTTTTAACCTGCAGACTTATTATGCTTCAAGTATTATAATGAGATTATTTCATACTGAGTATTGGTGGAAATACCTTCATCTAGAAAGAAAAATACATGTGGTTCACTATGGTGTTTCAGAATCTATCAGAAAATACTCTTTGTCCTTAAATTTGCATCTATGTTGAATTATGCAGTGTGAATGAGTTAAAAATCAAAATTTTTATCTTTACATTCTACCCAAACTACTTTTATCAGATGGCATACTTCAGAGGAGAATCTAAGAGGTGTCCTTCAAGAGTCTGTCACCTCTCACATGTCACCTTATACACTTTTGCTATTATACCCAGAGCAATGTCTCTCTTTCATTGGTAATTTGCATTTGGCCCTCTATCAGGCATTGATTTTCACTTCTGTTCCCAATACAGCAGTAAGACTTGGAATGTCTAAGTTGTGTTTGATATTTCATTTGGGAGTTCTATTCTTTCATTGCCACTAAAATCTATTTTTCAGAGGACTAGAGTTAATTCTTCAGAGTAAGTTTAAGATCTTTAATGCTTTAATTTAGGAGTGAAAAGTACTGTGGTAGTTAGCTTATGAAATAGGAAGGGATCATCCAGTCTTTTTGATTAATAAAACATCATCATCGTATATCACAGGAAGCTTCAAAAAATATTTTTACATAAAACTAGACTGTTACAGAATAAAGGCACAAAGATTAAATTCTGAGAAGTTATTGCTTTTTAGAATAGTTTTCTTAGTTTATAAGAGTTAATAAAAAGTCTAACACATTGAAAGTGAGCTCAATCATTTTAAATATTTGTCCATGATTAATTTGTATAGAACTGCACATATTATTAAAGCACACCTAGTAAGTTTCCATAAAGATGTCAGCTGTCTCTACCCATAATGTATTACAAAGTAGATTGGAAAAATGCTATAACATATACCTCCATAATTTATGCAAAAAGGCATATATGCTAATTTCTAAGGCAAAAATCAAAGGACACCCATTTTACGAGTCAGACTTTAAAGCAAGTCTTATGCATTTCTATTATAGATCATTTAATTTATTCTGATTAAAGTGTATAGATGTTCAATACTCATTTAAAATGTATATTTCATAAAGGCTTAGACTATATTTATAAGAAAAGATTTGGAAGCAAAAACAGACATTAGGAAGGACTATTACACTACTCTTAAAGGTTGTTGAAAGTAAGACCTAATAAAGTAGGCAGGATTAGAAACAGAGTGCTTTGAAATAGATGTGTTAGAATGGTGTTTATATATGTACTTCTAAAATCACAATGCTACTCTACTCCCACCTGCTTGGTAGAAATATTTAAAAAAATTTATAAAACACAAACAAACTTAAAAAAAAACCTGAATAAAATGATATACAGCTCTGATTCCCATTAGAGTCCCTAATGATGCTCATTACAACCCTAACTGCATTTTAATGCTGAAATATAATGCATCTATTCATCATCAGAATGGAATACGGATGGTGACAATTGACGAAAGTTAATAATAGAAGAATTCACACAATTCAAAACTGTGTTTTTCGGCTTGAAAGGAAAAGTGTGATGGATGTTGATTGGCTCTAGGAAAAGTGAAATGACACTTCTGAAAGAGGAAATAAAGATAAAGTGCTCTCAAAAGGTTAAGCAACATCACTCACTTTAGCAAAGAGGCATACGACAGAGCAAAAACCTTTCCGACCAAATTAAAAAGGAATAATGGGAATTTTTTTACTAGGTTACTTTTCATTTTAAGGAGGTTATTATAAACCAAGTTCTAATAGTCCTAAATTCTCAATCATTTTCTAATCTTTTTAGAAGGTAGATTTGTTGTTGCTTTCTGTTTCTGAATGTGTGATTATTTTCTTTTCCAAGAAAACACAGTCCATTTGTTTTTTGTTTGTTCATTTTTTTTAATAGGATCTTGGGTTTTGAGACAGGATTCAGACATGTGGACCAGTATTAGTCTCAGGCCCAGATAAAAACAAAAGGTTAGTAAAGGTCAGCTCTTACATAGGGATGATTTATTTGTATACTCTGTTCTTATAATTTAAGAATTGTTTTGAGATGCTATTACTTGGCTGAAAGATACCACATTTTGATTCTTTCACAATTAAGAAGTGAAAATCTTAAAGTTTTGCTGCTAGGTTATAATTGATAAATGTTCATTATTGACAATTTTGTAAATATGGAAGGTATTAAAAGCAAATGAATATCCCTGGTGATCTCACATGCATAGTCCTTGGTTGAAGATCTTCCTATCATCTTTTGGTTTGTATTGGGCTGATCTTTCTAGTCTGTCCTATAGCGTTTTTTTCTGCAACACTGCAGTGTAAGCACTTTTTTTTCTGCTAATGAACAAATTTCAAAAAAGCCCCATGCATTATTTGATAAGATCCTACTTAAACTAATACATTCAAAAAATATATATCCCTAAATTTGTTTGTGTCAGGACAATGTGACTGATATGTCACAGAGCCTACAGGAAGGTTTGATCTTAGGAGTATTATGAGATTCCCCTGTGAAAGTATCTATCTTGGTCTTGTCCTTTTTTTGTGAAGCAATTTCTTCATTATTCTATTTTTTTTCCTGTGCCAATTTGACTGCATAAGCTTTTTGTGGGTAAATTTTAATAAGCTATATTTCCCTAGGGAATTATTCATTTCCTTTAGGTTTTCAAAACTATTTGGATAGACCTGCAAAGTAGCCTTTTGTGATTTTTAAAATGTTCTCTATTTAAATGGTCTTTTTCCATTTATCATCTATTTTCCCTGTCTCTGTCCCTCTCTCTCTTTTCATGATTAAATTAAATAGTGATTTGGTTAAAAAACAAATAAGATTTGAATATATTGATTTGTTCTTTTTTCATTCTCTTATTGATTCATGCTTTTTTCTTTACTATTTTTCTTCTTGTGTATTCTTCCAATTTGTTCTCTTTCTAGTATTTTGAGTTGAGAACTTAACTCACTCATTTTCATTCTTTTATTTTTAATAACAAAAATATATAGGGCTATAAAGACTCCTCTGTTTATTGTTTAAAATTCCATAAATTCTACTGTTTTAATTAATTGAATATTTCAGTTTTTTCTTTCATCCAAGACTTTTTAATAGAATCCATTTCTATTTTTGACTTGATTTCTCCCAATTACTATTCTTTCACTGTTTATCTGTATTTGTGATTCTTCCAGTAACATATTAAGTTTATCAAAGACTAAAACCCATTATTTCTAATAATTTATGAGATAACCATAAGTATCATGGGGAATTCAAATAGCTTTTGCTCATGAAGTAATTTTGAATAATTCCAATGTTAAAATGCTTGACTTGCTTTGGAAGGAGGTTGTTATTTTGCTTTCCATTATTGTTTTTTACATAAGCTAATCATTTGGGTCTAATATCTACTTTCTGTTTCTATTACTCTCCTAAATAAATCATTTACTAATTCCTAATATTTTGAAATCCCCAGAAGCAGTTCTCAAATTATATATATTTTATTTGTTTTTTATAGCATATGTTTATATATGTATAATGCATATTTATATTTTTTAAAAAGTCTTGCTGCCTGGCCCAGAGCTTTCAACAGCTTTCTTTCAGCTTTCAATCTGACATCATATACCTATTATCTCTTGGAATTCCATCCCTCAAGAGTAGCTTCTCTTTCACTCCAGACACTAAAATACATACTATTTTAATTTCAATAATTGTACTAATAAAAAATATGGGGAAAGTTAAGTTATAAAATAACAAATCTTGATGAATAAGTAAGCCTGAAGAAATATTGTAAATATCTTATTTCCCTCTTTCTATACCTATATCATTTCAGTTTTTCCATTTTTATTTATTTTTTATTGAAAACCATCCAGCCTGAATCCAGGAGTCTGCTCATACTTATACCTCCCTCACTCCATGCACTGAAAGGGGATTCTATACTATGAAATAGATAGACTCCAAACTACAGAGTATAAAACAACATAAAAATTCTGATATAAAAATTCTATACTTGTTGAATACCTTCGTTTTGTACCTTGGTCTATAAAATGCTATAACTGTAAACAATCATTGTATACCATTTTCTTGAGCAATAAATTCACTGGCAATGTAAAGCAGAATCATACAGCAGTTGGAGGTACAAAATACTTCAGTTGAAGTGGCGATTTTAAATTCATTTACAATATTGATTAAATTTTATTTGGCTATAGAAACCTAGCATTATAGTTTTATTATATATGTACCTTATGCTTGTAATAACATATCTGTCCACCATTAGCCAAGTTACTAAAAATATGTTTGGATCACTGAAAAATGCATAGGAGAAACATCCACAAATAATTGCTATTAATAAAATGATATTAAAGGTACCTTTTTTTTTTTAGGGCTGCACCCATAGCATATGGAAGTTCCTAGGCTAGGGGATGAACTGGAGCTACAGCTGCTTGCCTACACCACAGCCACAGTAAGACTAGAACCAAGCCATGTCTGCAGCCTACACCATACCTCATGACGATGTCAGATTCTTAACCCAATAAGCGGGGCCAGGGATCGAACCCTGTCTTCATGGATACTAGCCAGGTTGGCTACTGATGAGCCTCAACAGGAACACCAGGAGGCAGTATTTTTTAAAAAATAAGGTTACCTTTAAAGTAGCAGATCTCGAAATAATAGTCAGGAAGGTAAATGATTTCAGTAACCTCATTAGGAAAATATGAAATATAAATTGCTTATGAGAAAGTAGAACATTGTAATTTTTCTTCTGTATGTTCTCTTATTTCCTGGACACAAAACCACTAACCTCTTTAAAACAAAACAAAACAAAAAAAAAACAAAAAACCCCCAAAAAACTTCTAGGTAAAAATAATTGGAATTATATATCCTATACACAATAAAAGAATATAAAAACTTAGCTAGCATTTTACATTAAAATCACCATTACTTAAGAAATGTCCATTAAATTCACAACCCATTAAAGTTTATTTCAAGGTAACACTTCTTTTTCCAGAACAGATTGTTACAATTTTATCCATATTCTTGGTAAACTCATTTCAATAAACATGTTTTTACTTCTTTATCTTCTTTGCCTAATTACCTTCAGATTTTAAGAGAGATCTGTAATATAGAGCTTGATAATATACTCCAGATGTCTTCCATCTGACGACGTTGTTTTGAATGTATAATAGGCTTAACAGTTCTCTGTTAGCTCTCAAAGAAGAGTTTCATAAAGTGAAGTATTACATGCTCTGGTTTTATACAATAGCCATGGATTAGAAGGAACTTAAAAATATTCACAATGATCCACATACAAATACATGCTTATATCTATACCTATGTACTTATTTCTGTGATCACGTAAAACTCTCTTCTGAACAAAATAACATGAACATAAAATCATCATGTTCAGATCGTAGATAGAATAGTATGTAGATCATAAAGAAACATGCTAAATTAATTAGACAAGGATGCCATTATGAACAAACCAAAACTTATGAATGCTTCAAAGTTAACGATGTTGAAACCTAAGGACAACCAATCACAAGCAGACAATTAGGCTTTAAAATACAGCAAATTAATAAGTTCTTTACTTTGCTTCAACTTTTTTTTTTCTGTAAAAGTCTCTCTTTGAACTCCTGCTTGTGGAGTGTTCCTAGCCACTTCAGTGTGGTGCTGCCTGATCAGAAACAATTTCTCCCAACCTCTTAAATGTTTTAATAGGCTTAAGTTTATCTTTAAATACTTCAAATCTGTATGTTCTCTATACCTACTGCTAGTAGTCACACACTACATCTTTGGCTGACTATAACTTGGATGCCCAGATCACCAACTTCTAACCACGTCAGGAGTTTGCCATTATCTTGATAGATTTTCAATTTTCATGACTCACCTCTTCAATATTAATTTGGTCTTAGTTTATCTCACTATGTGACATTTTCAGTAATTTTCATCTTTCCAAGAGTGTACAGAGAACACAAGATTTTTTTTCTTTGCACATTGCTTTACATTTTGAAAACTTGGGAAACCCACTTATTAGTTTTAATATATTGTTTTTAGAGTCCACTGAATTTTCTACATAGATGATCATATCATCTGTGAAAAAAAAAGACAATTTTAGTTTCTTTCCAATCTGGATGTTCTTTATTTTTGTTTCTTGGCTGATGGCAGAGTTTAGAATCTCCAGGACAGCAATGAAAAAGAAACATCCTTGATTTGTTCCTGATGTTAAGGGTATTCCGTCTTTCACAATTTTTATGTTAACTGTAGGGTTTTTGCAGATGGCTTTGTCAATCAGATTGGGGAAATTCCCTTTATTTATAGCTTATCTGAGAATTTATTTATTTACTTTTCCACTGTACAGCATGGGGACCAAGTTGCACATACATGTATACATACATTTTCCTCCTATTGTTGTGTTGCGATGTAAGTATCTAGACATAGTTCTCAATGCTACACAGCAGGGTCTCATTGTAAATCCATTCCAAGAGCAATAGTTTGCATCTGTTAACCCCAAGCTCCTGATCCCTCCAACTATCTCCCTCTCTCCCTGGGCAGCCACAAGTCTATTCTCCAAGTCCATGATTTTCTTTTCTGTGGAAACATTCATTTGTGCTATATATTACATTCCAGTTATAAGTGATATCATATGGTATTTGTCTTTTTCTTTCTGACTTATTTCACTCAGTATGAGAGTCTCTAGTTCCATCCATGTTGCTGCTAACAGCATTATGTCATTCTTTTTTTATGGCAGAGTAGTATTCCATTGTGTGTATATACCACTTCTTCCTAATCCAGTCATCTGTCGATGGACATTTGGGTTGTTTCCATGTTTGGCTATTGTGAATAGAGCTGCAATGAACATGCAGGTGCGTGTGTCTTTTCCAAGGAAACTTTTGTCTGAATATATGCCCAAGAGTGGGATTGATGGGTCAAATGGTAGTTTTATGTATAGATTTCTAAGATACCTACATATTGATCTCCATAGTGGTTGTACCAGCTTACATTCCCACCAAGAGTTCAGGAGGGTTCCCTTTTCTTCACAACCCCTCTAGCACTTGTTATTTTTGGACGTATTAATGATGGCCATTCTGACTAGTGTGAGGTGGTATCTCATGGTAGTTTTTTTTTTTTTTTTTTTTTTTTTTGTCTTTTGTCTTTTGTTGTTGTTGTTGTTGTTGCTATTTCTTGGGCCACTTCCGCGGCATATGGAGGTTCCCAGGCTAGGGGTTGAATCAGAGCTGTAGCCACTGGCCTACGCCAGAGCCACAGCAACGAAGGATCCAAGCCGCGTCTGCAACCTATACAACAGCTCACGGCAACGCCAGATCGTTAACCCACTGAGCAAGGGCAGGGACCGAACCTGCAACCTCATGGTTCCTAGTCGGATTCGTTAACCACTGCGCCACGATGGGAACTCCCTCATGATAGTTTTGATTTGCATTATTCTAATAATCAGGGACTTTGAGCATTGTTTCATGTGCTTGTTGGCCATCTGTAAATGTTCCTTGGAAAAATGTCTATTCAGGTCTTTTGCGCATTTTTCTATTGGGTGATTGGCTTTTTGGCTGTTAAGTTGCTTGTATATTCTAGAGATTAAGCCTTGTCTGTTGCATCATTTGAAATTATTTTCTCCTATTCTGAAAGTTGTCTTTTTGTTTTCTTTTTGGTTTCCTTTGCTGTGCAAAAGCTTTTCAGTTTGATGAGGTCCCACTGGTTTATTTTTGCTCTAATTTCTGTTGCTTTGGGAGACTGACCTGCAAAAACATTTGTAAGGCTGATGTCAGAGAGTGTTTTGCCTATGTTCTCTTCTAGGAGTTTGATGGTGTCTTGTCTTATATTTAAGTCTTTCAGCCATTTTGAGTTTATTTTTGTGCATGGTGTGAGGCTGTGTTCCAGTTTCATTGGTTTGCATGCAGCTGTCCAGGTTTCCCAGAAATTCTTGCTGAAAAGACTGTCTTTTTCCCATTTTATGTTCTTGCCTCCCTTGTCAAAGATTAATTGACCGTAGGTGTCAGGGTTTATATCTTGGTTTTCTCTTCTGTTCCCTTGGTCTGTACGTGTGTTTTGGTACCAGTACCACACTGTCTTGATGACTGTGGCTTTGTAATATTGCCTGACGTTTGGGAGAGTGATGCCTCCTGCTTGGTGTTTGTTCCTCAGGATTGCTTTGGCAATTCTGGGTCTTTTGTGGTTGCATAGAAATGTTTGGATTGTTTGTTCCAGTTCTCTGAAAAATGTCATGGATAATTTGGTAGGGATTGCATTGAATGTGTAGATTGCTTTGGGTAGTATGGCCATTTTTATGACATTAATTTTTCCAACCCAGGAGAATAGAATATCTTTCCATTTCTCTACATATTCTTTAATAGCCTTGATTAATGTTTTATAATTCTCAGCATATAAGTCCTTTACCTCTTTGGTCAGGTGTCTTCCCAGGTATTTGATTTTTTGGGGGGTGCAATTTTAAAAGGTATTGTATTTTTGTATTCCTTTTCTAAGATGCCATTGTTAAGATACAGAAATGCAACTGATTTCTGAATGTTAATCATATCCTGCTACTCTGCTGAATGTGTGAATCAGTTCAAGGAGTTTTGGGGTTGAGTCCTTAGGGTTTTCTATGTATTGTATCATGTCGTCTGCATACAGTGACAGTTTTATCCCTTCTCTTCCTATTTGGATGCCTTTTATTTCTTTTGTTTGTCTGATTGGACTTCCAAAACTATGGTGAATAGCAGTGATGAGAATGGGCATCCCTGTCTTATTCCAGATTTGAGTGAGAAGGCTTTCAATTTTTCTCCGTTGAGTATTACATTTGCTGTGGATTTTTCATAAATACCTTTGATTATGTTAAGGTATGTTCCCTCTATACCCACTTTGGTAAGAGTTTTTTTGATCATGAATGGATGTTGGACTTTGTCAAATGCTTTTTCTGCAGCTATTAAGATGATCATGTGGTGTATGTTGTTGACTGATTTGCGTACATTGAACCATCTCTGTGTACCTGGTTATGGTGTATAATCTTTTTTATATGTTGTTGGATTTGGATGGCTAAAATTTTGTTGAGAATTTTTGCATCTATATTCATCAAAGATATTGGCCTATAGTTTTGTTTTTTGGTGGTATCTTTGTCTGGTTTTGGAATTAGGTGATGGTGGCATCATAGAATGTCCTTCGGAGTGTTCCCTTATTCCTCAACCTTTTGAAAAAGTTTAAGGAAGATGGGCACCAGATCTCTTTGTATGTTTGGTTGAATTCACCTATGAAGCCATCTGGTCCCGGGCTTTTATTTGTAGGGAGTGTTGTTATGATGTATTCAATTTCATTTCTAGAGATCAGTCTGTTCAGTTGGTCTGTTTCTTCTTGATTCAGTTTTGGCAGGCTGTAAGATTCTAGAAAGTTGTCCATTTCTTCCAGATTGTCAAATTTGTTGGCATATAGTTGTTCATAGTATTCTCCTGTGTTTTTTTGTACTTCTGCAGTATCCATTGTGATTTCTCCTTTTTCATTTATAATTTTGTTTATTTGGGTTCTTTCTCTCTTCTTCTTAGTGAGTCTAGCCAGGGTTTTCCAATTTTGTTTACCTTTTTAAAGAACCAGCTCTTGGTTTTATTAATTTTCTCTATTCTTTTTTGAATCTCTACTTTATTGATTTCTTCTTTGATCTTTATGATTTCCTTCCTTCTGCTGACTTTAGGTTTTGTTTGTTCTTCTTTTTCTAATTTATTTTGGTGGTGGGTTAAGTTGTAAATTTGAGATCTTTCTTCTTTTTTGAGGAAGGCCTGTATTGCTATGAATTTCCTTCTGAGCACTGCTTTTGCAGCATCCCATAGATTTTGAGAGGTTGTGTCTTTATTATCGTTTGTCTCAAGGTATTTTTTAATTTCCTTCTTGATTTCCTCATTGACCTATTGGTTTTTTAGTAGCATGTTGTTTAGTCTCCATGTAGTAGGTTTTTCCTCATTTCTTTTCCTGTGGTTGATTTCTAGTTTCATACCATTGTGGTCAGAGAAGATACTTGAAGTAATTTCTATGCTCCCAAATTAGTTGAGATTAGCTTTGTGCCCCAATATGTGATTAAAATTCTTGAGAATGTTCCATGAGCATTTGAGAAGAATGTGTATTCTGATTTTTTTGGATGTAGTGTCCTGAAGATGTCAATTAAGTCTAACTTTTCTATTGTTTCCTTTAGGATCTCTGTTGCTTTATTGGTTTTCTGTCTAGAGGATCTGTCCATTGGTGTGAGTGGGGTATTAAAGTCTCCTACTATGATTGTATTCCCATCAATTTCTCCCTTCAAGTCTATTAATATTTGATGTATGTATCTGTGTGCCCCTATACTTGGGGCATATATGTTGACGATAGTAACATCCTCTCTTTGAATGGATCCTTTAATCATTAAATAGTGTCCTTCTTTGTCTTTCTTTACGGCCTTTGTTTTAAAGTCTACTTTGTCTGATACAAGTATTGCAACTCCTGCTTTCCTGTCACATTCACGGCCATTTAATATTTTTTCCCACCCCCTCATTTTCAATCCATATGTGTCCTTTGTCCTAAGGTGAGTTTCTCGTAGGCAGCATATTGAAGGTTTTTGCTTTTTTATCCAATAAGCTACTCTGTGTCTTTTGATTGGAGCATTCAGTCCATGACATTTAAGGTGATAATTGATAGATGATTATTTACTGCCATTTTAAACCTCATTTTCCAGTTGATTTTATGATTCTTCATTCTTCCTTTTTTTGGTTGGATGGTCTCCAAATATTTTCTGCTTGAGTGTTTTTCTTTTCATTTTTTGTAAATGTAATGTTTGGTTTTGAATTGTGGTTGATCTGTTTTTAAGTATGTTAACCCCTTCCTATAATTGTGTGTTTTAGCCTGATAGTCCTATAGGTTCAAACACCTCATAACCATAATAAAATTAAAAAGAAAATTAAAAAAGAATCTATTTATTTTCTTACTTCCCTTGCCCACATCTTACGATACTGACGTCTTTTTTTCTTTTTAATTTTATTTTGTTTTAAACATGTTCATGATTAAATCTGTATGCTGGCTTATTTGAGTGACTGCTCTCTGATTGTGGTTTCCTCCATCCTATTTCTTCCTCTCTCTCTTTTTTTTTTTTTTTTTTTTGATTTAGTGAAGCCCTTTCAATATTTCTTTTAGAATGGGTTTTGTATTCCTGTATTCTTTTAGCTTTTGTTTGTTGGAAAAAAAATTTATTTCCCCTTCTATTTTAAATGATATTCTTGCTGGATAGAGTATTCTAGTTTGTATATTTTTCCTTTCAGTGCTTTAAATATCTCTTGCCATTCCCTCCTGGCCTGTAGAATTTCTGTAGAGAAATCAGCTGATAGCCTTATGGGGGTTCCCTTATAATTGATACTTTGCTTTTCTCTTGCTGCCTTTAGGATCCTCTCTTTATCATTAACTTTTGCCATTTTTATTATATTGTGTCTTGGTGTGGGTCTATTTGGGTTCAACTTGTTTGGGGCCCTCTTGCTTCCTGTATCTTGAAATCAGTATCCTTTAGATTTGGGAAGTTTCCAGCGATAATTTCTTCAAATATATTTTCAATCCCCTTACCTTTTTCTTCTCCTTTTGGAATTCCTATTATGCAGATATTGGCCCACTTTATATTATCCCATATGTCTCTTATATTGCTTTCATGTTTTTTCATTTGGTTTTCTGTCTGCTGTCCTGTTTGGGTGATTTCCATTATTCTATCTTCTGCATCACTAAATCGTTCTTCTTCATCATTCATTCTGGTTTTTACTGCCCTTAGCTCAGTCTGTATCTCTGCAAATGAATTTTCTAGTTTTTCTTGGCTCCTCCTTATATTTTCTAGGTCCTTTCTGAGGGAGTCTGCATTACTGCTCATATCTTCTCTTAATTCCTTCAGTATTTTCACTATTTCCCTTTTGAACTCCAAGTCTGTCAGACTGCAGAGTTCTGTTTCACTGTAGACTGCTTTAGGTGAGTTCTCCTGTTGGTTTAACTGGGAATGGTTTCTCAGCTTCTTCATCTTGCTCGTTATTTTCTTTTTCATGGTGGAGGTATACTCCTCGTGGCTGGGCAGGGTTTTCCCTGACACCCCTGTGGAGTGTTCCTGAGGGCTGGCAGTGTTGGCTGGTCTTCTTTGAGGCAGTCGGGCATTTTCTGAGAGTGGTCAGGGCTAGCAGGGTCACTCTGGAGCAAAGGAGGACTTCCCAAGGGCAGGCGGGATGGGCAGGTCTGCACTGTGATGGAGGCAGGCTTCCTGTGGCTGGGCAGAGTTTCCCCTGGTGTTTATGAGCTGTGGAGCTCTTCCAGGAGCAGGCAGTGCTGGTCAGCTGCTCTGTGGTAGTGCAGTGCCTCCTGAGGGCAGGAGAGGCTAGCTGGGCTGCTGGGAGGCAAAGAAGTGCTTCCCCAGGACAGGCGGGACTGGCAGGACTGCCCTGTGATGAAGGCAGACTTCTTGTGGCTGGGCAGGTCTTGCCCCAGTGCTTCTGGGCCACAGAGCTCTTCCAGGGGGCAGGCGGTGCTGGGCAGCTGCTCTGTGGGAGTGCAGCACCTCCCGAGGGAGGGAGCAGCTAGCCAGGCCACTGGGAGATAATGAAGGGCTTCCCCAGGGCAGCCCGAACTGGCAGGACTGCCCCACGATGGAGGCAGACTTCTGGTGGCCAAGCAGCACTTGCTCTGGCAGAACACAAGATGTTAATGGGCTCTTCTTAACCTTGTTAAGGTTGAAAAAGTTTGTTGTAGCAATAAACAAACCAGATGTGTTTGGGAAGCAGCAAAGCAATGCATTTAAAAGTTGGGATCCTATCTTTCTACTTTTAAAGTCCCTCAAAAGCTAACAAAAGCAATCAAATCCTTAAGGTAACCTGGGACACAAAGCACCATCATCGAACAACTCCCTTTGCTCTCTTTCCTTCAGCCACACTCTTTTCCTTGAAACATCCAGCATAAATTTTATCTCAAGGTGTGTATGTTTGCTATTTCCTCCAGGGGAAGTTTTCTTCCCTAGCATAACCCCTGGCCAGCTTCCCAACTTCAATTAGGGTTCTGCTTAAAATTGCCCCTCCTCACAGAGACCTCCTTCCAGATCACCTTGTCTAAACCAGCACTGCTATTCACTCCTATCCTTTCATTGTACTTACTTTTCTTCAGTGCATTTATCAATAATTGCCATTACTTTACAATGTTTATTAATAGTCAGCTCCTTGAGAATGTAAGCTCCATGAGGCTGAGGATTTTGTCAGGTTTGTTTAATACTATGTTTCCAGCACCTAAAGCTTTTCTTCACAAAATGAAAGTACTCAATGCAGTTTCTCAGTAAACAACTGAGTTATTCATTATTTATTTTATTGACCTTCTTGATATAAGATAAAATAATTTTTTAAAAGAAGTTTTGTGTATCTTCAAAGTCAGAAGATAAAAGTCAGTTGAGGAATAAACATACAGAAGTGAAGTTCTCACTTTGATGGGGGGATGATACAGGTTTTATATGGAAGAGGAAAGTTGCAAAATTTATTTTGTAAAACTTTTACTTTGATGGGTAGTAGTAATGAAGCACTTATGCTGTTAAGAACTACTCAGGCTTAAGTTTTTGAACTTTTACATAAGTAAAGCAAATTTAACGTTCAACCATAGTGGGTAAATCATTCACAAAAATACATGAAAGTCTGCACATTATTTCCACATAACATATATCTCACATCATTTTCAGACAATAAAACTTCATTCTGGGTATTATATATTTTTAATGATTTATTATTAAATCAGAGAATGAGGGAGAAATGTCCACCATCTTCTAAAATAATATCTTTATGAATTCTACAAAGATATTGTCAATATTTCCCTGAGATCATTAGGACTCTTTATGGTAAATACATATCTTTCATTATGTCTCTAAGTAGGGACACTGCTTAGCCTCACGATTTTTAGAAACTAAAACAAAAAAAAAAGTTAAGTCAACAGAAAATATATGAAATATATTTTTGTCAAATTGAGCTTACATTTTTAATAACACATTTTAAATCACATTTGGTATCCAGCAATTTTAGTGAAGCTGTATATTCTTATGCAGATTATGTAAAAATGCTGCTTGCATAACATTCTGGGAAAGAGATTTAGAAAGTGTTATCTTCTAAAGATCATTTAAATATAAGACTATAGAGCAATTATCCATGGATGTTTAAAACATCAGATGGTGGAAAAATCACCTCATCTTGTTCAATGGGAGCAATCTGGAGGCATGCAGTGTGTATTGTAATTGTTTTATTATATTTTGTTGAGGAGAAAATGCTTGTCAAAATTTGATTACCTGCCTCAACCTATATAAGCAGTTATCAAGAAAAAAAATACACCTTGGCAAATGCTGCCTATTAGTCAAAGAAGTGCTTACATTCAGTTTGTATATGATGTTTGAAGACAATTTAAATTTAGAATCTTGGATATTCTTGACATACTTTTTAAGATTCAAAGATTACATGAAAGAAGACTTAAGAAACTCATGTTGCCTCCATGAAACAGCTGAACATCAGACTTAAGAAAGAAAAGGGAAAAATAAATTTTTATTCTCAAGCTGCTCTACCTTCAAAATAACTTACAAACACAAAATGGAAATTCTGGCAATATTTTACTCTTTGCAGACCAACCAAATACATCAGAATAGCAAAAAAGAAGGATGAAGGAAGACAGGAAGGAAGTATGGTAAGAAGGAAGGAAAGAAGAAACCTACTTTCTGAAAATGAAAAACCTTTCCTTTTTAGAATATATTCACAATTCAGCTTTGGATTCTGCTCACTGCCTTTAGCCCCTCTAAATTAATCTAGAATGACTGTGAAAATGCATTCCCAGAGGTTGGAAAAGGCCACTGCAAAATATATTCATTCAGCAAATACTTGGATGCCTACCTGGTGCTTGGCATCCCTCTCAGGAATTACACAGTTAAAGGGTTTCACTTTTTGATGTTTCATCTTATTTTTCCAACTTCATGACTTCTCTTATTTCCATTTGATTCTGTTTTTCTTTTTATATCATTGTCCTAACTGACACAGAAATTAAGACTTAATATCTTGATTTGTCATCACCAATCTTGATGAAAATAATGACTAGATTGACTTATTTTTAAGCTTCTGCCTGACAGGAAAATGTTTCGAAATGCATACAATTTTCATAAATGTTACCGTTTTCTTGTTCTTCTATTAGACCTGGAAAAACATATGTGTTCACTAAATCCTGAGGCTAGGAACACAGCAGTCTTACATGTTCTCTACTATTTTAAAAGGAGGTTTAAGAACAGTCATCTGCTTGGAAGGGGAGGCTAGGGGATTTGCCTCTAACTACAGTTGTCTTCTATCAAGTGACTATGCATGGAACATATAGTACTAGAACTACTTTATATAAATATAATATTTATTACAGAAATTTTAGCCAAGAATAAAACTAGAGTAATTTTCTGATGGATTACAGAGAAAGAAGGAGAGGATGATTCTAAGTTAAGGGAGTGGTTGTCTAAAAGGATGGAGTTGCCATTAACAGTATTAAAGAAGACAGCATCAAGATTGGTGGGGCATTTGTTTTAAATATGTCAAGTCTGAGTTACCTATTTAGAGCTCCAAATAGAATTGAAAAGTAGGTAGCTATGTAAACAAATCTGGAATTAACAGAAGATACTCAGGTTTTTGGTAAAAAGTAAGGTCTCATAACATGTATGACATTAAAATTTATGAAAGAGGATCACCACAAAGAGAATGCAATAAAAATGGTAGCTGGACCACTCAACTTAATATGGTGGGGAACTGAAGAGAAAGCAGCATAAGAAGGAGATTAAGTGGTTAATGTGATAGGAGGAAAGACAGGAGGTTGTGATATCCAAAGAATCAAGTGAAGAACTGCATAAAGAAGTAAAGTGGGCTCCACTGTGTAAAATACTGCTAAGTAGGTCAGATGGAACTTAGGACCCATCACTGGTTTTTGAAATGTGGAGTTTGGGTAACCTTGCCAAGAATATTTATATGTGTTTATGGATAAAATCTTGATTCAAGTGAGCTTGAAAAGAAGAAATAGAAATTTTAAATCACCAAGTATGAGACAATTCTTTGTAGAACGTTACACTAAATGGAGGTTGAGAAGAAACGACAGTCATTTCCAATCTGTTCTTTCTCTGCAAATAAGAATCACTAAGAGCTGTTTTCTGGCCATGATAGTCTATAATAAATTTAAAATATGTCTAGGAATAATATGCTACATTTTTACTACTGGAACTCACTATATCTTTTAATATAAAAATTATATTTTTCTGAAACAAATGTGACTATTTCATTTGGGGTTTATGTTAAGTACAGCATTCAAAGACAAATTCTTTTCTCAAAGAAAAAGAAAGAAAGAAAGAAAAAAAGAAACCAAGTGTTATATAACCGCAGGCTAAGTGAATATGTGAATCTTAGAAAAAAAGATACTTAAACTTTCTATGTTTCATTTTCCTCAATTACAAAAAAACTGCTGACAAAATTACTTTCTCAAAACTAGTATGTAAATATTGGTTGTTTGGTATCTATACAATCTTTTAAGAATTTTAAATGATACAAAACACCTATTTTTTCTCATCTGCTACTTTTTATTTCCTGTGAGTCTTTTTAGTGCTTATTTTGAAGGAAGAGTTTCCTATTCAAAACTTTTAAAATCAATTACATAACTGGGATTTCAATTTCTAAGTCAACCCAGCAATTGAAAGGAGTTGAATTTGAAAATAAGCTTGACATTCAAACCTCATAGTATTGGTTCCATTGCTGCTTACCACAGGGATATAATCCACACAAAAATACTATTTGATCCCAGAAAGGGTGAAAAAAAAGATAATGGATTGCCCCTCCACACGAAACCATAAAACAGAGTTCTGGGTTGCTGCCATTCAAATGAATAGAAACCGGCAGCAATTCTAACACCTATCCAGTTTCAATTTTGTAACATCTGCAGGCATCATTCTGGAAATGGTAAACATTTTAATGGTCAGACCCTGTCCACTTATGCATTACTATTTTCAGCATTATCCCTTATTTCTATCTGGAAAGAGAAACTAAAAGGTGACAGATTGCTGTGAATGAAACGAACGGGCAATGCCATTTGCATTCATTTCTGCCACCGCCTACCCACTACTTTCCCATTCCTTTGTTGTCCTTCAGAGATCTCTCTTATTGCTTTGGAAAATTCAAGAGCCAGATACTACATTTCCATCATGCAGCTGGAACTCCAAGCATCAGCACATGAATTAAGAGCATCAAACAACTTTATAATTATAGTCCATCTCTTCCTTTTAAATACAAATCCATTCTGATTGAATGAAGATGCAGTACAGTCTGAAAATTGAATTTTTTAAATATAAAATCTTTTAAGTGTCCAGTGTACAACCACTAAAATTCAGAAAATAAATGGCATGTTATTAACTTTTTATATAAATTTGAAATTTAATTAACCAAAACACTGGCATTTTGTTTGGATCCCAGAATTAAAAAGATAAGTTGATTTTAGTCAGGAACCACCACTAGAAGTGTCATATTAGAAAGCTATTCAATGTGTGTACTGAATACATGAATATTATAATGCAGCCTAGATGTACAGGCACTATTATATCTGCTTTTGTAAAAGGGCTAAAAAAGAAGACTTTTTTCTTTCTTTCTTTTTTAACTGTTTCCAAATGTACCATCAAATATTATCCCAGATTATAGTTTTAGGCACTTGGCAAAAGGATTTCATCTCACTTGATTGACCAATTTAAGGCGAACCATTACTACAAAACAAAGCGAAGTATCACCTCTTATTGTAATATTAGACTAGTAAGTCATAGTAAAAAGTGTTCACTAAAGAAATTCCTTTACAATTTTAGAAAGAGACTTACTCTGAGGGCTATCTATATTCCAACAAATAATCATTTAGGGAAGGAATAAACATATGTATAAAGCCTTACTTGGGAGTTTATTTATAACTATAATAAAAATATAAAATATGACTTTTCCTTTTTTATTTCCATAAAAGATAATAAATCTCCTTTTTTCTACGTTTTGTCTTCTCAAGAAAATACATGTTTCCTATCAAAAACAAATCTGTTTGAAGGAAATGTTAGAAAACTAATAGCAGCTTTCACATGAATCAGCTCTCTCTAGAATCTTTGTAATTTGTAAGTCTAAAGATCTAAATAAGTAAGTTCATATTATACTTTATGTCATGATTAGCAAAGTTTCTAACTAAATTTTAATATTCCTGTTTATTTTTGAATGTATTTAAGGAGTCCAAAATTGGGGTATTCAGGAAAGGTTAAATACTCTGCCTCTAATATGTTGAATCTTTATTTACATTTTGAAGTATTTGCAATACAGTAAGCTTTAACATCAAAGACAACTCAGAGCTATTCTGACTGAAATTTTTATTTGTGGTAATTAATATAGTTCAAAGTAGATTTTTTTTCTTTTACATAAGATGCATTTGTCCAAAATTCTGCTTCCAAACATCACATATTCTGATTAATGAAAGAATTTTTTTTTTTTTTTTTTGTCTTTATAGGGCCTCACCCTTCGCATATAGAGGTTTCTAGGCTAGGGATTCAACTGGAGCTGTAGCCACCAGCCTACACCACAACCACAGCAACACAGGATCTGAGCTGCAACTGTGACCAACACCATAGCTCACAGCAACCCCAGATCCTCAACCCACTGATCTGTAATCCAATGAACGAGGCCAGTGATCAAACATGCATCCTCATGGATGCTAGTCGGGTTTGTTAACCACTGAGCCATGATGGGAACTCCAGACTTTTTGTCTTTAATAAGCTTTTTCCTTGAATTTATTTGAAATGGTCATGGACATTTAACTAGAATAGGAAAAGTTTAAAATTTTAGAGAGGAAAGGAATCTTTTCTAACTTTCTCCAAGAACAACAAAAATTAAACCAAAAAAAAAAAAAAAAGCAAAAAAACCAAACCCTCATAAAGCACTAAAATGTAGATTTCAGATTGTAGACAATGTTTTCCTTTTCACACAACTCTGGGAGTTACAACCAAATAAATCAAAAAAAGAAAAAGCAGCAGTAGCCTCTTTTGTGGCAGCTTTCAGTTATTTGATTGTTGAGACTGATTGGTGGACTTGCAATAGTGTCATTTATTCAGTGTAGGCGTGGATAAAGTATGAAACAAGGCTAATAAAGCTTGTCCAAATAAATACAATAGGAAGGCTTCTATCATAGCTAAAAGTAGATTATCCCTTCAATTTAAATCTGACTTTAGGTTTAAAAAATGCGTATGTTTCATTCAATCCATGTTTTAACTTAGATTATGTCAACATTTGGTATTCAGACTAGATTTTTTTATTTTATAAAATTAAAAATATTCCGGAGTTCCCGTCGTGGCGCAGTGGTTAACGAATCCGACTAGGAACCATGAGATTGCGGGTTCAATCCCTGGCCTTGCTCAGTGGATTAAAGATCCGGCATTGCAGTGAGCTGTTGTGTAGGTCGCAGATCCCGCGTTGCTGTGGCTGTGGTGTAGGCTGGCACCTACAGCTCTGATTCGACCCCTAGTCTGGGAACCTCCATATGCCGCGAGAGCAGCCTAGGAAACAGCAAAAAGACAAAAAAAAAAAAAAAAAAAATCCACTTCTCCAAAGCTGAGTTTAAATTGTTTTTAAATGATCCAGCTCACACAAACGTAATTTCACTTTAAAAATTTTATTGTTCTTGCATACTAAGTAATGTTATCCCTCTCTACTGAAGATATCCCTAGGTATTCACACTTTTGCACATAATTTGACAAACACTATCTTTAACTAAATAGTTAAATAAAATAATTCCTTGGCAAGCCAATAGTTCCCAAGACTGTGATATAATTTCCTGCAAAATATATTTTACAGGCATACCTCCTTTCTCTGTGCTATATTTTATTGCACTACGCAGACATTGCATTTTTTTTTTTTTTTTTTTTGTCTTTTTTAGTGCTGCACCCACAGCATATGGAAGTTCCCAGGCTAGGGGTTGAATCAGATGTATTGCCACTAGCCTACACCACAGCCACAGTAATGCGGGATCCAAGCCGTGTCTGCAACGCATACCACAACTCATGACCATGCCGGATCCTTAATGAACTGAGCAAGGCCAGGGATCAAATCTGTGTCCTCATGTATACTGGTCAGGTTCATTACCACTGCCCTACCACAGGAACTCTGATATTGCATTTTTACGAATTGAAGATGTGTGGCAACCCTGAATTGTCAGATGGTAGTTAGAAATATCTAACAATAAAGTATTTTTAAAATTAAGATATGTACATTGTTTTTCTGGACAGAGTGATGTTGCCCACTTAATAGATATGATATAACCTTTAAGATAAACAAAATGAGAGAATGATGTTGTAAGTTACTATTTTAAATGAGAAGCTCAGAAATGAGGTACAGAACAAAAGAAAATCCCAATTGTTGCTCAACCTTTATGAAGTAGTACTTATTTTCCTTGGTTGACTGTAAGAATCACATCTGAGAGACTTTAAAAATCAATGAGGACCATCATCCACACCTAAACAAATAAATAAAATTCTTTGAATGTGTAGCCTGAGAATTACAAAGTTAATGGTCTCCAGGTAATTGTAATGTCCAATCAAGTAGGAAAACCAATACTTTAAAGAAAAAGGGATGGCATGGATTTGGTTTGCTGCTTTGGACACCACTTGAATAAAGGTGTGGTTTAACAGCCAATCGGAAAAGCTAGAATAATCAGTCAAATATAATGAAGTTTTACTTGTAACTGATCTATGTCCATATAGCATAATTTAATGAAATGAAATATAAGCCAAATGATTATATTCCTAGTAAGGCCAAAGGCAGAATTCAACATTAATAGATGTATGTATATAGGTCAATATATATTTGTCAGCACATGTGTTACATCCACACAGATACTGATATACAGATATGGATTTGGAATATACATATATATGGAACATATCTAAAGATAGAGATATGGAAATAATAATGAGACATAGAGAACATATATAAAATTTTTTGGGGAGTTCCCGTCGTGGCACAGTGGTTGATGAATCTGACTAGGAACCATGAGGTTGCGGGTTCGATCCCTGGCCTTGCTCAGTGGGTTAAGGATCTGGCGTTGCCGTGAGCTGTGGTGTAGGTCGAAGACGTGGCTCGGATCTCACGTTGCTGTGGCTCTGGCGTAGGCCGGTGGCTACGGCTCTGATTCGACCCCTAGCCTGGGAACCTCCATATGCCATGGGAGGGGCCCAAGAAATGGCAAAAAGAAAATGTATTACATATTATGTTTTTATTTCTATACTGCATCTTTATTTTGTGCAAACAGTTATATGATATGACATGTGATGGTTTTTTGGATGTGCTACCCCAAAATGTGGCACCTTAGCATACTGAATATCTTAAGTTGAGGGAGTCTGAGAAAATGGCAGAAACAGGAAGATCACTCTCACCTCCCACCACCTCCCCCTTCTCTGAAAACAGGAGATAAACCTCCAGAAGAAAGGAAATATACCCTCTGTTTACTAGGAGGGTAGGAGGCATATTACCAGAGACAGGACGTTTAGGGCCAAGATTGCTAAATAAATAAACAGTTAAACTAACCCCTATGGTCCTAGTTAGTTCTTGGCCATTTATTATCCCTAGCTGAAATTCCGCTGTCTTCTCAATTCTTCAAAAATTTATTTATATATTATTCATTCATTCATTCATTTATGTCTAAAAGTGACAAAATCTCCATTTTTGATCACTTCTTAGAGTCTCATATCTTTGTGGAATTCCCCTACATAGATTTGTTTTAAAATTTTACCTTAAATGTGTAAATTACAGAGGGGGCTTCAGCTAAGAACATAGAAGGGTAAAGGAAAAATTATTTTTCCTCACCTACACATCCTGTCAGTGTCAGAAAGAGAAGTACTAAAGCTTTCAAATTAAGAGGATGGCATGCTCAATTTAGAGGAGATTTTATGTAAACTTTAGTTTGATTTATGCATGAGTGTAGAATTGGGTCCTGGAAAATGCTAAGAACCCCAACAACTTGCACTTAAAATCTTAGTAACAAAGTTGTAACTTAGGAAAGAATTTTGAAATGTATCTACTTTGCCTAAAACAGGAATCCCTGTTTAAAATCTATAAAAGGTAGAGTGGCTCCACTCTTTGCAACACTGCAGTATATATTATAAGATAAGATCACCCACTACGATTTTTTATAGTTTTGTTTTTAGGTACACTCATTATGTTTTAAGAAAATAGTTCTTACAGTGTGCTGAAATGACATATTTTATATCTATTAGTCCTAATTCTACTACTTCCATTACTTTAATATCAAGGCAAGTAGTAGTATAATTCATTTAATAACCAAACTGTGGTGTGGCAGGGGGTTTAGAGGGTGGAATCAACTGATTTTGATGCTCCAAATTTTAAATCCTTCCATTTGTTTGTCATTAGGTATATTTTTTCCGTGAACTGATTTGTGATCACTTTTTTTTTCTATCCAATACTGATACCACTTGACTTGTCCAAGAACACCTGCATATTCCATTTGGTTTAGTCAGACATTTTGAGCACTGCTGCTTTCTGTGTTTTCCCGGATATCTAGCTTCTTGAATCAATGTCATTAAAAACTAAAGTGAATTTCTGCTTATCCCAAATGACCTTCATGCATCTCCAACTTGACGCCTAGCCTGGGAATTTCCATACACAATAGGTGAGGCCCTAAAAAGACAAAAAAAAAAAAAAAAAAAAAAAAAAAAAAGAATCTCCAGTCTCATTCAAGATTTACAGAATCACACTTTTCATTTTAACAACAAACCCAGGTGCTTTGTATACACATTAAAGTTTGGGGAGCTCTCATTTCTCAGGGCTCAGCAACCCCATGAGACATCTCTCCAAACCCTGTTGGTTAACCTCTAGGTACCTACTCAGCACAGTACATCTGTAACCACACACCAAAGGTATGATACCCATTCTAAATTCCTGATCCTCAAATATCTGAAAAAATGATCACGTCTCCTTTAATTATTCTCTTCTCAGGTCAGACTTCTTTGATTTCTTCAACCATTTCTCTCATGTAAGTGTTTCCAGACATCTTCCAACCTTGGTCATTCAGAACATCTATTTAGATGATTTCTAACCTGTCAATTTCTACAGCAAATACAGGTTTCTTTTCTGCCTACTGCACAGAAGAAAACACCAGGAGGTAAATGCAAATGGGATTCAGGCATGACCAATTACACATTACCAGTGCACTCATGTCTTAATAAAGTTGAGAAATCAATTCAATTTTTAGCTTTTCTCTGAGAGGGCTTGCCCAACATGATACAGAATGATGAATGTTGACCTCTTAAAATCACTAAGGTATAAAGTGTAACGAAAAATTATTAATACAGCCATGTGATTAAGTAGGTCCCTATCAATGAATCACAGTGATGGGATTACTCTAGACTTTACCTGCAGGAGTGAAAAATGAGGTCGTTAGTGAAAACCAAATGCAAGTATCGTCATATTCTGGAACATTTCTCTTTATACATTAAAAAAAACATTTCCAATTTGGAGAGATGTACACATTTCAATTTTAAACTATATCTCTATGGAAAATAAGATTTTTTTTTTCTTAAATATAGTCCGGTATTTGAAACAATGAAGTTAATTTTAAACATTTGAAAAATATAGGGCTATTTTGTAAAACACGTAAAAAATATTCTAAAATGAAAATTAAAAGAGATATACTAATATGAATATTTGCAATTAAGTTTTTTTTCTGTATACTAAATCGATGAATTGTAACAGGCCAACAAAGCTAAAATATTCTAGATTCCAAAGATTGCAAAGCAAGAAGACTTTAAATGTCTAAACATCTGATTACTTCAGCTATATTTAAAGCAATTGGATGTGTCAAAATTTGAGTTTGAGTGTTGAGCTAATAATCCCATCCTGCCTTGAAGAAATAAACAATATAAGGCCGATACACAGTTTCCATTTTTAACCCCCTTATGTAATAGGATATAGAGCATTGGCAAAAACATAGTATTATTTTTTTAAAATCTAAGAGAGTAGCTTAGTTTAATAAACTAAGTAGAGAAATTACCTAATAGGGAAATATAACTTCTTGACAATAATATATTCAGTTTTAACGTAATTTTTTTTTTTTTTTTTTTTTTTTTTGTCTTTTTGCTATTTCTTGGGCCGCTCCCGCGGCATATGGAGGTTCCCAGGCTAGGGGTCTAATCGGAGCTGCAGCCACTGGCCTACGCCAGAGCCACAGCAATGCGGGATCTGAGCCGCGTCTGCAACCTACACCACAGCTCACGGCAACGCCGGATCCTTAACCCACTGAGCAAGGGCAGGGACCGAACCTGCAACCTCAGGGTTCCTAGTCGGATTCCTTAACCACTGCGCCACGATGGGAACTCCGTAACGTAATTTTTTTAAAGCACTTTCAAGTACTGTACCATTTTTAGAGCTTAATTGCACTCTTACAAGTTACCTTTTTTCCTTTTACTTTCTTTTTATCTCACAGAGTTGAAAAGATGTGCCTACAGTAAATGCAAAATTGATAAACACAGAACAATGATTTAGCAAAATGATTTGGGGAAGATTTTTTCCATTATTTCTTCATATATAAAATAAAGTAGGTAGATACTTGATCTCTAAGGACCCTTCCAAACTTAGGTACTATGATTAATATTTTAATATTTTCTTCACTGATGTAAAAATCCTGTTACATTTACCTTATTAATTTGTTTAATAAACATTTTTATATAGCTAAGAAAATATTAAGTCTCAATATAGTTCGTTAGTTTTTTTTTTTATAGTTGATTTACAATGTTTCTTCAATTGCTGTTGTACTGCAAAGTGACCTAATCACACACAGTTTGCTGTGCTGTACAGTAGGTCCCCATTGCCCAGCATTCCAAATGTAATAGTTTGCATCCAAAAACAAGATAGGAAATCATAGAAACATTTCTACAAAATGCCAGGTTAAAACTGGATGCATGTTGTGCACTAAAGAGTGGAAGGGCACTGCTACTGTTTGGAAAAAAATACAGTGATAAGATTACTAATTTTATTGAGGAGCTTTTCTTCAACAAGCATTTTTCTTGTTATTTTCTACTTCTTAAGTAGATAGCACCTAACTAATTTCTGGAATGAGGAAACAAAAATCTCTAATTAATCAACAATTTACTCAAGGTGACAATTTATAAATGTCGTGATCTGGATTCAACTATCTCTTTTTTAAAACCTTGTAATTTGATACATGATTATGAATTCTCAATTCCAGATATTCAATTGATAAGATTTGTTACTTCAATTTAAAGTTTAAATATTCTTCATATTATGCATTAACTGCTTTACAGGTAAACATAGCCACTATTGCTTTCTAAATTCTCTTTTTTTTTTTTTCTTTTTGCCTTTTCTAGGGCCACTCCTGCATCATATGGAGGTTCCCAGGCTAGGGGTCGAATCGGAGCTGTAGCCACTGGCATACGCTAGAGCCACAGCAACGCAGGATCTGAGGATCTGAGCCGCGTCTGCGACCTACACCACAGCTCACAGCGACGCCAGATCCTTAACCCACTGAGCAAGGCCAGGGGTCAAACCTGCAACCTCATGGTTCCTAGTCGGATGCTTTAACAGCTGTGCCACAACAGGAACTCTCTAAATTCTCTTTTGAACCAAAACACATATATAATTTTATTCTACCCACTTTTGAAGCCACACATTATAATAGAAGATATGTGATTCAGGGATTCATTATATTAAAGTTTAAGTGAAGAGACAAATTTAGATATTTCAAGTAGTAAAGACTATTTCCAAATATGTTTTCCGAATGTTCAAGTCCACTAAAAAAGTAAATGATAATTAAATTTTAATTAGAAAAATAGGCAAATGATGTTATTCCTGTCCACATTTTCTTATATATCTGAATTATGAAACAGAAGAAAAACTACACATATACACATGCAAACAAATATATATTTATATAGCCCTAGTCTCATGACTGTGATATCACTTTATGACTCTTATAAAAATGTCCCATACTTTAAGTAACTAAAATTATGTGGCTTAAATCAGAACACAACTAGTATTACTTTCAATTTTGTGTAATGTCGAGTTGTATTTTAAGAAAGTTGAAAAAAACCTCCCTATTTTGACTAGGAGATAGAAACTTATTCTACTATATTTATTTTCCTTTTAAACAACAAAAATAAGAGTCTACCAAATACAAGGAAGATAAAATATATAAAGTCAGGTTTTGTAAAAGTCAATCTGTTCAAATACAAGGAACTATTTATGTGGATTCTTAAAATCTATTATTTCAATAAAAATTGTATGACTCCCTGGTTTTATATATATATAAAACAATGTAAATCAGAAAGCTATTTCTCTTTTTTGTTTATACAGAAATGGTTCATGAGAGAAGTATGTAATAAACCTTGCAAAACATAGAGAAACACTCTCTCAGTTTCCCAGTTCTGCTGTTTTTTTAAGTATATTTTCACTTTTGTATTATTCATTAATCATATTATCTAATCTCATACTATATTACTATATATAACAGATACAAAGACTATGTCTTTTATTCACTACAATTTCCTCTAGTGTCCTTCATATAACAGGCACTGGATAAACATTCTCTCATTGGAAATAAGTGGATTGAAATAAGTGGATTGAGTCAAGCATTGCTACTCAGGTTCTATTAAGGTCACAAGTTATAATCAACATATAGGTTTAAAATAAAATTCCAATTTTCTAGCTTGTTAATTTGCTTTGAAAATCTCTATCTCCTGTACATAATTTGTCATTCATCTAGTCATTTGTAACTTCATATTGAGGGAAAATAAGAAATTGTAAAACTGGGTTAATTGTTAGCAGGAGATGTTCAAATAGAATCTTATACCTTCAGTATAATTCCAGTTGTGAAAAGTACAGTATCTTTATCATAAGTATATTGTATCACAAAGGTCAACAAAGGTTTTCTGAAGAGGGTCAGATGGCAAATATTCGTGAGTTTGTAACCATATACTCTTTCTTGTAACTACTCAGTCCTGTGGCTGTATCATGAATGCAATCATGGAAGATATGAAAATTGGAAATAGCTAAATAGACATTTTTCCAGATGTTCAAAAGACACAAGAAGATGCTCAACATCACTAATTATTAGAGGAATTCAAACCAAAACTACTATGAGGTATCATCTCACACCAGTCAGAATAGCCATCATCAAAAAGTCTAAAAACAATAAATGCTGAGAGGGTGTGGAGAAAAGAGAACCCTCTTACACTGTTGGGAATGTAAACTGGTGCCACCACTATGGAAAACAGTATGGAGGTTACTCAAAAAACTAAAAATAGAACTACTGTATGATCCATCAACCCCACACCTGGACATCTATCTAGACAAGACAATAATTCAAAAAGATACATGCACACCAGTGTTCTTTGCAGCACAATTTACTATAGCCAGGACATGGAAGCAACCTAAATGTCCATTGAGAGAGGAATGGATGAAGAGGATATGGTACATATATATAGTGGAATATTACTAGGCCATCTAAAAGAATGAAATAATGCCATTTGTAGCAACATGGATGGACCTAGAGATTATCACACTAAATCAGAAAGTGGAAGACAAACATCATATGATATCACTTATATGTATAATCTAAAAAAAATGAACTTATTTGCAGAATAGAAACAGAATCATGAATTGGAAAACAAACTTATGGTTTGCAAAGAGGATAGGTGGGAGGGATGGACTGGGGGTTTGGGAATGGCATATGCACACCTGCTGTATAGCACAGAGAATACACAATATTATATGATAATCTATGTGGGAAAAGAATCTGAAAGAGAATGGATGTGGGTACATGTATACCTGAATCACTTTGTTGTACAACAGAAATTATCACAACACTACAAATTAACTATACTCCAGTAAACTGTAAAAGATGAAAAAAAGTAATAGGGAGAAAAAAATACAAAAAAAGAAAATATGCAAAATGAGTATGGCTGTGTTCCAGCAAATCTTCATTTATGGACATGGGAATTTATATTTCATGTTATTTTCATATTCATAAAATAATATTCTTCCTTTTTTCAACCAGTTACATATGTGAAAAACAATCTCAGTGGCAGGCTTTATGAAAATAGGCTGCCGGAAATTTGATCTATGGGCCATAGATATAACCCCCATTTTATTAGGATATGTCACTCATTTTTAGTCACACCCACATTCATAACCAAAATTACCTATAATTCTCATTGATTGCTTTTCAAATATGAAGGACAAATGTCAATATGGAATTTTTATTTTATTCTTAGCTACTACATGAAGTTGAAATTGAATAAAAGCAAATTATGTGAAATAAGGACGTGGAATTATATACAACTAACATCAGTATGCAACGTGCACATATACATCCACGCAGTCTTGATGGAAAAAAATTGGATTTTGTGGTATCATTAATTGAATTCAACCAAAAATGTAAATTTAACCTTCCAACCCATAAAATTAACTTTACAAAAGAGTTTTTATTCTAGCCCATTTGGGAATGACATTAAAAAAAAAAAAACTGTGAAGATTAGTTATATTATAGCAGGATGTACTGATATTTTTCCTTCTCAAAGATATTATTCATTTCATCCCACTAAAAGGAAAAGACACAGTAATTATTTTTTTATGCATAGGAGGAACTAAGAATTTTAATGTAGTTTTTTTTAATATTGCCTAATTTTTTTTCTCTTATTCATGTCTGACACTGGCAAAAGCCTCTAGTCAGATTTAATAAAAATCACAGCATAATAATTAAAACTGAACAGAAAATTGAATACTTAGGTTTATCATTATTTGCACTAGTCTAGCAAAGTTGGCATCTGACCCCTTTAAGAATGAAAAAAAGGAGAATGCACAATTGATAGCAATAAATATTAATTCCCTTCAACAACATAAACTGAGGCATTAGGTAAATTTGTCCTTTTCTCTTGTGGGATCTTGATTATGAATGGCTTATGATTTTTAATCATGACTACCATGTATTAAATTTGGTTTACTGACCCTTTGTTTTCTGAGGAAAAAAATTAAAGACACAGATTCAGAGAAGAAATAAGAGAAATGACAGATGAATCTAGGAAACATACAAATAACAGAAGGAGAAAAAGAAATGAGTGGAAGTGAGACAATAATTACTCCAACAAAAGAAAAATAACATTCCTAAGATGAATAATGGTCTAACTATGCAAATGAAAGACATTTTGCTGGGTTAAATTGATGACAAGACAGTACAAACTTTGAGAAATTCTAAAATTAAAAGGCAATAATAAAGACTCCCAATCAGTAAAACAAGCTACTTAAGTAAATTAGGTTTCTCTTCACCAATACTGGAACCCAAAGACAGAGAATGATATTAATAGCTATTGAAAGAAAAGGGCTGCCTCACAGAATCCTACACACAACAGTGATATCATTCATTATACAAGGTTTGAGAAGTTAATTTGTTTATACAAAGAAAATATATTACTCTACTCTTTGAAGAAAATGCCTGAAAAGGAATTTCACAAATTAAGAAAAGAACCACAATAGAACCTCAAGTAAGGAGAACATACAGAAGAAAGAAATCAGTGGTGAACATTAAACTTCAGCATACAAAAAATTAAGTCCAAATTAATAGTGTGTGCACTGTAATTACAGAATAAGTATTCTTGGAAAAGAAAATTGTTTTCTATAAAATAAACAATAATAGCTGTTAACTAAATATGCTATCGTAGCTAAAGAAAATGTAGACTACTTTGATAAGGTAGGATTTGTTTTAAGAAAGTTTTATATATATATATATATATATATATATTTGTCTTTTTTTTTCTTTTATACGGCCCCACTCAAGGCATATGGAGGTTCCCAGGCTAGGGATTGATTCAGAGATATACCTGCTGGCCTACACCACAGCCACAGCAACACCAGATCCAAGCCGCATCTGTGACCTACATGACAGCTCACGGCAACGCTGGATCCTTAACCCACTGAGTTAGGCCAGGGATTGAACCTGCAACCTCATGGTTTCTAGTCAGATTTGTTAACCACTGAGCCACGACAGGAACTCCTAAGAAAGTAATATATGTGTGTATAGCTATATGTATATATATGTGTGTGTGTATATGTACAAATATATGTATGTGAGGATACTATATATATAGAGAGAGGGGGTAAAATATATGCGAAGAAAGAAAAGAAAAAGTATGCATTAATGAAATGGAAAAGTATAATTAATCTCCCTAATTAATAAGATATAAAAGGTCAATGTGAAGCAAATTACTCAAAACACCAAGTAAGGGTAAAAAGAAAAAAATCTAAAATTTAAAATAAGAACAGAAGAAAAATTTGTATGTATCAGTTTTTTATTCTAAATGTGAATTGACTTATTGATCCCATAAAGACATGTTTAGAAATTGGAATAATAAATATAGGCTAGTGAGTAACAAAGAAAAAAATAGAAAATAAAGCAATGAGTAAAATATGCCATAATATGAATATCAGAAAGGTAAAATTTAAGAATATAAGTACTAAGAAAACAATACAGTCATAAACAATAAAAACTATTCAAATAAAAATATTTTTAAAATATTTTTTCTGAGATACGATATTTAATCTGAGAGAGAGAAATTTATTTTAAGGAATTGGCTTATGCAACTGGGTGTGGAGTGTGGAAAGGTGTCTCCAGCAGGCTGGTAGGCTGGAAACCCTGGCAAGAGTTGATGTTATTACATTATCCAGTCCAAAAGCAGTCTGGAGACAGGATTCTTTCTTCCTTGTGGGTCTTAGTCTTTTTTCTTAAACTGCTTGAATAAGGCCTGTTTTCAATATAGAGGTTAACCTGTTATACTGCCTACAATATAGAGGTTAATCTGTTATACTCAAAGTCTGCATGTTTAAATACTAATTACATTAACATTTACAAAAATATCTAGACTATATTGACCAAAAATTGGGTACTATGTCATAGCCAAGTTGACACATAAAATTAACATCATAGTCAAATATTCAATTGATGTTTATCAATGTATATAATACAAATATATGAGGTATAAGGCTTTCTTATATATAAATTCATATATATTTTTGTCTTTTTAGGGCTACACCATGGCATATGGAAGTTCCCAGGCTAGGGGTCCAACCTGAGCTTAGCTGCTGGTCTACACCACAGCCACAGCAACACCAGATTCCCAGCCACATCTGCCACCCACACCACAGCTCACAGCAAAGCCAGATCCTTAACCCACTGAGCAAGGCCAGGGATTGAACCCATGTCCTCATGGAGACTAGTGGGGTTCATTACTGCTGAACCGTGACAGGAACTCTTATACCAATGTTATTTTGAGTATGTCACTTAGCTCCTCAATGGATTTATTAACTATTTGTTTACCTGACGCTTCTAAATCTGAAAGAATTACATAAAATTTTTGCACCATACATTTATTTTTCTAATTCTTCTTACATTAAAAAACTATGTTGTTCTATGTTTAAATATATATCTGTATGTGTGTGTTTATATAAGAGGAAGTAGCATATGGTAGTATATAAATTTATGTATATATATTCTATACACACACACACATCTTCTTAGTATGTTTCTCTGGAGAGCCATAAAAAAAATCTTGAAAAAATTTTAAATCAAATATTTATGATGTAAATCTCTACAGTGTTTTAGATAATTTAGAAAAGGTAAACAAAAAATACCTTCAAAACTTGGACAATATGGAAAAAGAAGATCTAAAAGAAAATCAGATATCAAACTATCAAGAAAGCAATGAAAATTGTCACTTCATATGAAAAGGCCACACAGAAAATCTGTACATATAAGAAAATACAAAGATTAAAATATGTCCATCAGTAAAGAAGAAAAAAATTAGTTTTACAAGATCTAAAATTTATAAAAAATTCAAATGTAACTAAGCTAAAATAAATGAAATGAGTAGAAATAAATATGCAAGATATTCATAGATTCAAAGTCTTACTTTTAAAAAATACTAGTTAAAAACCATTTTGCATTCAGTCTCAGTAGTTTTACCTTCTCTTGAAGAGTAACATAGTTTGATGATCATTTGATTCTCTTCTCCTTTTTCACTTTTATACTCTGTATGTTGTTATTCTACTAAGTTTTCTCTCATTTTAGGTTGTATAGAGAAATCTAGGAAACCATGCGAAGTTACCTATAGCTTATATAATTATTCTTTTTCACTGAGATCTGTTGTTGCATACAAGGATGATTCCTCTAATTACTACTTGGATTGACTTGAATACCAGTGATTAACCAAAGGGTGGCCATATGACACATGGTTTGAGCTCTATGAAATTTTGATACTAAGTCTTTCTACAGGAACTCAGAATTGGATTTCAGAAAAGCAAATGCATTACTCTCAGTACTAACGAGCTGGTATAAACTGGGAGCTTTGCAGTGGCCCTGTGTCCTCAGAAGCACTAAAAAAACCCCAGAAGTAAAGGAGAAAAGAGAGTAAGGAAAAAAGGGGCAGAGAAAAAAAAAATATTAAAAGGTGTTCCAATTACTGTTTTTCAACATTTACTTGGATTCTACTGGATATTTTAATTCACTTCTTGAAAAGTTATGTTTTTCTTAAGCAAAATTGCAATGGATTTTGGTAATTTGCAACCCAGAGACCTTAGGTTAAAACAACAGTATCCAGACCATATTCTGTAATGCATATGTAGATCATCAGAGAAATGTGTTCTCAGTAAACGTGTGTAGTTTAGAAGTAGAGTAATAAGTAAGAACCAAAAATATAATGAAGAACATAAGGGACATATTTTGGAAAATTAAGGAGGAGAGGTAACTCATTCAGTTTAATTACAAAAGACTCCTGAGCTGAGATGACACTTGAACAGCATGTTTGAACATAAGTGGCATTTAACCAAGTTCAAAATGTAGGAGAAAGTCATGCTAGACAGCAGAAACCTGTGTAAAGGCCCAGAGGAGTAAGAGAGAAGGTCATTTTCAAGCATCTATAAATAATCAAAAGTGTAGGGAGAAGAGGGAGGCATAATGGAAAAGGAATATAAATAAGACAGATAACAAATTATACTCAACCTTTTCCTGAATGTGATGGGAAGCCACAGAAAGATTTAAAGCTGGGTGAAATGATAAATTTTAAATTTTAGAACACTTTGGAAAAACTTTGGAGGGTACGGAATGGCCAAGAAAGCAAGTGAAGAGATAATGTGGAAGCTATTCAAAACTTCTTGAAATAAGGTAAGTACCCAACTTAAGGTAATAGGATGGAGAGTATGGACTCAGGAGATTACCAGGAGTGGTGCTCCATAAGCAAAGTTTCGAAACACTGCTAGAGGCTCTTTTTGCATTTTTCACACAGGTAAAAATGCAAAGCTCATCCACACGAGGACAAATTAGATAGGATACAGCAAAGCACCCTGTAATTTTTTTTTTTAAAACTATAAATATCTTGGGCATTAGTCTTATTGTGCTCAGATGTATTATTAGAAACTAAACAGTCCTTTTAGTCACTCCAATTATAGCTTATAGCTTTATATCTGGAACAGGCCACTATGTACTCATCCTAACTTTTGTCTTTTGATCATTTCTCATTCCTACTCTCTCCCATTTCTTTCATATCCTTTCTTTTCTCACTATCTGTATTTCCTTAACTCCCCTCTCTCTCTTGTGTCACAGAAAGCACTTTTTCAAAACATGAATAAAGGCTAGGAATAGGGATTAACACAGAGTTCAAATGTATCATGTATTGTTTACTGAGCAACTATGATGGGCCAGGGACTGTGGTGATGAGGTAAAATTGGTCCCTGTCCTCAATAAGCTTATAACCTACCAGGTAAGGTAGTCAAATGAAGAAGTGTTAGAGAGTGTATATGGGGGGGGGGGGTGTTTGCAGAGAGAGCAAGAGACTTTAAATTTCTATGGGATCATAGAACAGACAGTCAGAAATATCAGTCTTCCCATGAGAAATAATGCTTAAGAGGAGAACTAGCATATGAAAAAGGACTAGTCCTCATATTCCCATACTGGGGATCAGGGAAATAAGAATTTTTCTAGAATAAGGGAAGGGCCTCCTTGAACGGCCTGATGCAGAAGATAACACTATATTTTCAGGAATAAGCATGTTCAGTTGGCCTGGAAAAGAGGTGGTGGAGAAGAGAATTCTGAGGAGTCATCATTACCGATTATGTCAGAATGAGTGTACTGTTAGCTATAGAAAGAATATTACCTTAAGAATCACATAATGGTACCACAATGAACTTTAAAACAAAACTCCATCTAAGAAAGGACATATAAATCAAAACATTTCTAATTATTATCACATTGGGGAATATAGGGTATATGACACTGACTTGAAGACAAAGGAGAAAGTTTTATAGAATTACATAAATGTGATTTCTGTAAAAAAGAATACCATTCTCTAATTAGATTTTTAAAATATAATGTACCTAGGAAATTCCTTTCCCTATTCTGCCTCCATAGGGAAAGGAATATACTTGAAAAACAGACATACCTGTAGTATAATTTAATGCCATAAAACACTCCAAGATAGTGTTATTATCTCCTCATATATAGAGGGTCCCCCACTCAGCAATAAAGGCAGAAAGAACAATTGACAGGCAGAAGCGGCTTCAAGAACTGCAAAGCAAAAACACATCATCTGTACATGGCATGACCTCCATTATCAGAAGACCTGTCACTCACACCCACTGGGGAAGCTCCTGGTATCATTCAAAGAAGTTGATGATTACAGGGCCAAGTGGAGGAGTCGTGTTACATGTAAGTAAATTGCCTATCAGCCCATAACAGTAGAAACTTCTCAAGATATGATGCAAAGGTCAAAGGAAAGTAATAAAAAGCCCACTGACCAACAATGCTGTAAGACCCAGACAGTACTTATTTTAAGTTATAACTCTTTGATGTTTTTCAAGGACTCAAAAATGTATTAGAAAATTCACAAACCTCTTTGTTCAGAAATAGGCAGTGGGATTACCTAAAGCCATTCTGGTGAGAGAGAGAAAAAGCCAAATCTGTAGCCCAACTGAAATTCAAGATCGTATAGACCCATCTAAATTATTTATGTTTTTATTCATTCATTTTTTTCTTTATTTTTTTGTATCTAGATTATTATAAAGCTGCTATGTTTTATTCAAACTACTAGTTGGTGTTAATCAGTGTTCAGTAAGAACAGAATAACACTATGCTACTAATGGTTAAAAGAAAACATAAAACCATGCTAAGATGAATGAATTTATTTTAGAATTAGTAGATTCACATTTTATTTTTATGTTTAAAGAATCCAATAAGATTTCAATATTACTTTGAATATTTTATTCATCTAGTAGTTTCTTCATTTGATATAAATTTAACTGACAGCTTTATTTTTAACATATGAATAAAACAAATGTATGCATCCACAATAAAATGTGCATGTTTTATAGTTTTAAATTGTTATATATCTATAATCTTTAGGTTGTTACTATTGTCCTTTCTTCCTTCCTTGCCTCTCTCTGTTGTCTCTCCTTCCCTTCTAAAGATTTGCACCCAATTATTCCAGTGTGTGAGGGAGTGGTTTTCCTCACACTACCAAGAAATTCTGTAACACCAGCTGGATGTCCTACAATTCAACTCAGTCTGACACTATCAACCCAGGGGTAGCATAAGATTCCATAGATTAAGGACTCAGTCTTATAAGACTGTCCTCCACTTCAGGTGCAAGTTGCACATCCAGGTTATCGCCTGTGCTTCTGACCAAAGGGCTTTAAGTCTGAGGTTTTCTTGACACCCCCCCCCCAACTCCTTGAATTCTATTAATGTGCTAGTGTGACTCACAGGATACAGGAAACCAGTTTATTCACTAGATTACTGGTTTACTACACAGGATGTTAAAAGATACAAATCAACAATCAGATGAAGAGATCCATAGGGTGAGGTCCCAAGCAAACGAACTTTTGTCCTTGTGGAGTTTTGGTCCAGCATGGTGGCACATGAGAGTATTCTGATTCACAAAACTGGAAGTTCTTCAAACTTCATCCTTTTGGGTATATAAAGAGGCTTCACTACATAGGCACCACTGATTAAATCATGGGCTACTGGTGGTCAATTCAACCTCCAGCCTCTCTCCCCTCCCTGGGGGTCAGGGAATGGTACTAAAAGTATTGACCCTCTAATCACAAGTTTCATTCCCCATCCTTAGGTGTTTCCCAATTCGCCTCATTCACAAAACAGGTGTAGCTGAAAGGAGTTTCATGAATATTAAGACACTTTTATCACTTCTCATTTAAGAAATTCCAAGAGTTTTAGGAACACTGTACCAAACTAGGGACAAAGGCCAAGTATCAATCACAAAATCATACTTTTCCTATTTTCTATTTTTCCTTCCCTTAACAATAATATGTAAAACTATGGTGATATGTATGGGCCAAGCATGGCCACAATATTATCTCTCATCAAATTTTCTCTTCTAAAAATGTAATCTTGGTATTTCTGCCATTCTGTGGGGCTCCTAAGTTCTCCTTCTTGTATCTGAGTGGGCTACTGACCTTGGAGGAAGTGACTTCTAAGTAGCAGAGGGAAAGGATGTCTCTGTCTTACTTTCAGGGACACTTCCCTTTGGAAGCACTGATCTAAGTACCTTGAGGTAGCCATACCCTAAAGAGAGACCACAAGAAAAAGCCCCGATGCTACATTTTAAAAAAATGTGTACACACACATGCAAAACAAACAGCCCCCATCTTCTCCCAGCTCCCAGAGTCCCAGCTGTACCAGTCATCTGACTGCGATCTTATGATAGATCCTAAGCCAGAATTGCTCAAACAAGCCCTTTTTGATTTCCTGACCACAGAAACCATGAGAGTTAATGAAAGTATTGTTTTAAGCTACTGAAACTGTGGATGATTCACTACATAGCAATAGAGAAGAAAAGGAAGCACTATGTTTATGTGTATGTCCATAGATGCTAAGATCACGAAACTGAACAAACTCTTCTCTCCATGTTTTCACAATTTAAAGAAAATAATTAAAACATTGAAAAATGACAACATGATGCAAACAATACAGTGACAGAGGTAGATACATTATGTTTTGGGAAGCCCAGAGGACTTTTGGGAGAGGCAATGTGCTCTGACCATCCCTGAAAATTCTTGCTGGCTATGCCAGAATGTATTTTCCAGGGTTATATCTATAGCATCAACATAATGTGCTTGCTTCCTCTGCCATATAAAATTCTTTGTCTCTGAGTCAGGAGTGCCATAGTGTCCTGTCTTCTGACAGTACCCATGGAATAGTAGCAGTCTGGCTCACTGGTCGATTAAAAAACATTTCAAGAGTAATCACAATTGAACTTGCTATATCTTCTGAGACTCATGTGGAATAGCACACTTAATTTTTATGGTAGTACAGGCTGCCTATTTGACTAATGAGAAATTAAAATTTAACTGATTTTAAAATATAATTTTCTACATATTTTTAATGATAGAGGAAGATCATGATTAGAATTCATTAATGAGAGTCTAGGACAACATGCAGATTGTTAAATAAAAATTTGATTTTATCTTAATGATCAAGAGTTTCAAATAAGTAGGTGAAAAGTCAATTTTCCTTTATTACTAATATTTTAAGATTTGGTTTATATGCAGCTGGATTCCACCTATTGGTGTTAAGAATTCACAGAAGACCTTCTCTTTTCTCTTTATTTCTCTAATTGCTACCCTCTATTTAAAAAGTGCATCCTCTAGTTTGCATGAATGTACTGGCATGTTCTCAATTAGTAATTGACAATTACCATCTGCTTTAAAAAAAAAGTGACTGACTCTTGTATGTCATACTATGATTCATTAATTTAAATGTGGACTGGGGCAAAATGATCAAAGATGATTCTAACAAGTAAATTACTTGTGTCTCAAGAATAATATGAAGATAGTTTCTTGTTTTGCAGCATCTTTATTTTCCTAAGATGGTTTAAATTCCTCCTAATTAAGGCTATAGATATAAATGCTATTATTTTTTATCAATTATGAATCTTAACATTATTAGTCTGCTTGATGATACTAATTTTTTCTCTTAAATATTCGCCTAGATTTTCAAATATATAGTTATGATACAAAATATTTTCCATAAAAAGTATTGTCACCTAATCACATGCAAGATATTGGTATATTCCAAAAAAGGTGTAAGTGATTTAATAATGTCATACCTCATGTTACAAATTAAACATAAGAAACATTGATTCTTTTCTCAAAATTATACAGCAAGTTAAAGAAGACCTATGTTTTATTTCATTTTTAATTTATTATTTATTTATTTATTTTTTGTCTTTTTGTCTTTGTAGGGTTGTATCACGGCATATGGAGTTCCCAGGCTAGGGGTCTAATTGGAGCTGTATTTGCCAGCCTATAAGATAGCCAAAGCAATGCCAGATCTGAGCTGCTCCTGCGACCTACACCATAGCTCATAGCCATGCCAGATCCTTAACCCACTGAGTGAGGACAGGGATCAAACCCACAATCTCATGGTTCCTAGTCAGATTCCCTTCCACTGTGCCACGATGGGAACTCCCATCATTTTTAAAATTTATTTTTAATTGAAATATATTGATTTACAATACTGTGTTAGTTTCAGGTATACAGTAAAGTGATTCAGTTTTATGTGTGTATGTGTGTGTGTATAGATAGATGGATAGATACTTTTTAAAAATTCTTTTCCATTATAGTTTATTAAAAGATACTGAATAGAGTTTTCTGTGTGATATAGTGAATCCTTATTGTCTAAGGAAGAGCTACATTTAAAACAAGTTTCCTGAATACAGACTAATATAATTTTAAATGATTTTTTAGTAGAAATTGACATGTTCTATTTCTTGTATTTTTTTACAATGCCTTTGCATAATTATTCCTGATTATTTTCTCCCCAACACAAGAACAATGGGAAAGAAGGTTCCAAGAGGGAAAAGAGAATAATGTTTATTTCTTATAGAAGATTTAACTGAGGTATCTAAGTGATTTACTCGAAATATTACACTAGTTGAATTCTATCTAACATTTTTATGTTTTGGTATAATGAAGAAAAGTCATTGCAAAACAAATCTTGTATTTACAGATCAATGAATTGTATCTGTAAACATACCTAAGAAGCAGCACCCCAATCAAAATATCAGACATCATTAAATACCCAGATATTACAATGCACCTTGTCCTTCCCATTATGCTTTCCAAAACATATACACTGTGGATTAGTTTTGCTTTTTATATATTTTAAAATATCATTTAAAAATGTCATGGAATAAACTCTTTTGTATTTCAATTATTTCTCTTAACATTCATTATATTTGGGATATGCATCAATCTAGTTTTGCAAAAGTATTATATGTGTTCCTTATTGCATATACATTTTTATTGTTATTGTATCATGAAATGGAGTTTCTACAACACGGAGTACATATAAGCTCAGTACTAATTAATACTGACAAACATTTCTCCAAAGTAGTATCACCAACCAGCAGTTTGTATTCACAGCAGCATTATGTGACAGGAAATTCACTATTTCCTTATCCTTGCCAACATTTGTTATTGCTTTTCTTTCTTTCTTCCTTTCTTTTTCTTTCTTGCTTTTCTTCCTTCCTTCATTTCCTTCCTTCTTCTATTGTTTTTCTTTCTTTCATTTCAGCCATTTTGATGAGCTGTAGTGGTATCATGGTTTTATTTTGAATGTCTCCAATACCAGCTATTTTCCATAATTATTTTAATATTATGTGCATTTTAAATTATTAATGTTATAAACAGTTAACATTCATTTTGATTTAATAATTTATTTATACTTTGTAGTTGTCTTTATTATTTCCTTTTGTGGTATGTCCATCAGAGATCATTTTATTTATGTCTTAAAAAGTAAATTTAATGCAGGGATATTGGGCAAGGAATTCTCTTTCATTTTTTCTTTTGTCTGAAAACACCTTTTTATAACTTCATTTTTGAGAGATGCTTTTTATCAGCTATAGACTTCTATGTTGGTGCTTATTTTCTTTCAGAATTTTAACTATCAGTCTAAGTTTTGAGTCTTTGAAAGTCACATGTGTTTTTGATTTCCTTTGGACTGCTCCGAATGTTTCTATCATTTCTTTTCAATTGTTTTACAATAATGTGCTTAGGTGTGGCTTCTTTGTATTTATACTTTTTGCAATCTGTTGGGCTCCATGAATCAGGGGTTTGATGTATCATATAATTTTTTTTGGAAATTTTTATCTCCTCTCTCCTTCAGAGACCCCACTTATATTTATTTTGAAGTTTTTTAATCATTTCTGATATTTCATGTTCTTATTACTATCCTTTTTTCTATGTTTTATTCTCTATATATTCTACCCCCCTACTTCTAATCATTTTATCTTAACAATTTCTAGCATTCTATATGAAATTCTTGATAAACCTAAAATCTCTAATTCTCAATTGTCATCAGTTTCTCGAAACTACAAAGTAATTAATACGCACTTTGTATCACTAATTTATAAGTCTATGTCTGATAAATATTATCTGGATTACCTGTGAGTCTTCTGGTATCTGATTTTGATTATTTCCTTTTTTTCCTAATTCATATCTGTTATCATGAGTTGTCATTTTTTATTGAATGCTGAATATTTTAACAATAAATTGCAGAGATTCTGAATGACATTACGTTTCTTCAGAAAAAAAAATTTTTTTTTTCTTGACTAGAGTTAGAGTAGGAGCAGATCATATTGATCTAAACAGAGACTGAGATGGTTCAAAGCTAAACTTAAAACTATAAATACTGGTCTATTTGCAGTTATGATTTTCTTAGAATAGTTTCTCATGGGTTTCAATTAAATATCTGGGTTACTTCCAGGACCTATTCTGAAGGTTAGACCCTATATACTTTTTCTATATTTATTTTCACTAGTTCATTTATGTTTCTTTTTAACAACATATTATTTAATATATGATTTATTGACATTAAACTACATGACCCACAGTACTATAAACCATGCCTGATCAAAGATTATCCAACATACATATTTTCTCCATGAGGCACATGATAGTCCTCTTTGACGTAAAAACATTTACAGCACTTCAGCACTATGTTTGAAGATCATTTTAAATATAAAAATCATTATTAATAAACATATAAATTATAAAAAATAAATATGGCACTAAATATACAACAAAAAGACATATTTTACTGTATGAGAGTTGAAATAGGAAGTGGAATCACCCTATTTATTCTCAGATGGAAAAATGCCTATGAGGCAACTCAATGTTTTATTTCTGTGAGACTCCCCACAAATAACCATAAAAGTGCAATAAGTGTGGATATGAGGACTGCAAATAAATTTCAGTGAGTCAACAAATTCACAAAATGGAGTTCATGAATAATGAAGACAGGCTGTATGTAACTTCCTATTATATTTAAATATTAAAAAGCCACATATTGCAGAGACAGAGAGAAAATTCATATTGATGCCTTTTGACTTATGGAGAATGACTAAAAAACAGTATTTAAAATCTTTAATTTAGTTGAAATTAAATTTCACCTTTCTAAATTGCTTAAGACTGAAGAAATCTCAGATGTGAACACTGATATTTCATACTTCTTTATTTTTTTTATTTTTATTTTGTTTTTTTAGGGTCATACCCATGGCATATGGAAATTCCCAGGCTAGGGGTCAAATCTAAGCCATAGCTGCATGCCCACACCAAAGCTATAGCAACGTGGGATCCAAGCCACATTTGTGAACTACACCACAGCTCACAGCTAAGCCAGATCCCCAACCCACTGAGAGAGGCCAGGGATCAAACCCGTGTCCTCATGGATACTAGTTGTGTTCATTATTGCTGAGCCACAATGGGAACTCCCTTAGTTCCTTAAAAAGAAGAGAAAGCTTGTCAGAAGAGGTGTCAGTGGCCTCTAGTCAAAGACTATTAGATACAAACCTGCAATTGAAGAATGTTGGGCTCACTGACTTGTTGCAATATGGAAGAGAGTGAATTAAAAAGAATCATGCAATGTCTCAGTAAGAAGGTATTTAAAAGGAATTGTCTTATTTGACCTTATGTTAGGTGATTTTTGGAGATACTTCAAAGAAGTTTTTCTTTGCTCTGGATTTCATGTAGTCAGGAAACAGAGGGAATTCTATAGTAGGCTGTTTTGATAAATCTTATCCAACACATAGGAGAAATGTTGTGAAGCTAAGCTATAATAAGTGCAGATGCAGCAGTCACTTATCCAAAAGAGAAATATGTGGTAATATTTGAAGTTTAGACAATATTCTTTTTCTTATCTAACTTCAATCATAATTATGGAGTGATCTTACTTTTGTCTTAATCCATCATATTGACAGAGTGGCCTTGCCTGATCCTGGTATTTTGCAAAATTCACATATTCAAGGTGAGTACCAAGACCTAGACGTGAGACCTAAATGTCTCCTAGCAACGCTAACACCAATGCTTAACTGATAATACTAGGGTAGTTGCTAATGGTGAAGTGCTGCTTTTCTTTTTCTCAAGGGTATAAAGTATTAAAAGCATTCAAAATAACCCATATTGCATCATCTCTGCCATAATATAAGTTATTGAAAATTGCAAAGGTCTGGAGTTCCCAATGTGGTGCAGTAGAAATGAATCCGATTAGGAACCATGAGGTTGCAGGTTTGATCTCTGGACTTGCTCAGCAGGTCAAGGACGCAGCGTTGCTGTGAGCTGTGGTGTAGGTCACAGATGCTGCTCTGATCTGGTGTTGCTGTGGCTGTGACGTAGGCTTGCAGCTACAGCTCAGATTAGACCCCCAGCCTGGGAACCACCATATGCCATGAGTGTGGCCCTTAAAAGCAAAAAAATAAAAATAAAAATAAAAAAGAAGAAGAAGAAAAAGGAAAAAAGAAAGGAAAATAACACAGGTCTCTTTTGTGCATATATGCGGTGGTAGTATAAAGATGAAAGAACATGACCTGTATTAACCCTAAAGTATTAAGGTATATTGCTGAGCATAGAAACAAAGGTTTAAATATATATATTTACATATATATTGCACAATCATAAAATATCCATAGAGTCAGTCTGCATGTTTTCTCTGTAAAAAATGGAGAATACTTAATAATTAAAAAAACCTTGATAGAAAAACCCAGAGTTATATTTGAACCTCATTACTCACTCTAGTTTTTTATGTTACTTTCTTGCTTGTGCTTCTACATATTTTTCCTTCAAAAATCAACAATATCCACTCTCAAAAGGGTAGTTTGAATTCTACCTATTTTAGAAGTTTATATTCAAAATTATTGAATGTGCTTTTAGCTTTAAACTCAGAGCCTAGTTTAAGAAGTTATAAGTATAGTTAAGAAGTATACATGGATACTATGGCCTAGTTATAAAGTATATATGGATACTATAGTTTGTGGTAACAGCTGAACATTTTAAAAGGCCATTATTATATGAAGAAAAAAAGTCAAAGAGTGATTTTAATATATCAGCAGCCATATGTTTTTACTAAAATTTACATATAGATGCCTACTTTAAAATTAATGAGTGCGTATCTAATATTATTGTTAAATTCTACTGGTCATGTCCAAAATGTGTCTCAAAAATGTGTTTTTAATAAAATAAATAAATCTCAGATACTGCTCCACCAAAATCAGAAAATCATAGTTTAAAATTAACAACTAAACTGATGAAGTCATTCATCTGATAACACTAAAAAATGTTTACACACACACAGAGCAGAGAGAGAGAGAAAACAAAGACAGTCCCAAATTTTTAGCCCCACATCACCTACCTACCTGCAAACAACACATTTTCTCATGGATAACTTAGGCTAATTAGAGAAAATACTACATTTTTCCTTCTACAACAAGTTGGTGCATTTGGGAGTTGAATTCAGGTGAGTCCTCCAGGCCTCATATGAGACTCCAACTTAAGTGTTCACGTCTCTGCCCTATCTGTGACCAGTGAGGGTCTCATAGGCCAAGCCCCAATATCGGGTTCTGCCAAGAGTGAATTCTAGCTCTTAAGCTCAGATGGTAGAGTGGATATATTCACCTGTTACAGTCCCTTTGAATATGCCATGATTCTTACTACCAGACTAAGGTCTATATCTCTGACACGAAGAATCGCTGTACTCCTTAAAGTTTGGTACTCTTTTTTCTATGTCAAGTTAAATAAATCTCAAGGAATACTTTGATAGCAGATGCATTTAGATGCTTTCATTGAATTTCTGGTCACACTAATGATACCTCTGCTTATTTTCATATGAAAATTCTAATTGGTAATTATTTTTTTTCCTTAAAATTTTTAGATTTTCTTATGGTTGTGAATAGGTCATGGATAATTCAGGGATCTCAGTGTAATTATTAGTTGTATTTTTTTTTTGTCTTTTTGCTATTTCTTGGGCCACTCCCGCGGCATATGGAGGTTCCCAGGCTAGGGGTTGAATCGGAGCTGTAGCCACCGGCCTACGCCAGAGCCACAGCAACGCGGGATCTGAGCCGTGTCTGCGACCTACACCACAGCTCACGGCAACGCCGGATGGTTAATCCGCTGAGCAAGGGCAGGGACCGAACCCGCAACCTCATGGTTCCTAGTCGGATTCGTTAACCACTGCGCCACGATGGGAACTCCAGAGTTGTATTTTTAATAAAGGTTGTTAAAGTTCTTTTTACAAAATAATACTGTGTTTATAATGAAAATTTAGTCTCAATTTGTAATGTAAATGCCACTCAAAGAAAAATAAAACACTTTGCTTATTTGAGCCATTACACATATTTCATTGATAAATAATTGTAATGATATAGAAATTAATGGAAATTTAAATACAGAACTCAAATTATAATTAAGAATTTTCACATATTAAAAGAGATTTAATTTTCCTTTTTCGTAGTCATTTGATTTTAATACTAACTACCTAGGTAACAGTGTGAGTTCAATCTAATTCTTATCAGTTGAAGACTGTAGTTTAGTGTTATTTTTCCAATGAAAGCTATTTAAAATAAATTAGTCTGGTTTTGAAAACATTAAAGCAAATTGATCCTAACATAAAGGTCAGTTGGAAACATTAATGTGTTATATATGAAATTTAATAATAAAATAGAAGCTTGTATATCATACATGATATATAACTAGAGATGTGTTTAATGCTCTTAAGTCTTTTTTTACGTGAACAAACTAAAGTGATATTTAAAAGTATTAAATTTTCTTTATAAAAATCACAAAAGAAATTGTGGCATATTATTCTGTTCAGCTAACTGAAACAGAGCATGTTGACTAAAAAATAAATGAGCTTTTGAATAAGAACTAAATTTATATATACCAATCCAGTCAACCAAAATAACAACTGTATTTTCCTTTGGGAAAACAAGGTGAGAAAGTGCTTCTTCCTCTATCTCTGACATTTTCTTGCTGGGGAACAGACTGAGCAGGAGTTTAACAGATTTACTGAGGACCCAGTATAACACAGTGGGATTAAGTTCATGGGCAGAACTTGGAATCCCAGGTATAGGGACAAAAAATCAATAGAAAAGGGAGCCGTGGCTTACATTTAATACTTTAACAGTTATTTTCACAAAGAATTACACCCGGAAAGAAATGAGAGCTAGAGAATGATGAATACAACAAGTGAATGTTAAAACACTTGCAAAGAAGAAAGTAAATCTGCAGAACTTCAACAGATTGGGCTAATCATCAGCAAAACATTGTGAGTTAGAAAAGAATACATTTTCTTGACCTGAGAAATACACTGATGTCAGAAAAGAAACTGTTCTGTTGCCTTGTATCAATTTTTTGCTCAGGATTTTCATCCTATTCACCTTAAAGGGGTGAGTTGGCAAGTTTTCTGGTATTTTCTGATTTTATTCTACTATCTGTTTCTTAAATGCAGTCACGTCCTCATTTCTCTATCCACAGATACTCTGTTGGTACTTTTCTAAAATAATCTCCACTCCCCAGGCTTCGTTTATCACTTCCAGTCAAACCCTTATCAAATTTGTATCTCAAAAGTTGACCTTCAATTCTTATTCCCAAATGCATGATAAGTGTCTCCCACAGGGTATCTTAAAGACACCTCAAACCTAACACATCCTCCACTAGGTCTTTCTAATTTTTAAGATGTTTTAGATGTTCTTAAAAATAAAAGTATAGGAAAGAGAAGAATAATATCTCTTTTTTTCACCACCTCATTTAATCTCTACCAACTATGTAGTATATTTGCTACATCTTTTCTATTATAAAGCAAAACTACTCAACTGTTCCTGTAAAAATGTTATATTCTTATTATAAAAACCTCAAACCTTACAAAAAAAGCAGGAGGCTGAAAGTGAAATATCAGACCAAATCCCAAGACCCAAAAATAGGAAGTATCATTGCAGTGAAACAATGATGCAACATTTACCATTTTCTTAACACAATCACTCCTTTACCAAGCTCAATATTTAAATTCATCTTTCATTTGCCTTAATGTAGTAGTCAAGGAGGTAATCTCCCACTTCAACCCAAAGAACTCAGGGGTACTGTATTTAGTTCTCTGAATTTATTCAGTGTTGAGAGGCCTTTTGAATCTATTCCTGAATGAAATGACCTATATGCTGTGATAAACTTCTCAAGGCATTCTTGCCTCAGATTTGCAGATGTTTCGTCCATTGTCTTTCAATGCTCATTCTGTTTTTTTTTTTTTTTTTAAGAGATCTGAGACCAGTTTGATGCATTTCACCTATGTGATAATTTTGTTTTTTCTATGTGTATTACCAAATTATTTTTCGTCTCTTCCATTTTTGAAAAATAACTGCTGTATTCAATTATGTCTAAGTTTTATTAAATTCCTTAAAACTTGGAGCCCTTTTTGATAATCAGTTCCCTCTTCCTTTTTTTTAAAATGTATTTTGCTTTTCCATTTGGTATGTCTGCACTCAAGAAATACAATGTTCCTTTGTTATACATGTTTTTTAAAATGTTTTTGCAACAAATGCCCTCATCTCAAGTCTTTCCACTATGATAATGATCTGATTTTTAGTGGTACATTGTCTCATTCTTTCTAATTGTAAAGTCTAAAATGGTGCTGTGTTAATTCTGATTATTTTAGGGCTGAAATATCCTTTTTAATCTAATTCTGTTGTTTAATCATTTAGCATTTGAGCTCTTATTTTACTAAATTATATTCTTACTATGCTGATTTATTTAGCAAGAAGCAATTACAAGAAATTTTCTTTTCTCCCTTCAACTGAGTTTTAGACTTTGGGATATATGTTTCTTTCTTTTACTTTGTCTATTTCAACATTTTTTTTCCCACTAATTGGCATATGCTATTTACTTTATTACCTGCTATTATTTTTATAGGCTTACTTTTTAAATTGGGTTCTGTCCAATACAGACATTTGTTTTCACAATTGCATGAAATCCTTGTTATTCTCCACACTGTATCTGAGGACAGTTTATTTTTTCCCTGTGCCTTCTAGTGTGAGGGCTGAGTATGGCCTAGAATGGATGCTGGGAGGAGGCGAAATCGCATCTAAGTAGATAAAGCTGAAGTCTATTTAAGAATAAATGGGTTATATTCTTTCTTCTGAAAGTGTTAAATATATCTGTACCAAAGTTCATTCCCCATAAGTGTCAGGAACAAAGAAGGGAAAACAATTTTTATGTAATCACAATTATTTACTCAGTTTAAGAATGGCACTGCAAGGTTTACTTTGTTCAGAGCGAGTCATCTATTTTTTCCCAGCCTACCTACTTATTCCCAGGAGCTGCTTTCATTAATTTTCTAACAAAAAGGAAAAACAAATGATGTGCTATTTGGTTTGCATCTCTCCAGATTTGACAGTATTAATAAGGATTTTTAGGGTACTGAAGACTCAACTCTGTGGTACCAAGGGGTGTATTACTGTGCTTGGCCTCTAAGAATCCTCTATTACTTTCAGATTCAGAGTTTAAAAGTCTGACATGAGAGCATACTTTGTCCTGTTCTTGATTATCATTTGAAGTGTTTTATTTTGTTTTGATTCTTACTATGTTTAGCTTATTTTCATTGGGTTTTAGGGAAGTCAAATTCTGAGACACAGTTTTAAACAGCCTTTTCAAACAGCTTGAATTCCCAAAGTTTAATTACCACTATTTATTCCAAACCTGTTTTTCATTTGTATTTTACAGCTAATCTAACAGTACCGTGGTCCTTCCAGTCACAAGAATATTGTAAATTAACTATAATAATTTTTTTTTTAAAGTCTGGAGTTTTTTTTAACTCTTTTTCTTACTCTTCTGCAACATACAATCAGCCATCAAGATACATGACTGGTACACCTGAAAATATCTCCATGACATTTTTCCTTTTTCGTCTCTGAATTACATGTTTTTTGCTTGATTCCATGCCCATTCTAAAACAGATACTTAGGAAAAATCACTTAATTAGAATTTTAGCCGCTAATCCACATTACCTCTCAAAATAAACAAGCTTTTACTGATATCAACTGTGCAAAATATTTTTTACTTATCTCTTTCACCTTCAAATATTTTGGAGCTTTCATGTTATTACGAACATCTCCTGAATAACACAGCTAACTAACCAGGGGCAGAACCAGGATTTGAACCCACATCTGAAAGAATCCATTCCTATGCCCATTCCTTTACTCTAGATATTCTTACTGCTAAGCTAGTATATGTAGTGTATGCTTTCCACTTTCAGATATTTAAAAATGATACATTCATCATAAGATATGAATCTAAAAGACAGTTACGGATAATTTAAAAAAAAAAAACTGCCTTCCCTATTAGGTGAAATCTCAATAAAAAATAATAATCTTGCTATAGGTCCTTCCTAACTTTACCAAAAGCTACTGATAATAACTTTCATTAAAATATAAATAAGGAATAACTGCATTTGATTATTAGAAAATTATTAATATTGAGAAGCACTGATTAATTAGGAATAAAAATAAAATGAAGAAAAAGTAAATTACTTCTTTGCCTACAACTAAATATTTCCATTGAAAATCAAATTAATGTGACAGCTAAGTGTCTTATGCCAAGGAACACTTCTTCTGACCTGTTTCTTCCACTCCTTCCAGTAACTATCTAATAATTCTATGAACTGGAGTTTGGGCCATGGCACAGCAGAAATGATTCCCGACTAGGAACCATGAGGTTTCTGGTTTGATCCCTGGCCTTGCTCAGTGGGTTAAGGATCCGGTGTTGCCATGAGCTGCGGTGTAGGTTGCAGATGCGGCTTGGATCTGGTGTTGCTGTGGCTGTGGCATAGGCCAGCAGCTGAAGCTCCGATTAGACCCCTAGCCTGGGAACCTCCATATGCCTCAAGTGAAGCCCTAAAAAAAAATAATAATAATAATAGTAATTATAATAATTCTATAAACCAATAAAATAAGGTCATTTTCATTATAGTTTTTCAAAGTATGGGGGGGATTTCAAGATTTTTATCTAATATCATTTCAATTTGATATAAATGTTTTTTCAAGAGTATGAGATCTAAAATTCCATGCTTTAGAGTTGTGTTTTCTAGTGGCCCAATGGAGTTTGAATTTATTCTATATCCTAGTTATTTATTGAAGTGTGGTTGACTTGCAATATTATGTCAGTTTCAAGTGTACAACATAGTGATTCAGGCTTTTTGCAGAATATATACCACTACAGATTATTATAGGATATTGAGTAAAATTTCCTATGTTATACGGTAAACCCTTATTGCTTATTTATTTTATGTACAGTAGTTAGGAATAAAAACATATTCTTAATTTATTCCTCTCTCCCTTTCCCCTTTTGTAAAGAGTTTTTTTTTAAGTCTGTGAATCTGTTCTGTTTTGCATATAGATTCATTTATATTATTTTTATATTTTATATTATTTTTATATTCCACATATGTATTATGTCATATAGTATTCGCCGCTAAGGATTATATTCTCTAGATCCATCGACATTGCTGGAAATGACAATATTTTATTCTTTTAATGGCTGAGACATATTCTATTATATATTATATAATATATATTATATTATATATAGTTCTATTATATATTATATATTATATTATATATATATTCTATTATATATAATAGAATGAAAGAATTATATATTATATTATTTATTATATATTATATATATATTTTTTTAAAATGAGTAGTGGTGACTTCTTGCCCTTTAAGAGCTATGACTCTATTTGAAGTTAAGAATTATGATAAATTTCTAAATCAGCTTTGTGGTAATTATAAACTAACTTTGCTATAGATTCTGAATTTTCAGTATCAAATATCTACCACTGAAAGACGAAGTGACCATTAATAGATAGAGCTTATATAGCCAGCAACAGCTGTGAAGTTGGAATGCTGTATGATTCTACAGGATTTTTTTTTCATTTTTTAGGATTAAATGAGATTGCTTCCATGTCTTGACTATTGTAAATACTGCTGCTATGAACACTGGAATGTATCTATCTTTTCAAATTTAGGTTTTAATTTTTCCAGATATATACCGAAGAGTAGAGTTGCCAGATGATACGGTCATTCTATTTTTAGTTTTTAAGGAAACTCCATAATGTTTTCCACTGTGAATACTTAATATATGACAAACAGTGTGTTAGCCAATTTACATTTACAATCTCGTTTAATCCTAAAAAATGAAAAAATCCTGTAGAGTCACACAGTTGCACAAAACACACAGACACAAAAAAGTTCTCAGAATGTTGTATCCATTTGACAAAAGTTTGCTAATTGCCAAATTTAGCTTTGGAAGTATGAGTAATAGTTTCTTACTTCAGAACAGTGCCAGTTTCCTAACTTTGAAGTGATATTTACTGCATCTTAGATATACTAAGATAATGGGTGGTTCATGATAATAACAGGATTTCCAAGCAGCTGCTTTATGGCGGGCAGAAGAAATTAAATAAATATATACTGATTCATGACATGAAGCAATGAAACACTGCTGATGAGTATTAGAAACTGACAACAATCAATCAATTTGACAACCATCAATTAAAAACAAGGTAGCTATAACTGAGGAAACAACCAGCTCATAAGCGAAGGGGCAGACGCAGAGGCACAAATAGTGACAAGATCTAAAAACACTGGATCTGTTCATTAATCAAAGGGCAGACTTCATAACTATACTCTGTAATCAGCTTTCCAGATAATGTCTTTTTTATTGTTCAAGTATCATCCAAGTAAAAAAAATATGGATATATGTAGAGTATATATAATTAGAGTGCAAAGCTTTATAGGTAATGTTCTATGGGTTTACCCTTCATTCCTTTAAAATAATAAAATGAATATATGCATGTATATCTAACTGGGTCACCATGCTGTACAATAGAAAAAAAATAATGTATTGGGTAAATAACAAAAAAAAAGTGCTATGGTGTGCAAAGTTTCAAATAATTTTGTATAGTATTGCCCCGCATGAAAAATTGGATCTCTCTGGAACACAGGATGCTTCTTAAAAGATGCAGTGCATTTTCAATCACAGTAATAGGAAAATTGTGAACTGCGTATGGTTATGCATTTAAAAAGGATGTCTGGGAGCTCCCGTCGTGGTGCAGTGGTTAATGAAACCGACTAGGAACCATGAGGTTGAGGGTTCCATCCCTGGCCTTGCTCAGTGGGTTAAGGATCCGGCGTTGCCGTGAGCTGTGGTGTAGGTCGCAGACGCAGCTCGGATCCTTCGTTGCTGTGGCTCTGGCGTAGGCCGGTGGCTACAGCTCCTATTAGACCCCTAGCCTGTGAACCTCCACATGCCGCGGGAGTGGCTCAAGAAATGGCAAAAAGACAAAAAAAAAAAAAAAAAAAAGGACGTCTGTAACATGTTTTTACACTGTGTCAATTTTATTATTTACACGCAAGTCGAGAGATGTAAATATAATTTTAGTAGCAAAAGTAATTATAGTTTATTATTTCAGTGGGTTTTTTCTGAAATTTAAAATAACTTTTGGAGACTGAAGTCCATGGTGAAATTAAAATGTTCATAGATTAAGGAATCAGGTTTATGGCACACTCCTCTTTTACTATTATACACAAGTAAAACAGGATGATGTGAAGCACATTTTAGTAACTTTCAGTCACCTTTACTACTTTTTTAATGCCTGGAATGTATAATTATGTTAATCACATGTCAATTAGCTGCTTTATTTAGAGCAGATACATGTAGGAATTTTTAATAAAATTGAGTATTTTCAAACCTTGATATACATTGTTGATATATAACTTAGAATTTTAAGACACTATCTGTGTGCTCTTAATTATTTGTCAAGATAATTATGTTCCAACTCACTATCAGATGTTTGGAGTAGTTGACTGTGTTGAGCATCATTTTAAACAATGGGAGTTAACTGGATTGCATTAGTGGATGATCTGTGGTCACTGATCATTAAAACTAAAATAAACCCTTGGGGGGAGAAAAAACTAGATTAAGCTAGGATTTGACTCAGATTTTCTGATTCATGACATTCTGTCCATTCTGCTTCACTTAACGATAATTGGATCCTTCATAAATATTTGAAAATCTTTATGGAGTAAAGCAAATAAGCAGAGATTTGAAATTAGGATTGCAGATTTTATTCTTTAAGAGAATGAGGTTAAAGCCATTAACGTCAGCCATCATGGGGGCAGGAAATGTCCTAGTGGAGAATTACTCTGTACCTTGAGTGCACAGTAACCTTTTGAGTTATATAATTTTCTTGAAAAATGAGAGCTAATGAACCACTCAAAGGTTGGATGTTCCAAGACATGCAAGCCCGATCTCCCCTAAACCATGAGATGATGATATAAACTATTCCTTACTGCTTTTTTGAACTGTTCCTGGTTGGAAACAGAGAAGGTAAGTAATATTTATTCTCAGTAATAAAGCCACCAGGAATTGAAAGGCTAAAGTGGGAAGAAAAGCAAACAAAACAACAAAAAATAAAGTCCTGTGCTTTTGTATTCCTCTATTTTGATGGGCAATAATTTTCTAAGATGAGAAAAAAAAGGAAATGTATATACATTTTTTTTCCAGTTTGCTACTTATCCATATGAGGAAATATCTGAAAAATGGTTGTTTCATTAATCAGGTAAAAGACATTGCCTCTAAATCTTGTTCAATCAATATACTTACAGTTAAATCTTAAGTATTTGGTGAACTTGGAGGTGGATAATCTGTATGATTGAAGCACTTATTGCTATCTTATTGTTAATTTTTTGTAAATATTCTAATCAATGTTTAGACCCTGACTGAAAATAATTAAGCCTTATTCATTGATGGTATATTCATTTCCCTACATTCACTGCACAAATGCTTGATTTTCACTTTTATTTTACCCATGTTTCTCTATTTTTGTAAATACCAGTCACAGGGTGTTGGAGAGGTTGAGAGCTTTTACTTTAAATTACATAAAGGCCATGTCAAAAGGTCATCAGAATTGAGAGATACAGGCACATTTTTAAATATTGAACACTGTACTGCTAACCTGTTCTGATAGACACATAAGAAAATATCTCATAAATGCAGATGACGTTCCAGAACAAAAGACTGTCAGTTTTTTTCTTTGAAAAATAGCTGTCTAGCTTATCTGTCTTTCCTCACCATCACAATTGCCTTCAATAGATACACAATATAGATTGAAAGGCACATTTTATGTTTATGTAAAAGAAAAAAGGGAATTTATAAAAAAAAAATATAGTGATGTTAAAGTGTAAAAAAAAAGCCTATATGCAACATGAAGTTCTCAGATATATCAAGTGAACCAAGTAGGTCGAAGTTTTCAAAAGATTTGTTGTTCTTATCCAGAAGCAAAAACAGATTATTTATTTTGGAAACACTGTGAATTAAAAAAAAAGCCATAAAACCCAGATTTACTAACCTTTCAAAAAAAAAATCTATAAATTCATGAGCTGATTCCTTATAATACATTTCTCTTGCACATGCATGTGATATATATATACATCAAGAAAAAGATATAAATATACAGAGATCTAGATATATAGAGACATCATTGATTATTGATATATAGAGAGATCACTGATGTGAGGTGATCATTGTAATGATAAAGAAATACGTAAACTGCCAGGATACTTAAAAAAGAAGTGAGTTAGTTTCCCTAATATGGACATTCAAACATACCTCTTACTGTATAATCAAGAATTCCTTCACAAGGAAGTTTTGATGAAGACCTGGAAAACTTATCAATGAAGACACAGTAATATAAAAGAAATAGCAAGTTGGCACAAAGCTTTTGTAAAAACTCTTCTATTAACATATTTATTTATAGCTGGTTCAAATTCTTTTACCCCAACATTGTGTAGCCTTGGGTGTGATGCTTTGCCTATTCTAGTCAATGGCTCTCTATTACAGGTCTAAGACAATTTTCATTGGCACAGCTCATTAATTTCTTTACATGGAGTAGGAATGACACTAACCATAAAAGACCACAGATGTCCTGGTACTTCAAAAACTATACACATAAATGAATGAGATTCATGAAATTTATTTTCCCCAAAAGGAAAATTAACAAATTCATATTTGTATGACCAATAATATTGCACTAAAGCTTGCATGGCACTGAGAATGTAATTATATTATTAACTGAAAAATAACTGAAAATAATCTAATTGAAAGCTATAGAAATAATAAATAAATATCAAATTACTTTAAACTAATAATACTGACTGACCTATCGTAGGGGCATGACCTTGGAAAATACTAATAGTTGACTCTGATTTAAGGAATAAAAACCTTTATTATATGGATATCAACATACTGATTCTAAAGTTTACATGGAGAAGTATAAGAAACAGAATATCCAGAAAAGAAGAATCGCAATATTGAATGAAAAGAACAAAGTTGGAGAACTGACACTACCCAACTTTAAGACTTAGTTTAACTCTAAAGCAATTAAGACACAATAGTACAGGCAAGAGGATAGGGAATAGAACAACAGAACAGAATAGAGAGTCCAGAAATAGACCCACATAATCATAGTCAACTGATTTTTGATAAAAGAATAAAAGCAATACAATAGAGCCAAGAAAGACTCTTCTAAATTCCAAAAAAAGTCTTGACACAGACTTAACATTCTTAACAAGAATTAACTCAAAATGGATCATAGACCTAAATGTATACTGTGAATCTATAAAACTTCTAAACGATAACATAGGAGAAAATGTAGATATCTTAGGTATGTTAGATATGGTGATAACTTTTTAGATAAGACATCAAAGTCATGATTCAGGAAAGAAATAATTGATAAGCTGGACTTCACTGAAATTAGAAACTTCTGCTCTGTGAAAGACAATATCAAGAAAATAAAACAAGTAACAGATTGAGAGAAAATATTTGCAAAAGACACATCTAATAAAGGAGCATTACCCAATATATACAAAGAACACTTAAATCTCAAAATTAAGAAAGCAAAACCACATGATTTTAAAATAATTCAAAGACTTTAATGGAAAACTCATCAAGAAGATATACAGATGACAAATAAGTATATGAAAAGATGCTCCACATCATCTATCATGAGGGAAATGTAAATCAAAATAACAATGAGATACCACCATGCACCTATCAGGATGGCCAGGTGCAGAACCCTGACAATACCAAATGTTCACGAAGATGTGAATTAGCTTCATACGTGATACACTGCTGGTGGGGATGCACAATGGTACAGCTATGATGGAAGACAGTTTGACAGTTTCTTACAAAAGTAAACAAATTCTTATCATTCAATCTAGCAATCACACTTGATATTTACCCAAAGGAGTTGAAAGTGCATGTCCACAAAAAAATACCTGCACATGGATGGTTATAGCAGGCTTATTAATAACTGACCAAACTTGGAAACAACCAAGATGTCCTTCAATAAGTGAATGGGTAAATTCCAGTAGATCCAGACAGTGGAATATTAGTCAGTGCTAAAAAGAAATAAGCTATCAGACCATGAAAAAATATGGAGAAATTTTAAATGAATATTACTTCTTTCAGAAGCCCATCTGAATAGGCTACACACTGAATGATTCCACCTATACAACGTGCTGGAACATGTAAAACTTTGAAGACAATAAAGAGACAAGTGAAAAAAAAAGTGAGAAGGAATTAACAGGCAGAGAACATAAAATTCTTGGGGCAGCAAATATATGCAAGAGGCTATTACAATAATGGACATATGTCATTATACATTTTCCAAACCCAACGAATGCACAACATGAAGAGTGACTCCTAAGGTAAGGTAGGAACTATGGGTGATTATGATGTATTGAGGTAGGTTTGCACTTGGTTTAAAAAGAAAAAAAGAAAAAAAAAGTACCTTTCAGGTGAATGATGTTGATAATGTGGCAGGCTATGCCTCTGGGGGCGTGAGTCAGGGGTATATAGGAAATCTCTGTATTTTCCTTTTAATTTTGTTGTATAACTAAAACTGGTCTAAAAATGGAGTTAAAAACAAATAATTTTTAAATCTTCCTAAACAACAGCAATAAAAGCATTATTTTATCACTGATAGTCCTTGAAAATAACTGGTTATTAAATTTAAATGAAAATAAATGAAATGTTAAGATGATCTTTACACATTCTTAAGACTATACAGAAATCATAAAACTGGGGCCATTGTAGAATATTTCTAAAATATTTTCACTCGTTTTCTATCCTGGTATGAAATACTACTATGCATACTCTTCCTGAAACACCATGAAGGACTAAGCAAGAATTCAATTACAAGAAGGAAATATAATCAGCACTTCTTTAGAGATGGCTTTTTTGGATGTTCTGATTTTGTCATCTGTCATTATGGATTGGAGAATCCAAAAGATCCCAACAACTGGAAAAAAAAATGAGTCTTCTACAAGATATATAAAATTATGGGTAGTTTACCTCCAACATCTGGAAATAGTTTCCTAAGATCTATCATGTACCAGCAGAAATGTTTGTTATGTTTATGATGTACCTTAGGTAAGACTATATGTAAGCATGTTCCAAAATCTGTATTTGACTGATGTGAAGAATTTGCTGAGTACAGTATATTGCTTATTGATTTACATGACAAATATTTTCCTTCTAGCTATTGGACATTGCTCTCAGTATGGAGCTTACTTTCTAGAAGGAAAGGCAGAAAATAAACAGATAAATATATGCTAGGTATGACAGAGGAAGAGGGAGCAGCAAGGTAAAGGACTAGAGAAAGAAAGTTGGGTGTCTTTTATGTAGTAATCAGGGAAGATAGTCTTTGGTGGTGACATTGAAGGGTACTGAGAGAGTGAGTAGAAATAGGATTTCAAACCTTGAAAATTTGGTGCTCTGAGGCTCACAGGTTTTCCATAAGTTTTTTTCAAATAAGAGGCTGAAGAAATTCCACTTATTAAACAGCTATAGTAGCACAGCCAGGATGCAGCAAAGGAGTATATGGTCAATAGTTGGTTGACTATTTTTTTCACATTCAAGTTAAGGGCCTCCCTTGTCTAGAGAATTTCTTTTTTGATGACCATATGGTCAAATTATAGATCTCTTCTGTAAAAAGAAATCCCAAAGTCCATTTGGTTCTCATAGCAGCAAAGCAGGTGTATGCATGTGTGTGTGTGTAATTGTGTTTTGCCTCAAACCTCAGTTGTAGAATTATCAAACACTGTCTTCTTCTATTCCAGCCCCTTAGGATATAAGAGACTTATGTTCTTATGTGCTAAGTAATTTTGTTTTTCTGACTTTCACTGGCACTGGCACACTCTGCTCATCTCCCCAAACATCACAGATGTTGTGATCAGCCCCAAGTCTGGGCAGGAACCAATATGTTCCTCCACCTGACCAGGTCTTCTCAGCTCTCATTACCCTTCAGTCTGATGCTCAACAATGAAACATGAAAGAGTCTTAAAATCCTATTTGGGAAGTTCCCATCGTGGTGCAGTGGTTAACAAATCCAACTAGGAACCATGAGGTTGAGGGTTCGATCCCTGCCCTTGCTCAGTGAGTTAAGGATCCAGCGTTGCCGTGAGCTGTGGTGTAGGTTGCAGACGCGGCTCGGATCTTGCGTTGCTGTGGCTCTGGCGTAGGCCAGTGGCTACAGCTCCGATTCGACCCCTAGCCTGTGAACCTCCATATGCCGCTGGAGCAGCCCAAGAAATGGCAAAAAGACAAAAATAAAAAAAATAAATAAATAAAATAAAATCCTATTTGTATTACAAATAAGAGATACTTTGTATTCTCAAGTTTTCAGAGGTTTCCTCTTATTTTACTTTCACTTGCCATTTTTAGCTCCACCTCCTTAAAATGTGAATACTAGTCCACAACTATAAGTCTCTCCTTGATATAGTGCCCTTTCCCATTATTAATCTGTGTTTTAATGAGCATCAAAATTTGTGAACAGATTATGCTTTATGCCATTACTATAGGAAGAGTTTTCTGAGACAAAATCAAGCCAAGCTAGCCCTCTAGAATGACCCATCCAGAGGAAAGGCCAGGAGTGAAGTAGAGTGAGAACAAAAGGCTTCCCTGGACCACTCAATCTAAACTTTTATCCTTACCCCAAAATTTCTACTTTCCTTCTTTTCTTTCTTTACTTTCTCTCCTTAATCACTATAGCACATTCCCCCCCTCCCTATTTCCTCTTCTTTTTGCTTCCCTTTCTTTCTATTTTGCCCATTTTTCTCTCTCACTCATTCTTTCATCTGCCTTCCCCACTAGGTTAGAAGCTCCTAAGAGAAGGGGTTTTCTGTCATATGTCCAGAGTTTAGAACAGTGCCTGACTCAGTATGAATAAATTTATAAAATGAAAGAATTAAAGACCATCTAGAAATCCTATCAGGTGACTGCATGGCCATGCTATGCATGGTTGTCTCTCTGCTACATGCAAAGCTTGTTCTTATTTGTTGAAGTTATGGTTCAATAGCAAAAATGTTCTCTAGGCCAAAAATTTCCTTGAGCAAGGCTCTCTTAAGTGTCCAATATTCCTGATACATGGTATTGTTGGTTGTTTGATACTCAGTGAATGGAGAACTATAAATAAAGATACTCTTCTTGACCTGAAATGGTAAAATTCAGTTGCCTGTGGCAAAAACTGTCTGAATTCATCCACCCAGAGAAGTCTTTTCTCCTATAAAAACTGCCTTTTATATGCTTCATGTATGGAGATATTTTCTCACCTAAGAACATCTTTGTGAAGGAATAGTTGCAGTGACAGAGCTCACAGACAACAATGCTAAGATGCAGTCCTCGTTATTGTTCATATGTATGAGGTGATCACCTGTTTTCACTGAAGCAAAGCTAGGTCTGTGATGATACCAGCTGTTCTGGGAGCAAGTACTCAACACCGTCATTTTTTTGAGAGCACGGAATTCTTCTCACTTTCCAAAGGGAGGGCATTCTGAAACTGTTTGAATAAATTATTTTTTATTTGAACTCTTGGGCTCCTTGTGACCTAACTATTTTCCCTGATACCATATCACTGTTAAAAACAGATATCTAATGACCAATGTAGAGCTTTACTCTAAATCTCGAGACTACCCCGAGGAGTAGTCTCCTTAAACATCCTGGGTTTATTCAGTTCTCACATAATCTAAATGTTTCCTTGAAATGCTTAAATTTCTCATTGATATTTCTCCCAACATATGATCTAATACTTTTTTTCAGAACATAATTTATCTGACCAAATCAATCTTTGGTCTATCAAAGGATGCATATGAGATCTATTAGAAAAAGTAAATCATTACGTGCTCTCAAAAACTTCTTCCTAAAAAAAATCATAGGTAATAAATATCTTTTCATTGTTGCATATAATTGCTACTTTAAAAAAATTATCATTTTTAAGAGTTATTTCCCCAATACAATTTTTTTTTTGTACTGTACAGCATGGTAACCCAGTTACACATACATATATGCATTCAATTTTCACACATTATCATGCTTCATCATAAGGGACCAGACATAGTTCACAGTGCTACACAGCAGGATCTCATTGCTAATCCATTCTAAAGACAATAGTTTATATCTATTAACTGCAAGCTCCCCAACCATCCCACTCCCTCCCCCTCCACCTTGGCAACCACAAGTTGATTCTGCAAGTCCATGATTTTCTTTTCTATGGAAAGGTTCATTTGTGCCATATATTAGATTCCAGACATAAGTAGTATCATATGGTATTTGGCTTTCTCGTTCTGACATACTTCACTCAGTATAAGAGTCTCTAGTTCCATCCATGTTGCTGCCAATGGCATTATTTCATTCTTTTTATGGCTGAGTAGTATTCCATTGTTTGTATATACCACATTGCCCTAATCCAATCATCTGTCTATGGACATTTGGGTTGTTTGAAGCTCTTGGCTATTGAGAATAGAGCTTCAGTGAACATGCGGGTGCACGTGTCTTTTCCAAGGAAAGTTTTGTCAAGACATATGCCCAAGGGTGGGATTGCTGGGTCATATGGTAGTTCTTTGTATAGATTTCTAAGGTGTCTCCATACTGATCTCCATAGTGGTTGTACCAACTTACATTCTCACCAACAGTGCAGGAGGCTTCCCTTTTCTCCGTACCCCTCCAACATTTGTCATTCGTGGACTTATTAATGATGGCCTCTCTGACTGGTGTGAGGTGGTATCTCGTGGTAGTTTTGATTTGCATTTCTCTAATAATCAGGGATGTTGAGAACATTGTTTCATGTGCTTGTTGGCCATCTGTATATCTTCCTTGGAGAAATGTCTCTTCAGTCTTTTGCCCATCTTTCAATTGGGTGATTGGCTTTTTGGCTGTTGAGTTGTGTAAGTTCCTATGTTTTAGAGATCAGGCCCATGTCAGCTGCATCATTGGAAACTATTTTCTCCCATTCTGGAAGTTGTCTTTTTGTTTTCTTTTTGGTTTCCTTTGCTGTGCAAAAGCTTTTCAATTTGATTAGGTCCCACTGGTTTATTTTTGCTCTAATTTCTGTTGCTTTGGGAGACTGACCTGCGAAAACATTTGTAAGGTTGATGTCAGAGAGTGTTTTGCCTATGTTCTCTTCTAGGAGTTTGATGGTGTCTTGTCTTATATTTAAGTCTTTCAGCCATTTTGAGTTTATTTTTGTGCATGGTGTGAGGCTGTGTTCCAGTTTCATTGGTTTGTATGCAGCTGTCCAGGTTTCCCAGAAATTCTTGCTGAAAAGACTGTCTTTTTCCCATCTTATGTTCTTGCCTCCTTTGTCAAAGACTAATTGACCAAATCTTTGACCACATGTGTCTGGGTTTTTTTTTTTTTTTTTTTGTCTTTTTGCTATTTCTTTGGGCTGCTCCCGCGGCACATGGAGATTCCCAGGTTAGGGGTTGAATTGGAGCTATAGCCACCGGCCCATGCCAGAGCCACAGCAACGTGGGATCCGAGCCGCGTCTGCAACCTACACCACAGCTCATGGCAACGCCGGATCGTCAACCCACTGAGCAAGGGCAGGGACCGAACCTGCAACCTCATGGTTCCTAGTCGAATTCGTTAACCACTGCACCACGATGGGAACTCCACCGGTGTCTGGGTTTATATCTTGGTTTTCTCTTCTGTTCCCTTGGTCTGTATGTGTGTTTTGGTACAAGCACCACACTGTCTTGATGACTGTGGCTTTGTTATATTGCCTGAAGTCTGAGAGAGAGATGCCTTCTGCTTGGTTTTTGTTCTTCAGGATTGCTCTGACAATTCTGGGTCTTTTGTGGTTCCATAGAAATGTTTGGATTGTTTGTTCTAGTTCTGTGAAAAATGTCATGGGTAATTTGACAGGGATTGCATTGAATGTGTAGATTACTTTGGGTAGTATGGCCATGTTTACAATATTAATTTTTCCAACCCAGGAGAATGGACTATCTTTCCATTTCTTACATCTTCTTTAATATCCTTGATTAATATTTTATAGTTCTTGGCATATAAGTCCTTTACCTCCTTGGTCAGGTGTCTTCCCAGGTATTTGATTTTTTGGGCAGTGCAATTTTAAAAGGTATTGTATTTTTGTATTCCTTTTCTAATATTTCATTGTTAGTGTACAGAAATGCAACTGATTTCTGAATGTTAATCTTATATCCTGCTACTCTGCTGAATGTGTTAATCAGTTCAAGTAGTTTTTGGATTGAGTCCTTAGGGCTTTCTATATACAGTATCATGTCATCTGCATACAGTGACAGTTTTACCTCTTCTGTTCCTAATGGATGCCTTTTATTTCTTTTCTTTGTCTGACTGCTGCATCTAGGACCTCCAATACTATGTTGAATAACACTGGTGAGAGTGGGCATCCTCGTCTGGTTTCAGATTTTAGTGGGAAGGCTTTCAGCTTTTCTCCATTGAGTATTATATTTGCTGTGGGTTTGTCATAAATGGCTTTTATTATGTTAAGGTATGTTCCCTCAATACCCACTTTGGTAAGAGTCTTGATCATGAATGGATGTTGGATTTTGTCAAATGCTTTTTCTGCATCTATTGAGATAATCATGTGGTTTTTGACTTTTCTTTTGTTAATGTGGTGTATGACACTGATTGATTTGTGTATGTTGAACCATATCTGTGCACCTGGGATGAATCCCACCTGGTTGTGGTCTATGATCTTTTTTTTATGTTGTTAGATTCAGATGGCTAATATTTTGTTGAGAATTTTTGCGTCTATATTCATCAAAGATATTGGCTGATAGTTTTCTTTTTTGGTGATATCTTTGTCTGGTTTTCAAATTAGGGTGATGGTGGCATCACAGAATGTCTTTGTGAGTGTTCCTTTTTTGAGATTACTCTTGCTTCCATTGATCTATCTGTTCTGTTCCTACTGCATGTCATAATTACTAGAGCTGTGCAATTATTTGGTGAAACATATTGTGCCAGTTGTCCCATTATTCTACTGCTTAAATTGCCTTATTATTTTTACTTGCTTGTTCTTACATATGAGTTTTTAGATATTTGCTTGAGGTTAATAAAGATCTTTTTGGATCTTAAATAAAATGGAAATAAAACTGATGGAAAAGAGAAAAATTGAACTAAGATGAAAGGTTGATAACCCTGAGCATTTTTTTTTTTTTTGTCTTTTTTTTTGTCTTTTGCTCCTGTTGTTGTTGCTATTTCTTGGGCCGCTCCCGCGGCATATGGAGGTTCCCAGGCTAGGGGTTGAATCAGAGCTGTAGCCACCGGCCTACGCCAGAGCCACAGCAACGCGGGATCTGAGCCGCGTCTGCGACCTACACCACAGCTCACGGCAACGCCGGATGGTTAATCCACTGAGCAAGGGCAGGGACCGAACCCGCAACCTCATGGTTCCTAGTCGGATTCGTTAACCACTGCGCCACGACGGGAACTCCAACCCTGAGCATTTTTTGTTTCCATCTATATAATTTGAAACAGAACATGTTTTGATACTAACCTTGCAGCCTGATAAGAATAATTTTCTTTATTCAGTCCATGCACAGTATTATTCTACTTAGAATACTGACTTATTATTTTTAAATCAACTTTAATCAGCAAAACCATAACCAACCTTTCTCAAAATAACTGTCATCAAAATTTTGTAGAAATAATTTCAGTTATCTTTCTACAAAAAATACCAGATAGAAATGGGAAACAGAGGAAAGACTCTATGGGGAAAATGTGATTAATTTACACATTAAAGCCTTTAATAAAAATACATGATTATATTTTACTTAAAGGCCAAGTAACTTGGAGGAGGGAGAACTGACATAATTAAAAAAATTAGATAATTGTAAAATATCCCTTTGCCACTGATCAATGCAGGTGATGTATTAATTAATTAATATCTTTGGTTTTCTACATAAGCCATGTTATCTTTGTTTATGAGTTATAATGGCTTTTAAGCTTTAGCATTTTCTACATAGAAGATCATGTCATCTGTGAACAGATTAATTTCTTTATTTCAAACTTAGACAACTTTAACTTTTCTTTTTTACCTATTTGCTCTGGATAGGATGTCCATACTGTGTTAAAATATTAGTGGCAAAATCAGGAATCCTTTTCTATCTTTACCATTTAGCATAAAGATAGATGTGAGTTTGTCATATATGGACTTTATTATGTTGAGGTAGTTCCTTCCATTCTTATTTTACTGAGTTTCTTTTTTTAATCACAGAAGGATATTAAAGTCTGTCAAATGTTTATTATGCAGCAATAGAGATGATCAGGTAATTTTTTCTTTTTCTCTGTTAATGAGGTGTATGGCATTGATTGATTTTATATATGTTTAGTGGCTTTTTTTTGGGGGGGGGGCTTGCCTGTGGCATTGTGGAAGTTCCCAGGCCACAGACTGAACCTGTGCCACAGCAGTGACAACAACAGATTCTTAACCTGCTGAGCCACCAGAGAATGGCTGATTTTTTTATGTTGAACCATTCATTCATTCTAGGAATAAATCCCACTTGACCATGGTGCATAATTATTTTAATATGTTATTGAAGTTATTGCTAGTATTTTATTGAAGGTTTTTACATAAAAATTCTTTAGAGATAACTGACTTTTAGTTTTCTTTACTTATCTTTGTCTGCCTTTGGCATCAGGGTGATACTTGCCTCATACAATGAATTAGTAAGTATTTCCTCTTCTTCAGTTTTTCAGAATAGTTTGAGAAAAATTGGTGTTAATTATTCTTTAAATATTTGGTATAACTTACCAATGGAGTCATCTGGTCCTAGGCTTTTCTTTGTTGAAAAGATTTTGATTTAACCTCCTTGACTAGTCATAGGTTTCTTCAGATTTTCTACTTCTTCATAATTCAGTTTTGGTAGTTTGCTTGCATCTAGGAATTCGGTCATTTCATCTACGTTGTCCAGTTTGCTGGCATAACAACTATTCATAGTGCTCTCTTACACAATCTTTGAAATTTTTGTAAAATCAGTAATAATATTCCCACTTTCATTTCTGATTTAGTTATTTTTATCTTCTCCCTATTTTTCTTAGCTAATCTTGCTAAAACTTTGTCAATTTTGTTGATCTTCTCAAAGAACAAAACCTTGATTTTATTTTCTTTATTGTGGTCTACTTTATTTACCTCTCTACTGATACTTATTTTTTCCTTCCTCTGGTAGATTTGGTTTAGTTTGTTCTTTTTGTACTTTCTTAAGGTGTAAAGTTGCTGATTTATGTTTCTTCTTTATTAATGTAAATATTTGTAGATATAAATCTTCTTCTTAATATTGCTTTTACTGCATCCCATACATGTTTATATGTTGTGTTTTCATTTTCATTTGTTTCAATTTATTATATAGTTTTCCTCATACTTTCTTCTTTAACCCATTTGTTGGTTAAGAATGTGTTGTTTGATTTCCACATATATGTGAATTCTCCAGTTTTCTTTTTTCTGTGAATTTCTAGTTCTATTCCACTGTGATCAGAAAATATATTTTATATTATTTTAATCTCTTATAATTTATTTTAAAAAGCCACTTGCTTTTTGGCCTAATATGTTTATCTTGGAAAATATCTGATGTGTGCTTTTCCTTTTTTCTTAACTTCTCTATTCCCCTTTCTTTTATTACTAGCATGAAATATTTTTATTTATTGTATTTCTTGTTTTAAAGAGAAAAAAATAACATATATGCATCTTATTCTGCAAGTACTTTTCTCTAGGCTGCATTTTTCAAAAATATTCTTAAAAGTATGACCAAGTATTTTTTTAGTGATGCATTCTCCTGCCAGAGCTCCACTTGTTTTTAAGGAATTACTGACAGGTAGTAATGACTAAGTTCATTTGAAAGGTAAATAATCTCAATTTTCAAGTCAGAAGAATATATTAAGTTCACCACATCTAAATGTACTGATTATGTTTTTGTTTTGCTTTGTTTTTGCAAAACAATACCTTCCCAGGCCTAATTTCATTGTTTCTCTATCATCTATCATTTCAAGTGAGGGAAAATGAAATAAAATAAAATAAACCATAAGAAAACAAGTATGCATTGTGGCTCAGTCTTGAAGCAGAGTTCATAAGTAAGTGATAAAGATGTATTAATCAGCTAAATATAAATGAAATTTCAATTTTTTTAAATTTTATATCATGATAATTAAATAAAGCCTTTTTTTTTTTTCAAAGGTGACTTAGTTGTTTTTCTGGAATTTTATAGACATGGCTAAAACTTCTTTTCAATAACAATTTATATTTTCTTCCACTAGACAAATAGGAATGCTTGGGCTTTTAATGTCTCTAGTTTTATTATTTATATATTACACCTGCCTATTTTACACATGAAAACTGAAATATTCAAAAAGAAGTATGCAAAACAGACCTGATGACAAATGATTTATTTGAGAAGATCATATGCCATAATATCTAAGGTAACCTCTCAAATGCCAGAACAATACAGATGCTGTGTTGTATCAGAATTCAACACTTACTTTTAAAACATGTTACATTATCTTTTGGTCTGTGGTATTCAAAATCACTGTGAAACACTCCTGCAAGTATTTATGAAAATATTTGATCATCAGAATTCAATTCATGCAGATTAGCCATCACTTTGTAAAAGAAAGTGATAGAACACCAGGTTCAACTGAAAAACTATAGAAGACGTAATAGTAACTGCCCTCTTGTTATCCCTATACTTCCTTATTTTCTAGAACATAAAATATAGTCTTTGCTGAAATTTTACAAAGGTATATATATATCTACAAATCTATTAAATATTCTCTATGTATTTAACATCATCTATCCAATTGGTTATACAAATAACACTTTAAAAGATGCAAATATATTTTCAATGTATATCTATTGATTTCATAAATCATGATCTTTATAATTAAATTGTCATCCAACTGAGGCAGGGACACAGGAAAAAAAAAAAAAGAAACAGCTTAATGAGCTTTCCCTAAGCCATTGCCCACTATCTTAAAAAGCAGTTTAACCTCATTTACATGAAAGAAATACTTCTTTAGACCCACCATAAACTTGGATTTACAGTTATTATTATTTTTCTCATTGACTTCTCTATTGTACTAATGACCCTGCTGTGATTCAGGATCTGCTTTTAGATGCACTTTCATTAGACAGCTTTTAAAGTATATGTGCATATCTTAATTCGATTACATTAAAATTATTTTTAATCTAAACTGCATCTTTTAGTTCTTTTTCTCCCTTCTAATTTGAATCATTCTGCCCTTGTTTATGTAGAGATTCATGCTGACTTTTTCATTTTTTTCCTTGTTTATGATTTGAGAAGTAACTTTGATCCACCCAATTAAAACTTCTGTGAAGGACAAAAAAGAAAACGACTGCCAGAAGGCAGTCTGAAGTTATTTGAAATGATTTGAACATCAATGCTCTAACTTTACACAGCACCCTCAAGTGTCTGCAGCCCTAGTAAACAAATTGTATCATCTTTCCCAAGTATAATTAGTATTCAGTTATACCCTACTCTGGTGCCTCGATAAGCCTATCTGACATACAGCCATTCTAAGATGTTAGCAAAAATAATTCAGACAATAGGCTGTCTGTAGGTAAATAATGTTAGGATGAGTAAATATTGTTATGATGGAACAAAGGACTTTAAAATAAAGCAAATAAGATAAAAGAGATTTTGAATTTTAGTTCCATTTTAAAAAGAAAAAGGAATAAAAATAAGAGGTGAAATGTAGGCTAACATAAACAATAAATAAAGGAATAGAGCTAGGGGCCAGAAGGATGTTGATAGGAATGAAAATAGATACATTAAAAAAAGTGTAAGTCTTGATTGCTTAATTTTGCTGTCCATATACAGCTTGTCTTCTTCTATGAAATAAGTTCTGCAGTATTGCTGATGAGTAAGCCAAATGCAAATGAGGCTACTGAAGCACGTACAGAGACCTAAGAGGTGAGAAAATGTTATGCTAATAATCAAGGAGGTCTCTGAAGGTCATGAGGAAAAAAGTACATAAGGACCAAGACAGAGTTATCCATTTGGTCTCTGGGACTTGTTAAAAATTATACTAATACTTAAGAAAACCAGATTCCTATTATTTTTTAAAAGGTCTGTTTATATAAAGTGAATATATATTTTTTCTAGGATAGCATTTCATGAACAATATAATTCTATAGACCTATAATAAATATTCCTTATATCCATTCTATCAAACAGGCATATCCCTGCTACTAGACATTTGGAAACATTTAATTTGGAGAGTTTTAAACTCAAGAGAAAAGGGGTCTAAAATAACAACTGTTTCATTATGCATTAAATATGGCAGTGATTATGTGATTTTTATGAATCTAATCATGGGACAGTCAATATCTAAACTTTCCTGAGACATAATATCATTGTGGAATTATTTTGTATTGGGAAATACTTTTTTATTTGGAAAATACAAGCAATAAAATAAATACGTAGAAATACATACATATTTTATTTGGTTTATGTCAGTCAGAATTCAGATAGTTTTAACTTTGGGTATATCTTGGCTTTGAGTATCATTTTTTAAGTTAACAATTATAATAATCACTCCAAGTTTGTATGCATAAAATACAAACACTATATTAAAAATAGTTGATGCATTCTTTTGAACTTCCTTAATCATTAAAGTGGACAAGCTACATAGATGATAATATGGTCAAAGTAAATACATTTTAATTTAGGTTAAAACAGTCTCATGTCTAATGGCCATATTATATATTAAGAAATTTATTATGAAAGTCAGGAACTTAATAAACTTAGTGAAGTGCATTTTATTTTCACCTTGATAAAGAACACAACAAAAACATTATCATTACAAAACCGTACACCATTTTCCATCAGTGTTTCTCAATAACAAGTTGTGCTGTTTATTTTATTCAGGTTTGAACTACAAATTCTAGCTTGTATCAGTTAGAATGCAATAAGTCATAAATCTCATACTTAAAATTTTTTTTAATGTAATTCCAAGACATACTCTTGACCCTACACAATTGACTAGAGACTTAACTACTTTGTCAATACTTTCATTTTTCTTTTCTAGCCACACCCACGGCATATGGAAGTTTCTGGGCCTGGGATAGAATACAAGCCACACCTGTGACCTATGCCACAGGTGGAGCAATGCCAGATCCTTAAATCACTACACTGGGCCAGGGATTGAACCCACAACACCTCAGAGACAATGCTGGATCTTTAACTTATTGTGCTATAGCAGAAACTTCAGTTAATATTATTATTATTTTTTGTTTTGTTTTGCTTTTTAGGGTCACACCTGTGGCATATGAAAGTTCCCAGGCTAGCGGTTCAATTGGCGGTGCAGCTGCTGGCCTACATCACAGCCAGAGCAACAGGGGATCCGAGCTGTGACTGCAACCTACACAACAGTTCAGGGCAATGCCAGATCCTTAACCCTCTGAGCGATGCCAGGGATTGAACACGCATCCTCATGGATTCTAGTCAGGTTTGTTACCCTTGAGTCATGATGGGAACTCCCAGTTGATTTTGCTTTTAAGGAATGAAATTTGAGAAATGTATCTCAGCAACTAAAATAAAGGAAGTAATCAAGATAACTTTTATCACAAAAGCTTGATAATTATGTAGGAAATAATTTTTGTACAGTTTAAATCCACATTCATTACAAACATATTCATGAAATAAAATAGACTAGAAAATTCAATTTGATCTAGAAATATCATTCTATCAGGATCTTTAAAAAATTATACAGTTGACTACCTTTGTGTATAATCAGAGGATTTAGAAATTACTCCCTTCTTACACAATCGTCAGAAGTCATATTGTGTGTGTGTGTGTGATTTTGTGCGTGTTTCTTTTTGCCAAGAAACAGATACTAAGATTTAAAAACTTGATTACAAATAATTATTTTGGAGAACAAATTCACTAGTGGAGATATGAGAAAACCATAGGGAAGAAATGTAGTCATGAAAGATGCATTTCTGTCAGTTACCATGATGGGCTAATGGAATTTAATCCACTGGGAAAACTCTAAAAAGTGTATAAAATCACACTAAAAATGTCTTACTTGAGAAGCAAGGGAGTTGTATATTTACCCAAGAAATCCCAGGGTGTTGTGAATCCTCTGATCATTTGCAGCACTAAGAGTGCACAGAGAACTGCCTTCTGTGCTTCCAGAAAGAGATCTAAGGTACCAGGATGCAGAGACTGACACTTGGAGACTAGCCATAATATACAGAACTACCTGCAGTATTGGGAAGGACATGGCAATAAATGTCCTCCTTTTACATTGTTCAGGTCTTCCTCAGGCCCCACATTAAATACACAATTCTGCTAATGTCACTGCTTCTTAAAGGTTGGTTGCAATTAAAAAAAAAAAAAAAAAAAAAAAGAGCAATAACAGATGATGGCTAGTAAGCAGTCCTGCTGCTATAGTTGGTCCTAAAGCTGAATACAGCTGATATTCTTTATATTCCTCTTCCACCTCTCGTACTAGATATTCCTCAACTTAAGTCAGCATTTCAGCTTGCCTAGTGTGATAAATCAGGCTTCCATGTCTGAGAGTTTCAATCCTTTGGTTACCATGCCTTTGTCACACTGTGTTTCCTACAACTGCCATAAAAGGTTCTGATTCAACAGAAAAACTAAGAGATATCCTAGAGAATGGTCCTAACTCCAGACATACTTCCTCCCGTCCCCATTACACAGTAGCCGCTCCACCGCCTCATGATAATTAAGATCAGTTAGTTATTCTTGTTAGTATAGTAACTCCTTTTCTGTTCCTTATTTTACTGGCATAAGGGACTCAAAATAACTTAGTTGAGTCAATTAATTTTAAGTTTAGTGGAATCCTTAATATGTTCTTGTGTAAACATGTCCCTCCACTCAGAACCAGGACCTCTAGTGCAGAAGGCCAAAACTTGCTTAATGAAGCAAAAAAAAATCAATTGTGTCACGGGGAACAAAGGTGAGAGAGCACTCAGACAGAGGCATTCTATCATCTGGGAATATTAAGAGTATTAGATTAAAAGAATTTCATGGAAATTGAGCTCATTCTTGCACCATCTTCACCACACTAAGATTTTTTTTTTTAAGGCACTGTTCATAATCCTATTACAATAAACCAATTTGTTAGCCCAAGAGTAGATTTGCTAGCCAAGGCACTCTCAGAGCAGAAATTGCACAAAGTTCAATAGGGCAAAAAGACCTTATCCAAGACTATTGCAATCGGAAAGGAGATTAAATTAAATTCCACTGAAAAAAAAGATGGGACAGTTTTTAAGCATTGGGATGAGCTAGTGAAAAAGTATTGGAGGACTTTGCGGGTGGGGTTTCTCAATTGTACGTGCCCAGAATTGGAGTCTTTCCTGAGTTTGCAAATCTTTTTCTCTGTAATTAGGCTCTTTGTGTTGCTAATTCTTGCCCATTGAAGTTAGGCTCTTACCCTTCCTGAGAGACTATGATATAGGGGTGTTATTTCCTCCGATGTTTCCATTTCAAAGAGGTGGTTCCCAGGTTCTTAAGAATGACTTTTTCTAAGCTATAAAACTGGCAAGAGGTTAGGAGAAGATTTACATATATTTCAAAGGAACAAACATTTATTTACACCTGAAAGTTTTCTGAAGGAGATGCTCTAAGAAAATTTCTGGCAGGGCAGGAGTCTATAGATAGAAGAAACCTATCTAAAATTTAGTCATGCTGAGGGGAAATTTAACATCATCTTCATCACTGAGAATATGCATCAGTCCCGTACAGATTTAAATTATCTACCCTTTGAAGGTGGAAAGGATCCAGTGCAATGAACCTATCACTCACTGGTTAGCTAAGCTGTTCAAAGGATGGTGCCTTACTAAGGGCTTAACTTTAGTCTCTACTGCTAATTGGTTGGGCATTCAGCAGTCACAACACCTGTTACAGGCTCAGTGAGAGGAAGTTCATTTTGTTGGGCTGAGGCATATTTACCAAGCCTGCTATTATGGCTTTTCCTTTCACTACAAGAAAGCAGTAAGCACTAGGACACCTAAGGACAGAACATTTTTATTGTTTTCTGTTTTGCTGTTACTGTTTGGTTTTGGGTTTTATTATTTGGTATTTTAGCAATGTTACAATTAATATACATGTGATATAGCTTTACTTATTTATGCAGGCCTATCTATAGGATTAAGTTTAACCTGAGTTGATTGGTCAATTATGCTTACACTAATAATTATGTAGATAATTTTGATCAATTAGTTTTATTAAGCTAATTTTAAGGGTGGAGGTATTTCAGAGCTCAGCTACAGTCCCTTTGAGGGCTATGCTTTTGTTTCGTTTTGTTTTCCATTCACTTTAACTCCTAGGGAGTAGATTTTCTAAGTCCTAATTCATTGTACAAAATCTCCCCACTTTTGGCATTCCTGGACTCCTAGGATTTGTGTTAGAGTTGGCAATAGAGTTTAATTAATTAATTAAATCCTAGGACAACAGAAATACACGCACTTTCATGATGGCTTCATGTTCAAGATTTATAAAAAATGTTTTAAAAAACTCTTCATAATAGCTTAAATTAAAAAAAAATCTCCTTTAACAGTTCAAGGGATATCTAAATTTTAGCATATTTATAAATGAGACATTATATACGCATGAAAATATATGAACTAAAGTATCCATTCAATAATAAGGATGAATCACACAAAAATTATGTCAAGTAAATGAAGATCCAAATAAGTATATGCTACTTGATTCCATGAAGAGAAGATACAAAGCAGCCAAAACTACCGTATTGTGTTAGTGGAAGCAGGTCTTTTCCCTCTTTCCTGTTTTTCATTTCTGTTCCGCTCTAACTTTAAAAGAACCTAATTATAGGAATGAGATCTTTCTAAGAGATTGAAATTAAGCCCCAACTTACGCTCTCCTGAATGCACAACACAGCCTGCCTAACCTGTTCATTCTTTTCCTAGATAAGAAGAATGGGGAATTAAGGAGTTTAAAAATGACTAGCGTTCTACCCCCAAAAGTACCCTTAGCAATCCTGAAGGATCACACAAGCAAGACATCTTAAAGAGTCAGTCAGTCCGCATGCAATGGAAAATGATGCAAACCCAAACTCTGGCCTGAATAATTCACTGAGATTCTTTCCCTTACACACCCATTTTCCCCTTTAAAAACTCTGGTGGTGGGGAAGAATCTTTGGAGCTGGTCTCTGAACACAAGTCCACCATCTCCCCAGATTTTCTGATTAAAGCACCTTTCCTTTCCACTGACACTTGCTTCTTGATTTTTATTGGCTATGAGCAGCGAGCAGCCATTGGTTACATTAGAATTCAAGATAGTGTTTATTTTAGGGAAAGAAAGAGGGGTCTGTGATTGGAAGGGACCTGAGAGGGACTTCTAGAAAGCTAGCAAGGTTCTATTCTTAACATGTTTGTGATTACAGAGACATTTGTGAGAAAATCCTGAGGTCATATGATTATGCTCTATATACTATATATATATAAATCATAATAAAAATAAAAAGAACAAAAATTAAGATCTCACAGTTGTGCATGAAATCATTATATCCCCAAACATAATTTGACTTTTCTCAGTAATTTGTAAAAATTGTTTACTTGAATTTTTCTTTGTTCATCAAAAAGAACATATTATAATGTTATAAAAAAGAAGGGATCTGAAAAAATTTTCCAGTATATTAAATTTTTTTTTCTGATAATTTATTTTTACTAGCCACTGTGGCCTTTTTTTTTTGGCACACAAAACTGCTAAGGATCTTGCCTGTGGGCCATTCGAAGGTTACACTACAGATACTTATGGCTCAAGACAATTAGTGGCATGAGAGATAAGAAAACCAATGATTTGGGTCAATCACATGATTACAGAGCCAGGCTTTCCGACGGGGTTTCAGATGGTCAACTTGACTTCCAAAACTGTTCTAAGGAAGCAGTGAGACAACATCACAGGGATGACAAAAGGGAGCTGACTATCAGAAGTCCCTGCAAGTATCAAGTGAGATGTTGAACTATCTGTGCAAATTCAGGAACAGGGGTCTAACCAGCCAACTAGTGACTGAAGGGCTCAGGAGCTCACCTGCCCAGAGCTTACTTGCCTACTGGGTTTCTGAAGTTCTTGCTAGTAATTTTATACTTGCTACCAGTTCCTCTTCAATTCTGAAGCTCTGGTTGCATTTGGCCAAGCACTGGGATAGGCAATCTGCATCAGTCTTGATCTTTCTAATCCAGAGGTCCACCACCAGGTAGGAGATAAAGATATCGTTGGTTTCCCCAGAATTATGAAATAACATAAGCCTCATCCATAGGCCTGGGCCAGCTTGTACACCCAAGGAGACTTGGCTGTGGAGCCAATCTGGTACACATTAAACAGGAGGTAGTTGCATGATTTCTCATCCACAGCCTTGGATATCTGCTTCAGGCTGGTCACTGAGTGATTATTTCCTTGTACTTGCAGTGAAATTCTCTCAAGCTTCCCAGTTATCTTGGTCAAAAAGGCCTTTGATAGACACCACTAAACAGTCCTTGATGAAGGATTTATACAGGTCTGCCAGTTGGTTAGATGTTATGTATCTGCTGAGATTACTGGGTGATTTGAAGTCCAGGTCATACTTCATCGACCTGAAGAACTCAGAGGAGCCAAGTCATGCTAGTGACCACCTTATCTGTGTATCCAGCTGTCCTGATCACATTCTTCAGTAGTTCTAGGGCTTCTTTATTCTTTGAGAGCAAACTATCCTTAATCCCCCATATTGGAGGCATTTTTCATATTTTTTCTTGATGACATTCTTCAGATTGTGGTAAACATCTGCTCCAATGTTTATGGCTTCCCTGAGGTTTATTGCACTAAAGGAGAGATCATAACCTTCTGAATGACCTGCTTGTTGCCACTAGCTGGGAACCACCTCAGATCACACAGAAAGCTGGAGCTGGCAGGATAACTACAGAATTATCAGTCAAGTCAGCAATGTGGCAATACAAAGGCACCCTCTTCTCAGTAACCCCAGGCTGGGAGAGCAAAGGTTTTCCCAAGAATGAAATTAGTACTAAATTTAGATTTATTTTCCATTTCATCCATCTCTATCATCAGTTTATAAGCTTCTGCTCAGTTTACATTATTCCTCTTATCTACAAATATAATGCATGTATCCAAATATTTTAATTGGCTATTATGGTGTATTGAATAGTATCCTCCAAAGATTCACATCTAACCAGAACCCCAAAAATATAACCTTATTTGGAAGCAGGGTTTTTGTAGAGATAATTAGTTAAATGGAGTCATGGTATATTACGATGGGATCTAAATCCGGTGACTGAAGTCCTTACAAGGAGAAGAGAGGGAATATACAAAAAGACATACAGAGGCAAGAAGATCCTCTGATAACAGAGGCTGAGACTGGAGTGATGCAGTTACAAGCTAAGAAACACTATGGGTTGTAGAATCCATCAGAAGCTAGGAAGAAGAAAGGAAGGATTCTTTCCTAGAGCTATCAGAGGAAACATGGTCCTACTGACACTTGATGTTGGATTTCTAGCTTCCAGACTGGGAAAAATTAAATGCCTGAGGTTTAAATTCACAAAAGGTTGTAGAGTGTAATGCTTTTATGAATTGATTTAGCAATAATTTTATTAACTTTCAGAAATCAGTTACATTTCCTGTATACTAACAATGACATCTTAGAAAAGGAATACAAAAATACAATACCTTTTAAAATTGTACCCCCAAAAAATCAAATACCTGGGAAGACACCTGACCAAGTAAAGCACTTATATGCCAAGAACTATAAAACACGAATCAAGGATATTAAAGAATATGTAAAGAAATGGAAAGATATTCCATTCTCCTGGGTTGGAAAAATTAACATTGTGAAAATGGCCATACTACCCAAAGCAATCTACACATTCAATGCAATCCCTATCAAATTACCCATGACATTTTTCACAGAACTAGAACAAACAATCCAAACATTTCTATGGAACCACAAAAGACCCAGAATTGTCAGAGCAATCCTGAAGAACAAAAAACCAAGCAGGAGGCATCTCTCTCTCAGACTTCAGGCAATATTACAAAGCCACAGTCATCAAGACAGTGTGGTGCTTGTACCAAAACACACATACAGACCAAGGGAACAGAAGAGAAAACCAAGATATAAACCCAGACACGTGTGGTCAAAGATTTGGTCAATTAGTCTTTGACAAAGGAGGCAAGAACATAAGATGGGAAAAAGACAGTCTTTTCAGCAAGAATTTCTGGGAAACCTGGACAGCTGCATGCAAACCAATGAAACTGGAACACAGCCTCACACCATGCACAAAAATAAACTCAAAATGGCTGAAAGACTTAAATATAAGACAAGACACCATCAAACTCCTAGAAGAGAACATAGGCAAAACACTCTCTGACATCAACCTTACAAATGTTTTCGCAGGTCAGTCTCCCAAAGCAACAGAAATTAGAGCAAAAATAAACCAGTGGGACCTAATCAAATTGAAAAGCTTTTGCACAGCAAAGGAAACCAAAAAGAAAACAAAAAGACAACTTCCAGAATGGGAGAAAATAGTTTCCAATGATGCAGCTGACATGGGCCTGATCTCTAAAACATAGGAACTTACACAACTCAACAGCCAAAAAGCCAATCACCCAATTGAAAGATGGGCAAAAGACTGAAGAGACATTTCTCCAAGGAAGATATACAGATGGCCAACAAGCACATGAAACAATGTTCTCAACATCCCTGATTATTAGAGAAATGCAAATCAAAACTACCATGAGATACCACCTCACACCAGTCAGAGAGGCCATCATTAATAAGTCCACGAATGACAAATGTTGGAGGGGTACGGAGAAAAGGGAAGCCTCCTGCACTGTTGGTGAGAATGTAAGTTGGTACAACCACTATGGAGATCAGTATGGAGACACCTTAGAAATCTATACAAAGAACTACCATATGACCCAGCAATCCCACCCTTGGGCATATGTCTTGACAAAACTTTCCTTGGAAAAGACACGTGCACCCGCATGTTCACTGAAGCTCTATTCTCAATAGCCAAGAGCTTCAAACAACCCAAATGTCCATAGACAGATGATTGGATTAGGGCAATGTGGTATATACAAACAATGGAATACTACTCAGCCATAAAAAGAATGAAATAATGCCATTGGCAGCAACATGGATGGAACTAGAGACTCTTATACTGAGTGAAGTATGTCAGAACGAGAAAGCCAAATACCATATGATACTACTTATGTCTGGAATCTAATATATGGCACAAATGAACCTTTCCATAGAAAAGAAAATCATGGACTTGCAGAATTGACTTGAAGTTGCCAAGGGGAAAGAGGAGGGAGTGGGATGGTTGGAGAGCCTGGGGTAAACAGATGCAGAATGTTGCCTTCGGGATGGATTAGCAATGAGATCCTTTTGTTTAGCACTGGGATCTGTCTAGTCACTTACGATGGAACACGTAATGTGAGTAAAAAGTATACATGTATGTATAACTGGGCCACCCTGATGTACACTAGAAAAAAAAATATATATATATAAATAAATGATTAAAAAAAAGTTGTGAAGTAATTTTCATATGACCATCTAGAACGCCTCACACCGCTGTATGAATAAGCAGAAAACAGGAGTTATTTATTGTATTGTAGAATTACTGATCTTAATTTCAAAATAAAATATGCTCCTATACTATTGGAGCTGGAAAAAGTATGTCTGGATTACAAGTCATGGTTTGTGACTTTCAGTTTCAAATTTGCTATGTATTTATATAATTAATTCACAGAGTTCCCAAGAAAGAAAAAAAAAAACAAAACCAAGAAAACATTACCTTATTCCATATTCAAGTTAATTCAAGTTCTCCAATTCAATTTAAAGGGTTCACATAACTAAAAGATATTAAGTAAATTAATGCATGAAGTAAAGATGTAAGGATAAGCAACTTAGGTTTTGTTTGTTGAGGTCTTTGATTCATTTGTTCGAAAGGGTTAAAATTGCTACATTTGGATCAGATGGGTGCCATATGGTATTTTATTATATGAAAACAGAAACAAAGAGAAATGAATAGGGTTAGCAAATTGAAATTAGACTGAAAAAAATCTATAATAAGTTATAAAGCTACACACTCATATACATTAAACATGGTGTTTGAATTCGAAGCCCATCAAGTCACTGAAATTCTTGATCTGGAGAATAACCTTGTTATGTGTTCTAGAGATGCACACAGGAGAAGCAACTATCTTTACTGATGCTAACAAAACGGAATTCCTTCTAACTCAATTTTATTATACCCTGTGTCTCACTTTAAGTTATTCTATTTTCAAAATCAAGTACAAATAAAATGTGAACAGCAATATAAAAATTGTCACTCCTAACTTTCTAACTCCTCAGTAGAGGAGATAATGGTGATAATGTCCAAATGCTAGTTTTCAGAGCATATTCTTTTGAAATATATCCCACAGATAGTTTCTTCAGCAGCATAGACGAAGTATATTATCTACATAAATTTTCATAAAGGTTATAGAACAAATTATTATTTACTATAATAAGGAAAAAACAAATCACAATTTTGATTTCAATAAATATTTAAAGATTTTATATGCCACTTAATTGTTCATGTGATAATGCCTATTTAATGTCAAAACCAACTTAGTTAAAAGTTGTGTATATTTAGCTGTTTTAATACAAACTTCTTTATTCTTAATAAGCCTTCAAAATTTTCTGAATATTTATTAACTAATTTATTTATTTATTCATTCCTTTTTTTTGTACATACAACATATGGAAGTTTCCAGGCTAGGGGTTGAATTGGAGCTACAGCTGCCAGCCTACTCCACAGCCTATACCACAGTTATAGCAACGTGGGATCCAAAACATGAATTTTTCATATATTTAAAGCTTTCCTATGTGAAATCAGCAGTGACTAGACGAAAAGTGGATTTTTACATTAATCTATTTCAAAGAGGAAAAAAGAAGGCGGTGAATCATTCTTCCTCTCAGCAAAATGAACCAGCTCCCTAAGGGAATTAATTTGGAATCAAGGAAAAAGGAAATTTACACAACAAAGAAAATTTAATTTGTCTATGTTAAAGTAAAAATTAGTTGTATAGGAACTACTGACTCTACAGGAAACTCACAAATTTAAATAATATATTATGACATATACTTTATGGTAAACTCTACTTCAATAGTACCCATATTTGTTGTCTTCTAAAATTTACCTTCCCTTTATTTATATCCAATATATTTAATGTCCCTATTATTCACACTTGGCTATTTTACTATAAAATAAACAGACTGTCCTGACAAAATATTAAGAGACTGAACACCTGATTGCTAACTCTACTCAGGAAATCCTATTAATCTAATAGCCAAAGTTCTGAATCACATCAAGCATATTCTCCCAACTTACAAATAAATGTTTAACACCAACTAAAAAGAACAACATAAATATCACGTACAAATTTTTAAAATACTACGTATCTTATCAGATAAACTTCATAGAAAAGGTATACACTATTTTTTTCAAACTTTTATTTACTTTGTTAAAAACATGGTCCATGTTTAGATGTTTGGCATCAACTTCATAATATTGAAATTACTTTTCTTAGCTATTGAAAATGAATAAAAATATTTCTAAACATCATCAATTTGATGCTAAATATTACAATTTACAGTTTCACATAATCCTTATTGTAATGTAGATGAGATAATCAGTACCAGCAACTGAACTGGTAAGGTTAGAGATTAAAAAGACCAAATTACACAAGTAACACTTACAAATCTATAATTTTTTGACAACCTATGGAATGGGGGAAAATATTTGCAAGTGGTGTGATCAACAAGGGATTAATACCCAAAATATATAAACAGCTCATTCAACTCATTGTTAAAAAAAAATTAAAACCAATCAAAAAAAAAAAAAAAAAAAAAGGGGCAAAAGTCCTAAACAGACATTTTCACAAAGAATACATACGGATGGCCAATAGGCACAATAAGATACTCAACATCACTAATTATTAGAGAACTGCAAATCAAAACTACAATGAGTTACAGACATAGGTCTGATCTGGCATTGCTGTGCCTGTGGCATAGGCTGGCAGCTACAGTTCTGATTCGACCTCTAGCCTGGGAGCTTCCATGTGTTTTGAGTGTGGCCATAAAAAAAAAAAAAAAAAAAAAAGAAAAGAAAAAAAGAAAATAGGTTTTTCCCACTAATTACTTGAAAATCCTATACGACAGTGATGAGAAAATGACTCTTTTGGAGTTCCCGTCGTGGTGCAGTGGTTAACGAATCCGACTAGGAACCATGAGGTTGTGGGTTCGGTCCCTGCCCTTGCTCAGTGGGTTAACGATCCGGCGTTGCCGTGAGCTGTGGTGTAGGCTGCAGACGTGGCTTGGATCCCGCGTTGCTGTGGCTCTGGCGTAGGCTGGTGGCTACAGCTCTGATTCGACCCCTAGCCTGGGAACCTCCATATGCCGTGGGAGCGGCCCAAGAAATAGCAAAAAGACAAAAAAAAAAAAAAAAAAAAGAAAAGAAAATGACTCTTTTAACAGATAATTATAATGTTGAAAAAGTAAAGCATATGAATGTAAACTGATCACTATAAGAAGCTAAAGGATAATCAAATTAAATTAATTGATTATCTATTTATCTATAAATTCTAAATGTTAATAGAACATTGTTCAAAGCCTAAAATAGGGTGGATCTCCTATAATCAAACAAGATTCCTGACAATTTGATATAACATCAATGTTACAACATTCTTATAAGTACGCCATTGGAACGCTGTTTCCCAGTGTTTTCAGATAATCAGTCACAACTATCAGAGTGTCACTCTCATCAGAATCATTTAAAAAAATCTATAATTATTTTTATATTAGTTCATAGATTTTTCTAAACTTCTATACAGACTCTTGCTCACTCAAAGGAATATCCCTTCCTCAACCCCTGCACCACTTTTCAGTACCAAACCAGAAAAGGAATATTAATTTAGTAGAATAAATGAGAAGGTGAATTAATGAATATCAAAAGGTAGCTTTTATGTAACTCATACTGCAGCAATAGTGGGTCTCATTTTCATTGTTCCTAATTTATTGAAGATTTTTAGGAAAGAAATTTCTAAATCAAAGATAGTATCACGCGAAGTACAATGCTTAAGAAGTTAATACAAATGTTCTATCACATTATATACTGAGAAGACTAAAGAACACTTAATAGGATAGTTGAAGCCCCAGAGAAAAGCCCAGTTTTTGAGATTGGATTGGGTATGTTGAATAATATAGGTAGAACTTACCTATGTGTGTAGGTAGAACTTATGTACACTGTTATCTACCCACACACTTATAGTTAAAACCAACAATCACGAAAAACAAACAAAAAAAACCCCCTTTAGTCAGCATATCTGCTTGAACATTCAGGGCTTTTCTTCCATCCTCCCATTTAAGGGAAAAGTTTTCTGGGGAAACATGCCTGCCTAATGTTAAACAAAATCCACCTCAGTTATCTATAAATAAGACCTATCACCAAAAATAAACGGATTTTAAGGAAAACTTAATATTACCAAAACTGAAATTTCAAGAAAAATGATTTATAAAATTGTTGAAAGTAGATAAATTAGTGATAGAAGATATTTTAAGAGGAGAATAATATTTTATTTTATTTTATGTTATTTTATTTTTACTTTTGAATGTGCCTGCAGCATGCAGAAATTCCCAGGCCAGGGAGTAAACCCATGTCACAGCAGTAACCAGAGCCACAGCGGTGATAATCTTGGATCCTTAGCCCATGGGGTCACCAAGGAAATTCAATGAGGAGAATTTTAAAAACTAAATCAATAGCCTCTGAAATACTAAGGAGTTAACATTTTTTTAATAATCGACTTTTATTCAAATATAGGCTAATATTTTTATTTATTTTTAATTTTTTTACTTTTATTTTTTTGTCTTTTTGTCATTTCTTGGGCCACTCCTGCAGCATATGGAGGTTCCCAGGCTAGGGGGTCGAATCGGAGCTGTAGCTTTCAGCCTACGCCAGAGCCACAGCAACGCGGGATCCAAGCCACGTCTGCAACCTACACCAGAGCTCACGGCAACACCGGATCCTTAACCCACTGAGCAAGGGCAGGGATCAAACCTGCACCCTCATGGTTCCTAGTCAGATTCGTTAACCACTGAGCCATGACGGGAACTCCAAGGCTAATATTTTAAAAATGAGCAAATAAGAGGAAATACTTCGATGTATTAGAACAATTTTTATAGGGAAAAAGAAAAACTAGAAGAAAATTTCACATATATACATGGGGGGGGAGGAGAAAGTTGAGACATGGCCAATGAATATAGGGGTTCATTTTCATGTAAAAGGACTTTGAAATTACCAGAAAGATAATAAAAGAGGGAAATAAAAGCCTCAGAGAAGGATTTCCAAATGAGGAGAAAATCAATAGTCTTCAAACTGAAAGGCAAAAATGAGTATTCAATTAGTAGATTAAAGATGTTACATATCCAGATATGTATGAAGGACTTTTGAGAAAATTGATAATCAAAAATTTCACTCAAGTAATAATAAGAAGGAATGACTAATTAAAATGAATGAGAACTGTATTAATAAAAATTTCCTCAGAAACTCTGAATACTGTGACACAGGAATAACATTATAAAATCACAGAGGAATGTATTTTGAATAACTAAATGTTTAAATATTAATAATATAAGATTGAGAAATTATTTTAGACATGGAAATTTTCAAAGTATTTTTTTCTTCTGTATTCTTTCCAAGGCGAATAATTGAGAAAGTAACTATTTCTTATAAAAATCCAACAAAGAAGTTCCCACTGTAGTACAGTGGGTTAAGGATCCACTGTTGCTGCAGCAACTGTGGTGTAGGTCACAGCTGCAGCTCAGATTCTATCCTGGCCTGGGACCGTTCATATGACATGGGTACAGCCAAAACAAAACAAAATCCAAGAAAAAGGGTAAATATAGATTCACAGAAAAAATAAAATCTTACTGAAAAGGTGGAATTTAAGCATGAATCAAACTGATATAAATGTATTTAGAGTAAGTGGTAAAATAAAGTGAAATCCATTTGTTCATATATTTGGAATATTACAAAGTAAGTGGTACAAATTTGGAAATTATGTTTTCTTCTTTTGGCAAGTCTATCCATAATACTTTTGTCTGCAATAGCAATAATCAATAAATCATAATATTAAAAATCTGAGGTTTTGGACTTTAATCTTTAGAATCTCCCCACTAAATAATGACAGTACATTTAGATTCAGGCTAGAGCAGAATATAGTATTATAAATCCTGGAAACTAAAAACAAATAATGATATGGCTGTTAGTGGTTGGGATATTTATGGAGAAATGGTTATATGGAAAGAAATTTAATAATTCTATATTTCTGTATAATGTGGAGTTAAGGGGAAAGTTCTACAATTGAAAATTGTAAGGCTAACCAGTAAAGAACCACACTTTTTTGAAATATTTGTAAGAGGAGAAAGAAATAAGTTGGGAAACTGTATAAATGTGCTAAATACTCGGTCTCTCAGAACAGTGTGTCAATGGTCACTGCCTAATCAGGTAAATAAAGAAATGGAGGAATAAGTCTAAGTATCTTCAAAGATTCTCACAGATTCCATTTCAGATTATTTAACAGAAAAGGATTTGTTAAATAATTATAGTCATCTCAGAGCATTTTCAGGAGTGCTTGAAAGTCAGTCCTAGGTACCTCACAGCTTGGTACAAAGCGGCCAGATACATGGAATCTAGGAAACAACGAACAACAGTGTAAGATTTCTCCAACAATAATGTCTGTGTCACTCATCCCTTTACACATATGACTCTCAGGGACTAGCTGCCCCATGGAAGTGACATACAGCTGCCCTAGAATAACAGAAAGCCCCATATGCTTGCTAAAACAAGTGTACAGCTGCCAACCATGTTGCTCATTTCTGCATTCAAGTTTAATAAGGAAGCATCTAATTAGTAAAAAAATTCAGTCATATGTTTGCATTCTGAAGATGGGTCTCAGAAATGTAGAATGTGAACCATTTAGATATGTTAATGTAATTTTTTTGGGGGGGGGCTTAAAACATTGAAATTTATTTTCATTGTTAGAGGCCAGATATCCAAATCAAGGTGTCAGGAGGGCCAGATGTCCAAAATCAAGGTCTTTCCAGAGGCTACAAGGGAGGGTCCTTTTTCTGGCAGCCACAGGCATTCTTAAAAGCACATCACTCAAATCTCTACTTCTGTGTTTTTTTTTTTTTTTTTTTTAATTTTAAACCTTTTTGAAAACGTTTCTAGAATTTAGGAGAGATGTCGAGTAATACAAAACAATACAGAACTGTTCTTAATTTCTTTTTCCCAGCATCATTAAGATATAATTGACATATAACATATATAATTTTACACTGTACAGTGTGATGATTTGATTCATTTATAAAGTGCAAAATGATCACCACAATAAACTGTTAACACACCAATTACGTTGTCTTACATAATTACCATTTTCCATGTACCTCTAATAGGTGCGACTATAAAATAATTTTCCAAATATTTACAATTTCATTAAGGTAATTATATGAAAAACATATTTTCCTCAGTAGAATTTTATGTTCATTATATTTTATTACAGTTATGTGTGAAATAGAATAAAGGAAACCTATTTTAAAATGGAGTCAGGTGGTCAGAAGAAGTCCTCAGGCACTATCATTCCACATCAGTTACAGACTAACAGGAAGAATTCTTGCCCAGCATCAAGCCCAGAAAATGGCAAATGCCACACCATTCTGAACTCTCACTTTCAGTAAATGAACTTTGGTTCAATACAATCCCTTCCAATTTTCTCTTTTTTCTTCATAAAGTAGCATTCCTCTCCTTTGCTTGCTAGACTTGCCTATCACTTTTGCTATAGCTTACTTGTCCTGAATTGCAATATCTCTGCCAAACCTGCCAAAATTCATTTTGCTGGTAAAAAATTGGCTGCTCTAATTTTAAGGTGAATATTAAGAAGAAGAATACAATGTTCTAGAGCAGATTTTTTCTCTTTTTCTTTTTTTTGCAACACCCATGGCATATAGAAGTTCTCTTTTTTTTTTTTCTTTTTTTTTTGCAACACCCACGGCATATGGAAGTTCCCAGGAATCAAATCTGAGCTGCAGCTGCAACGTATGCCACAGCTGCAGCAATGGTGGATCTTTAACCCACTGTATCAGGCTGGGGACTGAACCCACACCACCACAGAGCCAATGGCAGATCTTTAACCCACTGCACCACAACAGGAACTCCTAGCATATATTTTCTTTTCTTTTCTTTCTTTCTTTTTTTTTTTTTTTTTGTCTTTTTAGGATCGCACCTGTGGCATATGGAACTTCCTAGGCTGTTGGTCAAATCAGAGCTGTAGCTGTGGTGCTATGCCACAGCTGCAGCAATGCCAGATTCAAGCTGCATCTGCAACCTACACCACAGCTCATGGAAATGCCAGATCCTTAACCCACTGAGCAAGGCCAGAGATTAAACCCTCAACCTCAAGGACACTAGTTGGGTTCATTCATATATATATGTATATATATATGAAAATAGACAATAGACAAAAGACAAAAAATGCATATATATTTTCTAGGGCTGCACCCATGGCATATGGATGTTCCCAGGCTGGGGGTCTAACCAGAGCTGTAGCCGCTGGCATTACTCTAGAGCCACAGCAATACGGGATCCGACCCGCACCTGACACCTATACCACAGATCATGGTAAAGCCGGATCCTTAACCCACTGAGCGAGGCCAGGGATCGAACCCGCAACCTCATAGTTCCTAGTTGGATTCCTTAACCACTGAGCCACGATGGGAACTCCAAGAGTATATTTTTTAATGAGAATAATGTATTTTTATCAACAAGCTAATACTGACATCGCCTCAAATTAATAATGACAGTATCTGTATCAATAATTTCCTGAACACTTATCTATGTGTAGCATTTTTTTTTTCTTTACCTTCTCTTGTTTAATTTTTATAGAAACTCTCAGAGCTAGGCACAATAAGTATTACAAAGAAAAAAAAAAGAAACTCTTAAAACTTAACAGAACTTTTATATAGTAAACTCAGAAAGAAAATGGGAGAACTGTGACTGGAGTCTAGATTCCAATACCCGTGATAGCAAATATAAGTCTCCTAAATTCAAATACAAAATCATAATGAGGTTGCTGAGAATTCAGTGTATATCAGAGGCCTCTATGAATTATGAAACCATATTGCTCTCTTCAAAAAGACCTAATTTGGGGGGAATTCTTAGCACAAACATATAAAAATTAAGAATATACTTCTCAGAGTTCCTATTGTGGCTCAGTGGGTTAAGAACCCAACTAGTATCAGTGAGGATGTGGGTTTGATCTCTGACTTCACTAAGTGAGTTAAAGATCCAGCATTGCTGCAAGTTGTGGCATAGGTCACAGATGTGGCTTGGTTCCACTGTTGCTGTGGCTGTGGCATGGGCCTGCAGCTGCAGCTCTGTTGCAACCTCTAGCCTGGAAACTTCCATATGCCCCAGGGGTGGCCTTACAAAGCCAACAACAACAAAAAACGGAATACACTTCTCTCATAATAATCAATCATGTTAATCTATTTAGGGTATTCAACCTTCTCTTGGTTGTTAGACTTTTAATTAGGTATGATCATGTATTGTTGACATGCTGATTATTCATAAGGCCAGAGTCTTAGCTGGATAAACTAAGAGAGATTCAACTATGATTCAGATGTATGTTGGCATGTTTGGTGAGCCGCTTTGAATATTTGGAATAGATTGCCAAGAGTGCCCTCATACAAAGGATCTAGAAGTCTCCTTTTTGAGAGTGCTCATTCTAAGATGAGAATCAAGGCAAATCAGCATTGCTTAAGAAAAAGAGCATTTGATGACAAATATAACTTTAAAAATGTGTATTTTGTATTATGAAGTTTTTGACTGCCCTTCATTTTCTTGAAAAATCTTACATATGGAATCTAGGAAAAAGAGATGATAAATAAGAAAAGAAAAAAAAAGATAAAATTTTCACTGAATTATCTGCAAGATATTGGCAACCATAATTCATCAACAACTGTCCTGACTCCCATGTGGAGAACTGCTTGAGTGGCATAAATAAAAGTTTATCCACTTCTGTATAACAGCCATTTGGGAAATCTAGACTTGTGATATGAGTGTCTGGAAAGATAAGGCTCCAGATAAAGCTGGATGGATAGTCAAGCTGTGTGCACCTTGTTTCAAGAACAGTGAACAGAATCCAGGCTTACCACTTGTTAAGCAAATAAGGAAGCAATACTGTTGTTGCCAGAGCAAAAAATAAGGCAACAGTTGCCTCTTAATTGTGACAAGAATACTTGAGTTCTCAGTTTCTGTGTGATCATCTTAAAAAAGATCACATTTATAACCATACACTGAGAGATTCCTGAATTAAGGTATTGAATCTGTTGAAAGCAAGAGTTAATGCAACTGTGTGGGTTAAGATGAAGGGCACCAAATTATTTTTGTTCTGCAAATCGTGAATATAGTTTTAATAGCCAAACTCGGATATTCTGGAAAAACATTAAGTTCCACAATTAACATTTATTTCACATTACTTTGGCAAATGCACTGTGCTTTTTATTTATATATAGTGTTCCATTTTCTTCCTTTTAATCACCTCAAATAGATACTTTGGTAAAAAGCAGGAATGTGTAAAAGACAACTAGAAAACTTTCTATGCAATTATTTTCAACCAGTTCGTTTACTGGTTAAGAGAGCAGATGATAAATAAAAAGTCAAAGAAAAGAAAATGATGGTTTATAAAAATACAGATGTCATCATTTGAATACAATTTTTAGAAACATGAGAGTTTAATAACCCTATAGATGGTCTTCGAATTGGGCACATTTATGGTATTTAAAACCTACTAATGTTGATAAATAGAAAGAATGGAATTACTCTGAGAAAATAAGTTTTTGTTTTTTTTTTAATCATCTTTATCTTTTTTTTTTTTCTTTTTAGGGCCATACCCATGGTACATGGAAGTTTCCAGGCTAGGAGTCAAATCAAAGCCACGGCTGCCAGCCTACCCACAGACAGCTACAGCAATGTGGGATCTGAGCTACATCTTTGATCTACACCTCAGCTCACAGCAACATGGGATCCGTAACCCACTGAGTGTGGCCAGGGATTGAACCTGCATCCTCAGGTTCATTACTGCTGTGCCACAATGGGAATTCCAAATTTTTATCTTGACAACCTCTCATTAAGGTCTGAGTGACATTTTCTTTATACTATTTACTTTTTGACACCACCCATTTTTATATAAGTATTTATGTCTTATATAAGTATTGTCCTAAGTGTACTTTTGAAAGAACAAGACACAAACCCACCTGCAACTTGCTCATTATCCTATATGTGTTACAGTGTCAATGGAATGAAATATCTATACTGTCCACAAATAATTATATCCCTATTTTTCATTAATAAAAAGTAATTTTAATGTATGTCCATATAAAGAAATTTGCTTGTGCTTAAAAAAAGACAGGCACATTGTGCTTTTGTCCTCTTTCTCTCCTTCATAGCAAGTAAGGAGATGGGCTGACAAGAGCTAGGATAATGATGCATTGGAAGGCATGTTGCAATGAGCAGGAGAACAATATAGAAGGGGTTCAAATGCCACAAAGCTGCTGTATGGGCCCAAAACTCTACATAAGAGGAAATAAAATTTTATTATTTAGTATCCCCTGTTGTATTTGAGACTAATGAAAAACAGACTTGTATTTTAACAAGTGTAGAGTTTATATAAATTTATAACTCTAATTTATTATTCAGCCTAGATATGTTTTTAATAATACTCTATAATTCTGCCTAATATTCTGAAACTAAATTCATAGATAATATAACTTACCAACACTTAGTTTTAAAACATATTTTATAAATCTAATTATAATGTGAGGATAATAGCAAGAAAAGTGATTTTTTATTTTTAAATTTAATTTAATTAACTAATTTATCTTTTTATGGCCACAACGGAGGCATATGGAAGTTCTCAAGCTAGCGGTCAAACTGGAGCTGGAGCTGGAACCTACACCACAGCCACAGGAACACTGAATCCTTAACCCACTAAGCAAAGCTAGGGATCAAACCCTCATGGACAAATCAAATCCTCATGGACACTATGTCAGGTTCTTAACCAGCTGAGCCACAACAGTAACTCCTGATTTATTGTTTAAAAATACATTTCAAAATGTAGAATTTGAGCAAGCCTATATTAGAAGAAAAAATGCAGTGGTTCAACGCTTACATATATGTAGAATGATTTAGGACTAGTAGAGTTGTTCCATATAAGAAGTAAAGGAAGAAAGGAAGGAAGGAATGAAGGGGAAAAAGAAGAGGGGAAGGAGGAGGAAATAGAAGGAGAGGTGAGAAAAAAATTGATTAAAACAAAAAGCCATACGAAAGATGTGAGGCACACCCCTGCTGTCAGTATCAGGTGATATTTGGAAAATGAGATAGTAAAAAACAACAAATAATTTCAATATACAAGTACATAATATGGATTTATCATTTCTGAACAAGAACAAAAATATATAGGATGAAAGTGGTATTAAATATTTTGAAACAAGTTCCATTAAAGGATTTCAATATAATCACTTTCTATGAGTTGTTATGAATTTAATATTATTTATACATTTTTTTTGTTTGTTTTTTTTTTGTTTTGTCTTTTTGCCTTTTCTAGGGCTGCTCCCGTGGCATATGGAGGTTCCCAGGCTAGGGGTCTAGTCAGAGCTGTAGCCGCCAGCCTACACCAGGGCCACAGCAATGCGGGATCAGAGCCGCGTCTGCAACCTACACCCCAGCTCACGGCAACGCCAGATCCTTAATCCACAGAGCAAGGCCAGGGATCGAACCCGCAACCTCATGGTTCCTAGTTGGATTCGTTAACCACTGAGCCATGACGGGAACTCCTAATATTATTTATATTTTTTAAAAAATAATTGTATTGACAATCTTCTCAAATCTTCTGTTATATTTTACAATTTCTTTTGTTACAGTAATAGTGTCAACATAAAATTATTTTCAAATAAATGTGTAGCTGCAAATGTACATGTAATTTATATGTACACGTGATTTTTTTCTAAAGAAATGGGCATGAAAATCTTAACTGAACCCAAAAAGATTTTATAATTCAACTCGATATTATTCTTATGACATAAAGTCATCTTCTAGATCAATTAATCCTTATTCACTTCAGATAAATTCAGTATTGCAAGTTCATGCTGTTAGCATTGCAGTTAATTTTTGACTGCAACCAAATAATAGCAGTATGTTTCCAAATCATTTTGTTTAAATAGATCCTCATCTAATTTCAATTGACATGGGAAAGTTTAACAATTCTCATGATTAAAGCTATTGAGTACAGTTTTTAGTAATTCCTTGATCAATATACCTCATTTCCATGTAGTCTACGATGGACCTTCAACTTTGCAAATACATCTGAAAAATTTATCATACCATTTGCCATATTTTAATTTCAGTTTTAAATTTCTTACTGAATAAAACTATAATAAAACAGTGAAAATGTTTTTAAAGTTTCTTAAAATGATTATTGTAGTTCAATGGGCAAGATTAAAGGTTAGCAAATAATCAATCATTTCAGAAATTACTATACATTTTACATTGATTATTATTATACAATATGCACTAATAGCTCAGTAACTTTATTGATTTTTGAAGTCTTTCTTCAAAATTCTTGGCAACTAACTGCTGTTAATGAATAATGCAATAAATTGCTAAAACACCTGGTGTTTCTTTTTTAAGTTGGCTGTAAACCTATGTCACCCACTAACCCAAGTTAGTGTTCCATCTGTTGTACAAGCAGTGTCATTGGAAAAAGGGATATTTTTTCCTGTGAACTGATTTTAAAGGTTCTGAATATTGACAAACTGTATTAAGCCTGATATTCTAAATTACATCATTATTTTTTCATTCCTTTGGAACTGTGCATATCATATGCCTCAGTTTATTAAATACTTCATTTACTTTTGTTTTCTTACTGATTTATCTAAAAACATTACTTTTGTTCAGTGAGAATAAAGAAATTCCTACATTTGAACGATCATCTCAATACAAATAATTTCACATACAGCTAGTGAGATAAATTTTCCTCTAGAATTGTGCAGTTCATCATGTTTTTCATTATTTGTACTTCATATAAGAAACAAAACAGGATCATTCTGGGTTTAAGATTTTTTAAACATACCAATGACAGCACAATAATTTTCAAAAATTTCTTTAAACTTCAGAATTGTGTGGGAGTTCCCATCGTGGCACAGTGGTTACAAGAATCTGACTCAAATCATGAGGTTGCGGGTTTGATCCCTGGACTTGCTCAGTGGGTTAAGGATGTGGCGTTGCCCTGAGCTATGGTGTAGGTTGCAGATGCGGCTCGGATCCCACATTGCTGTGGGATCCTCTGGCGTAGACCGGTGGCTACAGCTCCGATTAGACCCCTAGCCTGGGAATCTCCATATGCCGCAGCAGCGGCCCAAGAAATGGCAAAAGGACAAAAAACAAACACAAACAAACAAAAAACAAACAAACAAAAACCCTTCAGAATTGTGTGGTTAGTATTCTTCTTTTCAAATTTGCATTTATTCTCACTATTTTTGCTGCTTAACTAGAAAAAAAAGTCAGTAGATTAAATATATCCATGATGTTCACTTTGGAATGAAGTCATAAAACTCAACAATAAAAATTCTACCAAATAATGTAGACAATTTTTCTTTACATTTAGCATTTTAAAATAAGACCTAAAATCACCTTTATTCTGCTAATGCAATCACAGATGTTGATACAATTAATTGTGTCAGTGTAGGGGCTATCTTGATGAATTAAATACCACAAACTGTATTAGCAAGGCTAAAATGATTTTTTAAAATGTTAAACAACTTTGGGTTAACTTCCAAACAAAGCAAAGTTCAATATCTCCCAAATTTACCCAGTACTTAACTCTGATGTACATAAGAGATGTGGAAAATCTATTCTGTATTAATGTGTAAAACGGAAGGCAACTCTAGGCGCTATTTAAAGTGAACACCTTATCGCAATCACTCTAATAACCCTGTTTATTTTTCCTACATCACTTTATGAGGTCTAATCATATATTGTTTATTTTGTCCCTCTAGTCATTCATTATCTATTTCTCTCTCCTCTCCATATATGCACATACACTTTCACACACATAACATGTCCCCATATGCACACACATGATCTGAATTTGCACTTTCTTAAAGAGGGGAAACCTTGTCTGTCTTCGTTGCTGCTCCATCTGTAAGACAGCTTGAATTTGTAAGCACTCAATACATATCTGTTAAGTAAGCACATATTTTATATTTTGATCCTTTTACTTGTGTTCAATGTACTGTTCTTCTAAGTGACTTACATGTCATAGCTTAAGACACAAAGTAACCAGGATAAGATTAGAACAACTCAAATGGAACAGTGCCCTGGTGTGATTAGCAGAGCCATGTCTTACATGGTTATTTCAATGTTAACTACTAAAGAAGCTTTTACATCAGAAGATAAGTAGTTTTGTAATTTTAATTTCTAAGCTAAAAGCAAAATGAGCTGATTCTAATAATTGTATAAATATCCATTTACAAACTTTAGAAAATTGACATTTTTAGTCTCTCAGGTAAGAAACAAGAACAGAAATACTGCATTCAGAATGAGCCAAGGATCCCATCCACAGGAATGTTGAATGATAATTTGCCTAAGGAATACCAGAATTGCTTATGTTTGCATATTTATATTAATAGTACAGTCTACATGGTTTCTGCTGTAATTGGAACTTAAGTAACACTTGTAAAGTGTTATCTGTCAAAGTCTCAAGAGACCCAAAGAGAATGTCTGTCATTATGCAAAATTACTAATTAAGTACAAGTAATTTGGCAGATAATTTACATGTTCATTTTATAATAGGAATTATTTAGTTTTAGGGTTCTCTTTGTATTTCTAAAGTAATCTTGACCCAAGGGATCACAGACTGTTAAGAAAAAGTATAAATTATAGAATGAGAGACATATGTTTAACTGACTCAGAGAGCTTTTGTTGTGGCTAATGATTCCTCGAACAGTAATTGCATAAGGGAAAACATTTTCTTTTTAAGTAAATAATGTTCATTACCTCTTAAATCTACTGTCACTTGACAACATTAATGTGAGAAAATTTCTACCTTTTTGATTAGCTCTCCAAGGATATCCAGCAGCTTTAAATTAATATTGATCAGACAGAAATCATCATATCTATCAAATTGTTCTTACAAATATGGACTCAGGAAAAAAATATTTCAATAGATTCTGGAAAGCAAAACACTGGCTCTCCTGAAATATACTGTTAGTACATTATACATTATTAATATGAAGAAGTTGCATTGGAATGGGGGATTTATTTTGTGGCTATTGATAGGCACTATCTCTTTTAATAAATCTGAAATATTTCAATATTAAAGATTTGTATTTATATAGTCAAATTGTGGGCATATTGTGTTAGTAATCGTTTCATGAACACTGCAGCTTTGGAAAAAAAAAAACCCACTTTCCTAAATGGACCTTTTTTATCCAAGCTGTCTGAAAGCTCCATGAGGTTAGGAATTCTGTTTATTCACAGCTTTAGTACAAATAATATGACCCGCGGCTTTTAATTGACGATTCTCTCAAGTTATTTCTGCTTTTTTTTTTTTGATAATTTATTGTCGGTTTTAAAATAACTTTTTAAAAATTTAGTATTTATTTTATATTATTTTTATAATTGTTATTGATATGATTTAATGCTATTAAATTTCCTGATAATTACTTTAGTTTTTAATCAGATTCTGATATGTCCTGCAAAAATTTTGAGATGTGCTGCAGTTTGATATCTATCTCCAGTTTCATTCGAGAGTTAAAATTGCGTGCTAATTTCTAGGTAGAAAAAATTCATCTTTTTAAATTTTGTTACATATTTCTAGTTTTATTGAAAAGAGTTCAGAGAATGTTAAGTTTTATTTCAGTTTTGGAATGTATTAATATTTCTGCTGTGGCATAAAAGAGTCAATTTTCATGAATATTTTCTTTGCATTTAAAGAAGTACAGAATCTCTAGGTTAAGATTTCAATATATAAGATCTAATTTATTGATGACAAATGTTTAGTACTTCAATGTCTTTACAGAATTTTCACTCATTTGATCTGCTTTGGATCAAGAGAAATGTGTTTGATTCTGTTTCTATTGATTGCTTTTGCTTATTTCTTCTTGACACTGCTCTAATTGATGTTTAATGAGTCATTTCATTGTGCAAAAATTGACTGTTACAGTTTCACTGGGAAATACTGTTTTTTTAACTTTAATTTTTTTCATTATTTTATACTGTCCTTGTTTTAAGCTTTATCTTTTCAGTCCTCAATATTTTAACCTCTACTTTCTTTTCAATTGTGTTTGAAAAGTGCATATTAGTACATCCTTTTGGTATGATCACTTTTGAAGATTGTTTTTTCTAGGTCTGCCCCTTGTATACAGCATAATTTTTAGCTAATAAATATATTTTCTATTGATGATTTCAGCTCATTTATCTATTGCTATAATTAATATGTTTAGCTTCTAATTTCATATTTTAAAATTTATTCACATATAAGTACATCGGTATGTGATCATTTATTCTTTCATCATACATTGTAATACTTAGGCTTACAATTTTAGATTAATGGTTACATTTATACTAATATTTTTTAGAATATTTTTGGTTTTCTCACTTTTTTGGGGGTAAGTCCATTATTTCCCTCTATGAAGAATATTAAATTTAACCAGCAATCTTTTCTCCTCTTTCTGGCCCTCCTAATCCAATGTGAAGTAATGTCTTTTACTCCCAGTTAATACTTACATGCAATTAGTCAACTGATTCCACTTTTCACATACACTCTCAATTTTCTCAACCAAACCACTTTTGGTTTATTTAAAACCACAGAGCATGTAAGTCACATGCTTTATCAATCTTCCTTACATCTATCACCTAAACTTTTTATTATAGAAATATATACTTTCTATGTTTTTCACCAGTTTCAAGTTGATATCCTCAGTTGTTTTCATTTTCTAAAGCAAATTGTCTAATAGATTTCCTCAGGAAAAACTTATGGAAACAATATTCCCTGACCTCTGCATTTTCTTTAAAACCTGTCCCCCTAGCTTTTACACCAAAAGGTCAATTTAGATGGATGTAAAATCTTTTAATTATATTTTCTTTCCATAGACTCTCACATGGCTTTCTGGCATAAAATATTACTGTTGAAAAGTGTGATATCAATCTGATTTTATTTTCTTTATAAGTGATTTGAAGTTTTTGCCTGAAAGCTCAAAGAATATTTTTTCCTTTTGCTCTGAAGAACAATAATTTTGCTAGAATATTTCGAGGTGTTAGGTGTCATCCACTCTAGGTTGATTTTACCAGGTACTAGGGGTGTGTGTGTGTCTGTGTGTGTGTGTGTGTGTGTGTGTGTACATATACACTGCTATTTGTATTTTCCCCTTTTGACATTATTTACATACTTACTCATTATTGTTCCTTTTCCAGCTTAAATTTTATTTCCATATTTCTTTCTCTATAGTTCACTAATTTCAAACATGATAAGATGTCTTTTTAAATCATCTTGTCCAATCTCATTTCTAGATTTTTCTAATGTTGACTGATGCTATATTTCAGAGTTCATAACATTTTCTCTAAACTTAACTAATTTTAATTTTTCAAAAGTTAGGTAAACCTCTTTTTATCAAGTTTTTTTGCATGTCTCTTGGGCATGCTTCCACTATAAGAATGTTATCCTGCCTATTACTATTAAGGGCTGAACTGCCACCTTACCCTCCCATTTGCATGTCAAGTCCTAAACTCCAGTACCTGGGAATATAACTGTATTTAGAGATGGGGCCTTTAAGGTTAAATGAGTCCCTAGAGTAGGCCCTAATCCAATATGGCCCATGTTCTTATAAAAAGAAGAGAGGACTAGACACGGGGGTGGGGGGGAACCATGCAAAGACACAGGAAAAATCAGTCATGTGCAAGCCAGGACAGATGCCTCAGAAGAAATCAACCCTGCTTGGTAATTTTATCTCAAACTTCTAGCCCCCAGAACTATGAGGAAATAAATTTTTCTTTAAGCTACCCAGTCTGGTACTCTTTTGTGACAGCCATGGCAAAATAATAAATTGTTCTCTTTATTTGCTCCAAGAAAATCACTGTATGGGACTAAATTTTACTTTCATTAATTTGCCATGGAAGATGGGTTTTCCTATTTTATTTTAGTGGGAGGATAGGTTAGGATAGCCTTCCTATTTTCATGGCTGTGGCCCCCTGTCTTACTGTCATAGAAAAAAAATTTTTTTTAATATTCTTTCATTTTTTGACATCTTCCTCTATAGATTTTTATGCTTTTCTTTTCTTTGCCTTAGTGTCCTTACCCTACTCCATTTAGATTCTACTCACAAGATTTTCTCCTCAGTGCAAGATTTTGGTCAGAAAGGAAGATTTTATTGTTGACTTTGAAGATTCATAGGGTCTGGAATGCCTCAGAGCATCCTTCTCTCTGTAGTCTCCTCCATTCAATTGTAAATCTAAACCTGTGTTATCACCCACCCCCTCCACCTAAAACACTCACTTGCCTTTCTTTTTGGTTTGAAAAAATTTAATGTGACATAAATATTTTCACTTTTCCTGCTTCGAGGCTATCAGAATTCCTTTTATGTTCTTTTTAAAAATTTATTTTTTTTATTTTTTCTTTTTAGGGCTCCAGGTGCAGCATATGGGGCTAGGGGCTGAATCAGAACTGCAGCTGCCAGTCTACACAGAGTTCAGGGCAACACTGGATCTACTAGTCAGATTCTTCACCTGCTGAGCCACGACGGGAACTCCTCCTTTTATGTCCTTTTAATTTTTCTACATAGATGCTGATACCTGAGTTTCCTCGATGATAAGAGATAATAATTACTATGCTTTCACTGGAATATTTAGGAGATTGAAACATTATGCTGCAACCACCATCCTGGTGTCAGACTGATGTGTGTCTGTTTGGTTAATTTAATTAATGTTCCCAAACCCAGTGTATTATGAATACCATAGTGGATCCCTCACATATTTGTAAGATTATCTTGGTGGGGGGGGGCAGCTATACTGATCAGTACTTTGAAAATATATTTCCCTCCTTCATTTCTCTCCTCTACGTAATTCTAACTTCCTATTCATTCAGTTCATGGCTTCAACAACATAATTGATCCACTTTCCTTTGTTGTTCCACTGTCCCCCCTCGTATTTTTGTCGGATTGTGCATTCCTATCAGGTACTATAATACAAAAGGCTAATTGATTATGGAACATATATTAGAACCAGTGAATCCTAAGATCATATTCTTACTCCATTGCATTTCAGTGACGTGAACTTCTTGGTCAGCTAAAAAACCAATATGCTTATTTTTATTATAATTTGTTTATAAATTTTCTACCTTGATTTCTGTAGGTATTTTTTTTTTTGCCTCTTGGGATTTGCATCTCATTATCACCTATACCCCCTGTATGCACATTTAAATGCACCAAGATAAGGTACAGTCAGCCAGTCACCACATGAATAAAAGATATATATTTGGATAGATCTCTTCTATTTGCCTGTTGCCAATTTTCAATAATCAGCTTGTAGGTAGCTGTTTTGGAATGTGTTTCCCATTATTGTTTTAGTCTGTTGTGGCCAACACAATATGGCCATGTGTTTAATACTTGGCCACATAAAGGAAACTGCCCATTGCTTTATTCAGAACAGAAAGTACTTATTTTAAACAATGTTGATGTTCTCTGATCATCAGAATATTGTAAAAGTTATCATGATAGTTTACATAGCTCCTGCATAATTGCTCCCTTTCCAGGATAAAATATAAGTAGTTGTGGTTTGTGGGATTCCTAAAGAAATAAGAATCGATAGTTAAAAGGTTAATTAAATATGTTCAATGTCTACCTTGTATGGTACACTTACGTTGTTATTGTTTTGTTTGGTTTGGGTGTGATGTCACCTACATGATCTGTATAGTTTTCTGAGAAAGAATTGATAAAATAGGACTCCCTTGAGAAATTTGGAAGAAAATGATGTTAAACCTAGACTGCAGAGTAATATGCAAAGAAAATATCTTAAGAACATATAACAAACAAGCAAAAAAAAAAAAAATAAAATAGAAAACTGCAAATATAAAATAGTCTTAACTGCAGTATCTTTACAAATAAATCCAGATTCCTGAGGAATACAAAGCTACCTGCAAAGCTGTTTGAGCTAAGGGGAAATTTCTGTTACTGGTGTATTTTGGAAAGAAGCATGTGATGAATAGTGACCTATAATCCTCAAATAATCTCTGGCCACAACTTTAAGAGACAAATCAGAAAAAAAAAAAAAAAAGAATCACAGCATTTTGAAATTATGCTTTTTATACTAACTTTAAAATCTGTATACCTAAATATGTTACATGTTAAATGTTGGCACTTTAGAAATTACAAATTCATTAGCTTTTTTCAGTTGACATAATTGAATAGAGCAAAAATTCAGCACCCTATAGATAAATGATTATAATCTATATTACGGTTTATATACATAGATAATCATTTTTGTATGGCAAGGATGTTGGGTAACAAGTCATTATGTTAAAAGTAAATATGTCTCTATGTATTTGTAAAAATGAGAAATAACATCAAAACATTTTATAACAAAAATATCAAACACCTAGGAAGAATACCAAGAAAGATAAGTAAGACTTTTATACAAAAACTATAAAATATTATTGAGAAAAAACTTAAGGAGCACAAATAAATAAAGGGACATCCATTTGGGTGGATTAGAAGACTAAACTATAAGGATTTCAACCCTCTAGATTTATTTATATAATCAACATTATCACAATAAATTCCTGACAAGAATAAGTGTGTACATATCTGTGTGCACATATTTGCACAGATATATGTATGAAGTTTTAATATTCAGATAGCTAAGAGTAATCAAGATAATGTTTAGTAAGAATAACAAAATGAAAAGATTTGTTCTTTTTATAAAGTATTCATATTTTATATTTTGTTTTATATTATCATATTATATATTATTATATTAGTATTAGTACTTATGAAGTATTTTTTTAAGTATAAAGATTATAAAGTAAAAAAAGACTAAGATACTAGCAAAGGATAGACAAGCAGATTAATAGAATAGAAATCCTGGGACCGATGCAGTAAAACAAATACAAGCATCTGATTTATGACAATATACCACTTCAGAGTAATGCAGGGAAAAGGCTGAACTTTTCAATAAGTAGCAGTATTGAATCTGCTATCTGTCCAAGTGGGGAAAAAAATCACTTCTGAATTCACATCATAATGAAAAATAAATTCCAGGTAGATTGTAGATCTAAATGAAAAAAAAAAAAGTTTTTAGCTATCAGCAGAAAGACAAGCTACTATCTAGCCTCTCATTCATCCAATCCATGATTTGTTTATTATCGCCATAGTCTTGTCTTTTATCACACTGCTTTAGAGTCATACACTATGCAGCACTTTCAGATTGGTTTCTTTCACTTAGTAATATTCATTTAAGATACCTCTTCTTTTTATGTCTTGATAGCTCACTTCTTTATAGTAATGAATAATGTTCCATTGTCTCAATGTACCACAGTTTATTTATCCATTCACTTGATGAGGGACATTTTGGTTGCTTTCAAGTTTTGGGGAATTATAAATAAAGCTGCTATAAATGTGCAGGGTTTTGTGTGGACATGTTTTCAATTCATTTGAGTAAATACCAGATGAAGCATAATTGCTGTATGTGATAAAAGTATGTTTAGTTTTGCAAGAAAATGCCAGTCTTCTAAACTGTATGTACCACTTTGCAGTCCTACCAGCAATGAATAAAAGTTCTTGTTACTCCACATCATTGTGATCATTTAGTTTTGTCAATATTTTGGATATCCACCATTCTAATGGGCAAGTAGTGGTATCGCCTTGTTTTGGTATGCAGTTCTGTGGTGACACATGCTGTTGAACATCTTTTCATATGCCTACTTGCCATCTGTATATATTTCTTGGTGAGTGTCCATTAAAGTCTTTTGCCCATTAAAAGAAAAATCAGATTATTTTCTTGTTGTTGAGTTTATTTTAGATAAAAGTCTTTTATCAGATAAGTCTTTAACAAATATTTTATCCAACTGTGTGGATTGTCTTTTCATTCTGTTGAAATTGTCTTACAGTGCAGAAATACTTAATTTTTATAAAGTCTAGTATTATCAATAATTTTTTATTGGATCATGACTTGAGAGTTATATCTAAAAATCATTAAGTCATCACCATACCCATGATAATCAGATCATCTATAGATTTTCTCCTATGCCATTTTCTAGGAGATTTACAGTTTCGCATTTTACATTTAGGTGTATGATCCATTCTATCAATCTGAGAGGTGTAAGGTCTATGTAAAATTCACTTCTGTGCACATGGCTGTCTAGTTTATTCAGCAACCCTTCTTTGAAAGAGTATCTTTTCTCCATTGTATGGCCTTTGCTCCTTTGTCAAAAACCAGTTGACTATATTTATGTGCATCTATTTCTGAGAATTCTATTCTCTTTTTTATTTGTCAATTCTTCACCAATACCATACTCTCTTGATTACTGAAGCTTAATAATGTCTTGAAGATGAGTAGTGTCAGTCCTGCAAATTTGTTCTTCAATATCATGATGATAATTTTTGCTATTTTGCCTCAGAATATAAACTTTAGAATCAGTTTGTCAATATCTGGAAAATAACCTGCTGGGATTTTGATTGGAATTTCACTGAATCTACAGGCAAAGCTGAGACAAACTGACATCTTGATGGTATTGGTATTTTTGAGCATGGAATATCTTTCTATTGATTTAGTTCATCGTTGATCTCTTTCATCAGAGTTTATAGTTTTCCTCATTTAGATCTTGTACACATTTTGTTAGATTTATACTTAAGCGTATCAGTTACTAACATAAATAATATTACGTCTTAACCTAAAAGTCCACTCGTTCATTGCTGAAATATAAGAAATGTATTGATTTCTTACAATCAATGTAAGAAATTGATTGACTTTTGTATATTACCTTGTATCTTGCAACCTTGTTAAAACCGCTTATTAGTTTGAAGAATTTTTTTGTCGATTCATTCAGATTTTTTAAGATGATCATGTAATCTGTGAAGAAAGACAATTGTATTTCTTCCACCTCAATCTGTATACCTTTTTTCCCTTTTCTTGTCCATATGGTAGTTTTATTTTTAATTCTTTGAGGAAATTCCATACTGTTTTTGATAGTTGCTACACCAGTTTACCTTCCTCCCAATGGTGCGCAAGTGTTCTCTTTTCTCCACAATCTTTACCAACCCTTGATATTTCTTATCTTTTTCATGATTGCCATTCTAACACATGTGAGGTGATACTGCACCGCAGTTTTGATTTACATTTCCCTGATGGTAAGTGATGTTGAACATCTTTCCCTATCCCTGTTGGGCATCTGTCCTGTTAAAAATTATATCTATTCTGATCTTCTGTCCATTTTTAAATCAGATTGACTTTTTTTGTTGTTGAGTCGTGTGATTTCTTTTTATATTTTGGATATTAACACTTTATAAGATATATGATTTGCAAAATTTGTCCCATTCTGTAGGTTGCCTTTTCGTTTTGTTGATGAATTCCTTTGCTGTGCAGAGATTTTTAGTATATTTGACATGACTTTTATGAATTTCTTAGTCACTACTGCTTCAAAAATTTCTCCTATTAATTTCTCTCTACTCCTTCTTGGTATTTTCAGTAAGACTATTTTATACCTTTTGCCTTGTCTCACAGCTCTTGGTTATTTGTTTTCTAGTTTTTATTTTTCACTTTATAGTTTTTGAAGTTTCTATTGCCATACCCTCATGGTCAGAGATTTTTTTTTTTTCTCAGCTACATCTATTCTACTACTGAGTCCATCAAAGGCATTATTAATTCCTGTTGTATTTTTTACTTTTTTTTTTTTTTTTTTTTGGTCTTTTTAGGGCCGCACCCACAGCATATGGAGGTTTCCAGCTAGGGGTCGAATTGGAGCTGTAGCTGCTGGCCTACACCATAGCCATAGCAACACCAGATCCAAGCCATGTCAGAGACTTACACCACAGCTCACAGCAATACTGGATCCTTAATCCACTGAGCAAGGCCAGGGATTGAAGCTGCATCCTCATGTATGCTAGTCAGATTCGTTTCCACTGCAACACGATGAGAACGCCTGTATTTTTTACTTCTTGCATTACTTTTTAATTCTTATCATTTCCATCTCTCTGCTTACATTATGTATTCATTCTTGCATTACTCATCTGTCCTTGCATGTTGTCTATTTTATTCTGTTAAAGCTCTTACAATAGTAATCATAATCTTAAAACCTTAGTTTGATAATGCCAACATTCCTGCCATATCTGAGTCTCAAGTTCTTATGCTTGCTTTGCTTTTTCAAACTGTGTATTTTGCCTTTTACTATGTCTTATAATATTTGTTGAAAGGTGGATATGATGTACCCTTAAAAAGAATTGCAGTAAGTATGTCTTTCATAATATAGTGGGAAGATGTGGGTGGTGGAATGTTCCACAGTCCTACGATTATAGCTCAGTTTTTTAGAAAGCCTATGTCCCCGAGCTGTGAACTTTACAAAAGCTTTTCAGTTGTTTTTAATTTTTAATAGGGCTGGAATTAGGTATTTTTCTTCCCCCATGTCAGTTAAGCTCTACTGATACCCCAAAATGTTAGAATCACATGAAATTTCTCTTTAGGTTAGCTCTTGTTAAACAAACAGAATGCTCTACTTCAAAGCTACATTTCCCCCTCCACTTGTTGGAATCATGATGAGATTTCCCTTTTATTTTCATGGTGAAAATCCGATAAAATTCTTGAGAGTAAAACACACAAAAATGTACCTTTCACCCTCACCCATGGACTAGGTCCCCTGAAGTTTTTCTTTCTCGGGCATGTCCAAACTGAACATCCAGGAATTTTTTAATTACATTTCAAGTTTTCCTACAGTTCAGGTTTTCTGCACAAGTTTCTGCTTGAGAGTTTCTGCTCCAGTATAGTGTTTCTCTGTACCTCTGTCTCACCAGTTTTAGGTGAGGCAATTTTCCCTGTAACCTCCGTCCTCTTATGGATATAAGAAGACTTGTTGATTTTTCTATATGCTCAACTTTTTACTTGTTATAATGGACTGGCAACTTCTGAGCTCTTTACATGCCAGACTAGAACCTCTCAGATATTTTTAATAGTTTTGTACCTACTACTCATTTCTTGTGTGCTTAGCAGCTAATTTCTGTTAAGTCGCATGGCAGAGAATTGATATTAGGCAGTGAAGCAAACAGGTAGGCAAAGGCTTGGGCCAGAGAAATACACAAGTCCAGATCCATTGTCTCCAGGCAAGTTTGTTTACTCCATAACTCCCAAAAGTAATCTGGGACTACAGATAACGTTCCTTAAAAATATCCTTATCCATTCTGCTTATTCATTCTCCTACTAATATCTCCCTGGAATACTTTTCCAATGACTCCTTTGCTCCTGAATCCTTGGCCTAGGCATCTAAGAAATTCCAAAAAAATACTTTGACAGATTTTAAAATTTCTCCTTTTATTCTTAGCTTTTTAATAAAGCTTTTATATGTAAATGAATGTTGAAATATTTCAAATTCTTCCTATGTATCTACTGAAATGACCATTAAAGATTCTTTTTTCTCTTAATGTAGTAAATTTGATTTTTTAGATTGATATATAGTTGGTCTACAATATTGTCTTAGTTTAAGTATACAGCAAAGTGGTTCAGTTTTATATATATACACATATATATGTAATTTTTTCAGATTCTTTTCCATTATAAGTTATTAGATATTGAATATAGGTTCCAGTGATATACAGTAAATCCTTGTTGTTTGTCTATTATATTTAGTAGTGTGTATCTGTTAACACCATGGTGTTATTTTATCCCCTCTTTCCCCTTTGGTAACCATGTGTTTTCTATGTCTGTGAGTCTGTTTCTATTTTATAAATAAATTTATTTGTATTATCTTTGAATTCCACATATAAATCTGACTTACTTCACTTAGCATGGCTTTCTCTGGGTCCACCCATATTGCTGTAAATGGAAGTACCATTTTTTTTTTTATGGCTGAGTATTACTCCTGTGTTTAGCTATACCACATATTCTGTACCCATTAACTGGTTGGTAGACATTTAGGTTGCTTCCTTGTCTTGGCTATTATAAATAATACTGTTATGAACACTGGGGTGCATGTATCTTTTTGAATTAGAGCTTTCATCTTTTCTGAATATGTGCCCAGGAGTGGGAATGCCAGATCATACAGTATCTCAATTTCTGGTATTTTAAGGAAGACTTATACTGTTCTGCATAGTGGTTGTAGCACTTTATACTCCCACCAACAGTGTAGGGGGTTCCCTTTTCCCCACACCCTCTCCAGCAATAGAACTGATTTCCCTTCTGGAAGAAGCATCAAATTGGTGTGTCATATATATATATGAAAACTATTGCTATATTTAATTAACTAAAATTTTAATATTTTTGTACTTATGTTGATGAGTTAATGCGACCAGCAGTTTTGTCCAGGTCAGGTTTGAGTGTCAAGGTTATGTCATTTACATAAGATGAGTTAAGAGATGTACCCATTTTTGTCCTTTCTGGAAATATTTTTTAAAGTTGGAATTATTAGTTAAATATTTGGTAACATTCACCAGCCATCTTGTCCTCAGATATGCTCTTTAAGAAAGATCTAATTATATTAATTTATCTTATTATTTGTAAGATTATTAATATTTCAAAATTTTATTGTCAGTTTCAGTAAGTTAATCAAAGCTTTAAAATTTATTTAAATTTTAAATATATTAGCATAAATTTGTTTATACTATCTACTTATAAAGGTTGTAATGTCTACAGAATATGTACTAAAACCTTTTTTCATTCCCAATATTAGTTATTTGTGCTTATCATTAAAAAAATGTCTTATTAGGTAGTTTATTAAACTAATTAGTTTAAAAACGTGTTGATCCTTTTTGTTGTATATTTTTCTATTTCTTTTATTTCTGTTCTATATTTTCTTTTTTGTTAGGGCTGCACCTCTGGCATATGGAAGTTTCCACACAAGGGGTTTAATCAGAGCTACAGGGGGTTACCTGTGCTATTGCCACAGCAACACCAGATCTGAGCCACAACTGCGACCTACACCACAGCTCCTGACAATGCCAGATCCTTAACCCATTGAGCAGGGCCAGGGATCAAACCCATATTCTCATGGATACTAGTCAGGTTCATTTCTCCTGAGCCACAATGGAACTCCATATATTTTCTACATTTTCTTCTACTTCCTTCTAATTTCTTTTTCACTTTTCAATTCCTGGAGAAGGGTATTTAGTTTATTATTCTCAGCTTTTTTTCTTTTCTTATATGCACATTTTTAAGACTATAAATTAATCATAAAGCAGACTTGTGCTTTCACAAGTTTTGTTATATTACATACTGATTATCATTCAATTCATAAGTTTTCTAATTTGCATTATAATTTTAGATCATATTTCACAATTTCTGAATCTCTGATGATTTTTTAATTATATCATGCTATTGATTTCTATTTGAATTGCACAGTAGTCAACAGATTTATTCAGTGTGAGATTAGTCCTTTGAAAATATTTATAAGGAATTTATGGCTCATTAATGGCTCAAATGTTGAAAACAGTCTACCTGAACTTGGAACTAAAATGAGTTCTGCAGTTGTTTTCTTTCGTTTCTGGATATAACAATTAGGTCCATTTTTGCTATTCCATCTCTTTTCTGATATTTTGCTTGCTTATTCTATGTTTCAACCAGAGAGAAGATCAATAAGAAAATTGATGACTTGAACAACACCATAAACCAAATAGACCCAAAAGACATCTATAGATCATTATACTCAACAATGTCAGAATGCATACTTTTCTAGTGCACATGGAACTTTCCCCAGGATAGATCATATATTCACCATAAGACAAGTCTAAATAAATTTAAAAATATTTAAGTAATACAAAGTACGTTTGCCAACAATAATGCAATTATATTAGAAACCAATATAAGGAGTTCCCTTGTGATGCAACAGGTTAAAGATCTGGTATTGTCACTGCAGTGGAATGGGTCACTGCTGTGGTGCAGGTTCAATCCCTGGCCCAGGAAACCCCACATGCTGTGGGCATGGCCAAAGGAAAAAAATAGAAATGAATACCAGAAAAGCATTTAGCAAATTCATAAATATATGTAAGTTCAAAGAAAGAAAAAACTTCCTAAATACTTAAAGAATAAAAGAATAACTTGAAAGGGAAATTAGAAAATAATTTAAGATCAAGTAAAAATGAAAAGACACCATAATAAAACCTTTCCTTTATACATAAAACAATGCCTGAGGGTATAATATGTCTCATGATAGATTTTTATGTTAAAAAAAGAAAAAGATTTCAAATGAATAATTTACCTTTCCACCTTAAGAAATTAGAAATAGAAGAGCACACTAAACCCAAAGCAAGGAGAAGGAAGGAAATAATACATATTATAGCAGAAATAAGCAAAACATAGTAAAAAGAAAATAATTGAAAAATAATAGAAGGAGCTCCCTGGTGGCCTACCAGTTAAGGACTCAGCATAGTCACTGCTATGGCTCAAGTTATTGCTGTGACATGGGTTTGGTCCCTGGCTCAGCAACTTCTGCATGATGTGGGCACAACAAAAAATAAAAAATAAAAAAATAAAGAAAAAATATAGAAAAAAATTAATGAAACCAAAAGTTGATTCTTTTAAGAGGTAAAATTTATAAAGAAAAGAGAATATATATTTGTCTATAATTATTATTATTATTTTTTTTAGGGCTGCACCCACCACAGCACATGGAGGTTCCCAGACTAGAGGTAAAATCAGAGCTGCAGTTGCCAGCCTACGCCACAGCCATAGCATCACAGGATCTGAACCATGTCTGTGACCTATACCACACTCATGGCTATCTTTGCCTATGATTATACTCAAGAGAACTGAACAAACTTTGTACACAAAACTTTGTACACAAAAGTCACAGCAATATTATTCACATAGACAGGTAGTGGAAACAAGTGTCCAAAAAATGATGAATATTTGATAGAATGTGGCAAATTCATACAAATGGATATTATTCAGGCATAAAAAGTAAAGTACTGATGCATGCTGCAACATAGACAAAACTTTAAAACACTAAACTATGTAAAGGAAGCCAGATACAAAAGGTATCATATTATATAATACCATTTATATAAAATGTCCAGAACAGGCAAATCGTTTGGAACATAAATTAGACTATGGTTGCCCAGGTGCTGGGAGGAGGAGAGAACAGTAGGAACTGCTCATGGATGTATGGGGTCTCTTTTCAAAGTGATAAAACAATGGTAATGTCACACAACCTTTTGAATATACTATAAATCATTGAACTGCACACTTGAAAATGGTTACTTTTATGGCATGCGATTTATAATTCAACCAAAAAGGAGGTCTATGATAATTTTCAAAGCTTCATTATTCATTATATCCCCAATATGGAAGCAACCTAAATGTCCATTAATGGTAAAAGAATATACAATTTGTTGCACAGTCACACAACAGAATAATATGTAACAATAATACACATTACTACTGTACTATATAATATCTACGACTATTACCAAAATATCTTGTGTGAAAGTGGTGACATAAGAAGATGCATGCTTTGTGAATCAATTTGAATATAGTTCATGGTACCTAAAATTAATCTTTAAAGTCAAGATAGAGATTACATTTTAATAAGTGTGATAAAGTGATTGGGAGGAAATAAGATGGGTGTAGGTAATGTTCTGTTTCTTGACTTGAGTTACATAAATATACTTATTTTTGTATTATTCATTAGAGATTCAAAATCTCCACATTTCTCAGTCTCTATATTTTAAATACATATTTTATTTTTTTATTTTTTTTATTTTTTTTATTTTTTATTTTCCCACTGTACAGCAAGGGGGTCAGGTTATCCTTACATGTATACATTGCAGTTACAGTTTTTTCCCCCACCCTTTCTTCTGTTGCAACATGAGTATCTAGACATAGTTCTCAATGCTACTCAGCAGGATCTCCTTGTAAATCTATTCTAGGTTGTGTCTGATAAGCCCAAGCTCCCGATCCCTCCCACTCCCTCCACCTCCCATCAGGCAACCACAAGTCTCTTCTCCAAGTCCATGATTTTCTTTTCTGAGGAGATGTTCATTTGTGCTGGATATTAGATTCCAGTTATAAGGGATATCATATGGTATTTGTCTTTGTCTTTCTGGCTCATTTCACTCAGGATGAGAGTCTCTAGTTCCATCCATGTTGCCGCAAATGGCATGATGTCATCCTTTTTTATGGCTGAGTAGTATTCCATTGTGTATATATACCACCTCTTCCGAATCCAATCATCTGTCAATGGACATTTGGGTTGTTTCCACGTCCAGGCTATTGTGAATAGTGCTGCAATGAACATGCGGGTGCATGTGTCTCTTTTAGGTAGAGCTTTGTCCGGATAGATGCCCAAGAGTGGGATTGCAGGGTCATATGGAAGTTCTATGTATAGATTTCCAAGGTATCTCCAAACTGTTCTCCATAGTGGCTGTACCAGTTTACATTCCCACCAGCAGTGCAGGAGGGTTCCCTTTCCTCCACAGCCCCTCCAGCACTTGTTATTTGTGGATTTATTAATGATGGCCATTCTGACTGGTGTGAGGTGGTATCTCATGGTAGTTTTGATTTGCATTTCTCTTATAATCAGCGATGTTGAGCATTTTTTCATTGTTTGCTGGCCATCTGTATATCTTCTTTGGAGAAATGTCTATTCAGGTCTTTTGCCCATTTTTCCATTGATTGATTGGTTTTTTTGCTGTTGGGTTGTATAAGTTGCTTATATATTCTAGAGATTAAGCCCTTGTCAGTTGCATCATTTGAAACTGTTTTCTCCCATTCTGTAAGTTGTCTTTTTGTTTTCTTTTGGGTTTCCTTTGCTGTGCAAAAGCTTTTCAGTTTAATGAGGTCCCATGGGTTTATTTTTGCTCTAATTTCTATTGCTTTGGGAGACTGCCCTGAGAAAATATTCATGATGTTGATGTCAGAGAGTGTTTTGCCTATGTTTTCTTCTAGGAGTTTGATGGTGTCCTGTCGTATATTTAAGTCTTTCAGCCATTTGGAGTTTACTTTTGTGCATGGTATGAAAAAACAACTACTAAATAAAAGCCTATCAATATGTAGATTTTCTCTATACTTTCTTAGGTCTTTGCTGCTTCTATGTGTGCATTTCCCAATCTGATCGCTAATGACAGATTTCATGTAGATGCAATGATTTGCTACTGAATGTTGTTTCTCTACCCCATACTTTACCTTTTTTAAGGACTTATGATTTGCTTTACTTTTTCTCTTACAAAGGAAGGATGGTTTCCATTACACATTCTTGCTGGAATAATATCAGATCACTCCCTAAGAAATATATCCATTCTATGTCTTAAACCCGAAGAAGCATATTTAGAAGAATGAGCTTGTTACTTAAAAAAATAGTAACAATAAAAATAATAAATATTTTAAAATAACTTTCTAAATGTTTGAAGATGAGTTTCTCTGACCTTTTGTAAAAGACTTCACCTTTTTTTCTTCCTATAACACTATACCATGTGATCTAATTTCAAAAAAGGTACTGTTGCCCCTGCAGTGTATCAGCCTATGGGGAAACCTTCCTTGACCCTTATAATGAAAAAGAAAAAAGAAAAAATACTTCTGTTTTGGAAAGAATATCTCTCATTTATTTTGATCTGGTAATAAATCCCTCCATAATTTTCTTTTCACAAACCATTTGGAAGATTTCTTTTACCCCTTACAAAGACAGCATACTATCTGGTAAAGAGTTAAAGCTTTGAGTAATGCAGGGATTCGGCTGACACTTTAAAGAAGGTGAAATAAGAACAGTTTATTTCCAGCATGTTGACCAAGTGAAATCGTATCATTACAATAGGACTAAAAGATGCACAAGAACTAAAAAATGCAGGACTTTTAGGCCATAATCAAGATTAAAACCTGATTTTAAAAGTAATGGTTTTAATCAGAGTTACATGATCAAATTTGCATTTTATTAACGGAAAAGAGTCTGTCTTATAGCTTGTTATTTTGAATGGAAAGATGGGGACAGAATAATATGGATTTTTGTTAAAACAAATATATTAATATAATTTTGGTTAAAATACAAATAAAATTAAAATTAAAATAAGATTATCACATAACCACAGTGCCAACTGCTTTTTACCAACTGTAATCTTTATAATATAAATGTCACTTATTAAAAGTACTCTGTATGAAATATTAGTGAATAGAGTAGTGGATAGTATTAGATTATCATTTCTAACACCTCCCTTGGTAATTCAATAAAATAATGATGTGTCAAAATAATTCTAAGATCTGGCTTATATTCAAATTGAGGCACTTTTTTGATTAGCAAGGTTTGCTGGAATTACTATTATAAAGTTTAACTTCAAGGAACTAGAATTGGCAATATGTCAAAACTGTGGTGCACTGGTATGCCACTGGCACATGTACAAAGACGAAGTGGAATGTAAATCAAAATTGTGATTCACTACAGACTGTCAGATATGGTTTCCCAAGATAAGAAAATCCCATTGGAAATACTGATTTAAAAAACTCACACACACACACAGAACACAATGAATCATGACCAATATACACTCTATGCAAAAAATAAATTTAATAATAACATTCACCATTTCAGTGACATTGCCTTTGGAACACAAATGTGCTGTTAGTATTTGGCAGAACTTCAAACCAGGGATATTTTTAATATCTAAGGTGATGTAAACACAGATGGGTTAACAAAATCTCATGTGATATCATTGTACAAACTTCCAATATCTCTCAAAATCTAAGCTTTCTCTACTATGAAAATCTAAATTTTCTCCATTATGGTGAAGAATGCCACTAAGAGGATCATTTTTCTCTCTTGTTTGATGGGTTCAATTGCTTCATTCAGGAGAATTTCAATACAGTTAAAAGCATTCTGTGTACTCTAGGATAAGACATGACCATGAGACAAAACCAACAAATATCTATAAATGTTTCCTCTGAACAAATTTGCAAAAAAATCTGACCTTAACAAATTCAAATACTAGTATATTTGTAACTAAAAATTTAGTACATGTGGTTTTTATTTGTTTATGTCGCATGGTTAAAATGTGTGATGGGAGTTCCCGTCGTGGCGCAGTGGTTAACGAATCTGACTAGGAACCATGAGGTTGCGGGTTCGGTCTTTGCCCTTGCTCGGTGGGTTAACGATCCGGCGTTGCCATGAGCTGTGGTGTAGGTTGCAGACGTGGCTCAGATTCCATGTTGCTGTGGCTCTGGCGTAGGCTGGTGGCTACAGCTCTGATTCGACCCCTAGCCTGGGAACCTCCATATGCCGCGGGAGCGGCCCAAGAAATAGCAACAACAACAACAAAAAGACAAAAAGACAAAAAACAAAACAAAACAAAACAAAAATGTGTGATGGTTTTACCGCATTTGTGTAATACAGAAAAAAATATATTGAAAAGTTTTGGTAAGTCCAATTTTGTTAATTTTGACAATTTCAATGTACTATGACCTAATAGAAATCTTTTAGTAAAGAAAATGAGTACCCATTAATCCACGTTTGTGGTTATACTAGTTTTAAATATTGGGGCTATTTTGCAGGCTCCTAACTTCTTAGAATTTTTTTTCCTCAAGATTTATGTATTACATTGTCAGTAGGAACTATTTTTTAATGACTATACAGAATATCACAACAGTTGGGGATATACACAGTAAATTGAGAGTTCTTTCCCTCTGATGGTATGATTCTAAAATATCAACTAACATGCATGAAAACATATTTAGCTTAGACTTCCTTAAATTAAAACTCAAGAAACCAGTATCTTTATTAAATATAGAAGATTTATTTTGAAATATTCTCAACCATTTGTAATCTCTTGATAATTATTTTTGGTGGAAACCCACTGGGGTGACTAAACTGAATCTGACCTTTTCAATTATGATTTTCAGTAGATGGTGAATTTAGACCTAATAGAGCATAACATGTAAAAATATAAATCTCATTACCAAATAAAAGGGAATTAAATTTTGTATAGAATATATTACACAATTTATTCTCTATGATTGTATAACTTGAGGTAGAGGAAAATCACCAGTTTGATTCTAGTGTTGAAAATGATTTGTAGGAAGAAAATGAAATTTTAAGAACTATTTATAAGCAAATGTCAAAAGAAAAAAATATTGGAGTTCCCGTCATGGTGCAGTGGTTAACGAATCTGACTAGGAACCATGAGGTTGCAGGTCTGATCCCTGGTCATGCTCACTGGGTTAAGGATCTGGCTTTGCCGTGAGCTGTGGTGTAGGCTGCAGACGTGGCTTGGATCCCTCGTTGCTATGGCTCTGGCGTGGGCCAGTAGCTACAGCTCCAATTAGACCCCTAGCCTGGGAATCTCCATATGCTGTGGGAGCGGCCCTAGAAAAGGCAAAAAGCAAAAAAAAAAAAAAAAAAAAAAAAAAAAAAAAAAAAAAAAAAAAAAAAAAAAAAAAAATCCAGTATTAAAATTCAAAATGAGATAGAAATAATGAAAAATATCGAGTTTAGTGGATGCATACCTCTACATCCATCTCTACTCATTTCTTCCTATCATTATTGGTCCATTCTGCACAGAAATTAGAAAGTTGACTTCTTCCTTGGTTCTAGCAGCAGGTCTTGTTGAATATATATACCAAAAATGGACAGTGAGAACTGTTCCTACAACTATCTCGAAATACTTCCTGATGATGAAGCTGAGACACAGATGATGAAGAGTCAAGAGACTCCAGGAGATGTGGTGCAGAAGTTCTGATATACCTTGCTTAAAGATACCAAACTCTGAATATTTTGTTAAATAAAATTTCCTTTTCTAATGTGAGTCGGATTTTCTACTTCATGAGGCCAAAGATATTCTGAGGATAGTTTTGTTCTACTTTTTAAAATGTAGATTTTTAAAAGTTCTCCTTTATAGCTACTGTTTTCTTATTTATTTAAAAAATATATTATGAGGCATATTTTCCAAATATAATACAAGTAAGCTAATCATAAATTCTCGAGACATAAGCTGAATTTTAATTTAAGAATTCAATCCAAATGTGTCTTTAAAGTAGTCAATTATTCCTAGTAAAAACTTGGTCTACATTAGAGGTTCTTTTTGATTATGGTCTCATAATTATGAATAACTTTAAAAGAAATACTAGCTCATATGGGAGTCAGTCTTTTAAAACATGAAATATGAATATCTTTGTTTAAAAACCCAAGTTATTTTCATTTTATTACTAAAGGTAATTGATCTTTAGAAAATCGGAAATATTTAAGAATTAAATAAAAATCATTGTCAGACATTTATTTGATCTTTTTTCAATGGATTTATAAAAAATATTAAGATGAAAATATAAATCCTAAACCACTTTTAAAAGCTACTTTTACCAACTATATATTTCCACATAAATATTAAAAAATAAAATTTTAAAAGGTACATATCTATTCAATTGGCAGTACATGCAAACGAACATCTCTATACAACAAACTTGGCATTGTTTGTGGGAGCGAGAAGGGTGGGCCGAAGCAGTGGCTCAAGGTATCTCTATGTAAATTGCCTTTTACTGGAATGCTTATCAGAAAAGTAAAGATTCTTTTTATCTATCAAGGCACTTGGGCATAAAAAGAGTAAAGTTTCTTCAGTGCATAAACCTCTACTGGCAACAAAGATGACTTGATGACATTACACACACACACACACACACACACACACATACAATTTAGAATGAGTGAAATTCAAATTATTTAATAACGAAAATCTATAGGATCATATCTTTCTATAAATTGTCAGTTTATACTTCTTATGGTAAATATTAAAAATAAGCAATTTTTATTAATTTAATCTTATTTTTCTTTTTGTCTTTAGTCTTATTAGGGCTGCACCCATTGCATATGGGGGTTCCTAGGCTAGGGGTCAAATTGGAGCTGTAGATGCCAGCCTACTCCACAGCCACGCACGATCCAAGCTGCATCGGTGACCTACACCACAGCTCATAGCAATGCCGGGTCCTTAACACACTGAGTGAGGCCAGGAATTGAAGCCACAATCTCATGGTGACTAGTTGGGTTTGTTAACCACAGAGCCATGACAGGAACTCCAGCAATTTTTATTAAAATGGTATATTACTGTGTCTTGCAACGAGAGCTACAATTTATCTAAACATCTGATATTATGACCTATTAATTCCCCATGCATATCACAAGAGAACTCTGTTCCCTGATACCGATAATCCATTTACAAGCATTGTGAAATATTGTTCAAATAATTAAACATTTTAAAGTGGATTATCCCGAAAGAGATGTCAAGGCCTGAGGCAACTACTACACTTCCCAGTTCTGTTGCCTGGCACCCTTTCTTAAATGCTTTTTGCTTTGGAGGTAAGTACTTTTCAACACAGTGATTCAGAGAGACAGTAAATCAGTTGGCATATAAATTTTACATAGATTCTTACAGTAGATCAGCATTTCCCAAAACATTTTAATAAAACTGAAAAGACACTTTAAAAATATTTAGTATAGCCTGTGGATAAGATACCACATACATAAAAGCTTTGTCTAGAAAGTACTGAGAATATGAAACTCTGAAAGTAATAGAAGACAACACAGATGATTGGTATATATGTATGGAGAGTATGTATATTTCTGGTGTTCAAATTTTGAATTAAAAAATTTAAATTTGGAATAACCCTCAAAACTATAAACAAGATGAGAGCATTAGGAAAAGAAGTCTAAATTTTTGTCCTTAACATGTAATCTAACAAATCCATATAAATAAAAAACACTCCAACAGGAAAACTGATTAAGATCATGAAAACAGACTAAGATCCTTTCTACAAATATGAAAATACAAATATCCATTAAGTACAAGAAATGCTGTTCAATTAACTTTTGAAGTAATAAAAGTAAAATAAATAACTATGAAATATTTTATCTTTGCATATCAAGTTGAACTGGCTAACAACTTAAAATCTTTTGTTCTTGGAGCATTTGCAAATGAGCAGTTACTCACACTAATAATGGAAATATTAAGTGGCACAAATTTAAAAACAAATATTTGGGCAAATTTATCAAAATAATTTTTAAAATTGCTGTCCTTTTAAACATTTATTCCAATGAATTATACATTTTCTTAAGAAAATACTTATATATATCAGCACACATGGGTTTGCAAGGATATTTATCTCCAAATTGTTTATGATAGAGAAAAAAAGAAAAAGGGAGGAAACAATCTAGTAACCTGTATGTTTATCTAGAGGAAATTGTTATATTATGGTACAAACATTAAAGGAAAGATACATGTCATTGAAATTATAGTGCAAATAATTATTTGTGGTCATGGACGAGACTACGGCATATTGTCTAAGAAAACAATTTCAGGAGTTCCCATTGTGGCGCAGCAGAAATGTATCTAACTAATATCCCTGGCCTTTCTCAGTGGGTTAAAGATTTGGCATTGCCATGAGCTGTGGTGTAGGTCACATCCCTTATTGTTGAGGCTGTGGTTAGGCTGGCAGCTGCAGCTCCGATTCGACGATTCGACCGCTAGCCTAGGAAATTCAATATGCCGCGGGTGTGTCCCTAAAAAGCCAAAAAAAAAAGAAAAAAGAAAAAAGAAAAAAAGGAAACAATTTCAAACAAGGCTTATAACATGATTCTATTTATGTTAAATTATGTGTATATGCACAGAAAAAAATCGGGGAGGAGATGCAACACATTTCAACAGAAGGTCTGTCTGCATAATAAGATTATATGTTGCTGTAATTTTTTCATTGTCCATAATTATTTTCATTGTCTAAATAAGACTTTTAATTTAGAAAATGTGCAATGAATATACACATAGTTCATATAAAAATAAACAGAAACAGATTTTCTCATTCCTTCGTAGCTTAAAGTATTGCCAAAGAAAAATATTTTAATATTTCTTTTGTACTGGTAATATATGAAACAGAAGACTCAAATCTATGGTTATAGGAAATAATTATACAGGATAAAAAGAAAAAACAACAAAACTATTTTCTAGATACCTTTGGTATGAGTGAATCAGAATTTCAAAAGTATTTAAATGTAAATAAATAATTCTATTACTTCCAAACTGCTTTCAAACAGCACATAGTAAAAATCAATAAAATAAAACCCCTTTTAAAAAGTATAGAGGAGCTGAGTAATACAGACAAAAGACAGAAGATAAAGTAAGATCTGGGAATGGGCTGAAATAAAAATTTCGCTGGACAACAGGCTAAGTAATGTGACTTCAATTTAACAGAAAGTCAATTAGTGACCTTCTGATCATGGCTATGGATTACATAGCTCTTACAGTTTTATAAAAGAAGACATGGAGCTCATAAAAATAAAGAAACTTACTTTTCTGAACCCTGAGACAATACTACTACACTGAACAATACAAAACAGTGATTAGAAAACACAGGTGTTAAGCAGAATTTCTATGTCATATATACATATATCTATACACATATGTATATATATGACTTTTATGACACTGCTATCTAGTTAAATAATTAAGGCATCATTTTATGCTGTGTAGTTATGAAGAGAATTAAAACTAGGCCAACTTTTTGACCTAAATTGATATAGTTTTATAACTTAAGGAATGTAGAAGTTAAGGTTTTACTATTCAAGTCACAATTTTGATAACCAGTAAGCACCTGGATCATAGTCAACCAATGGAAAGAATAACAAAATATCCTATAAAGCAGATTTGTAGGCAACATTAAAAGCCTCCATCATTAATTTCAGGCATCAGAAAAATACTCATTTATAAATTTAAAAAAATTCAAATATTTCCTAGTACTTTAAACATTAATTCAAAATGAAATTAGATACTGAATTTGTAGTAGTAATTTTAAAATACTGATTTCTTTAAAAGTTAGATGAGAAATAAAATTTTCTCTTTGTAAAAATACATTACTTTGCAATTCTTAGGTATAAGAACTACTTTGGGCATATTTTCATGGAAGAAATTAAAGCTAACAATATTGTTAAGAAAAAGTATGCAATAAATGTAAATAATTATCACATTTCAGTTGGTTCAAAATATAAAATATATCTAATTATACTTATTGCTATGAACACTACATCAAAATCAGAAAAAAAATTACAATATTGTAATTAGAAGGTGTGCCTCTGTAAAAAGAACCAAGCTTCAAAGATTCACTTATTTTTCCTCCAAAGAAAAATAAATAGCTTTGTATATAAAACCTTTGATCACAACATTTACTAAGCTGAGCAGCCATTAGCTGGGATTTGAAATTTACTGAGGACAATGAAGGCAGAGAACACTAACATTCCTCTAACTACTGCAAATTCTGGCTGGTGCAGTTTTCCTGTCCTAGGGCTTCTGGGCCAGGGCGATATTGAGTGGCTTAGAGCCCAAGATGCGGCCATTCATCTCAGTCATCGCTTTAGTGGCCTCCTCAGGAGAGGAGAAGCAGATCAAGCCAAACCCTTTGCTTCGCCCTTCTTCCTGCATTACCTTAACTCTGCTAATTGATCCAAATGAAGAAAATTCCCTCCGTAGTTTTTCATCATCAATGGTCTCATCCAAGTTCTTAATATAGAGCTTTACTCCCTGGCACCGGCGAAACCTTTCACGTTTCAGCTGCTCAAACATTTGCTTTAACTCAGCCTGTCGCTCTGCTTTCTTTTGTGCCCGGCCTACAAAAAGCAGCTGTCCATTTATGTCCTTTCCATTCATTTCTTCAACAGCCTTTTTGGCAGCCTCATGGCTATCAAAACTCACAAAGCCAAAGCCTTTGGATTTCCCACTGGAATCTCTCATCACCTTAACACTCAAGGTTTTGCCGTATTTGCTGAAAACTTCCTTCAGTCTCTCATCATCCATGTCATCTCCGAAGTTTTTGATGTAAACATTGGTGAACTCATTGGCTTTGTTTTGAAGCTCTGCTTCTCGATCTTTGCGGTTTTTGAATCTGCCAACAAACAGCCTGCAGTCTTTAAGCAGTGCCCCATTCATCTCCTCGATGGCTCTGTCTGCAGCAATCTGGTTCTGAAAGTGCACAAATGCATAGCCCCTGGAGCCCTGATCATCACTCATCACCTTGGAGGACAGGATTTTCCCAAAAGCTGAAAAATGTTCATAAAGGGTTTTATTATCGATGGATTTGTCCAGATTCTTGATGAACACGTTCCCAATTCCAGATTTCCTTAAGTAGGCATCACGTTGAGACCACATGAGACGGATGGATTTGCCTTTTATCAGGTCAAAATTCATGGTGTCCAGGGCCTTCTGGGCATCTGCCAGCTGCAGGAAATTCACGTAGGCATAGCCCAGAGAACGTCGGGTGACCAGGTCCCTGCAGATGCGGATGGACAGCACGGGCCCCACAGTGCTGAATTTCTTGAACAGCAGGTCCTCAGTGACATCCGCATGGAGGTCACCCACGTACAGGGAGGCCTGGCGGTACTTGGCTGCTATATTCATCTCCTCGCTCCTCACCACCGCAAGTCGGTAAAGAGCTCTTGGAGCGATTTCTGCACGTGGCCAGATCACACTTTGGCCTGGGTTCATGCGTGGTGGCCTGAGTCACTGCTTTGGGGGCCAAGCAGTGGGGTTCAGAAACAGCCCCCCAGAACCAGTCTGGCCTTCCCAAGAAGGTGGTGGCAGAAATTTGGAATCTCAAAGAAAGGCTCCTAGGACAAGCTGGTCCTTCCCCACCAACCGGGAATCTTCAAGTGGAGGTCTGGTCCTCCATCTGACCAGTCTCCACAGGAACTCAGATCGCTGGTTTCTGAATAAAAACAGGCCTCGCTCAGGCCGGTTTAAAGTTACAGCAGTCCGGAGAATTCCACAAGTGGCCTCTGAGGCTGCGGCCTGGGACGCGGAGCGCCTGCGGCAGCGCGGGCGGTCCCCCGTGAGCCCTGAACCGCCCAGGACCAGGTCTTGCAGGCGCCCCTGCTGGGGCTCGGCCGGGGGCTCCTGGGGCTGTGCGCCCACACCGACCTCGGCCACCCTCAGCTACCCTCCGCCCCGTAGATCGCGCACCGCGACCCAGGAAGGACGGGTGGGGGTGGGGAGGTGGACAGACCGACAGAGGGGCGGACGGACAGCCGCGGCTCGGCGCGGGCGGCGGCAGAGCAGGGGCTGGGGGCTCACCCAGGCTGCAGCTGGCGGGGGGCGGGCGGGAAGCCCGGAACTCGCGCACTCAACTTCCCGCGCACTCGCTGCCAAGGGAGATATTTTCTTTTTATATTTTTTGAGAATGTTTTTCTTACCCCCGCCCCTCTCGCCCACTTCCCACACCCTCAGACAGCTCAGCCGAGTAGCTGGAGGCGGTGACTGGGGTGGAGAAAGGCAGCCTAGGGGAGTGGCCCTAATAAACCCACCCGCCCGCAGGGCCTGGCGTGAGTCTGACTGCAGGAGCTTGGCCGTGAGGGAGGGGGTCAGCGCTTGTCCCTTCCTTGCTTCAAACCCTACAGTGGCTTTCTTTGACTCTTGGATAAGATCCATCATCAGCACCTTGTACTACAGAGTTCTGCAGGATTCCTGCTATGTTCCAGCCTCAATTGCTGTTTGGATCCCCTTACTAAACTCCGTGACATGCTGGCCTTTTGCTCAGGGACAATTTTACCAAACTGTGTTCTTTAGCAATAAGTTTAGATGCTGTTTCCAAATAGAAGTTTCCCCTATACAACTTCTGAAAAAGTTTGGTTTCTCTCTTAGAAACTACCTTGTATTTACTTAGCATTTTTCTAATTAAAATATATTGTACATATTCCATGAGGGTAGGGACCATGCCCACTTTACTTCCAGGCTTAACTCAGGGCTTGCAGAAATGAGATGCTCAGTATTTATTGAAAGAATCTGCTGCATGGAACAGATGAGATATTTAATCTGAGGCTGGTTTCCATGTCCAGAGACATGGAAATAGTGTCCCTTGCCTCAGAGAGTACTGTAAAAATTAAATGAATAAATTTGGAAATGTTTAACATAATATCTGCCACAGAATAAGTTTGGAGTAACATAAGTTTCGTTTCCTCTAGCATTAAATAAATTCCTTAACATCATTCCCATAAAACCTTAAATTTTAGTGCATTTTAAGTAATGTTACCTGCAAAACTGAATTGTGTAGATCGGTTTTTATGAGGCTAATTTAGTATTTTTCAAACTTTAATGGACAGAGAAATCCAGAAGGGACCTTGTTTGAAAGCAGATTCTGATTATTTTGGAATTAGCTGGAAACTCTACATTTCCAAAAAGCTCCTAAGTGGTGCAGATTCTTTTGGTCTCTGAACCGCTTTATTTATTTATTTTTACTTTTTTTTTTATTACTCAAATGAATTTATCACATCTGTAGTTGTATAATGATCATAACAACCTGATTTCCATCCCACAGCTTTAAATAGGGCTTTACAACTACTATATCCAGTCTCTTGAGACAGTCTGTGATGGAAGATAATATAAGAAAGGGAATGTGTGTGTGCTCTGTGTGTGCTGTGTGTGTGTGTGTGTGTGTGTGTGTATGGATGACTGGGTCACTTGGCTGTACAGCAGAAATTGGCACATTGTAAATCAACTATACATTAATAAAAATAAACAAAAGACTTTACACCTAAACAAGTGAGTCCCCATAGTGGCGTCTTTTCTAATGTGAGCACTAAAAATATGTATTTATTTTACAGAAGATATTCTGAAATATTTCTCTTTCAGAAATACTTTGTTGATACTCTAACAAAATTCAGTCTTAGTAATAATATTAAGCACACACATACACACACACAAAACTAAGCTGGAGGATGATTTTCACTATAAAATCCACATTGCTTTTAATCTATATAATATCGAATAATGGTTGTGTGATTACTCCTAAATTAATTCTAATTATTTTTGCTTGTGAAATTTATTCTGTGTTGCTCCTGTAAGATCATTTATTCAAATAAATAAATAATCTTTTCTTCAGCCACATGCTCTAGGCTGCAATTATTAAAAGAAAAACAACCACTGATATAGCTGGTGTATACCATTCAGAGGATTTCAGCATATGCTTTAAAAACTCAGACACTTTCTGCATTGTTTAAAGTAAATAAGTGATCATATCATATTCGATATTATCAGATTTTTTAAAAAGAAAGTTCCTAAGTGTGCATTTCCTGAGAATTTTTTTGAGATCTCTTATTATTTGGAAAAATGCCTAAGATTACATTAGTTTTTTATACAACAATAATTCAGCTATAGCAAGATACCATAATATTTCAAAATCTCCTGGACTCTTCACTTCAGTGTAATCTTCACTAAACACTTGGTAAAAAGTGAAGAAGGGTTTTCAAAATCAGAATTCAGTGCTGTGGTCTCTAATCAACTTATAGGCACACTTGAGTACAAACCTCAATTTGTCAAATGACTGCCAATCATGCTCATTCCTATTGATACTACTCATTATACTGCTTTCAGGTTTATATTTTAACAAAGTAAGCATATTTAAGCATCTATGATTCTTCCCTCTCTTTAATCATCTAAATCTCATCATTTTGTCAGATGTGTTGATTCAGTAATTTCTTAATTGGTATGTCTTTTACATTTGCCCTTTCTTTCTAGTCCCATTACTATTGCTTTTGCCTCATTTCCCTGTGTATTATTGCATGAGTTTTATTCATTCATCTTCTTTTGTTTATATGTCAGTCTGTTTATATGGCAGTCCACTGTGCATTTTGCTGCTAGAATAATCTTACGAACAATTCTTTCATAAGATTTTAGTTAAAAAAAGTTACTTCCAACATTTTGCAATCTCAATTTTAGCCTAGCTACATATATCTTCTATCAAGCTAATTTATTATTTGTTCTATATAGACATGCAGTTAATGTTTTAAAAATATCCTTTCCTCATAACTATGCAAATTCTATCATCCTTCAGGCCCATTTATACCAACATACTTTTTTTTTTTCTCTCAATAGTCCAGCTGATACTGATTACTTTTTCTTTTCTGAAACAATTTATTTAACTTATACATTACATATTTGTACTCAATTTTAGCATCAGCCCATTGGCTTCGGTGGGCCTTAACTTGAAACTGATATTGCCTATGTTAATTATCTTCTGTTTTCTTTAGCAAGTTGTTGCAGCTTTGCATATTGCTAACTTCCATATCTCCTAAATTCCCTAAATATTCTGAAAATGTTTTAATTAAGTGCCAAAAGTTTTTCTTCATTTTTAAGTAAACTGTAAGTTTGCCCATCTTATCTTAGTTCAATTGCCATTCAATGCACAAGTTTGCTGTGTGGGTGGCTCAAAGAACTAAGAGGAAATAAGATGATATTTTGTTTAAATGGCAGTAAAACTGTCAGTGTTTCTGTTCCTTGACACTGACAGTGATAGAGGTCAATGGTTACTTTAGCATATATTGTGAAGAAATGAATTGCTATTTTGAGTATGAGAATGCATTTTAAAATAGAAATCTTTTGTACTAATTAGACCAAAGTAGTTTCTGACATCTGCTTAAATCATTGCTCTGATGTAATCAACTATCGATAAAAATTTTCTTATTTTTGTTTAAAATGGTCTTTATTACCTTAATAGAAAGTAATTATATGAATGAAACTTGCTTTTATTATATTTTGAAAGTGCCCTGTTCAATGTTTACTGCAAAGTGTAATTTATATCTCTTAGATTGTTTCAATTTTATTTGACAATTATGATCCCTTTCAGTTATAATCATTTTATAGTTTTTTACCAAAATATAGTGTTAACTTTCTTAGAATGAAGTATATGATTTACATATCAGAGTTACACTTCTCCAGAGCATATAGAAATGTCACAAAGAATAATGTTTGATTATTAGTAGGTCTTGATCAAAAGTTTAAATCAGTCCAAAATATCATTTACCAGTAAAAATATTAGGCATCACAGAAAAAAAAACTGAATAAGACACAGAATCTTTCCTCAACACCATCAATGTTCTTACTGGGAAAAAAAACAACTAAAACAACAATTTTAATATAATGTAAAATCAACAATCTAAGAATATATATGGTGGAAATTTAGCAATTAAGACATAGGAATAATTCTATCTAGAAAGACCAAAAAAGCTTTTACAGAGAACATGGTACTAAAGAAGTCCAAGCTGTCTTTTTGTGAATTCTGGAGAAGTTTAGGGATAAGTAATGTTGGTGTCAACTAGTATGCTTTTAATATTTCTGGAATATAAAGTGTACAGAAGGAAGTGGCAGGAAATGAAACAAGAACAAGACAAGGACATGAGGCCAGAGTGCCTCACATGCTAAGCTATGTTATAGACTATGCTCTAAAGGAAAGCTATTGGAATAATTGATCTAAGAAGTGACTTGTTATATTTCAGAACTGTAATGTGAAGATGGTATGAAAGACATGGAGTCCTGGAAACATGAAGTAGGGGTAATGTAAAGATGCATGGTCATGAACCATTCTGAGTATGAAAATGCATTTTCAAATAAAAATCTATTATAGTAATGAGATCAAAGTGTCTCTGCAGTCTGCTGGGGTGGTTTCTCTGAGGTAGTCAACTATTGGTAAAATAGTTCTAGGCATTGACAGTATGGTGGTTAAGACATAATTGATGGTGAAAAACATTTGTTTGAAGTTCCAATCTGATTGCCCTCAGATGGCTGCCCAAAAGCCCTTCATTGTGTCACTTGGTCCCCTCTACTTCATTCACTCTCTTTCCTTGCTCCAGGACTCTAATTTCATCTTTCTGTCTGACCCATGTTACCAAAGCCAGGAAAGCTACTCAGCTTTATTCTGAGATTCTTCAATTAGTTTCTACAAATTAATCAGACTTTTCCATCACCAGGGATTATCACTTCTCATAACACAAATCCATCATACTATTATTTCAATATCTCCTCAACCCTACTGGGGCAGTTAAGGAAGAACAGAGGAGTGAAGGGAATTTCAAGAAGGAATCCCCTTGTTGTCCAGTTACTTGTTTCTTGATGCAACCCATGTGCCAGTATAAAAGAGAAACTTATTGGCTCTTAACTTTGATGAAGAGAAAGGAATCGAGGCTATCATCACAGTCTTGTCATCAGGGAGAATCTAGCATCTTTTACAGAGATGTTCATCTCACTACTGGTCAATTACACTGGGATGGTTTTCTGACACTCAAGTGGGGTGCTACTGTCTACTTTGGACAGAGATCTTTTCCTGCTCATCATTTTAGTCTTTATTAGTCTACATTGCAGCCATTAGCACTAGTTAGCCACTTCCTATTTAGAAAACAGTGTCCCAAGTTCCATTAGGCTTAATCTCAAAATTTCTGTGTTAGGATCTTTGGGAGTCAAGGCAGAAAGGAAGTGGTTCAGGACCGACAGGGTCACTGGGAATTGATCCTTTAGGTGTTAATTTCTCCTTCTCATTCTCCTTTACTCACAGATGCATTTCTCCTAAGGGGAACTGTGTTAAATGTGAGCAGGCCAATACCAGTTTAGAGTGCATAATTACCTCCTCTGTTCTTTTGCCAGGCCCATTTCTATAATAGGGTAGAAAAGTTTTATGAAGCAACAAGTCTTTCTGCTTGATCCCACATTCTGGCTGCAAGTGGCAAACTCCAAATACTGGAAAAGGTCTTACAAATTTTTTTCCTATAATTTGCTAACATATATTTAAAGTAAAATGTTTTCTTCAGGTGGCAATTCCTGAGATATTATCTTGGTGTGTAACTGCATTTCTGATGTTTGTTGTTAATGCCAAACTACAGGAAGCACTAGTCAATTTGGAGCATAAGAACTGTTCTTCTGTTGAACTACTTTCTTAGCCTCCTTATCAATCCCACTGACACATCGAAAATAATAGACTCCTTTGTTATCTTTTATTATCTATCATTCTCCCCAACACATGCACGCGCACACACACACACACACACACATACACACAAAGCCATACCACCAAACTTCAATGAAGGCAAAAATTGTGTCTAGATGAATCACTACTGTATTTTCAATGCTTATATTAAGAGCTAGCATGCAGTGGGTTCTCAATACTTATATTTTTAATGTTGGCAGAGAATTTTGTATAGGCCACTCATATCCCTGCACATCTTGTAAGTAGAGGAGCTGAGTGCCTTTGTTCTGGACAATGGTTTAAATGATGTTTATATAACAAAAAATCTTGGAAGATATTTTATTTCTCTCTGATGAAAAGTTCAGGTTTGTTCGCAACCTTATAACATAGAGACACTTTTTCTTTTTGGAGCACAGAGCAGATATCTTTCACTTTAGAAGAGTCAGATTCTCTAAGTACTGGGTTATTCTCTGCACTGTGGGTGCATGTGTCACCTGTATGTCCATGTGCTACACTGTGGGAATTTGGGCTTGGGGAACTATCACAAGGAAATGCTACTGTGTTGGCCACTGCTATTACAATGAGGAATAAACTGTCTCTAACCCAGGAGCATACATTAAAAAAATGGCACGCTAACTTCTTAGATTACAAGTGGGGTAAAACTCAGACCCTTCATAGATCCTTACAGTTTTGGTGATGACAATGGGATCCTAACATAGACAGAGTTTTCTGGAAAGGAAGGCTAATATCCTCACAAGCTGATAAATTGGATTTAAAGGAAGTCAATGGGATTCAGTAGCAAAAATGCTGACCAAATAATACCATCTAGCAGGCAAAAAACAAACAAACAAACAAACAAACAACAAAAAATAACCCAACTCTTCAATTTCACCTTTTAATCAGGAGGAGTTGGGGAAGTTGGTCTCTGGGTAGGGAGAGAGGAATAGATACCAAGACAGCTGCACAAATGGTGCTCTGGTGGGTGTGAACTCTCCTATAGGGGAGGCAATTTTCTCACTATTTTGCTAGTTAGGCTTAACTCCATCCCATTAAAATAATTAATACTAAAATTAATCCATGACCAGAAGACTGTTCTAACATTTTCAGTCAAGAGTTATAGACACTTGTACATTCGCTGAATGTGAAAAAGCAGGAAATTTATGATCACTAAAGGCATTAAGACAAATCAAGAGAACTCTGGCTACTTCTCATGGTAAATGACTCTGGGGTAGAGTATGTAAGGCTTTGAAGAAAGAACAGTGATAGCTGTGCCATCTCCTGGCTCAGCTGCTCTAGCAGTCTATCATACCAAACTTATAGTCATTTGAAGACAAGAGTAAAGGGTTTCCAGTTGTTTGTTCATTTGTTTTTAGTGGGTACTGACTGCTAGCTTTGGCTCACTAAGGGAGATTTTCCTGACACAGAAACACCATTGCAGGAAACTACAGATGAGTAATTGCCAGTATTCATGCTTTAACTGTCCTTATTGGATCTGAGGAATGTGAGCCACTGGAAAATAAATCACTAATCCAAAGAAATTTACGTAATTCTTGAAGTAACCTCCACTGCCCTGGAAAAAAATCCTGTTACCTCTATATTAAAATAAGATGAAACCTTAAGGATATTATCATGACAGTGGAGCAGGAAATGCCTCAGATTAAGGTGAATTGCTTTTAAAAAGTACAGGTTGTTGCTCTATATGTCAAGCCCAACTTGCCTAAAGTACACAAACCAGCAGCCCCAACAGCAAATACTTCGGCTGTGGCCACTGATGCATCCTCCAAAGATGAAAGAGAAGGTGTCAGATATTAGGAACATAACACTTGACAAAGACCATTGAGCAGGCCGAAAAGTATAGGAACTTCATTCTCAAGCTACTGTCACACCACTTGAACTTGGTAATAAATGTAAGCTTTATTTTTAAGGCAAGGAGCTGATTTTTTTTTTCTTCTGTGCATCCTCTGATCTTTTTCTCCATCTTTACCTCCATCTCATCCCTTTCCATGAGAAAGATCATTAATGACTGGGTCAAGGCTTCCTTGTCCCCAGAGGGAAACCAGATTAAAACATGATGGAATATTTACCAGAGCAGAGAAAGTCAAATTTCAATGGCTTTTTTGGATATTGATGCTCAAGTGACATGCCTATCTGGACTCTGGGAAGAAGGAAGTGCCCAAAAGCAACTAATGGGGTTTGGGCACAGTACACAGTAGAGGAGAAGTTAAATGGATCTGTGGGGGAGACTTTTGGGACAATTCGATATATCGCTTTTGTTGATTTTACAACTGAATTTATATTAGGAATGTATGTGTTAGATGTTTGCACATTTATTAAAAACAACCCTATTTGGGATACTGTACTGTGGACATAAGTAGCTTCTCCTTATTAAAACATCTGGTTACCTTGTACAAATGCCCATGTTAAGGGTCATTCACTCATAAGGTTGACAGTAATCAAACTGATGGTTGAATTCTCAGCTCTCAGATTACTGCCACTGCTGCCTCAATCCATTCCATGCCTGTGTTTCTTAGGTGAGAAACATCATATTACATTGAGTCCTGTCCACTTCCAGAAACCTTTACTTGGGTTACCCTCTCTTGGAGCCATCAGTACAGACTCACCACCACTAATACACGTTCAAATCATACTGTCTCTGTTCAAGTTCCATCTGTACCACTGTGCCCTTTGAAGTAAATGGTCATATTTTTGGCTTTTGAACCAGGAATACTCATAATCTGGTAATGGAATACTGTTTATCACAAAAGCCACTCAATAACAGACTGATAATCAAGTTATTCTATTAATTTTCCATATTCTGCATTATCCACAGACGTATGGTATTATGGAGGATTAGAAAATCCTCAAAAATCAACTTAAAATTATTCTGATTCTGTTTTCCTCAACAACTTTTGATCCACGAATTTTAGCCAGAGTTTACTCATTGAATGCATGCAATCATCCTTAGCAAGTGATCATCTCATTTGGTCACTTCCTGCGTAATAATCAGGATCAGGAAGATAGGTTTCATAGACCTATTATTGCATTCATTTACCCATTCCTGACCATGCTACCCTTTCCTTTTCCTAATGTCATCACCACGATGGACTGGTTAATATATTAAGAAGTTGCTTGGCAAAATGAGGCTCAAGGGATTAAAATTCTATTCTAATTCACCACCTGGATATCTTTCTTAGATTGTCATATTCTTAGGTCAGAAGAGCAATGACCGCTTGTCAGCAGTATACTACTGTTACTATCAGTATTCATAGTCACTAATCACCAAGTCTATTGCGGTCCATGCCAACCAAAATAGGGTGCATAGAGATGTTTTAAGTTTAATACAAATATCCTTATCTTTCCTGAACTTGGCTCCTATGGGTGAAAGTTTTTGGTACAAGTTGGAGATAATTAGTAAGAGGCTTAAGCTATAGCTCCTGAAATGGGACACAGCAGTTTTTCAGCAAAGACAGGGCAGTAACAACCTAGGAACCCAGAGAACATCTGAGACAGACTCTAAGAGATACAGTGAGGGGAGAAACATTAATAATCTTTGTATTCAGAATCATTAGAGCCTTGCTCATGAGGAAAAGTACACTGCTATACTGCTTGCAAACTGTAGAGAGTGCTTTAAATTTAACTGACTTCCATAGGGAGTGCTTTAAATTTAACTGACTTTCATCTCCTATTGCATGGCTCTGACCGTGATTTGAATGCCAAACGTACTGTAAAGCCTATTGAAAACAACAGGGGATGGTCCTGGTTCCTGTGCTTTCCATATAAACAATGGCAGTTGACAACACCTTAGATGTTTTCACATCCCCCCTTTCCATTATTCAGTCATTTCATGAAGTAGATAAATACCACTCTGCTGTTGGCACAAAGGAGAGAATTGCTGTTAAACAATCCCTCAAAAACATTTTTATTTGGATGGAACTAGCACTGCTAAGATTTATCAGTTTGAAGGGAAGCTGTATCAGAGGCACTATCAACCTGATGCTTAACTGATATAGATCCCATGAGGGACACAAAAATTTGTAATGACACTTTCTTTCTGGGGAAACTAGGTGTATCTATAGGACTATATTTCTGTTTAGAAGCCCTGCATTAATTTGTCCACCCCCTCCCTGAAAACATGGTAGCTTGCACCTTAGGAATGGCTGTAAGACAACTTCAAGTATTGAAGGAAAGACCATCAGTAAATCATATAAATATCAAATAGCTGCAGAAAGTTCTCCAAAATGAGGCAACTCATGATGCTCTCAGACAAGTGACTAATTTGTTATTTATATGCAACCTGTAGACAGTTATCCCTATAGTATGACTCATACAATTAGAAATGGTGGTACAAAACTTGTTCCTAATTTATCTGAAGTGATTGATCTTGGCCCTGGAAGACATTCAGATCAAATTCAGTTGATTGTCCAAGTTTGTTATTGATAATGGAATTACTCAGAATTTGCCCTTGCAAACCATGGCAGTTTCTGAACAATCACAAGAAAGTGATTGTACTACTATACCTGTATTAGAACCTCAGACCAAGCAGAAAGGGCAATAAAGAAAAACAGCAGCAAAGTCATTCTTTGTCTATGATAGAGCCTAAAGGCTTATAGGTGTTGTTCAGTTGGTTGCATCTAGAACCCTGGATCTTAACCATGGTTAAGAGTAATACTACAGGTTTGCCTCATCCTATTGCTTGGATTCCTATTGGTAGTAGCCTTAATACCAAAAAGCATTATGAAAGAAATTAAGTGGGTCTGCTCCCAGCCTCTGATGGTTAGAGGGACCAAAAAATTGGCATACTCACTGGAAAGTGCCAGAAGACAAGATAGTATTAAACTAAGAGGTGAACATTGATAGGGAATAACTCTCCATGGCTCTTTTGTGTTTCTGTATAAATTTCAAGGAGAGGCACTGACTGCCTCTGTTCTAGACTGTCCCTTCTAAGATGTTTACATAGTAAAGAGCCTAGGAAGATAGAGTCTACCCAAAGCAAAAAACAACCATTCTTGATATCATTTATTAAAGATCTCAATTCCTAAGCCCAAGCTCCTCTCCTTTAATGCAACCTACTTAATATTTAGGGGTTACCTGACTCTCTTCATACAACTCTTTGGAAATTGTGCTTAGGAAACTGGTATGAGAAATGGATTATATTTGGGCTGCTATTGCTCTGAGTGATTAAGTTCTTTGTTTCTGACTAGGAGTTTCATGTCTTCTGCCAGTATCCATGAAACTGTGGGATACTAACTTTGTAGTAAAAAGTAGGGTAAAATACCAAAACCTTCACAGATCTTGACATTAAGCAAGAAATTGGATGAGTTATAAATAGGATTGGTAATACATGGAGAAGAATTCTCATGACTCTAGAGGAAGATCGGTGGTATATCTCTGCATCCTCATACTGCACACAGTAGCACTTCTCCATCTCCACTGGCAACGTGGTGATGCACTAAAGTACAATCAGTTAGCCTGGAAGCTATCTGGTATGCAGCCTTTAGTCCCTGTTTCTTTTTTCTATTTTGCAGGTTTCAGTGGGTTTCTTTAGCCTCTGTCTTTCCCAATGTCCTCAACAAAATTAACTTTAGACATGAAAATGATTGGGTTTAGAGTACATTTTTGGCATTTCCTACTCCATCAGAAACTTACTTTAGAGCACTCTTAGCCTGTTAACCACAATCTGAGAGAAACCTCTAAAGACTCCATAATCTTTTTGTTTTTCAATCTCTGAAACATTTCATATTGGTCTCTGGAGCCAAGCATGTGCTATATGTGCCCTGGACTTTTACAAACTCAGGACATTGAGGAGAGTCAGGTTGCTTATACTGTTTCCTTTCTGACTGAAAGCCACGGTTCCTTGGTGGGTGGGGCACCATCTATAAATCAACTTCTATTAACTCTACCATGGCCTATATGCCATTTGTCTTTTTTTACAGTAATGATACAGTGAGATATCTTTAACATCTAGGGTTGTGGCATTATTCATCACAGGCTTCCTTTCCTAATATTTCATGCAGAAAATGCTCCATATGGATCATCCAAATAAACTTATGTAAAAAGGCACAGTCTTGACTGGCTTTCTAGATAGAAAAGGTCTTTTTAAAACCTACACTTCTATAATTGTTCTAGTGTTAAGATCGCTGTCTAAAAGATCCTACAGCTGTCTTAGTGCTAAGATATCTGTATTTTTTTGGATTCCTGTCTCAAACGGGGTCACAGAATTATATATTCTCAGGCTATATCTACAACAAATCCTATGCACTATTCTTCTAACAACCGAAATTTGATTCAGGGTAATCAGTTACTGCACAGAATTTCAACCATTCTGAGGGAGAGACCACACAAACGCCAGCTGGCCATTGTGTCCTACTAAGTCTGCCACTGTGTGCAAGTCAAGGACATTAACCAGGAGGACTCAGCATTGTCTACAGTCAGTCAGAATCACCTTCAGACACACAGTCAGTCACAGATGGCAAATCAGACATTGTTTTTCATTGATATCTTTTTCTTATTCCATGTCTCATTCTCTCTATTTTCTGGTTTATACAGAATCATTTCTTGTGGCCGATGCCACATGTAAAAACAAAGAAGAGCTGTTGGTAACAACTTAGACTGTACCAGCCATTTAGCAGTCACTGACCTCCCAATTCACTGAAAGATGGAGATAAAGGTCTGACGCACATTCCTAAGTTGCTTTGACAGGTAGAAGATCCCATCAGATTAAAAAATGCTGCCAGCAAGCATGTAGACACCAGACTATTTGAAATCAGAATACCGGGGCTGCTGGAAACTTCACCTTGATGCTAACCAACATGAGAATTGTGCATGAGCTAATCACGCACCCTTCAGCCCCTCCCTCACAGTGCCTTTAAAAGCCCTTTGCCTGCACAGAGATGTTAAGACGACTCTCAAAGATACTAGTCCACCATTTCCTCTGCTGGCTTTTATGAACAGACTTGCTTTCCTAACCTCAATACCTTATCACTTGACTTACTGGCTTGGCCTGTCTTGTTGGGAGTAGCTAAACCTGGGTTTAATAACAAACTCTAAACAAAATTCGTTTTTGTAAATACAATTCTTTACAAAACAAAAACAGACCCACTAACATAGAAAACAAACTTATGGGAAAGGGGGAGAGGGATAAATTAAAAGGTTCAGTTAACAGATATATGTTACTATATACAAAATAGATAACCAACAAGGACCTACTGTAGAGTACAGGGAAATTTACTCAATATTTTGTAATAACCTATAAGGGAAAAGAATCTGAAAAAGAATACACACACACACACACACACACACACATATATATATATATATATATTCTTTTTATGTAACTGAATCACTCTACTGTACACCTGAAACTAATACATTGTAAATCAACTATACTTCAATAATAAAGAACAAAAACCATTGTGTGAATTGAAGGTATACAACATGGTGATTTGATATATTTATATATTGCATTATGATCACCACCACAGTGTAGCTATCACCTCTATCACAACACATGGTTATCCTTTCTTTTTTATGGTGAGAACAATCAAGGTGTAGTCTCTTTGAAATTCAGCAAAAAAACATTTTAGCTATAGCAACTGTGAAATTTATATAACTGTATCTTTGACAATTATCTCTATATTTTGTGCCTCTCAAATATTTTAATAGTAACCTATCCTGTCAGTCATTTTAATTTCAAAAGGCAATAGAAACAAAGCTTCAAGAAATGTTCAGTTTCCTGGAGTTCTCCTGTGGCTCAGGGGGTTAAGGATCAGCATCTCCACAGTGGCTTGAGTATCTGTTATGGGTCGAGTTCGATCTCTGGCCTGGGAATGTCCACATGCTGCAGGTTCAGCCAAAAAAAAAAAAAAAAAAAATACATTCAGTTTCCATCATCACTCTAATTTGCATTCCCACTTGTAGACTCAATCCAGTAATCATTTAGAACATCCTATCTTCATTCTCTGAAGTTTTATTCCTGGAATTTCTTAATTTACCTTCTCCTTATATCTTGCTATCACATCTCGTCTTTCCCTCAGCTAACTAATTAAACAATTTGCAAGATTATATTGTGTGAACTTCTAATAGACAGTGTGTCAAGCAGATACTGGAGACAAACGCATCAACAGGCTACAGAATAGGCATTGGGGGATTCTGGGAAGATGTGCCACTTTGATGGACAAGGACTCTGAGCTAATAAAGCCCTCAGGGATTTCCTTGACCCTCTGGAATTTTCACACTGACGGAGCTGAAATCCTCTCCAGCTGTCCCGTTCCCAGAAGAGATATAAGGTTACTTTATTTTCCTTTTACCTAGAGTATAAGCTGGTTTTATTTATTTATAATTTATTTTTATTTAGATATAATTAACATGTAACATTATATAGAATTATATGTAATTCATAGGTTCAAGTATACAACATAATACTGAGATATTCATCTGTATACACTGTGAAGTGGGCTCCACAATAAATCTAGTTACCATGCATCACCATATACATAACAAAAATTTTTTTTCTGGCAATAAGAAATTTTTAAAGACAGCCTAATTTTATATAAACCATAGACCACTACTCAGAAAAGTTTCAGAGATGATTCAAAAGGAAAAAGAATGAGAGGAAAAAGTGATTTTTGAAAAAAAATGGCTATATTCTAGAAATACAATCAACATACCAGGAATTCTATTAGGTCAACCTGAGAAAACAGGTTTCTTCTCTGGTAATGTAAGCTAATGCTAATTATCTTTATGAATTTTTATAGGATTGATTTTTTTCCATTTGTTAAAGGGAAATTGTTACACATGGAAGAATGCAAAACTTATCTGATATAATAATGGAAGCCAACAATTACTGATCACTATTCTACCATAAGCATGTTACATGAATTATCCCATTTCACTTTTAGAAAACAATATGTGGCAGATACTATTATTAGCTCCACTGAAAGATGAAGATGACGAGGCACAGAGAGTTTCAATTACTTCCCTAGGGTCATAGGGATACAAGTCTTGACAGCTTGACTCTATGGTCAGGTCTACTCTTGGCTTCATTTGTGAGTCAATCTTTGACTTTAGACATTTCCAAAAGGCCATTCTGAAGGCTGCTTCTGGACGGGTTGTGAGGTGATGGTGTACAATCTGTCCCTGGTCCTCTCTGGCAGCTCTCTTTCACATTTTAGCAAGTATTAGTCAATAGGCTTTGATGGAGTCACCTGCTTAATTTCCACATCTCTGCCTACTCTTCTCTGAATGGTGTTTTAATCCATTACATGACTTGGGTTCTCCTGCATAAGCAGGTGAGCCAGGGAAGGGTTCCCTATGCCCTGAAGATACCGATAGTCCTCTCTACAACCTCCACCATCTATCTCACTCTCTTCTAACTCAATTTACTTTGTTCACTATTCCCTTAGTTTCCCTTACCAACATTATCCCCATCCCCACTTCATGTATAAAATGCAAAATAGGCCAAGGCAAAGGTTTAGCCACTCTTACAGTGCAGGAGGACTGGGCAGCTTGAAGATTTAGATATGCAGTTTCTGTTGACAGACATTCTAATCTGTGACAACTTTTTTTTTTTTCTCTTTTGTTTTTTTAGGGCCACATGAATGGCATACTGAGGTTCCCAGGCTAGGGGTCTAATTGGAGCTGTAGCCACTGGGCTATGCCAGAGCCACAGCAATGCCAGATCTGAGCCATATCTGCAACCTACGCCACAGCTCATGGCAACACCGGATCTGTAACCCACTGAGCAAGGCCAGGGATCGAACCTGAAACCTGGTTCCTAGTCGGATTCATTTCCACTGCACCATGATGGGAACTCTTGTGACAACTTTTTATTCAACTCTAGTTTTTACCGAATTTTTTTATGTCATGTACGTTTTAAAATATTATAAGCAACTCCCATTTACTCTTTCACTGATAAAATGTCTTTAAAATCATTTAAACCTCATACTTTTCCTCTAGGAAGCCGTAATTTATTTCCCTTCCTTTATGGACTACTAGTAGTTACTTTTGGTTGTATTGATACTCTAATCTTTTTACAGCCATTAGGGTATTTATTTTCCACTTAGTTCACACACACACACTTCTTCATCACAGACTTACTTCATCCTGTATGTTGCAGTCCCATTTGTGGTAAAGATGTAAAACTTTTAGTAATTTAACTCACAAAGAGAAATTCTCTAGTGGTTCCTAGCATATTTCTATTTCTAACAATCTTAACATTACCTATCCATCCTCTGTCCATGAACCATATTTTATGTCTTATCTAAGTGATATTAGGTGTTTTCTGTGATAACAATTCATGTGGCTCTTCTGAAACTCTCAAGTGCTACCAAAAAAGCATCACCTTGGAAATCACAGTCTAATTATTGTAGTTGATATTTGCCCTTTCTTTAGCAGTAAACAGTTATGAAATTGGTTTTTTATTTTTCTTCTTAGAAATATTAAATAATCTTCATGGCTTATTTATCAATGAGACTGGAACAAGCTAAAATTAGTGCTCATCATAAGACTCATATTTTGAGGAACAAAAAATCTTTGCTTGGAAAATAGGAGATTTATGGAGAATTCTGAAATTGTTCTGGGAAAGTGAGTGTCAACTTAATTTCCTCTGTTAAAGGAAAGGACTTGTAACAGTTATATGAGGATGATTTTAGCATAATTTGAGGAATTCCTAAAAATTAGAGAAGTTTAAATATGAAAATTGTTTGTGTTTTTTTGGTGGTAATAAGTTTAAATATTCAAGCAGAAGCTGTACAAACAGAAGTACAACAAAGGGAATTCCTTTATGGAAGGCTGGAATAAAAAATTTTAGATTTATACCTACTTTATTATTTATGGTATATTTTATAATTTTATGGAAGAATAATATAAAAAATAGAATCAATGCTCAAAATATGTAAAAGTTTAACTAAACTATATACAGGAAAGTTTATTTTCTACTGGACGGTTTGAATAGTTACAGTACAAAGATATTTTTAAAAGACTGTTAGCTAATTAGTACATGTTGTTTATTGTTAATTCCATAATATGTTTTTCTGTGTGTTTATGGTCTCTTCAGTAAAGATGAACTTTATAGATGCATATTCAAGAAATTTTTTCTTTCAAAGATTGAGAAAGGCAATAACATTAATAACTATCATTAAGCTTAAAATATGGAAGCAAAAATTTATTTCCACTGTTTTCTTCACTTTCAGATGTACTAGAGAAGAATACCAACATCTCTAATTCTCATAACCTATATTTAAATATCTTCAGATTACCTGACTAAATAGTCTCCTTGATTTTTGTAAGGGCAATTAGTATAATTCTTCTCTCAAGTAGAGACTCTGGGTTTAGAATAGCAAAACTCTTTATAAATGTATATGCATATAGTTTTATGCATGGGTGTTTATGTGCTATATTTAGCTATATATTTGTGTGTACATTTTTATATTGGAGATAAAAAAATATAGGAAATGCACAAGTGTAGCTGAATGTCAAATCCTCCTTTATTTGGGGATATGCTATTTCAGGTGATTTTTTAATACATATGTAAAGTAGTAGTAATCAACTCAGATATGTTTCAACAAACGTTTGTTTGCTATTTGCAAAGTACTGTATTCAATTCTGGGAAAGAAACAATGTAGATACAATATTTATCTACAGGTGCATGCAGCTTAGTGAAAGAAGAAAGGAAACAGACATATAAAGATCTAAAGAAATGAGTAACAATAAAACATTAATGTTTATTTCTTTCTTATTAGTACTTATCACCCATTCCCAAACAGTGGTAAACATTTCTGTTTTCATCTATTTTAATTTGACCCAGTGCTTAATTGACTGATCTTGGTAAATAAAATTCTAAGAAATATTGTTGAACAAGATTAAATGAACAGCTAAGTTAAAAAATGCAATAGTTTGGTATTCAGCAAATCTGAGAAAAGATATTAGTCAATAAAAATAAATAAGAAGGTAGTTTTACTGGTTAATGTATTTCAAATCTGTGAGGGAAGAACAGGTTTCTGAAAGAGGACATTTAGCCATGTAAGAACAACAGAAAAACCAGGAGTTCTGTATTGAACATTAACACTGAGCTAATTTCATCAGTATAAGTCTGTTTTTCCTGCTACTCTTCTAATCAGTGATTGAGGACTTGGATTTTAGGGAAAGGGAGAAGGAGAAAAGTGAGTGAAAAAAGGGTATTTTAAAGTTGAAATGACATTGAGGGACCAGGGTTATCTATGGAGATTTCATCAAAACTCCAACTATTTGGATGAAGTCAGGAGACCAAGGAGATGGGAAAACCGAGTACCTGAGAAAGATTGAGTTCGGTGGGAAGGGACAGAGCACTGTGATTCTTCCTTTTAGTCCTAGAAGATGTTCAGTTCAAATATCCATCTAACAGAATAAGTAATAAAGTATTTTCTTGTTCCCCCATGTTTAATGAAAATGGTAAGAAAATACAAACAATGGGTTTTGTTTGTATTAATCTGGCATTGATTTTTCTGATAACCACTGGAAAATGCTCCTATGTGGTAGAAGATTCTTGGAAAACTTAAGTTGAAGAGCATAATATCATATATTAGAATGGCACAGCCAGCAAAGGGTACCACCCTTATCTTGAGCCACATCACAGGCCTTTGTTTTAAATAGAGAAATTAATATTATTGGTAAACCCACCAAATACGAATACAAAGAAACACAAATACATTGATATATCTGTCACTCAAATAAGGATATTAAGATAGAAAATAATCCTCTTAATGGGGACTTTGAGGAACAAGAGATCAAACTGTAACATAAAATCCATTCCCTTCTCTTACTTCCAGGAAAGAATATCCTCAGAAGTTTAGACGTGGTTCCTCAGGGTTATTTGCCTGGGAAAATTTGCCATGGAAACATTCACACTCAGAATAATCTGGCTATACTTGACACCTCCAAATCTCCAGAACCTAATCTAATGCCAGAAAAAATGGAGTTAGATTTCAGCATACCTTTGAAAAGCAAAATGCCATTATGCCATTCACTAAGGCCATACTACATGAGTATAGTTCAGTTAACTCAATCCCTTTCTCCTGCATATGATGTGAGAAGCAGGGTCTGTTTCCCATCAGTTTCTTTCTCCATGGTTTTTCATCACAAACAAGGGTTTTAAATAATATTAACTCAAAAAGTTTCTATTTTATGAGACATAAGAAATTATTAATTAATTTTAAATTTCTTAGAGTTAGTTCTTTTTGACATTGACAAGTTTATTTTTGTTTTTCTACCATGGTAACTGTACTTCATAAATTAACTTGACACATGCTGTCTTTTATTCATCTATTAAGGCAAAAAAAATCAAAACCAAAGATAAATTTTATATATCTGGCAGGTGGATTCACTAATACTATTGGAAACATTATTTAACTTTGCAAACAAAAAACTTCCCCACTGACAAGGCTCCCTCTAGATATGCTATCTCTTCTCAACTTTATAGAAAAAAAGTGCTCAAAAACAGTACCTGTACCAGGTGTCCTCATTCCACTCTCTCAATTCTCTCCTCAAAACTTTTTACCACAACAAAACTGCTTTTTTTTTAAGGTATTCATGCTTCCATTATACAAACTCTATGATCATTTTTCAATTTTATTTCTCCTCAGTCGCTCAGTAGCATTTCATATGCTATCTACAATTCCTGCTATCCCAGGCTCTTCGCTGGCTTCTTTTTTGTCTGACATCTAATAGAAAAAATGTGTAAACTCATTTGTTCATAAATTTAAGAAGTATGATCTATCAAATATATGTATCCAATGAAATTAAAAGTGAAACTAAAAAAGTAATATCTATGAGTATGTATTTATATCCACCAGGATGGACCAGATTACTCTCCAGTAATAAACTACCTAAAATATCCATTGCCAATCATCTGTCTCATGCTGCCTTTATTCTCGGGCCAAGCTGATACAGCATTGTCAATTACTTTAACAGAGGGGAAATATAGTCATTGCTCATACTTAATTGGCCAAAAGCAATTAATACAGTCTCTTATGAGTTTCAGGGTGGGGATATATAATTCTCGAGCAGGCAGACACAATAACATTGGTGAACAAGTAATAAAATCCCCCACGATATGTAAATGAATAAACAAACAAAACCAATGCACTTTACTTGCAACAGTAGAGATTATCATTAAACACTTTTTCTGGAACTTGGTAGTTAAAGGAAAAAATGTCAAGAATGTTTCTCCCTTTTAGGATAAGCTATAAATTATCCTCACTGACAAGACTACTTTATAGAAAAATGCTTGCTAATAAATATAGAAGAATACATGCCTTTGAACAATAGCTTAAGGGAAGGATTAGCAGTAAACACTAAAGTGAATAGGTAAGGTTCTGGGGAAACAATATTTGCTTAGTACCAAGGTAAGACCTCATACATCAGTTACTAAATTCCAACTGAAACATCAAACCTTTATGATGGAGAGGTCTGGATGTTAGTATGATTAATCATAACACTGATAGTGGGACACCAACAGGATTCTCCTGTTGTGCTGAAAAATGAAGGGAGGTCATTGTTCATGAAATATTTGTGCACAACATGTTTAACCACATCCAATCAAGCTTTGAGATTTAAACTTCAGTTTACAGGAATAAAAGTTTAGAGGACACCACAAGGAAACATTTAGATAAACCCAGTGCTGGGCAGTTTTAAGTGAAAACTGGCCTGGAATTTTCTTTTTTCTTTTTTTTTTTTCATTTTATACTGATTTTTTTTTCCATTATAGCTGGTTTGCAGGGTTCTATTTTCTACTATACAGCATGGTGACCCAGTTACACATACATGTACACATTCTTTTTTCTCCCATTATCAGGCTCCATCATAAGTGACTAGACAAAGTTCCCAGGGCTACACAGCAGGATCTCTTTGCTAACCCATTCCAAAGGCAATAGTCTGCATGTATTAACCCCAAGCTCCCAATCCATCCCACCCCCTCTCCCTTCCCCTTGGCAGCCATAAGTCTGTTCTCCAAGTCCATGATTTTCTTTTCTTTGGAAAGGTTCATTTGTGCCATATATTAGATTCCAGATAGAAGTGATATCATATGGTATTTGTCTTTGTCTTTCTGACTTACTTTACTCAGGATGAGAGTCTCTAGTTCCATCCATGTTGCTGCACATGGCATTATGTCATTCTTTTTTATGGCTGAGTAGTATTCCATTGTGTATATATACCACATCTTCCAAATCCAATCATCTATCAGTGGACATTTGGGTTGTTTCCATGTCCTTGCTATTGTGAATGGTTTTTCAATGAACATGCAGGTGCATGTGTCTATTTTAAGGAAAGTTTTGTCTGGATATATGCCCAAGAGTGGGATTGCTGGGCCATACAGTAGTTCTACGTATAGTTTTCTAAGGTACCTCATACTGTTCTCCATAGTGGTTGTACCAGCTTACATTCCCACCAACAGTTCAGGAGTGTTCTCTTTTTTCCACACCCCCTCCAGCATTTGTTATTTGTGGACTTATTAATGATGGCCATTCTGACTGGTGTGAGGTGGTATCTCATGGTAGTTTTGATTTGCATTTCTCTAATAATCAGGGATGTTGAGAATTTTTTCATGTGCTTGTTAGCCATCTGTATCTTTTCCTTGGAGAACAGTCTATTTGGGTCTTTTGCCCATTTTTCCATTGGGTGATGGGCTTTTTTGCTGTTGAGTTGTATAAGTTGCTTGTATATTCCAGAGATTAGGCCCTTGTCAGCATCATTTGGCACAATTTTCTCCCATTCTGGAAGTTGTCTTTTTGTTTTCATTTTGGATTCCTTTGCTGTGCAAAAGCTTGTCAGTTTGATTAGGTCCCATTGGTTTATTTTGCTCTTATTTCTGTCATTTTGGGAGAATGATCTGAGAAAACATTCGTAAGGTTGATGTCAGAGAATGTTTTGCCTATGTTCTCTTCCAGGAGTTTTATGGTGTCTTGTCTTATATTTAAGTCTTTCAGACGTTTTGAGTTTATTTTTGTGCATGGTGTGAGGGTGTGTTCTGGTTTCATTGATTTGCATGCAGCTGTCCAGGTTTCCTAGCATTATTTGCTGAAAAGACTTTTTCTTATTTTATGTTCTTGCCTCCTTTGTCAAAGAGTAATTGACTGCAGGTGTCTGGGCTTTTTTTCTGGGTTCTCTATTCTGTTCCATTGGTCTGTATGTCTGTTTTGGTACCAGTACCACACTGTCTTTATGACTGTGGATTTGTAATATTTCCTGAATATTTCCTGAAGTCTGGGAGAGTTATGCCCCCTGCTTGGTTTTTGTTCCTCAGGATTGCTTTGGCAATTCTGGGTCTTTTGTGGTTCCTTATAAATGTTTGGATTGTTTGTTCTAGTTCTGTGAAAAATGTCATGGGTAATTTGATAGGGATTGCATTGAATCTGTAGATTGCTTTGAGCAGTATGGCCATTTTTACAATATTAATTTTTCTGGTCCAGGAGCATTGGATATCTTTCCATTTCTTTGTATCTTCTTTGATTTCCTTCATTAATGTTTTATAGTTCTCAGCATAAAAGTCTTTCACCTCCTTGGAAGGTATATTCCAAGGTATTTGTTTTTTGGGGGTGCAATTTTAAAAGGTATCGTATTTTGTATTGCTTTTCTAATATTTCATTGTTAGTATACAGAAATGCGACTGATTTCTGAATGTTAATCTTATATCCTGCTACTTTGATGAAAGTAGTTTTGGGGTTGAGTTCTTAGGGTTTTCTATATATAGTATCATGTTATCTGCATACAGTGACAGATTTACCTCTTCTTTTCCCATTTGGATGCCTTTTATGACTAGAAATGAAATTGAATATGTATAAAAAACACTCCCTACAAATAAACGTCCAGGACCAGATAGCTTCAGAGGTGAATTTGACCAAACATACAAAGAGGAAATTATACCCATCCTCCTTGAATTTTTTCAAAGGGTTGAAGAAGAAGGAACATCCCCAAAGACCTTCCCATGACACCACCATCATCCTAATTCCAGAAATCAAAGATACCACCAAAAAAACCTGTATCTTTGATGAATATTTATGCAAAAATTCTCAATGAAATTTTAGCTAACCAAATGCAACAACATATAAAAAAATATCACACACCAAGATCAGGCGGGATTCATCACAGGTTCACAAGGATAATTTATTTTTTAGATGCTACATATAAAATGATAGAGTATTTGTCTTTGTCTGATTGATTTCACTAAACAATATTTTCTAGGGCCATCCACATTGTTGTAAACTGTTTCGTAATTCATCTAATAGCAGAAAGGGCTAAATAGCTAAAGAGCTTGGACTCTTTTTTACTCTCCAGGTTTACCAGAATTCTTCCATCTGCTTCTTTGAAGCCTGCTGGGATTCTGACAGGCCTCTTTTCCTCTCCTATGTTTTCTTCTCTGCTACATTTATTAGCTGCTACAACCATCCACATAGCTGTTCAGGTACGTCTGAAAATTCTATCCAGTTTCTATAACAAGAGAGTTATATACTTGAGACTCCAAAGGACCACACAGCTGTTCAGGTATGTCTGAAATTTCAATGCAGTTTCTATAACAAGAGGGTTATATACTTGAGACCCCAAAGGATTTGGTGGATGGCTGTTTGAGGGGATAAATAGAAGAAAGTGTCATTTTTTTTTTGTGGAATCCAAACTTCATTCCCCAATCTCCATCTAACAGGCAACTGTTGTATTTTGAGTGCTGTTGTACTTTTGTATGGTGTATTAATAGCACTGATGTTGTGTTTTATTCAACAGTCTATCCTAGTGTTCATTTTCAGTTTGTGAGAAACCTAAGAGGAGAAGGTGGATCAATTCTGCACCCATTTTGAATTGTCACATAATACTGACTTTACATATCTGATTCTTCACCCTTCATTTGTTTTCCTCCAATCTGAATACTAAGAAAACACATTTTAGAACCTAGTATTCATTAATTGAATAAGGAATATAACATTAAGAGGATAATTTATTATTAAAATTTTTTAAAATGTATTCTGAAGATGGCATTTCCATTTTTGGATTGAAGGAGAATATAGAAAGCAGGTACTACTCAATATATGCTTGGTAATAGTCACACATGACATTTTATTTTCAAAATCTACCCACTTTTTCCTTGTTTACTTTTGTTTGGTTTGCTTTTTGTAACCAAAGAGAAAAAAAAAAAGCAGGCCAGAAAATGGGATATATTTACAATTTTAACTTCAAATATTTATAATAGTTCTAACATCATTCTATGCTACCTGAAAATGTGTAAATACTTCTAAAACACGAAACAGTTATTGGTTTTATTCCTTTCATGCTAAAGTAACTCAGAATGTAAGAGTTGAAGTTAGCAATTAGGTTATGTTGTACTGGTATAGCTGTTTCAGGTAACATGTTTTCCAGATTAATTAGAGTCTGGAGGCGATGTCCTCAGATGTTACTAAAAAGAAAGGAAAGATCAAGGAGTCATGAAGCTTAATCAAATGGCTAGCCTATCTCCAGCAAACCATAAAGGGCGTAATACCATGGATTCTTATGTACTAACCTTATTCTTAGGCTTACTGGCTTTTTTTTAAAATGGTATTTGTATTTTTTTAAATAATTTATTTATTTATATATATATTTTCCTACTGTACAGCATGGTGACCCAGTTACACATACATGTATACATTATTTTTTCTCACATTAAGTGTCCCATCATAAGTGACTAGACAGAGTCTGGCTTTCTCTATATGTTCCTTCATTTAAACTCCTTTATATTTTCATAATACTTTTTCAAAGTATTTAATGCATTTTTGTAAACCACATCACATCTATTGTGGAGTGATGAAATATGTTTCCTGTTATAAAGGATTTAGTTTGCTTTTAGAGAAGGTTTTTATGTTTTATACAAACAAACTAGTACTTCAAAATTCAATCAAATTTGCAAAATGGCTTAAGTACTTACTTATTGTTGAAACATTTTTCTCTAGAATTGATCATTTTATAGATGTCTGTATTTGACATATTCAGCAGCATGGGTGGAATTTTAAGAAGAGGTACAATGCAAATAGTGATAGTTACTCAAATAATAGTATACTCATTTGCAATTTTTAAAGTGGTTTTAGTGATTCCTTCATTTAATATTTTATTTTGCAGTATTTTCCCAGAAAGAGGAATAGAATAAAATAGATTCATGTGAATATCACCAAACAATGTTAGCTTCTTTGTAAAATGGCTCATTTACATTGGATAAAAACCCTGGTTGTAATATAGTTGTTAGAGAATTATATTAGGTAAAAGAAGCCAGAAGATTTTGCTTTATAGAGTTTGTTATAAATTTATTTTGTTACTGGAAGATGTTAAATCAGGGAGTCAGGAACATAACTCTCTGAACTTATTTTTTCATTTATCTTCCATAGAAACACTTCAATAACATGAAAATTTTCAAGATGCCCCAGAATGAAGGTCACCATTAAAATACTCTTTCTATAAACTTAATTCCAATTTGATATCTGACCTTTGTTTTCATGACTGAAGTATCTCTCTCCATGCAACCTTCTACCTTTGAATAACTGGTTTAAATTCTTTGATCTAAGTTAAATAAATTATTATGAGTTAAACTATTTGAAGAAATTTAGAGTTTCCAAGGAAATAATGTTACTGTGTCAGTTTGAAAAAAATCTCCAGTATATGATAATTTTGAAAAAATGGGAGTTCCCATTGTGTCTCAGTGGGTTAAGAACAAGACATTGTGTCTGTGAGGATGTGGGTTGATCCTTAGCTTCCTTCAGTGGGTTAAGGATTTGGCATTGCTCCAAACTGTGGCATAGGTCACAGATAATGGGTTAGATCCCTTGTTGCCTTGGCTGTGGTGTAGGCCGATAGCTGTAGCTGTGATTTGACCACTAGCCTATGGAACCTCAAAATGCACGAGATGTGACCACAAAAAGAAAAAAATTTTGAAAACATTCAGCACTAAATGTACCCTTTGAATAATTTTACGTAAATGCAATAACAATTCTTTGAACAGTCTCTAGAGATGAGGCTCAGATCTCTGAGGATATCCTGGTGCTATCCCAATTATTGGTTAGAGTGGTAATTCTTATAAATGCAAATATGATAATTCAGTTTTTCCCATTATTTATCAGTATACTATTGACTGCTTCCTCTTCATACTTTTAAATTTTGGTACCTTTTTTTTTTTTTTTTGTATTTCAATTTTTTCCCGCTGTACAGTATGGGGATCAAGTTATCCTTACATGTATACATTTTTTCCCCACCCTTTGTTCTGTTGCAACATGAGTATCTAGACATAGTTCTCAATGCTACTCAGCAGGATCTCATTGTAAATCCATTTGAAGTTGCATGCGATAACCCCAAGCTCCTGATCCCTCCCACTCCCTCCCCCTCCCATCAGGCAGCCACAAGTCTATTCTCCAAGTCCATGATTTTCTTTTCTGAGGAGATGTTCATTTGTACTGGATATTAGATTCCAGTTATAAGTGATATCATATGATATTTGTCTTTGTCTTTCTGACTTACTTTACTCAGTATGAGATTCTCTAGTTCCATCCATGTTGCTACAAATGGCATTATGTCATTCTTTTTAATGGCTGAGTAATATTCCATTGTGTATCTACACCACATCTTCCTAATCCAATCGTCTGTTGGTTGACATGTGGGTTGTTTCCATGTCCTGGCTATTGTGAATAGTGCTGCAATGAAGATGCTGGTGCATGGGTCTCTTTTAAGTGGGGTTTTGTCCAGATATATGCCCAAGAGGGGAATTATGGGGTCATATGGAAGTTCTATGTATAGATTTCTAAGGTATCTCCAAACTGTTCTCCATAGTGGCTGTACCAGTTGACATTCCCACCAACAGTGCAGGAGGGTTCCCTTTTCTCCTCCAGCACTTGTTATTTGTGGACTTATTGATGATGGCCATTCTGACTGGTGTGAGGTGGTATCTCATGGTAGTTTTGATTTGCATTTCTCTTATAATCAGCGATGTTGAGCATTTTTTCATTGTTTGCTGGCCATCTGTATATCTTCCTTGGAGAAATGTCTATTCAGGTCTTTTGCCCATTTTTCCATTGGGTTGTTGGCATTTTTGCTGTTAAGTTATATAAGTTGCTTATATATTCTAGAGATTAAGCCCTTGTCGGTTGCATCATTGGAAACTATTTTCTCCCATTCTGGAAGTTGTCTTTTGGTTTTCTTTTGGGTTTCCTTTGCTGTGCAAAAGCTTGTCAGTTCGATTAGGTCCCATTGGTTTATTTTTGCTCCAATTTCTGTTGCTTTGGGAGACTGACCTGAGAAAATATTCATGAGGTTGATGTCAGAGAGTGTTTTGCCTATGTTTTCTTCTAGGAGTTTGATGGTGTCCTGTCATATATTTAAGTCTTTCAGCCATTTTGAGTTTATTTTTGTGCATGGTGTGAGGGTGTGTTCTGGTTTCACTGCTTTGCATGCAGCTGTCCAGGTTTCCCTACAATATTTGCTGAAAAGACTGTCTTTTTCCCACTTAATGTTCTTGCCTCCGTTGTCACAGATTAATTGACCATAGGTGTCTTCGTTTATTTCTGGGTTCTCTATTCTGTTCCATTGGTCTGTCTGTCTGTTTCGATACCAGTACCACACTGTTTTGATGACTGTGGCTTTGTAGTATTTCTTGAAGTCTGGGAAAGTTATGCCCCCTGCTTGGTTTCTGTTCCTCAGGATTGCTTTGGCAATTCTGGGTCTTTTGTGGTTCCATATAAACTTTTGGATTGTTTGTTCTAGTTCTGCGAAAAATGTCATGGGTAATTTGATAGGGATTGCATTGATTCTGTAGATTGCTTTGGGTAGTATGGCCATTTTTACAATATTGATTTTTCCAATGCATGAACATGGAATATCTTTCCATTTCTTTACATCTTCTTTAATTTCCTTGATTAATGTTTTATAGTTCTCAGCATATAAATCCTTTACCTCCTTGGTCAGGTGTATTCCGAGGTATTTGATTTTTTGAGGTGCAATTTTGAAAGGTATGGTGTTTTTGTATTCCTTTTCTGATATTTCATTGTTGGTATATAGAAATGCAACTGACTTCTGAATGTTAATCTTATATCCTGCCACTTTGCTAAATTTATTAATCAGTTCAAGTAGTTTCTGGATTGAGTCTGTAGGGTTTTCTATGTATAGTGTCATGTCATCTGCATACAGTGAGTTTTATCTCTTCTCTTCCTATTTGGATGCCTTTTATTTCTTTTGTTTGTCTGATTGCTGTGGCTAAGACTTCCAAAACTATGTTGAAGAGCAGTGGTGAGAGTGGGCATCCCTGTCTTGTTCCAGATTTGAGTGAGAAGGCTTTCAGTTTTTCTCCATTGGTATCATATGTGCTGTGGGTTTCTCATAAATGGCTTTGATTATGTTCAGGAATGTTCCCTCTATACCCACTTTTGCCAGGGTCTGGATCATGAATGGATGTTGGACTTTGTCAAATGCTTTTTCTGCATCTATTGAGATGATCATATGGTTTTTGAATTTTCTTTTGTTAACTGTGGTGTATGACGTTGATTGATTTGCGTATGCTGAACCATCCTTGTGAACCTGGGATGAACCCTACCTGGTCATGGAGTATTATCTTTTCGAAATGTTGTTGGATTCGGTTGGCTAAGATTTTGTTGAGAATTTTTGCATCTATTTTCATCAAAGATATTGGCCGATAGTTTTCTTTTTTGGTGTTATCTTTGTCTGGTTTTGGAATTAGGGTGATGGTGGCATCATAGAATGTCTTTGGGAGTATTCCTTCTTCTTCAACCTTTTGAAAGAGTTTAAGGAAGGTGGGTACCAGATCCTCTTTATATGTTTGATGGAAATGGCCTGTGAAGCCATCTGGTCCTGGACTTTTATTTGTAGGGAGTGTTTTTATGACATATTCAATTTCATTTCTAGTGATTGGTCTGTTCAGTTTTTCTGTTTCTTCTTGATTCAGTTTTGGCAGGCTGTAAGATTCTAGAAAATTGTCCATTTCTTCCAGATTTTCAAATTTGTTGTCATACAGCTGTTCATAGTATTCTCTTATGGTTTTTTTGTGTTGCTGAAGTATCCGTTGTGGTTTCTTCTTTTGCATTTATAATTTTGTTTGAGTTCTTTCTCTCCTCTTTTTAGTGAGTCTGGCCAGGGGTTTGTCAATTTCATTTACCTTTTCCAAGAACCCAGCTCTTAGTTTTATTGATTTCTTCTTTGATCTTTATAATTTCCTTCCTTCTGCTGACTTCAGGTCTTTTTGTTCTGCTTTTTCTAATTCATTTAGGTGGAAGGTTAAGTTGTCAATTTGGGATCTTCTTTTTTGAGGAAGGCCTGTAATGCTATAAATTTCCCTCGAGCACTGCTTTTGCAGCATCACATAGATTTTGAGAGGTTGTGTCTTCATTATAATTTGTTTCAAGGTAGTTTTTAATTTCCTTCTTGATTTCCTCATTGACCTATTGGTTTTTTAGTAGCATGTTGTTTAGTCTCCATGTAGGTTCTTTTCTCATTTCTTTTCCTGTGGTTGATTTCTAGTTTCATACCATTGTGGTCAGAGAAGATACTTGAAATAACTTCTATGCTCCTAAATTTGTTGAGGTTAGCTTTGTGTCCCAATATGTAGTCGATTCTTAGAATGTTTGATGCGCATTTGAGAAGAATGTGTACTCTGATTTTTTTAGATGTAGTGTCCTGAGGATGTCAATTAAGTCTAACTTTTCTATTGTTTCCTTTAGGATCTCTGTTGCTTTATTGGTTTTCTGTCTAGAGGATCTGTCCATTGGTGTGAGTGGGGTATTAAAGTCTCCTACTATGATTGTATTCCCATTGATTTCTCCCTTTATGTCTGTTAATATTTGTTGTATGTATCTGGGTGCTCCTGTATTTGGGGCATATATGTTGACGATAGTAACATCCTCTCCTTGGATGGATCCCTTAATCATTAAATAGTGTCCTTCTTTGTCTTTCTTTATGTCTTTTGTTTTAAAGTCTATTTTGTCTGATATGAGTGTTGCGACTCCTGCTTTTCTGTCATGTCTATTGGCGTGAAATATTTTTCCCCACCCTTTCACTTTCAATCTATATGTATCTTTGGTCCTAAGGTGAGTTTCTTGTAGGCAGCATACTGAAGGTTTTTGCCTTTTTATCCACTCAGCCACTCTGTGTCTTTTGATTGGAGTGTTCAGTCCATTGACATTTAAGGTGATAATTGATAGATGATTATTTATTGCTATTTTGAACCTCGTCTTCCAGTTAATTCTATGGTTCTCCATTCTTCCTTTCTTTTTTTGGTTGTATGGTCTCCGGTTATTTTCTGCTTGAGTGTTTTTCTTTTCATTTTCTGTGAATGTAACATTTGGTTTTGATTTGTGGTTGCTCTGTTTTTAAGCATGTTAACCCCTTCCTATAATTGTGTGTTTTAACCTGACGGTCCTGTAGGTTCAAACTCTTCATTGCTATACTAAAATTAAGAAGAGAAACAAACAAACAAAAAAAGGGTCTATTTATTTCCTAACATCCCTTGCCCACATTTTATGATTTTGATGACTCTTTTTTTCTTTTTAATTTTATTTTGTTTGAAGCATGTTCATGATTAAATCTGTATGCTGGCTTATTTGAGTGACTGCTCTCTGATTGTGGTTTCCTCAATCCTAGTCTTCCTCTTCTTCTTTTTTTTTTTTTTTTCTTTTTTCTTCCCTTTCTTTCCTTCCTTTCTTTTTGGTTTAGATAAGACCTTTCAGTATTTCTTTGAGCCTGGGTTTTGTATTGCTGTATTCTGTTAGCTTTTGTTTGTTGGAAAAAAAATTTATATTTCCTTCTATTTTAAATGATATTCTTGCTGGATAGAGTATTCTAGGTTGCATATTTTTTCCTTTGAGCACTTTAAATCTCTTGACATTCCCTCCTGGTCTGTAGTGTTTCTGTGGAGAAATCAGCTGATAATCTTATGGGGGTTCCCTTGTAGGTAACATTCTGCTTTTCTCTTGCTGCCGTTAGGATCCTCTCTTCATCACTAATTTTTGCCATTTTTATTATAATGTGTCTTGGTGTGGGTCTATTTGGGTTCAACTTGTTTGGGGCCCTCTGTGCTTCCTGTATCTTGAACTCGGTATCCTTTAGATTTGGGAAGTTTCCAGCGATAATTTCTTCAAATGTATTTTCCATCCCATTATCTTTTTCTACTCCTTCTGGAATTCCTATTATGCATAGATTGGCCTGATTTATATTATCCCATAGGTCTCTTATATTGCTTTCATGTTTTTTTCATTTGGTTTTCTGTCTGCTGACCTGATTGGGTGATTTCCATTATTCTATCTTCCACATCACTAATTCGTTCTTCTGCATTATTCACTGTGGTTTTTACTGCCCTTAGCTCAGTCTGTATCTCTGCAAATGAATTTTCTAGTTTTTCTTGGCTCCTCCTTATATTTTTTAGGTCCTTTCTGAGGGTGTCTGCATTACTGTTCATATCTTCTCTTAATTCTTTCAGTATTTTCACTATTTCTCTTTTGAACTCCTGGTCTGTCAGATTGCAGAGATCTGTTTCATTGTTGACTGTTTTAGGTGAGTTCTCCTGTTGGTTTAACTGGGGGTGGTTTCTCAGCTTCTTCATCTTGTTTGTTGTTTTCTTTCTCCTGAGGGAGTTGTACTCTCTGTGATCGGGCAGTGTTTGCCTTGTCACTGCCGTGGAATGTTTCCTGAGGGCTGGTGTTGTTGGTCAGTCTTCTTTGAGGCAGTGTGGCTTTTCCAGAGGGTGGGCGGGGCTGACAGGGTCACTCTGAAGCAAAGAAGGTCTTCCTGAGGGCAGACAGGACTGGAAAGTCTGCACCGCCATGGAAGCAGATTTCACTTGGCCAGGCAGAGCTTGCTTTGGTGTTTTTGGGCTGTGGGGCTCTTGCAGGGGGCTGGCGGTTCTGGGCAGCTGTTCCACCTGAGTGCAGCACCCCCTGAGGGCTGTAGAAGCTATCTGGGCCACTGAGAACCCAAGAGGCTCTTCCTCAGGGCAGCCCAACTCAGAAGAACTGCCTGAGAATGTAGGCAGATCTTTTCATGGTCCAGCCAAGCTTGTTCTAGCTTTTCTGGGCTGTGGGAGTCCTTGCAGGGGGCTGGCGGTGCTGGACAGCTGTTCCACGGGAGTGCAGCACCCCTCGAGGGCTGGAGTGGCTAGCTGGGCTGCTGCAAACCCAAGAGGCTCTTCCTCAGGGCACCTCAACTCGGAAAGACTGCCTGAGAATGTAGGCAGAGCTTTTCATGGCCCGGCCAAGCTTGTTCTAGCTTTTCTAGCCTGCAGGCCTTTTCCTGGGGGCTGGCAGTGTTTGGTGCTACTCCGAGGGGTGTAGCCCCTCCAGAGGGCAAGCAGACCAGGGCGGGGATAGCCCCTGCGGTGGAAGGCTTCCAGCAATTGTTGAGGCCAGCCCTCCCGGATGGCAGGCAGCCCCAGGTCCTGTGTATGTGCAAGGGGTGGGATGGGGGGATACACTGGGAAGCACAGCTTTCTGATAACTGGCGGGCCAGGGAGCCTTCTGTGTCCTGGGGAGTATTCTATGGTGGTCCACCCCTTCTTCTCTCCTCTCCCCAACACTGGTGCAGACCCAGCTCTTCTCCCAGGTTCCTGCTGATGTGGCTTTCCACTTCCCTGCCCTTAGTGTATTGCTCCCTCCTCCCACAATGCTCTGCTTTCTAGTCTCCCAGGCAGTCTCTGTCCCTTCAAACTTTACAGACCAGTTCCTAGATCTCCCAAGCAGTCTCCGCTCCACCCACCCCAGCCCTTTCCCAGGGACTAACCTCCCGAGCTGAGATCTCGGTTCCCACCCCCACCCAAGCATCTCAATTTTTGGTGACTGTGCCAGTAGTTCAGATGATCTGTTCGGTTCTCGCTCTGATTTTCAGAACTCCAACTTACTGCTGCACTCTTCTCTGCATCTGGAGATTCCTCAGGTTCAGCTGATCTTTCGTTAAGTCGGTGACTTTCCAGGGTGTGGGATCCCTTTCTCTTCCACAGTTCCCTTTCGGGAGTGCCCACCCAGTTGGGATTCACCTTTTCTCACTCTCCTCTTTTCTCTTGTTTTACCTAGTAATGTCACGAGATTCTTGCCGTTATTGGAGTTTAGGTTCTTTTGCCAGCAATTGCTGTTGCTGTTCTGTGTGAGTCATTTAACCTGCATGTCCCCCTCCTCTTCTGCCATCTTGCCTCCTTCCCATTTTGTTGTTTTTGTTTCTTTTTATGGATACTGTTATTTGTTTAAATGTAATTCTTTTACATCCATTCAAAACTGAAAGGACATGATCAGGCTGATTCTGGGTGTAAAAATGCAGTACAAGGCTGCATCCTGATTGTTATCACTGGGACCTCACGGTGAGGCAGTGGGAAGAAGAAAAGCTAGTCTTCCTGTCTCATGCATTCCTCCTCCTGGGAGGCTTATACTTGTGAAATCTAACAGAAAGCCAGTGCTCCATCATAACCCAGCAAATAGAGACAATGCTAAATAACTGCCTGAGACGATCCCCTGCTACTCAGTGTCCTCCCCCACCCCCACCACCGAGCATATTCATACTTTCATCCAATAACAGCTTCCTGCTTCTAACAAGGGGCAATGACTCACAGACAAATGAAGACCCTGATGCCTTCAAAAGACAGGTAGGTCTCCATCTCTGTGTGAGATTAAATCAAAATCCCAACAGATCTCTACCAGACTCTTGGAGGGTGCCACCAGCTCTCACATTAAACCCATACTGAGGAGTTCCCTGGTGGTCTAGCAGTAAAGGATTTGGCATTGTCACTCCTGGGGCTGGGGTTCATTCCCTGGGCCCATGAATTTTGTCATACCACAGGGGCGGCCAAAAATAAAAATAAAATAAAATAGTTAAAAATGAATAGATAAATAAAGCCATATTGAAGTTTAGAAGTGTGGTGAAGATGTGGTGACCACTGGACACACAGATCCATGTCTAGTAACTATCTACCTATCTATTCACCCAGCTTTTTCTTATTCTTTCCCTCCATTGCCCTCTCACTCTTTAACTTTCTTACTCTCTGGTTCTCTCTTCTGTGAGAAAATGTTAAAGACTTTAGGAATTGATGAAAACAAGTTGAGGGAAGTAACAGAGATATAGTAAATGTCTATATCAGATAACAAAAAAAAGTTGACAAAATCTAAAGACTTTGTTAGAAACATTAGACCTAATGCCAAGAATTTAGCAACAAATATCTTGACAAATTAGATATCTTGTAGGTTTTTGAATTTTATATATATGTGTGTGTATGTGTGTGTGTGTGTGTGTGTGTGTGTGTATCTGGTAAAAACCAGATTAAATGAATTCATTTCCGATTACATAATCATCTTATTTCTTAACAACCAGGGTATAACTGATGAGAGTACTAGAATTATAAAGAAAAAACAGGAAATATTATATAAGTAATATGACAGTCTAAGTTTCTACTTTTTTACACCTGAATCACTGAGTTTTTGAGAAAACTAACCAATGTATATAAATGAGAAATTCTCTTTCAAACCAGCAGACTCATTACATATAACAACTACACTCTTAAAAATTACACTAAATTCATAGAAAATACATATAGAAGAAACAAGTAAATAAATTAATAAAACTATGAAACAGAAAAATAAGAAAATACAAAATTTTGGAGAAATTTTCAGAAGAAAGAAAATGGTAGTTGCTCCAACTATATTAATTAGTTTTTATAATGAATAATATTTATAAAATCATAATAGTGTAAATGCTACTTATCAATGTTTAATTTTTAGAAGTAATATAATAGAAAACCCTGAAAAGCATAATTATAGCTAAAGAACAGAATATAAATGTTGTGACCCTAAATTTAAAAGGTAGAAAGAAAATAATACAATGATACACAGATAGAAAGAAAGGCAATTAATTATCCAAATGTTCTCTTCCTTTACATTAGAGGATCAATTTTCTTGAACATTTATTTAAATCAAGACATGGATGTAAAATAATTGTATTTAAACTAAATTAAAATAACTATTTAAAAATAAGAATAACAAAGTGTGTCAAAGTAAAAAATAAGAGGAGGAGGCAGCCAATAACACATCGATAAATAAAGAGTAAAGCTGGGGTATCATATTTGTACTTAGAATTACCACTTAATTAAAGGGAAATACTTAATTTGGAACAGTTTGTCACCTATTCTTTGTCTTCTAAACTTTGACATGTTAGATACAGCAAATTATTTAGCAGAATGCCTCTCAATTTGAATTTGTTTGATTATTCTCATATTTAGATTCAGACTGCATTTTTGGTAGGAAAGTACCAAATGTCAGACCTGTGCACAAATTGTTGCAATACTAACGATGTTAATTTTAATTACTTATTTAGTGTGATATATGTCAGGTGTCTCCACTGTCAAGTTATTCTTTCCCCACTATAATTAATTAGTAATGTGTGTGGGGGGATATTTTGAGAATATGCACTGCAGATTAGATAATAACAGTGTAATGGCTTTACATTTGTGGGCTTTGAGAGTTGTATTGTATCTTATATATGAGAATGTGCTTGTTCTTAGAAAACACATGTGAAACAGTGAGATGTAATGGAGTATAATATTTCAACTTAGTTCCAAATAGTTCAGAACAAAATCATATGTGTATGTACAAATAGATTTATTGAGTCAAAGACAAAATAAATTATTGTTGCAAAGTGTGAGAATTACACAAAGTGTGTGAATCTGGATGAAAGGCATCTGGGAGCTTCTTGTACTATTCTTGTGTTATTTTGTAAGTTTGAAAATAAACAAAATAAAAAAATTATTAAATTAAAAGGGAATTGTTTACTCTAAGGTTTGGACTAAACATTGAGGATGAGAACAAGAAAGTTAGTTCTTCATTTTCTCTTAAGATAAGCATTAATTCTTTTCCCTAAGCAAAATGATTCAATAATAAAAATTAAGCATTTAGCACAGTACTTTGCACCTAGTGAGGATTTAATGTGTGGTCTATGAATAGTGTGGCAGTGGTTAAAAGAATAATAGTAAACACTTGCTCTCCACACTCGATAAATGAAGACTTAAGATTGTGATTTACATAGTAATGGTTTCCTTGGATAGAACTGGAACTCTCAGTCTGTCTGAGCTACTGCAAATCTTCTAGCTGATATGTCATAGGTTTCATGGCAGGAATGTAAAGACACTGTGATTAGCATAATACAACGACCTATGGAGGATCTGAAAGGGAGTGCCAACAAAGGTACAAATCACTGACAAAGTGATGATATTCTAATATCAGTTCCTCTAGGTTTCCCTCAGGTAATTGAAGATGATATGCCCAAGTACATTCACTTTTGTTGCTTTTTTGAAGTGTGTGCTTAACGGATCAAGTTTGGATAACATAGAACATTTTAATGCAAAAATGTTCATTTTCTTATGTCAAGCAGAAGTTATTAAAAATTCAAATTTAATCAAGGTAAAGATAGAAGAATTAGATTAAAACTAGGATCAATCTACTTTGTCATTCTTAGAGCCTATATCTATTTTAGTCTAGATTGCAACATTGGTGGGATAGAAGTAAGACATCAGTGAAATTTAGTATTAATTTGAGATTTGTTATCTTTGTTTTACAAAATTCACAAGGGAGAGCAACAAGAGGAAAGTTTGTCTAAAAAGAAGAGAAACTGTAAATTGTCATAAGCTTTTATAACAATCCATTGTGTTTTCAGATTTAATTTAGATTTCTATGGAATATACATTAGCAAAAGTAATTTTGTATTGACTTTTTCAAAAACATTTAAGAGTTACATACTATTTAAATATTTTCTACCTCAATATGTGATCACAGAAGCTTTTTGTCTGTGGTAATCCTATCAACGATTTTCATAGCACTTTAGCAACCACTTAAGAAATGTCTCCAGGCTTCCGCATTTGACCATCTGTTACAGTTGAGTGTTGTTTGAATTTTGTAAATAGTACCAATGCACTAAATTTGCGTTTATAGTATGAGTGATAATGACAGGGAATAAAAACAGATGATATACTTTGAGATAATGAAACATTACAATAATATACAGGTATCAAGACTGAACTCCTAGTATCAGTTGAGACTAAAAACAGAAGAGGAGGTTACTAATTTTTTTTAAAAGATAGGTTCTCTGGAATAAATGCATTTTATTGCAAGTCTCTGCATTGAATTAAGTTGCTTAATAGAGCATAACCTAGTAAATGTGTGAACACACCACTTTTGACACTTTCTGGACATCCCATTAATTCATTCATACACTCAACAATTCATAAACCATATACCTACACACAACAGAACATGTACCATGGTGATTAACTTTTTGCTTTTGCTTTATGTCAAGCACTGTTTTGGGAGCCTGTTCCTTTACACACATGGGAACTAAAATACTTAGTTAAGTGACTTGTCCACGGCCACACAATTAGAAGTGGTATAAAGCAGACTTTAAGCTATGCAGGTTGATTCCAGAGCTGAATTGACTTTAAACACGACTCTGTACTTCCTAGGATTCTATATATTCCCTCAAACTCGCTGTGTTGTGGCAGAGAATAAAATTATTAACAGACAAGCCTGAAAATAAGCACATTATCCATTAGTACGCACATATCAATATTATCCCCCACCGCCAGAAGCACCAAGGAAGAAATAAATTAGGAACAGAAGAAGGTAGAAGTGAAGAGTACTCACAGAGTCAGATCTGAGTTTCAATCATCCATCTACCACTTACTTGATGAGAAATTTTGAGCGAATTACTTAGTACTTCTAAACCTTAGTTTCATTTTCTCTAGAGTGAGAATATTAATAACAATGCCTACCACCTAGAACTGTTTTGGAGATTAAATAAAATAACGTACAAGGCCAAAGCAGTAGGAGGTACTAGTGGATACTGGACAACTTTAGAGGTTTAAAAAATCCAAGACTTAACACAACTTCTCCAATTAAAAGAGGCAGAAGGAAGCAGTTGAAGAAGAAAGTGATAGCTCTGTTAGTGGTAAAGCTGCTGCTGGAGAATGTGGCTTCTATTGTGAGCGGCTTCCTAATACTGATTTGCAGAATGAAACAGTCTTAAAATCCACATATTGACTTAAATTAAGAAGGCTGCTATGTATTTTCCCAGCAAAGATGGTTTTACCTGAGATGAGCAGAGAATTGCAAATTAAGGTCTACAAACATGACTCGTCACATATAAGTCCCTACAAGGCAAAGGAAGGAGAACTCTTTCTATAGGGTAAAAAGAAGTTGGGAGGGTTATAGTAAACAAAGAGTCCATGGATTTTCATTGGCTGAGTCCATGCCAGGAAAGAAGAGGTATCGTTCTTCCTGTAGGGCTCTGCTATCCTTTAGGGCACAAGAGTTACCCTTTCTGTTCTCCCCACTCTACTGAATTGAGGTTTCTGTTCATTAATTTTTTGCACATATCACAGGCAGGGCTGTATATATGCAGCTCTTCCTATTTGGAGAGTTTTCTTACGAAACTTACAGCAGAAAGTGAAACCATACATATATGAGCACCTGTGTTCCCTGTCCTTTGAAGTAAAATTCCCCCAGCCCTTTCCTGAGTCTCTAAAGCATGGCTTAACATTTAATGGTTAGGAAATGTAAAGATGTGGAAACAAAGAAAAACTATTGGGCCAGGAAACTGGTAACAATTTAGACTATAAATCAGCCACATACCAGAGTCACTGAACCCCTAGTTCCCTGAAAGATATAGATAAAAGTCTGACACACATTCTTAAGTTGTTTTTACAGGAAGCAGGCTCCACCAGAAGAAAAGTGCTGAGCAGAAGCACAAAGACCCCGGAGGGGTTGAAACCAGAATGTTGATGGTGCTTTAAACTTTACCATGATGTCAACTACCATCTGAGAATTGAGGAGAAGTGGATCATGCATCCTGCAGCTCCTTCCTCACACTGCCTTTAACATCCTTCTCTGAAAGCCAAGGGGAGTTTGAGTCTTTTGCACATAAGCTTGACACCCTGCAATAAATGCTGTACTTTTACAACAAGCCAGTGTCAATGGATTGGCTTTCCTGTACATTATATGAAGGCCCAAATCCAGGTTCGGTAACAAAAGGAACAGAGCAGACTTCTTATTTCTTATAGACAGACAGTTCACAAAAACAGAGAATGGCGCTCCAATTTGCCTACTTTATTCCTACTAAATTAATTATTCAGTTAAGTTATTCACCTCCTTCTGATAGAAATGAATGAGAAAACTGAGAAAGGACAGATATGCAAATTTCAGGATGGTCATTTAACATGGAAATTAGAGACAATATGAGTAGAAATTCTAAAGGTATAATTATTCCCATTATTAATATCTGAAAAAATCAGGGTTAAAAACATCACAGAATCACAGAAAATAAATGGACTTTAGGCAAGTGCTGAAATTGGATCAGATCAGTGAAAGAAGAAAAAAACATTATAATCTTAAAGAACAACCTAAATATGGCATTCATTCAGCAATGAGAGTACCTGTCTATTTCAGATTAGTCAGAAATTTAAAGTGGTTAGTGGGAAGAAAGGGTTCTGAGGGGAAGAAACAGAAGATAATATAAACAAGAAGTGGAAGTGGATTTTGAAGGAAATTTAATGCCATTTCAATGACTTTGGACCCTATCATGTATGAATAGAGAATTAGTCAAAATACTTAAATAGGAGAGAAAAAAATGATTTCATTGTTTCTGCTTTTTTTTTTTTTTTTTGAGATTATGCCAAGAGACTATAAAATGGAAATATAAGATGGAAATATAACATCAAGGCTGTTTTAATCCTCCACATGAAAAATGATAGTGAGTCTAGGGAAAAATACGATCCAGGGCAAGTTTTGAGGGGAATAATTCGGATTTGGAATTTGATTGGAAAGAAAGAGAGAGAAGAGCAAGAGTGAGGGCAGGCGAGAGAGAAAAAGAGTTCAATTATTTTTCTCAGGTATGATACCATATATGAAAAATATAAAAGTAGAATAGCAAAGTCAGGTGCAGGAAGAAAGACAGTAAAAAATATCATGCTAGATTGGAAACAACTAGGCCTAAGGAATTACAAAGATGAATTTACTCCAGTGTTGTTTCTGAATATCTCTGTTATTTTAGGCTAACTGTTCAAATTCTCTGATCCACAGTTTTAACATCTACATAGCAGAAGTTAAAATAATTACCATTCAGAATATTTTAAGTGACTAGAAACATTATGAGTACCAGGACTCCCAATTCTCTGTCTTTTTGTATCTTGGCCTGATTTAAGATCATGCTATATTTAAAAATAAACTAGGGGGTTGGGATTGACATATACACATTACTATTTATAAAACAGATGGGTAACATGGACTTATTGTATAGCACAGGGTAATCTAGTTAGTACTGTGCAATAATCTACATGGGAAAAGAATCTGAAAAATAACAAATATATGTATATGTATAACTGATTAAGTTGCTGTTTACCTGAAACTAACACAACTTTCTGAGACAACTATACTCCAATAAAAATTTATTTAAAAAAAAAAACTGGGACTACAAAAATATAACATTTATCTGAACTCTAAAGAAATGATGACATTTATCTAGTTGAAAAGAGGATCCAACTTAGATATATTTACTGTAAATCATTCTTCAATTTTGAAATTTTCATAATCCCTTCCTACTTTTACTTTCATCCCATTACTAAGACAACTGGAGGCTTTGTGAGTTTGGGATCAGGAATCTTTCTCCCAGGAAAACTGTTCATGTTTTACCCTATTAAGAGAGAAAAAGAGTACATTTTTACTAAGATTATATTCTTATTTTAAGTTCCAGTAAATTCAACACTGTTGGACTTCTATATAAATCAATTGAGTTTTAGGTTTATTAAGCAGTCTATCAGAAATATTTTTGAAATATTCTGAAATAGAATCTCTCGAAGTGGGATTCCATAGTAGATTAAGGTTGGAAAATATTGCTTTAGACTGAGTACCACACATTTCTTTGAAGATGGAGTAATATGTGCATAATTTATACTACCCTCCACAGAGAATATCGAAAATAAGTACAAAAAACTGTAGGGGACGTAATTCTCCCTTCTGGTCATGGCAGGGTATCCTGATTGAACTAACCCTCCCACAGACATAGAATGTGAGCATATTACTTTTTAAAAGCATTTGAAAGCATGGAGAGTGATGACAACATGGAAGAACTAGGAGGGTTTTATTCTTGATGGATAGAAAGTACAAGGATAATATTTTGAGTTTATGGCTCTCTGCGAAGGCATTCCTCACTCTGCACACAGTTTATAGAGCACAAAAACAGAGGCTTATTGGCATTAAGTGCCAGAAGACAGATTTTAGAGCTGGAATATCAGATAGGAAGATAGAGGGAGAACCCTCTAAGAGAGGGTACCTCAAAGGGATTAAACCCATAAATCTACATTAAATACTATACCCAATACAGGCATGCCTACTACACATACATTGGGAAGACCCTAGTGGGCCTTAAATAAAATCATCAACTGGAAGCTAAAGAACTGAGTGAAGAATTAAACTGTTTCCATCTGCAGTGGGAGGGAAGTTCAGAGATAGAATCTAACCAACTTTTAATAGGACATAAAAAATTACAATTCTTTTAAAAAGAATTGCCCGATCTATTACAAAAGTGGATACACGTAATACATAAATAAATTAGCATATGTTCAAGGTTCAATAATATTTTATAGACACACACACACACACACAAAACAGGCAGCACTCTAAATTTGGGCATAGTTTGTTTATCTCTGGTATAAGTTTTCACCTTAAGACTTTTTCCAGCAAAAAGCAAAAAAGGAAATAAAGAGGATATGAGCAGAAATCTATGAAATTGAAAATAGCAAAACAGCATAAAATAAATCAATGAAACCCAAAGTTGCTCCTTTGAAAATAATTTTTATAAAATAAAAGAAAACTTTAGACTGGTCATGAAATGAAGAAATAGGATATACAATATCAGTATCAAGAATGAAAGAGATAATATTGCTACATATTCTGTAGACATTAAGGATGATAAGCAAATACAATGAACAGCTGTATGTCCATAATTTTTACAACTTAGATAAAAAGGGTGTGACATGGACTGGTGCTCTGTAAGCAAAGTGATCAATTAGCTAGGTGAAATACTAAAGACTGACAGTGAATTTAGCAATGTGGACAATAACTATGAACATGGACAGGGCCAATTTCAAAAGAGTAGTGGGAGCAATTTCTGCCTGGAGTAGATACAAGAGAGAATTAAAGGAAATGAATCAGAAGGGAAAATGTAGACTGCTTTTTCTTGTTCTATCAGGGTAACGTGGAAATAGTCCTGTTTCATAGGAATGACTTACGGCATCAAACTTATCTCATGACAGAACATGGATTGAATGCAACTCTAAGGCAATACCTTCAAAGCATAGAAAAAGGTTACATCTAACCCAAATTCGGGGACCTGTTCTGTCAAGTCCACCTTTTCCAACTAGTATGTGAATCTCTATCTATAGAATCAACAGAATTCCCTTACTCTCTGACTTCAAAACTTGAGTTTAGCCAGTGGAAAACACCAACAGGAAATAAAAGGTAGAGGGGAGGAAGAGCCATTAAGCTATTTATTTTCCCAGTTCAGCACTTTTATCCAGACTTTAAGTTAGCAGAGACTGCATTCCAGGCTGCAACTCTTGCTAAGTGGCCTCCTCCTGCAGTTAAAACTGCAGATGTTTTGATTAGATCAAGTAATTCCTTCCTTCTCTTACTGTAAGTGGCCTGGGATGATGAGGGTTTCTCACTGTAATTCAGAAGCTTTTTACTTTTAACCTTGTCTAAACCTATGTAAATAACCTCTTTATTAAAGTATCCTAAATTACTGTATTTGAGTGTGCCACTTTTTTTTTTTTTTTAATTACAGAAGGAACTTTAACTGAACCAATCTCACTATTTCATATTTCTTATTCAGGGATAATTTTTACAATGAGTGACTTGGTTAGGCATGTAACATGCTTTTATTATTGTAATGTTCAAATATGGAAAATTAACATATTACTTTTTTGTATGCTGATATTATATAAAGATCTTCAAGTTATATATTTTCTCACAATACAATTTGCTAAGGAAATTTTCTTAGCAGAATATATACAAGCAATTCATTAAACAAACACTCAAAACTAAAAATGTTGTAGGCACTGTGTTAGACAGAAGTATACAAAGAGTGAACTTAGACTGTATGTTTAAGTGGGGGTTTTAACTTTAGCAATAATTTGTTATTCTGTAAAATAGTTTTCTGTATAACGACATCCTTAAATACTATTTTGGACTTTGCTTTTTTTAGATTTGTTGTAAGAGCTGTTTACAGGCTGTATAAAAATCCATCTCATTCCTCAAAATTGAGTTTTTAAAAGCCTAAGTTATTGCCAAGCATAAATATCCATGTTTTTCATCAGATGTAATTTTAAATTACATTTGGTTCTTTCCAAGTAGCAAAAGCATCCTCAAAAAAAATGTTGCCAGTGATAATATATTTAAAATGTAACCTAAGTTTGTGTAAAAAAACATAATAGCGTCATAATTAAATATCCAGAGCCTGGAGCTAGACATCACAAAGCACATCCCAGCTCTGACACTTAAAAGCTAGAAGTCCTTGACCAGGTATGATTCTCTCTGTGACTTGGTCTCTTCTATTAAGTATGGATTATAATAGCATCTCAATCACAGGATTCTACTATAAATTGAATGAATTTATATTAGGACAGCATTTAGAACACTGATTAGGCATTTTAAATACTAGATAGATGTTAGCCAAGGGGATTTAAAATGAGGGTTTCTAAAGAGTTACAGCAATGACAACAGCAATGCAATCAAAGTAACAGAACAGACATTTTCACATAGGAAACTATTTTGAAGTATCAATTTGTTGGTTTTTTTGCTTTTTTGCTTTGTCACATGACTTTAGTAAAAACTCAACACATTATGTTGAGAACCCCCCACCCTTTTTTTTTTTCCAGTGTGGTAGATTTTTCTGAAGATTTTTCTTATCAGAAAAACTCTGCCTTTAAATAAAAGACACAAACACACAGGTTGTTTGATTTACACACTTATACACTGTTTATGTACTATTTATATACATATATGCTATACACTTTAGGCTGTTAAAGCATATGCCCTTTTTGGCTGCATAATATATTAAAATTCCACATAACACTGAAACGCTTTCACTCAACATTCTGGAAAGATTTTTATGTAAGAATTGTGTTGATTATTAAGGAAACCATACAATATTTTCCTTCAGATATTTTAAAAAATATCTGAGCATAGTGAATCTATTTCAGGTACTTACTGAGGATCTTGTACAAGATATAATCCTATGTGTTTAGCCTAAGAGATAGTTATCTTAAGCGTCTGGCTTGTTTCTACCTTCTAGACACTGAGAAACCTTTAATTGACAAAGATCGGTTTTTCACTGGTTAGATTTATTTTACTCATATATAAATAAATATTAGAGCCAGTTCTCTCTATGGGAATCTAAGCTCAAATTGGGACATACAATTATTTTTCTATTCTTCAGCATAATACAACTGATGCTTAATTTAGTGCCTTATCCATTGTAGGTATGCAATAAATATTTTCAACATGAGAGAATGAAAGAAAAAAGGAAAAACATCCTATTCAACCATATCCCAACAGAGCTAAATGTTTTTTTGTTTTGTTTTGTTTTGTTTTTGGTGGAGGGATAGTTTTGTCTGTTTTGTTTTATAATGGAAAAATAAGTGCTAATTAATAAGAGTTATGTAAAGAAATAAAAGTATTTACTCTTTCCACATATTAGGTATTGTAGACATAGAATAATACCATTAGGATAAGAGAAGTAGAGGGAGAGGAAAAGAAAAGAAACAAAGAAAATAGAAGGAAAAGAATTAATAAGTTTTTCTTAAGGTGAAGGACGGAAGACAAAATTTAACGAGGTAACATGTTTTCTCTCTTCTGTGTTAATTCTTTTAAGTTGCAGCCTGCTATATTGGTCACAGATAGCATATATAAAGGTAGTGTTAAATGATACATACCTACAAAAACTTTAATTCAAAAAATTAACCTGAAGGAAAATATGTGAAGGTTATAATGATGTTTTTGAATGTTAACTGTATTGTATTTGTTGTTCCCACATACAAAGGAGGGGACAAGAAGTACTATATTAAAGACTCTAAGACTAGTACACAGAATTCTCTGTGGGGAGAGAGGAAGAAGGATAAACTCTTCCAGACTTTTCAGAATTAAATGAAAAGCTATTTTTTAGGTAATTAAGTCATAATGCTATTATCAGGAAAATGATTACAACTTTTTTCTTCAGAAAATTTATTCTCTTATGGTGCAAAAATGAGAGGAAATTCTACCTGTTTCAAAAATCCTAATAGATTTTCATAGCACTTATTTTTTCACTCAAAATATTATTCAACCCATTTATGATATCAGCCTAAGAATCTCAAACATTTACTAATTTATCATTCTGGTAATGATTATTGCCAATGGCTAAAAATTAACATTTAGAAATTATAAGAAAACTTGCATTTTTAGATGTCAAAATACATAATTTAACTTATTATAAGTATGGATATGTTTCTGAATATGTTTTACACATTTTGAAATATTTAGAGAAAAATAAAATAAAAAGCACATAATGAAGAAATAATCAGTCCACTGCAAAAATTAATTATGTTATAGAGCAATTTCAATATGTATGTCTGTGAATATGCACACATATTATACATATATTTGTATCATATTTTTTAAAGTTTCAGTCTATATTAATAGTGAGATTTTATTATTCACTATATTCATGCTTATTGGTCCTTTATGTTTCTTTAATTAATTATGTGCTCACGTAGTTTTACCACTTTTACATTGGAATTTATATGCTTTTCTTTCCATTTTACTAAAGTAAAAGCGCTTTAGGAAAACCAGGGATACCAACACCAAGAATCAATCCCTGCAAATAATCATAATTTTTCCTAAAATATTTATATATTTTTCCACGATTTGCATCAACTTACTCCAAATGTAATGACAATATTATTTTATTTTTTAATTTTATGGCTGGACTTGCTTTATATGGAAGTTCTTGGGCCAGGGATTAAATGTGAGCCACAGCTGTGACCTGTGCTGCATCCATGGCAACACAGGATCCTTTAACCCATTGCACCAGGTCAGGGATGGAACCTGCACCTCCACAGTGACCCGAGCTGCTGAAGTAGCATTCCTAACCTACTCTGCCACAGTGGGCACTCCCCATCATTTAATTTTGTCCATAATTTTGTGAGTCAGGAATTCAAGAACAGACTGTGTGTTTATTTCTGATGCATATGGAATTAGTATGACAGGGACCTGAGACTTCTTCACTCACAGACCTGGCACACTGATGCTTTCCTCTCTTCACATGTGATATCTCTCTCCCAAGACTCATTCATGCACTTGGGCTTTTTTACAGCATGGCAGTTTCAGGGTAGTCATTTATGACTGCTGACTTTTCTTAGAGCTAACATTTAACAGCAACTATTCCAAGTTACCTAGACAGAAACTGGGTTTCATACAGTATTGGTGGGAGTATGGAATGGTAGAGCCACTTGGAAAACCAATTTAGTTGTTCCTATTATTTTATGTTATTTATTTATTTATTTTTAAAGTATTTTTATTTTTTAATTTTTTTTTTGCTTTTTAGGGCCACACATGTAGGGTCCCAGGTTAGGGGTTGAATCAGAGTTGTAGCCGCTGGCCTACACCACAGCCACAGTAATGCAGCATCCTTAACCCACTGAGCAAGGCCAGGGATCAAACCTACATCCTCATGGATGCTAGTCAGATTCATTAACCACTGAGCCACGGGGAGAACTCCTGTTTCTATTATTTTAAATAAAACTAAACATGCAATTACCATATGACACAGCACTTACATTCTTGAGTATTTAACCCAGAGAAATGGAAATATCTATTGACTCAAAAAGCTATGCACAGATTTTTTTTGTTGTTTCTTTGTTCATAACAGTCAAACACTGGAATTAACCCAGACATAATGTGTTTGTCTATACTATGGAATGCTACTCACCCATAAAAAGGAAAACATTACTGAAACATGATGTAAAATCTTGGAAAAACCTCCAGGGAGTTACATTGTATAAAAAAATAAAAACCAATATTAAAAGGTCACTTACTGTATGATTTAATTTATACAACTTGCTTAGAATGTTAAATTACTGAAATGGAGAATATATTGGTGATTGCCAGGGATTATAGGAAGCAATGAAGGGAGGTGAATGTAGTTATAAAAAAAGTAACAGGGAGGATCATCCTGGTAATGAAATTGTTCTGCATTTTAACTGCAGTTGTGGATACAAAAGCTTGCAGGTGTAATAAAATTACATAGAATTAAATACACACACATGCAAACAAACCAGTACATGTAAAGTTGGGGAAAGCTAAATAAAATCAGTGGATTGTATCAATGTCTATATTCTAGTTGCCACACACACGGTTAACACTCTAAAATCAAATGAATTTTGTTTACCAACAGGAAACAATTATGATCTAAAAGATATCATTTAGACCAGAATAAAAAAATTATAAATCTAACAAATGTAAGAGCTTTCCAATTAAATAAAACTATTTTATTGAAAGACACTTACAATGTCTTGGGAAAACAGTTACAGCATAGCCACATGTAAAAACAAAATATTATAAAGATGGCTATCTTTAAATTGAAGCATAGATTTAATAGGATCTTAGTTACAATTACAGCAATATGTTTTTTTTTTTCCCACTTGACCAACATTATTCCAAAATTAACTGGGAAGAGCAAAAGACCAAGAACAACAAAAGAATTCTTAAAAGGAGAGAAAAAGGAACAAGTCGTTCCAGTGTCAAATGTAGCAACTTATTAAACATCGATAGATGTTTAAAACTTTATGGAAATGATACAAAGAAAGGCAAATAAAACAGAAGAACAGAATAAAGATCTAAGAAACAGATTCATATATTTGAAGAAGATGGCTTTAATAGAGATGTCACTGCATAGCAGTGGACTAGATGGACTATACACTAAATATTGATGGATTAATTGTTTACACAGGATTTAACAATTACCTCACCTTTTTTTTTTACTAAAATTAATTTCATATGGCTTAACAGATAAAACTGATACATTAAATTTGAGTTTATTTCTCCATCAAAAGACATAAAATTTAAGTGACGTTCAAAGCCTCTGAATATAAAAAGACATCTGAAACACATTTAACAATCACAGGTTCAGATGTAGAAAATATAAAGTTCATGTAAATGAGTAAGAAAAAGATAAATATTCCCATAGAAAAATGGATAAAAGACCAGGCAAAGCATTTTGTCAAAAATAGATATTCAAGTTGCTCAGGTGGAAAAATGTCTGATTTTTGGTTATCAGAGAAAAATACAAATTACCAACACAATGAGTACTGGTTGGCAAGAATGCTGAACAATGGAAACTCTTATACACTACTAGTTGAAGAACAGGTTGCTATAAGCAGAGTGGATGATTTCTTGGTACATTTTGCCCTCAGATCTCTTAATCATATATTGTTTTTATTTTGCGGTATGTCGTCCCAGAGAAAAAAATTTTATTCAGTTGTGTCAACTGATACATAGATAGAGATATAGAGAGACAGATGATAGATAGTACCTAAACCATAAGCAGCTTATATTTAAATAAAAATTTAGTGATGGCAGAGAAGGGTAATAACAATTCAAACATAGTTTTCACAACTTATCTGTTGGCTATTCTAGTTTGTGAGGTTTTACCATCCTTCTAAATTCCCTTTTTTTCTATTTTACTGAATCTTCACAGATTCTGCTTTTTCTATTCCATGAGTTTATTCTCTGTTGTAAGAGTAGAGAACAAATCTGCCCCTCATACCTCACACAGCAACTCTCCTGCTCCATTGCTAATAACCACATCTTGGGGTTGGGGGGAAGTTCCCAGAAGCCAAATTCACATTCTAGCTCCAATCACTTCAAGAGTAACCCTTCACCCAAAGAAACAAATAAAAAGTTAAGAAAAATTCTTTCCTGTTGATAAAAAGTCTTCTCCACTTTGTAGAAACTGTAAAAGTAATACTGTTAGAATTCTGACATATATCTATGAGGATATAAAGGACAAAGTAAATGTTTCCCTCTTCAGCTTCTTTCTACCACATTATCACTATTCATAGTTTATTCCTGTTACCAATGTATTATGTAGGAGTGTTGCATAAATTTTCAGTGCATATAAAAGCACATTGCAAGATTTTGCTTCAAATATGTTATCTTGGACATGCATTTGTATCAGCATTTATCATCTCAGTTTTTAACGGGTGTAGAATATTGCATTACCTAGTGGAATAATGGTAAAAGTTTGTTGTCATCTTGATTATTTCCTGGTCCCTATTCTCTACATTTTTCTGTCTCATTATTTGGCAAAGTCTTGTGAATACTGAGGAAATTTTCTTTTATTTTGCCGGGGAGGGAGGTAATTGGGGGAGAAGACAACTGGGATGATGGTATCACAAATGTGTTGCCGGATCAGAAATTTTTTTGCAAACACAGCAAATGGTTTCCTTGAATATAGCTGCTAGCCATGAGAGGATAAACATTGTAACCCCTGATTATTTCTCTGAAAATCTCACCTTTCCTCAGAACATCCTACCCTCAGTTTCTCAAGTAAGACCAGCACTCCAGTTTTTGGGTCCCAGACTGTTTCTCTAATTCTCCATTAAAATAAAACATTTAAATGGAAAGAGTAAGGGAGTAGATGAAAAGATAAACAAATTGAGTTCTTCTGTGCACCAAATACATTGTATTACTAAATCTTTACAACACCCAATGATAATATTATTATATGCATATCCAATTTATTGCAGGTAGGAAACTGGGGCTTAAAGAATTAGGCAAGTATCTGCTTGCACTGTTTGCTACATTGTAACATTTTTTTCAAAAGACAAGAAAACATATTCTAAAAGATAGACCTAAAAATGCTTGAGACTGTTGCGCTGTGAGATCTTACATTCTCCAAAGTGAATAATTCACTGTTGATATGATTATCGATGTGAACTGCTTAGATACCTTTAAAGGGTGCTCCCCAGAACAGCCAAAGAGTTTGTCGTTGTTAATTTATTCAACATACCTCTGATTTCATTCTAGACAGAAAGTGAGGGTAAATGATGGAATTTTACTACCAGAAAGTGTTATATAACAAAACAAGTTAATTGTATAGAAAGAAAACTGAATCTTAGAGGTGTTAAGTGGCATTTTCCCTGTAACCCATAGAATTTATGGCAAAACTTAGATTCTTCTGTGGTCTGATGACATTCTCTCAGATTATACTATGCTACTGAACAAGAAGATCCACTGTTATGGGATTAATTCATAGAAATGGCAGTGCATCAAAAAACAGTCCAATATATAGCTCAATCTGGATAAATCCTAAAAAGATAAAAAAAGGTAGCTGCCCGTGGTCTCCAGAGTTTATTGCTAAAGGATTAAACTGAAAGGCTTTCAAATGCAAAGCGCTTATTTCGAGTGAACTAGTTTGTTCTCAGCTGTCCAGATTCCTTTACTCTGTTGACGAACTTTAGTTCTAATATATGAAACTAAACCGAAGTAATGACTAGTGGCAACTGGTTATAAATATTCAGGTGCTCAGTAGTATTAAGGATTGACTTCCATGTTTGATATAACAAATGAAGAAGGAAACACATCAAAAACCAAACAAACAAAGCATATGTTTCATAGGGAGAAATAACAAAAGAAAATAATTATTGTATTGTAAAAAAAAAAAACCCTGATACTTCAAAAATGAACTATCATAATTCAGATGTTTGACCCAGTTTTAATATGTTGTTGCAACTTAAGTTTTAACTTAAACAGATTTAACTCAAAATAATTAACATAAAGTGTGGTACAACATGTTTTTTTTTGTTTGTTTGTTTGTTTGTTTTTTGCCCTCTGTCTCTATAAGTGTATTTCCAAAGTTTTAAAAATAGTGGATACAGTTTGTGGAAATGATGGTTTTCATGTTGCGTAATATGTTTTTTCAAATGAAATCTTTCCATGATGCTATGGTAGGCCAGCTTTCTGTTCTATTTCAACCTTAGCACATGCAGTGTTTTTATGTTGCAGATAAAAAAACAAAAGTGAAAGCATGGTAGAATTATTTTCCAAGGTGTTAGCACAGGTTTATTTCCTCATAATAATGTAGTTCAGGTAGCTAGCAGAACTGTTATAAAATGTCAGCTCTCCAATGTAGTTGCACATTTTAAATTCAGTAATGTTTCACATCTCTGTTCACAGCTCTATCCTAATGGGTAGAATCCAGACCACACTTTGTGTTGGAATGGCATTAAAAGTATAAAATGAGAGAACTCTTTACCTACCCACTGATGTTCTTTCGGCTCCACACAGAAGCAACAAACCCAGGTTCAAGTTGCTGAAAACAAACAATTAGAAATCAAATCAAAGCTTGTTTGGCTTCACAATTGAATGCTGAGATGCAATAGCAATAGTAACAATGCAAAGTAATAGCCTGCCGAATTCAATGAATACAGCTTAATAACTTTGGACCATAGCAAGACTTGGGTAAAATTAAAAAGTAATGTAAAGCTCCTTGGGTATGTTCCACTGAATTAGTATTCTGAAGCAAGTGTCTACACACCATCCATAATGAGGACTGCTGGTTTCATTTACAGACACTGCCTACATTAACTAGCACTAATGTGTAAAAACGTATCATATGTTGGTCTATAAAGGCACACCAAATTTTCATTATGTTTCAGTCTAAAAGTGCTTGTTTTGCAGGATGGAGTCCACGTCAATAAAATGGATTGTGTGTCACTTAAACCAAGTGACATGCTAATCTTCTAGAGCCCTCTGTCCTTAATCTCTACAGGACATGAGTCAGTTTAGAAGTGTGAGCTGTTCTCACAGGTACCAACTATTGAGCTCTTTAATGTAAATTCAAAAGCAAAGCTTATCAGTGTGCTTCAGAAATTGCTTCAATGTGGTTGCTGTCTATGAAAAAAAATCCCCCTTCTTCCCTCAAATCCATGGGCAACTTCCAAGTTTTTGCAGTGCCTCGGAGCAGCTTTTAATTACAAAGAAATTGGTTTTGGTGATAGCTGCCCTGTGACCAATTGGATTAGAGGCATTTCTTCTGGCTATTATGACAGCTAACTTGACTACTGCCCTTTGGAGTGGGGCATGATCAAAATATTAAGTAAAGTAGTATCTCAATCTAGAACTTCAAGACCCAGTAGATTAAATTATTAAAAATTATGTCGTAAGTAGCCATTTTATAACAAATAATGGGATTGAGATACTAGATTCTTTGGTTTGCAGAGGGAATTGCGAAAAAAAAAAAAAGATGGAAAATTACTTGGATTACGTTTCTTATATTTTAAAATCATATGTTTTTTGTCATGGGAAATTTAGGAAGCTCAAGGGCAAACTACAAAACTCCTATATCCAAGAGCTAAATTGGTTTACTTAAAAATCTTTAAAACATGACATTAAATAGGTCTCTATTTTATAACCTTTACCATTTATTTTCTAAATACCAAGGTGTACATTTTCTGCTCATGTATTATAAACAATAAAATACGGTTATTTGCTAAATGATGGTCTGTACTCCAGTATAACTCTTCCCACAAAAGAATAAGAGGTTCATATCTATTGTTCTGTTTCATATTATATGAGACTTTCTTGATAAATACAAAAATGAAATTTTGAAGTCAAATTAGAATCCCTCACATAGAAAGATATCAATAGAATAAAATAATCAAATAGTCTGTCACCTCTGCAATCAAAGCAATAGAAAATAAGTAAGAGAATTAAGGGGTACATTTACATAAAATAATTTTTCTTTAATTCAGAATTTTAAAAAGCAGTTTAAAATTTAAACTTTATTTTTAAAGTTTGTGCAAAATGTATTTTCACTCTCGGGAAATAAACTACACCGAAATAATTTTTATTTTTGTTTGATGATTTCATATCTGTCACTGACTTGCATTATTGTTATAAAGGCCATTTCTCTTAATTATTTACATATAAACACTGAAGCATATTGAGTAGTATCTAGAATGATTCTAAGACAGAGCAGTCACTTTTGTCTTCTTTAATATATCCTTCATATTAGCTTATGTTATTCCCACATTCATAAGTAAATAATACATGTTGTTAAATAACTCACTGAATATTATGAGCTCTAGTTAATGAAAAATTGTTCTTACCACAATAAGTCAGTTTACTGGTAGCAAGGAAATACTATTATTACTTATTTTATGTAAAAAAAAAAAGTCCAGCTGAAGTTTTAAAAGCATTGCCATAGGATTAATACTATCCTATCCATAAAATAAATGTGCCTTTATGACACATTTAGGAGGATATTTTTTAAAATGATTTGAGAAAGAATATTTCATATAGTTATAAAGGATGTTGATTTTACTACTAGCACAATATTTAAGAAATATTTAAATACCTAGCTCATTATGTCATGTAATGAAAGCACAAGTATGTGTAGATTGTTATCAGACAGCTTCAAGCACTGTGGATATAGATACTGTTAGAGATATTCTTGTATGTGAAAAAAGGATATCCATCCTAGGATCTTATAGATTACAAAGAGAGAACAGAAAAATACAAGGGATGTTTCATAATCTTAGCTCCTAGTGTCATAGGATTAGGATACAGTACCACTTGTTGAATATTTGCTAATGGAAGAAAGACAGACATTCTTTTATAGGTACTGTGTGTGTGGTTGTTTTTTGGGCTCCTCCATCATAAAGGTCATGAGTAATAAATGATTCCAATATCCTAGGTTTAGTCCAAGCTCAGACCAAGGATTTTAATTAAAAAAATGTTATCATCTGAACTCTGGTTCAGAAAAAGATTTGATGTCTCAAATTAATTAATTAATAATTAATTATAGGTGTTAGTTAATTAATATTAATCCTAAAGTCACTGCCTCTTCAGTATTGTCCTAATACACAAAATAAAATAATGTGGTATTAGAATACTTTTTGCTACTATATGTAGCAGTTAAAAACATTTCAAGAAATAAAACTGCCATTACTGCATTACCAAAGCATGGGCAGAAGTACACAGAGAAACACTACCTGATATTTTTGACTATAGCATGGATGAAAGAAAGAAATCATTGATTCTAATTTTTTTTTTGGCCGAGCCTTGGCATGTGGAAGTTTCTGGGTCAGTGACTGAACTCATAGCACAGCAGTGACCCAAGCCACAGCGATCACAACGCCACTAGGCCAGAGGGAACTTCCACTGATTTTAATTTAATAGGATATATATGAAAAGCCATTTTACAGAACTGCAGAAAAACACTATTCCTTTTATTAAAAAGCTCTATGTGATCTTAGATTTTTATGTTACCATGTTTAATTTCTGACTCAGTATCAGTGTACAATTTGTAAATAAATAGATCAACTTTAAATGTGATGTAGAAATTTTGGGATCATTATATACTGTAATACAAGGGAAAATTACATAGAATAAAAATAATAGTCAATATTGAAAATAGGAAAAAGTTATTCTTCATTACTTCAAACTACAGAATGTTTTCTTTATATGCTTTAAAGTTATATATAATATAAAACTATAGTAGGTTTAATAGAATATAAAATGAAGACATTTTTATCCATGAAAAAAAAAACCCAAAGGAAACTAGACCATTATTTCCTAGACTCTTCCTGAGGTCCTGTGAAGAGACCCTGAGTAGGAAAACCTTTTCCTGCTGATGTAGAAAGACTTATTTACCCTCTGAGAGCTGGAAAAAAAAAAAAAAAAAAAAAAAGACGACACTTGTCAACAAGAGAGGTAGAGAATAATTATTTCTTCCTTTATGCAGCTTCAGAAAGTAAATTAATATATTTGACTTACTAGAAGAGGAAGAACTGAGCTAAAAATAGCTAACCATATCAATGATACACATTAAGAAAAGGAAATAGTACATTAGCATTTAGAACATCAGATAAAGGCATTTGGAGGCAGGCTCCACTGCATTTTTTCCAATTAAATCTTTGGTGATAATAGATGACTGGGCCATGTATATGGATAAAGGCTTCTTTTTTTTAGAGTACTTCTTTATATCATCTTGCTTTGGACATAAAATTAAGTATTAAGATCATTATAAATTCCTAATGATACAGTTCCTTTTAGGAATTCACATGTAAGTTTACTTGGATGGACACAGATGAGGAACAATCAATTTGTTTAATAGCTTTGTTAGATTGAAGATAAAATATGGAAGATATTACTAATAGAATACCTAAAAATATTGAAGGTTTAGTATTGGCCAGTATGAATAACCTCACTGTAAATCTTAAGACTGCTCATACGGGAATTTTATATATCCATATCTCAGAAAAAAGAATCAGAAAAGTTAAGAAATTTGCAAAAATCCATGCAAGTATTATTTATGACAATTATGTATGAACCCATATCTTTGACAATAATACATATGCTTAGATAATATGTTTGTGTTACTCATGCATCCCTTTCAAACCCAAATATCAATGCAATAATTTAAAATAACATGAAGAACAAATGGGATATAATAAATGGCATTATTGAAAAGTTTCATTAAATGCTTTTATTTTTATTTCCAAGCATTTTCTTTTTTATTATTTCCCTTGATATTGTACTACATCTTCAAGAATAAGTTGCAATATTTTTTTTTCAGGTTTAAACATATGTTTTAAGTAGCTGTATTTTAAAGAATACATTAGAACTGTTTAATTTAAATGTATTTACTCCTCCCCATACGTAAACTCTTTAAAACTCCAGATACCTGCTTTTAGCAATTTTTTCTAGTTTCATTTTTTTTCAAACTAAACAGGAAAGATTTTTTGAAGTATTCCCTAGGATACAAATTTAGACAGCATAATGAGTCTTTTTAGTTATATTTAAAACCGCATTTCATTCAGAATGTATTATTGATGATTTCTTTAAAGAAAAAAAAGCGTTCTTTTAAGCATATCAATCCAAGAATATAGAATATCTAAAGAGATGATGACAATTAAAAGTTTTATAAGGTTGAGATTTAATACTGTAATTTTGCTTTAAATCCTAAAAGCTAACAAAGCAGTAATCCTTCCTATGAAGTTTACAATAAAATCCCTCTTTGTCAAATTAGAAAATGTTGCTTCTTTTATGTAGTTAAAATCTTAGATTCAAATATACAAGTAAATGCAAACTCTAAACATAAATTCTGTGTGGCTGGTTTTCATTTTTCTCCTTAGGCAAAATTCCTGAAGTCTTTTTTTTTTTTTTTTTTTTTTTTTTTTTTGCCTTTTCTAGGGCTGCTCTCATGGCATAATGGAGGTTCCCAGGCTAGGGGTCTAATAGGAGCTGTAGACACCTACCTACACCAGAGCCACAGCAATGCAGGATTCTAGCCGCATCTGCAACCTACACCACAGCTCATGGCAACACCGGATCGTTAACCCACTGAGCAAGGCCAGGGATCGAACCCGCAACCTCATGGTTTCTAGTCGGATTCATTAACCACTGAGCCATGAGGGGAACTCCCAAAAACTCCTGAAATCTTTAAAAAATCACTTTTGTATTAAAATAAATAAATATAAATCATCCTATCAGTATTTCCTTTTAAAGGAAGAAAATTGTAGAGGCAATTATTTGCTTTTCCTAAGAAGAAACTTGGCATTGACATTTGTCTCTAATAAATATCAAGTTCATTTGATTCCTCTGAGGTTTTCAAACTGGTGTCCAGCTGTTGGAAAATGTTCTTGGTCGTGTGTGACATTCACTCACAGATGCCACTGCTTGATTCTTCTGCACCTGTTTGCTCTAAGGAGCTTTTTGCCAGTCTGAGAGAATCAGAGCATGTGGTGCCTGGATATCTAGATGCAAATACTTAAGTTGTACATAATGGAGGAGAGGATGAATGTACTTTGAAGTAACGTATATCTTTGTCTTACCTATGTTTGGAGTGTACGAGATATTTAAAATATATTTTATTTTTTATATATAATGATCTTTATTTTTTCCATTAAAAATAAATATATTTTCTGCATCTATTGAGATGATCATGTGGTTTTTGACTTTTCTTTTGTCAATGTGGCGTATGTTGTTGATTGATTTGCGTATGCTGAACCATCCTTGTGAAACTGGGATGAACCCTACCTGGTCATGGAGTATGATCTTTTTGATATGTTGTTGGATTCGGTTGGCTAAAATTCTGTTGAGAATTTTTTCATCTATATTCATCAAAGATATTGGCCAATAGTTTTCTTTTTTGGTGGTATCTTTGTCTGGTTTTGGGATTAGGGTGATGGTGGCATCATAGAATGTCTTTGGGAGTGTTCCCTCTTTTTGAAAAAGATTAAGGAGGATGGGCACCAGATCCTCTTTATATGTTTGGTAGAAATGGCCTGTGAAGCCATCTTGTCCTGGGCTTTTATTTGTTGGGAGAGTTTTTATGACATATTCAATTTCATTTCTAGTGATTGGTCTGTTCAGTTGGTCTGTTTCTTCTTGATTCAGTTTTGGCAGGCCGTAAGATTCTAGAAAATTGTCTATTTCTTCCAGATTGTCAAATTTGTTGGCATATAGGCATATAGTTGTTCATAGTATTCTCTTAGGGTATTTGTATTTCTGCAGTATCCATTGTGATTTCTTTTTCATTTCTAATTTTGTTTATTTGGGTTCATTCTCTCCTCTTCTTAGTGGGTCTAGCCAGGGGTTTGTCAATTTTGTTTACCTTTTCAAAGAACCAGCTCATGGTTTTACTAATTTTCTCTATTGTTTTTTGAATCTCTATTTTATTGATTTCCTCTTTGATCTTTATAATTTCCTTCCTTCTGCTGACTTTATCTTTTTGTTCTGCTTTTTCTAATTCATTTAGGTGGAGGGTTAAGTTATCAATTTGAGCTCTTTCTTCTTTTTTGAGGAGGGCCTGTATCGTTATAAACTTCCCTCTGAGCAGTGCTTTTGTGGCGTCCCATAGATTCTGAGAGAGAGAGAGGTTGTGTCTTCACTATCATTTGTCTCCAGGTATTTTTTAATTTCCTTTTTGATTTCCTCATTGACCCATTGGTTTTTTAGTAGCATGTTGTTTAGTCTCCATGTAGTAGGTTTTTTCTCATTTCTTTTCCTGTGGTTGATTTCTAGTTTCACGCCATTGTGGTCAGAGAAGATACATCTCAATAGATGCAGAAAAAGCATTTGTCAAAGTCCAACATCCATTTATGCTAAAAAACTCTCACCAAAGTGGCTATGGAGGGAACATTCCTGAACATAATCAAAGCTATTAATGACATAGCAAATATAATACTCAATGGAGAAAAGTTGAAATCCTTCTCACTCAAATTTGGAACAAGACAGGGATGCCCACTCTGACCATTGCTATTCAACACAGTTTTGGAAGTCCTAGGCACAGCAATCAGACAAACAAAAGAAATAAAAGGCATCCATACAGGAAGAGGAGAGATAAAACTGTCACTGTATGCAGATGACATGATACTATACATAGAAAACCCTACGGACTCAATCCAGAAACTACTTGAACTGATTAACACATTCAGCGAAGTAGCAGGATATAAGATTAATATTAAGAAATCAGTCACTTTTCTGTATACCAACAATGAAATATCAGAAAAGGAATACAAAAACACCATACCTTTCAAAATTGCACTTCAAAAAATTAAATACCTCGGAATACACCTGACCAAGGAGGTAAAGGACTTATATGCTGAGAACTATAAAACATTAATCAAGGAAATTAAAGAAGATGTAAAGAAATGGAAAGATATTCCATGTTCATGCATTGGAAAAATCAATATTGTAAAAATGGGCATACTACCCAAAGCAATCTACAGATTCAATGCAATCCCTATCAAATTACCCATGACATTTTTCACAGAACTAGAACAAACAATCCAAAAGTTTATATAGAACTACAAAAGACCCAGAATTGCCAAAACAATCCTGAGAAACAAAAACCAAGCAGGCGGCATAACTCTCCCAAACGTCAGGCAATATTACAAAGAGACAGTTATCAAGACAGTGTGGTACTGGTACCAAAACACATATACAGACCAACGGAACAGAATAGAGAACCCAGAAATAAACCCAGACACCTATGGTCAATTAATCTTTGACAAAGAAGGCAAGAATATAAAATGGGAAAAAGACAGTCTTTTCAGCAAATATTGCAGGGAAACCTGGACAGCTGCATGCAAATCAATGAAATTAGAACACACCCTCACACCATGCACAAAAATAAACTCAAAATGTCTGAAAGACTTAAATATAAGACAAGGCACCATAAAACTCCTGGAAGAGAACATAGGCAAAACATTCTCTGACATCAACCTCATGAATATTTTCTCAGGTCAGTCTCCCTTAAAGCAACAGAATTAAGAGCAAAAATAAACCAATGGGACCTAATCAAACTGATAAGCTTTTGCACAGCAAAGGAATCCAAAATGAAAACAAAAGGACAACCTACTGAATGGGAGAAAATACTTTCAAATGATGCAACAGACAAGGGCTTAATCTCTAGAATATATAAGCAATTTATACAACTCAATAGCCAAAAAGCCAATCACCCAATGGAACAATGGGGGAAAGACCTGAATAGACTGTTCTCCAAGGAAAAGATACAGATGGCCAACAAGCACATGAAAAAATTCTCAACATCCCTGATTATTAGAGAAATGCAAATCAAAACTACCATGAGATACCACCTCACACCAGTCAGAATGGCCATCATTAATAAGTTCACAAATAACAAGTGCTGGAGGGGCTGTGGAGGAAAGGGAACCCTCCAGCACTGTTGGTGGGAATGTAAGCTGGTACAGCCACTATGGAGAACAGTATGGAGATACCTTAGAAATCTATACGTAAGTATAAACTACCATTTGACCCATCAATCCCACTCTTGGGTATATATCTGGACAAAAGTTTCCTTGGAAAAGACATACGCACCTGCATGTTCACTGCAGCACTAATCACAATAGCCAAGACACGGAAACAACCCAAATGTCCATCAAGAGATGATTGGATTAGGAAGATGTAGTATATGTTCACACTGGAATACTACTCAGCCATAAGAAAGAAAAAATAATGCCATTTGCAGTAACATGGATGGAACTAGAGACTCTCATACTGAGTGAAATAAGCAGAAAGACAAAGATAAATACCATATGATATCACTTATATTGGGAATGTAATATAAGACACAAATGAACCTTTCCACAGAAAAGAAAATCATGGACTTGGAGAATAGACTTGTGGCTGCCCAGGGGGAGACGGAGGGAGTTATAGGGATCGGGAGCTTGGGGTTATTGGATACAACTTGGAATGGATTTACAATGAGCTCCTGCTGAGTAGCATTGAGAACTATGTCTAGATACTTATATTGCAACAGAACAAAGGGTGAAAAAAAAATGTATACATGTAAGTGTATCTTGAACCCCATGCCGTACAGTGGGAAAAAAAATTAAAATAAATAAATAAATATATTTTCAAAGAAACATATTTTAAAAAATAAAGAAAAGAAAAAGTAAAGGTTACCTATACTAAATTATTATTCCATAGAGGGTTTTTTTTTTTTTTTTTGGAAATTGCTTAAGTGGAAAGTGTTTTTTGTTTTAAATTTCTATGAACAAGCAAACACCAATTTATGAAACAAATTAAAAATATAATGTGTAATTGACAAAAAACCCAGTCATAATACAGTACTGAAGAAAGATATATTCATGTTGTGATATGATGTATGTTTATATTTCTTTTCCCTCATGATATTATAGCATTATTCAGGAAAAATACTATGATAACTCAGAAAACTACCACTCTGTATCAGTATAACCTAAATGTCACCTTCCTGGATTATATTCCGGAATAGAAAGCGATATTGGTGATAAAGATATTAAAATCCTAATAAAGTCTGGAGTCTAATAATAATATACCAAAGTTGTTTTCCTTAGTTTGACAAATATACAATCATGATATAAGATGTAAATGGAGAAAAGTGGGTGAGGGATAGATGGTATTTTTTTGGTGAATCTAGAAATATCCCAAAGTAAAATGTTTATTTAAAAATATATGACATTGTGTTGTATCACAGATGTAGGTTTTAACCATTCATTTAGCAGATATTTATTCAGTCGCTGCTGGTGCTAGTCCTTGAGCTTGGCACAAAATGAGAATTAAAAACAAATGATACAACTCCGAAATTTCTGCTCTTTTGGAAATTACAGGCTAATTTGGGAAAGCTTTACTAAATGAATGATAAGAAGTATACTATTATAAAATCTAAATATTTTAATAAAGCAATGATAAATTTAATGAGCAGAAAAGGTTGCAGAGAGAGAAAATTACAAAACAAATGTCTGTGATTTTTAAAGAGTCTTAAAATTGTGGTAAAATATACATAACATATATTAATAATGTACAATGCAGTGTCATGAAGTATATTCACAACGTCATGCAACCATCATCAAGAACTTTTTCAGCATTCCAAACTGAAACTATTCATGAAACACTGACTCCTCAACCCCTTCTCCTCCTCCTCAGCCCTTGGTAACCACTCTTCTACTTTCAGTTGCTATGCACCTCATGTAAATGGAATCATATGATATTTGTCCTTTCCTGTCTGGATTATTTTACCTGAAGTAATGTTTCAGAAGTTCACCCATGTGGTAGTATGTAACAGGAATTCATTTCTTTTTAAGACAATAATTTTCCATTAACACTGTTATTCACCGCTACTATTTTTAAGCAGCAAAGAAAGTATGCAAAGCTAAGGTCTTTGACTCCTCATAAGTGGGTCAAGTGGGGAGTGGGTGGGGAGGGGGTGGGAAGGGAGCTGGAAGAAAGACAAATTCTGCAACAGAGGAAACAGTGTGGCACAGAGGCATGAGCCAGAAAGAGATCAGTCAGTTTTTGAGACTGAGAAGAGGACAATATGGAGCTGTCCACGGAGACAACAGGAGTTGGGTTCAAGATGAGGTGCAAGCCCAGGAAAGGGTCAGATCAGACAAGGACACATGCGCCAATGCAGCATATTCACAGTTTATCCTGTGTACAAAAGAACTTGTATTGAAGTCTTTTATTTTTTAAGTAGGAATATCCTGTGGCTTAAATTTTTCATATGAAAACTGGATAGGAGTAAGATAGGAGTACATGAAGTGAGACCCATTAAGGGGCTGCTACCATAGTGCTCCCGGTATTATTACTGCCTTGTATGAGGAGGGTGCAGTTTGTGATGCAGACAAACCTGGTGGTGAACCTACTGTAAACAGTGAAGGAGGTAAGAAAGAGCAAGGTGCCAAGAATCACTTCCAGGTTTTTATTTTAAAGAACTGGATGCACAGTGGAGCTGTTTATTACCAATGTGGAAGGATATGGTTTCAGAATTTTCAAATTTGAATGATCTACTAGATGTGAAAATTCTTACCATTTTTATTAAACCAGTTCTTTCCTTGATTTTTAGAGTTATTTAAAAAGGAAAATTTGTGTAAATTATTTTTTGGTGTTCCTTTTGTCACTTAGGAGAGATAACAACACTACAGAATAAACATATTATTATTATGTTTTTGCATATTATATTCTGGCAGCCATAGATGATTGGAAAAATAAAAGAGAAGATAACAAAATGCACCTAAAATTTTCTTTCAACTGTCATTTTATTAAGTAGAAGTATTAAAATTTATTACTCACAATTATCTGGTTAATTTACCCTATGTAATTTGTCAAACCTGGTCACTCAAGCAAAATATGTACTACCTTTGAAACACAGGGGTAATTTACTGTACAAATCTGAAATATTATAATTTGCTTCATTTTACAGGTTTATTCTCAATTTTATCATCCTTTACCTTAATGTATTCTTCTTTCATGTTATATTTTAGTCATTCCTATTGTTTGGTTGGATTTCTTGAAGTCCTTTTTTCTTTCTTTTCTGAATAGAAGAGTCCTAGCAAAGAAAGTCTATTTGTCACCAATTGTTAGGACTTTAAAGCTGTTGTTACTTGGTCACTTATACTCTATCTCACTATGCTTGCGATTTTATCAGTTTTATGCCACCTCAAAAGCAGCTCCTTCCTTTTGATATTTTACAACATAATTATTTAATCTGGTGATTCTGCTTCATGAATTTCAGCTCCCTAGAATATATTTCCAAATAAAGTTTCTACTTAAGAGCTTGGAGACACTTTAAATAAACCAAACATATGTTATAGTTCTACTGTGGTGATTCTTTCAGAAAAAGATGTTCTCCATTTGGTAATGTATGTGCTTTGCAAACATTTTCAGAATGGAAAATATTAGAAAAGGCTTAACTGGCACTATACCAATATGGTAGCAAGGAGGGATTAATTATTACCTTGACATTACGGTTGTACTTTTTTTCATATTGTTATGGTTAAATGAGGGAGGAAGGATAAGAATATAAGAAAGAAAAGTTTGATTTAGAAGGGAATTTTGTTGAAAGTTGTAATCAAAATAAATTGTTTTTTCTGGTTATAAACATATGATTCATCATAACATATTATTAGTTCAGAAAATTAAAAAATACACAAAAGTAACAAGAGGGTGCATCACTGGTAACCCCACTACTAGATAAAAATGTTGTTACCATATTAATGTATACTTTCCATTATTTTTTTTATGGGGTCCAACTGATTTTTTATCTTCCTTTTTACTCATTGGATAGCAAATTATAACTTAAAACCAAGATTATCGTGAACTACTTTCAAGCAGTAGTTTCATCCAGTGTTAAAAAAAAGTTATTGCTTATGTATTTCTGATATGTTTGCATCATAAATTTTGGCAATCTTGATCACTGAAAACTTGTAGCTCTGCATTTACTTTACAAATGGGCTATATAGACACATTTTAGGTACTGAGAGAACAATGGAAACTCACCAGAGAGGAGAGGAGAGAGAAATTAAGAGGAGGGTGGGGCATGTGAATCTTAAGTCTAGACTGAGTAGATGGGTAGTGTCAGCTCTCCTCTGAAAAGTCTGTGAAACTTTATTCAGTGAGGATTCAGAACATTAGGGGCCATTTCAAGCAGAATAAAAATACTCAAATTAAATAGAATTGTGGAACATACATGATATATTTTTAGAAAAAAAAATTGTAAGAAGGCTACAAATTGACTCCCTTGAGGCCCCTTTCAAATATTCCAACATTTGTGACACAATATGCATAAGAACAGGGGACACTGTACTTGGAATCTGACAGTAAAGGGTCCAAATTTTGACTTTATTTCTTATATCTGCCTGAGATGAAGCCTCTCTAACCTCTCAGCACTATTTACTCATCATTAAAAAGAGACTAACATTAGGACATCCTATTAGAATTACTGTGATTATTGCATGAGATTTGTGTTAATAGTTTAAAACACTGAGTGACATATAGTAAATGATGAATGATACAAATAAATGGTGACTGGAGGAGTATTTTTAAATATCATTGTTTCTCTTTCCTACTTGAATTGCTATGTTACTGCCCTCAAACACAGGTACCATATATTCCATTCATATTGCTGATACTACATTAAAAATTTGGGGAGATGATATTTAAGGGTATGAGATTGCGAGTAATAGATTATTGTGCCCTGGACATCACATGCTCAACATAGATCTTATACTCAACATACTCTATTATAAACTTCAAGTTGCTAAGAGACTAGATCTTAACTGTCCTTGACACAAAAAAAGAAATGATAATTATATGACACCATAGAGGTGTTAACTAAGGCTAAGATTTCATACTGCAGTTTATACATGTATAAAGTCAATAGATTTTACATCTTAAACAATGTTATATGTCAATTATATATCAATAAATTTTATGAATTTTTAAATCACATGTGACACTGTAAATGCATAGAGAATGTGTATTTTCCTTTGCTCTATTTTGTAACTTTTGGAAATATGCTATCAGAAGATACTATCTTCAATTATGTGATTGCTCTATAATCCAAGGTTTTGTGGCCTTTGATGACAGACTTTGTAAAGCCAATTTTATTTTTTCATCTGCATTTGGGAGAAAACTTACTTACCAGTAGGAAGGGAAGCATGGAATAGGAGAAAAGGCACTAACTGCTGAGTTGAGAATCTAGGTTTCGGACCTTGTTCTGCAACTCGATAATTATATGATCTCTGTAAATAACCTCTCCTATCTGAGACACAGTATCTTGTATATGAATAATGTATTAGATTAGATCACTGCATTGAGTGCTAACATCCTCTTCTTCTCCATCCCCTGTATCGTTGCCTTTCCCTTTGCAAATATAGAGCTCACCTAGCAAATCTTCACAAACATTAAAGCCCAGTATTGATTATAAACTGAGGATACAGCTAATAATTGAATAGATGATAGAAATAATACTTTACTAAAATGTATGAAAGCACAAGGGCAACATTATCAAAATATCAAAAACAGACCGATGGAGAAGCTCAACTGTCAGAGGAAAGGGATTTAATTTTCAGTTACCAAAATACAGTGGGAGCTGACAGAAACCTACTGCAGAATGTTGAGAACCAAACACAGGAACATTAAATTGGGATGAGCCTTAATGAAAAGTATGTAACTTGTTCTTATCCAACAAACAAATTTCATTTAGGCCTTGTGAGAAACATGCTTGCTTCCCTCTTGCGCTTTATATACTATTTCCATGACATACCTCATTTCTGACTGAGAGTTCTCAATACACTTGTACCAGCCCTTTTTCAATCTGCTCCAAATAGATCTACATTGGGTCAGGTGGGATAAGGTGAAGTCAAACTAATTGAGGGTTTTGGACTTTCCAAGTAATTTGCTAATGAATGCACATTCTTATCTAATCATCACAACAACCACCACTGCAAATAGTTATCATTATCGTCTCCATCTTATAGATGCACAAACTAAGTATCAGAGAGGTTAGTTTTTTTTTTATTATTATTACAATTTTTTTTTATTTTCCCACTGTACAGCAAGGGGGTCAGGTTATCCTTACATGTATACATTACAATTACAGTTTTTCCCCCACCCTTTCTTCTGTTGCAACATGAGTATCTAGAAAAAGTTCTCAATGCTATTCAGCAGGATCTCCTTGTAAATCTATTCTAAGTTGTGTCTGATAAGCCCAAGCTCCCGATCCCTCTCACTCCCTCCCCCTCCCATCAGGCAACCACAAGTCTCTTCTCCAAGTCCATGATTTTCTTTTCTGAGGAGATGTTCATTTGTGCTGGATATTAGATTCCAGTTATAAGGGATATCATATGGTATTTGTCTTTGTCTTTCTGGCTCATTTCACTCAGGATGAGAGTCTCTAGTTCCATCCATGTTGCTATAAATGGCATTATTTCATTCTTTTTTATGGCTGAGTAGTATTCCACTGTGTATATATACCACCTCTTCCGAATCCAATCATCTGTCAATGGACATTTGGGTTGTTTCCATGTCCTGGCTATTGTGAATAGTGCTGCAATGAACATGCGGGTGCATGTGTCTCTTTAAAGTAGAGTTTTGTCTGGATAGATGCCCAAGAGTGGGATTGCGGGGTCATATGGAAGTTCTATGTATAGATTTCTAAGGTATCTCCAAACTGTCCTCCATAGTGGCTGTACCAGTTTACATTCCCACCAACAGTGCAGGAGGGTTCCCTTTCCTCCACAGCCCCTCCAGCACTTGTTATTTGTGGATTTATTAATGATGGCCATTCTGACTGGTGTGAGGTGGTATCTCATGGTAGTTTTGATTTGCATTTCTCTTATAATCAGTGATGTTGAGCATTTTTTCATGTGTTTGTTGGCCATCTGTATATCTTCTTTGGAGAAATGTCTATTCAGGTCTTTTGCCCATTTTTCCATTGATTGATTGGCTTTTTTGCTGTTGGGTTGTATAAGTTGTTTATATATTCTAGAGATTAAGCCCTTGTCAATTGCATCATTTGAAACTGTTTTCTCCCATTCTGTAAGTTGTCTTTTTGTTTTCTTTTGGGTTTCCTTTGCTGTGCAAAAGCTTTTCAGTTTGATCAAGTCCCATGGGTTTATTTTTGCTCTAATTTCTATTGCTTTGGGAGACTGACCTGAGAAAATATTCATGATGTTGATGTCAGAGAGTGTTTTGCCTATGTTTTCTTCTAGGAGTTTGATGGTGTCCTGTCGTATATTTAAGTCTTTCAGCCATTTGGAGTTTATTTTTGTGCATGGTGTGAGGGTATGTTCTGGTTTCATTGCTTTGCATGCAGCTGTCCAGGTTTCCCAGCAATGCTTGCTGAATAGACTTTCTTTTTCCCATTTGATGTTCTTGCCTCCCTTGTCAAAGATTAATTGACCATAGGTGTCAGGGTTTATTTCCGGATTCTCTATTCTGTTCCATTGGTCTGTCTGTCTGTTTTGATGCCAGTACCACACTGTTTTGATGACTGTGGCTTTGTAGTATTTCTTGAAATCTGGGAGAGTTATGCCCCCTGCTTGGTTTCTGTTCCTCAGGATTGCTTTGGCAATTCTGGGTCTTTTGTTGTTCCATATAAATGTTTGGATTGTTTGTTCTAGTTCTGTGAAAAATGTCATGGGTAATTTGATAGGGATTGCATTGAATCTGTAGATTGCTTTGGGTAGTATGCCCATTTTTACAATACTGATTTTCCCAATCCAGGAACATAGAATATCTTTCCATTTCTTTACATCTTCTTTGATTTCTTTGATTAAAGTTTTATAGTTCTCGGCATATAGGTCCTTTACCTCCTTGGTCAGGTGTATTCCGAGGTATTTGATTTTGTGAGGTACAATTTTAAAAGGTATCGTATTTTTGTATTCCTTTTCTAATGTTTCATTGCTGGTATACAGAAATGCAACTGACTTCTGAATGTTAATCTTATATCCTGCCACTTTGCTGAATTTATTAATCAGTTCAAGGAGTTTTGCGGTTGAGTCCTTAGGGTTTTCTATGTATAGTATTATGTCATCTGCATACAGTGACAGTTTTATCTCTCCTCTTCCTATATGGATGCCTTTTATTTCTTTTGTTTGTCTGATTGCTGTGGCTAAGACTTCCAAAACTATGTTGAAGAGCAGTGGTGAGAGTGGGCATCCCTGTCTTGTTCCAGATTTGAGTGAGAAGGCTTTCAGTTCTTCCCCATTGAGGATTATATTTGCTGTGGGTTTATCATAAATGGCTTTGATGATATTCAGGAATGTTCCCTGTATACCCACTTTGGCGAGGGTCTTGATCATGAATGGATGGTGGACTTTGTCAAATGCTTTTTCTGCGTCTATTGAGATGATCATATGATTTTTGACTTTTTTTTTGTTAATGTGGTGTATGACGTTGATTGATTTGCGTATGCTGAACCATCCTTGTGAACCTGGGATGAACCCAACCTGGTCATGGTGTATAATTTTTTTGGTATGTTGTTGGATTCGGTTGGCTAAGATTTTGTTGAGAATTTTTGCATCTATATTCATCAATGATATTGGCCGATAGTTTTCTTTTTTGGTGGTATCGCTGTCTGGTTTTGGAATGAGGGTGATGGTGGCATCAGAGAATGTCTTTGGGAGTATTCCTTCTTCTTCAACCTTTTGAAAGAGTTTAAGGAGGATGGGCACCAACTCCTCTTTATATGTTTGATAGAATTCACCTGTGAAGCCATCTGGTCCTGGACTTTTATTTGTAGGGAGTGATTTTATGACCTCTTCAATTTCATTTCTAGTGATCAGTGTGTTCAGTATGTCTGTTTCTACTTGATTCAGTTTTGGCAGGCTGTAAGATTCTAGAAAATTGTCCATTTCTTCCAGATTGTCAAACTTGTTGCCGTATAGTTGTTCATAGTATTCTGTTATGGTTTTTTGTATTTCTGCTGTATCCGTTGTGATTTCTCCTTTTTCATTTCTAATTTTGGTTATTTGGGTTCTTTCTCTCCTCTTTTTAGTGAGTCTGGCCAGGGGTTTGTCAATTTTGTTCACCTTTTCAAAGAACCAGCTCTTGGTTTCATTAATTTTTTCTCTTGTTTTTTGAGTCTCTATTTTATTGATTTCTTCTTTGATCTTTATCATTTCCTTCCTTCTGCTGACTTTAGGACTTTTTTGTTCTTCTTTTTCTAATTCATTTGGGTGGAGGGTTAAGTTGTCAATTTGGGATCTTTCTTCTTTTTTGAGAAAGGCCTGTATTGCTATAAATTTCCCTCTGAGCACTCCTTTCGCAGCATCCCATAGATTTTGAGAGGTTGTGTCTTCATTATCATTTGTTTCAAGGTAGTTTTTAATTTCCTTCTTGATTTCCTCATTGACCCATTGGTTTTTTAGTAGCATGTTGTTTAGTCTCCATGGAGTAGGTTTTTTCTCTTTCCTTTTCCCATGGTTGACTTCTAATTTCATGGCATAGTGGTCAGAGAAGATACTTGAGATAATTTCTATACTCCTAAATTTATTGAGATTCACTTTGTGTCCCAATATGTGGTCGATTCTTGAGAATGTTCCATGAGCATTTGAGAAGAATGTGTATTCTGCTTTTTTTGGATGTAGTGTCCTGAAGATATCAATGAAGTCTAACTTTTCTATTGTTTCCTTTAGGATCTCTGTTGCTTCATTGATTTTCTGTCTAGAGCATCTGTCCATTGATGTGAGGGGGGTACTAAGGTCTCCTACTATGATTGTATTCTCATCAATATCTCCCTTTATGTCTGTTAATATTTGTTGTATGTATCTGGGTGCTCCTGTATTTGGGGCATACATGTTGATGATAGTAACATCCTCTCCTTGGATGGATCCCTTAATCATTAAATAGTGTCCTTCTTTGTCTTTCTTTATGTCTTTTGTTTTAAAGTCTATTTTGTCTGATATGAGTGTTGCGACTCCTGCTTTTCTGTCATGTCTATTGGTGTGAAATATTTTTCCCCACCCTTTCACTTTCAATCTATATGTATCTTTTGTCCTAAGGTGAGTTTCTTGTAGGCAGCATACTGAAGGTTTTTGCCTTTTTATCCACTCAGCCACTCTGTGTCTTTTGATTGGGGCATTCAGTCCATTGACATTTAAGGTGATAATTGATACATGATTATTTATTGCCATTTGAATCTTGTGTTCCAGTTGATTCTATGGTTCTCAATTCTTCCTTTCTTTTTTTATCTGCTTGAGTGTATTTTTTTTTTCATTTTTTTGCAAATGCAATATTTGGTTTCGGCTTGTGGTTGCCCTGTTTTTTAAGTATGCTAACCCCTTCCCATAATTGTGTGTTTTAGCCTGATGGTCCTGTGAGTTCAAACACTTCATTACTATATTAAGAAGAGAAACATACAAACAAAGGAATAAAAAGGGTTATTTACTTCCTAACATCCCTTGCCCACATTTTATGGTTTTGATGACTCTTTTTTATTTTTTTCTTTTTAATTTTATTTTGTTTGAAGCATGTTCATGATTAAATCTGTATGCTGGCTTATTTGAGTGACTGCGGTTTCTCAGTCCTAGTTCTTCCTCTTCTTCTTTTTTTTTTTTTTCTTTTTCTTCCATTTCCTTCCTTTCTTTTTGGTTTAGAGAAGCCCTTTCAATATTTCCTTTAACCTGGGTTTTGTGTTTCTGTATTCTTTAAGTTTTTGTTTGTTGGGAAAAATTTTTATTTCCCCTTCTATTTTAAATGATATTCTTGCTGGATAGAGTATTCTAGGTTGCATATTTTTTCCTTTTAGCACTTTAAATATCTCTTGCCATTCCACTCTGGCCTGTAGTGTTTCTGTAGAGAAATCAGCTGAGATTCTTATGGGGGTTCCTTTGTAGGTAACATTCTGTTTTTCTCTTGCTGCCTTTAGGATCCTCTCTTTATCACTAACTTTTGCCATTTTTATTATGATGTGTCTTGGTGTGGGTCTGTTTGGGTTCAGTTTGTTTGGGGCCCTCTGTGTTTCTTGTATCTTGAATCCAGTATCCTTTAGATTTGGGAAGTTTCCAGCGATAATTTCTTCAAATGTATTTTCCATCCCCTTATCTTTTTCTACTCCTTCTGGAATTCCTATTATGTGTAGATTGGCCTGCTTTATATTATCCCATAGGTCTCTTATATTGCTTTCCAGTTTTTTGATTCGGTTTTCTGTCTGTTGACCGGATTGAGTGATTTCCATTATTCTATCTTCCATATCACTGATTCGTTCTTCTGCACTATTCATTCTGGTTTTTACTGCCCTTAGTTCAGTTTGCATCTCTGCAAATGAATGTTCTAGTTTTTCTTGGCTCCTCCTTATATTTTCTAGTTCCTTTCTGAGGGTATCTACATTACTGTTCATATCTTCTCTTAATTCCTTCAGTATTTTCACTATTTCTCTTTTGAATTCCAGGTCTGTCAGATTGCAGAGATCTGTTTCATTGTTGACTGTTGTAGGTGAGTTCTCCTGTTGGTTTGACTGGGGGTGGTTTCTCAGCTTCTTCATCTTGCTTGTTGTTTTCTTTCTCCTGACGGAGTTGTACTCTCTGTTATCGGGCAGTGTTTGCCTTGTCACTGCTGTGGAATATTTCCTGAGGGCTGGCGTTGTTGGTCAATCTTTTTTGAGGCAGTGTGGCTTTTCTGGAGTGTTGATGGGGCTAACAGTGTTTCTTTGAAGCAAAGGAGGACTTCCTGAGGGCAGACAGGACTGGGAGGTCCACACCACGATGGTAGTAGATTTCACTTGGTCATGCAGAGCTTGCTCTGGTGTTTTTAGGCTGTGGGGTTCTTGCAGGGGGTTGGCGGTGTTGGGCAGCTGTTCCTCAGGAGTGCAGCACCCCCTGGGGGCTGGAATAGCTATCTGGGTCACTGAGAACCTAAGAGCCTCTTCCCTAGGGCAGCCCAACTCAGAAGGACGGCCTGAGAGTGTAGGCGGATCTTTTCGCAGTCTGGCCAAGCTTGTTGCAGCTTTTCTGGGCTGCAGGGGCTCTTCCAGGGGGCTGGTGGTGCTGAGCAGCTATTCCGCGGGAGTGGGGCACCCCCTGGGGGCTTGGGCGGGTAGCAGGGCCGCTGTAAACCTAAGAGGCTCCTCCCCAGGGCAGCCCGACTCAGAAAGACCGTCTGAGATCTTTTCACGACTTGGCCAGGCTTGTTGCAGCTTTTCTGGGCTGCAGGGGGTCCTGCCTGGAGCTGGCAGTCTTATGCAGCTGATCCTCTAGAGCTTGGCACCCCCTGGAGGCTTGGGCGGGTAGCAGGGCCGCTGGAAATCCAAGAGGCTCCTCCCCAGGGCAGCCCAACTCAGAAAAACCATCCGAGAATTAGGCAGATCTATTCATGGCCTGGCTAGGCTTGTTCTAGCTTTTCTGGGATGCAGGCCTTTTCTTGGGTGCTGGTGGTGTTTGGTGCTACTCTGCGGAAGTGTAGCCCCTCCAATGGGGAAGCAGGCCTGTGCAGGGACAGCCCCTGTGGTGGTAGGCTTCAGGCAATTGTTGAGGCCAGCCCTCCTGGATGGCAGGCAGCCCCAGGTTCGGCGAGAGTGTAGGGGGTGGCGGGGGTAGGGGGAGGGGATGCACTGGGAAGCACAGCTTTCAGCTAGCTAGCGGGCCTGTAAGCTTGCTGTGGCATGGGGGGTATTCTATGGGGACCCACCCCTTCTTCTGTCCCCTCCCCAGCACGGGCGCAGACCAGGCTCTTCTCCCAGGTTCCCTCTGATGCGGCTTTCCACTTCCCCGCCCCTAGAGTATTGCTCCCTTCCTCTGCGACAGCTTTGTTTTCTAGTCTCCCAGGCAGTCTCTGCCCCATCAAATGGTTTCTAGACCTCTCAAGCAGTTTCTGCTCCGCCCTGCCCCCCCAGCCGGGGGACTAACCTCTGGAAGCAAGGTCTCGGTGCCCAGTCCCCACCAGGCGTCTCAATTTTTGGTGACTGTGCCTGTAGTTCAGATGGTCCATTCGGGTCTTGATCAGCTTTTCCATACTTCAACTTACTGCTACACTCTTCTCTGCATCTGGAGATTCCTCCGGTTCGTTTGATCTTTCCCCCGTGTAGGTGACTTTCCAGGGTGCGGGATCCCTTTCTCCTCCGCAGTTCCCTCTCGGGAGCGCCCATCCCGCTCGGGTTCACCTTCTCTCACTCTCCTCTTTTCTCCCGTTCTGCCCAGTAATGTCATGAACTTCTTGCCGTTATTGGAGTTTAGGTTCCTCTGCCAGCGATTGGTTGCTGTTTTGTGCGAGTCATTTATTCTGTAGATGTGCTTTTTTTGTTGTGTTTGTGGGAGAGGGCTAGCATGTCCCCCTACTCCTCTGCCATCTTGTCCTCTCTCTCAAGAGGTTAGTTTTTTAATCCAAGATCATACAGATAGCAAGTGACTGCTCAGATGTGAACTCCCTTTGTAAAATTTCAAACGCTGTATCTTTAAATTCAACATACAGCAAATACTGGTTGGTGCCTTGGATGGTTTAGAAATATGCTGAGAGGAGCTGCATATGTCGTGGCACAGTGGTTAACAAATCCGACTAGGAACCATGAGGTTGTGGGTTTGATCCCTGGCCTCGCTCAGTGGGTTACCGATCTGGCCTTGCCGTGAGCTGTGGTGTTAGTTGCAGACATGGCTCGGATCCTGAGTTGCTGTGGCTCTGGTGTAGGCTGGCAGCTACAGCTCCAATTCGACCCCTAGCCTGGGAACCTCCATATGCTGCGGGAGTGGCCCAAGAAATGGCAAAAGACAAAAAAAAAAAAAAAAAAAAAAAAAAGAAAGAAACATGCTGAGATATTTTTTTCTTTGGTCAGCCTTAGGGGAGCAGCTGGGAGCCGTGGGTAGCCTATGCCCTGGTTCGATTACCTTCATTCTCCAAAAACATGTTCAATTTTCCCCAACACATAGTGCTGGCATCATTTTTCCATGTGCTCCATGATTTTAAAAAGTTGAGAGAGCCTGCTCCACTGTATGACTTGACTAAGAATGGGGAATAGAAAAAATAAAGATGCTAAGGAACACACTTATGGCTTTCATTCCTTTTTTAAAAACAAATCACCTTGAGTAAGAAATTAAAATGAGAAGGAATGTGTACATCTGTAACTTAACATCAATATGCCAAATCCATAACTGGGAAGAAGCTTAAGCAACTGAAAGTTTACCCTCTGAGAGGTTCCACAGGAACAGAGAAATCAGATCAATGGGATACTTTATTAACATTTTCCAGTAACAAATCTAACAACATTGGCTGTTAACCTGTTTCACATTAATTGTCTGATTATATCACCAACAGATTAAGATGCAAAGAATGTCTATTATTTCTGGTACATAATTTCAATACTTTAAAATCTCTTCAGAAGGAAATTGTTTTTTTCATAAATTCATTAGTATATTACATGTGTTCAATTTATTGACATATTTGATTACTTATGTACATCCATCCTTATTCCTCTAATCTATTTCAACTGAAAGACTTTTCCAAAAGAAGCTAAATAACGTTAGAGCAGATATTCCTATACTCCTATACTGAATTTAAAAATTCAGACCATCTGACCTTACATAAAAGACATATCATTAATTTTAAATAACTTTTGGGAGTTCCTGTTGGGGCTCAGAGGGTTAAGAACCTGACAGTGTCTGTGAGGATGCAGGTTTGATCCCTGTCCTTGCTCAGTGGGTTAAGAATCTGGTGTTGCTACTGCACACACTGTGGCATAGGTCGCAGATACAGCTCTAATTTGACCCCTGGCCTGGGAACTTCCATGTGCTGCGGGTGTGGCCATAAAAAGGGAAAAAAAATAATTAATAGTGGATATAGGAGAGCTTTTTGGGGGGAAGCTCTCCTATATTCTTGAATTAACAACACTAAGCAGATTTTACTGTAAGGATTGGAAACAGCAAAAAATGGTTTAAAAAAAAAAAAGAGAAAGTAAAACTTAGTAATGTTTTAAGTAAAGCAATTTGATCTTTACTAAAATTTTTAAAGGCCAGAATAAAAACAGAGCATTATAAATAAGTTAATTCTTTAAGAATCATCCAAAAATATTTAAACTGACACTAACTCTCAGTGTAAACTTTGATTTAGGGCTTCAAAAATTCCTCACAGGAGGAGTCTTTTGAGATAGAACAGCAGTTCCTTCGAGTTGAATAGATGATGTACAATATACAGAGACACAGACAGTGTTTTGGATTTCCTCCTAAGGATATGTTAGACTTTCTACTGAAGAATTTCAAATCAAAGATCATCCTAGCTAATAGGAGCTTTTTTTTTTTTTTTTGTCTTTTCGCCATTTCTTGCGCCGCTCCCGCAGCATATGGAGGTTCCCAGGCTAGGGGTCGAATCGGAGCTGTAGCTGCCAGCCTACACCAGAGTCACAGCAACGCAGGATCTGAGCCACGTCTGCGACCTACACCACAGCTCACGGCAACGCCAGATCCTTAATCCACTGAGCAAGGCCAGGAATTGAACCTGCAACCTCATGGTTCCTAGTCGGATTCATTAAACACTGTGCCACGACGGGAACTCCAGGAGCTCTCTTATATAGTGAATAATGTTTAAATTTTATAAGGATGATTTCATTACATTTTTTTACCAGTTATTTAATTTCCTTTCAATTTTTGATGCTACAGTATTAACCTTTTTATTTTAAAAATGACCTATTTTCCTAAAATATATATAATTTTAAAAAGTTGAAAGCTTTCATGCAATGATTTTACTAATTTCTGATATTATGCATTAATATACTTAAGGAAATACCTTGAAATACCAAAAACCAACCAGGCTATGATTATGCTCTAAACACTTATTTGACATATGTTGATCAGGATGCCAGTCACAATAAAATCTTGCATTTATAATCTTATTTTCAAGGATAAGCATTTTTCTTGTTATTTTACTTTTGAATACATATACACACGTCTTAATATATGTATCACCAATAGAACAGTGGTAGCAACAGTGGTAGTGATTAATAATAATGGAGTTAGTAGTGATAATGGAATAATAGTGGAATTAATAATAATAGGGACAACACATACCAATAACAGTAATATTGTCATATTATAGTGCTTTTTCCCATCATAGTGGCCTTGCAAAAAATTTATGCATTTATTCAGGAGGATGCTGTCACTCAAAGAAGTAAGCTACACTCAGTTTCCTAACTCAAGGAATCTAATGCTGTTCTGTTTATGATGTATATTCTTTTCCCATTGCATCAAGTCTTTGTATTTTCCAAAATAAACAAATTCCAGTTTAACTTCACTACTTTATAAAACACATATTCAACATATATGTATAATGCGATGTGAAATGCAGAATATATGTTTTTATTTCTTACTATGAAACCAATTTTATGCTCAATATCCATATGCAAGTAATCTTAATGAGTAAAAAACTTTGTTTAAATAGATATGATGTAGTAGCTGGCAAAATAGTTGTGTAAATAATAATTTTCATATCTTATAAAACAAATATTTTTAGTTTAAGATATTTAAATTATATAATATTAAATATGCATTTTAATTAAAGTATATATTTCCGTGTAATTTTTTCAGGTAAATATAAGCTGTTATATTTAATTCACCAGTTTGAATATCTATTGAGGGCATACCATGATCGAAGTACTGAAAGGAAAGTGAGAATGAGTAAAAATACACATTCTTCTCCAAAACAGATTTTGATCTAGTAGTTAAAAAATAAATGTACAAAAATAACCATAGCATACATCTTATTACGTATAAATAATGAACGAGAAACAACACCCAAGTGGTGTTAAAGCATGGAGTGAACAAGCACAACTGGGAAAAATTAAGGAATTTCCAAGAAGATCATATAGAGGTAGAATTTTACTGATTGATTTATAGAGTGAATTCTATATCAAAGGCAAAAGTTCAGGAAGAGAAGATTAACTGGCTATTCAGGGAATAGCTTTGTGTGTGTGTGTTGTAGCATATGGTATGTGCAAAAAACTAGAATGAGATAAAGTCTGGAAAAACATAATGTAGCCTGGAGTGTCAAAAACCTTGTATTTCATATGGCATAATTTCTTTTTCTTTTTTGTCAAGGACCAACATGAGCAGAGCTTGCATTAGAAAAATTAAACTTGCAGCATTGGTAAGGTTAAAGTCAAGTGAAGAAGAGCCTCCCACTAAGTATTATTCTGTATGGTCCCTAGGAATAGACTAGACAGTTTTACAGATTTTTTAATTCCAGTTTAAATACCTTCTTATGTCAGCCATAATAAATTTGAGTTTTCATGGTCTAATCCTTTCCCCACTCTGAAAAAGTACATTATCCTTGAGAAAGCTTGCTCATGATATTTACTTGGCATTCAACTGCTTACAGGCACTTCAGTGTGCACAAAATTAGATTCACTTCCCAGGATCCCAAATAAGATCCTCTTTATGCTCATTCTCCTCTTGAATATCATCACTATGTATCCAGTTACTCAGAAAAGAAATGAGGCCAACATCCTGAACTATTCTTCTGATCCTTAGCCCAAAGAGTCAATGTTCTTTTCTGTTCTCTACTCTAGTTCACTTCTGTCTCATCATCAGCCTCAAGTTTTATTATATTCTCTAAATTGTCTGTATCTGCTATGACTTCCCACCAGTTTTATTCTTTATGCTGCCTTCTCAATAGTCCTCTACTATTGTGTTTCAAATCGTTCAAGGGGCCCTCCTTTCCTGCAGGATAAAGAATATATTAGCTTGGCATGTAAAACCATGGGATTTTTCTGTTCTCTATCTTTTTTTTTTTTAATGTGTACTTTATTTTCTATTTAATTTAAATTATATTTGTATTTTTATTTTTTAATTATGCTCTGTAGATTTTCTACTGTACAGCGTGTTGACCTAGTTACACATGTATAGATTCATCAGAAGTGATTAGACATATCCTCTATCTTTCGTTTCTGCCTCCATCATTTCCTCTTGAGATCTGCCTTCTAACAATGAGGAGCCACTTTGAATTTCTTGAAAAGGATCATTCAATTTTTCATTATCAGGCATGATATTTCCTTAGAAAGCCTTTTCTTTTTATATGTTTTTTATATTATTTTATATTTTCTGTTATTAACCATGTTACAAAATATTCTAATTGGCGGTATATACATTATTTTCTGCTTTTAGAGCAAAGATGGAGTACCTTTTTCTTTGTTTCCCTGGAGTCTAGTACAGTACATGGGATATAACTGATGCTCAAAAAAACACCTGTGTAAGAAGAATGACTTCTGTGAGTAAAGATTTTTTCCCAAAGAAATGAAAGATAAAACAGAGGAGATTATAAAGAAATTATAATAATATTTTGAATATATAATACATTTTATTTTCAGTCCAGTCTGCAAGATCCACTGTAGCCCAGCCCTTAACAGCAAACTTAAAGAAATCATGAATGAAAATAATCATTTTTCTTATGTGAAAAGTCATGGGAATTTGAGTGCTTCAGTATTTTTTGTTTTCTTAAAACTTCATAATTAGGATTTCACTGCAGATAAAAGTGTCCAGAAAGAGATGAAAGGAGGTAGAGTGTTTGGTTCATATAAATCTATTAATCTAAATGGGTGCTCATTAGAATTTAGGGATATTATAGAATTATTATTAGCTGATTTAAGTTAGTAAAGTAAGTATTTGTATCTCCTGGTGGTATTGTCCATTCCACACCAAGACCTACACTGGTGCAAGTATGAGACAATAAGAACACCTACACATACAATAATAACAAGCCTTACTTTTTTAATAATGGAAGTTAAATCATTATTAAATATTGCTAAACACTAAAATAGCACAATTAGAAACTATTTTTTGATTTTTTTCAATTGTTTTATTCTTATGTTAGAAATAAAATTAGAAACTATAATCAAATAATTTGATCTCAAAATACATAAAATACACCCATTTTTGAGGTTAATATAAATTTTAGATAAAAAAATAACTTCATTCTATCGTTTATCATTGGAGGTTTCATTCATGATGTCAAGTTCCACACCTGTGACTTAAAACACAACTGCAGAATGAAAAAAAAAAAAGATGATTCCTGTCTCAAATGTACTTTTTGCTGAAGATAGAAACAAAAAAACTAAAATTTCTTTCCTTAATCTCATTATGATAATCATTCTGAATATGATCAACAAATTACAAGTATTAATGCATTAGCTATAAGGAATTAACTATTGAACGCATGTAAAACTTTCTTTGATGAAGATAAATTGACTTAGAAAAATGTTACTGACTGACCATTAATTGGTGTTAAATCAAATTGTAGACAAAGGTAAGTGTTTTTGAAAATTAAAATAATTTTGTGTTATTTTGCTATTTTTATTGTGATTTTAATAACAATTTAAAAGTTTTTGTGGTATAGACCAATAGTACACCAATACTTTCCAAAACGAATGCCTATTTTAAGAAACTTCAATTAATTTTTTTAATGAAAAAATATATAAGATGTATGTGTAATATATATGTGTTATCTATATAATAAATTTATTGAAAAGTAAATTTACCAGTGAATTCCTTTTTCAAATACATGAGATGGTATAATTATCATTTCTGATATACTAAATTTGATGATTTAAAATAAATGAAAATTTCTAAAACATAAGTTGTTTCTACAACATAAGTTGTTTCTACCACACTTAAGACTCCAACATTTTAAAATGTTTATATTTCTTGAGTAGCAGTATTTACTGAGCTGACTGATTTTGTACTGAAAGGTTTTAAAATGTCAATATCAGAGATGCCTATGTAACAAATGACAGCATCATTTTCATAGGATCAGATCACTGAATACTGAAATCAAAGATAAGCATCATTTTAGCACATGAATATAAAGTAAGAGGAAGTTGGAGGAAAATGAAAGTGTCAATTCAATGAAGGATTGTATGCATAGACTTGATCACATTAATTCTGAAGTACATTTTTAACAGAGAAAGGAATAAAGAGGAAAGTCTTAGTTAAGCAGTTTGCTGTGGCAAGTCAGCAATGCAAAAATAAGCATTCACTGAAGTCATATATACTGGATGATTCCAGAAGTTTATGAAAACAAAGTTACAAGAATATTTTGAAAAGAAATTAGAAAGATTATAAAACAGTATTATAGGAGATTCTGAAAACATCAAAGACTGTAAAGGACTTCAAAGAATATAGAAAATGTATAAATGAGGAGGAAATTATTATAAAGATTTATATCAATTTTAGCTTTGTGATTTCAGGGTTGCCTACCAAACTTCTTGGGCCTCAGCTTTCCTATTTAAAAAACAGAAATCCTATTTGTTGTGTGAGTAATTCCAAACACATAGCATTTTCTATCTGTTCAAAGTTCTAAAATGATCAAAACTATAAGCACAGTACTTTTTTTTGGCCATGAAAAAAGTTCAATAATCTTTTGTCATATACCAGGGAAACAATAAAATTTACTGCATAACATATGTAGTAAGATACATATTAGCCATGTGAAGATGACATCTATGACAATGTACACAAGGATAATAGATATATTCTCTGTATTAAAAATACCAAAGTACAATATAACCAATTTCATTATTATAGAGCTGTAACTAATTCTGGACCCAAAGAGGCAAGGGGAGGAAGTAATTACTGGAAAGCAGAGATGGGAACTGCATGCAAGAGAGATGTTTAAGATGCACCATGACCTTAAATAGAGCCAACCTATGGCAATCTAGCAGTGATGGAACAGAGGAAATGTATATCTTGATCTCACTCTTCTACTCATATCCTTCTGATGACTCCCATTGGCTAAATACCCTTGGAAGTCTGCAGGGATGCTGTCTATACAATTGAACCTCCTTAGGTCCAGACCAGGTAGAGAAGAGAAGAAGGTATATCTGGAGGACTACTCATTTCATAAATATATTAAATATTTATCAAGTATTCTTTCTTAAGAAGTAGTTTTAATATTAACCATATATACCAGAGTAAAGGATGGAGACTTAAACCAATACTTCTGAATCTGAATTAAACTTTCATTGTTTCTAGCTGACTGATATTAGGCATGGTGAGTTTCTCTGCAAAATATTGATTTCCTCTATGAATTGGGGAAAATAATGCTTGATAATATGTGAGGGTTAAGTAAATTATCAATGAAAAGCATTTACATAAAATGGGGCATATAGCAAGCATTCAAATGTCTTCTTTTATCTTTCTTTCCCACCATAAATCAGATTTCATTGAGAGTGCTCAAGTCCATGGCACATCTATTTATTTTTTAATTTGGAAAAGAGCTGAATTTTAAAAATATCATATCCTAGTTAGTTTCATATTATCTGAAGGCAAGTAAAAACGTGACATTTGAAAATTCAGGTACTTTCAATATACTTAGGAAAAATCAGAATTAATGTAATGATTTAGAATTTTTATAAAATCATATACTATATTGGTATTGTAGAATTTAAGATGTTTATATGTCCAAGCTAAATAATTCTATACAGAGGTATAAGCCAAATAATATTACCTAATCATGGCTGGTAAACAGCCATAATCTTGAATAGGTGTTCAAAAACTGAAGAGAAAAGCAAAGATCAGTATTATTGCAATAAGTGTTGTACCAAATCTTTGGCAATGATTGAATTTATTCAAAAACTGATCAAGAACTGGCAAGAATATTTAAGAACTAGAAAGAATAATGTGGGTTACTGATGAATCTTCACTTGAAAAATAAATATGCAGTATATATTTCTGGAAGTATTCAGAACACTAAATAGCAGATTTTTAAAAATGTAAATATTAATCTAATTTGAAGGTAAATAAGAAATACTTTTGAAGATGAACTTTAACTTGTATATAGGATAACACCAAGTACTTAATTATCAAACTGTCCAAAAAAGAAAATATAAATTTTGATTTCAACTGAGGTCAGTAGTCATAGTGCATTAAATTTATTTGACGGTTTATCAATAAGCAGTATATAGTGAAAATAATTACATAATATCAATAACATTTGAACATATATTAAATGCTTACTCTGTGCCAGACATTATGCTAAGTAGTCCATACAAATTATCTCATGCAATCTGCAAGACAATGTGTGCATTCGGCATATCTCCATCTTACAGATGGGGAAAGTAAGTCTTAGGGAAATTAAATAATTCCTCAAGGATACTGGTTAGGGTCAGGATTTATATGCAATCAGTATAATTTTTATGTACTCTTATCTACTACATTACCCTGCATTTTCCATGCATTGGCAAAATTTTAAATGATGGGCCTAAGTTAAATGAAATTTCATATTCTATCGCCCCCCAGTAATATCCACTCTTAAAGACAGGTGAATAACTGAATCACTTTGTTGTACAGCAGAGATTATCACAATATTTTAAATCAGCTATAATTTAATTAAACAATTAAAATGAAGTTTGTGAAATGAAATGATTACTTCTTAATACAATGGGACAGCAGTAAATAATTCATAAAGTTAGTAATTCATAAAGATGACCATTTGAGGCTAGTTATTTCAGGAGGGTGTACATAAAGTTGATTATGTATTATGTTTCAGGGGAAGTATATAAGCATTTTTCTTTTTAATTACTTGAAATCTATGTAGAAAACAAAATGTTTTCTGGGTATTTATCTCTGATCTTTGTTAGAGTTTGCTGAGGATGAGGACATACACCTCTTTGAAAGATGCCAGAGCACCTATCTATACAGAAATTATTTTTTCAAAAAGACAAAATGTATGGTCTAAGTCATCATTCTATGCTTCAGACAGAAACATTGAAAAGGGCCTTAGTTAATGCCTAGTCATAAATGAAGTTCAAGATAAAATGTAAATTATTTTTAAAAAAACATTGAATCATTGAATTCTACTTTTTACATTAAAAATACATTGAACATTTATACCAAATGTCCATTTAAAACCAAAAAAATAAAAAAATTAAAAAAAAATAAAACCAGTAATTCTATCTATTTAAGGTACAAAACCTTGACAGGAAATAAAACCTTGCATTTTTTTGAAAAATATTAATTTAAATGTAATAAACAAATTAAGTAGAGTTTCTTTCCCCAATTAAAACGATGTGGAGTTCCCTGGTGGCTCAGTGGATTAAGGAGTCAGCACTGTCATTGCTGTTGCTGGGTGACTGCTATGGAACAGGTTTGATCCCTGGCCCAGTAACTTCCACATGCTGAGGATGCAGACAAAAACAAAAACAAAATGATATACTTAAAAAATGGTTTTCTCTTTTATAGTATTATATAAGCAATACAAATGTTTTGTACAAAATATTAAATAATGTGTTCTGGTTAAATGTAGATTATATTCTCTGCCTATAATATATTAAAGCCAGTTAAAATACTGTATTACCAGATATATATCAATTTTACATAGCAAAATCATTATATTGAATAATTCATGCAGGACTTAAAATATTTTATTTATACAATTATGGTCTATTTATATTTCAATACTTCATATTAACCAAGCTTAAATTTTACTACTAATTGATGTCATTTAATATTGAATTTTTCTTTTTTTCTTTTTACTTTTTTTTTTTTTTTTTTTGTCTTTTTAGGGCTGCACCCGTGGCACATGGAGGTTCCCAGGCTGGGGTCGAATCAGAACTGTAGCTGCCCAACCACACCACAGCCACAGAAACATGGGATCCGAGCCTCATCTGTAATCTACACCACAGCTCATGGCAACACGGGATTGTTAACTACTAAGCGAGACCAAGGATCAAATCTATATCCTAATGGATACTAGTCAGATTTATTTCTGCTGAGCCACTACAGGAATTCCTATATGCATTTTTCTTAGAAACTATTTTGCAAAGGTATTTTTTATATTCAGATAAAAAATTTTGTAGTATAAATATGCGATCTTACAGTTTCCTTTTTCTTTGGTTTTCTCTTGAAAATAATACGCTCTATAGTATATTTTAGAAATAAAGTGCATTAAATTTTATATTGGATTTCTTTTTAATTAATTTATAATAATATAATAATGTGAATGACCTACTATAAAAATAAATGTAAACAAGAATAGATTTTAGTAAAGTGCCTATGCACTTACCTATTTCTCATATCTATTAATTCAGTGTTTTGAAGTAAGAAATGAAACATTTTTTTTTCCTATGGTCCAGGCCTTTGTTGACATCAGCAAAAGGTGTTGCTGAGAGAGTCTGATGAGAATTGTTGAAGAAGCATAGAAACAAATTGTTTATATTTTCATAATTTTGTTTTTTTTTCATATCTACATGAAAATGGTTCTTCAAAAGAGACTTTATTTTGATTAATGAACCTTTTTAAACTCTACTGAAATGCTGTTTCTAACCAATATTTTGATGTTTCTAATGCAAGGAATTTATTATTACTATTTTTTTTATTCTATTGGAGTTTAGTTGCTTTATAATGTTGTGTTAGTTTCAGGTGTACAGCAAAATGATTCAGTTATAGATATACATATATTCTTTTTCAGATTCTTTTCCCATATACATTATTACAGAATATTGAATAGAGTTCCTGTTGGCTATTCATTTTATATATATATATTATTGTGTATATGTTAATCTGAATCTCCTAATTTAAGAAATTTAGATGTGTAATGTTGTCCCAATTCTCTTTTTTTGGGGTTTTTTTTTTTTTTGTCTTTTTTGCTATTTCTTGGGCTGCTCCTGCAGCATATGGAGGTTCCCAGGCTAGGGGTCTAATCGGAGCTGTAGCCACCAGCCTACGCCAGAGCCACAGCAACGCGGGATCCAAGCCGCGTCTGCAACCTACACCACAGCTCACGGCAACGCCGGATCGTTAACCCACTGAGCAAGGGCAGGGACCGAACCCACAACCTCATGGTTCCTAGTCGGATTCGTTAACCACTGCGCCACAACGGGAACTCCCCAATTCTCTTCTTTAAATGTAACGAATACATGCTCAAAAACAGGCTAGCCTATTGTCCTCAATTATTTAAGTTTTAGATTTGGACTTGATATAGGTTTCAAAGTCTTCTGATCTAGATTTCACTATTGCTTTAATGAGGACGTATACTCATTAAAAATTACATTCTTACTTTAAAGTATAAGTATCGTGAGATAATAAACTCAATATAAAAATAACATTTAGTTTGCATTTAGCACAATTCCAATAGATCATACTTTACAGTCTGTGGGTAGAAGATGAATAAGGCATGGCAGGTTTGATTGCAGCTAGAGGTAGATGCTGTGGAAGCAGGTGGGAACAGTTAAGAAAGCATGGTCTAGTAAAAAATTATTGAAGGTGTAACCAAAACACACCCAGAATGTCACCTTGGGAGGTATTTAAGAAGTAGAAACAGAGAAACAACATGATTAAGTGGTTAAATTAGTGATGAATTTCCTGGAGTCTGAAATTGGTAATATGATTTTAATTAGGTCTACTTCTATCCATAATCACAGTAAAAGAGGAATGGCAGGTGTTTATGAGTACAAGAGAAGGGATGAGACACACTAATAATTTTATAGTATATGAAGTTAATTGCTTGTGGGACATCTATGAGTTATTTTCAGAAATACCTAGATACAAAGGGAAACATATTGATACATAGAGTAATACCATTATTGATAAAGCTATCCTAGGATTTAGTAAAATCATGTTTAATATCAACAAATACCCATTCTCTATATTAAAATGATCTAGACCTGATTGGGTGTAATTAATCTAATATCAGCCTTCATCCAGGCAGTCAATAGCCAAATATCAAGGTAAAGCACAAGATTCTCAAGACAAATATTCATAATTTTGGTTTAAAATGCTACTGTCTTAAATTTGAAAAAACAGCTAAAATAAAATACAATGAGGATAAATTATTTGTAATAATATGTAATAAACATTATATTAGCCTAAAATGATGATGATGATGGTGAGAGTTAACATTTGTGTAATACTTCCCATATGCAGCAAGAATTGTTTAGAGCCACGTGCTACTCCAAGTTTTTTTGTTTGTTTTGTTTTGTTCTTGACTGTGCTAGTGGCATGTGGAAGTTCTACAGCCCAGGATCCAACCAAAGCCACAGCAGTGACAATGACAGATGCTTAATCACTAGGCCACCAAGTTCTTTACATAATTAGTTCAGACATTCCTTAGAATACATTTAAGAATTTGCACTTTACTCAGGAGACATATAGACTTAAAAATGTTTTAAGTGATTTGAGCCAGAGTTCTAATCCAATCAACAGATTTAATCAAGCTATAAGAAATCTTACTTGATAGGATGTTTAAAAATGTAATTATTAGTTTTATTAGTTTTTTTCTTATCCACTAAATACAACATTATTCTGGGCTTTTAGCTAGTATCTTTGAAACTTAATATTTGTTTAAAGTAATGTACCATTTAATTTTTTTTCAATACTGTGGTATATCTCATAGGAGGCAACCTAGAATCAAGACAGATTGGTTTTTAATAAACTAAAGTAATAGTATAATATTAAAACCTGATAAAATCTGGTAACTATTTCCTCACATTTTGAGATCATTCTATATAATATTTAACAGTGACTACATATTTTAAAATGTTAGTAGGGCAGTGTTAATATAAAAATGAGAATAGTCCAACTTGAATACATTAAATATCAAGTCTTATAAGTTATATGGTATTAGAAAATATATCCAATTATGTATTTCCCTTTAAAAGTTTCAGATACATTAGCAAAATAACTCCTACAAGAGTCACAATGATAGAGTATCTCTTGTATTAACCATTCCTTATACAAATCATAGTCTTCTTAACACAGTTCCAGGTCCCTGTGAGGGATGTATAGCAATCCCTCATATTTGAAATCAATACAGTATTCTCTATCCCATGTTTTTAATGACATGGCCCATCAAGAATACAAAAATATTCACACAGAAAAAGAAAAAAGTACAAATTACTTGAAGTTATTATTATCTCACTAAGTTTGTGTTTTATGCATGGATCTCACTTGAAGTCATTTCACATTAAATTCATGTCCTTTAAAGAAAAGTTTGGGACTTAGCCATGAACAATCAGGGAAGACTATAGTTTTATGCAGTGCCCACACTAAAATATAGAGTCTAACAATTTATTTAAAAACCAAAATAATTAATGGCAACAGAAAGTAAAATAGAAGGGGGAATGGGAGTTATTTAACGGGTACAGTGTTTCTGTTTGAGATGATAAAAACTGAAAATGGATACTGTTGGACAACTTTTTATGTGCACTTAATGCCCCTGAATTTTACAGTTAAAAATAGATAAAATGGTAAATTTTGTATGATGTTTATTATACTTCTCCAAATGTAAAAAGACAAACAAAAATAATAGGAGTATTGACTTGTCTCCAAAATGTCCCATAGACTGTTGATTAAAAAAAAAAAAATGCACAAGAAAGCTGTGAATTCAGTTTTATTGATGTGGGGGGGTTACTGGAGAACTGTAGCCTGGGGGACAGCCTCTCAACTCTAAGGAATTGCTCCAAAGGTGGAGCTCTGTGTGTGTGTGTGTGTGTGTGTGTGTGTGTGAGTGATATATATATATATATATATATATATATATATATATATATATATATGATTTTGGTAAAGGTGGTGCATGCAATCAGGCACACGTATCTATAGAAGGCTGCTGCTGGTCACAAGGAGCCAATGTCTCCATTAATGATTTTAGTGTTTTTCTAGGAAGAAGATGAGAGAAGTTGTGTTCATAAAATTTTCTCCTGAAAATACCTATCTGAAGGCCTGTTCTGCCAGTTTTTCCCCAGTACAGAGTGTCTCATTTCTGAACTCTGTTCTGAAGTCCTTTCAGGATGTGTTGAAAGTCAGCAACTGCAGTGGTTGCTGACCCAATCCTTGCACAGCTGGGTGGTAAGTAGCATTCTTTAGTTGGCAAATGGATAAAACTTATAGCCATTCACTTATGTTCCTATTAACTTCACACATTCTGGCACCTGACTGATCTTGGCCCTCAGAAGTGCTGGAGACATTTAACTTAACCATTCACTCTTCCATCCATTGCTTATATCTCTGCTTGTCACCTTCATCTCTTTAGTATCCATGATATAGGGGAAAGGTTAGTGTAGGAAAAAAAAATGCCATTTGGCCTTCTGGTTCTGTATATATATAACAGAGGCTCCACTTGGGCTTTCTCACTGGGAAATTCTGGGAAATCTTATAAAATTTCCTGAGCAATTAGTCTAAGCATTTCCCAACAAGGATTCTGTTTAGTCTGTACTTACTACCCCAAAGCAGCCCCACTGCACTTTATAGGTAAAAGCTGGTATTTGTTTCATTTTTTTAAGCAAAATCATATTTAAAGGAACTTGGCAAACCCTAGCAAAGGCCAAATTTCTTGACAGCTAGCTTGGGGAGTGGGAGTAGAGGGAAGGAGGTGGGAGTTGGGATAGTTCGTTTTCTGGTGGAATTAGCCACCCATGATTAAGAACGTTTACAGAAATCTTAGGTTCAAAGGTAATGCCCACTTCAGCTCCATGCGTTTGTACCATCTAGAACTCAACAGAAGCAAGCTGGGAGGCTTTCATGATTTTTTTTGTACATAAGAACAAAACTAGCATGTTTTTAAAAGTACAAGTGAAACTTCAGAGGGTTATGTGGCTCTGAAGTAATGGTAAAAGTCCCAGCAGGGGAGGTGATTGTAAAAAAGGATGATTCCAAAGGGATCTCTGGTAACTACTGGGTAGTAAAACTGACTTGCTTGCTAAAATACCTCCTGGATCTGAACATCAGTCAAGAAAAGAAAAAAAAAATACATTTTGATTTTGGTTAATGAAAATGTGCTTAAAATTCAAGACTATGTCTGATGTTATTCTAATTCCCATTCTTGCTATTTTCTCACATTTCCTTTTAAAAACATATTAAATTGGAACACTTTACTCCTTTTTAATAAAAAATATTTGTGTGGAGACTTGTTTATAAGCACAATAAACCATTTCATGGTGTGAATTATGGGGTAATAATTCACACCTTGTGCATTAAATGGAGCTCAGTATAGTCTTATATCTAACAATGCTAAGGGTATGAATTATTACATCATAATTCACATCATGTTGTGTTGTGCTTCTTAAATATCATTTCTTTGTAGGAAAAAAACAGAACTTTATTCTCATATGTCTCATTATTAAATTTGAATTTGGATATATGGCTTTGGAGGACTGTACAAAAATGCAAGTTGAACCATAATTTAATGCTGGGGATTATGATATACTTTTGTTTTACATTTCAAACATTGTTGTTAGCAAATTTAAATCAAGATATATGAGAGTACTAACAAAAGAATTCAATGAACATCTGAATAGGTATTATACATTTGTTGAATGGGCAGACTTATTTGTCTGTCAGATGATTGAGGTTTTTGTCCTTAGTGTTAAATATGTCTGTTTGCAACTTATTTTCACAAACTGAATCAAGGGTTATAAATTCACTATTTGAATGTCATTCAGATGGTAAGATCTATCACAATTAGGACTTCATCCTGGAAATACTTCGAAAATTTCCTTTAGTTAACACTAGAAGTTTGAAGTATAAATGTTTTGGTAATACTATCAATGTTGTTAATGCTAAACACTTTATTTAAAATTAAATTAAAAAGTAAAAATTAACATTGATGTAGAAATTCTTATTCATATGTGTCCATGTTTGGCTAGATAGTAATGTATGATTTCAAAATTAAGGACTGTTAGCTGTTTCTTGTGATTAGCCTCAGAATTCTACATAAAAAAGCACAAGAAACTGACCAAAACTGCTATTTGTTGATTTGCCTAAGAGATAAACATAATTCCAGAGCAAGTGAGCTAAACGAAGTTGATTATAGAGGATTTAAATTTTCAATTTTTCAGTCATAGGTTTTGTGGAGGTTGCTGTATGATTCTCAAAATCTACTTCTATTACATACTTAATACTGAAAAAGCCCATACTTAGCCTTTAGTTAAAATTAAGACCACACACATACAATCTATGCTTTCTACTAGCTAATTTTATTATTTAAATTAATTATAATTAAATAAAATTAAAATTGAGTTCTTCACACTAGCCACATTTTACTTGCTCACTATTCCCATGTGATTAATGACTACTATCTTGAACAATGCAGATATAGATACTTATGTCACTGTAAAACATTCTATGGGATTGTGCTGACATATCTATACATATTTAAATCACAAATATATTTATGATTTAAAACATATAAAACATATTTTAAAGTGGATGCTTTAATAATGACTACAAGAAATCACTAGGAGCTCTAACTTAAAAAAAAGATCTAAATCTCTTGAAGGTATTTCTAAAAATTTCATTAAAGGAGTTCCCACCATTGTGCAATGGATTAAGAATATGACTGTAGCAGCATGGGTCACTCAAGAGATACAGCTTCAATCCCTGGCCCAGCACAGTGGGTTAAAGGATCTGGCATTGCTATAGCTGAGGCATAGGTTGCAGCTGTGGCTCAGATTCAATCCCTGGCCTGGGAACTCCCACATGTTGTGGGTGTGGCCGTGACAAAATCATTAGAGAATTTATTCCAGTCACCATTGTGCTGCTTTCTCTTATTTGTTTGTTTGATTGTTTATTTTTAAACATGTCTCTTCACCCCAACATACCATTAAAAATTTTGGCTACAAACTGCACAATATTTTAAGAAAATATGAACTCAACCTTGCTTTGAAGAGGATTTAAAAAAAAGAAGTTGGATCTCAAAGAGATTTCTCTTTTCACTTATATGCATATGGTAGGTATTATATCCCTTGATTTATGTCAAATATATTCATTTTTTCCTTATCTCTATGTTGTCTAAGTTGCGTTCATAAATTACTATATTGATTTTTGTTGATTTATAAATATCTATTACAGTCTTGACTCCAAAATTTAAGTAGTCTATAATATAATAGGATTTGGCTGAAGCTGTTTCTATAATTAATTTTCATGTTTGTTTACTAAATGTATTATGTGCACTTTTTGAGCAGTTTGCCACATATAATTAATTGTAGAAGATTTGACCTGATATACTATTTTCCTGTAATTAAAACCCCAATGTTGTGCTGTGACAAAGATTGGCACAGTGGAAAATGCAACTACTCTAAAAAAGAGTGTAAATTAATTAGCTTCAAGGAAGTGTACATACTGTGGAATGGAGTAAGAAAAGATTGTCATCCATATATATCTTGTGCTCTAGCCTATAGAAATTACGACATGACATGCTATTCATCCAAGCACTCATCCTTTAATCGTTTATTTAGCACCTACTATAAGAAAGTTACCATGTTAGATGAATATGAAGTTAGAAAATCATGAAGCAATGAGAAAATCAAGAGTAGCATAAAGTCATTAGAAGAGGCCTTGCCTCAGAACATTTTCAAGCAGATAAAGTTTTACTGAATTAAGGTAGAATTAAACAGAGGCAAACTTTTGATAGCAGGGTCAGTGACTAAGCACTACTCTCCGCACAAAGAGAGTCTTGCTATAGGCTCAGGACTTCATGCAGCTGATGGAGAGCAGCAAGGAGGTTAAGTGTTGTGGAAATGGGTAGTGTGTAAACATCCAAGGAACACAAATACTTTTTATGCTGTTAGAAAATACATACACATTATCTCATTTAATTCTTCTTGCTCTGTCTCTGTGCCCCCCATTTCCTGGTTAACTCTTGCCCCTGAAACCTCATTCCTCTCATTGTCTGTTACTTTTATATTCAGACTTAAACTTAAATCTGATCCTCCCCTGAACATAGAGATTTCTCTGTATCCCTCAAAGCAGAGTCAACTGACTAAAGCCCTTCTGGCCATCTCGGAAACTCTTCCTCACTTCTGTAGCACGATGTCATGTAATTGACAGTATTACCTTCCACAAGAAGTCCTCGCCTCATTCTGACTGCACTATCCATGTGGGCAAAATAGCCAGTGGGTTCTTTTTCAGTCATTGAATCCTGTAATTCCAAAGGCCTCATCTCTTTAAAACAAACTCCCAAGAACTTTGGTCATAAAAATTACTCTATTTCTAAAGTTACAAATCTACTGATACCTCCCCCTCTATCTCTCTCACCAATATTCACTGAACAAATTAAGAATGACTATGTCAACATGAGACTATTATTCCATGAACCTAAAACCATGAAATGACATACTACGATTTTTTTAAAAAAAAGCCTATATATTTAGAAAAAAATAAATTCATTAAACTTCAGTTCCTCTTTCAAGTGTTTAATGCATAGGGGAAAGCATATTAGGCATAAGGAAAACTAATGCTTGGCATGTTCTAAAATTCATATGAGGCTCTTTTATAGAATCTTGCAATAGCTGGTGAGCCTTGTTTTTCTCAAGCATTGAAAAACTAGTTTGCTTTAACTTAGATTTGCGCTAGCATCATTAAGTCATTTTATGGTGTTTATGCCATTGTGAGTTTATTCTTGTGCATTGTGTGAGGATGTTTTCCCGACACCACTTGCTAAAGAGACTTTTTCCCATTTTATATTCTTGCCTTCTTTGTGGAAGTTTAATTGACCATAGGAGTCTGGGTTTATTTCTGGGTTCTGTATTATGTTCCATTAGTCTGTATGTCTGTTTTTGTACCAGTATCACACTGTCTTGATTACCGTAGCTTTATAATATTGTCTGAAGTCAGGGAGAGTTATGCCTCCTGCTTTCCACCTACCCCCTGCCTCAGGTTGCTTTGGTAATTCTGTGACTTTTACGGTTCCATATAAAGTTTTGGATTGTTTGTTATAGTTCTGTTAAAAATGTCATGGGTAATTTGAAAGGGATTGCACTGAATCTGTAAATTGCTTTGGGTAATATGGCCATTTTAACAAGATTAAATCCAGGAGCATGGAATATCTTTCCATTTCTTTGAAAGCTCTTTAATTTCCTTAATAAATATTTTATAGTTCTTAGCATATAAGTCTTTCAACTCATTGGTCAGATTTATTTCTAGGTATTTAATTTTGGGGGGCATGATTTTAAAGGTACTGTATTGTTGTATTCCTTTTCTAATATTTCATTGTTAGTAAACAGAAATTCAACCAATTTCTGAATGTTCATCTTGTATCCTGCTACTTTGCTGAATTCTTTGATCAGTTCAAGAAGTTTTTGTGTGGAGTCCTTAGGGTTTTATGTATATATCTCATATCATATTGTCTGCATAGAGTAACAGTTTTACCTCTTCTCTTCCAATCTGGATATCTTTTATTTCTTTTGTTTGTCTGACTTCTGTGGCTAGGACTTCCAATAAATACTATGTTGAATAAAAGTGGTGAGAATGGGAATCCTTGTCTCATTCCAGATTTCAGTGGGTAGGCTTCCAACTTTTCTCAGTTAAGTATTATATTGGCTATGGGTTTGTCATAAATGACTTATATTAAGGTATGTTCCCTCTATCCCCACTTTGGTAAGGGTTTTTATCATGAATAGATATTGGATTGTGTCAAATGCTTTTTCTGCATTTATTGAGACGACTGTGTGCTTTTGACCTTTGTTAATGTGGTGTATGATGCTGATGAATTGCATCTTAAATTATTTATTTTATTAGACTTTTTGTAGAAAAAAATCACACACATTAAAGTACCTTTTGTTGCTTACCATGATTTTCAGCCTTGATTTAGAGATATCAGATACACAGTTAATTATCAGAAGGAAGTACTAGAGTCTCATTAACTTGGTTATCAGGTGCTTTATAATTTCTGGCAAGCCACTGTTTATATAGGATACAGAAATATATATCCATGTGCTTATCCATTCTCACAACAATCCTAAGATATGGGTAGTTTTATACCTATTTATAGATAAATAGAGAGGCTCAGTCACTCACTTAGGGTCACACTGCTTAGGGCAGAGTTATATTCAAATGCAGCGAGATGCATTTTATGGCCTCATATCTCTATCAGCAGTATTCACTGAATATGCGATCAGAGGTCTGATCATGGAAGGTGACAAATGAAAAGTTTATTTCCTCTCTTTTTGTTTTTAGGATAAAACTGAAGGCAAAATATCTTCTTTCTATCAAATGAAAGAAGACTTTAGCATCTGTAAGGAAAGTACTAACTTCCAAAATTATTCCAAGAGCACTCTTATAAGGATAAAATAGAAAAGAAACATAAAAATTGGTCTACTTTATATAATTAAAATAGAAATGGCCAAACATCTCAAAGACCGTATTCCTATTAACCCACTCACACTTATGTTTTCAAAGGTGAATTTATCTCATATATATATTCTGGCCACACTCATGGCATATGGGTGTTCCCTGGGCCAGGAGTCAAATCTGAGATGCAGCTGCAGCAACACAGGATCCTTAATCCACTGTGCAGGGTTGTGGATCAAACCCGCACTGCACAGATAATGCCGTATCTTAACTTTACTGCACCACAGCAGAAACTCCCTCACATATTATGATTTATATTGAGGTTTATACATTTCTTAGTTGCCTGGTTCCCTAATAGATTACATTTTGTTTATTAACAAAAAAATGTGAGCTGGTACACATTTTTTCTTGCTTGCCTTCCCTTAAAACTCCTTAAAACTCAAGCAAAAGAAAAGTGTCTAAGGTTAATACAGGTCACATTAATCCAGGTATTGTGATTTTTTAGGGTAAACAAAAACAAAAAGTAAATACACAAAAGGTAAAATTTGAAGCCTATAATGTGAATGGGATACGTATAAGTGAATGGTTATTAAAAAGAAATTTAACGTCCAAAAAGCCGAACCCTCTCATAAGACTATGGGGCAGATAAAGACAGGAAAGTCTAATGCAGTGTATTCTGTAATGGAATCGCAGTCTGTGTAGAAGCTGATTAAGGTTAATTTGAATTGCATCAATTTGAATTAACGCGTCCTTTGCAGAATGAACAACACCTTAGTGCCAACATGATCAATTAGTACCTTTACCTCCATATATCCGGCTGGAAAGGTTAGATTTATTAGTTATCGAGATAACATTTTAGAATGCAAATATATGTTGCTTCATTTCCTCTAACCCACCTCACCTTAGCACCTGGAAAGTCTCAGGACATATGTGTCTTGGAGGGAAATCATCTATACTGTATAGCAAGAAAGGATGTATAGAGAAAAATGCTGCCAGATTTACTGAAAGGACATAGTTTTGCCTATTTATGAATACCATCCAAATAAGTTCAGGTTACCTAGTTAAAATTATAATTCAGGACAAATAATTGGTTCGTTTTTAGGCATATAGTCATACGTTACTCATACTCATTTTAAATTTTAGAGTTTAGAATGCCCTTATATCATATATCCTAACTGCCCACCTCCACCCCCCACTCTCACAGTTTTGCATTGATTATATTTTTACTTATCCACTGGCATTTAACCAATCACCATAATTACTTACTTAAAATGACAAAAATTTATTGGCTCATGATGACCCTGCACCTTGAGCAGATAATACAGCTCCTGTATCTCTGTTTCATGTGGGGTCTGGGACAACTTGACTGAAGCCAGAGCATCCAAAACGACATCCCCCAGTATTGCTGTCCTTGCTGTTGCTGCAATGGTTGAGAATGGCTAGGTTTGTCTTTCTCTACTTCCTAGTCAATTATCACCTGGACCTCTTTGTTTCCAAGGACTATCTCTTCTCAAAGGCATATGGACTTCTTTTTTTTTTTTTTTTTTTTTGGTCTTTTTGCTATTTCTTTGGGCCGCTTCTGTGACATATGGAGGTTCCCAGGCTAGGGGTCTAATCGGAGCTGTAGCCACCAGCCTACGCCAGAGCCACAGCAACGCGGGATCGTTAACCCACTGAGCAAGGGCAGGGACCGAACCTGCAACCTCATGGTTCCTAGTCGGATTCGTTAACCACTGCGCCATGATGGGAGCTCCCATATGGACTTCTTTATGATAACTGCCTTCCAAGAGAAGATAAGAGAAGCTTCTAGGCCTCTTGAGTCCTAGGCCTAAAAGCAATGCAGTATCTTTTCTACCACTTTCTTTCGGTAAAAGCAATTCTCAGGACTAGCCCACATTTAAAGCAATGCGAAATCCACTCATTGTCTGGATGGAAGAATGGCATATCCCTACATGGATGGAAGAAACAGTCAGAGGCCATCTTTGTAATCAGCTGGTATTACACAGCCAAGGCTGAGTCCTTTTCTGACACAACTGTGTGAAGCTAGGCCAAGGGTATCTTTCTATCCCTTGTCATTATATTTACCACACTTGAATGAAATGATTTGTGACTGCTTCCTTGCAAGTCACAAAGAACATAATCAGTTCTTAATTATTCTTGGGTCATCCATATTTTGAGCTCATCTGACAAAGCAAGTGCTCAATAAAAGACTGCCAAACATAACAAAGTTGAACATGGTTTTCCAAGATGTTTCAGATGGCTGACTGAGAAAAATTGAAATTGAGAAGAGGAACACACAAAACTCATGGTGAACATGTAACTGAATTATTTCATGAAAAAAGAAAATAACAATAAAATGAAACCAAACTAAAAAGGTCCAGAAGTTGTGAATAACAGTATAATGCTCTAAGGAGAGATGCATGAAACATTTTATTCTATTTTGCCTTATTTGTATCTTTGCTTTAATTGAAATAATCTCATTTTTGTCTAGTTTAATTTGTATATCTGTATGTAGCATTTGTAAGTATTTACTCTCATGAATATAAATTTCACAAATCTAGATGTTTTAGGAAATTTAAGTAAGCAGGTATTGCAGGGAGTGAAATATTCTGAGGGCAAAATTTTAGAACTGAAAGTTTAAGAGAGCACACTGTTTTCATCAAAATTCATATCCTACATCAATATATTTGAAAAATATGGGGTCTGTTCTTCCTAGCATTTCTGTTTATCTCTGTTTCCATTCCTTCCCATTGGAAAGGGAAAGAATTGTGAACTTGTTAGAACCACTTAAATGAACTATTTCAAAGCAGCAAGCCAACTTTGCATAAAACCAGTTTTTGGAGTTCCCGTCATGGCACAGCAGAAATGAATCTGACTGGGAACCATGAGGTTGCGGGTTTGATCCCTGGCCTCACTCAGTGGGTTAAGGATCCACCGTTGCTGTGAGCTGTGGTGTAGGTCACAGATGCGGCTCGGATTCCAAGTGTCTGTGACTCTGAAGTAGGCTGGTGGCTACAGCTCAGACTGGACCCCTAGCCTGGGAACCTCCACATGCCATGGGTGAGGCCCTAAAAAGACAAAAATAAATAAATTAATTAAATAAAACCAGTTCTTTTAAAATTCTTAATTAATACTGTTTAATATTTTGTTTGTTTCTTTAATGTAGCAGAGGGCTTGATAGAACCCAAGGCTAGCTTCCCTGACAATTCTAAAGTATGTGAGTAAACAAAATAAGGATCAGGAATATAACACAGTCTCTAGTCCTGATAGAAAACTTAATCAATGAGCAGGGTACCTGTAAAACTCTTAAGGTTTTTAAACAAAGGAATAACTACAAATAACAAATATTTTATAGGCACACTGAAAAAATCTCTTATGTATCAATAATTGCCTACATACAATAGAAACTTTTTCTTCAAATAGGAATCACAATGAGGAATAAAACTGTTATTTTCCTGTCTTAGCAGCAGCTTTGTTTACATATACCGGGATTTATCTACTTAATTTGCCAATTAATGTCATTAGCTTTCTATTTCTGTTTATAATGTTGAAGGCAATAATAAAGGTCTATTTGAAATGTGTCTCCAGAGATATCCTTTTTTACTAGAAAACCACCCTAATGTGAAATTTATCTGCCAGACACAGGAATGTGAACACAATAAATAAAGTTACAATTTTCTTACAATTATTCATATGCATAACTCACAAGGCTAGAAACTCTACAGCAGATGCAGGGCAAAAATGCAAAACGGAAAATTTTCTCCATTGGTTTTGCTACTGGGAAAGGAATTGTTAAGCAGGATAAAAGCAGAGCAAGGTGAAAGGTTAGTACCCTACCACATAATTGGTACAATGACTGTAGGGAATGGAGCAGCTAAAAACACATGCTTCTTTTTCCAAATTAGTCACCAAAAGGAAAGAGGGAAATGAGAGGGACTTGTGTACAAGAAAACTATTCTTTGAGACTGACCCCTGTGGTTGATACAGGAAAGAAAAATACAGGGCTGGACAATGATACAGGTAAAATTTCTATCCCTCAAACACCAACTTTCTGGCGTGATCACTATGGTCAAGGTCAATCTCAGGGGTCAAATGTCCGTCTTTGGAAGCATCCAAACATTTAATTGCTTAAAAAAAGTAACACTTTTATGACTATCTTTCACTAATACTACACATTTCATTATATTTTCTAGCAAAAGATGTGCGTGTTACAAAAATATCATGAAAGTATTTTTTAGCAAACACTGGTCTGTGAATTTAAAATATTGACATCTAGTGTTGAAATATGTTGACATAAACTTACTAAAATTAAAAAATGTAACAGATATTCATCTGCATTTTGTTTAGCTGAATATGTCTATTTTCTTTTTAACTTGCATCCAAAGAACATTCTGGAGTTTTTAATCTATTTCTTGTCACTCTCATTTAATAATTATGTCTGGTGTTTATTCATCTTAGCACATTTCATATTCATCAATGCAAATAGGCTCTCTTTATTTATGGAACACTAAACAATGCTTGAGCAAACTATTGGGTGTTTTGTTCTATTTTACAAATAATTGCTATACACAGCTCTGTAGTTTATATTTCAATTAAATGCACAGTATTTATACATATGTGTATATATACACGTATAAATATAAATGCACACATATGTATATTTAAATTCATTTCTGTTAAGTTATACAATGTGTATTTGGTTGTACTATTTGGAACAGTAGTGCCACAAGAGTAACATGAAACATTTGCAAAGATTTGGACACAATGAGAAAATTTATGACCTTAAAGAAAAATAAACATATTATCCATAAAAAAGAAGAAAATTGAGGAGAACAAATTGTGTTGAAGACAGTTGTTAAAATTAGTCATGTTAGTCTATGAAATGACAATCTCTTGAATTTTAATTTAATAATATTTAAATTAGAGAAAATCAAATTTGTCTCATTTGATTCTAGTGATGATTAAACTTATAAGAGAGGCCTAGAGATATGAGATGCTCAACAGTCTACTTTTCCTCTATTATTTTCAAAACAGGTACATGATGTTTGTTCATTTCTCTTTAATCTAGGGAGAATGTGCAATCTAGGGAAAGGGATAAGAGCTTCTATTTTAGCAAAATCTATGGCCCAATTCCAGTCTGTGCATGGGATTTAACCTAAGTATTATTTCTGAGGTTAACTTCCAGACCTACAAAATGTATTTCATATTTCCTACTATGTAATAATGTAATGATTATTGATAAGGTTAACTTTCTCACTCACCCAATGTATTAGTTGGTAAATATTATGACTGTAGCAATATGTTACATTAATATTTCTACCTCATGATAAGCACTGGACTAAGCACTTCACATACATGATCTCATCTCATACTCAATTATTTCAATATTATTGTCTCATTACTTTCTTAAATTATTTTTAATTACTTAAGCAAGACCAAAGTACTTTTGGCAATAAGGGAAGGGTTTTATTTTTATGTTTTCGTTTGTTTGTTTTAGTGTTGTCCAACATGGTAACCATCAACCACCTATGGCAAATGAAATGTATCTAGTGTGACCGAGGATATTTTTAAAATCTTATTTAATTTAAAATTAACTTTAGAGGAGTTCCAAAAAGTTGGTCTCGAGGAGCATTAAGATGGCAGAATAGAAGGACTGGAGATCAACTTCTCTCCTAAAAACAACAAAATTCACAACTAAAGACTGAGCACTCTTCACCCAATGGACTGGAAACGTTAAAAAAGATACCCTACTCCAGAAGAAAAAGAGGAGGCCACATCTAAAGTTAGGAGGGGCAATTTCATGATATAAACAACCCCATACCTCCCTGCTGGGAAGCTCCACAGACTGAAAACTAACTGGTTCACAGAGACTCATCTACAGGAGTGAGAGTTCTGAGCCCCGCATCAAACCCTCATGTGCGGGGATCTGGCACTGGGAGAAAGAGCCCCTGGAGCATCTGACATTGAAGGCCAGTGGGGCTTGTGCGCAGGAGCTCCACAGGACTGGGGGAAATGGAGATCCCATTCTTAAAGGGCACACACAGACTTTCACGTGCACTGGGTCCCAGGGCAGAGCGAGGTCTCCATTGGAATCTGGGTCAAACCTGACTGCAGTACTTGGAGGACATCCTGGGAAAACAGGGGTGAATGTGGCTTGTTGTGAGGGAAGGACATTGAAGACAAAGCTCTCGGGAATATTCAGCAGCTGTCTTTCTCTGGAGGTGGCCATTTTGGGAAAATCTGGCCCCACCCGTCGGTCAGCTGCTGAGAATCCCCAGGGCAAACAAAAACCCAGGTGGGATCACAGCCCCGCCCCTCAGTAAACAGGCCACCCAAAGACCCCCTCAGGCACAGAGCTGCCTGTAATCCCATCCGGAGACTAAGCCCCACCCACCAGAGGGATTAGAATTGGCTTCACCTACCAGGGGGCAGGCATCAAAGCCCCTCCTATCAGGAAGCCTACAGCAAGCCCTCCATAGGACTTCTGCCACAAGGGGTGCAGACACCAGAAGGAAGAGAGGCTACAACTCTATTATCTGCAAAAAGGTCACCACACCAAAAACCTATAAAAATGAAAAGACAGAGAACTATAACTCAGATGAGGGAGAAAGGAAAAACCCCAGAAAATCAGCTAAGAGAGGAGGAGATTCTCAGCCTCCAGGAAAAAGACTTTAGACTGTTGATGCTAAAGATGATGAAAGGCATTGGAAATAAACTGGAGGCAAAGATGGATAACTTAAAGGAAACACTGACCAAAAAGATACAAGATATCAAACTTAAACAAGAAGAGATGCAAAATACAATGACTGAAATAAAAAATTCACTAGAAGCAGCCAACAGCAGAATACAGGAGGCAGAAGAACAAATAAGTGAGGTGACGGACAGATTAGTGGAAATTATGGATGCAGAACAGAAAAAAGATTGAAAACAAATGAAGAAAGTCTTAGAGAACTCTGGGACAACGTTAAAGGCACCAACATCTGTATTATAGGGGTGCCAGAAGGAGAAGAGAGAGAGAAGGGGACAGAAAAAATATTCTAAGAGATGATAGCCAAAAACTTCCCTAACATGGGAAAGGAACCACTGACTCAAATCCAGGAAGCACAACGAGTACCATTTAAAATAAACCCAAGGAGGAATACACTGAGACACATATTAATCAAACTGGCCAAAATTAAAGACAAAGAGAAAATCTTGAAAGCAGCTAGGGAAAAGAAACAAGTAATATACAAGGGAACCCCAATAAGGTTATGGGCAGATTTTTCAGCAGAAACTCTGCAGGCCAGAAGAGGGTGGCATGATATACTTAACGTGATGAAAGGAAAAAACCTCCAAACAAGATTACTTTACCCAGCAAGGCTCTCATTCAGATTTGAAGGAGAAAGCAAAACCTTCACAGATAAGCAAAAGTTGAGAGAATTCAGCAACACTAAAACAGCTTTACAACAAATACTAAAGGAACTTCTCTAGGCAGAAAAGAAAAGACAGCAATAGGAAACAAAAATTCCACAAATAACAAGGCTCACCAGTAAAGGTATATATACAGTAAAGACACGAAATCATCCATGCACAATTATACCACCAAAATCAGAAATCATAAGAAGAGGTGGGTACAAATGCAGGACACTGGGGATGAACTTGCAATTAAGAGAACAATAACTTAAAACAATCTCATATACATATAGACTCTTATATCAAAACTTCAGAATAACTGCAAACCAAAAATTTACAATTGATACACAAACAAGGATCTCTGGAGAAGAAATATATCTCACAGTAAATAAGTGCGTAATACACTATGAAGGGGGTCATTTGACATCATTCTTGGAATGCTGAAGTCTTCTTAGATCTGATTCTGATTTCCTCTCCAAAGAATTTATGATAATTATAATAATGCAATTGTACAATTAAATAATACAGTTCTACAATTGTATTATTAATACTATTTCTCTCCATGGTACAATGTAAGGTCTATAATGTCTTGTTTATCACATCACCTAGAATGGTGTAATGCCTATATTGAAGAATCAATAAGATGTAACAAATTGTGAGGACTTATTTACATAGTTACACTGTTTTTTTAACCAATTTATGCATTTTATATTTTACTTATTTTCTGAGGGTATATTATTTTTGTTATTCTTACCAGTTAAATTATTCTTTTTATTATGCTATATAAAAGATTTAATGGTAAAAAAATTTTATAGTCACATGTGACCAGTGGATATGTATTGGACAGCATGAACTTTATACACATATCATACTAAGTATATGGATGTAAATAAAATTTAACTTAAAGCTGTTTTCTAAGACCAAAAATATTTAAAGTTTGTACCTACAATTGAGCACTTATTCTTATATTATTCTGTTGATTATTTAATGTATACTAGTACTACCTCCCCAGATTTTGCTGTAAACACCCTGAAGGCAGTGGTTATGTTTTGTTTTGTCTCCTATATGCCCATGACAGAAAGCCTTTGCACAATCCTGCCCAGTTAGGCTGAGGGACTTTGCCCATTTGTCACATAACAATGTTACCTTCATCTGCTAAAATTTGCAACTGGTAGAACTAACATGGTTTAGGCTATTCTATTCCCAAGACGTAATTTATAACAAAGAATGGAGAACAAATATGAGACACGCTCTTTATATCATACTCTAACTCTGTCAAGAGATTTATACTTTTTTAATTTTTTTTAACTTTAAAAGTACCTTGTTAAGGAATAGAGGAGACCTGCTTCTTCAGGGTTCAAATAAGAAAACAAACAAACCAAAAAAAAAACCCAAAACTAAATGTCATCATTGATGTGTGCTGGTGTTATAGTGGTGAGTATAGCTGCCTTCCAAATGCTATTATGTGGAATTTAAAATAACATGTTACGGTAGGTTAAAAAAAATTGAGGAAAAATGATGCAAAGATCTTGACTAGGATCAGGCTTCCTCTTTGTTTATCTGTTGCAGGATGGAAAAAGGTATCAAATATCTTTGATATTTTTAAAGAGGATAGAATTTAAATGAAGGAAAGAGATATTTTATCTTATATTTAAATAAAGATTATAAGGGAATTTTGCTCCTGCACCAAACTAATAGACGCCCTTCTCTTAAGATATCACTCACTGTTCGCTCACATTTTTAAAAATAACCTATACATTAATGGGGGATGGTTGTCTACCCAGGAAAAGTAATCATCCCTTCATCTTTGGTCAATATTCACACAAAATGTTTTAACTCTTAATATTTAGAAATACTTATAGGAAAATAAATTTTTGGATCTGAGAAACAGATATAGATTATCTCATCCAAACTCTGAGAAGAAACTGTGTCCCAGAAAATACACAAACTTGTTCACTGCAAGCTGATCAGCAGCAGAGTCAAAGTGAAAGTACACATTTTTTTCTCAGTCTGATGTTCTTTGTAAATTATGTTGATCGATGTTAAGAATACTCGGAACAATACCACATATCTGAAGAGCATATAACATTGCAAAAACTAATAATGTGGGATAAATATTTGGTAAATAGAAAAATGTTCATTGTCACATAACTTTGAAGATCTATCCACCTTAAGCACATTCAAGGGGGTGACACATTCTAAGTGTAGAACATCATAATTCTATTACCCTGTAGTTATTACAAGGCATTATATGAGTCACTTTTGAAATGGTTAACCAAGCTTATAAAAGTCACTTACCAAATTCAACTTAATTCCATTATCAAACTATTAGTTACTAAAGACATTTTTTCATAAATAATTGTATCAAACAGCATATACCTAAACTTTGATCAGTACTTTCTCTTTCCTTCTCATTTTATTGAGATACAACTGAAATACAGCACTTGAATAAATTTGAGATGTTCAGCATAATGATTTGACTTAGATATGTCACAATAAAATTAGTGAACATTCATCATCTCATAAAGATACAAAAGGAAAAAGAAAAAAAAAATCCCTGTGATAAGAACTCTTAGGATTTGCTGTCTCAACTTTCCTATATAACATACAGCAGTGTTCATTACATTAATCAGTTGTACATAATTGGAAGTTTGTACCCTTTGGACACCTTCATTCAATTCCCCTTCTTCCCACCCACTCTAATCAACACTTTCTATCATCTAATACATTACCAGTGGGTAGGGAAATAGACTTCGTTTTCTTTCCCTCTAAAAGGCTTTTGTCTATGCATCTCCACACTGTGTTAATAAATGTCATGGAAACACATAAAAACTACGCTAATAGGTGTCACAGAAACACATAGAGAGAAAGATAGATCAGTTGCTCAAATTAGCCTTCACAGCTGCTTGAAGAGGCTTTAGAGGCTTCCCAGGCTATGCAGGTGAAACAACTGCTGTTTTGCTAAGCAATTTCCCTCCAGGGTCCTCAAAATTGTATGACCACCCCAATACAGTTTTATCTTCAGCAGAGGGTACTGATTCAAATCAGACAAATCATTGTATATGGAACATGGGCCAAGGAACAGCTGCATCTGGCTAGATAGCACATTTAAATTTCATTCTTGGCTGATATAATCCAGGGTTTTAAAACTATGATTTTATAGACTAATAAAGTGTGACCACACATGACATTTTGTGCTATTAAAAAAAAAAATCTTAGAAAATCATGGACTTGGAGAACAGACCTTGTGGTTGCCAAGACGGAGAGGGAGAGAGTGGGATGGACTGCAAATTTGCAAACTATTGCCTTTGGACTGGATAAGCAGTGAGATCCTGCTGTATAGCACTGGGAACTATATCTAGTCACTTATGACGGACCATGATAACGTGAGAAAAAAGAACGTATATATGCATGTGTGACTGGGTCACCTTGCTGTAACAATAGAAAATTGACAGAACACTGTAAACTAGCTATAACGGAAAAAAATAAAAATCATTAAGATAAAAAAATGAAAAAAATCTGGAAAATAGACTTGTTTTTAAAGTCCATAGGACAGTGCTGCTGTGATATTTATAATTTTGGTTTAGATATAAGTAAAAAAATATTTAATGCTTGCAATATTTTAATCACTTAAAGAATATGCATGCCATAATATTAATATTGTATATTATTATGTATTCATATGTGGGCTAGTTATAGGGTAACTTGACCCATTTTATTTAGCATGTGAGTCACATCACAGTCTTGTGATCATGGGGATAAAGATACTTTCAGCAAAGCCTTGAGAGATGATACAAAGAAAGAGTCAGTTTTTAATATCTCTATTTTGTGGCTCCACACAAGATATAAATTATATAGGTCTTATATGTGGGGAAAACCTATCTAGAGCCATTATTTTATTAATCCAACGAATGTTGACTAAGTGCTTATCATACATCAGATACTGTGCCAAGTGTGAAGGGGACACAGCAAACAAACCCTACAAAAGACAGCAGATAGTTACACAGCTACAGAATAATTATTTTCTTAAGCAAAAGCTAAAAAATGATAAGGCATTATGGACATTACAGGACTTTCACAATCTGGATATCTATCTTCTATCTAACAAGCATCCATTTTTGTCACTAGTCATATGTTTCACCAGTGTTCATTTGGGGTTTCTACATACCATACTTCTCCACAATTTTCTAAGCCTGCTGCCTGGGCTTATGCCAGGACCCTCTCTATATTTGCCTGGCTATTAGTCATCTTTTAAGTATCCAATAAACGTAACTATAAATATTTCCCTCATGCAAAATCAGTGTTCTCTTATTATTTACATGCTCTAAAAAAGATAAAAATGATAATGATATTTTGGTATGAGTATTTCTTGAGTGTTTCAGATGATATCTATACCCCTTTTTGCTCTAATCATATTACAATTTTTAAAAAATGTCACTGGAGTGTAATTGACTTGCCATGTAGAATTAGTTTCAGGTGTATGAAAAAGTGAATCAGTTTCATATATGTATAATTATATAATTATATATATAATTTTCCCATACAGGTTTTTACTGCATATTGAATAGATTTCCCTGTGGTTTATCTATATAGCAGGTCCTTTCAGTTATCCATTCTATACATAGTATACCTGAAACTAGGATTCACATAGCAAATTTATGATTTATACATTCCTAGTAAGTTAATTGCTAATGATACTGAGCATCCCTTATTGTGTTTATTGGCTATTGTACATCACCTTGGGAGCAACATCTCCACAGATCCTTTGCTTATTTTTTATATTGGGTTATATTATTATTATTATTATTATTAGGAAGAGAAGGTACCTCTGTCACTCTTAGTGCTCCTATCTCTGAGCGGGAACCTCCTCCCTATAAACGAGCTGGAGTGAGAAGGATCAGGGCTCAGTACTCCTGGCCTACCATGCCTAGAGCAGAGCATCTATCTTTCAGAAGAGGGACAGGTAGAAGAAGAGAGACCTGGATGTCTCTGTTCCTCTTGTCTAGAACTGAACTTCTGTATCACAGAGCTAGATGTGGGAATGGGGAGTTAGCATGAGGAATGGTAGTGGCCTACTCCTTCTAGGAGAAATCAGAGCCCTAGATTAGGACCCAGGTATCACTCTTGGCTGCACATGCCTGGGATAGATAGAACTTCTGTCAAGCTGTGCTGGGGAGATCAGGGGAGGTGATGGCTCAAATGACATAAACTCTCACTGTTCTCACTGAGACTTGGCGGTTTTTCTTAAATAAATGTTTCTCCATGTGTTATATGCCTTTAGAACAATTTCAAGAGACTATAATTTTTTTTCCTGTAGTTTCACCAACTATGGTTGTTACTCTGGGGAAAGGGTCTGTGGAGGTCCTTATGCTACCATTTTGGAAAAGCTATCCTTTATACATATTTTATATCAAACAATGTTAATGTTTTCTCTTAATAGGTTTCAGGCTGGTTGCCTCCATGCTTTAATTTAGGGTCACATTTTACCTTGTCTGCCCTCCCTAATATCACTACTTGGAGAAATCTTACTCATTTTCTAGAAGAAATTTAAGTGTTGCTTTCTTTTTTTTTTTTTTTTAATGATTTTTATTTTTTTCCATTACAGCTGGTTTACAGTGTTCTGTCAATTTTCTACTGTACAGCAAGGGTTTTCTTTAGGAGATTTCTTGGTTTTCAACTTACATATCCTCAATATCTTAATCCTCATAGCCTTTTATTTGTAAATATTTCCAGTCACTCATTTAAACCTTAGTTTGGAGTTTTCTTTTTCATCTTTCTCCCTCTGATGCTAAATTCCTCTAGAGAAGAGCTAATGTTTTATTTTTTATTTCCTATCTCCTTTTCAAAATGTTGTCATCTGAAACAAGTAACGTCTAAATAGTTGTCAATATGTACTTGGTTGTGGAAATAAATTAGTGAGTGAACAAGGAAAAATAGCTTACTATAGGAAATACTGTATCATAAAAGCATGCAGTTATCAGACTATAACTTGCAAGATTTTATAATACCATTTTATTTTGGATTTATTTGATTCTTTTATGAGTTTAGCCATAGTCTATATATTTAAAATATATGAATTGGAAGGAAAACATTAACACAGTGGTGTATTTAGTATGGCATTAATTTGAGAAGAAATTATTAAGCTACTAGAAAGACGTTATCACAATTATATTTAATAATTTAGCATCCATCAAGAAGCTTAAAAAGTATTTGTTAGAAAGAAGGAATTGAGTATGTCAAATAGTGCAATTATGCTAAGTATTTTCAAATGACAATTACAGACATACTTTTGAAGTTGAATTAGAATTTTTGTTTTTTTTTCACTGAACAATTTCCCTTGGTTTTATAGCATCACTTTAGATATCTTCTACAACTTTAATCATACAATAAGAAAAAGAAGGAAAATGGGGAGGACGAGGAGGGGAGAAAGAAAGACTAACTTTTAGCACTTATAATATCAGAATTCCAAATAGCAAATCAATGTGATATCACATGTCCGGCAATAAAAAATACGAAAATGTATGGTGCACTATCATTACCAATAAAATGCCAATGATATTTTTGAAATGAAAACTCAGTAGAGCCTGTTTATTTATAAATTAACCTCCCATGAACAAGATACGATGGCAGTAATAAAAATAATAGATCATCTAAATAAGTGTTCTTGGAAACTGGAATAAAGTACATTTATATAGCATATTTTTGGATAAGGGTATTGATGATTGACTTCTGAATATAAATGAAGAGTTAAAAAATCTTTTTTTTTTAATTTTTAACTATTAACTTTACATTCTATTGATAGAAAGAATGGTCTGGAAGACATGTACCATAAATCAACAACCCCAGAATAGGAGATTTTATAGGCTGAGTGGCTTAAAGATAAATTTGCTCACCTGACATTTATTGATACCCACCCTGTACTAAAACACTACGTTAATATTAAGACAATCAGAGGTTATATGTCACTATATCATAAACCTAGAAACAGCTTTAAATAATTTTGCTCCAGGTGGAATATTGTACACCATAAACAAAACATGGCAGAGCTTGTTCTTTTTTTCTGGGAGAAGAGTCTTCCAGCCAGTTCTTAATGTACCTACACCATTATATTTCCTGAGGGATTTACTTTTTTTCTCAAAGCACGAATGATTAAGCACTGATAAAAATGAAAATTTAAGCAAAGAGCAGAGATCAATGATAGAGCAGAAAAAAAATCAAAGTATAATGAAAACAGCAAAAACATTAACATAATGGTAGAGCTACAATTTAAGAACACAAAAGAGAAAAAAAAAGTGCTCAAAATATAAAATTAATGAAAGGAAATAGAACATATTAGCAAATATGTGGATTTTAACAGAATCACTTTTGGAGCTTCATAAAGTGTACCAAGGTATACTCCTTGGTGATTAAGATTGAGTAAATTGGGTTGACACCATAGCACATGGATCAGCAAGTTGTGGTTAAATCCACTTGTCTTCTGTTTTTTTCACTAAAGTTTTATTTGAACAGAGCCACATCCATTTGCTTATGTATTATCAATGATTCTTTTCACACTACAAGAGTACAGTAACTATGACTAAGACATTATGACCAGTAAGGCAAAAAAAAATATTTACTATATGATTCTTTACAGAAAAAGTTTGTTGACCTCATTATAGAACACATGCTCATTAAGTACGTCAGATATGTGCTTATTCCTGAGAAATCCTCATGTCACCACACCAAGAAAGAAAGAAGACAAGGGAAGGCTAAGGAAAGAGATCTATGCCCATAGCTTAGGTAATTTATTGGAAGGTACAAAGTATGCATTACTTCAAAAGCTCATAATATCGGCCTTAGTTCAAATTTCCTAGAAGCAGAACCTCAGAAGGAGATTTGGGTACCAGTGATATACTAAGGGACTGCTTTTTATGAAAAAAAAAAAAAATATGAAGTGGGCAAAGTATAATGGTGATTGGTCAACCAATGTTATCAGCTCCAATCAAGAGCTTTTGGTTGATCTACAGAGAGGGAGCCTCTGAAATATAAACTGTACTGCAGAGTTGCCTTTTTGAAGTAAAGATACATTTAAACCAGCCATTCAGTGGATGGTGACTGCCCCCACCCGCCCCTGGAGCAGATGAGTAAATGTGTAACCTCCCAACAAAGGTGGCTTCTGTTTGCCAGAAGCAAATATGTAGGAAAGGGGGCAGCTAAGAGCATTAGCACCCAGTACTTATAGCAGTTGGAGGATGGGTACATATCCTGGTATAGGAGATCTGGATAGGGCACCAACATCATCTACTTTCATACTTAATCAAATAACTGTCTATTGTCTCATGAATTTCAGTCTTGATTACTACCAAATAATTCAGCCACTTGATAAGCATTTAGTAAAGTGTTTATTGCATGAGTTAATTTGCTTATCATCACCTGATAAATGAGCTCACTTTAATGTTTTTATAACTAAGTAGAAAGATGATGTGATAGGAAAGTAATTGTTGCTTCTTTGGTTTGCATTATCTGTAGAGTTTGGTGGGTCAGTTTTCTTCCACCGACCCACCACAAGAACTTCTGTTGCAGTGAGATTCATAAAATCCAAGTCTGCCCATGCTACAGTAATATACGCACCATATTTCTTTTATCTTGTTTACACTTGCAAAGTCAAAGAAATAAAAATTGTCAGAAAAACTCAGCGGTTCACATAAATTTATGTCTTTTAAACATTTTTTTCCTACACTATAACAAAGGCACAGAGCATCATGCTGTATTTTATTGACACTGTAAATAGTTTTTGTTTGTTGTTGTTAAGATTTTTGTCCTCATGATTTCCTCTCTCCTGTAGCTTTTCACAAGCCTCAGGAACAACCTAAGAATATATACAACAAAATATTTCTTCCTCCCACCGCTCGCACCATGCAATCTGTCCTCAATGTTCTCATACAAATGCTGTTTTAGACTCTGAAAGACGACAGCCTTAAAAAAAAAAAAAAAAAAAAAAAAAAAAAAAGCCTAAATGCATTTAAAGCAAGGATTTATAAAATGGTTGCAAATACTATTTAAAATAATCATTATTGTACGTTATTTGGTACTTTTGCACAGATTTTGAGGCAGTATACAAAAGATTCAGTACCATGTATATTCTCCCTTTATTTGTTATAGTAGCCTCCTGATATTGAAGAAACTCAGAATGGCACCTGAATAGAGAACGTGCTCCTACTGAAGTCTGCCTCCTGAAGGCAAGCTATATTAGCCACTATAGGGGTTATTATGATATTTGCCTCTTTAAAATACCCAGGTAATGTCAGAACATTATTTCTACATCATGCTACAATTTAAGCCACACATGTGCATATTGTTGTTTGGCTTCCCAGTATATCCTAAGAATCTAGAATGGAAACTGGCATGTAATGGGCCCCAATGTTAAATGAATGAATGTATGAATACATTATGAGCTGAATTCTGGATATTGTCAGTAATACTGTAGAGTGTTAGAGGTTCTTTTCTTGAGTTGTTCAAACCATCTGCTTCCATATTTTCTTTTTGTCACAAACATTAACAGAGGCCAGTTTAAAATATCTATGGAGGGTGCATTTTATAGGCATTAAAAGAGTTGAACAGATATTTAGAAGAACTTAGTGACACAGGGAAGGGGACTGAAAAGATAGCAGGGAATAATTCTAAGTGGAAAGAGCTTTGAACACTCTAAGTAGAATGCAAATAAGTAAAGCTTTGTTCAGTGCCTGCTCTTGCTTTTCTTGATTTTTATTTCCTCATAATTCTAACCCTTCACGTTCACAGTCCTCTTCAAGAAAAGTGAATTCTCTGTCAATTTTAGACAGCCAGGGAGCCTTAAAACAAAAATGATTGACTCTTTATCCCTTTTATTCCAAGGATGCATTCTTACTTTTATTATTATTGCCTATTATTCTTAACATATTCTGCTAGATTTTCTGTTATGCATATCGCTGTATTTTTAAATTCAAATAACTAAGACTTTGATCAAATCTACAACTTGTACATCAGAGCATTAAGGATGTTAGCTGAGGTCTCTTCTCTTGGAAACCTCCTATGTATAATTTTTTTAAGCGAAAGCATAAAGCTTTCTTACCAAATGGAAACTCATGGTTTTAAATACAAACCTTATTACTTCCAATATGGGTTAATTGTATTTTTTCCTATTTAAAGTTTAAAATGGAATTGCTCATTAAGATGAGAAAAACTATTCCTGTAAATGAAATATAATTTACACTACAATGCACTTAAAGAAATCTAAGTGAATGAAACTTTAAATGAACAAATTACTTCCTTCTGATATTAAATATTAGGTAGACATCATGTGGGACATTGAGATTAAATTTGTACCAATTTTTGTAACTTGATCAACAGCTCGAAAGGAGACTATGTGTCTGCAAAATTGTACAATGCAAAAGGCTGGTATCTAATTTTGGACTTTTGGGGGATCTAGTTGGCTATTTTTTATCTGCCAGAAGTCAGAGGGGTATATGCTTCCTCTAGGAGGCTGATAGCATGAGACAGCAGTCAGAAATAACAGAAGCGAGGAGTTCCCGTCGTGGCACAGTGGTTAACGAATCAGACTAGGAACCATGAGGTTGCGGGTTCGGTCCCTGCCCTTGCTCAGTGGGTTGACGATCCGGCGTTGCTGTGAGCTGTGGTGTAGGTTGCAGACGCGGCTCGGATCCCGTGTTGTTGTGGCTCTGGCGTAGGCCGGTGGCTACAGCGTCGATTCAACCCCTAGCCTGGAAACCTCCATATGCCGCGGGAGCGGCCCAAGAAATAGCAACAACAACAACAACAAAAGACAAAAGACAAAAAAAAAAAAGAAATAAATAAAAGAAGCGAAAGCATACTTTAGAATTCTGAATAAAATGACTTTCTGCTGATTCAGAGTTAAGCATCAAAGCTCTGCTTTGAGAAATGTATCTTTCAAATACTCCTTTACATGAAGTAGAGTAAATAGAGACTGGCCTTATCTGGATTTAGTTCAAATAAAAGTTAACATGGAAATGGAATCATCCACAAATCTCCAAATCAAGTTCTGTCATATAATCCTCTCACCTTTCTTCTTTTCCACCAATGTACCATCAAATAAAGCCATTTTGTATTTACAAACCCATTATTTTTATGAATGCAAAGTAAAAGGAGAGGACTATATTAAATAGAGAAGCTAATTTTGAAAACACATTAAATAAGAAACTTCAAAGCTTTAAATCTGAATTGTCGTCAAAAATTCAGAAATGTTAAAACAGCATTTTAACTTTTTCTGCATGTTCTATGTAGACTTGTTTGATAATTACTTATCTGCAGTAAATTTTAGAAAAAAAGTTTTAAAATTATATAATTCATTTTCCTTATACTTATGTTTCATTAATAATTTTTCATTATTTTGATTTTTGTTACTTCTTGAAGTTGGAGTTTTCTAGTTTTAAGACATCTCTGATGTATATGAGAACCTACAAAGTTACAGATCAGAATAACCAACTGCTTATTAAGCATCTACCAACTTGGATGTCTGAAATGAACTCCAAACTCACCAACATATTTGGGTTTGTTATGTTACTTATCAAACTTTGCTCTCTCATCCATTCAGATGTTGAAGCCAAAATACAAAAGGTGGAGCCAATCCTTGCCATTTCACTTTCCTTTAGAGCCTAATATTTGGTCCCACATCAAGTCTTGAAAATTTTACCTCTGTATGTATGAACTTCTCCATTCTATCCTTACTATTTATAACCTAGCTACCATACCATTTTTCCTGTACTGATACAACATCCTCTTGCATTCCTACATATATTTTTATAATTTTCACTATATATACACACACACAGAGATGTACATATAGTGTACATCTCTACATTACACATCTCTATTACACACTACATATAGTGTAATATATAGAGTATAATATGTATATATTGCATTATATATTTCAGTATATATAATACATATTACAGTTTGGGTTCTTTCAAAATGAAAATCTGAGCATGTCATCCCACTGTAAATATGTTAAAATGATCTCAATGCTATGAAGAAAAAAAACCAAAAATTTTAATATTCAGGGTTCTGTGTGATACGGTAACTGTGTGATAAATTAAATTAGGTCTCCTTACTATATTACTACAAAGTTCCAGTTTGCCTTAGTAAAATATATGAAAAGTTATAACTGTATGATTGTCTCTTATCTCTTACACTAAAAAATTTGAGGGCAGAGAGCTTGCCAATCTAACAGCCTGCTGTGTCTGGCATCTGGCTTGACTGGTTCTGAATGAATAGCTGAATCACAGGAAAACAGAGAAAAATTAACAGGCCAGCTGTGCATAAAGGGAAAAGTAAAAATAATAAAGCAGTGGTTGATTTGACAGTCTTAATTAGAAAGAAATGAATTAAAATTTTTATCTGAAAATTGAACAATGCTGACTTGGTGATGAGAAATTTATTTATTCATTTATCTTTGAACTCAACATATATTTCCTAGTTTATATTGTTTTAGAAGCTCAGTTGCTGACAAAGAACTCATCACTAAAATTTTATATAAATAATTAAAATTAAAAAAATAAAATTGTATATAAACTTATAAAATATAATTAAACTGAAGAAAGGCAGTATTTTAATACAGAAATTTGGAAGAGACATTAGAAGCACAAATGAGAATTATGGAAACCTCCACAAGCATTTGGGAACTCCGCAAGAACTGACCACAGAACTTTCAGCAGTTAGTAATGAAGAAAAATTCCTAAGAGCGTTTGATGGTAAAAACAATAAATATTCATAAAGAAATCATTAAATAAAGTCTGCTGTGGTCACAGTAAGAGACACTATGCAGCCACTAAACAGAACAGGGTTGATGGGTAGCATGGACGTAGAAACGTATTTATAGCTTTTTTATTGTTGAAAAGATGAAGTTGCAAAGTAAAATCTATGTGTATGTGCATGCACACACCTTGTGAATACATAATCAGCTGTTTAAAAATCATATAACACATATGCTAAACTGCTAATATAGTTACTCTAGGAAGGAAGGACATTGACTTGACAAAATTATTATTTTAAATTATTGTTATATATTATTTTCTTGCTTGAATTTTACTGTATGCTTTTTATTACTTTTGTAATTGTAAAATAATTGCTTAGAAAATTAAAGGAAAATGTGTTCACCTATTGGGCTAGATGTAGTGGCATTTGCAGATTTCATCCTTTCCTACATGTGTTCCCTAATGTGCTATGACTGCCTATTTCTTTGTGTGTCCAGTGGAACAGAAAAAATAAGAATGGTTTGCAGTTTCAGAAAGGCCATGCTGTTGAGTACCATGTTAAGTTATTTGAACTTTAGAAGAATGGAGACTACTGAAAGAATTTTTAATAAGGAAATAATATTTAATTGAGCTATTAAAGATTGCCCGGTGTATCACTAAAAGGAAACAAAAAAAATGTATGCAATATATTTTTATCCTGGAAATTGAAGAAATTAAATCTGGAGACTGAACACTATTAAATGTTCTAAAATTAATTAACAAAGTTTGTCTCACACTTAGATAACAGAAGATGATTACTAGGGGGATTAATATAAATTCACTAAAAATAGCTAATTTAATTTCTTCATTCATAAATTTTTCTGTCATAGATATATGACACGCCTATAGCAAACTGTTTTTTTTTTTTATGTGTATAGCACAATAAAAGTCTGTGAATGTAAATATCCATTATAACTATAATGGAGGTCAAAGTTAAAAAAAAAACCTGTGATTTAACTGTACTTGATAAATGCGAAGGAAAAAAGTGTGAAAAGACTTAAAGCATATTTGAGTCTTCTGGGAAAAAAATCAAGAATGAAATTTTACTTTGGTCAAAAATTTGTCTGCTTGTCTGTTTATATTGCTTTTCATCCATTCATCCATCTATTCATCCATCCATTCAACTCTGCAGTGAAGTGAAAAAAGTTATTAAACATGCTATTTAAATAAATCGTGTCTACAAACAAACATGTGTATGGGGGATGAAGTAACTGTGAAATTATTTATATAAAATCCAATGTGTATGTATTTCTTTAGTAAAATCAAGTTTTAAATTAAAACTACAAACAGTACTCATATATTATGATAAAATGTAGAAATACTAAATTTGACCAAAAAAATTGGGGAAAAAGATTATCACCAGAATAGGCACTATTTAGAAGAAAATTAACTTATCTTGGAACATGGAAAAAACTAACTTACCTTGGAAATTCCAAGATAACTGACTTATTTTTTCTATAGCAAAAAAAAAAAAAAAAAAACAAAAAAAAAACCATGAAATCTAAAGGTAATCTAAATAATTAGGTAATAAAAAGCACTCATTTAGAATCTATAGAACTACCATGTGACCCAGCAATCCCACTCTCTCTCTTTTTTTTTTTTTTTTTTTTGGTCTTTTAAGGGCTGCACCCGCAGCATATGGAAGTTCCCAGACTAGGGGTCCAATTGCTGCCAGCCTATGCCAGAGCCACAGCAATGCCAGATCTGAGCTGCATCTGTAACCTACAGCTCACAGCAATGCTGGATCCTTAACCCACTGAGCGAGGCCAGGGATCAAACCTGCAAGCTCACGGTTCCTAGTTGGATTTGTTTCTGCTGCACCAAGATGAGAACTCCAGCAACTCCACTCTTGGGCATCTGTAACCTACAGCTCACAGCAATGCTGGATCCTTAACCCACTGAGCGAGGCCAGGGATCAAACCTGCAAGCTCACAGTTCCTAGTTGGATTTGTTTCTGCTGCACCAAGATGAGAACTCCAGCAACTCCACTCTTGGGCATCTGTAACCTACAGCTCACAGCAACGCTGGATCCTTAACCCACTGAGCGAGGCCAGGGATCAAACCTGCAAGCTCACGGTTCCTAGTTGGATTTGTTTCTGCTGCACCAAGATGAGAACTCCAGCAACTCCACTCTTGGGCATATATCTGGACAAAACTTTCCTTGAAGAAGACACATGCACCCGCATGTTCATTGCAGCACTAGTCTCAACAGCCAAGATATGGGAAATGACCCAAATGTCCATCAACAGATGATTGGATTCAGAAGATGTGGTATATATATACAATGGAATACTACTCAGCCATCAAAAAGAACAAAATAATGCCATTGGCAGCAACATGGATAGAACTAGAGACTCTCATACCAACTGAAGTCAGAAAGAGAAAGACAAATACCATATCATATCACTTATATCTGGAATCTAATATATGGCACAAATGAGCCTTTCCACAGAAAAGAAAATCATAGACTTGGAGAAGACTTGTGGTTGCCAAGGGGGAGGAGGAGGGAGTGGGATGGATTAGGAGTTTGGGGTTAATAGATGCAGACTATTGCCTTTGGAATGGATTAGCAATGAGATCCTGCTGTGTAGCCCTGGGAACTTTGTCTAGTCACTTATGATGGAGCATGAAAATGTAAGCAAAAAGAATGTACATGTATGTGTAACTGGGTCACCATGCTGTACAGTAGAAAAAAAATAATGTATTGGGGAGATAACAATTGATTACAATTAAGACTATTTGATAAGAGTAAACAAATAAATTTAAGAAAAAAGAATGAATTAACTAGAACTAAGTAAATTTTAAAAAGCAAGGTAATCTGTGAATTGACAGTGTAGTAAAGGCCTAAAGATCTTAAAGATCTTTGAAAAGAAACTAGAAATCTCTATCACAAGGATTTCAGAGTTAATGTTTGACATAATTATTAATAATTTATATTTGTATCAATACTATATAAGAGTTCTGAAAATTATAAAAGTGAAAAACTTTCTTTGCAAGTAAAAATCAAGCCTAAATATGCTCAAAACAGATACTTTAAATGCTCAGAATTATAAATCGATTCTGTTGTTAATAACTTATTACGGAATTTATTCTTAGAAAATGTATTATACTTGCATATATATAATTTGCTGTACATTAGTAACATAATTTTAGATTTCTAGTAAGAAAACTAAGTAACTCTAACACTGTTTGCTTTCACCTTCTCTTTTCATTTGTTTTTACCTTCAAGCTAATAGCTAAATTCATTCTCTTTACTTTTTTTTTTCTTTGAAGATTAAAGTCTTGCCTAGCTTTGTACTGCAGCCGCCTGGACAGTTGACAGCCCATTAAAGTCAAGTCATACAAGCTGTACATTTTAACGCCTTGATTCCAAAGTGCAGCCAAAGTGCCTTTTTTATATGTAAGAGCAGTGCATTTCTGAAACATTTTGCTATGGATACATAACAGTTTCATAAGACTCTCGGCCTTTTGCCTTTTTAAAAAACATTGAAGTCAACTAAGCTGATTAAAGTCTTTTTTCACTTGGAACTTCTGAAGGAATTTTGGTGAATATAGAAATGTAATTCTGGTTTATTATTAACTTTGAAATAACTCTGGGACTACAGTATATATAATTGCATAATCCTGAATTTACTATGGGATTGCCTAGTATTAGCTGAAAGTAATCACATATAAAAGATAAAAAATTAAAACAAACAAGCCAAGAGATGATCTAGCTTAGTCACTTTATGCGATGATACTCACCATCATTTTAATTCATGAGATCTACTTATTATTTTCTTATGACGTGAGCAAAATGATGCCATGTTATATTCACACTTCAAGATTCCTTTATACCATATTTTAACTGGGGAAGGGATTTCTGCACTCCATATTCTAACACCTCGCAGAAACTTACATGTCAAGATATTTGTCTTATAAAAGATTATCCAAATGTTGTACGGCGAGTGGTTTGCTCCCTGGCATATCTTTTATTCCCTTTAGCAGTCCGTCAGCTAGAAATAAAATAAGCAGTAGGAAAAAAAAAAATCACAACTGTACAATTTTGATGTGTTCCTAAAGCAAGGGTAGTTTTTAAATATAGGAGCATTTCTTGACTACCTCTTCACCAAGATATCCCTATTTTAAAGATTTCCAAAGTGTGTGTCCTAAACAAAAGCTTGCCCTATCGCTGTGTAGAGCAAACGAGGATGCTTGCTGATATGTGGCCAGATTGCTGTTATATGGTCCGATTGCTTATTCAGATCTGAACAAAATAGTAGTTTCCCACCTCTCATCCACTTAAACTTTCTCAATGGAAAATAAATTGCTTTGCTCTTTACGTGAATATTTTTCACATGGAAACAGACTATATCAATCTGAATGTGTTAAATTGTTATGTTTTGGCACTACATAGATAAAAATTTAAATAAGTGGATAAAAGAAGCTGTTTGTTTTCTATTTAAATGTAGAAGTGCTAAGGAAACAAGCACATTTGACATAAATAGCAATGCTTGTAAATAAAATTTAACAAGATTAAATTATAATAGCATATTTTCCAAAGCAATTGAATGTAGAATTTATTTTTTACAAATGTGCAAAGTAAATTGAGGACTTGAGAAAATAAGCTAAATATTTTGCAATGAATCATCAAAGCAGCAGGCATTTCTATTTTCATTTTTATTTATTAAATGAATCAAATGGCAATGATGTGAAACTGTTGAACACTAAGTGGAATTTAGTGTATATGTTAATTGCCACATGTTACTTTTGGTTTTGAAATTCATTCAGAGAGACAATATGTTTTTGTAGAGTAATTTTCATAAGCAGTCATATTCTTTTGTCTCCAGTGTATTGACATTAATATGTAGTTCTATATCAATTCCTCTGTTAAGCTCAATTTAGGAATATTTTCTGACTTGTTACTTTGTCTAAGACATAATGTTCAGAAAATGCACTACCAAAATAGGTCTTCCTATTTTATTTCTGTTACAGAATTAGGTAGCAGTTGAAATTAATGTCAAACATACTTGGCAGTTCATTTTTGTGTGTGCAAATAATGACATACCTCACTCTCTTTGCAGTCTCCACAAATTAAAATAAATTAGGTTTTTCAAAAAAATTAAGATTTGTAATATGATCACATTTTACATATTAAAAGTGAAGCTGAGTTTTACAAAATTTATTAAACATCTTAGGATAATATGTTTACAAAGTATTCATGGGAAGATTATAGTCAATTTCTTCACTTTTCCATCACTAACAAATTAGATGTTACTAATTATTTATAGTCACTTTTAAATGTCTAACCAAGAAGCCCTAATACAGCAACTCATTATTTAACATATTCATTTTGACATTATTTGGTACACCCACTTAATGCTATTGAATGGACTATATGTATTATTATACAAATTTATGACTATAATTTTGTTTTCCTTTTCTCCACTATTATTATAGTCAGTGCTCACTCAACTCTATCCCAAACTCCATATCATTCTTTTAAAACTAAAATCCCAACTTCATGCTTTCCAAATTATCACCATCTTTTTTTTCCCCCAAATACTAGGAATTAGTCAAAATCATAAACTCAGTGATCAATGTTCTTTTAGTGCTGCAGAAATGTACTTGCTAACACATTTCCTCCACAAGAAAATCTTTAAAAAGTCCCAAAGAGTTACAGCAGCTAACAATAGCTCTATTTTGTGTATTCATATATACATTTCACAGCATCATTAGCTCATGACATGAATAGGCCTTATTAATTTCATCTGAGCTCTCCATCACCTGTTGTTTGATATCAAAGCTCAGTTTTCTGAGCTCTGCCATTTTCCTACATGATGTCACTCCTATCCGGAATGGACAGGTCCTACCACTGCTAACACATTACCCAAAACACATCTTCCCACTGATTTTTTTTTTTTTTTAAATGCAGCAAGGGAAAATAAACATCTCTCTCTATTTCTCTCTCTCTCTCTCTCTCTCTCCTGAGAGAAGCCATAGCAAAACAATGAGAGAGGAAGGATTTGACAAAGTCAACGAAGGGTGTGGAACTTAAAGAAATTATTAGTACTAAGTCCTAGAAGCCAAGTGTTTCTGAAACCTAGATGAATTCGTGACTTTTCCATAATTGTGCAACCTTTCCTGGCAGTTCATGGGCATTCATGTCAAGACTTATTTGAATTAGGTTTCTTTCCCTTTTATTATATCTACTATAACTTCTTCCATCCAAGTATTCTGCTGTCAGATTAATTTACCTAAAATATCTCCTTCATAGCAATGATAATTTTCTAAAATTAGGCAGTGGTGAATGTTGCAAAACTCTGAACATACTAAAATAACATGGATTTCACATTTTAGAAGGGCGGATTTTTGGTATGGGAATTTTATTTGAATGTATATGTATACTCAAATATATATATAATATATATAGAGCGAGCACATGCACACTACTTCATTACTTTCTTTCCTTAAACAAGATATTTATCAGAGCTTCGACTTCTTTTTCAGATAAAGTTCAAATTTTTCATTCTGTCATTTAATGCTCCTCTCCTCCAAATCAATATGATCTCCAAGTGTGCATTTCTCTACTGTCCATTATGATCTTTTCATTATCCTATAAGAATTGCAAGCTATTTCCTATACTCCTTTTTGGCTTCCCAACCAAACTGTACTAATTTTTTATGATATTCAAATTTACCAAAGAAGTAGGCACTTCTACATTTTTATTTATTAAATGATTAAAATAGTGATGATGTGAAACTATTGAACACCAAGTATAATTTAGTTTATGTTAACTGTTACATGTTACATTTTTTTTTTTCTTTTATAGCCACACCTGTGGGATATGAAAGTTCCCAGGTTAGGGGTCAAATTGGAGCTGCAGCTGTGGCCTATGCTGCAGCTTGCAGCAACTCTGGATCCTTAAACCACAGAGCTAAGGATAGAACCTGCATCCTCATGGGCACTATGTCGAGTTCTTAACCCACTGGGCCACAATGGGAATTCTGTTACATGTTATTTTTGACTTTGAAATTTCACTGAGGGAAACCATATTTTTTGGTTGGATAATTTAAAAAGGACGTCACAGTCTTTTGACTTCATCAGTACATTTTATATCATTTCATTCTATTAAGCTCAATTTACAAATATTTACAAAATATTTCTAAAGTATACTAGTTCACATTAATTTTCCCTTAATTTCATCTGCAACAGTACATTTATCTGTACCAATATATATGACAAAATGTTATTACATAATTTTTAAAAATAAGTGAGATCAAAATAAGGCATTAAATTTTTTTTAATTTTTTTTTAAATTTTCTTTCTTTCAAAAATTATTTAAATTCTTGTGAATAAGAAGGAGCTGACTCCAGGTCAAAATTTTATGTGCAATTTTTTTCAGGCTCCACTATGGCCAATTACAAAGGTTTTACCTTGTGACCTCAAGAGGGAAAACTGCTTTCCCCACATCAGGCTTGGTGCACAACCAGTGAAGTTCACTCTCAGAAGGCAGTTGCAATCATAACTCAGATCCACTGGGACAGAACATGATGGAAGACAGTATGAGAAAAAGAATGTATATATGTGTATGACTGAGTCACTATCCTATCCTATTCAGCAGACATTGACATTAACATTGTAAATCAACCATGCTTTAACAAAAAAAAAAAAAAAAAAAAAAAAAAAAGACATATGTAATGGACCTAAAAACAAAAAAAAAGGAACTCAGGTCCTCTTCGCCTGCAGTATTCTCCTGTGTATCTGTATTCCAAGCCCAGTTGCCTCCATTTGGAGGTCTTCTTATTGAAGCCTTTGGGCCAGTTTCTCCCAGGTGTCTCTATTGACACCTTCTCATAAAAGAAAGGTGGGAAATCTTAAAGTCATTTTTTTTTTTCCTCTCAGTACTCATTAATTTTCCCCTCCCAGCCCTTCTCCTACCTCATGTTCCCTGAGCTGGAGTCCATAAAATGGAAGGAGGCCTTTTCCCCCTCCCAGAGTTCCTTTACCAGTGAGACATTCTCCAGTTCTGCCCAGATCCTTGCCACTATCCTTACAGTATTTCGTACTTACATTATCCTTGACTGTTCCTTCCAAGAAGTCAAACTTGTTTCCTTAATCAGCTACTCCAACCTGGCAACTTCCTTCTCTCTAGCTCAGCTCTGCTCTTTTTTTTTTGTCCATTTCTACCGAGATAAAATTGTATGGCATTTCAGGCGTTGCACAGCAGAAATGAATCTGACTAGGAACCATAAGGTTGCAGGTTTGATCCCAGGCCTTGCTCAGTGGGTTAAAGATCTGGCGTTGCCATGAGCTGTGGTGTAGGTTGCAAATGGGCCTTGGATCCCACATCGCTGTGGCTGTGGCATAGGCCGGCAGCTGTAGCTCCAATTTGACCCCTAGCCTGGGAACCTCCATATGTCTCGGGTGAGGCCCTAAAAAAAAGAGAAAAAAATTGCATATAATTGTAAATTTGTATATAAAATGTATATAACTGATATACAGCACTGTATAAGGTTAAGGTATACAGCATGATTTGATGTACATGCATCATGAAAAAATTACAATAAGTTTAATGAAAATAGGTAATTTTCTTAATTTCAAACTGGTAAAAAAATAAAAAAATGTGTTTCTTCTTTGTGATGAGAACACAAGATTTACTCTCAATAACTTTCTGATATAACTTATAGCAGTATTAATTATATTAAGCTGGACATTACATCCTTAGTATAATTTCTCTTATAATTGGAAGTTTGTGCTTTTTTACTATCTCCATCATTATTTTATATATCTAATATTTGCTCAAGTAATCCAAATTAAACTATATCCACTTATGCTTGATGATGATTTTGCATTTTGCAAGTCATGTAAGGTTATTTTGGTTTGCGTTATTTACAGAAAATAATTTTAGTACAGTTCCTTTTTTTTTTTTTTTTTTTTTTTGTCTTTAAGGGCTGCACGGACGGCACATGGAGGTTCCCAGGCGAGAGGTGAAATCACAGCTGTAGCCACCAGCCTAGGCCAGAGCCACAGCAACTGAGCTATATCTGCGACCTACATCACAGCTCATGAAAATGCCGGACCCTTAACCCACTGAGATAGGCCAGGGATCAAACCTGCATCCTTATGGAGGTTAGTCGGGTTCTTAAACCACTGAGCCACAATGGGAACTCCCTTTTTTCTTTCAATTCTTAATTCTTTCAGAAATGTGTTGCACTAGAGTGTTATAAATCTGTCCTCATATATAATGGAGATAAAAAGGTTTATCTAAGAACACTGGTGTTAGAGCTTTCTGAAATACTTTGGAGTATCTATCAAATTCTGGCTTCTATTCAGAATTGAGAGTATTTTAAAGTTGGTAGTTCTGGATGGCTTACCAGGGGAAATAAAGTTTGAAGTGTCTTTAGTTAACACTTCAAGTTGAAAACTGAATGATGCATCAATTGGTGCTATGCTTCGATAACTTGCCCAAATTCAGCAAGAAACAGAATGTGAATAACTGCAAAGAAAATCTTTCAAAGAATCATTCAGCTATGTTGTCTTTAGCTCAACATGGCAAGTGCTAAATAAAATCTTTGTGTCAAGCAAAATATATCCTGTCATGCACGTACTTAGTAATTTTACTAATCATGCAACATTTATCAAAACACAGACATGCACGCACACATAAGCGATATCTAAAAACAGTGCTCTACATATGCTCTTAAATGCTTTAAAGCTTTAAACTCTGCTTCTTCTAAGTGTTTTGGACAACTTTCCAATGAAGATTGTTCCCAGTTCTCTATGGACACTGTAATGTGCACCTTTTTTGTGTGCAATTCAGACGCAAGCATTGAGAAAGAAATCCCTGTTTTCAGGGAGTTCCTTTTCTTTCTTTCTTTTTTTTTAACAGTCACATCTGTTGCATATGTATGTTCCTGGGCCAGGGGTCAAATCTGAGTCGTAGCTGAGCACCATGCCACAGCCACGGCAACAATGGATTAGAGCCATATCTGCAATCTATGCCACAGCTTGCAGCAACACCAGATCCATAACGCAGATTTTGAATCTGCATCCTCACAGAGACATCGGGTTCCTTAACTTACTGAGCCTCAATGGGAACTTCAGGAAATTTGTTTGTTTCTTCCTTCCTTCTTTCTTTCCATGTTTAACATTTTTTGGCAATAGTTAGAACAAGTTATCTTTTGCCCAAATTTATTTGATGTTAGCAATTTTTGAATATATATGATGAACAATACCAAAAATACTTACTAAAATTTTATAATCATGGTCATTTTTTTCTGTTTTCATCATGGTTTACATATTATTGATAAGAGAAAATTTTGAACTAAATTTGCTTTAAATATTTCTGATAAAGAATGCTCTGTTTTTTACTACACTCAAGTCCTAGAGGAGTTCCTGTCAAAGCTCAGTTATTAACGAATCCGACTAGGAAACATGAGGTTGCAGGTTCAATCTCTGGCCTTGCTCAGTGGGTTAAGGGTCTGGCGTTGCCATGAGCTGTGGTGTAGGTTGCAGACTCGGCTTGGATCCCAAGTTGCTGTGACTCTGGCGTAGGCCGGCGCCTAAGGCTCCAATTAGACCCTAGCCTGGGAACCTCCATATGCCGTGGGAAGTGGCCCTAGAAAAGGCAAAAAGACAAATAAAAAAAAAAAAAACTTCCTAGAAAACTGAACCATTAAAGGTCACATGCAAATATATAATCACAATCTTTACAACTGAGTAATTGCTCCTTCAGAAGTAACCCTCATCAAAGCAAATATTCTAAGACTCCTTCAAAAGTATTTTTTTTTCTTACTGTTTTTCAATGTTCCTCATTGAGTGACATTAAAACAGTGACTTCTAAGAACTAGACCTAAAGGCCAAATTTAGAAAATAACTTTAAAAATAGTATTAAGGCACACAAAATCTTGATTTCAGGATTAATTTCAAACAGAACTCTGATCATTTAGGCAGATACAGTCTGGAAATAACAACGTAAAGTACTTAGACCTAAGATTCCTTGTTTCATTAACCATGCCTAAGATCTTTATATGTATATATATACTGATCTAAACTAGATTAAAACTTTCATCTAGTAAATGCTAGGTGCTATAACTAAACTACTGAACCCATTTACCATTACCCAAAGCAATGTGGAATCTGCAACAGCTTGCAGCCCAAACTGCAGCCCATATACCAACTTACTGTTCAAATAGACAAAATAAAACCTTTGGAAAAATATCTTTAGCTGAGTTTTAACTAATATTTTCAGGTTCTGTTACCAAATACCAAATATATTACCAACATAAATATACTTCCAAAAAGTAATGAACATTAAGTCTATTCACTATGAGAAGTACTCTATTTATAATTATGCTAGGATGTACCTTAGAAATATAGGACAGGTTCCTCACTAGGTAACAAAAAGTTAACATGAATAATTATATCCTCAAATTTTGTGAGATTAGGACATAATCATCAATCTTTAGACACTGACAAAGTTATAAAATGTAAAATGAAATCTTAACAATAAGTCTTATTTTGAAATACGGAAACTAAGCAAGACGAAAATTATTATTTATTCAATTTTAAAAGAAGAAAACTGAAGGAAATGAGAATAGTCTTCAAATACAGAGGAGATACAAATCTAAGCCTTTACTTTCTGAGTCTTAATTTTTCTCACTTATGAAGTAGTGGAATTAAAATTGTTAATCAATAGAACACACATGATTGAGGGTAGAGAGTTGGTGTTTTTTACTCTCAGAGCTCCAGAACCTAGTAAATGTATGACATACAGTATTTTCTTAATAAATATTTATTGAATAAACAAAAATATATATTGTTTAAGTACTAAAATACATTGTTCCATATTTATTCAATGAGAGCTAAGGAAAAAATTATTATTTGTCCTTAATTTGGAGATGTTTGCTCCTTGTTTGGCTTCTTTTAAGAGAGAGTACTACAGTTATTAGTTATTTATTGGCATTTAAGGAATTTTAAGATAATTTTTGTATTTTTTTTCCAAATTATCTTGTCATATTTTCCTTGAAAGTTAAAAGATAAAGGTTAGAGGATATATATTTACATATATATGTTTAGGTATTTATCAATTTTGCATATTTGTTGTGCTATTCAAAAATGTGAATGTCATCACTGACATTTAAATATACATACAGAAAAGTCATTTGAATTATACATTTAAGCCTACACATTTAATTTTTCCAAATATTAAGTTTATTAAGTAAACAAAATCTTTACACATATTTTTAGTTTCTAGTGGAATGAGAAGTGAATTTCATCTTTAAACCCATGCAGAAGCTGATGAACGACACCAAAATCCCATTCAAAATGCTCTGAATGCCATTCCTCTGAATTCCTCTGAATGCATTATTGCTTGCATTCTGTTTGAAAAAACTGTGCATTTTGCCTACTGTACCTATAATCCTCTCAATGAGTAGAATATCTTGGTTTGCTTCTGGTCCATTAGCACAAATTTTCATCCAGAAATAGAGAGGGAAAGTTGAGGAACAGGGACAGGTGTAGACAGTCAGTTGTGTAGGGAGAAGTGGGTAGCAACACTGCTATAGGGTCATTAAAGAAAGTGCTCACTTCTTTCCCTTCCTGCCCAAGGCAAGCATGAGTTTTGTTTCTTTGTAGAAATCAGTGTGCTAGCAAATGTTTTAACACCTGGCTCTGTGAACAATAAGCCCTGATTTGCAGTGTTTGCCAATTTCTATGGTGAAAATACTCCTACTATTTTTCCATGTTAGCTACTGTCAAGCAAGCTTACTTAAATTATGGACTGCTTTTCTTCAGACTATTGTTTAATGTCTGTTTCTCATGCAATAGTATAAATATCATGCCCCAGGGTGGCACAATATAGACAACCAAAGAAGAAACACAATTTCACTCTTAGAAAAGCAGAGTTCCAACTAAGTGATCACACATGTACATTATGATTTTATAGTAATGCTGCCTTGAAGGTATCACTAAAAGAAATATAATTCTAGAAAAATACCCTGCAAAAGCTGCAGTGCCTGAAGGAGATGGTAATTAAGAAATGCCAAAAAGACTAGACTACAGAATTTCCTATATATTAAATATAATAAATACTTCCATTCAAGGAAAAATGTTAGAAAGAAAAATCAAATAACTATTGAGCTGAGAACTTGTAGGCTACTTTTTAGCTGGGAGCAAATATGTAATACAAAGATATAAATCTCTCCCAAAGGGTGTTTATGAATGAAACACTTGGGGGTAAAGTGTACCAATGGCAATTTATTACTCCACATAAAGTGTTGCAGTGCACCATATTTTTAATAAAGAGTGTCTAGAAAGTTCAGACTCCTGTGAATGAAATGAGAAGCAAATAAGGAATGGAGGTTATATTTCCTTGTAGTTTAATATACTTTATTATCTTTACTCCCAAATACAATATTTTTTTTTCTCTTTATCATCTCTCTCTAAAGAAATTATCAAGTAAAATTTTTATTTTCTTTTTAGGGCTCCATCAGTGGCATATGGAAGTTCCCAGGCTAGAGGTCGAATCGGAGTTATAGCTGCCGGCCTATGCCACAGTCATACCACCTAGGGATCCGAGCTGCGTCTGCGACCTACATCACAGCTCACAGCAACACAGGATCCCCAACCCACTGACTGAGGCCATGCATCCTTGTGGATACTAACTGGACCACAATGGGAACTCCCTCAAGCAAATTTCTGAAAGAAAAGATGGTGATGTAGAAAAAAACACTCTAGTTTGAAATCCAGTTTCAACTATTTGCTTTGTTATGTTCGCAAATTGCCTGACATCTCTGATTGTTATGTTCACAAATTGCCTGACATCTCTTAAATTCCATTTCAACTGTAGTATAGACAATAATACCAATAATTACTATGTGATATGCTCCTTTTTATGTCATGATAATAATTTTATAAACTCTTCTCATTACATGTTCAAACAATAAGAGACACAGGCAGTATTTTGTCATTTGTAACAGATTAAAAAATCTCAGACACAGAACAGCTAAATTCCTTACTGAAAGTCACAGAGCAAAGACGTACCACAGAAGAGACTGAACTCAAGAATCTGACTCATACTCAGGCTCTTAATCCCTTCACTTACCTTAGAATATGTGCTAAAGAATTAGATGGATGTGAAATGCTAGCATTGTGCTTAGTACCTGGTAGGAGATTAATAACTATTAAATCATTCCTATATTTCTAAAGTTTCTATGGTAAGAGAGTGAACAAAATTTTTATTTTAAATAATCATCATAAACATTCTGCTCCCCATTTTTGATCCTGCTCATGAGTTTCCTTACAGGGAGAATGAAAAAAAATAAAAAGAATTAAGAGAGTGAGAAGAAAGCTCCAAATTGAACTTATATAAATAGTAGGATCTGTTCTTCTACACCCAGACTGCTATTAAACTAAAAAGGTGCACACTGGATGCACATCGATCTTTACTGTCACCTTCTACAAACTATGATTGAGTAATAGACGAGTATTTGCATAGAGCACTATATTCCATCACGGGCATGTCAACCCTCAGTGCTGACTAAGTGAATTGTGTTGCTCCCTGATTAACTTGAAATAAAAAGGACGATCATTTCCATCAACATTTATCAGAGCTCTGTGGTTCAGGCTAAATGGTTGGTGCCACAACTATTCTTAGAAGTAGTTCTAAAATTCCAATTATCAGCAGAATGACTTCCTTGGTTTTTTTTTTTTTCTTCAGATTTAGATTCCTGGGTATATTTTCTGATAACTTCTGCAGAATAGTTTCAAGTATATTTGGTGAAAACTTCCTTTCAATGTAAAAAATAAAATCTTGGTATATTTACCAAGAACTGAATTACACCCTTCTGTTTTCATGATCATTTCATAGTAACAAAGTTCTAAAAAGAGTTAACAAAGCATTTCCTCATTGTGTTTTTTGGGGGAACAGAAACAAGTTAAGGGTATCAAAACTGAGGTGCATATTTGCTAATATCAGCTAACAAAAAATGAAACACAGAACATTATTTCAGTACAAAGTAACCATTTTCTTCTAACCTTTCCCAAAATGTTTTATTATATATGGCCTATGTGCCTATTTTGAAAGCAAAAGGATCATAGTAAGAGATATTTTTGATATGGAAAGTGGGAAAACACAAATTCTTAGTAATAAAGGGTCTATATTTCAGACAAAACAATACGCCCAATCAGGCATATTGAATCAGAAAGGTGAGAATATTTCTCCAAAATTCAAAGTAGTATCATACTCAGTGATTCACTAAATGAAAGCCTTGTGTGATATCTTTGAATTTTTTTCCTCCCAAATATTTCACTTAACTTCTGATACTCTTTTTCCCCTTAAGAGATATGACAAATCCCCCCCCCCCCCAGAATGTACATAACTGAAGGTCATATCATTTGTGGAGAACCACAAAAAGTAAGGCAAAGGGTTCATCAAAATCGTCTAATGATTAGATTCTTGTTCAATTTCTCAAAATTCATAGGTCAAAAAATGCCTGATAAGGCTTAATTAAGGGGCCTGGGTTATGGTGACAAATGAGAGCTCAATGTTAATATAAGTGACAAAAAAAAAAAAAAAACCCTGAAAATTGTAGAAAAAAAGAGAGTATTGTCCCATCTGAAGGGGGGCAGTTATACTCAAGGCTCTCAAATTGTCAGAAGAATTCAGATTCAAGCTATCTATTGTACAGCAAGCTGATCAACACTTTTCTTATTAATAAGGTGCTCTGTTAGACTGATCTTAATACAGTTGTAAATACACTACTGGGACTACTCCCATACTTAAAAAAAGTCCAACTTAGAGTAAACCTAGCAACAGTCCAAAGTTTAAGAGGAAAAGTCACATTTTTCTATACATAACAGAATTTAACTTTGAGAATTCCCTACAAATATTGGCTAAATAGAATAATACTATACAAATATTCTAACACAAGTTAAAGATGTGATATAATTTCATTTTTTTGAATAAATATGAAAATCAATATTTAATTATAATTATTTTAATATAAGAGAGCAAAACACAAAATTCACAATTGAATAATCCTTGTGCTATAAGGAAAAAGATGTTAACAATTCTAGAAGTTGAATTATATTCTGTGTACTGTCCTAAGTATTTTTTTTTATATATAGCCACATACACAGCATATGGATATGAAGTTCTGGACAAGGGATTGAATCTGAGGCCCACCTGTGGTTTATTCTGCAAGGTGGGCTCTTTAACTTACTTGTGCAGGGCTGAAGATCAAACCTGTGCCTTCAGAGCAACCCAAGCCACTGCAGTTGGATTTCTAATTTACTGCGCCACAGCAGGAACTCCTAAGTATTTTACACACATTATTTCATATAATTCTATAAAAACCCATGCAGTTGGTTTTATTTTTACCTCTGATTTATGTATGAGGAAATTGAGGCCCAAGTAAGATTAAATGACATACCCAAAACTAGATACAAATGAAGTTCTAGACTGGAATTTGAGCCTGCTCCCTCTTTCCTCCCTTCATCCTTACTGCCACCCATATCTCCTCTTTTCCTCTCCAATTTTATGTTAAACAATTTGTTCATATTATACACACATACATTACCTAGTTTTTACACATGACATTGAATATTGGAACTATTTTCTATCAACATTTTCAGATCCACCTTACTTCTTAAACCTACCAAATATTATTACATGAATGAATCTTTCTATAATTCACCATGTATTCAGAGAGGCAGTTTAACTTAGTGGTTTAGCAGACAGACTCTAGAGTCACATTCCTGGGCTTTGAATCTTAAGACTGAGTTCACTAGGTCATTACTGTACTCAATAGCTCTATGGACGCGGTGTATAATTGGGCTAATAATAGAAGTTATCTCACAACATCGTTATGAGAGTGAAATGAATTAATATTTCAAAAGCACAGGTTAGAGCCTGTTATAATTAATTATACAAATATTATGAATAAATATTAAGTAAGAAGAATTTTTATTTCTAAGGTACTGATATTATAAACAATAAGAACTCATTAAAGGATATACTGCTAAAAAAGACAAAAAAAAATAAAGGATATAACATTTCTAATTTTAACACGGGCAAATGATACTCCTCAAAGTGTGCCACCTTATATGAGAAATATCATCAACAATTTCATATTGGTTAATTTTTAGATGAAAAATAAAGTCCCTTTTAAAATTTAATTTACTTATTTATGGGCATGGTTGAGGTACTTTTTAGTTGTTTTTGATCATTTACATTAAAAAATGACCAGATCTATCCATTTATCACTTTTCTAATGGACTGCTTCTTTTTCATAATGTTTAAATTAGTTTTTTAAAACAAATTATATCTTATCTCTCCCAATTTATTCTTTATGGTTTTACGTAATAATGCATTTCCCATATTAAAAAGTTTTAATATCCTCAATTTTTGAAATTTAATGTATTTTTTTCTGGGAAGGACAGGTTAAAATTATTTATTTTATTTATTTATTTTACCATAATCATAATTAGTTAATGGTCTATTAATTATTGTACTTTATGGAACTTAAATGGTCATATACTATAATTTACTGGTCACGTATAATCATCTCAGTGTAAAAGACATATATTTCATACTCAAATCCTTTAAATACATGCATTTTTGACAAAAAATATACTATGAATAAATTAGCTTGATTTAGTTTCTTTTATTCTTAACATTAGAAAAAAATGAAATAATTCTCTTTTAGGGAAGCCAAACCTGTGGATGAAATATTTCAATATCAAAGAGGATAATAATATTTTCTTTTCTGTTCTCTAACATGATAAAATAACATCACCCTGATGAAAATTAAATGTATTACAAATAGTTGTGGTCATTCTTCACTTGTCAATGAGCCATTAGACATTGCCTTATTTTATTAGAGTCTGTTGTTGTTATTCTATGATATTTAGGTTCCTAACAATTTTTTTTTTCATTTGACAGATAGCGTCATCATTCTCTGAAATAAATGATGATTACAACTCCTGGGCAAAGAGTGTGTCATGATCACACCTGTTCTTTCTCCTGTCTTTTGTTAATTTACCCTTCCTCCACTTGTATTTGCAGAATACAGGAGAAGAATGATCTGATGTTTATAAAATGTAATTTGAAGGACAATCAAAAGATCTACTTGTGATGTATTCAGCACTAACTGAGGCTACAACAAATTCTTCACCTTCTTTGGAGTGATATTCCTACTGTTGTACCAGGTAATATTTTGGTAAAATAATATCCTGAAATCTATCAATAAAACCACTCTTAAAATACACAAGATATTATAGAATATCTCAAGATCATATTTTAATAGCTATGAGCTAAAAGTGAAACTAGACATGCTAGGTTGTGAGATATTTGATGAAACAATGAGCATTAATGTACCAAAAGCAGATTTAACAGTACAAAATTCCAATATCAGAGAGATTGCAGAAGATGTCAAAGGAAAATCAAATTAAATAATCCTTAGTGTAAGGCAACAATATAGGACTAAGAACGATGGCAGTGATGTGAAAAACTCCCGGAAGGGGAACTTAGAAAAGCAAACTAGGACAAAGCAAAGAGGACTGTTTTATATATATACACACACACACGTAACAGTCTAAGACATTATAAAACAGATGAACTTTAAATGACACAAGCTAGTGAACATGCTTTATATAAAACACATTCCAATTTTAGAAACTAGATTAAGTACAGGGCACCTTTAATACCAACAAAATGTTGTAAGCTGTAACAAAGGTCCAGATGCATTTTTAAAATATAAAGCGAAAAATCTTAAAATGTCATTTATTCTGTAGCTCATGTTAGGCTAGCCATGCTATGTTTTCATCTGCTTTTAAAAATCCTGTTTTCTGAGTTATATTTATTATTTCATTATTTTGACATATTATACTATTAATTTGTAATAATTTAATCAGTAGTTTCCTAGTTGAAATAGGAACAAATTTTAAAATAAATTTTCAAAGAAGGAAAAATGAAAAAAAAATCTGTACAAGGAGTTTACTCTCTAGAGAGGAATATTTGTGTGTTTCTATTAAAAATCTATAAATGTGCTGTCATATAAAATTTTACTATATTATGAAGTTAATATATGATCACTATAAAACTTTTGAAAAATTTAGAAATAAAGAGAGAAAATATAGTTCTTGTCATGGCTCAGCAGGTTAAAAACCCAACTATTATTCATGAGGATGTGTGTTTGATCCCTGGCCTTGCTCAGTGGATTAAGGATTTGGTGCTGCAGCAAGCTTCAGTGTAGGTCACAGATGTGGCTCACATCCCCGCATTGCTGTGGCTGTGGCATAGGTTGGCACATTCCACCCCTGGCCTGGGGACTTCCATATGTTGCAGGTGTGGCCCCAAAAAGAAGAATAAGGAAAAAAAAAACAGAAATAAAGAGAAAAAGCACACATATTTCCACAATCTGAAGTCAGTCAATCTTTCATTGTTTTTCTTGTGTAAGCTTCTAAAATGTTGGAAAACTCTCAAAATAAGGAAGTACAAGGTACACAAGAATTAACTCTTATGACTGAAGGAACATATGCATGCCAATAAGGGAAAGGGATGAGCTATGGTAGACAGGAGAGGGAAAAACCCTGTAGGCAAACAAACAAACAATGTGTGAAAGTATCAGGGGAGAGATAACATCCAATATAAGGCAATTGTAATTACCTCAGGTTAGTCTATGTATAATTTGGCACGTGAAGAGCTATAGTACATAAGGCTTGAGTTGTCGAAGAGAAGGATGGACACTCCTACTTGCCAGGCTAACCAGACAAAACTGGACTCTCTTTTTTGGACTGACTGAAGCCGTTGATACATACTAAATAGAGGGCTGTCATATTCAGACTATTGCTTTAGGCTTATAGTCTGAATATAACTATATTCAGTTAAAGAGAAAGGAGGAGTGGAAATAATGAAAATTTGGAGACAAAGAGACAATTTGGAGGTCTATTGTCATAGCCCAGTGTAGCAAATTATGGGACCCTGGACTCACATAAAAGCAGTAAGAAAGGTAAAAATATTTACTTAACACTTTAAAATTTAGAATATCGGCAGAGACTACCTGAATTTTTTTCCCATAAACTACAGAGATTAAAAATATTTATGTTACAGAATATCCAAGAGTTACTGACCAATTGAACTTAGAAAGTAAGAAAGTGTAGGAAGTCAGGAAGATGCCTATGTTTCTAACTCAGGAGATGGTGGTACCATTACTGGAATGAAGAATACTGGCAGAAGTTCGGGTCTGAGAGGAAGGTGACTAACACACATGAAAGACACAAAAATGTGAAAGTTTGTGTCTAATACCAAGAAGTAAATCTTTTCTAAAAATAGGTAACTTTATCACAAAAATGCAGCAGTATTTGAAGTCATATGAATTTGATATCTTCTTGGATAAAAGGAAAATATAAGAAGACAGACTATCAACTATTTAAATGGTTTACAGAAGACACATGCACCTGTATGTTCATTGCAGAACTGTTCACAATAGCCAAGACATGGAAACAACCTAAATGTCCATCGACAGATGACTGGATTAGGAAGATGTGGTATATATACACAATGGAATACTACTCAGCCATCAAAAAGAACATTAGCAGCAGCATGGATGGAACTAGAGACTCTCATCCTGAGTGAAGAAAGTCAGAAAGAGAAAGACAAATACCATATGATATTACTTATATCTGGAATCTAATATACAACACAAAAGAACCTTTCCACAGAAAAGAAAATCACGGACTTGGAGAAGAACTTGTGGTTTCCAAGGGGGAGGAGGAAGGAGTGAGATGGATTGGTAGCTTGGGGTTAATAGATGCAGACTATTGCCTTTGGAATGGACTGGCAATGAGATCCTTCTGTGTAGCCCTGGGAACTATGTCTAGTCACTTATGATGGAGCATGATAATGTGAGAAAAAAAGAATGTATACATGTATGTGTAACTGGGTCACCATGCTGTACAGCAGAAAAAAAATGATGTATTTGGGAAATAAAAATAATAAAAAAAATAAATTGTTGACAGAGGAAGATCCTACTATAAAGAACCAAAGACAGAACAAACAGATATGGAAAAACTTGACTCAATATTTGAAATATTATGGAAGCCAAAGACAGGGAAATTATTAGAAGAAATGGAATGTCAAATACCACAGAAAGATCAATAAGGGAAAAAAAGATGTCCCCAAAGACTGTGATCTAAGTTTTTTGGCAACCTTAGTAAGAAGACTTTCAGCAGAATGATGAGGCAGAAACCAAGTTGCAGTGAATGCACAAAGAATGAAATGTTATGAGAGAAAAAAACAGTAAAGCATACTACTTGTTGTAAAAGCTTGGAATGAAGAGAAAGTGATAGACAAGGCCATCATGAGATTTCACAAAATAGTAAATAAAAGGAAGGAACTATTGGAACTATTGGAAAGGTTACTGAAATGAAAGAAGAATAAAGTACAGATTTCTAAGTAATAATACAGAATGAAAGCCTTGAACAGAATAAGGTATATTTCTCTGAGGCAGAAGAAAATTTGGAAAATATGAATATGTGGAGGTTAATATATTTGAAGAGAGTAGAAAGAAATTATAATATTGTATATTATGTGAACAACAGATAAAAAATTCCAAGGGTAATCACTTTCATCTTCTTGATACGTTACAGATGTTATTTCATCTCTCATATGTTTCTAAATTGTAAATTAGACTTATTAATAGCAGGGGCTGAGAGAGAAAAGAAATAAAAATCTAAGACTGTCTTATTTCATCAGACTGACTGAATCCTAAAAGAGTCAGAGTAGAAAGAAGTTTAAGAAGGCAGACAAGGGCCTTGAGGGCAACATCGCCAAATAGATATCAGGTTGGCTTGGGATCCGTTAGCTCTCTTCAGATTCCATTTCCAGATGAACTGAATGTTTGCTCTCTCACTATTTTCTATCTTTTCTTTGTCCTCAACATGTTTTCATATTGAACTTCCCTAACTGCTCTGTAACTGATATCCACTGGGAAATTCGTGACTGGAGCAGCATTTGGTTTTTACATTCTTTTTCTTTCTTCCTCTTTTTTTTAATGTTTACTGTGTATAAGATCAAAATGAAGTGTGAAATAAATGTCTTTTTTTGTCTTTTTTGGTCTTTTGAGGGTCACATTCATGGCATATTGGAAGTTCCCAGGCTAGGGATCAAATTTGACCTGTAGCCACTGGCCTACACCACAGCAATGCCAGATCCGAGCCCTGTCTGCAACCTAAACAACAGCTCATGGCAATGTCAGATCCTTAACCCACTGAGCCAGGCCAGAGATTGAACCTGCATCCTCATGGATACTAGTCAGATTCATTTCTGCTGAGCCACGATGGGAAATCCTTGAAGTAAATGTCTTGGGGCAAACACTACCTGATGCTTGGACACACTTGCCTTTGTACAGATCCAAATTATGGGCTTGTCTCTTGATGAAAAGATAAACCTCTGTGAAATGACTAAGACATTATAAATAGAAGACATCCACCTTAAAATAAACTGAGTATCTTATGTTTAAAACTTGCAAGAAATATGTTGTGCTACTTCATAGTGATGGAATGACAAAGTTGTAAAAGACCTTTTAAGTCCACATTTTCTAGGCGTTCCCGTTGTGGCGCAGTGGTTAATGAATCCGACTAGGAACCTTGAGGTTGTGAGTTCAATCCCTGGCCTTGCTCAGTGGGTTAAGGATCCGGCTTTGCCGTGAGCTGTGGTGTAGGTCACAGACGCGGCTCCGATCCGCACTGCTGCGGCTCTGCTGCAAGCGGGTGGCTACAACTCTAATTCTATCCCTAGCCTGGAAACCTCCATGTGCCACGGTACGGCCCTAGAAAAGGCAAAAAGACAAAAAAAAAAAAAAAAAAAAAAAAAAAAAAAGAAAGAAAAAGAAAAAGACATTTTCTAGTAAAATATCAATAATTCTGTCATCTTTCTTTCACTTAAAAAAATCTTTTTTTTTTTTTTTTTTGCTTTTTAGGTCAATATTTGCAGCATATGAAGGTCCCAGACTAGGGGTCTAATTGGAGCTACAGCTGCCCACGCCAGAGCCACAGCAATGCCAGATAAAGTTACATCTGTGACCTACACCCCAGGTCATAGCAACACCAGATCTTTAACCCACTGAGCAAGACAAGGGATCAAACCCGCAACTTTATCATTCCTAGTCAGATTCATTTCTTTTGTGCCACGATGGGAACTCCATTCCTTCATTTTTCATCCTCCTTTTTGTTCTCTTTCTGTTCACTCTACATTTTGTCAGTTGTTCTAAAGACTGTTTAAAAACTGTGTGTTCAAAAGTACACAAATAATACATGCCATGACAGTCTGACACAACAGACAGACCCCTGGTTGAGTTTGCTATCTATCCAAAATATCATGTTAACATGCTTTTTTGTGGGCCTACTTCACACAAAAACCAGCTTCAAAAAATAAATAAAAATTATACATGGCTTTTCGTGTCTTTTTACTTTCTTATAGTGCACTGTCATCTATGACTTTGGCAGTTTTTGCAAAAGTGACTTCAAAGTATCTATTTTTTTGTTTGTTTTGTTTTAAACTAATATGAAGAAATATAAAGCTGATAATAAGCCAAACAAAAACTATCCTCTAGTTTTGATAGAATCATCAGAATCATATTTCAACCCACTAAAGTAAAAAAAAATCGCCCTTGAATTGAACTTCAAATAATGATGCAGAAAATAAAATGTTAATAATCACTAACACAGAACATTTAAAACAACTGACATTAACAAAGAATTAGAGGAAAAAAATTGAGATAAAATATGTAAGGATCTAGAATATATATTTATGTAAATGATGGATTAGTATCAGCATATGTTTACAAATTAGTAAAACATGTGAAAAACAGAAATTTATAAATCCTTAATCAAATATAAAGGTCTATTTGAATTTCCTGATATATTTGAGATTTGACCTCATATGTGCATTGAATTTTTATAAAAATGATTGTATTAATGAAATCCTGTTTCAAGTGGTCCATGTTTACTAAAAGTGTCATCTACTAAGCTAAAATTGAAATTTATTTAATAATAAGCACAGATAACACAATTAGTTATCTAAGGCGGGAGTTCCCATTGGGGCTCAGTGGTAATGAACCTGACTAGTATCCATGGGGATGTGGGTTCAAGCCACGGCCTACTATAAGCAACCATACACCAATAAAATGGAAAACCTAGAAGAAATGGACAAATTCTTAGAAAAGTACAATCTTCCAAGACTAAACCAAGATAAAATAGAAAAGACGAATGGCCAATCACAAGAACTGAAATTGAAACTGTGATTAAAAAACTGCCAACAAACAAAAGTCCAGGACCAGGTGGCTTCACAGGCGAATTCTACCAAACATTTAGAGAAGATCTAACACTTCTCCTTCTGAAACTATTTCAAAAATTGCAGAGGAAAGGATATTCCCAAACTCATTTTATGAGGTCACCATCACCCTGATACCAAAACAAGACAAAGATACCACACAAAAAGAAAACTACAGGCCAATTTCACTCGTGAACATAGATGCAAAAATCCTCAACAAAATACTAGCAAACCACATCCAACAATACATTAAAAGGATTGTACATCATGATCAAGTGGGATTTTTCCCAGGGATGCAAGGCGTCTTCAATATCTGCAAATCCATCAGTGTGATACACCACATTAACAAACTGAAGAATAAAAACCATATGATCCTCTCAATAGATGCAGGAAAAGCCTTCAACTCTGAAAAGACCTGTACTGTGAAAACTATAAGACACTGATGAAAGAAATCAAAGGTGACACAAATAGATGGAAATACATACATACCATGCTCTTGGATTGGAAGAGTCAGTATTATCAAAATGACTATACTACCTAAGGCAATCTACAGATGCAATGCAATCCCTATCAAATTACAAAGGACATTTTTCACAGAAATTGAACAAAATATTTTAGTTTGTTTGGAAGCACAAAAGACCCAGAATAGCCACAGACATCCTGAAAAAGAAAAATGGAGCTGGAGGAATCAGGCTTCCTGACTTCAGACTATACTACAATGCTACAGTCATCAAAACCGTATGCTACTGGCACAAAGACAGAAATATACATCAGTGGATCAGGATAGAAAGTCCAGAATTAAACCCACGCACCTACAGCCAACCAATCTATGACAAAGGAGGCAAGAATATACAATAGAGAAAAGATAGCCTGTTCAATAAGTGGTGCTGGGAAAACTGAACAGCCACATGGAAAAGAATGAGATTAGAACACTCCCTAACACCATACACAAAAATAAACCCCAAATGGATGAAAGACCTAGATATAAGACCAGATACTATCAAACTCTTAGAGGAAAACATAGGCCAAACACTCTCTGACATAAACAACAGCAACATCTTCTCAGATCCACCTCTTAGAGTTTTGACAATAAAAACAAAAATAAACAAATGGGACCTAATCAAACTGAAACGTTTCTGCACAGCAAAGGAAACCCTAAACAAAATGAAAAGACAACCCACAGAATGGGAGACAATCTTTGCAAGTGAATCAACTGACAAGGGATTAACCTCCAAAATTTATAAACACCTTCTTCAGCTCAATACCAAAAAAAACAAACAGCCCCATCAAAAAATGGGTGGAAGATCTAAACAGACAGTTCTCCAAAGAAGACATACAAATGGCCAAAAAGCACATGAAAAGATGTTCAACATCACTCATTATTAGAGAAATGCAAATCAAAACCGCTATGAGATAGCACTTTACACCAGCCAGAATGGCCATCATCCAAAAATCTATAAACAATAAGTGCTGGAGAGGGGGTGGAGAAAAAGGAACACTAGTACACTGTTGGTGGGATTGTAAATTGGTGCAACCACTGTGGAAAACAGTATGGAGATTCCTCAGAAAACTAAACATAGAACTACCATTTGATCCAGCAATCCCACTCCTAGGCATCCATCCAGAGAAAACCATGACTCGCAGACACATGTACTCCGATGTTCATTGTAGCACTATTTACAATAGCCAAGATATGGAAACAACCTAAATGTCCATTGATAGAGGAGTGGATCAAGAAGAGGTGGTACATATACACAATGGAATATTACTCAGCCATCAAAAAGAATGAAATAACCAGCATTTTTAGCAACATGGATGGACCTAGAAATTATCATGCTAAGTGAAGTCAGCCATACAATGAGACACCAACATCAAATGCTTTCACTGACATGTGGAATCTGAAAAAAGGACAGATTGAAATTCTTTGCAGAACAGATACTGACTCACAGACTTTGAAAAACTTATGGTCTCTGGAGGAGACAGTTTGTGGGGTGGGAAGATGCACTGGGGTTGTGGGATGGAAATGCTATAAAAGTGGATTGTGATGATCGCTGTACAAGTATAAATGTAATAAATTCACTGAGTAATAAAAAAAATAAGTACAGACAACACAATTAGTTATCCAAAGCAGGATTCCCATTATGGGTCAGCAGTAATGTAGCTGACTAGTATCCATAGGGATGTGGGTTCAAGTCATGGCCTCACTCAGAGGTTTGAGCATATAGCATTGTTAACTGTGCTGTAGGTCACAGACACAACTAGGATCATGCATTGCTGTGACGGGGGCTGTGGTTTAGGCCAGCAATTGCAGCGCTAATTCAGTCCCTAGCCTGGGAATTTCCATATGCCATAGCTCTGGCCTTAAAAAGCAATAAATAAATAAATAAAAATTAAATTAAAATTAAAATTAAAAATAAATTGGATATTTCATTCCTTAGAATTTTTATAAAATTATTGAAAGCAAATATCCAAGACTGAAGAAAATTATTTACTTAGTTGGAAATCATATTTTACCAATCATAAACTCATCAAATATTAAGGCTAATCTTCCTTCTGTGTATTCTCTGATATTAATACAACCATTAAGCACCTTGCTCTTGCAATTTTAACTTTTCTGTAAATCAGGACTTTGTTGAACACTATGAGCTTTTTCCAGCTTTAATGCTGAAGACTGAGCATTAGGTTGTGAATATGTGAGCTTACTCCATAGTATTCTTTTTCTTTGACTTATTTTGTAATTGTTTATCTATTTTTGTGTAAGGATTTCTTATACTTTTCTTATTCTTCATTCACAGCAATACATTTCTTTTTTGTCTCTTTTTTTTTTTTTTTTTTTTTTTTTTTTTTTTTGCTATTTCTTTGGGGCCGCTCCTACGGCATATGGAGGTTCCCAGGCTAGGGGTCGAATCGGAGCTGTAGCCACTAGCCTACATCAGAGCCACAGCAACGCAGGATCCGAGCCGCGTCTGCAACCTACACCACAGCTCTCGGCAACGCCGGATCGTTAACCCACTGAGAAAGGGCAGGGACCGAACCCGCAACCTCATGGTTCCTAGTCGGATTCGTTAACCACTGCGCCACGACGGGAACTCCAGCAATACATTTCTTGAGGACAGGGACTCTACTTCATAACCTCTGATTCAAACTTAACTAACAGAAACTTTTTAAAGTCCACTGTTCTTACATATGTGAAATTATAATCTTTTGGATTGCCAGAAAACATTGTATAAAGTAATTTTTGTATGAGAGATATCTCAGTACTATAATGCTACAGAGATAATGAATAACAGAAACTATTTTTCTGAAGAAACTTACAGTTAAGGGAGGAATGTAAAAAACCAAAAGCATATAGCTAAATGTTATTAGTGTTGAGATAAATATATAAAATATGTGGTGGTAGAACAGAATAGGAATTGTCTAGTTTTCCTATAGGACAAAAGTAGACGTCCTCGAGGAAATGACTCCTATCCTGAGACTTGAAGGATGAGCAGGAGCATACCCAAATGAATCAAGATAGTGTGGATTAAGACAAAGTTTGTATGAAATTAAAGAAATGTGAATCAGGATCCAGATGCCTCAAAGGTAGTTTAAAATACATAGATTTAGATAATAGTGTGCAGTTGGATAGTGATCACATTTGCATGACATGCTTAGGTGTTTGAAGTTTAGCTCTTATTCCAACACTTATTCCAACTCACCTCCCCCCCCCCCCAAATGTTGTCTAAACAGTATGTCTGCAGGATTATCATAGTTTGTAACCAGGACAAATGATTCTAATATAGATGATGGAATAAACTCTATATTAGTTTTTACCACTCCTTACCCTCTAACACATTCACACACAGACACACACACACACACACACACACACACACCCCAAACACACTCTCTCTCTTTTACCTCCCGAGGATCTTATTGTATCCTTTACCTACTTGTACATGGAAAAATATGTTAAGCCTATCCTTTTTTAACACCTCTATTTAATTTATTTATTTTTAATTATAACAATTTTATTTAAAAATAGTTGATTTACAGTATTGTGTTAATTTCTGCTGTACAGCAAATGATTCAGTTATGTGTATACACATATCCATTTTTTTCAGATTCTTTTCCCACATAGTTACTACAAAATATTGAGTAGAATTCTCTGTGCTATAAAGAATCCCTTTTGACCAATCATTCCATATACAAGAGTGCGCATATGCTAACCCAAAAGTGCAATGCATCTCTCCCCGAAGCCTTTCCCTTTGGTAACCATAAGTTTGTTCCTGAAGTCTATGTGTTATTTTTCTGTTTGTAAATAAGTTCATTTGTATAATTTTTTATTAGTTTCCACATGTAAGCACTATCATATGATATTTGTCTTTCTCTGTCTTACTTCACTTACTATGATAATCTCTAGGTCCAACTGTGTTGGTGCAAATGGCATTGTTTCATTATTTTTATAGCTTAGTAACATTTCATTGTGTGTGGGGTGTGTGTGTGTGTATATATATATATATATATATATCACATCTTTATTCTTCTGTTGATGGGCATCTAGTTTGCTTTCATGCCTTGGTCACTGTAAAGAGTGCTGCTATAAACATTGGGGTGAATGTATTTTTTTCCAATTAGTTTTCTTCAGTTATATGAATAGGAGTATAATTGCTGGATGACGTGGCAATAGTACTTTTACATTTTTAAGGAACCTCTATACTATTCTCCAGGTGATTGTACCAATTTTCATTCCCACCAACAGTGTAGGAAGATAAATCTTTCCTCTGTACCCTCTCCAGTATTTACTGTCTGTAGACTTTTTGACAATGGCCATTCTCACTGGTGTAAGGTGATACCTCACCCTAGTTTTGATTTGCAATTCTCTAGTAATTAGTAATTGATCATCTTTTCATGTTTTTTTGGCCATCTGTATGTTTTCTTTGGACAAATGTCTATTTAGATCTTCTGCGCATTTTTTGTTTTTGTTTTTTGATATTGAGCTGTGTAAGGTATTCATATATTTTGGAGATTAATGATTGTTGGTCACATCATTGCAAATATTTTATCCCATCATGTGGATAGTCTTTTCATTTTGTTTATGGTTTCCTTTGCTGTGCAAAAATTTTTAAGTTTAATTAGGTCCCATTTATATTTGTTTTATTTTCATTACTCTAGGAGGTGGATCAAAATAAATAATGCTTCAATTTATGTTAAAGAGTGTACTGCCTATTTTTTCTTCTAAGAGTTCTTTTTTTTTCCAGTTCAATTTATTTATTTATTTATTATTTATACTGCTTCTCCCTCTAAGAATTCTATACTATCTGGCCTTACATTTAGGTCTTTAACACATTTTGAATTTATTTTTGTGCATGGTATTAGACAATATGCTTTTTTAAAATTTTTTAAATGTTATTTCCCCAACACAATTTTTGATTCCCACTGTACAGCCTGGGGACCCAGTTACAGATACATGGATATGTACTTTTTTCTCCCATTATCATGCTCTATTATACATAACTAGACATAGTTCCCAGGGCTACACAAAAAGATCTCATTGCTAATCCATTCCAAAAGCAATAGTTTGCATCCATTAACCCCAAGCTTGCAATCCATCCTGCTCCCTTCCCGTTCCCCTTGGGAAACACAAGTCTCTTCTCCAAGTCCATGATTTTCTTTTCTGTGGAAAGGTTCTTTTGTGCTATATATTAGATCTCAGATATAAGTAATATCATATGGTATTTGTCTTTCTCTTTCTGACTTTCTTCACTCAACTAGCAGTCTCTAGTTCCATCCATGCTGCTGCTAATGTTATTTTTGATGGCTGAGTAATATTCCATTGTGTATATATACTACATCTTCCTAATCCAATCATCTGTCAATGGACATTTGGGTTGTTTCCATGTCTTGGCTATTGTGAACGTGCTGCAATGAACATGCAAGTGCATGTGTCTTTTTTAAGGAAAGTTTTGTCCAGATATATGCCCAAGAGTGGGGTTGCTGGGTCACATGGTAAACCTATGTATAGATTTCTAAGGTACCTCCATACTGTTCTCTACAGTGGTTGTACCAGCTTACATTCCCACCAACAGTTCAGGAGGGTTCCTTTTTTTCCATACCCCCTCCAGCATTTGTTGATGGTGGACTTATTAATGATGGTCATTCTGACTGGTGTGAGGTGTTATCTCATGGTAGTTTTGATTTGCATTTCTCTAATAATCAGGAATGTTGAGCATTTTTTCATGTTCTTGGTGGCCATCTGTATATCTTCCTTGGAGAATTGTCTATTCGGGTCTTTTGCCCATTGTTCCATTGGGTTGTTGGCTTTTTTACTGTTGAGTTGTATACGTTGTCTTTGTATTTTAGAGATTAAGCCCTTGTCAGCTGCACTGTTTGAAACTATTTTCTCCCATTCTGTAAGTTGTCTTTTTGTTTTCTTGTTGGTTTCCTTTGCTATGCAAAAGCCTGTCCATCACCCTAATTCCAAAACCAGAAAGATACCACCACAAAATAAAACTATGGGTCAATATCTTTGATGAATACAGATGCAAAAATTCTCAACGAAATTTTAGCCATCCGAATCCAACAACATATACAAAAGATTATACACCATGACCAGGTAGGGTTCATCCCAGGTTCACAAGGATGGTTCAACATACACAAATCAATCACCATCATACACCACACTAACAAAGGTAAAGTCAAAAACCATATGATCATCTCAATATATGCAGAAAAAGCATTTGACAAAGTCCATTTATGATAAAAAAAATATTTCACCAAAGTGGGTATAGAGGGAACATTCCTGAACATAACCAAAGCTATTAATGACAAACACAGAGCAAATATAATACTCAATGGAGAAAAAACGAAAGCCTTCCCACTAAAATCTGGAGCAAGATAGGGATGCCCACTCTCACCACTGCTACTTAACATAGTTTTGGAAGATCTAGCCACAGCAATCAGACAAAGAAGAGAAATAAAAGGCATCCAAATAGGAAGGGAAGAGATAATACTGTCACTGTATGCAGATGACATGATATTATATATAGAAAACCCTACAGAAAAGCCTAAGGACTCAACCCAAAAACTACTTGAACTGATCAACACATTCAGCAAAGTAGCAGGATATAAGATTAACATACAGAAATCAGTCACATTTCTGTATACTAATAATGAAACTTTAGAAAAGGAATACAAAAACACAATACCTTCTAAAACTTCACCCCAAAAAATCAAATACTGGAATACACTAGACCAACGAGGCAAAGAACCTATATGCTGAGAGCTATAAAACTTTAATCAAGGAATTTAAAGAAGATGTAAGAAATGGAAATAATTCCATGCTCCTGGATTGGAAAAATTAATATTGTAAAAACGGCTATGTTACCCAAAGCAATTTACAGATTCAATGCAATCCCTATCAAATTACCCATGACATTTTTCACAGAACTAGAACAATCCAAAAGTTTATATAGAACCACAAAAGACCTAGAATTGCCAAAAAAATCCAAGAAACAAAAACCAAGCAGGAGGCATAACTCTCCCAGACTTCAGACAATATAACAAAGCCACAGTCATCAAGACAGTGTGGTACTGGTACCAAAACACACATACAGACCAATGGAACAGAATAGAGAACCCAGAAATAAACCCAGACACCTATGGTCCATTAATCTCTGACAAAGGAGGCAAGTACATAAAATGAGAAAAAGACAGTCTTTTCAGGAAGAATTACTGAGAAACCTGGACAGCTACATGCAAATCAATGAAACTAGAACACACCCTCACACCATGCACAAAAATAAACTCAAAATGGCTGAAACACTTAAATATAAGACAAAACACAATCAAATTCCTGGAAGAGAACATAGGCAAAACATTCTATGACATCAACCTTACACACGTTTTCTCAGGTCAGTCTCCCAAAGCGACAGAAGTAAAAGCAAAAATAAACCTATGGGACCTAATCAAACTGAGAATATTCTAATTTAAAACTTTTACATGTAGCTGTCCAGTTTTCCCAGCATCACCTATTGAAGTGTCTGTTTTTTGTGTATGTGTGTATGTATTCTCATCTCCTTTGTTACACATTAGTTGACCATAAGTGTGTGTATGTTATTCTAGCATGAGAAGACTGTGTATTCTGCTTTGGGATGGAATATTCTATAAATATCAAATATCATATTTGATATCCATATTCTATAAATATCAGTTAAATCTATCTAGTATAGAGAGACTTAAGGCTTGGGTTTCCTAACTTTTTGTGTGGATGATCTGTCCATTGCTGGAAGTGGGATGCTGAAGTCTCCCACTGTTATTGTTACTGTTGATTTCTCCTTTTATGGCAGTTAGTATTTGCCTTGTATATCGTGGTGCTCCTATGTTTGGTGCATATTTATTTACAATTGTTATGTCTACTTCTTGTATTGATCTTTTGATCACAATAATACACTATGTAGTAGTCTTCTTTGGCTCTTGTAACCATCTTAAAGTTTATTATGTCTGATATGAGTATTGCTATTATAGCTTTCTTTTGATTTCCATTTGGATGAAATACCTTCTTCCATCCCCTTACTTTTAGTTTGTATGTGTACCTACATCTGAAGCCTGAGTGTCTCAGGCTGTGGTGTCTGGGGGCATGGTGGTACTGACGGTTTGTGTGGCTCTCTCTCTGCTCTGTCCTCCTCAATCCATCTGCTGTGCTTTTCTCTGAGGCTTTGAGGTCCCTCCATCTCAGTTGATCTCCCCACCAGTTAGGTGGCTTCCCAGGGTGAGGGTTCCTTTCTTCTTTCACATCTTCCTCTCAGGAGTGCTGGTCCAGTCCTGATTATTTTTTCTCTTCTTTTTCTTTTCCTTTCCTTTTGTTCTATCCAGCTATTTGGAGGGTTTCTTTCCCTTTTTGGAGGTTTAAGGTCTTCTGTCAGTGTTCAGCAGATGTTCTATGCAAATTGTTTTACATGTAGTTTTTTTTTTTTTTTTTTTTTGATGTGTTTGTGGGAGAAGGTGAACACCATGTCTTACTCCTCCACCAATCTTGATTCCACTCCTGGAATGCTTTTTCATATTTGTGTATGTATATCTATTACAGATATTTGGTTTTAGGTTCCCCTCAAGTTTTGATATAGCAGTCTTTATATATACAAAATTGTTTTAAGTTGCTGGTCTCTTAATTTCAAATGCCTTTCCAATATTCTCCATTTGTATTGTACTCATGATTGCTAGTTTTGACATATTTGTGTGTGGATAATCTCCTACCTCTACTCTATGCTTGCCTTTGCTGGTGAGCTTTTCCATTTGTAATTTTCTTGCTTCAAGTTGTGATCTTTTGATTTCTCCATTGAATCTAAATGAGAGCATTGCTAGTTAGAGAATTTTTGGTTATACTTTTTTTTCTTCCTTTTATCACTTTAAATATATTGCACAACTCCCTTTTGGCCTACAGAGTTTCTGCTAAAAAATCCCTTACAGGGATTCCTTTGTATGCTATTTGTTGTTTTTCCCTTGTTGCTTTCAATATTGTCTTTAATTTTGGTTAATTTGATCAATAGGTGTCTTGCATGTTCCTCCTTGGATTTATTTATCCTGTATGAGACTCTCTGTGCTTCCTGGACTTGAGTGAGTGTTTCCTTTCCCCTATTGGAGAAAGTTTCAGCTGTAATCTCTTTGAATATTTCCTCTGGCCCTTTCTTTCTCCCTCTGGAACCCCTAAAATACAAATGTTGATGCATTTAATGTTGTCCCAGAGGGCTCTTAGACTGTCCTAATATCTTTTTATTCTTTTTTCTTTATTCTGTTCCACTACAGTAATTTCCACCAATCTGTCCTCCAGCTCACTTATTCATTTTTCTGCTTCATGTATTCAGGACGTTGATTCCTTCTAGTGTATGTTTCATTTCAGTTACTGTATTGTTCATTAAAACTTCTAGTTCTTGGTTAAACATTTCTTGCAATTTCTCATTCTGTGCATCATTTTTTTTTCCCACAGAAATCTTGGATCATGTTTTCTATCAATTACTCTGAATTCATTTTCAAGTAGGTTGCCTATCTTCACTTCATTTAGCTCTTCTGGGATTTTTTATTTCTTCATCTGGAACATATTTCTCTGCTTGTCATTTTGTCTAACTCTCTGTATGGTCTACTTTCTGCAGGCTTGCAGCCCTTCTCATTTCTTCCATCCTCCCTCTGGTGCTTGGAAGCTATCTAGGGGCTTGTGCAGGCTTCCTGATAAGAGAGACTGCTGCGGGGCCACTGATGAGTGGAGATGAGTCTCGTCTGTCTACCTGTCAGGGCCATGTCAACAGTATGTTTAGAGGCAGCTCTAAGATCAAGAGGACTTTAGGCATTATGTCTGCTGAGTGGTTTGGCTGCGTTCTCACCCTTTTAGTTGTTTCTCCAGAAGCTTCCCAACACTGGAACCTGCAGGCTGTTGGGTGCGGCCAGGTCTTGCTTTCAAAATGGAAACCTCCAGAGGAGTTCATGACAATAATTATTCCCTGGGGCCTTCTCCTCCAGTATCCTGAATGCACAGTGAGTCAGAGCTGACCCATGTCTTCAGACCTGCAGGCAGGACTGGCCCAGATTCCTATAGAGTTATTGCTTTGCCCCAGGATCCAGTGCATGTGAAACTTTGTGTGCACCCTCCAAGAGCAGAGTTGCTGTTCTCTCAGTCCTGTGGCACTCAAGCCACACTGGCCTTCAAAGCCAAGTGCTCTGGGGGCTTCTCCATGTCATACCCCCAAGCTGGGGAACCCCAAGTAGGGTTCAGAACTCTCAGCATTAGAGAACTTCTGTGATAATTTTCCAGTTTGTGGGCCACCTACCCAATAGTTATGGAACTTGCTTGTATCACAAAAGCACCCCTTTTACCATCTCATTTTTATATACTATATGGATATTTTCCACATCTGTCCATTTCTGGCTCAGAACAAATGATATTTAACATACGTTATTCTTTGTCTTTGGGTGTAGAATATCTTTTTTTTGTGTGTGTGTGTCTTTTTAGGGCAGCACCTGTGGCATATGGAAGTTCCCAGGCTAGGGGTCGAATTGGAGCTGTAGCTGCCAGCCTATGCCACAGCCACAGCAATGCCAGATCTAAGCTGTGTCTGAGGCTTACGCTACAGCTCATGGCAACGCCAGATCCTTAACCCACTGAGCGAGGCCAGAGATCAAACCTGCATCCTCATGGTTAATAGTCAGATTCATTTCCGCTGAGACATGACAGGAACTCCTAGAATATCTTTTTTTAGTAGTTTACAGTCTTTCTTGTTGACAGTTGTTAAGCAGTTGTGATTTTGGTGTTTTTGTGAAAGAAGATGAGCTTGAACCCTTCTACTATGCCATTTTGTCTCCTTGCTCCTACCAAGCCTATTCTTTTTATACATAATGAAAATATGGTCTATAAAATATGTACAGCAGTAAGCAGTGAGAAATAGCCAGTATTCTGGTAGAAAAAGAAGTTTACTGCTATTTGGGGGAGCTAGAATGAAGAGGAGAAATAGTTAAGGAACCTAAATAAAGAATCACCAAGTAAAAAGAGAGAAATTTCAGGTCCACATGGCATCTGATTATATATAAATTTTTTGTTTCTGACACAACTCAAAGAACTAATGAGCAGAGAGACACATGAAAAAATACTAACATAGGAAGTTAGAAAGGGATCCTTAAAGGATAGAATAATCTTATCAGATGTGAAGTTTAAAAATTTGGAAATATGAATAATAGAGTCAATTTTCCATTAAAATCCTTAAAATATCAACTAATTACAAAATAAACCTCCTTTAGATTATTTTTTCCATATATTGTAATGTTTTTAAAAAGTAGAAATCTTCTTTGCAAGTTGCTTTTCTAGGAAAAATACTCTAAAAGGAGAGTTTAGTGTTCAGGGTATTTATAACATAGTTACTTTTAAGATCTGCATCAGGGGAAGGAGAGATAGGGAAGGGGAGAGAGTTGGGAAGAAGGGAAAGTTGAGTAGCAATACCATCCTGACATTAACTTCAGCTAATGCCACATGGAGCTCCAAGCTACAGTTGTCCACAATAGTTGTGTCACATTGGATAGACCAGGACTTCATAGCCCCACCTTTTTCATCAATAGAATAAGGGTCTTCCCAGACACCATGTGACTTTGGGTGATACTACTCTTTAAAGCCAAGGCAATTCAGGAAGGGGCTAAGAGTTGATGACTTCGTGCTCACTGTCCTTCTAAAAGCTGTAGAAACAAGACATTCCTGGAAGAGAGATTTGAATGGGATACTATTCCAATATCACTACTCCATAAATTTTCTCTTTCATTAGTTGAAGATAATTACTAAATTACCCAGTAGTTGTATCTTCTCCACAGCAAGTATTCATACATTTTCTGTTCCCTTTACCTTTTATATCAGTCTTGGTTATCCACTTCTTTAGTTTAGAGGCCTAAGCCTGGAAAAGTAATTCTATTAAAAACCAGACCATAAAATATAGCAAAGAAGGCCACCAAGGATAAAATAAACACTTGGTGTTAATAAACCGTTAGAGAGGTACATATAGAAAATTCCTAAATGAAAAATAGAAAAAAAGCAGTTATTTACACTGAGCCTAGCATTTTAAAGATGGTTAAGTAGAAGAGACTGGGTTCTTTATAAAATGAGTTTATTTAATTATTTGTAAATTCCTTTATCATATAATCTAGTGATAGGGCTCTGAAATTAAATAGCCTGACATTTTAATCTAAATATGTTGAGTAAAAACTACTGAAGTAAGCTTGAGAATAAAGTTTAAAGTTTCATTGATCTAATGAATATTTTCTGTGAGATTGTAGGCTATAGTGTACAATTGTAGGTTGGTATGGTGTTACAGGCAATTTTCCAGAACACATATAAACGAAATTACTTTCCTGCCTGAGGTTGAGATATGTTTATATCACCGCTGCTCCTTTTGTAAAACATGCCATCTGCCATTCTGTAGTCACGCAAAAGCTCTGGAAGGGCTTTAGCATCATCAAAGAAAAGCAGAGAGGATGCTTATAATATGTGTTACCTTTTGATCTCTGTTTTTGAATATTTCTGTCACCATTTTTTTCTCTGCTGAACTTTTAAAACAAGAGGAAGACTTTACTCATGCTTCAGCATGTGACAGAGATTGCTAATTCATAGAATTGGTCAATCCAACTATACACATGCTTAGCAGTTTACGCAATTTGCTAGAGATGTTAGATAAAACCTACTTGATCTATTAAAGCACCTGACATACGATCAAAAAGGAAAAATAACATAAACCAAATACAACCACTGAAATCAGAAACCTTAAGCAGCTATTTTCTGTGTTTACTATCTGAACTTTCTTTAATACATCTGGTTTCCATGACAGCTAAGGGGACAAATAAGGCAGGTATGTAGTCATATTAATCATTCACAAATAAAACCCCAATAAAATTAACATATTTTTCTGATGTGTTATTTAAACTTCCCTTACCTAAAGTATTTATACTAGGCTTGGGGAGGCAAACTCATTTAATTTCAACAGTGAAAAACAAATTAGATATGTATCTCTATTTTGTTTGCAATGTAATTTGGTAGTATTGTTTGGACTTTTAGATCTCTTTTTGAATATAAAGCTTATGGGTCTAAAAAACAGCTTTTAGAAGTTATCATTAGCATAAAAAATGATTTCTTCACTATGTCACTGAGTCTGGTGATATTAAGTGAATTCTCAGTCTTCTTTAGTTCATTTTAGTGCTTTATGATTTGAAACTACCTGCCTTCAGCTTTACTTCTACACTAGTCTATTCTCAGGCCACTGTTTCCAAAGATTCTGATTAAGCAGGTTAGGTTCCTAGAAAGACATTAAAGTGGAGCTTATATGAAAGAAAAATATATCACAATGCCCTTGGGAACAACAACTGTAAGGAATGGAAGGAAGCAGGATAGGCAGAGGCAGTAGCTAAGTGGATGCCCTGAGGTTGGTATAACCCTCCAAAATTATCCTCAAATGAGGCATATGCTTTGGCTTTTGTACTCCAGAATGAGAGCAAATCCTGGCTGTCTCAGGAAGGTACATGACTTAAGGTAAAGCAGCTCCTCTGGCTGAGAGCAATTCTCAAAATTTCTGATCCTCTCCATAGCCTGTGTCTCTCAGCTAATAACCATGATACTTTGCTCTGTTAGGAAGAACTGTATGCCCCAAAATCTCAAATAGCTCCAGCTAGGATATGAATTGTTAACTTTAAGATCTTTTAAGATTTATTCAGGTAAATGAAGCTTCATGATATACTTCCTGAAGACCTGGGAATAGGGAACTAACTGCCTAGAGCTATTTCCCTCAACTGGAGACAATGGTTTCTGAAGCATTCACAACTTAAACTGTTTTCAAAGACACTCAGCAAACATATATAACTAACATTAATATTTTTAATGCACATAGAAAAAGAAAGAAAACTATTTCCATCTCAGATGATAAAAACAACTGATTGGAGTCAAAGTTATAATTTCAAGTGGCTAGACAAGTTTATTTATTCATTCATTTAATACTTATTTATTCAGCACATATTATAGGCTAAATACGATGTTAGGCACCAGGGATAAAACACTGACAGAACAAGTATACAGACAAACTTTTCAAGGTGTTTACTTCTATGGGGATATATATTATTTAAATATGTTGATCCCCCTTTTTTTTTTTTTTTTGGTCTTTTTGCCTTTTCTGGGGCCACTCCTGTGGCATATGGAGGTTCCTAGGCTAGGGGTCTAATTGGAGCTGTAGCTGCCGGCCTACACAGAGCCATAGCAACGCAGGATCCAAGCTGCATCTGCGACCCATACCACAGCTCACAGCAACGCCAGATCCTTAACCCCCTGAGCAAGGCCAGGGATTGAACCCGCAACCTCATGGTTCATAGTAGGATTTGAGCCACGATGGGAACTCCTAAATATGTTGATCCTTAATTTCCTCATTTGTCTTGCAAGGTTAGTGTAAGAGATTATGCGGTAAGTACTCAGCCTCTATTTCTAACTATTCCAAGAAAATTCTTTTGGAGACACTTTTAGTCATATGTAATCAAACAATAATAGAAAAGACCATTCTTCCATAGATAAATGGGGTGTCCAAGATTAAAGTACATTTGTCTTCAATATGTGTATATTTTAAAAAATAAATGGTTGTAATTTCCTCAATAGTTCTGGGAATTATGGATCGGATTTGGGACAGGTCATCTTGCTCAGCAACTAAAGGTAAAAATGCATATTTTAAAGGGTCTTTTTTTCATCCCCCAACTCATGGGACTCACATAACAGCTGACCTATTCTTGACTGAACTGATAGAATTCTGGAGTACAGAAGACAGCTGGCAATCATGGCTGAGACCTCTCAAAGGTATCAGAGACATACCAGAGAGGGAAAGCAACATCTTAGGAAAAAGAGATTAAAAATGGTTCAGATCACTGGCCTCAATTTTAAAAGTAAAAAGACTAGATTTTGAGCATGCTCAAAGAATTAGAACATTAGTTTTATTTAGGAATAGATTTTGTTTAGCTAAATAAAATTCTTTATTTCTTAGGATCAAACAACAAAATTAAACTGCTTACTAGATGAGTGTATGAGCTACACTGTTTTTTGTTTTGTTTTGTTTTTTTCTGGTTAGAGTGGAATTACGTGCTTTTTATACTATCAAGTTTAGGTACATAATCTTGAGGTCAGTCTGACATCTCCCAGCTATTCCTCTTACCAGCTGTGTGACCTTGAGTATGTGCTGTATGACCATGAAAATGTTACTTCACCTCTTTAAATCTGTTTTCTTATTGCATGATAAACATTAGTATGACTGCTCTGAGAATTAAATGAGGTAATTTAGCAAATGTAAATAACCTGGTTGGTGTCTAGAAAATTCTTAGTCATTGCTTTATTACTATTACCATTAATAGCAATAGTTATTTTTGTTAGTATATTACTAGGTTTATTGATTTTTTAGTAAAACCGTTCGTGATTTCTAGCTACACCTAACTGGAACAGATCTAATCATTTATTTTCCCAAAAAATTCTTATTTCTTTTAAATAGATGGTAAATGGATATTTCTTTTCTTTCTTTTGTAGAGTTTTCTTCCTAAAGTAGGAGAGAATTATTCAGAAGAGGAAAGACAGTATGGAGCCCCATAGTGGATCTGCCCAGATGTCCTGAGTGTTCAGAGGGAACCTAGAAGAGTGGGCATGTCCTTGATTTGGTCTTTTCCTGAGTTTTTAATAAGTATGTGATTTAAATAAGCTTGTTTTCCACTCAGTGTACTAATTGGGTAGATGATAAAATGCTGTCTGTGCTGCATGAGATGTTTCAAATTCAGAAAATTATTTATTTGTGTATGGAAAAATGTCTTCCCCAAAGAATGAGTCTGATAGCCTTCAATATTCATTCATTATTAAGTCAAATTACCAAGTGATGGAATAAAACTGTCTTAGAAAAGAAAGCTAATCAGTGAACCCCTAAAGCTTTCCTTACCAAGCTAGAATACTTAATGTCTAATACTGGAGTTTCTTTTTCATAAAATAAGATAACTTGTTTTAAGTCTCCTAAAAGTTCCTCCCACAAATGCTTTCTAAATTAAACTATAATCCTTGCTACCCTCAACCCAACCATTTCTCTTCTTTGTAGAATTATAAGGAGAAAGCTGCTGCACTTACATACACATGCTAAGATATAATTTTCCAAAGTCTGTAGCCTGTCCAATTTTTCTAATAGTTCTGAGAGCCTAATATAGTTCCTATATTCAGGGTATATAAAGCCTGTCAACATTTTAATGGTCTCTTTCTTTCTCTATCTGCATTTTACCCCAACCTAACCTCCCTCTCTATTCTTATTTTAAAAAGTAGTTAGCTCTTAGGACATTTCTCAGCCTTCTATTCTTCTTAGTATCCTGGAGCCAAGAAGTTAACTCTTCAAAATATAAACTCATTTAACTCACATTTACTTCATGTTTTAAAATAAATCACTGAATAACATATTTAGATTTCTTGTGATTAAAGTAGAATATTAAAGATTAATATAAACTCTTTAGAGTATTCTGACTTCTAATTTGCTTTATTTTGCTTAAGTTGTCCTCGATATAAATATACTCCTATAGTATATAATTAATACCAAACACATTCTTCATGAAATTATACAGGAACAGCTCCCCTAAGTACATTATACATATTAAGTATAATGAATATATTAAAATATAACTTCATTATTTTATTTTCTGGATTTCTTTTGTAGTCCCAAACAAAATATGAGAAGATAATTTTCTCAGTAAATATTTATCACATATTTGACTAGTAACTTCCAAAGTCATTCTTTATCAGAGCAGTAGTATCAAGAGATGCAATGCAGGACATAGGGTGCATAATCAAGTAAGTGTGAAAATTATTTTTGAATTGTATAAGCACATTGGTATTTTAAAGGCTCTGTAAAATACTGTATTTGTAACACCAACTGTATCTTGTTTAACTCCAAGTTTGGTAACCCAATTTAAAGATCACTGACTTTAGGAGTTCCCATCATGGCTCAGTGGTTGATGAATCCGACTAGGAACCATGAGGTTTTGAGTTCGGTCCCAGGCCTTGCTCAGTGGGTTAAGGATCTGGCGTTGCCGTGAACTGTGGTGTAGGTTGCAGATGTGGCTCGGATCCCGCCTTGCTGTGGCTCTGGTGTAGGCCAGCGGTTACAGCTCTGATTAGACCCCTAGCCTGGGAACCTCCATGTGCTGTGGGCACAGCCCTAAAAAAGGCACAAAGATTAAAAAAAAAAAATCATTGACTTCAGTAATGTATTAGTAATTAGTATTTATCCATTGAGCCAGTATTTTAAAAAATTACTGTGTATTCCGGAAAAGAGAAACACAGAAGTTTGTAAAAAAATATTATTCTCACCCACAAACACAAACAAACAAACAAAAAAGGAGTTCCCATTGTGGTGCAGAGGAAATGAATCTGACTAGGAATCATGAGGTTGCAGGTTCAATCCCTGGTCTCACACAGAGGGTTAAGGATCTGATGCTGCCAGGAGCTGTGGTATAGCTTTCAGACGTGGCTCAGATCCTGCGCCGCTATGGCTGTGGCGTAGTCTGGCAGCTGTACTCCAACTGGCCCCTAGCCTGGGAACCTTCATGTGCTGAGGGTGCAGCCAGAAACAAACAAAAAACAAAAATATTATTCTCCTCCAGAGAAGTTTACATTATAATAACGACAACAACAACAACGATGTCTTTTTTTTTTTTTTTTTTTTTTTCTTTTTGTAGGGCTGCACATGCAGTACATGGAAATTACCAGGCTGGGGTAGAATTGTCCTATATCACAACCACCACACAGAATCCAAGCCGCGCCTATGACCTACACCAGAGCTCATGGCAATGCCAGATATTTAACCCACTGAGCAAGGCCAGGGATCGAACCTGCATCCTCATGGATACTAGTCAGGTTCATTACCACTAAGCCAAAATGGGAAATCCAAGGGTCTTCTTATTGTAAGCAACGTCAGTCACTAAAATTCAGTTTTAAGCACTTTAAAAGACACTATTTTTAGGTGAAATAACTAAACCCTAAAGCAGAAAGAGGAAGTATGTAAATTCTCAAGCTCACAAATTTTGTAAGTAATAGAATACTTAGGGTTCAAAGCCAGGTATTTTACTCCAAACTCTGTGTTCCTAAATGTTACACTATAGCTGTTCACAGAGCATGACTTTGCAAATACTACAACAGACTGCAGGTTGCTTAAGATCAAACATCAGTTACATACTGTTAGAAGCTTATCCTTCTTTCTAGCATAGTTCTATCATACATATTGCCATAGATACTGCTGAATAAATAAATGAATAGGTGAGAAAACATGTTGACTACTGGTCTAAAAGACAAGTAATTGCTGCTAAGCTATTGCTTCCTACTATGTAGAGGTAATTAGGTCACATTAGCACCTTTCATATTCTTGCTTTCTTTTTATCCATCTTTAGGCCTACAGATTTACTGAAATGCACATCTACTATGAACTACTTGGTTTTAAGACCAAAACCTGTTCAAAATCTATCTCTTTACCTATTCTCATAAACTGATCACTACCTATTTCTTACTACCTTGCTCTCTTTACCACGGACTAGTTCTCTCTCCATTCTTGTCTCAAGTCACTGCAAATCTAAACTCATACAACATTCACCATAAAATTCTAACCCTCCTCATGGAAACTTCTTAATGGGTAGTTCATACTCACCACCTCTAAATTTCTTTCTCTTAATTTCCACTTCCAATCAAACCAAGTTTTGATGACTTTCCTAAGTCTTTCACAATCTAAGCATCTGTTCATTAACTCTCCCAGTTTGTCAAACAATACTCTGAGAGTCCCAGAGCTTTCTCTCTCTCACTGCTAGATGAAATAAATCACCATGCACTACAGATTCTCTCTCCTTTTCTGTCTCTGTCTCTCTCTTTCCTGTCTTTTTCTCTTTGATTACACCCTTATACTTCTAATTTAAAAACTTGATTCTTAAGCTACCTGTGTTCTCCTCTGGATTACTGTCATAGCCTCCATACTGTTTTCATTGCATTTTCTCTTTCTACCTTTTCACCCATTCTTATCACTCTAGTCAGAAGGACATGGGTGGTAATGTGACTGAGACATCCCTGCTACTCTTCCTCTCAGAACTACAATGGAAGAATAATTCATAGCTGCAAAAAAAGTCACCATGTTCCTTATGGTCCTATTTCTGGTGTCAGATCTACATAATCCACATCGTTTCCTATTAAGCCTATTTTCTTTATTTTTTCTTTCTTTCTTTTTTTTTTTTTTTTTTTTTTTTGCTTTTGCAGGAAGGAAGAGGAGTTGTCATTTTGAGAAGAGTATTTTTCAAATGAGGTATTAATACTTTTCCTCCTCCTTTCTTATAAAGGCTGTGAGGAATCAAATGCTCTAACAACCTCTCCATTTTCTTTGACTCCTAGATTAAGAAAACTTTACTGAATTTTGATGAGCCTTCACACTGCTGAAGGGTGTCTTGCAATATGAAAATATAAAAGGAAGAAGAGACATTGTAAAGGTGAGAATACAGCAGCGAAGATGCCCACTTTTTGGTGAGGCCAATGTATATGCATTTCTCTGAGGGGCAGAGAGGGTGTGCAGACACTGAGAACACACTGAGGTGGGTATGAAATAGAAGAAAAGTTGCAATTAGGTAGTTTTAAAATGCATCTCCTGTGTGATAGGCTTACCAAAATTAGCAAATTTTATGGTAGTAAGAGTGGGGGTGGGGTAGTATTGTGGGAGAGCCCAAAAAAACAACAAAGGCACTATATGGGAGGGATATATTTGGATACCAAAGCGTTTTGAAAGCCAATGGCAAAGCAATTGGAAGGGATATATAACCATACCCAACAAGGTTTCAATAACCTTGCAAACAATGTGTGTTTTTCTTATGGAGGCAAATATTTTCTTTGCCATTTCCCTTCCCTTCCCTGCTTCTGAAGACACCAGGTCCATGCAAAGAAAAAGTGAGGATAAGAATCAAAAAAGGAACTAGGTCTAACCATACTTACTACCTTTGCCCTTTTGGTAGCTTATGAAAGCTAACAATAGCTAATCTGTTTCTTGGAGAAGTGTCTGACATGACAGAGACAAGAGATAATATTTAAATTTTACTGAATATTTTTCTAAAATCAGCATTTAAAATCCAAAATATTCCTGGAGATAGCAATTTTTTTTTAAGTACAGGGATTCCATTAGTTCTCTACAATGAAAAGTTTCAAACATTAAAGGTGATCATAGTTACTGATTGAAATTACTTAATTCACATCTGGTAGCTCTTCTTCAAAAAGCTAAAGTGTATAACTCATTACCTTGCTTAAACACCTTCCGTGGCTTTCTATTACAATTATGATATAATCTAGGGCCCTTTTGTCTTAAAAGTCCCTCTGTCATTTATCCCATGACTTTTTCATATGCTTCATCTTCCTGTATCTACTTGTTTGTATGTTCTAACTTTATTGGTTTCTAACGATGTGTTGAATATGCCTTGTCCTCTTGCCTCAAGCTGTCACACATATTCTTCCCTTTGCTTAAAATACCACTTTTCATCAGCCTGCACTTTTCCAATTTAAAGGTCTTTTCTAATTTTCACTTATATAAGAAGGACTTTGCAGAAACTCCAGGCTAGTTTCTTTTTTTTTTTTTTTTTTTTGTCTTTTTAGGGCCACACCTGTGGCATATGGAGATTCCCAGGCTAGGGGTTGAATCAGAGCTGTAGCTGCTAACCACAGCCACAGCCGCAGCAACATGGGACTCAAGCAATGTCTGTGACCTACACCACAGCTTGCAGTAACTTCAGATCCTTAACCCACTGAGCAAGGCCAGGGATTGAAGTTGTGCCCTCATGGATACTAGTTGGGTTCCTTAACCACTGAGCCACAATGCAAACTCCCTAATCCCTTTTAAGTTCACCTAAAGAATGAAGCACATCCCTGTTTGCAAAATCCATCATATTTGAAATTATTATCACAAAGTCTTTCTTCCCAACCTAAGAATGAAGCAAAGGAATAAGGTCAGCAGTGTTTGCTGTTAAATTCTCACTGCCTAGCACAGTCTCTAGTAGATAGTAAGCATTTAATTAATCTTCTATTTAACAAATTAACTGTGGGTACTTCAATACTATCTAACATGGGCTATCAAAGATCATGCATCATAAAAAATGATGCAGAAAAAAAAGCAAAACAATCAAACAAAGCCATCAGAGGCTCACTGATGAGGAGTCACTCAGTGACTATACATTAAAGTAACCTTGTAGAAGAAAGGCTGTCCAGATTTCTTAATATAAAGTGTCACTTATCTTCTTGAAATGGTCTACAGAGTCATTAGCATTCTTATTGTTGTTTTATAACAGAATATCCAATTTACACTAACTCCTAGGTTATAAGATCACATTAAAAGAAATCACATTAACAGTAATAACTTAAAATTTCCTCAATGTTTGTACACACATACATTACAGAGATCTGTGGTTTTTTTTCTCAAGATGCTTTATTTATAGGAGCACCAGGCTGTGACTGTGGATGAACAGTCTCTATACATTATTTTGCTTCCGTCTACCTTATTAATATCTATCCATGAGGATAGAACCCATATAGCTATAAGATTATCTCTTCCATGGAAAAATAATGAAGCTAGATCATTCAGTTATCCTTTTTCTATATATATTTGGAAAGCAACATCAAAAGGCCTCTTTAGTATTTGCCCTGTTTTCCAGACTATAATATCCTCAGAAAGTTACTTTTTCTTAAACCCTCTATGTGAACAGATATATAGAACTGCTAGTTATGATAATTCATTAAACAAGGACACATTTGAATCTTAGTTTTCCTCAGCTGTAACTACCTACCACATTATATGTGTTAAATTTATAAACCTCATACAATCATAGAGATATAATTGAAAAATAAACATCCAAAGTCTATTTAATGACCAGGATTTAATACAAAAAATTCTTCACTGAAAATAAATATCAAAGAAATAAAAGCTAAACATTATTTCTTATATTGGATATTGGGTCTAATCAATTTATTTTTCTTTTCTGATACATGGCATTCATGTAGCTTTTCTATCTTTAACATGCTATATCAAAAGCTGACGCAAAAAGCAAATGTCCCCTACCACATAATAGGAGTAACAACTGCCAATTATCATTATGCATTAAGTATTCTGGTGGGTACTTTTCACAATGATGCAATGAAATAAGCATTATTCCATTTTAAAATGAAGAAACTGAAGTACAAAGGGTTTAAATTTCTAATATAGAGTGAGAAAAATTCTCTAAAAAAATCTTTCCTACAGTTTATATTCTCAAACTATAGTTTTAAGACTGTATTTGATTAACATTCACTTTTCCATGGATCAGGGGACCAAGTGAGAGAGAGCTTACATATACTGCGACTATATTACACTTTTTATGAGGCAGAGGGGGAAGTGACTTTAAGCTCAGTTGCTCTTAGAACACATTGCTTAATGCTCTAGGACTCCCTCCACACAATCAGAAGTATGCCCAATTCTTCATGGATTTAACTTTTTTCCCCCTAAGGAGAACAGCTCCTGAGAAAATGGCTAGTCCAGAAACTACTTGCCCTTTGAAGTCCACCAACGTCACAGACTATATGACCTGTTATGTGGAACTTTATATCCCAAGAGATTTTCAGTTTCATTGTTGTTATTGTTGCTATTGTTATACTTTATAACCCCCTCACATCACTTTTATAGAATCTTGTGTTATTAATGAGAATACTCAAAATTTAGACTCTTATCATGCATGTGTTTGTGTGTGTGCATGAAAAGGAAGGACCTCTGAGTCCTACACTGTTATAACTTTTCAAAGCATATGGTATAAAAATGTCCACTTTTCTATATTTGTAACTATAGATTCTTTGCTATTTTATTTTTGTTTTTACCTTTATTGGTGTATGTGTGTGTGTGTGTTTTATTATTATTATGGAACTATCTTCAAACTTATTGAAATTACACAGAAAACAAAGAAGAGAAGAAATGGAAAAAAAAAACTCAGAAATAAACTTGTAGAAGATGAAAGGGGGGGGCAGAGGGAGAAAGTAAAGAATTCCTTGTGTAACCAGTTTAAAACCTCTTTATATTCCAGAAAAAAAGTAGTGAATAACTTCTTTAAAAAGTCACTTTATTTATTTGGCAAATAAAATAGAGGAAAGGAAAGGCTAAGTGTCTTGAAGCTATTATTAAATAACTACAAGTTTTATTAACAAGCTATCTAAAGAGAGGTAAGAGACCCTTTATTTTGTGTGTGAACAATTAGAGTTAAAGGAGCCTTTCCTATTAAAATGGCCATCAAAAGGAAGACTTACTGCTAACACAAAAAAATGCATGGGAATAATCTCTGCCCCAGCTTGTTTCTAGAAGTCACTTTTACCTTTAGGCAAAAGAAAAAAGATATAGAATTGGAGAGTTGATTTTCAAGTTTTAAATTAAGGATGGTCCAAATGCAACTTAATACTCTCCCTCAGTAAACTGCATGCAAACTATTTAAACAGTTTTCTAAAACCTCTCAACATTTTAAAAATAATCTATGAACCTTTGCAGAAATACCACCATTGCCTCTTCCCAAGACCCATGTAGGTACTTGTTATGTTTGTGAAATCAAGGAGATATTTAAGAACACTGAAAATTTTTAATTTTGAGACTTGATCCTAGAAAAATACAAGAGTTGGATTAACTAGTTAAATGGTTTTGCTTTTGCTAGCTATATATATTCAGTTCCATTCAGTCATGAATTCCAATGACATGAAAAGCATTCTATTCCATCTTATAGAGGAAATGTAGATATGGCATTGGTATTAAAAAGGAATTATATGAATCAAATGCCATTATGTGTCATCTTAACAAATATCCTGTTTACCATCTTGACACTATGTTTTTTCTCTTGAGTTGTCCAACATCTATAACCAATATTGCTTCCTAAATTTTTTAGAGAAAGTTGGGAAGGATGTAGAAAACATGGATAGTTAGGTTAAGTATGAAATTACATTTTCTTTGCCTCTTTGTTACATTAAATATTGATATCATGGTGTCCTCTTACCTTGCAGATTTCTACTATATTTGAGATGCTATCTGAATAAACATCTTCATTCTGGGGATGTCTTTGTTAAATCCAAGTCTCTTGCAAGACATTTTGATGACGACAACAGTAATCATAATTACAGTAATAATAAAGCCAATTATTGAGTGCTTATTATATACTAAGCCTTTACATATTAAGTCATTGAATCTTCATAGAAACCTCCTTAGAGATAAGGAAACAGATTCAGGGAAGCTGTCATGCTTCCCTATGTTAACAAGCCCTGAGGTAATCTTCTAATATGTTTTTAACATTGCCAATCACAGAATTCTCAGTCTAGAACTTTACCAAGATCTCTTTATACTGCCCTGCTGAGAACTTTTGACCATGTTACCTTGCTTTTCTCCTTCTCATTACCAGTCATATGTAAACAACACATCCTGAAAGTCTCTTATTCTACTGACATAGACCAAAATCCTAAGCTACATAAAAGCTTCCTTTTTCTCATTTGCTTCTGTAGCTCAATATTTTGATAATTTCTCTTTGATAAAAGATAGAGAATACTTATCACTATAAATACTAAAGATATTTTGATATCACAGATTTAATTTTTTATCTTTTTTTCTTCATTTACAATGATTTTTATTTTTGCCATTATAGCTGGCTTACATACAGTTTATTTTTAGATAAAACATTCAAATGACATTATTCATCCTTATTTATTTATTTATTTATTTTTGTCTTTTTGCCTCTTCCTGAGCCGCTCCCGAGGCATATGGAGGTTCCCAGGCTAGGGGTCTAATCAGAGCTGTAGGCACCGGCCTACGCCAGAGCCAGAGCAATGCAGGATCCAAGCCACGTCTGTGATCCACACCACAGCTCACAGCAAAGCCGGATCCTTAACCCACTGAGCAAGGCCAGAGAGCGAACTCGCAACCTCATGGTTCCTAGTCAGATTCATTAACCACTGCGCCACGACTAGAACTCCCATATTCATCCTTATTTTAAAGATGCAGCTTCTAAATACAACCATGCAGATGAGCAGACCATGTTTTTATTACATGAGAAATCTGTAACGTAATATTAGCTTTGTTGTTAGAGTTTCTTTATTTAATACAGAGTTGAGAATCGGTAGCATCGACGTGGCCCTTAACATGTAGGCTTGAATAATAACTCTCTTCTTTTATTTATAGAAAATGTCCACTCAATTGCCATTGCATTAAACTTCTAAAGCATGAACCCAATATACAGCATTATGGCTTATTAATTTTAATTAAATCCCTTTCACTTTTGATGAATAATACAACTTCTTGTCTACTCTAATACACATAAAATAGAATCTGAAAATATTACAATGGTGAAGTTTAATTCTTTATCAGATATTTTCTTAATTTATATTTCTCCTTCATTTATTTTTTCTTTGTTCATTTATCTTTTTAATTCTGCAGAATGGAGTTTTGAAGTATTCCAAAATTGGTGCTTCAGTCAAAATCTGTGCTTCTTTTAGCTAATGCTTCACACGTACAACTTTCTAAACCAGCGTTCTCTTGCTTCAACTGTCACATTTTAAAATAAATTAGAGACTCACCATCCACTGGCTATTGAAGTTCATGAATTAATTGACTTGAATGTTTTGGCTTTCTTTGATCTAAGCTATTTTCTCAGTAATACTGTGATTTACCTGACATTAAAGGGCAAACTGAGCAATGAGTTTCTGGAAGTACATTCATATAAAAACGACTCCAGTATACCAATGAATGGCATTAATTGCACTTGGGATATTTACATAGAAGGAGGATGCTAATATAACATTTCTACTATATATAAAATGTCAGATATTATAATCAGTGTTATTTCAGTGAAAGACATGATCATTTGGTTCTATTCAGCAAATGTAGTTAACATCTACTACCTGCAGGCATTTTGAAGGATATCAGGAAATAACTATACCTAAAAATGAAAAGTGAATATAGTCTGATTTTAGAATATATCCCTTCCTATGCACAAGCTCATTCTGGTTGTTGGCTGAATCAAACTGGTTATAGGAGAGTGGTCACCATTTTCTTCTTGGCTGTCAACTGGGGGCTACTCTTAATACTTAAAGACCTCTCTCTAGTCCTTTCAAGTAGGACCCCACATCTCAGAAGAACCAAGGCAGGTCTTATCTTTCTCAAGCTTAGGACCTCTCTGATTTTCCCACCTCTATCTCTTATGCCCTCAGCTAGAGAAAGTTCACTGATTTTAAAGGCTCCTACAATTAGACTGGAGCCACCAGGATAATCCAAGCTACTCTGCCTACTTTACGCCCTAAACCTAAATTTTTCCACATAATGTAGTATATTCACAGGTTCCATGGATTAAGACATGACTATCTGTCAGGGGGAGGGGGGCCATTTTTTCTACAACCCTAGGTATTCTTTATTTTTCTCTCTAAACCATACATTGCTAAAATAACATTTTTTTTCATACAGGAAAGTAGCAGTTTATTTTGATATAGACTTACAGGATAAGGAAATTTGGGGGATAAAAATTATAAAGGATAATCTACATTGGAATGATTAAGAGAGAGACTATAAAAATCTGTAATGTAGAAATGCTGAAATCGAATTTCGGGCTCTTGAGCTTGATGACCTGATGCCTAAAAATTAGGAAGCAGAATTTGAGGAGAATTGGTCAATACAATAGTTGGTATGTTACAGACAAATTCACATTTGGACGAGAAGGAGATATTCAGAGAAGAAGAATTAGACTGAGGCCAGAATGTTATCATAGAGTGGTGGACCTGTGGTGGGCTCATTAAATTATGTGACCCAATTCCATTCAGCCCCATCAATCCCACTGCAGGTGTGTAATGGTCAGCAAAAAAGAAGGGTCTACATCTGTGCTGACAGAGGTAAACAGAGATGGGGGTCATAGGGCAGGGGGCTCAGCAACAGAGGAGGTGGGAGAAATAAATTTTTTTTGAATAAGCCTTGAAGCTTATGTCCAAATAGCTAAAATATTTTTTACAAGCATTGAAGCTTATAAAACTACAGAATACATGGGAGTGAAAGTAGCTGTTGGTAAGCAATACATATAATTTCTCTACTATAGGTTCAACTTTTTAAAAAGTATTTCTGAGAAAAAGATATGCCATTTCAATTGAAAAATAAAACGATAAAACATTGGGAATATATTCTCTTTGTGAAGAAAACATGTCAAGTGGTTAACGGTATTTTAAGAAATTTTTCTAAATATATTTCCCTCAAAGTAAAAACTTACTAAATTAACTTAAACAGAGTTTATTTTGACAAACATTTATTAAATTCTCTGACTGTAGTGAAGCAGAGGAATTATTAAGTTAGGGACATTGCTCTCAATGAACTTACAATCTAATTATAAGTAGTTATAATAGAAGTCAAATAAAAAGCTCTTTGGGCCTTAATACCAAACAAAGGATAAAATATTCACCGTATGCCTTTCTAAATTTCAATAAGATTTCCTTTTACCTCTTTAGAAGTTCATTTATCATCCTCTTCCCTCCTTTTATTAAGTCCACTACTGACCACTGCTAGTTAAGAGCATAAAATCTTAAGAGTCACAGAGACTTTAGACCCTGCAGGTCCAACCTCCTCAATTTATAGGGCATGACTGAACCTTTTTCTAGCTTTTAAGTTCTTTAAAGAAAAGGTACTTAAGAACAAAAGCTTTTCCCAGCCTCGTCAGAATCAAGAGCTTTGTATCACATTATAACATCTCCAAAAAGGCAGTTTAAAAAGAAAATGATCAAAGTTCACAATTCCTATATCAAAATACTGTCATGCCTATGTTTCATTTGAGAGGGCATTCTTCCTTATATTTCTGTACATTTTATAAAGTATTTTACTTCCCTGTAAAATTTATTTCTCTAATAAATGTCACTAAATACAAAAAATAAAAGAAGGGAAAGAAAGAAGAAAAGAATAACCCATATATTTTTCCAAGAGTCCACAGGTAGATGGATGCTAACAGTATCAATTGAGGTTAGTTTTGTGCCCACGATGATCAACCTTTGAGAATGCTCCATGTGCACTTGAAAACAATGCATATTCTGATTTTTTCAGATGTAATGTTCTAAAATATCAATTAATTTTAACTCTTCTATTTTGTCATTTAGGAACGCTGTTGCCTTACTGCTTCTCTGTCTAGAGCATCTGTCCGGTGGTATGAGTGGCGTGTTAAAGTCTCTTACTATTATTGTACTGCCATCAGTTTCTCTTTTTATGTCTGTTAGTATTTGTTGTATGTATTTGGGCGCTCCTATATTTGGGGCATATATATTGACAAGTATAATAACCTCTTTTTGAATCAATCCTTTTATGATTAAATAGTGTCCTTCTCTGTCTTTCTTTATGGCTTTTGTTTAAAAGTCTATTTTGTCTGACATGTGTATTATAACTTCCGCTTTCCTGTCATTTCCATTCACATGAAATATCTTTGTCCATCCCCTCAGTTTAAATTTATATGTATTCTTTGCTCTAAGGTGAGTCAAAGAAATGGAAAGATACTCCATGCTCCTGAATTGGAAGAACTACTGTTGTAAAAATGGCAATATTACCCAAAGCAATTTACAGACTCAATGCAGTCCCTAACAAATTACCTTTGACATTTTTCACAAGACTAGAATGAACAATCCAGAAACTAAGATGAAACCATACAAGACCCAGAATTGCCAAAGCAATCCTGAGAAACAAAAGCCAAGCAGAAGGTGTAACTCTCCCAGACTCCAGGCAATATTACAAAGCCATCATAATCAAAAGAGTGTGGTACTAGTACAAAAGCAGACATACAGACCAATGGAACAAAATAGAGAACCCAGAAATAAACCTAGACATCTATGGTCAATTAATCTTTGACAAAGGAGGCAAGAATATAAATTGAGAAAAACAAAATCTCTTCAGCAAGTGGAGCTGAGAAAACTGGACAGCTGCAAGTATATCGGTGAAACTAGAATACACCCACACACTATGCACAGAAATAAAATCAAAATGGCTTAAAGATTTAAACACAAGACAAGAGACCATTAAACTCCTGGAAGAGAACATAGGCAAAATATTATCTGCTTGTATTTGGAATGGATAGCAATGAGATCCTGCTGTTTTCTTAGGTCAGTCTCTTAAGGCAATAGAAATAAACCAATACGACCTAACCAAACTGACAAAATTTTGCACAGCAAAGGAAACCATTAAAAAAAAAAAAAAACTAAAAGACAACTTACAGAATGGGATAAAATAGTTTCAAATGATGCAACCAACAAGGGCCCAATCTCCAAAATATATAAACAACTCATACAACTCAACAGCAAAAAAGACAAACAACCCAGGTGAAAAATAGGCAGAAGAGCTAAAAAGACATTTCTCCAAAGAAGACATACAGGTAGTCAACAGGCACACGAGAGAATGCTCAACATCACTAATTATCAGAGGAATGCAAATCAAAACTACAAGAAGGTACCACCTCACACTGGTCAGAATGGCCATCATTAACAAGTCTACAAATAACAAATGCTGGAGAGGGTATGGAGAAAAGGGTACCCTCCTATACTGTTGCTGGGAATGTAAATTGGTATAACCATTATGGAAAACAGTATGGAGGTATCTCAGAAAACTAAACATAGGACTATTATATGACCCATCAGTCCCACTCCTGGGCATATATCCAAACATAACTTTCATTGAAAAATAAACACAGACCCCTATGTTCATTGCAGCACAATTCACAATAGCCAAGACATGGAAACAACCTAAATGTCCACTGACAGATGAATGGATTAAGAAGATGTGGTATATATAAATAATGGAATACTACTCAGCTATAAGAAGAACAAAATAATGCCATTTGCAGCAACAAATGGAACTAGAGACTCTCATAGTAAGTGAAATAAGCCAGAAAGAGCAAGAAAAATTCCGTATTATATCACTTATATGTGGAATCTAAAATATGGCATAAATGAACCTATCTACAGAAAAGAAACAGACTCATGGACATGGCAGACAGACTTGTGATTGCCAGGGAGGGGGAGGTGGAGGGAGTGTGATGGACTGAGATTTGGGGGTTAGTAGATGTAAACTATTGTATTTGGAATGGATAAGCAATGAGATCCTGCTGTACAGCACAGGGAACTATATCCAATCACTAGTGATGAAATGTGATGGAGGATAATGTGAAAAAAGAATATATATATGTACAAATTGGTCACTTTATTGTATAGCCGAAATTGAGAGAAAACTGTAAATCAACTCTAATAAAAAACTAAAAGTTAAAAAATCAATTGAGAGTGACTGGAAAGAAATCAGTCTCTGTTTTACTATTAATGACTGAGAATATTTTGCATGAACAGAAAAATCTAACTGGAATTCTCCAATGTTTTTTTAAAGATGTCGCTGAGAACAGAAACTAATAATCAAGCATTAAAGTGGTACATGTGACTATTATTGTAAATCCAAATTTTGAGCTGGGGAAAATACTTTAAAGTTTCAGCGTGACTATACATTAGTAATTCCCCACTACAGATATTTCAAGGGTGTCACAATGCCACCCCAAATATTATTTTGGTTTTCTTAATCTATTTCTTTCTTAAAAATTAACAGTGAGGAAAATCAGAAGTTTCTAAAGATGAGATCATTTAGTTTAGTTTTGTCTTTAAAGGCAGCATATATGATTTTTAGTTTCATGGCTTTTATTTACATCAAGTAGGTGCTTGCTGACTTGCCAGACTATTCTAGCACAGCAGCCTATCCACAGTGCATGATTTTGAGAATCAAGATTCAAGATCAGAATGAACAAGGCTGCCTTTCTATTGAATCACCAAGCTGGAAGCCTAGGGCAAATAAAAGCATAGTAATTGGACTGATTTCAGAGCTTCATCTACACGATGAGTTTGTAGATAGTAGTTTTTGTTTTGTCCTATTTATTGTTTTTGTTTTTATCTTAGCTTCAATGTATACATCTAAGGATGACCTGACCCCCTTGCTGTACAGTGGGAAAATAAAAAAAAAAAAAAAAAAAAAAGATTGGAAGTTTATTAGGGCATGGTGGCAGCCAGTGTATTACACTACCTGATTGTTCTTAAATTTGTTTCAGCTTTATGTGCACGTGTGTGGGCACACACAGGTGTGAGAGTGTATGTGTGTGTGTGTAGTTGAATATTTTGAAGCTCAATTTCCTTTAAGACTTAAGTCTCTAGCTTGAAGATCATATTCTCTAGCTTAAAGACCATAAAGTCTGCTTTCTTTGGCATCTTTTAATAAAACAGTATCTAGACAGACCACATTCTTTCTTCAACCATCAAGTAAAAGGAAGCAAACACAGCAAAACCTATTTTTGTTGGCATTTGTCACTAAGCTCAGTCCATTCTATGCCTCCTGATCCTTACCGTTATTCTCCGGAGCTCATATAAATCTTGGGATTTAATATTTATTTATTTATTTTACTTCTCCATGTTTATAAATCTTCTCTTTTGTAAGTCTGATTTTTAAAAAATCTACACTCATTTAAAACCTCTTTCTTTTCCTTCTCATTTGCATTAATGTTGTCAAGATTAATTTTAAAAACCTTACATTCCCATGAGTCACAGTGTAAAAGGACTTTTATTTTTAGCTTAATTACATCTACAAGGAAAGAACTGGTGGGTGACAGGAAAGTCATAAGTGTTTTTAGTGTTTAAATGAAGTTTGGGTATTGTAACACTGAATCTGAACATTTTATCGACAAGAAACCTGAAGTTCAGAGATTAAGTGATTTGTATCAAGTCACATAGATAGCATAGAGAATTATGCTCAGCTATTTGATTCAACATTTAATACTTCTGGTGAAAAAATTGTTATGATTGACTCTAATTGGGATCGAAGGAAACACTAGTCATAGTCTTAATTTAGAAAATCACATTTTACAAACCTGAGAAAACATATAAATAGAAAGATCTACAAATAAAAGTAATTTAAAATATTTTATGAAACGACAATAGTGAAGTTTACTACTCTGAAAAAGAAAAAAGAGAGAAACTAACATAATTTTAAACATCAGTAAAAACAAGTCTGAAAATCTATTATAAATTTAATTCCAAAAAAATAGCCTGTTTTACAGCATACTATGTAGACATAGTTTGATATAATTTTTAAATTATATGATTATGTCTTTCAAGCACTTAAGTCAAGCTAGAAAATTTCATACACTTGCACACTTGATGAAATGAAATTCGCATTTGCTTCTCATTATCTCTAATATGAGGACAGGCAGCTAGGGGACAGTCTATTGTAATTATGACTAGAGTTTTAAAAGCAAACAAGAAAAATGTCCATACTAAGTAGGAAATGTTGAAAAACCACATGTCACAAAATCGAGAAATTTATGGTTTAAAATATTACATTGAACTCAATTCCAAAATCTCTTGTTTGAGACAAAGATTTACCCCAAATATGATAAAGAGCCCTCTTTGGAAACCAAGTAAACAGGTCTCATAATAGTTTTAGATCATACATATATTTCAGTATGATCTTGAAGAACCTCATGAGAATCGAAAAAAATGCAGAATGGTGAAACCATGGGAATTTATAGGATACTTGGGCAGCTATACAAGAATAGAACTGGAACACCACAAGAGCTCATTCTGAGCTTCGAAAACTGAGTCAAACAAATAATGGCATCATTGTTTCACCTAATTGACTAGATTTATGATAAACAAATAACAGATATGTTAAAGTCGGGCACTGACTGACTTCATCTCTGACTCATTCTTTGATTATCTGTAGGTTAATGAGTACCCGGATTAATGAATTATAACCCAGTAAATGTAAACACCATTTCAATCACTTTGATTAACATAAAGTCTTGGAATAAAATCCAAAAATCTTGGACTGTATTCCAAATCTTCATAGTTTGATCTATTCATAGAAATATAATTATACTGATTCTAATAAAAAAAAAAATCTCAGACAAAAGGACCACTCTGAGGTCTCAATGTCTTAAAGAACAGTGAAATAACAGAAGAAAGATTCCACGACCTAAGGAAAGAGTTAGGTCTTCAGATCAATATTATTCAAGCAATGGAAGAAAAATACAATTAAAAGATGCACAAAATTATCCATTCATGTACTCATTCACTCAACAAATATCTTAGTTGTTGAAAATATGTCAATGAACAAAACAGATCAAATTTCCTACCTCCATGGAGCTTAAATTCTAGGGAGACTTGATATATTAATAAATTATATATTAGAATAAATATAAATGATAAAAACAAAGAAAATGCCAGAAAGAGAAAATATTCATTTCTACTTTTAAATAATATGGTCAGGAAAGATCTTAAAAATGCATTATTGGGGTTAGGACTAAAACATGTAATGTGGGACTATATGATATCTATGGGAATTTATTCCATGTATAAACATATCCTGTTGTCTCCATTTCAAAATACATAATTCTATCTTAATGGTTTTTAATGTCAACAAAATGTTTCTAAAAATCATAAATAAACCCAGGCAGGAAAGCAGAATTCCTAACAAAGGGTAATGCAAAATATCAAATTTTCTCAAGTACGAATAACAATATTATAGAACAATATTTACCAAGTCTAGAAGAGGAAGCTTGTGTATAGAATTTTAATATTTCTTCATGGCTGCAGCTGCTAAATATGGGAGTTTCTGGGCCAGATATTGAATCTGAGCCACAGCTGTAACCTATGCCGCAGCAACGGCAACATTGGATTTAAATCCACTGGGCTGGGAATTGAACCCACATCTCTGCAGCAGCCCAAGCCACTGAAGTCAGATTCTTACCCTGTTGCACCACAGCAGGAACTCCATGTATAGAATTTTAAATGAGCCAAGACTATCATTCATTTCTGATAATATCTGAATTGTCTATGCTTGAGTTCAGAAATTATCTCATCTAAATATCTTACCTAAAAAACACCAAATTTATATGCTTAAGAAAATATATTGAAAGTTGAATCTAATGAGAGATCCAAAGAATGGAAAACTTACAGTTTAGGGAAAAAAGAAGAACTCTTGTGGAAGATTGAAAGAGTGTTTCTTTTTTGACTAAATACTTTGAATACATAATATAATAGTGTCAAGGTCAAAATAATTTCTAAAGTTAAACAGATTTATTTCTGTCTTTATTTGATTCTTTGGTAGCATGTATTTACAAGTAATAATTATGTTCCTGATTATCACTATCATTGTTGGAGTTTGTACTTGAGGAAAAAATATTTTTTAATAATTACATATTTTTGGTAATATCTTCCTTCCAATAGTAATTGCATTAAATTCTATCTAGTGTATTATGTTGTTACTGGGCTTTGTCACCTTAAACCAAATTTAATGCTTGGGATTGCCTGGGTCACTCAGACGATTTTAAGTCCAAATGAGGAACCAGGATACAAATACTTTCAAGGAATAATTTGCCATCTTTGCCTTTGAATCCTTAATCTGTTAATAAACACATACCCTCCTCCCCACACCCCAAATGTGTATATGTAAGTGTGTGTGTGTGTGCATGCATATGTATATATTGTTTCTGTAACAAATTACTATAAACTTAGTGTCTTAAAACTACATCAACTTAATCTTTAGAGGACAGAAACCTAAAATGAGTTTGCAGGGATAAATTCACTCTAGAGGCTTTGGTAAAGCATTCATTTCCTTATACTTCTAATTTCTAGCGGCTGCCTAAATTTCTTGGCTTGTGGCTCCATCTATCATATTTGAAGTCAGCAATACAGCATCTTCAAACTCTGACTCTGCTTCCATTATCAAACTTCCTTTTCTGATTGATGCTCATGCCACCATTCATAAAGACTTGTGGTTACAGTGGGCCTATCCAGATAATTAGGATAATTAAAGGATAATCTAGGATAATCAAAGTACTTAATTATATCTGCATGTCCTTTTGCCATGTAAGCTAATATAAGTTCAAAGGTTATGGAGATTAGACATGGGCATTTTAGGGTCATTATTCAGCCTAATATGTACGTATGTATGTTTATGTATCAAGATAACCTCGTTGTAGTGGAAAATCATTTAAATCATTTTTTTTTTTTTGCTATGGGCTATAGCTTATTTTACAGAATAAAAAGTAAAAGTGATCACTGATTCGATTTCTTGTTTTCTTGGGAAGACCTGCCACTAGAAAATTCATCTAGACAATTACTCAATGAATCTGGGCAATTAGCTACTCCATATAGAATGCAAAATTTTGAAAATATCTATTATTGGAGTTAATTAATATAGATGTATACCATACCCAAACTTTGATCTATAAAAGTAAAAATAATAAAAATCACTGAAAGCTTAGAGAAGAATTTATCCAAGAGAGAAATTATAAAAATTTCAGATCAGATTTTAAGTCTTTTCTTATATATTAGAAACCTCCAAATTCCCTTCTATCATGCAGAAAATACTCCTTGAGCAATTTCAACTTCTCAGGTGCTTTCATCCTAGCGAAATTTGGAGAGATTTTTGTCTGCAGGCATTAAAAGCACTAAATCCTGTAGTACAAAATACCACTTAGGCTTCTGAGTTTTTCACCACTGTATTCAGGAAGCTCTCTCATTGAGTAGCATTCTATAATAACTTTAAGCAGGATATTATTTAAATACACATAGAAATTTGTTTTGAAAACTCTTCAAAAAAGAGCTAACTCTAATTATTAACACTAACAAAGTAAATATTACCTATAATCATAGAGATGATCTATAAAAGGAAATAAGTCCTGAGACAAATACTGCTGTAACACCAAGGAGAAGCAGATTAGAGGGAAAAGGAAGATATGGTTTAGTTCAATATCCTCAAACACATGTAGATTATTATTGTCATGACCAGGATTGGTGGTGATATTACATATTTATTTCCCAAATGACAATTATGGATAGTCATGAGCTAGAAGCTGAGAGCTTGAAAGCTCTCTGTAGGCATGTGTAGTGAATTGTGGAGAGAGGGTATTATAGCAATAGCCTGCATTGTTAATGCAACACTGCAGCATTTTACACATCATCATAAGCTGAAAGTGGTTATCAGTAAAGATTAGAGTCCAGGTGCTGGAACAAAAATAAAATAAAAACAATGATGCTGATCAAACAGTGTGTCTGAATTGCGGGCATAAATGAGGAGAATGTAGAAGATTCAAAAACAACAGTAAGAGCATACATGTAGATTTTTCTTTACATCTAAGGAAAGGAATCTTATATGTCTTTTTATTTTTTTGTAGAACATGAGGAAAAAAAGCCCAAGGGCAGGCAGAATAAATGAGAAAAATGAGACGACAGAAGGAATTAAGTCTCAGTTGGCTTGGCTAAGCAAATTTAAATGCCTAGCTATGTTCTTTAAAAAAAAAAAAAAAAAGTTGTAGATTTGTTCTGTGTTTATTTGTTTCTTTGGGATTTTGGTCAGGACTTACTTATTTTCTACTATTGAGAACATTTTTTGTTTGAGTATTTTTGCATTTATTTAAATGAGTAAATCCTTTTAAGATCAGTCTTCAGACATTAAAATTCATATGCCCAGTGATGGCACAGGTAACTTTTTCCTAAAGCATACTAGCAGAGATGATGACCATTCTCTTTTTCTTCAGGTCTTTTAATAGCAACATTGTAAAATTAGATAGTTCTTAACATGTTGTTTGGCTTTCACAATACAGATACACATGACATGATTTGGGATCATTCACTAAGAAAAGTGACTGTAGAACTACATTCTTCTAAGATTTCCCTGCTATTCATTTTATAGTTTTTGTGAATTTTTAGCACAACCCCTTCCAGTACTTGTAAACTTGGACATGAGGATAATCTGACTTCCTACTTGTATGCATATCATCCTGACACCTGATTCTCCGAAGGGGATTCAAGACTGCACAAAGCTGCCATGTTATCACAGTCCTTCAAGAAAGATTGCCTGAAGTGATGTCAACATCAGACATTCAGCTCTAGTTGACACTGAAACATCACTTACAGAAAACAGTTGCTTTGGGCATATTTTTATTTGAGCTGTAACAACTCCATCTAATCGTCTAAATGACATACTTGTGGAAATAATATTAATCAATATCCAATTTTATTATTTTAGCTACTTATTTAATTATTCACTACCTAATATCATTTTCTACTTCATTTTTTGCCACTTTTGGTATTTATATTGAAAAATGATACAGAATGATTTCATCCCATATATTTAATAGCAAAGTAATAAAGAATCTTCATTTTCAAGATCAACATAAGGACCGAATGAGAGAATTTTGAAAGCTTTCTCTATAACCACTACAGTTTATTAAGTCAACTTACCAAACAAAAGAAATGAGCATACATTTCAATGTTTTCAAAACATAGAGGATTAAAGAGAAAATTCAGAGGAGACAATCAAGACATAGACAAAGAGAAATAAAGTTTTAACTTTAGCACATTTATTTATATACTGAGATAACTACATTTACATGTCTGATCATTTCTTCAAGACCCTAGGAAGGTCGACACAGTGCTCATGAAATATTGCCCCCCCAAGCCATTTCCTACAGATTTTGTCTTTGTTTCCTTCAAAAAGGTATTTTTCAACCACTCTGAAATATACTGCTCTACCAGTTCTTACTAAATTTTGAGAACATTTCATGCAGTATTGTTCCTTATGATTGTACCATATATCTTCTAGGTGAAAAGTCCTGCACTATATTATTCTAAGGAAGAGAAAAAGTTTCTGACATCCCCATCACTATTTCTCTTTCTGACAGTCCCAATAGAGCCTCACATTGCTGCCTGATTTTCTCTCCTGACAGCAAGGCCAAACCAGCCACCAATTCAAATAACAGAGAGGGAGGTGGGGTGGGGGAAGGGGAGAAAAGTGAAAGGTAGATTTAAATAGTAACTTGAAAATATTTCTCATAGTATAAAATATATCATAGATCAAAATAATGTATTCTAAATGTTTTGGCTAAAATTTCCAATTCAGTCAGCCTCAGTCTAATGCGAATTAATTTTTTCTCAATGTCGCCTCAGATTATCTTTTCTTCCACTGTTTTATATAATTCTATCTATTATTATTTGACATTGCAGGCATTAACATTTCATTTCAAGAAAAAATGAATTGTAGGATGTCCTAAAATTTGTACCCATGAGATTTTAATTTATGGAAGTGGCTTAGGGACGACATGAGGAGGCCAATGCGAATTGAAATAAGATTTTTATGTATCACTTACATTTCCTAAAAAAAAAAAAAGGGACATGTTACACCATCCAGAGACATATAGAGATTCACTGAGTTTAGTCAGGAGGCAGAAGCAGGAGCAAAGGGGAAGCCGAAGTTAAAATTTTTAGTATTGGAGTGTCTTTGGAAATGCAACCTGGGCAAAATATACAGTTTGGGGTTGGCTAATGTGAATAATTCCTTTGGGCTTTGAGCTGTAAGTGTGGTCTCTAGTTGCGTGGTACGTGGCCCTTGAATGACTCAGGGCCTAGCATAGTATACTGACTTCCATGTAAAAGTTAGATGAGTTGGTTGGGGCTATAGACTTCGAATTGATTGATTTACACATGAAAGGCTTGCTCATAGGCAAGCTGTAATTATATTTAGGAATTAGCAAGCCCTGGGATGGGCAGTCACTCCCATTTATAGACTCCCCAAATGCCAGAGCATAAAGAATACAGATTAAAAATTTTTGTTAATATAATTGGCCCTGTGATGAATTGATGCCAAATAGAAAAATACTGAATCTAAGAAAACACAGAAGATAGGATTTATTAAAGAGTGCTATGGCACAAGAGGATTGGTAGCATCCCTGCAGCACCAGGACACAGGTTTGATTCCTGGCCCAGCAGAGTGGGTTAAAGGATCCAGTGTTGTTTCATCTGTGCTGTTCTGGCTCAGATCTGATCCCTGGCCCAGGAACTCCATATGCCGTGGGGCAGCCATAAAGGACAAAAAAGAAAAGAAAAAAGTACTTAGTGAAAAATCAGACATTGAAAATATCTCTATGAAAGGTAGGTTTTGAAGTGATTGTTAGAGCCAGATTTGGTGGTTCCTATTGACCAAAATATCACTAGAACATTAGACAAAAATCAGGATTTTTTTCTTTTTCATATTTAAAGAAGGCACAACTAAAATAAAATAAATGACCTAAAATTTTTGCCTATATTTAGTGATTACACTTGCAAAGCATATGTATTTCGCTTCATGAGTATGAAGGCAATAATGCTGGAAGACTCATTTCCAGATCTTAGAAAAAAAAGAGTAATACAAACAAAAACCTTTACATTAATCCCTGAGATTAGAACTGTTAATAAACATTAGAGAAAGTTTTTTAATTTTCTAACAATTTAAATTATTTATAAAGTACTAATTCCCATAGCTTTCTCTTTTATTTCAGTGTCATATCTACAAATACCTGCACATACCCATTGGTTCTTTTTTCCTATTTTCTATTTTAGCAAGCTCCACTATCTATGCTATAGATCTCATCAGGAAGCAAGCTCCACTATCCATGCTATAGATCTCATCAGGATTTTCTCTGGTGACAACTTTCCCTCTATCCTGAGTCTCATGTGTCAGATACTCTACAAATATTTATTCAGTGTCTATTACTGGCTCTGTCTAGGCTTTAGGGACATGGCATCCATAAATATGACTCTGAAAAAGTATCTTTGTAGATATAATTAAATTTAGAGTCTCAAGATGAGACTATCCTGGATTACCAGGGTGGGTCCTAAATGGATTAACAAAGGTCTTTATAAAAGGAGAATACACAGATAAAGGAGGAAGCAAAGGCCAAATAAAGAAGCAGACAGAGACTGGAGTTATGGCACTGTAAGCTACAGTACATCTAGAGCTACCAGAAGCTAGAAGAGGTAAAGGATTCTCTTCAAGTATCTTTGGAGGGTATGCGTATCTTTAGGTTGAACCATATGAAATTTCTGATTTTTATAATTTTTGCCATCATAAATAGCAATTTATCATTGCTTGAACATAACACAGGCTTGCAGAACTTGAATTTTAATAGATTTGGCTAGAGATATAAATTTCTTGAAACATCAGGCTATCTAAATGATTTAAATACAAAGGGAAAAATTCATAAAGTGAGAAGAGGGTTGGCAAACACATATTTAAGATGCAACTAGAGGAAGAGATAAAGCTGTCTGGGAGGTTGAGAAGGAGCAGTCAATAGCCTGAGCCAGAACAATAATATAACTGACTTAACCAGACTCACGAAGAGGTTAAAATAACATGGATCTCAAATATAGTCTTGCTGTCAACAACTTATCTGGACCATACAAGTATACTAATTCATTTAACTTATAATACCATGAACCAGGGACAAATTATGACAACAGAAATTAGACCATTTTGCCAACATACAAAGGAAAAAGTCTATGCATGAAATATTTATATTGTATAAAATTAAAAAATATATTTGGAAGATATTAACTATTTTAGGTAATAAATACATACATTCTTTTAAAACATAGACCACTATAGCTTAGTAGTATGCTATCTCATATGTGGTTATGCTATTGATATCGATCAATAGAGATCTACATCACTACAGATGGTAGCTAGAAGCTATTCTTTCATCAAGTTCTGTTACCCATTCCCATATTTTTTTCACTTTCTTTCCAATAACAATTCACTCTCTCCATAATAAACTCTCCTATTAAGGAATACAATTCATTTAGCCAAGTAATGGAATAAAACTATAATACCATGAAATAAAATTTTAATATATAAGGTTATATAGTATTTGTGGAAATACTTTCTTAAAGAAACCAAAGTTTTCAAAGTAAAAATAACCAAGTACTTATTGCATATTTTATTTAAAATACACTTCCATTATTTATACTATAATAATTACATTGTAAAGATAGTATAATTCTTAAACAAAGAAAAATGTTTTGAATTGTGTCTTATGATAAGAGTGGAAGTTAGCATAATTCCAATAAGGTTACTGGTGTTCAGCTTTTGGAACGGGGATTTAAAACGCTGAAGTATTAATAAAGAAAGTTCAAGAAAAAGTGTCAGAGATCATCTGAAAGCAGGTGGAAAAAAAACCCAGAGAGAGTCACAGCTTTATGGCAAGGGTTAATAAAACAAACAGCAAAAAATGCCCCTTATGAGCTCAGAAATCTATAGAAGGGTATTAAAAGTTAAAGGAAACCCCCCTCTCCATCAACTGGGAGATACAAAAATCAGAGTTGATTAGGTTACAGTTTCATGGGGGGGGGGAGTGGCCACATTTTGTCCCTACTTTGGAGATTTTCAGATGAACTGACTCCTATATTATGCGGTCTTTTGTGACTGGCTTCTTTAACTATGTGTAGTGTATTCAAGGTTCATTTACGTTGTAGCATGTATCAGTATTTCATTCTATTGTATGTACAAATAACACTCCATCACCGGGACACAACACATTTGTCTATCCATTCTTCTATCAATGGAAACTTTGGTTGTCTTCATCCTTGCCTATCATAAATACTGCAACCATAAAATTCACACACAAGTTTATAACTGGAAATATGGTTTCATTTTTCCTGGCATATGACTATCAGTGGAATCATATGGTTATATATATGAGATTTTTTTTTTTGGATGCCCCCCCCCCAAGCATGTGGAAGTTCTTGGGCCAGGGACTGAACCCACGCCATTGCAGCAACTGAAGCCACTGCAGTGACAATGTCAGTTCCTTAACTCGCTGCACCACAAGGGAACTCCTTACTGTGATATTTATTTTCATTTCCTGATGACCAATGATATTAAATATTACTTTCAGAATGCACTATTTGTATATCTTCTGTAGAAAAATGTCTACTCAGATCCCCCTGCACATTTTTTTTTTAGCTGGGTTGTTTATCTTTTTACCCTTGTGTTGTAAAAAATTACTCATCATATATATAATTCAAAAATATTATTACCTATTATGTGGTTGTATTTTCATTTTCTTAATGGTGTCCTTTGAAACAAAGTTTAAATTTTGATGAAGTTGCATTTATCTATTTTTGCATTCGTTGCTATGCTTTTGGTGTCATATCTATGATACTTCTGCCAGATTCAATATCATGAGTTTTGTTTCTGTTTCTTTCTAAAAAGCTTATAGTCTTTGCTATTATGTTTAGGTATTCTATTATTTTTTAGTTACTTTTTTATGTGGTGTGAGGTAAAGGATCTATGTCACTGTTTTACACATATATTCAGTGTCTCAGAACTATCTGCTATAAAGACTAATTTCTCCCAGGTCTTGATACTCCTGTCAAAAAAAAAAAAAAAAAATCAGTTGACTACAGATACATGGGTTTCTAGTCCACTGATCATTATCTCTACCAATGTGCCAATACAATTCTGACTTTATTATTATTTCTTTGTAATCAATTTTCAAATGGGGACATTCTACTCTTCCTACTTTACCCTTTTTCAGGATAGTTTTAGCTAAGTCCCTTGCAAGTCCATCTGAATATTAGCATCATCTTGCCAATTTCTGCAAAAGAAGTCAGCTGGGATTCTGATAGAGATTGCTTTAAATTTGTAGATCAATTTGGGGGCATTTTGCTGTTTAAACAATGTTAAATCTTCCAACCAATGAATATGGGATACTTTCCCATTTATTTAGATCTTTAATTTCTTTAAACTATTTTATAATATTCAAAGTATAAATTTTGTACCTCTTTTGTTAAATTTATTTCTAAGCATTTTATTCTTTTCAATGTGATTGTGAATCAAACTGTTTATTTTCCTAATTTCATTTATGGATTGATCAACCCAAGCTATACTTTTATACAAATCCTTGAATTATTAACTATGCAATACATTATTTTAATTATAGTTTTCTGTTATTTCTGAATAAAACCTTACATTAAGAAGTGATTGTTGGAGTTCCCATCATAGCTCAGTGGTTAATAAACCCAACTAACATCTATGAGGACGTGGGTTTGATTCCTGGCCTCTGCTCAGTGGGTAAGGATCCACATTCTCTGAGCTGTGATGTAGGTTGCAGACGTGGCTCAGATCCTGCACTGCTGTGGCTGTGGTATAGGCTGGCAGCTACAGCTCTGATTTGACCCCTAGCCTGAGAATTTCCATATGCTTCAGGTGTGGCCCTAAGACCAAAAAAAAAAAAAAAAAAAAAGTGATTATTAGGAAAATACTGAATTTTTAAAAATGACTTTTTCTCTTTTGATTACAAATGTAATGCATATTTATTGGAACATTTTATAAAATATTATAAAATAATTAACCCATTACATTAAAAATAATTACAAATATTTTGGTGTATTATCTTTGAGTTTCTTGATACAAAGTACAAAAAGAAACATGTGGATGTAATACATAGAAAAACACATTCATATAAATACTAATGCACACTTATAAAACCCTATATCCTGCATTTTGACTTATTTTTATATCAGAACATATTATATTAATTAGTACTTTTATTGTTATTTTTGAAGAGAACATACTATTGTTGCATGGGTTGTAGTAGTCATTTACATACAGAACAAAGTTATAGTGCTTTCAAATTTTACTATTAGAAATAATATTTTGATGAAAATCCTTCATTTTTGATAGCTCTGTGAAAATCTTATTTTTTAGCACGAAACAGAAGTAAAACTACTAGGGCTAACATATAAAAATGATATTTTCTTCTAAAAATATAATTTTCTCCATATTTAACTGAAGCATGTACTCCCCCAAGTTTAGCTTAACCTTAAACACTCCCAAAATCTAATTCCCCAGTTCTTCCTATCAGGATCTTCTGTAAATTTATGACACTTTCTTTTATCTTTGATAATTATTACTCCTTTTACCTTGCCTTCCTCCCATGTTATAACCTATTTTTTCAAAGTCTATTTAAAAAAAAAACCCCTTTGCTACAAAGTTTTCCATGATTTTCTTTGCCCTAAATAACCTCTTTAACACTTCCCCATCTCTCTCTCCTGGCCTTGAGTTACTGGGGCCTATTTCTTTTCTTTTTTTTTTTTTTTTTTTTTTTTTTTTTTTTTTTTTTTTTGTCTTTTCTAGGTCCACACCCATGGCATATGGAAGTTCCCAGGCTAGGGGTCCAATCGGAGCGGTAGCCACCAGCCTATGCCAGAGCCACAGCAATGCGGGATCTGAGCTGCATCTGTGACTTACACCACAGCTCACAGCAATGCTGGATCCTTAAGCCACTGAGTAAGGCCAGGGATCGAACCCGCAACCTCATGGTTCCTAGTCAGATTCACTAACCGCTGAGCTACAGTGGGAACTCCAGGGAGGGCCTATTTCTTTTATCCACTTTCAAACCTTGATTTACACAGCATGTGTATCTTTATCAATGCATATTTTCTTTATGCATAAAAGTTCATCAAGTACTTCTTACACATATAAATTAATTACATCTGTCTGTTACACAAAATTGAAAAGGTCTTTGATCTCACAGCACATCCCACTTGTAATAACTCATTCTGCAGCAAGTAAACAACTTGCAAAAAAAGGAAAACCTGTAAATTGATTTTGTTAATGTGAATCTTAGTACATGCTCATTGAATTGTTTATTATGATGTTCTCAAATATCAGGACACTGTGAAATCAAATGTAGCAAGATGCTCAGTCTTAAAATCTCACTAATGATAGAATTTAGTGTCGCAATTATGATGTATTCATCCTTGAATATTAATTATATTTTATGATAATATCTGAATATCTATATTGAAATGTTAGTATATACATAATTAATTGGAGGAGGAGGTTAGATATCAATATTTATAAGCTATAATATTGCCTATTTCTCATTGCAAGCATTATTAGTAAATCTGTTATAGGAAATCCATCACGGACTAATGATTTGAAGGAGAAAAAAATCATCCTTATTATTTCACTTCCAAGAGCAGGAAATTGTTTTCAATAAAATAAACTTTTTAAAAAAGGTTTCATTTAAATACAATTTTGTTTTGAGTTTTGCTACATAAGTTATTCTGCCCTAACTTCTATTTATGGAATTTATCCTCAGTGGAATGAAGTAATTAATTTGAAGAGAAAATATATTCAGAGTCAGAATTTCACAATATGAAGTTTCTTTACTCATCTGTAAAACTGCTCCCTTTGTCAAAAAGGAGGAGAGGTGCAAACAAGCCAGGAGACAGCTCCATGGGAAGTGAGGACACATCATAGAATACATCTTTAAAAATAACAAGGGAGAAAAATACTTCCTACCTGTAATATTATCAAGCCATCTAGAAATACATTTGATAGCATCAAACAACACTAAGGAAAATATTCCTGATTCCATTTTTTTGTTGTTGTTATTTAGTTTCTAACTTCTGCCTCTCGCTCATTAGGTTCTTCCTTTTACTCTATTTTATATTTCTAGGATAAGAACTGTTACATATAATGTAGGGTAGCAGTTTTCTTGTGCTTGATTATAGACATCAATTCCACTTCTTCCTTTCTGAGCAGTCACAAATCAATACTAGTTCTTTTGCTAAAAAGAAGAAACAGTGGAAGTGATGAAGAAAAGCAAGAATTCCTTTTTTTTTTCATTTGTGGCAAAGAATGCCCCTATCTATACACTTTTGACTTCTAAATGCACAATGGTGAAATACAGAGCCATTCTCTGTGAAATATACTATGTACAAGCTTTATCTCACGTTTTGCTTTAAATCCAAATTACATAGATTTATTTATTATTTATTTTGTTGATATTGTTTAGATTTACCTCTTTTAAAGCAGAGTCAGGTCAATTAATGCCAAACTTTTTTTTTTAATTTTAAGTGTATTTGACATATCACATTATGCAAATTAAGAAACATGCATTGGAAAACATGTTAATTAGATACAATTATATACTGTAATATGATTCAAAGTTCCAAAAGCAGTAATTTGCTACAGTTTCTATAAAGATCTTCAAGGTTGCTGCTTTTGTTTTCTATTAGACATCACTATGAGAGCACTTATATTTATTTGACATATGCATTTAAAATGTCTTATGTTATATCTGTGACCTTAAGTTTCAATGAGTCAATGCAATTTACATTTTATAATATACTTTATATGAGAATAAAATTTTCCTAAAAGCCTTTATTAAACATAACATTTATCATACTATATTCTATATTAGTTTTCTTTTCTGAGTTTTAAAATAAGTCATGAGATTCTTGGTGTAAGGGATTACACCTTTTATCATGTTGAATTGCAGCACTTTGCCAATTTTCATCTATATTTTACCTACAAAAAATGAAAATGTCATATGATTCAATATAATATACCCTCAAGTGCCTAGGGCTATGTAAGATCATACTAGATGCTCAATAAATGAGGAGGTGAGGGGCTCAACCTTTCCCAAGATACTTAAGAGTTTTCTCCTAGTAGTCCACTGCCACCCTGTGCCATGTTTCAACCACTGTGTCGTAACCCTGTAAAACACCACTTACTGCTTGGAAACTAGACAATCCAGCACCTTGGCATGCGCTCTCCTTTCATCACCATACTTGGCAAGCCCACATAGTGAATAAATGTAAATATCTGCCTTCTCCATGTCAGCACTCAGACAATGCTAAAGGTAAAATACAGCATATTCAGGAAAACTGAATTAATGTCATAGTTACTGATCTTAACTAGATACCTGATACAGTGCAGCAAACTTCTTATGTTCAGATTCTTCTACTTTGAGAACAAATTTTCATGTATGGGTTACTCTCCTCAAATCCATTACTTCATTCTCAGCTTGATAATTTTTCACTGGAATGGTTGGCCAAGGCCAACCAGATGTATAAGCACAGGGAACTCTAACTAATATTCTGTGATAATCTATATGGGAAAGAATCTGAAAAAGAATGGATGTATGTATATGTAGAACTGAATCACTTTGTTGTACAGCAGAAATTATAACAACACTGTTATTCAACTATATTTCAATAAAACTTATAAAAAAAAACCCTAAACCTTTAAACGCATCGAAAGTGTTCCATCTTTCCTTGTTCTTTATTCCTCTTATAAGTGTCATGTTCCCCTTCATAGCTAAGGTTTCCATTCTCTGCTTAAAATTCTTCTGAGTTAATCTCATGTTATCCGCACTCTATCTGCAGCATCCTTTCTCTTCAACACTTGCTCTACTATTCCACTATGATGATCCTTGACCACACCAAGTCCTCCAAACACTGATCCTATTAATGCTTTAGTGTCTCTAAAGCCTTAATGTGCTCTCCTAGTTTCTCATTCAGCTTAAATTAATGGTCAGTCATTGCCATCACACACTCTTGAACAGAGACTCCATACTTACTACTTCCTTGGTGAAACAACAAACCTGGTTAAATCCAACTCTCAATTTGTTATGGGCTTACTTCCTATAGCTAAGAGTGCTGGAGAAAATTATAAAATCATAAAGACTGCACTCATTTAAAACTTCTAGCATAAACCACAAATGAACTATGAATGGTACATTTCAATCATACTAAATTTATTTAACCCAGTCACTCTCCCATGCTTGATAATTATTTGCTCCCAACAAGTACTTTGCCATCTTTCTCTTGTTTCAAACTTCCTTTCTAAATTTATCTGCACCACAACAGGAACTCCGAGACATCAACCTTTCTTCTAATTGTCTGTTCTCAACACAGAAGATATTAACACAAATAAAAATATAAATCTCAACTTTATTATAATATTATTCATATAAAATCATTTAATGGTTCTCTCCTAAATGGAGTAAAATCTAAAGTCTTTTGATAGTCTACAAGGCTCTACATAATTATGCCATCTTGATTTTTTTTTCCTCTCCATATTCTCAATTTTGTTCATTTTGCTCCAGCCATACTAGATATCCTCAAAAGGCCTCTGCCTTAGTCATTTTCTGTGCTTGAGATATTCTTCCCTCAGATACTTAAATGGCTAAATCTCTCACTTTACTGTCTTTTCAGTGAAGGCTACACAATTTTTTAAAATGGAAGTAGACTTAAAATGTTAGACTAGTTTCAGGTGTACAGCAAAGTGATTCAGTATTTTATACATTATGCATTATACAAAGTTGTTATGGTATTACTGACAGTATTCCCTGTGCTGCACACTACATCCCTGTGACTTATTTTAAAATTGGTAGTTTATATCTCTTAATACCTTTCACCTATTTTTACACATCCTCCTACCCACCTTTACACTGGCAAACACTACTTTGCTATACCTATGAGTCTGTTCTGGTTTTGTTTCATTTGTTCATTTGTTTTTTTTGATTCCACATGTAAGTAAAAATACAGTATTTGTCTTTGACTTATTTCACTTAGCATAATAGCCTCTAGGTCTACCCTTTTTTCTTTTTTTTTTTTTTTTTGGCTACATCTACAGCATGCAAAAGTTCCTGAATCTGTGCCACAGTAGTGACAACACCAGATCCTTAACTGCTGGGCCACTTGGGAACTCCTATACATGTTTGTTCATTCTTTCTGTCTTTCTTTCTGTCTTTTTGCCATTTCTTGGGCAGCTCACTTGGCATGTGGAGGTTCCCAGGCTAGGGGTCAAATCAGAGCTGTAGCCGCCGGCCTACGCCAGCGCCACAACAATGCGGGATCCGAGCTGCGTCTGCAACCTACACCACAGCTCACGGCAACGCCGGATCCTTAACCCACTGAGCAAGGCCAGGGACCAAACCCGCAACCTCATGGTTCCTAGTCGGATTTGTTAATCACTGAGCCACGACGGGAACTCCTATACATGTTCTTTAAAATGGCAATATTTCATTCTTTTTTAAGGTTGAGTTACATCTCTATCTCTATCAATCTACCTACCTATCTATCTACACCACTTCTTTATTTACTAATTTGTCATTGAGCACTTAGAGTGCTTCCATATCTTGGCTATTGTAAATAATGCTACAATGAACATTATGGTGCATAAATCTCTTAAAGTTAGTGATTTTGTTTTCTTCAGAAAAATACCCAGAAGTGGAATTATTGGATCATGTGATAATTCTATGTTTAGTTTTTTGAGGAAACTTACTATTTTACATCGTAGCTGTACCAATTTACATTACCATCAACAATGGAAGTTCTCCTTTATATCTTTGTCAACACTTGTAATTTCTTGTCTTTGAGATGACAGCCATTCTGACAGGTGTGAGGTGAATCTCCTTGTGATTTTGATTTGCACTTCCCTAGTGATAAGAGATGCTGAACATCTTTACATGTGCCCCTTGGCCATTTCTATGTCTTCTTTGGAAAAATGCTTATTCAGGCCCTCTTCCTATTTTTTTATTCAGCTTGTTTGGTTCTTTGATATTGGGGACATGTCATTTACAAATATTGTCTACGTTTTCATTTTATTTATGATTTCCTTTTGATGTGCAAATTTTTTTAGTTTGATGTGATATCATTTGCTTTTTTGTTTTTGTTGCTCTTTCCTGAGAAGATCCAAAAAAAAAAAAAAAAAATACCACCAAAAATACCAAAATGTATACCACCAAAGTGTTCTTCTAGGAGTTTTATATTTCTGGTCTTACATTTAGGTCTTCAATCCATTTTGAACTTATTCTGTACATGCTGCAAGAAAACAGTTTAGTTTAATTCTTTTATATGTGATTGTCCGATTCTCCCAAAACCACAAATTGAAGAGACTGTTTTTCCTCTATTGTACAAAATCATTGCCTCCTTTGTCATAGGTTAATTGAGCAAATGTGCAAGAGTTCATTTCTAGCTCTCTTTGCGAAACTCATCCATGTGTTTGTTTCTGTTCAAGTACTACACTATTTGGATTACTATAGCTTTGCAGTTTAGTTTGAAGCCAGGAAGCATTATACCTCCAGTTTGGCTATTCAAGATTTTTTTGTGGTTCCATACATATTTTGGGATTATTTGTTCGAGTTGTGTGAAAAATTCTCCAGATATTTTGATAGGAATTTCATTGAATCTGTAGATTGATTTAGGTACCATGGATATTTTAACAATATAAACTTGGAGTTAACATATAACTCCAACTCACAAACATGGAATATCTTTACATTTATTTGTGTCATCTCAATTTCTTAAATCAAGGTCATAATTTTCAGAGTACATGCCTTTTCCTTCCTTGGTTAAATTAAATTATTCCTTGTTTTTTCTTTTCATGCAGTTTAAATGGGATTGTTTTCTTGATTTTTCTTTCTGACAGTTGATTATTATAAGTGGAATGGAAGTGCAAAATATTACTGTATATTAACTTTGTATTCTGCAACTTTAATCATTTATTTCTAATAGCTTTTTTCATATTGAGGTTTATTCCCTCTATACCCACTTTATTGAAAAAATGTGATCATAAACAGATACTGAGGTTTGCGAAACGCATTTTTTTTTTTTTTTTGTCTTTTTGCCATTTCTTGGGCCGCTCCCGCGGCATATGGAGGTTCCCAGGCTAGGGGTTGAATCGGAGCTGTAGCCGCCAGCCTACGCCAGAGTCACAGCAATGCGGGATCCGAGCCACGTCTGCAACCTACACCACAGCTCATGGCAACGCCGGATCCTTAACCCACTGAGCAAGGCCAGGGACCGAACTCGCAACCTCATGGTTCCTAGTCGGATTCGTTAACCACTGCACCACAACGGGAACTCCTGAAATGCTTTTTTTTACATCTATTGAGATGATCATGTGATTTTCATCCTTTTTTTTTTTTTTTTCATATCTCCCCAAGGCACCCGTACTTTTTATATAATGATTTTTTTTCCATTATAGCTGGTTTACAATGTTCTGTCAATTTTCTACTGTACAGCATGGTGACCCAGTTACACACACATGTATATATTCTTTTTTCTCACATTATCATGCTCCATCATAATTAACTAGACATAGTTCCAGTGCTACACATCCATCCTAGGTTTTTTTTAATGTGTTGTCTCACATTGATTGATTTGTGAATATTAAACCCTACTTGCATCCTTGGAATAAATTCCAATTGATCATGATGCATGATCTTATTAATATATTATTGAATTAGATTTGCTAATATCTTCTAAGGAATTTGCATCTATGTTCACCAGGGACATTGGTCTGTAATTTCCTTTTTTGTAATGCCCTTGTCTAGTTTTGATATCAGAGTAGTGCTGACCTCACAAAATGTGTTAGGAAATGCCACTTCCTACTTAATATTTTGGAATAGTTTGAGAAAGAAAGGTATTAATTCTCTTTAACTGTGTGGTATAATTGCCCTGTGAAGCATTGGTCCTGGGCTCTTGGCCTGATGGAAATGTTGTTTTGATACTTACTCAATTTCATTACTAATAATCATTCTGTTCATATTTTTTTTTTCTGCCTGAATCATTCTTGGGAGATTTTATGTTTCTAGGAATTTATCCATGCCTTCTATTTTGTCCAACATGTCAGCATTAAATTGTTCACAGTATTCTCTTATGAATGTATTTCTATGATATGAGTTACAATCCTTTTTCATAACTCATTTTATTTTTGTGTCATCTCTTTTTCCTTGAGTTTGGCTAAATGTTTTTCAATTTTGTTTATCTTCCCCCAAAAAACTGGCTCTTAGTTTCATTGATCTTTTCTGTTTCTTTTTTTTTTTTTAAATCTCCATTTTCACTCTGTTCCCTATTTCTTTCTTCCCACTAACTTTTGGATTTGTTTTCCTTCTTTTCTAATTCCCTTAGATATAGGGTTAGGCTAGCTTTTTGAGATTTCTCTTATTTGTTAAAGTAGGCCTACATTGCTATAAACTTCCCTCAGAACTGCTTTTGTTGTGTTCCACATATTTTGGAAATTTGTGTTTCTCATTTTAAAAAATATGCAGGTTAATTTTTTTCATTGACTCATTTGTTTTTCAGTAGCATGTTGTTTAGTCTACATGTTTTTGTGTGTTTTTTTTCCTCCTAGTCTTCTTCCCATAGTTGATTTCTAGTTTCATACTTTTGTAATCAGAAAAGATGTTTGATATGAATTCAGTCTTGTTGATTTTATTGAGCCTTGTTTTGTGGTCTAGCATGAGGTCTATCCAGGAGAAAGTTCCACATGTACTTGAAAAGATAGTATATTCTCCTGTTTTGGGATATAATGTTTGATATATATCTATCAAGTACATCTGATCTAATGTGTCTTTTGAGAGCAAAGTTTCCTTATTGATTTTCTCTCTGGATGACCTATTCATTGATGTTAGCAGGGTATCAATGTCCTCAACTATTATTGCATAATCTCAATTTCTCCATTTATTTCTGCTGAAACTTGCTACATATATTTAGGTGTATGTTAAGGACATACATTTATGAATGTTGTATACCTTTCTTGGATTAACAGCTTTATCATTATGCAATGCCTTTGTGTTTTATTATGATCTGTTTTAAAGTCTATTTTGTCTGATACAAATATTGCTACCCAGGTTTCTTTTGGTTTTCATATGTACAGAATATCTTTTCCCATACCTTCACTTTTGATCAATGTGTATCTTTAGCTCTGAAAGAAGTCTCTTATAGGCAGAATATGGATGGATCTTAGGTATGTTTGTTTGTTTAATCCATTTATCTGCCCTGTGGTGTTTTGTTTGGTTTGGTTTGGTCAATTATTCCATTTACACTTTAAATGATTATTTGATAAGTATGTAGCTATCCCATTTTGTTACATGTTTATTGGTTGTTTTTCTAGTTCTTGTTTGTTCCTTCTTCTTTTGGTCTCTTCCCTTCTGGTTTGATGAAATATTTTTTTTGCTATGTTAGGATTCCTTTCTCTTTATTTTTATGTGTCTATTTTAGTTTTGTTTGTTGGTGGCTGCCGTCAACTCCATCTATATCTATAGATATGTTTTAAACTGACAGTCATTTAAGTACACACACATTCTAAAAATTTTGTATTTTTTACTTATTCCCATGTTCTATGTTTTGATATCACATTTTACATCTTTTTCGGTATCCCTTAACAGCTTACTGTAGTTATAGTTTATTTTACAACTTTTGTCATTTAACCCCATGCTAGCTGTTTAAGTGTTGGTCCAATGTCTTTAATATATAAAGGCTAGCTAGAGCACTAGGCAGTTTTCAAACTTCTGCCATTTGTGCTAAGATGTGGAGTAAGTTTGGGCCTTTTAAGGGCAGATATTTAGGCTTTCTACAACCCTTGGGCTCTCCTATTCATAAACTTAACAGGTTTTCAAAAAAGTTAAGGGGGCTCATCTTTCTGCTGCCAGGGCCCAGGGTTCGGCTGCCCAATGTGGGGTTTGGACCCCTTGCTCCTTAGGGTGGGCCTCCAAGTTTGTGATATCCCTTTCCTCTTTTGGGTCACTTGTCAAGGGGTGTTGGTCCTGACTAGATCACTTCTCTTCCCCTTACTACCTGTCTTGGTGTGGTTTTTGTTTGATTTATTTATTCATTCATTTATTTATTTATTGCTTTTCAGGGCCACACCCACTGCAGTGGAAGTTCCCAGGCTAGTGGTAGTACTGGAACTACAGATCCCTGCCTATGTCACAGCAATGCCAGATCCAAGCCACATCTGCAACCTACACCACAGCTCACAGCAACACAGGATCCCCAACCCACTGGGAGCAGGGCCAAAGATTGAACCTTCATCCTCATGGATTCTAGTTAAGATTTGTTTCCACTGAGCCATGAAGGGAACTTTTTGGCTTTTCTATTAGACCATTAACTGTGTAAGAGCTGTTCTGCTAGTCTTCAAGTCATTCTCAGAGAGGGTGGTTCTATATGTAATTGTAGTTTGGTATGTCCATGAGAAAAGGTGAACTCAGGGTCTTCCTACTCTGCCATCTTGATTCCTCCTATCTTTTCATTTGTTGCACAATAACCTAATTTTAAATTGTAAACCCATTCTTAGCTTTCATGATCCCTGTATATGCTTTTTTTTTCATACATTTTGCTGCTTATAACAGTTTCATTATATTATTATTGGTTTATTATTCTATTACTAATTTTATTTATTAACTTACCCTTTTCATCAAGAGAATGAAACTCCTGTTTTTTTTTTTAATATTTTTATCTGAAAGGCCTGGAATAGAGTCTGACACAATGATATCTAAATACATGATACCACAAAAAATGGAGTGATAAGATCTATCCCTCTACTTTAGCTCGCAATTCTCTTTACCTTATCTCCCATTGAGACTGCATCAAAACTTGTATTAAATTTTGTATCTGTCTTATTCTGTAGTTTCTATTTCTCCCTTTGTGCTCATTCACATTGCCATTCACAGATTGAATATTTGTGATCTTAAAAATAACCTTCCTCTGGCTGGGGGAAAAATGTAATTGTAATGTAAATATACATGTAAGGATAACCTGACCCCCTTGCTGTACAGTGGGAAAATTAAAAAAAACAAAAAAAAAACAAAAAAAAAAACCTTCCTTAACCTTCACCTAACTTTGTCTGTATTACTAGCATTCTCCTATACACCAAAATCAAAATTATTTAGAGAAATATCAATAATTATTGACTCCATTTTTTTTTTTAATCCTTAAACCTCTAATACCACTAGTTTACTAAACTTTCTCTAGCTTACTTGGAAAACTTTTTTTCCATGACTTCTGAATCATGAATTCTCTTAAGTTTCATTCTACCACACTCACACATTGTTCAGAGAAAGTTTCCCATACTAGACTATTTGAGCTCTTCAAAAATATGTCCTAGACACTCTCATATTATCACCCTTCACTTTATCCCTAGATATTTTATCCCTTACTATACCTTCAATTTTTGCCAGATGCCAACCCCCTCTGGATTTACATCTCCAGCTCAGAGCTCTCTTTTGAGGCACAGGACCACATTTTCCACATAAATGTACCATGGGCACTTGAAAATAAATTACACTAATTATTTATCTTCTCCCGAAAATCTCTGGTTCTTTCATGTTTCCTATCATAGTGTGCCATATCATGAGTTATTGACTCTAATGTTCAATCAGTGAGAATTGTCAATTCTGCATCTTTAATTACCTTGTGACGCTATTCTTTTTTCCCCCAATCTTAACTATTAACATCTTTCTCCGTCATATCATCTCCTGACTGGGTAATTTTTAGGTTTTGCTCACTATAAGTCATTTTCCAATTCTACAAAGAATTATCTTAAACATCCAAATCTTACTACATTACGTTCTTGATTAAATTATTTTACTGACTCCATATTCTCCAACTGGCATAATGTAAAGAGCCAATTAGATTAGAATCTGTTCTCTGCCTAAGTTTCAAGCCTCGGTTTTCTTAATTGTCTATATTCCACCCACAGTGTTTCTCTCACACTGAACTATTTGCAGTTCCCTTGATGTAACAGATTTCCTCACTATCAACCCTCGTCCTTAGCACATAATCTTGCCTCTTATGGAATATATCTCCCACAACATATGAACTAGTACTCTCCATTTACATTTTTATTGAATTGACACATTTTTCTTCATGTCTTAGATATCTTATTTGTGAATTCTAGGTGAGCTTTCTTCTTTATGCTACCGCATTATATTGTACTTACTCCTGACTTCTCTCTTTTTACATAAATTATAATCACTTTTAGAGATATGTTCTCTCTCTAAATGACAAGGTAACTAGAAAGTGTATATGTATATATATTCCCTTACATATTACCTGGAACATTTACTTTTTATTTATTAAATAAAAATTTTAGTATGGTGATTATTATGCTTCAGGTATAATAAATTAATCTTCATAAAAACACTGTCAGTTAGGTAGATTATTATTCTAATTTCATAGATGAGCAAACTGAGACTGAGAAAAGTAAAGGAAATATAAAAGTTCAAACAATTACTAAGTGGTAGAGCTAAGATTAAATATTAATGGCCTACAATTATTAGCTACTAAATAAATAAAAAGATGGATAACCTAGAATATAAGTGCATAAATTTCCTTTTCCCAGGTCACTAAATATTTGTTACCAGTGACTTGGGTATGCATTTTTACAATTCAGTTTCTCTTCTCTATGGATGATATTTTTTCTCCCAGAAAGTTAGTCTCTCAGGCAAATGTATTTCTCAGAGTCTATCTGCCAGTGTGTGTCTTAATCTGAACAGTAGACATGATAGGCAAAACTGAAGCATTGGTTACATTAAGTTGAAGACTCCTTAATTACTTTAAGAGATTTATTTTCCTGTGAATAGTTGCGCAGATTGTGTCCACAACAAGTGCCTCTGTCCAAGGAGGCTAAAATCCAGCCCAGAATGTACTGTCATTTTGGAGGAAGAAATGACATTTTAACTAATTAATTTTCCCAGGAAACAGGGGCACATTTTCCAATTAGTCTGCCAGACTGAGTGTTCTTTTTTTCTAAACCTATTTTTTCTTCTTTTTTTTTTTTTTTTAAGTCACCACATATGCTAGCAGAGAGCCTGCCTAGGGTGATCTAATATTGAGGTATATGTTTTTTTGCAAGCCATATGACCTTAGGAAAGTTCTTTAACTTCAATTTTCTCATTTGGAGAGTGGAGGTAATATAACAGTTAATTTGAAGTATTTTTAAGAATATTGAATAATATAATTTATACAAATCACCAACATTTTGTCTTGCAAAAGGAACTACCTCATAAATTTTAGATTTTATTGTTAATATTTTAATTCCAATTAATATTGTAATTATTATTTTCTTTTAAATTTTTTCTTATAGGATTTGCTTGGATTCTGTTATCTAATGAGGCTTAATGAGATAAAATGACTTTTAAGGTTTTGATAGAATAAACGTTAAGACAGTAATCTGTAACACTATTTCCCAAATACTAGAATAATACAAGAAAAACTGGTTTTCCATGTCCATTTTCTACTCAAAATTATCAGAATTACAACCACACTTATACAAAATCAAAGAATTTCAGCATAAATGTAGTGAAGAGTGAAGATACTATTATTTCTAAATTTCCAAATTTAGATACGTTTCTGAAAAATATGCCATAGATCATTCTAGACCAAAAGTAGTTATCAAGAAGAATGTGTAGCAAAGTCTCAGGTGTGTGTAAGTTATTTGTGATGTGTGGTAAACTGAATAATTCCTCAAAATGTCTTGAACTTAATCCTTGGAACCTGTGACTATGTTACCTTACATGGTAAAAGAGACCAGCAGTTATTAGTAAATTAAGTATTACAGGATAAATAGATTATATTGGATCATCTGGGTGTGTCAGATGCAAACACAAGGTTCCTTCCAAGTGGGAGTCAGTAGAAGTTATGAAAATGAAATCAAGGAGTTAGGGCAATGTTAGTTAGAATATCACCAATCAAGGGATGAAAAGATGACCTTTGGATACCAGAAAAAGACAAGGAAACAAATTTTCCCTAGAGTCTGTATATGGATCGGACCTGTTGACACCTTGAATTTAGTCCAGCAAAATTGATTTCGGATTTCTGACTTCCTGAACAGTAAAATAATAAGTCTGTGTTGTTTTAAGCAACTAAATCTGTGATACTTTGTTACAGCAGCCACACAAAACTAGTATTAAAGTGATCCCAGACAGCACAGTAAGCTAGTGGGGAAGTGAGTTAAGAAAAGTGCAAAAATCAGAATCATCATATACATGTATATATAGTGCCTGATTCTTTTGGATAAATATGAGATCATTGTAGAATACACACACACACACACACACACATATACATATTCTATGTATATATAACTGAATTTTCTACTCCTCACCAAAGTATGAAAAAGCTCGGGGTTTTATACACCAATTTCCATCAATCATCTTTTGAGGGCTGATTATGAAAGTAGGTAGTTTCCTGTCACTTCTGGACAGCCAAGTGGGCAAGTAAGGCAGATTTCGGTGGCTAGAGAAAGCCCTTGGGCAAAGAATTCAGTGTTGGTATTCAGAAGTCTGTCTGTTGTACACTGAAGCCTAATTAAGATGATGTGAGCAGAACACTGATAGAATCTACAAAGTTTTCCAATCTGTTTACTCATGGTGAGCCAATAAACTTGATGAAATTTTACTGTTATAAACACACACGCACATACACACACACATCTTTGAAATATAACACAATATATAGAGGGAACGCCTGATGAATTTACCAAAGAAAATAAAAATTCTCATTGAATGATGAAATAAAGCACATGGAAATAATTGTGAAAGCTAATTTTATGTCTTTTATCCTTAAAAAAATGGTAATATGGTAGGTTTACGTGTGTTTACTTCAAATATAATGTTTTGCACAGGAGGTAAAGTTAGTTTGTGAAAAAAACACATGGGAGTTCCCTGGTGGACCCAGCTTTGTCGCTGTTATGGCTTGGGTTTGATTCCTGGTCTCAGGACTTCCACATGACATAGGCAGGCCAAAAATAAAAATAAATAATAAAAACATATGACATTTTAAACATATGAACAGTAGAATGTAAAACGACTTATAAAAAATCAATGACTCATGTGGGCAATATACGAAGGCAATATGATGAACTAAAAGTAAGCCAAATGATTCTTTTCAAAATTAGTAATCTAAAGGGGACAGTAAAGCATTCCCACTTAGTAGATGTGAAAACAATCTAATCAATCTTAAATTTAAACTTTCAAAGATTAGCCAAACATATAATTGTGCACACCTTATCAAAACATAATATAAACTCAGAATATTTTAATAACAAACATTTTCCAAAGTACCTCATGGAAAGAAATTTCTAAAAATGTACATATTATGTACACAGCTCTAGGCTCTGGAGATTTAGAGCTTACATTATAGAAAAGACTGACAATAAAGAAATAAGTAAATGTAAAATCATGATGAATTTCATAGAAATAAAAAATTATAACAGTGAATATAAAGTTCTAGGGGCAGGAGGATATATACAAATTTTAAGTGTTGTTCAGAGAAGCTTTTAATGAGTGTAGTTCAGGGGAAATTTTGAGATTGGGTTTACAGGCTGATATTCATCAGTGAGTAAACATTACTGAAAGCCACAGACTATAGGAAATCAGTGAATGAATTGAGTGCATATAGAATATGATGCCCAAGGACTGAACTCTGTGGCAGCCAAGAGTTTACAGGTGAGAGGGAAGTGAAGAAATCACAGTGAGATGGAGAAATAGGAGTCAGAGGCGGGAGGAAAACCAACCAAGTGTGGTATCTTTTAAGCAAAAATAAAAATGCAGAGTTTCAAGAAGTAGAAAACCAGTTTACGAAATGCTGATTTCCTACAATGGAAAGGACTTATTAGAGAGCCAGGAAGGGGACTGGACTTCAGTTCTATTTCCTCTATCTTTTAATGTAATTTCAATCATAATTCTTTTCTCCATTGGACATAATGCAATACAGGTCTTATTTTGGAGACAATTTTGTCTTTTTCATCCATTTCACTGACTGCGGTGTTCTTTCCTGTCTTTGGCATTGGTTAAATAATTTTTGATTCAAGATGGGATGAATATCTAGTTTTCCTTTCCTTTGTGTCTCCATATATGTATATATGTGTGTTAGAGCAGGAGCATACTCATCTACTGAGAATTTTTGATTTTTTTTTTCTTCTTGCACTATTTCTTTAAGTGAGAGCTGTGTTTTTTTTTTTTTTTTATATTCATATTTATTTACATTGAATTGTCCTAAAATACTAGGCAATTCAAAATAGGGGAAACAGGTCTTTTTGTTTGTTTGTTTGTTTTTACTTTTTAGGGCCATACCCAAGGCACACGGAAGTTCCCAGGCTAGGGGTCAAACGAGCTACAGGTGCCGGCCTACACCACAGCCACAGCAACATAGGATCCGAGCTGCATCCGGGACCTACACCACAGCTCATGACAATGCTGCTGGATCCCCAACCCACTGAGCAAGGCCAGAAGGGATTGGACCCACATCCTCATGGATATTAATTGGATTCGTTTCCACTGTGCCACAATTGGCACTCCCTAGTTTCTGTATGTTTTATTCTATTTCCATCTCTTGAATTCTTCGTGCAGAAAAAATGGGGATTACCATAACAAATGACAGTTCAAGAATATTTTTAAGAATGTTACAAATAATTCAAGTTATGGGAGCAATGTGGAATTTCCTTTTCTGGAAATTACCAGAAAATAACGCTTTTTCTTTTTTTTGTTCTTATGAGAAACTTAAATGAAGTATTTCCTGACCAAGAAGAAATGAGATATTTTACTTCTCAGTGTTCTTTTCAACCATAGTATCAGTTCCTATGATCCAGCTGTGTTTCTCACCTATTACCTTGCTGACTTTATTCCTTTTGGTATATTATCCCTTTCCTGTTTCTATGGTGACAGGAGAACGGTACCACTTGGTGATCCTTACACTCCTTACACCTTCCCATGAAAGACTTTTGCCAAAAAAAAAAAAAAAAAAAATCCGAAGGAGTGGGAAAAATACTGTAGAAGTGTTGAGCAGCTGGAACACAAGAATAAAATTTCCTGCAAATGTTCATGGCTTCAATTTCATACTTAATTTATCTATATGACTCAACAAAATTACTTAAGCACACAAAAATACTTAACATTTGAAATTGGAAAATCACTGCACTAATATCATTAGTAAGAACTATCATCAGCAATACAGAAAACACTCAAATATCTCTAATCTGGAAAATTTTAATTACCTACCCATGCTAAAAGTAACAAAATAATTTTCCCAGCTGCTTTTCTATTGCTTATAAAATAAGCCCTTGAGTACAATGATAAGTTAAATGCTACTTTTATATTCATGAAAAAGGAAGCAGGCTGAAAAGAGTGCAGCTGCCCAAATATTTTCAAGAAAACCTTTTATCTTTTGCAGAAACACACACACATTCATATGCATGCAAGGGGGTCTGTGTTCACACACACACATACACACACCTGCATAAACTTGAAGGGTTTAGAGTAAGAACAATTTTAAACTTGTTTTTACATTTTATGTACTAAAACATTTTACTGTATCCATTGGTGATAGGTAAATTGACATATGGAATAGAAATAAAATTCTAGAATAAAAATTAGAATAAAAATCCCTTTCTATGATTATATAATCTTAATTATTGGACACTGGTTTTGGGATATTCAAAAGATAGCAGTTATTTTTATTCTAAGAATAATGAGGTGTTACAAATGTAGTACTTTAAAAGCTTCATTTAGGTTGTACTAGTATTTTTACTGCATTCAACTGAAAATAACAAATTATCATTAGAAGCCTATTTATATTCATCTGTGTCAAGGTTTAAGAAAAAAATATTGCTGAATTTTCTGCTGTTCAAGTCTATGAAAATACCCCAACTTTTACCTATAAAGTTAGGGTACGGTGACAATCTGTTCTAAGTATGTTAATTTTTTTGTCATCATTTCCTAAGAAATTTTCCAATGTCTTGCTCCAAGATAAAATTCATCTTTCAAACAGGTTTTCACTTTTATTTAAAAACAGTAACTTTTTCATTTCATTTTCTTGCAACAACTTATTTATATACAATAAAAACATATCTAAGAAATTTCTTGCAATTAAAAATCTATAGCTTTAAGGCTCTTATAATATTTGATACATTACAGACATTCATAACTTTGTTCCTATGGAAATCATCTTCTTACTGGAACTGTTGTACTTCCTCTTTAACTGCTTTTCCTGGTGTTTTTCTTGAGCTCATTTACTCTGGTTACTCTTGACATGTTTGTATTTTCACCTTCTCCCACTTTCCTCAAATCTAAGTATTTTTATCTAAGTTCATAGGTTTGTTTCCCCCCACCCATACATTCCTCCACATAGATTTATTAGGGTGTTAATAAAACTTAAGCTTCAGAAACTATCATTTACAGAAGCCCTATTTACGGACACTGGACCAAACATTGTATTATGAAATTTATATTTTTTAAGAGGCCTCCAAAACTGTACAAGTTTCTGGCACTATAAAACTAGCCTCAGCCCCTGCTCTCAATTGTACACACCTGATCTCAGTCCCAAATGCATATCTGTAATTTCCTTTAGGTAGCTCCACCTATATATGCTGTCCAACAGGAAGGAATTTGCACAAGCACTCCAAACACAGTATACACAATCTGAATTTGTACCTATAATCTAACATTCTTTCCTGATAACCCCTATATTAGTAATTTAATTTTCACCTAGCTAGTCATCCAACTAAGAAATGTGACAGGCATTCTTAACCTTCCACAAATTTCAACCTAAAACTACAGAATGAAATCAGTTTTAAGCATGGTCTACAAAATCCCAAATGTGACCACCATTGGCCTGCATTGCTCACCGACTGTATATATACCATAAACCACCCACATTGTTTACAGAGCCATTAAACCTGTAGCAACTTTGAATTTACTATGTCTTGTGCTGAAAAAGCATGTAAAATCAATGAACACACACCCTCACATCATGCACAAATATCAACTCAAAATGGCTTAAAGACTTAAAAGTAAGATGAGACACCCTAAAAGTCCTAGAACATAGCCAAAATATTCTCTGACAACAACCATACAAATGATTTCTTAGGTCAGTTTTGCAAGGCAATAGATGTAAAACAAACAAACAAACAAACAAAACAAAATAGGACATAATCAAACTTACAAGTTTTGCACAGAAAAGGAAACCACTAAAAAAAAAAAAATACAACCTATGGGATGGAAGCAAATAGTTGCAAATGATGCAACCAACAAGGACTTAATCTCCAAAATATACAAACAACACGTACAACTCAACAGCAAATAAACAAACCAATTGAAAAATGGTCAAAAGACCTAAATACACATTTCTCCAAAGAAGGCATATGGATGGCCAAAAGGCACATTAAAAAATGATGAGCAACACTAATTATCAGGAAAATGCAATTCAAAACTGCAGTAAGTCAAATAACAAATGCTGGAGAGGGTGTGGAGAAAAGGGAACCCTCCTACACTGTTGGTGGAATTGTAAATTTGTACCACCACTATGGAAAACATATGGAAGTACCTCAGAAAACTAAATATAGAACTATCATATGATCCACCAATCCCACTCCCAGGAATAAATCTGGATAAAACTTTCATTGAAAAAGATATATGGACCCTATGTTCACTGCAGCACTATTCATAATAGTCAAAACATGGAAACAACCTAAATGTTCAATGACAGACGAATGGGTTAAGAAGATACAGGGTGTACACACAATGGAATATCACTCAGCCATTAAAAGAACAAAATAATGCCATTTGTAGCAACATGGATAGAACTAGAGACTCTCATATTAAACAAAGAGAGTCAGAAGGAGAAAGAAATACTATATGATATCACTTGTATGTGGAATCTAATACATGGCATAAATAAACCTATTTACAGAAAATAAACAAACTCATGGACATAGAGAACAGACTTGTGACTGCTGAGGGGGAGGGGGAGTGAGTGGGATGGACTGGGAGTTTGGGGTTAGTAGATGTAAACTATTGCATTTGTAATGGATAAGCAATGAGGAACTAGGTCTAATCACTTGTGATGTAACATGACGGAGGATAATGTGAAAAAAATGTATATAAATGTATGGCTGGTCACTTTACTGTAATCAGAAACTGCCAGAACACTGTACATGAAATATGATTAACAAATTTTAAAAAAAGGATAGTTTTTCTTCACCTTTCATTCTAATTTAGTCGACATTGAAACCTGGGCTCATACTAATCACCACTCTCTGTGAAGTCTTGAAAGTTACTCTTATCAGTATTCACTCATTCTCTTGGAATGTACATATTTTCTGTTTCATGATAGCATTGCATTTTGAAGCTTTTTAAAACTAAAAATTGGATTATGCTCACTCCCAGCTCCACCATAGGACTTTAATCCCCAGGATGAAAACTCTATTTTATTAATTTTAATATTCTTATTATTTTACAAAATAATAGCTCGGATAATAAGAAAGTATGGTATGTTGAATTAATGAATTTACTATTTTATTTTTGATGAACATTTATCTTCCAGTCTAGTACCAAATCCTCCAGCTGAGCTCATGACCATATCTACTCCTTTCAGAACATCACTTGAATAATTGCCTCATCTGTCTCTTTTATCTCTTGTGTCCATTTTCTCCTCTCTACTAGATTACTTCCATTGGCATCAAACCTGCTATAATATTTGGCATTTTTAAAAAGTTCACCCCTCACTGTACCTATCCTCCAGTTATCAACTCCATTTATTTGCTCCTTTCTACAACACAACTCTTCTAAAAGAATTGCTTAAATATATCTCTTGTTCCTTTTTGTTATTCTGGTTTGAATCCTGTATATTCAAGCTTGGTTCTTACCTTCCACTCCACCCTTTCTGTTCATGTCAAGGGCACTGGTGTCATCCATTCTGTTAAATGTTCACCTTTTGCCCTTATCTTCCTGGACTTCTTAACTTCTTTTTACACAGGGGATGAGAGTCTTCTCCTTAAAACACTTTGCTCACTTGGTTTCTCTTCCTAACTCATTGGTTGCTCTTTCTTAGTCTCTTTTGCTTTCACTCTGTGCCCCCTGAATTTTGAAAAATACAGAGCTCTCTGTTCGAAAAAATTCTAGTATCTTGCCAGCGCATATATCAATAATTTTTAAACACAAATTGGACTTCACCTTTGAAATCCAGGTTATATCAAAAAGGTTGCTTGATGTGTTCCTCCTTCTTAGAGACATTTCACACTTAACACATGCAAAAACTTTAAATTCTCCATTCAGCTGCTCAATTGGTAAGAAAATTAATCTTATTCTCTAAGCTTCTTAGGACCCAATATAACACTCTTCTCTTCCTTTATGTTCTTGTTCCCAAATGCCATATCAAATGATATATTAATACTGCTGCTTATACAGTATCCAATCACTTTTTTTAATAATGATTTTAATTTTTTTACATTATAGCTGGTTGACAGTGTTCTGTCAATTTTCTACTATACAGCACGGTGACCCAGTTACACATACATGTATACATTCTTTTTTATCACATTATCATGCTCCATCATAAGTGAGTAGACATAGTTCCCGGTGCTACACAGCAGGATCTCATTGCTCATCCATTCCAAAGGCAATAGTCTGCATCTATTAACCCCAAGCTCCCATCCATCCCACTCCCTCCCCCTTCCCCTTGACAATCACAAGTCTATTCTCCAAGTCCATGAAAATAGTTGCAAATGATGCAACTGAGGAGGGCTTAATCTCTAAAATATCCAAACAACTTATACAACTCAACAGCAAAAAAGCCAACAACCCAACGGAAAAATGGGCAAAAGACCAGAATAGACATTTCTTCAAGAAGATACACAAATGGGCCAACAAGCACATGAAAAAATGCTCCAATTACTTCTTACTACCTTACTGTTAACATCCTAATCCAAGGTGCCATTGTTTGTTATGTGAATTGCTGTTGTATACTCCTAAATGCTGAATTTGGCTGGCAAAATAAGCCTTTGAAAATAAAGTCGAATCAGACGAATTTGCTTGAAACTGTTCCATGGCTTTCCCTCCTTTAACTCAAGAGTTTAGCCTTGGCATTCCTGTTGTGGCTCAGGTTAAGGACCTGATATTGTCTTTGTGAAGATGCAGGTTTGATCCCTGGCCTCGCTCAGTGGGTTAAGGAACCAGCTTTGCCTCAAGCTGCGATATAGACTGCAGATGTGACTTGCATCCATTGCTGCCATGGCTCTGCCACAGGCTAGCACGTGCAGTTCTGATTCAATCCCTAGACTGGGAACTTCCATATGCCACAGGTGTGCCTGTATAAGGAAAACAAGAATAAAAAAAGTTCCACAGAAAAGAAAATTATGGACTTGGAGAACAGACTTGTGGTTGCCCGGGGGGAGGGGGAGGGACTGGGAGGGACTGGGAGCTTGGGGTTAGGATGCAAACTATTGCTTTTGGAATGGATTAACAATGAGATCCTGCTGTTTAGCACTCAGAATTATTGTCTAGATATTTACAATGCAGCATGACAATGGGAGAAGAAAGAATGTATACAAGTATGTGTAACTGGGTCTCCAAGCTGTATAGTGGGAAAAAAGAAAGTGTGTTGGGGGAAAGAACAATAAAAAATAAAAAATAAATAAATTAAAAAAAGTTCAGCCCCCCAATACACACACTACACTGCCATGCCCTAGAAGATTTTTTTCTGATTCTCAAAATGCCCTCCATCTATCCATTTTCTATTCTTACGTCTTAGTATTTCCTGCCTTTCATTCCTTCCAACCACTCTGCTCTGGCAGGTATTTCTTGAGTCAAGCATGTGCTTACTAGGAACCTTTATATTTGCTGTTCCCTTTGACTAAAACTTTCCCCTAGATATGGTGAGGGAACCCTTTCTTAAGTTCTTTGCTCAAATATTACCACATAAATGAGACTATTTTTAACACATTTTTAAACTGTCGTCTTCTCTACCATTCGCATTTCCTATCCAAGCCTCTACTATAGATTTACTTCATATGGTTTATCGCAATTTTCATACTGAATATTTATTTCTTTGTTATTTTCCCCTCAATTAGATTAGCCAAACAGATTCGAGGAAAAATCTTCTTCCTAAAATAATATCACTATATCTTTTGAGAAGCTCTGATTCTATGTGAAGTAGTATATTATCCTTGTATGGATTTTTCCCCTGATATTCATTTCTAGCCATAATTATTTACCTTTAAAACATTTCCTAATTCTGCTTTCCAGATACTAAAGTTAAATTTTACCGATTTTTTTTTTCTACTGTCGTAATTCCCTTTGAAAATATGGTCACTTTATTGTTTCTCTTATATTATTCAATTAATTAATTCTCTTAGGCTTTCTCAGATTTGAAAAGCTGTAGTTTATAATACTTTCTTTACTTATATTACTATTTTGTTGTTTTATTTAGAATGCATAAAGGATGTCATACTTTAAGACACTATTATATTTAAGTAGCCTCTAGTGGTTCCTGTTTTACAAGCCTTTGAAGGACATATATGGAAAAGAAATACACATGCATGTGCACACATATACGCATATAAGGAAATTTTTGTAAAAGTACCTTTTGACTTTCCCAATATGCAGTGTCTTAAAAATTTTCCACCATGAGGTTTGACAATTACCATATGAATGATAACCTAATAGAAATGTACCTATGATCTTATTTAATTAATTTCTACAAAAGTCACCCACCACTATTTATTGATGTTTTTGAAAAAATGTATTTCCACATATAATGATTTAACTATACAATAACTAGTACAATGAAACAAATACATAGAAAAAATAAACTGTGTAAAATTAAAAATATGACACAATTCTGTTTTTAAAAACTGGGTATAACTAACAATTACTACATGCAGTCAACAGCAATTTAGAGAATGGCTAACCACATAAAGTTAGTCACCAACATAAAGATCTCTAAAGGGAGAAGTAAGATGTCATGGGAACATAAAGTATAAAAAAAAGAAATATACGAAATGTTAAATTTATATTTTACAAAGTGCTTTAGCAATATGTTTTGCTACAGCAATAATTCCAGTCTTTATTCAGTTCTATACTAAATCAAACAGTGGTTTCATGCAGGAAAAAACAACTTTGAATTTACCCCACATGAAAGCTGGTTTTTACTCACCACACATTAATTCCTTAATATCACCTTTTATTTCAATAGATGAAGAGCAGACCTCTTTCTAAATAGGGTCCACATGTTTGTGGAATGTCCAGGCCATATTCCTATGCCACAGGTAATAATTACAATAGTATTTATCAAAGTGGTTGGCCGCAAAAGAGCCATGTGTATCTTCTCCTCTCCAACTTTTACAAATGGAAGAAGATTAGAAAATTAAAAATAAAATTTCAAGGATGAAGGGGCAGAACAAAATATTAATCAGTTTCCAGCTGTGTTAGTATAACCACTAAGTCTTACTTTGATGTAAGCTAAGAGCCCATCTATGGAGAGAAAAGAACGAACATAAAGGGATCATTTTAAAATTCTCTCATCTTCTTTGGAACATTGTTTATTAAACTAACCATTTTTCTTAGTATTAGATTTTAAAGGCTTCTAACTAGGCTTTGAAACTGATATGCTCTTGAAGTTGTTAGGCTGAAGTGGAGGAGCTGACATCTTCATTAAAGCACTTTTTGATTATGATAAATAATTCCTATAAATTACTCTGGTATCTCTATAAGCAAATTTCTAAAAATATATTCATTTCATTATCTAAAGCATTTCCTCTGACAAAATGTAATTAAGAGAAATATTCATTTTTAATATCAAAAATTTTAATTCAATGCCTAATACCAAAATATTATTTAACATCTTAAATGAGATTATTAAATTAAATAAATAAAACATTCCTATCCACCTATCTTGTTTCCCAATTTACAGTGAAATAACTTTTGCTATTAATCAAAAAATGATTCATTTAGAAACTTCTCTGCCTTTAGGAAGTTTAAAATATTAGGGAAATAATTCTAAAGAACTTTTTTTAACCAATTCTAATTTTTTAGATGTATAACCTTCACTATAAATTTATGACACACACACACAAACTCAATGGCAGATATTTAGTGCCTAATATCCCCTCTATTAGTGTTCTTATGTACCTTTATTATACAGCTCGCATTTTGACACTTAAATATCATAGATACACACACACACTTCTTTATCCAATAACTTCAGCTGAAGTAACCCAATTACACTATCAAATTTAAGTAGACATGTTTTCTAGCAATTAGATTTTGAAAGTTCATTTATAAGTGTATGAAATATTCATTCCAATTTCCATCAAATACTGGCATAGTTCTCTCATTTGAATGATGCTACTATTCTAAAGAGGAGAAGCAGCAGCCAGGGATCTGCCCTATAAGAGGGTAGGCACTATGTCTCCTAACATCTCTGTGGCTTGTTGAGTTGCGCTAGATGAGCACTTATAGTAAATCAACAAAAATTATCATGTATATTTTCCCTTCGTTAAGACTTTGGAACTTTATCAACCCTTTTTTAATGTATCAAGTAAAAAGAAAGATTTTTTGAATTTTTAAAATTATATGAAATTTGCTTTCAGGTTTTTTTTTTAATACAACAAAAGAATTTTTAAGTAGGTCAGTCTAAATTTCTACATGCACACATTTTATACTATTTACAAATTTTATAAAAAGCCTACATATATGCCAAATTCCTTTCTTATGTATTCTTCTCCTTTATAACAATCTTACCCTTTGGCATCATTGTCATAGTAAAAGAGAAAAGTTACATGGTATATGTTTCCATCTGATTCCAATTTGTCACTTCAGACAGCGGCATTATTGAATAAGTTTAATTACTTTGGGTGGAGTATAGGAATATTAATACCTATCTATGCAAAAAATGAAATACCTCTGACATTTTCAGATTTTTAAACTATTTTCCATGTTACAATCAATCCTGTTTCTTGGAAAACTGTGTAACTATTAAATTTTAATGTCTCTAAAGTCAGGTACAATGACTCCATTCCTTTCCAACATATTGTTATTGAAGTACTCATGAGAATTTTGTGTAATAATTGTGTTTGATTAAAATTTTATTTTTATTAAATAACAAGGAAGATGGGAAAATAAGAATCCTTAGTGCCTTGAATGGACTGAAAAAATTGTTGAATATCTATCACTATGGCCTGTCCTTTGTCCCTTAGTCAAGGTAACAAAAGAAGTCTGATCATCTTCCTTGCTTTTAAGTATTCCCAAGCAGCTGTGATGGAGTTTGCTATGAAAAGCACTCATGGGTCATAAATACCTAGATATTTGGGACACTTGGAACAAAAAAGAAATGTTATAAGCAGAAAGTTTCAGGTAATATTTGAAAACTGTTTAATACTGTCTAAGGTAGAAAGTAAACGGTATAGCAAAATAACCTCTTTAAAGATCTCGCTAGAAACTTTTATTTCCTTCTTTAAAAATAATCCATTTAGACTTAACTTACAAAAGGCATTTTTAAAAAATTTTGAAAGATTTTAAAATACTACCTCTTAAGGTTCTTATGGATAGCTCCTGAGATAATGTAAGTGAAAACATCTAACTTAATGCTTGACACATAGAAGACACTCTCAAGGTAAATTACTATGTAAATCTTTGTGCATTCAGGGAATATTATTTTTATGGTTTATTTATTTTAAAATATATGTCATCATTTTATTCTACAGCTAGAAATTACCTTAAAACTATATGGTTTGAGCCAAATAATTTTATAAGTTAAAGGTAAACTAAGTAACGCCAAGAAAGCTTAGGGGTACTCTGAGTTAGAACAACTCATTTTTTTTTTCCTAATTTTCAGCCTGTATTCTTTCAATCAGTTTTTTCAGCCTTGTCTCTTTACCTTGATTTATAAAATTCACGACTGCAGGAAAGCTTTCTGTGTCTAGACCTCCCATAGTGTCCAGCACAGCTGCCAGCACATATGTCCACTTGATACTTTCTAGTAGAGTGTACCATAATGCTAAGACAGCAACAGAAGAACTGAGTAATCTTCAGTAATGAGAAGTGCAGTAAAAATGGGGCATCACGCCAGTTTGTAAGGAAAATAGTGTTTTTGTCCAAATGTTGTAATATTATATGTATTATTGGGAAATCTGGATATTCCTCTTATTCTTCTTTAGTAAATAAAAATGTCTCCATAAAAAACACACCCAAAATTAGTTCTTTAACATTCTTTTATAAAACGATGGACAAATGAACTAAGGCAAATATATTAAAGTTCTCATTTCTCCCATACTTGATACTCCTATATAATCTTCCCTTGTTTCTTATAAGCCCTCAACATGTGCGCTGCCTTGTTGATTTTCTTATAATAGAAAATATTTAATTAAAATCATCATGGTCAAAAGAAAGGAAATGCATGCCTACTCATCTATATTAACATCTTTTTAGCCATTTTTTATACCCACTGAATATTAAAAATATTGCTTCAAATCCCTTTACATTTTTTTTCCAGTAGATAGCAATACTCCTTTTGCTTTAAGTGTTTAACGTAAGTTCGAATTATTTAGTTATACTGTAAGTTCTTTGGCATTGAAGAGTTTCAAGTGGCCATACCAGCAAGAACAAAGTAATTTTCTAAATATTCAGTTATTAGAGGGTGATGGAGGTTTCCAAAGAAATATATGCCAATGTTCTGATTCAAATTGGTAGGCAAATAGCTTCTGCTTTGAAAACCATGCCTAAGTGATTAGGGGAAAACGGTATTTTGTATTCCTGGCTCTCTGTGATCCTCTCAAGTGAACATATGGAACTGAATATAGGATTAAATCAAATACTGAATGCTCTAACTTGCCTCTACCTCAGCTCTTCTCTTTCAATTTATGTTTCCTTTTAACCCAGATCAAATCTCCCCATATGTTGGTTCCTATTTAGAATAGCAACAGTTTTCCCTAGATTGCTTTCATATTATATGAAAACCCTGGGGTAAATGTCATTAACTGTAGTTTTAGTCATTAGTCTCAACCCATCATTTTACAACTGACTTTCCATAGAATCTTCTTTGTATGTGTAATTCAGACTAATTTAACTTTCATTTGAAAAACTTTTCATGATCTTTTCAATATAATGATTTATCTTAAGCAATATAACCAGCAAGGGAAAATATGAAGAAGTAATAGTTGAAGGCAAACCTAAAATTAATTTTTCTATTTTTACCTTAAAAAAGTTGACTAAAAAGAACTTATATTTGAGTTACACCTCTGTTTAAAGTATGGAAACCTGTGTGAAGACAGTAAATATAAATGAAGAACAAGAAAAAGTATGCTTTGAATTTTATACATAAAAATAGATCATATAAAATTGACATAAAATAAGAAATTTTTAAATTATTGGGTGAATACATAAATTTTCTATATTACTGTAAAATATGTTATATATTTGCATATATGTTATATTTCTTTCTACATATCTAAGCTTGAAATGTAAACATTTAAAAAGTACATTTTTAAAGTTTACTAATTTGAAAGCATTTAGAGTTAGTCTCCTTAAAAAGAAACAAATGAATCTTTATAAATTGAATTCCTTCCACAAGTGTTAAAAAGGGAACCAGGATTTCAGGGTTCTTCCACAAAAATCATTTCTATCTAGGCCTCATAGCTTGTAAATATCAGCTCCCAGGAGCATAGAATAAAATATAATCTATTGAAATACCAGACCCAGAGGGCTAACCAGAAAAGTTTCATGGAATTTGTTGCTCAAACAAAAGCACATACCATCATAAATATCAAGCAAACAATCAAACACTCATGAAATACTGACAGTAAACAAGGTGCATAAACTTATTTGGCAGAAATGACAGATTCTTTAACTGAATAAATAAATTATTCTAGAAGGTTCATTCATTGGCTAAAGGAATCCACAATAGGTGAACCAGTTTATCACACTATTCTTTAACCCATCTACATAGGCTGAACTGAGCACTCAGTGCTAGACCTTAAAAATAAACTCTGGTCTACACTTGAGTGCAGAAGGAAAAGGAAGAAATATAAACACACACCTGCATCATTTATTTTTGATTTCTTGATCCAAAGAGTTTGACTGCAATGTTCCTTACAACTGAGATCTGTGGAAAACAATGATATGTTAAGAATATTACGTTAATGTCATATTTTGGCATATAAATTTTCTGCTACTAAAACTCCATTATCTAGGAGCTGACTGTGTAGTGACCGAGGTAGATTGATTTTAGCCAGCAAAATTTACGTGCTGCACCCCATAGCTGCTCTCTTTGCTGGTTAGAGCTCAGCCCTCTTACAGTGTCATCCGCCTTCTATTTGTTAGACTAAGGCACTGCCCCCACTGATTAATATCCCCAGATGCTACTACCTAGGCAGGAGTCCAAATAGAACTCTTTGGCTTATTTCCTCAGAGCAGCAGATAGTATGGACATATGTGGGTGTCTTGTATGTCTGCGTAAACTAACTCTTTTATTCAAAATTTCCACAATGCTTAAAAGTGTTAAGTAATCCAAAAATGCCGAAGTTTTTTGTAACCAAAAATTTTACCTGGAAAAAAATTAATTCTAACTGTAATGACTGAAATACACTGGCACCCCAATATTAATATAATCTAATATATTTTTTATTCCCAAATTGAAATAATAACAAACATTCTTTGGTTGGAATTTATCTGTGCCTAGGCTGATATTGGCATTCTTTCCCTCACCTTCTAAGATGAGATCATCAAAAAAAGAAATTGAGTTTTCCTATTTTAATAAGTGCCTTTTGAAAAATAAAAATATCACTTTTTATATTAGATCAGGAAAATTCCCATAGTGAAGGTATGTAACCCCTCATACCTTATACAACTAAAGTTTTAAAGTTAAAAGTATATATCGAGAAAAAAGTAGGGCATAAAAAATAGAATATTAATTCAAAAGGCTCCTTTTAACTGGAAATCTAGAATTATTGAGTTAAATACTTCCTGTTGGGGTTTACCATGCATACTTTTCAAAATTCTAAATTACTTCCATTCTCTGTATATGATGAAACTAGCTTATCACACAGAGCCATTCTAAAGACAAATAATAGAATAGATGCATTTTGTTTTAAGGCAGGAGTTTCTTTTCTGATCAATAAACAATTATAAAACCTTCATCATGTTCTTATGGAAGCCATTAACAATGCTGAATATTTTAGAATCAGAAGAGTCTTCAGGAAACCTTGCATCATTTCCAAAAATACATTCTGGAGTATTTGTTCTATAAAATATTCTCAGAAAAATAAATGATGGTGGTAGAGGAGTTATATGGTTGAATATGTTTGGGATGCTGCAAATTATATCTCTTGGGCAATTTATAAAGCATAATATACATATTAAGAATTGCGTATTAAAATTAAAATCTGTGCACAAGAATGTGTTAAACCCTTAAAAACCAGTGTTTAACAAAATATTTCCAAATTAATCTGCCTTCAAAACAACCTGTGATAATGCTTATCTACTCCAGTTGTATTTTTTACATTTTTCCTCCCTTCCTTCCCTCTCTTCTTCCCTCCCTCTATCATTCCTGGCACAGTGGGTTAAGGATCTGGCACTGCTGCACCCAGCAGTCCTGCAGCTATAGTGTAGGTCACACCTGAAGCTTGGATTTGATCCCTGGTCCAGGACTCCATATTCCATGAGGTGGCAAAAAAAAGGAGGAAATAATAATTACTATTATCTTAGGATAGTGAAAAAAGCAGGCAATGTTTTAAGGGGTTTGTAATTATTTTAAAGGAATTTAATTATCCAACAATTCCCTAAGATAGGTACTATTTTTTTATTTTTAATTTTATTGGAATATGGTAGACTTACAAAATTGTGTTATTTTCAGCAAAGTAAATAAGTTATACATATATGCGTGTGTGTGTGTGTGTGTGTATATATATATATATACATATATATATATATATATATTCCTTTTCAGATTCTTTCCCCATATAGGTTATTACACAGTATTGAGTAAATTTCCCTGTGCTATACTAGGAGGTTCTTGTCAGCCACACATAGTAGTGTGTATATATCAATCCCAACCACCTAATTTATACCAACTCCAAATTTCCCCTTGGTAAACATAAGTTTGGTTTCAAAATCATTGAGGATGTTTCTGTTTTGTAAGAAGACTCTAATACAAATGATACAAAATAACTATCAGTGGGCTTATATGTTTTCTCTGACTTACTTCACTTAATATGATCATTTCTAGGTCCATCCATGGTGCTGCAAATGGTATCACTTCACTATTTTTATGGCTGAGTAATATTTCATTGTATATATATACCACATTGTTTTATCCATCCCTCTGTCAACAAACATTTATATTGTTCCCATATCTTGACTATTGTAAATAGTGCTGCAATGAAAACTGAGGTGTATGTATCTCCAAATTATGGCTTTCTTCAGACATATGCCCATGAGTGAGACTGCTGGATCATGTAGTAATTCTTTTTTTTTTTTTTTTTAAATGTGTTATGTAGGCTTCTATTTTATTTATTTATTTATTTATTGTCTTTTTGCTATTTATTGGGCCACTCCTGCGGCATATGGAGGTTCCCAGGCTAGGGGTCCAATCGGAGCTGTAGTTGCTGGCCTACGCCAGAGCCACAGCAACGCGGGATCCAAGCTGCGTCTGCAACCTACACCACAGCTCACGGCAACGCCGGATCGTTAATCTGCTGAGCAAGGGCAGGGACCAAACCCGCAACCTCATGGTTCCTAGTCAGATTCGTTAACCACTGCACCACGACGGGAACTCCTCATGTAGTAATTCTTATCATTCTTGTTTTATAGATGAAGAAACTGAGGCACAGAAGTATTGAAACAATTTCTCAAACTTACAGATCTAGTAAGTTGTATATCTGAGATTCAAATCTCATTGGTCTGGCCTTGGAATCTGTATTATCTTATCTTTCAAGATATAAAATTATTCCAAAATATTTCCAAAGAGAGATGAACAAAGTCTTGCAAGTAAAATGAAGTTACGAGGATTTTAAATCTGTCAACTGGTTAGTGACATAGTAACAACAACAGCAATTTATTCTCAGTATCATTCCCATTAAAGATTATTTTTGGTTGCTATGTTTTTATAAACACTCAGATAGTAGGAGGGCTATGAGACTCTATGAATTACTTGGTTGCACAGCTGTTTAGGATTCAAATAATTCATACTAAAGTTAGCAATTACTATATTATTTCTCTGAGTACTTTAGATTCTATATTTATGCTGATATCTCTGACACTTCTGCTTGAATTGTTATATGTAAACAATTCTAGTTGTATGTATGTTAATCATGATTAAAGTCATAAAATATTTGTTAATTTATTTGTATTACTTGTAATTTTACATATATTTTAAGTACATATACATTTATTTGTATTATATTAGGACCACAAAAATATATTTTCAAATTGTCTTCTAACAGTACCCTTTAGTTATAAAGTTCTTTAGAGACAATTTCTCTCTCTCTCTCTTTTTTTTTTTTTGACTTTTCTAGGGCCAATCCCACAGCATGTGGAGGTTCCCAGGCTAGGGGTCTAATCAGAGCTGTAGCCACCGGCCTATGCCAGAGCCACAGCAACGCGGGCAACCTACACCACAGCTCAAGGCAACGCCGGATCCTTAACCCACTGAGCAAGGCCAGGGATTGAACCTGCAACCTCATGGTTCCTAGTCAGATTCGTTAACCACTGCGCCACGAGGGAAACTCCTAGAGACAATTTCTCACTGGTAGTTTGTAGAAATATATGATGTAAATGGAAATACCATTTAGAGAAAGTTAATTTCCTTGTATATTTTACAATTTGAATAAATGTAAAAATGATCTTTAAATTTCTCAATAGAAGATGATATTTAATCTCTTTTAGAAATTAAATAGTGCTTCTATTTAGACATAAACATCTGGGATCCAAAGACACACAATAAACTTGAAGTCATTCTCCATTCTTCTTATTTCTTACAAAGCTGTTTTGACATTTGGAAAATAATCTGAGCAGAAGAGTAAAGCATAGGAATTCAATCAAGTCAATGATTTGTATTCATCCAAGTCATTACAGAAGTAGTTCTAGACCTTCTGAATTTGAATTATAGTATATATACATATATATATGATATTTATTCTGAAATAGTTCATATATCTTTTCTTTTTCTTGTTCTTTTTTTTTTTTTTTTTTTTTTTTTTTTGTCTTTTTAAGGCTGCACCCACAGTATATGGAAGTTCCCAGTCTAGGGTTCCAATCAGACCGTCAGCCTACGCCACAGCCACAGCAATGTAGGATCCGAGGTGTGTCTGCGACATACACCACAGCTCACAGCAACGCAGGATCCTTAACAAACTGAGCAAGGCCAGGGATTGTACGCAAATTCTCGTGGATACTAGTCAGGTTCATTAACTGCTGAGCCACGACAGAACTCCAGATATCTATTCTATTATAGTTGAATCATGCTTATTGGAGAAAATTTTGAGTAGGACTCCTCAGACTTGCGTCAAGGAAAAGAATGTATTAAGGAGCCTTCTCTGAATATTCACAGAACACACAAGTATGATAAAATCCTTAAAGGCATATTATTTAGAAAGCTTTTAAGTGTTGTTTAATCCAACATCTCTCAAATTCATTTTCTAAAATCTACATTTTAAGCAAATCCCCTTGATGCTGTGATCATTAACAAACACTTTAGGAAATGCTACCTTAAACATAATTTCTGTAAATATTTAAGTACCTTCTTGAAGAAAGTGTTTTCGGGAACAGCACAACTATATTTTAAGTGGGGTTATTTACCTTTTTCTAAATGGCTGGCTAGTTGCTCGGTTAAAAAATACAATTCAAATGAAAACCCAAATAAAATTCAAGGAAACAGATGAAAAATACATTTAATATATATGATATCTTTAAATTAATATGACTATTGATTGAATGATATAATTTAATTTACTTAATAAATCTAAAATATTTAAATGTGGAATCAATTAAAAATTATATTGAGATATTTATAATTGTTTTTTTCACACTAGGTCTTAGAAATCTGATGTGTATCTTTACACCTATAGCACATCAATATGTACTAGACACATTTCAAGGTTTTGATAGTCATTTGAAGCTGGTGACTCCCAAATTAGGCAGCCTAGCTCTGCTTCATTAAGCTATCTATTTTATTTATACATTTTTAAATTTTAATTTAACAGCTTCTCCTACAATCACATTTGTTTCAATAAGTAGAAAGATAATTTCATCAGAAATCCTTCTAGAATTTGATATATGCATTTTGAAATTTTCAACTTACTGACATATAATTATACAAATAAAATATACCAAGCAAACAGTACAGTTCATAAATTAAACTTCACCAATTTCAGATCTTCTAGTTTCTACAAGACAATATTCAGAGTTCCCATTATGGCTCAGCAGATTAACCACCCGAAACTGTCTATCTGAGGATGTGGGCTTGATCCTTGGCCTCATTCAGTGGGTTATGGATCTGATGTTACTGTTGCTGGTTTGCAGATGCAGCTCAGATTAGGTATGGCATAGGCCACAGTGCAGCTCTAATTCAACTCCTAGCCTGGAACCTTCCATATGATACAGGTGTGGCCATAAAAAGCAAAAAAAAAAAAAAAAAAAAGGACAATATTTACCATTAAATACATACAAAATGGGAGAAAATATTCATAATACATATATTTGATAAGGAACTTACAACCAAAATGTATACAGAAATCCAATTAGGACAATGGAAAAATAATTTGAACAGACACATACAGAACAAGACATCACATGATCAATAAACACATGAAGGTACGACTGGTATCATTAGTCACTATACATTGCCACTACCAACCCAATAGAATGACTAAAATTATAAAGACTGACCATATCAAGATGCCAAGGATATGCGACAATTAGTAAAATTCAGCTACTGGTTTTGTAAAATGGAACAACTACTTTATAAAACAGATTCCACTTTGAAAAACACAGCATGTCCCAGAAACCCCATGCCTCTTTTTCTGAAAGAATGAAAATGTATGTCCACAAAAATACTTGCATAATAACACCCATATGTTTATTCATAACAGCATAAAACTGGGTACAACTCAGATGTTCAACGTCAGGTGAATAAGAAAATTGTGATATATTCATATAATGGAATATTATTCAACATTATAAAGGAACAAACCATTGCTATACAAAACTTGGGAGAAATCTAAAAAAAAAGCTGAGCAAAGTAATTCAGAAAAAAAATACATAGTTCCATGTATATATAATTCTGTATCAGGCAATATTAATCTTTAGTGAAAAAGACATATCAATGGTTGTCTGGACTTGGAAGGGAGGTGACTGAAAGGATACACAAAATAACCTTCTAGGATGATGGAAATTTTCTATGTTTATAGTGATTTTGATTACATGACTTTAAATATTGGTCAAATCAGAAACTAGAAGATCTGAAATTGATGAAGTTCAATTTATGAATTTTTTTTCATATTATGTTCTTTTTGTTTTCTAAGAAATCACTGAACTCAGATACTAAAGTATCAAACATTGTCTTTTATATGTGCCATATTTTTAACTTACATGTTCAGACCTATGATCCATTTTAAGTTAATTTATGCCTTTGGTGTAAAGTAAGGATTTTTTTTTTCCCAAATGTATATTCAGTTGAATTAGACCCTTGCTACTGAACTACAGTTTACTGAAGTTTTTTTTTTATTTTTCTACCTTTTTATTTTCATATTTATTTCTCTTAGTGCCTCAGTTTTGGTATTGCAATACCCTTAACTCTGCTCCCTCAAAATTCATGTGCAGCTCTAACCTCTAATATAACTATATTTTGAGATAAGGCCTTTAGGAGATAATTAGGGTTAATTAAGGGTGGGGCCCTGATAAGATAAGATTAATGTCCTTTTAAGAACAAAAACCAGAGAGTTCCTTCATTTTCCCTCTCCATGTATGCACAGAGGAGAAGCTGTTTGAGGACATGGCAAGAAGCTGGCTATTTGTAAACCAGGAAGAGAGCTCTCACCAGAACCTGACATTGTAGGCATCCACAACTGTGGGGAAACACATTTCTGTTTTTCAAGCCACCCAGTCTATAGCATTTTGTTATGGAAGCCCAAACTGGCCCACGACTGGGTAGTAAGCCTATATTAATGTTTGAGTAAAGTTTACTCCATTCTTACCCCAACAACAAAATTTTAAATGCCTCCCAGAGAAAACGTAAATGCTCTTTAACGGAAGTCAGTAAAACTGAAACACAAAAAACATGGAATATGAAACATCTGGGATCTAATAAAGCAATCACTAACCATGCAAAGAAGTAGAATTGTGAACCATGTAAGAAAAACATTGAAGAAGTTCCTGCTGTGGCTCAGCAGAAATGAATCTGACTAGGATCCATGAGGACGCAGGTTTGATCCCTGACCTCACTCAGTGGGTTAAGGTTACCATGAGCTGTGGTGTAAGTCACAGACGGGGCTTGGATTCTGAGTTGCTGTGGCTGTGATGAAGGCCAGTGGTTACAGCTCCAATTCAACCCCTAGGCTGGGAACCTCCATATGCCTTGGAGGCGGCCCTAAAAAAAAAAAGACAAAAGACAAAAAAAGAAAAAAGAAAAAGACAAACCTTGAATATCCAAGATTAAAAAAAAAAAAGCATTATGCAAAAAAGAAATGAGAGATACATAGATAAGAACCAGATGGAACTTCTAGAGATAAAAAAATACAGTATATAAATTAAAATATTCACTGAGAGTTAACAATTAAGCACTGGAGGTCAATATGGCAATAAACTCAAAGAAATCACAGTTGAGAATACCTGAGAAGCTTAGCACTTGGACCATTTCAAACATGAAAAAAATCATTGAGGTGAATTTTATATTAATTTGTCAGTTTTTGTTATAGAAAAGACATTCAAATGTTTGGGAAAATTATTTAAAATATTTAAAATATTAATATTTTACTTCTAAAAGTTATATGCAAAATTCTCATTTGTATAAATAACTTGATTTTATATATTGCTAAAGCTGGTTCATATATTTTCATTTTCACTAAACTTGAGCATATATATATATACAAACAAACTAAGAGATAACTCATATAATTATTGCAGTTTTGAAAAATGTATGTGTACTAAAATCTTTTATTTTTTTAAAATTTACAAACTAATATTTGTTTTTTAATACCATGCACAGTTTCATTTCTTAGAGGAAAATAAGGTATTATGATATTTGAATAACAGAATTACAATCAACTAGAAATATAAATATCACTTTGTTTTAGATTCATCTTAATAGATAATGTGGTTACCTCTGGGTAAATGCTTTATCTTTGAACATCTACTAAATGACACATAAGTCAGGTAGCATTGAAAGCTTGAAAAAAAGTAGTAGTTGAATATAGTAAAACATGAATATTGTGGTTTGTTCAGAAGTGTAGCAGTATAACTACAAGCATAAAATTCAGGATTTTTGTTAGCAATTTAAAATATCTCTTGAGTGCTATAAAATAGAGAAGAAGAATTAATATACCATGAAGTATTTCATGGTTATAATTGTATACATAAAAGAAGACTTCTAATTTTTCCTATTCAGTTCATCACACAAGCAACAACACGACTTCATGAATTAATCACTTCAGGCTGATTAAAAGGCATTGTAAAAAGGCTGGTTTTAGTTTTTTTGTAGAAAAAAATTGTATTGGGGAAATAACTATTAAAAATAATAATAAAAATATTTGACTTCCAACTCAATCCATCAAAAAAAGGACTAGGAAAACAAATGGTTGTTTAAAAATCTAGGTCTCATAATCCCTTTGGAGATGTAGCCAGACATTGGTCAGAGGAAACGTCCTCTAGGTTGAGATAATTTGTTCCTATTGATAGATGTTTATAGCTATAAACAGCAGGGTCAACGTCTCCTCGATCACCACAAAGGAAATGAAAAATATTTCTGAAGCTACTATAAAATTATCTACTTAACAGGACCAAATAAGTTCAAACTCTGTGCTGTTTTCTGAGTTCTGATAGGTGAAACACCACAATGAATGGAAGCTCTGGTGTTTATGGTAATAAAATCCCTTGGAAAGGATTCAAAATCCATTTGCCTAATAATGAATTGTGTATTCCTAATGCTGTAATAGTAGCATTTCAGTCTATTCCAGAAGAACAGATGCCTACTGTTTTAGTTTTGCAGATTTTCATAGGAGATTGGCCATGACTACTCACTAAATTGCAGAACAATTTAGAAAATATATATGGCTATAATTTCTTCATCTAAATTGATTAAGAGTGCAACGTATGTAGTAATATAATCAGAACTATGTATAATCCAGTCTTTCCAAATTGTACTGCCAGATAATGAACCTGAATCCGACTAAAAGCCAAAACCAGAATTATTTTTATAATATTTTATGCATCCATGCATGCCAACAAAATTTAATTTTCATTAATTTTGATACATACTGAGAAAAAGATGTTAAATTTTAAGGCATCTACACTGCACACATTTCTCTTTAAATCTATGTCATGATTTGTTCAACAAGTCCGTGTTCAAAATAATGTTTTTATACAACTGTAATACAAATTTTTGATTTAAATACCAAAAGACCATATATAGTCAATTTTTATGTACTCATCAGTGATAGCTACTATAGATACATAGTAAGTTTCTGCTAGTGACTGAAGATTTTAATACAAAAAAGTATAGATGTGTTGGAAGTAGCAGTAGACCATGATGACACTTCATTTATTCTTCAAAGAATTTCAAAAACAGTGCAAAACTGATCATTACAAATTCAATTCCATTCAATTTCAATTGTGTTCTTGATGCTGTTTATCAAGGCTATAATTAATTTGTTTTTGATTCCTAGCTAATTCACCTCATGGTATTTTTATCTTCCCTCTTCAATGCCCTAAACTGATAATCACTCCCCCTTCTCTGCAATTTAAAACAGTAAAAAGACTATACAATTTGGCTTCAGAAAATCAGGATTTTAACTGAGATGTTTCACTTATTAACTGTGTTGTTTAAATCATGCCACTGTGTCTCTCTGTTCTCACTTATAAGTAAAAATATTACCTGCAGAAATGATGTGAAAAGAAACTGTGAGCATATATGTTGAAGTTTTATGTGTAGCCCGCTGTGAATAAATCATTGTGTGAGACTGTAGTTTTCAAAGTTTGATCCTGGAAAAAGCAGCACCAGAATAATGGACAACTTGTTACAAATGTAGCAATAAAATCCCATTTCATACTTATTAAATCAGAAACTGTAGGAGTAGAGTTTAGTAATCTGAACAAACCCTGCAGGTGATTTCGGTCCTTTAGTTAAGTTAGAGAACCATACGTTTAAAGAAACCAATTTATCTTTCAACTTGGCATCAGAATCTTGACTGTTACAGTCTTTTCACAACTCCTTGTAATGTGTAGGTAGTGATTTTTCAAGGGGTCACTGATAATAACATCAATTTTCACACATGGCTTTATGGCATGAATTATTAAATATTTAACATGTAATGAAAGGCTCCATCCAGATAAGATTTTAAACATAATTACATAAAACACAACATAACTCATGTAGGTATCTATTTTGCTATTAGTTTTAAATTTCACCTATCTATGGAATTGGTGAAGACATTACATTTCATATTCTGTTAGAATATAGGAAATACCATTGCCTTACTCTACTTTGGATTTCTCTTCTCATATTGCTCAAATTCTGGTGACTTCTTTCCTCCTTCCTCTCTTTGCACCTCTCTTGCTTTCCTCTTCCTCCCTCTGTTCATCCTTTCTTCCTTCTTTTCTTTCATAAATATCATTACATCATCCTCTGCCAGGTCTGCTTTAAATAGTGCTATTGGTACTACTGCAATTGCATAGAAAATCTTCATGTATCCATTTTTAATTCAGTTTAAATAAACTATGTTAGAAAAGCACAGATGATGAAAACAAGTAATAAAAGTGTTATTCGATGAAACTTTTGTTGATTTCTGTGTGTCTGTAAGTTTTGTTGCAATGTAGACTATTTTCTGACTCTGGGTTGAAGAAAAAAAAAAAACTTCCATGTAAAATGCCTGCCTTCAATAAATTTTTTTTTTCTCTTTGTCTCTCTCTCAAGTCCATTACTTCTGTGTTCTGTCTTCTGCCAACACCGCTTTAATGGTTTTGTGTTTTATGCTTCATTCCTTTGGGCAAAAAGAGTAAATCCAAATTGTTTACAAGCTAAAAAATTGACTCCCTATAAGAAAGAAATATATTTTTATTAAACACCTCTGACTGCAGTTGTTCAAGGTTTTACTACTTAACCATTCCTAGCCCACTGCTTGGTGATTTACAAAAGCATTCTTATACTATAAACAGTATATATTTTCTTACAAATATGTTCATTATGTTTATTTTAACATTCTTATTGATAATAACATAATGATTTATTTTAAATGTAATGAAATTTATTCAATTTCTTATATGCCAGGCAAAAAAGCTCTACCCACTTTAATTCCCTTTAATATTAATTATAACTTTAGATAAGTAAGGGCTATTATTATCCCCCTTTCACAGATGAGTAAACTGAAGAGAGTTTAAATGATCTGTTCAAGAACAGTAACAGAAGTGGTAAAGCAGGGATTTAAATGATAGTTATCTTGTTAGAGTGGTCAGTCTCAGCTGTTTCAAAGTAATACCAAAGATAAGAGTAGAATCTTAATTCCACTTCAGTCACCTCAATCTGTTTTCATTTTCTTTTTAGCAAGGCTAGGGGAAAGTGTCAGCATTAGTCTCTAGGGTTTTACATAATTTTGAATTTTAATTTTTGAACATTTGAGAGAGGTAGAAATGGGAGACTTATCTCTTCAACTGTCAAATTACTGTTTCTGAAGAAGAAATACCCACTTTGCATGAAAAACCTCAGGGAAAAATGAAGAGGAGGTGACTTCCTTCTCTCTTACCCTCTCCATACCCTTTAGCACTCCTGATACTGAGGACTCCACCCTAGAAAGGGATCTGAACTCAGAGATATCTGATGAGGACACAGATGCAGAGAGAAGACCCAATTATATTCATTTTGATTGAGGAGATAATTGATCTACTCTTTCCCTTTAAAATATTCCCAGCCTTGGGAAATTTCATTTTGGATGATTTTCATAATTTTGTCCCCAAATAGTTTGCTTTTGAATTCTTCTCACATTTTATCTTCTCTTTTTTTATTCTTCTATTTTATGAATTTGTAGCTTTGACTTCTTTGGCTCCGTTTGATATTTCTTTAATTATTCATATTTATTTTAAAAATCTGATGTTTTCCAAGCAGGAATGAAATTCAACAAGGTATTTGCCTTGGGACACGATATTTAAGCGGAAAACTCAGTTATCAAAAGATGTGATATTTTCATGCAGTATTTTTAAAAACTCACCAGTAAACCAGTCATCTCTTTTTGTAATAAAGTCTTATTCGAACAAGTACCAGGATTAAATGAAGTGAGTGAAGCACAGTTAAACAATTAAGGGTCAAATTCTGTTTTTATTTGAAGTTTTGCTACTTTTTTATTATGGGTTTTGCATTACTTTTATTTTTTTAAATATTACATTAAAATATTATTTATACTGATTATGTGCTTACTTCGTACCCTCTTGAATTTTCCACCCTGAGGCAACTATTTCACATTACCGTAGTCCCAACATGAGAATATGAGGTTTTTAATTGCTATTGTTGTTTTATATAATCCTGGAGTCCACTTTCACATTGTAGTTATTGTCTTCTCCATGAGATCCACAACTAAACATGTTTCCCTCTGAAATGATTGTTTACATAAATAGTACATACGGATTGGGAGATGTTATTAACATACATCAGGCTATGTAGAAAATGGCCTACTACACACATTTAGAGCACAACTTTCACACATCTTTTTCAAATAAAACATAATAAATCTTTTATATATCAAATTGGGATGAACCTAAGTATCTAATTATTGGTATGTTTTTCAGATTTTTCAAAACTATGGAAAGTTATAAAATCCATAATGCGATCTTAATGATTTCCACACTTAAATTGCAAATAACTTCCCTAAAAAATAAAAATCACTGAACTTTCTTCTATTTCCTTTGCTCCTTGGTATCACACAGTGCCCCTGTTGAACTCCAGTCCTCCCCAGAACAACATCCATTTCTGGTCCATTTTGCAAGAACATCATTCTGGTCTGAGACCTAGCACAAACTGCCATAACCCTATGTGGCAAAGAGGTCTTTACTCTTTGTAGGTCAAATACAATTAAGTTTCTTTGTATTAGTATCTGTTCTGTTTAGTTACCTCTAAAGAAACTGTACTCCTCATCTTGAGATTAGTTCAGCAGCCTGGACTCCTACTGCTTTCAGGTAATTTGGCAATGGGACTCTTGTTATACTTTTATGCTCTGAGACAACCTGCCCACCAAGACGTGTCTCCTAATTTTGATTCCCAATGATCTGTTGGAAAATATTGTTTGTTTCCCTCCAGGAAGGTACTTACATTTTTATGTGTATTGGATTCCCTTCCTCCCTTATTATTTATTTGCTATTCTAGCAATGCCAGGTAGTGTAGAATCACAAAAGAAGAGAAATTCCAAGGAAAGTGGTTTCCAAGAAAGATTTATAGAACTAAGAAGTCAAATTTCTCCAAAAGGAATATATGAATGAAATAATTAAGTAATTTTTTTCCTTGTGGTTAAGTAATTTTTTTTCCTCCACTGTTTACCCACCTCAAACCATAGAGAAAGGAACTCCCTACATCTGTCCTCTTTATCATATTCTCTCTATTTTCTGAAGTAAGAAGAACATTTTAGCTGAAAAAAATGTCTGGTATTGAGTCACACTTTCTGAAGAATGTTGGTCACAATGCAAAAGTCTCTGCTTCTATTTGCTCTGGTCTCCTGTTGTTTTGCTCTTTCCTCCACACAGACACAGTTGGCTCCCATTACTGACTTTTTCCTTTTTTTTATCAGTTTTCAAGTATTTGGCATCTCCTGCCTTCCACCCCCTGCTAATCTCTTTCTCTGCCCAGATTATAGAGGACCTTTAGTCTGGCATCCGCAAAGTTAGATTTGTAGACCACTGGCAGAGATCAAAGCCAATTTGGGGAGAGAATTAGTTTCCTCTAGGTTTCACATCTAAGGCACAGTTGCATTTATGATTTTAGAAGATATACACTTGATCATTAATACAGTTAATATTATGAATGCCATTTATTTTTCTGTTTTTAAATTGTCTCTATTGCCTAGACCCCAAGAAGAAGCAAGTGGAGGGGGGTTTTGTCTTAAACTTTCAAAATGCTATTCTAAGTGGTCACAAATATAATCCTCATAAAAATTCTATGCATTAGGTGATCAGTTGTTTCTCAGGTGAGTAATTAGAAGCTTAGAGATTTTAAGTAACATTTATAAAATTACATGGATTGCTAGAACTAGGATTTTAATCTAGGTTTAGGGGTCTAAGTGCTGGCTTCTTAATCCCTATTGTAAGAATACATTCATCTCTCAGAAGTTCCTGAAAGATCCTCTGACACTTCAGCATCATATCACCATTTCATTACTCCACATAGTTTTGCACTCAAAGACAGACTCTAAGTTTGGTCAAATACAACGTGGATGAGGATTTTAGGACTGAGGACTAAGGCTTGTTCCCTTTTCCTCTTTTATTGTCTCTCAAGAGCAAGACTCAGATGAAAATTAGGGTCTGTGTTATAAGAAACATTGTGTACAATTACACTAATATCCTCCAAGTGCAATAAGAAAGCAACCAATTTTCTGAAATAGTTCACTTACGAATAGTATGAAAATATGCCAGTGATACTAAATAAAAAGGACAAAAATATGACATACAAAAGGAATCAGGGAAAAAAATAAATTACCTTTAAAGAAGTCCTTTAAGCAATTACTTTGTCTGAACTTTAATAATTTTGTATATCATATTTCCATGCCAAGTAGAAGCAGCCAACACCAATACTCTTATGTCAGAAAGTTATTCCAGTATTCCCTTACAATAGCTGTCAGACTCAGGATATTTCCCTTGGGAATAATTAAAATTGGCACATTTCTAGTACAATCAAGCCAGCAAGTGGAGCAAACTATAGGTTTCGGTGTGATATTTGTGTGCAGATATTTCTAACAAATTGTGCTATGAGTTTGATTTGATATTTCATCACAGGTATGAGAACATATAATTGGTATAAATGAAAAAAGAACACAAAGGAAGGGGCTAAATTTGAACTCTCTCTGGTCACTGTGCTACTTTGTTGATTATATCAATAGTGTTTCAATACAGGATAAAGGATGTCCCTCTTAGGGTGGGTTTTTCAACTCCCTATAAACATATGAAAAATAAAATAAAATAAAAAGACAACAACCACAAAACCACCTTAAAAAAGTGACGAAAGTGATCCACTAATTTGTAAATTCCTTCCAAAGCCTTTCATTCTTAACAAATTAAACATAGAGAGGTAGGGAAGCCACTGGAACAAAAGATTAATCTGTGTATCATAGACCAGTCACTAATTAGTTCTGAATTTTGCCTTTCAATTTGAAAAATTACACCCTTTTTCTTCATTTCTGAAAATAATTTACTAACCACTGTCATCATGAAGTCTGTTTTTTTTCTTTGCATGAAATCTTATACAAACAGTGGTTTGTGTTTATTTCCCAAGCCTACAAATATTTTAGTCCTGCTACAGTTTGGGCATATATTATTAACAGTGTTTCAGTGTGTAATGATGTGTAGCTGTACACTAACACAGATCCCACAGTCAGCATCTAACTAAGCCAAATATATGTACATGGAGAAGAAATAAATTTTTTTCACTTATTTCTTCATTGCCATTCTGAAAAGAGTGTTGGCTCTCAAGAGAAAGAGCTATTGATTTGTTTTGTAATTTTAGTGAAGAACACAATTTTCAAAGCTACTTTTTAGTCTTTTATCTGTTATATAGGCAGTGGCAATATAAGTCAAGAAATATATACCCCAGATATGAATATTCAATGATTTTTTTTTAATATAGTCAAGTAATTTGAAATTTTTGTACTGGTGGAGAAATTGTATTTTTTTTCTTTTAAAACTTGGGATTTAGGCTCAACTAGCAATTTAACATTCCATAGCATGGACAAAAGCTAGCCTTCCACCTATTTTGTATAGCCAATGATCTAAATTTTTTTTTGTTATTGAAGAACAGTCGAAAGAATAATATTTAGTGTCACATTAAAATTGTACAAAATTCTAATTAGTGTCTATTAGTGTCTAATATAAAATATTACTAAACACTTGTTTATATAATGCCTGTTGTTTTCACACTACTACATTACAGCTGAGTAGCTGAAACTAAGACCTTATGACACACAAAGACTAAAAAATCATCCAGCCATTTACAGAAAAATTTTGCAGAACCCTGCTCCAAATGAACTGAAGTAAGTGATTAACCCTGCCAGGATATTTACTTCATGTGTTAAAAGGAGGCAAAACAACTCCTTCTCCAACTGAAGTAGGTGCTCACTGTAAAATGGTATCCTAGCCTTTTTTTTTTTTTTTTTTTTTTTTTTTTTTGGCTGTACCCATAGCATGCAGAAGTTCCCGCACCACAACAGTAACCAGAGCCACAGCATGACAACGCTGGATCTTTAACCCACTGAGCTACCAGGGAATTCAATTTGTAGCAACACAGATGGACCTAGAAATTATCATAGCAAGTGAAGTCAGACAGAGAAGGGCAAATATATCACTTATATGTGGAATCTAATAAAAATGATAGAAAAGAACTTATTTATAAAACAGAAACAAACGCACAGATTTTAAAATCAAACTTATGGTTATCAAAGGGGAAACCATGGTAGGGAGGATAAGTAAGGATTAAATGGGATTAACACATACACACTACCATGTATAAAATAGATAACAAGGACCTACTACATAGCAGAGGCAGGTATACTCAATGTTCTGTAATAACCCATATGGGAAAAAAGAATGGATGTATGCATATCTATAACTGATTCACTTTTCTGTACACCTGAAATACAAAATTGTAAATAAACCATATTTCAATTTAAAAATTAAATATTATCCTGGGTTAGATGGGGATTCTTGGAATACTGAAGCTAGAAGTGACTATCTCACACTTATCTAGTCCATATTTCATTACATATATGAACAATTAGATAACCTACCTAAATTTACTCATCTTGATAACAGTTGTGAAATATTAGAAACCAGATTTTAATACTAATAGTTGCCAGGCTTATATGCTTAACTCTTATTGGTCCTTGTGCCAAAACTGTATATATATTTTTGTATTTGATTGTCACAACCTTGCATGGTAAGTATTTTTATCATTTAATAGCTTACCTAAGCTTCACTGTTTATAGTTAGTAAGAAGCAGAGACATTATTCTAACTTGAGTGTCTCAGATTCCTAGCATTTTGCATTTAATTATAAATGAGTGCCTTCCTTCTTTGACAGAAATCTTTATTTCCTTTTATTAAAGTTATAAGAAAATGCACCTTTTGTGAAAGAAATAAGTATGGTCCATAAATGATAATCTTAGGGAACAATGACTTGGAATCCCCCCACAACCAACCCAGGCTAGGGGTCGAATCAAAGCTGCAGCTGCTGGCCTATGCTACACAAGATCTGAGCTGAGTCTGTGACCCACACTGCAGCTCACAGCAATGCTGTATCCTTAACCCATTAAGGGAGGCCAGAGATCCAACCAGCATCCTCATGGATACTAGTTAGGTTTGTTACTGCTGAGCCACAACAGCAACTGCTGGAATCCCCTTTGTGTGGAGGAAAAATAATATTTATTAATGCACAAAGGGAGAATGTTGCAGCTCTGTCTGCAGTGTCATTTTCTGTACATTTGTTGGGTGAATAGCTCTACAACAATATTGAATAATAAGAGATAAAGTAAATGGAAATAGACATCTGTACCCAACTTCAAGGTATGTTCCAAGAGTGTCTTTTTTTTATATTTCAAAGAGCAAGTTGTTATGATTATCTTAGGTGATTTGATGATTTTCATTTTATAAAAAAGATTTTTCATGTAAATTTTATTGTATCTTCAAATCAGACAGTTGGACATTTTTATTACTCATTTACAAATGAGAAAATGGAAGATAAAATTCATCCCCAAAGAGTAATGGGCAGAGGTAGAGCCGAATATGAAGGTCCCAAGTACTAGTGCTGGGCCTGTTAGTGTATTCCTAGCGTAAGGATACTGGTAATATCACCTTTCTTTTGTCGGTGGCCAAGAATAAAGATAACTGTCTGGGTTAGAGGGACAGAACACAAAGGGAATTTTTTTCCTTTTCCATATTCATGAATAAACCTCACTAACTTCTTTTAAGATGTGAATCGTGGAATGTAACTGGCTGCTACTTAGGGCAAATTTACTATTTTGTTTATAGTTTTAAGTTTTTCTTTGGTATATGGCTGGAATTTTTTAATATGGTATTTGGTGAATAATTCTACTGTTCTTATTTACTTTGTTCTTCTGAAAAACACAGGAAGGAGATAAAATCAAAGTTGACAGACCTATTTTTCCTCCATTAATTGAATAATATGATTTATTCAAATATGCAGGCAGTAAATGTTTTTATGAGTATTTACTTTTCATGCCATTCATGAGACATTCCTATTAAAGTGGGGACGTTTTCAAATGCAAAACAAATATATCTTTGATTGGCTAAGTGAGTTCTATAGAGAGAATTTCATGGACAGGCCATGTCATTTTGCGTTGTTAGGATGATGTGATGAATCCCATTGTTCTCTTTATTCAAGAGCTGGCTGGCATTCCCCAGAACAAAAATGCTATGACTGCAGCAACAATTTTATTTTTCAGATTACAGATTGTAACCATGCTATTACACCATCTAATACGTTACATTCAAATAGGTGTCCTTCCATATTACTTTCTAGCAAGAATAGGGAAAAAGCATTTCTCTCAATGAATCCAAATTATGCTGAAATCACACAAATGAGGAATTAGTTACCAATTTATTCTATAAAGCAACTGAGAATTGTAGCCTACTCTGTACTGAAACAAGAATCTTAACATTAGGAGTTGGCATTTCAAAGTTTTAGCCATGAGAGTGCCTACTGCATTTTTAACTTTATCCCCCACATATGTGCTAAAGTATATGCTAAGAAATCCAGCATAAGGAAATTAGAAAATTATTTTTCTTTTTAAATTTTGGTCTTTTCCTACCTTTCTATTTTTGTTTAAAATTATAGTAAATCAACTTAAAAGTACCATTATATAATCCTATAATCACTATGCCAGAGACTTAAAAATACTGGATATTTAATTAGTAAAAAAACATGTAATATAGAAGAAAACTGCATTCAGAGGAGAAAAACTTGTTCCAGTGAAATATCTTGGAGACACTGCAATATTTTTCCTCAAATGTGTGTTTTGCTGAGTAAAATCCACATTTTATGTTTCAAATGAAAGCAATAACAAAATTAACAATAAAAACATAAAGTTATCAGGACATAAGCATTTTGAGGTCTCTGAAAGGCAGGGGTATTTGTCAAAATAGACCATAACTGGCAGTTAAGATTTATGCAAATTTCAGGTATTAATAATTTTTTGGTATATTTTCTCTCTAAAGTAGGAAGCAAGGTGATCTCTTGAGTGGAAAATGAGAAGAGCAAGATTAGTAGGTTTAGAAAAGGAGAAAAAGTTTAAAATAATTATTGCATTATACACACCCTGTGCCCACAGTGAATGCTGTCCATTGACCTGAAATTACAGATAGCATTTGCAGAGCCTAAGACTGTTTGTGATCCTGCCATCTCAAATGAACTGTTGAATCAGTTTGGTCAAACATCATGTTAATAAGGTCAAAAAGCCAGTCAAACTGGTTGTCTGACTTGGATGATTGTGTGATCAAAGTGATTAGTGGAAACAGTCTTAAGCTCACATTCATCCCTAAACCACGTCTTCGGAAAAGCTGTCCTGTTTCAGATGCTAGGCTATTTCTGCGTAATCCTACAGTTTATGTTACTATTCCTCAGAATTTTAGATCACATATTTCCCCATTGAAAGCACGCTCAATCTTATGCCCTCTTCTACACTTTTTCAAATTAAAAAAAGATATTTAAAATCCCAAAAGAAAAAAGGACTTTCAATTTTTTTTCAAAATAAAGATAAATACCTTCTAAAATTGTACCCCAAAAAATCAAATACCTGGGAATACACCTGACCAAGGAGGTAAAGGATTTACATGCCAAGAACCATAAAACATTAATCAAGGAAATTAAAGAGGATTCAAAGAAATGGAAAGATATTCCATGCTCCTGGGTTAGAAAAATTAATATTGTAAAAATGGCCATATTACCCAAAGCAATCTACAGATTCAATGCAATCCCCATCAAATTACTCATGACATTTTTCACAGAACTAGAACAAACAATCCAAAAATTTATGTGGAACCACAAAAGACCCAGAATTGCCAAAGCAATTCTGAGGAACAAAAACCAAGCAGGAGGCATAACTCTCCCAGACTTCAGGCAATATTACAAAGAGACAGCTATCAAGACAGTGTGGTACTGGTACCGAAACAGACATACAGACCAACGGAACAGAACAGAGAACCCAGAAATAAAACCAGACACCTTTGGTCAATTAATCTTTGACAAAGGAGGCAAGAATATAAAATGAGAAAAAGTCTTTATTTTATACATGTATGACTATTAACAGGAAACAGTTCAGCGGTGGCTTTGCAAGTTCACTTGTTCCATTCTCTCCATAAACCCATAAAAGAAACCATGTGCTTTGAAAAGTAAAACCTTCCTATTTTAAATAGCTTTTAATAATAACAACACCTCCTATTTTCCAAAACCTTTTTTTTTTCCTTTGCCTAAGCTTGTGCTATGTGAAAGTTTCCAGGCCATGGGTTGAACCCATGTCACAATAGCAACCCAAGCTGCTGTAGTGACAAAGCTAGATCCTCAAAATTCTGTACCACAGGGGAAATCCCAAAATCTAATTCATTTAAGCTATACATTAATACTTAACTTTATATATTGAACTCACTTGGTATTAATTATATATTTTCCAGACTCCATCCACCACAGTTATCATTAGTGCACATACAGTGGAAAGTAGGTTATGGCATTTATCAACTTCAGTCAGTAAAGTCTCATTTGTGGCTTCACACTGTTTACATATTAAAATCAATCTTTGTACTAAGATGATGGCATAAATCGAAACCAAATACACACTGTGAGTAATCTGTTGTTTAAGGGATTTTTTTCTGTAAGGCAAAGAAATCTACTTGAAATTATTATTAACTGGTTGAAAGAACCAGTATCATTAACTAATTGAAAAGACTCAACGTAATCATTTATGAAAAAATATACAATGAGCATCTTTCAATGATCCCTTAGTAACTAAACAGAAAAAAATAAATTGAAACTTGACAGCATCCACAAAAGGAGACTAAGCTTTAGCATCTTACTGTTCATTCCTATGCATCATACCCATCATGTCCTAAGGGGTGGCCTTCCATTCCATTTTTCCCCAAGGAAAGTACTTGATGCTAAGTGTCCCTGAAGTTTCAAAGAAAAAAAAGAAAAAAAATTGATCTTCGCTCCACTCTTGTGCATTACAAATGAAGGCAGACAAGAGGGGTACCGCCTGGAGAGGGATTGTACTAAACTAGCAATCACTAATTAAGAAGGAAATTATATTGTGATGATTTATGCCAAAAAGTGTTATGTTTTCCTTTAGGAGTTTTATAGTTTCTGGACTTCCATTTAGGTATGACACCACTTACATGTGGAGTCTAAAAAATAAAACACACTAGTGAAAAAAACAAAAAAGGAAGCAGACTCACAGATAAAAAGAACTATGGGTACCAGTAAAGAGAGGGAAGGGGGTAGGCACAATATAGATTTAGGGGATTAAAATATATAAACTACTATATGTAAAATAACCTACAGTAACATACTGTACGACAAAGGGAAAATAGCCTATACTTCATAATAATAAATAGAATATCGTATTTAAAATTTTTGAATCACTATATTGCACACCCGTAACATATAATATTGTATACATCAACTATATTTCAAAGTATACAGGATGATGTGTCTAGATTATATGCAAATACTACACCAGTCTACATAAGGGAACTGAGCATCCTTGGATTTTGGAATCTCAGGGGGCTCCTAGAATGAATCTCCCAGGGATACAGAGGGATTACTGTACTCAGTCATAAGTAAATCACAGGGAAGGGATATTCACTCTTTGTTAAGTAAAAAATATCACTTAATCCTAACCAAAAAAATGAGGTAAATAATAATGAGTTAAAGATCATGAGATCAGTATATATTTAATGAACTCAGAGTCCTCATAGTCATTACTATCGATGGAGGACTGAAATCAGAAAGCTGTTTAGTATTGCAAAGAATCATACTCTCCTTTGCAACAAGCTCTGCTCCATTGAAAAGTCCTGGTTTTATAACACCATTATGCCTAAAATACACTAACTTCTCTTCATCTCTCCATTTGAATAATTAATATATCTCTACCAGTTTCTGGAAATAGCCTCTCATGCTTCTAATTTCTACTCTTGCCTCCTTTTCCAAGCACAGCTCCATAGTCTCAAAGAGTAAGACCTTATCCATCACAATTTTGATTCCATCACCCTAAGTGCTATATTAAAAGCACTGTTCCTTGTTCATAAAGACGTGCCTAGGTCTTGCATGTCCTGGCCTAGCCTATAGTTCCCACCTCATCTTGTTACACCTTCCTTCTATGCTCCACAAATATTGCTTTCTGTGCACCTGTCCTCTTCCCCTGCAGGGATTTCTGATTATCTTTCCTAGGTTAGTCATTCCACCACCTTCCATAAAAGACAGCCCAGTAGTTTCATCAATCTTTTAAAGTTACCACATGTATTTTCTAAAGTGTATTGTACAAAGGGAGAAAAAAGGGTAAAAAGTAAGGAAGAGTTAAATAGCCATTCAAATATAAATGAGAGTCTCAGCCACAAATAAAACATTTTAAAAAGGTATTTCTAAGAGTTTGACAAGAAATTGTTATATGAGTTGTATTTTGGGAACATTTATTTTCTTTACTGGGGAAACAGCCATGAAATAGTCTCTGGTTATTTATTTTGGCTCAGTTATCCACTTTTATTTATCTTTTAGTCTTTAACATTTAAATTTTGGGGTTTTGTATCATGTAAAACATTCTGTTTTTGTTATTATACTTTACTTGAAAAAGATTTCTATTTCATCTAATTTAAGACAGTCTTTTCCAATAGAAAAAAAAGGAATGGTACTTTTATAATTATGTCCTTTGGTCTTTAGGTAGACAAGTAAAATGATTTCTAGATTACTTTAATGATCAAAACTAGATGTAACTGAAGTGATTAGATTTTTTTTTTTTTAAATATGAGCTAGCCGTGTTGATTTAGCTGTCTAAATGGACAAAAGGATTTTTGAACAATTTATGTTTTTGCAATTTGGGAGCTTTACAGGCTTCTTAACTTTTTTGTTAACATACTAAAATCCTGTGCTTATTAAGCATTATGAATAAGTTTAATTTTCAAGTTAACATTTTCAGGTATTTCAGGCTGAATATTTAAAAAATAATTCCAGTATACTAGATAGACTAATAATTTGCAAAAACTTGGTAGGATTCCTAAAAGCCATTTGCTAAGAAAATTTAGAATATTTATTAAGTTAATGTTAAATTTAAAATATGTATTGATTATAATAGAATAGATGTTATCTATCCAAGAAAAAGCAGCATTGGTTATTTACTGCTTCTCCTACATTTTTTCCCTACTTTACTATGTATGTCTAAAATCCATAAAGTAAAAATTAATCACTGAAAATAGAAACCACTTATATGAACTCTAATTAACATATCACTATTTTTATGGTGTTTCTGAGTCTCCTGCGATTCTAATTGTATCTATTATTTGGGTAGTACTTTATAATTAATTACAAACTTTTTCAAAGCCCTTGTTCAAAGCTGCCACACCACTAGGTGCAAACCTTACAAAGATGGGATCGACCAGGTATTCTTTTCTTTAATGTTGTGTCCACAGTACACTGCCTACTAGCTAAAAATATTTAAAATAAATGAAATTATTTATTTTGCTTAATTGTGTATCTGTGATGTCTCTATGCAGTCAACCAGTAATAGGGCAAAAATAAAGTATCAACTTTGATTCCATTTACACATATCTACTGAACAAAATTTAAAGAAACAGCTCTTAATTTCTTTGAAAGAAAAATAACATTATATAAATTTGATTTTCATGTTCTAAATAAAGAAATGTTGAAAACATATTTGAAAATAGCCACTGCTTGCCTTTAACAATTATCTTAACCTGTGGATATGAAAATAATGGTTTCTCTGTCTCAGATGCAAGTGATTTTTAGTGTACTTATAAACTTTGTTTTAGATTTTAAAACTCATAAGTTTACATGTATCAGAAATTAGTAAGGTATATTCTTATAGAATATTTTGGGAGTTCCCACTATGGCTTATCAATAATGAACCCTACTAGTATCCATGAGGTTGTGGGTTCTATCCCTGGCCTTGCTCTGTGAGTTAAGGATCTTCTGATTCAACCCCTGGACTGGGAACTTTCATGTACCATACTGTGGGTACGGCCATAAAAAGACAAAAAAAACAAAACAAAACAAAAGAATATTTTGTGATCTCATCTGGTAATGAACTGAGCCTTTTATCCAACTGCTAAGTATTCAGCAGCAAAACAGGATTAGCATATTTTATGAGGGCATTAATAAACATTTCAGGATACTTCCAAATGCCTGAGATAGCCCTGGGCCTTTTATAAATCACCCCATAAAACACAGTCTGAAGCATCTTTAAGATATTATAACATGACCATTTAACTTAGTCATGTGAAAAGAGAAGGCAATAAAATTTAAGCTTATTTCTGTGATAAATAAGAATAAATAAATATACATATATTAAAATAAGAAAGAAAAGAGTTCAAACTGCTTTTCCTAATCTTATCCATTAGGTATACTATTTGCCATTTAAAATTAGGTCAAGGCATATAGATAATGTTCCACCCATACAATTGGACATATTTTTAAAATAAGCTTTGGGTTTCTTTTCAATTTAAATCCTTATTTCATTGGCATGGTTCTTCTTTTCAATTGCCCTTTACTGACACCAAAGCTTTTTTCAACTTTTATTTTGTATTGGAAAAACCCAGTTCAGACTGGTAGTGACAAATATCCCATTAAAGTCAGTAAGCCATGTGAATTATTTTTAAATGCAAATTACACAATGTGAATCTTCTGCTTAAAATCCTTCAGTAGCTTTCCATTGTCTGATGAATAAAAATCCTAATTACTTAGGCAAGTCCTTAAGTATATCTGAATCTTGCCTGCTTCTCATTCTCCCTTCCTGTTCTCCAGCCTTCTTGCCCTTATTCAGTCCCATTTTAATGCATTCCATATACAAGCTTCCCCTCCTGCCATACTTCATCTGGAGTTCTAAGGATGATCTGTCCTATGTCTTCTAATATTCTCTTCCTCCTCTCATTTAGCTGCTGTCGACATCTAAGAGCGTCAGTACCATTAAGGCAAAGATTTTATCTCTTATATTCACCAAAATATAACCAGTGGTTGGCACAAAACCAGATCAACATAAACCTTTTAAATGAATGACTGTGAGTAATGCCAGCAATATACCATTTAACCTGGTGACAACAACAGCAACTGCATTACTAACTTCACTGCTGTCACAGGTCCACTTGTCTCTTGTGGTCATTTAGTACAGTTAGCAAAACCCCTTTGCAAATGTGCCCTATTTTGAACCTGACAATAGCCTTTGTGAGGTCAGCAGTGCTTTCCTTATTTTTTCAACATCAGAGTTGAGATCTCAGGGTAGTAAAAGAGGTAAAATGACGTACAACTAAGAAAAGCTAAGACCTAGTGCTCCGAACCTAAATCAAGCCACTATTTCAGTTAATCAACAGAAAATGTGTTTATTGTTCACTTCTCATATTTGTTAAATATATACAACAGAGGTCTATAAACAGTGACAAATACCTTAGATTTTATTTCATAAACCCAAAAGAAGTCAGTTTTCTCTATACATTATTAGATGTACAATTTATTGTTTTTCTAAAATTTGCCTGAGTGTCCTCTCCTTTTACTGATGTTATTCCTTTCCAGTAGTCATTCTTGATGGCTTGCTCAATTTAATATTGATAAAAATTGTTTTAAATGATTAAAAGTTACTAAAATGAAAAATTTATATTTATTTAAAAATTAGGCCATGCTCATTGGTTATTAAATTGAACTACTGTCATTTAGATATAGAGAAAAAATATTCACACATAGCTCTTTCTCAAGCTTACATTTCTACAAACAAAATGGAAGAGAGATGGTGAGAATTCAGCTAAACTACTCTATTAATATTGCTGTCCTGGCATCCATTTTGGTGGCCAACTGCTTGTAGGGTGGTGGTAGGGGGGGAATTAAACTACTAACTCCTCACTGCCCTTGTGATTAGCATTTGCCCCACAAGGTCCAGGACCTTCTCTTTTGCATCCCTTAGATTAACCTTCCCTCAAGCTTACCAAACCCCATTTTTTTTTTTTTTTGGTTTGAATTAACCAGTCCAAACTTAGTGTGGAACTGCAAAGCGCTCCACCCTTGGACTGTAATAAAGCCAATGCCCAAGGTCCTGTCACTCTCTGTACCCAAATTCTGCCCAGCTTTGCTAGTGGACTTCCTGTAGGAGGCATAAGTGACAAACTTCTCTATTTGCCTTGATCTGTTATGTTAAATGTGGCTCAACATCTGATACCTGGGGCTCTACCTCACAAATATTAATCTACTGAAATCAAAACATTAGACTATATTAAATTTCTATTCTATATATACCCTAATTTCTTTTATGCCTATATATATTTCTTTACAAAGTATAACTAGACATAGTATTTCACTCTAAGTGATTGATGATATGAGAAACAAGCAAAGTTAAGTAGACATTAAAGAGAAAACATTAAATCAAAGTTGGATTTACAAATGTGTATGCCACAAGATCGAAACAATAAATAAAGGATCTACAAATGTAACGTATAATGATTACCACACTTGATCAAATCTAAAACAACCTCACCTGAAAGATACATTTCTCTTGCATATAAAACACACACACACATAGTACTACTATTGCCAATTAAGCAATGACACAATGCCTAGTGATACACTCTCAAGATGTCCCACACCAGCCTAACATCAGTTAAAATTTTCTTTCAAAAGTTTTGGGAAGTTTTTCAATCTTTTTGCTTTCAATTTTATTGCCTGGTTATGTTCTACCCAATTGCCTTAGAGGTATATCAGTAACAAAACCTGAAATGATTTCAACTACTTTGTATCTTCCTTTTTAGGTCCTGAAAATTGCATTATTGTTTTGCAAGTAAACATGGAATTGTATTTATTACCCACTGCCCTTATTTTCTTTACTGATATACCAAATTATATTTTGCTGCTTTTTTCCCATAACTTTATGTATATAAATTTTATCTTCCACAAGAAATCCTCTATTTAAAAATATTAAATCCAATATTATAAATATTGCATGTAAGTTACCTGAAATAAAAAAGTATGAAAAATGTATAACTAATTTTACGTATGTGCAGGCAGCTTTAAATACCTCATTTTGATTGCCCAGCAAAAAGCAATTATTAGATATCACCAACTGCACTGTCCAAATTCAGAAAATGCAAAGCTATTAGAAAGAGAGAGGAGTGTAGCTTGAAAAAACTAAACATTATATTAAACAGGTAAGTGGATAAAAACCCCAGGGGCAAAAGTATGATATTCATACCCTATGATTTTTTTCCTTCTATTCACTAATGATTTTAATTTAAATGTGAATAACAAGTGTCAAAAGTAACTATGTCAAATATTTTTGTGGTTTTTTTGTGACATGTAAAAATAAAAATAATCTGAATTATTGAGCTGATGTGATAAATAATCACAGATTTATAAACAAATATATATATAATTGACAATAACTACATCAACTTTAGCTTTATAAACAGCCTACAACTCATAAAATATACAGATGCAAACATTTACATAAAATTTGAAATCTCATCAGGAGAAATTAGGTAAAAAAGTACAATCCAAAATGCTAACATATATTTTTTTTTTCTGAAGGGCAAATATGGTCTTAAAATATGTAAATTCACATTGCTCTGATTACTCTGTTGCTTGTTCACTGAAAGAATTTATGAATTAGGGTAACTTGTTTGCATTATTCAAAACATATATGACTAAACTTTATGGTATTTTTCATTCTAAAGATTTTTGCCTATTGACTTTGAATGACTGTCGAGCGTTATTTCATAAAGAGTGAATGCTGTACACCATACTTGCTGACAACTTGCAAAAAAAAAAATTTTTTTTAAATTACCAAAATCAACTCTTTCAAAAGAGATGACTTCCTTTCATCTTTAACTCTGTCTTATAAGTCACACTTATCCTTGTCTTTCTGAGAATTACTGACCTGAGCTCTCTTTCATTAAGTCTTCAGTGATACCAAGTGACTCAAACTTAATATTTAATATCTCTTTCAAATAAAGTCATATCTTATTGCTTATTCTGAAATATGTTAATTATATTTTATTGCCAAGAAAGGAAACAAAGGTTTATCTTTTAAAACATGAGATAAAATTACTTTTCGAAAATGCTTCTGGAAAGTATAACAAAGACTAAAAAACCCTTTAAAAAATAAACCCTTTAATTCCAAAATGCTTCTATTTTATTACTTCATTATACAATGTCACATTTACACTCTTGCAAAACAATTTTACCTGGATTTGTATTCGTTTTCTACAGCTTTTGGGGGAACAATATTCAAGCTGTTCTATCAAACAGATAAGAAATATTAGTAAGTATTGAAAAATAATCCAGTACCAAATAACTTTTTACAAAATATTTAACCACAATAAATGGATTCTTTTATGAAATACTTTTCACAATTTTATAATATCAACTGTGAATATCTATAAAGGGGACAGAATGATGTAAATTTTGTGGAAAACTTTTGCCCACAAGATCCTTTTCTCATGGCATATCTCAGAATTTTTCTTTGTAGTGTGGCATGAAAATGTTAGCACAAAGTATTTCTGAAAATTTGCAAAGATGTATATACTACACTCAGAAGGAATTTTTTTTTATGGCTACACCCATATCATATGTAAGTTCCCAGGCCAGTGACTGAGTCCTCTCAATTGACCTATGCTGCAGCAGTGGCAATACTGGATCCTTTAACCCTCTGACAGGGATCAAACCTATGCCTCTATAGTGACCCAAGCCACTGCAGTGAGATTCTTAACCCACTAATCACAGCGTGAACACATGTTGTTGTTTTTAGGGAGATGTTTCAAGAGTTCATTTTGAATCTTCTTTATCAGTTGTATAATCAGAACATTTCATAAATATTTAACAATTAAAAAGTATAAATCATAATAAAAATAGGAAAAAGCCTGAGAGACTAAGTAATGGAATAGTACTCAGCCACAAAAAAGAATGAAATAATGTCATTAGCAGGAACATGGACGGACCTAAAGATTATTAAGTCAATTAGACAGAGAAAGACAAATGACATGTAAGACCACATATATGTAGAATCTAAAAAAAAAATGACACAAATGACCTTATTTACAAAACAGAAATAGACTCACAGAAATAGAAAACAAACTTGTGGTTACCAAAGGGTAAAGGTAAAAGAGGGATAAATTAAGAGTTTGGGATTAAAACATACACACTACCATATATGGAATAGATAACCCACAAGGACCTACTATATAGCATAGGAAACTATATTCAATACCTTGTAATGATCTAAGATGGAAAAGAATCTTAAAAAGATTATATATACACATTTATAATACTGAAACACTTTGCTATACACCTGAAACTAAACACAACATTGTAAATCATGTTTCTACACAGATATTTTTTAAAGTATTAATAGGAATAAAACAAGAAAGCCTGAGATTAATTATATCTCCAAGAGTGTTGACCAAAATGGATAATTAAATGGTACAATGGAAAAATATAAAATAGGGAACAAAGCTATAATATCTGACGTATAGTTAAAATGAGTTCTAGAGAGAAGTGATAAAATGTAGATTAGAAAAATCATTAAGAAAACAATAAAATTATATTTTCCAAGTTACAGAAAGACTTGAATCTTTAGAAAAGTATATAGGCTGGTATCCAGCAGGATGAATTAAACAACACCAATATTTTCAACATATTGTTGAAAATTCTGAATATCTACAACTAAGAAAATCCTCAAATTTCTTACAGGTGGAAAAATATAAATATACAAAAGAAATAAGAATTAGAGTGGCATCAACCCTGATATCAGGCAAACAAAACACTAGGGTAAAAATTAACTAAAGATTTAACAGAACATTGTTTTGAACTTAAATGTCAATATCCAAATAATAAAAATGTGAGAAAAAAAATCAAGACATTTTCAGGGATGCAAGACTCAAGTAATTAACTTCTAAAGGACAGTTTTCATAAACAGAGAAAACTGTAAAGCAGAATATGTGGGTTGCAAAAAATAGAGCACCTGAATTAGGAATAGAGTGAAACAAAACCCCAGGATGACAGCTTTGAAATAAAACAAACTTTCTGGGAGTTCCCGTGGTGGCTCCGTGGTTAACGAATCCGACTAGGAACCATGAGGTTGCGGGTTTGATCCCTGCCCTTGCTCAGTGGGTTAAAGATCAGGCGTTGCCATGAGCTGTGGTGTAGGTTGCAGACACGGCTCGGATCCCGCACTGCTGTGGCTCTGGCGTACGGCTTTGATTAAACCCCTAGCCTGGGAACCTACATATGCTGCGGGAGTGGCCCACGAAATGGCAAAAAGACAAAATAAATAAATAAATAAACCCTTAAACTTTCTAAGTTAGAATAGGAATATAATGAACAGAGAATTCTATTTTTTTTCATGTACAATAAAATAAAATAAATTGCACTGATTAGATACACTAAAATCACATTCTGGAAGACACCCATAATATGGTGAAGAAATGTGTTTCTTTTCTCAACAAAGGAAAAATAAAGTCATCTGTAATTCCACTGGAGGAAAAGAGTCATACTATGAAGTTATGGTTCAAATAGAAAGCAAATAATATATGGTATGGTTTCTGAGATTTTGAGACTTACAATAAATAGATATGTAATTACAACTTAAATAATTTTAACCTTTTAGAATCAATATATGGAAAAAGAAACCACGGTAACTGAACCAGTTTATAAATACTATAATAACTGACCATTTGAAAGGTGTGGGGCATTATTATACTTTAAGTTTTTGTTATTATAAAATCACACATGACCACTGAAGGCAATTTCTAATATTGCTCAAATAACGTTTTCTATGTTTAGGGTGACTCTCATGACTACCAACCTGATGAACTTAAGTCTTCTTTCCAGTCACCCCCTTGCCATCTTTCCCAACATCTCTGTTAACTCCCTTGGCTTCTGTGACCTACTGCAATATTCATCTTTTCTACTAATAATGAAGTTACCTCATATTAAATAATTATGATGATTTGATAAAGAAACTTTTCAAAACAGTTCCAAAACATGGAAAGATAAATAACAGATTTTTTAATGCAGTGTTGGAAATTATATAAGTGTAATTGCACATAAGCAGGAAGTTTATGGAAGTGTTCAATACCTCTATCTGACCACTTCTATAGGGTTTGTTGTTAACTTCTATTTATAGATCCATAACCTCCATAATCCCCTTTAAATCTGAATGGAGATTTAAATATCAACCCAGTCACTTATTACATACTTCATGCTTGTCAGCTTGCATATTCTCTGTGAGTTTCAATTTTCTTCTTTGGAAAATGAGCTAAGACAGCAATGATATAAAGTTTTCATGAAGACGTTATCAAAAATTGGCACCTAGTGCCTGGCACAGAGTAGATAATTCACAAAATATCATTCTTTTTACTTCCACTACAATCATTAAGAAATTGCAGGTAAAAGTGAAGAAAAAAATTTTATTTGGTATAACAAAATATTAAAATAATGTTTTGTGTTATATTTTGAAAAAAACACCTTTACTATACTGTTTGATTCATTTGCCACAATAAAGATGTGGGGAAGACATTTTTTATCCACAGATCTAAGCATAACATAAGTAAAATGTTTGGAGTGACAGAAAATACCATGACATGGTATTTCCAGTTACTAAAGAAAACTGTGATTTAAGTTACATAATTTTTCACTGATATAATATTATCTTGACACTTCTATCACTTTTTCAGAGTTAGGTTTATTTCCCCTCTGGGAGGTTAATGAGAGCATGTGTGCATCCCAATGATTCCCCAACTTCAGCTGTTTTTCCTGAAAATATACTTATGTCTGGTGCTTCTCTAGCCAAGTAACAAGTCAGAATGCTATTGAGTCTCTCTTCAAAAATTATTTACAATGGAATAGCATTCTGAAACCTCATTTTAAACATATGTCAGTACCAAGTTTAATGAAACAAAGTAAACATAATGAGAAGGCATAATGTTCAAATTGTGTTAAGATCCATATATGTTTACATAAATTTTTATTTTTAAAATAAAAAAATCTTCCTATAGTGTAAAAATAAATTACGTGTGTCTTAGATATGTATCTTAAACCTCTTCTAATTCAGCTTCCCCTATGTCTGATGTGAAATTATCTTCTTTCAGTTGACCTGAGAGGGCAATGGATATGTCAGGGATGTGACTATAATGTTTTGACATTACTGGTGAAAAGAACACCATGATTTAAGATTAGAGTATATACAAATATTTATCTTTCTTTTCAGTAACATTCTTTTTTATTTCATGAGAAGATGTTTTTATGTGAAATGAAGTTCTTTATGTACTTATTAAGGCAGAGGTGATGTTAATACTAATTAAAATACTAAGAGGCTAATAACTCATTAGAGGTCAACTATATAATACTGGAGTTTCCGTCATGGTGCAGCGGAAATGAATCCGACTAGGAACCATGAGGTTGCAGGTTCGATCCCTGGCCTCGCTCAGTGGGTTGAGGATCTGGTGTTGTCATGAGCTATGGCGTGCGTCGCTGATGTAGCCCAGATCTGGCGTTGCTGTGGATGTAGTGCAGGCCGGCAGCTACAGCTCCAATTAGACCCTTAGCCTGGGAACCTCCATATGCCATGGGTGTGGCCCTCAAAAGACAAAATAAATAAATAAATAAATAAATAAACAAATATATATATATAATAAAATACTGACACATTAGTGAATTAAATGTGAATAGTTAAATCATATTAATACATATGGGCAGTGAATAAATGAATTCAGAATTTCCAAATTTTTATAGCAAAAGCCAAATATACACAAAACACTGATTTACATTTCCTTTCTGGTAGAAGAAATAATTTTTACAAAGAGTAAAGAATAGTTATTGTTAAAAATATTGCCTGAAATAGCACTCCAAAATACTTACTAATTACCTATAAACCACATGAAAAAGAATATATCAAAATACACAGGACAAACTATCCTGAAAGTGCACCTAATGTCAGAACCTGGAAATTATTTTCACTAAGTATAACACTGACATGCCAAAAATGATAGTTGAATTAAATAATTTATACATACTTTATAAAACAGAATATGACTTCACGACTAGAAAAAGATAAGAGGTTTTGTAATTTTAAATGGTAAAATGTAGTGAAAGTAGGCCAAAAGTCTATAAAAATAAGAAATGATGGCCCTCAAAAGACAAAATAAATAAATAAATAAATAAACAAATATATATATATAATAAAATACTGACACATTAGTGAATTAAATGTGAATAGTTAAATCATATTAATACATATGGGCAGTGAATAAATGAATTCAGAATTTCCAAATTTTTATAGCAAAAGCCAAATATACACAAAACACTGATTTACATTTCCTTTCTGGTAGAAGAAATAATTTTTACAAAGAGTAAAGAATAGTTATTGTTAAAAATATTGCCTGAAATAGCACTCCAAAATACTTACTAATTACCTATAAACCACATGAAAAAGAATATATCAAAATACACAGGACAAACTATCCTGAAAGTGCACCTAATGTCAGAACCTGGAAATTATTTTCACTAAGTATAACACTGACATGCCAAAAATGATAGTTGAATTAAATAATTTATACATACTTTATAAAACAGAATATGACTTCACGACTAGAAAAAGATAAGAGGTTTTGTAATTTTAAATGGTAAAATGTAGTGAAAGTAGGCCAAAAGTCTATAAAAATAAGAAATGATGGACTGGCAAAATAAAAAACTGTGTTGAGACAATAATAGTTAGAACTGATATACTGCTGAAAATTACGAATTTCAGAATCTCTCCCAGAGTGGAGAGAAATATTCAGAGACTACTCTTGAGACTTTTCTTAGGAAATTATGTCACCGAAATTTTTATACCTAAATTTCTCTTATTTTTGAAGGCCACTAAATCACATGTTCAGGTATTTAAGGCCAAGAGATATATACATTTTTTTCTAATCTTTAGAAAGATGTTAAAATCCTAGAGATTGAGAGATAACAGAGATTCTATAGTAGGTAGTCTCTAAAAAGGTCCCAATGATCCTTGCCTCGTGGGACTCTTGCCCTTGTGTAATCTCCCATCAAGTGTACATAGGACCTACAGACACACTTCCTGTGAAAAAAATCTGGTAGGTATAATGTTATACTAATACCAAAATTAGGCCAAGAACGACTGTGCCTTCTATACCAAGAGTTCTCTATATCTCTCTTGGCTTGCTCTTGCTAATGGAAACAAGCTGTCATTTTGTGAGTAGATCTGCAGCTATGGAGAGGCCCAGGTAGCATAGTGAGGAACTGAGGTCCTCAGTCCAAAAGCCTGCAAGAAACAAATACATGCCAACAACCATGTGGGTGACTCTGGAGGCTAATTCTTCAGCTCTTGCCAATCTTCCAATGGCTGCAGCTCTGGCCAACAACTATACTGCAACATCATGAGAGATCTCCAGTGAGATGTATTTAGCTAAGTCGAACCCAAATTCCTTGTTCATATATAGTGTGAGATAATAAATGTTTGTTGTTTTAAGCTATTAAATTGTGGAATAATTTGCTACTCAGCAGTAGCTAACTAAGTCAGGTTCCCATAAAGGACTCAAGACTGTGATTGTTTTCAAAAAAAATATGTGGTAGTAAACAAATGAAACCAGCTAATAATACTAAGTCTACTTTGTAGTTACAATTGCAATTAAAAAATTAAACTAATATTTCTTTCAATGCACAAACTCTAATTTTGCCCTATGCCATATGAATATAATTGTATGTGAAGATACAAATTTTAATCATTTAAGTAGTTTTCTAAAATTCTTATAATTATGTACTACTTTAATTTCTACTTTAATGGGCAGCTTTCGTCTTTATGTATGTGTTTTGTTCTTGAAGAATTTATTTTTTACTTAATTTTTTACTTAATTTACTTAATTTTTAAATTTTTATGTAGGCTATTAAAACACATGGACATATTTATATAACACACATATATTTGTAGTCAGACAATACTTCTTGAATTTGGTTAAATCATTTATACTTTAAATTTGAGGTTTTAATAATAACCTTTTGGAAAAGTATACACCCTATCTTTTTAAGTTAAGGAATGAAGGAATCACTTTTTATTTCCCATGGAAAGATTTTAAGTATACCATCTTAGACTGTTGCTGTTCTGTTAGTATATATAAATTACTCAAAATAATGTTATTTAAAATTCTAAAGTATACAATATAAAACTCAAATGGATTAATGGATTTGAAGAATTTGTGTACCAGTTTTCTCCCATGAAAATAAAAAACCCAAGAGATATAGGCATATCACAAAATATGTATTACAATAGTTCAGCATTGCATTGTTTCATGTAATAATTCTATTTAGCTTATTAGCACTGTGAAATGAGAACTACCATACAGTCTTGAATTTACATTACAAATCTGTATAGCATCAAATGGTTTGCTATTTCACAGTAGATAATCTCTTGTATAACATCTATCTTTTATTAGTATCTTCTGTGTTTACTAACCTGTCTAACATTAAAGAAAAATACTTATTCTCATACACCTTCTTTGCTAACTATTAAAGAACTGCATACTATTTGAACATCTTTAAGATATTTGAATATTTAATGATAAAATGTTTTTAGAACCAAACTATGCATTTCAATCAAGCATGAATTAAAGAAAAAAGAAAAAAAATAATACATGATGGAATATTAGATTGACTTCTTTCTAAGAAAATCATTTAAAGTCATTCATAATAGCTTCAAATTGCCTCTCTTAATGTATTTATGAATAACATATTTGAAAATGGATATGAAAAATGTACCATAAAATGAAGTTCACATAACTTGTGACCATTTAACTAAAGCACTGAATCGACCTTCAGAGCTCTGTAACATATTTTGTAAAATAAAGTCCACTGTAATACAGTTATATAAAAGCATTCTACTATTTATATTTTAACTACAAGGTAAAATATTGACATGTATATAATTTCAATATGCTTTCTAATGAGGTGCTTTACAAATAAATTACATATTGGATACTCAGCAAGTTTCTAATGAAAGAAATAATACATACCCAGTTATTAGACTTATTTCAACTTTTATGCAAGAAATAATCTGCAGTTAGCAATGTGAAATAGTAACCAAAGCTTTTAAATGGTGATTTATATTGTAAAGTAATAATAATCCATACACACAAGGTTGACCCCAAATAAGCCAAATAAGTATCAAGGCAAATGGCAACTACTTAGGAAATATAGCTTTTAAATATTAACTATTAACATTTCTTATTATACGTCACTTTTAATGACGTAAAGAAAAAAGTACTTTCTATAAGTGAAAATAGTTCACTTTATCAATTGCCTAATCAAATTTGAATTTCAAGTAACTATGTATAGTAAAATTTAATTGCAATAATCAATGGATTAAAATATTTACTATATTTTAAAAAAAGACTTTTAGAATACTTAGACCAAGAATACTTGTTATCAATGAACATAACTAAGAATAATAAATCCTGAAATAGTTCTGCAGCCAAGAAGTTGGGGAAAGTAAATTAATAACAGTTATATGGGTTATATTATTTATTAATTGAGGTATAATTCTTATGATCAGAACCATGGGAATAAAGTTGAAATTCAAAATCAAAAAGAGTTAACTACGAAAGTTTAATTTAAAGCATTTTTTTCCTTGTAAAATCTAACTGTATATGTTGTAATATAACTGAACAGGCAGCAAAGTCCAAAACATTGATTCTATTCATTTCACTAGCAAATTTAGAAAAATATTAGTAAAAATAAAATGAAGTTTTAAAACAGTATCATAGCCTTTATCTTTTCCATTTTCATCAGAGTTTTCAGGGTTATAAGAATGGCAGTACATACAATAGAAGTGACATCTCTAAAAGCTTTTCAAAACAGGCAAACAAGAATGTTGCTTTTATTCAGTATTTAGATGAGCCCAAAGTGAGCTGATGATAATTATTTCATAATCAGTGGATATTCAGTGCCACTGAGATTTTACTCTGGGCATTGAATTATGCTTTTCATGATTTCTTTTTAGAGATTTATCTGGGTAACAATCATCTCTGTATCAGTCCCCTCAGCACTTTAATTCACAAACCATAGCAAATGTCTTGCCATAACAATGTGATAATTTCAATTTTGTTGAATTTTTACCCCAGCCCCTTTTCAACATAAAACAGTTTCATAAAAGTCTGAATACACTTAAATAATCAAAAGTACAAAAAAATTCTAAAAGAGCTACATGCAAATCAATGAAACTAGAACACAGCCTCACACCATGCACAAAAATAAACTCAGAATGGCTGAAAGACCTAAATATGACAAGACACCATCAAACTTCTGGAAGAGAACATAGACAAAACATTCTCTGACATCAACCTTACAAATGTTTTCTCAGGTCAGTCTCCCAAAGCAACAGAAATAAAAGCAAAAATAAACCAATGGGACCTAAGCAAACTGATAAGCTTTTGCACAACAAAGGAAACCAGAAAGAAAACAAAAAGACAACTTCCAGAATGGGAGAAAATAGTTTCAAATGATGCAACTGACAAGGGCTTAATCTCTAGAATATACAGGCAACTTACACAACTCAACAGCAAAAAAATCCAACCACCCAATGGAAAAATGGGCAAAAGACCTGAATAGACAATTCTCCAAGGAAGAGATACAGATGGCCAACAAGCACATGAAAAAACGCTCAACATCCCTGATTATTAGAGAAATGCAAATCAAAACAACCATAAAATACCACCTCACACCAGCCAGAATGGCCATCATTAATAAGTCCCCCAATAACAAGTGCTGGAGGGGGTGCGGAGAAAAGGGAAGCCTCCTGCACTGTTGGTGGGAATGTAAGCTGGTACAACCACTGTGGATAACAATATGGAGGTACCTTAGAAAACTATACATAGATCTACCACATGATACAGCAGTCCCACTCTTGGGCATATATCCGGACAAAACTTTCCTTAAAAAATACACATGCACCCACATGTTCATTGCAGCACTATTCACAATAGCCAGGACATGGAAACAACCCAAATGTCCAGTGACAGACAATTGGATTAGGAAGATGTGGCATATATACACAATGGAATACTACTTAGCCTTAAAAAAAGAATGACATAATGCCATTAGCAGCAACATGGATGGAACTAGAGACTCTCATACTGAGTGAAGTAAGTCAGGAAGAGAAAGACAAATACCATATGATATCACTTGTATCTGGTATCTAATACACAGCACAAATGAACCTTTCCACAGAAAAGAAAATCATGGACCTGGAAAATAGATATGTGGCTGCCTGGGGGTAGGGCTAGGGAGTGGGATGGATTGGGTTTCATGGATGCAAACTGTTGGTTTTGGAATGGATTAGCAATGAGATCCTGCTTTGTAGCACTGAGAACTGTGTCTAATTACTTATGACAGAGCATGATACTGGGGGAAAAAAGAATGTATACATGTATGTGTAACATATTTTTGGAAAGAAGACACACAAAGGCCAACGGACACATGAAGAGACACTCAATATTGCTAATCAGAGAAATGCAAATCAAAACCACAAAATCATCAAAAAATCTACAAATAACAAATTTCAGCAAGGATGTGGAGAAATGGGAACCCTAGTACACTCTTGGTGGGAATGTAAATTGCTTCAGCCAGTATAGAAAATCATATAGAGGCTCTTCAAGAAACTAAAAATAGATCTTACAGTCTATCAATTCCACTTCTAGGAATATATATATACATGGAGAGAGAGAGAGAAAACAAAACACTAAATAAAAAAATATATTCACATCCTTATGTTTAGAGTAGCATTATTTATAATAGCCAAGATATGGAAGCAGCTGAAATATCCAACAGCAGATGGATAAAGAACATTCCATGCATACAATGGAATACTACTCAGTCATAAATCAAGAATGAATTTCTGCCATTTGCAACAACATGGATGACCAAGAAGGTATTATGCTAAGGGAAATAAGTCAGACAGAAAAAGACAAATACTGTGTGTTATCACTTATATATGAAGTCTAGAAAAAATGAAATAAATGGAAGTTCTCATTGTGGTGCAGTGGTAACAAACCTGACTAGTATCTCTGAGGATGTGGGTTCAATCCCTGGCCTTGTTCAGTTGGCTAAGGATTCAGTGTTGCTGTGAGATGTGGTACAGGTTTCACACATGGCTCAGATCTGGCATTGCTGTGGCTGTGGTGTAGACCTGCAGCTGAAGCTCCAATTCAGCCCCTAGCCTGGGAACTTCCATGTGCAGCAGGTGTGACTATAAAAAAAAAAAAAAAAAAAAAAAAAAAAAAAAAAAAAAAAAAAAAAGAAAGAAAAAAGAAATAACGGCATGAACACAGTAAAACATAAACAGACTTAGAGGTATTAAAAAAAAAAGACTGTTTACAACAGGAACAGGAGGACTATATGGATATATTGTACATACAGGGAAATAAAGCCATTATTTTGCAGTGACTTTACATGGAGTATAAACTATAAAAATGCTCAGTTGCTCTGCTGTACACCTGAAGCAAATAAGAGGCTGTAAATCAATTATTCTTCTCTTAAAGAGAGAGAATCATGGCAAGTAACATTGATATTTAGCTTCTTTAAATGTCTCTTTAATAAAGAAGAGGACTGATTTAATAAGGAATATTTAAAAACAAAAAGGAAAGCGAAAACAATTTATTTGCTGGAAGAACTGAATATGTGGACTTGGGCCACCAAGTACCTGGGGGATATAAGTTTACATTATGTTCTCACTGCTTTTTAAATCTGCCTAACTATAAATTTGGGCATGGCCAAATGTACTCCACTATTATGTGGCAACAGTAGGCAAGAACATTTCTTAATAGGACCTAAAGGTGCAGGTGAGTAATATAAATAGGTTTACTGCATTCTCATGGTACCGTATGCTGTTAGAATGACTTCCCTCCTTCAACCTCAAACTATAAGTGATTAACAGTAACCAGGAGTTCCGGTCGTGGCACAGTGGTTAACGAATCCAACTAGGAACCATGAGGTTGCGGGTTCGGTCCCTGCCCTTGCTCAGTGGGTTAACGATCCGGCATTGCCGTGAGCTGTGGTGTAGGTCGCAGACGAGGCTCAGATCCCGAGTTGCTCTGGCTCTGGCCTGGGCCGGTGGTTACAGCTCCAATTGGACCCCTAGCCTGGGAACCTCCATATGCCATAGGAGCGGCCGAAGAAATAGCAAAAAAAATAAAATAAAATAATAAAATAAAATAACAGTAACCAAATGACCAGGGATTAAAAATTGCAAATGTAATGCAGAACATGCATGTTTCTATTCTGTAAGTTAGCACTATTCAGGAATAGACAACTTTGACTTTCCCTTTTACAGGTGACCACGACCATGAATGAAGTAGGGGAATCCTTCTAAGAGACAGAACTCCGAATATGATACCCACTAGGTCTAAAAGGAATGATGCCTAGAGTTAGACTCTACATTGATTCCTGGGCAATGGTTTGGCTGGATGACTTGAAGAGAAAGTTAAATAAATGGTTGCTGAACACAATGTGAATAAATCTCACAAACATAATGTTGAGGTAAAGAAATCAGTCGCAAAAGGGAAACTACAACATGATTCTATTTGTATCAAGTTCAAAACCATGCAAAACAAATCTTCAGTAACAGGAATCAAGAGATTATTACTCTTGCATTTATAAAGACTAGAAGAAAGGATACTGGGGAACTTCTGAAGTACACATATTTTGTTCCTTGATCTCAGTGTCACTTCTGCAGATGTGACCAGTTTGTGAAACTGTACTGAGTTGTGCCAAAATAGTCTGTGTATTACGGATGTATGTTGTTATAAATATAAAGCCAAATCATTTAAATACGTAAATATATTTTCCCAAGAAATTTTTTGTAAGAAGCCTATAGTTCCATCTCAGGGAATGGGCCCAGAACCCGATAATGTACGTGTCCCTATTGTAGAAAAATACCCAAATAATCAGGTATACAAGATAATAGCCTTTTTAGTTATCAGCCAGCTTCTTTCCCAGGTAGCCCAGAACTTGAATAATGAGCTAATGAAACATGCATGGTGGCAGGGAGGAACTTTAAAAAACAGTTTTCCTTTTCTCAATGTGACTGAGCCATAGACACCTATGAATGTGCCATCACTAGCAAAAATAATTAAAATCTTGTTCCTCAATACAGCTCCTTACTTGAGGTGAACAGCCAGCTACAAAGTGGCTTCAAGATACTTACATTAGAACCCTTCCCTAGATAAGGATCTGTAGTGAAGATTTTTCTTTGACAGAAATTTATTCAAGACATGGATTTTTCTTTTCAAACTAATTATACTTGTTAGGGACCACCAACCTTGGATAAACTAAATGGCTCATAAATTAACATACTATTCAACATGCACTGTCTTCAATTATGAAATTTTCTTGAAAGAAACAGCGCATTGACTACCATTAGTTTCACTGCTCCAATGACAGAAGCAACTGGTTTTATTAAAAAAATTTAATGTAGATTCAGCTCTAGCTCTAGGGAAGAGACAACACCCCGTGAAGTTGACTTTCATGTACAATGATGGTATTTATAATCTAAACCCATGATGAATACACTCTGTTCTCTATTTTTTTTTTAAACTACAATGCTAAATCTGTGAACAGATTAATCTGGAAAACAAAGAGTAGAAGAAGGTTTTGGTAATTCTCATTCTTACACCTAACATTGCATCTCAAAATCTTGTTTTCTGCATTGTAGAATGATGGCTTGTGGTGCTCCAGTTTTTTTTTTTGTTTTGTTTTTTTTTTTTTTTTTTTTTTTTTTATCCAACAAAGCAATATTTCTACAAGCTTATCTTCTTGCCACTCCTGGTGATGGAATACGGCTATATGTTTTGCTAGAATGACTGACCTAGTAATCAAGGAAAGGGAGAGACATTGCTACAGAAACATTCATGGAATCCAAGGAACAGTCTGGGATGTTTCCATGCACTGACATGCCTTAGGAATAAATATTAAGTAAGATAATATGATAGGATAATAGGGCCCCTGGAGTGTCAAATATCAAATAACAGATAACTAATTCATGTCACAAAATAAAAAATTAAAGAAATTATGACCTGAGAATATTTTGGCCAAAGGTAAAATTATATGAAATAGAAATTGGAAAAAAAATCAGGGATAAATTTATTTCTCATGATCATTTGCAGCACTGCTTACTCTATTTTATGTATTTCCTTTTTTCCCTTCCTTCTTTCTGCTACTGAATACAGAATGTGTTGGTTAATTTAGTCCATAAATCACAGAATACTGAGCTGCAGTGATGACAGAAGAAACAGCCATAATCCAGAGAGCACAGGTATCATCTTTAGAAGCAATAGCCAAGAATCACTTTTGATTTGCTCCTACTATAAATGGAATGTGATAATTTTTAGTTGTATGTGAGGTAGACACATTATGTAAAACAGGAACATTCTAGGAATTATATGTATAGAAAAAGGAGTGGGTTGTACTTGTTTTATGACTTTGGACCGGGTGGGTACATATGATGATCTCCACTGCTTTTACTTGCCTATTACCCCTTCTCCTAGGAACAGATTCTAAAATCTACAGTAACACGAAGAGGTAATAGGTTATGCAGACTGACCTAGAATTTCTCTGGCCCTTGACTCAGATAATATTAATTCCTGTGAATATTAATTTATAATGGAGAGACTGAGGGTTTACTGAATTACATTGTTTTAAGACTGAGTCCTGGTGAGAATACCCTGAACTCCTGCTGTCAATCCCAGTGTTGCCTTAATCTGTGTTTCCTCAGATTAAAATGTTTAGCTTTAGCTACTTCACTATCCTTTATATAAATCCTTCGCTTTGTTTAAGTTAGTTGAATCTGAGTCCTTTTTTTGGTTGATGTTAATATTGAAACCAAAGAACAGAAGTGCTATCAAATTAAAGCATATTCACAGCAATTAGAGTTTAACATCTTTCAATCAAAACTTTTACCAAGGATTAGTTTTTCAAATACATATGAAGGCAAAAAATTATCAGGCAAATCTCACTGAAAGTTTTTTATGTTTCACTGGAAGATAAATCAAAATTTGATGTCATGGATAGCAGTCGGTATGCTGGATAAATTTTGGTCATCAACACTGGAAACAAAAGACTGAAATAAGCACACAGATTAAACTACAGTTCATCTATGGTTATTAAGAGCTATTTTACTACTAACTTTCCATTTACCTAGATTCATAGTTAGAAAAATAAAGTGATTATTGAAATTAAACAGACTAAATGTCAAAATGAAAGAAATATCAATATTACTATGATAGAAAAATGTTGGGGTATAATAAGAGTTCTTAGGAACAAAGAAAATATTCCTAATGGCCTAACACATTTCTAGGCACACAATGGGTTCTCAGTAAATACTATGATTGTGTGAATGAAAGTTAATAAAAAATAAAACTCTGTGGGGCTTTCTTCAGTTAAGATATGATCAAAAATATCTGAAATAAAAGTTTAATTTGACCATCTAAAAATTAGGTCAAAATGAATTTATATTTAGAAGACAATAGCATTGACAAAATATTCATAGGCAATTTAAGAGAAAAAATATTTTTTAATGCATGATGACAAAACCCTTTCCTCACTCAGACATTCAATTATAAGTAGGAAATGGATTTTATGTTATTAAAAAAAACAATTGGCAGGCATATTGGAACATGTTCTGTATGTTTTCTGATGTCCTATAAGTGTCAGAATAAGGAAATGCAAATTAAACCAATAATAAAGTGCAATTTTAAATGCTTCTTAAAGTGAAAGTCTCAAATGATAATAATGAAAAGACAGCACTGTTTTGGAATGAATTTAAAAAATTTAAGAATCATCCTTTCTTATTCCCTTCCCTAGGCCTCCTTTTCTAAACAACAGAATAAGCACAATTCATTCTTCTAAAGTTTCTCTCCAACTTCTACCCTTCTTCACTGCTCACAGCTGCCGCTTTAGCTTAGTTTAACATCATAGCTACCTGAATTCCCACAGTTACGTTCTATTTCGTCCTTGAGCTTCCAGTCTTATTCCCCTTGATACATTCTCCTCATTTAGCCACAAAATAATTTTGATTCTGTCACTACTCTGTTTAAAACCATTGTAGTAGCATCTCTTTGCCCTTACTTAAAGTCAAACTGATTAATGTTTTCAAGACACTTCATTTACCTTTACGTTGTTGTTCAATGACTTATCCTACTTCATTTTCCCTTTTCTGCGTCCTTCAACCCCATCTCCCATTGTAAAGCTCCCAAATCCAAGTAAAAGCAGCTCAACCTTCCATTTCCCCATTGTTTTCACTTACCTCTTGACCTTGGCCCAGATATTCTTTTTACAAAACATTCTTCCTTAAACTTCCTAACCTCTAAGCATCCTAGACATGGACTTGGTTATGACAGCAGTCACTTACACAATTTCAACTAATCCCTTAGAAACCTAGGGTTACCCTCTTACAACACTGCACTGCTGGCAGAAGGCTCTTATTTTTTCCTTGAAGGTTTATTCATTTTGGTATCTGCAATACAATTACATTTGACAAATTAAAAAAATCAATCCATCAAAATTCATTTATTGTGGAATATTTGGTATAAAATTATTAATCCTAAAATCCTTTCCAAAATATTTAATCCTGAAATTGGAAAATAAGGGTATATGAGAGCCTTTATAGTATTTACTGCTATTTATAAATAGCACATTAGAAAACTTCTACAAGCTTAAATATAGGGTATCAGGTAAATGCATTAGGGTGGTAGTAGTCATTTGCTATTTAGATTTATGTTCCAAACTTGTTCTCCTAAAAACATGTCTCCCTTTTTATCATTATGGTTTATACAGAACAAATCCCACTCTTTCTCAAGGAGTGGACCTTGATTGCTTAAACCAATCAGCATATTCCATTCTTCTTGAACAGTGACTGGTTCACAAATTAACCGAGAAGCCATCCAGAGCTAATGTAACACTGAAAGGTAATTGCTAGGCCTTCAAGAGAAGGAAAAGTCTTCCTGCTTTTCCACCAGAAAGTATTAAATGTTATTACAGTTTAAGGACATGAAGTCTCATACCAACGCATCAATATTTAATTAAATTTTTTATGAGATAATTGTAGACTCATATGCAGTTATAAGAAATAATACAGTACAGGAGTTCTTGTCATGGTTAAGTGGTTAATGAACCCAACTAGTACCCATGAGGATGAGGGTTCAATCCCTAGTCTTGCTCAGTGGGTTAAAGATCCGGCATTGCCATGAGCTGTGGTATAGGTCACAGATGCAGTTCAGATCCCACATCTCTGGCTGTGGTAGCTCTGTAGCTCTGATTCAGCAGCTGTAGCTCTGATTCCACCCTTAGCCTGAGAACCTACATATGCTTTGGGTGTGGCCCTAAAAAGACAAAAAAAAAAAAAAAAGCAATAATAAAAACCCAAATGCCTTAGAGATAAAGTATCATAAGCTGGGTAGTGATAAACAACAGACATTTATTTCTCACAATTACAAAGTCCAAGTTTAGGGCATCAGCACAGTTGAGTTCTAGCAAGAACCCTCAACTGCTGACTTCTGGTTTAACCTCACATGGCAGAGAGAAGCAGCAAACTCTCTTGTGGCTCCTATAAAGGCACTAATCCCTTTCATGAAGGCTTCACCCTCATGATTTTATCTAATTCTAACTCCCCAGAGGCTCACCTAATACCATCACATTAAGGGCTAGGGTTTCACCACATGAATTTGGGAGAGGGGGCAGACATTCAGTCCATAACACTATGCACCTTTTATCTAATTTCCCTCAATGGCAATATCTTACAAAAAGACCGAATCACATTGCAACCAAGAAACCGACATTGACAGAATTAAATTATTGATTGACCCATTATAAGACTTCTTGATGTTGTCCCTTATAACTATACTCACTTAGTTCCTATCCTAGACCTCTGAGCCCACCTCTGACCCTGGTAACCATTAACTCACATGTTCTTTATTTCTATAATTCTGTCAATCTAAGAATGTTACATAAATGGATTAAGGTTTATCACCTTTCGAGATTGACTTCTCAACTTTGTATAATTTTGCTAAGATTCATTCAAGTTGTTGAATATATCAGCAGTGCATTCGTTTTTATGGTTGAGCAGTATTCCATGTTATAGATGTACCATAGTTGTGTAACACACACCTATTGAAGCACACCTGAGAAGCTTGTACTTTTTGGCTCTTCAACATAAAGCTACTTTATACATTCATATACAAGTTTCTGGGTGAACACAATTTTTCATTTCTCTAGCACTAATACCCAAAATTGCAATTGCTGGTTTGTATGGTAATTGCATGTTTAGTTTTACAAGAAACCACTAAATTTTCTTCAGAACGGTTGTACCATTGTATATTTCCATAAGCAATATGTGAATAATTGAGTTTCTTTGCATCATGCCAAAATTGTGTTGTCATTATTTTATATTTTAACTTTTCTGAAAGGTATACAGTGTTATATCATTGTGATTTTAGTTTACATCTCCCTGTCAGCTAATGATCTTGAGTATCTTTTCATGTGGTTATTTGCCATCTATTTTTTTTCAGTTAAATGTCTATTGCCTATTTTCTATTTGGATTGTTCATTCCTTTTTCGTTTTCTTCCTTTCCTTTCTTTCTTTTTACTGTTTGAGAGTTTTACACATTCTAGATACTAGTCCTTTGTAGGATAAGTGTTTTGCAAATATTTACTCACAATGTGTGTTTTTTTTTTTTTTTAATGACAATGGCTAATATTATTGAGGACTTAGGATGGTCCAATGTGTTTTTATGCTTTTAATAGAGCAGACTTTTTAATTTTGATGAGGCATAACTTATCACAACTATTCCTTTTATGAATCATGCTTTAAATATCAACAACTCTTTAACGTCCCTTAGATTCCTAATTATTCTTCTAAATGTCTTCTAGTTTTATATTTAAGTTCATGATGCAGTTGGAGTTAATTTTTTTTTCATATTAGTATTCAGGCTTTTAGTCACAAGCCTCCTGTGAAAAGTTGGTGGATGAATGGGAGAAAGTGATGAGGCTGACACCACAAAAGGCAATAAATTCTTGCTTGTGTGTATGTATGAGGTAACAAGCTAATGATTTTCTTTATATTATCTTAAACAAGTTTCAGTTTTGTTTGCAAATCATAAAAGAATTCTAACATGCCAATATTTGTTTGCAGAATTTTATAATGACATTTGGAAGAAACATAATAAATTATTGCTGATGTAAAGAAATTTTGTTAAAGAAGATATATAAGTGTATATATAGAATGATTACAATTGTGTGTAAACAAAAAAAACCCATATATATAGGAAATCAGTGAAATATTTGCATGTCATTGAAATTTAGGCTATGTTCCTTAATATATAATATTCTTTTATAAATATATACATTTCCTAAATGTCATTTTAGTAGCACAATCTTTCAAATGTTGAGAAAAATATACAGGAGATAACTGACATATTTCACTAGTTACAACTTTTAAATTGTCTTTTATAGTTTAATTTACCTGTTCAAATAATTTATTTCAAATAAAAACTGAAGAAAAGCATCAAATTTTGGTTAAGTATGCAGGCAAAACATGAACTTCAACTATATAAAACCACACACATTTATTTTTTTAGAACAAAAACATTATGTAATATGACTAAAACTTAAGAATATAAGGTAAGATCAAAGGAAGACTTTCTTATCTGTATAAATTATTACGAGAGTAATCAGGATCTTTACTGTTCACTAATTTACCATGAATCACACAACTTTCTCTTAGAAATGTGCTTCAAAACATTTCAGTTGATATTTTGTCTTAAATTCCAGAATGTTGAAACTTAAAGAAAATCCCAATTTTGATTTTATTTAACCTAAAGCAAGTGTAGATTTTAAAATTGTATTAAATTTTACTTCTCTCAAGTCCATTTAAAAGTGGTTTTAATGCTCCCTTTTACAGTTTTCTATTATTGTTTTACTTTAATGTACTTGCTAAAAATTTAATCTTTTCTCATCTCTGAAGCTAATGTCATCTCTGTTCTTTTTTCTTTTTATATTCTTGTTTGCAATTTTTAATTCTTTAAAGACACAATCTTACTTTACATAATTTTTTCTAGCCTGTAAGCAATTTTCAGCTCATACCCTGAAAATGCCAAGTGTATATCTTCTTGAGAGACTACCAATATTTTTGACCACATGACATTTAAAAGAAAATGTTTTAAATAAAAAAATCACATCTTCTTCTATGATACACTTTAACATAATATTAAATAAAAAGAGACATTTCATGAATGTCAGCTTTTCCCCACAAATATCCTGAAAAAGTCCAGGATACATTGGCATTATTTTTTATTATTAATAGGTTACATAATGTAACAATTTAAAATTTGATCCATTTTTTATTTTCCCATTGGATAAAATATAGTTTTACTAGTTTTACCCTAACATTATTTAGAACAACCATCTATGGAATGCATCTGCAAAAAAGTTTACAATAGAAAAATATCCACATTTAATTTAACATGCATAATTTTCTCCCGCTTTTTATTTAGCACAATAGATTTGATTTAAAGGAGAATGAAATAATTTGTCTTCTAAGTGAACCAAGTCATATTCTGAGGGCCCTGAGGTTTTTGTTGGTTGGTTTGTTTTTTAAGATGGTTAAGTTTCTTCTGAAATGTTCAAGAAGGAACGCTATCTGCAACATTTTTCCCGGAGAGATACATGTGACATTATACTTTTATTGGGAGCAATTTTAAAAGTTAAAAAATTATTAAACCAAAATTAAAAGCAAAAATTCATGGTAACATTCTATTCAGACTTTAAAATGTTACATAGCAATTCTCTGGTGTAGGATCCATTAGGTGACATGGTATGGGGATAAAAGATGGAGCATTTAAGGTTATAATCCTCATTGTTCCCATCATGGCACAGCAGAAACAAATCCGATTAGGAGCTACGAGGTTGTAGGTTTGACTCCTGGCCTTGCTCAGTGGGTTAATGAGCTGTGATGTAGGTCACAGATGCTGCTTGGATCTGGCATTGCTGTGGCTGTCAAGTAGGCCACAAGTAGGCCAGACTACAGCTCTGATTGGACCCCGTAGCCTGGGAACCTCTATATGCTGCAGTATGGCCCTAAAAAAGGCAAAAGACAAAATAAATAAATAAATAAATATATAGATAAATGAATAAATTGTAATCCTTATCTTAGAAATAAAGCATGCAATTTTAGAGGATTTTAACGACTAAAAAATCTTATGCATCATATTTTATAACTTACTATATTACTAAGAGATCCTCAATAAGGATCTAATAACTTCAACTAATATTTAATTATCCTAGAATGTCTAATAGAGATTCAAAATAATCTGAACTTTATAGGGAAAAAAATAATTAAAGTGATTTTCCTAAGACTACATTGTCTAACTTGTGTGTCAAGACACAATGCTAGGTCACAGGCAGAGAACCAGCAAGGGAATGGAATCCTGGAGTCATCCTGCTGTCTAGGACTTACTTTTTGTTGCTATATGAAACAGTAATCTAGAGATTTTGGACTCAAGACACCTGTTTGGTAGGAAGAGGCAGTCAGGGCATTTGGGAAACTGGCTATTAACCAAGGGAAACACGGTAGATTTAATATCTTAATAAATGGTGTGCCTTTATAAAAAACATTCTGAATCTGTATCAGCCTGGTTCAGATTACCTCTCTGAGCCATAGTAATGCTATTTTCCATGTCTCTCTTAATGTGACAAGCTGTAAAATACTTTCCTTAGTCAAAGTAGAGGTATGACTCCCCTCCCCCCTCTTTTAGGGCCACACCTGCAACAAATGGACGTTCCCTGGCTAGGGCTTAAATTGGAGCTGCAGCTGTTGGGCCTACATGCAGCAGATCCTTAACCCACTGAACAAGGCCAGGGATCAAACCCACATCCCCACAAACACAATGTCAGGGTCTTAACCCGCTGAGCCACAATGGGAACTCCCATTTCCACTTGATCATTATTTTTTAAGTAAATTTAATAGTATGCTTTATTATATTTATCTATATTCGTGGTATCTGTTTTGTTGTTGTACATTAATTAACCGGAAAACTGAGTTGAGGTCAGGTTCCTCTGCTCCGTGCTCTTTCTCAGTTCTTGCCTACACACAAGAAGACAAGACTGTGCTTCTAGGCCTGCACACATTTGGAGGTGCAGGCCTAGAAGCACAGTCATGGCAGCAGGATAGAGCCAGCAGGCTTAGACGTCCAAGGATGGAGGCAGGCTCTCTGGAGGTTGTTACGGTGGGGAGGTGCTACAGCAGAGCAGGGATAGACCCAGTGGTCTTGCCCAGCAGAGAGGGAGGCAGGTGGTCTCTCTAGGCAGCGGCAATCAGCACAGAAGAGGAGCAGTTCTGGGTCAAGGGAATTTCCCCTTGAACTGACACCTCAGTGTAACAGCTCTGCCCTGGCCTCTTTTAATGAACTGTTCTTGTCTGTGGCCCAGAGTGAAAAATGCTCCTGCCTATTGCCTCGGAGGTCGCAATCAAAAGTCAGGTAGCAGTACAGCAAGCTTTATTTAAACCCTCAGAGAGAGTGTACCACCCTAGGTAGGGATTAGCACTGACTGCAACTGGGTCTCTTCTTTTATTCCTATATCGCAGACCTTTTTGAGGACCCCTATTCTCTTGCCCCATGCCCACTAATTTCCTGGCTCAACACCCGCTGCACCATGTGTGCCTAAGGGGGTGCATTTGGATCCTCTGACTGGTTTCAGCCAAGGATGCCTTATTTGCATGGGAAAAAGTTTATGAGGAGATGCTCCAAAAAGCATTCCTCTGGTTTCTGCATGTGTCTTTATTGTTTGATCTCAGGCCTCTCGTTTTTGGGAGCCATAAATGGTCTGTTTTGAATCACCTGGGTCAGAGTCCCTATCCTATCCTAGAATTTAGAATTCAGATTCTAAATTTGGCTTCCATAATGTCACTGTGTGAATATGGAATATAATTTGAATTTCTTTTATAGCCACAATTTGCCTCATCATTAAAAGGTAAGATTGAGAGAGATCCATCCATTCTTCCAATTAACAATTACTTGTGAAGTCAAAATACCCTTTCTGTGAAATCAGAAACTTGACGCATTAGGAAAACATGGCTAAAGGTAAAAGAAGTATTTGAAGAAAGTTATTAAAATCTTAAATAGTGTCTACAAGAGAGGTGAATTATATTTGAGGGAAAAACTTAAGGAAACCCTGTACTAGAATTGAGCGTATCTCAGGTTTGAATTCAAATTCTAACACATACCCCCTCCTAGAGTAAAATTTCATCTAATATTCAATTTACTTGGAAATAAATTGGATAAAAATATCACACACCTGTCGTTGTCTTCGCCAACAGTCTGATCCAACTGATTGGCTTTGCTGGTTGCAAGCAAAAGAGCAGGCATCCTCGCCGGCAGCAAGGCGGCCCGTCCAGGACTCTCTTTCCCTGTGGCCTGAAAACTGGTAGCCTGGACAGGCCAAGCCAGGCCAGCGACAAGTGGCTGCCACACTGACCACCGAGGTTGTGAGAGCTCCTGAGGGTGTGTGACTGCAGGCGGCTCCAGGCTGCTGTGGTGATTAGCTGGCCGCCCACGCTCGTGCTCCCAGGATGCAGTGCTCAGCGCAGGCGCACCACGGAAGAAAGGACTGTTGAGGTGAGGCTGCTCGATGTTGTTACTTTAAAACGGTTTCACTTCTCAGAGGATGTTGAGGCGGAAGGCACAGAGTGGGAGAAGGATTGATTTATTACTTGCACTAATAAGTAAGGAGAACACCGGGGATATTTCCAAAGCAGTGTCTCCTTAATGGCAAAACTGGGAAAGTTTTAAGCTAAGGGTGCATTGTATTCACCAAGGAGCTTGAGCTGAGGAGAATTCAGCATAAAATTGTGGTAAAGATGGATTGAGTCTAAACTGTAATTGATTGAAGTCACGTGTGCCAGAAAAGTCTCACCATTATTTCTTAGATTCTGATTGTTCTGGTGGTTAAGTGAGATAGGGTAAGTTCTTCAAAACAGCTAAAGATAGTATTTCGAGCTAATCATTACCATTTGAAGAGAGCTGGGGTCTTTAAAGCTGACTTAATGTCTTTGCTATTGTTACTTTTCCAGCCTGATAAATTTGGTTTTTTCTCTTAAGATTATTATTACTGTGATCTGTTCAAGCGCAAGCTTTTGTGGCCAGACTTAGCTCACAAAATGGCTTAGGCCCAAAATGGCTTTTCCTATGTCCAAAAGCTATATGCTTCTTTTCCTCCAGGGACCTATTACTCTGTCTGGGTCCCACAGAAGTGATGGCTCAGCAAAGTTCTGATGGCCCCACCTTCCATGGTTGATAATGAACAATGCCAGCATGCAGAGCACTTGGTTTTTCATTTATTTCACTTAGGAAATCAGAATCCCCTTTTGAAGTTTGCAAGCGTATTTTGGTTCTTTATGCTTTAAAAGTAATAGTTGAAGACAGGTGAGGAAACTTTATGAAAATTGTGATTGGTAAATAGCTGCCACCTGCCTATGGTGTCATGTGAGAGGAACTAACCTCTGTGGTAGTAGAGACAGTAGATTTAAAACATGAAAATAAAATTAAAAAAAAAAAAAAAAAGAATGGAATGAAGTGGACTGTGTCCTCTTTCAAACTGTCAAATCCATAATGGAAGCTGTAGTTTGCTAAAATCAGATTCTCTTGGAAAAAGAGCATCAAGCCACTGTGAACATCCTTTCTAACCAAAGTTTTACAAAGGTCAAATCTCCAAAAGTATGTTGGAGAACAGATTCCATTAACAGTACCAGTCATGTAAAAGGAGTATCTTTAGATAAAGCAATTGACCTCAAAAACATTTTTTAGGAAGACAGCCAGTTGATAATGTTGACAAAAACTAATCAGTTGATCTAAGAGAGAAATAGACAATTTATTCAAGCCAAACTGAGGATTATAACCCCAGGAATAGATCTCAGGAAGCTCCAAAACTGTTCCACCTATTAGAAGTCAAAGCACAGTTTATAAGTATTTTGAGGCAGAGGGCTATACATTAAATGATGTATCATTGACAGTTTACAGAATCTGGCAAGTAGTGGGTGATGGATAATCCTGGCCAATTATAAGATTAAGAAGGAATGTTCTCTTTCAAGGAGCTGTCTTGGTGCTGGGAGAATGTTGCTCTTATAGTTGAGCAGGTATTTTCTGTGGATGGGGAGGTTTGGTCAATGCATAATGCTGGTGTGTGATGCAGAGTAGAGGGTAGAAAGGTGGCCATCTATGGCTTTTTTTTGAATTTTATTTCAAAATAAGTAGTGACAACCTCGGTGTGCCATCTATGGCTTTTTCTATTCTAATTGCACTATTGATTGAATTCTCAAATTCAAGTAAAACTAGCAACATTTGACTGAGTATGGAATTCCATGTCGACTGCAGAAGAATTTTATTAGGAAGAAGACCGCCTTCAATTCTTCATGTTAACTGCTGAAGTTCTGCAGTTCACCTGAAGGGAAAGTCTCAGAGTTCAGATATCTTCAGTATGTCATCGTTTCCTTGCACTTATTAATCAAGGCTTGAGCCTGAACTTTCTTCCTCTTAGCCCATGGAGCAAAAATAATATCTATGCACATTCCCTGGAGAGTTGCCATGTTGAAATCTTCCTTTCACTTTGTTGCTTAAGAAAAGAGCTAAATATAAGCTTGGTAAATGAAAATATCTCAACTATGTGGTGGACCTAGAAATATTAGGTGTCTCACTGTCCCTCAATTCCAAACAGCCTTCTTAAATGGTCTTTAAATGAAGTCTACAAGTAGAGGCTGATTTAATCTTTAATTGTGAATAGTTACATAAAAAATTAAAGTAGCTAAAGCAGACTATATAAACTCTTAAAAGAAGATATAATAGCTTAGAGTTATCACTTGACATATTTTATTACTCCTTTCCATTCCCAATAGGTAATTACTCCATTGTGATGTTAAAATTCAGTCTTATAAATGCTGTTTATAAGACTATAAAGACTCTTTTTCTCTCTTCTTTATCTTGGCAGCCAGTTCTGTCTCTCACTATGAAAAAGAGACAGACATCAGCAATATGTGGTGAAACAAGATTTAAAAAATAGAATACTCTCTAAAATTAAGTGAGTTTTAGTGTTAATTACTCATAATTACTCAAACTTTTCATTAAAATTCATCCAATGAATTGAAGAATAGTTGGCTTGAATATACAGTGTTTGAAAGTCTTCTAAAAAAATATATACTTATATGTTTGTTTATGTATTTTTTCCAGTGGATTAGATAGGCTGTACCTAAATTTTACCAATATAATTTGGCTAAAAAGTGCTAAAACAATTTCTCATTATAAATTCATACACAAATTGTCAGAAGATTCTATCATCCCTCTTTGCTGCCCTTCTCCACTGGGTTACACGTAATTGACAAAATCAGTCTGCTGAGTCATTGTGCAGATATTATTGAGAGTCTTCAAATTGGAGGGAGGTGATCTCTGAGACATGAGCAAAACAGCACAGAGATCTTAAGCTCCAACAATTACCAACTATGTGGATTTCATTAAGATAAACTCTCTGAACCTCACTTTTCACATTTTAAAAATAGAAACTAAATTTACTGCACAAAGATGATATATAGATTGCACTGGATGATGTCAATGCCCCATACAAGAACCTCGTACCTAGTAGATGCTGGATATTTCCTTCTGTTCTATTGATGATACAAGTGATTAAGTTAAAAGGGAGGAGATTTGGGGGCTTTTAAGGCTGGATATTATTGCTATTGTGGTTGATGATTATATTCTGGATGGTAATTGGAGATACTAAACAGGAGTAGTATCCGAAATTTCATATGTGTGACATGGGTGGGGTTTAGCTAAGCTCTTGTGTACCTTTATGGACTTATGCTTGGTATCCACTTAACTAGCCAAGGATGTGAGACTGATTTAAAGAGAAATGCTAATTAATGCTTTAAAATTGAGAAATGGCTTAGATGCACATAGATTTCCAAATTAATATGAATTTACTAGTTGAGTTAGCTACCACTAAGCATCTGTGACCTGTTATATATGAAACAGCATTTTGTGTTCTGGAGAACTATGAAAAGTGTAATATATATTTGTGATTATTTGTTTAATAGGAGATGAAAAGAATTATGACTTTGCCCAAAAGTTACATAGTATTGAGTGTATTATGACCCTTTGTATTCATTAATATTCATTAATTAAAGTTAGACAATTCCATTTCCAGATCAGTCTTCTCTTAGTTAATATCCTTGACCCCATGATGAGATTTGAAAGTCATTCTTCTCTTTTTGTTTGCACTTTTTTTTAGTTTCTCAATGAATTTTATTACATTTACAGTTGTACTACAATCATCCCAACCAAATTTTATAGCAAGCCATTCTTCTTTTAAGAAAACCTGCAATGCATGATTCTGGTTATCTTTTGTGTATCTATAGCTTGTTCCTTTCTATTGCTGAGTAGCATTTCATTATGGTAGTACCACTATTTATTTATCCATTCCTCTGGTGAGAATCATTTTAATTGTTTTCAGTTGTTGATGATTTAACTAGAACTGTTATATACATGCAGATATCTGTGTGAATATAAATTTTATTTACCTTTTTTAAAAATCTAGGAGTGAGTTAGCTGAAATGCATAGTAAGTGTATGTTTAACTTTATAAGAAATTACTAGTTTTTTCACAATGGCTATATCATTTTTTATATTGGCTAGTTATATATGAGATTTCCAGTTCTGAATTCTTTTCTAGCACTTAGCACTTGATACTGTCAATTTTTCACCCTCATTCTAAATAGGTGTTAAGTGGTATTTTAGCATAATTGTTATTTTGTGGTCTGTGTTCTTGGATCAGAAGAATTTCCAGATTAGTAGTTTGGTGAAAAGAAAAAAGAGTTTATTGATAATAGAAATGCTGCTGGCACAGAGGGACAACTTCCTGATAATCAGGGAGAGCTGCCTACACCAAGCCATGGTCATGTCTGTTTTTATAACCCAGGGAGAGGAGAGGTATCATCAAGATATACCTGATGACCTGCTGATTGGTTGGGGAAAGAGGGGGTCTTAGGATACACTTACTGGTTGGGGAATAATAAGGCCCCCATGGGGTGGGGGGTGATGAGGAGCGGACCGCATATCTTTCCTAGCAGGGGTTAGGAAGGAGTAGGCCAGGTTGCTCAAGGTGGGGGAAGGGGCATTAAAATGAGGTGGGTGGAGTGATGATAACGGTCTGGTAATTCTTGTCTTGGCCAGAGGTTCTGAGTTCAATCAGCTTGATGGGGCCTTGAAGCCCAACAGTTACTTCTTTCCCTAACTACTAATGATATTAAACATCTTTTTATGTGCTTATTTGCCATCTGTGTATCTTCTCTCATGAAGTGTTTGGTCAAATCTAACAATTATTTTATTGGGTTATTTTGCTTTCTTATTGAGTTTTGATTGTGCTTTGTATATTCCAGATACAAATATTTGTAATACATGTGACTTGCAAATATTTGTTCCTAATATGTATTTTAATATTTTAATTTGCTCAGATTCTTTCCCCGAGCAATTTATCATTTTTTATTTTATATATGAAATTCTTTAGCCATTGTATCTAAAGAACATTTTGTATGACCCAGTATCACAAAGATACCTTTGATGTTTTTTTCTGCTAAAATTTTTATAATTCTGTATTCTACATTTAGGTCTGCAATCTTATTTGAATTAATTTCGTATAAAGTTTGAGGTATAAGTTTTATATATTAGTTGAGTTTCTTTTTTCTATTTTTTTTTTTTTTGCATATGAGAATGATGTTCCAGGACTGTTTAAAATACTATCCTTTTTACATTAAATTTCTGTTACTTCTTTGTTAAAAAAAAAAAATTTGATGTTTGTGTGGATCGAAAGAGAGAAAGAAAAGAAGAAAGGAAAGAAGGGAAGAAGGAAGAGAGAAAGAGAGAAAAAAAAGACCAGTTGTTTACTCAGAAAATAGATGATTAAGTATCTACATTAAGATTTTCTGAAAATGATTCTAGTGCACATTATTTTATACTCTTAAACAGGTATACAAAACAATGAAAACAAAGTAAGATTACAGATTTGTACAAGTAATTTGACACAATCTGTCTTGTACATGTATATAACAAAGTAAATTGGGCAATTGTGTTATCTTTTGTGTACTATCTCTATCTTAAATAAAAGATAAATTGCACTTTCAGGTTTATAAAAATGTCCTAGGTTTCAATTTTACTGAAAGATAAAAATTAGTGCATTACTTTAAAAATATTACACTTTACAAAAATCTCTTTTGCAAAATGTGAAATGGCAAGTGTGTCATATACTTTACACATCATTTCAAGCTTTCCTGGCATCATTTGGCTCCTAATCATTGGGTCCTTAGCTGAAAAGAAAGGTAAATAAGACTGAAATCTCGTTCCTAGACTAAGTCTTGTCAGGAAGACAGAAAAGTAAACAGAATTAGTACAATTCTACAAACAACAATTAAGTGCTTATCACACTTAAGGCCTCTAAGAGACATCAGTGAACAGAAGAAGACAAAAATATATAAATAACTGCTTTTGTGGGGCTTACATTAGAATAATGTAAATAGGCAATTAAACATTAACATAATAAAAGAACATAATTATATTGTGAGAAGTGAATAAGGACAGTAAGAAAAAGTAGGACAGAGTAAATCTGTCCAGATTTTAATGTTGGCAATTTAATCTATGTTTGTAAGATTTATTTAATAAGAGTGGTTTTAACAAAGACTTGAAGAACATGATGTAGTTAGTTATATAAATATTTCAGGAGAGAGTATTCCCTGACAAGGAAAAAGCAGTGCAAGTTCCCTAAGGCATGAGCCTACCTGGTAAATATACGGAAAACTAAAGCACAATGAACAAGAGAAAGGGAAAAAAAAAAAAAAAAAAAGATGAGATTATATAAAAACTTGAGGGCAACTCTAAGACCATTGGCATTTGCTTGGTTAAAATGGGAGCCATCATGGAGTTTTGAGTAGAGATTTGGCTTTCTGACTTCTGTTTTAAAATGGCTGCAGTATTGAAAACACATTTAATAGCAGCACAAGTGGAAGCAGAGGACAGTTTGGGCTGGCAAAGTCAGGAATGCCTTCTGATGGAAGTCACCCTTGAATTTTCATGAAATCTGGATTGAATTTTCATCCCTATTGGATAGAAAATGATTTCCTGATGGATGAGTTCAAAAACATAAAGGGGGTCATTAAGCCTTTAGTGGACTTACAGAAAGTAGGAGTTTGAGTTGAGGTTGGTACTAGGAGTCTGTAATTTGGTCTCTTCAAAGGAGTCCAGAACCATAGATAAGAACTTTGTATGAGTTTTGTGAACTTTATTTCCTGTTTACTTTCTTCTCTCTACTATTATTTGGAACCCTAGGATCAGCTCACTCCATCATGTTTCTTCTCCTTAGGCAATAAACAAAACTACAATGTCTCATCCATGCTTCCTTTCACAGCTGAAATTACTCTACTTACGTCCTTCACCCAAAGGTCACCCCATTAGGTCTTTTTAAATTTCACTGCTATTACAAATAAGTTAATAAATAAAGCATGAAAATATCTCTCTGTTCATTTCTAATTGAATTCTAGAAATCTCCTAAAGGTGTTACTTAAATTAAAGACCTTCTTTGGTAGAGAGTATTCATTTATCCACACCATTACAGTAAATAGTATGTTAAGGCAAGAAAGAAGTCAGAATTATTTTGCTACTTAATCCCACTTCCAAACATTTCTCTACTCTTAGGTAAAAGACTATCATGCTTTTGAAGCTCATCTCCTTATTTTATCTATACCCACTAGTATATACCCTTCTAATCATTTTTCCATAATAATTGCAGTCATAGACATGTATAGTCATAGACATCTATCTTATAGTTTCCTTCTCTTTCCTGAATTCCATTGCCATAATTTCCATGATCATCAACAATGTTAATCACCAAGTATTTCGTCTCTCCTCCTTCTGGGCATATGTTAAGATCATATGTGAGTTCCCTTGTTTTGACCGGAGTTGTGATCAGGAGTGATCTGTGTCACTTCCTAGTCAGAGAATTTAATTGTTAGTTTGAAATCCTCCAAGTAGTCTTTTCCCGTTGGCATGATGATAAGTAATATTTGAAATGGTGGCTACTGCTTCGTGCCTAGTTTCTTAAGTGGGTATGATAAATAGATCACATAGGCATACTTGGCATGGACTAGTTGTATCAGTGTAACATTGACCTTTGTTTTTTTCAGCCGCTGAAATATGGCTGTGTTGATGATGCAGCATGTTAGCCTACTTGCTGTTGAGTAATTGGAAAATTATGTAAGGTAGAAAAGAAGACAGTTGAATTAACATATGTAGTATTGGCTTATGAACTGGCTGTAGGTGGTGAAAAACTGTTACAGAAGGATGGCAATCCACATGATCCCATGAAAGAATAGCTGGTTTCTCACCTGTTATAATTACATGACAGGAAATGTATTTTATGAACCTGTAGATCTAAAAAAGAGGTTGAGTAACAAAATACTAGTGGTATATGTTGGCTATAATTGCCAAGCTACTCCAAAGACATGATCTCAGAAAATATATGCTTGGTAACAAGCAGGAGGAAAGAATAGAAAAAATACAGAAATTCAGAGACTTTTAGGTTTGAAAGAAACAGCTGTTTCTCATCACCAACTTGTGAAAGACAAAACTAAGATGGCCTTTAAGTGATCAAGGCTAATTAGAATACATCCTTGCTACAAATGAACATCATGGCTGCTACATGTGTTGTTAAAGCATCTGAAATGACTAAGGGGCCATCCTGCAAATCATTGCCCCTGGAAAAAATAGCCCAGTGCACAAAAAGCAGAAGCATAATTTCTTGGATAATATAGACTAGTTTAAGCCAAGGGAGAGAAGAGAGAGAAAGGCATATTGAACAAATGACTGTGAGTGTGACTACCTGAACCTCAAAATTTGTGACTCAAGTAAGAACACTAAAGGTTTTGAGAAAGTTGTACCATCAAATAAACCAGGAGTTCCTGTTGTGGCACAGCATAAACGAATCTGAATAAGAACCATGAGGGTGCAGGTTCGATCCCTGGCCTTGCTCAGTGGGTTAAGGATCCAGCGTTGCCATGAGCTGTGGTGTAGGTCACAGACGCGGCTCAGATCTAGCATTGCTGTGGCTCTGGCCTACGCCAGCAGCAAAGCTCCGATTAGACCCCTAGCCTGGGAACCTCCATATGCCACGGGAGGGGCCCTAGAAAAGACAAAAAGACAAAAAAAAAAAAAAAAAAAAGACAAAGAAACCATAGGCCTGAATGGGTGTTCTTTGGTATAGCCACCAGCCACTTAGGGCTATTGAGTATGTAAAATATGGTTAGTATAACTGAAGAAATGAATTTTTAATTTCTTTAAAATAAAATTTTAATTCATTTTTAATTTAAATTAATTTTTATTTTTGATTTTAAATTTAAATTCTGATACATGTTAAATATCGTTTGTTAAACATAACTTTATTGTTTCAAACGGTTGCATTTTCTTTTATAAGCCATTCAAACTTTAGCATCGGGATTGAGATGTGCTATAAGTATGAAATTATACACTAGACTTTTAAGACAGTATAAAAAAAGAAGAAAATAAAATATCTCTAAGTATGAGATAACTAAAATATCTCAATAATTATTATGACAAAATATAAAATATAATTTATATATTGGGATAGAATAAATAGGTATTAAAATTAATTTCACCTGCTTTTAATTTGTTAAAAATATGTAATATTATGAAACTGCAGTTAGAACCTGCATTATATTTTATTAGATAATACTGGCCTGGACAAAAATCAATTTTGACTATTTGAGATAGCTTCTCAACATTCAGGAAGGTATATTATCTAATTTCCACTTCTTATATGGGCACATAGGAGACCAGACAAAAGAATCTCCAGAGGGCAGAGTCAAGGTCCATGAAAAGCAGTGGACCATGATGTTCTTCTCAAGGCGGAGCATTAATAATTTCCACCCCATGAGAATAATAAGGAACATTTGTTGCTGTGTGTCTCCCATTATCTTCCTTTCTGAATGTGTATTGTGGATACCATCTCCTTGTTTTAGCTTTGTGTATCTGTTAAGTGCATCAGGATAACTGGTATTTTGATGCACAGGTATGTAGCTTAAAACAAGGCAAATTCTGATTTAAGTTAGCGACTTCTGAACACCACTACATGAAAATAGAAACAGTCATACATTATAAAGAGATCATAGGCATTGAGCTTAATGCCCTAAGACAGAACTGACTCTCTCACTTGGAAAGTATTTATGTGCTGACTGCAGAGAGGAGAGTAAGAGAAAATTTGGTACATTCTAGTAGACATTAAAGCTGCTCACCAAATATATCCAGCTTTCTTCCTTCTTCGTAGGATTGTACTTTTGATTCTCTTTCTGTGGGTGGGGCATTTGAGAACCTATGACTTATACATTTGTGTCATTTCTGAACTGGAAACTGAACTCTCTGAACCTGGAATTTTTGAACTGGAATTTCTGAACTCTCTTGCCCACTAATCAAAATTTTTGTTGAGGGCTGCTGCTCCATTAGCCTGAGTACCTGATTGGTTATATGAACAGAGTCTCCTTGCTAAACTGTAACAAGCAGAACAAAAACAGGAAATATACCTTTATTATTTTAAGTCATGCAGCTATCAACTATATCAGTTAGTATCCAAGCCTGTCCTAATAGGCATTCTTGACAAAGTAATTGTCCAATTATATAACTCAATGTCGAATTATAGAATCCATTCAGCACACTTGCCTTCATCCAGAAAACCATTATCATGGCCTTACACTGCTCTTTCTATAAACTTCATTTGTTTACCTATGAAATCAAACTTCATTTTTTTTTTTGGCTTTTTTAGGGCCTCACCCACAGCATATGAAAGTTCCCAGGCTAGGAGTCTAATCGGAGCTACAGCTGCCAGTCTACACACCACAGCCACAGCAAGGCCAGATCTGAGCCATATCTCCAACCTACACCACAGCTTACGGCAACACTGGATCCTTAACCCACTGAGTGAGGCGAGGGATTGAACCTGCATCCACATGGATACTAGTCAGATTCATTTCAGCTGAGCCACAACGGGAATTCTGGCAGGTTCTATTTTTAATAGTACCTTTTTCAATTGTATGATTCAGATTTACATCCTTCTTTTTCCTCATTTGTACAGCATTTATTTTTTTACTGCTTGTCTGTGGAATTTCGTGTGTACTGTTGCCTCTGCTAGGAATATTGCCCACATACTTTTCACCCATCTGTTTTTCACTGTTAAACTAAACCCCCAGTTTGAAAGTCTATTCCTCTGAAAAACCTTCCTCAAATCCCTAAATCAGTTTACAGTTCCCTTTTACATACTACTTCATGACCACATGCTTTTGCTCTTGCATATACTCCTTCATTACGAAATGCTTCTCTTGTCAAAGCATCATAGCTCTAAAGTGTAATTATGTCTTACTTGACAGGTCAAATGGTCATTTATTTTGGGGGAGAGGGGAGGACCTCACTAAACAAGAATGCTGACAATAGTGCATTTTGCAAAGATTGAGTTATTCAGTATCTCAAGTGCCATATAAGGGATGTAGCAGAAACGTGCAGAGTGGTTTGACATTACCAGCCTGGCCGACTCCTATGTGCCCCAATAAGACGTGTTCAAGATAAGCCCCATTTCCTATGGATCTGTTCCTAATCTCCTGGGGAGAATACAATTGCTTCTAATAACAATTTACACAGGCAGTGAAGTACAAATCTATATCAAGGGGCAAAAGCTCCTAAAGGCAATCACATTTGAAAGATGTTACCTATTACCAGGCACACAATAAAGAAATCTTTTTATATTACTATGCAAGCAGTTAGAACCCTATTGAACATTCCTGAATAAGAGCTTGATTTTAACTTTGGCCAGAGAAGACCATGGAAATGTTTGATTCAAACAAGAGATTCCTTTACTCCAGAGGTAAATTCAAGCAATACAAAGGGTTGCAGTGCTTTTTCACCAATTTTGTCTGTCTTTTTAAAAGAATCATCCTCAACCAAACTTCCAAATGTTGACAAACTTTAAATCTTGGTCCTAGGCCCTCTTCTACCTGCACTGTTTTCTTATGTAACCCACTTCAAGACCATATGTTTTAATAGATATTCAGGGTTTTATGTTAAAAAAAAAAAGTACCTGACATCTCCATTTATATCTCTAAGAAGTATGAGAGTATAAATGTGTTCAAATCAAAACTGAGAATTTAGATCCCCAACTTCCTTCTTTCTATCATTTACGTAAAAATAAGTCAGAATCTTTGAGTAGAAATAGACCCTAGAATTTGGATTTGAGGATTTTATTTGGGGGGGCTGGGTTTCATAGGAAATATTATATAAAATTAAGAAGATAAAATTTTATGTAAATTATAGTATTTGTTTTCAATGAGAAGATAATCACAACAAATTATAAATTTTAGAAAGTTAATGAATACTATAAACACCATCCCAAAAAGTAGAAGTAGATGTCATCACGGCAAGATGCCTCAGATATAGATGTATTCACATATTTTTGGATGTGAAAAATAGAGGACTTTGGACTCAGACGTAAACAATTTTTATAGTACTGAGAGATTGAATAGGACAATAGACCAACTACACACACACACACACACACACACAGGTATACATTTAAAACTCTAACCAGGTTAATCTGCAGTAACCAGGTTGGGAAGGCCATTTACTATCTACAGTTACCAGGCAAGGAAGTCAGACTATTCTCCCTAGCAACTAGTCCAGGAAGTTAAACAATAACTCCTATATTATTTGGCCCCAACCAACTGGGTTCTGATACATAACTGGAAGTTCCTAATTTTTGCTCCCTTTTCCAACTTAGGACCAAATAGAAAAAGCCAACTATGTACCCTTCAACCAACCACATAGGATGCCCTGCTTCTATTTAGCCTGCCTATGGGTGTCTCTATGTCAGTAGCCTCCAATCAGGGCATGCCTAAAGTCTTTCCACTGTAAAGCTTTCCCATTAGCTTTAAGTCTCTGCCAAAGTCAAGAGTGGTGGCTGATGCTCCCACATAGCAATATCTGAATAAATAGCACATACTTGTTACTTGAGTGGTCTTTATTTCTGTAGTTCTGGTACCAGTTTGTTCCCCCCAAAAATTTCACACACTTGTAATTTAAAAAAAAGTATGTTGATTTTCAGCTTCATTCATTACAATGCCAGGTATATTGTATATTATATTGTATATCATACCTCCTGTGTACCTATGGCACAATGCTTGGTAAATTGGCATAGTGGGTATAGGGAAATTCCTAGAAATCATTCCCACATGAGTCCATCCAGTGATAAATATATGTGTAAGTAGCAGGAGATTGTAGACACCCCCCAAAAAAAAAGGCCTATTTTTTCAACACCACCATACATTATACATAAGAGGAAATCTGAAAAAATGAAAAAAAGATGCAGTGGAAAGTGATGGTGGACTTAGTCAATTACTGTTAAAATATCTTATATTTGACAAATGTTACACAAACTTATGAATACCTCCTTTTTCTATGTTCTCCCCTGCCTGTGTCTCTCCTATCTGTTTCTTTTCTCTGAATACCCCATTCTTCTCTGCCTCAACACTAGGGATCACCTGTTGCATTGGTTCTAGATATTTCCTGGAGATGTAGCAAAGGTGACGCAGTGTGCTGGCTTCAAAGGAATAAGGCAAAACAATTCATACTGCCCTTCACTAACTTGTGTCCAGGGAGGATATAACTAAATTCCTTAATTTTCCAAAGTACAAGCTATGTAGTTATCATGGTCTTGGTGTTAAAAGGCAGGAAGAGCACTGCAAAAAGAAAATAGAACAAAAACGCATGAGGTAAATATACAAACCCTCAGAATTCAGGGGCAAGATCTTCTGCAGAAATCCTGGAAATTCTAGATTAATGCACTGCCTCAAATTTTGTCTTCCCATTGGTTTATTTTTGTTTTTATTTCTCTTACGAGACTGACCTAAGAAAACATTTGTAAGTTTGATGTCAGAGAATGTTTGCCTGTGTTCTCTTTTAGGAGTTTGATGGTATCTGGCTTCTCTTATGCTTAAGTCTTTAAGCCATTTTAAGTTTATTTTTGTACATGGAGTGGGGTAGGTTCAAGTTTCATTGACTTACATACAGCTGTCCAGTCTTTCCAGCATCACTTGCTAAAAAGACTGTCATTTTCCCATTTTATATTCTTGCCTCCTTTGTTGAAGATTAGTTGACCATAGGTGTCTGGGTTTATTTCTGGGTTCTCTGTCCTGTTCCATTGGTCTGTGTGTCTGTTTTTGTGCCAATACCACACTGTCTTGTTTACTCTAGCTTTGTAATATTGTCTGAAGAGAATTATGCCTCCTGCTTGTTATTTTTTTTTTCTTTTTCCTCAGGATTGTTTTGGAAATTCTGGATCTTTTATGATTCCATATAAATTTTTGGAGTGTTTATTCTAGTTCTGTGAAAAATGTCATGCATTCTTTGACAGCGATTGCATTAAATCTATAGATTGCTTTGGTACTATGGCCATTTTAACAAGGTTAATTCTTCAGTTCAGGAGCATGGAATATCTTTCCATTTCTATGAATCCTCTTTAATTTCCTTGATTAATGTTTTACAGTTCTCAGCATGTAAGTCTTTCACCTCCTTGGTCAGGTTTATTCCCAGGTATTTAATTTGGGGGGGGGGGTGCAGCTTAAAAGTTATTGCCTTTTAAAAATTTAAGTACTTACCAGAAGGTGAACAAATGGTGTTTTACTCCTGATCATTGGGAGTCAAAGATAAGAGATGGATTTGTAGCTGTGTTAGCTCAGAGCATAAAAATGCATCAAGAGTACTGATGCCAATTACTCAAAGGCAATGGGTGAGCTAGTCTCAGAGTGAATTTAGATTCTTTGGAGGATATTTACCATCTTCCTCGAAAGAACCTGTTACCAGAAGACCTAGTGCATATACTGAGCTCTAGAATAAAGGCTGAGTGTTATGAATGAATGCTTGTGCCCTTCTTAAGTCTTGTGAAACCCTAACTTCCTAGTGTGATGTTATTAGGAAGTAGGGAGCTTAGATGGAGATTAATTCATGAGAGTGGAGCTCTCTCAAATGGAATTAATGTCTTGTAAAAGAGATCCCAAATAACTCTGTCTCTTTTGCCATGTGAGAACATGGAGAGAGGACAGATGTCTCTAAGCCAGTAATGAGTCTCTCACTAAATCCCTAATGTGTTGATACCTTAATCTTAGACTTTCCTTCCCACAGAACTGTGAGAAATAAATGGATGTTGTTTAAGCTACCCATGGACTATAGTTTGTTACAGCAACCTGAACAGACTAAGACAGGTCTTTATTTCTTTTTGTATCCCAGACTTTTCAGTCAGTATCATATTCCTTTGGAGAGATTCTACCAATGGAAAATATTTGTTTCTTTTCTGAAAATGTATTTTCCTTGCTATAATTTCTAGGTTAATATTTTAATCTCTCAAAACCCATTAAAGACACCACTTTAATGGCTTCTGGTTTCAGTAGATATCAAGGAGATAATAGCTATTGGCTTTTTGTTGCTCATTTAAAGGCAGTCCAATTTCTCTATTTCTTATTAGATATCTTCCTTAATGTTTTTATTTTCTCTGATGGTTTGCATTTTCCCTATGTTGTTTGTAGGCCTAGTTTCTTTTTTCCATTTTACTTGGAATTTTTTTTTTTTGAGGTCCTTGAATGTTTGTATCTCTCTTCATCTTTGGGATATATTCTGTCATATATTCATGTATCGTCATTGTTACACTCTCATTTTCTGTCTAAATCTCATATTAAATATATGTTAGATGTGTTTCTGTGTATTTTCTTCAATAACTCTTCTATTTACATTATAATTACTATTATCATTTGGCCAAGGCATGCAGTAGCTTTTGCTTTTAAAAAAGAAAATTTCCCGAAAGAACTGTTATTCTTAACCATATTACAGTGAACACTTGACATAAATGATAGTGAAAATTGAGGTGTCTTAACTCTTGTAAGGTTTACAACCATGAGATTTGTCAGAAGGGACTTTCCTTTCTCTTCCATAAAGTTGTCCCATATGTTCTCTGCTTCATGTTTGGAGGTTCCTTATTTTACTTATAAACACCCTGAACTTAGTGGTTTTTTGCCCTGGGCTCAAAACACATATTTTTATTTTTTTAATAGTTGATGTACATTGTTATATCAATTTCTGCTGTATAGCAAAGTGGTCCAATATAAACAAATATAAGCGGGATCTTATTGCTTATCCACTCCAAAACAATAGTTTGCATCTACTAACCCCAAACTCCCAATCCCTCTCCTCCTTGGCAACCACAAGTCTGCTCTCCATGTCCATGAGTTTGTTTCTTTTCTGTAGATAGGTTCATTTGTGACATATATTAGATTCCACATATAAGTGATATCATATGGTATTTGTATTTCTGTTTCTGACTTACTTCACTTAGTATGAGAGTCTCTAGTTCCATCATTTCGCTGCAAATGTCATTGTTTTGTTCTCTTTATGGCTGAGTAGTATTCCATTGAGGAAATGTACCACATCTTCTTAATCCATTCATCTGTTGATGGATATTTAGGTTCGTTCCATGTCTTGGCTATTATGAATAGTGCTGCAGTAAACATAGGGGTGCATGTATCTTTTTGAATGAAAGTTTTTTCCAGGTATATGCCCAGGAGTGGGATTTCTGGATCATATGGTAGTTCTATATTTAGTTTTCTGAGGTACCTACATACTGTTTCCCATAGTGATTGCACCAATTTACATTCCCACCAACATTCCCTTTTCTCTACACCCTCTCTGACATTTGTCGTTGTAGACTTATTATAAACTTATTAATGATAGCCATTCTGACTGGTGTGAGGTGGTACCTCATTGTAGTTTTGATTTGTATTTCTCTAATAATTAGTGATGTTGAGCATTTTTTCAGTTATAGACAGTTACTGTTTTACTCTGATGCTTTTTCAAAAATATTCTTAAACATTGCTTCATTTTTAACAAGATTTGTGGAAGAACTCTGACAAGTATAGGTTTCTGAAAAAGATCAATTTGCCTTCACACAGAAGAGGCAGTAATGGACCTTTCAAGTGCTTCCCCAAAGCAACCAGCACAGCCTCACACGTCATGGGATGATAATGTAAACACCAAGAGTGAACCCTAATAAAAACTATAGGCCCTGTATGATAATAACATGTCAAGGTGGATTGAACAATTATAACAAATATACCACACCAGTGAGGGATGTTGATAATGAGGGAGGCTATGCATGTGTGGGAGCATGAGCCATATGGGAAATCTTTCTACCTTCTGCTCAATTTTGCTGTGAACCAAAAACTGCTCCAAAAAAATAAATTGTATTAAAAATCACTAAAGATGTAAATAATCTAAATAACAGGAATAACAAGCTTGATCTAGTGATCTAATATCTCTCTTTTATAATTTACAAGAATAGAATGTGTGGTGAATAGCTTAAGAAGACACAGTTTTACTGACAAAGAGCATTTTAGAATGTTGGCAACATACAGGATCTTAAAACACACTCAACAAAAGTCAAAGGCTTGAAATCATAGAAATCTTATTCTCAACTACAGTGTGATTAAGCAGAACATCAATTCCATTCATGCTCACATACAGTATTTGGAGATTTAGGTTTATACTTGAGGAATTTATCTAAACATACTCTCCCTTTTCTCATTTCAATTTAAAATAGATGCCTAAGTAGAGCAGAAATACAAATACTGGATTTGTGTTGCTTATAATGTTTACTATTTGCGTTCTTTTATCTTTTGTTATAATTTCTATACTTTTTTTAGCTTAAATTCCCTTGTGTACCCCAAATATGGATATTTTGCAAGTGTTTGTTTCATTTTGCCTTTAACTTAATTTTTATTAATTAAAATTGTTTTATTCTTTAATTTAAATAATTAGAGCTTTGCAAACTGATTGTAGTATTTTCATCATATGCAACAAGCAATTCTTCTTTGAGATGAAACAGTCTTTTTATACTTTATTTTCTTTCTTACAAAGAACCTAAGTTCTTTGTGCATTTTTCAAAAAGTCACATTAGCCTTTTTGTTTTTTCTTAAGCTTTAGCCATATGCCATTAATTCTCATTGAGGCTAGTTTTTAGCCAGGATCATATTAAAGTATTGATTTTAGATGTTATCTTATTATCTTGCCAGATGGCATGAGAGTGAAATCTCATCTTGGGATCTTAAGAAATGAAATAACCTATTTTCCAGAAATAGAAGGCTGTTGCATGAGGATGCTCTTTATAGATGTTTAATTTCTAACGATGTGGAAACATGAAAAAAATGCAGTTTAACTCTACTAAAAATAAAGTATTTTGAATACATTCCTGTCAAAATTATGTAATAAGGCTGAAGTGACATTAACACTACACATTCTGGCATTCGCAATCTTAAAAGCATAAATAATATTATTTCACCATAGAACCACAAAGTCAATTAGACTTCTATTTTAAAAAGGAATTTGGCTTCAAGAACCTTCAGAAATGTTTCTTTTTAATATTTACCTAAATACACAGAAATAAAGATGTAAATATGTCCCAGACTAACATTGATGGTATGCCAGAATCTATCCAGTATTTTCCTTTAATATAAGAAAAAAGGAATTGACTGATCATATAAAACAGAAACAGACTAACTCCTTGACAGAAGAGTATATCTTTGTGTGTTTATAATCACAGATTAAAGGACCAAGTGCTAACAAAACCTTAAAATTAGGTTCTTAACTTAAAGGAGTTCACAGTTACTTATCTCTGCTATTCCTGTATTTTAAGATTCTGAACAGAAAAAGGTAGGAAAAAGGGGTAACTCATAATGGGTGCTTAAGTTCTTGAGAATAGAGCATTCCAAAGCACAAGGGTAAGGGGAGTTAGCAGTATGTTTGGACTATACATTTTAACTGTTCAAATTATCAGAAAATAAGAAAATCAATTTCTGTAAAACAGATGCACTTTAATAGTTTACATTCACCAAGAAAGTGCTTACAAGGTACCAGGTATAGCCAACTCTTTGATTAAATTAACAGAGCTCCTCAACAAATTTGTCATTTAGGTACTACTGCTATCAGTGGTTTAAGTATAGGGAACCTTAAGTAGAGGTTGCATAATTTGGTTACGATCTCATAACTCATTTATATTCTTTATAAATATTAAGATTTAATGTTTGTGTGCAAATCAAACAATTGTCCAACGGTAGATGTGAAGTAGAAATATAGACAACATTCAAGTGGACAGAGTATAGAGCTATGATGAAACCAAATATATTAGCTACTGGCAAAAATATATCTGAATACAAAAATAAATATTTATGAAGTAAAAGAGATTTTCATTCTGAACCATCCAAAGGGGAGTGTCCCTCTGGAAATATGTAACAGAAGAACACTTAAAATTGGTGGTATCCACTTGGATGTGCAAGAAAACAACCTCTTTAAAAAAACACAAAAATTATAAGAACAAAATCAAAATCTTAATAAACACTTACATATATGATTATAAAATGCTCTAATTTAATAAAAATAAAATGTATTATTATATTTAACTGAAATTTTAAGCAGTTTCCCAATGCGATTGCAGTAGTAGCATTTTCTTTATTTTCCTGTAGCTCATAATCATTCATAGTATGACATTTTTGGATGTTTCTTGCTGATACATAAAACATTGCATATCATCATTTTTTTAAATTCTGGCTGAATTATCTTTAGGTTGATAAATTTTGATATTTTTTATTGATAGATATTTTAAAAGATTATTATTAATTAATGCAAGAGACTTAAATTTTAAATAACCCGTCCTTTAAAATAGTAATAACTGAACTGCCCTTAGCAGTCAAATATTAACAAGACTGTTTTATAAATGCAGACAATATTCAGAAAAAGAGATAAACATTATAACTCATATTTTTCCCTTTCTAATTTACTCTCCTATCATATACCTTTGAATGTAGTATCAGAGAGATCTGTTTATGCACTTGTGTAACTTTCCATATACTTCTTAATCATTCCTAACTTCAGTTTTTTCATCTCTAAAATAGATCTTCTTAAATAACTGGCCTGTAATCACCACTAAATTATACAATAGGAGCAATTTGAGATCCAGAGACCCTCAACTTGGCTCTAATCAAGAAAAGCAATGATAGGTCCTTAGAGTGCTCTGTGTAAGGAGATGGATTCCCCAGAGTGGAGCATCTGTAAGGTAAATATTGGTTATCTCTGTAAAACAATGAATGCTTCTGGTGGGATTTTTATCAGGCTTATAGAAAAGTCTTCTTATCTGGATAAGAATTGACAAAACTGAGAGAGAATCCTATCTTGTTACAATACATGAACATGAACTAAAGAATAAAATGGGCTTTAGAATTCATACAAGTTCGATCTCTATTTTATATCAGAGGAAGAGAAACTAATGAAAATATTTATTAAATGTTTATTATATGCTAGCTAATATACAATCTCATTTAACCCTCAAACAAGTAAAAATACAAACAAATATGATTGTCATTACATTTTTGGAGATGATAAAATTGAGGAATACAGAGCTTACAGAGCTTAAGAACATGCCCATGAAAGCACAACTAGTAAGTTTGTGGGGGGGGGGGGTTTGATTTAAATGCCTGGTGCCATTATCCAGTCTGCACTTTCCCTAATTTTCAGCTGAATAAGTAGTAGTATGATATATATAATATCCAGGAGTGTTTTATATATATAACAATATCAAGGAGTTTTATGATACAATTCTATGAATGACATAAATGTGATAACAAGAATGAGAGTAAGATTTTTTTCAATGAGAAGACTGAGAGTCTGAGGATGCAAGTAAGATAATTTAAATTATTTTTCTTCCTAATGAGCAAGGAAAAGAAAAAAGTATTTTTGATGAGAAAATGTAAGATAATAAAAGAAGGATGAGGTCAAGGCTGGAAGACAAAGAAATCTGAGTACAGTTGAGAATAATGGACTAGGTCATAAAAAGCTTAGAGGTTGAACAATAAAGAGCATTTTCATTTAAAAAAATACTAAGCAAATTCAGATAATTAGAGCATTGGATCAGTATGGGAAATCTAAATATTTTACCCTCATAAATTTTCTGTCCTCTAAGCCTCACTAATCTAGCTAACTCTCATTCATTCTTTAGACTCAGGTTATATGTCATATCCCTAGGTCAAATTTCCTTGTAACTGATTCCATTGAATATTTTTCTTTAGTAAGCTCACCACAGTAATTAAATAAGCTTTGTGTAATTAAATAAACCTTTGAGAAATTAAATATTTTTAAAACTATCTTCTTTTCCAGGCAGTCTGTATGTTCATCATGGAGAGGGCTATCCACAAAGCTAAATCATGGTTCCTTAGCCTAGTGCCTGACACATTGTACATTGAAATTATTATTTGCTAAAAAAATGGAAAGATCACATAAGAGAGGTAGACAATAAAAATATTTTTAAAACTGAGAGGTAATAGCATCTAATATCCATTGAGTGCTTTCATTGGATTGGGCATTGTTTCACAAGTCTATAAGAAAGATATTTTAATTCTCATTAGGCAGATTAGGAAACAGGTGAGGGAGCAATTCATTGCAGGTAATCTGTCCCCAAAAGAATGGCCTCTTAACCATTGTGCTGTATTGTTTCTGAGACATGCAGCTCTGAAGGAGAATGGTCAAATCTTTTAGGCTCTGCACACCTGGATGAAGAATTGGATTTTATTCTGGGTCCAGTGTCAGTCACTCTATATAGGGGAGTATCATTGTTCATCTTGCATATTAGTAATACATTATTTCACTTATATGTAGGAGTAATTAGTTAGGAACTTATGCTGTGCTGGTGATTGTTGCTATGTTTAAAAGTGGTTAAATATAAAATTACTAGTAGATAGATCAGGATTGGCAATTTCTTGTAGGTAGATAAGAGAAAGAAGGAGGAGTAAAAATATCCATTTTAGGCAATTGAATACTTGCTAGTGTCTTTCATTGTAATCATAAAAAAGGCAGGTGCTAATTGACTACATATATAAAGAGCGCAAGATTAGACACACTGAATTTCTAGGGCTTGCATCTAAGTGTAGATGCTACTGGAAGTTAGATTAATGTTTGAAGCTATGAAGACATTTCTGAATTGAGAATAGTATTTCTGAGTCGTCAGAATATATATTGAAGTCAAGTCTTAAAGGAAAAGAAGCTTGTGCAAGATTAATCTGTGGACAGGTAAGAAAAAGTGAAAGTAACCATTATAGAATACTAAAAATCAAACAAAAAGAAATGAAGTGAAATAGAATAATAAAATAGAAGAGCAGGTGTTTAGTCTGAACAGGATACTGAATAAGACTAAAATCAATAAAAACATGAAATAAATTAAAAGGGGGAAAGTGTGTTTTCTCAGAAGCAAAAGGAAGAGAATTGTTGAAGGAAAAACTAAACAAGTATGTACAAGAACGTTGTGATGAAAATAAAGGGAAAACATCCATTAAGTTTAAGGGGAGTAGTAAAATACTTGAAAGGTATTTAAACGTTTGAGGCCAAAATAGTTGGAAAGATGAGGAGGTATAAATTGTTCACGTTATTTTTTATTTAATTTTATTTTATAAGGGCCACACCCATAGCATAGGGAGGTTCTCAGGCGAGGGCTGGAATCGGAGTTGTAGCCTCAGGCCTATACCATAGCCACAGCCAAAGCAACACCAGATCCAAGACGCACCTGCCACCTATACCATAGCTCACCATAATGCCAGATCCTTAACCCACTGAACAAGGCCAGGGATTGAACCTGCAGCCTCGTGGATGCTAGTCAGATTGGTTTCTGCTGAGCCACGAGGGGAAATCCTGTTTGTTTTTTAATAAAGAATCTATTCACTTAGAGAATGTATTTGTCACTTCTTAAATTAAAAATAGACAATGTTCACATATGGACTCAAAAGATTAATTGGGCTTGGAAGCAAGAGTAAATATTTTGTTAACCCTGGCAATGAGAGTTTTAATGCTTTGGTTGGGAGCAGAGGGCAAAATGCAATGGATGGAAAAGTGGTGGGAAGGTGAGGAATGAGACCTCACTAGTGGAGGTACATTTCATGTTAGCTTTGAAGTGGGAGGAAATGCAGAAAGCCGAATATAAAATTTCATGAAATGAGATATTTGGACTTCTCTTCATTCCTGTAGATTATAAACATAAAGAAGAAAAAGTAATTGGCTTTGGAAACACAATTTCCAAAGTTACATACATACATACATTCATACCTACATATATAATCTATTTACTGAATTATCAAGAGTAGCATTTTTCAGGAGGAAAAGCCTCTGTCAAGTATACTATCCTGTGTAAAATAAGAAACAATACATTTTAATTGGAGGAATGAACAAAGAAACTAATATCTATCGCTTAATTTCCATCTATACAATTTTAACAGGAAATTAAAAAATTTCCATTTAGGCTGAGTGATTGGGAGAGAATGAGTGAACTGTGAAAGTTCTAATTAAGAGGAGAAAAGATTTATTAATAGGATAAAAAGCAGTTTATTCATGTATGTTTTCTGGCTGTGGCTTCATGGACAGCTAGAGCTAAAAGAGTTTATATATCATTACAAAGAGAAGAGGCGGTGAAGACTTCAAAGAAAATCAAATGGTGGGAAACTAATAAGAAATAAGTGAGGGAAAACAAGGAAAGTTTGGCAAGTTGTGTATATATAATTTCTCATCTGGGTACAAGTGATATATATCCTTTCTGGCTGTGAATCTTTTGGAAAATGGATTTATGATGGCTTATTGTGGGGAGGCTTTGTTTAAATTAGCAGAAGATGTTTAGATTAGATTTTTTTCTTGTGGCTGCTATTTTTTCTACTTGGTGGAGCCAAGTGGATCCTATCATTGAGACACTTAATAGTTTATATATCTCAGATTTGTGCCTTTCTAATTTTCTTTTTTGCTGTGTAATATAATAAATAAGCAAATTAGTTCAAAATTATTTCTTTGTACATTTTTAAAGTCTTTAATGGCTTCTCATCACATTCATAATTAACTTCATTCTCTTTTCTGCCCAATTAAGCAGAACACAATTCAACTACAAACATTTATTGTTCCCAATTCCTACTTCTATCATTTTCAGACTGTATGTTCTAATCACAAAAAGCAATGAGTGATAACATGTCCTTCATGTGTTAATCTGTAATTTTAAAATTATTATTTTTGTTTGTATTATCCTTACTCTCAAATCCTTCTCAAGAAAGCACTTATATGAGAAAATCTACAAAAAGAAAATCTGCTATGTGTTCAATAGTTATTCCATTGAAACATTTTGATGCTTATGCTCACTTTGAGGCCTTGGTTTTATTTACATTTGTATTTGTGGTTAAAAAACTAGGGTATAGTTGCTTCAGTGTCTTCATCTATAAGATGATGACCATAACTTCCTATTTCATGCCATAAATGAGAAATTTTACAGAAGACATTTAGTATAGTTTTTGCCGAAAGTAAGCATTTAATAAACATTAGACTTTTTTACATATATATATTATTTTTCAGATTCTTTTCCGTTATAGGTTATTACAAGATATTGAGTATATTTCCTTGTGCTATTCAGTAGGTCCTTGTAGTTTACCCATTTTATATATAGTAGCACATGTGTATACATTAATTCCAAACTCCTATTTTGTTCCCCCCCGGCTATCCTACTTCAGTGACCATAAGTTTATTTTCTACGTCTATGAGTCTACTTTTGTTTTGTACATAAGTTCATTTGTATCATTCTTTTTTTAGATTCCACAAATAAGTGATATCATATATTTGTCCTTGATTTACTTCACTTAATATGATAATTACTAGGTCCATCAATATGTTAGACATTATTATGTCATGTAAATTAATAACTATAAGGACTAATGCCTCATTTTCTTCTTTTTATTTATCATATAAGACAACCGTATAAAATTTATCAGAAATTATTAAAAGATTGATCATAAACTCCTGAGATGTATTCACATAAGAAACTTGTCAAATTCTCAACTTTGAAGAAATAATGCAATTAGCAAACATTTTTTAAAATCATAAAAATGAATAAAATTACAGTTATAAATTTTTGAACATTTAGAAATAATATACTCTAATTCTACAACAGATTTTTAAAAGGGGATTCTAAAATAATTGTAAGAATTATATGAATTACCCAAATCTCAAAGTTTTGGAATAACAACATGCTATAATTGAAGTCGATGAAATATATTTTGCTTGTTAATTCACTAATTCCATTACTATTATATCGCACTATTAAGAAATGTGAAGTTATGGACAGAAGGACAATTTAAGGATAACCTTTTTCCCTACAGTTGAGATAATTTTAAAAGCAAATTGATACTTAAAAATATTTTCCAGTTGTCTATCTAAAATAATTAGAAGGAGCTCCATCATGGCACAGCAGAAGAGAATCTGACTAGGAACCATAAGGTTTCAGGTTCGATCCCTGGCCTCGCCTAGTGAGTTGAGGATATGCCGTGGCCGTGAGCTGTGGCTTGGATCTGGTGTTGCTGTGGCTCTGGTGTAGGCCAGCAGCTACAGCTCCAATTAGACCCCTAGCCTAAGAACCTCCATATGCCAGTGGGTGTGGCCCTAAAAAGACAGAAGACAAAAAATAAATAAATAAAATAAAATAATTAGAAAACAAATATTTTACAAATACCATCAATTAATTTTGAAGTATGTTCTTTTTTTTTTTTTTTTTTTTTTTTGTCTTTTTGTCTTTTGTTGTTGTTGTTGCTATTTCTTGGGCCGCTCCCGCGGCATATGGAGATTCCCAGGCCAGGGGTTGAATCGGAGCTGTAGCCACCGGCCTATGCCAGAGCCACAGCAACGCGGGATCCGAGCCACGTCTGCAACCTACACCAGAGCTCACAGCAACGCCGGATCATTAACCCACTGAGCAAGGGCAGGGACCGAACCCGCAACCTCATGGTTCCTAGTCGGATTCATTAACCACTGCGCCACGACGGGAACTCCTGAAGTATGTTCTTAAAAAAAATTGATAGGAAGTTCCCATGTGGCACAATAGGTAAGGATCCAGCAATGCCACAGCTATGGCATAGTTGGCATGTGTGGCATAGTTGTGGCCCAGGAATTTCACATGCCACAGGTGTGGCCAAAAAAAAAAATCAAATTATTTGTAGTTCTTTATTTTTCCTAAGGCTCTTTTGTAGTCTCCATACATTTTTTTTTTAAATGAGAGAATGACAATGTTTATTTATTCTTTTTTCTATATTTTTTAAATACTGTTTTCCATTGTGGTCTATCCCAGGAAATTGGATATGGGCCCTGTGCTAGACAGTAAAAGCCTATTAATTATCCATTCTAAATGTAATAGTTTGCATCTACTAACCCCAAACTCCTGGTCCATCCCACTCCCCCCATCCCCTTTGGCAACCACAAGTCTGTTCTCCATGTCCATGACTCTGTTTGTGTTCTTAGGTAGGTTCATTTGTGCCATATGTTAAATTCCACTTATAAGTGATATCATATAGAATTTGACTTTCTTTTTCTGACTTAGGTCACTTAGAAGGATAATCTGTAGTTGCATCCATGTTGCTGTGAATAGCACTATTCTGTTCTTTTTATGGCTGAGTAGTATTCCATTGTATATATATACTACTTCTTCATAATCCATTCATATGTCAATGAACATTTAGGTTTCCTCCATTTAAGTTGGCTATTGTGAATAGCAATGCTGTGAACATGGGGGTTCATGTATCTTTTTGAAGGATAGTTTGGTCCAAATATGTGCCCGAGAGTGGGATTGCTGGATCATATGGTAGTTCTATTTTTAGTTTTCTGAGGAAAGTCTATTTTTTTTTCCATAGTGGTTTTTCCAATGTAAAATCCCACCAAACAGTGTAGGAGGGTTCCCTCTACACCCTCCCTCCACCCCTCTCCAGAATTTGTTATTTGTATACTTATTAATGATGGCCATTCTGACTAGCAAGAGGTGGTCCTTCATTGTAGTTTTAACTTATATTTCTCTAATAATTAGTGTTTTGAGCATCTTTTAATGTGCCTAATGGCCATCCTATGTCTTCTTTGAGAAATGTCTATTTAGGTCCTCTATCCATTTTTCAAATGGGTTGTTTGTTTTTGTTGTTGTTGAGTTGAATGAGTTGACTGTATATTTTGGAGATCAAGCCCTTGCCAGTTTCATCATTGGCAACTATTTTCTCCCATTCTGTATGTTTTTTTGTTTATTTGTTTTGTTTTTATGGTTTCCTTTGCTGTGCAAAAGCTTGTAAGTATGATCAAGTCCATTTTTTTTTATTTTTGTTTTTATTTCTATTATACTGGGAGACCTAATAAAACATTTGTATGGTTGATGTCAGAAAATGTTTTGCTTATGTTCTCTCCTAGGAGTTTGATGGTGTCTTTTGTTTTGGAGTTATTTAATTATTTTTTTTTCAGAGCAACAGGGTGTGTTCTAATTTCATTGATTTACAAGAAGCTATCCAGTTTTTCCCAGCACTGCTTCCTAAAGAGACTTTCTTTTTTCCATTTTGTATTTTTGCCCCTTTTGTCAAAGTTTTACCACAGGTGTCTGGGTTTGTTTCTGGGTTCTGTGTTTCATATGTTTGTATGTCTTTTTTTGTACCTATATCATACTGTTTTGATTTTAGCAGTTTTTTAGTATTGTCTAAAGCCTAGGAAAGTTATGCCAGAAAATTAAAAAAGATTCAAATTAATGGAAATATACTCCATGTTCTTAGATTGGAAGAAGTGATATTGTTCAAATGGCTATACTACCCAAAGCAGTCTACAGATTTAATGTGATCCCTGTCAAATTACCCTTTTTTCCAAATCCTTGCCAACATTTGTTATTTATGCTCTTTTTAACAGATGTGATGTGATATCTCCTGTGGTTTTTATTTGCATTTCCCTGATGATTAGCAGTGTTGAACATCTTTACTTGTGCCTGTTGGCCATCTTCATTTCCTCTTTGGAAAAATGTCTATTACTCATTTTTTAAGTGGGTTCATTTTTTCAATGTTCAGTGATAAGAACTGTTTGTACAAGTTGGCTACGAACCCCTTATCAGTCAGATCTTCACAAATACTTTGTCCCATTCAGTAGGTTGTCTTCATTTTGTCCATGGTTTCCTCTGCTGTGCAAAAGCTTTTAAGTTTAATTAGGTCCTGGTTTGTTTGTTTGTTTCTATTACTTTAGGAGACATATCCAAGAAGATATTACTGTGATTATGTCAAAGAGTGTACTGCTTATGTTTTCCTCTAGGAGTTTTATACAATTCACTAACATTTAGGTCTTTAATCCATTTTGAATTTACATTTTAATATAGAAACTTAAAAATTCAAACATTTTAAAAATTTTGATAAATTATAAGTGAAAATGATCCTTTAGGTCATTAAAAGTTAATAAGTTGGTACTAAAGTAAGGTCTTTAATTCTAGGTAGAATTTCTATCATATTTTTCTGAGAGCTTGCTAATACATAGAAAAAACTATGGCTATTAAAATGAACAGAAGGATTATAAAAAGGCTTGGAAAATGTCTGAAAATGTTAAGCTTTAATTCTTTAAATTATATAAGATAATTATTTCTATTTGTTTTTGTATTTATAAATACAGAAAAAAAATACTTTATTTTCTTGCTAATTCTTTTAATGCACTCAGTAGTTACATGTAACCTGTAGCAGTAGAAGAGTAGGTCATATCATTTTTGCTTTAAAGCAGTAGCTTTTTGAAGTTCCCTAGTACCCTAGTGGGTTAAGGATCCAGCATTGTCACTTCTGGAGCACAGGTCACTGCTGTGTTGCTGGTTCAATCCCTGGCCTGGGAACATCCTCATGCCACAGATGAAGCAAAAAATAAAATAAAATAAGATAAAAGCAGTAGTTTTTAATATATTTTCTTCCCAGGAAAACTTATTCTTTGGGGAGATTCAGTAGGATTTTTTTTTAATCCCATTGAAATAATATTAAAAATGAATCTTTAATAAGACATGATAAAACTCCATTCACAATGGAATCTTAGTCCGAGCACATAAAGCTAGGCACTTCTGCTACTTCCAAAAATAAATCATGTCAAATAAGCAAAACATTTAAATGAAAAACAATATTTTAAACTTCAAACTTCATATATATGCACTAAATTTATATAATCAATCATCATAAATAAAGTTTGTTTTGAGATCATATCTTAAAGCAGATAAGCTAAAAAACAGGGTTTTTTTTTTCAAAAGTAGCACACAGTCTACAATACTTTAGAAATCTTTAGGATTTTATTGTTTACATATTAAATATAGTGATTAGATACTGTAAAATTCTTTGGAGGTACATTTTCAGTTTTGCTAAGGATTTACATGAAAGTGATTAATTTCTAGACAAACAGCATGCCAGTGTTCTTCGAAGTTGTAAAAACCCTGATTTTAGAGTACAGCAGAGTGATTATGGACATAACCAGACACAAAGGCATGCAGAATGATAACAATCTAGAAAACTTTTCTTTAATACTTATATCCATGAATTGAGGCAATTGTACTGTGAAGTTTTTGAAAGTACATATAATACTAATGATTGTTTATGAGACACCTGAAAAAACTTTATTAACTAGTGAACTAAGAAAACACATACTTTTAAATTAATAGATTACTTACACTCAAGCCTTTAAAATATTGATATTGAATAATTGTAGAAAAACATATTTCAAATTAATAAATTAGATAAAATTTATCAGGCCAAATAAATAGCAGGAGTCATATGTTCATTACACTGTAGGAAAAAAAATTTTTTTGGGGGGGGAGGGCTTCTTAGGACCGCAACCGCGGCATATGGAGGTTCCAATGCTAGGAGTCAAATTGGAGCTAAAACTGCTGGCCTGTGCTATAGCCACAGCAACACATGATGCAAGCCACATCTGCAACCTACACCACAGCTCTCAGCAATGCCGGATCCTTGACCCACTGAGCAAGGCCAGGGATTGAACCTGCAACCTTATGGTTCCTAGTCAGATTCATTTCCTCTGTGCCACGATGGAAACTCCTACACTGTAGGAAAAATTTTTTAAAAATATAAATTTCTAGGTTTAAAGATTCTACCTCTGCTATAAAAATTTTCATAAGGACTATGTAAAAAGAATAACACTATTTTGGACATATGTTCTAGAATGAGTTACAATAGTTTCCAGAGGAGACAAGACATGGACTCTGAAGAGAAGATATTGCTGCTAGATTTCATTTAAGATGGTTACTACACCTGCTTTTAAAAAGACACGTAAATGTTGTGAAGTAATCTTTTGGGGATTAGGAAATTAAAAACATTAAAAAAATAAAAACACAAGTGACAAGATTATTTGTCTGGAATAAATGCCCCAATGAACCTGAATGGAATAAAAGGCAAAACAATGCAAAACAACCAAGCAAAAATTTTCAACTGGAAACAGGCTCAAGAGTCTCTGAAAGTTAAGAGAAAAAATAAACATAGTCTTCAAAATAGTTTGCATTTTTTCAAAATTAACCTTCAAGGACTTGAAAAGATTTTTTCCCTTAAAATAACCAGCCAGGAATGTATTACATAACCTTGCCAAGAAGTCCTTAAGAATCATTGTTGACAAAGTGTCTTAGAGATCATGTAAGTGAAAATTTATTGTACCTTACCATTAAATTTTAACTCAGCAAAGGAATGAAAATATTCAGGCAAGCTGGGTAGTTTTGATCATGAAAATGATGCATTCTATTATATACAACAATCTGAGTTAATTATGTGGCCTTGATGCCAATGTTTATTTTCCAGAGGTTCATTTTTGCTTTTTTAGAAATTTAATTATGGAAGTCAGGATTAGGATATGGAAAAGGTGAACCAGGTGGTCTTTCTAGACCACAGTCTAGATGCAAAATATGAATCTCTCTCACATATTCTTTTAAAGAGGCTTGTAATAGTCATATTTGGTTTATAAGAAAATGGCTTCAACTCTGCTCATTCAAGATAAAGTATCAGTATCTTTTTTTTTTTACATAATATGAAAAATGCCAAGGTGAATGCTTGGAATTTCCACATGTAGAATATTTTAAAATCATGTATAAAAATATTAATGCAGGAGTTCCCTTCGTGGTGCAGTGGTTAACGAATCCGACTAGGAACCATGAGGTTGCGGGTTCGATCCCTGCCGTTGCTCAGTGGGTTGAAGACCCGGCGTTGCCGTGAGCTGTGGTGTAGGTTGCAGACGCGGCTAGGATCCTACGTTGCTGTGGCTCTGGCATAGGCCGGCAACTATAGCTCTGATTCGACCCCTAGCCTGGGAACCTCCATATGCCGCGGAAGCGGCCCTAGAAAAGGCAAAAAGACAAAAAGACAAAAAAAAAAAAAAAAAAAAAAAATTAATGCAGGATACTCTGTAGTTGTGGGGAGGTTGCAATAAGCAGAGAGTGGTAAAGAGGAAAGAGCCTTTTACCAAGACTGATTTCCAACCAGGAGACAGTCTTCCTTTTTTTTTTTTGTCTTTTTTTTTTTTTTTTTTTTTTTTTTTTTTTGTCTTTTGTTTTTTTGTCCTTTTAGGGCCACACATATGGCATATGGAGGTTCCAAGGCTAGGGGTCTAATCGTAGCTGCAGCTGCAGGCCACAGCCACAGTCATAGCAACTCCAAATCTGAGCCACATCTGCAACCTACATCACAGCTCATAGCAATGCTGGATCTTTAACTCACTGAGCAAGGCCAGGGATCAAACCCACAACCTCATTGTTCCTAGTTGTATTGTTTCCACTGAGCTATGACCGAAACTCTGAGTCTTCCCTTTTTTGAACTTGCTGCAAACAAGAGCATTAACTCATCCTTGTGTCTCAAGGCTGATTTTCCAGCCTGCAAAGAGCAGTTTTCTCTTAGCACAAAATTCCTGTTTGTTATTTAAATGTTTTTCTACTACATTGATTAGGAGATAAAATATAATGACTTAGGAAAAAATTCATCCAGACCGTCTTATTTTTTACTTTTACCTTTCCCAGAATATGAGATACATTGGAAATTAATTTTAATTAGAATGCCATCTTTTATTTTATTTTATTATTATTACTATTTTTTTTTTTTTTTTTGTCTTTTTGTCTTTTCTAGGGCCACTCTCATGGCATATGGAGGTTCCCAGGCTAGGGGTCCAATCGGCGCTGTAGCCACCGGCCTACGCCAGAGCCACAGCAACGCGGGATCCCAGCCCGTCTGTGATCTACACCACAGGTCATGGCAGCGCCGGATCCTTAACCCACTGAGCAAGGCCAGGGAACAAACCCGCAACCTCATGGTTCCTAGTCGGATTCGTTAACCACTGCTCCACGACAGGAACTCCAGGAATGCCATCTTTTAATGTAAATGGAGAAAAATAATTTCAAAGATTATTAGACATCCACATTATCTTATTCTACTTTGTCAGTTATCTTCTTAGAACACTAGGTATACAATTAGAGTATTTCTATAATCTAAGCAGAAAAAAAAAATCACATAACAATTCTACTAAAAAACTTGTTACCTCTTTGATTTAAAAAAAAATAGTGTAGAATTTGAATTGACAATCTAGTGTTAAGTCCTCCCTGCACTTTTTACTAGCTCTGATACTTTGTAAATCCTTTTAAATTGTAACAGAAGTAACTTCATTGTTTGCAGACTCAGGATAGGCATACCCAGCCTGAATACATCAAAAGATCATTCTGAGGATCAGATGTACAGGAAGCACTATATAACCTAGACATGATATGCAAATATAATATTTTTCCCCAAAGATAGAATAATGACTGCTTTTACTAGTTAGCTTGGCTTCTATAAAAAAGTTATCACAAACTAAGTATGTGTAACAACAGAAATTTATTGTCTCATGGGCCTAGATCAAAATGTTGGCAGGATTATTTCCTTCTGAGGGCTTTGAGGGAGAATCTGTTCCATGTCTGTCTCCTAGTTTCTGATGGTTAGTTGGCAATCTTTGACATATTCTGTCTTGTTAGGCACATCACATCATATTCCTGTATGTATATCTGTGTCTAAATTTCCCCCTTTAGGACATCTGTCATAGTGGATTAGCTGCCCACCCTACTCGACTATGACTTAATTTTAAATAGTTACATCTGAAAATATCGTATTTCCAAATAAACTCACAATATTAAATACTAGAGGTTAGGATTTTGACATATAAATTTTGGAAAGACACATTTCAGCCCAGTGCATCATTATGTCAAAAACAGAGTTCACTTTTAATCCTATGGTCAGTAACACACTTCCTGACTCATCATCCTGGCATCACAAAGAGATTTTTTTCTATCCATACTCTTTAAAAAAAGAAAGCTCTCCTCTTTTATTTATTTGCTAAACTTCCTGCTTATTTAGGGCATTAAGCAGCTTCAATTATTTTCATTAAAAAAAATTTAGTTGAAAGATTATTCTCAGTAAATCCTTTTCTACAGCAAATTTTGAGAGGTGAAAAATGTTTATCATGCCTTCCAAAATGAAAGAAAAAAAGAAATTATAAGCATTTTCATATCTAAATTTCTAAATTGTAAGAAAATTGGGGATAATTAAGTTGCTCAACATTTTATAAAACTTCAGAGAGATAATATTTTTTAATGATATTATAGCTGGATACACATATTTGTATATTTTAGCTGGATATTTATTATAATATATATATAGTCATTCAAAAAATTCTTATGACTGTTTTTTATTTAATATTATGAAAATCCAAAAACAAATATTTAGAAAATTTTACACATTTTAAACTCAAGTTTGGGCAATATGTTGTAGAATTAGCCTTTTTTTCTGTTAGACATACATATGTTAATTTATAGTAGATCCTAATATCAAACGGCTATTTCTTTGAGATTCATTAAATTATCTCTGTATATCTATCAAGTTCAGTTTAGATTATGGAGCAGGACTTGTGTTCTATTTAAGTTTAGCTTATAGTCTTTGATTATATAACACATGTTGTAGAATTGAGCACATTCTGATATAAAGGTAGTAACAGCAAGTAGGTATTATACAGCACAACTCCACAGGTAAACAGGGGTGTTTAATTTAATTTCCAAGGTGACAAATTATCTTATCATGAGTGAGTAGGCAATTTCTTCCCTGAAATAAACTAAGTAGCCCAGGACAGCTCTAACTACATGAAATCATTATCCTTTTAAAGACACAAGTGTTGAATAAAGTTAATTTTCTCTGCTTTAGTGTCTTGGTAGAAAATGGCATAAGAAAGTAGTGCTGCCCTTAGGTAATATTAAGCTCTTTAAACTCTTCAGCAAGAATAAATACAGTATTACTTTAGAATAAAATGCATATGTACACATACACATATTTCTAATGCATTAGACTGTAATGATAGACTATTAAAAGACAAATACCTTTACTCCCTCACCTTTCTAAAGGACAAGAACATAAGAAGTATGTATTTATATGTCAGATTTTTAAAACCATTTAAAAAAACTATATAACAAGCAATAGCTTTAATCATCCTCTGACAATGGCCTACAGCAGCTAATATGTCCAAGGCATATTGGAAACATTTCTTTTCTTTGAATTCAGAATGGTGCCAACAAAGCTCTTCCTGATAATGACTTCTCAAGTACTCCTTTGTATTTTTCTCTCCTTGCTTAGGAAAAAAGTTATGGCTGATTCTAAGTAACTCAATAATGGTGAATCATCTCTAGAGTAGTTTGTTTCATGTTCCTTAAAGTTTCTTAACCTCTTTCATGCAAGTTAAAAGACCTGAATTTATCTTGAATTTCATGATTATGAAGTTGAAGAATTTGTAGATTTTAAGAGTTCCTATTATGGCTCAGCAAGTTATGAACCTGACATAGTGTCTGTGAGGATGTGGGTTCAATCCCTGGCCATGCTCAGTGGGCTAAGGAGCCCACATTGCATAAAGCTGCAGTGTAGGTTGCATATGTGGCTGGGGTCCCACGTTGTTGTGGCTGTGGGTGTAGGCTAGCAGGTACAGCCCTGGTCCAACCCCTAACCTCAGAACTTCCATATGCCACAGGTGAGGCCCTACAAAGAAAAAACTACATATATTAAATATTATTAAAATATAGTGGAGATTACTAAGGAGGGGTGCACAGAGGTAACGGATGTGGACCTCAAGTATTCCTTTATATTTTACCAACATAGCAGGAAAGCAAGAGCCTGAATACCTCTACCCAGAACATTTCTCATTATTGAGTTTACAGCAAGCAAATTTGAGAGATGAGGTAAGCCTTTACATCCCAAGTCAACCCAGACATAGAGTGGGCTTGCTTCTGCTTACTAAAAAAGCAAGCTCACATGTCTTCTTGAACACAGTCTATTGCCTCCTTGATGAGCCTTTTGCATCACCTTTGTAGAACTTGGGGGACAAGTGAAAGTGACACAGACCACCATGAAGCTCCAGCTACTCATCTGGAGTATGAAGTATCTCTCACCCAGCGATCTCATGTGTCTTCCCCCTATGTCCATGAACAGTAATAACAAATTAGCTTATTGGATTGTAAAGCGGTTAAAATCTCAGATCTTTCACAGTTCTTGATGGGTAGAAATTAGGATGCTCTCTTTTTTTTGTTGTTTGTACAGTTAAGTTAGTAGATAGATAAATAATTCATGTCTTTCTATTTCTTGAAGAGCATTCTTTTCTCAAGACTTCTGCCCAAGTTATCTTGAAGTGGTATAGAGACGTGAAACAATACTGGCCTCTTACCATAATTACATAAAAAGAATTAGGAATTCTAGTACTAAAACTGTATTTACTACTTACAACTGGAGAAAAATAGTATGTGTCTTTTAGAGGTAGAGAGAGAAGAGAAATAAATAGACACACAGGTGGAAACAGAGGGGGAAGAGGAAGAGCAGAAAGAGATTGATTTTAAATTCTCCTTAAAATTGTTTTGAATGTTTAGAATGGGTATCATAATGGAAAATGGAAAATTTAATAAATTATTTGAATAAGCTACAAATATGAAAATAAGTAAACAGAACACAAAAAAGAGAATGTTTTGTGAGCTATCGTGTCTTTATAAAATAAATTCAAAAGGCAAAATGACATTCACTTTAATACAAATATCTTCACAATATTAGCCATTGCACATTAAAAACTGATATTAAATTTAAAAAAACTGGCAAAAGCCTGAAAACTATTATAAATATGCTTTGTATTCAGACATTGTACCCTCTTAGTTAAAATGAATCATCCCTTTCAAATCTCAGCCTTTACCAATCTCCACAGGGATTCCTTCAGGTGTGAGTTTAAATCTTCTGGGATGTTTGTACTTTCAATACTCATTTCACTGAAAACTACTCCATGTTGTACATGAGGAAAGAGCATATGCATGAAATATATTTTTCTCAGATTCTGTTGAATTGAAATTTCCCCGGGGAAAAAACACACATCTAATGGCAATTCTTAGCATTTGATGTTTATGAATATGTGAATTCTTTATATGCACATCTTTGCATGGCTATACACAATTTGGTTATACATTATAGCAGATAAGTAGTACTTTTAAATGGATTTTATATGTTATCACTGATACTGCAGAATAGATAGGATTCTGCCTCATAAATTTATAGTTACTCTTTTTAACCACCATCTGATATTATCTAAAATTAATAGGAAATTTTGTATCTAATATTGTATAGCCTTTGATTCTAACTGCCCATATGTCTTTAGACGGTTAATAACTATAGTATGGAAGAAAATATTAGAGTTATACCATAAGAAATTTCTTTTTTTCCAACAGTGAGTCATCATATTACCATTTTGACATAGAAAATCCCTTCAGAAAAATTTTGAATAAACAATTGAAAATAATTGGACAAAGGCAATTCCCATTGTGGCTCATTGGCTTATGAACCCAACTAGTATACATGAGGATGCAGGTTTAATGCCTGGCCTCGCTCAGTGGGTTAAGGATCTGGTGTTGCCTTGAGCTGTGGTGGAAGTCACAGACATGGCTCAGATCCTGAGTTGCTGTGGCTGTGGCTGTGGCTGTGGCTAGAAGCTACAGCTCTGATTCTGCCCCTAGTCTGGGAACTTCCATATGTCACAGGCCTGGTCCTGAAAAGCAAAGTAAATAAATAAATAAAAGAGAAAAAATGATGAGATAGTTTTACTGATCGTACCACTTTACATTTTCAGAAGTTTTAACACTCAGTTTTGGATACCTTTTGATAGAAATCTTTTTTTTATATATTTGAAGTTTAGAAATATGTTGATGACAGCAAGGCAGGAAGAATTGATCATCTCATTGGTAGAGTTTCCAAACTGAGTTGTTGTTTTTTTTTGTTTTTTGTTTTTGTTTTTTTCCTTTTAGGTCTGTGCCTGTGGCATGTGGAAGTTCCTAGGCTAGGTGTTGTGATTATAGCTGCACCTGAGGTCTAAGCCACAGCCATGGCAACGGGGGCTTCAAGCCACGTCTGTGACCTACACTGCAGTTCATGGCAATGCCAGATCCTTAACCCACTGAGTGAGGCCAGAGATTGAAACAGCATTCCCATGGACACGAGCCAGGGTCTTAACCCACTGAGCCACAATGGAAACTCCCCAAATTGTGTTTAAGGTAAAGGGTCTACAAACTAATGGAAAGGATATCTTTGCTTTCATGAAACATCCTATAGTATATGGTTTTTGAGTCTGTAAGAGTATAAGATACTCTTGTGATACAAGTGTAAGATTAAGTCTATAAGATAACATTTATTATGGTAGCATTTGTACTGTTATGTAAAACAGGTCATTCAACATAGGGAAGAAAGCAAAATGAAATATTAAGAAGAAATAAAGTCTGCTTTTGTCATAAACCATGAGTTCTAATTTCAGTTCAAGCTAATTAGCTGTATGACATTAAGAAATTCACTTACTTTTTCAGGCTCTGAATTTTCTTATCTGTAAAATGAATATGATTGAATTTCTAAAACCCTCACCAATAACAATGCTTGCTGATCTATGTAGTAGTTGTTGTAAACTATTTGAGACATTAGCAATACAAAAATGAGCTAGATATGCATTTGCAGAGCATTATGATTAGTTTGAATATCCTTCATGGAAAGACATAAGACCAAATAAGAGAGAAGGTTATATTTAGAAAGGCCTTTGACAAATTGCAGGAGAGAAGGCATTCCAGGTTGAAGGAAACCCTAAATAAAAAGCTAGCTTGAAGTGTACTGTCTTTAGATCCCAAGACAGAATGGAAGTGCAGGGTTGTTAGTTATTTTTGTCTTTTTGTCTTTTTAGGGCCGTACCCACGGCATATGGAGGTTTCCAGGCTAGGGGTTCAACTGGAGCTGTAGCTGCTGGCCTAAAAGCAACGCCAGATCCCAGCCACATTTTCGACTTATACCACAGGTCACAGCAATACCCGATCCTTAACCCACTGGGCGAGGCCAGGAATTGGACCCATGTCCTCATGGTTACTAGTCAGGCTCATTAACTGCTGATCCACAATGGGAACTCTGGTTTGTTACTGTTGATGGTAGTGGTGGTGGTGATAAATAATAACAACTTGTATTTTGTTTTAAACTATGGGAGAGGTGAAGGTTTTCGTATAACAGCAGCTAAAAAAAGGAAAATGATTAAAAACACAAGCAAGAAAAGTTAGCCTTATAAAAAATCTCTTTAGTTGATCAAGAAAGCAAATCTAAAACCATCAAGGAAAAGTAAGGTAAATAAACTGAGGATGTTTGAGCAGAGTTGAAGGAATTTAGATGTCTAGGACCATGCATTGCATACTTTCCCATATGCCTTGCTATATTGGGTAGGAATTATTAATTTTTAAAAAAATTATTCAGTTAGCTCTAAAATGAGTTATTTATTTACTTCATAATCCTTTTTGAAAGTCTGCCATTATAAAAGCATATACATAGTTTATGAGAGAAGAAATGTATTGAAAATAACTAAAAAAGTTTTAAAATGTTTAGTGTTCATATAGTTTTAAATTGTTAAAGTTATTTTTGAGATTTTTATGCTTGAAAGTATGTAAAAATCAAAATTAAGAACATTCAAAATGCTATTTAATATGATGATCAGGTTACTTCAATAGATACATCATTAATGTTGTTGATAAGATTAAGGTTTAATTGTTAAATACCTGTAGTCTCCTTTTCATGGTGCTATTTGTTGCCATTATGCTAGATTTTTTTTTTCTCCTCTGTTTGGTAAAGAAAACAATTTTGTATAAAGAAATTTCTTTAATAATGTTGCAACACAAGACTCTTTTAATCTACAATTTGGTACATTAGGTTCAGGTTTTAGTGTTGATAGGTGGGAAAAAATGTATTACCTAGGGATCATGCACAGATATGAAACACTACAAAATTACATTGCTTCCTACTATTTTGGGCCAAATCAGGTTCAACAATATCCTAGCTTAGGGCTATATTAGTTTTTCCCTTCAGAACTCTATTACTTGCCTGGAAGAGTATTGACTTTGAAGGGCACAGAGCTACATAAAGAGTTCTCTCTTTTAGCATTTTGCTTATTTCTCAACCCTGTGTACATTTGTAATGTGCATATATATATATATATATATATGCATAAGACAAACTGTTTTTTCATAAAAATGTACAATAAGTGATTTACAAAGAAAATATTAGGCTATGCTTTCTTTTTTTTGAGTTGCTAAGCAAGAATCTGTGGCATTGATTGATGCATCGTTTTGAAATCTGCAAGGGTCTTTATGGTTTTAGTTATGAATATGTATGAAAAATCAGGTTTAGTAACTGTGCTATTAGAGATGGTCTAAGACTATAATTCAACAGCAATTTCCTTAAAAGACAAAGGAACTTGAATTACAATAGGATAAGTGTTGATAGCTGAATGTCTCATTGAAAAATAGCTTCTTATATTCAAGGCACATTTTCAAATGGTGATAAGAAATAATAACTAAAAGGGAGTATACTTAGAGAAATGTCAACTCATAGTTGAATTACTGAAGAAGATATACTTTAACATTCTATCCACCTATATGTCACATTATTTATAGAAATTTTAAAAATTGTGATCAACATAGCACTATTATATTTCTGATAAAGAACAGTGTTCTATTTCTCCTATATATACATATCCATCCTCATTGAGCAATAGAATTATGTATTGAGATTTGAAAAAGTTAGCCTTAAAATGAGATAGTACTTGAATTCCTAATCCTTTTTTTCCTAACATAGCAATAACAGTTGATACATTCTGCTGTCAAATCAGCCTTTTCTTAGCATTTATTTTCCCTGTTGTCAGGATTAGTTTAAGGAAACAAAGTTTAAGTTAGAGAACACACGTAGACAGCCATAGCTGTGCTCTTCAAAAGTGGTTGTTATTATCGATAAAATGAAAACAAAATTACTATTTGATCCACAGTGTATTTTCTCTTTTGTTCTTGTTTTTCTGGTGTCAATTTAGATTTTTCTTTGGATTAGTTAAAAGTTATTTGATACAGACAAAAACACATGTAAATACAAAAACTTCTAGATCTAAATTTCTAACTATATGTTTAGTTAAAAACCCTTTTCACATCCTATAATCACTTCCTTATATAATGACACTACAGAAAAAAAAAAAAAGAGTAACGGCTACATCTATAGAGTAATTGATCTTTTTATAGCTTTCTCTGTTTATATACAATAATGATATATACTGAAATTAATGTATGTAAGTTGTCACATATGATAATGTATCAAAGTAGAAAAACTTCCTGCTTACATGCTCAAATCCTGATAGCACAAAAAAGAAGAGGGGCTCTTTCTAATTGTGGAAGTTCCACCCTTCATTTAAGGCATATGGTTACACAATAAATAAGGATATAAATAAAACGTATATTTGTATATCCAGGTAGTCACGGTGAAGATCATTGTTACTTAGCCACTGAGAAGATCAGCTGTATTTTTGCCATGGCAAAGCCAGATAAACTGCATCTATTATTTAGGAAACAACATAAAATGTTAGAGCTACATAATGGAAAACTGTAAATGAGTCAACCTTCTTGACACTCAGACTCTCAGGCACCAGGTTAATGTCACAGAGGCAAACTGGTCAGCATCCAGGGCAGCGAGCCAGATGTAGTAACAACTACACTCTCTGAAAGAATGCAGCTCAGAAAGAAAAGGGAATAGTTTCAAGAGGCTAAGTGAATGTAATTTATCGTAGAGTCACAATGTGACAGTTGGGGCATATTCTGACTAGACAAATCTATGAAACTTCTTTTCACCACTTGCAACAATTGACAGTAACAAAAATTACAGAATGTATCAAATGCAAGTTAATAAAAAAATGCTCATTTTCTCTGAAAACAATTTGAAATATTGCTATTGTGTTTCTTATGTACATATACAATTTTGTTCCTATTCTTGCCTCCTAACCCATATAGTGTTTCTTATAAGTATAATATTCTAGATGTTATCATTTACTTATATCTGAAAAAAAGTTTAAATGGTTACTATATGATCATATTTGTAGTTAGTCCAATGAAAAAATATAGTTGCATTTTTAATATTTATTATGAGTCTGTAATTAAAATATTGTTTCTTTTTCTTCATGAATAGTATTAAGTCTTATTTAGAAGTTATGATTTAACTTTTGTTTAATAATTTCTGGTACAAAAATGAAAGTGTTGAGGCTCAGAACAGACAGTCCAAAGACTTGTAACAATGTAATGTTTATTATTTTTAATTAAATTTGCTTGAGAAACAATTGATGGGAAAATATATTAAAGGGGAGACAGGATTAAGATAGTGAAATAGAAGGACTTGAGCTCAACTTCTCTCCTAAAAACAGCAAAATTTACAACCAAATACTGAGCAATCTTCAAACAAATGGACTGGAAACTTTCAAAAAGATATCCTACTCCAGAAGACAAAGAGGAGGCCACATCAAGAGGTAGAAGGGGTGATTATCTGATTTAAGCAACCCCATAACTCCTGGGTGGGAAGCCCCACAGACTGGAAAGTAACTCTTTCACAGAGACTCACCTGCAAGAGTTCTGAGCCCCACATCAAACTCCCATGGGTGGGGATCCAGCACTAGGAGAAAGAGCTCCCGGGACATCTGGCATTGAAGGCTAGTGGGGCTACTGTGCAAGGTCTCCATGGGACTAGGGGTAATGGAGACCCCATTCTTAAAAGGCGCATGCAGACTTTCATGTGCACTGGGTCCCAGGGCAAAGCAAATTCTCCATAGGAATCTGGGTCAGACCTGACTGCAGTTCTTGGAGGACCTCCTAGGAAAACAGGGGTGAATGTGGCTTGTTGTGGGGGAAGATCATTGGAAGAAAACTCTTGGGAATATTCAGCAGCTGCCTTTCTCTGGAGGTGGCTATTTTGGGAAAATCCTGCCCTATCCATCAGCACTGAGAAGCCCCAGGCCAAACAACAATCCAGGTGGGATCACAGCCCCACCCATCAGTAAACAGGCCACCCAAAGACCCCCCAGGCACACAGCTGCCCCTAATCTCATCCAGAGACAAAGTCCCACCACCAGAGGGATGAGAGTCAGCTCCACTTATCAGTGGGCAGGCATCATTTCCTCCCATCAGGAAGCCCCCATACCAACTTCAGACACCAGAAGTAAGAGAGACTACAACTCTATTATCTGCAAAAAGGTCACCCAACCAAAAACCTATAAAAGTGAAAAGATAGAGAACTATAACTCAGATAAGGGAGAAAGAAAAAAAACCCAGAAAAACACCTAAGTGATCAGGAGATTCTCAGCCTCCAGGAAAAAGACTTTAGACTGTTGATGCTAAAGATGATGAAAGGCATTGGAAATAAACTGGAGGCAAAGGTAGATAACTTAAAGGAAACACTGACCAAAGAGATACAAGATATCAAACTTAAACAAGAAGAGATGCAAAATACAATGACTGAAATAAAAAATTCACTAGAAGCAGCCAACAGCAGAATACAGGAGGCAGAAGAATGAGTAAGCTAGGTGGAGGACAGATTAGTGGAAATTATGGATGCAGAACAGAAAAGAGAAAAAAAATTGAAAACAAATGAAGAGAGTCTTAGAGAACTCCGGGACAATGTTAAAGGCACCAACATCTGTATTATAGGGGTGCCAGAAGGAGAAGAGAGAGAGAGAGCGAAGGGGACAGGAAAAAATATTCCAAGAGATAATAGCCAAAAACTTCCCTAACATGGGAAAGGAACCACTCACTCAAATCCAGGAAGCACAATGAGTACCATATAAAATAAGCCCAAGGAAGAATACCCTGAGGCACATATTTAATCAAACTGACCAAAATTAAAGACAAAGAGAAAATCTTGAAAGCAGCTAGGGAAAAGAAACAAATAACATACAAGGGAACCCCAATAAGGTTATCAGCAGATTTTTCAGCAGTAACTCTGCAGGCCAAAGGAGAGTGGCATGATATACTTAATGCAATGAAAGGAAAAAACCTCCAACCAAGATTAGTTTACCCAGCAAGGCTCTCATTCAGATTTGAAGGAGAAATCAAAAGCTTCACAGATAAGCAAAAGCTAAGAGAATTCAGCAACATTAAACCAGCCTTACAACAAATACTAAAGGGACTTCTCTAGACAGAAAAGGCCACAACCAGAAACAAAAATACCACAAATGACAAGGCTCACCAGTAAAGGTATGTAAACAGTAAAGATATGAAATCATCCATGCACAATCATGCCACTGAAATCAGAAATAGTGAGAAGAGGAGGGTACACATGCAGGGTATTGGAGATTCACTTGCAATTAAGAGACCAACAACTTAAAACAATCTCTTATATGTATATATAGACTCATATCAAAACTTCAGAATAAATCAAACCAAAAATCTACAGTTGATACCCAAATAAGAAAATTAAACTCAAATACAACACTAAAGATTGTCATCAAACCAGAAGAGGAGAGAACAAGAGAAGAGAAGAAAAAAGATCAACAAAAACAAATCCAAAGCAATTAATAAAATGGCAATAAGAATATACATATCAATAATTACCTTAAATGTTAATAGACTAAAGGCCCCAACCAAAAGACATAGACTGGCTCAATGGATACAAAAACAAGACCCATATATATGCTATCTTCAAGAGACCCACTTCACTTCTAGGGACACATACAAATTGAAAGTGAGAGGATGGAAGAAAATATTCCATGCAAACAGGAATCAAAAGAAAGCTGTACTCATATCAATACTCATTGCAATATTCATATCAGACAAAATAGACTTTAAAATGAAGACTATTTTAAGGGACAAGGAAGGTCACTACCTAATGATCAAATGATCACTCCAAAAAGAAGATATAACAATTTTAAATATCTACACACCCAACCTAGGTTCACCACAATATATAAAGCAACTGCTGACAACCTTAAAAGGACACATTGACAATAACGCAATAATAGTGGCGGACTTTAACACTCCACTTACAGCAATGGACAGATCATCCAGACAGAAAATTGATAAGGATACACAGGCCCTGGATGAAGCATTAGACCAGATGGACTTAATAGATATTTATAGGACATTCCATCCAAAAGCAACAGAATACACATTCTTCTCAAGTGCACATGGAACATCCTTTAAGATTGATCACATCCTGGGCTACAAATCAAACCTCGGTAAATTTAAGAAAATTGAAATCATATCAAGCATCTTTTCCAATGACAATGCTATATGACTGGAAATCAACAACAGGAAAAAAAACTTCAAAAAGCACAAACACATGGAGACTGAACAATGCTACTACACAACCAATAGATCATGGAAGAAATCAGAGAGGAAATTAAAAAATACCTAGAAGCAAATGACATCAAAGATATGACACTCCAAAACCTATGGGATGCAGCAAGTCCCATAAGTCCTTCTAAGAGGAAAGTTTATAGCAATACAAACCCACCTCAGGAAACAAGGAAAAGCTCAAATAAACAAGCTCACTTAACATCTAAAGCAGCTCAAGAGAGAAAAACAGACAAGACCTAAAATTAGTAGAAGAAAAGAAGCCATAAACATCAGAGCAGAAATCAATGAAACAGAAACAAAGAAAACCATAGAAAAGATCAATGAAACAAAAAGCTGGTTCTTTGAAAAGATCAACAAAATTGATAAACCCTTAGCCAGACCTATCAATAAAAAAAGAAGACTCAAATCAATAAAATTAGAAATGAAAAAGGGTAGTAACAACGGACATCACAGAAGTACAAAGGATCATAAGAGACTACTATATGCAACTATACAACAATAAAATGGAAAACCTAGAAGAAATGGACAATTCTTAGAAAAGTACAATCTTCCAAGACTAATCAAAGATGAAATAGAAAAGATGAATGGACCAATCACAAGAACTGAAATTAAAACTGTGATTAAAACAACTTCCAACAAACAAAAGTCCAGGACCAGATGGCTTCACAGGTGAATTTTTTTTTTTTTGGTCTTTTTGCCATTTCTTGGGCTGCTTCTGTGGCACATGGAGGTTCCCAGGCTAGGGGTCCAATCGGAGCTGTAGCCACTGGCCCACGCCAGAGCCATAGCAATGGGATCCGAGCTGCATCTGCAACCCACGCCACAGCTCACGGCAATGCTGGATCCTCAACCCACTGAGCAAGGGCAGGGACCAAACCCACAACCTCATGGTTCCTAGTTGGATTCATTAACCACTGCACCACAACAGGAACTCTGCCATAGGTGAATTCTATCAAACATTTAGAGAAGAGCTAACACCAATCCTTATGAAACTATTCCAAAAAATCACAAAGGAAGGGACACTCCCAAACTCATTCTTTGGGGCCACCATCACCCTAATATCTAAACAAAACAAAGATACCACAAAAAAGATAATTACAGACCAATTTCACTGATGAACATAGATGCAAAAATCCTCAACAAAATACCAGCAAACCACCTCCAACAATACATTAAAAGGATTGTACATCATGGTCAAGTGGGATTTATCCCAGGGATGCAAGGATTCTTCAATATCCACAAATCCATCAGTGTGATACACCACATTAACAAACTGAAGAATAAAAACCATATGATCCTCTCAATAGACTCAGAGAAAGCCTTTGACAAAATTCAACACCCATTTCTGATAAAAACCCTTCAGAAAGTAAGCATAATGGGAACCTACTTCAACATAATAAAGGCCATATTTGACAAACCCACAGCGAACATCATTCTCAATGGTGAAAAGCTGAAAGAATTCCCTCTGAGATCAGGAACAAGACAAGGATGTCTGCTTCTGCCACTACTATTCAACATAGTCTTGGAAGTCCTAGCCACAGCAATCAGAGAAGAAAAAGAAATAAAAGGAATCCAAATTGGAAAGGAAGAAGTAAAACCATCACTATTTGCAGATGACATGATACTAAGAGAATCCTAAAGACTACCAGAAAGCTGTTAGAGCTCATCAATGAATTTGGCAAAGTCACAGGATACAAAATTAATATACAGAAATCAGTGGCATTTCTATGTACTAACAATGAAAGATCAGAAAGAGAAATTAGGGAAGCAATTCTGTTTACCATCGCATCCAAAAGAATAAAATACTTAGGAGTAAACCTGTACTCTGAAAAGTATAAGACACTGATGAAAGAAATCAAAGATGACACAAATAGATGGAAATACATACCATGCTCTTGGATTGGAAGAGTCAGTATTATCAAAATGTGTATATTACCCAAGGCAATCTACAGATTCAATGCAATCCCCATCAGTTTACCAAGGACATTTTTCACAGAACTCGAACAAAATATTTTAAAGTTTGTTTGGAAGCACTAAAGACCCAGAATAGCCAAAGACATCCTGAAAAAGAAAAATGGAGCTGGAGGAAGCAGGCTCCTTGACTTCAGACTATACTAAAATGCTACAGTCATCAAAACCATATGATACTGGCATAAAGACAGAAATATAAATCAGTGGATCGGGATAGAAAGCCCAGAATTAAACCTATGCACTTACAGCTAACTCATCTATGACAAAGGAGGCAAGAATTACACAATTGAGAAAAGAGAGCCTATTAAATAAGTGGTGCTGGGAAAACTGGACAGCCACATGGAAAAGAATGAAATTAGAACACTCCCTAACACCATACACAAAAATAAACTCCAAATGGATTAAAGACCTAGATATAAGACCAGATACTATCAAACTCTTAGAGGAAAACATATGCCATACACTCTCCAACATAAGCGACAGCAACATCTTCTCAGATCCACCTCTTAGACTAGTGAGAGTAAAAACCAAAAGAAAATAAATTAGACTTAATTAAATTTAAAAGTTTCTGCACAGCTAAGGAAACCCTAAACAAAATGAAAAGAGAACCCACAGAATGGGAGACAATCTTTTCAATTGAAGCAACTGACAAGGGATTAATCTCCAAAATTTATAAACACCTCCTACTGCTCAATACCAAAAAACAAACAGCCCCATCAAAAAATGAGTGGAAGACCTAAACAGACAGTTCTCCATCTCCATACAGATGGCCAAAAAACACATGAAAAGATGTTCAACATCACTCATTATTAGAGAAATGCAAATCAAAACCGCTATGAGATAGCACCTTACACCAGCCAGAATGGCCATCATCAAAAAGTCTACAAACGGTAAGTGCTGGAGAGGGGGTGGAGAACCCTATTACACTGTTGCCAGGATTGTAAATCGGTGCAACCACTGTGGAAAACAGTATGGAAATTCCTCAGAAAACTAAAAATAGAACTACCATTTGATCCAGCAATCCCACTCCTGGGCATCTATCCAGAGAAAACCATGACTTGAAAAGACACATGTACTCCAGTGTTCATTGCAGCACTATTTTCAATAGCCAAGACATGGAAACAACCTAAATGTCCATCGACAGAGGAATGGATCCAGAAGAGGTGGTACATATACACAATGGAATATTACTCAGCCATTAAAATGAATGAAATAATGGCATTTTTAGCAACATGGATGGATCTAGAAATTATCATGCTAAGTGAAGTCAGTGAGACAATGACACACCAACATCAAATGTTATCACTGACATGTGGAATCTGAAAAAAGGATAGACTTAACTTTTTTACAGAACAGATACTGACTCATAGACTTTGAAATACTTATGGTTTCCAAAGGAGTCAGTTTGGGGGTGGGGGGGATGCACTGGGGGTATGCGATGGAAATCCTATAAAATTGGATTTTGATGATCATTGTGCAACTATAAGTGTAATAAATTCATTGAGTAATAAAATAAATAAATAAAAGACAGGGGAGAGGATTTAAACAACAACAAAAAGATATTTAAAAAGCCCACTCTAATCTCTTCTTTCTGAATGTGAGAAGTAAATCTCTTAGGTGAAGTTGTCCTCTTTATACCTAAATGATGGAACTCTCCTTATCAGCAAATTTAGGGAATTCATGGTTAAGAAAACTATATATACAAATGTGTTACTTTTTTATTTGTTTGCTCCCCAAGCAAAACCTTTTTGTTTTGTTAAAGCTTGACAGTTAATTGCAGATTAGTCTAAAAGCCTGCTTTGGTTACTTTGGAGATCCTATTTCTATGAGACCTGCATATGTACAGATTAATTTTTTTCTCTTGTTAATCTGGTGTCAATTTAATTATTAGACCAGCCAAAATAATTCAGGAGGTGTTGGGAGGAAATTTCCCTTCCCAACATCAGTTTTCTACCATAAATTTTTAATTTAAATTTATAAAACAAAAGGGTTATTCTTTAAAATTAGAGTTAACAAAACAATCCAGATTATAATGTGAGTCTCTAGAGACTGTACGTTGACTTTTGACAAAATAGTTGAATAAAATTTCGCTTGTGTTCATCTGAAAACAACACTAACCTGTAAATGTATGTAGTTATATAGCATCTCTTCAGGTGTTTTTTCTTTTCTTCTTCTAAATCCTATTCTCACATTGTTGTATACATTTGATATACCCAATAGAATAGCCACTAGCAACATGTAACTATTAAGTACTTGAAATGTGACTAGTAGGACTGAAGGAAATAAATTATTTTACCTCAATTGATTTAATTTAAATCCAAAAGCTGAAGTATTGTATATTTTTTTCTGTTAAACACGTTACTGTTTTAGTGGGATTACGTTTCTTTTTTTTAATTAAAGTATAGTTGATTTACTATGTGCCAATTTCTGCTGTTTGGTCATATATGCATATGTGTGTGTATAAATATATATATATGTATATATAATATATATATATTTATATATATTCTTTTTTCTCATATTATCTTCCATCATGGTCTATCCCAAGAGACTGGATTTAATTCCCTGTGCTATACAGTAGACCTCATTGCTTATCCATTTTAAATGTAATTGTTTGCATCTACTAATCCCAAACTCTCCATCCATCCCACCCCTTCCAACCCTTTTGACAACCACAAGTCTGTTCTCCATGTATGTTAGTCTGTTTCTGTTCTGTAGATAGTTTCATTTGTGGCATATTTTAGACCCCACATATACATCATATACTTCATTCTCTTTCTGTCTTACTTAACTTAGTAGGAGAATCTCTAGTTGCATCCACATTGCTGCAAATGGTATTATTTCATTGTTTTTATGGCTGAGTAGTATTCTGTTGTGTATATATACCACACCTTTGTAATCCATTCATATGTTGATGAACACTTAGGTTCTTTCTATTTCTTGGCTATTTTGAATAGTGCTGCAGTGAACATAGGGGTGCATGTATATTTTTGAATAAAAGTTTTTTCCAGATACATGGCCAGGAGTGGGATTGCTGGATCACATGGTAGTTCTATTTTTTTGTTTTCTGAGGAAAATCTATATTGTTTTCCATAGTGGTTATACCAATGTACATTTCCACCAAAAGTGTAGGAGAGTTCTATTTTCTGCACACTCTCTCCAACATATGTTATTTGTACACTTATTAATCAGGGTCATTCTGACTGGTGTGAGGTGGTAGCTCAATTGTAGTTTTTATTTGCATTTCTCTCTTAGCAATGTTGAGTATCTTTTCATGTGCCAACCAACTGGCCATCCATATGTCCTCTTTGGAGAAATGTCTGTTTATGTATTCTGCCCTTTTTTTTTTTTTTTTTTTTTTTTTGTCTTTTTGTCTTTTGTCTTTTTGTTGTTGTTGTTGTTGCTATCTCTTGGGCCGCTTCCACGGCATATGGAGGTTCCCAGGCTAGGGGTTGAATCAGAGCTGTAGCCACCAGCCTACGCCAGGGCCACAGCAACGCGGGATCCGAGCCGCGTCTGCAACCTACACCACAGCTCACGGCAACGCCGGATCGTTAACTCACTGAGCAAGGGCAGGGATCGAACCCGCAACCTCATGGTTCCCAGTCGGATTTGTTAACCACTGCGCCACGACGGGAACTCCTGTATTCTGCCCATTTTTGATTGGGTTATTTGGTTTCTGTTTGTTGGGTTGTATGAGTTTTTTGTATATTTTGGAGATTAAGCCCTTGTCAAGTGCATCATTTGCAAAGATTTTCTCCCATGTTTTAAAAAAATGTTTTCCTTTGCTTTGCAAAAACTTTTGAGTTTAATTGGGTCCCATTTGTTTATTTTCATTTGTATTGTTACATTTTAGGAGATATATCAAAGAAGATATCGCAATTTATGTCAAATTACCAATGATATTCTTCACAGAATTAGAACAAAATATTTTAAAAACTATATGGCAACACAAAACACCCCACATAGGTAGAGCAGTATTGAAAAAGAAAAATTGAACTGGAGGAATCAGGCTTCCTGACTTCAGACTATGCTACAAAGCTACAGTCATCAATACAGCATGGTACTGGAACTAAAACAGAAATATATATCAGTGGAACAAGATAGAAAGCCTAGAAATAAACCCAAGCATCCATGTACAATTAATCTATGATAATAGAGTCAATACCACAGTGGAGGAAAAATAGTCTCTTCAATAAGTGGTGCTGGGAAAACTGGACAACTCCATGTAAAATAACGAAATTAGAACCTTTTCTAACACCATACACAAAAATAAAATGAGTTAAATACCTAAATGAAAGGTCAGATACTATAAAACTCCTAAAGAAAAACATAGGCACATAAATTGCAGCATTATCTTGTTAGAGCCACTTCTTGGGATGATGAGATTACATTGCATTTGAACTGTTGAAAATATTGTGTTTTACTTGAGATTTATTGTAAGTATAAAATACAAACATGATTTTGAAGATTTATAATTATTAATAATTTTATTATTAATAATAATAATTTTATATTAAGGAGAAATAAAAATAATTTGGATATGTTGAGTTGGCTCAAATACTTTATTAATATTGGTTTATCCTGTTCCTTTTACTATCTTTAATATGACTACCAGAAAATTTTAGGTTACATGTATAGCTCATATTATATTTCTACCATAAAATGCTAGTAGAGAAATGTTTATTCCATATTTTGAACATTGAAATTGAATAGCATTAAAAAAATTATTTGATCCAGTATAATAAAGGGAAAGTAACAACCATCAGGTGGCTGCGACCATCACATTGACTAAAAAGGATCTTGGCCACATTAAAAACAAAACAAAACAAAGATACTGTCACTAAATATATTCTGTAAGTAGTTATATAATACTTTACTGAACATCCCTCAGAAAAACTCATTTTCTTCAAAGAGAAGAATTAAAAATCTGTGGCTCTCCAATTATTTTATTGATTTCAATAGGCAGCTTTACCTTCAGTTTTTGATACTCAGTCATATCCATCACTAAGATGGAATAGACATAGGTTTCTTATGACTGGATTTATATTCAAATCTTGTCCAGAATCAAGTCTGCCGCCCTCATTGTGCCCTCAATTTTTGCCTCTTATTTATCTACACTAAAACTTCTTTGATTAATTTAAATAGGAAAGATTTTAAGTATTGATATTTATCTTTTTGCTCTACCATTGCTTCTACAAATGTGCCCATTCAAAATTAATTGGAACTTACTTTCTAAGTATTGATATAATTGTGCCTGCTTCTTATTTATTTATTTTAGTTGTGATTTCTGTGATTAATATAAACGGCAACAAATATATTTCAAAGTAATAATATACATTTGAATATATTGTTTTCTCATGTAAATTATCTTAAAGATGATTTGTTATTAATACATGATAATCTGTACTTGCTTCTTTATAACAGATTTCCTTCTTATACATATATTATTATTTTACTAATGTTAAGTTAGCACTATGTGAATAGAAGTTATTATAATATATTATCAGACTACATGATGTCATCACAGCAGGTAGCAAAGTTTTGTGAAGTATCCAGGGAGTCAGTAAAGTTTTGTATGTAAATGAATTTTTGAGAATATGCAGTTCAACACTCTCCTTGAAGTATGTAACAAGTATTTATTAAGAATGCAAAGCTGCAAAAGCTTAAGTGACTTGGATGAACTTTAACCATCAGGTGACTTGCGAGTCTAGAATTTAAATTAAGTCCCTAATTCCTAATTCTGTTTCATGATGTTTCATCTAATTTCTGCCAACAGAGAACAATACGGAATTTATTTACCTAATTTTACATGGTTAAATCTATTGAAGAGCTCAGTGTTTTGTTTCACATGTGAGCATCTTTCCAGGCAAGTACGTGTGGATCCCAAGCCAAGTATGAATCAAAAATACCGATTTTTACCAAATTTTTATAAGTTTAATCTTCTCTTTTCCTTTCCACCAAATATATTCTGCTGTTTTCCAGAGGCATCTTCTAATGACCAGGAAAACTAACAAATTTTTAAGAGTTTTGTGAACCACTGTTACATCAGTAGCTTGAAATCAACCATGGTTTATTTCAAAAGTATTTTTTCACCATGGAAAGTGTTAAGTGGTAAAAATTATTTTTCTTCACATTAAGCTTGTTGGTAAACATTTGAGAAGAGATTGCCACTAATATCCCTCCCATCCAGCATGTCAGAAGGAATTGGCAGTTAATAAGAGTGTTAGCAGAAGAGGCTGTATAATTTAGCTTATTGTTACAACTTTTAGTTTTTATACTCCAAGGTCTCCAATCTTCTCATTACCAGTGCCTTATTCTTTGACATTTCAAATAACTTCTATTTAAAATCATTGGAGCTCCATGAGGCAGGGGAAAAGCCTGTTTATGCCATTTGGAAAAACAAAATACATGCTTAACTTTTTCAAAGTTCTATGAAGGCTGTAAATGGCATATTTTTTAAAAAAGGTTTTAACCTCAATTTTCAGGCCATTCAAAGCTTGCCCTACCCTTAAAAGATAGAAGAATTGATGTGGGTGAATTCTTAGAAATCTTCATAATTAATACCAGACTTCTCTATGATTATTGATATAATGAATAAACTCAAATTATTCTTAGGCAAGATAAAGCAACTGGAAAAATAAAAATTATATTTATTCTGTATCTTCTGGTTGACAGCTCTAATTGTAACATTAACCCAAACAGACCTTTGCTCTCCTGAACTATTCGTTCTTATGGTAGAAGAGAAACAATAATCAGGAAAACAGACCAATAGGGAAGTTTAAGATGGTGACAAACTGTATGAAGAAAAGCAAACTGAAAAGAGAGAATGAACACACTGAGATAGTTTATCTTCTACTGAAATCTCATTTCTTCTGATGATATAATCCAGAGATTTATAATGACTTTTCAGCCAGTGCACATTTTACACATTACAGAATTCATACTAAGATATTGTCATGTTGATACTTTACACAAAAATCAGCAACACAAAATCAAAATTCACTTCAGGTGGACTTTAATTATAACAGTACACAATACTTTGTATCTGTAAATTTAACTTTATTTGTATTCAGTTTCTGGTTTGAACTGGGTACTGATACAGAAATCATAGATGCATAAAAAAAGGAATGTAGTCCCTTATCTTTGAGAATCTCCTAACCCTCTAGTGTTCAAGAACAAGAGATAATTTCAATTTAAGTTAATGATTTCTATGCAGTTTTTAAGCATATGGCTCTTGGGGGCACTGGGTAATACATATTTTTGGGTGAGTGAAGATATTAATCACAGCTTTCCAAAGGATAATACATTCAACGTAAGTTTTAAAGTTTGAATAGGAGATAGTAAACCAAGAAGGTGAAGAAGAGAGAACCACTGGGATAAGGGAAGTCATAAAGATATTTGAATAACTATTATGTTTGAACAAATATGTTAAATATGTCTGTTAATGCAAACACAGAAAAGAATGGTTAAATATAAGACTGGAGATTAACTGTGCATCACATCATAGAAAATATGAATGTCATAATAATTCCATGCTAAGTTCATGAAATAGGAATAAAAATGACATAGATTGCAATTGAAAACTGTGTTTAAGGCTAAGTCTTATCATCGAAACACTTAGGAGACTATTCCATTTAATCAAGAAAAATAAGTGTCTGCTCTAAATCTTAGGAAGTGAAGTATAGTCCTAGAGATATTTATATGGTAGAATTGAATGGATCTGTGGATCTTTTGTACCAAAGTGGAGTGGAAGTGTAACAATTATGTTTTTCTGAGTTATCTAGAATGGCACAACCATGCATAGTGGTCCCAGTCTCAAATATAATAAATTCAGGATGAGGAATATACAATTCTTAGTCAGTCTTTAAAAACTTAGAATTTGGCATGTATATATTGTGCACATTTTACCTCCCATTGTCTCCAGATATATTCCTCTCTTCTAAGCATCTTTATAGCCCTTGTCAATCCACTGTATTAATCATTTAAAGAGTGTTGCTGGGCCCTTCCTCTATTTAAGCCACAGTTCTAGATAATGTCAATTCAGTAATAAAGAAAAGAGAGTCCTTCGCAAATTTATGTCTTTGGTTGAGACACAATGAACCACATGAATAAGTAAAATAAAGTAGGACTGCCAGATACTGGTGCTAAGGCAAAAAAAAAAAAAAAAAAAAAAAAAAAAATCAAGGGAGTAGCATGGGAAATGTGGGTGTAAGGGAAGTAATTTTAGATCAGGTGACTATAGCCTCAGTGAAAAGATGACATTAAAAAAATAACAAAATGTGATGAAGCTATGATATGCATAGGGAAGAATATGGCATGAAATGTGAAATATGTGAAAATATATCCTACTGATAGCTAACACATTACCCTGCCACAGTTTCATGGATTCTGGCAGATGACTCAAGAACCTTGGATCAGAGAAAAGTACAGTTTATTTCTCATAACAATTGTAGTTATCACTGTTTTAACAGTTTTGTGCAGCAGTTTCCAGAACTCTGAGCTTAGAAACTCAGATCTTCATACTTGGCTTTATGCAAACTTTTTAAATTAATTTATTTTCATTACCCAGAGGGAAAAATTATTTTTATTAGGCAGTATAGCAAATCTGTTATGTGTTGTGAGGAGAGACACTATCTCTATCCTCCAAAGCTAATTGTTATTCAAAAATATTAAAAATATACTCTAGAACAAAAGTACTATTAGCGATTTGCTAAGATATATAAAAACATGAGAGACAGATGGAGTATTGTTTCTCGACTATATCCACCCCTTTTTTACATCTCAACCTGATGTCTGGGCTCATTATCTCTGCTCACATCATTCTGTCTGTCACTCTGCAACATAGACTGAGTCTGAATCTGCTTTAATTAAGGCTACTATGGACAGGGCTTTGAGCAGCTAGATAAGACCAACTTTCATTTTTGTCCTTGATTTTCCCCAAAGGGACTTTGATCCAATTAGTTCTGCAAGTCTCACAGATTATCAAAGTTTATTTTAGAAAGCCAGGTGGTTTTTTCCATAATTTTCTGTATTAACTTTTTCACTTGGCCTGAAGTATTAACCTAGGTAAAGAAGATATATATAGCAAATACAGACACTCTACCTTGGTTCTGCTGGGAGTAAACAGAGGCAAACACTATGCTATTTCATCTTGCTCACCATGAGCAGTTACATCAACTTGGTAAGTGTCACAAGTCTAACATGCTGTGGTAGCCCAGCTTCCAGGAATGTGGAGTTCTTTCCTTTGTGCTCCGTTTTTGATATTGGGTATATTGATATGAATATCAAAAGAACAAAAGTGGCAAAATGGACAGTACAGTCTTGATAAACAGCTTGAATCCAGTCCATCTCATCAGAAAATGGGTCTTCACCATAGACACTGCATGGGTTACCCTGGTGGTTCAATCAGCAGCTATGGTCTGTTTCCACAGTTTGTGGCCCCCAAGAAGAGTGCTTTTAATTTGCCATTTTGAAGTCTTCTAAGTGGCACACTGAAGAGACAAGCTATAAACATTAGTTCAAGTGTCAGTAAAAAAATAACACATTTCATCAAGGAAACTTCCGAATAGCCTTGATTTCTGCCCATTGAGCAGAGTGATCATATCCATTTTCAGCTCTGCATTGATGGTGCTGAGGTTGAATAAAATGAACACATCAGGTTTCAGCCCAACCTATCTATCAGTGAGCCATGCCCCAGGTATTTAAGAGAACTCTGTAAATCAGTGTCCCTGGTGAGCCAGGATCTTGTCTAAGGTGACAGTGTGGAACGTTCCTCCTAATAGCACAGCTTCTACTTTTTAACATCAAGTCAGAATGCTACTGAATCAAACCTACTTAATTCTTAGAATATATCATTTCCAGTTTCCATTGATAAGTGAGGATTGTTGGGCCTTTCTCAACAATTTATTAGTTAATTCCAACTGAGCTATCCTAAAATGGGAGTATCAGTTCTAAGAGTTCTTAGGAGCTCAGCTGAGCTGAGATAAAGAGCTTAGTTGTCCCCTGTCTAAGCAGCTAATCAAAGCAACTATGAGTCAAAAATGAGAGTTAAGCTTTTAATCACTTACTGTGATGGTATAAGCAAAAGTCTAAAACCATGGAGGGTCTAACTCTCTCTGTTCCATTTACTCCCCTGGAATGGTGCACTGGTCAATCATCAGATAGATCTCATCATTGAGGGAGACCCAACGGAAAAGATCTCAGAAAAAGAGACCTAGGAATGTAGGCACCAAGGCTAAGAATGTAAATATGTGAAGATTATTATCAGCCAGGTGGTTGATACTGACTCCTTTATGCAGCTCTCTACAGAGACCTTGGCTATGGACAAAGTCTGGTAAGAGGAGGGCAAGGTTTTCCCCATGAGACCCATCTTAGTGATTGCCATGGTCACATCTGAGAAATCATATGAAAGTTTTATAACCAAGAGCTGAAATCCTAAGAGTTACAAATCCTCTATGACTTAAAATATTAGTTTTGACAAAGTTAACAGTTTCTTTATAAACTAGAATGCAACTAGTAACCACAGAGCAGCAACACATTGAAAACTTCAATGGGTACCATTGGTTAAAGGCTTCCTCCTTTTAACAAAGGTTCTAGTCAGCAAGATCATTAGTCATAGAGACTTCTAACTCAAAAGTGTTTATAGAGTCATGAGATCCCAAAGTTAGCATCATCTATATGTGACTCTTTCTAAATATGCTAGTAATCTATGGCACTCATGAACATTCATAATAAACATGACATGTAAAACATCCCCACCAAAAATACTTCAATAGTGAAAACCACAACAGTTTTAGAGTGAATAAACCTAAAGTCTACATTCAAGTTCACATTAGCTTCTCTTCCCATATTGAATTTTCCCATAAGCCCGTTTGTGAATTCAGTCATTCTTTCACTCATATTATAGGTAGGATGGTGACTTGGACACCTATGTCCAGCAGATGCCCTATATTTAGATTTTCTCTCTCTTCTATATTCCCCAGAGTACTCAGTGTCTATGGTTTTTGGTTCCTCTTGGAGAATAAGCGGCACTAAAACACCATTTGGGCACATCTGTGCTGTTTCAGGTCTGTTTCCTTCTCAAGTCCATAATAGGCTTCTCTTATGAGTATTCCCTCTTCCTCTATGTTTCTCACTGTCTCGGGTCTGAATAGTTTCTCACCATAAGTACATTTGGTCTCAGCAAATACAAATCAACAATATGACAAAGCAAAAGAAAACAAAATAAGAAATAATAATGTAAATCATGTTATTTCGTTCAGTGAAATCAGGCTCACAAGATTTGAATAGCTAGTTTCTCATGTCACAATCATTTCCTTAGCCCTCTCAGAACACAAACATCTGAATGGAATGAGAGAGATTCCAGTGCTTAAATGAATTTTTTTAAAATCTTTTTGTGCTGATAGAAAATAAAAAGGAAAAGAGCCATCTGTTCAAGCACAGTGATAATATAATGTAGTACTCGGCTTATGGAGAAAAAACATGTTATTTTTAATGTATTGCCCTTAGAAGGAATTTTTCAGAAGTCAATGTTAACAAAGTATTAGGTTTGCATGCTGACTTTAGAGCCAAACATTTGTTAAGCTGTAACACCATCATATACACTGGTGGTAGGATATTTAGCAATCTTGATCCATAAATAGCATGATTACTGTTATTTTTCTTTAGAGGTTTCTGATGTAATTCTTCATATTTTCACTATTCCAGTTTTGAAGTGCAAAACTCATATTTCATTGATTTTAAATGTTATGACTCTAAGTAATACACACCATTAATTTAATAACTCTGGGGGGAAGAGAAATAATACATTAGATATTAAGATATTTGTCTCTTTTTTTAGTAAACTACCATTTATCACTGATTTGAAAATTTTAAGCACAAAATATAATTTTTCATACATTAATTCAATGGCTTTAACAAATTTTGGTCATAATAAAGTATGCTAAATTTGCACAAACTTCTGTTGTTCTCTCCACAGTGATTATGTTTGATTTATAAACTTCCAGGTTTCTTTAAAAACCAATAATATTACATTCACATAAAATAAATAGCTGTTTTGCATGATGACCTGTTAAAAATAATTGAAATCATACATATGAACTGATATAGCATGTGTGTAGATGTGTATAAACCTACTTTTTAATTTAATATATTTCTGATACTATCTCCAAGTTGATGCATATGGATCTAATTTATTCTATTTAAATGTTATTTAGTTATGTTACATTTTACTACTCTTAAAAATTGTATCAATGTCATATGATTTTATTCATAACATTTTGGTTTTATTGATAGACACTTTATATCTTGTTTAACTTATACATTCATTCATTCACTTATTAAGCAAATATTTACTGAGTGCCTGATATTTATACATTCATTCATTCACTTATTAAGCAAATATTTACTGAGTGCCTGATATTTGTCAGGCCCTGTTTATATACTGGAAATATAACTGTGTGAATCAAAACAAAAAGAAAAACAAAAATAAGCAAAAACTTGCTAACCTCACAGAGTTTGTTCTAATGGAGAAGATATAGACAATAAAAAAAAAATCAAGGAAATGCAACATGTATATTTTTAACTGCTGTGGAGAAAAATACAGCTTATTATGGTAAACAAAGAATACGCAGGTGAGGGGCTGTGTGGCAATTTTAAATAGAAAGATGAGGAAAATATTTAATGATGTTAGAACAAGAACCTGAAGTGAGAAACTAAACTGTGGATATCTAAGGGACAATATTTCTACAAAGAAAGAGCAGAAAATGTAAAGCCACTGAAGCAGAAAAAAATGCTTGGCTTTTTGGGAGAATAGCAAGGTTCCTTTGAGCCTGCAATGGATTACAGGAAGGAGAGACATAGAAGAAGAGATCAGAGAAGGAATTGTCCACATTTTATAAGAAATTCTTAGAAATTTTAAGGATTTTGAATATGGTCTGAATAAAATTAGAAGTGAAAGATATTTTGAACTAATTTCTCTTTTAAAATAATAACTGACTTCTTTGTTAAGAACAAAATAAACAAGAACAAGAGTCAAAGGAAAGACACCAACAAGGAGGCTATGAAATAACTTATTATTTACGCTGTCCTGGATCAGAGTGGTAGCAATGAAGAGGATGTGAAGTGGTTTGATTTTGTTTTTATTGATGGAATGCAGTGCAATACAGACAAAAGAAGTCAAAGATAGCTTTAAGTTTGTTAGCTTGAGCACATACACAATTGGCATTGCCATTTACTCTGCTGGGTAAGACTACAGGGAAATTGATCAGTGGTGGGTGATTGTAGTTTGGAATATAAGAATAAGAGCTTTGCTCTCTTTCATGTTTTAATTAGTAAAGTTGCTGTCTGAAAACTATTGTTTTTGAACTTCCATTTGACAACATTTCACATCTGATTAGTTGTATTTGTCAGTTGACTCAATTCTTTCCTAGATGTTCATAATGGCTGTAAATGTTAAAAATATAATTAAGAACTTACCCAGCATTTACCCAGATAAAGTTATTCTAGGCTCTTGCTGTAAATTAACTATTCAAACCTCATAGGAACTTCACAAGGTAGGTGTTATTAGTGTTGTTATTATAACCCCTGTTTTACAGATGAATAGTCAAAGTCAGAGGATGTTAAATGACTTCAAGGTTATCTGGTAGTAAATGGCAAAGATGAGATCTGAAACCTGGGGTCCTTGCTCCAGACTTAAGTGATTACTTTTAACTACTCCACTATATTGCTGAGTCTAATGACCTTGACTCTTCCTTTTAAATCTTTATATCTCTCACTTATTTTTCTTGTATTAGCTAGGAACAAAATTACAATGTAATAATAGGGGTGAGGCTAGGTATTCTTTATGTGTGATGCTTACATAGATGATTTTGTCAATTTACGAAACTTCACCTTTAGTTTCAATTCACAATGATTACTTGAATGTGATGAATTGATAATGAAATTTGTCAATTTTCCCTCTGTAAAAATCATCACATATATTTTCTACTTTAATCTATTAATTTAGTAAAGTACGCTAATAATGTTTTTCATTCTGAGATACCTTACTATATGGGGTTTATTTTACTTAGTCACAAAATATTATTCTTTAATATCCTCCTACTGGGTATGATATATTATTTAGGATTCCTGCCTCATTTTATAATTATAGCATTGTTCCTTAATCTCATTTTTGTCTGCTATAGTTTCCTAAAATACTTATTCCTTGAAATGTTGCCATAATTCAGTCCCCAATCAGTCTGGGTCTGGTACTGTTTAGGGTCTTGCCATTTAACACATATTTCAATGTTTTTAGTTATAACTCACTTGATAAAATTTGTAATTTGTCTTAGACAATTTTTTTTCCTTTTTATGGCTGCATCTGTAGCATATGGAAGTTCCCAGGCTAGGTGTTGAATCAGCAGCTGCTAGCCTATACCACAGCCATGGCAATGCTGGATACCTAACCCACTGAGCTAGGCTAGGGATTAATCCCACATCCTCATGGATACTAGTCAGGTTCATTACCACTGAGCCACCAAGGGAAATCCCATAAAATTTTGCATCTATAATTTTGCAGAAAAGTTTATATGTTCAAATGTATTTTATAAAATTATATTGTTTTCTGATACATGGAAAATAATCTACTATATCTATAATTATGCACAGATTATTTTTATTCTGAATGCAATTAGTACCTAATATAAACTGTAAGACTGATTTTTATTCTCTATAAACATTTTAGTATTTTAAGTATTTCATTGATTATCATTTTTAAAATTTTATGTAACTTTGGAAAAGTGATTACATGTTCTCTCTGGCTCAGTTGGTGATTATGTTTAAATTTTATATCTAGAGCACATATGGTGGTATCAGTTCTTGCCTTAAGTCAGTGTTGCTTCTGCTGTAACATCTAGAAAGAAAGTAACCAACCTAGTCTCATAGGAACATGGTTACTATCCAAATGACCAATCTGTTTTCTTGACTGCATATTCTGTTTATGCCTGAATCTAAATTTTTGCTTCTTATGAAATCAATAATCTCATTTTGTTTTAGCAAAGCTTTTCATTGTTTGTTTGTTTTTTATTGTTGTTGTTCTGTTGTTGTTGGTTTTTTTTTTATTTTTTATTTTTTTTGCTTTTTAGGGCCGCACCTGTGGCATATGGGGAGTTGAATCGGAGCTGTAGTTGCTGGCCTATGCCACAGCCACAGCAACACCAGATCTGAACCCTGTCTGCAACATACACCACAGCTCACAGCAACACCAAATCCTTAACCCACTGAGCAAGGCCAGGGATTGAACCTGCATCCTCATGGATGCTAGTCAGATTCATTAACCGCTGAGCCATGACGGGAACTCCAGCAAAGCTTTATATTCACAAATTTGTTTTTATATGTTATGCATCATTTCTGGAATTAGATTTCATTATGTACTCTCTCTACCATCTTGTTTTGGAAGTCAATAGGTAGCATTCATTAATCCATAAAATTTCATGGTATTTTTTCCTTAGTAGCTCAATAAAACTTTGTACCTTATCCTTATCATATTCAGAATCTGAAAATTTTTCTAAATCTTTTGAGACCCTTCGGGATTATTTATGTTATTCTATTGGCGAGTTGCTTTCTATAACCCATAGTAATAATCACAACAATCATAAGATTTGTCATGATTAGTATTTTTAATATTGATGTATAATTTGGAGGCATATGGCAAATACAGGATAAATGTAAATATATGGGATTAGCTACCTGTTCATTCTAATACTTGTCATAACTGCCTCCTTTCCAACAATAAGCTTTACCTAAGAATTATCATGTTTACAATGTCAATTCCTATACCACAGGTGATTAGTCTTAGGGTGGAACCTGATTACAGTCAAGCTAATCACAGTCCTCTTGTCTTTGTCATGGTTGATTGATCTAGAGTTAGATACTTGTCTTAAAATGGACCAAAGAGATCCCTAAGAATTTTAAGCTTCAAATCAGGTTTCAAAACTCTCTCTTTCTCCTGGTAAAAAAAGATATTCATATTCATATTTTTATCAGAGTAGATGGGAGGGTAAAGGGAATCAGTATGAAAAGAGAGAACAGAATTAAGAGCAGAAACAGCGACAAGGAAATGGTTGTTCTCAAGTATTCAAATATTTGATCTTCATTGCTGATTTTCCTAAGCTTAGCTCTGTATGTTGTCTAATGACTCTGGTTTAATAATGATTTCTGTCACTTGCAAACCAAACAAACCTAAATAATATCCTAAATAATATTTTTTCTGTCTCTTCTAGTTATTTTAAGTTAATGTTTGCTTAGTGCCTTTATTCATATTATGTATTATGTGTCCAGAATGTTGCGCCCAGCCTTGAATTTTACTATAATACATTTGAATATATTTTATGTTAAAACAGGAAGTCTGGCTTAAATCAAACTGCTTCCGATAAAATAATACAATGAGGTGATATTTCCAATATAAATAATTCAACACAGCTGATAATTAGTTGATTGGACCATTCACCTGCTAAATTTACATATGCATGTGTAATTACAATGATAAGAAAACACAATGTTCCTGTCTGCCTAGTAGCTACAGAGTTTCTTTGGACATTTAGAGGTTGCATTATAATTTCAGAATTTTCAAAATGGAAAGGAAAATACCTCTATCTATACTTGTGAAAATGTGTTGAAGTGTCCAGGAAATGTGTCTATATTCAAGACCAACTAATGGATTTAGGTTAACTCTGTTAAGATTAATTTGAGAAATCAGCAAATAGCATAGCTACAAAGAACTAAGGAATATAATGCTATGTTTTCTTTTAATATGTAAACAAAAGAGAAACATATACTTTTCAATAGTTTTTCTCTTTTTAAAATTTAGTTATACTTCAAATTATTCAAAATTAAAATCATCAGTCTCTTTTTAGTTGTCAGCTCTTTTCCTCTTAGGAATTCAGTTAGTTAAGCACATCAAACCAGTAGTCTTTGTTCTTCAATCAGAATTAATCATTAGACATGCTGCAGAGGCGGGTAAGTGGCCAATTGTAAAGCTATATATAACCTTCACTTTCTTTTCTTTGCTTCGTTTTGTTCTTTCTCCCACAACTTTTAATTAGACCCTTCATTATTAGAATTTCTGTTTTTCTTCTACTGTTTCTGATTATATTACTCAATATCCCTTTATTCTGTGTATTTAGCAGTACATATTTATGAAGCTAGCATTATGTACAGGTAATGAGAGAGATGGATAATATCATAATTGGTTTTAAGACACTTTAGAGGGATCAGTAGATTTAATTTTATTTAGTTATTAAAATAAACCCTTTTCCATGTTATAATTTGCACAGTATTTTTAAAGTTTTGTGTGTAAGATTTCTTTCTAAAAGAATACTTAATTTAAATAGCAATATTTAAAATATAAACTGATTTTGTTGGGATTTCCATAAAATTTTTATAATATTAACCTGGCATCACCTGAACTCTTAGTAAATATATTCATGAAATCCACAATGTTTAATCAAAACTTTACATAATAGAATTCATAGTAAACAGAAGAAGATGTATTTTGAATTTATCTGAGCTGTGTACAATAGTCAAAAGTTATGTCTGAAAACTGAAATCTTTTTGTATCTTTTGGTCATTGGCTATGAATTGATATAGAATTATCTATAATTAATAGGAACAACTTGTTCATAACACCCTTAAATAAAATTAGTTTTTACCCTGAAATTTTAAAAAAGTTTAATGAATTTGAATTTGTATAAGATTTTAATGAATGTTAATTTTTAATCTATATGAAATTTCTATTTTTGAAGATAATTTTTATTTTTTCTGATTTGAATAAAATCTGTTTTATAAATAAATCAGTAAGACACATTCTTTTTATTTTATATACAAGTTTTAATATACAAATGTGATTAATTTTTATATAATTTGTAATATATATAATATGTAGAAAATTTATAATGTAATAGAGAGAGGGTTTTGGTTCTTGATAACTCCTTCCCTACAGTCAACACAAGACTGACCTGTATAATAGAATATGGCTAACATATGGTGTTACTACAGAGACTACATTTGGAACCATTATTCTTATACTTGGTTATCTCTTATCATGGGAACTTTCCCATAAGACATCCCTCCTTAAATTTTGGTTTCCTTCCAAAATATATATTCTTAGTCTTCATCCATTGTCTCTTTCTGATGTCTCCCTGTGGGCCAACCTCTAGACCCTATTTGATGATCCTTCCATACAGGGCAGATAAGTGTTCCTGCCTATTCTTTTCCTAATCTAGACCTCAAATCTATTTTTCAACATCTAGATGTTATTTAAACTTTTTGCTAAAGACCATCTATAGCAGATCCCTACCCTCAGTAGAAAAATTTCTAATTCTCCTCAGTAGGAAATTTCTGTTCCATTTTCAGACATTGGTAATAATAATTTTGTAACATGATGTATTTTTAGATGGGGTTCCTGTATCTACCATCCAGATTAATTTTAAGGGGTTGGATTGGTGTAGAGATTATTTCCTTCTCTGGAGTAACATTTAATTTGTTTATAATTATAATTCATTCCAAAAAGGTTTACATTCCATCTATATGCCACACATTGTTTCACATTTGGTACTCAGTAGCAAGCAAAACCTATATGGCTCCTGACCAAATAAAGTTTGCAACTAAATATTAAAGAAATCCACATGGTAATTTTTAATGATAAAAACTTACTATCCTTAAATCTTCTTGCCAGTAATTTTAAAAAGCACATTTGAGTACAGAGTATAGTAGAGTCATTGGTCTGATATATAATTTAGACATAAGAGCAGGAAAATGAGAAAAAATCATAAATAGACCTTGGCTTTATAGCAAGGATAACTAAGGAGAGATATTTGAGTTGAGAGATCAGAAAGAAAGTGAGGGTTCATTGAGAGAAGTACAGAGTCAGTTTTTACATGATAGTGTTTTATCTGTGTAGAAATGTCCAGCTAGAAGTTAGAAATCTAAATCTTCATCTAAGTAAAGTTCAGTACAAGGAAAGGTTAAAAAGGTAACTACTCAAACACTGTCCCTATGCAGGGTTTTCAGCTCAAAGCCCAGGAGTCCCCTTCACTTGCAACCAGCCTGGTCTAAATTTTTTTTCCTTGAACCTGCAGCCATTGTAAATGATTTTTGATGTCTCTTGCATACAGACATTTTTCAACCAGAGGTACTTGACTTTTTTTTTTTTTTTTCTAAATGTGGTTCAACCTGACTTTTACACACCCTCTTGTCCTATTTCACTTCCACAATGCATCCATGAGAGGAATAATCAAAAGCTGACAGAAATATTTTCATCCATCTACCCCTGGTATATGCCAAGGAATTAGAATACAGCAGGCTTTAGTATATTTTAGGCAATAAAAAAATTAAGCCAGTGTGAAATGTGTCTCTGAAAGTCATAAAGAGAGAGCATAACAACAGAACATGGTCCACACCTGTGCCATGATCTCTACCTCCCCTTAAACCCTTGGTGACCAATGATCATTTTACCAATTCTATAGTTTTGCCTTTCCAGAATGTCGTATTATTGGAATAGTACAATATGTATCATTTTCAGATTGACTTCTTTCATTTAGCAATTTGCATTTAGGTTCTTCCATGTCTTTCTCTCTTTTTTTTTTTTTTTTTTTTTTTGTCTCTTTAAGGCCACACCCACAGCATGGAAGTTCCCAGGCTAGGGGTTGAATCAGAGCTACACCTGCCAGCATACACCACAGCCACAACATAGGATCCAAGCCTTTTCATCCTCATAATTTTTCATCTGCGACCCACACAACAGCTCACACCAGCACTGGATCCTTAACCCACTGAGCAAGGCCAGAGATTGAATCCACATCCTCATGGATACTGGTTGGGTTCATTTCCTCTGAGCCACAACAGGAACTCGAGTTTCTTCCATGTCTTTTCATATCTTGGTTGATTTTTTTTTTTTTTTTTTATGTTGCTGAACAATACTCCATTGAACAACTATACTGTAGTTTAGTTTTTCACTCACCTATTGAAGTTGCTTCCACTTTCTGGCAATTATGAATAAAGCTTCTGGAGTTCCCGTTGTGTCTCAGAGGTTAATGAACCTGACTAGAATCCATGAGGATGTAGGTTCAATCCCTTGCCTCGCTCAGTGGGTTAAAGATCCAGTGTTTCTGTGAGCTGTGGTGTAGGTTGCAGATGCAGCCTGGATCCCGCATTGCTGTGGCTGTGGAGTAGGCCAGTAGCTACAGCTCCTATGTGACCCGTAGCCTGGGAACCTCCATATGCCGCAGGTATGGCCCTAAAAAAATCCAAAAAAAACCCCAAAAAACAAAAACAAACAATGAATAAAGCTTCTATAAATATGTGTATCCAGGTTTTTGTGTGGAGATAATTTTTAACTCAATCAAGTAAATGTATGTCTATTGATAATATATGATAAGACTATTGTTAGCTTTGTAAGAGAATATCAAACAATCTTCCAAAGTGATTGTTCCATTTTAGATTCTCACCAGGAATGAATTAAAATTCTTGCTGCTCTACATCCTTGCTAGCATTTGGTGTTTTCACTGTATTTTAGTGAGTAAAATAAATGTGTAGTGATTATCTCATTGTCGTTTTAATTTGCAATTCCATAATGACATGTGATGTTGAACATCTTTTCATAGCATATTTGCTATCAGTATATCTTCTTCAGTTAAATGTGTGTTCAAATCTTATACTCATTTTTAACTGGATTGTTTATTTCCTTATTATTGAGCTATTGATATTTGAGTTTTTTGTATCTTTTGAGTACCAATCCTTTATTACATATGTATTTTGCAAAAGATTTCACCTTGTCTGTCCCTTAATTTTTTGTCCTCTTAACAGTGTCTTCAGAAAGTAGAAAATTTTAACTTTAGTGAAACTTTATTTCTTTCATGGATAGTGCTTTTGGTGTTTTATCTAAAGCATTGTTGTGAAATCCAAAGTCACTAGATATACTTCTAAGTTACCTTCCAAAAGTTTTTATAGTTTTGAGTAGACATTTAGGTCTCTGAATTCATAGGGAATTAACATTTTGTGGAAGATGTGAGGTCTGTGTCCAAATTCATTTTTTAAACAAACTAGATTTTTAGTTGTCCCAGTGTCATTTATTGAAAAGCTATCTTTTATTCATTGAATTTCTTTTTTTCTTTGTCAGCAATTAGTTGAATATATATGAGTGGCTCTGTTTCTAGCATCTCTATTCTATTCCATTTATTTATCTTTCTGTTCTTTCACTAATACCATGCCATTTTGATGTTGTAGTTTTATAGTAAGCCTTGAAGTTAAGTGGTGTCATTCTGCTGACTTTTTATTCCTCAACGTTGTGTCACAAAGTCTGGCTCTTTTTCTTTTCCACATAAAATTTATCATCATTTGGTTAACTATTTACTTATAAATTCATTGGGATTCCATTAAGTCTATAGATCAATTACAAAAAAAGAAAACTGTTACATAAAAATATTGACTCTTCTTATCTATTAACATTGTATATCTCTTCGTTCATTTAGATCATCTTTAGTTTCTTTCATTGGAGTTTTGCAGTTTTCCTTGTACATATTTTGTTAGATTTATTCCTGATTATTTCCTTTAGTTTGATTCAGACTTAAATAATATTTTGTTTGTAATTTCAAAATATACTAACCCATCCTATAACCTTGCTATAATCTCTTATTATATTAGTTCTAGGAGCTCTTTTAGGGTTGTTCACTGGAATTTTCAGTTAGTCTATGAACAAAGGCTGTTTAATTTCCTTTTTTTTCCTCAGTATATATTCTTTTTTTTTCCATTTCTTGTCTTATTGAATTAGCTAGGATTTCCAGTATTACTTATAATAGGGGTGATAAAACAGATGTTTTTGTTTTCTTTTCAGTCCTATAGGGAAAGCATCTACTTTCTCAGTATGATTTTAGCTGCAAGTTTCTATTTTCCTTTTTTATGTCTTCTCTTGTTTTAAAGAGAATATTTTTATTACTCCAATTTAACTCAGCAATTATTATCTAGACCTCTTTTTTAAATAAATAGTTTTAAGGTACTAGAAATATGTTAATATTAAAATATTATATAATATCATAATGGAATTTTTAAATTGTTGGAACAAGAGTTAAAAGTATGTAAACCTTTTATACTTATAAACTCACTTATTCTTCACCTACAAAGAATAAACTTTGAAAAAGACCTAATAAAAAATATATATATACTTTTCAGACATGGTTTCTCAAATATGTACAAGGTCTTTGACAATCTCTAAGACATGAAAAGTGGTAAAACTATCACCATGAAACACTCTGTGAGATTTGTTTATTCAGAATTCCTTGAAAACTTTGAAAACTACTTGAAGTTATCTATTATCTCCATATTTATCTTTAAACCAAATGTATTATTTAGAGTGCAGCTTATGTTGCATTAATAAAGAATCTTCAGGAGTTCCCGTTGTGGCTCAGTGGTTAATGAATCCAACTAGGAACCATGAGGTTGCGGGTTCGATCCCTGGCCTCGCTCAGTGGGTCAAGGATCCAGCGTTGCCATGAGCTGTGGTGTAGGTTGCAGACGCGGCTCGGATCCCGAGTTGCTGTGGCTCTGGTGTAGGCCAGCAGCTACAGCTCCGATTACACCCTTAGCCTGGGAACCTCCATATGCCATGGGAGCGGTCCTAGAAAAGGCAAAAAGACAAAATAAATAAATAAATACATAAAAAATAAAGAATCTTAAAACATGTATTTTTTAAACAGGGCAGAATTTTATCTTTATTCTCACTTAACAGTTCAGAAGAGAGAAGCTGTAGTTTCATCAGCTCATTAAGGGTCTCAGTCTTTCAATATTATTGTATTACTTTCCTTAATATTTCTGCCCTTGTCTACACAGTTAAGCCTTTCGTCACCACTGCATACTTATTCCATGTCCCAGGAAGGAGAAAAGTGAGTAAGGCCCAGGCTAAGTAAATTGAGGGTTACTTAACTTCTACTCATTTTTCACTAGCAAGAACCTAACCCAGTCATTTTTTAGTTACAAGGGAGACTGGGAATTACAGTATTTAGCTGGGAAGTCATTTGCACAACAAAGACTTAGAAGCAGAGAGGGGGGAGTTTCTATAAGAAAAGAATAATAAGGGGATGGTAGATACAATTCTCACACCAAGCATTTAATTTAACAAAAAAATATATCTTTATATTGGGTTTTGTTTTAATAATAGAAAAACAGTAGAATTCCATCAGTTGCTGGTACTGAGAGATTTAAATATGTAAATCTCTATTTTTTACTTGGGGATAAAGATTAAACTATGAAATACTAAAATTATGTTCAATATTTCTATAAAGCGAAATTAATATATGATTTCAATATATCTTAATATTACATATGTTTTTATTATTTACATTTTGCATATAAGTATTATAGGCTAGTATCCAAAATCAGTAGTAGAAATATTAGTATTATTGATACTGTAAAAGTATGAACAGCATTTATAATGCCTACAGGTAGTACTCAGCAGGATTGATGAAGGCATCATTTATTTATTATCTATAAAGTAGCTAAAGACTTCTGGCAAACTGGAAAGTGAATATCCAATCTCTAAAATAAACCAAACTATACAGAACAATATTATTTTTCTTCTATAAAATTATCTTGGCTTATTCGTGTTTTAACTTTCAGGAAAGATTAAAGCTGAAAATACTTGAATGAATATATATATAGTATATATAAATGATGTATACACATATATAATTATGCATTTATATACATTCACTCACATGCAGACAAAATATCTGAACAAGTTTATTCTAACATAGGTAAATGTGGCAAAGAGCACCTAGAAGACTTTATGAGGCTAAATCAAATAATTATAATTGAATGTGTGGCATCAGGTCCCCCCATACTGCCTCCTGGCATTAGAGAGACTTTGGCATATGTGAGCTTAGGTCACACTACTCAAAATCAAGGACATGACAGACCAAAAGTTTCTTCCTGAGATTTTGCTTATTAACCAAACTGGAATGCTTAGTATATCAGGTCACTCTATTTGAATTCCCAACAAATTCCTATGCACTTAGGGATATGATCCCATGATAACTCATTGAAAGAGTCTAAATACATTTCGTGCCTGGTATAATGGGCCAGAGATGACTTAGGCAGAAGGATTTTTTTCTTCTCTCTGTCAGGCATCTTTGAAAATTGTACAAACTGTCTAATAGCAACCTTTGGACTGTATCTTAATTGTTTGTTGCACTACCATAAACTGTGTTCCTCTGACTTTTTCTGATTCCTGTAGACATTATTATTACAATATTTGATAAGCTACAACTTGGCTGAAAATATTTACAGATTAATTTGGAGAAGTGAAAAAACATTTCACATACAGCAATATTTCACTAAGCAGCTGGTATGTGTTATACATATTGAATTATTTGCAATATTGATTTATGACTTATGCCCCATATTATTATAAGGATTTAAATTAGTGTACTGTTTTTCAGAATATTTCTAGTGCTCCTTAACATCAACGAAAAAATGTGCATTAGTTCTAAAGGTGTGCAGTAATTCTAAAGTCTGTTATAAAGAGATTGAAATAAAAATATTTTTCATTCTCTTAGAAGACATATAAGACAATATAAGTTTAAGACAAAAATGTATAACACATTATAAAGGTCATATATGAGTCTTCAAAACTGTATAAAATCAGCAGAAAACCTCCTATCTCCTCTCCCTTACTGTCAAACAAGATATACCTCTTTCACTCAGTAAGGCAATCATTGGAGAACTAATTCAGTTTTCCATTACTATAATAGGAACATACATGTGTGTCAGTCTATCCCTTCCATTCTTTTTCCAGTTGTAATAGAAGAAATATTACTTCCTATGTCAGAAATAATTTTTCTACTTGTGTTTTGAGACATACTTTTTCCCCTTCTCTGGCACACTTCGGACCAAAATTTGTCATGTATAATTAATTATTTTCCTTTAGGGATGGATCATTTGACAATTAGAGAGATATAGATCAATCTATTAAGCAACAACAAAACAAATTCTACTCTATGTTCTCTCCAGCTAATGATATCTTCACAGTCATAGTCCAATTATTGATAATTATTTATACTCCTTGTCTTCTTGACTTTTTGCACAACTCATTGTATTCTGAGATCTGTACCTTCAACATAACAAGTTACTTTTGAAATAATCAAAAATGACCTCGGTGTTATTAGTCAAGCATGGACTTTTTCAGTCATTTTCTCATTAGTGACATTTGAGATATTCTTTACCAGTGTTTCATGCTCTGTTAACTTGACTCCTGTCACAGCATACTCTTTACTCATAGTCATATATTCAGTTGTATACTGAAGTCTCCATTTGGACTGTTCTCAGGAAACTTGAAAAAAAAAGTTATCACCCTGCATTTTCCCAAGTCTAAGTCAGTTCCTTTGTGTGTGTGTGTTTTACTGTCCACTCAGTTGCCAATAAAGTCTGTCTCATTATTGACCTCATCTTTTTCTTCCCTAACCCATGTTAAATAATCCATCAGAATTCTTCTATTTCCTAAATGTAGTTCAAATCCCTTCACTTAAATCTATCACTTCAGTTGCCATCTTCACTTAGGTCACATATTTTATGATCTTGCCTAATTTCATGTTATTCCTCCTAAAGGACCTTCTACCATAGAGATTTTCAACAGAAATCTGTTTTTCATACTGCACACATAGAAACCTTTCTAAAGGTAAAATGAAGTCATATGATTCCATTGTTCAGCGGCTTCCCATTTTCTTTCTTTTTTTTTTTTTTTGCCTTTTCTATGGCCACACCCTCAGCATATGGTGGTTCCCAGGCTAGGGGTCTAATGGGAGCTGTAGCTGCTGGCCTACGCCAGAGATACAGCAACGTGGGATCCGAGCCATGTCTGCAACCTACACCACAGCTCACAGCAATGCCAGATCCTTAACTCACTGAGCAAGGCCAGGGACCGAACCGCAACCTCAATGGTTCTTAGTTGGATTCGTTAACCACTGCGCCACGACGGGAACTCCCCCCATTTTCTTTAAGCTATAGTTGTAACTTCAATACCTTATATTGAATTTCTAAAATACTTAGACCTGGTAGATGTCTACAGATTTTCCAATGTTTCTCTTTACATCAATACCCTCCTTCTGCCAATTTACACTTGTTCATAAGAACAACTCATGAGCTTCAATCATTCCAGCTTCCACTTCTGTGGCAAACTGAAGTTTTTTGTTTTTTGGTTTTTTTTCAAAGTAAAATGTTAATACTTATTGTAGTATTTTAATTATTTAATAAGTGTAAAACTATACTACCATCTTTACTGTTACTGAACAAACTTGGGTTCAGCTCGCCCACACTCCATAAAGCAGGTTGTGGTGAGGGATACAGCATTTACTGCAGTAAGGAGAAAATGTAGCTCATGCTCAAAAGCTCCAAACTCTCTGATGACTTTCAGGGAAAGTATTTTAAAGGCAGTAGGAGGGAGGGTGTTGCTGGGTGCATGATTAGCTTATACCCAATTCTCAGACTGGTTGGCATCAAGATGAAGTTTCAAGCATCATCAGCCTCTGGTTTCCAGTAGTCTAGGGTCTGTGTTCCTGGTGTCAGCAGTTTTCTTGTAGTCGGGTCTGCTTTCTATAGAAACAACTTAGGAATATGTGTCAGAACTTTATATCTTTCAGGGAAGCATAAGTTTGGCTATTTGGCTATGTGGCAGATTTATAGTCTAAACTGTTACCAGTTTCTCAGCCCAACAGATAACTTTTGTTTCTACATCTTCGTGTTTTCTAATGATTAATTTTTTTCTTTTTCTTTTTTTTTTTTTTTTTTTTTTTTTTTTTTTTTTTTTTTGCACCTGTGGCACATAGAAGTTCCCAGGCTAGGGGTCGAATTGGAGTTATATCTGCTAGCCACAGCCACAGCAATGAGGGATGCGGGATCTGAGCTGTACCTGTGACACAACCCACTGAGTGAGGCTAGGGATTGAACCCATGTCCTCATGGACACCAGTCATATTCCTTACTGCTGAGCCGCAGTGGGAACTCCCATAATCATTAATTCTTGATTCAGCTTTTTGAGACTTAGTGGAGGCCTGGGAGAAAGCACTTTACTTCAAAGGTCAGGGACACAAGGACTTGTATACAGTTTCAATCCCCCCTTTTCTTTTGTACTCCTCAATCTTGAGGGGAACAGGTTCAAGAAAAGAAAAGGAGTAGAGTTTTGAATAGAGAAGTTAATAATAAACTCAGCAGGGGAACTCAGTTTTGGGGCAACTATTTCATTACTCGCTTCCTGTATTTTTGTTTTGTATGTCAATGAAAAAATTTTTAAATCTTATGTCCTAATTTATGTCTTCTGTCACTTTCCTCAAAACCTTGTCATTCTGTATACTGTTGTGATTTTTAGGAATAAGTAGATTGGATCATAAGGAGAACTGACTGCTCTATTATTTTTGTCATTTTACATATGAGAAAATGATGAGTTAATTTGACAATCTTTTTAATACCACATATAATTGAAGAACTAGGGTATAAATTCAGGGAGACTAGCTAAAGTTATCTTTCTCTAAAAAGTTATCATAAAATCTATATATTTTCACCATTTTATCATTGGTTCTTATCAAAAATAAAGATTTTTAAATTGAATTAATAAACATATGAACAGAAGAGTTTAAATACAAAGTAGGAATAGAAGCATAATTCAGGAATCTTTAAACATATCTCAGGTTAATTTTCCTATTAAGAGTTATTTGGTAACATATTCAGATATTATAAATTAAGAAATTGAACCATTACATAAGAAAGAAACCTATGGAATATTGTACACAGTATAATACTACTGGATGATTTCACATAAATAAAACACATACCTGTTCTGGCTGAGGGGAAAGGAACTCAACTAGTATCCATGAAGATAGGGGTTCGATCCCTGGTGCCCATTAAGGACCTGGCATTGTCGTGATCTGTGGTGTAGGTTGCAGATGTGGGTCGGATCTGGCATTGCTGAGGCTGTGTTGTAGGCTGGAAGCTGCAGGCCTGAATTGACCCCTAGCCTGGGAACTTCCATATGCTGTGGGTACAGCCTAAAAAGAAAAAAAAAAAAAGTAAAAACACATACCTATAAGTAAATGATACAGAACACTTGTTTTTATTTTTTATAACCATGCATTCTGAAACATGGTATTAATGCTCACCTATTCAGTTTCAACCTACTTAATTTAACCTCCAAGGATACCAAAACTTTTAAGATGAGGTATTTTAGGTTGACTTAAGTATTTCACTTTTTAAAAGGCATTATTACCTCAAAAGGAATTAATATCATGTTCAAAGCAATAATTTTTCATAAATGAATTCTAAAGGATTTATATTTTCCGTAGTGTTGATGGTCATGCTATAGTATATGCTAGATGTCAAATATTTTTCATAGTTATGAAAATAGTTAAGCTCAAGTATATGTTGTTGAATTTTCAAAAGAAAATATTAAATTCTCTGAATATTTCAGTTTTCAAGAAATAATTGAAAATTTCAAAGTTAAACATAAAAGTGAATGCATTTTAAGATTTTTTTTCCTGTATTATAGTCTTAGTATCCAAGAAAAAAAGTCAGTTTTTTATTTATTAAGAAATTTTCAAAAATAAATTATATTGAGAAATTGCTAATGTATACTCCTTTTAATTACTCTTTGGTAAAAGCCATAGATAAAAGCTATTGACAGTCTCTATTTTAAAGAACACTAATAGAAGAATTAATGTAAGAAAGATAGAGAATATTTATTTTTTATTAAAGGAAAATATTCGGCATAGTCCCTGGTTTTTAGGGACTAGATGATATTAATTTGTAGTTTCTCCAACTGGCCCTATTAGAGCACTGGAATGATTTGTCAAACAAGATAATTTTTCATACCTAAGTGAAACATAAGACATTGCAGAGATCCAAAGGATAGGCGGGAGTATGCTTAATAAAGCTATATTATAATATGTTAAGTAAATTTCATTTAATTTGAAAAATTTGAAAATTTTCTAAGACTCATAGCATTGAAAACAATTCACTTTAAAATCAGATCTAACTCATGATGCAGCAATCCCATTCCTGTGCGTCTTTCCAGACAAAATTCTTTGAAAAGATAATGTGCACCCCAATGTTCATTGCAGCACCATTTACAATAGATAAGTCAAGGAAGCAACCTAAATGCCCATCAGCAGAGGATTGGATAAAGAAGATGAGGTACATATATACAATGGAATATTATTCAGCCATAAAAAAGAATGAAATAATGACAGTTGCAGCAACGTAGATGGACGTAGAGATTGTCATACTGAGTGAAGTAAGTCAGACAGAGAAAGGCAAATATCATATGATACCACATAGTCTAATAAAAATGATACAAAAGAATGATATAAAACAGAAACAAACTCACAGATTTCAAAACCAATATTCTGGATACCATATGTGAAACCACTGGGGCAGGGGAGAGTTGCAAGGATGGAAATAACATATGCACACTACTGTATTGAATAAGGTAATTAGTGAGAACATACTCTATAGCACAGGGAAATCTACTCAATAGTTTGTAATAGCCTATATGGTAGAAAAGAATGGATATATTTATATGTATGACTTATTCACCTGGCTGTACACTCGAAACTAAGACAACGTTGTAAGTCAGGCAACTGTATTCCAATAAAATTAAATTAAAAAAATAAAGTAAAATGAAATCAGATTCCTAGGCAATTTATTGGTTTATGTTTAGTGCCCTCATAAACATAAAGGGTACAACAAGTCTCAGAGAGTAGTTTATTTCCACTTTAATTATTTTTGGTTTTGTTTTTGAAAGGTTTTTATAGCCATTGGAGTTATTAAGTCCTTTTGATAGTTTCTTCAATAATCCTTAAAATGGGTGAATACTAATACTATAATTTAATACATGAGAATATATACATACAAATATGTTATATTCTTATGTATTGCATATAACTTTATATATGTATGTTAAAATATATGTATATAAGTATAGTAAAATATTTGTATTCTCTGGATTCATTATTAGTTAGAATTTTGAAATTTAAATGTAGATCCAGTATATTTTTAACAAAATTACATTTAGTATCAACCTCTCCCCCACCCAAATCTTCTTTGGAATAGGAAGGAGGAAGTTTTATGAATCCCCTTTTGCTCATTTTTGATTTTTAGTCTGAATGCAGTGCTAGTCTCTTCATGAGTCTTATTTTTCCCCCAAAAAGTACATTGTTTTGATATTATGAAAAAAATCATAGTATATGAAAATTATAGATATATAAATTCAAATATCATATGAACTACTCTGTGACTTTGAACAAGCGACTTAATTCCTTTCAGACTCATATCCTCACTTGTAAAATGCATATGGCAACCAGCAATACATATACAGATAATTGAGTAGTTTATAGTAGGTCCTCATTAATGTTGGAGTCTTTTCTTTCATATTTCTCTTCAATCATGCTTACAAATAAAAAATGTATGTGTATATTCATATGTGTGCATGTATGTATATATGTATGTATATGTATATATTTGTAGTAATTTACATGTTCCTTTGAAAAGTTCAAATAACCTTTTCTAAATATTTCAAGGAGGACTGAAAGAATATCATGACTAGTTATTTTAGAAAAATTTAGTCTAAAACTAGATTAAAGCTTGATGAATCTTTAATTTATGTATATTTTAAAAGTCTTTAAGTGTTTGACTTGAAGGAAAAAGTATATACATATAATTCAAAATAGTCATCTGATAAATAGGTTAATGTGAAGCCATTGAAATGGTAAAGCAATCTATGTGGAGGCTAGCAGGTAATAGCAAAACTTGAACCCAGGATATGAATGCTGAGAGAACTTCCTGTTTGGAGGGAATAGATAGTCTTTACTGGCTTGTTGCTTAAACAGAAAGATGAAAAATTTTGATGGATATGTGTATTTCTAGATTGGTCATCTTGGCTAAGTATGTTTAATAAACAAATTCAGCCCACAGGGAAATTAACCTGTCTTACTTTGAAATGCTAATTTCAATTTCCTTAGTGACAAACTATAGAAATGATTCTGAAAATATAGTGATAGTGGACATCTTTAAATTTGGATCCTTAGAATTAAAGGTAAAGATGAATGAGTAACTCAAACACAAACCATCAGTATTTTTGTGCTGGGTCTCAGGAGTAATCTGTATTCATATTTAAAGTGTATTTAATGCTGATGTTTTGTACTCAGATTTGCCATGAGGAGTAGCAGAAATCAGACTTATTAAAATGTTTGAAGATAATCTAAAATTGTCTATATTTGTATGATAAATTAATGGCATATATAAAATAATTGGGATAGTTTTGCTAGATTAAGGTATTATTTTTTGTCTTTTTGCCTTTTTAGGGCTGCATCCACAGCATATGGAGGTTCCCAGGCTAGGAGTCTAATCTGAGCTACAGCTGCTGGCCTACACCGGAGCCACAGCAACACAGAATCCGAACCATGTCTTCAACCTACACCACAGCTTACGGCAACGCCAGATCCTTAACCCACTGAGCAAGGCCAGGGATCAAACTCGCAACCTCATGGTTCCTAGTTGGATTTGTTTCCACTGTGCCATGATGGGAACTTCAGATTAAGGTATTTGAAGAAAATTGAGTATATTACATACATTAATCAAATTTACATTTCTTAAGAAATTATTTACTTAAGTGCAACGCCCTAACATGATTTCAGAGATAAATTAAATTTATATAGAATAATATGTTTTCATAATTTTGATTTAAAAGTAGAGGTCTAGTTTTTAAATCTTATTTCAATTAGTTGAATATTAATTTTTAAAACACAAAAAATTCTCCCCCAAAACCAAGTTCATGTACACCAAAACATAGGCTAACAGGTGTAAAATATATAATTCGAATTAATATGATAACTTCTCACACATTTAGTTATGTTCTTTTGATTTTTAAAACCTTTGAGAAAAGTAGAAAATGTTACAATGCTACTATTTTGAATATGTCATATATATTAGCGAAAAATTAAATTTGTATATTGGCACCTCCTAGCAAATGTGATAACTAAGCGACCATGAACTTTTTTCCTATTACTCCATTACAACATAGAGTCTGTTTCTAGTGAACTTTTCCAGCCTGGAATCACCCACCATTGCACATGGTTAGACCATGAGGAGATTTCTTACAGCCTTTGTCAGATTTTCTTATCACAATGATGCTAATTATTGTGACAATTTTTTAAAACATTTTGTCGACTAAAAATCCAATTATCTGTAAATCTCTTTAGCAAAATGAATCAACTTTTGAATGAATATATCCTGCTGTTGAATTAAGTTTTGTGTTTCTCACATTGATAACAAGCTCTATTTACTATGTACAAAGACCCACTGAGGTTCAAGAGAGGACACTGAACTCACACTTCCATGACTGGAGGATAAAATTCACACTTGAAGAAGAGCATGTAGGAGGAGATAATATTGTAACCATACATGAAATATGAAATTCTTATTAAAGACTGAGGAAACAAAGACTCAGATATATAAAATAACATGCCCCAAACCAGAAAGTTTAATGAGCAGTGGAGTTAAAAATGTTTTCTACTATATATAGATGACTTACTTAAAATTTTTATTTTATTTTACTTTTGAAATTGAGAGTAGTGATACTATTGTTCTCATGGAGCCTAGTGTAAATGATTCTCATAGGGTGATGCAATATTTATTGAACAGTTATATTTAGTTATAAAACAACTCTTTAGAGCCTCGTATTTCATCTATCGGCTTAACGTATGTTCACCATACTAGGATTATACAATACTGTATGATTACAATATTAGTTAATAGTGTGGTAAACAAATTGGGGAGTAAACACAACTAAAACTGCTAAGCGTAATTGAATTGGTAGGAGAACTGTTGATTTATTTGAGAATAGATAAACTATGAGCATCAGTCCACTGTATTGAGTGAATGACTGTCAGTTTCTCAGATGAGTTAATTTAAAGGAAACTGCTTAAGAGCTTCGGCCCTTGAAAATTTAAGTAACATCATTAATTCATATGCCTAAAAACTAATATATATAATGTAGTCATATATATATATATACACACACACATATGAATTCTGAGGAAATAGTCCATGATTACTGTTTTAAGACTTTTCCTTTAGTAAAGTGTCAACCCTTCCCTTGATGGATTGATCTTCTGTGGGTTGACTGAAAAATAGTGTCAGTCTTATCTGTGCATAAAATGAAGAGTATGACCCAACTGTCATGTAACAGCAGGGATCATATGTCTTTCCTTTTTTGAGTCAAGGGATTTTGGCAGGAACATAATATTCCCTTCAAAATCAGTTTGTTCCCTTGACTTTTTTTATAGACTCCATTTATCTGATTCTGCCTCTTCCACACAGTCTTTGGGCTTCCAGACTGATTAGATCCTAATTCTTTTGGCATGCTGTCAACATATCCCACACAGAATAACTATTAAGCCTTTGCTTTTGCTACTCCTCTGCAATTTAGTTTCCCTTTCTGTGCTTCATGTCTCTGCTTTGTGATTTTCACCTATTTTGCCTCAAGCTATCTCCTGACAATGTGTTACCACCTCTCTCTATGAATGTGTTTCTTCTCTGCCCAAGTAATTTATTTATGTCTCCTTCCTTATTTCCCCATCCTACCTCAACTCATGATCCAAACTATTAACACTTATGTAAACATTCATTTATTTTGTTTCAATTCACTATGAATATTTTAAAAGATTAGACATTTTAATCCATCTTAATTATGCAAACAGTACATTTTTCAGTACTAAGTGTCTTCACATATAAATACTTGTGTTGCAAGTACAATAAGCCAATATCCAAATATTAAAGGGAATATCTCTTTTTCTATTTAGTAGAAATATTGAATTCTTGGAATGTTGCTAATGTAAGCTAAATCATTCATCCAGATTTTTTCCCCCACTTCCAATAGTTTTATGCACTGGTAAGAATTAAAATTGCAATTCAAACAGGTTTCCAATATTACATACTAGATAGAGTACAGATTTTATTCAAAGATTTATAAGTGTTCTCAGGAAATAAATTCACAGCTATAGTCAACAAAAATGGATTCTCTGGTGTTTTGCATTTAAAAAAAATTCCTTCAAAAGGAAATTATAATGAAGTCATAAATGTAGTTGAGGATAATTGATTAAATCTTTTCCTTTTATCTAATAACTGAACTAAGTATTTGAGAACCAAGAGAACTTTGGAGAATTGAACTAAGCTGATGGCTTTGCATACTTATGTTATTTAGAAAAAAAAATGGTTGTTTATAGTTGTGAGATGTTCTCAATCTTCTGTTTTCCACTGGAGCTCTATGTTTAATTATTCAATTTACTGCAAAAGAAGTAGTTTTCTTTTTCCTAGTTTGGGAAGGATTGGCATAGACTGGATTTCCGGAGAAGTAGAATGTGAAACAGAGATTAAATTAGTGTGTAGGAAGTTTATTGAGGAATGTTTTTGTATTCACCATTTATAGAAGTAATAGAAAAAGACAGAAGCATGACTGGAGAAAAAAAAATTGGATTATGCTCCAGTTTCAATGAAGATCCCAGCTGATCCCTTTGAATGAGTATGGTCATTTAGAATTATACCAAATTGGGATGAGGAGACTAGATTTTTGGACTATGTTGAGCAGTCATTGAATGAGCAGGTTTTGATCAAGAGAAGTGACTTTGGAAGAAGCAATTTCTTATCAGCATTAGAGATTTCAAAGGACTTAAAAGGGAATCTGGATGGAAAGTTCCATCATGAACTAAAGGAATAATTAATCAAAATAAAAATAAAAACATTTTAGGAAAAATAAGCACACTGTTACAGCAACAGCATCAATCAATTATGTAATGTTCTGTAGATCTTGAATTTTTGACTCTCTTAAAATAATGCTCTAATTGTTTTTTCTCTTCTCTTCTCCCTCCTTCTTCCCTGCTCGCCACTTTCCCTCCCCTTCTTTCTCCCTTGTTCTCTGTTTGTTCATATTTCCTTGAAAACATTTTATGGTACACGTTTTAAAACATAGCAAAATGAACAGACTTTTACACTAAACAACTTATGCTGACCACTTAGATTTTACTTACCCTTTTTAAAATACAGTTTTTATTTATATCATGAAAAATTCACTTTGTTATTGTTGGCCAACATTGTACATTTTGACAAATTCACAGAGTAATATGTCTTCTCAAGGTGCTACACAGAATATAATAAAGTGACTGGCTATAAACAACAGCTTTTTTTTCCTCACAGTTCTGTAGAATGGAAAGTCCAAAATCAAGGCACTTATGCTTAGATAAGTCCATTGTTTTAGTGTCTGGTGAAGATAGACATTCTTCATTGATAGCCTTATTCTCACTATAACCTCACGTGGTAAAAGGGGCAGTGGAGCTTTTCGGGCCTTTTTTAAACAAACACTAATCTCAATTATAATTTATAATCTAAAACCTTCCAAAGGCCTCCACTTTCTAATACTATCACCTTAAGAGTTAAGATTTCAATATATGAACTGGGGGGAAATACCCAGCATTCTGCCCCTGGCCATCCAAAACCCATGTTTTTCTCATAAGCAAATACATTTTTTCCACTCTAGAAGCCCCAAAGTTTTAACTAATTCCAGCATCAACTTAAAAGTGTAAAGTCCAGGTTTCATCTAAATATCATCTAAATCTAACATGAGAGAAACTCAAGGTGTATTAAATTACTCTCCGACTGTGACTCTGTGAAATCACACATGTTCTGTGCTTTGAACATACAATGGTATGACTGGCAAACAAGAGGCAGTCTCATACCAAAAAGGGGAAAAAAAGAAGAAAAAGAAAACAAAAGAAGAGAGCATGAGGGATCCAAATTGGCTGGGGAAGCAGCTTTAACTTTTAGTTTAGTGAGTTATTACTGTGGCTCCTGGTAGAAGCATCTCTACCTCTGGAACTTGTAGCCCAGCAGAGCATGAAGGAACAAGAAGCAAAAATGTTGCTAGAAGGACACTGTGGGTAGTAGTGGGCAGTACCATTTCCATTTATACCCTTTGATGTTTGGACCTATGGGTCCTGGCTATGAGAAAAATAGCATCATATATTGAATACTGATTCTGAACATGTACAGTTTTCTGGAGAACCTCATTCCAGACAAGCAAGGTATTGCCACCTAGCTAATGTCATTACTGAGTCTTCAAAAAGCCATTCTACCAGCTGCTTCAGGTTGGTGGGGAATTGGAAAGACCAGTGAGTTCCATAGACATGAGCATATTACCTCACCTCTTTTGTTGTGAGGTGAGCTCTGTGGAATAACATGATGGTGGATGAGGCATTTTGTAAGTCTCAGACTGATAGTCTGGGCAGAAGCATTGTTTGTAGGGAAGATAAACCCATATACACTGTGTCTACTCCATTATGGACAAAATGCTGCCTCTTCCATGATGGAAACTTGCTGATGTAATCAGCCTGCTGTTAAGATAGCTGTCTGATCACCGTGGGAAATTGTGCCATGTTAGGGACTCTCTTAGTCTTGGCTACTGGCTGATTGAGCACTTACTGGCCATAGCTAAGTTCGTATCTGTTTCACTTTCAGAGTCCTAACATAAACATGATACTCTGCAAGAATGAGAATTCAACTTGCACTGTGATTCAGTTCACCATTACATGAGGTTCTGCATTTGATTTCTAGGAATTTTAGCTCTGTAGCTTCAAGAGATAAGGCTCTCCTTCAGGATACACCAGAAGCTTAGTTCATTGTAGGGTGCTTGATGTAGGAATTCAAAACCTTAAGTTTACTCTTTCCTTTCACCACTTTGTTCAATGACATTAGATGTGATAATCTAGAACAAATATACTGTCAATTATTTCTACAGCAAAAATTGGCATATTCAGGGTCAGCAATTGCAATTCAGGGACTGCAGCCATGGTGCGCCATATGCAAGTTCCCGGCAAAAATGGAGAGGAGTAGTTTTTTTACAGAGTGGTAAAGAAGTTGGGATGATGATAGTAAACAAAGTATAGTGATTTTTCATTGGCTAACTTGTGACAATCTTTCCTTGGTGGAGGACTTGCCAGGCTAAAAAGAAATTATCTCTTCTTCTTATGGGCTCTGCTATAGTTGTATGGTGTGAGAGCTCCTCCTTGTCACCTGGCCCTATTTAATTGATGTTTTTGTTTATTAGTTTTTTAGAGAGAAACCAAATTAATTATATTCTATTATTTATAAAAATTTTCTTCTTATGAGTGGTAAATTAGAAATACCTAATACAGATATTGGAAGTAACTCTATGGACTATAGGTGTTTTTTCCTACTGGAAATAGATTCATTAGCCTCTTTAAATCTAATCAAGTTAGAGAATTAATTCCAGGAACTCCAGGACCAATTTGGAAAACTCATTCTTAAAATTCTCTTCCTCTAGAAGCAATCTCATTAACAAAATCCATATTCATCCTAGAGGGATGTTTTTCTATATCCGAAAATCTCCTTATGCTGCTTCTTTTAAGTTCAACTCTACCTCTGCCCCCAGACCCTAGCAATCACTAATCTATTCTCCGTCACCATTGTTTTGCCTTTTCCAAAATGCCATAAGTATAATTTTGCAAGATGTAGTCTTTGTGTATGACATCTTTCATTTAGCATAATCATCTGAGGTTACCCATCTTTTTTGTTTCTATAAAGAGTTTGTCCCTTTTCAGTAGCATGTTCTTTCAAATGAAAACCATTTGGCAGTGAATCCACAGAAATGCATTTTGTATCCTCCAACTCTGCCTAGTATTAATGATCTGCACATACAACCAAGAACAGGTAGCAGAGAGACTTTATTTTTACATTTGCTACACTGACAACTAGCATGGTACCCAATTAAAAAATCCACACAAGTTTGTTGAGTGAGTGAATTAATAATGAAACAATGAATAAATTGATAAATCAATATGTATTGCTTACCCTGCATAATTTATTTCATAGTTACACTTAAAAAAATGCATGCTTTGAATCATGGTATTTCTATTTTGTTCTTTCTCATAACAACTAGATTAGTGTTTAGTCTCATATTTTGATACACAAGTTCTCCAGATTTTCTTCCTATTGTCTCTGCCTGTGGCATTTATACTACATTACCAGGTATCACATTTCTGACCCAAGTCCTGAGACTTCATAATGCATGGGTTTTCATCTAAAATGAGAAATTGCCTGGTATTTTTTTATTTGAACCACTTTCCTATGATGGGGTTACTATTAATTATCATTATGATTATTTTGAACATAAATGGAGATGATATTGCTGAGCATATTTTACAGTTTTTCTTTTTGTTGATTTCTAAGGGTGAGCATCTGGTGTGTTGTTCTTCATCTCTGGCTATCATGTTATTTAAAGGGCTTTGTGGCATAAGGGTGGGAGGGTGATTCAGAATTTCTTTTAGTGCATTCCCCACAAATATCATCACCATACACAGACTGTGTATTAGGTAAGGCAAGTTAGTTCTGTGGTGAATTATAACAAGCAAGCTGATAGACATTCTGACACCCAGAGAAAGTAGAGAATAAAAGAGTGAGCTGAAAAAAGCTAACTGATATTTGGCAAATATTTTAAAACAATGTAGAAAAAAATGTCAAATGCATTTTAAATTTTATTTCTTAAAACAAATACAATAATATTTGTTGAAGTATTAGATTTTACACATTTAAAACCTTTTACTATTTCATACATATTATTATATTTTGCACTCAGAATTGTTAATCTTTTATCCTGAGACACATTTATTGTTAGCCAACTAGTAACTTACATTCTAAAATTGGAAATTAAAAAATAATTTTTCATATATAATCTCACAAAATACATTTTATAGCTTGAAACACGTAGAGTTAATTTATTATAATAAAATAAAATTTCACATTTAACTCAACAAACATTAATAAAGCAAATAGATTCAAGGCATAATGTTAGACACTGATGATCCAAAGATAAATGTGCATGATGTTTGCTTTCAATATGCTTTCAAAATACTAAACTGAACAAAAAAAATTTCAATAAACTTAGTGCAACACATCAATATTTGTTCTAAGAAAGGTAAATATAACTTCTATGGGAAAATAAAAAAATTGCTTCAGGAAGGAGAAATAAAGTTATAGTTTAAAGAATAGGTCACATTTGAACTTGAGCAGCTAAAAAAATGGAAAAAATCATGCTTATCACAAGTGTACTGAAGTTTCATGGAGTGTACAGTTAATAATATATTGCCCAGTGGGAGTCTGATATTTAATAAAACTCCCAAGTTTGACATTTGATAAAAGGAGTGGTGAGAACTTTGCCTTAAACATAGTGAACAGATTACAGAGTTATTGTCATGATGAGGGATCCAAGTTTTGTGAGCTTCTGGGAGCTTATTCTGAACTGGTAGTAAGATCTGAGTCTGCTTTAGAAGAATCATTTTGGTGACCATTTTTAAGATGTCTTTAGTTAGGCAAAGAAAGGAGTGGTGATGCTGAGGGCAAACACAGCTTAAGAATATAGTCTGTCAGACCAGAGCTAAAAGAGTAGAGCCTCTGAGTACAGTGCTAGCGCAGTAGAAAGGCGGTCACAGATTTGAATAGCCTTTTTGTTCCTTAGAATGATCACAACATTAATCACTTGTTCACATGGCAGTTAGAGTTTTTGGTTGTTTAGTTTTTTCATCTTCACTAGACTCATGATAATCCCCAGCTTGAAATAGAATGAAACCCTTCATTCTATGGTCTTTGCTTCTCTGACCTCATCTCAACCACAAAAGGTCCGGGATATTATTCCTGGATTGATTGGACCATATCTTCCTCTATTCAGGACTTCTAATTACTGACCTCTCTGGAAAAGCTCCAGATGCCACCTTATCCTCTCAGAATCCCTTTCTCATGCCTTCATATATTTTTTTACACCCATTGCTTTTTCAGGTGATTTCTCCCATGCACATCCAATATATTTCTCATATTCAGATATCTCATTTTGTTTTTTCTTAATATTTATCCTAATTTATAACTATTTATTTATGTTTATGGTTGCTTTAATAATGAAGTTCCCAGGCTAGGGGTTGAATCAGAGCTATAGCTGCCAGCCTACACCACAGCCACAGTAACACAGGATCCAAGCTGCATGTGTGACCTATACCACAGCTCATGGCAACACCGATCCACAACCCACTGAGCAAAGCAAGGGATCAAACCCACATCCTAATGGATACTAGTTGGATTCATTTCCACTGTGCCATGATGGGAACTCCATGGATTTTTATCACACTTTAGAGTTAATATTTAATTTAGGTATCCAGAACTTAGTCTAGAGTTAATAAATATTAAGTAAACATTAAACAGATGTTACATGAATAATAAATGAATAAATGAATGAAGCTAGTGTGAGGAATAGGCTTCGCATAGAATAATGTGGGTTTGGTTCTGAATATTCAGACTGAGAGATGTTGACATCCTCAATATCTTCATCACCATGATTTGAAAACTTACTATAGGAAGTGCAAGAGCTCTACATACAAGCTTTTATTTTTTCCTCACAATATTGAAGAAAAAAGACATAGGGGTTAAGCGCAATCATAAGATTAAAAACTAGAAAGTTAAAGATTATAATTTTAATTGATTTTTCTAAATCAAAAATTGTACTGACCTCACCGTTATAATAGATACAAACAGACAGAAATATATACCATGTACTTGGGTTGGAAAAATCAATATTGTCAAAATGACTATACTAACCAATGCAATCTGCAGATTCAGTGCAATCCCTATCAAATTACCAAGGACATTCTTCACAGAACTAAAACAGAATATTTTAAAATTTGTGTGGAAACACAGAAGACCCTGAAGAGCCAAAGCAATATCGAAAAAGAGAAACTGAAATGGAGGAATCAAGTTCCGGACTTCAGACAATACTACAAAGCTACAGTTATCAAAACAATATGGTACTGGCACAAATATAAATATAGATCAATGGAACAGGATAGAAATCCCAGAAATAAACCCAAGCACCTATGGTCAACTAATGTATGACAAAGGAGGCAAGAATATACAGTAGAAGAAAGATAGTCTTCAATAAATGTTTCTGGAAAACTGGAAAGCTACATGTAAAAGGATGAAATTGGAATGCTGTCTAATGCCATACACAAAAATAAACTCAAAATGGATTAAAGACCTAAAAATAAGGCAAGATACTATAAAACTCCTATAGGAAAACATAGGCAGAATGGTCTTTGACCTAAATAATAGCAGCATCTTTTTTTTTAATTGCTCAATGAATTTTTATTACACCATAATGACCACTGTTTAGAGCATTTCCATCCCAAACCCCAAGCACATCACCACCCCTAAATCTGTCTCATCTGAAGATAAGGTATATATACACAATGGAATACTACTCAGCCATAAAAAATAATGTCATTTGAAGCAACATGGATGAAACTAGAGATTCTCATACTAAGTGCAGTAAGCCAGAAAGGAAAATCAAATACCGTATGATATCACTTATTTGTGGAATCTAAAATATGACACAAATGATCCTATCTTTGAAATATAAACAGATCATGGCCAAGGAGAACAGATGTGTAGTTCTCAGGGGGAGGGGGAAGGGAATGGGATGGTTGGGCAGTTTGGGGTTTTTGTATGCAAACTGTTGGAATGGTTGGGAAATGGTGCCCTAATCTACAGCACAGGATACTGTGTGTGGTTGGGTCACTTTACTGTACAATAGAAATTGAAGAACCATTGTAAATCAACTATTTTAATAAAAAATTTTAAAAATAAATGAAACAAAAAGTGTTAGTGTTTCAAGATAATCTAAACTATGAAATATATTGATTCTTGAAATTATACAAACTAGAGAAGGGATATAAAAGATATTAGCAATGCAGAGAAAAAGATTATTTACAGATAACTTTTGTGCCTATTAGACAGTAGTCTTAATCATAAAAGTAATAAATGAATTAATGCCAATGGTTAAAAACAAAACTCAAACCACTGAATGTATATATATAAAACAAAGTAAGCCCTGCTTCACCCCCAATTCCTTTCTCTCTCCTACATATGTGTTTGGTTAAATTTCAGTATATATAGTTCTGAATATGTGTAGATGATAGAGACATAGATAAATAGATAGATACATACACAGACATAGATAAGTAGATAGACAGACATATAGGCAGATGGACGTAAAACTCCCACTCCCCACTAGTTTGGTCTTTGTGTTTTGTCTTTCACATTTATTGATTTTTAGGTTTCCCAGTTCCCTTGAGTCTTATCCTCATCTCTGCTTCAAATCATGTGTGTATGAGATATTGAAGAGAAATAGAGTTCATGTATATAATGTATTTTTTCTGATTTTTTAAATTTAAATTCTTATTCTAATTGAAAAATAGATATAGCTGTATGTACACATTTCTATCTATATTTATTTTTATAACTCTATTAGCAAGATATGCATCATATTTTGTTTAGTGATTTCCTTTAAAGTTAAATATATATATATATATCTATTTTTTACTCAAAATAAAATTTCTTATCCATGTTTTCACTTCACACCTCTCAAAATTAACTCCTATATTTTGTTGCAATCATATAAAGTATTCCAGTTTTAAAATATTAAATGTACATTAAGATTTTCCAGTGTTAAAGTTAGTTAGCTATAAATCATGCAGTATTTTTACTGAATGGTTTTATCTTGTTTGTATTTAGAATTATTTTTCATTTTGCTAAGTATATTTAGACATAATTCTATCAGGATGGTAACCTTTTATGTCTAAAAATGCCATATTTGGTTCCTATAAATTTACATGATACAATTAAGAACTTCAAATTTTTAAAAATTCCTTTAAAATTAAGACATTATTCCATTTTTTATAATATGTAGGTTCAACAGATATCATCACTCAATTATTTAGTTGGTTGCCTGGTTTTTCCTCCATGGCTAGTTTCCTCCTACTCACTATTGGCTCTAATCTTTGTGTTCTTTCCCTTCTTCTGTTTTGAATTTTATGTTCCCACTTGCCTAGGGCTTTATCTTCATTCTCTCTGCTTCATAACTTCTGGAAAGATTTTATCATTCTGATCTGCTGGGTTCATCTCTCTTGCTTTCATACTTTGAATTTATTATTTATTTTTCTCTATTTCATCTATAAATTTCCTTATATGTTTGAATGGATGGAATCTTATTTATTTAGTTAAATATCTTGGATTTAAATTTGCCATTATGACTTAAAGTGTAAAGATTCCTTTATTTGCTTCACATATGCTGGAGTCAACAGACATACTGGTCAATAGAGTTCCACGTAGTATGCATGATTCTCTCTCTTTTAATTCACCTAATACACTGTGTACTAATGACCAACTAACTCTCAGAACCCTATGCTTCACTGAAATATTTTTCCAAATTGAAAACTTCAGTTATGCTCCAAAATTAATAATAAAAAGGATGTGGTAGAATTTATATCATCAGGAAAAGTTGGCATCATTCAAGTTGCAACTTTGGTCACACAAAGTAAGAAAAATATACTCCTTTTCCATAACTCAAATTTTTAACACTGATGATTTTCTGTCCACAGCCTGGGTTTTCTAAGTGCTGTCAAGGTCTAGCTTACTCTGATTATCTTCAAGATCTTCATTAAATTATTCAAACAAGACATAAGTAATTAGAAAAATATTGCAAATATGGAAGAAAAAAAAACCACTTTTTTTTCTTACACTCAAGTAAGAAAAAAGCCTACATAAAGGTTTTATGCCATATTCTGTTTTGATACAATACTATACTTTGGGGGATAACAATGGTAAAATCATAGATATGCAGATATACTGCAAAAGTGTATAATTTTCTCACATAGCAGATATAAAATTGTTGAATGACAGAGCCATGGGCTGCTATAGTCAGCAGGGATATTTGCTACTGTGTAATATGACATACAAAGTAACACAAAATCAATGACATCTATATGGCCAAGAGTTTTCTTCAGGTTATAGTGAGCCTTAATTTATTATTTTCTTGCCATAAAGTGAAGTTGATGACTACTAACTCAATAAACAGTGCACTTAAAACAGAGAAGGTAACTAGTATAAAGGAATTAGCACATAGGTTGAGAATGTTAAGGCAGAAAGCAATTATAGTGGGCCTTTTTAGAGTGCACCTGAAGGGCAGATGACTGTCCTATGTCCTAGGATTGATTGCCCAGATTTGATTATTTTCTATTAAAAATAGCAGTAGCTGGAGTTAGAGAAAGGCAGCACAAAAATCTCTGCAAATGCAGTGAATGAAACTTGTGGATTAATGAGGGTGAGAGAAATGACTCCCAAAGAGAATTTTTAAAAATTTATAAGATGTTCAACACCTATTGATAATGCTTGTCTCTGCATAGTGGAAACTTGTTCTTTTTGACTTTTTATTTATTTGTGCTTTTATGAGTTTTTCAGTTTTTTTAAAAAAGGGGATGAATTATTTTGTAAAAAATAAGGTTTTTTATTTAGATTACTTTGTTATGTTTGTTTCTTTTCATTTTATTTTATTTATTTATTTATTTATTTATTTATTTTTTGTCTTTTGCCATTTTCTTGGGCCGCTTTCGTGGCATATGGAGGTTCCCAGGCTAGGGGTCGAATTGGAGCTGTAGCCGCCGGCCTACGCCAGAGCCACAGCAATGCTGGATCCGAGCCGCATCTGCAACCTACACCACAGCTCACAGCAACGCTGGATCGTTACCCCACTGAGCAAGGCCAGGGATCGAACCCGCAACCTCATGGTTCCTAGTTGGATTCCTTAACCACTGCGCCACGACGGGAACTCCTTTATTTTATTTTTACAGAAAAAGCTGAAAATAATGGAGAATAGAATGGGTGAAGATGAGTTCCTACTGTGGCTCAGTGGTTAACGAACCTGACTAGTATCCATGAGGATGTGGGTTCAATCTCTGTCCTCGCTTAGTGGACTGTTTCCAGCATTGCCATGAGCTATGGTGTAGGTCACAGATGCTGCTGGGATCCTGGGTTGCTGTGGCTGTGGCATAGGCCAGCAGCTGCAGCTCTGATTCAACCCCTAGCCTGGGAACTTCCATATATGACAGTGGTGTGGCCCTAAAAAGACAAAAGCCAAAAGTGTGATTTCAGTTCCCATGAAATCACACTTGACAGAATTTGAGTATTAACATCACAATTACACTGAATATTATTATTAATTTTCCGAGTACAGTATTTGTAAAGTTAACCAGTTTGTATGCAATGCATTCTTTAATGTGATTTAATTCCACATCAAATAAATATTCTGTAGGTTAAAAAATAAAATATTCAAGGAGTTCCCATTGTGGCTCAGCAGTAGCGGACCTGACTACTTATCTGTGAGGATGCAGGTTTGATCCCTTTCCTTGTTCAGTGGGTGAAAGATTGGGTGGTGTTGTGAGCCTCAGTGTAGGTCACTGACATGATTCGGATCTGGCATTACCATGGCTGTAGCATAGGCCAGCAGCTACAGTGCTGATTTGACCCCTAGCCTGGGAACTTCTATATGCCACAGGTGTGGCACTAAAAAGACAAATACACACACACACACGGATATCTTTATATATACACATGCCTACACACACACATATATATACACACATATATGTACATATAGATATATGTTATGTATATGTATATTTATATATATATATATTTCAAACATGTATATTCAAGTGAAAGCCCCCTTTATGTATTGTTATACCCAGATATCTGAACAAGAGTAGTTCCACATGACAATTACAGTTTTGTGTATGGTTTAAACAGAAGCGAGTTTGCTTAAACAATTTATTCAGCTTTCTTTTCTGCCCAGGGATGTTGCTCTGCATTATGCAAGCACGGTGGCCAAGGCATCAACCCTTGTTAGAAATCCACCTACTTAATGCTAAATACAAATGCTACCTAATAAAAAGAGCTCTCTCGGAGTTCCCGTCGTGGCGCATCCGACTAGGTTAACGAATCCGACTAGGAACCATGAGGTTGCGGGTTCGGTCTTTGCCCTTGCTCGGTGGGTTAACGATCCGGCGTTGCCGTGAGCTGTGGTGTAGGTTGCAGACGCGGCTCGGATCCTGCGTTGCTATGGATCTGGCGTAGGCCGGCGGCTACAGCTGCGATTCGACCCCTAGAATTGGAACCTCCATATGCCACGGGAGCGGCCCAAGAAATAGCAAAAAAGACAAAAAAAAAAAAAAAAAAAAAAAAAAAAAAAGAGCTCTCTCACTTAGAACTCTCCCAGTTCTTCTGAGAATGAGTACTTCATGAGAATGAGTAGCCAATAATTTCCCTGACATCACTAGAGCATTCTTGAATGATTTAGTTTCTTTCACCAAGGGCTGAGGGATTGGTGGGAACTAACAGTGAAAAGATTCAACAAATGTTCTCTATTAAGGCATGCTAATAATTTTATGGTCTATAAAATTGATTTAATTTTCACAACATTCTGTGCATCCTATGCAAATTCTTTGGGTAATACTAAAAGTAGAATAAATCATTAGCTATCTAAAGTACTTTTTGCATTTGCCTATTTCTATTTTTATGAGGATGAGCTGGCTCTTTAAATCTTTCAAAATTCTGATAGGATACATTATACATTTTAATAGTTAAATTTTATGTGCAATATATGGATTTGAAAAATAATACATCTATAAGAACACTTGACCAACTCTATCACAGTGAAAAAAGATTAGCAGCAAAAAGCCAATAAGGTCCATTTTATAGTATATCATCTGGATGCCTGAACTAGAGAGAACTCTGGGGAATAATTAAATTTCCATACCTTATGTAGAGTGGCCATTTAAAAAGATAATGATCTTTGTGGATCACTTAGAAAGACTTGGTCTTATGGCTCTTTCTTTTGTAATTCTATGGGTTTGCAGTGAGTTGTGATTTTAAATTCATGAATATAAAGTTTCTTCTTGAATCAAATGCATGTAATGTATATTATACACAATATTAATAACAGTAGAAAGAATGGAGTTTAATAGTAAATCAAACTAAGAATACATTCCGGAACTCATATTATTAGACTTTGTAGTTTCCTATTTCATTTTTAGCTTCTTATATTGAAAGTTTGAGGCTAAATTATGTTAATTCTCAGAGGATATAAGTACACTAAGTCAGTCTTTGGAACATTTTCCAAACAACATTAACTCTTTCAAGCTATTTAGTCAGTTTTTATTGAAGTGAATGTTTAAAGGAAGTCTGTGACTTGAAATAAATGAAACATCTCTAATAACTTAAAAGAAACTTAGAATGATGAAAAAATGGTTGAAGATGAGATGGGAAATGAGATAAATGAAACTAGGTGACTCAACTGGAAGTTAGAAATTCAAAATGAATGCATTATGTTGAAACAGATTTATAGAGTTCCCTCTTCCAAAACAATCTTGGGTTTGAGCTTCTAGTCATAGAGCTTCTGGGTTTCCTATACAACTTTTTTTTTCAATGGTTTTCTCTATGCAGTCTTTCTATTTGTTGATACTCGGTTGTCATTTAAGGCTCAGTTTCCACCAAAGATTCCTTATTACCTAATTCAAAAATGAGGTATACTTGATCACATTGTCATGGAATACCTTATATTTTGGTTTAGCATTTATCATAGACCACCCTATATAATATTAATAGAAGCTTTAAATATAATCAAGAACCAAATATATCATCAAGAAAACAGGTTATATATGCTCCTAAGAGGGATCAGTGTTGACTAAAATAATCTTTGAAGGGTGCAAGAAGGAAATGGTTGGCACAGACCTTTTAGAAAGTTCTGATAAGCATGTCCTTAGCAGAAAAGTCACTTGAACCTGCTTATAATCTTATTGAGAATTAGCTTGGGTGGAGATAAGAGGAAAGTCTTTCATAAACTGACAATATATGCAGCTGTGTTGGGAAAACTTCAGTTTTCCATTTCCTGGATGAGGAAAACCAAGCTCTTTGCTACTATAGATCTGCCCTTTCTGCTCTCCTTTTCTACCTTCACAGACTACTATTGACACTAGTCCCCAAATGTGTGGAGGATTTTCCCCACAACAAGCAATTCTCTGTGATACTAGCTGGTATCCTAAATTTTAACTCTATTATTACACTATTCTACCTGGAATTTTGCATTATATCCTATGGATCACAAAACTGATCCCCGCTTCAGATGCCAATCCCCAAATAGTAGGTCCTCTAGTGACTTAGAGCTTCTGTGTGACTTGGCTACATATCAGAAGTTCCTATCAACTCCTCTCTCTTGCATTCAGTTATTTGCTAGAGCAACTCACAGAATTCAGGGAAACATGTTTACCAGTTTATTAAAGAATATGATAGAGAATACAGATGAACAGCCAGTTGAAGAGATACATAGGGAAAAGTTCGAAGTGTCCTGAATGCAGGAAATTCTGTCCCAGTGAGGTTGAGTTGTATCATCCCCCTAGTGTGGATGTATTCCCCATCCTAGAACTTCTTCAAACTATCTCCTGTTTGGATTTTGTGGAGGCTTCCTCATGTAGTCATGATCAATTTTTAACTGTGTTTTGAGCCCCTCTCCTCTTTCTAGAGACTGGAATTTCAACCTTCTTCTCATGATTTGGTTATGCTGGTGACCAGTCCCAATAAAGGACCCCACCTAGAATTGCATTATTGGAACCAAAGATAAAAAAGCTCTTAGTGCTCTTAGGAATTTACAAGGGTTTTAGCTGCTCTGTGACATAACTAGGAGCAGAGATATACATAAATATATATATTATCTCATAGTGAGGCTAGTGGGAGCTGAAGTTGAAATCTGATCCACCTTATTATCACAGGAGTGAAGCAGATTTTTCAGATGATAGATACAATATAGGCAGGAGTTCCCGTTCGTGGCTCAGTGGTTAACGAATCCAACTAGGAACCATGAAGTTGCGGGTTCGATCCCTGGCCTTGCTCAGTGGGTTAAGGATCTGGCATTGCCGTGAGCTGTGGTTTAGGTCTCAGATGTGGCTTGGATCCCACGTTGCTGTGGCTCTGGCATAGGCTGGCGGCTACAACTCTGATTCGACCGCTAGCCTGGGAACCTCCATATGCTGCAGGAGCAGCCCAAGAGCAAAAAGACAAAAAAAAAAAAAAAAAAAAAGAAAAAAAAAAAGAAAGAAACAATATAGGCAGGATGATCAATATTTGCATTTAATAAAATTGGAGGCATTTTTTAAAATGCCTAATTTTAAAGCATTCTCAAAATGGAAAACAATTATTACTGATATCATGTTAAAAAGGAAGAATCTGAAGGTGACCCCCAGGTATTAATACCTGGTGTAGTGGAGGCCTAGTTATTAATTATAATTTATTAAATAAGTTTAGTGTTCCAGAAACATTTTACTTCTTGGGCTTTTAATTTTATGAGAATCATATAAACTAATTAAGAGTTGCTTCAAAAATGAAGGTGAGTTGAGAGAGCTCAGCACCCACAATTGGTTAAAAAAAAAAAGGTGCAAATTTGAACTCCAAATTCTGTGTTCTTCAGACCAGACTATACGCCTGCAAATCTGCTAAGCTTAAGTTAATACAAAGAAAAGAAAAGCAAGCAGAACAGGCAAGGTTGACTGTCTAGCTGATCTCCATTCCCATCTATTTGCTCTTTCCCATGGGGACCTGATTATGTTCTGATATCCAGGCTCCTCAACATGACAGTCTATGAGTTTTAAAGGAGGTTGGACACAAGCCCAGCCATCAAGTTTCATTTCCCTTATCAGTGATAAAAATATAGACAAAGGTACATAGAGTAGTCTAGCCGATGAGATAAGGAAAAATTCCTGTGGCAGGTTTCTGGGAATGTTCCTTTGGTTTGAGAGGCACATGGGAAATTTTGGTCTCTTCTAGCCCTTATTAGAATAAACAGAATTGCATGCAAGTACCCTGATCATGAGGGGTGTGATGGGTTGAACCAGGTCCTCCAAAAAGATGACGATGTATCTCCCAGTGCCTGTGAATATGACATTATTCAGACATAGGGTCTTGGCAGATATAACCAAGTAAAGCTGAGGTCATACTGAATTGCGTGGGCCTTAATTGAATATGACTAGTGTCCTTATAGAAAGAGAGAGTGACACACAGGGAGAACCCCATGTGATGACAGATGTAGAGATCAAGGTGAAGTAGCTTCAAGACAAGGAACACCAAGGGTTGACAACCACCACCAGGAGCTAGGAAATAAGGTCTCTACTCAGGGTCTCAGAGAGAGAATGGCCCTACTGTCACCATGATTTTGGAACTGAAAGAATAAATTTCTGTTGTTTTGAGCTACCAAACTTGTAAGATTGTAATAATTTGTTACTGCAGCCTTAGGAAACTGATAGAATGGGAACTAAACTAAGGACAAAGATGCAGCTATAACGGTAGAAAAAAAATAGAGGAAACTTGTGTTCGTTTATTATGACACCAAGCCATTCTACTAATCAAAACTAGAAGCACTCTAACTTCTTATTATGGGGGATAACATAGTTTTTAATATTTATTTAGTTTTCTATAATCTATAAAAAATGCATTCTTTCATACGTAATGCACAGGGAGCTATTAAACTCTTGAGCTTTCTTTTCATTTCAATAAAATGACATAGGTATGATATGATGCAGTTATGATATAAAACATCATCAAACATAGGTAGCTTTTCAAAAAATACTTGAAAATGTACCAAATGCTAGATTATTAGAAATATTGAAATACAGATAGTTCTCTTTTTGGTAGGTTCTGCTATGCATGCATTTCAGTTACCTTGGTTTAGTTAAAACAAAAGAAAACAGCCCCCCCCAACTACACAGTTCAAATTTTAGTTATCAAGCTATATTAACCAAGAGTTATCTCATAAAGTACAACTTTGCTACAAACACTTTAGTCCACAAATCACTGTGTAACTAACAGATGTTCTTTACGATCTGAGAACAACCTCAATACTTTTTTCCAAGTCTGTTGGTGACTGATTGGTCACTGCTGCACAGTTGTTGGTTCATACGCAGATAGACAAGTGTGTAGTTAGGTTCTCATTTTATATCTCAATGATTAAGGCACAGACTATTGATCTAAATAGAGAATTGGTCACTAAAGATATGAAATGCAGCAAAGAAACAAAGCTGATAACAATGGAAGTGATACAGTCTTAGAAAGGAATATGACAATACAACAAGGCATAGAAACAATTCCTATGCTATAAGTTATATGATGAGAAGAAAATGACATAAAAGCACTGTTTCAGACTGCTCTTGCTAATGTTTTACAAAAATAAAATACTTTGCAGTGTTTCTGATGTTTTAAATTACAGTGTACTAAGTAAATATTAGTTTTACAATTTCTTTTATTTCATTATACATTTATAACCAACAGTAAAGGAGTTTTTAATATTTTGACAAATTTTTTTAAAGATCACAGAACAATTTTATTTTCCTCATTTATAATTAAGATCACTTTGTACAGTGTCAGCTTGCATAGATATTTTTACAGTCTTATGTTACCATGCAAAGTGAGTACTCTTTGTACTTCCAGAAGCCAAAAAATTTCATTAGTTTTACTGTTTGCTATTGCTGTTTAGAATAATTTAGAACATGTCTGTAATAAGACATCTTAGAAAAGGCTTGGAATATTTTTCTTGTACTTGGTAATTCTACTCTAATAAGTAAAGAAATGGACTTGGCTGCTGGCAACTAAGGCTTTGATATTCCCAACTGAACATTAACAGTATTCAGAGAATATAAAAATGATCAGGAAACCACTCTATGATTGTGGCAAAATGAGACAAGGACACTCTTCAACTGCAACAATAATTATCTTCTTTCAATATGACTGATAACTGCTCCTTTACCCATGACAATATGTCCCCAGCTTTGATACTCACCCATCCAAAAATACCATGAGTCTCAGTCAGAAAATTTTTCCTGTTTTCTGGTAGCATCCATTCTGAAATTGGACCCTCCTTTCTTAAATAATCCATAGAATTGTCCACAAGCTCAAATTCTATCACAATTACCTCTGAACTACTTCTCACTAAGATACTCTGTTTTTCCTTTGATGTGCATTCTCCCAAACTATTCCAAGTTTTCTGAACCTTATGTTGTTTTGATTATGCTATGTTTCTGGTGGCCTTTGGCCAACAGACATCAACACCACCAAATTGCACTGAGATTATACATATTCAGTTATAAACTTTAGTGCAATTGTATACTGTGGTGACAGATACTAGATACTTTATTTCTCCTGTTCTGTGTGAGGAATGAATTTAAGTACAGATTTGTGATTTGTAACTAGTAAAATGTTTTATATAAGATTCATACTCTAGAAAATTCTTATTTTGCAAGTGCAAGTAGTACTGAGATACTTAACCAAATGAGCATATTTTCAGGCCTTTTATAATCTGACCTTAGGAAAAGCAGAGAATGGGAATATTATACATGATATTGATTGGTATACAGGGAAAATATATTTATCATATAATGCATAAAATGATATGGGTAGATTATTGCTTAATTTTATATTTAAAGTGGTATACTCTTAAATATTTATTCTATTGAATTTCTCATATTTTTTATTTATATTCCATTTTGCTCACATATCAGATGCAATATGTTTTCAATCAATGCTTTAATTTTAAAAATTCAACTCTATAGTTTACATTTTTGTCATGGATACCTATAATTATTTCCAGGGCCCTCCACTTAAATGTAGTACGTGTTTATTTCCTGAAAAAATTTAAAAATATTAGTAATTGTGTATAAGAGTGAATTTAAAAATAATTAAATATTCCTTATGCAGAAAAAATATTGTCTTAGGAAGAAGACAGTCTTAGAGCACAGCAATTTTTAATTAATTAGAGAAAAAATCATAAATGCCGAGGAAAATTCTAAAAACAATCAAATTTTAAGATTAAGAATATATAAATTTTTATATCAAAACCAATAAAGGTCCCCCCAAACGTAATCTTTGTACAAAGCTAAGCAAAAAAGTCAAAGCATAGTCTTACATTCCTGAATGAATTTCCATTACTACTTACAGAAAAGTGATTTTATGTTGAGTATTTACTAACACATTCAGCTAAATGTGTTGGGCAGCCTTGAATATTCCTTGTGTTATTTATCCATGATTATTTAATATATGCTCTCCTTTATTGCCATTTACATTTTCTTTATCTGTTTTCTCATTTGTACAGTTTTGCATTTATTCAGGAAATGCAAGTGGCTGGTGAAACCATAAAACACTGTTCACTGATTGTAACTAATGAGTAAAAGAGCCCATTGCAAATGTGAGAAGTTATTGTTTTCTATAAGATTCATAAATGTAAATACTTGAAGAGGAAATTGAAAGTGTAGTTGCTAAGTGAAGCATGTTTCTGGAGGTTTTTGTAATAACATTTGAGAAGTATCTCTATATCAATCAAGATCTTGGCCCTGTTGAAATCCATTAGATATCATACTTCATGCAAAACATTATTATTTTTTGGCAGTGGTAATAATCTCTGTTCCTTAAAGAGAATTTTGAAAGATATTTTTATGATAAAAGCATTGGCCTACTTGAAAACCCTACCTGATTCAAGGTATTTCTGAAAGCATTTTTAAAAATCCTTAAGTTTATAAGAAACTGGTGAGATGCCAGTAAAGTGAGAAGGTGAAGAAACCAGTAGGCATTTACAAAAGCATTAATAATTGCAGTTCCAGAAAATTCAGTGTATTGACAATCAAGAACATCAATTGTCATCCTTTTGAAGTGGCCTCATCTTGAACAAATACTCTAACAAAAAATGTAATACTTATTTTATGTGGATGCTTAGATGATTAAGAATACATGTAAAATAGTTTTTGACTAGCATTTACTCTCATAATTTGATATACCTGTATAGAATATCTGGCATGTTCAACTGCAAATTTCATTGGTTGTTTGATAATTACTTTTAAAATCTCATAGTCAGATTCTATAATGAAGCCAGTCAAATGGATTGATAATGATAAGATGTCTTTTTGTTCCTTCACAGCTTATGAGAGTTGATGTAAGAATAGAGCAGGAAACATCACCAAAGAAAACTCATCTAGGGCTAGGGTTTCCAGTTCTACCTCATTCTGCCTCTAATATATGCCACCTTTGTAATGGCACAAGTAGGCTCATTGCTAGCTGCACAATGAAAAAAGACCAAAATACCAAGGCAGTTATCTTTTGCAGAAAGTGAAAAGGCTTTATCGCAGAGAAGCCAAACAAGGAGACAGGAGGCACAGCTCAGATCTCTCTCCCCATTAGCTGTTTAAGTGTGATATTTATGGTGGAAGTAGGTGGTCAGAGGGTGAGGGGGCTTAGATATGATTGGGGGGAAGCAGTTTTTAGGTTTTAAGAGGTATCTTCCAGGTATGACTATTCCACATGACTCTTCAGGTGTCTCATTTGCAAATTTGGCAGGGGTTGGATGTGTATCTTGGTGCATTTCCTCCTGTGATCACTACAACTCACTGTCATCCTAGCCCCTCAATATGTTTACAAAATAGTTAGTGGTTGGGCTGTCAACAAGTTGTTTTCATGCTGCTTCCCTGGAACTCGCAGCAAAGCAAGCTTGATATTCTTGGTATATCATTTTCTTTTAACCTTATGGGCTAAGTTAAAAGAGTACCAGTTTCAACTTTGAATATGCATTCAGAACATCATATTACCACTATATGAACATAAAGTGTTTTTCATATTAGCACCCTCCTCCTTTCCCTCCCTCTTGTAACTGATCAGGGCCTTCTGGGGCTCCTGGGCACAAAAGCTTTTCTGTGTCCCCCATTTCTTATTCTTAGGAAATGGACCTCATTAGCCTCCATGACCTTCCCTAAGTTCCAAGGGACAGGTTTGACCCTTGATGATCAGGGAAGGAAGGGGATGCAAAGACAAGGGATGAATCATCAAGAAACAATAGTACAGCTTTGGGGGAGGATCCTGGTTCCCTCTCAAGGGATACACATAATAATACAGGCATATTTTACACCTAAGAGAAAAGTTATATTCCTTTTTTTTTTTATAAATGAATACTTTAAAAATTGAACAGCTTAAAGTCCTTCCTAGCCCTTCTCCCTCACTTAATTGCACCCTAAACACATCACCTATAAGCTAAAGATTAAGCACCCTGAGCATAATTGCCTGTGGGTTAAAGATTATTAGCACATGATGTTTTTCAGAACCTTCCTAGTTTGTTCTAATTCCTGATCAATATGCCCTTTTTGCAAGTAATACTATTCTAGGCAATAGCCCAGAAGACCACCATCATGATCAGGCCAAGATCTCCTGACTCCAGCTTTGATGAGTAAGATTCCCCCAAAGAAGGAAGAATGCATGTTTGTCTCAATCCTTATTCCTATCTGAAAACCTCTTTTTCCCCTTCTTGCTATAAAACTCCTCACAATTTTTTCCAATGGAGGGCACAGTCTTTAAGGCATTAGCCTGCTGTGGCCTTCTTTACTTGGCAAAGCAATAAAAGCTATCTTTTTTTTCCCTTCACCTAAAACTCTGTCTATGCATTTCAATTTGGCACTGGTTGACAGAGGCCTAATTTAGGCAACACTCTTACTGCAGAAAAATAGTAGATTCAAAGCTATTACTTGAGCTTCTTTGTCTTAGCTTCTAATACCATTCACTTCAAAGAGGTAAACTTTTCATTAAACCTCCTAGGGTCTCTGGATTTCTATTTTAAATTCATCTGTGGATTTTGCTCAAACAGTGTGACAATAAATGCTAGGCTGTCCCATATGAGAGGCAGAATTAAAAATCATCTTACAGTCTCTGATGATTAAATTAAAGCCTTTGATTAGGAGCAAATGTGGTAGTTGGTTTAAAAGCCCCAATAAAGTTGAGTTTATACATATGAAATTAACATTTGTCTCTAATCCTGTTGATCTTTTGACCTTGTTTGTGCTAAATATGGGTCTATCTTCAAGTTAATGCATAATTTTATACTCTGTGGACTTAAATGCCAAATAACTTCAAAAGCTAAAATTAATTGCAAAAATGAAAAGAAGACATGCATCAAAGACTCATTTTTAAAGTTTATATCTCCATAGCATTTTATATCCATTTAAAACTGTTAGTTTATCCCTTATTTAGCCTCCCTTAACAATTAAGAGCTTGATATACTGGAAGAATGCACTTGTGGGAAAAAAATGGTATGCACTATTAAATCTTCCCTACCTTGAATATTTTAAGATAAAAATGAGTTGTGAAATTTGTTATATCCAATTTTTACTCAAGTTTATTTGCAATTTGTTCTTATGAAGTACAAAATAAATAGCTATTTTTTATTATAGTCTTTAATAATGTTCAGAAAAATGAAAAAATATTAACTGAATCAAAGATATATATTGTGTGTTGGCTGAGTTATATATGTAATAGTTTTAGATATGTAAATATTTCATTTCATGATTATAAGAGGAGATATTTTCAAGTATAATTAATTTCTCATTAATCCTATGGGCAAAAATAATGTATATTTATAGAGGAAGACTATACTTCTCATTACTCAACTTTCTCAAAAAGTATATCCAAGAAGATTAGCAAAAACGTAGATTTTTTGCATCAATGTTGTCAGGTGTTTATGTTCTAGGAAAGTAGATAGTCGGACATTTCAGTATTTATATGAATGTTGAGTATAGTAAAGAAGCAAATTTAAGCTCATTTTGTGGGACAGCTTATTCCTTCTTTGCAATTTGTGGCACAGTAACAAAAAATTCTGATAAAAACTCGAAAAAAAAATTCAAAGGAAGCTTCACTGTATCTAATTATTTTAGTAAAATCATCTTATTTTTATAAAGGGGAAGAAATATGATTCCAGTTGTGGGCTATAATTTTGTTGAAGCATTTCTAGATAGGTGGAATTGATCAGGCGAGAAGCCAAAGTCACTTTTTAGATCTCTATTATTAACCAGGATTAATTCCTAATAGCGGCAATAATAAGAATTTGTATTTTTTTCTAAACTTTTTAAACTTTTTTATATATATCATTTAATTTGGTTCTTTTACTATCCTAGTGGTATAAGTAGGGCTGATACCAAAAATTGGCATATGCTTTTAAAATAGTAATTTTTTTAGCCATTGTTCTGAAAAAAAGAATTTTATAGTGGCTTAGAATTATGCTTTATTTTTTAAACTCCTTATTGCACTGGAATATTTTAAATAATAACCTGTTTTGGTTGAGTTAATTTCCCTCAAAAAATATATATATGCTGAAGTATTAAACCCCAGTACCTCAGAAAGTGACGTTATTTGAAAACAAGAACCTTACAGGTGTCATTAGTTAACATGCATTATCACTGAAATAAGCTGGGCCCTTAATCCAATATGACCAGTGTTCTTATAAGGACACAGTCGTATGAAGACGCAAATACATCGGGAAGATGCCATGTTGAGATGGAGAATTGAAATGATGCACCTACAAGGCAAAGTATGCAAAAGATTGTCAGATAAAAAAGGAAAATAAAGGGAAAGACTCTTCTCTATGTCTCAGAGTGAGCATAATATTGGTCACATTGATTTTTGACTTCTAAACTCCAGAACTGTAAGTAAATACATTTTCTGTTGTTTTAAGCCACCCAGATTGTGGTATGCCATTACAGCAGCCTTAGTAAGTTATAATGGCATAAAGTAAATTAGGTGAACTTTCTATTTAATACTTCATATTCCCATATTATAGCTCTTACCGTGATTTCTTTTAATATTTATTTATATCTCCTTATAAGAGTCAAATCTACATCAGAGTAGAAACTGCCTTTATTTCTTATCATTTTTAAGTAGAGGTCCCAGAATATTTACTCAGTGAACATTTGAATAGTTGCATAAATACCTGAAATATTATCACTCTATATTATAGATGATATTACTTCTCAAAACTATTAAGCAATAATATCAGAACAGCAATTCAGAAAAAAAAAAGAGATAATGGGGATATATCTTTCATGTAAGAGAGGCTAAACCCTCAACACTGGTGAACTCTCAGCAATTACTTAACTGTACCAACATTCCTACTTGTCAGTGAGAAAATCAAGAAGACCAGGTTGGAAAGATCAAGGTCAACAGGGATAAACTGATTACCCCAGTCATAGATAGTTAATAATCTATGAGAGAGACATATGGGTTATGGGTTTCTAAAAGGTGTGTGAACATGTGCAGGTAAGACTTTATGTGTAGATAATGTTGAAGATTTAAATGTTTATTGTAACATAATCTATTAGTTTTGGTTTCAAATTCATGTAAGCAGGAAAAAAAAAGAAAATTGCTCAAATTAGGAAAGTTAGAATTTTAGGCCAAATTCTAAGTAAAACAACAATTCAGTCAAGCTCTTTTTAGCACAGAATGCATTGCTAAAGGACTGGATCTAGAGTTTTTCCTTAAAATCTTTGCTTTTTTGTCACTTGCATTTGTTTACATTGTCTCTAATGTATATGGTTGGTCACAACTTATTTAAGAGAAAATGGATAAAATCTACTGTTAGAACATAAAGTAATCATAAAAGAATGAAACATCAATAGAAACCTAAAAAAGTGGTTTTCATAACAATGAAAAACTGAATTCCCATTCTGGTTATAATGTAGAAAATAATGAAAACCTATCACTCCTGCAAATGGTAAATGATAACAACAACAAAAAAACTGATTTATTTAAATTTGTTGAGAAGTGTTTAGCTTCTGAAAAGACTGCATCTTAGGGTCATATAAGCATATCCTGGAAAAGAATTTAGGAAGATCAGGATTTGAGTACTCCATACTCTGAGAAAGCTGCAAAACAGACCCTAAGAGAGAGATTTGCAGAATAATTTTTGTGAATCCAGATTTTTGTATCTTGCCATATTTAGAAAGGCATTAAAATTATTAACTGAGATTTATGATCCTCATGACTAGCAGTAACCTTTCACCAAGATCTTGACTTTACAGCTATATACTCATTCCTCCCATACCTCTTCTGAAAGTCTCTCAAGACTCTCTGAGAGGTTGTCTTTTGGGCTATAGTCTTTAGTGAAATATTAAATAAACTCAACTCACGGCTCTTAAATTGTGCTCCCCCCCTCAAGTCAACAGGCTAACTTCCCTAATTCCTTTACCTAATTCTCATATATAGCTCTTCATTTTCCACTTACTTTCTCTGAAACACAACTAAAGTCAATTGCACATTGTAAGCGAGCAAAATTTACCACCCCCAAATATGTCTTTTTGGCAGGGAGATTATTGCAAGCTGAAAACAATCAAGGACCAAAAGACTCAGAAAGAACCTTTGATTTTCTCTAAATGCTTAAGGATTATAAACAGAGGACTTGTACCAGGAAGAGAACTATCACCAGAGATAACTATAGTATGACCTAGGTGTGGTTGACATGGAAGAGCTAGCAATATCTGTTAGAATTTCTCTGTGTCCTTATGTCTTGCATAGTCCAGCAAACATTTGTTTAGCAAACATTTGCTTTTCTACCAACAAGTGAATTGCCTTTCTCCCCGTGAAGTCCTAAACCAATACCACCACCGTCCTCCATTATCTTTTTAGCTGGAGACAGTTTTTAAAGGGAGGCCTTCTCTATTTTAATGAGTTATTCGGTTCTCCTAGTTCTCCTGTATCTGTCCCATGTATACATGTTATTAAATTTTAATTTCCTTCTGTTAATTTTGTCTCATGTCAATTTAATTATTATACCTGGCAGAAGAACTAGAAATGTAGAAGGGAAATTTTTCCTCCCCAACAACATACAATGTGAAATATATTAAAAAATAACAGAAAACTTAAGGAGTGATATTTGGTTAATGTAAGGAAATAAAGAAAGGACAGAGGAATAAAAACATAGAAAAAAGAAAACAAATAGCAATATAGAAGAAAGGAAATAAATAGAAATATGGCTGCATAAATCTGATTTTTTCAATAATTATATTAAAGAAAATTAAGTGTTCTCAATGCAATTAAATATGTAATTAATAAAAGCATTTTAAATAAAAGTACTACAACTAACAGGCAGAAGTGGTCAGAGTGTATACAAATGCAACATCCTCATGTATGCTATGTGTAAGACTCACACTTAAAAATAAAGAAAAATTTTAAAGATTATTCTATAATTAGTAAAAACAAGAAAATGGATGAGGCCTTATTAATATATTTAAAAAAATTATCTCAGTACAAAAATCATCACAGATGCCTAGAAGGATATTTCATAATGAAAAAGTGTAGATTTTGGGAAGGTATAAAAGTCAAAAGTACAAATGCACTTAATAACAGACTTTCAAAATAGAGGAAACAATCAGGGAACAGAACTAAAGGGCAAACTAGACCAATCTAAAATCATACTTCAGGATTTTATAGTTTATAATAGTCATCCATGTTGTTTATAACTAATAATGATCTTAGAGCATAAGAATCTTTTTTAAAACATTTTATTGATGCATAGTTGACAAAATTTTGTGTTTCAAGTATAGAGAAAAGTGAATCAGTTATACATACACATATATCCATTTTTTTTTAGATTCTTCTCCCGTATAGGTTATTAAAGAATATTGAGTAGATATCTCTGTGCCATAAAGTAGGGCCTTGTTATCTATTTTATAAATAGGAATGTGTATATGTTAATCCCAAACTCCCAATTTATTCTCCCCCCCTTAATTTTCTCTTTTGTTAACCTTAAGTTTGACTTAAAAATCTGTGAGTTGGGCTGTGGAGAAAAGGGAACCCTCCTGCACTGTTGGTGGGAATGTACTCTGGTACAGCCATTATGGAGAACAGTTTGGAGATACCTTAGAAATCTATACATAGAACTTCCATATGACCCCGCAATCCCACTCTTGGGCATCTATCCGGACAAAACTCTACTTAAAAGAGACACATGCACCCGCATGTTCATTGCAGCACTATTCACAATAGCCAGGACATGGAAACAACCCAAATGTCCATCGACAGATGATTGGATTCGGAAGAGGTGGTATATATACACAATGGAATACTACTCAGCCATAAAAAAGAATGACATAATGCCATTTGCAGCAACATGGATGGAACTAGAGACTCTCATACTGAGTGAAATGAGCCAGAAAGACAAAGACAAATACCATATGATATCACTTATAACTGGAATCTAATATCCAGCACAAATGAATATCTCCTCAGAAAAGAAGATCATGGACTTGGAGAAGAGACTTGTGGCTGCCTGATGGGAGGGGGAGGGAGTGGGAGGGATCGGGAGCTTGGGCTTATCAGACACAACCTAGAATAGATTTACAAGGAGATCCTGCTGAATAGCATTGAGAACTATGTCTAGATACTCATGTTGCAACAGAAGAAAGGGTGGGGGAAAAAACTGTAACTGCAATGTATACATCTAAGGATAACCTGACCCCCTTGCTGTACAGTGGGAAAATAAAAAAAAAAAAAAAAAAAGAAAGAAAAAAAAAATCTGTGAGTTTGTTTCTATTATGTAAAAAGTTCTTTTCTATTATTTCTAAATTATATTCCACATATCACATATTTGTCTGACTTCATTTAGTATAATTTCTATATCCACCAATGTTGCTGCAAATGGCATTATTTCATTCTTTTTATGGCTGATTAATATTCCTTTGTATGTATGTATCATATTTTCTTTATCCATCCCTCTGTAGATGAATATATAGGTTGATTCCATGTATTGGTTATTGTAAATTGTGCTGTGATGGACATTGGGGTGCATGTATATTTTGAAGTTACAGATTTCTCTAGGTATATACCAGGAGTGGGTTGGCTGGATCTATATTTCGTTTTTTCAGGAATATCCATGCTGTTCTGTGTAGTGGTATTATCAATTTACATTCCCACCAACAGTGTAGGAGGGTTCCCTTTTCTCCACACTCTCAGCAGCATTTATTATTTGTAGGATTTTTTAATGTTGGCCATTCTGATTGGTGTGAAATGATACCTTATTCTAGTTTTGTTTTCCATTTCTCTAATAATTAGTGAAGTTGGACATTTTTTTCATGTGCTTTTTGGCCATCTGTCTTTTTTGAAGAAATGTCTATTTAGATCTTCTGATCATTATTTTTTATGATTTGGTCATTTGTTTGTTTGATGAAAAAGTGCATGAAATGTTTGCATATTTTGGAGATCAATCACTTGCAGGATCCCAAAGATTTTCTCCCATTCTGTGGGTTGTCTTTATTTCTTCTTGTTGGTTTTATGGTTTCCTTTGCTGTGAAAATATTCTCAGTTTAATTAAGTCCCATTTATGTTTTTTTTTAATTTTTATTAGCCTAGAAAGTGGATCTACAAAGATACTGCAGTGATTTTTGTCAAAGATGTTCTGCCTATGTTTTCCCATAGGAGTTTTATAGTATCCTGCCTTACATTTATGTCTTTAATCCATTTGAGTTTATTTTTGTGTATAGTGTTAGAGAATGTTGTAATTTCTTTCTTTTACATGTAGCTGTCCACTATTCCCACCACCACTTACTGTCTTTACTCCACTGTATGTCTTGCCTACCTTGTCATAAGTTAGTCAACCATAGTTGTGTGGGTTTATCTTTGGACTTTCTATTCTGTTCCACTGATCTTTATTGTCTGTTTTGGTACCAGTATGTTGTTGTTTTGTTTACTACAGCTTTATAGTATAGACTGGAATAAGGAATCTTGCTTCCTTTTTCTTTTTCAAGATAGCTTTGGGTTTTGGGGGTCTTTTGTGTTCTATACAAATTTTTGTTTTAGTTCTGAGAAAAATGCCATCAGAAAGTTGATAGGAATTGCACTAAATCTGTATATTGCTTTGGGTAGTATTCCTATTTTGACAATATTGATTCTTCCAATCCAAGAACATGGTATATCTTTCCATTTATTTGTGTTATCTTTGATTTCTTTCATCATTGTCTTATACTTTTTAGAGTACAGGTCTTTCTTTAGTCTCTTTAGGTAGTTTTATTCCTGGGTCTTTTTTGCGTGTGGTATTAAATGGCCTTGTTTTGCTAATTTCTCCTTCTGATTTTTAAATTTTAGATATAGAAATGCAATAGATTTCTGTGTATTAATTTTGTATCCTGCAAATTTACCAAATTCATTGATGAGCTTTAATAGTTTTATAGTAGCATCTTTAGGATTTTCTATGTATAGTATCATGTCATCTGCAAACATTGATAATTTTACTTATTCCTTTCCAGTTTGGATACCATTTATTTATTTATTATTCATTCATTCACTTTTCTCTGATTACAATAGCTAAGACTTCCAAAACTACGTTGATTAAAAGTGGTCAGAGTAGACATCCTTGTCTTGTTCCAGATTTTAGCTAGAAAGCTTTCAGCCTTTTATGACTATTAGTATTTGCCTTATATATTTTGCTACTCCTATGTCAGGTACATGTACATTTATAATCGTTATATCTTCTCCATGGATTGATCCTTTGATCATTATGTAGTGTCCTTTTTGTCTCTTGTAACTGTTTTTAAAGTCTGTTTTGTCTGATATTGCTACTCCAGTTTTCTTTTGATTTCCGTTTGCATGGAATACCTTCCTCCATTCCCTTACATTTAGTTTGTATGTGTCCCTAGATCTGAAGTGGGTCTCTTGTAGACAGCATAATATGTATGTATTGTTTCTGCCTCAGTTCAGCCAGTATATGTCTTTCAGTTGGAGCATTTAATCCATTTACATTCAATGTAATTATTAATATGTATGTACTTATTGCCATTTTTGTGATAATTTTGAATTTTTTATTTTAGGCCTTTTTTGTTCCCTTCCTATTTTGTTCTCCTTTCCTGTGATTTACTGACTATCTTTGGTATTGTATTTGGATTGGTTTTTCTTTGTGGTGTGTGTGTCTATTTTAGTTTTTTTGGTTTGTGTATCCCATGAGGTTTTGATATAGTAGTTCATACACACACACATACACTCAATTGTTTTAATTAGGAAGATGTGGTATATACACACAATGGAATACTACTCAGCCATAAAAAAGAACAAAATAATGCCATTTTCAGCAACATGGATGGAACTAGAGACTCTCATCCTGAGTGAAGTAAGTCAGAAAGAGAAAGACAAATACCATATCATATCACTTATATCTGGAATCTAATACACAGCACAAATGAAACTTTCCACAGAAAAGAAAATCATGGACTTGGAGAAGAGACTTGTGGTTTCCAAGGGAGAGGGGGAGGAAGTGGGGTGGACTGGGAGCTTGGGGTTAATGGATGCAAACTGTTGCCTTTGGAATGGATTAGCAATGAGATCTTGCTGTGTAGCACTGGGAACTATGTGTAGTCACTTATGATGGAGCATGATAATGTGAGAAAATAGAATGTGTGCAGGTATGTGTAACTGGGTCACCATGCTGTACAGTAGAAAAAAAATTGTATTGGGTAAATAAAAAATAAAATTAAATTAAAAAAATCTAAAACTACAATTAGAAAAAAATAAAATAATCTGTCAAAAAATTGTTTTAAGTCTCTGGTGTCTTAATTTCAAATGTATTTTCAATATCCTGTATTTGTATGGTTTTCTGCTCACAACTGATGGTTTTGATATCATAATTTTCTATGGATGATTTCCTAATTTTATTTTATGTTTTCCTTTATCAGTGCACTTTCCCACCTATAATTTTCTTGTTTCTAGTTGTGGCCTTTTCTTTTCCACCTAGAGAAGTACCTTTAGCCTTTGTTGTAAAGCTGGCTTGGTGGTGTTGAATTCTCTTAGCTTTCCCTAGCTTGGGAAACTTACAGTTTCTCTGTTGAATCTGAATGAGAGCCTTGCTCGGTAGTGTAGTCTTTGTTGTAGGATTTCTCTCCCCCCACTTATTGTGCCACTCCTTTCTGGCCTCCAAAATTTCTGCTGAAAAATAAGCTTATAAGCTTCTGGTGATTCCCTTATATGTTACTTGTTTGTCTCTTGTTGCTTTTAATATTTTTTTCTTTATCTTTAATTTTTGTCAGCTTGATTAATATGTGTCTCTATGTGTTTCTTCTTGGGTTTATCCTGTTTGAGACTCTCTGTACTTCCTGGACTTGAGTGAATGTTTCTTTTCCCATGTTAGAGAAGTTTTTGTCTATAATCTCATCAAATATTTTTTCAGGACCTTTCTCTTTCTTCTCCTTCTGGGGCCCTTATAATATAAATGTTGGTACATTTAATGTTGTCCCAGAGGTCTCTTAGACTGTCCTCATTTTTTTACATTTCTTTCTTTCTTTTTTTCACAGCAGTGATTTCCACTATTCTGTCTTCTAGGTTACTTATTTATTCTTCTGCCTCGTGTATTCTTCTACTGATTCCTTCCAGTATATTTTACCCCTCAGTTATTGTATTGTTCACCTTTGTCCTATAAATCTTTTAGCTTTTTGTTAAACATTTCTTGGAATTTCTCAATCTGTGCTTTGATTCCTTTTCCTAGATCTTGGATCATCATCTTTCCTATCATTACTCTGAATTATTTTTCAGGTGAATTGCCTGTCCCTTCTTAATTTAGATGTTTTTTGGGTTTTTATCTTATTTCTTCATCTGAAATGTGTTTCCTCTGTCATCTCCTTTTTATCTGACTTTCTGTGTTTGTGGTCTTTTTTTCTGCAGGCTGCATGATTGTGGTTCATCTTGCTTCTGGTGTCTGACCTCTGGTGGGTAAGGTTGTCCAGGGGCATGTGCAGGCTTTCTGGTGGGAAGGACTGGTACCTGCCTACTTGTGAGTACAGCTGAGTCTTGCCACTCTAGTGTGCAGTGCCACATTAAGTGGTCTTGTTTTGAGGTGGCTTGAGCTCAGTAGGACTAGGTAGTGTGTTTGAGGCTGCCTGTTTTTGGTGTGGGGTGCTTTTACTACCTGCCACCACTCTTCTCAGTATATGCTGCTCATTATATCCTTGATAGGTAGTATGACTAATGTTTTGGTGGTTACAGCCTGTAGTGGATATTGAGTGGGTACTCCTCTTTGCTCTGTGGTTATCTCTGCCCTGTCAGGGATAGGATCTGCCTCCTAGTTCTTGGAGTAGAAGCTGGCAGATATGTTCTGAGCTGTGTTTCTGATATGCAATGTGAGTTAAGGGAGGATTGGAGTTATCCCACTAGGTGAGGAGCACTTTGAGTATTCTTCCACTGGAGCTATTCACCTGTGAGTATTGTCTGTTGTGTCACCTTTCACCCATTGTTCAGGCTCACAAAGTACACTGTTGCTGGATTGCTCTCAGCCTGAGTGTTCCAGGGGCACAGGTCCTGACTTCATCCATCTTTTTTTTTCTCCTTTCATCCTACCCAGTTATGTGGCAGTTCCCCTTGTCCTTTCAGGTGTTTGAGTTCCTCTGCCAGTGTTTAGCAGGTGTCCTGTGAGGATGGTTCCATTTGTAGTTGTGTTCCTGGTGTATTTGTAAGAAGAGGTGAGCTCCATGTCCTCCTACTCTGCCATCTTAATCTCTTCCCAAATCCAATAATTTTTATTAATAAAATAAAGATGATGAGTCAGAATTAAAATGTAAAACTCCTCAACAAAGACACTAGCAAGAAAGAGAAAGACACAGATTGGTAAAAATGCTGCTGTTTCTTGTCTGACATAGCTTTAGCACCAATATATATAAAACTCCTACAAATGAATAATACAAATACAAATAATGTGCAAAATAGAGTAGCTACCTCAGAAAAGCATACTTAGAAATGTGCAGCAAAGACATAAAAATGTTCAAAATTAGTAGTTAATGGGGAGATACCAGTCATTTCTAAAACAGCTGCTCTCAAAAAGATAGAAAATAGAAATATTGATGAGGATGCAGAACAACTTAAGCACTTCCACATTGTTAATGAAAGTATAAGATGGAAAACTACTTTAGTGTGTGTTTGTTATTTGTGTGTAGAATTTACCTATAAACTTAAACTTATAATTACTGTATTTCCCACCAATTCCACATCTAGGTATCTACTCAAGTGAAAAGAAAAATTATGTATCCCCCCCCAAATTTGTACAATTGTAGCAACAGTAGTAATATTTAGAGTTGATTTTCTTACAATAGACAAGGTCTAGAAACAACCCAAATGTCTGTTAATATTTTAATAAATATTTAAAGTGTGCTTCAGTTATGAGAACAAAGTAATAGTGCTCAGCAAACTGTTAATACAGATACATAGATGAATTTCAGACAATTGTGTTGGACAAATGAAATGACAAAATAATATAATGAATACTTAATATTTAGAATTTAATAATATGCACTATGAATATGCATGGATATCTAATATACATGAGCTTTTAAAAACAATCAAGATGAAGATATAGTGAATTAATTCAAACTGCCTAGAGGTAGGTGATTGATTATAGAGCTTCATGAGGAGAACTACTGGGGTCATAAAGATGTTCTCTATTTTGTTTAGATGGTAGTTAATTGATATATGTTTGTTGAAAATCTTTAAATGGTAGACTGAAATTGCTTTAAATTTTATTAAGAATAAAACAAAACTTTAAAACCTATGAGACTAAAGATCAACAACCTAACCTAAGATAAAATAGAAAAAATAAAGAGATTAAAATGCTGAAAGTTTGAGAAAAATTAAATTTTTGTATTATTAAATTGATTATAACAATTTTATTTAAGTTTAATTAAAATAATATCTTATTTCTGTTTTTATTTTAATGTGAGAGTTCCTCTTATCCTTTATTCAGAGAACTCCCTTTATATTATATTTTTTATCTGCCATTTCCATGTTGTATATGTCTTTATAGAGTGGAAGTTACCATCAAAGCCTTTATAAGCCAGCTCTGTGCTTTCAGGCAGGGCTACAAACTGAATTACTCAAACAGATGGTTGTCTGGCTTATTCTTACTGATGTTCAGAAAAAGACATTATACAAATTCCCTCGGTAGTGCATTTTTGTGTTTTAACAACCCTTAGTGTCAATAAGTTGTTTCTTACAACAAACCTGAAACTCCCTTTCTCAAACATAAGTTTCAAATGCTTTTGTTTTATTCTCAGTGGAACAAGAGAACAGATGGCCAGTATCTTCCTTTGAAAAACTATTCATACACTTGAAGACAGTTGCTAACAAGACCCCTTATTTGATCTTAAATTTAATCATCCCAATTCACGTAATGGAAAAGATGGATGTTATCGCAAGTTCATCCAACATATTACCTAACAGTTTAGGGCTTGAAAATGTTTCCTGTAAGATGTTCAATTAATATACATTTTTATGTCATCAAATATGTTAAAATATGTATAACTAATGTTTTTTATGGATACTTATAATTAAAGATTCCTGTATTAATATCTTAGAGAAACTTAGTGATAAAAGAAGTCTATTTAAATTTGCTTTTCCAAATATTTTCAAACGTCCTCTTCTACCACCCACACTTGTTCTACAACTCACTAATAATGTTAACACACTATATGTATGGCATTCTAAATTTCATTCATTATTTCACCTTTAAAAATTAAAAAAGCTAAAATATCCCAAAGCAGTGAAAGTTTTTTTAGTTTTTTAAATATAAAACTCATATATATTTGACACATATTCTACTTTATATATATATCTTGTAGAATAACAAGAATAACCAGAAACATTCAACAAATATGTAAAAATAATATTTAACCTCTTTGGAAAAGTACTATGGCACAGAGGACAAAATTTCTGGAACACAATAAAAAATAACATGATGTAAAGGAAGGGATATATTTCCAAAAATCAACAGACAAAATTGATAGCACAAAGGTTCAGAAATAAAGTTAATGGAATTATCAGATTATGACTTCTAAATAAATGCAATTAAATATTTCAGCAATTAAGTTACCAGATAAAAATTCTGGGGTAAATATTGAAAAGTGTTAAAATAAATCTGTAATAAATTATATAATTTAGAAGAAACCCTGAAATTAATAACATACTTGATAGGTTTAGCAGCGGATTAAACTCAGCCAGAGAAAGAGAATTAGAAAACTGTTTAAAAGAAAATATCTTCACTGGAATTTGGAAAGACAAAGTGATGGGGAATACAGAAGAAGAGCTAAGAAATACAAATATTTATAAATTCTAATATTCCTGCAATTAAGCTTTCCCAAAGAAAAGGAGAGGGAGAATGTAGGAAGAAGAAATCTGAAGAGAACAAGTAATATAGTTTCAAAATTGATGAAAGACATTAGGTCATTATTTTATGAATCATGATAAAATTTAGCAGCATTAAATTACCCCCACCCCTGTTCACACACAGGTCTACACACATATATATTGACCCAAAGTCATATCGTGGCAACATTTAACAGCCAAGAAGAGATGGAAAATCTTAAAATATCCAGAAGGGAAAATAGACACTGTATGTTCAGTGAAAAAAATAGTAGCACATTTCTCAGTGGAAAAATGGAGTCCATTTGATATGGGATATTATAATAAATGTGCTTTAAGGAAATAACTGCTAAACTAGAATCAACATTGATTCAAAATATATTTCAAAAATGAAGATGTTTCCACAGTAAAACAATGAGAATTATTCAACAATAGTTAAAAACGCTTCTTCAGGCAAAATAAATCATTCCTCTTAGAAGCCTTATGATGCAGGAAGAAATAAGAAAGAGTAAAATGAGGACGGTGATATGGTGGCAAGTTTAATTGATCATTGACTATACACCAAATTATATGTGGAGAGACTAAATTAATATGAAATTAATACATAAAATAGCAATACATGTTGGGGAAAAAGAAATAAATGTTAAATGTCCTAATTAACCCATGCATTTTTGAGAAAGTGGAGTACCATTTTATAATTTAATAAACGAAGGAAGCCTGTTGAAATGTCTGAGGTAAACACTTCTATAGTAGTAAAATAATACGTAATTAACAAGTTCATAGAAATATAAAATAATTTTTTAAATTATCAGTATATTTTTATCATGATACATTAAATACATTCTATGTATCTATTCACAAACTCTGTGTGTGTGTGTGTGTGTGTGTGTGTGTGTGTGTGTGAGCAGGTATAGGTATAAATAGAGATATATAGTCTAAAGACTTCAATTGAAAGGTAATAATAAGGGAGTTCCCATCGTGGCTCAGTGGGTAATGAATCTGACTAGGATCCATGAGTTTGAGGGTTTGATCCCTAGCCTTGCTCAGTGGGTTGGGGATCCGGCATTGCCATGAGCTGTGGTGTAGATCATAGATGTGGCTTGGATCTGGCATTGCTGTGGCTCTGGCATAGGCCAGTGGCTACAGCTATAATTAGACCCCTAGCCTGGGAACATCCATATGCCATTGGTGTGGCCCCAGAAAAGACAAAAAAGACGAAAAGAATAGTAATAATAAAAACTTGGATAAAACAACTCTATATTGATTTTGGGAAACAATTTAAATATGTGGATATATGTTAAGGAATGCTCCCTCTTTGGTGAGAGTTTTTATCATAAATGGATGTTGGACTTTGTCAAACGCTTTTTCTGCATCTATTGAGATGATCATATGGTCTTTGACTTTTCTTTTGTTAATGTGATATATGATGTTGATTGATTTGCATATGTTGAACCATCCTTGTGAACCTGGGAAGAACCCCACCTGGTCATGGTGTACAATCACATCAGTAAGAATAGCCATCTTTAGTAAGTCCACAAATAACAAGTGCTGGAGGAGGTGCGGAGAAAAGGGAACCCTCCTGCACTGTTGGTGGGACTATAAGGTGGTACAGCCACTATGGAGAACAGTATGGAGATACTTTAGAAATCTATACATAGAACTCCCATATAACCCAGCAATCCCACTCTTGGGCATATATCCAGACAAAACTTCCCTTAAAAAATACACATGCACCCGCATGTTCATTGCAGTTCTATTCACGATAGCCAAGAGCTGGAAACAACCCAAATGTCCATGGACAGATGATTGCATTAGGAAGATGTGGTATATATACATAATGGAATACTACTCAGCGATAAAAAGGAATGACATAATGCCATTTGCAGCAACATGGATGGAACTAGAGACTCTCGTACTGAGTGAAATAAGTCAGAAAGAGAAAGAAAAATACCATATGATACCACTTATATCTGGAATCTAATATATGGCACAAATGAACCTTTCCGCAGAAAAGAAAATCATGGACTTGCAGAATAGATTTGTGGCTGCCTGATGGGAGGGGAAGGGAGTGGGAGGGATTGGGGGCTTGGGTTTAACAGATGCAAATCTATTGCTCTTGGAATAGATTTACAGTGAGATCCTGCTGTGTAGCATTGAGAACTATGTCTAGATACTTACATCACAACAATAGGAGGAAAAATTATGTATACATGTATGTGTAACTTGGTCCCCATGCTATACAGTGGAAAAAATAAATAAATAAATAAATAAAACCAAAAAAATGTGGATATAGAAATTTTGAAATGAAAAAACTGGAAGAAAAACACCACTAAAAATAAAACTTGCATTCCATATTGTTAAGCACTAATGATGAAGAATACATTGGAAATACTTTGGTATGGCATAGCAATTTAAAAAATGATTGCAAATTATGGAAAGTAAAATCACACTTCAAGGTGAAACAACATCAAAGTTATTGATGATTGTGAAATACTAAACTTTCTCAGTAAATGATAAAAGATTTATGCAATAAAATTTAGTAATTATATGGAATTTATGACAAACATAAGCAAAAAATGACGAAATTTTTGCTTATTATTTTTAAAGCCACAGAGAATATTTCCCAAATTAAATCAGTTGTTGGGCCATGAAGCTGTTCTCAAATGTTTCAAATGACTTAAAAATCACTTATGGTATATTTAGAGACTAGAATTCAAAGACAAAGAAAGCTAGAAAAATAATCTATATTTTGAAATTATGTAATGCCTTTATTACTAACCAATGAAGCAAAAGTGAAATAATAAATTAATAACAAAATACTTTAACTGAATGATACTAAAATGCCACAGATTATAAATTTTAAATTGAGCTAATATTCTGCTTACAGGGAATTAGACGTCTTTTTTTTTTTTTGTCTTTTTGCTATTTCTTTGGGCCGCTCCCGCGGCATATGGAAGTTCCCAGGCTAGGGGTCGAATCGGAGCTGGAGCCATTGGCCTACGCCAGAGCCACAACAACGTGGGAGCTGAGCCGCGTCTGCAACCTACACCATAGCTCACGGCAACACCAGATCGTTAACCCACTGAGCAAGGGAAGGGACCGAACCCGCATTCTCATGGTTCTAGTCGGATTTGTTAACCACTGCGCCACAACGGGAACTCCAGATGTCTTAATAATATACATTAGAGAAAAGTGAAAATCAGTCATCTAAATACCTGTCTCCAAAGCTTAGCAAAAGAAATGCTTAGAAGCCAGAATAAAGGAAAGTAAAGGAAAATAAAGGAAATAAAATTATTGAGATAAAAACAAAAATAGTAATACATAAATTTGAAAATTAGTAAACAATATTTAAACAATATGCAAACATATGAAAAAAATCACAATTTTTTCAACTGATGCAGAAAATAATAAAATGTAATATGTATTTGTGAGTTAAAAGAAAACAAAGAAAAGACAGCCTCTTTGTATCTTCAATTAACCTTAGCCAACATCACACTATGAGTAAATGTTGAGAGCTAACTATTGCACTTCTGCTTAATATTATTCTGGAGATCATAGGCAATGAAATAAGGTAAGAAAATGTATTTGTTTATATTACAAAGGATGGCAAATTCCATTATTTACAAATGAAATGTTTATGTGTATATAATATTTTAAAGTCACAGGTGAAATATTAGAATTAATAAGTGAAGGTACGAAAGTTGTTAGATGCACTTTCAGTACATAAAATGAAGTAATATTTTCATACATAAACAGCAAATTAGAAAATATATTTTTTAAATGATGCAATATAAAGTGTGTCAAATATATTAAGCAGGTAACAATACATTTACCAAAAGGTATATCAAGGACCTGTTAGAGAAAAATATGAACTTATTTTGAGAAGAAATTATAGAAAATCTAAATAAGTGATGGATAAACCAAGTTATCATATTTGAAGACTCACTACTGTAAAGGTGTCAGCTCTTCCAGTATTACATATGTGTAAATTTAATGCAAACCTATTAGCCATTCTTACATGGAATTTTCTGAAGATTGGCAGGTTAATTCCATATTTGCAAGGGAAAAAATGGGCCAAAACTAGCCAAAATGAACCAAGATAATACTGAAGGAGTAGAACAAATGGGAGGTGTGACTCTAATGTATAAAGTTTTCCAATCTAAAAACTGGCCAAAACAATGATTGTGTTTAAATTTTATAGTTTGATTTATGAATAATGTCATTTTTACTTTTAGAATTTAATAATTATCAATATTGGACTTAGTTTATATGTTAAAATATTTTTAGATAAATTTAATAAGGAACAGTAAAATCAAGTTGATTAAATCAATAAAAATGCTGTTTTGAATCATACAGCTCCAAAGTCCAGAGACAACAGGATTTAAGCTTGGGAGACCCATGGTTGAACTACGTAATCAAAGACAGATAGATTCTTCCCATCTCTGTGTTCTGCTGTCAGTGGCAATGCCTTTATTACAGCTATCAATTATGTGCTTCTAAAAATTTCCAGTTATATTGTCTTTTCTAAATAGGGTGTATTTTTTTCTTTGAAACCTGAAATGATTAAAATGCTTATTCTATTTGTTAAATATTATAAAATTCATATTGTCTTTCCTAACTGATGAACAATTAGTTTTTAAAATTGTTTTCTGTAACAAAGTTGAAACAAATATTCTATACCTAATTAAGTATACACATATTTATATACATAGTATATAAAGTGTATAATATATAAACTGTATATACATAATTATATACATTTTCGTATAGAGTGTATACACACACACATAACTTTGGTTTGTATGTCTGAATTGCTTTCTTAAAGTGATTATATATTTTATATCCAGCAAACATTCCTTTATCTTTGTCAATACAAAATATGATATTATTAGTCTTTTTATTTTTTTGAAATGATTTATTTTTATTATAGTTGATTTACAATGTTCTGTCAATTTCTGTTGTACAGCAAAGTGACCCAGTTATACAAATATATACATTCTTTTTCTCACATTATTTTCCATCATGTTCCATTACAAGTGATTAGATATAGTTCCCTGTGCTATATGGCAGGATTTTATTGCTTATACAGTCCAAAAGCAATAGTTTTTAATCTACCAACCTCAACCTCCCAGTCTATCCCACTTCCTGCCCCTTCTCCTTGGCAATCACAAGTCTTTTCTCCATGTCCATGAGTTTGTTTCAAAGGAGGTAAGAATATAAAATTGGAAAAAGACAGTCTCTTAAGTAGTGGTGCTGGGAAAAGTGGACAGCTGCATGTAAATCAGTGTAACTAGAACACACCCTCACACCATGCACAAAAATAAACTCAAAATGGCTTAAAAACTTAAACATAAGATACCATAAAACTCCTAGAAGAGAACATGGTAAAACATTCTCAATCATCAACCTTACCAAATTTTCCTAGGTCAGTCTTGCAAGGCAATAGAAATAAAAACAAAAGTAAACCAATAGAACCTAATAACAAGTTTTTGCACAGCAAAGGAAACCATTAAAAAAAAAAAAGACAACCTATGGAATGGGAGAAAATAATTCCAAATGATGGAACCAACAAGGACATAATCTCCAAAATATACAAACAACTCATACAACTCAACAGAAAAACCAACCCAATTGAAAAATTGGCAGAAGACCTGATAGACATTTCTCCAAAAAAGATTTGCAGATAGCCAACAGGCACATGAAAAAAATACTCAACATCACTAATTATTAGAGAAATGCAAATCAAAACTACAATGGTGAGAATGGCCATTGTTAATAAGTTTACAAATAAATGCTGGAGGGAGTGTGGAGGAAAGGGAACCCTCCTACACTTTTGGTGGAAATGTAAATTGGTACAATCGCTTTGGAAAATAGTATGGAGGCACCTCAGAAAACTAAATACAGAACTACCATATGAGCCATCAATCCCACACTTGTGCATATGTCTGGACAAAACTTTCCATGAAAAAGAAATGCACCCATATGTTCATTGCAGAACTATTCACAATAGCTGAGAAATGGAAAGAACCTAACTGTCCTACAGATGAATGGATTAAGAAGATGTGATACATGTACACAATGGAATACTACTCAGCCATAAAAAAGAACAAAATAATGCAGCAACATGGATGGAAGTAGAGACTGTCATACTAAGTGAAGTCAGCCAGAAAGAGGAAGACAAATACCATATGGTATCACTTATATGTAGAATCTAATATATGGCACAAATCAACATATCAGTCTTTTAAAATTGTTGCTTTTCTACTGGGTTGGAAATGGCAAATAGTGATTGCTTTGTGTTACATTTCTCTTATTCCTACTGTGCTTAATTTGCCTTTTTAGAACTATACTGATAATTCCGATTTATTTTTCTGTGAAATTCCTGTTCATTTTTATTGTCAGTTATTTCAGCCAGAAAACAGATGGCATATATAGCATTCTCACATGAGATAACTGAGAGATTAAAGATCATTTTACACAGACAAGGGTGGTTTTGAAGCAAATCAGCATGGAGTGTTGAAGCACCCTGGGGTTAATAACATCAGGGAGCTGTTAATTCTGGCAGGTCTGATGGAGTAAATGATTTCTAGAACATGGAAAGAGTTGTAGGAGATATCTGTCTTACAGATGATTTGCCTTTTATAGAGGAATGCAGTTAACCCAAAGTATCCATGCAGGCAGTGTAGTAAAGAAAATAAATTCCTTGCCATCTTCTCCTTATCACATTTCAGTCTCTTGCAAATGGATGCTATTGACCAAATCCAAATGTGAAACTAGAGAACAAGGGAGCGCTCTGATGCAATCTACAAAATTCCTTGTTCTGGGATATGGGAAATGGCAAAGAAAGATAAAAAAGATGTGTGGAAGGGGGAGCAAATGGTGAATATTCAGCAGTCTCTTATATTTGTTTGTTTTGGCTTTGTTTTTTTTTAATTTAAAAAATTAAATCGAGCATAGCAGTTGTGTGCTATGTTTCAGATGTTTTGTGTTATTCTGTTTTGTATCCTTTGGATGCAGTTAAAATTATTATTTACAAAAATTTAAGCTTTACAAATGCAGGAAATTTCACATTAACTGCTGCATTCTTAACATTTACAAGAATTTCTGGAACTAACATTTGTCGAATGAATGAATGAAATGAATAAAATAATAGTTGTCTTTAAGTTTTCTGCCATTTTCTGAATCTTTCCCTGTGGTGAAATCACTGAGATATTCTTATATATTTTTACCTACTAATTTAAAATTTTATTTTTCTCGTCTATATGCTAACCTACTTAGACTATTTTACTGTATAATGTGAGGTAAAGATACAGTTCTGTATATAAGTATTTATATGTGATGTATATTATGCATTTTTATAAATATATATATATATGCATTTGTGTGAGATAGGTATACATTATCCACACACAATTTAATGATGTGTAATATCTCTTACATCACAAATATCATATGTGCAAAATAGCAAATAACTAAATGTACATATGTGTCTATATCTAACCTATTCTCTTGCTGATTTAATTTATAACTTTATCAAAATTATATTCTTAATAAATAATCTTATTGATTAGATATGTTCTATACTTGTCTTCTTACAATTATCTTTGTCTTCTTTATGAATTTTGGAATCACTTTTTCAAGTTTTATAATAATATCTCATTTATGTGTTAATGAGATTGGCACTGGATTTATAGATTATCAAAAGAGAAAAGATGTCCTTACAGTTTTGATTCTCTTCATAGGCATTCTTTTACTTCTTTAATAATATCAACAGTATTTTGTTTAAAGGTCTTGCATAACTTGGGTTGTATTTATTCTTTACTACATATACATTCTTTTAGAAGAATGTATAGGTAGCATACTTAATAATTGAAATTCACAAGCATCCCAGCTAACATCAGAAACAGTGCAAATATGTGCATTGTTATTCTTACTGAATGACCTAGTCAATGAAACAAGTCATAAGCTGGATATTAAATTCTATATGAATTTGAAAAGACATAACAAAATTTGTGGTTACTAATAAAGAAAATTCAATATAATTTATAAACTATCAGAAATAGAAAACAATTTAATAAGATTATAGAATAAAAATGTATAGTGCAATATTAATAGCACTCCTATACAGCCATGATAACCAAGTAGAAAAAAATAAGGTACAAGAAACCAGACATAATAATTTCTTGGTTTTCTATTTTAAAATATGATATAATCTGTTTAAGGGTGCATATAACTATTGATTTTCTCCTATTTTGATGATTTCTGTTTGTGCATATTCAGATATTTCTTAGTCTCTGGAAATATTTGATATCCATTTTTATGTTTTTACTCAAAATCCCTTTTTTTAATGTTAAGTCACTAACTCCTGTGTTTATACCTATTATCCATTCTCTCATTACTTTATATTGCATCATTTCTACTTGCATTTTTGCAGGTAGTTTTAAATTTTCCATTTCCATTATTATTCTAATTTCTATAGTCAAAATTCTGTTCTTGTTACCTCCAACATAGCTTTTAATTCTGATATTAACTTTTTTGTAGGGAATGGTCTTTGCAATCACTTTTATCCCAATTGTTGTTGTTATTTTTTACATCTATAATTTTTTTTACCTTTTATTTTGTTTCTACTGTACAGTATGGTGATCTACTGTGATCTACTGTACAGCATGGTGACCAATTCTTATTCCATTACATAAATAGTATTTGATCACTTCGAATGAATCAGGTTAAAATAGTAGAACTAAATTCCTTAAATATCATTTTCTTGTTGGTTTTTGACTTGTGCTTTTTATCTCAACTTTCCTATTTATATCTTCTCCTATTCTTTTTTTTCCCCAAAGAATAATGCCACACAATTGTAAATCATTTCCTACAAAAATAGGTTTATGTAGTAAATAAACCTCTTATTTTTTTCTGCTTTCCCAATGCATGAGTGGTTTGTTTTTACTTCCTCTTGACACAGAACAAGAAGCTTTCATTCTTGAGAGAGTGCGTATCATCATATAGGATGTCTATGTTGCCATAGACACATTTGTTACCCACTTTTGTGCTGGTGCAATAATCTTTTCAGATGTTCACATAAAAGCACTCTGATAGGTATATCATTGTTTTCCCAACATCTGGCAAATATATAATTTATGCAGATTTGTGACTGTGAGACACATTTAATCTTAGCTCCCCTGCCAGTCTCATTAAAAAGCACATCATATATAGAACATAGAAAGTGTGCCTATTTTAAATCATTCAGCTTGCTTAAACACTTAATTTTTAAAAAGCACAATATATCTCATGTTATAATGTAATCCTTTGGTGTCTCCTCATTGGGTCTAGTTGGTTTACCCTAAGAATGAATGAATGAATGAATGTTGAATGAATGGGTTTATTTTGACTTAGGAATTTGATTATTATGCATTTTTAGTCCTGTGGACAAAATGTCTTCAGAGTTCATAGACAGGAGTTTATAGTCTTTCCAGTTAAAGTAGTGAATGGAATCTAAGGATGGAGTTCAAGACAGTAAAAAGGGGTGATCGTTTCATCTAATTCCTGTTGGGTAAATTTTCTTAGTTTTCATTGGCATAACATAAAAATTTTCAGTTGGTTATTTTTAAATCCAGTACTTTAAAATATTATAGTTATTAAAAATACCTCCCAGATATTGGGGATAGATTGTTTTTGAGTTCTTTTCAAAGACATCATATGGAAATTTTATATCTTCTTTGAATATTGTAGTGTTGCGAATGTATCATGGCCGTCAGTTACATACCATGGTAAATGTACAATCCTGAGATTGATTTTATATTGAAATCTTAAAACAACTTAGAATAGAATATTAAGCATAGGAGAGATTTTCTGAGAGGATATTTAGAATATCTTTCCCCTTCAATCCTCTGTCTGGTATTTGATTTTCAGATCAGGCACTGGTAATCAAAATTATAGTGAATACCCAATCGGAGACTCACATTGCATAGAGAGTGATGGAAATAGATAAAGACTGACAGAAAGAAAAGGAGAAAGTGACAAAGATGAATACTAAGAATAATTTACTTGGATATATAAACTATTCATTCTAAAATAACAAGAGTGGATAGAGGGAACAGAGCTGTCTTGCTCTACCTGAATCTGTGTACTTAATCATTCTAAGTATATTCCAGTGTAAGACTCTAACAATAGGAAGATGTTAAAATAGAAGCTATACTTTAAAACAAAAGCAAAAAAAAAAAAAAAACCTTTAGAATTAGTACTGTATATTCTTTTCTTTGAAATTTGGATGAATAGTTCTTTTGCCTAAAAAAGACTTAATAATTTGTCATGTATGACTTAAAAATGTATCTGTATGACACTCTAGCCAGCAACAACATAGGTTTTTATTTTATGTGCCCTAACTATAGAGAGAAACTGTTCTCTAAAAGAAAAATGATATTTTCTGTCCTTAATATTTTAAAAAATCCACAGAATTGAATTACATGAATTTTAAAATATTATATATGTAACTAAAGATCATAAATAAGCATTGAACTTTATTTCAATAGTAAGGTTGTTGATGTAACTATCAGTGCTGTATTATTGAAACAATAGAAGTTATACAAAGGCAACTTTTTCTTTGAGTTCAGTAGGAACTGTCAGGAGACTGGACAAGAGATAACAATGTCAGCCTCATTTTTATATAAATCCTTGCATTTTATATTTTGACTTTCATAAGTTTTCTTTTAGGAATTGGATAGGATTCAGTTTTTTTTTTTTTTTTTTTTTTTTTAATAAACTTATGCTTAAACACAATTCTTCACTGTGACCATGCTTAATGGAAGGCAAGGAACAGTTTCATGGTTATTGTTTTACTAATGAAGTTACTGTCAGCTTTATGAATCAATAGCACTATTGGTTTGACCCAAGTTTTTACCTGTACAAATCTTGGGGCTTCCTCAAATCCAACTAGTTGTTTGGAAAGGACCAAAGTGAGATCATTGAAGGTTTTCACTAAAGATCTTCAACAGAGGGAGAAGTTACAGGGTCCTTCTTTCTTTCTTTTCTTCCTTCCTTCCTTTCTTTTTTCTTTACAAAATATAGAAGTAGTAGTTCTATTTTTACTTTATTGAGAAACCTCCATACTATTTTCCACAGTGGCTGGATGAATTTACATTTCCATGAACAGTTTAAGAGGGTTCCCTCTTCTCCATATCCTTCCCAACATTTATTATTTGTATTCTTTTTGATGACTGACATTCTGACAATTATGAGGTGATATTTCATTATGGTTTTGATTTGCTTTTGCCTGATGATTAGCAATGTTGTGCATCTTTTCATGTAACTATTGGGCATCTGTATTTCCTCTTTGGAAGAATGTCTATTGAGTTCTCATTTTTTTTTTTTTATTTGGGTTGTTTGGTTTTTTTATGTTGAGTTGTATGAGCTGTTCATATATGCTGGATATGAATCCTTTGCTGGTCACGTCATTTGCAACTATTTTTTTCCATTCAGTAGCTTGCATTTTCATTATGTCAATGGCTTCCTTTGCTGTGTAAAAACTTTTAGGTTTAGTTAGGTCACAGTTTTTAAATTTTTGCTTTTATGTCCTTTACGTTTGGACATCCATCCAAAAAAAATATTGTTGCAAATTATGACAAAAGAATATTCCAGGTTTTCCTTTAGGAGTTATATAGCATCCCATCTTATATTTAAGTCTTTGACCCATTTTGAGTTTATTTTTGTCTGTAGTTTTAGAGAATATTCTAATTTCATTATTTCACTCTTGGCTTTCCAGTTTTCCTAGCACTGCTTATTGAAGAGACAATGATCTGCAGAACAACCATCTATGAAAATGACTAAAACCTATCATATAAGATCTTTTACAACTAAAAATGTGAAGATGGAACCACGATGAGACAGGTAAGAGGGGTAGACTGGTGATATAATCAAATCCCATACCGTTGGGATGGACAAACCACAAAATGAAGAATATGTATATTACATAGCTTCTCTCATGTAATGTCTTAATGAATTTTTTTATATACTTTGGTTAACCAAAATTTGTATTAGGCTATATGAACACAGTATTATATTAAGAAGGAAAGAGAAAATCAGTGGTAGTTCTTGGTAACATATGTGGATCTGAATACACAGATGTACTACAGAATAAGGGAGATAAAGACAGAGACTGGGACAGAGGGAGAGAGGGAGGGAGGAAGAGGAGAAGAGAGATTGAGAGAGAGTTGTTCAGAATATGTAAAATCAATACAGGTTGAATTAACCCAGAATATCTTAAAAAAAAGAAAAAGTCCATCAAGGCTCAGCAGAAACAAATCTGACTACCATCCATGAGGACACAGGTTTTATTCCTGGCCTCACTTAGTGGATAAGGATCCAGTGAGCTGTGGTATAGGTTGCAGATGCAGCTCAGATCTGCTATTGGCAGATCCAATTTGACCCTTAGCCTAGGAACCTTTATATGCTGTTGGATGTGCACTCGAAAGACAAAAAAAAAAAAAAAAAAAAAAAAAGAATATCTTGAGTTGTGAAAAACAACCTTGGTGTAACATAAGGCAACCTATATTGTCACCGTAAATTACATTATAGATAAAAATATGTTCAACAACTTTCTCCCTAGCCTTGAAGAAAACACAGAACAATGTTGTATTTTTCCATGAACACATAACATATTTTGTGTTTTTCAACCCTTTGTGCCTGTGTTCAACAGAGAATTTAGAGAGTAGGAACTAATTTAATTTTTAAAATTTAAAACTAGAACTCATTTTTTTTACAAGAGATGATTTGACAATTTCTTAATTTTTTCTTAATAATTCATTTTATCTGGTGGTTGTAGGACTATAGAAATATTTCACTTTATGTTTTATTGGCCTAGCCTGATCAAAAATACAAATCAAATACTTTATTAATATAATGTATTTATTTTATAATACCTGCAAATGAAATGAAATATATAATCCAGAAAAAAATAATACTGTTTTTGAGAATTCCTAACATTTCTTTTAAAGGAGTATATGAAATCATGAGTTCTCAGTGAAATTTTACCCAGAAATATATTGTTTATTCTTCATAAATAATTAGGAGAAAGTATTTATCAAAATATATAATTTGGGATTTAAAACTGAAAAAGGACTATATGTTATTAAAAATCAAAATATTATTTGGGGAGATTATATTTTATGATTCCTATTTTTAAAGTCTAAAATAATTTGTATTATCTTGTATATTTGATAGAATTTGTAGGAAATATAATAAAATAGTGATATAATAAAATATAATAAAACTTACAGAAATAGTAATAATAATATGATAATGATAATAATAAAGTAATTGTCCAGTTGGTAGTAGCTAAGTAATACACTCCAAAGTAAGCAGCCACATTTATCTTCTTATAAATCAAGTTTATCTGATCTTAATAGGTCTTTATGTAGTGAAGGGCCAAATATAACCTTTATGCTCATTAGAACTATAGTTTTAAGAAATCTGAAGTTCACATTATTCAGAGAGCAGTGACATTCTAAGACACAAATATTTGAGCCAAGTATGAGCCAAGTTGGTTTAGCTATTTGACTAAAGCTTAAATAAATGATAACTTTCAAATTTTAAGTCCATTGCATTTTTAAAGCTGAGGTAGGACAACAATTCCCTACCAGTTATTATTTTCTTTTGGGTTAAAATTAATTTGTGATGTACAATATGAAAACATAGAGGCTATAAAGCCCTGCTAAAGTTATAATAATAATTATCTAAAGAAACAAGATTGGAATATTATTAAGCCCTGGAAAGAAATGAGCTATCAAGCCATGAAATGACATGAAGGAAATTTGAATGCATATTACTAAATTAAAGACTGAAAAAGGTACACCTGAAAAAGGCATACACAATGATTCCAACTATATGACATTTTTAGAAAAGGCAGTAAAAATTCACTGGTTGTCAGGAGTTGGGTGGGGAGAAGTGAATAAGTGTGGAACAGAGGCTTTTTAAGGCAGTGAAGTAGCTCTGTAGGATACTAAAATGGTGGACACATGTTATCATACATTTGTTCAAACCTATGGAATTGACAATGCCAAGAGTAAACCCTACTGTAAACTGTAGGCTTTGGGTGATAGTTTGTCACTCATTGTTAAGTTCACTGATTGCAAAACACATGCCATTCTGGGGCAGAATGTTGTTGGTGGAAAAGACTGTGTATGTGTAGGGTGAACAGTATATGAGAAATCTGTACCTTCTGTTCATTTTTTCCTTGATCCTAAAACTACTCTTAAGTATAAATTATATTTTTTTTTAAGAAAAGCATGGCAGTCATGAGAAGTGGTGTAAAACACTGATACGCTGCTACTCTGAGAGAGGCTGACAATGCTGAAAAAGAACAAAACTACAAAAACAGTAACCTCCCAAGAGAAAGGAGAACACTGTCATCATGGTTGATTTCCCCTTTTCCAATCTTATGCATTAGGTATTAGTGTTGAAAAAGAACTAAGTGAAAACATTTAGAAATATATATATGCAAAATTAGTTTTATCTCTGGCTTCTGCCCTCAAGGTGATCTCTAGGCCAGTGAACATCCTTCCTGATAGTGCCTTTGTTTGCCTGGGGACTTTAGCCAACAGACAGTCTAACAATTTATTTTAAGGATAAGGACATTTGGTCATAATGGTATCAGTCACAAAGTCGCAAAGGTAGTGTGTGATTGAGCCCCAGTAAAAATTATGGACCAGAGAGCTTCCCTGGTTACCAGTACTCCTTGCGTATTGTCACATACTGATGCTGGTAAAATAACATGTCATAACTCCATGAATTGAGGATGTCAGAAGGTGTTTGGTACCTTTCCAAGACTCTGCCCTTTGCACTTCTTCCTTTGTCTGATTTTAATCTGTATCCTTTCTTTGTAATAAGATGCAACTATAAGTGTAATAGCTTTGAGGTCTGTGATTCCTTCTAGCAAATTATCAAACCCAAAGATAGCTTTGTAAACACTCTCATAAACTTGCAATTGGTGTCAAAAATGAGAGAAGTTTTATGTGGATTGATTACTGTAAACTTTGCAGTTGCCTTAGAACATTGTACATGACCAAACTTAAAAATATTTATCTAAGTGACTCTAATATGTTATAATGTCAAAATTATGCTTGGGAGTTAAACAAACAAAAAATATTTGAAAGTTCCCTTTAAACAGTTCTGTTAGAATGATTTATCAAAGGTGTATCCCTTCTCTAGCTATGTAGCCAGGGCTGAATCGGAAGAACAAAAGTGAACTCATGCAAAAAAAAAAAAAAAAAATAGCAACTGTATATTCTAAATTGTACCTGAAAAGAAAACTGAGAAATTCACATCTGTTCCTGGGAATTAATATTCCCTTATCACAAAAGAGAACCACCTTAGGTTATTTGTTATAGCTGCCATAAAATAAAATATCAAAGTAAAACAGAAGTCTAATGTTATATTTTGAACCCTCTGAGAATAAACCCCAAATGGCTGTAGGCCTCGAAAATACTGAAGAATGTATTCACTTAAAATGAATAAAAAATAGGAGTTCCCGTCGTGGCGCAGTGGTTAAGAATCTGACTGGGAACCATGAGGTTGCGGGTTTGTTCCCTGGCTTTGCTCAGTGGATTAAGGATCCGGCGTTGCTGTGAGCTGTGGTGTGGATCGCCGACACGGCTCAGATCCCGCTTTGCTGTGGCTCTGGTTGTAGGCCGGTGGCTGCAGCACTGGTTGGACCCCTAGCATGGGAACCTCCATATGCCGTGGGAGCGGCTCAAGAAAAGGCAAAAAGACAAAAAAAAAAAAAAAAAAAAAGGAATAAAAAATAAAGGTAGATGTTTTTGATAAAAAGTTAAGCAGCATTACTATTGTCAGGTGCTATAATATAAATTCTTACAAATCAAAACATATTACAGTGGTATTTATTAAATGTATCTTTTTTTTCATTATGTAAGGCACCAGAAGAAAATTTTATATTATGTCATATTCAACATTTACATAATATTAAATATCATATATTTGTTTTGTGTAAGAGAAAAGATGCACATACTTCACTAGTCATCAGACACTACTGAGATTATGATGGAATTAAACTCACAGAAGAGCTTTATATCTCAATGATACTCTACACTAAAATGAAGACAGCATTGTTTCTTTAATTCTGGTAAAGATGAGCTAAGAGAATTCTGAATAAAATCAGTGCCAAGCTACTGTATATTATTAGATGAAATATGCAGGACATGAATTTCGTAAACATTGCCTCTACAATTAGAAGTATATGTGGTGATATGAAATACACTTCAGTATTTTAATGTCATCTCAAATAGTGTTTTAATTTGTCTAATATATAACTAAAACAATATTAAACTTTTAAAAACTGGCTTATGTCTGGAATAGAGAGTGAGGTAGACATTGATAAGACTGAGTTACAAGATCAATGGGAAAAAAATTAAAGCATACTCCAACTTTTAGACAATGATTATTTTTATCAGTGGGCTTGAGAGTGAATTTTATTTTTCTTGCTGCTTGTTCTTTATTTTAAATTTTATAAATCACAGACATTACATGTAAAAAAGAAATTATAATAACATTAAAAATATGATATGAAAGAGAAGATACACCTTAATTTTTAACTGAAGAAAACTACAATTCTATGTAATTTAAAAATGTAATATCCTAATTTACATTATTTAAATATATTTTTAGTATTTCATACTTTCATAGTGTTAAATTGTTGATATTTACTAATTAAAAAAATAGCCACTACGAGCCAAGAAATTAGATATGAATGGCAATTAAACATCTTAAACAATTTACCTGAAATTATGGTTATATTTGTTTATGTTTTATTTATTTATTTGATTTTTAGGGCCACCCCTATGGCATATGGAAGTTCCCAGCTAGGGGTTCAATCAGAACTACAGCTGCTGGCATACACCACAGCCAGAGTGACACCAGATCTGAGCCATATCTGTGACCTGCACCACAGCTCATGGCAATGCCAGATCCTTAACCCACTTTAATATTTCATTGCAATAAATTAAAGATCATGAAAATTATTTTAGCATAATATTTGAATATTTCCATCATTATATTCTTACTATTATTTCCAAAAATGAATATTTCTTTTTAAAGGAAAAGAAACATATATATACACAAGTTAGCAGTTTAAGCTTTCCTAACTGTTTAGATTCCATTCGAGTTTTTCTCTTTCAGTCTTAATCCCATATGAAAATGCCACTAGTATAACAAACCAAAATTCCATTTTGAAATGTATTTGAAATAGAGTATTGGTTATTATTATAGTGACTGTAGATGCTGCCTGTTTTTTATTTTCAACACAAGCCATTCTAAGAATGATCTAGTGAGAAATGTGGAAAAATGTTAGTAATTTCTTTGAGCATATTAAATAGAATGGCTCTTCTACCTGCTGCCTAATATTCGTCAGTGTGGGTCAAATATAGTTCAATGTAGTTCTTAGAATTCTCTGCTTCATGTCATTTATGTTGGATCTTTTAAAAGGGCTTCACTGAAGATAATTTTCAAGAATTTAAGTAGAAATAGAGGAGGCAGATTGCAGAGAATGGAATTATATGAGAGCCAATGAATGTCTCTGATTGAGAAGGTTGAGAAAATGTAATATTTCAGTTGAATCTCTTAAAATTATTACTGTCCCTCTTTTCTTACATTGGCCTAGAATGTACACTCAGAAATGTAACTTAATTTAGCTGTATTTTGTGAAATCTATCTTTTGAATATTTTGTAGATATAATGTGAGAGACTTAAAAGTTTTAAATTATTTGTCCCTTCAGTATATTGAATAAAGTATTATGTCAAGAATTTAAAAAGCATCAGTTTACATGAAAAAAATTCATAGTTATAAAGGGTTGTAGATGACATGTATAAATTAATATTTATTTATTAATGTATGCAAATTTCCTAATTTAATTTTTCAATGATGTAGTTAAAAGTAGTTCATGGAACATGTTTATTGTCAGTACCCCATGGGCCAGGATGTTGTTGATGGACTAAACAATTCATAGGAAATCAATGAATATACATCATCACCATTTATGTGTCATTTTCAACTAAGTGATTATATTAAAAGAGCAAACAGTATACAATATAAAAATTATATAAACACAGTCATATAATATGAACACATTGCTACATTAATTTCTGAAGAATCCTAAATTATATTTTTATTTTTGCCACTGATACCTTTTTATTTTTCATTACACAAAAAGTTTAAAATTATTAATTTAAAAGTTTTTTAAAAAGGAAATTGTATTTTTAAACTTGGATCTCATTTGTTAGAAGCTATATTCTGGAATTATAAACTGATTCTAATGAGAGATGAGTTAGCATTGCCCATAGGAATGCAAAGCAACTAGGGTAAATTTGACTCATTCATTATTTAGAAGACTTGAATGAATCAGTATCCAAAAGTATTACTGGCCAAAAGCCTGCCCTGGAGTTGAAACAGGTGTTGTTTCATCAGAATTCACTAATGCTGCTATTTCAAGGAGGAATTCAAAAAGACAACCCTGGGAAACAGAATCCCATCTATGTGACATTAAAAGTACGACTCTTAAACTAGATTGTATGCTTTCTCCCTCTCAGTCATTTCGTAGACTTCTTTCTGTCTCAAATAGATCCCTTACCAATTTCAAAGCAGCTGGCATAATTCTTCTCCTGAAAATGGCAATGGCACCCTTGCAGCAAACCTTAGGCACACAGGTGTTCATAGGGATCCGAGATATAGCTAAACAGAAGCCAAATTTCAGGTAGAATCACCCATAAAGGTTATAACTACGAAGCCAAAATCTACCTACTAATCTTCCTTCCAAAGGTTTATGGCTAAAGGCTATACTTAAGAACATTCCCCTTTGAAGTGAGTCACCATAAAGTTCTTCCACAACTGTTTGGGAGATTGTTTTTGTTGGAATTAGAATAGTATAATGATTGCATTGCTCAGTGCCTCTGTGTTTAACACCTGCAAGTTCTTTGGTTCTTATTATCTCTCAAGCAGTTTCAGTGACTTTTAATTCTTTGCTTAGTGGGTAGGAGTAAGAAAAACTGCCTATTGTTCATGATATTAATTATTACAAATCGTCACTCAATCTTGACAGCATTTTTTTTTTCTTTCTATTTTCATTGGGCAAGAGGCTATAGAAACTTTGCTTTGAAAAACGAAATGAAAGAGGAAACTTGTGGTCTTAAGGACCACTTCCTTGTCTGCAGTAGTGATGTAACATGTCTAAGAAAGCTAATTTTGTTGCTGTGTTTTAAATGTTTAAATAATCAATCACATAAACTAGTCTGCAGTCACTTCCTTAACTGTATACTTGAGTATGGGCACTTAGTCGTTTAGCCCATGAATTAGGACACATATACATCACACTTTAAAGAGCCAGTTTACATGAAAGTTAACAGAAAGATACATAAGAGGGGGTCCGTTTTCCAGACTCCAGAGTAGTAAGTCCAGGAACTCAGGAGGCCATAATTTTGTTCCCCCTACAGTGTTAACTTTTCTCAAAGTTTGTAAATAAATCTTATCAAATGGAAGCTGTGTCCATCTTTTCTGTGCTTTTCTTATCAAATCTACCATCTCTACTCATTGTGTTTTTAAGTATCTAATCATAGGGGAGATCAAATTCATAACAGTATCCCTTATTTTGAACCATTCAAGAGTTTTGCCTAATTCAGAGAGGCAAAGCAACACTGCATTTTTGCAGCTGACATTTTATGTCACAGATGCGAATTTGATACAATTAGCTTTGGATGTACCCTAATTTATTGAAGTAACTAATTTATACATCAGCTTATGAACTAAACTCTTGACAGATTCTTTTTTTTTTCATTTTTTAAACTTTCATTGAAGTATGGTTAATTTACCAGGTTGTGATAATTTCTGCAAAGTTGGACGTATACACATATCCATTCTCTTTCAAATTCTTTTCCCACATAGATTATCACAGAATAGTGGGTAGTTCTCTGTGCTATATAGTAGGTCCCTATTGGCCAATCATTCCATATACCTCACTGTGCATATGTCAATCCCAAACAAACATTCCATCCCACTCCCCTACCTGTCCCCTTTGGTAACTATGTTTTTCAAAGTCTGTGAGTCTGTGTCTGTGTTTTTGCAAATAAGTTCATTTGTATCATTTTTTTAGATTCCATATATAAATGATATCATATGATGTTTTTCTTTTCACTGTCTAACTTCACTTAGTATGATAATTTCTAGGGCCATCCATTGTTGCTGCAAATGGCATTGTTTCATTCTTTTCTAAGGCTGAGTAATATTCCATTTTATATATGTACCACATCTTCTTTATCCATTCCTCTGTCAATGGACGTTTAGGTTGCTTTCATATCTTGGCTTTTTTGTAAATAGTGCTGCAATGAACATTGGGGTCCATGTCTCTTTTCAAATTATAGTTTTCTCCAAATACATGCCCAAGAGTTGGATTCAGAATCATATGGTAATTCTATTTTTAGTTTTTTGAGCAATCTCCATACTGTTTTCCATAGTGGTTGCACCAATTTACATTGCCACCAACAGTGTAAGAGGGTGCCTTTTCTCTACACATTCCCCAGTATTTATTGTTTGTGGAGGTTTTGATGTTGGCCACTCTGGCTGGTGTAAATGGAACCTCATAGTAGTTTTGATTTGCATTTCTCTAATGATGCGCAATGTTGAACATCTTTTCATTTTTTTATTGGTCATTTGTATTTCTTTGGAGAAATGCCTATTTAGATCTTCTATTCATTTTTTGATGGGGTTATTTGTCTTTTTGATATTGAGCCACAGGAGGAAGGGAAGACTAATCCCTTGTTACTTGCTTCATTTGCGAATATTCTCTCCTATTCTGTGGGTTGTATTTTCATTTTGTTTATGGTTTCCTTTGCTGTGCAAAAACTTTTAAGTTTAATTAGGTCTCATTTGTTTATTTTTGTTTTTATTTTCATTACTATAGGAGATGGATCTGCGCAGATATTGCTGCAATTTATGTCAGATAGTATTCTACCTATGTTTTTCTCTAGGAGTTTTATGGTATCCAGTCTTACATTTAGGTCTTTAATCTATTTTGAGTTTATTTTTGTATATGGTGTTAGAGGTTGTTCTAATTGCATTCTTTTGTATGAAGCTGTCCAGTTTTCCCAGCACCACTATCGAAGAGTCTTTTCTCCATTGTATATTTTGCCTCCTTTTCTAAACCATGGGTGCGTGGGTTTATTTTTGTGCTTTCTATCCTGTTCCACTGATCTATACTTCTGTTTTTGTGCCAGTACCATACTTTATGATGACTGTAGCTTTGTAGTATTGTCTGAAGTCAGGGAGCCTAATTCCTCCAATTCCACTTTTCTTTCTCAGGAAGACTTTGGTTATTTGGGATCTTTTGTGTTTCTATATAAATTTTAAAGTTTTAGAGGCCAATATCACTGAAGAACATACATGCAAACATCCTCAACAAAATACTCACAGACTGAGTCCAGAAACACAAAGGATCATACAGCAAGATCATGTGGGATTTATCTCAAGAAAGCAAGGTTTTTCAATATCCACAAATCAATTAGTGTGATACACTACATTGACAAATTGAAGAATAAAAACCATATGATCATCTCAATATATGCAGAAAACTCTTCTGACAAAATTTGACACCCATTTATGATAAAACCACTCTGGTGGGCATAGAGGGAACCTACTTCAACATAACAAAGGCTGTATATGACAGACGCACAGCTAACATGTTTCTCAACAAGACTAGTATGTCCACTTTCACTACTTTTATTCAACGTAGTTTTGGAAGTCCCAGCCATGACAATCAGATTAAAAAAAAAGAAATAAAACCAATCCAAATTGGAAAGGGAGAAGTAAAGCTATCATTGTTTGCAAATTACATTATGCTATACATAGAAAATCCTAAAGAGGTTCCCAGAAAACTGTTAGAGTTCATCAATGAATTTGGTAAGTTGCAGGATACAAAATTAATACTCAGAAACCTATTGCATTTTGATATACTAACAATGAAAGGTCTGAAAGAGATATTAGGTAAACAATCCTGTTTACCATTGCACCAAAAAGAATAAAATACTTAGGAATAAACCTACCTAAAAAGCAAAAGACCTGTACTCTGAAAACTATAAGATGCTGAAGAAAGAAATCAAAGATGAGCCAAACAAATGGAAAGATATACCATGCTCTTGCATTGGAAGAATCAATATCGTCAAAATTAGTACACTAGGAATTCCCAACGTGGCTCAGCAGTTAATGAACCCAACTAGTATCCATGAGAATGTGGGTTCAATCCCTGGCCTCATTCAATAGTTAATGAACCCAGCTAGTATCCGTGAGAATGTGGATTGAGGATCCTGCATTGCTGTGAGTTGTATTGTAGGTTGCAGATGTAGCTTGGATCCCGTGTTGCTGTGGCTGTGGCATAGGCTGGAAGCTACAGCTCCAATTCAACCCCTAGCCTGTGAACTTCCATATGCCATGGGTGCAGTCCCAAAAAGACAAAAAAAAAAAAAAAAAAAAAATGAGTATACTACCCAAAACAATCTACGGATTTGATGCAGTCCCTATCAAATTGACATGCTTCTTGTAGGAAGCATTCCACTTAGGGACAGATTCAAGTGCATGAAAAAGCAGAACCCATGGAAAATCTTAGCTCTTAGATGTTTATTTCAGGAATTCTTTGAGAGGACATAGATTTATGTCCAAGAACAGCAGGCAGGAGTGGCAGAATTGGAGACTATCTTTCTACTGAATACAGACAGGTATCAAATTTATCTGATATTTTCCATTTAATTTATAAAATAGATTTTCTTTCAGTGAAGAAACTGGTAGTGTCTCCCTCAAGTAGCAGGAATAATGCAAGGGCTAAAAATCCTAAATCAATTTTCCCAATAAGAATATGGGAGCTAGTCTCATTGCAAAATACACGAGATGACTCTAATATACCCAAAACTCTAACAGTCTAGTTAAAAAAAAAAAAATGTTACTAGCAAATTTTAACTAATTTATTACAGTAGTTTGCAGTAGTTAAGTGCCTCCATAGAGTCTTCACATACTTTTCACTAGTCTTTGTCTGACCTTTAAAATAGCTGAGTCAGGTTTAGCCTTAAAGCAATTAATCTCAGCGCTCCTGTCACTGAGTAGTTGGTATGAGCAATTGGGGAATGCTTTGCATGCATGCCAGGTATATGTCTATTCCAAATGAAGCAGCATTGATATATAAATTAAAGACTTTTATGACTCCAAAACCATGGTGTGACTTTTTGGTGATATTGTGGAGGGAAAATTATAAGTCAAATTTGGTCTCATATTTATTACTATCATAAGATATTCTGCTGAAATTAGATTTCTGGGATAACTATATATGAAAATTTTTCTTAAATGTTTGGAATCCAGTCATGCCTTCACACGTACCCCTGGTGTTTTAAAAATACAACTAACTTCAGTTACTTTGGAATCATAGTGATTTTATTAGATTTGAAAAAAAAGAGCAATAATTTAAGGCCTGACAAACAGTTTAGAAAAGTGAAGTATTAATATTTATACTTTGCAAAAGGATAATATATATTAAAACCTTGGTACTAAAGGAGAAGTAATTCATATCAACTCTATGCCCACCTTCTTCCTTTCTTTTACTCTTTAACAAATATTTATGGTGTCCACTATTACAAGTAGATATAACTGTACATGGATGACATATGCAGTACAAATATAAATTAACCTAACTATTTTTAAGAGGAAATTTCCCATAAACATGGACTTCGAGTTAGTCTTAAAGGCTATGAAAAACTACTGTAGGCAGATATTGCTACATGGATAGGGGTATTTTAGTAGAACTCTCTAGAACATTTGTTTTTAATTAAAAACACATAATGTTTTCATTAAGAACATACAGCAAATAATTTATAGTGTTTCTGAAAAGGCTATGTACCATCTCTTTCTACATATTTTCCTTAGCAAAAAGGAGTTGATATGCACCTTGGCCTGAAACTGCCTTCATAATGACAATATAAATGATGTGTCCTGAATCATAATCAAGTACAGTCAGGCTTTATTCAATAACACAAACAAGTAATTATATGCCATGCTAGATAAATCAGTGTAAATACAACAGAAGCTAGAAACAGCTGGGTGAATATCTAGGGATTTTGAAGCTTTCCTTTTTTGTGGATAAATTCAGCATACCATGGACATTAACTTTTTTCAAAGGATTTGAGAACCTTGGGAATGTCTCTTTATAACATACTGTAAATACAATAGATTCCTGTACTTTTTTATACAGTAATAGAAATTTGTGTTGTAGAAATTAAGAAAATAAAGAAAATTCTTAAAAATTAGTGAGATCATCAGCATCCAAACAAAGTCAGCTACCATAAGCATGGTGTATCTTATTCTGGGTTACTTTTGTCCCATGGTATAAGCTTTATTATTTTATGTGTCACCAATAATATAATTGTTTCTTTTCTCAACTATCTCTCTTAGTTTCTTGAACATTGCCTTTATCACATCTACTAGGATTCATCATTTATTAAGCCTGTGCCCAGAGTCTTTAAATTCAGTGTGTTGCATCTCCAGCATCTATTATTTGCAGACTTCTAGTTGAAAGCCATTCTAGTTAACAGTGTGAGGTGATAGCTCATTGTAGTTTTGAATTGCTTTTCTCTATTAGTGATGTTGAACACTTTTTATGTGCTTGTTAGCCATCTGTATGTCTTCTGTGGAGAAAATAGGGGCTAAATAGGGGCTTCTGCCTAATTTTTGTTTTTTGTATTTTTTTTGGGCTGCACCCATGGCATGTGGAGGTCCCCATGCTAGGAGTCAAATTAAAGCTGTACCTGCTGGCCTACACCACAGCTATAGAAATACAGGATCCAAGCTATGTCTGCGACCTATACTACAGCTCATGGCAATGTCAGATCCTTAGCCTAGTGAGCAAGGCCGGGGATCAAACCTGTGTCTTTATGGATGCTAGTCAAATTCACTTCCACTGAGCCATGATTGGAACTTCCCTGCTCAATTTTTGACTGGGAGTTTTTTTTTTTTTTTTTTTTAATATTCAGTTGCATCAGCTGTTTGTATATTTTTGGAAATTAATCCCTTGTCTGTAACATTGTTTGCAAATGTTGTCTCCCATTCTGTAGGTTGTCTTTTTGTGTTTTTCATAGTTTCCTTTGCTGTGCAAAAGATTTTAATTTAATGAGATCTCATTTATTTTTGCTTTTATTTCCATTACTCTAGTAGACAGATTAAAAAAACAAAAGCATTGCTGTGATATGAGTCAAAGTGTTCACTACCTGTGTTTTCCTCTAGGGGTTTCATAGTGCCCAGTCTTACATTTAGGTATTTTTTAAAATCAATTTTGAGTTTTTGTTTGCATATGGTATTAATGAATATCTAATATCACTCTTTTATGTGTGGATGTCCAGTTTTCCCAGTACCACTTCTTTAAGAGACCCTCTTTTCTCCATTGTATATTCTTGCCTCATTTGCAACAGATAAATTGATCATATGGGTGTGGGTTTGAGTCTTTCTAGACTATTTCTTTGATATATGTGTCTGTTTCCGTGTCAGTATCATGCTGATTTGATTATTTTATCTTTGTAGCAGAGTCTGAAGTCAGGAATGTGATTCCTTCAGCTCCTTTCTTTTTTTTCAATTTTGTTTGGGGTATTCAGGGTCTTTTGCGTTTCATTACAAATTTTAAAAATTTTGTTTCAATTCCGTGAAAAGTGAAATTAGTATTTTTATAATTTAATAATTTGATGGTTATTTTAATGTCATTATACATATATTTAAACTGAAACAATAATTTACCAGGGATAACAACCTATAGTTAGATGCATGTAGCTGAGCATTTTAACTTGCTTCCTGTTAGGTTTAACAATATACCTTTTCAAATTAAGAAAATTCAGGTAAGAAAAAATTCCATGTTTTATTATCAAAAACTGGCACTGTGGTCTAATAGAAGGTGAAACGTTTGGTGTTCTTGGGCATAGATTTTATTTTATAGTATATTAATTGTCATGGTGACATGGAAATATGTTTGGAAAAGACTGATTATGGAGCAGCAGTATCCAGTGTCATTTATTATGTCACAAATTTAGTTTAACATCTGGATCATTTCAGTTTGTTTTTTTTCCTTTAATTTTATTGACGAAAAAAAGTAGAATGGAAAGCCTATATTAATCTGTTCTTAAAAATTAGGAAAGGATATTTTCTTCTGCATATTGCTGATATTCCACAAAAACAAAGATTTTTATATATATTTGTTCTACTGTACACCATGGTGACCCAGTTACACATACATGTATACATTCTTTTTTCTCACATTACGTGTTCCTTCATAAGTGACTAGACAGAGTTCCCACTGCTACACAGCAGGATCCCATTGCTAATCTATCCCAAGGCAACATTTTGTATCTATTTACCCCGAGTTCCCAGTACCTCCCACACCCTCCCTTCCCGCCTTGGCATCCACAAGTCTGTTCTCCAAGTCTATGATTTTCTTTTCTGTGGAAATGTTCATTTGTGTCATATATTAGATTCCAGATATGTGATATCATGTGGTATTTGTCTTTTTCTTTCTGACTTCACTCAGGATGAGAGTCTCTAGTTCCATCCATGTTGCTGCTAATGGCATTATTTTGTTCTTTTTTATGGCTGAGTAGTATTCCACTGTTTATATATACAGCACATTTTCCTAATCCAATCATCTATCAGTGGACATTTGGGTTGATTCCATGTCATGGCTATTGTGAAGAGTGCTGCAATGGGCATACAGGGGCATGTGTCTTTTTTAAGTAGAGTTTGTCCAGATATATATATGCCCAAGAGTGGGATTGTGGGTTATAGGGTAGTTCTATGTATACTTTTCTAAGACACCTTCATAATGCTCTCCATAGTATAGTGGTTGTACCAGCTTACATTTCGACCAACAGTGCAGGAGAATTCCCTCTTCTTCACACCTCCTCCAGCACTTGTTATTTGTGGACTTATTAATAATGGCTATTCTGACTGGTGTGAGGTGGTATCTCATGATAGTTTTGATTTGCATTTCTTTAATAATCAATGTTGAGCATTGTTTCAAGTGCTTGTGGGACATCTGTATATCTTCCTTTGAAAAATGTCTATTCAGTTCCTTTGCCCATTTTTAAATTGATTGTTGACTTTTTTGCTGTTGAGTTGTATAAGTTGCTTGTATAGTCTAGAGATTAAGCCCTTCTCAGTTGCATCATTTGAAACAATTTTCTTCCATTCTGTAAGTTGTCTTTTTGTTTTCTTTTTGGTTTCATTTGCTGTGCAAAAGCATGTCAGTTTGATTAAGTCCTATTGGTTTATTTTTGCTTTTATTTCTGTTGTTTTAAGAGAATGACCTGAGAAAACATTTGTAAGGCTGATGTCAGAGAATGTTTTGCCTATGTTCTCTTCCAGGAGTTTGAAGGTGTCTTGTCTTACATTTAAGTCTTTCAGCCATTTTGAATTTATTTTTGTGCATGGTGTGAGGGTTTGTTCTAGTTTCATTGATTTGCATGTATTTGTCCAGGTTTCCCAGCAATACTTGCTGAAAAGACTTTCTTTTTCCCATTTTATATTCTTGCCTCCTTTGTCAAAGATTAATTGACTGAAGGTGTCTCGGTTTTGTTTCTGGGTTCTCTATTCTGTTCCATAGGTCTGTATGTCTGTTTTGGTACCAGGACCACTCTGTCTCAATTACTGTGGCTTTGTAATATTGCCTGAAGTCTGGGAGAGAGATGCCTCCTGTTTAGTTTTTGTTCTTCAGAACTGCTTTGGCAATTCTGAGTATTTTATGGTTCCATACAAATTTTTGGATTGTTTGTTCTAGCTCTGTGAAAAATGTCATGGGTAATTTGATAGGGAAGGGATTGCATTGAGTCTGTAGATTGCTTTGGGTAGTATGGCCATTTTTACAATATTAATTTTTCTGGCCCAGGAGCATGGAATAGCTTTCCATTTCTTTACATCTTCTTTAATTTCTTTGATTAATCTTTTATAGTTCTCAACATATAGCTCCTTTACCTCCTTGGTCAGGTGTATTCCGAGGTATTTGATTTTTTGAGGTGCAATTTTATAAGGTATCGTATTTCTGTATTCCTATTCTAATATTTCATTGTTGGTATATAGAAATGTGACTGATTTCTGAATGTTAATCTTATATCCTACTACTTTGCTGAATTTGATGATCAGTTCAAGTCGTTTTGGGGTTGAGTCCTTAGGGTTTTCTATATATAGTATCATGTCATCTGCATATGGTGACAGTTTTACCTCTTCTCTTCCTATTTGGGTGCCTTTTATTTCTTTTGTTTGTCTGATTGCTGTGGCTAGGACTTCCAGTACTATGTTGAATAAGAGTGGTAAGAGTGGGCATCCTTGTCTTATTCCAGATTTTAGTGGGAAGGCTTTCAGCTTTTCTCCATTGAGTATTATATTTGCTGTGGGTTTGGCATAAATGGCTTTGGTTATGTTATGGCATGTTCCCTCTATACCCACTTTGGCGAGGGTCTTGATCATGAATGGATGTTGGACTTTGTCAAATGCTTTCTCTGCATCTATTGAGATGATCATGTGGTTTTTGACTTTGCTTTTGTTAATGTGGTGTATGATGTTGATTGATTGGCATATGTTGAACCATCCTTGTGAACCTGGGATGAATTCCACCTGGTTGTGGTGTATGATCTTTTGTATATATTGTTGGATTAGGTTGGCTAAAATTTTGTTGAGAATTTTTGCATCTATATTCATCAAAGATATTGGCCTGTAGTTTTTTTTTTCCTGGTGGTATCTTTGTCTGGTTTTGGAATGAGGGTGATGGTGGCATCCTAGTATGTCTTTGGAAGTGTTCCTTCTTCTTCAACCTTTTGAAAAAGTTTAAGGAGGATGGGTATGAGTTCCTCTTTGTATGTTTGGTAGAATTCACCTGTGAAGCCATCTTGTCATGGGCTTTTATTTGTAGGGAGTGTTTTTATGACATATTCAATCTCATTTCTAGTGATTGGTATGTTGAGTTGATCTATTTCTTCTTGATTCAGTTTGGCAGGCTGTAGGTCTTAGAAAGATGTCCATTTCTTCTAGGTTGTAGGGTTTATTGGCATATAATTGTTGATAGTACTCTCTTATAGTATTTTGTATTTCTGTAGTATCTGTTGTGACTTTTTTTCACCTTATTTTGTTTATTTGGGTTTTTTCTCTCTTCTTCTTGGTGAGTCTAGCCAGAGGTTTCTTTATTTTGTTTACCTTTTCAAAGAACCAGCTCTTGGTTTGATTGATTTTGTCTATTGTTTATTGAATCTCTATTTTATTGATTTCCTCTTTGATCTTTATGATTTCATTCCCTCTGTTGACTTTAGGTTTTGCTTGTTCTAATTCATTTACGTGGTGGGTTAAGTTGTCGATTGAGATTTTTCTTCTTTTCTGAGGAAGGCCTGTGTTTCTATGAATCTCCCTCTGGGCACTTCTTTTGTGTCATCCCATAGTTTTTGAGTGGTTCTGTTTTCAGTATCATTTGTCTCAAAGTATTTTTTAATTTCCTTCTTGATTTCCTCATTGATCCATGGGTTTTTTAGTAGCAGGGTGTTTAGTCTCCATGTAGTTGCTTTTTTTTCTCGCTTCTTTTCCTGTGGTTGATTTCTAGTTTCATGTCATTGTGGTCAGAGAAGATACTTCAAATAATTTCTATACTCTTAAATTTGTTGAGGTTTGCTTTGTGCCCCAGTATATGATCAGTTCTTGAGAATGTTCCATGTGTGCTTGAGAAGAAAATATATTCTGATTTTTTTGGATGTAATGTCCTGAAAATATCTCTTAAGTCTAACATTTCTATTGTGTCCTTTAGGATATCTTTTGCTTTATTGATTTGTCTAGAGGATCTGTCCATTTATGTGAGTGGGGTGTTAAAGTCTCCTACTATGATTGTATTCCCATTAGTTTCTCCTTTTATGTCAGTTAATATTTGTCATAGGTGTCCGGATGCTCCTATATTAGGGGCAAATATATTGACAATTGTAATATCCTCTTCTTGTATGGATCCTTTAAACATTAAATAGTGTCCTTTTTTTTTTTTTTATCTTTTTGTCTTTTTGCCTTTTCTGGGGCTACCGTGGCATATGGAGATTCCCAGGCTAGGGGTCGAATTGGAACTGCAGCCACTGGCCTATACCACAGACACAGCAACGCAGGATCCAAGCCATGTCTGCAACCTACACCACAGCTCATGGAAACGCCAGATCCTTAATCCACTGAGCAAAGCTAGGGATCAAACCCACAGCCTCATGGTTCCTAGTCAGATTTGTTAACCACTGAGCAATGACGGGAACTCCAATAGTATCCTTCTTTGTCTTCTTTTATGGTCTTTGTTTTAAAGTCTATTTTGTCTGTTATGAGTATTGCAACTCCTGCTTTCCTGTCTTGTCCATTGGCATGAAACATCTTTTCCCATCCCCTCACTTTCAATTTATGTGTCCTTTGCCCTAAGGTGAGTCTCTTGTAGCCAGCAGATTGAAGGTTTTTTCTTTTTTATCCAATCTGCCACTTTGTGTCTTTTGATTGGAACATTCAGTCCATTGACATTTAAGGTGATTGCTGATAGATATGTATTTATTGCCATTTTAAACCTTGTTTTCCAGTTGATTCTATGTTTCTCTTTTCTTCCTTTCTTTTTTTTTTTTTTGGTTGGATGATTTCCATTTTTTATGTTTGAACACTTTTCTTTTCAGTTTTTGTGAATGTAATGTTCAGTTTTGACTTGTGGTTGCCCTGTTTTTTAAGTATGTTGACCCCCTCCTATATCTTCTTGCTTTAGCCTGATAATCATCTAGGCTGAAACACATCCTTAAAAAAAAAAAGTGAAAAAGAATCTATTTTTTTTTTTACTTCCCTTGCCCAAATTGTATGAATTTGATGTCTTTTTTTTTTCTTTTGCTTTTAACATCTTCATGTTTAGATCAGTATGCTGGCTTATTTAAGTGACTGCTTTCCAATTGTGGTTTCCTCCATCCTAGATTTCCCTTTTTTTTTTTTTTTTTAATTTAGAGACACCTTTTCAGTATTTCTTTTAGAATGGGTTTTGTATTGCTATACTCTTTTAGCTTTTGTTTATTGGAGAAATTCTTTATTTCCCATTCTATTTTAAATGATATTCTTGCTGGATAGAGTATTCTAGGTTGCAGATTTTTTTCCATTCAGTGCTTTAAATACGTCTTGCCACTCTCTTCTGGCATGTAGTGTTTCTGTAGAGAAATCAGCTGATAGCCTTATTGGGGTTCCCTTGTGATTAATGCTTTGCTTTTCTCTTGCTGCCTTTAGAATCCTTTCTTTAACTTTTGTCATTTTTATTATAATATGTGTTGGTGTGGGCCTGTTTGGGTTCAACTTGTTTGGGGCCTCTGTGCTTCCTGTATCTTGATATCAGTATCCTTTAGATTTGGAATGTTTTCAGCCATAATTTCTTCAAATATATTTTCAATCCCCTGTTCTTTTTCTTCTTCTTCTGGAATTCCTATTATGCATAGATTGGCCCGCTTTATATTATGCCGTATGTCTCTTATATCGCTTTCATGTTTTTTCATTTGGTTTTCTGTCTGCTGTCCTTATTGGGTGATTTCCATTATTCTATCTTCCACGTCAGTAATTCATTCCTCTGCATTATTCTTTCTTTCTTTTTTTTTTTTTTTTTTTTTTTTGTCTTTTTGCTATTTCTTTGGGCCATTCCCGCAGCATATGGAGGTTCCCAGGCTAGGGGTTGAATCAGAGCTGTAGCCACTGGCCTATGCCAGAGCCACAGCAACGCGGGATCTGAGCCGCTTCTGTAACTTACACCACAGCTCACGGCAACACCGGATCGTTAACCCACTGAGTAAGGGCAGGGACTGAACCCGCAACCTCATGGTTCCTAGTCGGATTCGTTAACCACTGCGCCACGTCGGGAACTCCTCTTTCTGCTATTTATTGCCTTTAGTTCAGTTTTTATCTCTGCAAATGAACTTTTTAGTTTTTCTTTGGTCCTCATATTTTCTAGTTCATTTCTGAGGGCTGTATTACTGTTCATATCCTCTCTTAATTCCTTCAGTATTTTCACTATTTCCTTTTTTAACTCAAAAGTCTGTCAGACTGCAGAGGTCTGTTTCATTGTTGACTGCTTTAGGTGAGTTCTCCTATTGTTTTGATTGGGAATGTTTTCTGAGCTTCTTCATCTGGTTTGTGTTTTTTTTTTTTTTTTTTTTTTTTTCCTATGAATTTGGGGAAGCCAATTGTAGTCTTGTAAGTCTATTTCTATACAAGAATACTCCTTTGTATTTTTTTTGGGGGGGGTTACTTTTTTTTTTTTTTTGATGTGGCAGTTTGAATCTTTGCTGTCTTTTTCTTTGGTATGTGCAGGCTTTTATTCCCTGGATGCCCAGTGAGTTTTCACAGAGAAGGGGGCAATGGGCAGGGCCAGCATTCAGTGTCTGGTCTTTGGGCTCTCAAGAGAAGCAGAAACCTGCAAGAAGGTGGCACAGGTTACTTCTATTTCTGGGACCCTGGGCAGTGGTAATTAGCTCTACAAGGATCTGCAAGGTGAATAGAGAATTTGGCTGTAGCTGCAACAGTGTGCATGAGTTTCCGGGGGTGAGAGCAATAAAGGCTTGTGTTTGATTGCAGTGCCCTCCTTTAAGGTGACTGGAACCACACACAGGTGGTGCCTGTTCAGGGACCCCTAGTGGGAGTGGGCCATGATTGTCTCTAGCTTCTGTTTACCTCTGCCACCTGTAGACCATGTATGAAGTGATCCATCTTACTTAGCCCACATAGGAGGTGCTACACAGGCTGTTCCTAGTTGTAGGATTCTGGGAAGCGACAGGGATCTGGCATATAGGTACTGCCCTGAACAATCAGAGTGGCAGCAGCAGGGCTAGTGTGTTCACATGGGTGCATGAGCACCAATAGCTGATTTGGTCACAATGCCTTCCTCTATGATGCCTTTGAGGTGAATGGGGCTGCAAGTGGTGCCTGTTCACCGACCCCTAGTGGTGTCGGGCCAGTGCCACCTCTGCAGCAACTGCAGCAGTTTGCCCCCGCCACCTCTAAATCATGCAAGAAGCACCTGGTCCTGCTTAGCCCCCATAGCATGTGCTGAACAAGGCACTCTTAGTTGCAGGTTCCTAGGAAGGGTCAGTGATCAAGTGTCTGGGCCCCTCCCAGAATGTTTGGCAGTGGCAGCTGTGCTGCATGTATGCTCCCTGGGGAGCAAGAGCAACATCATGTAGTGTTCCATTGTAGTGTCCTTCTCTGTGAAGCTTTCTGAAGTGGTTGGGGCAGCAAGCGATTTTTGTTCAGATATCCCTATTTATGGTAGGCCACTCCCACTTCTGGAGTCAGGGATAATTGCAGTGGTTTGCTCCCACCACCTGCAGGTCCAGTCCACCATGGGCTAGCAAGTGGCTTCCCACTTGTGGTGGGCTAGCAAGTGATTTCTGGTCACAAAGGGCTGTGCCAGAGAGGCACAATCTAGGGTGGGTAGCATGGCTTCCTGCAGGGCAAGGTGGCTTGGAGCCATGCAGATCAGCACATGGCTTCCATTGGGTTGGGGCTGGGCCCCGAATGCTGCAAAGCAGTGTACAGCTTCTCATGGGGCAGGAAGAGTTGGCCTGGAGCTATGCGGAGCAGCACATGGCTTCCCCCTGGTCAGCAGGGCTTTCCATGGCTTCTCACAGGGTGGGGCAAGGCGGCCTGGAGCAATGTGGAGTAGCCCACAGCCTCTCATTGGGCAGGGCGAGGTGGCTCAGAGCTATGTGGAGCAGGTACTCAAGGTTTCCCCAGGTTAGGGCGGGCCTGGAACGCACCCGAAGCTCTGCAAAGTGGCACATGGCTTCCCACGGTGGAGGGGTGTCCTGCACAGGGGAAGCTCTGCTCTCTGCAGTGGGGGGCAAGCACACGCACGCCGGGATGCAAGGAGTTTTTTATGACGGTGGCCTGCTCCTTCTCCTCTTCCCTCCCCAACAATGGCACCTTATCTCTCCTGTGGGTCCAGACCTTCCCCCATGTTCCCTCTGCCCTGGCTTTCCACTCCCAAGGCTTTAGAGTACCACTTCCCCTGCCTGAAGCGCACCACTCCCTAGACTCTTAGGTTGTCTCCACACCACCAACCCCAGCCTGCTCCCAGGGACTGACCTCTGGAGTCTCGGTCTCAGCGCCCAGCCACCAACTGAGCTTCTCAGGCTGTGGTATCTGCACCAGTGATTCAGATGATCTGTGCTTCTCTCCACTCTGCTTTTCAGTTCTCAGACCTGCTGCTGCACTTTCCTTGGCTTCTTGGAGATCCCTCTGACTCCACTGATCTTTCCATGGGTTAGGTGGCTTCCCACGGTGTGGGTTGCCTTTCTCCTTCACAGCTCCCTCTTGGGAATGCTTGTCCTGTCCTAATTCCTTTTCTCTCTTTCTCTCTCTCTCTCTCTTTTTTTTTTTTGTTATACCCAGTTATGTCAAGAGTTTCTTGCCCTTTTTGGAGGTTTAAGTTCTTCTGCCAGCATTCAGTTGATGTCCTGTGTGAGTCATTTTACATGTAGATATGTTTTTTTGATGTGTTTGTGGGAGAGAATGAGCTTGTCCTCTTACTCTTCCACCGTTTTGCCTCCCTCGATCATTTCAGTTGTTACACAAGATAAAATGGAAAGTAATTTTGTATAGAAATGTATAGAAATAAATCTATACATACCTGTAAATAAAGTGTATTTGCCCGGTAAAGCTATTTTCATATTCTCTAAGTATGTGTGAACAATAATGGTATATTTATAAACAAAGAATTTTATAAAAATTTAATAAAATAATTTTATATTTGTTTCTTTAATCTAAATTGGTTAAAAACTATTATACAGGTACTATTCATAGCACTTATTCCTTTTTCAACTGTAGAATTTATCTACAAAAATTATCTATAAAATGTGATAATTTATAGATATAAATTAAATAAATATAGAGTGTTTATATTTATTAACATAAATATAAAGAGTGTTTCTTGTGCTTCTATTATATATTTAGACTTGTGCTTTGTTCCAGAATAATTTACAGTTGACTTTGGGAAAAGTCATATATTTGTGGCAATATTTAGATAACTAAGTAAGCACTATGCATATAGGTTCAAAATTAAAGCAAAGAGCAAATGTATACAACTTGTTTTTCTGTGCTGTAGTTATGTAATAGTGAAATAAACACAACCATCCCACTATCTGAACAACTAAAGATTTTTATAACATTTCATTATTTGTAAATCATATAAAAGGTAATAAGCATTTAAATAAATAAATATTTTTTACCTTTAAAAATTATGTATTTGCATTTAATATTTAAGTCTAGGGGTTAGGTAAAGCTGCTATTTTCATCTTTATATTTAAATTTTAGAGAAATTTTATTTAAATAAGATTGGGGAACTGGCTAAATCTCTTGAACATCTGTGATCTATAGATGAAAAAATAGACTCATTCTTTGCACAGTAAAAGGAGATAAATGCAAATGGGTCTAAGTCACTTTACATAGCTAAACAGCAGCTTTTGTTTAATGGAACAAAAGATATAAAAGGTACTTATTTTAAGCTCATGCTAATTTGATTGACTTATTACATTATTTCCTCCTACAGCTTTTAACTCTTGCTTATCTACTCTATGATTTAACACATTTAACGTAATAACATTCATTCATACTTCCACTGAAGTAGCAAATTGTCATGAATTACTCATTAACAAGCCAGTGGTCCTTGAAATAGACATTGAGCCCTTCAGGTAATATTTTGTAGATAGTTATTATAGCAACCAGTGCTGCTGGCAGTACGTTTTTTGTTGTTTCTTTAAATTTTATTTTATTGTTTTTCTCACATAGAAATAGTAAGTTTATTTGTGCAGGATTGAAAATAAAAATATTACATTTAAATAAAGTGGTGATGTTAAGGTATGTCAAAATTTCCCTCCTTTTTAACAAGACTAACTGCGTTTTATATAAACCATTAGAAAAATTTCCAAGCCAGGTGTAGCCTTAAAGGCAAGAATATGGCTGATATAACTACTATTCTGAATGACAAAATTCTGAGGGCAGTTCAGTTCTTTTCCACTTAGTATCATTTCATGAAAGAGGAAAGAGATTCATTCATTGATGGTAAAGACAGCTACTGACAGACATGGAATCTTAAAACAGCATATTGAAGCAACTGACCTGTTCTTTCCCCATAGCTACTTCAAACTGTCTTCCTTCTCTTTAAATCTCCTCTATTACTAACTTTCTATCTCCAGATTGCCCATCACTTGATGTTCAGCACAAAAGGAAAATAAATGCCACCATAAAGCATTCTCTTTTTTTTGTCACTATGATTGGGAAAAACTGAGTAACTTACTTTCACTGGGTGACATTCATATTTCTGATAATTAAGAAATCCAAGTATGAATTTCCAGGGTTTTTCCTTTTTATTCAGGAAACTACTACATAATGGTGATGTTGGCTCTTGCTTATGCTCATATATACAGACAAACCTGAGTATACACACACACACAGACATACATACACACACGTGCATACACCTATTTAGATCTTTCAATGCAGAGTAAGTTCATTTCAATGACTAGTTGATGTTTTATCCAACTTATGGATTCATGGTTGTAATAAAGAGTGTGACTTTATTAGTGATGTCTGAACCACTGGCAATTTTCAAGTTCCAACCCTCCCACTTTTCTCTCTTGCCCCATGTTTGGTAAAAGGGATGAAAAATCTTCAATAGTCCCTAGCTTTGCACTAGTGGTAAGTTCAGACCATGCACAAAGCACATCCCTGTCAGTGCACTGCCACACTTTCCTTACCCTTTCCCCCTCCTAAGAACAAACCAAATCAAAGCCACTCCACCCCTCCCTTTGCTCAAGATATTTTGGCTCCCAATTAGGAGGCTGCCCTACTCTTCCCAGAGATTCCCATGTGTGCGATGAATTCTTACACAACATATTGGGTGTGTGTTATCATCCATTAGCACCCAAAACACATTTTGTTTGGTCTTTCAAGAGGAAACAGTCTGAACATTACTGTAAACTTACTCAGAAAGTGTAGAGATGCTATTGTTTGCTTTCATTAAAAATACAAAGTTTGAGGGAGAATTTTTTGGGTAAAAAAGTTATATTTCTACAAAATTGGAAACCTATGGAGTGTGTATTAGTCAGGGTTCACCAAAGAAAGGGGACCATTACAATAGGATAAATGTGTGTGTGTGTGTATGTATTTTATCTTTATCTATTTAAGGAGATGATTTATTATATATATACTTGGCTCACACAATTATAAACTGGCAATTCCAAATCTTCAGTGAGGGTTGCAGGAAGGAGAACCAGAAGAGAAATGGTGAAGATGAAGGCTGAAGGCATCTCCTGGAGAATTTTCTCTTGCTGGTATTTTTGTCCTATTTAGGACTTCAATTGATCAAATTAAGCACTCCCACATTACACAGGACAGTCCACTTTACCATAATTCACCCATTTCAATATTTTATTTTATTTTTTTATTTTTAATGATTTTTAGTTTCTCCATTGTAGTTGGTTTACAGTGTTCTGTCAATTTCTATGGTACAGCTAAGTGACCCAGTAATACGTGTATAAATACATTCTTTTTGTCACATTATTCTCCATCATGCTCCATCATAAGTGACTAGATATAGTTCCCTGTGCTACACAGCAGGATATCATTGCTTATCCACCACAAATGCAATAGTTTGCCTCTATTAACCCTAGACTCCCAGTCCATCCCACTGTCACCTCCTCCCCCTCGGCAACCACAAGTCTGTTCTCCAAGTCCATGAGTTTTTTTTTTTTTTCCTCCCCTGTGGAAATGTTCATTTGTGGTATATATTAGATTCCAGATATTAGTGATATCATATGGTATTTGTCTACCTCTTTCTCACTTATTTCACTTGGTTTGAGTCTCTAGTTCCATCTATGTTGCTGCAAATGGCATTATTTTGTTCTCTTTGATGGCTGAGTAGTATTCCATTGTGTATATATACCACATCTTAATCCATTCATCTGTCAGTGAACATTCAGGTTGTTTCCATGTCTTGGCTATTGTAAATAGTGCTGCAATGAACATACATGTGCACTTATCTTTTTAAAGGAAAGTTTTGTCTGTATATATGCCTAGGAGTGGGATTGCTGGATCTTATGGTAGTTTTGTATTTAGTTTTCTGAAGTATCTCCAAACTGTTTTACATATGGTTGTACCAATGTACATTTCCACCAACAGTACAGAAGAGTACCCTTTTCTTCATACCCTCTCCAGCATTTATTATTTGTAGACTTGTTAATGATGGCCATTCTGACCAGTGTGAGGTGGTACCTCATTGTAGTTTTGATTTGCATTTCTCTAATAATTAGTGATATTGAGCATTTTTTCATGTGCTTGTGGGCCATCTGTATATCTTCTTTGGAGAAGTATATATTCAGGTCTTTTGCCCATTTTTCCATTGGGTTGTTGGCTTTTTTGCTGTTGAGTTGTGTAATTTGTTTGGATATTTTAGAGATTAAGCCCTAGTCAGTTGCATTGTTTGAAACTATTTTCTCTCATTCCATGGGCTCTTTTTTTTTTTTTTCATGTTTTCCTTTGCTGCGCAAAAGCTTGTCAGTTTGATTAGGACCTATTGGTTTATTTTTGCTCTTATTTCTGTTGCCTTGAGAGTCTGACCTAAGAAAACCTTTGTGTGGCTGATGTAAGAGAATGTTTTGTCTATATCCTCTCATAGAAGCCTGATGGTCTCTTATGTTTAAGTCTTTAAGCCATTTTGAATTTATTTTTGTGCATGGTATAAGGATGTGTTCCAGTTTCATTGATTTACATGTGGCTGTCCAGTTGTCCCAGCACTCCTTGTGAAAAGACTTTCTTTTCCCCATTTTATATTCTTGCCACCTTTGTCAAAGAGTAATTGACCATAGGTGTCTGAGTTTATTTCTGGGTTCTCTATTCTGTTCCATTGGTCTGTATGTCTGGTTTGATACCAGTACCACACTGTTTTGATTACTGTGGTTTTGTAATATTGCCTGAAGTTTGGGAGAGTTATGCCTCCTGCTTGGTTTTTGTTCCTCAGGATTTCTTTGGAAATCCTTGGTCTTTTATTTCATGCCAATGGAAAAGACAGGGAAGCAGGAGTTTTAATACTGATATCAGACTAAATAGACTTTAAAATGAAGGGCATAAAGAAAGACAAAGAAGCACACTACTTAATGATGAAAGGATCCATTCAAGAAGAGGATATTACAATCGCCAATATATATGCCCCTAATATAGAATCACCTAGATAAATACAACAAATACTAAAAGACATAAAAGGAGAAATTGATGGGAATACAATAACAGTAGGAGACTTTAACACCCCACTCATATCAATGGACTGATCTTCTAGACAGAAAATCAATATAGCAACAGAGATCCTAAATGTCACAGTAAAAGTTAGACTTCATTGACATTTTCAGGACATTACATCCAAAAATAATCAGAATATACATTATTTTCAAGTGCATATGGAACATTCTCAAGGGTTGACCACATACTAGGGCACAAAACTAACTTTAACAAATTTAAGAGTATAGAAGTTATTTCAAATATCTTCTTTAACCATAATGGCATGAAACTAGAAATCAACCACAGGAAAAGAAATGAGAAATAACTGACTACATGGAGACTAAACACAATGCTACTAAAAAATCAATGGGTCAATGAGGAAATCAAAAAGGAAATTAAAAAATACCTCGAGACAAATGATAATAAAGACATAACCATTCAAAATCCATTGGATTCCACAAAAGCAGTGTTTAGAGGGAAATTCATAGTGATACAGGCCTTCCTCAGAAAAGAAGAAAAATCTCAAATTGACAACCTCATCATCTATATTTATTAGAAAAAGAAGAACAAAAAAACCTAAAGTCATCAGAAGGAAGGAAACATAAAGATCAGAGAGGAAATCAAGAAAATAGAGCTTCAAAAAACAATAGAAAACATCAATAAAACCAAGACTGTTTCTTTAAAAGGTAAACAAAATTGACAAACCTCTGGCCAGACTCACCAGGAAGAGGAGAGAAAAAATTCAAATAAACAAAATAAGAAATGAAAAATGAAATATCTCAATGGATACAGCAGAAATACAAAAGACAGCAGGAGAATACTATGAACATTTCAATATCAATCTCACTGAAAAATACTCTCCAAATTCATACGTAAAGCTAACCATCACAGAGTAGAAATATTAGCATTACTGGTAGGATATATATAATTTATAACTGTTCTGACCAAGGGCTATATTATGGTATTAATTGGAATATATAATGTATATTTATCTGTTTGTGTGCATTATAATTTTAGTAACTAACAAAATTTCTGAAAAAGTTGTTGGAAAACTCATACTTCTGCCTAGAGTATACATTTATCTCTTCATTTCTGATTATCAGTATGCTTTTAGAAATATTTGAGTCATTGAAGTATTTATTATAAATCACTCTGGGTATCCCACAATAATGTTGACATTTTAAGTAAGTGAATGTATTAAATTTTATTTGTATTTGCTCAAAAACAACTAGTAATCCTTAGTCAAAATATCTTATAGATAGAATGGTTAAAAAGGTATTTTTGAAGATTTTAGTGAATTGCAAGTTTTTAAAATAAATTTGCAAAACGAACAAACAATCAAAAAAACTAAGGCCTATTCTTGATGCCTCCCTCCCCGCAAGCTGAACCTAAGACTCACCACTTTTGCCCATGATGTCCTCCCTACTTGTCCTATACCACACTTGCAGGAACTAAAGAATTAGATGGTGAATATGCTGTATGAAGATTTACTTTTGATATTTTTGTAATTTAAATTAGAAATATCAAATTGTGGGAAGAATCTTCATTGAAATTTCAATTTCAATTGGATAAATATATTCTATACTGAAGGGTAACCAAATTGTAAAGCAAGAATCTAAGGGTGTAAAAATTTGGTGCACCATTCATAAATTTTGCCTTGCAAAATGTTTGTGGAAATTGGTTACTCAGAATGGTAACATTAGACCAATATCTGTGAAATTATCTTACAGAAAAATCAATGGAATATATCAATAATTTCACATTTATTAACCACCAAAAGCCTCAGTGATAAAGATTAAAAATACTATTAAAATTTGTTTCTGAGAAAGAGCAATACATGAATTTTGGGGTTATACATAGCAGGCCTTTCCTTTCTAGATTTTTGAAAATTAATAAGGTATATGTTTAAAAATTATGTGCATTTTTTTAACCATGTTTATGACTAGCAAAGAAATTATTCTAGGTAGATGGACCCTATAGAACAGTTCTAATTAAATTTATTTAAAAAAATAAAATTCTTAATAAGATAAACAAATGATGTATATATTCCCATTTTGCTTTCTTAATTCTTATTAATCATAAGTCTCACGTCTAAGAACTTATTGGTGCCCTGTGGTGTCTCTACCATGTTCCAAAAGCTGGATCAAGTACTCTACAGCCTTACTCTCCTGCTTGTTACTACCCTGGAGAGAAATGATTACTTTACTTTCTCACTTCACCATATCAAATTCACATTTATAACACTTCAGGTCATATTGTGAGCATTCGATATAAGCTTTCTGTTTGGCTAGATATAATCTTGTTTTACTGGAATATAAGTGATGGATATAAATATGACCAGGATAAAAAGATGAAAAAATTGCATATTAAATTATGTTCCTGAGGAAAATTATGTTTCTGGTATATGACATTGAAGTAAATGTAATAAATAATAAATAAGTTCACTGGCATTAAGGTTACCCAAATATAGTCTACATCCATTGCTATTGATGGGAGGGTCCTCATTTGTCTTGTATAATGACCACTGGAATATCTACACTGTGTCCACAATGGCTTCTTATGACTACTGCCAATGTCTTTCCCTGTACTCTGAAGGGCCTAAGGTTCATGCCCTGCCCCAGGGTTTATGTAGTCTCCAGCTACTGTCATACTCCCCTATTTTGATTATACCAGTAGATCATGGGGAATAGCAGCAGTGGATATAAAACTGCATTTGCTGGATCTTCCTTGCAAATTGTAGCTGAAGCCTAAAAACTTAAATTCTTCTCTTTCACAAAATGTTAATGCCTCCATAGTATTATAGAATATAATCCTGCTGATTACAAGACTGACTATTTGTTTCCAGGACTATTCAGTGCAGTATTTTCATTGCATCAGTGTCCACCACATCAGTGGCACAGCATGAAAAGATATAGTTCATTATAATGAAAAATCATTTAAAAGGAGTGAAATAGCAATTTTAGTATATTAGAACATGGTCTATATAAACCCAGTTTAAACATGCAATGATATTACAGGTCAAAGTACTTTTTTAAATTAAAATGACACATCATGACCCCTAACTAGGTTAATAATCTACCAAAGGTGTGCTGCTGGATATAGTTCTGGGGAAATTTTATAACAGGTTTGTTCTTACTGGAAAACAGATTAAACTGGAGATACTGAGATAGGATAATCAATAACATTTATGAATTAATGTGTGTATATATTATGTGTGAATACATTAAAAGTTACACATTGGAGAAAATGGAATTGAAGGAATCATGCATTATAAATCAGATGCATTGATAATTACAATTTAGTTTTGTGCTTAATAATGAGCTCCAACCGTAGACCATTATTTCTTTAGTTTGCAGAATTAAAATAATATTTAACATTAATACAAAGGGCATAGGATCTCTTCTAAAACACATCATGTATGCTTTAACCTCTGAAAACCTAGCTGGGTGATGAAACATACATAGGGGGAAAATTATTTTTTCTTTTTTTAAACTAGAATTTACAAAAAGGTGTTTTAAGCTTTAGAGGACCCAGCTGAATAGATTTATAACATACTCTGGCATAAATAATGATTTGATTATAGGATGTCAAGGATTGTACCATGATATATAACTCAGTCCCAAATAAAAGATGTTATTTTGTTTATAATAAATTCAAAGAAATCAAATAACTATAATGTTTGAGGTCTGTTTGCTCCAAACAGGAAATCAATATTAAGTCCTTTAACACAAACATAGAACTAAATTAGGGTACAAATGGGATAGAATTAGATCATTTTTATTGTCAAATACTTACATGAACATAAAATATATATAAAAGTCTTTAATAATTCTATAGGTAAACATGACCCATTAAAAATATCTATCATGAATTGACTTTTATGTATGTACTTGCATTAACAAATTTAATACTATATTATCTCTTTGTAGCAATCATACTAGCTAAAGATTATTATTTTGTAGATGAAAATGTTTAAGTATTGAAGGTAGCGTTCAAACACATATTTGTGTCTGAAACTCATTCTGTTAACCTCTGTGACATAATATTCTACATCAGGCTTCCCACCCTTTGGAAGATGTTACTGGAATATGAAGCTAGTTAATAATCAAATCTATTTTAGATTTAGTAGTATTTATGTTTAAGAATCTAATGTGAAGGCATTATCAGTTTTTTTTTCTTCCATCTGTCAAATAATGTTTAAATTTGTAAATTTGTGAAATTAAATCTCTTGTTACTGGGTGTTTTATGTACAATAAATATTTCTGGAAAATAATGACTCATTTAGTTTTCAAAATGTAACTGATTTTGATAGCTGGTCATATAAACATGCATGAAAATTTTTACATGCAAATTGAGGATGAGGGTATAAAAATTTTATACCACATATAATAACTTGTTTCTCCATACTGACTTCCCTAAACATGGAATGTCATTATTCATTTTCAGTAGTTCAAATTGGTTGATATTTTGTTAGTTTTGTGAGAGACACTAGTTTCCTTTGTAAAAGCTAAGGGACCGTAACTGCCATAATGAAAAAGGCTGCGTATAATAGAAAGGCAATCTTAAATAAAGAAATGTCACAGTGTTTTCGTACAAAGACTATTTGAGTTGTTGCAAAAGAAAAATATGATGGTAGAAGGTGATGGGAAACTCAAAAACAGAGGGCAAATCCCTGTATCCTCAAATTTAGGAAACAGCAATCAGCAAAAAGAGATCTTACTCATAAATGAGTTAATTCACAATATTCAATACATAAAGTAAAATTCAAAAAACTATTCTGCTATTTTAAATTGTAAAATGGGATGCATATACTCATACAAATCACAAGATTACTGAGATAAAATTATCTCTGATATAAATGAAACTAGCCAATGTATCAAAATTTCTCATAGTTTTATTCCTTTAGTTTCAAAGTGTGGGAAATAAAGTTAGGAGAATAAACATGGTACCATTAACAATAATTCCTTCTGGGGAATGAAAATGGACCAGAATAGAATATTTTTATTTTATATATTTTTATTTTATACATTTTTATGTTTTTGGACTTGGTACTATATGTAGCATTATCTATATAAAGGAAAACTGACATTTCATTTTTAAAAAGTAACATATTGAAAGTCATTGAGCTTATGGGAAAGTAATATATTAAATTAAAAATATATTTGGAAGAAACTTATGTTTGTCAAGGATAACATTAATGTGGATTTGAGGTAATTGCAGTATTTTTGAATAGTCCATTATCTCCATCCCTGCTGAGAATTGAAACCCTAAAAGAAGTCAATTTATGGCTCTTAAAAATGATGCTAAGTACATAAAATCACTAAAAATGTATTCGTTTATCCAAAAATATATTATGGTTTTCAACATTACCTACTTGACCATGTAGAAATTCTAGGCATTCTGATTGCTGTGCATCACTGGCAGTATTTTAAATAAGTATAGGAGTGTGACTTAAGGCTTACATCTACCAAAACAAAACAGAAGAAGAGAAACTATTTTAAATGATGATTCTGGGTAAAAACAAAGATAATATGGCATTTTAAAAACTTTATGCCTATAGTTTGTATATCCCACTATTGTTATTATTAACATTATGTCTCTATCTTTATTATAATTCAATTTGTGTCTATACCTATACCAATTCCTATACCTTTAGGTCAATCTACAGTGATTTTCATCTTTACATAAACCTTAGATATGTGGGAAATTTTTAAAGGATACTCAAACTTGCATATATCTGTTCTTGTATAATTTATAATTTATTAAAAAAATTATCATATAATGAACATCTTTATAACAAAAAGTGATGAAAATTTTCTAAACAAGAGAAAAGGCGAGATGGCGGAGGAGTAGGGGGACACGCTCGCCCTCTCCCACAAACACAACAAGAAAAACACATCTACAGGTTAAACGACTCACACAGGACAGCAATTAATTGCTGGCAGAAGAACCTAAACTCCAATAATGGCAAGAATCTCATGACTTAACCGGGTAAAACAAGAGAAAAGAGGGGTGTGAGAGAAGGGGAATCGGGGCTGATGGGCACTCCCGAAAAGGAACTGTGGAGGAGAAAGGGATCCCACACTCTGGAAAGTCACCTACTTGATGGAAAGATCAACTGAATAGGAGGGATCTCCAGATGCAGAGAAGAGCACAGCAGTAAGTCTGAGTTCCAAAGAGCAGAGTGAAAACCGAATAGGTCATCTGAACTACTGGCACAGTCACCAAAAACCGAGACCTTGGCTCTGGAGGTTAGTCCCCGGGGAATGGGCTGGGGTGGGCCGTGCTAAGACTGCTTGGGGGACCAGGAACTGGGCTGTCCAGTTCTCAGGGCAGAGACTGCCTGGGAGACTAGGACGCTGAGCATTGCCGGTGCAGGGAGCCATAAGCTAAGGGCTGGAGGGTGTAAAGCCACATCAGAGGGAACCCGGGAGAAGAGCTGGATCTGCAGGAGGGACAAGGTGCCAGTGTTGTGGAGGGGAGAGAAGGAGGGCTGGGCCACCATAGAATACTCCCCACACCACAGTGAGCTCACTTGCCCACCAGCTATCAGAAAGCTGTGTTTCCCAGTCATCCTCCCTCCCTCTACCCTGCACGGGCGTGCCTGGACCTGAGGCTACCTGCCATCCCAGAGGGCTGGCCTCACCATTTGCAGGAAGCCAGCCACTGCAGGGGCTTTCCCTGCCCTGGCCAGCCTGCAGTCTGGAGGGGCTACACCCCGCAGAGCAGCACCCAGCACCACCAGCCCCTGGGAAAAGGCCTGCAGCCCAGAAAACTTAGTACAAGCTCAGCCTGGCCGTGCAAATCTGCCTCCATTGCTCTGTGATCCTGCCAATCCCTGCTGCCCTGGGGAAGAACCCCTTGGGTTCTCAGTGGCCCAGCTGGCTGCTCCACCCTTGGGGGGTGCTGCATTCCCGTGGAACAGCTGACCAGCACTGCCAGCCCCTAGAAGAGCCCCACAGCCCAGGAACACCAGAGCAAGCTCTGCCCAGCCACGTGAAATCTGCTTCCAATGTAGTGCAGACCTCCCAGTCCTGTCTGCCCTCAAGAAGTCCTCCTTTGCTTCAGAGAGACCCTGTCAGCCCTTCCCACCCCCAAGAAAACCCATGTTGCCTCAAAGAAGATGACCAACAAAGCCAGCACCCGGGAAACATTCCATAGCAGTGCCAAGGCAAACCCTGCCTGGCCATGGGGAGTACAACTCCACCAAGAAAAAGAAAACAGCAAGCAAGATGAAGAAGCTGAGAAACCACCCCCAGTTACACCAAAAGGAGATCTCACCTAAAGCAGTCAACAATGAAACAGACTTCTGCAGTCTGACAGACTTGGAGTTCAAAAGAAAAATAGTGAAAATTCTGAAGGAATTAAGAGAAGATATGAACAGTAATGCAGATGCCCTCAGAAAGGAACTAGAAAATATAAGGAGGACCAAAGAAAACTAGAAAATTCATTTGCAGAGATACAAATTGAGCTAAGGGCAGTAAAAACCAGAATGAATAATGCAGAAGAACGAATCAGTGATATGGAAGATAGAATAATGGAAATCACCCAAACAGGACAGCAGACAGAAAACCAAATGAAAAAACATGAAAGCAATATAAGAGACCTATGGGATAATATAAAGCAGGCCAATCTACGCATAATAGGAATTCCAGAAGGAGCAGAAAAAGATAAGGGGACGGAAAATATATCTGAAGAAATTATCACTGGAAACTTCCCAAATCTAAAGGATACTGAGTTCAAGATACAGGAAGCACAGAAGGCCCCAAACAAGTTGAACCCAAATAGACCCACACCAAGACACATTATAATAAAAATGGCAAAAGTTAATGATAAAGAGAGGATCGTAAAGGCAGCAAGAGAAAAGCAAAGTATCAATTATAAGGGAACCCCCATAAGCCTATCAGCTGATTTCTCTACAGAAACTCTACAGGCCAGGATGGAATGGCAAGAGATATTTAAAGTGCTAAAAGGAAAAAAAAATATGCAACCTAGAGTACTCTATCCAGCAAGAATATCATTTAAAATAGAAGGGGAAATAAAATTTTTTTCCAACAAACAAAAGCTAAAAGAATACAGGAATACAAAACCCAGGCTAAAAGAAATATTGAAAGGGCTTCTCTAAAACAAAAAAGAAAGGACTGAGGAAGCCACAATCAGGGAGCAGTGACTCAGATAAGCCAGCAAACAGATTTAATCATGAACATGTTTAAAACAAAATAAAATTAAAAAGAGAAAAAAAGGAGTCATCAAAATCATAAAATGTGGGCAAGGGATGTGAGGAAATAAATTCTCTTTTTAAAAATATTTTTTCTTTTATTTCTTTTATTTTCTTTATAGGAAGGGGTTAGCATACTTAAAAAACAGGGCAACCACAAATCAAAACCAAACATAGCATTCGCAAGAAATGAAAAGAAAAACACTCAAGCAGAAATAATTGGAGACCATTCAACCAAAAAGAAAGGAAGAATGGAGAACCATAGAATCAACTGGAACACCAGGTTCAAATGGCAATAAATAATCATCTATCAATTATCACCTTAAATGTCAATGGACTGAATGCTCCAATCAAAAGACACAGAGTGGCTGAGTGGATAAAAAGGCAAAAACCTTCAATATGCTGCCTACAAGAAACCCACCTTAGGACAAAGGACACATATAGATTGAAAGTGAAGGGGTGGGAAAAAATATTTCATGCCAATAGACATTACAGGAAAGCAGGAGTTGCAATACTCATATCAGACAAAATAGACTTTAAAACAAAAGACATGAAGAAAAACAAAGAAGGACACTATTTAATGATTAAGGGATCCATCCAAGAAGAGGATGTTACTATCGTCAACATATATGCCCCAAATACAGGAGCACTCAGATACATACAACGATTATTAGCAGACATAAAGGGAGAAATTGAAGGGAATACAATCTCAGTAGGAGACCTTAATACCCCCCTCACATCAATGGACAGATCTTCTAGACAGAAAACCAATAAAGCAACAGAGATCCTAAAGGAAACAATAGAAAAGTTAGACTTAATTGATATCTTCAGGACACTACATCCAAAAAAAAATCAGAATACACATTCTTCTCAAATGCACATGGAACATTCTCAAGAATCGACCACATATTGGGACACAAAGCTAACCTCAACAAATTTAGGACCATAGAAGTTATTTCAACTATCTTTTCTGACCGCAATGGTGTGAAACTAGAAATCAACCACGGGAAAAGAAATGTGAAAAAACCTACTACATGGAGACTAAACAACATACTACTAAAAAACCAGTAGGTCAATGAGGAAATCAAGAAGGAAATTAAAAAATACCTTGAAACAAATGATAGTGAAGACACATCCTCTCCAAATCTATGGCACACTGCAAAAGCAGTGCTCAGAGGGAAATTCATAGTGATACAGTCCTTCCTCAAAAAAGAAGAAAGATCTCAAATTGACAACTTAAACCGCCACCTAAACGAATTAGAAAAAGAAAGACCTAAAGTCAGAAGAAGGAAGGAAATTATAAAGATCAAAGAGGAAATCAATAAAATAGAGATTCAAAAAAAATAGAGAAAATTAATAAAACCAAGAGCTGGTTCTTTGAAAAAGTAAACAAAATTGACAAACCCCTGGCTGGACTCACTAAGAAGAGGAGAGAAAGAATCCAAATAAACAAAATTAGAAATGAAATAGGAGAAATCACAACAGATACTGCAGAAATACAAAAAACCATAAGAGAATACTATGAACAACTATATAGCCAACAAATTTGACAATCTGGAAGAAATGGACAATTTTCTAGAATCTTACAGCCTGCCAAAACTGAATCAAGAAGAAACAGACCAACTAAACAGACCGATCACTGGAAATGAAATTGAAGAAGTCATAAAAACACTCCCTTCAAATAAAAGTCCAGGACCAGATGGCTTCACAGGTGAATTCTACCAAACATATAAAGAGGATCTGGTGCCCATCCTCTTTAAACTTTTTCAAAAGGTTGAAGAAGAAGGAATACTCCCAAAGACATTCTATGATGCCACCATCACCCTAATTCCAAAACCAGACAAGGATAACACCAAAAAAGAAAACTATTGGCCAATATCTTTGATGAATATAGATGCAAAAATTCTCAGCAAAATTTTAGCCAACCAAATCCAACAACATATACAAAAGATCATACACCATGACCAGGTAGGGTTCATCCCAGGTTCACAAGGATGGTTCAACATACGCAAATCTATCAATGTCATACACCACATTAACAAAAAAAAAGTTAAAAATAATACGATCATCTCAATAGACGCAGAAAAGACCCTCGCCAAAGTGGGTATAGAGGGAACATTCCTGAACATAATCAAAGCCATTTATGACAAACCCACAGCAAATATGATACCAATGGAGAAAAACTGAAAGCCTTCTCACTCAAATCTGAAATAAGACAGGGATGCCTACTCACACCACTGCTATTCAACATAGTTTTGAAAGGCCTAGCCACAGCGATTAGACAAACAAAAGAAATAAAGGGCATCCACATATGAAGAGAAGAGATAATACTGTCACCATATGCAGATGACATGATACTATACATAGAAAACCCGAAGGACTCAACCCAACAACTACTTGAACTGATTAATAAATTCAGCAAAGTAGCAGGATATAAGATTAACATTCAGAAATCAGTAGCGTTTTTATATACCAAAAATTAAATATTAGAAAAGGAATATAAAAATACAATATCTTATAAAATTGCACCTCAAAAAACTAAATACCTCGAAATACACCTGACCAAGGAGGTTAAGGTCTTATATGCTGAGAACTATAAACCTTTAATCAAGAAATCAAAGAAGATGTAAAGAAATGGAAAGATATTCCATGTTCATGGATTGGAAAAATCAATATTGTAAAAATGGCCATACTACCCAAAGCAATCTACAAAATCAATGCAATCCCTATCAAAATACCCATGACATTTTTCACAGAACTACAACAAACAATCCAAACATTTATATGGAACCACAAAAGACCCAGAATTGCCAAAGCAATCCTGAGAAACAGGAGGAGGCATAACTCTCCCAGACTTCAAGCAATATTACAAAGCCACAGTCATCAAAACAGTGTGGTACTGGTATCAAAACAGACAGACAGACCGATGGAACAGAATAGAGAATCCGGAAATAAACCCTGACACCTATGGTCAATTAATCTTTGACAAGGGAGGCAAGAACATAAATGGGAAAAAGAAAGTCTATTCAGCAAGCATTGCTGGGAAACCTGGACAGCTGCATGCAAAGCAATGAAACCAGAACACACCCTCACACCATGCACAAAAATAAACTCAAAATGGCTGAAAGACTTAAATATAAGACAAGACACAATCAAACTCCTAGAACATAGGCAAAACACTCTCTGACATCAACCTCAAGAATATTTTCTCAGGTCAGTCTCCCAAAGCAATAGAAATAAGAGCAAAAATAAACCCATGGGACCTCATCAAACTGAAAAGCTTTTGCACAGCAAAGGAAACCCAAAAGAAAACAAAAAGACAACTTACAGAATGGGAGAATATAGTTTCAAATGATGCAACGGACAAGAGCTTAATCTCTAAAATATGCAAGCAGCTTATACAACTCAACAGCAAAACATCCAATTACCCAATGCAAAAGTGGCCAAAAGACCTTAATAAACCATATATCCAAGGAAGATATACAGGTGGCCAATAAGCGCATGAAAAAATTCTCAACATCGCTGATTATGAGAAATGCAAATCAAAACTACCATGAGATACCACCTCACACCAGTCAGAATGGCCATCATTAATAAGTCCCCAAATAACAAGTGCTGGAGGGGGTGTGGAGAAAAGGGAACCCTCCTGCACTGTTGGTGGGAATGTAAACTGGTACAGCCACTATGGAGCACAGTTTGGAGATACCTTAGAAATCTATACATAGAACTTCCATATGACCCCACAATCCTACTCTTGGGCATATATCCGGACAAAACTCTAAAAAGGGACACGTGCACCCGCATGTTCATTGCAGCACTATTCACAATAGCCAAGACATTGAAACAACCTAAATGTCCAGTGACAGATGATTGGATTAGGAAGATGTGGTATATATACACAATGGAATATTACTCAGCCATTAAAAAGAATGACATAATGCCATTTATAGCAACATGGATGGAACTAGAGACTCTCATCCTGAGTGAAGTAAGTCAGAAAGAGAAAGATAAATACCATATGATATCACTTATAACTGGAATCTAATATATGGCACAAATGAACCTTTCCGCAGAAAAGAAAATCATGGACTTGCAGAATAGACTTGTGGCTGCCCGACGGGAGAGGGAGAGAGTGGGAGGGATGGGGAGCTTATCAGTTACAACTTGGAATGGATTTATAATGAGATCCTGCTGAGTAGCATTGAGAACTATGTCTAGATACTTATATTGTAACAAAACAAAGGGTGGAAAAAAATGTATGCATATAAGTGTATCTTGGCCCCCATACTGTACAGTGGAAAAATAAATTAACTTAAAAAAATTTTTAAAAAATTTAAAAAAGAAAAAAAAAGAACATTTTCTAAACAAAGCTTAAGATTCTAGCAAACAGGCAAACATATAGGGACATATAAAGAGAGAATATTAGATCTATTTCTTCTGGATTGATTTTGCTCTATAAGTATAGCATAGCATTTGTTTAGAAACTTTCCCCAAATATTTTAATTAATATAACCAAAAGTAATACTTCAGATTACTTTCAAGTTAATGAATGTTAAGATTTTGGTGCTCCTCGTTTGCAGTATGTTTGCATAGTTAATTTGTGGGGGGGGGAATTTGCAAAAGTAATATAGTTTTAACATTAAATGAATATGAATGATACCTCTTTCACTCTAACTTTAGGTTCATCACAATCCCCTACTGCCCAATAGCATGGGATTAGTGACTGGCATTTTGGGCATTAAGGGAGGGTTGAGTATATATTTCTGGTATGGAATTTTGGGATGAATTTGTATGGTTCACACTGTTGCTTATGGCATCTTCCTAAATCACGCATATGTTGGTGTTGTGCACAGTAGAATCATGTTAACAATCCTGTGAACTTTGTCAATCCCAGCCAAGAGTACTCTTTGCACTCACACACTTCTAAATTAACCAGGGTAGAGGAAAGTCTGATTGCTGTTTCTGTTATCTTGCCATATCATGATACAGAGTTATTACAGACAAACATGTTATTTCTTGATGTTTTAGAAGTTTGTAGTAGTTTTCTAATTTATAAAATATAGACATTGTGATTTATTTTCTCATTCCAATTTTGAAAAGTTACTTTCAGTCTTGACTTTAATGTGTAATTCTGTGTTCTTAAAACAAGCTATTTAGGCAAACCCTTCAAACTGGGTAAGCTTCAGGCCTGAAAAACACAGATTCTGTCCCTAATTCTCATCCCAGGTTTTCATTACCACTTGTTCAAGTATCCTGATTTTCCCATTTGTGGAATAAGATAATGAAATTGTCATTGTGAGGAATATTTCTGTTTTCCATCATTACAAATATGACTTAAGCTCACTTATGACTTAAACTCAGTTAATCTAGTTGATGGCTAAATATACCCATAGGAATTTATGTAACCTACTAGGAATATATTCTAACCTTAAATTTCAAAGCCATTTTAGACATGGAGTAGAGAAACAATTTACATTTGCTTCCCTGGGGTTGTCTTTTTTTTAAATGATTCATTATCCAGATCAAGGCCCTAAACTCCAGGAGTAATAGAACTACTAATTATGTTCACGGATTATAGAAATAAAAATTAAAAAGAAAAAGTGAATAGTATTTTTAAAAGAACATTCCATAATGTTCAATTATAATAAAACTGAATTCCCTAATTTTATGATTTGATTGTTTTCCATTTTAATTATTCAGGATGAAAGTATAATCCCATAACATATTTTCTTTATATATTTTGTCACAATTTCTAAAAAGGACAGTTAAAATCAATTATTGCACTATTTCTTAAAAAAAGTAAGCCGTTAAAAGTGCTAGAGATGAACATATAAATTTGAAAATCTCTTAAGAATATCAGCTTTTCCCTTTCCTTATGAATTTCTGTGTCAAATAGAGTAGGTCTTGATTGTTTTCCCCCCGGAAAGCTGATTTAAATTTCCAGAGAGAACATTCTCTTTCTTGTGGCTTTTCATGTTCACTAGGGACTTTTCCCCAAGGAAAGGTCTTTCTCTACAGGGAAATCTCACAGAATTTTTTCTAATCAGAGACTCTGTGAGTTGAGTTTCCTCCTTGAGAAGAAAAGTGATATGATAGACTCCAGGGAAATACTAGTTCTAAAGTTTTTTTTTTTTCCTTTCTTTTCTTTTCTTTTTTTTTTTTTTTAATCCATTCCTTCGAGGAAAAAGGAGGTATTACTATTAATAGGTAAATAGCACAAAATGAAACATATTCAGTGATGAGATAGGGCATTGGAACATCAGGGATATGAGGGAGTATTTTTACCTGTATAAAGATCTGTTTTTGTGCATTTTTAAACTAGATTGTTAACAAATTATACTTGGTTTGTCCTGCATAGATTCTGCTTCAATTTAAAATAAGGACTTCTCAATGAATCACATACCTTCTAGAAGTTACAGTGTACACAGGAATATATACAACTCTCATTACCAAAATGTATGCTAAGATGTATTCTGAGAAATTACCAAACTGTTTTACCCATTAAACTTTATTGTAGGCCAGTTTTCCATATAAAATTTAGATATGCTGAAAAAAATCTTTGTCTAAAGAGGTATTCTAAAAGGAACATTTCTTAATTAATCAACATTATGCCATTGCCTAAATTTATTCTGATTTTTAATTTTTCTTAAGGAAGTATTTATTTGAATGTAGAATTAATTTTGGAAAATACATTATGCTCTTATACGCCTCTTAAATTTTTTAAATTATGAAATATAGTGAAAAGAAAGAAAAGTATGTAACATATATACTTTTCATCCAAGAAGAAAATTGACATTGGGAATAGAAATGTCACATCCAGATTGTTCCAATATACAGTAACAGAACAACTGGCATTTGCCAAAGAGTATGTTTTTAATAATGACAGAAAACTAAAACTCTGTGTATTCAATTTCTGGTGACTTAATCGGTATTTTCAGTTGACCTATTGTTTTAATTTAGTGCATATTCATGCTTATTTCACATATATTTTGATAATGGCTTTATAAAGAATGTTATGTTTTCTATTTTCAATCAATTCCTACCTTTGTTATGGAGTTTTTAAAATCGTAGCCAAATATTTGTTTCCTCTTTCTATGATTTCCCAGTTTATTAATAACAGCTGTTATATATTTCTTCCCATTTTTCCATATTCATGTTTTAGATAAATAAAATGTTACAAGTGTGAATTACTGGGAGAAAAAAGATTATAATATGTCCACTGAAATGTATGTGCATATTCAGCAATTTGCTTCATTTCTACCAAATAATATTGAATCATGAATATCTATTAATAACAAAAACTGCAAATGCAATCCATTTTACTCAATATTTGTATAATATTCTAAAACCTATTCAAAATATTCTAGAAATGCTATATTTTCAAGGGGTTTTAGTATTTCCCAAATATAAAATTGTGGCCATATGCATTATTTTACATACAGCCTAAATAGTGGTGCTTTTACTTCCACTGGCCTGATTCCTGGAAGAAAGAATATGGGATTCCAGAATAGTTTCTATTTGTACAGGTATTAACAGATTGCTTTCTCAAAAGTCTACAGCAATTCATAATTCTTTCAGATTTTTTTTCTCATCCCTATCGATACCTTGATGACATATTACCTTTCTTATTAATTTCACTCAGTCTAATATGAAAAAGGGGTATGTTATTCTTCAGTCAATTTATATTTTCTTCCCTCCCAGTTGTGGTTATTTGGTTGGTGTCCCTGGATAGTATTTATAAATTGCATTCAATTTTCTACCAGTATTTAGTATATTATTAGACACTTCCAGAAATTATTTATGTAGTGCAAATGTATTACCTGTTATATATACTGCAAATATTTCCCAGGTTTTCATTAACAGTTTTTACTTTTAAAAGAAATTTAAAATTAATTATTGTAATATATATTTTAACTAATTAAGAATTATACCATAAAATACATCTACCTTTTACATCTTAATTTATTTTCTTATTTATATAATGATATTTTTTTTCCATTATAGCTGGTTTACAGTGTTTGGTCAATTTTCTACTGTATAGCATGGTGACCCAGCTACACATAACATGTGTACATTCTTTTTTCTCACATTATCAGGCTCCATCATCAGTGACTAGATATAATTCCCAGTGCTAGACAGCAAGATCTCATTGCTAATCCATTCCATAGGTAATAGTCTGCATCTATTAACCCCAAGGTCCCAATCCATCCCACTCCCTTCTCTTCTCCTTTGGCAACCAAAAGTCTATTCTCCAAGTCCATGATTTTCTTTTCTGTGGAAAGGTTCATTTGTGCCATATATTAGATTCCAGATATAAGTGATATTATATGGTATTTGTCTTTCTCTTTCTGACTTAACTTCACTCAGTATGAAAGTCTCTAGCTCCATCCATGTTGCTGTAAATGGCATTATTTTGTTCTTTTTTATAGTATCATAATTTCTTTATTTCTGATATTGCTTTGAAAGTTCATCTCATGTTAATAAAAAAGTTATATTTTAGCTGTTTTCTAGAATTGTGACTGTTATCAGCTATTATTATTCAGTGACGTTAAATAAACCTTTTATTTATTACCGTATGTATTTAATGTACACATATTATCATTTATGAAACTCCATATAGACTTACATAAAAGTCTGAAGTCTATATGTATGTGTGTGTGTATGTGTGTGTTTCTCCACTGACAGTATACAAACTATTCTGTGTAGTGTCTATCACTAAGGCAATAGATTTTCTTTCCTCCACACATAGCCACCATTTCAATATTTCATTTAGATATAAACTGTAGTTTTATAGATTTTTGTTGTACCAAACAGTGTTACCTAATTCTATTATATTTTAGCAGTTGTTCACTTACGTAAAATAATACTTATAAATACAGATTTTTTAAATATAAAAACATTTCACTAATATCAACATAAATATTACTTGAATAATATTTTTTAAAATTTTAATTTTATAAGAATAATATACATTTTATAAGAATATTTGTCTTATTAAAATGTTGAAGGATGATGACAGTAGCCTTTTCATCTTTCTTTCCTGATTTTAAAGACATGAATTAGTAGCATTATACTTTATATAACTTAACTTTAGATCAATAATCTTAATCTTTTTGCTTTTGCAAAAAAGCAAACTTATTTGATTTTGTTCAACCAGTCTTAATATTCTTCCAATGTGATGATTCACAAGTGATGCTGTGTGTTATCTTAAACTATTATTTTAAATCTATGGTGTTTTGAAAAGTTTATTATTATTTTTACATTTTCACAGAGTTTTTTTTTTTTTGCTTTTTTTTATTTTGATATTTTCAAGAATCTTTAGAAACAACACAAGGAATTCAGTGCAATTTTCCACAAATCTTCTAGAATAACATTACAATACAAAGCTGATTATTACTGTTCCCCTAAATCAAAACATTCTGACATTAAATTTTTTACTCCTCTGTATTATACTTCTGAAAAAGGTATAGGACTGTAACTGAAATAATAAAAAAAAGTAGGAGTTCCCGTTGTGGCGCAGGTCCCTGCCCTTGCTCAGTGGGTTAATGATCCGGCGTTGCCCTGAGCTGTGGTGTAGGTTGCAGACGCGGCTTGGATGCTGCGTTGCTGTGGCTCTGGCGTAGACCAGTGGCTACAGCTCCGATTGACCCCTAGCCTGGGAACCTCCATATGCCACGGGAGCGGCCCGAGAAATAGCAAAAAGACAAAAAAAAAAAAAAAAGAAAAAAGAAAACTGGAATCAGTTGACAAACAGAAAGTGAAAAGTTGGATAAAATGTATCCTTTAAACACAATAGACACAAAAATGCCAAAAAAAATATATTTAATAGACTCAATGGTATTAATGACAAAGATTTTAACATATTTTACATCATCAAAGCTGATATTTAATGAATAAAATCTTTTTCTTAAATGTTTACAATGGTAGAACTCACCCTCATAAAAATATGTCAGAAAATCAAGTAGAAAAATAAAGACAAACAGGACGACTTGGTAAAATTTACAGGGAATTTATATGGCTTAAGAGTATATTTTTTAAATAATTTATATATATATTTGTTGAAATCATGATAATTCTCATTAAAATATTTTATTTTTGTAAGCATGAAGCCAACACTTCACTATGGTAAAAAATGGCTACATCTAATATCCAGAATACATACCCAGGATTTTCTCTGAAATTAGGCTTCCTTTTTTTCTTAGACTAAGGTAACTTTAAATCCTCATCAGCTCCAATATTTCCCTTCCCACAGTTTTAAATCAGATCGCACTACCTTAAAATATTACATAAAATATTCTAAGTGGTATATCATAGATTCTTATGATTCTTCTTTTGGTGAAAGTATTTATAGGAAATTGAGGATATGCCAGTTGGGCTACATTTTATAACTTGCTTTATGAAGTCCCTAGTCAGTTTTAAGAAGAAAAGAATTAGTCTTAGGAAAACACCTTCAGGAATATAGTGACATATTTATTTGCCTGAGCACAACATAGCACAGGAGATACCCTCTGGAATGTGTTCATGTACCTGAGACATACACCATAGCTTGGTTTTCTAACTTCACCTTTGCTCCACGAAAACAGATTTTACTGTTTCTTGAACACGGCCTGCAAATTCCTACCTCTATGCAGTTTCCTTCACCTGGATGCCTTTTGCCTAGATCTCCTCCTTGAAATATCTTTCCTTTTATTTCAAGGTTTAGCTTAGCTCCTTCTCCAAAACAACGAAACAGAAGGGACAAAAAAGGACAATAAAACAAATGGTTTTCTGTTTTACGTTATTTGAATATACTGCTTATCAGCTATTAATGTATTTTAGCACCTTGATAACCTCAGTTCTATCTGACAGACTTATATTCACTAAGTTGTTTAAATTGATGTCTTATAGAATAAGTAAAACAGGAAAGAAGTGCTTAAACACACAAATGGTGGTAACTACAGTGAGATGCAGAATTTAGTGCCATCAGCAGAGAAAAGTTTTCTCTTCACTGTAGAGACAGGCTGCAGAGTACATTATTGCTCATTCTGGAGGGTAGATATATATCCATTGTATTTAATTTTAGCACTTGCTTTTCTTCTCTTTTTATTGGATGCTCCTAGAAGTGGATCACAGGTTTATTAATAGTAATGGCTCTGCCTTCCCTGCACAGAGTGTTTTATGTTTTCCAAAGTGCTTTTTCCATATATTCCAATTTTTGATCCTTATAACAATTGTGTGAATGAGGCAAAGAAGCAGTTTCTGGTCCATTTTTATCAGCCTTAATAAGAAACAATTTTATCCTTAAGTTCAGTATAGTCATTCATTCCAATAGTCTAAATATTGAAAAAAAATTGCTTTATCTTTTCATTTTAAAAAATGCTTTCTATGGACTTAGTCATAGATCAAAATATGCTACTTTCAAATCCTGCATAAATATGCACTAACTGAGAATTCTCTATTCATTTTTTAGCACAAGGATAACAAAAAGGTCTAGACAATTTAGAGTTCCAAGAAGTATAAATGCAATGAATAAATTAATGCCGGCATTGATAGATGAGGGGGAGAGCAAAGGAATTTCATTGTGCAGCTTGACTGAACAACTTTGTTTGCAATAATAGTTGTAAGGTCAGGAAATTGTTGTTTGGAATGTACTAGAGAATTAAGAAGAATAATGAAATTGATTCCACATCCTCAGGATTATTGGTCACTACATTTTAAATATGTAGAGGTAGGCCTCAGCTATTACTGTGCATGTCAGCTCCATCTCATAAAGGAAGATGAAGAGAGCGAGTCTATTGATACTGTGAAATGGTGCTCCCTTTACCTTTCAGGAAGCACCATTGAGCACATAATGAATGCATGACGTCCAAATGTGTGTTAACATACAGATGGGCAATTCTTCCCTGAAACCAACACAGGACCCTTTTTGAGGGGAAACTTGTGAGCAAAACTACTTTCTCTCATAGTACCCTCAAATGTGTTATTGTATTTCATTATAAACTAAAAAATAGTGCAGTCATGGAAGGAGAAATTGTAGATATATTCTCAATGCATGATTGTAACTTCCATTGATTGTGTGGTTTTTATCTAGAATGTTAATGGTTAAAAAGGAAATTTGAGGTTTAGTTTTTTTTTTTCATTTTCTTTATCCCAAGGCATTTTATGGTATCATATTACCTGCTCTACCATGCTCTCCAAAAAGTTACTGTATATGAGAACTGTCCTATTCCTTTAATTTAGGTTCATATTATTTCCCCTGGGAAATTTTAGAAATGCAGGGTGGGATGTTTGAAAATGGATGGTGAAAAAATCTGATGGAAGGAAACTTATAGAAAATAAAAACAGATGACCTCTTATATCTTTGCCGTTTTTTGATCCTTAAAATTTAGTGTTAACTTTGTTTATATTCAATCTCAGAATCAAATAATTGACACATTTTGTTTGACCTTATAATAGTGAGAAAGTTGGGATTTTAAAAAATTCTCAACTTGAAACTGTTCTTACTTTTAATTTTGTTAAAACATTCAAGGGTACATTTTCTGACATAATAGTGGGAGGTTAAAAAATTTCCCACTTATTTTTTATTTGATTCTTTACAGGTAAATGAATCATTTAACATTAACTCCTCCGGGTAAGAGATTTGTGTATAAGTGAATGTGAGTTTTTTCCTCCAACATTATATCTCAATTTTAAAGTATCTTAAAGAAAATCAGAGTTATAACCCTTCAAAACATGGGGAGTCTTTTGTAACCTTCCAGTGAATTATTATTTTTGTTCCTATAATAAGTCAAAATCTATTACTGATGATTTTTCCTTCTCTTCCACCAATTTTTAAAGATGTCTGTGTATAGTGCTTAATGAGGTGTTCTGTGTAATATGGATAGTGTTCCTTAAGTGCTTACTGTTTACTGTGCTTTCTTCTAAGCAATGTATATAAATTGACTTGTATAAATTTTCATAGCATTTCTATGAGGTAGGTTTTACTGTCGTTCCCAAGTTAAATTTAAGGAAACTAAAACAGAGAGCAGTTTAAACACATTATTATTCTAGGCCATTCAAAATCAAAATTTGACCCCAAACAGCCTTGTTCAGAGGCTTTGTTCTCCACTACATTCCCACTGCTGCTGCTGTGTAATACTGCAAGCTATACGCTACATGTTTATGTCAGGTTCCTCTGCATTATTTCTTTTGATTCTTGTCCATGTGCAGCAAGGATACAGAAGTGCAGGCAGTCTGGTTGGGGAGTTGTTCTGGCTGGGTAGTGCTCCAGTGGCGCCAGGATGGAAGTACTCATCTCACTGGACAGGGATGGAGGCAGGCAGTCTCTCTAGGCAGTCTGTCTAGGCAGTCTCTCTAGGCAGGTTTGGTTTAGAATGGGAGCAGTTCTGGGTCAAAGGGAATTCCCCTTAGACCAACATTGCTTTATATCAAAAGTTACAGCTCTTGTCTGGGTGCTTTTAATGAGCTCTTCTGGTCTGTGGTTTATAGCAGTGTACAGCAAATTTTATCTATGCCCTCAGAGAGAGTGAGCCGTCCTAGGGTAGGGACTGGCTCTGGTTCCAGAATCCAGCAGACCTGTTTGGAGCACCAATTCCCCCTCACCAGTCCCACTAATTTTTCCTTTCCCAGCCCCCCATGCTGTTAGCAAGGGCTGAGTGTTACTTGATCTCTGATGGGCAACATTCCTTTCCTAGGAGGGAGTGAGCAGCCCAGCCCAGGCTACTCAAGGTGGGGGAAGGGACATTACAAGGAGACATGGCCAGAGGCTTTGGGTTTAATCTCTGTGAAGGGGACTTCACATAAATGTCTTTAGTTTATAAATGCTGTGCTTTGTATCAAGGTTTCAAACATTAAAAGATACATAACTGGACAGAGCAGTATTTTGGTCACACCAAGATTATTTTTTTTTTTCTATTTAGGTTTTACCCTTCAATTTCAATGGGACAAGAGTTCCATGTTGCATTATTTTTTTTTTAAGATTTTTAATTTTTCCATTACAGGTTATAGTGTTCCATCAATTTCTACTGTATGGCAAAGTGAACTAGTCATATACATATATTTTCTCACATTCTCCTCCATCATGTCCCATCACAAGTGACTAGATATAGTTACCTGTGCTATAACACAGGTTCTCATTGCTTATCTGCTCCAAATGCAATAGTTTGCATCTATTAACCACAAACTCCCAGTCCATCCCACATCCTTCCCTCAACCTTGGCAACCACAAGTCTGTTCTCCAAGTCCATGAGTTTCTTTTTGGTGGAAAGATTCATTTATGCTGTATATTAGATTTCAGATATAGGTGGTATCATATGGTATTTGTCTTCCTCTTTCTGACTTCACTTAGTATGAGAGTCTCTAGTTCCATCCATGTTGCTGTAAATGGCATTATTTTATTCTTTTTTATGCCTGAGTAGTATTCCATTGCATATATATACCACATCTTAATCCAGTCACTTATCAATGGACATTTATTCTTTTTAATGCTTTGTGTTTCTGCCACTTATTTGTTTTTTTTTTTTAGAATTATTTTCGCATCTCTTAAATGATGTAGAGTAGAAGTTAAGTGTGGGAATCTTGAAACTTAAGGAGTGTGATCAGATGTGGAAATAATACCTCCTGCTGTACACACATATGCATACTTATTTCATGTTTTGGACTGGGCTCTTTCAATATCCTTGATCCTGTGTTTAAGCAACTATGCCATTTATTTGTAGATCTATAAAGTTAATCCAGTTCTTACATAACAGATTATATTTTCCTATTTCTAGGCAGTGGGGAAACTATGACAGAGCTCTGCACACTTCCAGGTCACACTTATGGGGTCATCTAGAATATCCTCACTGGCGAACCTAAATCACATGCCTGTTTCTTTCTCCTTGGGTTTCCTGCTCAAAGATTTTTTTAATCCCCTGAGACATGGCACAAAGAAGACACTCTGGAATCTGATTATATACTATGTATAACATCTAATTACTTCCTCATCATTTAGATTTATTCTCTAACTGTTGAATTTCTTCTTGGAATAACTAGTTCTGTCTGCTTTTTTGGCACTTATAGACCAAAGTACCTTCTTTCTATGATCCTTCCAGCCAGGGTTACGTATTTTTGGTATGTAATACTGTGTGACATGAAACAAATGATGGCTTCATATTGGCTTTCTAGAACCTAACACAGTTCTTAGGACACATCAGGTGCTCAATAACTTTTTGATAAATGAAGGATGCATCAATGAATCACATAAGGCCATTTGTGAAAAAACATGGGATATTTGACAAAATGAAAGTTGCTTTACCTTTGGGCTCTGAAAGTACATTGGTATCTCATTCTCTTAAAGGAAAATTTCACATATAATTGTTCTGAAGGTTATTTTTAAACTGTATATGAATTCTTTAAAATTTAGTGTATCTAATGAAAATAGTCTGATTTCAATATACTGAACTTCTTGGCTTTTGAAAAAAAATCGTTAACATGTTGGAGCATATGCAGATTAATTTTACATGTTTTTTACCTGAAAGGAGCAAACAATGATTTATAACTATATATATTTAGTAAATATGAGAAATGAATACTCTTTTGCTTAAACTCCATGTTGAATTTGTGTTTTCTTTCTTTTTTTTTTTTTTTTTTTTTTTTTTTGTCTTTTCTAGGGCCACTTCTGTGGCATATGGAGGTTCCCAGGCTAGGGGTCCAATCAGAGCTGTAGCCACTGGCCTATGCCAGAGACACAGCAGTGCAGGATCTGAGCTGCATCTGCGACCTACACCACAGCTCACAGCAACGCCGGATCCTTAACCCACTGAGCAAGGGCAGGGATTGAACCAGCAACCTCATGGTTCCTAGTCAGATTCGTTTAACCACTGTGCCACGACGGGAACTCCCTTTTATTTATTTATTTATTTATTTATTTTGCATTTGTTGTTTTAAACAGCTTGAGACTAATGTCTCAACTGCAGTAGTCAGGATGGTCCTTAGACTTTAGGAAACATGTCTAAAAAAAGTTAAAAAATAATATTTGTTTGGAATTATTTTTTTTAATGGTTGGAAATGGGTTACCCCAGGTCTCAGGATAAACCTTTATATACTGGAATGTTTACATAGAAAATTAAAAGCCTGCACATGGTATTCCAGCATAATTTACTAGTCCTCTTCATTAAGGAATTGATAAATCTTATGCAGAGGGGCTTCAAGAACTTCTCTTCATTAAATCAGATGTAGATTTTCTTCCAAAAATTTCAAACCCATATTGTTCCACACTGTTTATATTGATTACCACTTTCCTGGGAAAGTCTGCTTCAGAGACTTTACTTAGATTTCTTCCTCTTCTCCGCACAATGTTGTCTGACAAATTTACAGATTACCTGCATGACTTTTGATTCATGTTGTAAGGTTCATCTCTGGCTTGGCTTTGGTTTACAGAATTCTTTTGGGCATTTATAATAATGGGCTTCAGGAGTCAAATCTTTACCTGCTTTGGTGAAAATAGATACCTTCTGTTTTAAGTAAAAATTACAACCTGATCTACTTACTATAAGCAATCTTTTTTTAAAGCTAATGATTTATCATAAAATTCCTTCTAAAATGGTAGCTCAGAATGATGTTGAAAATGGTATTATGATGTTACTTTATATCCAATATCATATGAATGCCACTGGCTTTCTCTCATTGAGATTCTACAGGATATTAGGATTACATGAAACTTAAAATTGTAATTAACTTGTCTATTTTCATGAACATGCTACTGTCAAAGTTATGTGAATGTATAAAGGAACTTTCCTCTATTTCCTTCCTTCCTCTATTCCCCATCTCTCCCTTTCCTTCTCTCTTTCTTTCTTTCTTTGAATCAAAATATCATACAGGACATCTCAGTGTCTGAGATTTTTATTGTGGAGCTGGAAGTTGTTGAGAAAAATAGTTTTTAGTGTTATTTTTGGAATAGTGAAAAATCTTAAGAGGATGAATTTTTCAAACCAAAATCTTCATTCCTTAACTCACTTAAAATGAGTCAAAAATAATATTGCATCCTAGTCTTTATATCTATCAGTAAATTCCTAAAGTTCTCTGGCAAAATTATTTGATCACCAGAAACAGTGGTTTTATTAACATTTCAGTGTAGTGGAGTGGCAAACATTCTAAGTTGGCAAAAAAAATTTCTGCTAAATGGGTTATTGATCTTAAATCACTCTATGAATAGTAAAAGACAATAATAATGCCAAGGGAAATGAAACCTTTATATTCAGCATGAGGTATTAAACATATTCTTAATATTCATAGTTTATTTTAAAAATATTTATCTTATAATCTTTAGATATCCAAACTATTTTTATTTATTCATACATCCCTAAAATGCTAGTATAAATACCTTAAATCATTATCAATATAAATGTTATTATTAAAGTATTGTTTTGGTATATATAGAAAGGAAAGTGGGGCAAAATCCTTTGCTGAATTGTATTTGATATGAAATCAGCAACATTGCACCCATTTTAATTCTTTCTGTCAGTTGATCAATGTGTTGTAAGTGCTTTTCTTTGCCATGCATTTAAGAATGATTGGAAGTACTGAATATCATGGGGTGAATGGCTTTTACTCTTAAGTATGAAGAGGAAATTGATTTTCACTTGTCCTAAACATTCCAAAAAATGTTAGCACTTTCTGAAGTGTAGGATGAAACAGTAAAATGCATTAAAGACTGGCATTTTGCAATATCAAGACTAGAAAATTATAATTTATAAACAGATTAACAGATTATACTGTTAAGTAAAAAGTCATATTGAACTGAGAATTGCACCTAATTGTGGAGTAATATTTATAATAAATATACATTTTATTTCTCTATGTCTTTTGTAGTGTTATTTCTTCAAATGGTATTAAAATATTTCCAAGCTTTTATAGTAAATCTTAAACAAAAGATGTTAGAGGATCTTACCTCTGATAATTCTATAGCTTTATGTATAAGAGTGTTCTGAATTTCCAATCAACCAATGGTAAATTATATTTTCATCGATTCATACTTCCCAAGATGGCTAGCATAGAATATATTCAAATTGAAATATACTACTATATCAACCTCAAGATCGTATCAATGTTTATGAATTGGATATGTGAATAGAACAGCCTGACTGGCTGGAGATTTCACTAAGACTTTATCATCAGGTCATTTGATCCCTCCTCTGGTCTTATTTTTAGTGCTTATTCACCCCATAAGAAACTTGAGATAATATAGGTGTATGTGATTTATCTAAAGTTATAAAACCAATGGGAGGGTGATTTTTTATTATTAGTATTAGCATTTTAATATTATTACTGCTTTGGTTTGCAGAGTGAGGATTCAAACAGTGACTCTTTTAGAACCCACAGTTTCAATTAGGGAAATTATGTGAGGAGCAAAAATGCTCTCAAAGAGACATTCAGTCCACAGTTAATGGCTCTGTTCAATCTTATTATGACATTTTCCCTCTCTCTGTGTGTAGGTGTGAAACAGTGGTGGGCTGAGCTGGGCACCTAGAATGACATGGAGCAAAATGTAGGGAAGCTAGAGGTATTTCAATGTGCAGAAGAGTCTAACTAAAATAAATGATTGTCTAATGGCCTGCATTAATTTCTATCTCATTGGAAATTCCTGAGGTTAAAATCGTATTATAATTATCTAGGACAATAATCTGTTTTCACTTTATATATAATGATAAATATTTTTGCATCATCTTAATGCACTACGAATTTGTCAGAAATATGCCTATATAAATTGAGGCAATCATTAATTTGTTTTGATCTAAGTGTTACTAGGAGTAGTTTGCAATTATGAAAATACATCAAAAAAACATAATAAGGTTTTCTAGAAAACAGAACCCACAGGATGTATATATATATATATATTTGTATATAATATATATAATGATTAATTAAATGGAATTAGCTTGCATAATTATTATTGAACCTGATAGGTACAAATATGCACTATAAGTTTGCATGCTAGAGACCCAGCAGACGTGATGGTCCTATTTCAGTGCAAAGATCTTGTGCTGTAGAATCAAGAACCAATGTTTCGGAAGTCATAAGGCACTCTGCTGGAGAATTCTCTCTTGCTCTGGGGCAGCCAGCCAGTATTTTGTTTTATTCTGGCCTTAAACTGATTAGATGAGGCTCACCCCTTTCCCCATTATGGAGGGCAATCTGCTTTACTCAACATCCAACTTAAATGTGTTAGTCTCATCCAAAAAACACTTTCACAGAAATCAAAATTATGTTCCACCAAATATCTCTGTACATTGTGGCCCAGCCAATGACACATAAAAATAACCATCACAAATAGCAATATTGTTCTGTTGCTAAAATACATATTCAGCATCTATTAGGGAATACCAAGTAGAAAGAGGATAAGTTGGCAATGTTTGTTTAAATGGTAAAATAATTTTTATATTCAAACTTGTTTTAAATGTAGATGCAAAGATCTAATAACTTCATTGTCATTGTGCCACATAGCTGTGCCAAGATTTTACACATTGGCTTGTATAGTATTTTATTATACATACATTATGCTTAAAATTTCCTCTTTTCATTGCATAGTTTTATTAATTAAAAATATACACACATATGCAGTTTATATTGTTCATTGATTAACTAAAACATAGTTAAGAGGGTTTTGTAAAATATTTATTGTAATATAAGGGCATCGGATTTATGAAGATTAAGTGCTATTGGGATATTGTTATATTGAGTTGATAAATTTTTGGAGTTGTTCTAAATAGTCCTTTCCATGACCTCTAGCAAAATTTCATAAATGTCTTTTGTGCAACAAACTTAGACCAATTCATACATTTAATATTTATAATTTTCAAAATTGTTTTGAACTGATTAGTCAGTGTTTCTATTATGAGGCATTTTACTCAGTGGTCAGCTTATTCTTGTATAGTGTAATCCTATCATAAGTTTATGAACATTGTAGCCTTTGGTTATATATTTTTTCAGCTTTGTGGGAAAAATATGTCTGTGCATAACTTTGACCATAGAAAATTAAAAGGTTTTACATTAAATGACTCACTTGTGTGGCAGATATTAGCTACATACTCACTAAACAAACTCTCTCTTCTTAGAACAACTTTTAATTATGTTTATTTGATTCTTTGCATACAGGTAGTTATGAGATTTGTTCTTGTCATGGTGCAGGTGTAAAAGTGAGGTATATTACTCCCAGGCCCAAGTGTTTAGGAAAGGGTGTGTTTTTTCTTCATTGTCATATCTTATCATCAGAGGAAAAATTAGAGTTTGTATGTTAAAGATGATACCACAAGGTGGAAATAACTTAGATTTCTGAATGAACATTCGAAGCAGAAAGCCCTTCCCTGTCATCTCCCTCCTGGAACTATTATACTAAAATGTGAATGAGCCATAACATTTATGATTATAAGTCAGCGATATTTTTACATATTTTTATGGCAGGCAGCCTATCTTATCTAATTAATATATCATGTAAAGCCCTTTTCATGCTGCCCGGTATCAAGTAAGCACTTAATAAATGATAGCTGTTACCAACACTCTTTATATTAGGTGGAAAAAATACATTCTCTGTACCAAATGTACCTGCAGATAAAAGCATGCTTCTTTCCAGGAATGAAACCTTGTTTGGTTTTTGCAAAGTAAAAACCAAGTAAATATAACTTCATGAAACTAAATCTTGATATGCCATAAGATATATCCGTATTACTTACTTTAATATTTAAAAAATATTTTTATGTTTAAATTTTTTTGTCTTTTTTTCTTTTTAGGGCCACACCCACAGTATATGGAGGTTCCCAGGCTAGGGGTCCAATCAGAGCTGTAGCTGCGGGCCTGTGCCACAATCACAGCAACATCAGATCCGAGCCACCTTTGTGACCTACACCACAGCTCACAGCAACACCGGATCCTTAACCCACTAAGCGAGGCCAGGGATCGAACCTGTGTCCTCATGGATGTTAGTCGGGTTCATTAACCACTGAGCCATAATGGGAACTCCTGTTTAAATATTAATAATTTACCTGATATGAGTATCTTTGGTGTTTCCCTGTTTTCCATTATTGTCAGTTGAAGAGAAAGCCACATATCTTTTCTAATGATCATTAGCTTAATCTATTTCAGTAGCCATAATGGTGTATCCCACAGTTTAAAACTAGTATTATGTGGATTTTTTGTTCTCATGTTCCCTCATTCATTTGTTACGTATTTACAGAGTTACTGATGTATGCTGAACATTCTGCTGGATTCCTTTCCACGAATGATACCATTAATTTCCTACCACAGAGTAGCCCTTGTTTCATTGTTGAATGAATATATACTGAGATGTCTTTTTTTTTGTCTTTTTTTTTTTTTTTTTTTTTTTTTTTTTGCCTTTTCTAGGGCTGCTCCTGTGGCATATGGAAGTTCCCAGTTTAGGGGTCTAATTGGAGCTGTACCTGCAGGCCTATGCCAGAGCCACAGCAATGTGGGCTCCATGCCGCGTCTATGACCTACACCGCAGCTCATGGCAACGCTGGATCCTTAACCCACTGAGCGAGGCCAGGGATTGAACCTACAACCTCATGGTTCCTTGTCGGATTCGTTAACCACTGAGCCATGACAGTTGCTCTGAGATGTATTTTACTTTTTCACTGGCCCAGTGTCCTCCAAACAGGTAGTTTGCAGAATATTATATGAATGATTTTTTTCTTTATTTAGTTATTTTTCTTTTGATTGAAAAATTGTGAATGATATTGGACAACCTGCAGTCTAATTTATTGCATAATTAAAAGGGATGATTAGGGAAGCTTGGATGAAAAAAAGGAAATGTTTCTCTAGTTCAGAATACACAAAACAATAGAAATTGCCCAGCTGAGCCATGAGTGTAATATCTAATCAAGTTTCACCTTCATTTCATCAACTTATTTTTGAAATTGCAAACTTTTAACCCTCAAATAGATAATCATTGATAGTCCATTTTTTATTTTTATCAAGGATATAAGAAAAATAGAAATGATTAATAATTGGAAGCAAATATGCCTTTCTCAGAAAGAAATAGATAAGTAAATTAAAGGTCAATAATTAAGTAAATATGAACAAGATTTGGGAGAATAAGAAAGAACCATTAAGAAAACATGTAGCCCAGAATTGAGGGGCAATAATAAGCCTAAATATACTACTATTTTAAGATAAAGGCATTTACATTTCTACCTGAAACTTTTAAAAACTGCATGATTTTGCTTGAATTTTCTAATTCTTGCCGGGATCAAGGTAAGCTAGACTTATTCATCTTTTCAGTGACAGTGACAAAGAAAACCAATCTTTTATCACTGAAATATTCATCATCATAAAACATAGCGTACTTTCTTTAGTATGACAAAGAGTAACAGAGCACATGAATAGATGGCTGATTGTAATAGGAATGACTAATGTAATATCCAGTTAAAGAATCTAGGAGCATATTTTACTAATACCAGAAGACAACCTTTAAAAATACATGCTATTTACTTCATTAGAATAAAACTTGCTACAGGCATAGGGTATACCTCTTATTGTGAAACACAGCTTAAATTTCATTTAAATTATATGCTCTTATACTAGTAAATTAAAATATTACCTATATAAAATATTACTTGTAATCTGGGAATTGACTATTAGAATGTTAAATGATCTATATGTCTTTGATTGAAGAATTCTTAATTGAAGAGTAAATCTTACTTGTATGTAGGGCAATGATATGTCTTTTCTTTGTTATTATAAAAGACAACATAAGCTAATGAAATGACATACTCCTGTTCTCAGATTGAGCACAGGAAAATAAAACAAAACAAATAAGTACTGTAGTTAGAATGACTTTAGAAGTTGTGATTTGCATAGTCAGATAAAAGCTTAAATGATAGTAATAATTAGTTTTCATATTAATACCTAGTATGAGACTATATTTATATATTTTAAAAGCCAAAAACTATAAAAATACATTCAAGTATTTTAATCACTTAATTAAGAAGTTGCAAATATCATTAAATGTAATACAGGGACAAGAATTACAGAATTACCTTTGGTTCACAGGGTCATTGGCATAATCACTACAAATGGGCTCACTGGGCCCTTCACTGTAACAGACAAGAAACTAACTATTATTCTGTATAAATCTATACACTCTTAAGAACCCGGCCAACAGAGATGGATACACTGATGATTTTGAGTTACTACTTTAGTGGACAATCAACATCCACCTGGAAGGATATTTAAAATTAAATTTAGGAGTTCCCATCATAGCACCGCAGAAACAAATCCTACTAGTAACCATGAGGTTGCAGGTTCAATCCCTGGCCTTGCTCAGTGGGTTAAGGATCCAGTGTTGCAGTGAACTGTTGTGTAGGTTGCAGGCGTGGCTTGGATCTGATGTTGCTGTGGCTGTGGTGTAGGCTGGCAGCTATAGCTCCAATTTGACTCCTAGCCTAGGAAACTTCAAATACCATGGGTGCGGCTCTAAAGAGCCAAAAAAAAAAAAAAAAACAAAAAACAAAAAAAAATTAAATTTAGAAAAGTTTAAGTGAATCATACCCACGATATTCATATATTTGAAATTTGAAATACTTAGTGTTTTAAATACTTGCAATGTTTAAAAATTTAGTGTACTGGAGATCCCATCATGACTCAGCAGTTAATGAACCCGACTAGCGTCCACGAGGATGAAGGTTCATTCCCTGGCCTCACTCAGTGGGTTGGGGATCTGGCGTTGCTGTGAGCTGTGGTGTAGGTCGCCAACTCGGCTTGGATCCTGCGTTGCTGTGGCTGTGGTGTAGGCTGGCAGTTGTAGCTCCAATTGGACCCCTAGCCTGGGAATCTCCATATGCTGCGGTACAGCCCTAAAAAAACAAAATGAGACAAACAAACAAACAAACAAAAAGCATATTAAGAAAAAAAAAACCCCTGTAATTCCAATTCAAAATAAAAAATTAACTTCAATTCAAAAGAAATAGTTTGACGTATGATTTAGACCTGAATGCTAAGTTGAAATCTTACTAAATTTTTATACAATACTGAAACATTCCAGAGGATTTATGGTCGTATATATAGGGGTTTTGAAGAGTACACAGATTTCTGTGGAAGACTAGCATGGAATAGATAATTAAATACAAATTTATAACATCTAAAAGCATTTCTTGCTGCTAGTTTATATGAATTCTCCTTTTAGTCTGCTTTTTATTTTTCACTTGTTTAATTTGTCCCATGATTTATTGAAGGAATATTGACACGTTTGATACAATATATTATAGTCTTCATACCAAATAAAGGAAGGTTTGTGCAAATATTTGGTGGGAGTACTTCTAGTCTGAATATAGTGGTATAAAATAATCAGTCCTCTCTCCATTTCATAGTAACAATAAAAATGAAAAACGAATTTCAGAACTGGTTAAAATCTAGACTCTCCCAAAGAGGACTGTGGCTACAAAAGGTAGAGATTAATCATGGAGCATGCAGGAGAAACAAGAGCTTAGACAGAATAAAATTTTAAAGATGGTTAATATTTAGAAGAGCCATTATGCATATGACCCTTGAACAATATGGGTTTGAACTGGATGGGTTCACTAATATTTCAATTGTTTTCATGTAAACTGTTTTCATGAATTAGACTGGGGTTGATGAACATGTGCATGCAGAGCCACTAATACAGAGGAACCTTGAATATAGAGGAACTGCTCTTCAGGGGGAAGATTATAAATTATACAGACTTGCAATGGCACAAAGCATTGGTGGCTCTGACCCCCACATTGTTCAAGAGTCAACTATAATTATAATTAAAGGTGAGTGGCATACCAGAAACTTTTTAAAAAACCCTAATTCCTTGTTTGCAGCAATACAAGTGTGGATCTGCCAGGAAGGGTTTCTCTGGACCCAAAATGCAAAAGGCAGTGGAGGCAGATTCAGTATCATTGATCTGCGTATTAGTATTCTCCCTCTCTGCCTTTCTCATCTCTTTTGTTTCCTGGGAGGCTGACACTTTTGTTCTGAATCAGTAAGATACCTTTGCCTTCTATAAGGATTGGCTAATAGGAGAAAGTAGTAGGGGCTCTAATGGAAGGAGGAGAGGGAGACTGGGCATTTATTATCCCACCTGTCTCCATAACAAATCCCTTTACTCAATGCAAGTTTTCAGCTTTTTGTCAGGAGCCCACTTCCACAAGCCTCCTTACTTCTTTAGGCACAAAGGTGCTTTTGCTGGTCTTAGTTACCTTAGCTACTCTAGTGGATTCTCCTAAACAATGTTACACCTTTGTAAATATTTTCTATATATGTATTGGAGTATTCCATCTTTTCCTATTTAACCTCCAATGATTCTATAATTCATACCAGTTGTTGTTTTGAACATAAACACTAAAGAGAGATTTAGAAATTGAGATACATATTAAAGGAGTTTTGGGTCCTTGAAGAATGGGATTGAAACACTGGGTTGGATTAGATGGAGCTGAGAATCCCCAATTATCTCTGAATACTACTTGTTACGAAAAGCATGTCTATGTCCCATCTGATTTTTGCTGTGCATAAATACATTCTAATAACTTTAACTGGGTTTTTTCTCACAAAGATATGCCAGTTGTCCTTAATATATACTCATTGTCTTCCAGCTACTATAAAAATCAAATTTCAGCATAGCCCAGATAGAGAATAATGGACCTGATCCAGAAGCAATGTCTATATTTTCAAAGAGTTGCAAAACCTTAACAATTTGTGGCGGCACAGGGACTGGGAATCTTGTAGAAGAGTGGATATTAAGATAATTAGACTAACAAAGAGGAAGCAAAGTCTTGTCTTGATGTAAGAGTGTTGTGTTAAAAAATTGCGAATGACATTAATAGTTTCTAGGCTAGTTAATTGAAGCTGTATTCCCCAGTAAGGGTCCAGTTTATGCTCAGGAACCTTCTGTTCAACTGTCTTCCACAGTAGGGTTTAAAATATCCTCCTTTTAAAGTAGAAATGCTAAAGAACCAAAGAAATGAATTTGGGGAAGAGAAGAGGGAAGTGCATCATCATCTCTGAAAATCTCTGAGTTTATATTTGTTCTTTCTAGGCTAGAGATAAATTATGGGAGATATTGCAAAAGGCTCGTTGATTTGAATGCAAATAATGATCATTCTGAATAGTAGGAGACAGTTGGTAGCACTTAACCTTCAGAGAGCCCAGTAGAGTAAATGATGGGTGAAATTACCATAACCAGGCCGTAGGGACAGATTAGTAACCAGAGTGTTTTGATCAGCAGAGAATTGTATAGAAGTCTAATTGATTACAGGGTCTTTAGGATTGGAACAGATGGGTAACCTATAAAGATGCTCTTTGGAATATATAATTAGAAAATTCTTGGTCTGGTAGGAAGAATTCTTAGTCAACATACCCACTTGAACACACTCACACACATCCTCAATGAATTAGGAAGAGATGAATATACCTCAGTAGTAAAAGCAACAATAAAAAGTTATCTATGTCTATGTCATCTAAAGAGTCAGTATTGGAACTCCTGTTGTGGTTCCGTAGAAATGAACTCAACTAGTATCCACAAGGATGTGGGTTCAATCCCTGGTCTGGCTCAGTGAGGTAAGGATTTGTTATTGCCATAAGCTTTGGTGTAGGCCACACACTTGGCTTGGATCTGGCATTGCTGTGGTTGTGGTGTAGGCCAGCAGATGCAGCTGCAATTTGATTTCCAGCCTGGCCTGGAACTTCCATAAGCCACAAGTACAGCCCTAAAAAGGGAAAAAAAAAAAAAAAAAAAAAAAAACCAACCTAAAAAGTCAATGTTATTTTACTGAACAAATACAAGCATTATCCTCACAAGAATGTACACTGTCAGCCAATAAGTGATATTATTCTGTAATTACTAGCCAATATATTTTGAAAAAATAAAAAATAGGAACCACGGATAGGAAGGAGATTTTAATTCTACAGAAGATATGATAATATGCTTAGGGAACTTAAGGAGTGGTACCAATTTCTGTTACAAAATAAGAGAATATATAAAATGACAGGACAAAAAGCAATGTGGTGACTAACTTCATAGGCACAGCAGTGGTAATAGAAGAAAAAAATGATTTCAAAAGCAGTAGAAATATTATTTCAAGAAATAAATTCAAAATGAATATTAAAATCTACCTGAATGCATTTAAGTGGCCTTTGAAAAAATGGAAAGGCATTTGATGAATATTCAAAATATAAAATATATTATTTTTCTTTAACTTTACGTATTTAAGGTGATGTTAATAAAAATATCAGCAGAAGATTTTTGTTGTTTTTGATAGCAAATAGATGATCTGGGTTCATACATAAGGATAAATAAGCAACAATGACCATGAATGTTTAAAAAAGAAGACAAATGATAGACGACTAACCTTACTTGACAGTAAATAATAGTGTAAAATCAGTATAGCTAATAAAGTGTGATGTTGATGTACTAATAAGCATACATATAGATGAGAATAATGGATATTGAAAAAATTACACATTTTATAATTAAATTTACATACTAAAAATGGCATCTCAACTTATTTTGGGAGATGGATTATTCAGTAAATAATGTTGGGAAATCAAAGTAGGAACATAGGGAAAGCATCATTTTGTAACTTTTATCCAAAATTACACAGGATATATTACAGATAAATCAAAGAAAATCTGAAAATCATGAAGGAATAGAAATGGTAGAAGGACACTGGAAATTTTGGTTCATTAACAAAAAGTAGGAAATCTATATCTCAGTGTAAAACTGAAATGTCATATATTATAAAGGAAATGATATATATAATATTATTAAAAGTATGAAAAAAATCTTAAATTAAAAACCTTAATTAAAAATCATAAAAAATCTTAAGTTAAATTATGAATAAATCTTAATTCAATTAAAATCAAAGTTGAAATACTATATTTCCTGGGAAAATATATTTGCAACTCATCTGAAAGACAGTGGTTAATTACTCTATATTTGTATTAATGGATAAGAAGAAGACCAACAATTATATTTTAAACAATCTATAGGTGAATGCACAAGGCTCTTAAGGATAAAAAGAAGCTAAATATCTCTCAAAATTGTTAAAGAGTGAACACACATAATTATTATTTCCACATTAAGACTGGAAAAAATTCAGTTTGCTAACAGTTGTGTTTGAAAGGTTATTACATACACATGAATTCTTAATAGGTGAATATATAAATTGATAAAATGGAAAGGGCAAATTTGAAATCATTATTTTTTTTTTCTTTTTTTGCTTTTTAGGACCACTTCTGCAGCATATGGAAGTTCCCAGGCTAGGGGTCAAATGGGAGCTGCAGCTGCTGGCCGACACCAAAGCCATAGCAATGCGGGATAAAGAAATGTAGAAGCTTACTCACTCAATATATATATTTTTAATAATCAGAAACTCTTGAACCTAGGAGTTCACTGGTGGTTCAGTGGGTTCAGGATCTGGCATTGTCACTGTTGTGGCTTCAGTTGCTGCTGTGGCATGGGATTTATCCCTGACCTGGGAGCTTATGCATTCTTCAGGTACAGCCAAAAACAAACAAACAAAACCCCCCCAAACAAGATATTGAACCTAAGTTTAATATACATTAATAGGAGGGACACAATGTTTGTATATTATTGTGTACACAGTCTTTATAAGTAGATATGTCAGAGTGAATAAGAACATACTTTATTTTGAATATTATCAAAATATATACAAAATAGATCAACATAGTAGGCACATAGCAATACAGTGTTAAATAAACCACCTCAAATTTCATGGCTTAAAATAATAACTGTATATTGCTCCCACATTTTGGGGCTCTGGATTTGGGAGAGATATGCTGGCCTGCTTGCTCTGGGGTTTCCTCCCTCTGGAGTCCCCTGAAAGTAAACCAGCTGGCTGCTGATTGACCTTTTCTGACCTAAATCCAGAAATTAGTTACACACATGTCACTAAAATCAGCCCAGTTCAAGGGAAAGTGGTTACATATACATACCCCAACCTTTTTTTTTTTTTTTTTTTTTTGCTTTTTAGATCCATACCCACGGCACATGGAGTTTCCCAGGTTAGGGGCTGAATCAGAGCTACAGCTGCCAGCCTACACCACAGTCACAGAAACATGGGCTCCTAACTGCATCTGTGACCTATACCATAGCTCATGGCAATGCTGGATCCCTGACTCACTGAGCTAGGACAGAGATCAAACCTGCATCCTCATGGATCTTTTACACTATGCCCCAATGGGAACTCCCACAGACCCCAACTCTTAATGGAAGGAGTTTCAAAGTATTTGCAAACATATTTTAAAATTGTCACATACTGTATGTAATGAAATGGAAATCTCTCCTACTGCTATTAAATGAAAAGAGCAAGATAGAAAGCATATATATAGCATAATACCACTTATGTTTAAAGAGTGAACATATATATGCGTGTTTCTATATGTAGAATTGATCTGTAGAACCGTACAGGAGAAATTAATAACAACTGATGTGATAGGAATGGATGGAATGGCTGAGAGAAAAGTTTGGAAGGTTTATGCTAGTCTATAATCTGTAATACCCTTCATGTATTTTGAAAATTATCTCCTAAAAACTCAATGAAAAAGTAAGGTAAGACAAGTTTGTAAGGTGGACATACATACATAAAGAAATAATTAGCCTATATTAGATTTAAAATAATGTTATAAAACCAACAAAAAATAGAGTACTTTTTAAGAAGGCCATTTGTGTTATCTGGGGTTTAATTTACATACAGAGAAATTCACATTAAGTGTTACAGCCTGATGAATGTTCATCTGAGTATACAACTGTGAAACCACTATGCAGATTAAGATATAGATCATTTCTGTCACCTCCTAGGATTATGTTCCTTCCCAGTTCATTGCTTTCTCCCTGCTCGCCACATTGTAGCGGCATCCACTATTTTGTTTTATTTCACACTGTCTGGTTTACCTGATTTAGACATTCATGTACGCAGACTCATACTGTATGACTTAATTAGCATAGTGGTTTTGATTCATCCATGTCATCATATGTCTTATTTATTTCTGTTACTGACTAGAAATACATTTATATAAATAAACCATCATTTTTTTTTAGCCACCCTCCCATTGGTAGACAAAATATTTCCAAATTTTTAGGATTATGAGTAAAGTTGTTTTAAATATTCTAATTCAGTTGTGCGTGTGTACATATGTTTTCAGTTCTCTGGGAAAATACGAAAGAGTGGAATTGCTATGAGATTAAAGTTAGGTTCAGTACTTTGTGATTTTTAAAAAATGCCATTCATTTTTTTAAATATGCAAAGCTATCTCCTATCAACAGTATATAAGAATTCCAATGAAGAGTATTTTGAAGTTATTTGAATTTAAGAAAAATATTTGACTATTCTAATACCACATTCTCATTATTTGTATAATGGAGATAATACCCACATGTACTATTTCTCACATAAGTTAAGAATATTTCCCTTTCTCTTTATTTCTTTCCTTCTTTTCCTCCTACCATCTGGGTAAAAATAGATCACAAAATGTAAGCTTATACATCTGATTTGCTTATTTCTCCCAGGTGAAGATGATTAAGTAATGTAAGGTAGAGAGGCTTTTGAGTCTTTAAAAGTTACTGATGAGCTTATTAAAATGAGCATTTCCAGCCTACTGTGACTCATAGGGAAGTTGTAAGCATAGAGACTGCCCAAATAATCTATTTTTATCACTTTCAGATACACTGTTTAAGAACATAATTATTTGCAAGTTTTAATCTCATAATCAAATGACATGCAGACCTACATTTGCATTTAAAACTAGGAAATGTTTGAAATTTAAGAATAGAGAATGCACGTAGTATAGACATAGTAAGAAAAAGCCTCTATTTCCTATTTGACATAAAATAGTTCTGTTACTTCTAAAACATCACAGAACTTTTTATGATCATATTTGTATACAGGAATATATCCAAAATTAGGCTGAAGGTAATGCAAAAAAAAAAAAAAAACAATATAAAGGAACATTGCATTATTGACTCAACTTCTTCGATATTTAATGTATATAAACCATTAATAACAGGTATACAATTAGTCAATCTCATGCATGAGTCATTGGATAAAAAGCACTGTTTTTTTTTTTTTAACTTTTTTAACAAAACTTATTTGTTTTTGATTAAGTTTAGGCTGGTGTTGCAAGTTAAAATAGAAGTACGGGGAGTTTTTTCTTTGCCTCCCAGTTGAGCATGTACTTATAAAACAGAACCAAATATGAGAGAGGAGAAAGAACCTCTTAATAAATTGTATTTGTTTTATAGGCTTGTGGGTCTTCAAATCTTACAAAACTAACTTTGAAATCAAGAGTTTTTACTTTCTATGGCTGCACCTGCAGCATATTGAAGTTCCCAGGCTAGCGGTCAAATAAGAGTTGTAGATGGCGGCCTATGCCACAGCTTGTGGAGATTGTTAGAACCTCAACCCACTGAGCAAGGCCAGGGATCAAACCTGCATCCTCACAAAAATTATGTCAGGTTCTAAACCTGCTGAGTCACAGCAGAAACTCCAATATATTTTTTTATTTATAAGTCATTTTTAGAAAAAATTATGGCATACCTTTATTAATATTTGTCTACATGATTGGAAAAGTTACAAAGTTGAGTTTTGACATGAGGGATATTAAAAAAATGGTTTCGGGACAAGCCTCACTATGCATCATATGTCTTGGGGAATTCTTGTTTAGCAAACTTGCTAACAATTGCTGATGCTTTTCCAAGTTTTTCAGAAAATAGGACTTGTGGAGGGGGTTCAGGAGTAATTCATAATGGTTGAGACCTTGTTCTAGCAGTAAGATGTAAAAAATGCATGAATATGATCATTGATTAATATATATATTCTGGGGTAGTTCCCGTTGTGGTGCAGCAAAAATGAATCTGACTAGGAACCATGAGGTTGTGGATTTGATCCCTGGCCTCTCTCAGTGGGTTAAGGATCCGGTATTGCCCTGAGCTGTGGTGTATGTAGGTCGCAGACGCGGCTCGGATCTGGTGCTGCTGTGGCTCTGGCGTAGGCGGGCAACTGTAGCTCCGATTAGACCCCTAGCCTGAAAACCTCCATATGCCCTGGGTGCAGCCCTAAAAATACCAAAACAAACAAACAAACAAACAAAAAATATATATATATATATATATTTATTCTGGAAGGGAAGAATGACAGAAGAAGTGAAGGAGGAAGGAATGAATAAAGTCAGGCAAGTTTTTGGATTAAAAAATATGTTTATTTCAATGTGAAAATATTGACAAATTTAAAAAAATATAATAACTTTTTTTCTTTTAATTTGTTGTCATCTTAGGAAACTTAAGCACCCAAAATATACTTTATATGAATCAATAGTTTATAAAATATAAAATCAAATATTATCAGTGCTCATTCTATAAGCTTAAAGTTAAGCCTTTCAAATATGATGCAGTTAGGTATCATAAAGAACGTGATTAAAATTTGTCCATAAACTGCTAATCTTATGCTTTAAAAAATTATAAAAAATCAAGAAAATTAAAAATTAAACAGTGGAAAGTTAACATCAGATAAAAATTCATTAAAATTAACCCTAACCATAAAAAATATATTTTAAAAACTTAAAAGTAAAATGATAAAGAAATATCATTTCAGAGTTTTCAAATATTAGGAATTCAGGGATTATACTGTTAATGAGAGTATAAATTGATACTGTCTTCCTGAAGGCCACTTGCCAACATCTTTCCAAATATTAAGTGTACATGTTTTTTGATTCAAGGAAACCATGCATGTGCCAAAATGTATTTTCACCATGGGATTATTAGTAAATGCAAAAAAATTAGAAATAACAAAAATGTCTATCCATAAAGTCTATTTGAATGAATATATCAAAAACACATAAAAGAACATTGTTTATTTAATAGCATTTGTTGTTACTTTTTAAAATGTCGTTACATAGACATATGCTAAAATTATAAAATTAAAAAAAAATCTGCATAAACCTTGTTGAACTATTTTGCTTCTTTTCTCAAATAATGTTTTCAGTTGATTATTATACTTCAGCAATATCTCTCAAAATTAAATGATATGGATGGCATTATGTCGCAAGAGTTTATGTCATTTCCTAACTTCTTGATATATATTTAATGTTTATTGATAACATTTGCTTGGCTCTGCTATGTAGATTTGTTATCCTTTATAATTATTCTGAAAATATGAGTATACTTAGTCATTTTCAATTGCAAAGAATATCGAGTTTGTATAAGTAAAAATAATAAAATATTCAAGAGTTGGGTATCAATTTTCTCTGTATAATTTAAAGTATTATATTTTATGAGGCCTTAAGTATCACTTTCTCTAATTGTATTACTAAATATATATTCAAAGTATTTTGAGACTATATAAAAATGTTAAAATTTACCACATATTTAATTAATTCAAACAAATACTATGTGAATGTATTTGGTTATACAACAAACTTATTTTAATGCCTGATTCATATTCATAAAGGTATATTCTTATCATATATGACCCTCTGTTTTTATGTTTTAAATTGTATGAACAAATAAAATGTAGTTTCAAAAGTTAAGTTTCCAAAACTTTAATGTTTTGGATTTAGGTGTCACAACTTTGTATGATATTGTATTTGAACCAGGACACAGTTTAGATTGAAAGAAATAATGAAGTTAGAAGTGTTAGATATTAGTTTATTTGTCTAGCATTATGGAAAGATTTAGATTCTGATTTGTATATGCAGGTAAAATTTTTTTAAAAAGTGCCAATTACTGAGTTAACTTGGGAACCAACATGTTTTAACTTAAATAATTTGAATTTTTCAGGCACAGAGTTTCTTTACATTTAATTATCTGTTTAAATAGATTAATTTTCCTCTATGCATTATCCTGGCTTTAAAGGAGTAAACAAAATTGTTGAAAATATTTGTATTTAAACATTGATAACACCTTTCACTTTATACATTGCCCATATTTACATAACGGGATGAACCTGATTTGCAGAGGGACAGAAAGCTGCATAAAGGTAACATATTTTCATGGCATTGTTCAAGCTTATGAAACATATTAGTTCAATAATTCTCAAAGACATTAAGTAGTGTGGGACAAAGATGTTAGCTGAATTTACCCATTTTCAGTCATCAAAACTGCTGCATTGGCAATCCCTATCAAATTACCCATGACATTTTTCACAGAACTAGAACAAACAATCCAAAAGTTTATATGGAACCACAATACACCCAGAATTGCCAAAGCAATCCTAAGGAACAAAAATCAAGCAGGAGGCATAACTCCCCCAGACTTCAGGCAAAATTACAAAGCCACAGTAATTAAGACAGAGTGGTCCTGGTACCAAAACAGACATACAGACCTATGGAACAGAATAGACACCTATGGTCCATTAATCTCTGACAAAGGGGGCAAGAATATAAAATGGGAAAAAGACAGTCTTTTCAGCAAGTATTGCTGGGAAACCTGAACAGCTGCATGCAAATCAATGAAACTAGAACACTCTCTCACACCACGCAGAAAAATAAATTCAAAATGGCTGAAAGACTTAAATATAAGACAAGACACCATCAAACTCCTGGAAGAGAATATAGGCAAAACATTCTCTGACATCAACCTTACAAATGTTTTCTCAGGTCAGTTTCCCAAAGCAATAGAAATAAAAGCAAAAATAAACCAATGGGACCTAATCAAATTGATAAGCTTTTGCATAGCAAAGGAAAACAAAAAGACAACTTACAGAGTGGGAGAGAATAGTTTCAAATGATGTAATGGACAAGGGCTTAATCTCTAGAATATACAAACAACTTATACAACTCAGCAGCAAAAAAGCCAACAACCCAATTGAAAAATGGGCAAAGGACCTGAAGAGACATTTCTCCAAGGAAGATGTGCAGATGGCCAACATGAAAAAATGCTCAATATCCCTGAATATTAGAGAAATGCAAATAAAAACTACCATGAGATGCCACTTCACACCAGTCAGAATGGCCATCATTAATAAGTCTACAAGTAACAATGCTGGAGGGGGTGTGGAGAAAAGGGAACCCTCCTGCACTGTTGGTGAGAATGTAAGCTGGTACAACCACTACACTATGGAGAGCAGTATGGATGTGTCTTCGAAAACTATACATAGAACTACCATATGACCCAGCAATCCCACTCTTGGGCATATATCCGGACAAAATTTCCTTTAAAAAGACACATACACCTGCATGTTCATTGCAGCACTCTTCATAATAGCCAAGACATGGAAACAACCCAAATGTCAACCAATAGACGATTGGATTAGGAAGATGTGGTATATGTACACAATGGAATTCTACTCAGCCATAAAAAAGAACAAAATAATGCCATTCGCAGCGGCATGGATGGAACTAGAGACTCTCATACTGAGTGAAATAAGTCAGAAAGAGAAAGACAAATACCATAAAATATCACGTATATCTGGAATCTAATATAAGGCATAAATGAACCTTTCCATAGAAAAGGAAATCATGGACTTGTGGTTGCCAAGGGGAAGGTGGAGGGATTTGGGTGGTTGGGGAGCTTGGGCTTAATAGATATAAACTATTGCCTTTGGAATGGATTAGCAATGAGATCCTGCTGTGTAGCACTGGGAACCATGTCTAGTCACTTATGATGGAGCATGATAATGTGTGAAAATAGAATGTGTATGTACATGTATGTGTAACTGGGTCACCATGCTGTACAGTAGAAAAAAAATGTATTGGGGAAATAACTATTAAAAAAATAATAAATTTACTTGAAGAAACTTAAAAAAAAGAAAGATATGTGTTTATAGGGTAGGATATGACCAAATAAATGATAGAATAAACATCCCTAAGATGAAAAAACAAAACAAAACTGCTGCATTGGAGATCCTCATTGCTTCTTTATTCTTTTCCATGGAGGGTATTTTGAATAATGAAAAAAAGTGCTTATGTTAGTCTACCCTCCTTCTAACTAAGAGATACAAGAATGTCACTGAAAAGCAAACTCTTGTTTCCTTTTCTTTTTCTCAGTTGCCTTCCCTGTCTTTTGATAAGAAAGATGCATAGCTATCTATACTTCTTAGAATGACCTTTGGAAATTTCACATGAATAACCACAGTCATATCACTAGTTATAATTTATCTTTAGTGGGATACTATGATTCAAACCCATACTACTGAACAATGGCTAGCAATGAAGATCACATTAGGATTTTGAAACAGTACATAATTTAGAAATCTATCACCCAAGATAAAGTACCCAAGAGACAAATGTATAAATTAGTTTAGACAGTGGAAATTCTTCATTTGGCATAGACTATCTATCCCATTTTGGTGGCAAACATTGTTTTAACTCGACAAAATATTGTAGAGACTGGATTATCATATCTCATACTAAGATTATTATTAATGTTCATGGAATTGGATATATTCAATTTCTAGCTACAGTACAATCACAGCATTCCAACAAGACAGGATTTTAAATGAGTGGCTCACATGTGTAATGATAGCTATATCTTATGGTTCTTGTAATGCCCTTTCAAAATGACAAATGCAAACTTCCTTTAGTCAGTAGAATACCTTTGGCCAAAAAACAGTAACAACTTTATTTGACAACCTGGAATATTTCTTTCCTTTCATTGGTCTCTGACTATAACAGACACATTCAAGGATAATGCATCATTCTAGAGCAGACAGACTTCACTTGCCATCTAAACACAACCACAAGCTCTCCAGGATGTCAAGGCCCAGCTTTAATAACTGGTGCTTATTTAATCCAGACGAATGTGACTCTCTAAATGATTGGCAGCTTAAAGTCTGCCAGATCTGCCAGCTGTTATCTTTCAAATAAGAGTAGAAGCTAACAGCTTAACACTGTGTGGTTCCAGCAGAATATGAAGGCCATAAATATTCCTCTTTATATGGATACAATATAGTTGCTTCCACCAATTTTATATGGGAAACTAATTTTACATTATTCATCTGTTTTTATTCACTTGAAAAAGGTGGTTACTAATGTGGTTTAATATTTTTAAAACTCCAGGCATCCACTTTTCCTACAACTTGCCTTTTTTTTCCCTTATAGAATATATGTTTAGTGCAATTGAAAAAGGAAATAATTGAGTAAAAGACTCAACCTCTGGTCCTGTTCTTGCATTTCTGTTTTATTTTATCTATATGTTAAAAACAATTGATGGCATGTTTTTAGGTCAGAGTGATTAACATAATAATTCAGTGTTTCTAATGGTACTAATACAGTAATTTGCTTTTAATAACACAGCTGTCTTTGGATATTATCCTTTGGAAACTGATTCCATTAGGTGGTGTATTTTCATGTCACCAAAAGACAGTTTACAGATGAATGTGCAGTTTTGGGAATTACTGTAATTGTTTATTAAACTCTTATTACATCCCAAGCAGTGTCCTGCATACTTTATATAAGTACATATAAAAAAGATGTACATTGTAAATTCTCTCAACAGTTCATTGAGGTGTGCATTATTTTTCCATGTGTAAGTTAAGTGATACACTTAAGAGCACACAATAAGAAACTGGTATTTAACTCAATAGTTTTTTAATCATTAAAATATTTTTTCTCCTTATCTACTAACATGAATTAGAGTAGGTATTTATTACATGCCCTTTAAAACATTTTTAGGAATCAAGCAGACATTGTCAGATGCATGGCATATATCACTATGATGGAACAGAAATGATCAATAACTGTTAAAGGAAGTAAATTTACTTCAGTACACATTAAACTAATTTTATGCTTTGGAAATCAAAGTGCTTATGTAGGACTGTGGTAGTTACTATTTAGAGGTAAATGAGGCCGTTCAAAAAAGCCTGTTGATAAAGTTTAAAACATCATAGTCCAGGTGCATAGGTATATGTGTTATGCTTGTTAAACCTGTTAAAATTTTTAACTGTCAAAGTAATAGAAATAAGTGAGAATGCTAGAAATAAGAAGACTTAGTAAAGAAATGAATTAATTAGGTACACAGTAGGGTAAATTTATGGGAAGGCCATTTTAAGATTTTTTTTCTAGGCAATGCCAACGATAAAACCAGATTGCATGGAGAATGATCAAGATCAGAAAACAAAATAATTTCTCCTGGCAAGGAGCTGCCACTTATGGTTTATTGTTTAGAAGACTGGAATTGCACATCTCCATCTGGAAGTTATCCCAAGGCCTGGCATGTGCAGTGGGTTAGTTTTGCAACTACAGGGGACATCAGAAGGACTAAGTCTCTGGTGTGTGAGATGGTAGTTAGGCACAAAGCCAGTAGATTTCAATTGTGTATGAAACTTTTCATTAAGAAACACTATGAGGAGTTCCTTTTGGGGCTCAGCGAATTATGAATCCTACTAGTATCCATGAGGATGTGGATTTGATCCCTGGCCCCGCGCAGTGGGTTAAGGATCCAGCATTGCTCTGAGCTGTGGTGTAGGTTGCAGATGTGGCTCGGATCACGTGTTGTTGTGGCTGTGGCGTAGGCTGGTGGCTGCAGCTCCAATTTGACCCCTAGCCTGGGAACTTCCGTTTGCTGCAGATGCAGCCCTTAAAAAAAAAAAAAGAAAGAAACATGGAAACACTAACTGTATAGTACAGGGATCTATATCCAGTCACTTGGACCCCTGGGATAGAACATGATGGAAGATAGTGTAAGAAAAAGAATGTATATATAGATGTATATGACTGGGTCACCATACTCTAGAGCAGAAATTGGCACAACAGTGTAAATAAACTACACTTTAAAAAAGGATGAAACACTAATTTACAGAGGAAACTAGAAGTCTGTGATCTCTTTTTTGTTAATTTTCATTAAAATGTATTGATAAAAAAAGTATTGATTAACTTTTAGGTAACTTAATTATACTTTCACTGAAGAGACTTCTTTCATCTACTTATAAATGATAACTCGTTTTCACTTTAAATATCTTACTCTTTTAAAAAAGTTTTATTGAAATATAGTTGATTCACAATGTTTTTCTACTTTGAGGTATATACCAAAGTGATTCAGTTATATACATATAAGTATGTATAGATTATATCTATAGGATTTGTATATATAAACACATACACATATATATTTTTTACATTCTATTCCAATATAGATTATTGCAAGATATTGAGTATAGTTCCCTGTGCTATATAGTAGACCCTTTCTGGTTATCTCTTTTAAATATAGTAGAGTATATATATTTTAATCCCAAGCTCTTAATCTATCACCCCCCCAACTTTCCCTCTTGTAATCATAAGCTTGTTTTATATGTCTGTCAGTCTATTTCTGTTTCATAAATAAGTTCATTTGTAATTTTTTTTTAGATTCCACATTTAAGTGTCATCAAATAATATTTGTCTTTCCCTGTCTGACTTACTTCACTTAGTAGGATAATCTCTATGTCCATCCATGCTGCTGAAGATAGTATTATTTTATTCCTTTTTATGGCTCAGTAATGTTTCATTGTGTATATATTCCACATTTTAAGAAATTATTTCATGTATTGACAGACATTTAGGGTGCTTCCATGTTTTGGCTATTGTAAATAATGTTGAAATGAACCCTGTGGTGCATGTATCTTTTCTAATTATGCTTTTCTCTGGATATATGTCCAGAGTTGTATGATAGCTCTATTTTTAGTTTTTTAAGTAACCACCTTAACATTCTCCATTGTGGACCTACCAATATACATTGCCCCAGAAGTGTAAGATGGTTCCTTTTTCTCCACACCCTGTCCAGAATTTTTATTTGTAGACTTTTCAATGATGGCCATTCTGATGGGTGTGAAGTGATACCTCATTATGGTTTTGATTTGCATTTCTCTAATGATTAGTGGTATTGAACATCTTTTCATGTGCCTTTTGGCCATCTGTGTGTCTTTGGGGAAGTGTCTGTTTAGATCTTCTGCCCATTTTTTTTTGCCTGGGTTGTTTTTGTTTTTGTTTTTGTTTTTTTTCATTTTGAGCTGTATGAGCTGTGCAAAGATCAGATTACTGATCTTTCAAAGTTCATATTTTTTGAAGACTAAAAAACTATTTACTTTCCTAATCTCCAGTGGCAAGAAAACAAAAACACAGGTGGAACTGAAACTGCATTTTCCTATTAAACTATTATCAAGTCTCAAAATCATCCCAGATTTGACCTGGGTAAGATCAAAAATGGAGAGAACTATTATTGAATACCTCACTTCAAAAGTCTTCTGGATGAATGCAAATCCAGTGTCTTCTGCAAACGCAGTTGCATTTGGTCCACCCGGGCTCCATTTCCATGAAGTCCCTAGGCAAAATTACTCCCTTGCCTTTGAAAAGAGATATAATTTTTAATATCCTTCTCTCTTTGTATCTCCTATTGATTGATTTTTGTAATTCTACCCAGAATATTAAAGTCTTATTAATTTATATCTGTTTTCATGCAAAATTAAAAATGCCTCATTTAACCATCTTTAACTGAACTATACAGATTATATTCTGAATTCATCAATCATTCCAAACCCAAATTATTATTTCCAAAATTACCACCCTTTAAGTGGTATTATTTAGTTTCCTCCTGGCACCCACATCTAATTGCACCAAGCCCTGTGATCACTGTGAGGCCTCTCTTTGTACTGAGCCTTTTGTTCTTACGGTGCTGAGATCATTTCCCAGGCAAACATAACAGAAAGGGAAACAGTTTCGTTTAACTAAGTTATCAAATAACACCATGGAAAAGTTCATTTCAAATGGCTAGAAATAGAATGGACTAATATTTAAATGTACAATTTAATGGCTTTTGATATGACTGTAGTGTGATTATTTAACAGCAATGAATACCTGTAAAGCACCATTCCCCAAACAAAACTCATTCTATTCCATAGAGGAACAAAATTCTATTTGTGTATAACAGAAACAATAGGTTGTCAAAAGAATATTCTTCTCAATATAGCTTAATTCAAAGGTAATCAAATTTTGTCCTCTGAGTTCTCATTATGTCAGATAATTCAAATTTAATAGACTGAGAATATAAATATTTTAATACAGAGTTACAAGAGTAATATGTCACTTCCAATATATAAGGAAGATATGTACTTCCCCATATGAAACATCACAAATATTTCTTTTCACATAATGATTTTATCCTGATTTTAACAATGATTTTGATTTAAAGTTTAAAAAAGAACTTTTGAGGTAATGAAATAAAATAAAATAATTGAAACAATGCCAATACAAATAAGGCAAGTAAAGGAAATCTGATTGAATATGAGGTATACATTAAATATAAATGTCTGAGAAGAAAATCTCCTCTAAACATTTTGATGGTTGAGACAAAATGGAAAGATCATTATTTTGATTGATTAAAAAGATGAAACATATAAATGTGTTAAAAAGATATATTTGTTTTGTTAAAAAGAATTCTCTTTTACAAGAAATATTAATGGGCACATTTTAATTAATAAATACTTTATTAAGTTTGGAAAATTAAAGGAGTTCCCATCGTGGCTCAGTGGTTAGCGAATCTGACTAGGAACCATGGGGTTGTGGGTTCGATCCCTGGCCTTGCTCAGTGGGTTAAGGATCCGGGTTGCCGTGAGCATGGTGTAGGTCATAGACGCAGCTCAGATCCCACGTTGCTGTGGCTCTGGCATAGGCCGGTGGCTACGGCTCTGATTAGGCCCCTAGTCTGGGAACCTCCATGTGCCGCAGAAGAAAAGGCAAAAAGACCAAAAAAAAAAAAAAAAAAAAAAAAGTAAAATTATAATGCTTTGAAATATTTCAATATAAGTTCAAAATCATGTACTTCAGGTGATTAACTTCAGCAATATTACTGGAAGTGTAACTAGATTTAGGGACTAGATATTCTGTGAAGAGAGCATAGTAGTTTTGCAGACACAGTATTGGCAATGAGGATTATGAAGCTAGATACGTAGTAGTTTCTCAATAGATATATTTTTGTATAAATACTAATCACCATGACTCATTATAAACTGATATTTTAATTAATTTTCATCAAATATTAAATATCTCATGTGGAATTCTGATAGTGATCAAATGTCAGATCTTTAAAAATTACGATATTTGAAAGCAGATATTATTCATTAACTTTATGATGCCAAGTAAAGATAAACAGAGAGGTAACCTTGGTAAAAGTATACCAATGCATATTTTAAATGAATGTTAATTTTTGGAATTTTTAGAATTTTTTTGGAGATTTATAGAAAAATTGCAAGAAAGTACAATCAGTTCTCATATACTCTGCACCAAATAGTCCCTACTATTAATATCTTGTATTGTAATGGTACACTTGTAACAGTAATGAATCATTTGATTGATTCATTATCATTGACTGAAGTCTATACTTTAGTCATAATTCCTTAGTTTTATGTTACGTTCTTTTCTGTTACAGCATCCCATCCAGGATACAGCATGACATTTTGTTGTCAGTTTTCTGATGCTTCTCTTATCTGTGATAGTTTCTTCGACATTCCTGGTTTTAATGACCTTGACATTTTTGAAAGTAGGTGTTTTATATAATGCCCCTCAATTGGGATTTGTCTACTGTTTTTCTCATGATTACACTGGAGTTGTGCATTTGAGGGAGGAAGGTCACAGAGGAGAAGTGCTATTTTCTTTACCTCATATGAAGGGTACATGCTAGCAACAAGATTTATCACTGTGGATGTTAACCTTGGTCACCTGGCTGAAGTAGTTTGTCAGGTTTCACCACTGTAAAATTAGTCTTTACTCTTTCCCCTTTCCCGAAATGCACTCTTTCAAAGGAAGGCAGTATATGCAGTCCTTGCTATGGAGTGGAGAGGTATAGGCTTCCTCCCTAAGGCACAGTATCTACAAATATATTTGGGATTCCTTTGCATGAGAGATTCATCCACACTCTTCCTTTATTTATTTATCTAATCTTTCATTTATAACAGTATGGAATCATGGATGTTCGTTTTATGCATGTGCTATAATCCAGTTCTACTTTATTGATTTACTTGATCAAATTGTTTTCCTACAGTGGCTGTTGGGAGCTCTTTCTGTGGAATTCTCTGTTGAATTCTGTATACCTTATACATACCTCCATTGTTGTGTAGAGGTTTTTCTCTGTTCTCCTTCCTCCCTCCCTCCCTCTCTCCATTCCTTCCTTCCCTTTCTTTTTTTAGCATTCCCTTACTTTATGTCACAATAAGATGCTCCAGGCTCATCTTGTGTATTTCCTGCAGGGGTCCTAGAACTAATCATCACTTCACAGAACCCTGGTTCTTTTTATCAAAGACTGAAATCAGAAGCCAAAGTCTGGGTGCTGGGTACACTTATTGCTATGAAGATGTCATGGTTTCTAGGTTCTCTCAACTAACAGAATAGGGAAATATATGTGTGAATGCTAATTTACATATAAACATAGATCCATAAAATATTTCAATAAGCATGCATCTGAACTTATACTAAGCTAATTATAAGTTCGTATTGTGGTCTTTAACTCTACTTGATTATTGCATGGGTTTTTCTGGCCTCCTCCTTTTGCTTCTCTGTAAACTCTCATTGCAGTAGTGAGAAATCACTCATTCACTTGCTTATTTTTCAATACCAGCATACATATATAACAATATCAGAATTCTTAATCCATAACTTAATGTGACATACCATTATCAACTACAGTATAGTACTGATGTAAAGTTCCTTTTGCTTTTAAATTTACTTATTCATTTATAAGGTGCTTTTGGTCCACACATTTTCCCTTGTTTCATTTAGTGAGGTTATTTCATACATTTTCAATTAGATTGTTTTGCCCTATTTTACCTGCCTTCATGAGATCCCTCAACCTCCTAAGTCATTTTTTAAGTTTGCATACATTAAGGTTTACTCTTTGTATTGAAAGGGTCTATTCAACAGGTGGATAACATCATGTCCCCACAAATACAGTATCATACAAAATAGTCACCAAGCTAGAAAACCTCCCGTGTTTCACTTACTCAGACTTATTTGGACAAAACCACAAATCTCTCAGAGCTGTCTCACTTGGACAAAACCACAAGTCTCTCTTTTTACTTGTCTCCATAGTTTTGACTTTCTAGGTTTTTATATAACTGGAATCATAATATATAGCCTGTTCAGATTGGCTTCTTTCACTTAGAAATATGCTTTTAGAGTTGATTCATGCCTTTTGTGGCTTAACAACTCATTTTTTATTATTCAGAAATATTATAGTATATTATGCCACGACTTCCTTATCTCTTATCAATTAAAGGAGTTATTGGTGGCTTCCTTTTTTAAGAGATTATGAATAAAGTGGCTATAAATATTAATGTGTAGGAGTTCCTGCTGTTGGTCAGAGGGTTAAAAACCCAACATAGCATCCAGGAGGATGCGGGTCCAATGCCTGGCCTCACTCAGTATGTTAAGGATATGTTATTGCTGCAAGCTGCAGTATAGGTCACAGGTGCTTCTTGGATCCGGTGTTGCTGTGGCTGTGGCCAGCAGCTGCAGCTCCGTTTTGACCCCTAGCCTTGAAACTTCCATATGCATGTATGGCCTTAAAAAGTAAATATATATATATTTTTTCATGTGTAGGTTTTTGTGTAGAGGTAAAATTTCAAATCAGTTGAGTTTAGTATCTACAATCTTGATTGCAAGATCATATACCAAGACTGTGTTTAGCTTTGTAAGAAACTCCCAAATTTTCTTCTTAAGTCTTTCATTTTACATTTCCTCTATCAATGAGTAAGAGTTTCCTTTTGGCCTACATCCTTGCCAGAAATTTGTTAATATTTGTATTTTTAAAAAACTTTAGTTATTATACTAGTTGTATAGTGGCATTTCATTATTTTAATTCACAATTCCTCAATAACATTATGTGGAACATCTTTTCATTTTTTTATTTACAATTTGTATATGTTCTTTTTGAGACCTCTGAACTCTTTTGCCTATTAAAAAATTGCATTGCTTGTTTTCTTTCTGTTGAGTTGTAAAAGTTTTTTACATATTTTGAATCTAAGAACTTTATCAGAATTGTCTTTGGAAAATATGTTCTCCTAGTCTGTGTCTTTACTGACAATTCTAATGACAGTGTATTTCACAGAGCATAAGTTTGCAATGAAATTCAATTTACCTGTTTTTTCTTCCATATGGACTGACTTTGGGTGTTGTATCTAAAAGCTCATCATTAAAATCAAGATCATCTAGATCTTCTCCTATGTTTTCTACTATGAGTTAAGAATATTTGCTTTGTAAACTTAGATCTATGATTAATTTTGAGATAAACTTTGTGAAATGCATAAGGCTTGTGTGTAAATTTATTCTCTATATTGATTATTGATGCCCAATTCCTCTGGTGGCATTTTTTGAAAAGACTATCCTTTCTTTATTGAATTGTCTATGCTCCTTTGTCAAAAATCATTTGCCTATATTTGTGATTTATTTATTTATTAATTTTTGTCATTTCTAGGGCCTCATCCGCAGCATATGGAGGTTCCCAGGCTAGGGATCTAATCGGAGCTGTAGCCCCTGGCCTATGCCAGAGCCACAGCAACAAGGGATCTGAGCCGAGTCTGAGACCTATACCACAGCTCACGGAAGCGCCAGATCCTTAACCCACTGAGCGAGGCCAGGGATCAAACCCGCAACCTCATCGTTACTAGTCGGATTCATTAACCACTGAGCCATGACGGGAACTCTTGTGTTGTCTATTTATGTGTTCCAGTGATCACTGTTTCAGTTTTTTTCCCAATACCATACTATCCTAACATAGCTTTATAAGTCTTGAAATTGGCAATCCCTCTAATATTATTCCTCTTTAGTATTTTGTTGGTTATTCTGTGTCTTTGCATTTATAACCAGCTTGTCAATATCTACAAATAATAGTGTGCTATGATTTTGTTTGAGATGGTGCTGAATCTAGATCAAGTTGGGAAAAATTGATATATAACAATTTCAAAATTTCTAGCCCGTAACATGAAATCTCTCACCAGTTCTTTACACCTTGTTTTCTTTCACTAGAAATTCATAACTTTGAGTGTGTTGTTTTCATATATATTTTGTTAATTTAACACCTGGTGTCTCATTATTTTTGGTGCTACTGTGTATGTAGGTGTGTGTGTGTTTTAAAAATTTCTGATTCCAGGAGTTTCCTTCGTGGCACAGTGGGAACGAATCCGACTAGGAACCATGAGGTTGCAGGTTCGATCTCTGGCCTCGCTCAGTAGGTTAAGGATCTGGCGTTGCTGTGAGCTGTAGTATAGGTCACAGACACAACTCAGATCTGGCATTTCTGCGGCTGTGGAATAGGCCGGCGCCAACAGCTCTGATTAGACTCCTAGCCTGGGAAACTCCATATGCCATGGTGCGGCCCTAAAAAGATAAAAGACAAAAAAAAAAATAAATAAATCTGATTCCAGTTGTGCGTTGTTCGAACATAGATAGATAACGCTATCAAATTTTTTTTTTTTTTTTTTTTTTTTTTTTTTTTTTTTTTTTGGGACACAGCTGTGGCACATGGATGTTCCTGGGCTAGGGTTGAATTGGAGCTGCAGTATAGGCCTAACACCACAGCCATGGCAACACCAGATCTAAGCTGCATCAGTGATCTTTGCTGCAGCTTGTGCCAGTGCCTGATCCCTAACCTACTGAGCGAGGCCAAGGATTGAACTCACATCTTCATAGACAGTATGTTGAATCCTTACCCCACTGAGCCAGAACAGCAACTCCAAAACCTATCAACTTTTAAAAAAATTAAACTTATCTCCAACAACTTTGCAATACCTGCCTATTAGTTCTAGGAGATTGTTTCATCAACCTTTTGAGATTTTTAAAAATTACATTGTCTATGAACAGAGAGAATTTTATTTCTTTAATTCTGATCTCTATATATTTTGTTTACATTTACTGTGTTAATAGACTAACTAGGTTTTCTGTGAAAATGCTATATAGGAGTGGTGAGACAGGTGATATCCTTGTATATTTTCTGGTATTAGGGATAAAGCATCTGGTTTCTCACCATTACTTTTGATGTTAGCTGTAGAGTTGTAGATATTTAATTTCAAGTGGAGGAAATTCTCCTCTAATTTTAGTTTGGGGAATTTTGTAAAACAGTCAATGGATAATACTTATTTTTTATATTGTTGATGCAGTGGATTATATCAATTGATTATTGTTGCTATAGTGGTGAATTAGCCTTATATAAGTGAATAACTTTCACCTAGTCATAGTGTATACTTATTTTAATCTAGTTTTGAATCAGTTTGCTCTTATTGTCTGGAGGATTTTTGCATCTATTTTCAAGAGAGGTATTTGTTTTCAAGTAGCATTTCTTGTAATGTCTTTTATTTTGGTATTAGATTAATGCTGGTATCACACGATAAGATAGTAAGGACTCAGTTTACTTGAGAAAAGAATGTGAGAAATTTAGCATTGTTTCTTTCTTGAATGTTTGTTAGAATTCACAAGTTAAAGCATCTTAGTTTTAGGCTTGTTTTTGTAATGCTATCAATTATTGGTTCAATTTCTTGAACAGATGTAGGTCTATCGAGATTATTTCTCCTTGCGTGAGTTTTAGATGATTGCATCTTTCATTTAATTGGTCTATTTCATCAAATTTAGCATATTTGTGAACAGAGTTATTAATAGTATTCTTTTAATCATTCTTTAATGCCCATGAGATCAGTAGTAATGAACTTCTTTCATTTCCAATATTAATTTTTGTCTTTATTTTTTTGGATTGCATGAGTAGAGGTTTATAAGTTCTATTGATCTTTTCAAAGAATCAGCTTTTACTTTCATTCATTTCATCTGATCAGTTTCCCAACAAATTCACTGATTTTTTTCCTTTTTTTAAGTTATTTCTTTCCTTTTACTTAAATGATCTTTTCAAAATTTTCCTAAGATGAATTATTGATTTCCGATCTTCCTACTTTTTAATAGAGGCACTTAGTTCTAGAATCTTAAACTGATGTCCTATAAAGTTTAATCTTTTATGTTTCATAAGTTCAAATATTTTTTAAAATTTTTACTTGGGAATTCTTCTTTGACCCATATATTATTTAGAAGTACGTTATTTAATTCGCAATTACTTGGGATTTCCAACTATCTTTCTATTATTGATTTCTAATTTAATTCCATATGGTGAGAACATTACTTAGGTTTCTATTCTTTTAACTCTTTTAATATTTAAGGTATGTCTTCTAGCCCAGAATGTGTTTTCCTAGTGAATATTTCACATAAGCTTAAGAAAAATGTGTATTCTGCTATTCTTGGGTGAAGTATTATATAATTCTTGGTTAGATTATTTTGATTGGTAGTGCTGTGTGGGTCAGCTCTATCTTTCCTGATTTTTCTGCATGCTTGATCTATGAATTACTGAATGAGAAAAGCTGAAGCATTCAACTATATTAGTGGATTTGTCTATTTCTCCTTGCATCATTCTATCAGTTTTTCCTCACATATTTTGATTTTGTGTTGTTATGTAGATGTTATATAGATGAACATTTAAGGTTGGTATATCTTTTTGGAGAATTGACAAATTGATCCGTTTATCATTATGCAACACTCCTCTTAATTTCTCATCATTTTTCTTGTTCTCAAATTTGTTTCACATGAAATTAATATAGCAACTCTAGATTTCCTTTGACTAGTGTTAGCATGGTAAATATTTTGCCATTTAAAAAAAAATTAACCAATGTGAGATTTTATACTTAAAGTGGATTTTTTTTATAAATAAGGTATAATTAGGCTTTTTATTTAATCCACTCTGACAGGCTCTGTATTTAATTACTATATTTATAAATTCATATTTAGCAATTTTTGATATAGTTGAATTAACACCTAAGAAGTTTGTTACTGTTTTATTCCTGTATTTGTTCTATTTTCTTACATCTCTTACTTAAATTGAGCATTTTATATGATTGTTTTTTATCTTCTTTATTAGCATATCAGTATCCATCTTTTATTATTTATTTATTTATTTATTTATTTATTTATTCTGCTTTTTAGGGCCACACCCACAGCATATGGAGGTTCCCAGGCTAGGGGTCAAATCAGAGCCGTAGCTGCCTGCCTACACCACAGACACAGCAACGCCAGAACTGAGCCATATCTGAGACTCCTACCACAGCTTATGGCAATGGCATATCCTTAACTAACTGAATGAGGCCAGGGATCGAACCTGTGTCTAAATGGATGCTTGTCAGATTTTTTTCCACTGAGCGATGACGGGAATTCTGAGTATCCATCTTTTTAAACACGTAAGTCAATTCCTTGAATGTACCATATATATTTTTGTTAATATAGTTTGATCTTCAAATAATGCTATAATACTTCACAGTTTGTGCAGGTGCATTATAACAAAGTATTCACAATTTCTCTGCCTTATTCCTTATGGCTTTGATGTTATTCATTTCACTGATACAGTACAAACTCCAACACATTGTTGCTATTTCTTTACACAAAGATTTATCTTTTGATCAATAAATTATCTTTTGATCAATAAAGAATAAAAGGTAATATTTTATTATACCTTTATTCTCTTACATTCTTTCTTTATGTAAATCCATTTTCCCCCTTGAAGTAAAAGAACTAAAAAATTACATTGTTTTCTTAAATAATTTTGAAGACCACTACATGTGAAATAGTATAATGTTATCTTCCTTCTACATAATATTTAACCAATGTATCTTTGAATCTTTAAACTTTTATATATTAATTTTTATTATCAAGAAATATGAAAATATTTTTATAGAAGTCAATTTTTATTCTTCAGAGAGTCAAAAAATGTTTCAGATTGGTGAAAGCATAGGTTTTATAAAAGTTATTGAAAACATACAGAAGGTGAAATGATGCTTAAAGGAGAAGTTAATGGTTAGGCCTCAGAACTATGTTTTCTTTGAATGAATAACTGTTACCAAGATATGCAACGATAAAGGTGGTGTTTTCTATGTCTACCACAGCTCTTCCAGGCAGGAAGTTCCAGGAATTTCTACTGTCTGTTGTTCTAAATAAGAAAAGTGTAGCCAGTAAATATTTTATCCTTTGAGCGGTCAGGTGTTTATGTTTTCTCGCTTTCTTACATTTGGAATTTCCAATTTGGAAACCTGTTTCTTTTTTCTCCTTGGAACTTAAAGTAATGATCATTAAAACCAACTATTTTTCTTCCATATTTGAAAAGAATCATTTGGATAAAGAAGAATAAGTATTAAATTAGGGATGGTTTGGTATTTTCACTAAGCCAGCATTACATTAAAATTCCTCCCTTTGCAACCCAAAATATATTTTGGACCAAAGTTATTTTTATTGTCATTCTTTTTTTCCCCTTTACGAATTCAATTTTAAGCAAGTTTGAAAAGACAATCCTATATTTTACTCTATAACAGCATAAGCTCTCTCTAATGTTCACATCTGTATTCTGTTGGTTTTTGTTTGTTTGTTTTCTCCAAGCATTCAAAGTAAACCTTTGTGAAAACTTTCTCCCTGAGATATGGTAGACTAGTCGGATGGCACACAAAGGCTGGAGATCTCTGCTTTTCATTAAATATCTTTGTGTATACCATCATTTGGTTTAATCACTGTTTTTCATGATGTATTTTGTGGTAAATTGTCACCCTCAATATTCTTTTTGTTGTTGTTGAACCTTTCTGTAGGTCATGAATTGGATACTAATTTCCAGACAGTCTGACTCCAGAAAAGCAGAAAGCTTTTATAAAAGGATTTCTATTACTGCAAAGATTTCTATTAGTACATGATGGCCAAATAAAAGATACACTCAGCAAGAATAATAGCGTATAATGTTGTAATGTATTGCACTAGACACATGTATAACATTTTCATTTTGATAAAGGTAATTATTTTTATTTGTTAATATTAATTTGTATATTAATAACATAAAGGAAAGTAAAGATACATATAAAATCCATGATTTATAGGTTGGCTAATTTTTTTTTAAGTTAAATAAAAATTCTTTTGTCATGAGTTCCATTGTGGCTCAACAGTAACGAATCTGACTAGTATCCATGAGGATGTGGGTTTGATTCCCGCCCTCGCTCAGTGGGTTAAGGATCTGGCATTGCTGTGAGCTGTGATGTAGGTCACAGATGTGGCTTGGATCTGGCGCTGCTGTGGCTGAAGTGTAGGCCGGCAGCTACAGATCCAATTTGAACCCTAGCCTGGGAACCTCCATATGCCACGAGTGCAGCCTAAAAAGATAAAAACAAAACAAAACAAAACCATATGGATTAATATTAAGCCATTCATATATTAATTTATGTTTCTTTTTGTATGAAAAGTAACTGAACATCATTTTATTAACCAAGGCATAAATAACAGCAAGTTTGAAAATCTATTTCCATTTAATACTGTTCTGAATTCATCGTCTATATTCACACATAACCTACATTTCCCATTGCCTCAATACTTATTTTTAATTTGTTAAGCTATTAGTTCCATGAGGACTCTTAGAAAATATTTAGTTTTATAAGATGGCCAAGTCCCAGAAAAAATATTTAATGTTCTAAATATATATATATATATATATATAATAAAACCCACAGAAAATGAATATAGATTAAGGCTGATTTGGTATCATTTGGTATCATATTTCATTGTTATACACATATCAATATTTATATGAGAGAGGAGCTGAATAATTCTATGGCAAAGTTCCAATAATAATCATTATCTCTGCACTTTTGTTCGAAAATTCATTAAAGCTCTGAGCTTATATTCTTTAATATATAGTATGATTATGGAAACTAATTATACTATTTTATAATGATTTATACTAAATAAATAGGCTAAATATTTTCTCATACCCTTGACTCACTTCTCTCATCTCTTCTCTGTATAAGTACTGTATTAGGGTTCTCCAGAGATAACAACCAACATAAAGTGTATGTGTGTGTATGTGTGTGTATTCTCAAAACAATGTGAAGTGTAAAGAAAGATTAGCTAAACTTTACTTAGCTCATAAAGAACTATTATTATCTAGGTTTTATGCAACCACTTATCTACATGCTTTTATGTAATGGAATTGGCTCATGGGATTATGGAAGATGGCAAATCTCAAAACTGCATGGTGGGCTGACTGGCAAGAGAACTACAGTTGAAATCCAAAAGCAGTCTGCTGCAGACTTCCTTTTGCTAAGGTGGAGAGAGGGACACACGATCTTTTGTTATAGCTCGGCATTCAACTGATTAGTTGAGACCCACCCACATTATTGAGGGTGTTCTGCTTTACTCAAAGTTCACTGATTTAAGTGTAAATCTCATCCCCAAAAAATCTGAAGAAAACACCAAGAATAATATTTGACCAAATATTTGGTCACCATGGCCAAGATAAGTTGACACAAAATGGTTAACATAAAATTAGCCATAACAAGTATGTTTGTGTATTTGAAAGTAAACAATGAAACAACCAGTATATTCACTGATTACTACAAAAAAAAAGGGAGGAAAATAAACACAAAGTGGTATGTTATGTCTAAGTTATTGTAATTTTTTAAACAAATACATCTTCTATCTCATTTATCACAAGATGCTTTGTAAGTTCTTTAAAAATTATAAAGTGTAAAAGAAAGCTTAACTTTACATAGGTAACAAAGAATCATTATTGCATGAGTTTTAATGCAGTCACTTACCTAAACTGATGTATTACACAAACTCTAAATAAACTGTAAAATCTCTTATATAAACTATAGTATAAATCTCATCCTTAATCTATATAAGCTTTTTAGTGCAAAAACTTATTTTATGATAAAATTTAGTGGATTTATTTCTCAGATATTGTATTGGCAAGAGAGACAAAAAGTCTGAGTAAACTTGGAGTGTCTGAATATTAGTTTATTCCAACATATTTGTAATCATATTACCCTGATAGGGAAAATGGCAACTGATGGGAAGTTGAGAATTTTAATGGAAGACAGTTATGTTGAACTGTGGATATATAAGTCGCTATAAACATATCTCTATTCTTGTACTTTTTTCTTACACTTGATGATGAGTGTTCCCTACATGTCTTAATGCTTCCATTTTTAAATAACAAATAATTATAATGATCGCCTTTTGTTCAACATTTAATTATCTAAAAGAGAGTGTAAGGCTTGATGTAAGATATGGCAGTTGGGAATTCCCATTGTGGCTCAGCAGTTAGATCCAATTAATCTCCATGAGGATGTTTCGATCTCTGGCCTCAGTATGTTAAGGATTCAGCACTGTAAGCTGAGGCATAGGTAACAGATGTGGCTCATATCTGATGTTGCTGTGGCTGACAGCTGTAGCTCTGATTTTACACATAGCCTGGGAACTTCTATAGCCGCAGGTTTGGCCTTAAAAAGAAAATAATGATGATGATGATGATGATAAAGATATGGCAATTGGAATCACTAGGATATCAGTTAAAAGGGATATTTTTAAGTCATATTAAATATATCTCACCTTCAATGGCTAGGGAAAAGAAGAGACGCCCTGAAAAAGTAGATTATCTCACAGTTACCATCATGGCTCAGTGGTAATGAACCTGACTAGTATCCATGAGGATGTGGGTTTGATCCCTGCCTTGCTCATTGGGTTAAGCATCCAGCATTGCTGTGAACTGTGGTGCAGGTCACAGATGCAGGTTAGATCTGGCATTGCTGTGGCTGTTGTGTAGGCTGGTAGCGATAGCTCTGATTCGACTAGTCTAGGAACTTCAATATGCCATGGGTGCAGCCCTAAAAAGACAAAAAAAAAAATAGATTATCCATTTATATGGTAGCATATAGTATAAGCAATTTGTAGCAATTGACATATCGTGCGTTGGGTAATTGATGGGAAAATCTCACACCTTTTCTGAACTAGTGAGGCACAGTTTGAAAACAGCAGAAGGCTTAGAACTTTAGAGATGTCAGTGCTGAGAAAAACGTAATATTTATTTGTTTTGCTGCATGTAATTCCCTGAATTAAATGTAAGACAATATACTCTCTTCACATAAAATGGAAAGCCAAAACTAAATGGCATTATTTGAGGCTTGAACTATAAATTCCTTCAGTTCTAATTGTTGTTCCATTTTTCTTCTGGCCTCAGAACTGGTAACTAAGACAAAGCTATATGGTGAACATCATTTCATTTGGCATTATTAGGCTTCCGTTAGATTGTCCTTTGAATTATCAAATGACTGGCTATCTCAAAAGTGTAATGCAGAGAGTAGAGAAAGCACTATACTAGCAATAAATCGAAGTAAGTATGCAGAAGCCCTGATTTACCAATTGCAAAGTGGTGATCTTTGGGAATTTATATAGTTTTAACTAAATTAGAGCTTTCTTCTCTGTCAAATGTAGTTCATAGTATCTCCTATATAGAGTTAATATGAAGATTAAATTACATAGGTATGGAAAATGTTATTTCTTTCTAATGTTAGGATTTTTAACAATATTTATTGAGACCCTATGTTTCAGGAAATGGATATCTATCAGTAAACAAAAGAGTCAAGGTTTCTGCCCTTGGGGAGCTTTAATTTCCTGGGGAGGGATGGGGATAAAAATAAGCAAATAAACAATTAAATGCATACTAAACCCAATGACAAGAAGTAAGATGAATGAAAATAAAGTAGGGTAAGGGGAATGGGAACAGATGTCTCCAGAACTCTTGTGTGTGTTTGTAGGTGGTTGATGCTATTTTTATGTGGTGTGTTCAGGGAATACTTTGATGATGAATTGTAGTTTTATAAGGTGTAAAAACCCAAAGAGAAGAGAGTGAAGAGCATGTTCCATAATCAACAAAGACGCTTTGTGCTTGGGATATGGAGAGCAAGGATAGAGTAGGGGGTAAGGAGAGAGCCACGACAGGATTCCAGAATGGTGGCCTTCCAGGTTACTCTCAGGAGCAGGGTCCACTGAGGGTCGGGGGCAGCCACTGGAAGGCCTGAGAAAAGGCATCATCTGGTGCACATTTCAAGAGTCTTGCTCTGGCAGCTCTACTGAGAATAGGTTGAAGACAAGAAAGGGAAGGTACTCCCTAAGCATTCAATGTCACTGTATCACTGCCATCATTAAAAAACTATACATTCAACACACATTTCTTTTATGGAAAGTAAATTAAGGTAAATGCTACAATAGAAAATGCCTTCTTAGAGTTCCTGTCGTGGCTCAATGGTTAACGAACCTGACTAGTATCCATGAGGATACGGGTTAGATCCCTGGCCTTGATCAGTGGATTAAGGATTGGGCGTAGCTTCAAGCTGTGGTGCAGGTCCAAGACACAGCTCGCACCCCTGGTTGCTGTGGCTGTGGCATAGGCCAGCAGGTGTACCTCTGATTTGACCCCTGCTCTGGGAACTTCCATATGCCACATGTGCAGCACCTGCCACACACACAAAAAAAGGAAAGAAAGAAAATGCCTTCTCATGAAGAGTAAAAAAAGAGCAAAAGTAAGTTTTGTTTTTATTTAGCGTATTCCCCCTCTTTGTTCCTATTTTTTCCTATAATAAAATTTCTACTTTAGTAGCAGCTGCTGCAATAATAGTCAAAACTGTGATAGAAGGGGTTTGTGAATTTCTATGTGATTTTTCATATTTTACTATCAATGTTTCAGTAGATATCTTATTTCTTTTAGCAAATGAATCATATAAAAAGAGATCATATTAACTCATACCTCTGATTTCACCCATTGTGAACCACTCAAAACAGTACATCCCTCTTGTTTTCTCTTTGCCACTGTCTATATCCAATTAGTATCATGTCTTCTTTTCAGGCCACTGAGATTTTGCAAAGACATCAGTGATTTTTATATATAGCAACAGTGACTTCTATGCTTACAAAATATATAGTTAGCTATTTGTATTCTTAGGGATATTTAAGATTTTAGACCTAAAACCTGCAATTTAGGTCTACTGGCAATGAGGAAAAGTTATGTACCATTATTTCTACACTTATTTAGCCAAAGATCAATAAATGCTCAATGATATTTCTATGTAGACTTAGTCTTAATCTTTGGCTTTCTAAAAAAACCATCTGAGAATTTTCATCACCAGAATCAATATTCATGTCTATCCTCATGCTGACTGATTTATGGTTTGTTACAGATTGCACCCCAGCAACTTAAATGCAACCCATAAAGTAAATAACCATCCATCAATGCACTAGTAGTATTCAGAAAGTCTACATTTAATTGCTAATAGAAAGCCAGGGTAGAAACAAAAGTAATTTGTTCTTTATTGTTATATTTATATAGCCAAATGTTAAAGAAATAGACTCAAAATTGACTTGATTCACTTATTTCTAGATGAGTGAATGCACGAAATACTAACATTCTTTAATAAAATACTTCAGAAATGTCTGATTTGAAAGCAGCAAAAATGGTTGTGATATTAAAAAATAGTCCACTAGATTCCTCTTGGGCTGCAATTCATACACCATGATTTGTGTATTGTTTTTGTGTCCTTGCATGAATTCACCCAAAACACAGCCTCAAATTTCTTCAATATTTTATGTAAATTTATAATATATATGAAAGAATTAGCAACAAGTGTGGGAACATAACATGGAACTCTTCTAAAGAAGCTATACAGGAGTTTTCATCATGGCTCAGGGAAACGAATCTGACTAGTATCCAAGAGGACGTAGATTCAATCCCTGACCTTGCTCAGTGGGCTAAAGATCCAGCGTTGCCATGAGCTGTGGTGTAGTTTACAGATGCAGCTCAGATCTGATGTTGCTGTGGCTGTGGCATAGGCCAGTGGCTTTAGCTCCAATTTGACCCCTAACCTGGAAACTTCCATATGCCTAAAGACAAAAAAAAAAAAAAAAAAAAAAAAAAAAAGAAGAAACTATCCAATATTTTCTTTTTAAAATACTTTCTCTCCCTCCTTGCCTTCCTTCATTCCTTTTCTTTCTTTCTTCCGTCCTTTCTTTTTTCACAGGAAATCATGATATGTTACAAATATTTTGTATAAGTATGGGAAACAAGGATATTAAGGTAAATTGTGTATAAAGTTTTTATATTGAGAGTTGTTTCAGGCTCAAATTCTGTAAGATAATAATAGTTTTTTACATCAGTGGATAAACATAGAGGGTGTTATGATTCAGGAGCCGTTATATTTAAACAAACAAACAAATAAACACAGAGGGTTATCCTGTTAAAGTCCTAGCAATGAGATCATCTATCTCAGAACAACATCAAGTTTGATGCACTGTTTTACTAGGTCCCTGGTAATGAGAATTTTATTGAGGAATCAAGAGGGTGGCAGTTGACTTCCCTTCTATCTTAGTCATCCTGGGCTCCCATAACAACATGCCATAGACTAGTGGGTTAAACCACAGACATTTTTTTTTCTCACAATTCTGGAGGCTGAATATCTGAGATCAGGGTGCTAGCATGGTCAGGTTCTGGAGAGACTCTCTTCTTGGCTTGCACATGGCTACCTTCTTGCTGTGTCCTCACAAGGCATTTCCTAGGTGTGTGGGGTGAAGAGAGAGCAGATTCTGGCATCTCTTCTTTTAAGGGCATTAATATCATCACCAAGGGCTCATCCTCATTACTTCATCTGAACTTAATTATCCTTCGTTTACTTTTGGAGGGACACAAACATTCCATCTATAACACCCTCTAAAATTCCCTATAATTCACTATTTATTTCCTGGAATCCTGCAGATGAAGATTTTCATGTCTCTTTCATAAAAAAAAATTACTACAAATAACTGAGTATTAATTAGTAGCTAAAGACACTGCATCTCTGAACAGGGGTTCTTAGCTAGTCAGCCGTAATTTTTCCTTCTCAGAGATACACAGAAGAGAAATACAACAACACAAGACAAGTAGTTGAAGGGAAATAACAATATTCTTTAAAAAGTACTGTCCAGGATATTTCTTTTTAGGTAAACAAATTAAAGGGCTCTCACAAAGAACATAAGACAAATAAAAGAAATGGCAAAAACCAGAGTTTATGGAAAATGCCTGTTTTTTAAAGTGGACAGTCCATTTTTGGTGATATTTTTCTAGGTTCCTATGTAAGTCTAGCTATTCACTTAATGAGTACAACTTATTTGAGTAAATAGTTATAGCTAAAGTTTATTATAAGAGAGTAAAGCATCATTTCATTCCAATGAATTTTAAGTGTTTAATGTTCCTTAAAAATTAGTCTTTATCGGAATATAAAAATAACTAAATGCTTGAGTATTGTGATTATACATCTATGGCCAATTCAGATTACTTACATTATGCAAAGCATTTTTTTTTTCATCAGAGCATATAATCCAAAGAGACTCGCCATTTAGTGATACAGACAGAATTGAATGGAAGCTAAAAGTTGCTTCAAGAAAGTGTTTCTAACTTTGGCTTCAGAATTGAATACTAAACATAAGCTTTCACATTCTTTCCCTCACAAAACACAATTTAGCTGAATGAACAAAAGGAAAGAGTGAAAACCCATAATAGTGGGAGTAGGAAAACATATTCAACAGCCTATCTTGAAGTGGCATGTGTCTCTAAAAGACTGAGGTACAATTTACTGGTGAAAACAACAAACCATAGAAGCAGTGTGGCAGTGAGGACTCTTCTTCCCAAAGACTCTCCCAGGAAATAAGATATTTTGTGATTTTGTGTATGGCCAGGACTGAGAATAGGAGAAAGGCAGGGGCCAAAATTAGAGTATGTAATTGGATGGATATGGAAAGCCTGGACCCAGGATTCCTTCAAAGTTTTCATCCTGTCACTCTAGCCTCAGGTGTAATGGCATGAAGTGCTCCATAAATAAAGTGGTGACACATCTCCACATCTTCTTACTATGTGTGTTGGCATAAGAAGAGAAAGGAAAACTCTGTTTTGAACCTTATCAATGGTTATAGTAGAAAACATACAAAAGAATAGAGAAAGTTTATAAATAAAATGTATTATAGTATACAAACCCAGATTAAATATTTCTTACATTTTTATTCATGTGGTTGATGGCTATTTTCTTTAAGTACATTCCAATTGGAAGCTCTGTTTAAATACTCCCCTGCCCACTTAACACAGCCACAGCCAGGTTGTGCACAGAAGAGAGAGGTGTGAAACAGAATTTTACAACTGGATAGAAACATTATGTTTGTAATTAAGAAAGCCAATGCTTGCTTTAGGTTTATATGACTAATTAAATATTTTCAGTCATTTGAAAAAAACAAGAGTGAACGGAAAAAACAGGTGAATGTAGTAACTGACCTGAGGAAAAGCAGAGTTAAAGTAGAAAGAAAAAGTAAATTGGATTATTTCCTCAGTAGAGTTTTCAAAGAGTTTGAAGTAGTGTTGAAATATCCAGGAAAATCAGGCACACACACAAAAAAGGAATAATAAGAGAAGAAGCAGTTTTGAAAAATATGAGTATAATTGATATATGTGGAGTGGAATAATTAAACTTGAGTAATGGTTGTATCTGGCTTCTCATTTGGTGGGAGTTATAAATATTAGCTATTTTAAATTTTGTCAGAAATAATATTTAAATGTCATTTGAAAATTAAAATTAATTTCTGGAAGAATATAAGTAGTATATAATTCCTTTATACTACTAGTAGAAAATATCATGAAATTTCAATCAATTTTGAAAAGTAAAGGAGAAAGAAATAAAGGTCATGAGAAAGCTTAGCAAATAAGATATATAATAATGAGTAGAGGCCAAACATATCCAAATTTTTAAATGGAATAACCTACTATTTAAAGATAGAGACTTTCTTATTGCTTTTTAAGTTTGCATAATATTCATAAGTATATTTATTAAAAATGATATGTTTTGAGCATAAAACAATATAGTTTTTGGACAAAGAATCATAAATGAATAACAATATAAGAATGGCACACAATCTGTGGCCAAGTTAAATATTGAATAGAAAATGTGAATTATATATTATTTATATTGCCAGCTAAAAGATCATATATTCTTTATGCTGCAAACAATACTACATTGCTGTGTAGTTTTTTTAAAAAGTAAATAATTGACTAAAACAATATTGGAAGGAATGTCTGAGGCAGGAAGGCAAAAAAGACACATAAACAATAAGAGCTGCAACACAAAGAATCTAAATGCCTGACATCTTTGTATGAAGGAGTTCAATTGGCCTTCCACCAAGAACCATGATGAGTCATGCAAGAATGTGCAAGGCACTGTCCAAATGTGGACAGCCTGGACAGTGAAAACCATTGTCAAATGGACCCTTTAAGAAATTGAGAAGCGGAGTTCCCGTCGTGGCGCAGTGGTTAACGAATCCGACTAGGAACCATGAGGTTGCGGGTTCGATCCCTGCCCTTGCTCAGTGGGTTAACGATCCGGCGTTGCCGTGCGCTGTGGTGTAGGTTGCAGACGCGGCTCGGATCCTGCGTTGCTGTGCCTCTGGCGTAGGCCGGTGGCTACAGCTCCGATTGGACCCCTAGCCTGGGAACCTCCATATGCCGCGGGAGCGGCCCAAGAAATAGCAACAACAACAACAAAAGACAAAAAAAAAAAAAAAAAAAAAAAAAGAAATTGAGAAGCAATGCCAGCCCCAGACTATGCCCATGGCTGTGGCTCCCCCGACCCCTGCCTATACGTTTGCTGCAATGAAATGTCTTGTCTATGCTCACTGCCCATCATTTGCTCTCCACTCAGTTTTGGGCACCTTAAAACTTTGGGATTCTTAATCAAAAGCATGCCAAAAGACAATTCTGAGATTCATGTTATTGGAAAATTAACAGTGGTAGTTCTTTTTTTGAACCCAAAGCTCATAGAAAGTCTAAGCTATAGTTACAGATAGAATTCAAGTTTCAGAGTAATGTTTTAATTACATCCTTAATGACCACATCTGTGTGCAATTTATCCCTGGTGTTCACTACTTGTGTACCCACAGCTTGATATGTAAACATCTCTCTGAACATTCACTGCCAAACTGCTGAAGGTGGATAAGGTGTTTGAAAAAACACTCTTGCGGTAAAGAACCAGAAAACCATTTCTCTAAGAAGTGCATAATCTTCACTCAAGTTTGTGTCTTCTTTATGACACTATTGTGGATGCATTTGCTGTAATTCCAAGTTAAAATTATATCTAGTTATCATTTAAGCACATACAAAATATATTTTATGTGCTTAGTATGAGAGGGAGATTATGCATCCTGTATTTTCATACACAATTTTGATTCTCATGAAAACTTTTGAGGTAAATATTATTAGTCTAGTTTTTGAGTTTAAGATTCTGGCTTTGGGAAGTTAAGTGAATTGCCAAGTTCCTACATCTACAAGGTGGCAGAGCCTGAATTTGAACATATTTCAGTCTGATGTCAAATGCATGCCCCTCATTATATTGCTTTACAGATTATCCTGTGAAAGGAGATTTAAACTAAGCAAACTTTCCTGCAACCTGCAGCCTTCCCCTTTAGGGATGATGTCAAGGCATACTTACTCTGAGGACAATTGGATGACACAAGGGAAAGCAGACAGTATAACTGTGCAATTAAAGTTCTGCTTTAACCTTCCCACTTTTTCCTTTTGCACTGACCGAGTCATTTATTTGTCAAATAAAAAACAACTTTCTGAAAAATATATGTACCTCTTTGAAGGATCATCTGAGGAAAAAAATGAGAAAGGAGGAGTTTCTTTGTGGCTCAGCAGTAATGAAATGTACTAGTGTCTATGAGGATGCAGGTTCAGTCTCTGGCCCTGCTCAGTGGGTTAAGGATCAGGCATTGCCACAAGCTGTGGTAGAGGTCATAAGTTTGGCTCAGATGCTGAATTGATATAGTGCCGGCTGGCAGCTGCTTCTTCATTTCCACCCCCTAGCCTGGAAACCTCCATATGCTGCAGGTGAGGCCCTAAAAAGTAAAAAAAGAGAAAGATTAGCAAATATAAAATATTTGACTTTTTAAAATACTGTTTACTTATATAATTTTTTAAATTTAAATTTAAAGAGAGGTTTTTTTTTTTTTTCTTTTCTTTTTTTAATACATAATTGTTCACCACCTACAGATCTTAGGAAATAGACCCTCAATATTTGAAGTATTTATGTACCTACAAAGCTAAAGTCCAGGATATTATTTTATATAGTTTTTCACTGCAGCAATTTTCAATGTGATGACTTAGTTAACAGACATTATATAAAGAGGAAGCAGGCTCAATGTTTAGACAGTTTATTCACTATTTGAGAAATTTAGCATGTTTATTTTTCTGATATTTAATTATTTCTAAATTAAGATGGTATTTTATTTTTCTGACCTTTTCTTTAATGAAATTCATTTTGTAGTAAAATAGAATGGAATTCCACAAATGTTTAGAGAATGGCAAGAAACCAATTACAATTCTCTGTGAATCAGAAATTGAACTTGCACTTCATGAAACTGTTGAAAATTAAACCATTAAAAGAATAACACTTTAGTTCATGACAAACTTTCACTGCTTTTACTGATTAGAATTAGGCTAACGTAAAATATTATGGGGTTGTTGATTAAGTTGAATTTAAAGAGCTGAAGTTAAAATTGCCAGCAACATTTTTCGTGGATAAGGGCTGATAGTAATCTTCACCATCAATCATGAAATTTTTATCTTGTATTGAATTTGGTAGTAATACCAGTTAAGCCAAGACTCTCTGGTTCTACCAATTAGCAAGCTTTCTTACATAGTTTCTCTGTTCTTATGGTCATGAGATGCAGGGAGTGCAATGAATATGGGTTAGGCCTGTGCCATGTGACCTAAAATTCTTGCTATTTCCAAAAATAACATAAGATAAAATATGTCCATTTGTGAATGGTGATGTCTAAACTGCATTTGCGGAAACTTTTGTTAATGCTTTCGTTATTTTTGGAGCATGTATCTCAAGATATGTAATCACCCTCTAAACTTCTAAGCTCCTTCTCTAAGTAGAATGATGTAGGAAAATTAAAGAGAAATTAAGTCTGACTCTGAATCTCATGATGATTTTTAAAATATTTATTTTATCCTTTTTAAAATTTGTTGGCCTGTCACTTTCCTTCTAAATTAAGTAACTGAAGTTCTAATAGAATATATTCTATAAAATATAGTACCAAATTAAAGAAATATGTGCATAGTTTTAATTGTATAATAGAAAAAATACATAACCCTTTGTTTCCTGAGTTGATTTTATCACATTATTTTAAATATTATGTGGCAAAGCAATGACTAAGTGCTTTGTAGAAAGATAATAGCAATTTATCCTTAAATTAAGGTTGAGAATGTAAATTTCTAAAAGAAAAGTTTGCAGAAGTGCAAATAAAATCTTCTTAAGCAATAAATACTAATAGTTATTTATTGCTATTGGAGTTCCTGTTGCAGCTCAGCAGGTGACGAAGTCGACATAGTGTCCATGAGGATGCAGGTTTGATCCCTGGTTTTGCTCAGTGTGCTAAGGATCTGGCATTGCCTCAAGCTGTGGTATAGGTCATAGATGTGGCTCAGATCTGGCGTTGCTGTGGCTGTGGGGTAGATCTTAGATGCAGGTCTGATTAACCTCTAGTGTGGGTACTTTCGTATGCACAGATGCAGCCATAAAAAGAAAAAAAATCTATTAATTGATGTAATTTCAAGTCTGTCATTTAATACAATTGTTAGATGATTTACTACATATAATGGATGAAATGGTCCATTGCTTTTTGGAGCAGGTGGCAGATATTATTTTCTTCACTTAAAATTTCTATCTTTGAAGTGAGAGCTCTGTTAGTGCAAAGTTCTTTTCCATTTTTGTTTCTTTCACTTCCATGCACTGAAGTGTTGATGGAGTGATTTTGCTGATTTGAGATTTACAAAAGAGACAACAGAACTTGGAATGTAGCCCTTTCTTTTCTTCTCTCATGTGGTAGCTTGCTGCTCTCCTTCTCCTCTCTGCCCCTTCATGCCTCTAGTTTTTCAGCCATAAACTGTAGTAACTGTAGTAGAGACTTCTGTCCTTATGCATCACAGACTAGTATAAGGTGGGAAGGCTGTCTCACTTCCACATTCAGTTCTTGGAAACCTACTTGCTGCAAATAAGAGCCACAATCTCCAACTTGCTCCCCTAAAGACACTCATTTTTGCTAAGCCTTAGAGCTTTGCCTAATTTCTCAGGTTGTTCAGCATTTGGGTAAGAAGTAAAAACAGTGTCTTAAGTAGAAAATATGTGCCAGTCACTGTCAAACATGTAATATATACAAGTTGAGTTTTATCACACACATCACTCTTAGCACTTAGGTGCTATTATTTACTCTAATATCTTAGAGCTGGTAAGGGGCAAAGACTTGTTTCAAACTCAGAAGTGTGGCTCCAAACTTCACTACACCATATATTAAACCCCTAAATACTCTTACCAAGAGATAATTTCAAAGACAAACTCCACAATTCTCATTGTGAATCAACCCAACTTTGATTTTATTTTCCATCTCACTAAAAATTTAAAGAAGATGAAGTCCATTCTAAAGTCTATAAAACTGATTTGACTTTTCCTCTCTTTGTCAAAAATTTAATATATGCTTTCTATTTAATGTTGAATTTCTTTTTTTCTTGATATAATTGTATAAAGCTCTTAAATTTATTTTTGGATGTATACTTGATTTAAATAATTGTACTATCAATAGAATTTTTTGAATATATAATGATTGAATAGTGAGCAACAGTAATAACCTTCTATAAGTATTGAATTAATTTTAGGAAACAAGGAATTTAGTATATAAATGAATCTAGTAGTAAGTAAACCAAAGTTAATGGATTAAATTTAACAGTACTTAATGAAAATATACACATAAATCAAATGGATTTTAAAAATTGATAGCATACATATTATCTGCATTCTGTCACACACTAATGGAAGAAATAAAAGAAAATGTTTACTTTCCAAAATAACATAAACAAAAAAAATTAAGAATAAAAGTAGCAAATAGAATAGATAACAAAAATTTTAGGTATCATACGGCAGATATAGATGGATGGATATCTATATCTGATGGACAAGTATTCACTGGCTAACTACAACATAACAAGCTAATTCATAAAACAACAGTCAACTCTGCAGCAAGTTGAATATTGGCATCATGGAAAAGGTAAATAACTGCAGCCAAGAAATATTAAATGGATGGTCAATAATTTGCTTTCCTTTGTGTCAGTTTTAAGAATTCATTCCATTCCATTCCTGTTCATTCTACCAAGTTTCCTTAAAATCCAGAAGAAATCTGTTATTAACACATTGCTCTAATTCTTATCCTGAAAAGGGGTGAGACTGTCACTTTGTAACACTGAATTGAGAGGGTGCCAGTTTCTAGCACCTTTTACCTGATGGCACAGGAGCCTGCCTTCAAAGTGCCACATAGAATAAAGACAAAATTCTCCCTGACTTGCCATTGCTCAAATGATCAAAGGCAGTATCACAGTTAATATTCTTTACCTCCTGCTGGTATTTCATAATATCTACATTCTGCATTTTAGATATATTATCTCCTAGTGTGAACACAAGTTGTAAATTTCACTAGTTTCAGATTGTCAGTATATGTATTTCCAAGAAGAAGAATGATACAACAAAGGGAGTCAATTGTAACTACAAGTTCCCAAGCTCCATTTTATTTACTTATTTATTTATAGATTTATAGATGTTATGGTATTATGGAACCGCAGTCAATTTTCTAAAAATTATGGAGTTCCTGTTGTGGCACAGTGGTAACGAACCTGACTGGTATCCATGAGGATGCAGATTCAATACTTGGCCTCGCTCTGTGGGTTAAGGATCTGGCATTGCCATGAACTGTGGTGTAGGTTGTTGATGCAGTTTGGATCTGGATTTGCTGTGGCTGTGGTGTAGGCCAGCAGCTGCAGCTCTGATTCGACCCCTAGCCTGGGAACTTCCATATGCCACAGGTGTGGCTTAAAAAAAATGAATAAATGAATAAATAAATAAATGAATAAATAAATATTATATATAAATACAGTATACCCAACACCATATGGTTAGTTCCAGACCACATTTCCAGCTTTATTATTTTTCCTGTATTTGCATAGTCAGAGAGAAAATTAAAGTTGTGGGAGAAAGGCATTTTTGAGTGGTTTTGCAAACTTCTATTATAGTTTCTATTCCAGAAAACATTCTTGTAAAGATAGAAGGTAGTTATAATGAATTTTAATATGTGTATAATTTTTCCATCTTTTTGCTTGGTGGGATTTCATAACCTTTTACAAATAACCAGTTAAAATTTTACATAGACATCAGGATGAAAAAAATATATTTATTGCTTTAAGTTAAAATATATTTATTGCTTCTAAGTAAACCACTCCTAAAAGACACTGTGCTTTGATCTTATTGAATTATATCCACTTAAATATAGACTCTGAAAAGCGGCCAAGGCTGTGTGGGAAATCTTTCCACTAATAAACAAACAGTAGGCTGAAAGCTCAGTCAACTTTAGTATTTTTTTGTCTCTAAGGTGAGGTTTTAATAGATACTTTTCAGTATATTGACTTTCAGATAATGCTTTTACTTCAGAGTGTTAACATGATGGAGTTAAGGGAAGATAGAAGTAAGAATAAATTTTTTTTGGCAGATTCAAAACGCTTAAGTTATTTAGACTCAGAACCCCTATTTAATTTTGTCAGACTGCCCACCCCAAACAATGTAAAGCATTCTCCAAATGAGAATGTTCTCTTTCTTCTTTTTTTTTTTTGCCTTCTCCCTCTACATTACAGTTTATTTTAATCCAACTGTTCATGTCTTCCTATGGGACAAGCAATAACTTACAATTAAATGCAGGTGCTTTGAGAGAAGACTACCTCATTCTTCCTAATGACTTGAGGGAAATAACAAAGAATGGAGAAAAAAAGTGAAACCTAAATAGACTGCCTGTGTAGTGCTGTATAGGATCTTTCCTTGTGCGTGAAAATGAGGGTCTGATTTCTATTAAGTATGTGATTCCCTTGGACATGTAAAAGAAATCTTCGTAGTAATTTGTTTTATAAGGAGAAAATTAAATAATAGTAATGGGAAAGTTTACTTATTCTGTTGGGGGAAAGGAAGGGAGGGAAGGAGGAAGAAAGGAGAAAGAAGGAAGGAAAAAAGAATGAAAGAAAGAGAAAGAGAAAAAGAAAGAAGGAAGAGGGAGGGGTTGAAGAGAGAGGGGAGGGTGGAGGGAGAATACAGAAGGAAGAAAGAAGAAAAGAGAAAAAAAGTATTCGGTGTCTATAAAAATAATTGGGCCAAAAATTTTAACTCGTAAAATATAAAACAGTACTACTATTATACTTCCTAAAGATGAAAGAGTTTCTGCTTACACAGTATTTTTTTAATTGAGATGTTGAAAATGTTGGATGCCAGTTATTATCTATTATAATAAAAATGTTTTCACTTTTGTATTTTTTTACTCGTCTATACACAGTAGTAGATGAATATGACATATTCAACATGCATCTACATTGAGCACAGTTTTATAATTATCCAAGGAGATAGTCTACTCTTGAAACACCAAATAGTAGAACAATCTAACCCACATGTTTAATTTCCTCAAAAAATTGTTACTTATTTATTCAGAATAATCATCAAGTAAATTGGTAAAATTAACTTTAAACTCAAAATGTATTCTATTAATTTGCTTTTTTTTTTTTTTTTTTTTTTTTTTTTTTTTTTTTTTGTCTTCTTAGGGCTACACCTTTGGCATATGGAAGTTCCTGGGCCAGGAGTTGAATTGGAGCCATAGCTGCCAGCCTACCCCACAGCCAGAGCAATACCAGATCTGAGCCACATCTGCAAACTGCACCACAGCTCGTGAGAATGTTGAATCCCTAACCCACTAAGCAGGGCCACCTATTGAACTGAATCCTCATGGATACTAGTCAGGTTCATTATTGCTGAGCAATAGTAATGAACTCCTGAATGTCCTTTTGGCTGAAAATAGAAACAGAAAATATAACAAATACAAAGACTTGGAAAATATAACATTTTAAAGTAATATGTCCTAGTTTGCCCAACTTACCTTTTTTATTGCTTAAACCTAGAGTTAAGTCAGAACATTACTGAACCAAACTTGGGTCTGCTTGCCTGCATGCAGCAAAGCCAATCTACTGACACAGGGTTGTGGTGAATAAGGGCACAGCATTTATTGCAGGGTACCAAGCAAGGAGAATGGTAGCTCATGCTCAAAAGACCCAAACTCCCAGTGAATTTCAGGAAAGGAGTTTTAAAGGCAGTATGGGGGGGGGTTCGGGTGAACAATCAACTCGTATATAATTCTCTGATCGGTTGGCATCATGGCGAAGTTTCAAGTATCATCAACCCTCTAGTTTCAACCAGTCAAGGATCTATATTCTTGGGGTCAACAGTTTTCTTCTTGTGGGGTCTGCTTCCTGTAAAAGATGCCAGTTATTATCTATTATATGAATGTATGTTAGTCTTTATGTATATCTTTAAGGGAACTGGGAGTTTGGTGATTCTGCTTTGTGTCAGATTTATGGTCTAAATTGTCGCCCAATAACTATTCTTTGTTGCTACATCTTCATATTTTCTAATCATTAACTCTTGAGCCAGCCTATTGAGACTCAAGGGAGGCCTGGGATACTGAAGTTAAAAGCCTTTTACTTCAAAGGACAGAGACACTGGGGCTTGTATATGTTTTCATCCCCCCCTTTTTCTATGATAATCTTCAATCTTGAGGGAAACAGGTTCAAGGAAAGAAAGAAAATAAAGTTTTGGATAGAGAGGTTGATAATAGATTCAGCAAAGGAGCTCAGTCCTGGGGGGCTTGGTTTCAAGGGTTGAAAGTAATTTCATTTAACCCTTTAGCACTATATTCATTGAGAATCCATAAATCTGCTTCTGTCTTAATGGATACTGGATAACAGAGAGCATTTCTGATATATATATATATATAGTTTTTGAGTAGAGCTTAAATCCACTAAATGAATCCTTTCTTTATAATCATTTCTGAAACATAAGTCAACTTTAAGACACTGAAATTATACATTACTCCCCTCTCCTTTTTCTTATTTCCCTCTTAAATCCAGTCCCAAATCCAAGGACATTAAAAATACGTTCTCTACTACATTATCTATTTATTTTCTTTTTCTTTTCCTTTTTTTTTTTTTCTTCAGGGCCGCACCTGCAGCATATGGAAGTTCCCAAGCTAGGGGTCAAATTGGAGCCATAGCTGCCAGCTAGTGCCACAGTCACAGCAACACCAGATCCAAGCCACATCTCCAGCCTACCCTGCAGCTTGTGGCAATGCTGGATCCTTAACCTGCTGATCGAGACCAGGGATCAAACACTTGTCCTCATAGATACCAGTTGGGTTTGTTACTGCTGGGCCACAATGGGAACTCCCTGCATTATCTACTTTCAACTATAGCAGATCTATTTTTATTTGTTAGGTATGGTGGTTTCAAATGAGATCTTATTTGATAAAAGGTATTCTGCTACTAGTTAACAAAATAAGCCACTGCTTTTAATATATCTGAGATTAATTTTATCAAGTAATTCGATAACAATGAAATTTATTTTTTCCCAATATTGAAAAAATAATCTCACCTTTTATTAAATAACCCTTCCCCAAACCCATGTATTTTGGTTTACTGCTAAACTCAATAATCTATTAATATTTTTGCCTATTTTTTATACTTATGTGTATGGTCTGTATTATTAGAGTTTTAATATTTGGTAGTGAAAGTTTCATATTATTGCTCTTCTATCTTAAAAATTGTTTTGCATATGTATTTTTCTTTCCAATAAATTGAGAATCACACAGATTCCCAAAAGAGTTTCTATTATTTTAATTTAAACAAATTATACTTTATTTTTGTTTTCTAAAATGAAAATAACTTTTTTCCTAATTATTAGTATTTAGTTAATTTTCACAGTACTGTTTTATAAATAATTTAACCAAGAGGCATAATGTAGAGATAGTCAAAAAATTAGAAGTTCTTCTGAGAACACAGTGAAAATACATATATGAACCAGGAAGTGGGCCCTCAGTAGACATCACATCTGCTGATGCCTTCATCTTAGACTTTCCAACCTCCAGAACTGAGAGATAAATTGCTTTGTATAAACTACATAGTCTGTATTTTGTTATAGCTGTGTAAACAGGTCTCACAGTTCCATGCTCAAGGCATCTGAGTCTTAGTTGTTTTACCTTTCTTGTCACATTGTTTTCTATTATCATAGGATATATACACACACCACACCAAAAGGTGCTCAGAGAATCCTATAAGGTGTAGATATTTTTCTTTTGCAGTTGTATAGTGTCAATTACGGGATCTCATGGTAATCAGGATCTGTTACCACTATCAGCAAATTAACTCTCTTTGGCGGGCTAGCCTATAGCATAAAGAGCATAAAGTGACCAGTGGAGAGTGGTGGCTCCAGTTCAGCAGGATGTGTCCCCTGGCAGAAGTAATTCCCCTCTGTTCCCCACAGGTAGGGCCTTCAATCCAGTTAACAAGATGGGGTGAATAGCTTATTATCATGCATATAGATTATTGATAATGATGAGAGGAGCCATTTTTAGTATCTCCTTTTCTTCTATTCCCAGGTATTATAACTATTAAGTATACAGTACAATATAATGGAATATTGCTTAATTAATTGAATTGAAGATGCCAAAGAGGCTTATTTTCTCATCGTTTTATTTTATTTTATTTTATTTATTTTTTATGGAAATATAGTTGGTTTACAATGTTGTGTTAGTTTCTGGTATACAGCAATGTGATTCAGTTGTATATATTGAGGCTTATTTTTTATGTGTTACCGAAAAGTAAAATTAAATTTCCAATTAAACTACTGCACAGCATTTTCATATCACACAGATTTTTTAAAAAAACATTTTATACCTCCTGAATAAGTTTTTTAAAAACTTAATGTATTTCATGAAATCTAAGACAACATATTATTTTACATACCATTGAGGAAAATATCTTGCAAATATAAATTTAATATACCATTGATTAACATCCTTATTCCTGATATAATAAGAAGTGAAAAAATATGACTCAAACAACTGATAATATAAAATAAAATGGGAAAGGGAATGATAACACCTAATGCTGAGGGAGAAGTTGTATTCTAATGCACTAAGTGGTAGAAATGTGAAGTATTTCCTGCTGTTTTCAAAAATCAAACAGTCAATATCTTTTCAAGTTTAAATGCTCATGCTCTTAGACACAACATTTCTGTCCTGGCACTCTACTATTTCAAAATAGAAGTTATACCTCAAAAAGTTATGGTAGGGGAGTTCCCATTGTGGTTCAGAGGTAACAAAACCAACTAGTATCCATGAGGATGCGGCCTCATATAGTGTGTTAAGGATCCTGCATTGCCTAGAGCTGTGGTGTAGGTTGCAGATGCGGTTCAAATCCCACTTTGCTGTGGCTGTGGTAAAAGCCGGCCGCTGCAGCTCCAATTGGACCCCTCGCCTGGGAACGTCCATATGTTGGTGTGGCCCCCCCAGAAAAAGTTATGGTAGGTAGTATTTACTATAGATTTGCTTATAGTACAAAAGCAGTATCCTCAACATGAATGCCCAACACATTTGAGTTTCTGAAGTTGTGACTATACAAACAATAAAATAAGTATTAAGGCAATAAAAATAATTAAAATAAAAAATGTAATTACATACAATGGGAAGAGAAAAGTTATATAGCATGAACCACTTTTTATTAAACAATAAAAATCCTCTATATTGTGTATATTACTTCATTAGTATGGAGAAAAGTGTGGTGTAGCATAGATAGGCTATATGAGGAAAGGAAAAGAAAGATGGGATAGGTAAATAGGAAAAAAATCATTTTTTATAATTATAAGTAATTAGAAAATAATAAATACATAATTCTATGAACATTTTTTAATATATGTGACTGTTGAAAAGACTAAAAATATACCAATGAAAATATTCACTTGATCTCTTTGTAAATCTGAATATATTTTCTTGAATTTCTATTGTTTTTTATAATGTACAGTAATGGTCTTAGAAAAATAATTTTGACAGTTATCTCCACATGCTGAATTACATCTTTCATCTTTAAAAAATTGCTGGAGTTCTCTTGTGGCTCAGTCGGTTAAGGGTCCAGCATTCTGATTGCATTGGTGATGGTCCCATACCTGGCCAGGAACTTCCACATGCACTGGGTGCAGACAAAAAAAGAAAAAAAAAATTACCTGCTTGCTGCATTGAATTACTTTTATTTTAAATTATATTTTTTCTGATATTTATAAAACAAATCCAAAATAATTAGGCATATATTACTACAGCTGATCTGAATTTGAGAGGCTTGAGTGAAGTATTTGAATATATATATAAATATTTGATAATATAAGAGAGATAATAAAGGATAATAATAAGGGATAATAAGATAATAATAAGTAGTTCACTCAAATATATGCATAATACAGGTATTTTAATGCCGTTTTTAATAGTTTGGATTTTATTTTCTAGTTATTTGTTAAGGCATGATTACATATTCTAAATTCCTCATACTATCTTAAGATAGAATTTTTATCAATTTTTTCTGCAAAATTATAAGTGCAGAGAAATACATTCATGGAGTATAGCTTAGTGAAAGCTCAAGGCACAAAGCAAGTGGATTGGAATATTGAAGGCTGACCAGCTAACGATTTACTTAACTTGTGATCCTAATAGTTTTTGTAATTTCACTGGTATCTCAGTTTTATCATATTAAAATAGGAACAGTAATAATATATCCTGGAAAGGGCTATTGTAACATTATACATGTATAGGAGCTATTTAGTAAGGGTATACACGTTTCATCTGAGAAAACAGCCTGGCAAATAATAAACACTCAATAAATAATCAGCTTTTACTGTTGTTTGTATCCTCTCCACTTAGGTGCATTTCTCGAAAGGAGCAGAGCTCGGTCAGATAGTAACAATTATATGACCTAGTTTCCCTGATGGGCAATGTCAGCATGTTAAAATAAATAATAGACTCATTCACTTCCATCTTTTTTTCTCCCCTTCCCTTTCTTTTTAATCTTTGTCTTCCTATAAACTACTTTCATGCTATGAACTTTGTTGGGCATTAACCTCAATATCCAAGCATTTAAAAAGTAGAAGCACATTTCCTTTCTCTATTCTATTTCTAACACCCAATGCATAAAACAGTGAAGGCCCAAACATTGATATACTTAGCCAATAAAAATAGTAGAAAATTTATGTTATCCAGAGAAGGGAGGAGACAAATAACACCTAATAGAAAAATAAAATATTACTGGTTTCAGCCCACACTCTATTTCAAAGAGTCTGTCCTGATTTTTCTTAATCTACAAACTGTAAATACAAACAATTTAGAGAATTCTCTTATCATGAGGTTACCTGTAGCCTACTACTTCTGGTAACAGGGAAATGCCCATTTTGGATGTTTTGGTTTTTTAAATTTTAACATAATTTGAGATAGTTTAAATTCTAACCAATATTAGAATTTTTTGCAGTGGAATCAACTAGGCAGCAGATATTATCCAATGCTTATCTTTCCTTCATTGTTCTTCAGGCATATTCTTTCCTCTCAGAACTGTCCTGAATGTTTATTACCTCAAAAGAGAACTGAGTGCCACTCTAGCTGATGACAGGGACTCCCCACTCATATTCATTTCACATTCATTTTGGAAGCATGAATGGATTTCCAGAATTGGTACAAGGTGATACTACAAGAAAAGATTTCCACTATGTATTCTGCAGGATCTCAGATTTTTGCTCTTCTTTTTCTACTTCTGTTTTTATACACTCTCAGACATTTTCAGCTGTGTCATTTTGCTGCCAAGATTCTTTATTCTGATGATTTTGGTTCCTGAGAAGGGAATTCCATGTCTCAACATTTTCTGAACTGGAAAATTATCTTCTGAAGATCACTGGGCTAAAGAATCTCTTAAGAGTAACAAATCTGAGACCACCCAGGGCCTAGAAAGGAACAATAAATCTTTGCTAGTTAAAAAACTTCTCCACAGGGAAAAATCTAAGCCCAAATGATCTCACTGGTGAATTTAACCAAACACTTAAAAAAGAAGTAATATCAATTCTACACAAACTTCTCCGAAAAATTGAAAAGGTGGAATACTCATTCTATAACTCCAGGAACATCATGACATCAAAACCAGACTAGGACACTATGAAGAAATAAAAATAATATGGCAAAAATGTAAATTATAATCAGAATTTTAGCAAATTGAATATATAAGTACAAAATATAATACCTACCCACCAAGTATGTTTCCTTCAAGTTGATTTAATATTTGTAACATCAATTAGTTTATTATATAAAATTTAAAAAATTGAAAAACATGAATATTTCAATAAATGTAGATAAAGCAGTTCACAGAGTATGATTTCTATTACTGATAGAAATTATCAGAACATTAAGATAAATGACTTCCTAAACCTGATAAAATACATCTTACAAAAAAATCTACAACTGACATCATATAATTGTAAAAATATAATCCCTTACTCTTGAGCTATGGAAGAAAACAAGGTTATCTTCTCCCACAACTTCTATATATCATTGTACTATAGATTCTAGTCAATATAATACATGATAAAATTAACAGACATCCAAATTAGAAATGAAGCTTTTTTTCTGATGATTGTACAATTCTTTATTTGCAAATACTATGATCAACACTTCAATGAAATCTCTTGAACCTACTGAAACAAATTAGTAAATTGAGCTCACAAGCTAATAAGTGAGTGAATGAGAGACTAACTTTATACTAAAATCACTTGTATTTTATATAATAGTAATGAAAAATAAGGAACTAAATTTATAATCAATACATATATGATAGTGTTTTCAAAATGTGACATATTTAAGAGATAAATCTAACAAAATATATGAAAGATATCTGCACTAGATGATTGTAAATCATTGGTTTGACAAATTGAAGAGTCAAGTAAAGGAAGGATACACCACACTCATGAGTTTAAAGGCTCGATATTGTTGAGGACAATTCTGTCCAAATTGATATACAGATATAAAGGAATCCCAATCAAAATCCCCCCAGGTGCTTTACAGAAATTGAAAAAATGATCTTCATATTTATATGGAAATGCAAAACTCTATAATATCCAAAAAGCTTTGAGAGATAAGAACAAATTTATAAAACCAATGCTACTTTTTTCTAAGTTAATATAAGTCTACAACAATCAGAATACATGGTATTGGCATAAATTCAAAGAAACAGCAACAGAACAAGACAGAGAATAGTCATATGCTGGCAAAGATAATTCAGTGAATGATGATCGACTTCACAAAAATAGTGCTAGAACAGTTGGATATTCATACACCCAAAAAATGTACTTAGACCCATACCTCACTCCATATAAAATTAAGTCCAAATAAACCAGAGATATAAATGTAAATCTCAAAGCTATAAAAGTTCTGGAAGTAAACATAGGAGAAAAATTTTGTTACTATGAATTAGACAAAGATTTGTCAGATTCAACAGAAAATGATGCTCCATAAAAACAGAGTTGGTAAATCAAAAATCTGCTCTACAAAGATAATGCTAGGAAAATAAACAGTAATACACAGACTGGAAAAAATATTTGCGAATCATGCCTATGATAAATTACTTGTATGTAGAATATGTAAAAGCTCTCAAGCTCAAAATTTTAAAAAAGCCAATTTAGAATGGGACAGAGATTTGAATACTCACCAAAAATATAAAGACAATGTAAAATAAATACATAAAAGTTAGTAAAATATATTGACTGCTAAAGAAAAGCAAATTAAATGAGAAACACTACACAACACTTAGAATGCCAATTAAAAAGTCCTAGCATATCAAAAGTTGATGAATATGTGAAGAAACTATAATTTTCATTCACTTCAATAGTCACCTGAAAAGTGATTTGACAGTTAGATTTAATAATACTCCTACCTACCATATGATCTAGCCATTCTACTCCTCAATATATACCTATGAGATATGTAAGTACACATCCCTAATTTTGTGTGAATATTCATAAGAGCTTTATTTGTAATTACCCAGATCTGGAAGCAGTCCAAATGTTCAATGAATAAAAAAACTGGTATATCCATACATTGCAATGTTACTCATGAATAAATGTGAAGACATTCTGCAAGATGGATAAAATCTCAAAACAATTATACTGAGTTAAAGAAGCCACAGCAGTCATAAAAGAATGGATATTTTTTTATTTCATTAAAAAATTTAGAATATGAAAATAATCTAAATAGATATAAAAAGCAAGGTCACTGGGTGACTGGAGATGGGAAGGGGGTAGGGATAAGGAGGAAGGAAAGAAATACAAAGAGGCATGATGAATTTTGGGGTCAATGAATATGTTCACTGACTTTTTATAAAAGTTTTCGTGGGTATTTACATATGTCCAAACACATTGTAACCTCTATGTATGTCTGATTGATTGTATATGAATTATTCAAGACTGCTGTTAGAAAATTTAACTTTAGATCCATTCATTCATTTTGTGTTATTTTATATCACTTCCGCAAGTAGAAAGCTCTGGTTGCAGTTCCTGAAGAAGGAAAAAAATTTATAAATTCTAAAGCAATTCCTCTGGCTGATACTGAAAAATAAAGTGTTAGAGTGAAAAAAAAATTATACAACCTGTGATTTTAATAATGGAAATTATTACTAATAAAGAAATAATATTTATTCAGTATTTACTATGCCCTGGGCCTTTTTTGAAGAGTATTCCATGTAATATATCACTTCCATGGATATTCTTCCTCCAGAAATCTTGAATAATCATCCTGACAGCCACATTCTCTTTTAGATATTTTCCATTGCTATAATTCTATTTTATTTGCATAAAGTGTGAATGAATAATCTGCTTCTGTTATTTCCAGAGCTTGATCCTACAGAGTCTTGGCCACTCTCTTCCAAGGCATAATTTACACAGGTTCTAAAATGCAAGTGAACAAAATAATAATATTCTGGAATTTTTGTCTCTGTTCTCTGAAAATTCTTCACGCATGCTATTTTTTAATATTTTTATTATTAAAATGTAGAGAAAAAGATTGCCACTCATTGTCACAATAGGAAGGGGTGGTAGGGGATGGGTTGTAATAAGATATCATTACTATTAATTACGTCAAATATATATGCAGGGAAGTCACATTTAACCCTTTGGAAGCAATTCTTGTGAAAGTTCAAGAAGCTTAACCATTTACAAATTTCTATTTTTATCTGCTCAGTCAATATTGTCTGAATCTTATTTATAATGTTCCTGAACATGAGGATCAATATTTTTATTTTGAATACTTAGCACATGTAAAGTAAATAACACACAGCACAAGTCTATACCTCAGCTGAATTCAAAGGAAATAAAATCCTCAACTTGCTCAACTTGCTCTTCTTTGTCATTATATTCATTTTCTCTCTATCTCATTTATTGTCTGATATGAGAATTATATGAGATTTCATTAAGGGAGTCAGATTAAGATAGGAATATGGAAGGAATAATATTTCAAAGTTTCTTCAATATTTTCCTAAGTTTTCTAATTCCTGCTTTCACATGTGACATAATTTTATATTGCAAATATTATTTATCAAACCTGGAAATTTTAATTTCCTGATTGAAGGGGTATCCTTTAGATCCTGTTCATACTTTCATATTTAACATACACATAACTTACCATAATTTTGTCAAAATATAATTTAATCATTTTAGGTATGATATCTTTGATCTCTGATGTAAAATTTTTCTTTCAAATTTATGAAACATATAAATAAATTTTAATTACATTTGCATTAATCATTTATATCTTAATATTACTTTTTAGCACAGAATGTCAAGTATTCAACTTTGATTTAAACACTTCTAGGAGTTCCCATCATGGCTTAGAGGAAACTCACCCGACTAATATCCATGAGGACGCAGGTCTGATCCTTGGCTTCGCTCAGAGTGTTAAGGATCCGGCATTGTCATGAGCTGTAGTGTAGGTCACAGATGCGGCTTGGATCCTGCATTGCTGTGGGTGTGGGATAGGCCAGCGCCTACAGCTACAATTTGACCCATAGCTTCGGAAACACCATGTGCCATGGGTGTCCCCCCCAAAAAAAATCTCTAAAAACCTCTATAAGGTGTCTCAATGTATTTATTCTATGTAATCCCTACTCCCCATGATTTCTACAATTTTAACATTTATATCCTGTGATTATCTGCCCAAGAGTTAGAAGTTCAGTTACTTTTCTAGAATATATTTTCTCTCCATGTAAAAAAAAATAATGTTAGTGGATGAAATAATTTTTCAGAGAAAAAATGTGGAAAATATTCTTTCCGTTTTCTTTTTTTGTATTATCCTCCTGTGTTTTTTAATTTTTAAAGTTTTTGTTATAGGCGATTTACAATGTTCTGTCAATTTCTTCTGCATAGCAAAGTGACCCAGTTTATATATATGTACATATACATATGAATATATCTATAGACATGTTCTTTTTCTCACATTATCCTCCCTTATGTTCCATCCAAGTGATTAGATATAGTTCCCTGTGCTGTACAGCAGGACCTCATTGCTTATCCACTCCAAACGCAATAGTTTGCATGTATTAACCCCAAAATCCCAGTTCATCCCACTTCGTCCTCCTCCCCCTTGGCAACCACAAGTCTGTTCTCCATGTACTTGAGTTTGTTTCTTTTCTGTAGATAGGTTCGTTTGTGCCATATATTAGATTCCAGATATAAGTGCTATCATAAGGTATTTATCTTTCTCTTTCTGATTTGTTTCACTAAGAATGAGAATCTCTAGTTCCATCCATGTGCTGCAAATGGCATTATTTTGTTCTTTTTTATGGCTGAGTAGTATTCCACTGTGTACATGTACTACGTCTTCTTAATCCACTCATCTGTCGATGGACACGTAGGTTGTTTCCACATGCTTTTGCTATTGTGAATAGTGCTGCAGAGAACATGGGGTGCCTGAATTCTTTCAGTGAAATTCTTATCCAGATATATGCCCAGAAGAGGGATTGCTGGGTCATATGGTAGTTCTACGTTTAGTTTTATGAGGTACCTCCTTAGTGTTTTCCATAGTGATTATAACCAATTTACATTACCATCAACAGTGTAAGAGAGTTCCCTTTTCTCCACACCTTCTCCAGAATTTATTTTTTGTAAACTTACTAATGATGGTCATTCTGACCAGTGTGAAGTAGTACCATTGTGTTTTTTATTTCCCTTTCTCTATTACTTGGTGATGTTGAGCATTTTTCATGTGCTTTTTGGCCCTCTGTATGCCTTCTTTCAAGAAATGTCTATTCAGGCATTCTGCCCATTTTCCAATTGGGTGGATTTTCTTCCATTTGGGTTGTATGAGTTCTTTGCATGTTTTGGAGATTAAGCCATTGACACTTGCATCATTTACAACTATTTTCTCCCATTCTGTGGGTTGTCTTTTTGTTTTTCTTTATGGTATCCTTTGTTGTGAAAAAGCCTGTTAGTTTGATTAGGTCCCATTAGTTTATTTTTGTTTTTACTTCTATTGCTTCTGGAAACTGGCCTAAGAAAACATTTCTATGGTTGATGTCAGAGAATGTTTTCTCTATGTTCTCTTCCAGGAGTTTGATGGTGTCTTTTCTTATGTTTAAGGCTTTAAGCCATTTTGAGTTTATTTTTGCTCATGGTGTAAGGGTGTGTTCTAGTTTTGTCGATTTACATGTGGCTGTCCAGTTTTCCCCGAACCACTTGCTGAAGAGACTGTCCTCTTCCCATTTTTTACTCTTGTCTCGTTTGTCAAAGATTAGTTGACCATAGATGTCTGGGTTTATTTCTGGGTTTTCTATTCTGTTCCATTGATCTGTAGGTCTGTTTTGATACCAGTACCACACTGTCTTGATTATTAAGCTTTGTAATGTTGCCTGAAGTCTTGGGGAGTTATTGTTTCTTAGGATTGCTTTGGAAATTCTGGATCTTTTTTTTTTTTTTTTGTCTTTTTGCCATTTTTCTTGGACCTTTCCAGTGGCATATGGACGTTCCCAGGCTAGGGGTCTAATCAGAGCTGTAGCCGCCGGCCTACACCAGAGCCACAGCAACGCAGGATCCGAGCTGCATCTGCGACCTACACCACAGCTCACGGCAACACCGGATCCTTAACCCACTGAGCAAGGGCAGGGAATGAACCCGCAACCTCATGGTTCCTAGTTAGATTCGTTAACCACTGAGCCACTACGGGAACTCTGCAACTCTGGATCTTTTATATTTCCATATAGTTTTTTGGATTTATTCTAGTTCTTTGAAAATGTCATGGAATGCCTCTGTAGATTTCTTTGTGTAGTACAGACATTTAAACAATTTTAATTCTTCCAATACTGGAACATGGAATATATTTCCATTTCTTTGAATTCTCTTTAATTTCCTTGATTTTGTTTTATAGTTCTCAGCATGTAAGTCTTTCACCTCCTTGGTCAGGTTTATTCCTAGCTATTTAATTTTTTGAGTGCAATTTTAAAAGGTATTATATTTTTATAAACCTTTTCTAATATTTCATCATTAGTATACAGAAATGCAACTGATTTCTGAATGTTAACCTTATATCCTGCTACTTTGTTGAATTCCTTGATCAGTTTGAAAAAATAGTCTTTTAAAATGCTCAGAGCTCAAAATTTAAAAGGCATATGTAAGTAAGAAATATAGAACTTATAATATTTTGTTAAAGCTTCATGTATTTGTCAACATCATTGGTAAAATCTAGACTATAATTTCAACTCTTATTCATGGTAAACTGTTGATCAGTGTCAGGAAAGTGGGAAGACAAATGTCTTCCTATATGTCATTTGTTCAATATTAATTTCATGTTAATATGATTAAAGAAAAATTCATAATAAATATTGTCACACTCTAAACAAAAGTGATATCTTTAATTCCTTTTCCCCTACCACACTGTCAAGATTACTGAGTGCCAAAACAGAAGTTGGAGACAGCACGTAGTGCATTATATTTTGACCTGTCTATGACATGTATGTTTGAATTTTTGAAACATAAATCTTGAGCTGAAATTCACAAAAATGTATTGCCTAATACATTTGTGGTCATTTCCAGTAAAATTGAGTACAAACGTTTAATACATTGTAAACTGTAATGACCAAAGTGAAAAATTTGATTCCTGACTACTCAGTTTGTTGAAATTTATCATGGAGTTTTGGGGCAGTAGAATCTGACATTTTAAATTTCTGAAAGCATTTAGATCTTTGAGGAAAAGGAACACAGGTCCTAAATCAAATTTAAAAATATTTTTTGTCCATTTAATTCAATGTTGAATTTTAAATGTTTACATGTGCACAAAGAATAGTTTAGTTTCAATCATTATATATCAGTGAAGGAGGAAAGAACCAATAAGATTAATTTATGTAAGCTTCTCAGACAAACTTAAACTTATAAGACTAATTTTGTGCAAAAAATAAATTTGTTGTCTGGGCATTAATTCTCAAGTTTATTATTATGATCAAATTAGAAGAACATAATTTGACACCATTTTTATAGATTTTAAAAAGTAAATTTATTCAATCAATGCTAAATTGGATGAATTAAAAATATTCTAGCTGTATAGCAAAAATAGGCACAACATTGTAAATCAACTATACTTAAAAATTTTTTCAATTAAAATATTTTAAATAACAAACATTTATGTAAAAAAATCATAATTACATTGAAATTTTAAACCCTAATGATGGATTCTGAAGTCATTCTGTTATGATTATAGTTTTGCAGTTTAAAAGATAGGATTTTATCTTATCCTAACAATTTATTATATTATATCTTCTACACTGATTATATAATTTGCATTTTCAGAGGCAACTTGATCTTTTTCTGGGTGGAGTAACTTTCTGCATCAATGCAATAGTACCATAACTTAATGCACATCTTTCTCTCAGTCTTTCAACTGTATAAGAATTCATGTAACTTCTGATCTAATAATTTCAGTTTTCTCTCTTCTTACAAATGCACACATACACATAAAGAGCACTGACTCCTCCCCATCATTCATGCATTTACTGTGAGTCAGGGAAATTATCTCATAGATTATAGCATAGCCCTAAAGATACTTGGTTGGTTTGGGAAGAATTATTTCCATTTAAAATATGAAATAATATGGGAGTTCCCTGATGATCTAGTGACTTTGTGCTTTCACCAATGTGGCTTTGGTTTGGTTTAATCCCTTTCATAACTGAGATTCCACATCAAGCTGCTGTATGCTGCAGCCAAAAAAAAAAAGAGAAAGAATATAAAAATCCTTAATTCAATAAAAGCATTTAAATAAAATAGGTAATAATAGAGGCTAACCTATCATATCAAGTATAAAAAATTTTGTAGGGATAATATATGATCAGTAAGACAACACAGAGAAGAATGTGAACACAAAATTTTTGTCATACATTAGATTAAATTCATGTTCAGGGATTTCTTTTTAAAAATATGTAAGTAAATAAAACCACATGATATATTAAAAAGTTGTTAGGAAAATTTTTTTGGACTTCTAAGAATATGGAATATAAACTAGCAAAATTCAGAAAGAGGAAGAGAAATAAGAGTATTGTAGACATAAAGATTTATTTTAAGACCTCAAAAAAGAGAATGATCTCTGCTCAATACAGTTAATGAAAATAAGCATTAGCTCAAGTAAAAGCAAAATAAAGGGTAATAAGTAAAAAGTTGAGCTGTTTAGTGAGACATTTCCTAAATATGAATGATAGTCAAGTATATTCTAATATCTATATTCTTGATATATCTATAATTGGTATCTTTAAGGAATAGAGTAGTTACAGAAATACAAAAAAAATATAAGAAAAATTTCCAAAAATGAAGAAGGGTCCCCAATGTAAAATAGTATACATTAGTATAATATTACATTATAATATTCCAAATAAAAAATGCTCGATACCAATAAAAACTGTATAATATTTGTAAGATAAAGAATGAATTCTTTGGAAGTACAAGGAGTAAAGTACCTCTCCTAACTTAAAAAGAAAACTGAATTCAGATATTAAAATTACAAATTCATAGCTAGACAAGAATGAACATTGACTATAACGTGTTTAGGGAAAGAAAGAGTGACCAGAGAATTTTAAAGAGATTATAACGATTTTTAGATATAATAAAAAAAGGAAAATGATTTCTGACATAATGAAACTTAGAGGATCTTCTTCTTTTAAGAAAAAAACTTCTGGACACATGGCTTTAGTCAACTGAAAAGTTAAACAAGAACATATGCAGTGACCTTAGCAAGATGGTAGTATAAGAATTTCTAGCACCTGTCCCCTCCCAGAAATATCAATTAGAACAACTATCCATGCAAAAAACAAAAAACAAAAAACAAAAAAAAAAAACAAAAAACAAAAAACTTTCACAAAGAGCTAACGATTTCAAGTGAGGGTTTATAGCACCTGGATCAAGCACAGAAAAAAACAGTAAAGGATATAAGAAAGATAGAGATAGATACATTATCTACATCATTAAACATAGGTTTAAGTTCAGGTAACCCAGCACTGAGAGACACACCGATGGGAAAGGAGAGTGAAATGACCATCAGACTTCACTACAGACCCTAACGTTGGCTACCTCCACCTAGTCCTACCTCTTTAGGTGGGGAGCTCCCATCATATTCCTACAAATCTTGGCTCCTGATCCGTCATTGCACAAGCAGGCTGCCATAGTCCCAGTCAGCCCCTATAAATCTAGACTTCTGGCAGCATCTGCCAAGCTGCATTCCTGGCTGGGACAGCACCATGGTGGCCCCTATAATCTAGTGTCTAGACTGGTTCCTACAAACCAGATGTGAAAATTAAACAACACACTTCTTAACAACCAATAGGTAAAGGAAGAAATCGAAAGGGAAATCAAGAAATATTTTAAAACAAATGAAAATTGAAACACAATGAACAAGAATTATGAGCTGTAGCAAAAGCAGTTCTAAGAGGGAAATTATAGTGATAAATGCCTAAAAGAAAAAAGAAATAACACAAATAAACAACTTAGCTTTATAACTTAATACATGAAAAAAAAAGTAAGAAAAACAAAGCAAACTCAAAACTAGCAGAAGGAAGGGAATAATAAAGATCAGAGCAGAAATAAGTAGAGAGCAGAAAAACAATCAATGAAAATAAGTTTTTTAAAAAGATAAATAGACAAACTTTTGGCTGGATTAACTAAGAAAAAAGAAGACAAATAAATAAAATAGAAATGAAAGTGGAGAAATTACAGTTGTCATTACCAAAATATAAAGTATCATGAGACTACCATAAAAAATATACATCAACAAGTTGGTTAACCTAAGAAAAATAGATATATTTTAGAAACATACAACCCACCAAAACTGAATCATGAAGTACAAAACCTGAACAGACCAAAAACAAGTAAGGAGAGTGTATCTGTTTCCTTATGGATTCAATCCCAACATAGAAAGTTCAAGACCAGATGGCTTCACTGGTGAATTCTGCCAACATTAAAACAGAATTGCAGTTAATCCTTCTCAAACTCTTCTAAAAACTGAAGAGGAAGGAGTACTTCCAAAGTCATTTTTCAAGGCCAGCATTATTACCTAAACACCAAAGCCAGATAAGGACACTACAATAAAAGAAAACTGTTGTTGAATTTGGCTGGCTAAAATTTTGTTGAGAATTTTTGCATCTATATTCATCAAAGATATTGGCCTGTAGTTTTCTTTTTTGGCGGTATCTTTGTCTGGTTTGGGAATTAGGTTGACAGTAACACCCTAGAATGTCTTGGGAGTGTTCCTTCTTCTTAAACATTTTGAAAAAGTTTAAGGAGAATGGGTATAAGTTTGCTCTTTGTATGTTTGGTAGAATTCATCCGTGAAGCCATCTGGTCCTGGACTTTTATTTGTAGGGAGTGTTTTTATGACATATTCAATTTCATTTCTAGTGATGGGTCTGTTCAGTTGATCCGTTTCTTCTTGATTCAGTTTTGGCAGGCTGTAAGTCTCTAGAAAGGTATCCATTTCTTCTAGGTTGTCAAATTTGTTAGCATACAATTGTTCATGGTATTCTCTCATGGTTTTTTGTATTTCTGTAGTATCTGTTGTGACTTCTCCTTTTTCATTTATTATTTTTTTTATTTGGGTTTTTTCGCTCCTCTTCTTGATGAATCAGGCCAGAAGCTTGTTGATTTTCTCTACCTTTCCAAAGAACCAGCTCTTGGTTTTATTGATTTTTTTCTATTTTTTAAAAATCTCTATTTTATTGATTTCCTTTTTGATCTCTATGATTTTCTTCCTTCTAACTTTAAGTTTCATTTGTTCTTTTTCTAATTCATTTAGATGATGGGTTAAGTTGTTGATTTGAGATTTTTCTTCTTTCTTCTATGTTGCTATGCATTTCCCTCTGGGCACTGCTTTTGTGGAATCCCATAGATTTTGAGTGGTTCTGTCTTCATTATCATTTGTCTCAAGGTATTTTTTAAATTTCCTTCTTAATTTCCTCTATGACCCATTGGTTTTTTAGTGGCATGTTGTTTAGTCTCCATGGAGTAAGTTTTTTCTCATTTCTTTTCCTGTGTTTGTTTTCTAGTTTCATGCCATTGTGTTCAGAGAAGATATTTGTATGTGTAGCTGGGTCATCATGCTCTACAATAGAAAATTGACAGAACACTGGTAAACTAGCAATAATGGAAAAAATAAAAATCATTATATAAAAAATTAAAAATAAAGTACAATTAGGTTTGTTTCAGTTAAAAAAAATAAAATTACAGCTCAGTGTCCCTGAGGAATATAGATGGAAATTTCCAATAAAATACTAGCAAATTGAATTCAACAGTACATTAAAAACAAAATCACACACGTGATCTGATGGGATTCTTGGATGCAGGCATGGTTCAAGACAAGCAAATCAATAAATTTGATATACCACATTTAACAGAATGAAAGATAAAAATCACATGATCCTTTCAATAGCTGCAGAAAAAGCTTTTGACAATATTTAACATTCCTCACAATAAAACCTCAATAAATGGGTTATAAAAGGAACCTACATCAGTATAATTAAAGCTATATGTGATAATTCTATAGCTGACATCATACCCAGTGGTGAAAATTTGAAAAGTTTCCTGCTAAAATCTAGAACAAGACAAGGGTGCTCAATCACCAATTTTATTGAATACAGTTCTTGAAGCCATAAACGGAACAGTTAATCAAGAAAAAGGAATAAAAGGCATCCTAATTTCTCAGCAGATGACATGAACCAATGCACAGAAAATCCTAATGATGTGACCAAAAGTTTGTTAATTAATGAATTCCATAAGTTACCTGTAAAAGTAGTTGTATTTCTATTTATTAACAATTAACTATATGGAAAATAAAGAAAAACAATCGCATTTATAATTGTATCAAAAGTAATAAAATATTTTAAAATAACTTTAAACCAGGAGGTAAATGATCTGTATGCAAAATTTCAAGGCATTGAGGAAAAACTAAAGATGCGATAAATGGGAACATACCCTGTGTTTATGGATCAGAAGAATTAAAATTTAAAAGGATACTAGGGAAATAATCACAGATTAATCACAGAAGAAATATAACTATTGGAAGAAGATTATAATATAAATACAAACCCAATGACATGATCAAGATCAAACATTATGGAACATTAAAAAAAAAATCTACGAGTTGAATACAGAAGAATGAAGGGGAAGGGACATGGATCTTAATGATTTGAGAGACTACAGCCCAATCCTGGGCAGACTCTAAATGTGATACATAAAACTGTCAGATCCACTTTGTTTTGTTCTATTACAACTACCATAACAGTAACAACATTGTAGGTTATCAACAACTATACAATAAAACAAAAAATAAGCAGTCATTAATATTGAAATAATATGTAATAAAAGTCAGCTGTTTTCTTCTTAACAGTATTAGATAGATGAATAGGCTAATACCTTAATATCATAAGTTTTACATGATGTTATGCAATATTAAATTCAAGGCTAGTAATTAACAGTCTTAGTAAAAGCAGGAATAGGAGGAGGTTGTTTATATATAAAAATGAAATCATCAAATTATTAGAAAATATACCAACATTTGGGTGGTTATATTTAGCAACAGACAAAACCACAAACCCTAAAGATAAAAAATGGGTACCTATGGTTACTATAAAGTAAAATTATTTGAATAGCAATAATATTACTAGAAAGAAAATAGTTTCAAAAACACAAACTTGAAAAAATTTGCAGTGTATACAACAGGTGGCTAATATTCTGATTAAATAAAGCAGTAGTACTAAATGAACAAAATTACTACAACTCAATAGAAAGAGAGACAAAACATTTTCCTAAAAATATACAAACAGCTGTTAAATATAAGGAATAATGTTTTTCCATTTATAGTTCATATGTAATGGGAATAAATCATGCAAAAGAAATGAAAATTAAATGACCATTATATATGTATATATCTTTCTTTTCTTCTGGTCACCAATACTTTGCAGTTGTCTATGTGCATGACTTACGTACTATACACTAAAGAACTTTTAAACTTTTTGTGGAATGATTGAATGATAAATGGATGAATAAATATAGGGAAGTAGGAAGTGAAACTGCTCACCATAACACACTTTGTATCAATTAATTTTAATGTTGAGGGTAATTGTTAAATCAAAATAAATATTAAGAACTATTTTAGAAAAGTTGGTATTTTGAATGATGCATGTATGGAGAGAAAGGACATATAAAATAGAAATAAAGTAACACAGTGGAATTAAAATCTGCCAAATTTCTTAGTGTGTACATCATTATTATTATGATTCTGTTTTCACAAACAGATATGATTAGAGAGCTGTACTGACAGGGAAATAAAGGTGCTGGAAGCTAGTACAATCTAATACCAGTTGATTAATGAGTATGGTGAACCTATGGAGCTCATACAGGTTGATCCCATGGTGAAAGTAAGGGATGATTTAGTGATTTAAAACCAGTCCCTACAATTGAGCTTGAAACTAAGTTTAATTGCCACTACCAGCTTTAGAAATGTGCAAGGCCCATGAGATTTCATAAAAAATACAACCATAAAATGTAACCACATATAAATCGACTTGATAAGGACTTATGATAGGTATCTGAGTTAGTTCAATAGCGGACCTTGTCATGAGTCAGTAGTGAGATAAATGTATGCTCAGAAATAGATTCCAACTAAAATTACATTTGAAATATGAAGCAAAAGAAAATAATTGGCTAAGGAGATCCATTTTACTATATTGGCATCAATATATCATTCTGTTTTTTTTTTCTTTTTCACTCCATAAAAATTTATAATGAATACATTTACATGTGATAAAGGAAAGAATAATGTAAATTGCAATAATGCAGCCAGCTGAATTGTGCTTATATCAAAAATGATAAATAACTTCCTTAATCCAATATTGAGTCCACTTAATGAGAAAGTTGACAGGTAGACGTTTTTGTTTGAAGTCCTAAAGATTTTACCAGTGTGACATTTTAAAATACCTACTTAGAAAATAATTGAGAATGGGGCATCTGTTAAAATGGGGGTTTCCAGAGATTTAAAATGAAAGGTATAGGTTTTTTAAAATATACTATTTCATATTATCTGTTATGTCAATTAATCAAAGACATATGCTTATTCTTTCATTTGCATAGTCACAAAGACTTTAATATTTCAAAGTCAATTTGATAGGTTGATAATAGTCTGTGGCATGTTTGAGCCTGGAATGGGTGTCATCTCATAACAGGACACAATGAAGTGGTCTTTATTTGATCCTGCCATCAGAATTCTTACCTGACATGCACATGTCACTTGTCACTTGGGGGAGGGCTGACACTTTCATCCATTTGTTATGATGGCATAATGCCCAATCTTTGATCACTTGAAGTATTTCTCTGGAGTTTAAATGATGACTTTTCTTGCTTTTCAATTTTTAAAGTTATTTTAATGCTCACAAATTTGACAACTAGCCACTTCAAAAATTCAAAAATTCTGGAAATAAGTACAGGGAACATTGAATCAGCTGGTGCATATCTTCTATCTTTTTAAATATCACAAGATGTCCAGAGGCTGTAAATTTAACCATGAAGATTTTACAGTCTTTTGTTACTGTTGATGAGGTTACAAGAAAAAGCAGCAGTAATGGCAATGTGAAGATGGACTCTATTACCTATTCACTTTACCTAGGGAAATGGAATGGAACAACCAATTCAGGAGGTGTTATTGGCAATTTTTTGACATATTTCCATAAATAATACGCACCTAAGACATGCAGGCAGAACTGTCCTATGATATTCAAGGAAACCACGTTTTCTGAAATTGTGAAAAGAAGTCACTACCTGCAACTGTATTCTTTGTTAGCAGATAATTTTGGTGGAGAAATTTTCAGTGAGGAGAAAGAAAAGTGACATTTTGTTAAATCCTTTAAAAGGTACAAATATGCTAAAATTTTAGTTCTCTGAATTAGTGTCTTTTCTGATATTCGTAGCCATTTTTTAATCAATCAATATAAATTTTTAATAAACTACATTTTGAATGCTGCATGAATTATTTAATATCAAATATATTTGGGTACCATTGATTACTACAATGCAGTAAGTTATTATTTTATTTCATAGTATGTCCTTTTTACTTCTTAATGAATGGATTTAGTGTTATTCTACTCGGTACTACTCACCAGTGCCAAAGGAGCTTGTAATCACACCACTACAGTCAGATGCACCAGAAAAGACCAAGAGAAAAGGCAGATCCTCTGTATTGAAATGAATGACCTTGTTCAACTATTCATCAGTAAGTGGTGGGATACCATCATTAATTTTAGTACATACTTTTTACTTCTACTTTAAGTCCATTCTTGACACCTCTTGAGATTATATGAATTATTATATCAGCAGGTATGAGGTAGTGAGGCATGCAGTTTCATACAGGGAGAAATCAAACAGTTGAACCATTAAAATTAATGGAAATAGCCTGTTTCTACTTAAGAAAAAAAGAGGGGTAATCTCAAGGAATAATTATAGTAGAATTGTCTATAAACCACCCCTAAAATTATGTATCATTTTAATCCAAAGTAATTACATTTTTTTGTAATATTAACTTTCTTTTCATTACAAATTAGCTATAAAAGAACAGTTCAAAACATGTAAAATTACTTTTATTTCAATTTTCTATCAAAAGAAGTGTTTCCTCAACCTGTTTTCCAGCAAGCCAACAGGAAATTTTGAAATCCATTTCTTTTCACTTGTAAATTTGTTCTTGAAATAATGTAACCCACACCAACCAGAGAGAAATTAATTAAAGATTCCTTAAAGCATTACTCATCTCCTCTTGAGTATCTGCAACATAAAGATCTAACCCATAGACAGAAGAACTCCACATCTGTTTTAAAATCATTACTGCCAAAACTTCAAATTTTATTCTTGGGAATGGGAAAAAAAGTTTTCTACTTATCATAAAACATATTAAACCAACTTTTACATTACTGCTAAGAATTTTCTCAAAGACTGAAATAATCTTTTGTAAAATTCTCACATAGTCTAACATTATTTTATTCTTTTTCTTCACTGCTATATTCCTCAATTTCCTCCTTACTAGTTATCATATAACGTGAACTTGTCCAAATTGGGTACTTCCAATGTAAGCTGCTAATACACATAGTTTGGTAAGGTGAAATTTATTCTTCATGTGGTGCTAAATTCCTGGGTTCTGGTTTAGCTATGTGACCCTCCAGTAATCTGCAGACTTTCCACCTCTTAGTATCTTCAGCTTTAATGAAGATAATAACTTCTGTCTTTTTCTTAAAATATATACAGTGTATAAGCTTCTTCATATATTTTAAGTTTAAGAAATTATTATATTAAAAATATTATAAGGTAAATATAAGGATTCTAGAATATTCTCCTAAACATGTGGTTGATTGACTTTTATAAACAGCTGAGTATGAAAACTAAACTAACTAAATCTTTTTTCCAATACCTGTTTTTCACATTTGTAAATCATCTTGGTTGTGTCTTAAATGAAGAATCAGTTAGTATTATTGAGAGTTTCACAATGCATGGCATCAGGATTGTCTTTGACACTAAAACAACACAAGGAGAATGGCTTTTCATAATGAGTGCAGAGCACACAACCTCTTCCTACCACAGGCAATAGCTGATGATATTGCTGACTGCTTGCTTTCCATTGCAAAATAATTATCTGGAACAGATAAGATCACAAGCTGTTTAATATCTCAAGCCTGCTCCTGTTGCTAATATGATCTTATCAGTCACTGACTGATCATTTTCTAGGGAGAAGTATCAGTATGTGCCCCCCCTCCTTTTAATTAGGCCTAAGGTGAGAGGCAAATACCATACACTATGATAGTAAAATGAGATTTTACTTTTTCTTTTTCCTTTGATAAATATTTTGCTCACAGAGCTTGTGTTTACCTCATGGGATATTGCTGAAGGCGGAGGTTCAATTCCATGTGCTGAAATATATCATCATGTTTTGGCATAATTGCATTTCTAATGGGCTCTCAGAGAAAGGAAGGCATAAGTGCCAATTACAGCATGGTACAAATAAAGCATTATTATGTGCTCTGGAACAATCTGCATAATGGCAATATAGTCATATTATATTATGTTGAGTTACTTCTGTTTCCTCTATTGGAATCTCTATGTCAACAAACAATTTTTTAAGAAATGCCCCAAATGTGATTTGAATGCTATAGAAGCAATAATTTCTTTGTCAATGATGTATGTAGATAATGTATATAAATATGTGTGTGTGTGTGTGTATATATATATATATATATGGAGAGAGAGAGAGAAAGATCTCACATAGATACATATAATGATATTTATATGCAGATACGGATATAAATAAGTGTTCCATATATATATATATAATGGTCTACCACCTCTTTGATTATAGTATTTAATTGTTCAAATTATTGTACCATAAAGCAGAAAATGACTAAGTAACTAATTTCAGCATAGTTAATATATGAGACATGACAAAGATTTAAAAGCCAACCAGGTTCAAAGCAAAAATCACACAAATAGTAATTCAAAAAGAAATGTAAGAAAAAGACACAAGCACCAAAATAAAATATAGATTGTTCCTAATGTATGAAGGAAAAATCTCTCTTTTTTTAAGGCTGCACTCATGGAAGTTCCCAGGCTAGGGGTCACATCGGACTTGCAACTCACAGCCTACACCACAGCCACAGCAATGAAGGATTTGAGCTGAATCTGCAACCTACACCACAGCTCATGACAATGCTGGATCCTTAACCCACTGAGTGGTGCCAGGGATCAAACCCATGTCCTCATGGATACTCGTTGGGTTCATCACTACTGAGCCACAATGGGAACTCCAGGAAAATCCCTTTTGATATTGAAATAAATATTATGCAATAAGTTAAAAATATAGTACTTATTTTCTTCAAGCCAAAATGTCTTAAAGGAGCACGGTCTCTTGAAACTGATGTGGTGAAGCAAAGAAAGGCTTGGTTAATGTCAGCTTTGGAAACCTGTAGAACATTTTCTGATCTTCATCTACATGACAAGTCAAAAAAAAAAAAAAAAAAGAGTTTTTTACTTTAATTTTTTACAGAGTCAGAATCTATTTGACAATATGGCCCCATGACCCAGAAAGGACATTATTGGTTTGGGCATCTAGTTTAAAGGGAGACAAGCCATATTATACTTGTGATGAAATGACCATTGTCCTTAGAATGTTACCCTGGAGCAACAAATTTAAATCTGTCAGTGAGGAAGAAATCGTCTTTTTCAGGATAACAGGTTATTGATTTTAGAAGAAAGTCAATTATTAAAACTGTTTTCAAAATTTTTACACTTTCACAACTTCAGATTTATATTGAGGGGTGTTTAATAACTCCAAACAGAATACGTAAAAAATATTATCTATAAAATGGGAAAATAAAGACCTATTTCATTAAGAAAACTCACATGGTATATTTGTAGGAAATATATATATATATACAGTAAAATTTTCAAAAATTGACAGAAAAATATTTAGAAGAAAATGGGATGGCATTGTAGAGCAAAGAAAGAAGAGATTAGAAATGAGACAGACCATATGTAATATGGACTGTATAATAAGGACTCCCCTTGAGTCAAGAAATTTTTAAATCTTCAATTGAATTTTTATAGTAGATAAAGGGAAAGTACTTCAGGTCTGTTCAGTGGCATAAATGGTCAACCATCCCACTGCTGGTTTAGCAAACTTTTAGTTATCAAAAGCTACAAATGCTTAACTCAAAATGGTTTAAGTGCTTGAATGCAGACCTGAAAGCATTAAACTCTTGGATGAAAATTTAAGTGGCAAGCTCTTAATATAGATGTTGGAATTATTTTTTGCATTTGACACCAAAAGCAAAAGCAAAAATAAACAGCTTGGAAGTACATTAAACTAAAAAGTTCCTGGATTTCCCATTGTGGCTCAGTGGTTAACGAATTCGACTAGGAACCATGAGGTTGCAGGTTCGATGCCTGGCCTTGCTCCCTGGGTTCCAGATCTGGCGTTGCCATGAGCTGTGGTGTAGGTTGCAGATGTGGCTCAGATCCTGCGTTGCTGTGGCTCTGGTGTAGGCTGGTGGCTACAGCTCCGATTCAACCCCTAGCCTGGGAACCTCCATATGCCGAGGAAGCGGCCCTAGAAAAGGCAAAAAAAATAAAAATAAAAAAATAAAAAGTTCCTGCACAGCAAGGGAAAACTTTAAAAATAAATGAAAAGACAACTTATGGAATGGGAGAGAATATTTGCAAATTATGTGTCTAATAAGGGGTTTATATCAAATATATATAAAGAACTAGTGCAACTTAATAGCAAGAAAAAACAATTTGATTTTTAAAAAAGGGCAATGGATCTGAATAAACATTTTTCCAGAAAACACATATAGATGACCAACAGGTAGATGAAAAACTGTTCAACATCATTAACTATCAAAAAATATAAATCAAAACCACAGTGAGGTATTACCTCAGGCCTTTTAGAATGGCTGTTATCAAAAAGTCAAGAATTACCATGCATTGGTAAGAATATGGAGAAAATAGAACACTTGTGCACTCTTGATGTAAATAGAAACTAATAAAGCCACTATGGAAAATAGTATGGAGAAGTCTCAAAAAATTCAAAATAGAACTCATGATCCAGCAATTCCAATTATAGGTATTTATCCAAAGGAAACAAAAACGCAAACTCAAGAAGATAATTTTGTATTTTACAAAGAACATTTTAAATATAGTTGTTGATAACTTACGATCTTTGGCTACTTCCTCTCTACAAGGACCAGTACTGTTGAATAGTTCATTGAAGCATTATTTACAATGGCCAAGACATGGAAGCAATGTAAATGTCCATAGATAAATGAATGCATAAAGAAAATGTGGGACACACACACAATAGAATATTGTTCATATACAAAAAAGAACAAAATCTTGCCATTTGTGATAATATGGATCTTGATCTTAGAACTTGGCCTTCAGGGCATTAAGTGAAATGTCAGATAGAAAAAGAAAATGCATAATCTTTTACAGTATGTGGAGTCTTAACAACAAAAAACTCAACTGAACTCAGACAAAAACAGATTCGTGGTTGCCAGAAGTAGGGAGTTGAAGGTGAGAGAAATGGGTTAAGATGGTAAAAAGGCAGAAACTTCTATTTATAAAATAAATAAATCTTAGGTTATAATGTACAGCATGGTGACTATAGTTAGCAATGCTGTGGTTTGTATTTCAAAGTTGCTAAGTGAGTAAATCTTAAACGTTCTTGCAAGAAAAAAATTGCAACTGTGTGGGGTGATCATTTTATAATATAAATATATATAAATATCAAATTATTATGTTGTACATCTGTAACTAATATGTTATGTGTCAATTATGTCTCAATTTGCAAAAGATACAAGTGAAATTTAGTGTTTGCGGTCATCAAATACCTTTGTTTAATTCAATGTATTTTGTGTGCTTTCATTACAGTGTTCTTAATCCATCAGATTACACAGTGGCATGTATATACATGGTGTTTATATAGATGTATATTCACCCATTTAGCAGATGCATATTCAAAGTTTATAACAAAAAATTATCAGTAAAGAGATTTTTATTGTTGTATACACATGTAGAAGCTATATGTGTAACAGTATATTTAATACTAATGAGAAAGTTTAATGAAATACGTTACTGGCATAAATTAAAGAATAACTCAAATGGAAAAGCACTTCCTCTTTTTTCCTCCACAGTAGATTTCTTCTAACCTTAATTAAGCATTTTCTGTAAAATTAAACCTTTAATTTCTGGTATCAAAGATCAGAGAATATCACATTATTTTCCATGTTTCTTTTGATATGAATAATGAATTAAAATATCATTAGCATTAAAATTATGTTGGTTGCCTGAGAATGCTGTTGTGTCAAGGCATTATTTGTGCACTTTTCCAAAAGTAGACAAGGCATCTTGTAAGCTCTTTAACCATATTGTGAAAGCATAATTGTATTCTGTGCATTCTTGGTTGACATTAAAATGATCTGTTAGTTGTGCCTAGCAGAACGTCATACCTTCTGCATTATGTATTTAGATTAATTTACCCAACAACTTCAGATCAACAATGTGTTCATGCCTACCCATCTGTCTTGCAAGAGCGAAAACTAAGAGGTAGGTTTACAAAATTGTAAAGGTATCTTTTCCACAGGTCTTACAAATATGAATGAAAAAGATGTGAAAAGAGCACTTCATAAATGACTATTTTTCTTTTAAATGCATATTCAAAAGTCTTAGATGGTCATACAACTGACAGCATTATTCACTACAAGTTATTCAGTATTAGAGCATTTAATAGGGAATTATAACTGTCCACATATTAGATACATGTGATTATTTGGTATGATTACTTGCCTCGAGTCTCTTAAGACTTAAATTTATATAAAATATCTTTCTAAAATTATTTCTCTTTCAAAGCTTTGCACGGATTCCTTATTCCATTAGTATCCATTAATTATAACCTCTTTTGAGTTTATGCAATATTTCTCTCCCCTTCCAAAAGAAAAGAACATTTGCTGACATGGGGAAATATATAACATACTGTTTTTTTGGTAAATAAGGCTATCAAACTATGTATAAGATAGCATAAATTATATTAAAATATTTTATGTATATTATATACATACAAATGATAGGCATTGAAGGAATACACATTCACAGTTTAACAGTAATTATAGCTGGGTAGTAGAATTATTGATGATATTTCTTTTCTACTTAATGCTTTTTTATATTTTTCAGATTTTATAAAATAAATGTTTAAAAAGCTGTAAAAGTAAAAAAATGAAGAACTCCCAGAAATAATAATGATACCTATCAACTAAATATTAAAGAATATGCTCTAATAATTCACAGAATCAGAATTTAAAAATAAGTATATTTAAAATGTTCATTATAAAATACAAAATAATACTTTAAGCTGACTGGCATATTATCTTTTCAACAAGAAATTCTGAAAAGAAATAGACACTGTGATATATTGTTGGTACCAATAAAAACTGGAAAGCAATCGCCCATTATGAAGTAATAGTTTTAAGCACATTCATTTTTCTGTCATGTCAATGCTGTAAGTATGCCCTTTTCCTAGAGAAATAATGAAAATAACAGCTTTACATATATGAAAATTTATCTTAGCATTACTTATGCTGCTAAAATTTAACGCAGTCTATGTAAGTTGTAGGTAAATTCTTAAAATGCATTTAGTGATAACTTGTAAGGTCTATTGGGCAGTAATTACAATAATCCTGAAATAGCGGTAAATGTAACCTTATAACCCACCTTAACTGATGTGGGGTATCAAATAATTTTTTCATTCATTCCACTTATATTACGTAGACAGGATTTCCTAATATTGTATTCAGAATACATTCACTGATAATGATTTGCTCTTGTTTTCTTTTGGTCTAGATTTAGATCCAGGATGTCCCTTTTTTTATTCCAACTTCCCACTGACTATGCATGGTTTGTGTGTATATTTACTAATTATTCATTGATTTTGTATTCCCTTAGTCACTCCTTTCTTTATTATCCTAGTTCAGATATCTGTATTATCTTTCCTCTAAATCCCTTTTTAACTTCTTTGCTATTCTACCTGTCTTCAGACTTGCTCAATTAAAATTCACTTTCCATTTCCTGCCTAAGAGACCCATGTATAATGTAAATCAGACTGTGTCACTTTTCTTAAAGTTTGGCTTTGGGATAAAATCTAAATTCCTTGACCTTCCATGGTGGGGCTCATCTGTCATCTCCCCCTGTCTCTCTATTGAAGCTTCATTGACTCACACTGTCCACGGTTCCTACTATACTGTGCTATGTATGACTTTTGTTTATATTCTGCCTTCTGGCTGGAAGATATTCTTTCCAGTTCTTTACCTGCCAATTCCTTTTGTTCACCCTTAATGACATAAACTATGAAGTTAAATATAATGGAAAATTGTAATAAGTATAAATATAGAGGGACTTCTTAAAAACAGTTTCCTATTTTATTCTAAAACATCTTTCCCTTTTTCAATCTTATAATTTTAAACATACAAATGAGTATTTAGAAATGTCAACCTGACTTTATTTGAATTCTTCTTTTTCATAATATATTCCTAATTTGGAAATAACTAAAGGCACTTTTCCTTTTGAGTCATCAATCTTCTGTCAACTGATATACTCTTATTTGAAGTTGAATGGCCATATACCTGAATTTGTGATTCTGTGATTTGGGTCAAAAAATGATTTTTTTTTTGTCTTTTTTTGGTCTTTTCTAGGGCCGCACTCATGGCACATGGAGGTTCCCAGGTTAGGGGTCCCCAGATTAGGGGGCCTACGCCAGAGCCACAGCAACACAGATCTGAGCTGCATCCATGACCTACACCACAGCTCACAGCAATGCCCGATCCTCAACCCACTGACCAAGGCCAGGGATTGAACCTGCAACCTCATGGTTCCCAGGTGGATTCACTAACCACTGAACCACGATGGGAACTCCCAAAAATGATTTTAAAAAATGTAACTGACCTTAAGTTTTAGGCTTTAAGATCTTTGAAGAAAAAGAGCAGCAAAAAATTTTGTACACTAAAATATTGACAAAATAAAAATATTTCCAAAAATACCATGTTAAATTATTACCTAATAAATAGTCAATTTAAGACTATTGTCATATATCTGAAGGAAATAAAATCACAATCTCACAGAGATATCTGTACCCCTCCTGTTCATTGCAGCATTATTAACAATACACAAAACATGGGAACAACCAAGTGTCTATATTTGAATGAATTTTAAAAAAATAGTGTGTGTATGTATATATGTTATATATATGTGCATATATATAACATATATTTATATAACACACACACACACACACATATATATAAAACATAATATTATTTAGCCATAAAAACGAAGCAAATCCTGTTACTTGTGACAACCTGGATGGATCTTGAAGGCATTATTAAGCTAAGTGAAATGTCAGAGAAATATAAACACTGTATGACTTCATTTATATGTACAATCTAAGAAAACTGAATTCTTAGAAACAGAGAACAGATTGACAGCTGCCAGAGTTGAGGGGTGGGGGAATTGAGAAAACAGGTAAAAAAGCTACAAACCTCAAGTTGTAAGACATAAAATCTTGGGATATGATATGCAACATAGTGACTATAGTTAACAATACTGTATTGAATATTTGAAAGTTGCTATGAGAGTAGATCATAGAGGTTCTTATCACACTAAAAAATATGGTAACTGTGTGAAGTAAAAGATATTAACTAAATTTATTGTGGTAATCATTTCACAATATCACAATACATACCTATATAAAATTATTGTTATAAGCTTAAACTAATTTAATAGTTGAGGTTGATTATATCGCAGTAAAACTGGAATGGCTATCCTACAACTTTACGAAATTCATTGATGAGCTTTAACAGTATTCTCATAGCATCTAGGATTTTCTAGATATAATATCACGTCATTGGCAAACAGTGATGGTTTTCTTCTTTTCCAATATGGATTCCTTTTATTTCTTTTTCTTCTCTGATTGCCATGGCTAGGCCTTCCAAAACAGGTTAAATAGAAGTGGCATGAGTGGACACCCTTGTCTTGTTACTGATCTTAGCAGGAATTCTTTCAGCTTTTCCCCTTTGAGATTGATATTAGCTGTGGTTTTGTCATGTATGGCCTTAGTTATATTGAGATTGGTTCTCTCTATGCCCGCTTTCTTGAGGGTTTTATCAGAAATGGGTATTGAATTTTGTTAAAAGTTTTTTCTGCATCTATTGAGATCATATGGTTTTTAGTCTTCAGTTTGTTAATGTCGTGTATCACACTGATTGTCTTACAGATATTGAAAAATCCTTGTGTCCCTAGGATAAATCCCACTTTGTCTTGGTGTATGATCCTTATATATATTGCTGGACTGAGTTTGCTAGTATTTTGTTAAGGATTACTGTATTTCTATATACTAACAATGAAATATCAAAAGAAATTATGGAAACAATCCCACTTACCATCACATCAAGAAGAATACATTATCTAGGAATAAACCTACCTAAAGACACAAAAGAACTATGCTCTGAAAACTATAAGATGCTGATGAAAGAAATCGGAGATGACAAAACAGATGGAAAAAATATATGATGCTTCTGGATTGGGAGAATCAATATTGTCAAAATTAGTATACTACATAAGGCAATCTGCGGATTCAGCACAATCCCTATCAAATTACCAATGGCATTTTTCACAGAACTAGAACAAAATATTTTAATTTTTTTTGGAAATAGAAAACTCCTGAATAGAAAAAGCAATCCAGAGAGAGAAAAATGGAGCTGGAGGAATCAGACTCCCAGAACTCAGACTCTACTACAAAGCTGCAGTCATCAAAACAGTATGGTGCTGGCACAAAAACAGAAATCTAGATCAATGTAACAGGATAAAAAGCCCAGAAATAAACCCAAGAACCCACAGTCAATTAATCTATGACAAAGGAGGCAGGAATATACAATGGAGGAAAGACAGTCTTTTCAATAAGTGGTGCTGAGAAACTGGATAGCTACATGTAAAAGAATGAAATTAGATATTCTCTAACACCATACAGAAAAATAAATTCAAAGTGGATTAAAGACCTAAATGTAAGAATTGATACTATAAAACCTCTAGAGGAAAACATAGGCAAGACACTCTCGGACATAAAGTACAGTGGCATCTTCTTAGATCTACCTCCTAGAATAATGCAAAAAGCAAAAATAAGTGGACCTAATGGAACTTAAATATTTTTGCACAGCAAAGGAAACCATAAACAAAACACAAAGACAACCCACAGAATGTGAGAAAATATTTGCCAATGAAACAACTGACAAGGGATTAATCTCCAAAATATAAAAACACCTCCTTCAGCTCAATATCCAAAAACAAATAAATAAATAAATAAATAAAAATTAAAAAATGGTCAGAAGATCTAAATAGACATTTCTCTAAAGAAATCATACAGATGTCCAAAAAGCACATGAAAATATGCTCAATATCACTAATTACTAGAGAAATGCAAATCAAATCTACTGTTAGGTATCACCTTACCCCAGTCTGAATGGCCATCATAAAAAGTCTACAAAAAATAAATTCTGAAGAGTGTGGAGGAAAGTAAACCCTCTTACACTATTGGTGGGAATGTACACTGGTGTAATCACTATGGAAAATAGTATGTAATTTCCTCAAAAAAACTAAAAATAGAACTACTCTATGATTCATCAATCTCGCACCTCAGTATCTATCCAGAAAAGAAAAACAAAAAACATAATTCAAAATATGCATGCACCCCAGTGTTCACTGCAGCACTATTTCCAGCCAAGACATGGAGCCAACTTAAATGGCCATCAAAAGAGGAATGGATAAAGATAATGTGGTACATGTGTACAAGGGAATATTACTCAGACATAAAAAGGAATGAAATAATGTCATTTGCAGCAACATGAATGGAAATAGACACTCTTACACCCAGTTAAGTTAGACAATGAAAGACAAACATCATACGCTATCACCTATATGTGGTATCTTAAAAAAAGGGGATACAAGTAAACTTATTTGCAGAACAGAAACAGACCCACAGACCTTAAAAACCCTATGGTTACCAAATGGGACAGTTGCCTGGGGAGGAAGGGTATACTGGGGGGTCTGAGATTGGCATATGAGCACTAAGATATATAGAACTATTGGCCAGTGGGGACCTGCTATGTAGTACAGAGAACTCTACCCAATATTCTCTGATAATCTACATGGGAAAAGAATCTGAGAAAGAATGATATTTGTATATGTATGACTGGGTCACTTTGTTGTACATCAGAAATTATCACAGCCTTGTAAATTAACTGTACTTTAATAAAATGTAAAAAATAGTTTAAACAATAGAATGGCTAGCATTTTAATACTACAATGCAAATTTTGATAATTTGAGACTAAAATAGACATATTGAATATTACTGCCATCTGGAATCTATTATTGCTTAAAAAAACTTACAGGTGGTAGATCCTAGATTAAAACAAAATTAAAACTAACATTGAAAAATATAAAAACTAACATTTATAATATAAAAATTATATTCAATATTTTAACTTTTGTGTCACCTAAATTAAAGTTCAGCATATGATAACCCAAGGGTCAGCTGCTTTTTGGTAAATAAAATTGTGTTAGAAGACAGTCACAGCCATTCTTATACTTACCATCTTTGGCTACTTCCTCTCTACAAGGACTAGCACTGTTGAATAGTTGCAACAGAGCTTGAATGACCCTTAAAGCCTAAAAGCATTCGCTATCTCTTTCTTCACAAAATCGTTTGCTGACCCCTTACCTTGCTTATGTATTTTGTTTGATTCTGACTGCATTTATAAATAATATTGGGGAATCGTGTTTCACCAATTCTCTGTAACTCGTCTTTAGCCTCTATACTTTGTCAGTTTCCTTTATTGATATGTCAGCGGTTTAGATAATTTTTGGGGGGGTGGGAGTGGTTATATTCAACTGTTTTTTTATTCAGTTTTAGTTTTCATTTTATTTCCATAATCCATACACATTCCACAGGAAAAATAGGCTTGTTAATTATTGGTTCTAAGTACAGATAACTCACTGATTTAAGACTAAGCAAGTGAAATTTACACATTGTCAAACCACTCACTGTATATCTCGTTACGATGTCACACATGAGGGCTGATAATCCAAGTTATGGACCTAAATTAATCCTCTAATCTGACTATTAAAAACCTTCATTACTTTGTGAAAGAAAATTATATTAATTTTCTTGTGTTAGATAATACATTTAAAATATTTTACATGCTATATCCATTTATTTGATGCCAAGTATCTAACTAGTGTAGTTTAGTATAATATTATGAGACAAAATATGTTTATGTTTTAAATGTTTATCATATTTTATGTATAAAGGAAGAGAAAATTCTACCAGTCACGAAATCAAAGCCACAGATACATTCTACAACATAAGAAGGATCATTTACTTTCAGTTCAGTCGTTATTGAGCCTTTAAAAAAATACACATACTACATACATATATACATGCATACATATATATGCACAAATGTTATATCTATATATGGCATCTTACATATATGTATGTGTGTGTATATATATATACACACACATATATATATATATACAAATAAATAAACAGCTTTATAAACTTCTAACTGTAAGGGATAGGCTGTCATTTATTTACTATGCCTTACCAATGGAAATTATGTTCCATGATAGCATTTCTATACCCAGAAGCTAAAACAGTATACAGGAGGCACTCAGAACAGCATCTGTTAAATGATTGATTAAAGTTACCTAACTACATCCTTTCTACAATGTTTTGAATTAAGTGGTAATGATCTCAATTTTTAAGAAGTAAGCAAGACTCAAAAAAATTGTACCACTTACTCTAAGACACATAGCTTTTAAAAAGAGCCAGGACAGAACAAAAAACTATGTTCTCTGCACCCCAAGTGTATCTTTTTGGCTTATACAGTATTTCCTTATATTTGAAGAATAAAGAAACTAAAGTTGATTAGTTTAAAAGAAAAAATATGAATATTTAAGAATGAAATAATTTTAATGTATTTTCAAAATTTTGTTGTATTTTTAACCTACATTGACCAAGACACAAAAAATTAAATTTCTTAATTTAAAATGGAAATAATTCAGGTGGTGGAAAGAATTTTTTCTTAATTTTTCATTATCTTCTTGACTTGGATTTAGGGTGGTATTCATCTGCTTACTTCTGCATTTTAATTATCACCATCTGTTAACTATATTACTACCAGAAAAACAGAATTAGTAGCAAAGTATTGGAATATAGTAACTCCACCCACAGAGAAGCAATACAACTTAACAAAAGATGGTTCAGTAGCTCTTTGTGGCCTAGTAGATAAGGTAGAATGCAAAAACTTTCCAAAATCATCACATTTATGAAGTTTTGACCTTGGGTATTTTATCAAGATTCATTGATGATTTTCTTTGATTATAACATTTATATAACTACAATTTTTTAAAGACTGGTGTATAACTGGAGTAATAGTCATAACACAGGGCCTAACATGGCTTTTAATATGTAAGAAGTTTTTTTTCCATTTTTCACGAATAGCTAGATATTTGATTATTATACTAAACTCACAGCTAAAAAAAGATGAAAGTGGTGAGCGGCAATGTTGGGCTGAAACATTTCACCTGTTTCTCTTAAATGTTTTATCAAGTTTATCAAAATGGAGAAATGTGAAAAAAATTCAGTAAGCTTTAAAAAAGAGACCATTATGCTTAGTTTTATGACAATGATTTTGAAAAAAATACAGGATCATGTCCTAAGATAATATGTCAATAAATTAAGCCAAGAGAATATATAAAGCTGATGTCAAAGAAAATTACATATTTAAATTGTTATTCCTGAAATAGTCACTAGGTCTTGATGAATTTTAAGGTGACTTAAAATAAACCATTAATAACAGATACTTTCAATATTACATAAATTATACTGCAAAATGGGAACAATAGAAAAACTTTCATATTAATTTTGGTATTAGTCTAATTTTGATACAAAGTCATGGCAAAGATAACAGATAAAACATTATAGAACAAGCTAAATATGAATGTACAAAAGGGATATTGAATAAATTATTAGCAAAGAAAATATAATAGTATGGGGGAAAAGTATTGTTATTCCAGAATGAAATCAGGCCACAACATTAGAGTGTGTTAATATAATTTACGAGTAAAAAAATATATATATGTGTGTGTGTATATATATATATGTATGTGTGTATATATATATATATATATATATATATATAGTGGGATATAGTAATAAAAGCTAAAAGGGCATTAGATAAAACTTAAAAATTCTCCACTAAAGGAATCCCTCAGGAAGCCAGCAGTCAAAGAAATATCCTAGTCCAATGTGGAGAATCTATGAAAAAACTGTAATAGACCTCAATTAATGGTGAAATTTTTGAAGTATTATCATTAAAAGATTTCTGCTCTGTTTCACTTAACACAGTACTGGATATCCTAGACAGATGACATAGAAAAATAAAGAATAAGTGTTATAATGTTTAGAAAGTAACAACTAACACAGTCAGAATTAACAATATTATCTCCCATCTCTCAAAAGAGCATCCCTCTCATAGTGCTTAATAACAGTGACTTCTAAGATGTCATACTCTCCAACCATTTGGATAATTTCAGCCAACCCACTTCCCTACATATAGCCTCCAAATTTCTGTGAACTGTCTAGGTCCTAGAGCTCAGTAGAGCTGAAGAGAGCTGCCAGGTGTCAGAGTAGCCAATTAAAGTAAATTGCCAAAATGAGAGTGACCATCGAGCCGTTCATCACTCACTGTGGTAGTGTCAGTAAGAGGCTAAAACTGGAGACAGTACCTACTCTCTTCCCATTTCACCTGTGGAATCAAGTGCCAATCAGGCTTTGGATCAGCACAGGTGTAGTGGTCTTATCAATGCTGAGGCAGCCCTCAAAAAAAGGCTCTTGCAATTCTAATAACAAAAGGCTAGCAAAATGTAAAAGGGAGTGTCCCTGGGTGTGGGAAAAAAACAGGTACTGAGTCAGAGATGGGAAAAGTGCCTTCAAGATTTCCCTGTGAGGAAACTTGCAAATGGAGATGCCTGGGCTGGGAATGAAGATTCACATGAGAGCATGTGAGCCAGAAGGTCCTGAGTCCCTGACTGTTAACTCCATTCAGAGAGTGCAATGCAGTGGCTATGCTTCAGGTCTGGTGAAGAGAGAGCAATTTTCCCCGTGAAACCTGCCAGGTAAATTCTTTGCTTGAGCCTGAAAAATCACACAATGATTTTTGGCCAGAAGCTGAACTACTCATTTCTGAAATCTTCATAACTCTCATCAGGCTCAATAATTTTCTAGAACAATTCACTGAACTAAGAAAAATTGTTATATTAATAGTTTTGGTTTATTATAGTGAAGGGATACTGGTGAAATTAGCAAAGGGAAGAGGTACATATAGCAGGGTACAGAAGAGATCAATTGGAAAGCTTCCAGTGTCTTTTCCAGGGGATTTGTGTGGACAGTCCAGTGATGATGTGTAACAATAACACATGGAGTATTGTCAATCAGAGAATCTCACCAGAGTCTTGTGTTCAGAGTTTGTCTTGGTAATCCATTACATATTCATGGCTAAGCACCTACATGGCTGATCTTGCTCTTCAGCCCCTCCAGAATAAATCCCTTTGAGAGTACCTGATATGGCCCCAAATTTCCAAGTGAGCAGAAACATTCCTATTGGGTAAGACTTTCTGTGAGCTAAGAGGTTCCCCTCCAGTAACGAAGGGCAAAGGGCCAAAACTTTCTTTGGTCAGTTAATCTTTTACCACATATTTTTTTTCCTTCCAGGATCATCAATTTATTCTATGCTTTGCGATCACTTCTGTCAGCATAATAATACATCACATAAAATATATAAATATCAAATTAAAAAGCAGTAACAGCAAAATTGTGAATTCTCTGTTGATCCAGTGTCCTTCTTTAGCTACTATCTTATTTCTCTGTTATGCTTCTTACGTAAAATATACTGAACTCTCAAGTCAGGGTGTGTTATATCACTAGCAATCTCCAGGGCAGTTTCCTCAATTCTGAATCAATCTCTATGTTACACTGACTATACTGAAGCAAAGTCATTGTCAGACAATAACTCCTAAGTGCTTCAGAGAACTTAAGATTCCTGTGATCAACTCTGGGCGTAGTTACTGGAATCAGCAATATCACACAGGTTTTTGAAGTGTTCATAGAAAAATATGTTTGAAACATTATTTACAATAGTAATTTATTCTTTTAAGATTTTATACACATTGTTTTCTAGTTCATTCAGTTCTTTGATGCAAGCTTATTCCATTTGCATTTGAAAGTATTTATCTTATAAATAGCTGTGTATGTAATTTTGCTTTAAATTAGTTTTTAATTTGTAGCTGTTTCTCAGTACTTTTCAAGACTTTCAATCCTTCTTTCTGTAATTTTTTGTATTAATTCAAAAAGTTAACAGAGTTGATGATTCGTAATTCCAGATTAATTTTGAACAAATTTCCAAACTGGAAAAATAATCACAATACAAAAAAGAAATGGCATATTATAGTACAGAAAGCTAATTTCCTGTTGCTGTTATAGATTCACTCACTAAAAATGTTGGGACAATCTTATTTCATAATTTTAACACAGTGGTGGAGAGCTGTTGTAATAGAGCAAGTATTTATGTTAATTAGGATTTGCTGAATAATGTGGTTCTTCAAAGGTGATAGTTGTGGATATTGATTTTCCAAATGGACTGAGTCATTGATTGAATGCAATTTGAAGAGGAACCAAATTAGTCTCTTGAATTTACCTGGGGCTGCTACCGGTGGAATACATTATCTGAGGAATCCCATAGCTACATAGCTATGTTTAACAGGTCAAGGACTCCCCCTATCAGTTGGGATACTCAAGGAATCATTTTTTAGTTAATAATGTTTACCTGTAAAGCCATAGGTGACTCCAGGGAGTTGCTCGATGATTCTTTTTTTTTTTTTTTTTTTTTTTTGCTAAGATAAACAAATTTGAGAATTGCATTAAGAATGCTAAGGTTTTTGATTCACACAGCAAAATGAGGAAGTAGGATGTTGATTATGTGCAAATATAAGCTATTATTGGGAGATAGGATAGAAATATTTCTGCAGAAACAGCTGACCTTAGAGTGAAACAAATAAATATTCCTCAATGGAAAACACCTTTATCTGAAAAGCAATAAAGTAATCTTAATTCCTGTTATGCAAAAAATCCCTCATCCATTGGGACTATTGCAAATGCAGTCACATTAGTGAACTGTTTATATTTCTAAGTTTCTAAGGATAGTAATTTTTTTCATATTTTAGTCTTCCTAAAATTGGAATAGCAAACATTTGGTGTGCTATTTAATTCAGGATGTTTTAATTATGTATTACTAATTGATGATATACTTTATAATCAATAGGAAAAAATTGAATTCTGTGGAAATAACATTTATTTTTAAATGTTTTTTTATTATGAACTATGTATAACATAAAAGATCAGGGAATAAGAAATACCCAACACTAATATTTTGTTATATTTCATCTAACAAAAACAAAACATAAATTTGAATGTTTCTCTATGTGTGTGTGACATGTTTCGAGTTTCTTTTTTCCTTCTATTAAGGGTAGTAGATGGAAAAAATAAATTTGAAAATTTGAAAATGAGGCATCATTCATATGCATGTTTTTATACTACTATTTATAAAAGTTCATACTACATCATGGTATATACATTTGGAATACTGTATTCAATTTATTCTGACGTAGTTTTTTATATTTAATATCTGAGATTACACGGGGAGTTCCTGTTGTGGCTCAATGGATATGAATCTGACTAGTAGCCATGAGGATGCGGGTTTGATCCCTGGCCTTGCTCAGTGAGTTAAAGGATCTAGCGTTGCTGTGAGATGTGGTGTAGGTGGCAGATGTGGCTCGGATCCCACGTTGCTGTGGCTGTGGCTGTGGTGTAGGCCAGCGGCAACAGCTCCAATTGGATCCTAATTAGTGTTGTTTTATATTCATCATGTTTAATACAATTTATTTCTACTAGTTTTTATTGATGTTTATATGAGACACTTTATTCACTCATTTTAATCTGTTTCTTTTCTCTGTAGTATAGGCCTTATTTTACTTTATAATTCAGATGGTTAACTTTCAGTTACTACATGTCCACAAAAATTTCATATTTATTTATACTTAGCACAATAGTCATACCCCCACACATATATAGAATCATATCTGTATCTATATATGCAGACAATGTTTTTTTCAGTTTTGAATAATTTTAAAATATTGAGTAATCAAGTCTATTTCCTATCCAATTCCATCATTTTAGTATTTTAAAACTGCTATATATTCTATCAAGTCATTTTATCATCTCTTTCCCTTACTCATTATTTCTCAGTGCAGTGTTTTGAAATCTATCTTCCATTTAAAAACTTTTTCACTATATACTAACGGATTTATGCTTTCAACTGAGTCTCATTTTTGTTTCAATATTCATTACTTTTATTTCTAGCATTTATAATTAAATATTTTTCCTGTAATTTGGTTATGCCATATTATTTTCCATTTAATAGGTCCTGATATATAATTACCTACTCATTTTTGTTTTTTCATCTCTTCTTAATGCTATCTTAATTCCACATTACTATTATTTTGGTGATGTACTACAACAGTATAAATAGTTAAGTTGCTGCATTCCTGAAAATGCTAGAGTATTAGAAGGTCTGTTGTATTATTGTTATCATGAGATTTTTCTTCTACATAAGTTATAGCTAACATCATGTATACCCAACAGAATGGCCCTTTTCTTTGCTTTTTGTTCCTTCCTGTATTTCTGTGTTGCTGAGATCATTTACTTTCTACATAAAGTATACCCATAAGGTTTCAAATAACATTTTTAGTACAGATGTACAGTAATAAATTGGTTATATGTACATTTATTTTATTAACTAAATCACTTTTAAAAATCTAGAATATAATTCTACATTGATAGTTATTATCTTCCAACACTCTGGGATTTAATTGTCTTCTGACTTGCATTGTTTTATAATGTTGGCTCTCAGTTTTACTGGTGCTTTCTGAAGAAAACGTATCTCTTCCTCTGGCTTCTATTAATATTTTCTCTGCATATTTGACTTGTTTCAATTTTACTCTTATACATTAGTTGTGCTTTCCTATGTATTTTTTCCTATTTGTAATTCATAGAGTTTCTTCAAATGTTGATTGATGACTTACAAGAGTTTTGGGACATTCTTAATAATATATCACTTTCTCATTATCCCTCTCCTCTCTATCTAGAACTTTATTTGCATATATGTAAGATTTTTTTGTGTGTGTGTGCTATGAGGAGGAGCAGTTCCATCATGGCTTTCTGAAGATTTTGCTTTTTCCTTTTTATATTTAGATGTATGAGCAGTTTATATATTGTAGAGATTAATCCCTTGTCATTTGCATTATTTGCAAAGTTTCTCCCATTCCATAGGTTGTCTTTTTATTTTGTTTATACTTTCATTTTCTATACAAAATATTTTAAATTTAGTTAGGTCCCATGTATTTATTTCTGTTTTTATTCCCATTACTCTAGGAGATGGATCCAAAAAGATATTGCTGCAATGTATGTCAAAGAGTGTCTTACCTATGTTTTCCTTTAGGGGTTTTATAGTATCCAGATTTTATTTAGGTCATTAATCCATTTTGAGTTTATCTTTGTGTATGATGTTAGGGGATGTTCTAATTTCATTCCTTTGCATCTAGCTGTCCAGTTTTCCCAGCACCACTTATTGAAGACACCACTTATGTCTTTTCTCCATTGTATAGTCCATCTTCCTTTTTAATAGATTAATTGACCATAGGTGTGTGGGTTTATTTCTGGGCTTTCTATCCTATTCCTTTGAGCTGTATTTCTATTTTTGTGTCAGTATCATACTGTTTTGATAACTGTTGCTTTGTAGTATAGTCTGAAGTAAGGAAACCCAATATCAAAAAAGTAAACAACCCAATCAAAAAATGGGCAAAATACCAGCGTATCCATCGTGGCTAAGCAAGTTAAGAATCCTTCTAGTTTCCGTAAGGATTTGAGTTCAATCCCTGGCCTGACTCAGTGGGTTAAGGGTCTGGTAGTGTCAAAAGCTGTGGTATACTTCATGGATCCAGCATTGTTCTTGCTGTGGTGTAGGCCAGGAGCTGCAGCTCCAGTTCGACCCCTAGCCTGGGAACATGTGAGGAGATGTCATGAGGCCATTTTTCAACTGCCTTATTAAATTTCAGATGGCTCTGTATCTTGCAGGAGATGCCACAAGGAAACTAACCATCTACTTTTGTGGTTTCAGTGAGGCATTTGGGTTATATATTTTGTATCCATTTGGGCATAGCTGGAGGTTATAAATCTACTTACCTGCATCTTAGAATATGTCTTGATTACAAGGCAAACCACTACTTGTGTCATCTTTCTTCCTCCCCCACTTTAGACTCATTTAATGGAACAAGGAACACAAGGAGCTAATAACATGCTAATCTTGTGTATGCTATATCTTTAAGTAACTAACTATAGAAATACATAATGGGGGTCATTGTTTCCTTAGTGGCTGAAACTATAGAATTGTGACAAAACAACCTAGCAGCCAAGTGGTCACTGTTGCTTAGAGATTCTTCCCTCCTTGGCATCTCCTGGGTCTCTTACGCTCTGTTCTACTTTTTTTTCATTTTTTGGCTTCCCTACAGCATATGGAGCCCAGGCCAGGGATCAGATCTGAGCAGCAGCTGCTACTGCAGCAATGCTGGATCTTTAACCCACTGCTTGCGCCAGGGATCGAAATTGCATCTCAGCACTCCCAAGATGCTACAGATCCTGTTGTGCCACAGCAGGAGCTCCTACATTTTTCAAATTGCTTTTTCTACTCTGCTTTTAATTTGTCTTCTTTTACAACTTTCCTGTCTTGTATTGTGTGGATTCTACTATTAAACTCATGATTCAAAACCTTAATTTTAGTTAATGAATTTATTTTAATTTCTAGAATGAACTTGATTCATTTTCCAGTCTAATTTTTGGTTGATGTTAACCATCTTATGGTCTATTTTGTCCATCTTTTACCTATTTTCTCAAACATATTAATTATAGTTATTTTAGATTACTTTTAAGTCTAATGTCTTGGTCATCCATGGTCTGCTTTATGATCAGTTTTGCTCTAATCATTCAGACATATGTTTTCTTTTTTTGTATTGCTTAGTAATATTGATTGCAATAGCATATATTTGCATAAAAATGTGAGTGATCCTATCATATTTCATACTGTAGATAGGAAAACTTTATTATTTGATATGTGTATGTGTATGGTATGTGTATGGTATGTGTCTGACATATGACTTGGAATTTTACTTTCTCCTATTATTTGTTTATGTTTAATTAGTAGATTGTTTATTTGACTCCACTAGATCCCCCTCACAGTCAGTCCAGACACTGATCTTATAATAATGGTTCTTGATTCTTACTCTTCATCAATATTAGATAACATATCACTTCACTTATAGCCAGTTATAGGTGTAACTTAGTTTCTGTCTACCACACTATGTTCCTGTCTTTTTCTTCCCACTTTATAAGCCATAAATCTCAAACATCCAAAGTTAAGCAGATGTTGTCTTTTACTTTCTTATGAGAAGGAAGACTTGACTTCATATTAGTTATCATTTTTCAGAGGTGGGCTGTGTGCCGCAACAACCCCACCTCTACTCTACAACTGCCAGATTGAAGCAGATTTCAATTCCATTCTTCAGTTTGAGTTTTGTTTTTTAGTGGACAATAAGATATATATTCAGTTTGGCAGTCTCTTTAAAATTTGGATCCAATGTGGTATATTTCTTCAAAAAGACAAGGTATTTCAAAGGGAAATCTAATCTATCACCTTAACTTCTTGTCCCTTATTTCTTATTTAATTTGAAACTTGCATATTAAGCATACATATGTGAATATCTTAAACTCAATGTGGAAAGCTTCTTTTGAATATTATAGTCAATAAGCAAAATACAATTATAAAATTGAAACAACAATAATTTTACACCACTCGTGTCTAATTTGAATTGGCTGAAAAATCACAGTGTGAAAGTAGATACAGCAGATATCTAGCCAGTACTTACAAAGATTTAAGTATATTTTAAGTAAGTTCTAAGGCTGTTTTTTTCTGAATGAGGAGATATGTCATCTTTTTTATTTAGTTCCATTGTAGTACACTTGAGGATAAAAATTTGGGTATTATATATGTGCACATTCAAACACATAAACAGGTATTTATATGAGTCTATGTGTTTTATTCATCTTTACTAATGATATGTGTTGTAATTTATCAAAAATGAAGACAATCCACTGCCCAACCTATTAGAATTTAAATCCTAAAACACTTTTTGCTTTATTTTTAATATACTTTCCTGAATTTCAATTTCCTTATTAATATTTTAGAACAATTTTTTTCATTTGATTTAAATTAAATGGCTTCACATTTATTTTTGTTATCAGACTCGGAGTTTTAAAAATAAGTGAAATAAGGCATAATCACAAAAATGTAAAAGATAAAACCATCATTTATAGCTAAAATATGGTGTTTTTCTCTATCCTTCAGAGAATAATGATTTTTATTCCCAGTTGTGTTAAAAGAAACCATGGAATATATTTACTAAAGTTGATTTTTTAAAAATCTGATTATAGTTTTTAGAGGAAAAGTAACAGTTGGAGAACATCTTTTTTTGGCAATATTTCTGTCCTTCTTCTAATCGATACACATTTCTCTAAATAAGTGAAAATTATCATATATTCGTTTTAAAACATTTGGGTATAACAAATGAAAATGTGAATGAAATTGTGTATGTGTGTGTTAAATATTTTATTATTTCAATCATTTGCAGCGAGCTCATCATTTGTGTTCATAGAACTCAAAAAATGGTATAAATGTTATAAAATATATAAAGAGAACTATGATATAAAGATTTTTCCTTTGAGATATCACAAGCTAATGGATTAAAAAAAAGAAAAAAACATATTTCTACTGACAGTAATGGTATTCTAGGTAATTCATACCATTCTTCTCAACAAAACAACTGTAAAGGATGAGCAAAATGCTTTTAAAAATCTACATGAACAAATTCAAAAGATAAGAAGCAGTGAAAAATTATGTGACAATTAGGACCATTATTCCACTTGGTGTGTCTGGTAATTTTGAAAAAGTTACTGAAAGGCTAACGAACTGGGGTGTGAAAATTGAAACTTGAATGGAAACTAGAGAATAAAATAGAGTCTAGATTAGGGCAATAGCTACATTTTGGGGTTAGGGTAAATCAGAAGCAGTGCAGCTTTTAGAAGAAATGAAACACATTTTAAAATAATCTCCAGGAGTTCCCATTGTGGTTCAGCAGAAACGAATCCTACTAGGAATCATGAGGTTGCAGGTTTGATCCCTGGCCTTGCTCAGTGGGTTAAGGATACAGCATTGCTGTGAGCTGTGGTATAGGTCGCAGATGTGGCTCGGATCTGGCATTTTTGTGGCTCTGGCATAGGCCAGCAGCTGTAGCTCTGATTAGACCCCTAGCCTGGGAACCTCCACATATTGTGGGTGCAGCCCTGAAAAGATAAAAAGACAAAAAAAAATAAAATAAAATAAAATAAAATAAAAATCTCCATAATAAAAGCTAGATTGAGGTGCTCCTGGATTGCTTCTAACTCCAACAATTTGGAAGAAGCAAAATGACACTCTTTCTGAATAAAGTTACTATCATTCTTGCTCAATTTTTTTGTACATAGGATATAAAATGTTTAAAAATGTATCAGAGAAGATAAGGACACTTGACTAAAGTCCTGGAGATCAACACATATTAAAACAGATTCAAAATGGTTCTAGATAAAGGTGTTTTCAGATAACTTTGAAATAATTGTATCATTGGATACTATGAAAATAAAGAATCTTATAAAAATCCTAGAAATAAAAATTACAGAATTGAGTTATGCATGTGAAGTTTGAAATTAAAAACACAATACTGCTGTTCACCTTACCATCCCTATAAACCCTACAACACTAAGGTATAAATCTATTAAAATATTTATAAGATTTATATGAGGAAAATTATAAATTTTGATGAAATAAATCAAATTATTGAATAAATGAAGAGCTATTCCATGTTTAGGAACAAGAAGAACCAATATTGTCAAGAGGTCAATTGTTCCTGATTTGATATATAGATTCAATGCAATCACCATTAAAATCCCAGGGAAGTTATTTTGTAAATGTTGGCAAACTAAAGTTTATATAGAGAGATAAAAGACCCAGAATAGTCAACACACTATTGAACAAAGTTAGAGAACTGACACTACCTGACTTCAAGACTTATTATAAGGCCATTCTAATTAAGACAGGGTAATATTGGTGAAAGCCAAGTCAGATAAATGGAACAGAGTAAAGAGTCAAGACACAGACCCACACAAAAAGAGTCAACTGAACTTTGACAAAGAAACAGAGGCAATACAATGAAGAAAAGTCAGTGTTTTCACCAAATGGTTGGTCCTGGAACAAATGGACATCCATGTGCAAAAAAATGAAAAATGAAATCTAGGTCCAGACTTTACATCCTTCACAAAAACTTACGTAAGATAGATCATAGACTGAAATGTAAAATGCAAAACTATAAAATTCATAAGAAGATAACATAGCAGAAAATATAGATGATCTTGTGTATAGTAATGGCTTTTTAGATGTAACACCGGAGGTTCATCCAATAGAAAAATAACTGATGGGCTAGGTCTCATTAAAATTAAAAAAAAAACTTGTGTTATATGAAAGACAATGGATAGAGAAGGGGAAGACATGAAACAGATTAGTAGAAAATACTGGCAAAAGAAACATCTGATAAACAACTGTTATATTCTGTATACAAAGAATTCTTAAAAGACAATAATAAGAGAGTGGCCCGATTTAAAAAAAAAGTGGGCAAAAGATCAAATTCAACAACTCACCAAAGAAGGTGTACATATGGCAAACAAGCATAAAAAGACATGTTCAACATCATATGTCATTAGGGAATTTAAAATTAAAACAACAATGAGGTACCACTATATAACAAAAACCCAACATCAAATCACTGACACTTTGAAACCTGGTGAGGATGTGAAGAAATAGCAATGCAAAATGTTACAACCACTTTGAAAGATAATTCATAAGTTTCATAGAAAACTAAATGTATTCTTACTATATGATCCACCAAGTACATCCTTGTTATTTACCAGAAAGAGTTGAAAACTTAAATCCAGTCAAAAACTTCCACATAGATGTTTACCGAAGCATTATTCATAATTGCCAAAACTTGTAAGCAACCAAATATCACATCTGCAATAATTGAATAGATAAATAAATTGCTATACATCTACAATGGGATATTACTTAGCAATAAAAAGAAATGAGCTATCAAAGCATGGAAAATATAGAGGAAGCTTAAATGCATATTACTAAGTGAAAAAGTCAATATAAAAAACTATGTATTATATGATTCCAATTACATGGCATTCTTAAAAAAACAAAACTATGGTGACTGTAGTCCATGATTGGCAGGACTAGGAGAGAAGGAAGGATAAATAGGTAGATTATAAATATTTGAAATGAAAATTATAATATACATGAGAATAGTTTATATAATATACTGTGCCATAATGTGAGACTATTGTCATGATCTTAATGTCAGAAACAATGTAATGAACAAGAAACCAAAGTCCTACTCTAAGGAAATAGTAATAAACTTGGGTTAGTCTTTAATTAAGCCATCCCATATACCATCAAGCTTTCAAAAATTCATACAATCTGATGACTCTCAATTGGTCACTATCCCAGAACTACATAACTAAAAGCTTACAGGCCATCTGTAAAGGAATATCATGTCCTTTCCAACTGCTAACTTATACAAAATGCAAATAACAATCCCCAGGACAGTGTTCTCAGTATTTCTTCATGAGTGACTGGTAGTGGAGGCAGGTTTGCTGGAAAAGAGACATGAAGACCTGGATCCTACTGGCTTAAATAAGTGATCATAATAATTTATTACAGAAAGGCATAACAATCTGAGCAAAGGTGAAATTTTCTTGGGGTTCATGTTTATGATGTTGTTTTCCATTTGTTCAAAAATTATTTGGGTAAAAATGAAAGTTCCTTTGGAGGCTATGGGCAGGTGCTGACAATGCTAAAGTACATTAAACAAAGAATAATGATGGGGTTCTATAGTAGGAAGCATTCAATAGCAGAATAAGAAACCTTGATTTTATGATCGTAGAGAAGCCACTAAAGATTTCTCAGCAATGAAATCACATGAACCCAATGACTATTTTGGATGAAGGGTGGACAAATAACCTCTTTGAGACTCCATTTTTTTATGTTATAAAACAAGGAGTAATAATACCTGATTAGTGTTTTTTATAAGACAAGATACAACAATAATTCCAATAGTTTGAATCCGGACAATAAAGAATAAATGTGATGCTGCTAACAGATAAAGGGAAAGAACAAAAAAAATTAAGAGAAATAGGAAGAATATTAAGACAAAAAAAAAAGAGAAAGATAAGGAAAAGAAAGCATAAACAGGAATAAGTGAGCAAGGGGAGAAATGGGAAAAGAGTAACAAGAAATAGGGGGAAGGAGGAAAGATATAATGAGAAATAATTAGCTTAAATTAATTGTGAGATGATGGCAGGACTCTAAACTAAATGTTGAGTAAACATTTATGGAACTAAATATCACACAATAAGTGAGCTCTGGTACTAGATATGACTGAGGATAACCTAGAGTGTCTCTTTTTAAGGAAGTCAACAGTAAAAAAGAATATAATTTGAAGATGTATTTTTTTCATTTTAAAATAATGTGAATGTCAAGGAAAATGAGGGATTTATGATGTAGGAAAGTACAGTTTTATTAGCACAGTGGATTCAAAAGTAAATTGCAAGGAATCATGATTGAAATGGGAAACAGAATGTGTGACCATTTTCCAAGTCAAACAATTGAAGAAAAAAATAAGTTTGAATAAAAATTTAACTTGAGGTGTGCAGGAATTTAAAAAGCAATGACAAGAATGAGAACAGGGCCATTCCTGTTGTGACTCAGTGGGTTAAGAAAGCCAACATAGTCTCCGTGAGGATGTGGGTTCAGTCCTGGCCTCATTCAGTGGGTTAGGGAAGGCGTTGCTGCAAGCTGTGGCTGTAGGTCACAGGTGTGGCTTAGATCAGGCTTTGCCCTGTCTGTGGTGTAGTTCAGCCCCTAGTCTGGGAACTTCATATGCCACAGGTATGGCTCTTAAAAAACAAACAAATAAAAGGAAATAATGAGAACAGGACATTTGGGGTGGGTGGTAAAAGTAAGGGAAATGGTAGAAAATATAGCTATAAAGGATGGATGGTAGGTAAATAACCGATACAATGATTTTTTGGAAGATAAGAGAACAGGAAGAGAAATCACTGCTAGAGAAGCATAAATGGTGCATCTAAGCCCAAACTGGAAACATAAAGAATCATACAGTTCTCGGAGTTCCCATCATGGCTCAGTGGTTAACGAATCCGACTGGGAACCATGAGGTTGCTGGTTTGATCCCTGACCTTGCTCAGTGGGTTAAGGATCTGGGTTGCCGTGAGCGTGGTGTAGATTGCAGAGGCGGCTTGGATCCCGCGTTTCTGTGGCTCTGGTGTAGGCTGGCGGCTACAGCTCCGATTCAACCCCCTAGCCTGGGAACCTCCATGTGCCACGGGAGCAGGCCAAGAAATGGCAAAAAGAAAAGAAAGAAAAAAAAGAATCACGCAGTTCTCTTGCTTCAAGAGGCTTGCCCAAGATCAGATGAGGTTAAGAGACATTTCCTAGGATATATATAGCATGACGTTAAAAAATAAATTATGCTTTGTTACTGAATTACTAAGGGAAAGCACTTTTGGCTTTTCTGTACCAAGCCTAAGAGAATGTCTTAATTTTTTTTTTTTTTATGTCTTGTACAAAGTACCAGTAGTTTATTCATCTTGTGAAGAGGTGAGAAAACAAGATTTTAAAAGAATCCTCAATATTGAGACAACTTTTTATAACTATAATGCTTTAACAAAAGAAATTGTATAGGAGTTCCCATGGTGGCTTAGCAGAATCTGAACTTGTATCCTTGAGGACCCAGGTTCAATCCCTCACCTCTCTCAGTGGGTTAAGGATCTGACATTGCTGTAGCTGTGGTGTAGGCCAGCAGCTACAGCTCCGATTTGACCCCTCGCCTGGGAACATCCATATGCCCTGGGTGCAGCCCTAAAAATACAAAAGAAAAAACTTAGGTTATTAACTACTTCAATCTAAAAAGAGGTATAAGTATCAAGCAAATTAAATTCTATTAAAGAGAAAACTAAGTCCCTATGGAATTGTCCTAACACTAGGAAGATATAATCAGTGTAGTGAGCTTGCAAATATTCCCAGAAGAAAAACAGGATGTTTGGAAGTAAAGTATCTAAGTTTCTCATTCCTCCCTAGTCTCACTGAAAATTCATCAAGCTAGTTCAAGCATAAAGCAAATAAATCTACTTAAACTATTCTCTTTTTTATCTTACGCCATTTGGGGGAAGAAAGATATAAAATCACCTTTTAAAAGACATAATAGTCCATCTGCAGCAAGCAATTCTTGATGTTTATATTATTTATTTGTCCTATAAAAACATTCATATTTTTCTAAAAGATGATCATAAGACTATACTCTTTGTACCAGTCAGCTATTTCATTGTATTTATAAATTGAAGAAGAGGCGGTATAGTTAAAAATGTACAGTATGTAAATATTTCAATTAAAATTAGTCATTGAATATCTTTGTTTCCAAGGTGGGGGTATATGTTTAACAAGGAGGAAATAAAATGTTAATAATGTAACTCTTTGCAAAATAGTCTCAAATCTGAACTGTAATCACTTCATAAGTATAAATTATTGAACTTTAGAATTAGTTTGATTCTTTATATTTTTTCCAACTAAAAACTTTTAAATAATAATAAAATTAACTCAGTTTTTATAAGGATATTCAATTTTACAACTATAATATTATGGCTTCCTAGCTAAAATTTGACATGATTTTATGTGTAAAATGTTTTGGATATTTTTGCTGTGACTTGAAAGAAATACATGTTTTATTAGCTTTTGTATCAATTCTCCAGAACCGGGCTAATCTATTCCAATATAATACATGCAAAATACTTAGCCACTCAATGAATTAAATACACATGGAAGAATATGCTTGTATATAGGTATATACATACATATATATATATACACAAAAATATACTTGTATACATATACAAGCAAAAAAAAGTATTGTTTTGCTTTAAACTCTATGCAAATTTTGGTTCTGCTGACCACTTTCTTACAGTGTTTTAGGGCATTTTCTCTTAGTTTAGTAACTATATACACTTCTTTCTGTCCATTTCTCATCTGGGTTCCTTAATTCAAGGAGGAAAGACCAGAGTTTAAATCACTTCATAGACATGAAGGAACATGAGAAGATTACATATAAAAAGAGAAATGTGAGAGAGATCCCCAAAAAGAGACTGTATTCCTTCCAGTGATGCTCAATAAAAATATGATTTCTAAACACATTCATATTCATATAATCCTACCTCCTCCTTTGAAGTGGAATGAAGGTGTTAGCAGGTATAACAAGTCTTTGAATAGATTGACATACTACTAAAAGCGTTAGGGCCTAAAATTGAACATTTAATAAGACACCATTGATTGAAGAAGTAAATAAAAAATAAAAGCAAAATTCTCAATACATTACCAAAAATCTACATCCCCTAATCCAGAGTTAGCATAAATTTTGTTATGCTAATTACAGTGGTAAATTACCTCCTTGGTGAGGTTTAAAAGCAATTGGTAAAATGGAACAAATTTTATTCCAATATTAACTGATTGGACTGTACATATATTAATTTATGGAAAAATCATTAAAAACTATGTGACAAGTTTATTATTAGGTTAAATGTTTATTTTCTCATTGATGATATCAGTGTTCATACCTTTATTACTATATCTAGCTAGCAGCTTACTCAACTAATTGAGATGGTGATTTTGTATCATGTAATTCTAATTTGAATCCCTACCTAACTTGGAATTATGGCATTTTTCATTTTGTTTATCTATTCTCTGCTTAACAAGTACAGATAAAATTAATGGAGCAAAATATTTTATATCTATAAGAGAAACATACAATATTTAATAGGTTTCTTACTGTACAAAACAGATTAAAACACCAATTCAGTTTAATTTTGAAGGAAACTTCTCCTTCCATCCTTAGCAGTGGATTGGTATTAACTTGAAAATAAATTATCTTCAGTATAAAAATATGTAATAATTCTCAGTAAGAAAAATAAACAGATAATCAAGGTGTATCTAGAGATATAATTTCTCACCTAGAAATTCAACAGACATATAAAGCATTTTACCTAATTAATGCATGAAAATCTTATATTTTTCAGGTCTATATTTCAAGGGCATCTTCTTGAAAGCTGGTATGTATTATCTTTCTCGTTTCTACTTTTTTACTCTATTGTATTTCCTTACTGTGTTAATTGATTTGAAATTCTTGATTTAACATACATGGTGAATATTTTCTGACATAACTGTTTAAAATGCATTTTACTCTTTTGACTTGTGACCTCTGATCTTTGAGAATTGGTTAATCCTAATTAACTCAAAGGGTGAGATCCCATGTGGATGAACTCAGAATGTAATTTATTTCATGTTCAGAAAAGGGACATAAAGCCATTAATTTGTGTGACAAGTAAGCTAAACATTTTGCTATTTTCCACATCACTAAATCTCAACCTGGCATTTCTAGACTAATAATTTATACCAAAAAAGAAAACTGTAACTGCAGCTTATTAACTATTGACCACTTTGTGTTATCTAACATTATATAAATATCTCTAAAGATACCTAAATATTACTGATTTCAGCATTTACTGATTTCTACTTAGTCTCTGTTTCTGATTTAAAACTGGTTGTATATTATAATGTGTGACTATTAATGTGCCCACTGATGAGCAGGGAATAACAAAGTAACTAAAATTTTGGTAGATAATATATGGATTTTTTTGAATTAGTAACCAAGTAGTTTGGATAAGGGAGCAATACCCCATATTACATGGTGAATTCAGGGAATGAGTCTTTTTATAGGAAGGCGTGGTGTCCCTAGACGAAGGACAAGTAGTAAATAGTCTCTAAGCACTAACTGATTATTATCCAAAATGATGGAAAGGTTTTATGTAAAGTATTATATTTTTAAATATATCTTTGAGTTATTAGAACTAGGAAAAAAAGTAGGCTATTGTTAATAACAATAGGATGTTCCATAATTTATACCTATTAATGTCATGAAGTTTTGTAGAACATTCACATAGACCTCTCCAAATATTAAGTTAAATATATATTCATATGGAATTTAAGGAACTCATTACTGTTGGAAAAACAGACGTGAGCTATTTGCAGGATAGTGCTTGAAACAAAGTAAGTGGAAGATTTTTTCAGAGATAGCAAATAGGGTAAAAAAGAGGAAGAAATAGGGGCAAATTGACAAATTATTAAAGAGAAAAACATTAGGAAACAGAACCAACAAAAAGTTGGAGATATATAGAGGTAGAAGAGAAACCCTATTAAAAAAATAGTGAATTTTAACTGCAGCTTATTAACTATTGACCGCTTTCTGTTATCTAACATTATAGAAATATCTCTACAGTAATATAAATATTACTGATTACAGCATTTACTGATCTCTATTTGGACTTTATTTTATGTATCAACTTGGTTAGACTAGCGAGATTGACTGATCCATCAAATCCAGACTACACTTTGCTCTATGGTATTTTTTAGATGTGATTAATATTTATAATCATTAGACTTTAAATAAAGCAAATTACCTTCCTTGATATGGGTGGGCTTCATTCAATCAGCCAAAGTCTTAAGAGTAAAGAATGAGTTTTCTTAAAATTTGGAAGAAGGTATTCTTCGTCAATGCTACAGCACGGAAACCTGAGTTTCCAGCCAGGCTGACGTGCCCTATGGCTGTCAGACTCAATGTTGCAACATCAGTTCTTGCCTGAATTTCTAGCTTGCCAGCCCACACTACTACATATTTGAAACTTGTCTACCTCTAAAGTCATGTAAACCACTTACTTAAAGTAAATCTCTCACTTAAGATAAAGATCTTTATTTATATTTCTCTTGAGAACCCTGACTAATACAGTGGTTAAATATGTAGCTTCAAGGGGAAAATAATGGCCAGTGCATGGAATGCTCCAGATGACCAAAAAGCATATATATATATATATATATATATATATATATATATATACACACACACATATATATATTTTTTCAAATTGAGGCCAATAATGACATTTAAAGAGTGTTTTTGCAGGACTGTGGCTAATAGAAACTATGTTTAAGTCTGCTGAGAATTAGTGAGATGTGAGAAAGGGAATTCAAAATATGCCCTACAAAAAAAAGTCCAGAACCAGATGGCTCCACAGATGAATTCTACCAAACATACAAAGAGGAACTCATACCCATCCTCCTTAAACTTTTTCAAAAGTTTGAAGAAGAAGGAACACTCCCAGATACATTCTAGGATGCCACAATCACCCTAATTCCAAAACCAGACAAAGATACCACCAAAAAAGAAAACCATAGATCAATATCTTTGGTGAATATAGATGCAAAAATTCTCAACAAAATTTTAGCCAACCGAATCCAACAACGTATACAAAAGATCATACATCATGACCTGGTGGAATTCATCCCAGATTCACAAGGATGGTGCAACATATACAAATCTATCAATGTCATACACCACATTAACAAAAGCAAAGTCAAAAACCACACGATCATCCCAATAGATGCAGAGAAAGCATTTGACAAAGTCCAACATCCATTCATGATCAAAATTCTTAACAAAGTGGGTATAGAGGGAACATGCCATAACATAATCAAAGCCATTTATGCCAAACCCACAGCAAATATAATACTCAATGGAGAAAAGCTGAAAGCCTTCCCACTAAAATCTGGAATAAGACAAGGATGCCCACTCTCACCACTCTTATTCAACATAGTACTGGAAGTCCTAGCCACAGCAATCAGACAAACAAAAGAAATAAAAGGCACCCAAATAGGAAGAGAAGAGGTAAAACTGTCACCATATGCAGATGACATGATACCATATATAGAAAACCCTAAGGACCCAACCCCAAAATGACTTGAACTGATCAACAAATTCAGCAAAGTAGTAGGATATAAGATTAACATTCAGAAATCAGTTGCATTTCTGTATACTAACAATGAAATATTAGAATAGAAATACAGAAATACAATAACTTTTAAAATTGCACCTCAAAAAATCAAATACCTGGGAATACACCTGACCAAAGAGGTAAAGGATTTATATGCTGAGAACTATAAAACATTAATCAAGGAAATTAAAGAAGATGTAAAGAAATGGAAAGATATTCCATGCTCCTGGGCCAGAAAAATTAATATTATAAAAATGGCCATATTACCCAAAGCAATCTACAGATTCAATGCAATCCCTATCAAATCCCCATGACATTTTTCGCAGAACTAGAACAAACAATCCAAAAATTTGTATGGAACCATAAAATACCCAGAATTGCCAAAGCAGTTCTGAGGGACAAAAACCAAGCAGGAGGCATAACTCTCCCAGGCTTCAGGCAGAATTACCAAGCCACAGTCATCCAGATAGTGTGGTACTGGTACCAAAACAGACATATAGACCAATGGAACAGAACAGAGAACCCAGAAATAAACCCAGACACCTATGGTCAATTAATCTTTGACAAAGTGGGCAAGAACATAAAATGGGAAAAAGAAAGTCTTTTCAGCAAGTATTGCTGGGAAACCTGGACAGCTGCATGCAAACCAACTAGAACACACCCTCACACCATGCACCAAAATAATCTCAAATTGGCTGAAAGACTTAAATGTAAGACAAGACACCTTCAAACTCCTGGAAGAGAACATAGGCAAAACAATCTCTGACGTCAACCTTACAAATGCTTTCTCAGGTCAGTCTCCCAAAGCAATAGAAATAAGAGCAAAAATAAACCAATGGGACCTAATCAAACTGACAAGCTTTTGCACAGCAAGGGAAACCAAAAAGAAAACAAAAAGACAACTTACAGAATGGGAGAAATTAATTTCAAATGATGCAACTGACAAGGGCTTAGTCTCTAAAATATGCAAGCAGCTTATACAACTCAACAGCAAAAATACCAACAACCCAATGGAAAAATGGGCAAAAAACCCTGAAAGGAAGGTATACAGATGACCAACAAGCACTTGAAACAATGCTCAACATCCCTGATTATTAGAGAAATGCAAATCAAAACTACCAGGAGATGCCACCTCACACCAGTCAGAATGGCCATCATTAATAAGTTCACAAATAGCAAATGCTGGAGGGAGTATGGAGAAAAGGGAACCCTCTGGCACTGTCGGTGGGAATGTAAGCTGGCACATCCACTATGGAGAACAGTATGGAAGTACATTAGAAAATTATACTTAGAACAACCATATGATCCAGCAGTCCCACTCTTGGGCATATATCTGGACAAAACTTCCTTTAAAAAGACACATGCACCTGCATGTTCATTGCAGCACTATTTACGATAGCCAAGACATGGAAACAACTTAAATGTCCATCGACAGATGATTGAATTAGGAACAAGTGATGTATATAAACAATGGAAAACTACTCAGCCATAAAAAGAACAAAATAACGCCATTTGCAGCTTACCCCTCTAGAGACTCTCATCCTGAGTGAAGTAAATCAGAAAGAGAAAGATAAATACCATATGATATCACTAATATCTGGAATCTAATATATGGCATAATGAACCTTTCCACAGAAGAGAAAATCATGGACTTGGAGAAGAGTCTTATGGTTTCCAAGGGGGAGGGAAAGGAGTGGGTTGGATTGGAGCTTGGGGTTAATAGATGCAAACTATTGCTTTTGGAATGGATTAGCAATGAGATCCTGCTGTGTAGCACTGAGAACTATTTCTGGTCACTTATGATGGAACATGAAAATGGGAGAAAATAGAATGTATACATGTATGTGTAACTGGGTCACCATGATGTACAGTAGAAATAAAAATGTATAAAAAAGGAAAAAAATATAGAAATCTCTTGGGAGAAATTTAATAGTAGATTAAAAAGGTGTAAGATAATATCAAAGGGAAGAGTACTTATATTTGTTTTATTTTATTTTGAAAAAAACTTGGAAAACAGAAAGAGAAAACAATAAAGGAAAGGAGATCAATGATCTAAAATGAGAAAAAAAATGCAGAAAGACTCTAGAAAAAGAGAAAAAGGAATTGGATAATGAGGACAAAGTAGAATACAACAGTCTGTATCATTAAAACACATATAGAAATTATTAAAAGCTGAACTGAAGCATATTAAAAATTTTTAGAATTTATTTGAGCAAAAATTGATTTCAGTTGGGAAGCACCCAATCTAGCAGATAGGGAGGATCTCCCAGGAGATCTATAGAATGAAAAAATTGGTAGAAGAGTGTGGAAACAAGGAAGTTTTATTGGCAAAAATGCAGGTTGGTTGTTAAAAGATTATTTTCCTTTAGGGCATGACAGCGTTCTATCAGGCAGAAAATACCTGATCAACTAGTTTAAGAGTCCATTTCTGGGAGAGCCCAAACTATAATTAAGTTAAATTTTTGTTTATTGATAGGGCTTAGAATAAGTGACTTCAAGACTGTCATTTTTTTTTCAATAAACACGTACAATGTTTCATTACATATTAATGGTTTAATAAAGAGTTTGCCTGTTTTTCTGTTTGAGTGGAAAAGGACTGGAAACACAGATGTATAAATATTCAGAATACTTAATTTACTCTGATTTATTTTACTTTTCTTAATTGTACTTAATATTTTCTAATGTGTCTATAATGTGAAAAAAATACTGATAAATAATAAAATATTGCTTGGAAACAAGTAAGAAAAAATTTAGGAGAATATAATGGCATTAAAATGTAGCCAGTCTTTAATACAGTTAATTAAAATTTATAAAGAATAAAAATAAAGAAGCATAAGAAGAGTGAATATGAAAATGAGTGTGCATGAAGATGCATTTGTAGAAATGTAGGAAGTTCTACTTTGGTGGTTTTCATTTTCTCCATGTAATATGGAGTAGGTAAATATTTAAAGATTGTAGAGAAATTTTGGAGCATTAATGACTAATTCAAAATTCTCTTATTGTTAGTGACTACAGAAAGATCAGGTTGACAGAAAATGAGATGAGAGTTACTATTTAGTTGGCTTTCTGGAACATTGGAGAACTATCACCTGGTGATGAATGGTGAGGAAATATAGAATGAAAGTTTCAGATTCTAAGGAAGAGTTTTTATATAGGAAGTCGTTATGAATGGAGATATTTGACATGATCTATTCAGTAGGGGAAGATTTAGATAAACAGAGACAAGTTCCTCCAACAGGAATATTGTAAGACCACAAATGACATGACCTAAAGTAAGGAAGTTATAAATAATGTTCAGTGGATCATGAAACAATCAATTTGGCTGAAGTAGCAGCGCAAAGTGAGTGAGACTATTTTGGTAATCAGTATTAACTGCCTGTATTTTTCACTTAATTTTTTTTTTTTTTGTTTTGAAGTTTCTATACGGCATTGAATATTGCTCAGAAAAAAACATATTTCAAACTGGAATAAAAATTAAACATGTGCACAAAATATGATATCCACAAGTTAATTGCAAAGGCTCTTTTGGTCATGCACTAAACAGTATTTAACTGTGTATAATCTTCCTAATTTTATAATTTAATGACAATTCTTATTTCATTAATACTACTGTTAAAATTCAGCAAAAGAATAAAACATTGGACTGTTAAGCAAGAAGGAATAAAGGAATGTCTTTTCATCTAATACTACTAACACTATTTTATAGAATAAAATTCTTGGCCTAACTTATTAGCATGATTAAATCATTATGTATGAATTATATAATTGGATCTTGCTTTACTTAATGTGAAATGGAAAGAATAGTGAAAAGAGAAAGCCATGCTTCTATAAAATTTCATTTTCTCAGAATTGTTAAATGATTTTATCTCTTTGTGCTACTAGTTAATGTGGATTACTTCTCTCTTGGTGATTTTCCAATTTAATGTGTTGCTGAAATACATAAAACATAGGAAATACTGGCAATAATTTTTCTCTTCTTTTTGGAACTGGATTTGTTCAATTTTTAGTGCAAAAACTTTTCTGATCTTTGTCATTGCAATATCCACAGAAACATTAGTAGTGTCAAAACAATTTTTTCTTTATAATTTCTGTGTCTTTCTAAATATTATTTTTAGTTGTTTTTGAATTTTAACTTAAAGAAAGAAAATAGGTCTGGATAACCAATGCAAATATTGAAGTTAAAAAATGAGGCAATAAGTTTGACTTTTAGTGAGATGTACTTTTAAAATGCTCTATTCTGATTAGTAAAATGAAATACAAACTGCATATGTCTAAATGTTTTGTTTAAAAATGTAAAATAGGAGTTCCCGTCATGGCTCAGTGGTTAATGAATCCGACTAGGAACCATGAGGTTGCGGGTTCGATCCCTGGCCTTGCTCAGTGGGTTAAGGATCTGGCGTTGCTGTGAGCTGTAGTGTAGGTTGCAGACGCAGCTCAGATCCTGCGTTGCTGTCACTCTGGAATAGGCCGGAGACTACAGCTCCGATTAGACCCCTAACCTGGGAACCTCTATATGCCGCAGTAGTGGCCCTAGAAAAGGCAAAAAGACAAAAAAAAAAAAAGTAAAATAGTAGAATTCAATATAATTTAGTCACGTTTTAAGAGTCACAAAGGTAACAGGATAAGAATAGGATGACAATAATCCTTCTTTTGTTTCTCTTATCTTTCATATACCTCAATAAATTTTTTTGTCTTTTTTGGAGGGGTAGGGACACTTGGTCTGCTTCATCCAGTAAAAGTTTCTGGACTGGGAATCAAACCAGTAGCACAGCAGAAACCCAGGCCTCTGTATTGACAACACTGTATCCTTAACCCATTGCACCATAAGAGAACTCCTACTTAATCCTACAAAATGTTTTTCTCTCTTTCTCTCTCTCTTTCTCACATGCACACATGCTTGCTTTTAAATTAAGTATATATTTGAAATATTGACATATATAATGTTTATTTTTCATGTCAATCTTTATTTTTATAGCTGAGTTTAACTGATATCTGAAGGTATTGTAACATACCTTTAAATGATCCCCCTTTTGTCTATGGGACTTTATAATCCCTAATATATTCTTGGAATTCCTTGACACTCAGTTTATATTAAACAGGATTCATTTCTATAGGTTAAAAGACTATCGGTAAACAATAGTTAAATACCAATAGAATTTACCAACTTGAATTACCAAAGTATGTTGGATTTTATTTATATGTGTTCAATTTTGGCATGGCAAAAATATGATTTCTAGATTTATCTATAAATGAGGTACAAGGCTAAACTATAGACAGAAGCAGGGTGGAGGACCAATTGTGCAAGACACATGCATAATATTAAAAGTTCTAGAGAGGGACTAAAAGATGGCTTCAGGAGAAAGTAGAATGTGAGAAGTCTATTTCCTTCCTTCCACCCTTCCTTCCTTCCTTCCTTCCTTCCTTGATTGCACTTGTGGCATATGGAAGTTCCCCAGCCAGTAATAAAATCTGAGCTTCAGGGAGTTCCTGTAGTGGCTCACTGGTAGCAAACCCAACTAGTATCCATGAAGACACAGGTTCAGATCTCTGGACTTTCTCAGTGGGTTAAGAATCCAGCATTGCCTTGAGCTGTGGTGTTGGTTGCAGACATGGCTCAAATCCTGCATTACTGTGGCTGTGGCATAGGACCCAGCTGCAACTCTGATTTGACTCCTAGCCTGGGAACTTCCATATGCCATGAGTATGGCCCTAAAGAGACAAAAAAAAATTTTAAAAAATTCTGACATGCCATTTTGACCTATGCCACAGGCGTGGCAACACCAGACCTTAACCCACTGTGTGGTCTGAGGATCAAACTCACAACTCTGCAGGGACCCAAGCCACTATGGTCAGATCTTAACCCTCTGCACCACAGAGAGAAGTCCAAGAAGTTTATTTTCTATTTCATTTGTTTTATTTGTTTGTTGATAGCAAAGAAGTTATATTGCTGAATACATCTATTATATTATAAATATATTATGTATATTATAAATCCAAAAAGAGATTTATTCTAAAGATGGGAAGCAAGCCTCTAAAATGAAGACATTTAATCAGAAATATAAAGGTCCTAATGGAAGATGAAGTGAGATTATGTTACCAGTAAGTCCAGGAAAAGGGTGGGGGGGAATACAGAAAAGGAAATTTTGCTGATTCTGATAAGAATCACTCATTCAAGTTTCCATTAGTCCTTTAAATTGACTAAGATCATTATATAATGGTGTGTCCCAAGGGCTATCAATATGTGTGTTTGGCATCTGATCTCTACCTATATTATAAGAAAAGCTAAACCCATGTAATGTAAAGATAAATTGTCTTTTCATCTTTTTCTAGGGCCACACTCGTGGCATATGGAGGTTCCCAGGCTAGGGGTTGAATTGGAGCTGTAGCTGCCGGCCTATGCCAGTGCCACAGCATCGCGTGGGATCTGAGTAACGCTGGATCCTTAAACCATTTGCGAGGCCAGGGATCGAACCTGCAACCTCATGGTTCCTAGTCGGATTTGTTAACCACTGCGCCACGACAGGAACTCCAATAAAAATAATTTTTAATTAGGGTATCTCTGGATGAAAATGAGTCTGCACTATCAATGATTCAGCTCAAAGATCATAATGTCTATGGAGACTTTAAGATTTCTCCTAACCAGAATCATTCATAGCTCCCATTAGACAGTCATGTTATCATGGTTTGAATATGCAAATATGGATTTATTATTTGATTAAGATATCTATATGTGTTGGGTAGCAATCTCAGAACCTTCCTGGGTGAAATCTGCCCCTGTACCTGGAGAGTACGAAGAGACCCAATAAAAAGGCAGAGAGCACTGCTAGTTGATAGAAAGTAAGTTGAGTAAGCTTGGGAACTTGCTAAGCACAAGACCAGTAGATCTCTGAAGTCACCTGCCAGAATCTTAAAAGTTTATATAGAGCTTTAATTGGATTCAGTCATGTACACAGTCCAGATGGTCTCAGCATCTTACTCTCTCAAGGCTGTATCCTTGGAACAGCTCCCAGTGTGGGAACAGTAGACAAAGCATACATTCCCAGTATAGGGGAGAGAGTGATTGATTCCTCTCACTAGCTGGGTACATCTCCAGGGTCAACCAGTGGTTATATCCTCTTGATTATCTCCTCCCACAACATGTAAGAAGAAATTGTATTTTACTAATCCTTAATTCTCATAGGGCCATCCCTGAGCCTACATTGCATGCTTAACATGTTATTATAGGAAAATTATTTATAATGAATTCATATAAAGAATGAATAATGATTTTCCATTATTTTGTAATAAATAACTTTAATTTTTAAGTAATGAGATATTCATACAAAAATATTAGATTTTAAATTCTTGGAAATTTAGTGGTTGAGAATTAGAGTGCATTCAGTAACAACATTTCACCAACATATAGCCAAAAGAGATCTGATTTTATTTATATTTTTGAAGATAGTTTCAAAAGCGGTGGATGAGGGAGTTTCCATCATGGCACAGTGAAAACAAATCTGACCAGAAACCATGAGGTTGCAGGTTTGATCCCTGGCCTTGCTCAGTGGGTTAAGGATCCAGCGTTGCCATGGGCTGTGGTGTAGTTCACAGATGTTGCTCTGATCTGGCATTGCTGTGGCTCTGGCATAGGGTGGCAGTTGTAGCTTTGATTAGACCCCTAGCCTGGGAACATCCATAAGCTGCGGGTGTGGCCCTAAAAACCAAAAAAAAAAAAAAGTGGTGGATAAAATAAAACAGTTTATATTTGATATTGCTATCAAATAAACACACTCCATATTTCATATATGCACCTTTCCATTTGTCTCAATATTTAATCATGCTATAATAAATCAGTGTTTCACATTCTACCTACAAGGACGTTTCCTTCTTAAGTATTATTAACTGCTTTCACATAGTTAAATAAGGGAGGCCTTGACCCTAGTATTTCTTTTAAAGAGAGTGTTCTGTGCTATTGGAAAAAAGCAAATAAAAAACTATATATATATATAAAGAGAGAGAGAGAATAAGATTTTTAACCACTTAAATTTATAGCCCCCAAATTTGTCATTTTGGGAAATATTTTATAAAAGGAAAGCACAAGCAATGAGCTGACTTCAGACAGATTGGTGCTACCTCTGTCTTGTCCCAGGAAGAAATGCAAGAAAGACATGATTTGAGGGAAAAGAGAGAAAGAATTAATCTTTGCAGAAAGCTGTGAAGGAGTATCCTTTGACAACACATGTAGGCTATGATTCAATTCCGGGCCAAGTAATATTATTCAAAAATTATGTAATAATCAAATGTAAATACATAGTTTGGGTTTCTTTGATCAAATTACAATTGATAAAAAATGAAAAGATCCCTGGTAATTTACACCAATCAAATTAATTCAACATTAGTTTTAAAATTCTGTATTCTAATAACTGTAAGTTTTGTACAGTGGGTACAATTAAAACTACTCTAAAAAGTTATTCCAATTTTTTTATCTGTTTTTGAAAACTGGAAGAGATTTTCTTGTAATTTCTTATAAATTCTGTGCTTTCTAATATTTATGATGTGATAATACCAACATGTCACTTATCAGCAAGGCAGAACTAATAGAAATTCGTATTGTAAAGATATTTTGCCTCTGCTAATTGTGTATATCTCTTAAATAAGCTGTCTGATGCCATACCTTCTCCTCTGGAGTGTCATTCAAACATTGCTAATTGATACATAGTTTTGTCTTGAATTTCTAGGACAAGTCCATCTTTGTGCTGTAGTAACTATTACTTGTTTTCATTTTACTGTATGTTATATTTAGTGTACTTGGAGTATTAGTAGTTTTTTTTAATGTAGTAGGTTAAGTTACTTATAAATTTCAAATTGAAAGAGCAAAATTGGAAGTTTTGAAAAATAATTTGCCACTCACCTATAAAGTCAGAATAATAAGTTAACATAGAGTGAGCTTACAGATGTAATTTGTCAATTAAAGTCTCTTTTCTAAAATAAAAACATTTAAAGGAAAAGAAAAAGTTATCATCCCTGAAGTATCAGCATCAGTCCCTTCATTTTTCTACTCTAATTTTGTCTATGTTTCATATTACATATTTTGTCTATGTCTGTGTTTTAGACATTTTACACATAAGGAACCCAAGACACACACACAAATTTTCTGATAATCAGCTATAAAATGGTAGGAGCTGATATTTTAATCAGATAGCCTGTCTCCAAGGTCTTAGCTATTTGCTCCTATATACATAAATCCAAAGCTAGTGAAAGACAATTTAAAACCTGGAATGTGGATTTAGTCGTTTTGGTATTGAAACTTGTGCAACATTTTGGCTATCCCACCATTACCACTACCAACATGAAAATCCATTGAAATTGCTTGTGTCTTATGAGGCAGTGTCCCATTCGGTGGACTCTATTATTAGGCAATGTGTTTTTCAAAAATTTGTACATGGAGGAGTTATCTTGTGGCACAGTGAGTTAAGTATCCAGTATTATCACTGCAGCAGCCTGGGTTGCTGCTGTGGCATGAGTTCACTCCCTGGCCCAGGAACTTCTACACGCCACAGGCATGGCCAAAAAACATTTTATACATAGAAAGTGGCAAGATTGTTTGAAATAATGAAAAATTGCAAGTGACCTAAGTTTCCTTCTTTAGAGAAATGACATATCTAATTCATGCACTACTACTATAACAAATGTGAAGATTTTTTGGCCACACAGCAAACTGCCTACAAACCAAAAACAGTTAAAAAGATTGGGTTTACAATGGTTTGTAAACTACATTTTAACTGTATGTAAAATTGATAGCTATAGAAAAATGTATTTCAAAATATGGGTCAAATCACAGATAATTTAGTGCAGTATAAACACGAATGATTATTTTATACTTCATGTGATTCCTTTTCTAGCATATAATTTTACCTTTAATAGATCATTATTAAGTGTGAACTGAGAACCATTTTTTATGTAAAATACTTGTCAATTTTTTTTTTTGCCCTTTGACCTTTAATTTCATTTCTGGAAATTAACACTGATGTGTCCAAAGACTTCTCACATGTACATTCTCATTAAAATGACTTGTGGCAATCAAGCACTAGCAACAAACTAAGTATCCAAAATAGTTATAAATCCTGGGTCATCCATATGGCAGAAACTACCAGTCATGAACATTCAATAGGAAAATATTAATAACATGGGACTTTGACAAAAAATACTGCAATTGGTTTAAGGAGTGCTTATCTCTGTGAGCTGAATATATGGGTAACTTTTAAAGATCTTCATTTGTCATTTTTTAGTAATGAACATACATAGCATTATTTTCATGTTTGCAAGAAGCAAATGTATGTTTCCATCTTATGAGTCATTTTTGGGAATGTTCATGTAATTTTAAGTATTATATTTTTAGTGTTTCATTCTTTTTTCCCTGGAAAACTATACGATATGAAAAACCAAAAATACTTTTCATTTAATAGCAAGATATAAAGATCATGTCAAATTAAATCACTTCCTTTGTATTTCAAATTATTCTCATTTTGATTTAAATTCCACTGAAGAAAACAGCAGCTCAAATGTTCACACTTTGAGTAGGATTTATGTTTGGTATATGAGCCTTCATTTATTTAAATCATTTCCTAATGTTTCCTCTACTGAAAAAAATATGAGTAGTAATTATAGCTTTCTAGGGTCACCTTTCTAACAGAAGTTGACCTACATTTGTTCAACAAAAACATATTATTAGCTCTGCAACCTGTACCATGACAACTACGGGCAAACAAAACAATTTAATCTCAAGCACTTTGAATTCTTCTTCTATGGGTGCCTTAGTTGACTTTTTAATATATTTTTTAATTATAACCTTCTGAATTATAATGTGTCAAATTTTCAATGTACAATGTAGCAAACTAAAACTAATTAATTCATAATAATAGACTATCATTAATTTTTTGATCAAACAATAACAAAATAAAACACACCTTTTGCAAAATTTTAGTAGGTAGATGATATGGGAACTTTCTGTCTAGTTTGTTATAGTGAAATCTATTTCAAATCTATAAAGCAATAAAGACTAGAGAAAAAAGAATACCTTCTTACTACAGTATTTAAAAATAAATAAATGATATTTTAAAATAAAATGTCAGTATTTATGCAGCTAATAACATATCTTCATCTTGCCCCCACTTTGTACGCCAGTAACATCAATTTGTACTTCATTTAGAGGTTGGAGTGAGCAGCATAAATATGCAGAAAACATTAGATATACAGAATTATTTATTTTAATCCATATAGAGCCTTGCATTGACAGAGCTTCCTGGTATTTATGTTCACAGTTGTCTTTCTTATAAAGTATTTATATGAGACACACAGTATCTTAGATGCTAATAAAAACATGTATGTGTAAATATATGGTGTGAATGTGGTATGTTATTCATACAGTCTTACATCCAGATTTCACTTTCACATTCAAGGAAGAAAAGTATGGGACTCATCCAGATACAGAAAACATTAACATATAAGTGATTAAGAGAACAGAACTATGCTAATAAATGTCACTGTGTTTATTTTACATTTATATTTATGTATATACCTTCATTTTTAATCACTAAAGAAGAGAATGATAAAATATAAAATTATTTTAGGTATATATAAATGCTTCAAGTGAGGTATTTTTTACTTTTTTAGAAGACAATAAAACATCATTTTAAACCTAGCAAAGAAGAATTTTGCTTTAGGGGAGGAAAATACCTTATATCTTTAATTATTGGCAGTTAGCAGAGTTTCTGGTATTCCATTGAGCTAATAAATTTTTGTTGATTCACAATTAGCTGAAAAGTAAAAAAAAAAAAAATAAAGAAAATGTTTAATCTATTCCAATGAATAATTATCTTGACTCTTGTAGTAGAATAAATTCCTTGAAGCTAGAAAAAGTCATATTTGTTGTATATTCTGCAACTTGTAGACTAGGGCAAAATAAAACAAGCGATAAAAATAGATTTTAGGAAAAATTAAGCCAATAAATTATTTAGGAAAAAAATTAATTCAGGGTATAATTGAAACCAAAAAAAAGGTTATGGGAGATATATGGAATCTCTACCCCTGTAAAGTTTAAACACAGTCTATCCTAAGTAATACATTTGGTGGAAGAAACCAATTGCATTTTTTAATGAATTCCTCTATAGTAAATATTGAAAAAATGTAGTCAACACACACATGATCCAATCCACCATAATGGTTGTTTTTCACATAATAACTAGGTAAAATTCCTCCCTCTGATTTGGGGGAAAAAAAAAAAAGCTCTGAAAAAGTAAACTATTTTCTTCTTCTATAAGTGTGATATTTTCCAACAACTTCCAAGATCAAGAACTAGATACACATTGTCCAATCTTAAAAATTAACAGCATGTTAATCAGAAGGAAAGACTTGGTTGTTTGCACAGATGGGTACAGCTATAGGCCGAGCTGCCCGGGAGTGCCAGAGCTAAAAAGAAATAGCTCCTCTATTTCACAACAAAGTTGGCAGAATATGTAAGTAATTATCTAGTGAAAGTAAAATCACAGTTAGAAATTGATAATTTTTTCTTTATTTTGTTTATTGGTGTGTTCTTTGCCTAGATATCTTTAAAAATAGATTTCATAAATAATTAAATATGATGACTATTTAAGCATATAAACTTAAGAAGGAGAAAAATCTTATTCTATTTTTTTTGTCAACATGTTTTTTATATGTGTGTTTCTTGTTCTTTTTAGCCTTATTATATTCTCCTTCATTTTGGTTATGCAGTTTATTAGAAGCTATGGTAATTAATTTAAATATATCTGAAAATAAAGTCTCAGTACACATCTTCCTATGGATTTAAATATTCTTATTTTTAACAAATTGACAAAACGGATAGTGGTAAAAACCACATTAATAAGAAAAACAGAGCAAACTTCTTTATAGAAATGTGCTTTTATTTTGTACAAAATAATCTGAACAGTTTAGAAAGAAAATGTAAGGGAAAAAAAGGCATCTGTAGTCAAAAATTATCCAGTACCATAGCAAGTCACTCATACCCACTTTCTTCAAAGCATTGCTAAGAGATTATGAAATTTATCCTACCAATTTATCTCATATCATTCATGGATTTTCACTTTTTCTTATTTAACGTTACAAAATTCCCGAGGTTTTTTTGCTTTCTCTTATAATCAAATACAGACACTTAAAAAACAGCATAGATGCCCACAAATTTTATAAAAATAACAAAGCAACACATACTTACTCTTTCAATAAAATATTTTAAAATACAAATATGCCGATTATATTCTACTCTGGTGAAAAAGCAGATTGGTTAAATGTACCATGATAAAAATTGATGGGTGTTCTATGGCTCCGGAGAGGAAATTTGTTTGCAATTAAAATATTACAAATTAATTGATGTCACCAAAACACCACAGATGTCAAATGCTTTTGAGAATCTCCATGGTCAACTGCCTCCTTGGTATATAATTAAAAGAGTTTCAAGAGCTTGAATAAAGCTAACATTCGATGGTGAACAAAGCATAGGGGGCATAAACAATTTTAAAAATTTATTACATGATAATTTAATAGAAATTGAAACACTAACAGGAGAATCAGATGTTAGTTATCCTCACATGATTTTTAGTTATTTTTGTTTGTTTGTTTATTTGTAATTATGTATGAGATTCAAGTGGTACACCATGATTCTTTTAACCAGAGTCTGACTCTGATAGAAATGATCACTTTGTGGAACTAAATTGAAGAAAAGTGTTTATATCATTTGTCAGGTAGGAAGGGCTTCATGTCACCTCTCTGTTTTGGTGGAATGGTTTCTTATTTCACTTAGGGCACAAGTTATACACATAATCATGCAAACATGGATACCCACAAAGGTGGTATCGTAAGTTAATTTTAACAACAATCAAACTGAGAGACACCAATGCCATCAATTAATAAAAATAAACATGAGTGTAAGAGATGTCTGAAAAAAAATGATATATTATCTGTATCTACCTTTTCTCAGAGACCTACTTTCAACTACAATGGTCTCCCAGTATCTTGCTCCCTTCACTATATTACAACTAAACATAACATTTAGTGACTTGTGGGATAAAGAACAGTATTTGGAGGAAAAAAAAAAATCACGATTTACAAATGTCCATCTCTAACCAGACTGTGTAATGTAATGTGAACAAATATAGATATACAAAAATTGGAAGAAAAAATTAAGATTAAAAAGGAGTAAATAGAACTATTAAATAATTTCTTTCACTCTTTTTCACATAATTAAAACTTTCATGTTACTTTCCTTCTCTAAACCTGAATTCTAAATGAAAGTCCAATTCATTGCCTTCTATGAAGATTAGTGGGCACAATTCTTAAAGTAATTTGCACTTATAAGAAGGAGGTATAGTTATTTGGAACTAGAAATAAAATTATTTTTCAAAGTGTGTCATATTTAATACCAAAATCATTTATTAAAATTACATATTTTGAGTTACTGTCTAGGCTATTATAGTTTTTTATTTATAGTTATGTTTATATGGGCAATTCCTAGAATGAGCTATAGCAGAGTTAACCCTCCTGATATATTAAATATTTGAACTTGATTTAGGTTTCTTAAAAGAACTGTATCATTTGATCATTCATGTTATGAACCTAAATGTAAAGCAATTTAATTTTATCAAAGTTGAAATTTAAAAAATCATACCACATTCAAAATTTTGTAAAAACATTTGTATACATCGTGAAATCCCAGCATATGCCTGTTGAATAATCAGTTCTTGGTATATTTGATGATTTTTTTCCACCTTTTTGGTTTATTCAGATAATTCTTTTGATTAAATTTATCCTTACATTATTTACTTTGGTTTTATACGTATAACTTGGTGCAAGTAATTTACTCAATAAGAAACATAACAGACAGAGACAAAAATCATTTGAGGACCTAAGTGACATTGAAGATGATTTAAAAAGTGAAAGCCTGGTCTCAGATTCTGTAGATTAATTTTTTGCTTTTAAGTTGTGACTTCAATTGATCCTTAAGTTCTGTAAAGGTTTAAACTCCTTATTTGCTAGATTCTGTCTTTGACAAAAGGACTACTAACTCATGGCATTTTTATTTCAGAAGTTTCTATTAAGGAGAGAGGCAAAGTCCATGATTTTGACCTTCTGTTGTGGTTGTTGGCTTGTTTGTTGTACCTGCAAGGATTTAAGTCTTACTACTATTTTCCTCAAGTAGAAGTTCTCTCTGAGTCATCTGAGCTTTACTGTAAAGAGTAGAAGGTTAAAAAAATAATAATTATGTGGGGGGAGGAGGTAAAGTTTGAATTCAGTTTAAATCACAATCTATGTTTTTGAAAAATAACCCTTGGTATAGTTATTCTAAGTTTATGAATATATAATTTATAGATATAAAAATATATGTACACATATATATCACATATACATACATGAATTTTAAAATTAAGAAAAGAGTAATATAAAAGTGAATTATTTGAGTAACTGGGGAAGTTTGTATTTCTTGAACTTAGCATTTAGCTTGTATTAGCGTCAGAGGCAAAACAACACATCATATGGAATAAAAACATGTTAAGAAATCCAAACATATATAGAAAAATATTATCTGATAAAATTCACAATTTGAACTAATAAGAAGAGGATAGCCAATGAAATAAATAATAATGAGAAAACATATTAAGCACATGTAAAAAAGCACTCAGTTCCAGAAGAACTAAAGAGTTTGAGAGAAAAGGAAACAATATATATCTTGATTTTTTAAGTTTCCTTTTCTCTCAAACTCTTTCTCATGTCAACATAATATATATCTTGATTTTTTTAATTTACGATGACATGAGAAAGAGTTCTGCATAACTTATAATGGGCTAGAGGTTTGTAAATATTCTTAAATAATGCTGTAAAATTTAAAAGTAAATAGCGAACTGAAGCAGAATCTTTAAATGCACACCATAGTAACTGTTAATATTCTCCATTAAATGCTTTTAACAAACCATTCCATGAATATGAAAACTTGGCAAAATAAGAAATTGTTTCTAGACAACGGTATCAAGTAAGTTTCTGTATATATGTTAAATATTAATAAGCAAATGGAACCATAATCTCAGTAATACCAATTTTTAACTAAAAATATATTAATATAGAAAAAGTGAGAAATACTAATAGGTGTAATTGTATATATACTGTGAAAAGATATATAGTGCAAAAGTTTTTATAATTAAATATTCTTAAAATAGTTATCAATATTCTTAAAATAGTTATTTTACCCAATAAATCCACATCTATAAATTTATCCACCCAAATAATAAGATATTGGCATGAAGATAAAAGTAAAATATGTTTATCACCTCCTAATTTATAATAGAAACAAAACTGGAAACCAATGAAAAGTAAATCACAATTAGAAATTAAGCAGAAGTAGGATGTCTTTAGGCTATGACTACTTTTTTCACTACAATGTGGCATCTGTGTTTTGATGGCGAGGCAGTACTAACAAGACAGGAGAGAAGGGCCTAACTAATCCTTTTATTCTGCTATGTTAATAGCAAAGGAAAAGTATTCAAAAATAATCAAGGCACAGAAAAATTTTCATTGCATTATCATATGGGGAAAAACATATGTATAAATCTGGGCATAGAAAATCTGAAATCCAATTAAAATATGTGGAACTATAAATACCAGCATAAACACAGGACTGAATGTTTGCAGTTTTTTTTCAAACTGTACGATGTCTGGTACTAGTTCTCTAGTCCCATTTTTGTTACATGTGGGAGCTTTTACATCATGCTTGTTACATCATTCCAAGGGCAGAGTGACTTATACTAAGGGCAATATGAAGTTCAGAGGGAAACTAAGAGTCTGAGGGCATAGGTATACATGCTTTACAGGAAGCAAGATAGCTACTGTCAACTTATGGTCTTTCTCAAACAACAAAGAAAGAGCTAGGCTTGTATTCAGCCTAGTTTGCAGAAGCTGGATCAGATGGTACTTACTCTTGAGGTAGTTGACATTCTGTCCCATGGATTATTTTCTTTCTCTCTTTCTCTGTCTCTTTCTCCTTCTCCCTTCCTGCACTTCTCTCTCCTCTCCTCTAGGATTGAGCCAGTTCATCTTGCAATGATACTTTTATGGCTAAATCTCTTCTTCTTTTACACTTATACTAATGAATTGGAAGTGTTTTAAGTATTTCCAGCCTTTGTTTTCTGACTCTATAGGGATAATCAATGGGCTGCAATGAAAATATAATTGAAGCAAAATGTGGATAAATACTTTAGTAATTATATAGAAAAACAGATATGATATAGATATCCAATAGAATATGCATTATGTTTTTGTATAGATAATATAATATGTATTTATTATATTTTATACCATATAAATATACAAGGGTCAATATATAATAAATCCAGCTCAGTGTGGAAGGCTGTAGTTAAGTCACTATAATTCTGTACCCAATTCCAGTGTGTAGGTTTTTCCCTGAAACCAACCGGGTGTCGTACAATCAACTCAGTTCTGCCACTCTCTACCTGGCGATAGCAGTAGTTTCCATAGGTTAAGTCAGTCCCGCATGACTGCCACCTTCTTTTTTCTTAATGGAATATGAAACCCAAATTTCTTGAGATGTCATCTCAGTTGCCTTTCCTAGTAGATCATACTACTTGGCAATTATTCCCATAAATAGGTGGGTAGTAAGTGCTACTGACATACTTGTTGACTTATGTTCTCTAACGAGAACAAATCCAAAGAATATTATTATACTTATTCTAATATTCTAGTGGTTAAATTCACATGCTTAAAATGAGCATGACTTTCCGTACCTCTTAAACAATTTACTCCTTCTTTTTGGGAAACATTCAGATTAGCATCCTCCTGATTTTGTTTTAGTTAGACCTAAGTAAGACCAACATGAATAAAACCAGCTAATTCTGCTTAAATATCTATCTTTCCTGTGAAAATCGATGTGAAAGCTTATACATTTCCAGATAGTTTATGTGACATGTGTGCTTTAGTAAAAATTACCAGTTACCAGAATTTTTCTTTTTTTCTTTAATTTAAAGATACTATGTACACCACAAAATCTATGTTTTAAAAAACACAATATTGTAAGCCGTTTACACCAGTACCTTTTTAAATATATGACAGTTTTGTAATCCCAAAAATCAGGAATCATCTTTGGCACATCCTTTTTCCTTAACTCTCCCAAACTCTTGCCAAGCTCTGCCTAATCCACCTCATAAATATACATGCAATTTTAATTTTCCTGCTTTCAGAAAAGTACTAATCTATTTCCCCAGATGCTCTTCTGGTCCCTTCACACTCTGTTCCACACTGCTTCTAGAGTAATCATTGTAACATAAAAATTTAATGATATAATGATGTCTATCTTTTACTTGAAAACCTTTGATGGTGTCACAAAGTAAAAATCCGTGTTGCAGTGCTCACCTATCATAGTTCTTTGCTCTCCAGCAATTTTCTCTGAATATGTTGAACTTTTCTTGTTTTCTTCTACCCTCAGGTCTTCCAGTATGGTGGAATGAATGATTTCCTCTCTGATAAACAGTGCTCTACAATACACACACACACACAAACATGTACACACACACACACACACAAATTCTTAACTTTCAGATCTCTTTTCAAGATAAAGATTTTCTGATTCATAAACCTACAGCTGCAACTTTGAATCAGTTCAAATCCTGCTGCTTTTCCCTTTCATGATTCAATGTATTTTTTCCAATTCTAATCGTACTTTGTAATTATGTATTTGAATTCCCCCCAGCTTAGTATTTATCCCTTACAGGAAGATATTTAGCTAGATGAACAGTTGTGTTTATTATAGATATACAGGAATATTTAAGGTAGATGAAAATTTATAAATGAAAACAAAAGATCATTTTGCTGTTTATTATAATGTAGAACTATAATTATTTACTACTACTAGTAATTTTAAAATACTTATAGTAACACGTCACAAGATATATACAAAGAAACTAACATGAATTCTAGACTAAATGTTAGACATAAAATTTCTAAAAGAAATAGGAAACATTAAACAAAGATTACTTAGATATGACAGTAAAAATAAATAAAAATTTTAAAAATGAGGGAGTTCCTGTTGTGGCTCAGCGGGTTAAGAATGTAACTAGTATCCATGAGGATGCGGGTTCGGTCCCTGGCCCCACTCAGTGGGTTAAGAATCCGGCGTTGCTGTGAGCTGTGGTGTAGGTTGCAGATGTGGCTCGGATCTGGTGTTGCTGTGGTTGTGGCATAGGCCAGCAGCTACAGCTCTGATTCGCCCCTAGCCTGGGAATTTCCATATGTTGCAGGTGTGGCCATAAAAAGAAAAAAAAATATTTTACATGACAAATCAGACCTAATAAACATTTAAAATATCCATTCTCCAAAAGAAACTCTTAAGGAAATGAAAAATCACAATCTAAGAGAAAGTATTTGCAAACCAAAACTTTTAGAATGTCTAAAAAGTTTTAAAACCTTCAACAACACCCAGTGTGGGTGAGGATGTGAAGAAACTGGAACTCTCATACACTGCTGGTGGAAAGGTAAAATTATACATTCACTTTAGAAACCATGTTTTCTATTTTGTAAAAGGTTAGACACTCATTTATGGTCCAGGAATCCCACTCCTAGGTATTTAGCCATGTTATTTCAGAGCCTACCAGCATCAAACTCAAATTGATACACACCTAATTGATTTAAATGTATTCCAAATGGACATATTTTTAGCCATTTAGACTGGAACCACTTTCCATACCCTGCAGACTGTACCCAACATTTGCTAACAACCATAGACAAGACAAACTCTGTAGGTTTAAGACTTCAAACATCTGCTGCCTTATGGGATCTTGCACACAGACCATCTGCATCTTGCTGTTGCGACACATCAGCCTCCCATCTGGTTTCCCTTCCCTCCCAGAGGTCACTTGCCCTACTCCCCTTCTGGGTGGTGACCCTGTGGGCCTTTATGAAAGAAATCTTTCTGGGAGGGAATTCCTCTCTCTTTCAACCTTGTCCCTGTGTTGCCCAATATAGCTTAGGTGTTACTGCTTCTCAAGATTCTGTCTCTTGAGTGGTTAAGCCACAATTCTGGTTCTGGTAGGCTTTGGGCTATCTATCCTAGCCTGTTTTGTAGAAGCAAATAGCATGGGGGCCATTTCAGGCCAATTGTGGCCTGCTTATATAACAATAATAATCTACAGGAGTGAGTGACCAGTAATAAGAAAAGAGCAACATTGGTAAAAATTGATCAAATGTTCAATTCTTTTTATTGTTTTCTCCCCCTCTTTTAATTCTCCTTTCTTTTACAATAATTCAGATGTAGTTTATAGATGGAAATGTTATTTTCTGTGTGATTTGATATTCACTAGTACTAAATATTTTATCAAAAATGTCAAACATCTCAGAGTTCCCATCGTGGTGTAGCAGAAACGAATCTGATTAGGAACCGTGAGATTGTGGGTTTGATCCCTGGCCTCGCTCAGAGGGTCAAGGATCTGACGTTGCTGTGGCTGTGGTGTAGGCCGGTGGCTACAGCTCCGATTAGACCCCTAACCTGGGAACCTCCATATGCCGTGGGTTTGGCCCTAAAAAGACATAAAGACCAAAAAAAAAAAAAATCAGACATCTCTTGTGGTTAGGAGTAGCTATAAACTAATTTCCAACTAACGGAAAATGAGGGAAATTATATATACTCTTTTAGGCATCTTAAAATGCCACATAAACTAGCTAAAAGTCTATGTGAAATAAAATAGTGAAAAATAAAATACAGAAATAAAAGACTGATATTTTGGTGTTTTTTGTTATATCAGGTAAATTTACCTTTTCTAAAGCAAGGAGAATAAAAGAAAAGATTGCAATATTTTGGGCCAATTCTTATACAACTTTGATGTATTCCATTATAAATCCTGTAATAATTTATTGAGTATCTATGCATTGACTCTCCATAGGCTATGAACAGGGTCATAGGGTATTAATAATGACATATTTGTTTTCTAATAAATTTGGAATAGCTAGTAGTGTTACAAAATAGAAGAAATTTAAACAGACTAGTCCTGAGCATGGCTAGAAGACAGAATTAAATTACTCCAGATGTAACTCAGAATCTCATGGCACCTGCTCTTGTTAGACCTGGTTATAAGCCCCAAATTTATAGAAAGTTCCTTCTGTCTAACAGGTTCCTTGGAGGGTAAATGTTACAATCCCATTCATGGATAGACCTGCATAATATGTGGGTGCCATCCATAACTAGTTAGGTGCTCCCTTACAAACTCTCTTTCTAAAGATCAGAATATATGACATAAGTTTGGTTATTCATTTCTCATGAAAGAAGAGATGGTCTAAATTATGGATCTACATTGATTCATGGACAGTGGCTAATGGGTGACATAAATTGGAGAGCTTTACATTCAGTAACATTGGAAAATTGGTTCTAGAAGACCTAGAGAAGTATGTGGATGGTCCCCTTAGGAGTGTATGAATATGTCTGTGTGCCATATAACTGCCAATCAGATTTTGACATTGGAGGGGGCTTTGAATAATTGATTGTTGGAAAAAGCCTTCGTAGCAACAGACAAAACGCCATGGTCTTCTCTACACCATGATTTCACTATGATCATTGTTGTGAATACAGTTTTCCAACAGAGGTCAAGGCAGATCCCCTGATATAATATCAGTTCCTGAATATCTAGCCAGCGATGTGTTGACTAGCTTATTACATTGGATCTCTCCAATCACAGTGGGTCAGCAACTTTGTTCTCACAGTGAAAACAAAATATATCATGTCTAGATTGTCTTCAGTGTTAGTCAGTGTTGCAGTGGTTGGACCCCATTATTCTTTATGAACACCATGGTATCTCAACATCAACTCTGTGGTGCATACTGCTTGTTCCACACCTAACAGCCTTTACTGGAACAATATACATACTCCAGGAGCTAAGGCAGTTAGCCGCTAACTCACAGCTCTCTCATTATTTGGAGAACTGAACTCAGGATTCCATGATACATTAATATGGAGTATAATAGGCCACTCCCTTGCCTCAAGATGAAACCAACTCGGTGGTTCTATTTTCACTCTAAACTTTCTTGATGTGATCAAGCTGAAGCTTTATTTTAGTGGGAACATTATGTTTAGCTTGCGTGCTCCTTACCATGCCTGCCTTTTATCTCTTTCTTGAGTAATTTGCTTTATAAATAAATTTTACAAGTATCTTCATTTCAGTTTTAGCTTCTAGGCATTTAAACAGGACCTGATGTGTAGAAAAGGAATTATGAAAATTGGTCTATACACAAATAATTTACTATTTTTATCATGAACCCCACCATCCACAAGCAGCTGGTTTCATTAAATGATGGGACAGCCAGTTAAAATGAGAGTTACAGCACCTGCTTGGAACACATACCTACAAGTTATTTTCTACATTTTTCTGCAAGATTTGGCATATTCCTGAACCAGAGCCATCAATCCTTCCTGTAGCCTGAATTCATAAACATGAGGACAAAGGATATGAAATGAGAATCACCTTTTTTACTCTAACAACTAATAACACATTTGGAGAAATTTTACTTCTTGTCTGCTCCTTTATGCTAGGTGACTTTAGCATTCCTGAGGAAGCAGTCCTTCAGAAAGAAAAAAAGGTCATGGGTTTGGTCAATGAGAAGCAGAAATTTCCACCGGCCATTTTGACTTTCTTGTAAAACTAACAGGAAGAGAAAGGGGATTATTAATCTAATTGGTATGATTTACCTTTAAAATCTGGTTTGGTTCACCTCTCATACAATTTGAGAAAGAGGAAGGTGAAAATTTCTTTGGTATGATTGTACATTTCTGCTGGTTTTAAGGTAAGCATAGGGCTCTACAAATCTTCATGAAGAGAAAGTTACTTTAAAACTATGTTGATATTACATATGTCTCTCTCTTCTCTGCTTACTAGCAATACAATATGATCATGGATATGTCCAGTAGCTAAAAAAATTGTTGTCATGGGTCTTCCCATATGGTCTTTAAAATTGCATATAATTTTTGCTAAGTGGGATAGGAATTAATGGCTGCTTGGTTAGTAAAATTTGAGAACAATGGTTTTACTACTATATCTGCTACTAATGAAATGAATGTCATTTTATTTCTTTAAATGAAAAAAATAGGAAGATATTTATTCAAATATTTTCTGACTCCATTCCTTGGTCTATAAGCTTGAAATAATGTTTATCAATCAGTAAATTATATTGGCCTAATTCAATTTAATATGCTAGATTTGTTTTTCACTTTGATCATATTGAAATTTGGTTCTTTAGCTATATTTGAAGAAAATCTATGATACATTAGGTAAAACATTGACTCAGTGGATATAAAATTCCCACATAGAAAATTACACATGAGCTTATTAAACAATAATAATAATTTTTTTTGAAGAATAATACTTTGAGTAGAACTTTTAAATATTATTTTTTGATACAATAGGCTCACATAAAACCAGATCTTGCCCAAAACAGCTTGTATCATCTCACCATAATAAAACATTTTGGATGAAATAACTTCTGTAAATTTCTAATGTAACTGTCAATATGTTCTTATAGTTTGTTATTTGTAAATGGTGACACATTTGATTATTTTAAAACACTTTTACAAACACACACATATTAAAGGGAAATATAACAATTTTATTTAGTTCATATTCTTCTCATCTTACTGGCCTCTCATTTCTACAGAAATTAAAAGTAACTGAACTCTTCTGATCACTTTTCAAAGACTCAGTGTGTCCCTAACTAAGGCAGGATCCCAGGAATTGTTTGAAAAGAGGAATTGATGTTGGAGAAATTTCAGAGGTGTAAATTAGCTCTGCTTTTCACTAGGCAATGGGCAGATGGCAATATTTTGAAGAAGATAAAATAACAAAGTAATTAGTTATTTGACGGTATCTCAAACTTTTCTCCATGTTTTATCTCCAGAATGCAGTGTTGATACCCTTTAATCCTAGGAGTGCTCTGGCAGAAATAAACCCAAATAATGATTATTTCTTATAGATGACCAGAGATTTCCTCAGAATCATTGAAAACTTAAGTCCCTCTGGGATACAAAGACTCAGCTTGGGTATACATTTAGGTGAGATTCAGGGTAGGTCAAAGGGAAAGTAACCAGACTTGTCTTGTTTGACTTTCTCAATTAAAATAAATAAATAAACTGAGAGCATTTAAATTAGGCAGGGATTCCCTAGTTTGCATAGCTCTCTGGACTCCTTGTTGTTTTATATCTGACACACTTGAGAACAGTGCCCAGCACATGGAAGTTATTCAACAAATATCTGTTGAAGAAATAATTCATACTTTAAGACATTTGTGTTTGTGACCCATGAATTTTATTTTTGCAAAATTGGGTAGTGCTATAACTATGCCAAACATTTAGCCAAGATATTGAGAAATTCAATATATAATTTCAAATGAATGAAGGAGCAAAAAATCACACATTTTGCAATTAGACTTGGAAAAAGGACAGTATATGATTTCTTATTCATATGCCTACTTCTGAAACGGATCAAATCTCTTCTAAATTAACTTTATAGACTCATAATCTGTTTCTATATACTCACCAAACTCTAATTCCAGTTACTTTAAAATATTAATACAACTTAAGTATTCAGACTGATATTTAACAGTGTTCACATCATAATTACCCCTTCCTTAATGTATGTTCACAGAAATGGTGTTCTCTCTCCCATAAACCAATTTATATTCAGTTTGCCTTCAAAATAGTTCTTATATTTTCTCCAAGAAGCTTCTTTGGTTTTTTTTTTTTTTTTTTTTTTTTTTTTTTTTTTTGGCTTTTGTCTTTTTAGGGCCACACCCACGGTATGTGGAGGTTCCCAGGCTAGGAGTCTAATTAGAGCTGTTGCTGCCGGCCTACGCCAGAGCCACAGCAATGCCAGATCCAAGCCGCATCTGTGACCTATACCACAGCTCACAGCAACGCCAGATCCATAACCCACTGAACACGGTGAGGGATCGAATCTGCAACCTCATGGTTCCTTGTCGGATTTGTTTATCCTGCGCCACAACGGGAACTCCAGCTTCTGATTATTCTAGCCTATTGACAATGGATTAGTGCTGGGACCCTGCACCTCATGATGCATTAAGTAAATATATTTTGTTTTGTTGTGAATTTTTGAAATTTTTTTCACATGCCTTGTTTCTTTATTAATTGTTCTGTAAATAGAGATTAGGCTGGAAGATTAGACTGGAAAAGTTAGCTGAGGCCAACCATAAAGTGTTTTTTAGGAGTTTGCATTTAATTATATGGGCTTGAGTAACCACATAATTTTATAAATACTGAATTTGGGGGATAATACATGGACATCGTGATGATGCTGGAAGATTAAATGTAAAATCATAAACTTTGGGGATTCTGTAGTCATTCTTTAGGTCTTTTAGCTTTCATTTTTTCTCAGAACACTCAAAAGACACTAAACACAGATGTAGTGACTGATTGATTTTTGGAGGTGTTGCTGTCATTATGAAGATGATTATGAAGTCCTTTTCCTACATATAATGAACTGTATATTTTACAAAGCATTAATTAAGGAGGTAAAGGTATGAATAACTAGAATGAACCTATGTAAACAGTTTAATTTTTTAGAAAAATGTCACTTCAATTTAATTAAATATATTTTGAAATAACAATGTCATTTTAATCAAGATAGATACCTCATAGCAATCTAAAAATTATAATATTAATATCTCTTAGGATTCCACATGATATTTCAACTGGGCTATTTCTTTTGTTTATTTTTACTAATTTTTAATTAGGTCATATTTTACTCCTCTAGTTTTTAGTTTAATTTGAAACATTTTTAGATCTTCTTTAAAAATGACCTCTGTAATTTTAAAATATTTTAAACTTTAAGGCTACTGAGAAGCATTCTTTATGCAGAAAGAACCAAATTCAACTCTATTTCCCTCTTATGTATTAGTATATTACAGTTTATTATTACATTAATATTTTATTTATACTAAAAATTAACTGTAATGGAAATTAGCTTACTATTTATTATTTCCTGGTAGTAAAGAAATGCATCAGAACATTTACTGAACTTTACTGTTCATTAGATTACTGTTTCATTATATTCTCTAAATTATCTAATAGTCCAGACTTCATTTCAGTTACTGGAAGAAAATGACAACAAAACTGAAAATGTATTTTTAGAAATGTGATTCATGTCTAGTACTTTTGCAGGAATGCTTAAAAATTAACAGTACAAAATTAAAATTGGTTGATATGACTAAGAGCTTTGCTATGGCTGGAGTCTCATCCCAATATTTTTATATATTCTATGCCAATTTATGCATATTCATATTTCAGTCTCAGAAAATACCATATCTATAAAGTGATTCAGGTATTATATTATTCTAAAGGGTTTTTTTATTGACTAAAAATTTGAACCTAATTTTCAGTTAGGATTTCAATAGGGATTATTCAGTTCTCTTCAAAATCATAAAACAGCATATTTGAACATTGATAACTGTAATCATGAACACCTCCTAAGATAAACACATCCATCTTCAGTGTTCTTGATTGTCACAAAATAATTTTACATTAAAATTTGTATAAATTAATTGATGATCATTTTCTTATTAAACATGGGTTGGAAGGTTGGGCTGAGGAAGAATGAGAATTAAATTCTAACTGAATTCTGTATATATGTTTTTGTGATAATTTTATGTGGTATGAATGACATGAATGATTAGTTAGGAAGATCACTGCTCTTTCTTTGATGGAGTGTTTGTATCCCAACATGTATCAGACTAACTTGAACATGAGGATGAAATAGTTTGGATTAGGACAGTTTCTAAAATTGATATTCTTTCTTTTCTTTTTCTTTCTTTTTCTCTTTCTTTCTTTCTTTCTTTCTTTCTTTCTTTCTTTCTTTCTTTCTTTCTTTCTCTTCCTTCCTTCCTTCCTTCCTTTCTTTCATTTCTTCTTTCTTCTTTTTTGAAGTTTATTTTTTTCTTTCTTGAAGTTTTAAATCCAACTTGATATTTTTTTGAAGCAAAAAATATATACTCAAATACTGCTACCCTGCTAAGACATGAAAATAGAATAAAATCTTTATAAAATGTGTTTGGCTATTTCACATATATGATATGGAGTCATTAAAGTTGTTCTGTATGATAAACATAGTGCTATAGAAAGTCTGAGCAAAATAAGACGTTCAGGAGAAATCGGAATATTATTTAGAATATCACTGTTGTTGATCAGGCATGCAATGAATGATGAGAGCCTGAACTAAAGCGGTGACAATGAGAATGGCAAATTATATATAATTCATGACATAGTTGAGGAGGAATTCAAGAGATAGTGTGTATGTATAGAATGCCATATTAACTATATAGCTGGTGACCTAGAATATAACATTATCTATTTTATACAGGATGTCCATGTTTCAAATCTGGGAGAATGTGAAAATGGATATATTCTAAAATTGCAGGAAGGGGGTCATGAGAGAAACATAATATTTTGCAGGGTATAATTCACTCAACAATTAATATTTAGTGAATCTCTGAAAATGACTGTTGTGGTGATTGAACAGAATAGAGTATAGATTGGAGTTGGGAATTACCATCACTTCATTTTACTTTTCGGTACCAGGTTTACTAACACTACCCTTTTTTCCAAATGATGCATGAGAAACATTCTCACATGAGGCAATAATTTAACAATGTTACCTAAATTTTCTACCCTTACTCCTGCTCTAAAAATGCTGTTATAAGTCAACTGATCACATCCTAATACAGGTCCAAAGCCAGAAGACTTGCTTTTCTGTCAGAAGTTTCCAACTCCTCTAATGATTTGCAATTAATTTTCTAAATTACAAAACCAAATAGAATGATGGAAATCTAAGATTCCTTTTTAATTTTGTACTTTATCCATTGGGTATCTCATAATCTAAATATTGGTTAAATAATTAACCCTTTGCCATCTTTCTATTGAAAACTTTTGTTTTACTGGTGAGAAATGGAAATGTCTTTGATGTTTGAAACTTGCATTATTTTACTTTTGTTAAATATTTTTGAACATTCTTCAGAATCACAGCACCTATGGTTAGCTTTTATACCAGGATAAGCTTTCCTACCAGTTGCCCCACAAATTTAAAAAATCTTAGATTAGGTTCTACATCATTATGTTTTTTTCTCTCTTCCTGTATTACAGTGATAATAAAATTGTACATTTCTGTGGTAATTAACAATGTGACAGAGCTTACAAAAGTAACTTGAATTTGATGAATCTCAATTCCCGCCCCTACTTTACAAAATAATATTAAATATTAACGTGAAGTGATATATGTATGCACAATTCACAAAGTGTGAATCACTATTAAAATGTGAAGAAATTTTACAAACAATAATAAAATCTTTCACAGTTTGTACTTTAATAATTCCCAAAGAGAAAAATACATGTAAAATGAATATGAAATGTCTTTATGCTCTGTCCACAAAGATTATGTCCAATTAAGTTATGTCTAACATAGCATTTTTTTTACAAAGCAATCAATTCTATGCTTTGTTACACAACATTCAGTTCCTCAATTGGCTCCAATGGTTTGTTTCTTTAATAAAGCTCTGACAATTTCTCAATATGATAATGATTATTCCTTAAGAACTTATTGTTAATATAATTATTATAGTAGATAGTGAGAGCTGAGATATAGATTTTGTTGTCATAGGGTTTATATTTCACTTGGGGAGATAGAAAAACAAATATTACAAATCAGATTGATTTAAATGTTTTAATAATGACAAACATTAAGAGGGATGAGAGCAAAGAGAGATTATTGAATTTCAAGAAGGAAAATAGACCATTTCTCCTGTAAGAGATGAAAACAATCTGTAAGGATGAGTCAAACAGAAATACTAAAAGTAGATTTGGAATGAAAGTTTATTTGATGCGTAGGGTTCACATCACTTTTTCAGCAAATATGTATTGACTCTCTACCTAAAACAGGTACTTGGTTATAAACTGATGATGAAAATATAAATAATAAATGGTCCTTATCCAAAAGGAGATAGAAAAATAGGACAGTAATTACAGTTCAGTGAACTAAGTGCTTTGATGAAGTATGTTACTGGAGATAGAAAAAAAATATATCTACATGACATCAGAAGGTGCATTGTGATTAAGTAAGTCTAGAGGTGCATCTTTTGAAACATAAGTTAGCTTATAGCTAGTTCAAAAAAATAGTGAAAGGGTCAAAATAACATCATGTATAAAAGATTGATAGGTTACGTAAAAAACAGTAATTTTATATCCCTGGAACAATAGAGGATGTTAAAGGGTGGCGGATGATAAATTTGGTCCAGGTAAGCTTGCATTTTGTTTGCCAAGCCAAGGTATTTGAAGAATGTTTGCAAATCTGTGAGAATTTTTGGACATTACATTTTAAGTTTGTATTGTATTCTTTCATTCATTGATATTTATAGAGTATTTACTATGTCTTAATCACTGTTCTAGCACTGTGGTGTATAAAAGAAGCAAAGTTGTTACTCTCAGAAACTATTTATTCTAGAATACTGACAGCTACATGAAGAATGGATTGAAGAAGGATAGTGCTTGAGACTGATATAGATCAGTTAGAAAGTCTCTACAGTAATATATTATAAAATTACAATGATCACAATGTTTTTACCTAGGGTAGTTGCAGCAATAATGAGAAAGAAGAGACAAATTTGAGAGTCATAAAGGAAATATTAATTACAGCTCTTAGTGAGTTGTTTGCTGTTGGAAGGGGTAGGTGAATATGGAAAAGTAATACAGTAAATATTCCAGTTCTCTAGGATGAGAATTATTGTGATAATTAATTTTATGTTTCAGCTTGGCTGGACCATGTGATGTCCATATATTGGCTAAATGTTATTTTTCTACATGTCTGTGGGGATATTTCCAGAAAAGATCAACATTTGAATCAGTAGATTGAGTGTAATAAATTCCCTGCTTCATTTTATACAATCTGTTGAGGGAATGAATAGAATAAAAGGCAGAGTAAGGGAAAATTTACTCTCTGCCTGATTTCTTGAGCTGGAACATCAGTCTGTCCTTGGATGGGAACTTACACCTTTAGACTCTAGTTCTTCAGTCTTTGAACTTGTATTAGAAATGACATCTGAAGTGCTCCTGGTTCTCAGGCCATAATGGTCAGAGTGTAACTACACCACTGGCTTCCCAGGGTCTGCAGCTTGTAGCTGACAGATCAAGGAAGAAACAGACATTGTGCATCTTGAAGTATTCAGAATACATCCTGCAGTGTTTCTGCCAAATCGTATGACCTGTAGTCATTAGAAGATGCCAGGAAAAGTCAAATAAAGGGCATTTTCCAAAGTAAGAGCTATGTGTTCTTCAAAAATAAAATAATCATGAAAGACAAAGTATGAGAAACAGAACACATGTTCTTGGGTTGAATATTATTCTTACACTATTTCTATAATGATGAAATCATATCAAACTAAAAAAAAATAATGAAAACAAAAAATGTTGGGCAGAAGAAGAAAAACACAGAAAGAGATTAAAGGAAAGAAAACTCCAAGAAGGAATACATGAATATTTGATTGAATAATGAAGGGATTTGATTGAATATTGAAGAAAGATCAGCCTGGGTCTTCTTTCTGAAATATGATAAAATAAGAATTCAAAGCCCAAAACTTTTGTCCTTGATGCAGTTAGTGAATATCTAAATACACAATGTATGAAAAAAAAAAAAAAGTGCTAACAAGAGCAATGACATATGGTAGTTTGTGTGCTGAAAAGCTGATCTTGGGAATTGAGCCAATTTCTCTAAAAGTAAATGGGGCATTTTTTTTCTTGTCTATAATCTATTTTTAAAGATTTTGACATTTCAGTGTAGTGCCATAGAAAGCATGTTAGTAAGTATGTACTAGTTAGTTTAAGCTTCAACTCTAGGGGCAATCAATTGTTTTAATCAAAAAAACATACTACAGGAGAGGTTAGTTGTTATATTAGAAAGGCCATAATCCAAAGGTAGTACTAAACTGTTGTATTTTCCATAACTAGAACAACAGTTGAATATTTGCTCATTAGGAAATTTGAAGTAAAATGTGTTTCCATGAGTGAAAACATTGATTTGTCAAATAATATGATGAATATTAATAATAGGTTCTCAATTTTTAACTCAGTGGGTTTGGAAAAGCTAAAATTTTTATTATTCACTAACAGTATTAAGAATCTAGGCAAGTCAGAAGTTTGATCACTAAACAAATTTGTAATCTAGAACTTAATTTCTAGGCATCTAGAAGGATTTCTGTTTCCCTGATGGTAATCTTAAGGACAATATTCCCTCTAGAATATTATTTTTTGCTTTGTATAGACATTTTGTGTCAAGTTGTGATTCAAAGTACCTAAAAGGACAGAGAACTGGGATTTTTTTCCAACTCTGGAATAGACTTTATGAAATATTTTCTGTTTAATAAATATTTGTTGTTTTTTTTACATGTGGGACAATATTTGTTCTGAGATTTGCTTTTATTTTAACACAGTAGTAAATTTGTGAGGTAGTTTACTTTCATTTACATCAAATATCTTTGGAAGCTACCAAAAAGGACGTAGGAGTTGAGCACTAGTAAATGGGCTTTGGTCCATTAGCAGCATATATCTTGAAAGACAAACCCAAAATTCATTGCTGATATGAATACATAAAAGAGCTTAGAGAACATCTCAAAATATTGTTTGAATCTATTGCTGGACAGAAAGGAAACAAAAGATATATTGAAACATGACTTTGAAGCTCAAGTTAAGAACAAACAAATTACAAACCCTTCTGGCTGTTTTTAAGTTTCAACTGTTTTAAGCAATTAGTTTCAGACAATGTAAAAGGCAGTGCAGATGGAAGAGGAGGCTAAAAAAGAAATGAATAAATCTAATTCTTTGTAAGATACAGCTAGCTCTTCAATAGGGCAGGTCAGAAAAAAAAAAAAATCATGTGGAAATCACTGCTGAGGATAGACTTGGTCAGATTAGCAGAAGAAATGTTAAATCGCTGCAGGAAACAGGCATTAGGTCTCTCTCTATTTACTTCCTTCCACACCAGAGCAGAGAATTATCCTCAGGGAGAGTATTCATGAGAAAGATTTCAGAGAAAATGGGCCAAAGCCCCTGTGGCCTATTGACTTGTGTCTTTAGCCTCACTCAAACCATTCTTCAACAAATAGCTAGCCCCAAAAAAGTAACCCTGCATTTCAAAGGTGAAGAAAAATTTACAAAGGAACCAGCATTGAATTTGTGAAAAGATATTGAAGGAAAAGAACATAAAAAGGAAATGAAATAGGGCAATAAAAGATATACCCCCCAAATTAAATATCAGAAAAGCTATCTCACAAAAATGTTACAAGAAATCAATGAAATTAAACAAAGTATGGCTTGTCTGAAATAAAATTTTAAAGAAAATATGCAAAGATAAATATAAAAATTCTTGGAGAAGAGTTCAGAAAAAAGGGAAGAGAAAATAATCATAGAAATGATGTATACAAGGACATAGAAGATGGAGGGTCTGAAAAAAAAAAGGAATAAAAAGTGGAAATCAATGGTTACAAATGATTAGAGAAAATAAATGTAAATGACAAAAAAACTAAGCTAACACAGCCATAATTGATACCCCTCAACAAGAAAGAGTTGACACAGAAACACATTTGAAAGCAATATAATAAAATTAACAAGTTCCCCAAATGGTAAAACAGCCCTACTGGTCTTAAAGCCAAAAAGATCAAAGTTACAATAAAGGGGCTACTTTTAGGAGAGGAAGCGTCCCAAGAGCACAGTCAAATTAAATGACTCACTTGAAGGACTCAGAGAATGAAGGAAAACTGTGGTATTCATAGTTATACTTTATTACTGTAAAAGAATACTGACTTAAATCAGCAGAGGAAAGAATTTTCTAGAGTAGAGTTCAGGAGACACGAGGGAATGCTTTTGGTTTTCCCTCTCCTATTAGAGTTTTGCAGATAGCACTTGCTTCTCTCAGTAATACAACATCTGTGTGGCAACATGTGTGGCACCAGGTATGGAATATTATTAGCCAGCAATGCTCATTCACCTAAGTCTTGGTGTCCAGCCTTTTACTGGGAGTCATTCACATTAGTATGTAGACTGCTGGCATGGCTGACCTTTCGACTTCCACCTCTCCAGCTGCCACACAGCCCCAGGGCCCCACTATAAATCACATGATTAACATGGTCTGTGTGGTGTGGACCAAGGCCCTCAGATAAACATTTATCAGACAGGATATGCCAAGGTAAACTCCTAGGAGTTTTGTTTGGAAATGACAAATTTTGTTTGGAACATACAAGGTGTGGCCTACATTGACTTTCCAAATTTATCCTTTATTGTTCAGGGGTAATCAACCTGATCTTAAATGTCCACATAAGTTTGGTAGATTGTGAAGATAAGTCTAAAAAATACCCAAGAAAGGAAAATGGTGATTAAGAATAGTCAAACAAGAGAATTATGAAGTTTCACCTTTAGAAAAGAGAGAAATCAGTAAAAAGCATCCATGAGTTTTTGACAAAACAAATTATACTAATAATGGTTTAAAATAAAATGTTACAAACACTGACATTGCAGAATAAAACAAATAAAAAAAAAAAGGATCGTTTAAGGCAAAGTAATAAATTAGATGATAAATTCACTGTTGCCATGGCTTGTAATCAATGATTAGAATTAGAAAAATCAACCACATCCAACCATTTAAGTCTGATAACTATAATAATAGAAACTTAAAAGTATTTCCTAAAGATGTAGAGTTAACATTAGTCATATTTTTAAAAAATTAAATTTTAAATTTTCAGCAAGGGAAAAACACAAACAAAGCATGCACATTTATTCACACCCTCATGAGAGTATTGGAAACTATAGTGAGAGAGAGTAAAGACACATTTAAAGCAAAAAGCATATAATAAGGTAGAACTAACTCTAAATATCTTTTTAATAAATATTAAAGTGATAGACATAGTATTAAAGAAAAATGACATAGCAGAAAATGCAAAATTGTTTAAAAATAAGACAAAACTTTTAAACAGAATGAAAAAGAAAATTCAATAATGAAACATTATTTTTAACAGAAAAACAAAAAATTGCAGTAATTAACAAAAATAAAATTTATCAAATACTATCTACAGAAATCATATTGTAGAAAATAAGAGATATTCATAATGAATTTAAAGTTTTAACCTATATGAAGCAACTAAATGACAAGAAATATGGACACAGAATAAAGACTAAAATAATAGGGAGGTATTTTTAGTTACATTTTAAAATTCTGGCTCCTGAAAACAAACACTAAATCATATTTTTAAATGCATATGCGAGATTACAATAAGTGATTAAATATTAGGCCATGAAGTTAATGGCAATAGTTTTCAAAACATAGATGTATTATCGACTAAAATCTGCTCTAAAAGTGGAAAAAATATGATTTATAATCTTGTTTGGAAATTCTTTCTAAACTAGGGACAAACCCCAGAAAGTATAAAGGAAAAGCAGATAATTTTCACTGTAGAAATTTTGGTAGAGAAAATATGCCAAAAATAGAGTAAAAATAAGTACCACAAAAAAGTATACATTTATAAAAATATGAGAGATTAAGTTCTAATGATATTCTACAAGAAAATAATGTAAAATCAAGAAATATGAATCACTGATATGTATATATAAGGATGCTCAAATTCACTGACTATAAATGAATATTAAAATAATAAAAATGAGTTATTTTTATCCTAGCATCTTGAGACATATCAACCATATATCTTAAATTATACCATAGTCATTTATAAATATTCTCTGAAATTGTAAAAATGCAAATGTTTTATTTTATGTGAAAATATCTCTATTAGATGTTAAATATAAGAATAAGTGTGCTTCATATACTTTATGTATTAGTATAAATAATGGAGAAAAATAGGTGTGTGTGTGTGTGTGTGTGGAGATTTTCTGGAAGGACATTAAAGAAACTGTAAACAGTGATTATCTCTTAGCTTAGAAATGGCCTTAGGGTAATACTTTTCATCCTGTAAGCTTGTAGAATTTAAATTTTTGCACACTTTTTTAAATAGTGAGAAATGCAAATAAAATACGGCCTGTTTTCAGATGAGCAGCGTCCAGTGCTGCAGATGTCAAAGCAAAGTTTTGAAAAATTCTTTGAACTTCAATGTTTCATTTGTCTTTCAGAGTTATAGAAGGGAGTTTCTTCAGTGTAATGAAAAGAAAAGCCAGATGACTGTAACCTGAGAAATTTATGAGAGATAAGGAAGTAATGACATCAGTATAGATTACTCTTTAAAAAAATTGTTTGGTTGCTTACTATTTTCAATAGTTTTTCTATTTTTGATGTATGCTTTTAATTTCCCACTGACTTTCAATGTTTCTAATATCTAAAGGAGGGTTGTTTTGTGTTTTTAAGAAACAGTTCATTCTATTATGCTGAGAATGATTAACCAGCAAGTCCAGGCTGAACACATGCAGCACTTTAAAGGTTTGTCTCTTGCCTGATTCCTGGGAGGTAACATCTGAGTCCTTAGTACATCCTCTCTGTTCCAAGTGTCTTTATTAGTCCGGAGGATTTGGTCAACAAGGAAAATTCTTGCTCACAGTGTGATTTGTGGTGCCAGGCCTGGGCCATGTGTTTAATAACATGTGGATCTCTAGAAGGGTGGCAGAATAAAGGTCAGCAGAAAACCATGCCATTGTCACTGGGCCTCAATAAAAACCTTATACATCTAGGCTCAGGTGAGCTTCACTTGTTGACAATGCTCCATGGGTTGTTGCCACACATCATGGCTAGGAGAAATAAATCCTGTCTGCACAAATACACTGGGAGTGGGCTCCAGGAAGCTTATGCTTGGCATCTCCTGGACTCTGCCCTATGCACCTCATCCCTTTGATATTTTATTCTACACCCTGTCACTGTAACAAACCATAACCATAATATAATGTTTTTTTCTGAGTTTTGTGATTCCATCTGTTACAGCTTCATTGTGTTCCCAGTTCTTGTCCAAGCGCAGCAAAGAATTAAAATGGTGGCCACATTAGAAAGTGTAAGCAAGTTCATTAAAGCAAAATGTAACCACTGGGTCTGATGCCTTAGAAAGTGTAAGCAAGTTTGTCAAAGCAAAAGTGTCATTGCAAGTATATTAAAATGAAAATACACTCTCAGAGGGAGAGGGGTTGCACTTCTAGTAGGTAGTGGCCCCGCTATTTACAATGGGTTTCCATTTATATCCCCATGCTATGGACCAGAGTGAAGACCTGATTTTTTCAGCCTGGACCCACTGTACATGCATGAGGGCAAAGTGTTGATTGGTTTCTTCCTGGGACACATTAGATCTTCTGATTGGACTCAGGCAGGATACCTCATTTGCATGGGGGAAGTTCCCTGGAAAGTCCCTTGCCTTGGGAGGTGCCTGTTCTTATTGTTTAAGGCAGGTAACCTGTCTGTTTTAGAGGTGATCAATGGTCTATTCTGACTCACCAGGGTTCAGTTCCCTATCCTATCCTACCTAACACTTCTAGTAAATCACTGACCTGAAGGTGCCATTTGGTACTCTCAAAACCGTAAAACTCTCCAAAACACTGGTTCTCTTTATTGAACTTTCCTGCTCATTTAATAATATGAAGGAATGGCTGAAGTTTGATTATTTGCTGAATTTTTAAATTATTAAAACCTAAAACATACACAAGGGCTTTTAATAAAAAGTGCTTAGGTGGGATTACTTAGAGAATGGATAACTGCATAGAAAAGGGGGGGTAAATTTTGATATATAAAATAATAAGGAAAAATTATTTAGAGTTACCTTATAAAAATTCAACTTTTTGTGATAAATGTCTTGGTTTGTTAAAATTTACTCTCGAGTTTTTTGCTGTATGTGTAGTTTCCAGTATGTCATCAATAAATATTATTGAGTATATGCCGAATCAAGTTGGTGAAACCATTTATGAAAGAAGTTTGATTGCTATTTTCTACAATTTTCTTTGTTTCTTCTGATGTAACTAAGGGTTTCCCCACCAGGACTTAGAAATAACTTGAAAGACTATGTCTTTAAAAACCTGAATCACAGCTCCCTCACCACAGTTAGGTCCCATGACTGAGTTTGAGTCCACATTCCAGAAGGTCTCTCTCATCATTGTTGGAAGTTTTTTCAGGGAACTTGCAATTTGACATCTGTTTTCCTTCTCCTTTATCCCATGTTTATTCAGTATGACCACATCTGGCTGAAACCTATCTATGTTCTAGTTATTTGTTAATTGGATAGTTGGTGTCACAAAAAATTACTTGAGGCCTGTCATTTCTCCTAATGCTACGTTGTTCAGTTTCTTAGTTTATATTGTGTTTGGGGAATAGTGAACCTTCAATATAATCCAAACTAATATGAAAGCTTTGTAGTGTAGTGGGAAGAGAACAGCTCTAGTAGACACAAAGAGGATTCCTTTCTAATTTTACTACTAATCAGTATAGTGGAACTAAAAGGGCACTATTTTCTTATCTGTAATACACATACACACTCACACATACACATGTATGGCCCCTGCTCTGTTTATATAGCTGGGCTTTTCTGAGGGCAATGTGTCTATGCATAACGAAGCACTCATCTTCTATAGGAAAAGGCTAGTTAACATGTTTTAATTTTATATCAATCTGTTCATCCGTGCCTGTCTTTTCTTATTTCTTGTCTGCTTTCTGAGTATCTCCCACTTATTTTTTTCTTATTCACATCATCCTATGTCTTCAAGATCCAGCTCAAATATGTTTAATTCTCTTGTAATTAGGCATTCCTTCCTATATTTACTCCCCCAAACAAGAATATGTCTAACTCATCTTTATATATCCTTAGGAATTTATAGAAAAGAATTTTGCATATTATAATACGTCATAAATATTTGTTGACTTGAAGTAAATTAAAGTTAGATTAATATGAATTTTTCTGAAGATGCATTTCCATTTGGAAATAAATTATTTAGCATCCATTATACACTCTTCAAAGAGCAATAAAGGGAATGACTTCTCCATGAGAAAAAAAAAGTTCCCTAAAAGCTTTTGATGAATGGCTACTCTCCGTCTTCAAGAAAAAGGCTGCAGGGATTTAATTATTTTGTCCCCAAAGATTTCAAACCTATACACCAGGTATTCTTCTTCAACTTAGTCATTTATTGCTAACTCAAGAGAGCTTTAGTGGAGAGATAGTAAAAACTTAAATCTGTTATTTTCCCATGATATTTTGATAACTCAGTGACTTAATATATTCTTTCCTCTAGACTACAATTTCTCAGTTTTCAAAATATTAAAGAAATTAACCTTGGTTAGATTTGAGGCCTCGAGATTTGTTACTTTGTATTGTTAGAGTTTGGGTGCTACATTAATAGAGGGATTTATTTTTCTCATTTAATAAAGTCTGTTTTATTTTAAGTGATTTCTCAAGGACATAATTTTAACTCATGGGATTGCTAGGCAATTCACTTTTCTATGAGTAATTTCTAAATTGCATTTTAAAATTTATTATGGGCAGAGGGAAATGGTTTGAAAACTTTATAATAAATTTAATATATGCCAAAAGTATACTCTTGTGAGAGTAGATATGTCTGTTTGTAGCTGTGGTGGCAGTTCATTTGGACTCTTTATGAATTTAGAGGCATTATTTCAGCTTCTATTATAACTTAACATAAAAATAAGTATTAAAAAAACTAAAAATATTAGCATATTAAATATAAAGACAGAATCTAGAAAAAACACCCTCTTGTGAGTAGAATGTAGAATAAATTGTCTTATAATCAATATCATTATTATTCATGGCCAATATAGGAACATTGGAGTTGCTGTGTTTCTGTTTCATCTAATTAACAGATTGGACAGCTATAGCAGATTTACTAGACCTGTTCTTAGTTTCAATAGTTATGCAAAAAATTGGTAACACAATAATGGGTCACTTTGATTTATAACAGAAGTATAAACAATGAATGATATGTACAAGTTCTCAACATGTGAAAACTCGATAGTTTTGGAGGTGAATATGCCATGGCTTCCCGTTTCAGCCTGGAGGAGGACAAGGTGAACCTGGAAAGAAGATGGGGATGTGATCAGGGCTTCATCTGTAAAGCCATCTTCATCTTGATTATGTCATCTGCATCTTGATTATGTCATTTGGGAAACAAATGATTTTTGTTCATACTGAATAACATCTCTGTTTAGGAAACATTACTCACCTATCTATTACCCAGAATGGAAGTAAAATATTTAAGTTCACATGGAGTATTTGTCGAAATAGACAAGGCTTAAAATTGTTTGAAAAACAGATTGGCTCCACACATACCAAATATGCTCCTGCCTCGTTAGGCTGATATCTCACTGCTAAAGTCCAGGTAGATATTGTCTAAAGGCACATATTTTCAAAATCTAGATTTTACATTTTGTTTCAGAATTATTTAAAGTAAGTGGAAATAACAGGCACCCCAAACAGATGTCAAAGACCTTGTTAGAATTTAAATTGTACAGGAAGTTCCTAAACAACTTTGAATGTATTTGGGGAAAGCTTACATTTTCTACTTGCTTATACTTGACAAAAACAACAACTATGGTTGATTTATTAACAAATTATACTTGCCTGTAAAGGTTTTTATGTTCAACCATGATTTTTTGTGTATCCTGATTGCTTTCTGTTTAGGGTCACATAGGTAATGGAATGAGTGAATGATCCAAAATTCCAACCTTCCAAAAGATGAAAAGAAATAAATCCAAGTGTATTTATATATTTATCTCTTACAGTTTTTCGTATTTCCAATGGTTCTTGAGAGCTACTAATGAAACAAATAAGAGATTAAAATTAAAATTCACAGTGTATCAATGTATGCAACTTTGAAAATGTGAGCCAGAGCTGGACTTTATTATAGAAGTGTAGAAAATAATTCATCCTAGGAGTTCCTGTTGTGGCTCAGTGGTAATGAAACCAACTGGTATGCAAGAGGATGTGGGCTCGATCCCTGACTCAGTTCAGTAGGTTAAGGATCCAGCATTACCATGAGCTCTGGTATAGGTTGCAGACACGGCTGGGATCCCATGTTGCTGTTGCTGTGGTTTAGGCCAGCTTTGTAGCTCTGATTAGATGCCTAGCCTAGGAACTTCCATATGCCGCCACAGGTGTGGCCCTGTAAGGCAATAATAATAATAATAATAATAATAATAATAATTCACCTTCTAGTTAAAACCCCTAGTTGAAAAGAGAAGTAACTTGAAAACGTTATGCGAATATATTAATGAAGTTACATAGAATTGAGGATCTGGCCTTTCCATTCACAGATTGAATGAACTCAAATATCAATAAAGGTATAACATAAATATGGGCAAGTTTGAGTCAATACTTGGTCATTATGCACAAAAATAACCAGAGTATATTTGTATATATGCGTAACAATTAGTTTGCATAAATTGACAAATATAACAAGTTCATAATGATACTGTTACATATAATACATATATTTCTATTATCCTAGTAAAATTTAGCAAACAAATCTTTTAAAGATCATTCCATACAAACATCTGTCCTTAGAAAACATCATAAATAAATCATTCCAGACCAATGAAGAAGTAGATCATCTCAGCTGAACAAACATAGATTTCTCTGTGATGTCAACTGTTTTATAGCAGCAAAAAATCAGTAAACATTGACCACTTATAATGTGTAAATCAGTATTAAATGTTTTATGGAAACTATTTTACTAGATTTTTAGCACATATTGTGTGGAGTCCTCTATAGGGAAAATGATGCTTGAGGTCACATAATTTTTCCAAAGAAACACAACCTGCTAATGAGGTTGGTTGTTCTAAGATCATCAGTTCTAACTATCTGAGTTATATTTATATTCCTTTGTATGATTCCCCAAAGATATATTGATTCTAAAACAATGTGAAATAGAGAAAAATACCTCACAACTGAATGCTGATATTCTGTGACTACAGTTAAACAAAAACCAGAAAATACAAAATTCATTTATCTTGAAACATAATGGGTTCTATTCTGAGTCACAGTAGAAATCATATCTTTTTTTTTGTTTGTTCACTATTATACCACACACCTTAACATACTATATACATGAATACATATTTATTTAATAATTGTCCATTAATTATCTTCATCAATATCAAGAACTCTAAAATTCAGCACACTTCAAGAATGTTTTCTGATTTCAATGTTGTGTGAATTCTCTCCTTTGAATGCCCATAACAGTAAAAGTATATTTTTTATACATTTTTTTATCCCTTTTATCCCAATAGATGATGATGCTTGAAGGCAAATACTATCTTACACAACTCTATGTTTGCTACAGTGTTAGTTCTAGTAAACTATTATATTGTAATGAATTTTTCTTCTGCTTAAAAAATTCTAATCATTTATTCAATTTCGCAATTTTGAAACTTGCAAGACAAAACAAAGGAACTAGATCCTTTCAAAATATTTTTCATCAGCATGACATGAGTAAAGAAGTTAAAGCTATTTGACAAAAGGCATGTCACATATATATCCAGCAATTATGCATATGTATATATACATATACTCAAAAGGGGAGATAAGCGATATGAGCACATAACAGGAAATGCATTGGTCCAGTCTGCTGTAGTCAATTCCTTATACCAAACTGTTCTGTTGGCTTCTTGCAAAAAGACATGTCTGAAGCCCATTGAACCCAAATTCTGAGAAATTCACTTTCACGAAGTCTCAAATGTTAATCCTTCTTACTTGTAAGACTTGACACTAGAGAGTTCAGAGGGCATTCAATAATTCTCCCCGAATTCTCCTTTAGAGACATTTTAAAACAACCTCTTATTTGTCTTACACCTAGTTAGGTGCTTCCATAAACTTTTTTTTTTTTTTCCCCTGGCGGAGATTCATTTAAAGTGTATAGCTGTTAACTGACAGTGGCAGGAGAGCCTGAGCACTAGTGGTTTGCCTGGGGCTGTACACCCACACAGTCATCGGAATTATTCCCAACACTTCCAGTACTCTCTAATTGGGGAAACAATTCTTAAGTGTCATTTTATTAGGGAAAAGAAAACCACAAATCTAAGATAAAAGCATTACAATAGTTTCTACAACAACTATTAATCCAAACCATAGTCATATGCAAATTAATAAACTATTTGTCCAAAAAGAGCAAAGAGTGATTTCCAGAGGAAATATTTTTGATATATGTTGGCCTATCACTACAGTTAGACTAGGTTGAGTAAATGGAGTATTTATAGCTTAAGGTCTCTGTATTTTAAGAATAAGAATAATACAAAAACAAGCAGGGTCAAGCTAATAACACAAAAACAAGTAGAGTCAAGCTTTATACTCCATGTAAAAATTCAAGGTGTGCTTTGGTGGAAGATAAAAGTAATTAAGAAAAGACTAACACAGGAAAAGACTAGTTTAAAAAGGCTCCCAATAGAATGTATCGAAGAAGTTGGCAAAGAGGACAAAGTCAAGAATATATCATCTCAAGAGATTAGGGAAACTGCAAAAAAATAGAATGAACTCAAACTTACGTGGAATATCAAAGGACTTTTCAACAATGTGCTAGTTTCAGCAAATACAAATTTCCAATCCAGGAGAGTCAATATAAGAAAAATAGGTAAGGAAAAAAGAAAGCAAAACAATCCCTGATTTTGAAAAAACCCAAGAGGAGAAAATATTTTATTCCAATCATAATTTTATGAAGAGAAAAATGAAAATGAATGATTATGCTATAGCTACAAAGAAACATTCTTGTTTTTTGGAAGGGATTCTGAATTGTGATTTTAAAAACAGACGGACTTGCTTCAGTTTCTAGACTCTACTCATGCCTGTCTTTGATTTGGGTAGAAACAGTTCAGCTTTTGTAACTTCATATTCTCATGTGACAATTAATATAGGCTTATTTTACTGACCAGCTATGTGCAGTGCAAGTGGAAATATGGAGAAAGATTTTATCACAATGACCTGTAGAAAGAGGGCTGTGGCTACTACTGGAGTCTAGGACCAGGGCTCTAGGGACACTAAATGCACCACAGAGAGGAGATTGCAAGTGCACTTAAGGAATTATCCCCATCAAATGCCAATAGTGTTTCTGGGCTGAATGATTGCTTAAATCATGAGCACAACTAGCGTTTTAAGATCCTAAAGTTCTCCAGTATTGTTAAAAAGAAAGGAAAAAAAAAATCAGTGCCTCATGATTTCAGCAGAAATGCCAAAATAAATGCATTTGTCAACAATTTAGGAAGGTAAGCCTGAAAAGAAATCCTGTTCTGAAAGAGTATAAATCTATGAATTCACTCTGCACATTATATTCATATGCAATGGCAACATTGGCTTTATAATATGACAAGAATTGTGAAAACTATAATATTTATCAGAGGAAAACAGAATTTTGTGGCCCTTAGAAAGCATCCTGTCTTCCTTATTACAGAAATGAGAAAGTTTACATGATTTTCCCCCAAATACCCAAAACTAATAACCATTGTTACAGTCCTCCCTTTTCCTGACAATTTTTTTTAAACTCAGTACTAATATTTTACAGATACATTCAATTTAAAATGCTAATTAAATGAGAAATTTGTTCTAAAAGCATTTTATTAAGTTAAAATGGTGAACAATGAAAGAAAATCATTTTATTTTGCCAACTAATAAATGGACTCTGGAGAAACTTTAAAATATGTGGGTGATTCAGATCTTAGGTATGTGAATGTCTCCTATAGTGGTTCCTCATGCAAAAAGCAATTACAGATTGCTCTTTTAAAAATTTTGTTGAAGGTATTTCAGCCAAAATTGGCATTTTAAATAAATATTTGTTCAGTTGAAATGTCCAGTTTTTCCACACAACCATGTCTCATGTGTAGGGAAAAGTTTTGGGCATCCCTGAGTTTTATGACTCATTTAAAAGATAAGTAGCTACACCAAAGTCTTACCATCAGGATTCATATTATTACTGATTCCCGTAATAGTAACTCTAATCTTCGGTCAGGCAAATACTTAGTTTACATTATTGCGAATGCATTGTGGAGACTATTTTGTCTTCTTAAATAAGCACAACGGGATGCGTTATTGGTGTTTGCAGTAATCTAAATTAGTGAATTTACACACTGACTGCTTCTTGAACAACTTCTTCTGAAAAGATTCTCTGCATACCAAGAGGGTGTACATTTTAAAGACAGAATAAAACAAAGTGATTCCACCAGATGCCTTTTCAATTTGTGATTTAAAAGTTTAAAGATAGTTTCAGGAGTCTAAGAATTTTACATCCAGTTTTTATATTCATCTTCAGTACTTTATTTCTGTTAACAAGCTAGAGTGTGTTATATACAATTATTAAAGGTCAATTTTGCTTCATTACTGTTTTAATTGTAAATATCTCATTGTATGGCACCTTAAGTTCTGCCTTCAGACGTTAATGTGCACTGGCTGGACATACTCAGCTTTAAATTATACAGGGTTGAATTCTTCTTTTCTAGCAACAGCATTCCTTTATTCTGTACAAACGCAAATCCCTGAAGTTTGAAGCACCCTTCACTTTCAAAGGGCAACCACTAGAAAACACCCAATTTTAAATATATTGCGATTAAGTTATTTTATGTGTTCAAAAGGAATTTTCTACATTATTGAAATCTAAGTGAAAGATGTTTTAAAGATCTTTTTTAACGTTAGAGTATAGAGACTTATAATGTATTAGTTTCAGGTGTAGAGCAATGAATTTGTTGTACATATACATATGTTTTTTGATAGGCTCTTTTTCATGCTATAGTTTAGACATGGCACCTCCATGGCAGTGTATACTCAAGTCGCCAAAATAAGACAAAGGGATAACAGGTAGAACTGGGTTCAAATCCTGTTAATTAGTACCTGGAAGACATAGACAAGTAGATAATACCTTTGGGTCTCTGCTTCTATATCTTTTAAGAGGGGAATTCTGATCCCATAACAGAGCATACATGAATTAGGTGCCCTAATTATCTGTTGTTCACCACTTTCAAAAAACCTCCACTGCATTAGTCCAGGAATGCCAAAAATTTGTATTGGTCCCAGTCTATTTCTCCATTTAATTCTCAGTTTGCCAAATGGCAGCCTCAACTGGGGATTTCAGTGGGGCAGAAAAGTTAGAATTCTGTTCAGGCAGTTGTTGCAGATGAGTGAATAGACACGAACCTCACAGATGTATCCTTGTGAGTTCTTTGGAGTTTCAGCATGAGATTGTCCTTTTTTTTTTTTTTTTTTTTTTTTTTTCCTGAGCTTTAGTGAGTACTCTGACTTTTCCTTGCACAATATTTCAACAATTGTGTGAACCCTTAATTTCTATGATAACATGTCCATTCTTAGATTAGAGAGAGTAGCTTCTGTTTTCCTAAGTAAAATAAACTGATACACTAATAACATCATAAAACTAGACAGAAATTTCAAATATTTTAACCATCTAGAAAAGTTGTGAGCTAAGTCATGCTTGTATCATTAATGTAGAAAATAAAATCTATCACTTGCTATTCAAATAATATGATGACAAATATTTTTTAAAGACTTACTAAGTTAAAAAAAATTGTAAGTAGCTTAAATTTCTTACCCATTTTGTGCTTATAAATAGCCTAGATAGTAAGTATTGTTATTATTTAATAGATGAGGAAACAGGCACAGAGAGGTTAAGTAACTTGCCCACAAACATACAGGCTATGGATGGAAGAGTGAAAACTTGAAATTAAAGTTGGCTATAGAACCTTCCCCTTTCAACACAATGAATAATACACTGTTTTGACACCTAGATTTACCCACCCAATCTGTATTTCACACTCTGGGCCTACAATGACTGCCTCATGAGTTTGTTGTATTAAAGGAGATTTTGCTTCAAATACTTAGCATAGTGTGTCCTCCAGAACAGACTAAATAAGAGGACATCAATTAATAATATTGTTAGCATTATTTTTAATATTGACTTCCTCTAATAATTAGCATAGTGTATCCTCTGAGGGCAAAGTCCTTGCCCAGTTCATTTCTCTGCCTTAGAGTATCAAACACAGTGCCTGGCATAAAGCAGAATTGGTCAAGGCTTCCCATTATCAAAGTTTAAGAAAATATTGCTGATGAATTGTGTTTAATTCCTTATTTGTCATTGTGAATTCACATAATTAAAATCAGATATTGCATAAAATAGTATGATAAAATAACAATTGTAGTAAATTAAGATATATAAATGAAAAAATCATTATTTGCATTGCAGGAAATTTTGATTTGCAGAAATATAGTGGTATTTTTGGAGGGCCTGTTACAAAAAAGTACCAAGTTTAAAAGAAAAAAATATATATTCTCATCAGATAGTGATATAAAATGATATTTCAAAGAAGTAATGCTTAGGGAGGATGGATTATATTTATAAAACACAATTATAATATTGGTATAAAATAATATTTTAGACACTAAGACATTAGCAATAAAATGTCAAAAAAGAAATTACATACATAAGTATATTTTAGACATATCACGTACTCAAAGATACAAACAGTGTTGAAGAAAATGGCTTATTACTTATACAGTTTAGGTAATATAATCATAGCAATCAATACTATCCTGTATTAAATTGTAGTTTAGCAATGATAAATAAATAAATATAATTTTGGAAAGCAACTATATTATAAAAAGGGTACATGTGTCTAGAAATAACAAACTTATCAGGAAAATAATAAGATATATGCCTGAATTTATTTTCAGCGTAAAACATAAAAAAAAGAGAGTTAGAGTAAGGCCTTTAAAAGTTTTGCCAAACCTTTCTCCTTGTCTTCCTCACATCAAGAATCAAGACTAATTCTTTGGCGAATGAACTCAAGACCACATCTTTTTTATTATTTCTGAAATCTTTATTATTATTATAAGGCCAGATATGCAAACGTCCTTGAGTTGAGAACATTTACTTAGCAAGTACAACACTTGTCTCTGCATAAAAATGTCTATAGACAATTCAGTTTTTTTTTCTTTTTAGGGCCAAGATGTGGCAGGGAAGTTCCCAGTCTAGGGGTCGAATCTGAGCTGCAGCTGATGGCCTGTACCACAGCCACAGCAACACTGGATCCCAGCTGCATCTGGGACCTAAGCCTCAGCTTGCAGCAATGCTAGATTCTTAACCCACTAAGTGAGGCCAGGGATCAAACCCACATCCTCACAGACACTAGTTGGATTCTTAACCTGATGGGCCACAACTAGGACTCCTCATTTTTTATAATATTAACTTTTATAAGGACCTTTTGGTATTAATTGTTTTATTTTGTAAGACTTCTTATTTGGTTGTTTGTTTGTTTTTTAATGTAGGAAAGGACAAATAGAAGTGGGCCAAAGATCAGATATACAGGCTGTGTGATATATAGCTTACCTAAAAAGTCTTCAGACAGTTTCCATGGCAGCTAAAAAATAAATATGTGATAAAATAAATTATTTAAAATTTAACTTCTCCTTAAAGATATTACAGTGCCAGAGTTCCCATCATGGCTCAGCAGTAACAAACCCGACTAGTATCCATAAGGATATGGGTTTGTTCCCTTGCCTCTTTCAGTGGGTTATGGGTCTGGTGTTGCTGTGAGCTGTGGTATAGGTTCAGATGTGGCTCCATCCCTCATGGCATAGGCTAGGATTTGACCCCTAGACTGGAAACTTCCATATCCTGTGGTTGCAGCCCTAATTAAAAAAAAAAAGATATTGCAGTGACTGAGTGACTGTCTCAAAGACAGTAGAGAATTATTCCAGGCTGGTTCACATGTAGGTAGCTTATTAACAAATTCATTTTATATATTAAAAAATAGACATACTTACATTTAAAAGAATAAGTTAATTATATTATATTGGAAATTCTAACTTCAATTTTTGGAGCTGTCAAGAGGAATATACTTTTCATTTGTACCCAGTACATTTTAAGTTCCACATTCCCCTGCATCTCTGAGATGCCAGATGACCTGTGTTTTTTATATCTTATAGCCCATACCTGAGCACTCTAGTCACTATGGTAACTACACTGTCTCTTCTAGTAATACAAGGTTCTAGTCATGACCATATAATTTTGAACAAGGTGCATAATAATCCATTTAGAGGTGAATCATGCTGTCACATTAGTGTCTGGCTAATCTGGTTTTGGTAAGTGTATAATTATGTTTATGAAATTAGTAGATTGTTTGCTCTGTCTTCAGTAGTGATATAACATGTAGTAACAGAAACAAAGGTGCTTACCGACCATAAGAGATGCTAAATGTAAAGAAAAATATAGCGCTTTCCACCTAGAACAAAATGTACTATTGAAGGAGCTAGGAACTTAAGTAGAGGTAGCTGTTCACATACATCTGTTATATGACCTTTAAACCCCACATGGCAGACCCAATGATTTTGACATTGATTTTTGATATATATATATTTTAAATATGAATTTATATGTATATTTATTGTCTATTTATTTACATATATACACATGTATACATATATGTGTATATACATGTGTTCTGAAATGTTATTTATTTTGGTTACCATGAGGATAGTTGTAACCTTCCTGGTAACTGTTTACTCTCCATTATTGTTTAGATATACTAAACTATTACACTTTTTTCTACTTTAGTTAAATTAGAAGTATATCATTAGTATTGTAAATTTCAAAATTAGGTATCTATTTTCCTTGTTTAATTATATTGTCATGCTTATCATTTTCTAAAATATTAATGAACTTTATTAGTTATTTAATTATTTTAAATATTGTTATATCACAGGCAATAAGTCCATGTCAATTGCAATATGCTAAAACAATGAGGTTGGAATTTTTCAAGGAATAAAGGTGACATAGTGTTTTATATGTTTCACAGAAATTTTTAAAAATCAGAGATAAAAAGAGTAAAAGTGAGAGAAACACAGAAAATGTGAAATGAAGTTAAAATTTTTACATTTTAAATAAAATACTTAAACAAAATACATAAACAAACAAAAAATACCAATTTAACATGATGTAAAAAAAGAAAACAATCTCAGTTTAGTTCCTTTCTTACCATAAGTTCCAAAAATATTTTAAAAGTAACTTATTTTCCTATGTCTCTTACTGTGAAAACTGTACAGTTTTTTTTTTTAATTTTAATGTTATTTTCAAATGAGAAGATTCAATTTAGATACTAGGTATAGGTTTACTTATGCTTATAGTGATGAATCCATTTTAATAGTTATAACATGAAAATTAAATAGGTCTTTCAAGAGAGTCAATAAAAAAGAAGTGTGTTAAAGAAATTTTTAAAAATTAAAAACCTACTAAAGAAAACACTGGCAATATCTGTTATTTATAGTATACAGTATTTTAAAGTCTTTAAGCCCACATGCCAGAATAGTACTAGAAAAATTCAGTCCTATGGTAATCTTAATCAATAGAGTAAGGATAGTGAAATATAACTGAACACACCTTTAAAATTCAAATATTTATCAATTAAAATGAATATATTCAACAATAATTAAATCTAAACTTCATAAAGTCCAACCCAAAACTTCAATTTTTGGTTTACTTTGTTTTGTAAATAAATGATCAAGAAAACAATAGAGATTTTGCAGCAAATCAATGAGTAAAATGTTCACTATAATGTGAATAAAAAATTAGATTTAAAGTGAGCAAGAAGTACCCAAGGAAATCTACAGATTCAGTGAAATCCCTAAGAAGTTATCAATGACATTCATCACAGAACTAGAACAAAATATCTTAAAATTTGTATGGAAACACAAAAGACTCTGAATAGGCAAAGCAATTTTGCAAAAGAAAAACAGAACTTCAGGAATCAGGCTTCCTGACTTCAGACTATATGACAAAGCTACATTCATCAAAACAGTATAGTACTGGCACAAAAACAGAAATATAGATAAGTAGAACAGGATAGAAAGCCCAGAAATAAACCCAAATACCTATGGTCAATTTTCTATGACAAGAATATATAATGGAGAAAAGACAGTCTCTTCAATAAGTGTTGATATGAAAACTGGACAGCTACATGTAAAAGAAAGAAATTAGAACATTCTCTAACACCCTTCACAAAAATAAATTCAAAGTCTTAACATCTTTAATATAGTAAGACCAGGTACTATAAAACTCCTATGGGAAAACATAGGCAGAACACTCTGTCACATAAATCACAACAGTATTTTGTTTGATCCACCCCCTAGAATAATGAAAACAAAAAACAAAAATTAAACCAATGGCACCTAATAAAACTTAAAAGCTTTTGCATAGCAAAGGAAAGCATAAACAAAATGAAAAGACAACCCACAGAAGGGAAGACAATCTTTGCAAACAAAACAACAAACAAGGGATTTAATTTTCAAAATACACAAATATCTCATGGATCTTTACATCAAAACAAACAAACAAAACACTAAAAATAAATGGGCATACTATCTAAATAGACATTTTTTTTAGAGAAGACAGTGATATGGCCAAGAAACTCATGTAAAGATGTTAACATCACTAATTATTAAAGACATGCAAATCAAAACTACAATGAGGTATCACCTCACACCAGTTAGAATGATGATTATCAAAAAGCCTGCAAACAATAAATGCTGTAGGAAATGTGTGGAGAAAAGGGAACACGGTTGGTGAGAATAAAAATTCGTGCAAACAATATAGAGGACAGTACAGAGGTTGCTTAAAAAACTAAATATAGAACAAACATATAACCCAGCAATCCCACTCCTGTGCATATATCCAGAGAAAAACTTTAATTCAAAAATATATATGTTCTCCAATGTTCATTGCAGCATTATATATAATACCTAAGATATGGAAACACCCCAAATATCCACTGACAGAGAAGTGGATTAAGAAGATGTGGTACATATATACGGTGGAATATTATTCAGCCATAAAAGCATGAAATAGGAGTTCTGGTTGTGTCACAGTGGAAATATCCAACTAGTATCCATAAGGACCTGAACTCACTCAGTGGTTTGGGGATCCAGCATTACTGTGAGATGTGGTATTGGTTGCAGATGCAGCTCAGATCCTGCATTGCTGTGGGTGTGGCATAGGCCAGCAGCTGTAGCTCTGATCCGACCCCTAGCTTAGGAACTTCCATATGCCATAGGTGCAGTCCTAAAAAGCAAAAAAAAAAAAAAAAAAAAAAGGAAATAATGTCATTTGCAGCAGTATGGGTGGACCTAAAAATTATCATATTGAGTGTAGTAAATCAGACAAAGACAAATATCAGATGATATCACTTATATGTGGATATGGAATCTAGGAAAAATGATATAAAAGAACTTATTTGTAAAACAGAAATAAACTCACAGATTTCCAAACCAATCTTATGGTTACCATAGGTGAAACCACTGAGGGGGAGGGAAGAACTGGGAGGGTAGGGAATAACATATACACTATTGTTATGATTAATGAGAACCTACTGTATAGCACAGGAAAATCTATGCAATACTTTATAATAACCTCTATGAGAAAAAATAATGGATAATTTTATATGTGTGACTGATATACTTTGCCATACACCTGAAACTAATACAACATTATAAGTCAATTACACTCCAATAAAATTTAAGTTTAAAAAAATAAATAAAATGAGCAATAGGTGAATAATTTTGAAATTAAAGAGATCACCATAATTCTTGGATTAATGAAGAAATAGCTCTAGTCATCTATTTTGTAATCAGAAATTTTATTCACAGGGTGAAAATGATAGAAGAGGTACTGGAAATTTTATAATTATTAAAAATATTAATGGTAACTAAAAAAGCATTAGATATGCTTGAAAACCAGTATTTATATTTTGCTAATATAAGGAAAAAGTTAAGAGTAGAAAAAAGTCATCTGAGCCTGTCTTAGCCAGGGAAGAGAGGCTCTGCTTCAGCAACTTAAAATAGTGTATTCTCCAGAGCCTGTTAAAAAAAAAAAAATCAATATGCTGACATTTACTAAGCATTTATTATATACTCTTGGATTGTTTTAAAGTGAGGTTACCTGGTGGGAGGAGCAAGTTAGGCTTTACTCTGAACTGTCTTAAGGGTCCCATGGCCACATTCAGGCTCAGTGGTTTACTAGAAGTTCTCCCAGAACTCAGAAAAGCTGTTATACTCACAAATATGGTAAAAATAGATAGATAGATAGATGATAGATAGATAGATAGATAAAAATCAGCCAAGGCATGTGGCATCTGCATAAATGACCTTGGGCACCTAGACTCCAGATCCACAAGAGCAAAATCAGATGTTCACCCTAAATCACATTGTTAGCATGTGCTATATGATCCAATAGGTACTGGCTGGCTTACCATTTTAGGCAGGTAGAACCACTCTCACCAGATAGAATTTTCCAGAGGCTCAGAGTTTCTGTCTCTGGGGCTGGCCAATTCCTAAAGAGAGGCCTTTCTTGAGAACATGCCAGGTTTGAGCTACTCAGGCCTGCTGAATTAATTATTTCCTGTATAGTAATTAATTGTCTCCAAATTTAGTGACTTGGAACAACATTTATTATCTTAGAGCTGCAGGAACCAGGAATCTAGGTGCAGATTACTTGGGTAGTCCACTTCAGAGTCTCTCACAGGTAGCAAAATGTTGGCCAGAAATGCTATCATCTAAGGGTCCACTGGGAAAGGGTACACATCTAAGCTCACTCACATGGTTTCAAGGGAAGATTCATTTCTTCATGGGCTCTTGGACTAAAAGCTTCAGTTCCTCACTGGCTATTGGCCAGGGACAAACCTCAGTTCCTTGCCACATGAGGCTCTCCAACATGCAACATGAAATCTTGCTTCCTTAAAGAGAACAAGCCAAGAAGGTGAAAGACAGAGCAAGAGAGCACCAGCAAGAGAAAGTGTGCTGGCAAGGTGTAAATCGTAGTCCTTATAATCCAATCTTGGAAGTGATAACCCATCACATTTGCCGTAGTTATTATGTTCATCTGAAGCAAGTTAAAGGTACAGCTCACACTAAGGAAAGGGAACCATCCAAGGGCACGGATAATTGACAACAATTTTAGAGGCCTGCCCACCACAATACTAAACTAAGGAATTTTTTATGGGCAAATCCAGAATAGTTGGCAGAGTCACCCTGTGGCTATGATGCATCAAGACAAAAGCGAAACTCCTCAGTAGTCCAGTCTGAACACAAAGAGAAGGATACAATGCAATGGGAGGGGGAGGGAGTGGGAGGGATCGGGAGCTTGGGCTTATCAGTCACAACCTAGAATAGATTTACAAGGAGATCCCGCTGAATAGCATTGAGAACTATGTCTAGACACTCATGTTGCAACAGAAGAAATGGTGGGGGAAAAACTGTAATTGTAATGTATACATCTAAGGATAACCTGACCCCCTTGCTGTACAGTGGGAAAATAAAATGTAAAAAAAAAATAAAAATAAAAAAAAAAAATAAATAAAATAAAATAAAATAAAATAAAAAAAAGAAAATTCATATCCCTCTCTCAACTAACATGTGACACTACTGCTTCTTTACATATGCATAGGTTTATCTATGCCAAACCTAGATATGCTTAGTTCCTCTTACCCCCTAGACAAAAATTAAGACATTTAACCATGAAATTGACCTTACCCCTCAGAGCAAACCATCTAGAGCAACTCCTCATTTCTTTAAATGCCTTCTAAACCAAAACTCTCTAACAAGCCTCTTCTAAATCCTCTTTACTGAGATGCCTCATGACTCCCCATGCCTTCTCCCCTGCTGCAGTAAGCTAATACACCTAACTGTTTTTCAATATAGGTGATTCTTTGTGGTCTTTGGCTGGTAGAATAGGTATTAGGATTTGTGTTAAAAAGTTTGCATATATTGTTTTATATAAATCTCTCAAACCCCATTAGATGTGTAATATTAATAACTGTAGTTATCAAATAAGTATTGGAGGCTTAGAGAATTATAATAACTTACCCTACTGGAAAATCCTAGAATTAAATGCAGACAGTTTGTCTCTGGTATGAGCTTTAAATCACTCAACACAGGATATGTTTCTTTTCCTAACTCTTTGCTAAGTACTATTATAATGGCATAATGATATATTTTTAATATCTGTCTCACCTTTAAACTTGAATATATCCCCAGAGGGAAGAGACTGCATTATGTATTTCTGTTGAGTGAATAAAATATTGCAATTAACCACATACATGTATTTTACTTAAAATGTATATAAAATTAAATTATATTTTCATCCCCAACCTCTATCCCAGACTTCATTTCTAAGTTTCTGCTATTGCTCTGAACTTTTCTTTTGGTTGAAGTGATCATGTATTTCTTGTTCTGCATTTAGTCCCTCACCAATGCTTTATCTCTGCTTCTTCTACATGTCTGTTTTCTTGTGCCTGACTTCTTGGGTGGTTACCTTTCTCATAGATTAGGTCTTCTGGAATTAAGGTCTGTTTTGCAAACTTAATCCTGATACACTGAAACTGCCTTCATGACTGAATCCTTATTTGTTGCCTTTAACATAGATGAGAACAACTTTCAGGGGTTCTTTGGCTTCTGTTCATATGCGATAATGAGCAATGCCCACATGCTTGGATCTCTGTTTAGTACCTACTTAAGATCTTATTGCTTGAAGATAAACTTTGCCTAACTTTTCAGTCTGCCTAATCTTTTTTCCAATATGATTAATGCCTCCTAAAATTTGCCTGAGCTCTGGATGTAACATGCCTAGATCCTGGGCAACTTGGAAAAATTCATCCACTCTACAGTTTTAACATCAAATAATCTTTTACCCAGTTTCTCTTCTTACTCACAGTCATGCCAGTGCTATATGATGCTACTATATTTACATGCCTAGACTGCAGAATTATTTAAAATGTGTTATTTCTATATCATGGCATCTATCTATAGTACTGTGCTGCATATTGGTTTCGTTATTCCTAGTTCGGTTGTTTATAGCTTTTGCACAGTGTTTCCTTCACTTTTCAAACCTATGAACTCCTTAGTATATTCTTCCTACAGCAGTCAAAATTGTCTATTATCTCCCAAATGACTGTGTATGTATAGACTTATACTCAAATTCAAACTATGCTCAAGTCCCAATTTGTGAAGTCTCACAATTTTTACCATCACCTGTTTCTAGCGATCTTACCTTTTGAGTATCTAAAGCACTGTTACCTAAATCCTATGTACAACTGTCATTTGGTGCTTTAAGTTCATGTGCTTTACCTGAGCTAGATTTTAGAGCCAGCATGTAGAACACATTGTGAATATACCTGAAAATTAATGTTTTAAGCTAGGGGTAAAAAAGAAAGTTTAAATTATTCACTGATAGAAATAACTTAATGGGGAGTTCTGCAGTGGGTTAAGAACCCAGTGTTATCACTGCAATAACTTGGGTCACTGCTGTGGCTTGAATTCAATCCCTGGCCCAGGAATTTCCACATACCATGGCACAGCCAAAAAAGAAAAAGAAAGACAGAAATAATTCAATGGGTTATCTCAATGGGTTATTTGTGAATATGTGGGTTTCCCATTTCTTATGTTGGTTCTTCCTGAAGAAGACCCAAGACTAATAATAGAGTGCAAATGGATTATTTGGGAAGTGATTCATTAACATTTGTGAAAAAAAAAAAAGGATATGAAACAGAAAGTGAGGGAGCCAACAAAGGCTGCAAGTAAGAAACCACTGTGAGCAAATAGAGCTGGGTTTTGGTGAAGAATTCTGGGAAATGATTTAAAATACAGGCCCAAGACCATCAAAATGAGAAGTGGGATATTGATTTTCTCCCAACTCATATCAGTCATTAGTTGAAGGCCGTTCCTAAAGGCCTTTAATTTCCAGCCCTTCCAGTACCTATCTTCCAGTGTGCATGGGCAGAGAGAGCTGCTGTGCACTTAAAAGACCCTGAGGTAAAGGGTTGTGAGGCTGGCCATTGGCATACGGGGCCGCCATTGAGGAAATTGTAAATGCCAAAGGGAAGAGGAAGAATACTAATGGCAACTGCTACTGAAGTGAAAAAATTTATGGGAAAGTGTGTCTAAAGTCTGACTAAAATGATAGAAAAAATGTTACTACCCAATAAAGAATTTTAAGTGGGGAGGCTGGAAAATCAGGTATAAAAATTGAAAATGTTGATCATTGTGCCTTGGTTGTTTCTTGTGAGTTGGTCCTCTATTCCAGTGCCATATAGTGTGGTCTGCAAAGTATGTCGTTCAGTCACCATAATAAAAGGAGCTTGTGTTATAATTTAAATTAACTAGACCAATATTATACACATAGGTCATTTGAAATTTCAGTTTATATTCTAGCCCAAGTTTCTTATCTCCCATAGCTGGGAAAAAAAGAGTTTGTGGACCGGCTAAACTCATGAAGCTATTTTGATCCGCTACCTTTTAAAGCTTGCCAAATTCTGTTGCTCTGCTTACATGTTCAACAAGCAAACCTTGGATAATAATTCCATTTCCCATGTAAACTATTCAATAGAGAAAAATTGCATGGGTCAATGAAATTAAATGTTATGGTTAATTTATTGGTTATATATTTGCTCTAGATGAATAAATCATCCCTCTGATTCATAGATTAGTAGCATGTGAGTTTTATTAGTAGGTCAGCCTCCCAAGAGAATTGTAATCTGCTAGTACGTTGATTAAATTTGAGTTCTAGATATCCAACACTTATTACCAGATGCTGAAATACAGTGGCCAGCTTGTGAAACAATGTCTGAGAGTCAGTGTGCCTCCTTGTGCCATAGTTCTTCCTCATTCCTCTGCATCAGTAATGGAGCTTAAATGACAGGGAGGAGTCATTCCTATTCTAGAATCTAACTTATTACAGAGGTTTGTAGAAGTTTACAGATCATGGTTATACATGGTAAAAATGCCTTTAAAAAGTTGCTCAAGACAGTTAATTGTCAAAAAAGGAAAATGATATGCACAGAGCTGACATTAGGGGCCAAGATAATTTGATTATAGAAAGTACTAGACCCAAGGTTTCTTAAACCACACTCTAATACTTTATCTCTTTTACTCCTTTATCAAACTAAGTCCTCCAAAAATTTATTTATATATATAAATATATATGTAGTCACTTGCAATGGAACATGATGGGGGATAATGTGAGGAAAAGAATATATATATGTATGACTAGGTCATTTTGCTGTACAGTAGAAACAGAACACTGTAAACCAAGTATAATAGAAAAATTAAAATCATTAAAAATGATATATATGTATACATATACACAAGCACACACATATGCTGCTAATATTCAGTTTCTAACTTTTGCATAATGAGTAATAATTTGGCTAAAAGGACAAATATAAAAATTTATATCATTAAGTGTTTAGAATATTTAGTTTTATGCTTTTTTTTCCCCTAGGGCCACACATGCTGCATATGGAGAGTCCCAGGCTAGGGGTCCAGAGCCACAGCAACTCCAGATCCGAGCCACGTCTACAACCTATACCACAGCTCATGGCAATGCCGGATCCTTAACCCACTGAGCGAGGCCAGGGATTGAACAGACAACCTGATGGCTCCTAGTTGGATTTGTTAACCACTGAGCCAAGACAGGAACTCCTAGTTTTATGCTTTTTGAGATCTATCTATAAGTAATTTAGACATTGGGAGTGATATTATCATAATTGGCCCCATGACTGAAAGATTAAGTAGAAGTAAAACAAATAACTAACTTAAACATCCATAAGAATTTGGGATCTTATTTCTGTACCCAGAAATCTGCTCCAAGTGTTGCCCAATGTAGTATATCCACCCTACTAAATGAATACCCAGCAAACATTTGTGCCAAATTCTAAAATAGTAGGTACCTCTTTTGTCAAAAATTAGCTCTATTTAAAAAGATGTATTGGGAGTTCCCATCGTGGCGCAGTGGTTAACAAATCCGACTAGGAACCATGAGGTTGTGGGTTCGGTCCCCTGGCCTTGCTCAGTGGGTTAAGGATCCGGTGTTGCCATGAGCTGTGGCGTAGGTCGCAGACGTGGCTCGGATACCACGTTGCTGTGGCTCTGGTGTAGGCCGGTGGCTACAGCTCCGATTGGACCCCTAGCCTGGGAACCTCCATATGCCGCGGGAGCGGCCCAAGAAATAGCAAAAAGACAAATAAATAAATAAATAAAAATAAATAAAAAGATGTATTGACTTACTGTATAGCACAGGGAACTATATTCACTATCTTATCATAACCTGTCACAGAAAAGATTCTGAAAAAGAATACATATGAATAATTTTGCTGTCCACAATGTTGTAACTCAGCTATACTTAAATAAAATATGTAGCATTTAACAAAATTATATTAGTACTGAAATTATTTTAATTATCCTTTAAATATGGAAGATGATATAAGTCTATGTGAATTATACCTTCTTCATTTGTAGCTTTTCTCATTATACTTGGAAATTCAGGTTTTGAGTTCATAGACCAGATCAAGCAGAAGATAGACTTTTTAGAGAGCATGAAAATATACTGTGTTCAGAGTATGAAAATTAATTTAGATTTCTGGATACATACCTGGATATCTGTTTCCCAATTTGTAAATTAAGGAGCTGAGACTATGCATCACTGGGCAAGTGACTGCACCTCCTGGAGTCTTAGTTTCCTCGGCTGTAAAATGGAGACAATATAACATTTTCTTCAAAAAAAAAAAAAAAGGAGCTGAGAAAAAAAATGATATTTCAGGGAGTTCCCGTCGTGGCACAGTGGTTAACGAATCCGACTAGGAACCATAAGGTTGCGGGTTCAATCCCTGGCCTTGCTCAGTGGGTTAAGGATCCGGCATTGCCGTGAGCTGTGGTGTGGGTCGCAGACGTGACTTGGATCCCGCATTGCTGTGGCTCTGGTGTAGGCCGGTGGCTACAGCTTTGATTAGACCACTAGCCTTGGAACCTCCATATGCCATGGGAGCGGCTCAAGAAAAGGCAAAAAGACAAAAAAAAAAAAAAAAAAAAAAAATTCATAATCCTTTCTAGATCTAAAGTGCTGTAATTTAGATTGAGTCTCAAAAAGCTCCCCAGTTACTTTGCCAAAGAGACAGAGACATCTCTTTTTTCTTCTTTTTGCTGCCCTCGCCTTACAGATTGTCCAGTTAAAAACTTTTGAAAGAAGAATGGTTGGGTCTAGGGGAAATTTACGTGACATTTCTTTTAAGGAAATAAATAAGAGAGAAACATGAATAGCAAATATCAGAATTAAAAACAGGAAAAAAATGATTCCTACAATATAAAATTACAGCTAAAAGATGCTGGTAAAATTCTAAGAGAAAGAATAATTCTTTCTATGCCCCATTTCATGCCCATCCTATGAGACCCCTATTATTGACAGAGCATATTACAGTCTTATATTGTATTATAATTTCAAAATTTGTGGTAATAGGATTTATTACTTTCATATATACTTTGGTACATATTGTTCTCTGTATTTTAGAACAATTCATTATTTTGGTCTGTATTGTATGAAAGGAAAAATGTTACTAATAATCCCATTACCAAAATAAAATATCTATATCCACTTTTTATTGGTCCTCTCTAATGTTTAGTCATAAACATGCAAATGTCAACGTAAGGAATTATATACAAGCATAGAGAGTGTATTATTACATATTTTTAAAAATGAGGAGGTGCTGAAATTTTATATCCATGAATTTGCCTAAAAAGGGCATTTTGCTTACATTTTCATTTAAGCCATCAATTATTCAAACTTACATAAAATGTATTATATAGAGTAGATATCTAGAATTCCACACTCTGGTTTCCCCTGTAGTGACTGTTAAGGAAATATACACTTGGGAAACACTAAAATGTGAATATCAAATGCCTCTTTCACTTAAAAAGTCTGCTATTTCTCTAAAGAGGAGCAATGACAATTGCTCTTGTAGAATTCCATAGATGGGTGATAATTAGCCCTTTGACAAAGTTACTGATACTTCCACTTTTTTTTGGTTTTTTTTTTGGTCTTTTTAGGGTTGCACCTGAAACATATGGAAGGTCCCAGGCAAGGGGTCAAATCAGAGCAGCAGCTGTGAGCCTATGCCACAGTCACAGTAATGTAGGATCTAGCTACATTTACTGAGAGAGGCCAGGGATCGAATTCACATCCTCATTAATGCTAGTTGGGTTCTTAACCCTCTGATCCACATCAGCAATTCTGATGCTTCCATAATTAACATTAGTGTTCAAGGGCAGATTAAGATAATTCTAACATTGCTCAGTATATAAATCTTATGAATATGAATTGGTACATTTCATATCATTTGATAATAAAAAAGTGATACATCGTAACTTTCTTTTTTAATACTCAAAAAAGTATTATAAGCTATCGCTGTATTTTCACTAAGACTTTATTAATTATATGTAAACTACGGCATGAACAATATCCGTTTTTAAACTACTCTAAGAAAAAAATAAAGAGTATTTCACTTTTTAGTGTTTGTCAGTCTGACAGGGATCCTCTGAACCATATTTTGTCCCTCTTATTTCAACAGATCAAGGCTTTATAGCCTTTGTTTTAACAACCATATTTGGAGTTCACCATATTGGCAGAAGCCCCTACTCAGGTGGTTGTGTTACCCAAGTGTAAAATCCTCAGTCTGTGGAAAATTAGAAAACACATTATGACATATCTTACTGCCCAGGATAGTCTGAAAGTGCCAATGTATTATTAGCAGGAATGATGCATGCCAAAACTACAAAAGTCCAATTGTCAAGGCAAGCATCTGCATCTGTTCACTTGAAGCAATGATTCCTACCTCTCCCATTAGTCACAGAAACTTGATCGAGTTCCATTTATACACTAAAAACTATCCCTGGCTCCTCTCAAGCCAACATTTTCTAGAATGGCACGGGTACCTTAGATTTAACCCAAATTACATTAATTACCTGTCACATGTGATTGAAGTAGGACGAAGACTTTGATGAGGAGGAAGCAAAACCAAAAATTGTCATTATCTTTCTGCAGAATCCTCCAGGCTGCAATTGATACACATTTGGTTCTCAATTGTACATAGGACAAATCATAAAGTGAAGCAATTGGGTATAGAAGCATGACTGCCCTGAATGGTTTGATCTTCCTATTCATCTGCCTATATCTGCAAGGACTATGAGCTCCTTTAGGATTCAGTAACCACTGTGGGCATGGTAATATGTAGTACTTCATGCTCTTTTAGTACAGAGGAAGTACTTCCCTATAAGGCATTTGTGTCCATAGCGTCAGCCACCTGCATTTCACTGTATTTCATATCTAAATGAGAAAGGTTGTTATCAACTCCCTGTTTAAATAGAAGCGATATGAAGAAACTCTCCTGCCCTCAATTTATTTTCAAAAGCTATCTAACAAACGTTCAATTAATCTGTTCAACAAGAAACTTATATACACCTTAATTTAAAGATCAGGAAGCTGTTACACAGAAATAAAAAAAAAAAAAATTGTTTGGCATTGCCGTCGTGGCGCAGTGGAAATGAATCTAAGAACCATGAGGTTGCAGGTTCGATCCCTGGCTTCACTTAATGGGTTAAGGATCTGGTGTTGCCGATGAGCTGTGGTGTAGGTCGCAGACATGGCTCAGATCTGGCCTTGCTGTGGCTCTGGTGAAGGCCAGCAGCTGTAGCTCCGATTGGATTGGACCACTAGCCTGGGAACCTCCATATGCCACAAGTGAGGCCCTAAAAAAAAAAAAAAATTGTTCACATTGTACAGTTTTTTAGTAGCCAGCCAACTCATCCCTGAAACCCAACTTTCCTGACATCAGCCCTACACTCCTTTAGTACAACACCTATCTTACAAGTGAGAGAAGTATAAACAATCTTTAAATGTCTATATGTAAACAATCTTTAAATGTCTGTTACTTATATTTTTAATTAAAACTATTTGTTTTATCTAAGCTAATATACATACATCTTACTGAAGGTATTTTCGACAGATCTATCAGTTTCATGCTTATGGTCACACTATTTTATGAACTATAGTTTGAAAACTTCACTGCCAAATATAAACACATATGTGTATAATAAAAATGAAGGAAAATTATTTCTAATACATTAAGGAACTATTTTTAAGTGAAAATAAAATAAGTAGTTTTAAATCGTCCAGGAAAAGCTAACTGATGTTTTCCAGCCAGTTTAAAAGAAATGTCATAAATCGTCCCCCCTAAAAACCTCCTTCTTTTAGCATTTGAAGTGATGTCTTAAAGGAAGATTCACCCAGCTTTCTCTAATACCTGTCAATTATCATGGAAATTAAAGAATAAAAAGGAGTACTGACTAGAGCTGATCATAATAGTCACCAATTGATTATCTTTCAAATTGGGGGAAATATGTTTGCAGTAAAATCACTTTTACTCTGTTTAAAAACCGTATTAAGTTTTCTTTTTAAATGTTGATCAAATTGTTTGCTCTAGAAGAGATACAGGCCCTATGAGAAAATAGATTCTCAAATAGGCTCAGAATTTCAAATCTCAAACCTTTTCTCCTGAATAGACAGCCCTCAATGATAATGAAACAATTAAATTCAAATTTCAGTTCTCAATAGATTCAGCTAGGGGAGATCAAAAGGAAGGAGAGAAGCTTGTGTTAAGTTACGAAAGTTGCTGTGAATCTTTTTTCAGTCTTAGAAATAAAACAAAACAAAACAAAAAACACATGGGATTTCACACACTAGGCTATTCTATAATTATTCTCACCATTTTTTTAATGATTGCAATTTGTTACAAAATATGTAACGTAGGAAAACAAAAGATTTAAAAGATATTACAAGAAAATTCCTTTTATGAGAGGGATTTTAAAAAATCTCTCTTGAAAAAAGCTGTTGTAATTAGAAAAACCCTATCTTGTCTATTGCGCATAAAAACACACACCCCACATTTAATAGTTTCTATCAATAAGAATGTATTATTTCTCACAAGTTTGTGTACTGACGAGACCATTCTTCTGGTATTGCGTGAGTTCAATGATATGAGCACAAGGTTGACTGGGAGCTGATTCACCTGGGGAAGCCTAGGTAGCTTTCCCCTCCTTTTTAAAAAATTTTTTATTTTACACTGGGCCCCAGAAATGATTCGGTTTGCCCTAGATCCAGGGGGAGAAGCAAAGATGCTAATCTAGGTATGAGGTAATATTTGTCTAAATAGTATAGTAGCAGAAAGGTAGTGCAAAGTACTTTGAATTTTGAATGTTTTTGTCTATAGTCAAGAAAATATTTTGACGAAGTGTTCGTAGTATATGAGAAAAATGAGAGAAGCTTCAGTGTCAAATTTTAATACTATCCAAATTTACTTCTGCCTTAATATAAATGTTCTACATGCAGGAATTCAAAAAAGCAATATATTCAGTGCCATAACCAAAGTTCATCTTTTGATAATTAATAGAAATATACTAGTATTACTACCATACTAGTCTCCCCATACCTCAACTGCCTCAACTAAGAACTGTAGTATTATATTTTGTTGTAAGATTTAAGGAAATGGTTTACTTGGCACAGCACCAAAAATAACCATAAAAAATATTTTTTGACCTTTTAAGATTATAACAATATATGTCTACCTTATACAAAACTGTGACCAGTTTTTTTTTAGGACTTCACTAGCAACACATGGAGGTTCCCAGGCTAGGGGTTGAATCGGAGCTGCAGCTTCCTGCTCGCACCACAGCCACAGAAATGCAGGATCCAACCCTCTTCTGAGACCTACACCACTGCTTATGGCAATGCCAGACCCTTAACCCACTGAGCGAGGCCAAGGATTGAACCTGCATCCTTATGGATACCAGTCAGATTCGTTTCCACTGAGCCACGAGGAGAACTCCCAACACTGTGAGCAATATTAAGGTTCTTTTCTACTTTTAATAATTACCTCTTTTGTGTGTCATATTGTTGCTAAAACTTGGCCTCTGTGCACTGGTGCTGAATAGAAACTTGGAGACAGTTTTGGGTAAAGGAGAAAAAAACAGACTTTATTGCTTTGCCAGGCAAAGGAGGCCACAGAATGGGTAATACCTTAAAGACAGTGCCTTTCTTTGGGGAATAATTGCAGGGAGATTTAGAGCCCAAAAGGAAAAAAAAAACAAAAAACAAAAAAAAAGCAAAAAAAACAAGATTTCAGATAAGAATCAGGGTTGGGGCAAACATGTATTCTTCTTTCTTTTGGGGAATCTTAGTCATGAAAACTGGTGTCAGGATATCTCTGTGATCATGGTTGTGGTCTTCTGGGTTATGACATCTTGACTTTTTCTAGAATAGCAGTACTTCTGAAAAGGGCATATTGATGAGAGACTAGAACAAACTAGGCAAGTTCCTGAAAAACATCATGTGCTAATAATCTTTAACCCACAGGAAATTGTGCTCAGAGTGCTTAATCTTTAGCTTAGAGGTGATTGTGTTTAGGGTGAAAGCAAATGAGGGAAAAACACAAGGAAGGGCTCCAAGCTGTTCAATTTTAAAGTATTCATTTCTAAAAGAAGCATAAGTATAATTAATCAGGGCCCTGTGGGGTCCTTGGCACAAAAGCCTTTCTATGTCCCGCCATTTCTTGTTTTTAGGAAATGGGCCTCATTTAGCCTCCATGTCCTTCCCTGAGTTTCAAAAGGCAGGAGCAGACAGTTGCTGATCAGGGAAGGGAGGGGATTCAAAGACAAGAGAAGAACAGTCAAGCAACAGTACATCCTTGACTGGGGAAGGATTCTGGTTCCCCCTGAAGGGATACGCATAATGATGTAGGGATCTTATACATCTAAGAGAAAAGTTGTATTCCTTATGCTGTGGCCCCCTTTGCTGTTATGGCTGCATTGTCTGTGAATGTTACCACTCCATTGTTTTCTCAGTCCCTGTCCATGAGCAGCAAAGAATTGAAGTGGTGTACACGGTGGACACATTAGAAAGTGTAAGCCAGCTCTTTAAAGTGAAAGTGTTGCAGCTTGAGAGCTTTACATCTCTTTTAGAAAGCACAAGCAAACTTGCCAAAGCAAAAGTGCTACAGCAAGTTTATTAAAGCCAAAGTACACTCTCAGAAGAAAAGAAGGCTGCTCTCCAAGTAAGGACTCGCCCAGCTTTACAACTGAGTTTCCCATTATATTCCCATGCTGGCTACCAGAGTGAAGACCTGATTCTTTCTGCCCTGGCCCATTGTATGTGCAGGAGGGCTGAGTGTTGATTGGTCCCTGTATGGGGCACATTTGATCTTCTGATTGGTCTTGGCCAGGATACTTCATTTGCATGGGGGACAGGTTACAGGGAAGTTCCCTGGAGAGTCTCTTGACATTGTGCCTTATTGTTTAATCATAGGAATTCTGTTTTAGGTGACAATTAATGGCCTGTTTTGACTCACCCAGGTCTGATTCTCTATCCTCTCCTACCTAACATAGCAAAAAATAAAGTAGTTTGTTCTCCTTCACACGAAACTCTGTCCCCACATTTCTATTCAGCACCAGTGGACAGAGGCCAAATTTCAACAACAATTTGACACACGCGAGAGGTAATTATTAAAAGTAGAAAAGAATCTTAATATTGCTCATACTTTTGTATAAGGTAAATGTTATAACCTTATAAGTTCAAAAAATAATAATTTTTATGTTTTTTTTCACTATGTCTAGTAAAAACAGTTTCAGCAACATAAGGAATATAACTTTTCCTTTAGGTGTATATGATGCCTACACCATTATGTGTATCCATTGAGGAGGAACCAGGATCCTGTCCCAACCAAGACTGTGCAATTGTTGCTTAACTGTTCCTCCCTTGTCTTTGCATCCCCTCCCTTCTCTGATGTCTGATCCTGTCCCTTGGAACTCAGGGAAGGTCATGGAGGCTGAAAAAAGCTCATTCCTAAAAACAAGAAATGGGAGACCTAGAAATGATTTTGTGCCCAGGAGCCCCACAGCACTCTGCTTGGTTTCGATATCTCAATAATAGGAACCCTCCCCCCCATGACTTCTGTGTGAACCTGTATCTTTACCAATGCAGGTAGACTTTTTTTATTCTAGTGAGGATGAAAATCAATCAATATTCTATATAGATTATTTATTCAATACTGGCCTCTTTGCTGTATAGATATAGAATAAGCCTTTGAGTTTCCCAGTATAATAAGTACTAATTTCTTGCTTTCCAAATTCCATTCCCTGAAGAAAATGGGATGTTATGTCAAAATGCAGATATTTTCCTTCTGGTAACCTATATTTCTTACATTAGATAACTTGGTCCACCTTCACTGGATTTTGAATCTCCAGTCTTTGTAGTGCCCTCTGACTGATGCACTAATTCTGATGGCCTATATAACAGGATTGAAACTTCCTTCTCTTAAAGCCTCAAACAAAAACAAGGATTTGAAAAATGGCATGACAATTCCTATACCTTTAGAGAATAACTGTGTTTTTCTGAAAAGAAGAAAAACAATTTATTTATTGTATGTTTTCTATTGTTAAATGCCATGCTACCATGTAAAAAATTGTCATCACACTCAATTTTTGAATCAAGAGGTAGAATTATTTGAGTAGTCAATAGTTCCTTTATAATTATTATTATCTGTGAGGAAGATTATTACAAATGGAATTAATTATCACTTTTGAAACATTGATTTTTTTCTTTATTTAAAAGTTTTAATCCTTATTTGAACTTTCTCTAATTCTTAAAATCATGCAGAGAGCTGGTGGGATTGAGGACAAAATAGAATGTTTAACCATTCTGGAGTGATGTGTCTGCAATTATGATATAATCCATTATGGGATCTGACCAAGACTGCCTTAGGTTTCCCCTCAGTTGACTACACTTTAGACAGGTTTCTTCCTTATTATAGATGCCTGATCTTCATTCTTCTGTAGCATTTACTTGAGAAAACTTACAACTTTAAATACTTTCTCTGCTGCTTTGAGATGAAAATTTTCTTTCAGCCTCTGGACAGTTTTACAACCCAGGAATGTCTTTCTCAAGTGTCTAGAAGCCATTCCTTTGAAAAGTAATCATTAAAGAGATAAAGTCTTAAAAAATTGAAAGTAGAACTATCATACAATCCAGCAATTCCACTCTGTATTCATCTGAAATGAAGACACTAATGTGAAATAGACACATGCACCCTGATATTCATAGCAGCATTATTTACAACAGCAAAGGTGTAGAAACACATATGCTCATTGACAGATGAATGGATAAATAAGATACAGTGTATATGTACAATAGAATATTACTCAGCCATAAAAATGCATGAATTCTTGCCATTTGCAACAATGTGGATGGGCCTGGAGAGTATTCTGCTTAGTGAAATAAGTTGGACAGTGAAAAACAAATACTATATGTTCACTTATATGTAGAATCTAAAAACAAAACAAACAAATAGCACAAAACAGAAATAGGCTAACCACATACAGAGAGCAAGCTAGTAGTTACTAGATGTGAGGGAGTTGGGGGAGGAGAAAAATAGGGGAAGAAAATTAAGAGGTACAAAATACTAGTTATAAAATAAATGTCACAAGGATGTAATGTATAGTACAGGGAATACAGTCTGTATTTTATAATAATTTTGTATGTTGTGTAATCTGTAAAATATTGAGGAGTTCCCATTGTGGCTCAGCAGTAATGAACCCGACTAGAATCCATGAAGATCTGACTTGACTTCTAGCCTGAAAACTTCCATATGCTGTGAGTGTAGCCCTAAAAAGCAAAAACAAAACAAAATAAAAATAAAAATATTGAATCACTATGCTATTCACTTAGAACTAATTTAATACTGTACATCAGCTATATTAAAAATTTTTTTTTCAAAAAAGAAAAGAAAAAAAAAAAAAAAGATAGTGTCTCTCTCTCCCAGTCTCTTTGGAAAGCTAGGAGCCTAACTTGATTGAGCACCAATTAGCAAACATAAATGGCTGGATTTTATTGATGAACTTCCCAGATAACATCCTTGAATATTTTTCTAGTAGCAAACCCCAGGCTTGAAAATTCTCCTGTCTTCTGCTTCAGTGGAATTGACTTATTTTGACCCTCATTGCTATTGTCCTGATTAAAATCTTCCTTACCTGTTTGACTTGCCCAGTGAAATTTTTCTTTGACACATCTCAAGGACCTTCTTAGTGAGTTTAGAAAAAGAATGAATAAAGCACACAGTGTCAGAAACCCGATGGGGCATCTCTAGGGCAATGGGCCAACCAACCCAAATAAAAACTGCATGGTGGAAGTCATTGGAATTAATATGAAAAATTTATAACATTGGGAAAAGGCTTAGGTAGTTTAGATATTTTAAAAAATAATAGAAAATGGTGCAGAGGAATTATATTTATGATGTCATAGTCAAATGTTTGTCATATAAAACTTCTGGAAAGATTTTTAAATTATCTGAAAACAATGTAGAAATGACGATTCATTATTAGCCAGTTTCCCAAAAAGAAAGTTTTCGAGTCTATTATTAATAAAGAATTTTAAAAGTTACATTCATAAGATTTAGAAATGTCACAAGATAGCAGAATGTAAGCTCATTAGGACAGGCCATATCAATGTCAATCATCACTTTCTGCGCATATTTCCAGTACGTGTGTATAGAAAATATTCAAAAAATATTTTTGATGGGAACTAATGAAAATTAATTAAAAGGAGGGGTGTGTGCCAGTACCTAGGGTGGCTAGACAAGATAACATACATTCACTTTAGGATGTTAATATGAGGATGAGCTGAATAAATTTGAAGAAAAATACATTGTCAATATCCTTATGCTAGATTTTGAAATTATTCCTGTGAAATAAAACATACACAAAAGTGCACAAAATATGAATATGCAGTTTAGTAAATTGTCAAAAGTAAATACCCGTCAGCCACCACTGAGGTGTACTTACATAATTTTTTTCAATGTTGTCCGTAATGTTTAATATAACCTAATTCACTTTCAGGAACATTGATGATTCTTAAGTACCTGTTTAACTGTAAGTTTTTATCAAATATACTCAAAAATAAAATGGATAAATGGATTGACATTACAAAAGATCTAAGTCAGTTAAAGGAATACATTTCTGTCAGTTAATTTCACATGTTATTCACCGAAACAACTCTCTGAAGTAGATTCCTTTTAAGGAATAAACTTTTTTAAGTGGCACCATTGTCAAAGATTACATATTTAATATATTGTAATTTAACATTTTGCACATACAAAAATTTCAAATCATTACAAATAAACATTTACTGGAAATCACTCTCTTAGTTTTGGATGGATCAAGAAAAGTCAAATACCAGTAAATACCAGATAACTTGTAATTAGCAGAAAATTTGTGTTGGATACACTGATCTTATGGGCGGTATAGGGCATTCAGATGATATTTTTTGGTATAATCCTTATTGATTTCATTATATAAAAAAAGGAGGAGAGAAACCTAAAAAGCAATGAGTTAAAATTCTTTGTTAGCCAAAATAAATTTTATCTTTGAATATTTGCACAAAAGGTTATGTGTGTAGTGCAGCTTCAAGATATCAAAAGATGCCACTAGTACACTATAATACAGGCAAACAAAGTGAAATGAAACAAGTGAAACAAAGAAACAAACAAAAAGAGTAGGTAATGTGTGCCTATCAAATAAAGGAACTTTTTCTGCTGCTATATCAGTAAGTGGAATCAGATTTCTATGTTTTCCTGATAGTGCCCTAGTAAAGTCTTTATGGTATATTTAAAACCCTGAGATTTCCTTCTCCCCAGCCTCCATTGTTATAAGTGAATAAAAATATCTTTGGCATTTTTTAGAAGACTGTACTGATTAAAGGTCATTTTCCCCAGCTTATATCTTTTATCTAGTCTAATTAAGGCCTTTAAATAAGGCACATATTTCAAATAGTTAAGGAAGAATCAGTCCAGTAGCTCCCACAGCAAAAACAGGAATGCTATTTACACACCTATTTCCCCTGAAGGAAATGGAAAATATAACACAAATAACAAGAGAGTGTAAATATAATGAGGATGCACTTTGTTTGGAGAAACTCCCTTTCTTAGGTGTGGGGACTCCCTTTCTTAGGGGAATAGTGAGGTGATAAGTACCCTTAGCAACCTGACGTTGGCACCTGTGCAAGGATTTCCCTTGACCCCAGAGGCTTCTGTGGAAAGCAGTGTCTGGGGAAGACCAGAAGGAATCAGCAACATATACTAAAGACAGAGAAACAATTGAAATTGTTTTCTAGCAGTATTTATCACGGAAAAATGCTTAGTTGTTTCCTGTGGCTCCTTTGACCACATTTAAGGCCCCTGAATCATTGCTTAATAGCTCGTAATAATTCCCAAATTCAGCAATCACACTGACTGTTCCCTGACTTTAGTTTGATGTATTTGGTAAAGTCAGCTTGAGAGTTGCTACAAATATTAATGAGACCAGAGGGACCTCTGAAAGCGTACAAAATTATTGTTTATATATTATGTAAAGGATCACCTGCACACTGTGCATAGTTTAAGGAAACATTAAGAGGCACAATGTATGTCCCATATATTTCATTTCTGCCTGTATGAAAAGTGTCTCTTGCTGGAAAATCTGTTACTCTGTAATGCGTAACTGTGAAGGCGGAGGAGCACTGAGATACATTTATTCCTATACCATCCAAGTGGAACCTCATAAGAAAGCTTGAGGTCCTAACCTCACATGCAGTATAAATGATAAATGTACCATAATGCTTCTTTCTTGAGTTTTCAGCATCCCATGGCTTTGATATATATTGGGTTATAGGACCTGTATCTTAAGATCGCTGACAAGACGTCTGGTATGGTACTTTCATATTTTATGACTTATTGAACTATGATTTTAAATTTGTTCAGCACATCAACATGTTAAGTGAAAAGGCCAGAATTATTTTTCGTTATATTTCACTGAGCTGTGCATCATTTCAGAACAGCTTCATGTATACAGGCATGACTAGAGTTTTGGCTTTAATCTGCACTCATCAGACCTCAAAACAAAACAATTAAAATTAAATTATTCCCCTGGTGCCTTAAAACTAAGGAGATGATTAAAAATAGCTGTTTGTGAGGTAAGAAAATATAGGGAAATCTGTTTATTGTGCCAAGAGAACCTCAAAGGAATTCCTGCGTGGGGTGTGCCTGAAGTGACGTGTTTGAGAGATTTCTTTTCACTCTCTATAGTTTAGATTAGCAAACAAAATTTGTTATAAAAATGAAGTTAAACAAATATAGGCACTCAGGCGTATTTAGAGTTAACACAGAGCTCAAAAAGCTTAGCTGACTTTTTCCCATTCATCCTTAATGTTTGTGTGGCTTACTTAATTTACCCTTAAAAGCAGTGACTGCTAATGATGATAGTAGAAGACCCAGACTTATTCTACTCTTTGATCTATGCTTACACAGCTGCAGACCTTCATGTGTATGGGTGTAACCTGTAAAACTCCTCTTTACTTGGTTTTAAAAATATAGTATGTGTATCTTTGGGGGTACCATTCCTTGGGAAGAAAATATGAAAACTTCTAGTGTTATATTATTACTCTTAATCCAGAAAATGTACAGATTAGCTGTGGAATCTTTACTCAGTTTGTGTGTATTAGAATGACGTATTTAGTGTTAATTGAATTAATTTATAATTTCTCCAAAGGTCTTAATAGGGCTCTGGAAAGTAAAATGCACATCAAATATAATTAAATACTACAAACAGAAACAAATGCACAATAAAGAAAATAGCAGAACTGAATCTTTTACTCCTGAGGTCCTGATCTAAAATCTCATCATTTAATTATATTAAGAAGTGGAAGTGATGATCAGTGAATCATATCTGTAAGGCATGTGAGGCAGAGTTATAACTACTTCCTTTATTCCCTGAAACAATTTTTACTACTATAGGCCACACAGTTTTCTTTTATTCACAGCTTTATTTATTTGCACATTTTATTATACAAAATGCTGTAGTTTTCTTTGAAAATATTTTATGTTAAGTGGGACTCACAAGGTAAGAATCTATTACAGAAAAACAATACCTACTAAATGTGTTGACAAGAAAGTTTTTAAAACCTAAATTTTATTTCTATTATTTGGAAATAGAGCGGTAGGATCAAAGAAGAGGTTTGTGGTATATTGCCAGAAAAGTTCCACTACTGAAGGAAAAAAATATATATATTTATATATATTTATTTTTTATAAATGAATACATATAGATTTATAAATATAAATTTTATGTTTCATACTATTATTCTTTTTGTAAATCTTACAAAAAAAAAATACTGAATTTGTCCTTTGTATGACTTAGTATCCACACCAGAGAGTAGGCACTCTTTACTTTTCTAGGTAAATGTTAGAAACTTTAAAATAATTTTTTTTTTTCCTCCTTACAGCATGGGGACCAAGTTACACATACAAGTATACATACTTTTTCCTCCCATTGTGTAAAAATAATTTTATGGACAATATTTATTTATAAGCTTCCTTACTTATCAGTTTTTCTTTCTTCTTGTAACGGCATGCTCCCCAGCCCTGCACTACATTAAAAAATGAAGCTATTATATGAATTCAAGACACATGAAATGGATATACTTTCTTGGAGTAGAAGGAAAGGAGGAAAGGACATTCCTTCTTGTGAATTCTTAGCTATAACAGTTTCTACTTCTGCAGTTTAATCGGTTGCATAGCAGCTAACAGTGAAATGGGAATATTAATGAGAAGAGAGACAGCAACAAGTCCCACAGCATCTTTACACTGTATTCCCTGGGTCTTTAATTTAGCTATTAGAAATTTATTTTATTGCCAATGAGCGCCCCCTACTGACAAGCCTAAAATATTATGTAACTTCATTATTCACTGGTAATTAACGCCTTTACATTATTTAGAATTTTTAATAGTGTATTCAAACCCTACCTGCTCTAGTATAGTCTAAAGATATCTGTTAAAATATTGGATTAATATCCATTGGTCAAGTAAAGATAAGACTGGCTGAGATGGAATTAGTTTAAAGCATTAGACACAGTCACAATTATTCTGTTCAATAATTCTTTCCATGCTTTTAGAAAAAGTTTAGTAAGGAGCTTGTGACCGTATTTGTGTACTTTTCATGATACATCATATAAATCTCACGTGATGTCTATTCTGATCACACTATTTAAAAATTATCATTTTCTTATCCTATCCTTCTTTTCTTTTTAGTAATAGGTACCACCATAAAAGATTCTCTATTAGATTTTACAATAAATTATTACATGTCTGCATTTCCCAGCTTGAGTGCGAGCTTTGAGAGGACACGCATCTTTGTTCTGCCACTGTTATATGGCAAGGGCCTAAAAGAGGGTGTAGCACTCATTAGGAGGTACTCAGTGAATACTTGTAGAATTGATCCAAGATTGCTTAAGGTAGTGTTCCTAGATAAGAGCACCGATATATAGTTCTCTGTACATCTGTCACTACTCTATATGTTTCAAAATATCAATTTATGCTATACAATGTATCCTTTAACTTTTGGCATTTTAGTTATATGTCTTGATATGGATCTATTAGGTAGGGTTCATCTTGTTTGGGACCCTCTGTGCTTCCTGTAACTGGATATCTGTTTCCTTCATCAAGTTTGGAAACTTTTTATCCATAATTTCATTAAATAGATTTTGAACTACCTCTCTTACTTCTTCTGGGAATCTATAATGTGAATGTTGGTAGGCTTTCTCTTGCCTCAAAGGTCCCTTATTCTCATTTTTTCATTTGTTTTTCTTGTTGCCATTCTTATCGATTTCCAGCATAGCTAATAATTTATAACTTTAAATGGAGTATAATTCATAAAAATATTAAATCACTATGGTGTACATCTGAAAACAATATAATATTGTAAATAAAATATACCTTAATAAAATATTTTTGTTTAATTAAATTTTTAAAACATTGAAGGTAGATCTAGTTATTACTCACATTTTAGAAATACAGAAACCAAAGCATAAGAAAAGGTTGTATGCTGCTAAATGTTTTAACAAGTACCTTGGGAAAAAAAAGGCCATATTTGTATGGTGTGCCAATTTCTATGGAGCAAACGTTGTTACCACAGCTGATTTCCAGGTACAGCTAGCTCACAAAATTCCAAATATTTTACAGTCAACTTACACACTCTGATATCAGCAAGTGTCAGCACTTCACTAGAAAAAATGTTACATTTAAATGAGCTAAGATTGCTTAGCTGAAAGTGGTAGGTCAAGGCTATAAAGTGAGGCAAACTGTCCATCTTGAAGGGTTCAGATTCTGGTGATGATTTTGAGTAGCATGCTCAAATTTTAGAAATTAACAAAATACATATTTAATTGTTTTTGTGGATATTTCCCTCTAACATATTTGTTTCTCCTTTTCAGCCAGTTGACATCCCTGATTACTATAGTTACTAAAGTAGTATTCTCATTTTTATTTTTAATCTCTTTTTGGCTTGCATTTGTCTATAACTAATAGCACTGTCTGATTAGCAAAGTCATTCAGTTACACACTTTCTTTTGCTTTGAAACATACTGCTCTAGTTAGCACTAGTATTTTAGGATTGGGAGAACTATCTATCTTGAAGGGTGTATTAGATTCATCCGTTTCAAATCCCTTAGTACATATTGTAGCAGAAAAAAGTAGGCATGTGAAAATTTGAATCAAAATATAAATAGTAGATAGTCAAATTGAATCTCAGGGGTGAGAAGATAGAGGACATTTGAATGATGTTACCAGATGTTCAGCCTCTACCGTGAATGCAAAACAAAACAAAATTAATTGGAAAAATTGAGGTCATCATATATTTTAAAAATACTATTCAGAATTTCATCTTATAAGTAAATGCAGCTCTGCAATTTTAAAATGTATTACACCTAAGACATTGTAAGGAAAAAAATACTAGGAATAGCTTTATTTTCTCACCTTATAGGAGAGTTTCACCTGTATGAAATAGGCTTTTTATTCTATTTGATTTTACATGGTGGATTTCCATTATTTAGTATTTCAACTATAGCCCCAATAACCAACTCAGGTATCAAAAGTCCAGTCATGCCATTTTTGGTTTTAGTATGCTGTGGTCCCTACAATCCAATGCATTAATGGTTAGATGGAGAGAGGGCTCAATATTAAATCCTTCATTTGAATCAGTTTCAGGTAGTTCTATTTCCAAAATTGTTGAAGCAAGGGCATTAATTATACATTTCCTTTATGACAGAGCTGATATCAGCAGTCACAAAGTCATGATTTCTTTAGGAAGCAATGCAACCTGTTCTCTGATCAGATTTTGTTTCCCACAGGGAGGCATCGGTCTTAAATTACCTAGCAAGCAGGCAAAAGAAAGGAAGCAAACAATATGCACTTCCCATGGGGAAGGAGAATGAGGATCTAACACAAGGCGTCCTATTAAATAAATACAATTCTATATTTCTGTCAGTTATTTCCATTCACACACACTTACATGTACCCATATACAGAGAAAATATATTCAAGATATTTATGTATTTGACTTTATTTCCATTTGTAATTTTACTTTAGACAACACATTTTTACTTGTCATTTCAGGCTCATAAATGTTTCTTTATATTTCTTCTGAAAAACAAAAGGTGGAGGAAGGTGATTATTACATGACAGGGATTTTTTTTTTCTCATTAAATAGTCATTCAATGAAAATAAGCAAAACTGAGTACTGTCTTACCCCAAAATATTCTGCATTTTACTTCATCAATTAAAAAAATAATTAGTCTGTTAATTCATCAGACTAATGAAGAGAGAAGTATGTGATAAACTCCTAGAAATAACAGGAGAAAATCTAGATGACCTTAGGCATAATAATGACTTTTTAGATACAACACCAAAGGCATGATTTGTGAAAGAAATAATTAGTTGGACTTAATTAAAATTTAAAACTTTTGCACTACAAAAATCCTGCAAAGAGAATCAAAAAACAGGCCAAAGACTGGGAGAAAATGTTTACAAAAGACATAAACAACTCTTTTCCAAAATGTGCCAAGAAAACTTAGTACAAATATATGAAACAAAATATACACACAAAAACTCTCAACAAGGAGTTCCCATTGTGGTTCAGTGGGTTAGGAACCTGATGTAGTATCCAAGAGGATACAAATTTGATCCCTGGCCTTGCTCAGCGGGTTAAGGATCCAGTGTTGCTGCAAGCTGCAGCATATGTTACAGATGAGGCTTGAATCCGACATTGCCGTGGCTGTGACATAGTACTGCAGCTGCAGCTCCAATTCAACCCCTAGTCTGGCCTGAAAACTTCCATATGATGCAAGTAAGGCTGTAAAAGGAAAACAAAAGCAAAAACAAAACAAAACAACAAACAAACAAAACACAGAAAAACTCCTTTAAACAAAACAATGAACAACTTAGTTAAAAATGGAAATCAAACTTGAACAGACACTTTGCCATAGCTATATAGACAACAAAGAAGCGTATAAAAAGATGCCCCACATCATATGCCATGAGGGAAATGTAAATTAAAATAACTACGTGGTACCACTACACACCTATCAGAGTGGCCAAAATGACAATACCAAATGTTGGTCAGGATATAAAGCAACAGAAACTGTCATTGCCATATTATTCAGCAATCATGCTCATTGGTATTTACCCAAATAAGTGGAAAACTTAGGTCTATCAAAACAATATGTGCACAGGTATTTATAGCAGTTTTATTCATAATTGTCAAAACTTGTAAGCAGCAAAGGTGTTCTTTAGCAGAGGAATGGATAAATAACTGTGGAACATCCTGACAATGCAATCTTATTCAGCACTAAAAATAAATGAGTTATTAAGCCATGAAAAGATATGGAGGACATTAAATGTATATTACTAAGTGAAAGAAGTTGATCAGAAATGGCTATATACTGTATATTGCCAACTCTGTGACATTCTGGAAAAAGCAAAATTGGATACAATAGAAAGATCAGTGGTTTCTAGGTGTTAGGGGAGAAAGAAGGATAAATAGGCAGGATGCAGAGAGTTTTTAGGATAGTGATTCTACTTGGTATGATGCTACAAAGGTGGATGTATGTGATTATGTTTGTCCACAATCTATAGAGTGTATAACAGCAAGAGTGAACCCTAGTATAATCTATGAACTTTTGGTGTTAATGATGTATTAATGTAGGCACATTGGTTATAATAAATGGACACTACTCTTGTAGGGAATGTTTATAGTGGCACAGAGAGATTGTATGTGTGTGTGTGAGTGTTCATGTGTGCATGCATGCATGTACAGGGGATATGTGCGATCTCTGTGTATTTTATTGTCACTTTTGTTGCAAACCTAAAACTACTATAAAAAATAAAGTCTATTTAATAGAAGAAAAAAGTGTAGGGTAGAATTTACTCTAATAAGCTACCACAATGCTGCCATAACTACTGAGAACACAGCTAACTGGAAAAACTATCTGAAGCACCAGCAAAATGAAAGCAGGAAAGGCAACTTAATATAAATTTTTCACAGATATAATTTAATTGATATGGATACTTTACCTGTATAGAAAACATTAAGCCTTCAGCTCTAGTATATTTATTCTAACATTCAGGAAACCAGTTGAAGGTATGGACTTTGAGTCACTATGCCCAAAGTAGATACTGAAGTACTACAAATTTTCTTAAAACAAGAAAAGAAAATCTTAAGTTGATCCGCTATGGAATTCTGGATGTTTCCCTTCTGTGGGATAGCTCCTTGTGTCTCCTTTGCAAACATGGCACTTTCAGTAGTAAAGCCTTCCTTGGTAGTAACTGTAGGTCATAGAAGTTGAATAAATAATTCACTGGGAGACTGAAACTTTTATTCCACTCATCAACAAATGATTTTAGAAGATATAAAACTATGAAATATGAACATAAGGATTCAAGTGGCAGGACATTTAAGAGAGGATTTGAAGGTTGATTTGTGTGCTAGACCAGGAGTCTCACTATAAACTTACTTCCACTTGTCATTGTCCAGAAGGAAAAATAGCACATCTTTACTGCCAGGATAAAAATATTTCAAAAATGAGGAGAAGGCACACTCCCCATCTAGGAGAACATTATACCACTATCCTATCTGGATTTGGTCCAAAATATCAGTAACTTTAGAAGAGATTATTTTTACCCATATTTCTTGTCCATGTGCAGGAAAGACTTTGGAAATCTTAGTCAAGTATTCAGATTAGAAGATCTAGAGTGATACATGGTTCCTACATCTGTTTAGCAGGGAAAGGGAAAAATGTGTAAGGTTTGCTCTCTTTTGCCGTTTCTGCCCAATGGTGAGCATAGCACTTATATTTACATTCCATTGCCTAAAGCAATTCACATGACCATGCATAACACCTAAGGGGTGGAAGCCACCAAGTCTTCCAGGGATCTGGAAGACAAGGGACTGAGAGTATTTTTTTTTTTTTTTTTTTTTATTATTTTCCCACTGTACAGCCAGGGGGTCAGGTCATCCTTAGAGAGTATTTAATAAAGAGTGTTTGTGACTGCCACAGAGACCCTCAGTATGAAGAGGTTTTGGAAACTGAAGCTAGCTAACTCAGAGTGTATCTTTCCTTTGATCAATACTCACATTCAGGTCACTTCAAAAACTTTCTGTGCTTTCTCTTCCTGGGCTATGTTCTCTCTTAACTTATCTCATCTCTAAAAATTTCCCCCAGATTCCTCTCTGACGCACTGATTTTATGACTAACCTACTCTTATGCAACCTCAGAATATCTATCAGCATTGTCATGAAAGGTTTCCTTCTCTTCTTTCTTTCTCACCTTCCTTCTTGTGCTTACCTGAAACCTTGCTCCACTCTATGGACACAACTTCCTCTGAAGGCCACAACACAGGTAGCTAAAGTTAGAAGGATTACATTAGTAGTTTTCGCAGTGGATTGGAAATGGCCATAAATGATTTGCCACTTCCCACATAAAGAGGTATAGTCAAAATTCCCTTCCTTTGAATACGGGCTGCCCTTCATACTTACTTTGATCAATACAATGTGACTGAAATAATGTTTTGGAATGTTCAAGGCCACATGTTAAGACAAACTGAAGGTTTTTGTTTCTTTCTTCTTTAGGGAAGGTAACCATCATAATATAAAGAAGCTTTAATAGGGCTCAAAAATGATCTGGCATCAAGTGGAAATGGAGAGGCCATTAGAAATTCCCAAAATCCTGACAGTGTGGGTGAAACCTTCTTGGCCAGTTTAAATTCAATTGACTGGGGGACTTCAGGCAATGACATGTGGAGCAGAATGACCCAGAAGAACTTACTGGACTTGACAAAGAATTGGTGAGAAATCATAAATCATTGCTATTTTAAGTTAATAAATTGATTTTGTTTTCCTCTAAGAAGTAGTATACAAGCAAACTAATTCTCTACTCTGCCTGAACATTTGAATCAATTAGATTGCTTTAAAAGTTTTAGATGATCTGGGGCCATACCAGGCAAATGAACATTTCTAGGAGTGGATCCCAGTCTCACCGGTGATTCTAAAACGCTGTCAGTATTGAGAACAATGGAGTAAGTTTTGCTTGTTCTATAGTTCTCTTTCTAACTCACTTCCCCTGTAATAGTGAAAAAAATCCTCATAGTTTAGCCTTGTCTATACTGCTACTGCTTTCTGTTCTTCAGTCTGAAAGTCTTATTCTTCAGAACACTTAGTCCTCAAGTGTTCTGAAAATAATGCCCCTGTTTGAGATAGAATGTAGTTAATGGGTCATTGATTCAAATGAATTTTTTTTTGTTTGTTTGCCTGCTTGCCTTTTATCAATAATCCCTTTTGTGTATCTGCATATATCTCAATGAGAAGGGCCTCAAGATATAAATATTTAACTTCTTTCTGATGTGTGAGTCACTGACCATATAAATGAATGCTCAGGGATCATCTTTTCCAACCCCTTCTTTAGGATCTTACATTGTTATGCGAGACGTTGTCATTAAATCATTTAGTACTCCTACAAGTAACTACTTTGTTTGTATGCCTGGGAGAGACAGATATCTTTCAGAGATTTTTAAATAAAGATACAAGTATGAACTTAGATTTAATTAGTCTATGTATAAAATAGCTATCCATTTAGTAGACCTATAGTAAATATCTGCTATATGTTAAATTTGTTGAGATTTTCACTTTTTAAGAAAAATGTATCCTCTTTGAAATTTTAACATATTTAGAGTTTTTTTTATTGAAGTATAGTTGATTTACAATGTTGTGTTAGTTTCATATGTACAACAAAGTGGTTTAGCATTATATATGTGTGTATGTGTGTGTATATATATATATATATATATAATTTTCATTTTCATTTCCATTATAGGTTATTACAAGATTTTGATAAATCTATTTTTATTGAGGGCTAATGTTATTGGGTTCCTAAAAATATTGAGAATGAAAACCAATATTTCCAGGTCCAGATTAGAACTGATTAAAGAAGTGCTTATGGTCAATATATTGGGAATAAGCAAAGGATCATTTAAATTCATGTTCTACTGATCATTGCTTACATGAACTTAATGAATCTACCTGGATGCTCTAAGCTCAGTTCCTCCTTTATAGATATAATAGCATTTATATCTCAGACCTGTTTTAAAGTTTAAAATAAGAATGTTTCAATGACAGTTCTCAGAAGAAAGTAGGAACTGAGTGAAAATTATCAATTTTAATTATGTCTCAGTATCATAATAATGAGCTTGCTCAAATCAGCTAAGGAACACCTCCTACATGCCATGCTCTTTCATCTTCTGCTATACAGGGAACTAAAAAAGGCAAGAGATATTTAAGATAAGATTTCAAGAATAACAGCCTGCCCCTTGAAATGAACAACAAAATATGTAAAGATAAAAACAGTGAGTGAACATTTATTGAACGTCTACTGTATATCATGTACTTTTTTAAGAGTCAACCGAAAAGCTAATGATACCCTTCAGAAAGAAGACTATTGTCAGATCTTACCAATTATAGAGAGGATTAGCTTAGGACAGTCTTGGGGTAACCGAAAACTCCTGCAGAATGCTTTTGGGTAGCAGTGTCATTTTAATTGTGATCACCTCATTTATACTTGCTTAGTATTTGAGAACCTAGTTTAGTTTCAAGCTCTTTAGGCATAGAACCATGTACAGAATCCAAGACTCCCAAGTCCCAGTGAGATGCACTTTACATTACATCTTGCAGCTGTAAGAATAAAAGAGAACAGTAAATGCTACTTGAATTTCATAATTTCAAATATCCAGTAAAGATGAATTCACTTGCCGCACCTGCTTGTTGTTTCATCATTCCATTTCCTACCTCCCTTGTGAATTGGCCCGCAGACACAACACCTATTTTAAATGATTGGATCTTGAAAAAATGTAAATTGATATTTCATACCCCATAGGTTCTTCTGCAATGGTAATATCTGTGGTATATGCACACAGAAAATTAAATCATTTTTTAAGATAGCATAGGGTCTGTCTAATAAAAAACCCTTATGAAATCCCACTGTGTCTGCTCAGTAGCATCTTTTCACTGTAAAGCATTTAAGCTTTTAAAAAGCAACCGAACAAATGTGATTGATTATCAGTTCACTTGCCAGATTCTACATTGAAATTAAAGAAAGTAAAAGCTCTTTTATGAGAGGTATATAACCACCTGCAATATTAAACCAATAAAATCTGTGTTCAGCTGTTTGTGAACTGTCTTGACCCAGATGTATAAAGGAGCCTTCTAGAATGTAGAAGGCTTATACAGTAACTGATCAATCTTTCCTAACTGTGGCAAAGCAGTAAAAAGCATTTCAAATTGACTAAAAGGTCAAAACACTCTGAAAGAATTCCATCATTGAAGCAAATATGAAGTTAGCCACACTTGCGATAAGCAGAACAAATGAAAAAATGAACCCTATTAGTATGTACTTGGGAGACAGTCTAAGAATTATTAACTCATTAAAAACAAGTTCCCATTGCCTGACAATAACAAAACTGTATTTGATTGAGCATTCATTTATTTTTCTGCTTATCTAAATATTAGCCAATGCCCTGATGAGTTTGAATGAGCTGATACACTTGGCTGCAAATAGCTGTGTTATCTGTAATATCCCACTTTTACTTAAAGTCTCCATAGAATCCATTTTAAATTGCTACAGATAATACTTGTATATACTCCTTTGTATAAGAAACAGACACAACCAAATAAATGCAGTGTCTCTAATAATAGTTACCTTGAGATTCAGTTTACAAAGACGCAAGTCTGACCTTGGATGGACTTGTTCAATAGATATGTTCTCTTCAGCAGCAAAGATTTCAGCAGCGGAAAATATAACATAGTCTGGAATAGCAAGGTAAAGGTACAACATCAGTCTTCTATCTATAGGTTGCTAAATTTTTTTCTGGGATATTGAATAGTATTAAAAACAGCACGTACCTGTGGGTTACTTGAGCCTATACAAATGGATGAGTTAAAGGGCATGACTTCATTTTGTAAGAGGACCATGTTTTAAAAAGACAGCAACTTTGATCTAGACAGAGTGATTAGATAGATGGGGGGCAAGATGGACAAACTGAAATGTGGAGAGAAGTAAAAACAGGCTATTAAAACATGGATGTAACTCAGGTAGTTGGTTAAAAGGAAGAAAGATATTTCTTACTGTGTGGGAATCACAAAACAACTTTAAATCAGTGGCTAGAACAGAGATAAATTAATTGCTTCACTTGGTCCTTGGGGCTAACTTAGTTTTGGACCTTTGATGTAGTTTATATAACCTCATTCATGTAGTGAATAGAGATTGTGGCAGGCATCAAGGTAAGCATCTAGCATGCAAGAGTTGCGTTTATTCCATTTATGGTAGAACTCTTCACCTTTCTATGGGTGTGCACATTTTCTCTTGGGAATTGCCTTAAATAATGGGTGTCTATTGAATGTTTGAACATCCTAGATTAGGACAAAACTGTATTTTATCTAATAAAATTCAATTTTTTAATAAAGTCCATTAATAATATGCAAAATAAAGCCAAGTAACTTTCGTTTTGAGAAAATGTAAAATAAATATACTAGAAAAAAGAAAATATGCCAGAGAAATATAAATGAAAAAGCTAGGCTTAATATTATTAGAATATTCATGAATAGTTTCTTAGAGAAATTTTACAACAAGAATTCAAAATGTTTAAGCAATAGCTACATGATCATAAAATATGGAAGTCACCAAAATGGCAAATTTGCTTGACAACAAATTCAGCAACTATGATAAAATACTTCTATGCTATATAATTCCATCATAAATATCTAGAATTACATCCAAACTCTGTATCAAACAAGCTACAATCTTGTCTTCTACCTCCAGACTTGATATGATCATAATGTGGGCATTCATTAAATACTATACAAATATGGCAAAAATGAATTTAATAAAGTTAAAGTTGTCTTTCTTTATGAATAGTTAATTTATTTATAGAATAAACATCCAAGAATAAATGCAGAATTATGGCTCTTACAGTTGGCATATTTTCAGTTATAGGTTCTGAACTTTTCTTCAAATGTGTGTATTTTCATAGTATTGGTACTTCCGGTATGTGGGCCCTTTCCTCCGTCAGATGGTGTTTGTGGCAGTAGCAGTGGTGCCCTATACATGATCACCCCCTACTGGAACATTTCTGGTGGGCCATTCCTAATGCTATAAGAAGGATTGATTTGACATTTCCCCTACTATGTTGTAGATATGTATGATTACATATGTGATATGTACTCACACAGTACACATATTTACAAACTGCAATATCATCTTAAGAACTTAGCTCAAGGTACTCTGTTGATATCCATCTCATCTTTTAAAATAGCAAAAAAAATGACACAACTAAGTATTTCCCTGTGTTTTACATTTTAAAAAGTCAAGTATATTTATTAATATCTGTGTTAGTTTTCTATTTCTACTGCATAACAAGTTGCCCCAAATTTAGGGGCTTCAGATACTTCAAATGTATTATCTTATAGTTTTGTAAGTCAGAAATCTGACCAGTGCTACAGCAGGGAATGTGTGTGTAATGCTCCAAAGGCAATAGTTTGCATTTATTAACCCTAAACTCCCAATCCACCCCACCCTTCCCCCCTTCCTTGGCTACCACAAGTCTATTCTCCAAGTCCATGATTTTCTTTTCTGTGGAAAGGTTCATTTGTGCCATATATTAGATTCCAGATATCAGTGATATCATATGGTATTTGTCTTTCTCTGACTTACTTCATTCAGTATGAGAGTCTCTAGTTCCATGCATGTTGCTGCAAATGGCATTATTTTATTCTATTTTTATGGCTGAAAAGTATTCAATTGTGTATATATAACACTTCTTAATCCAGTCATTAGTTGATGGACATTTGGGTTGTTTCCATGTCTTGGCTGTTGTGAATAGTGCTGCAATGAACATGCAGGTGCATGTGTCTTTTTTAAAGTAAGTTTTGTCCGGATATATACCCAAGAGTGGGATTGCTGGATCATATTGTAGTTCTATGTATAGATTTCTTTTATATATATATATATTTTCTATGTATAGATTTCTAAGGTGCCTCCATAGTGGTTGTGCCAGCTTACATTCCCACCAACAGTTCAGGAGGGTTCCCTTTTCTCCACAACCCCTCCAGCACTTGTTATTTGTGGACTTATTAATGATGGCCATTCTGACTGGTGTGAAGTGGTATCTCATGGTAGTTTTGACTTCCATTTCTCTAATAATCAGTGATGTTGAGCATTGTTTCAAGTGCTTGTTGGCCATGTGCATGTCTTCCTTGGAGAAATGTCTATTCAGGTCTTTTGTGATTTTTCCATTGGATTGTTGGCTTTTCTTCTATTGAGTTGTATAAGTTGCTTATATATTTTAGAGATTAGGCCCTTGTCAGTTGCATCATTGATAGTATTTTCTCCCATTCTGGAAGTCGTCTTTTTGTTTTCTTTTGGGTTTCCTTTGCTGTGCAAAATCTTGTGAGTTTGATTAGGTCCCATTGGTTTATTTTTGCTTTTATTTCTGTTGCTTTGGGAGACTGACCTGAGAAAATATTCATATGGTTGATGTCAGAGAATGTTTTGCCTGTGTTCTCTTCCAGGAGTTTGAAGGTGTCTTGTCTTACATTTAAGTCTTTTAGCCATTTTGAGTTTATTTTGGTGCATGGTTTGTGAGGGCGTGTTCTAGTTTCATTGATTTGCATGCAGCTGTTCAGGTTTCCCAACAATACTTGCTGAAAAGACTGTCTTTTTCCCATTTTATGTTCTTGACCCCTTTGTCAAAGATTAGTTGACCATAGGTGTCTGGGTTTATTTCTGGGTTCTCTATTCTGTTCCGTTGGTCTGTATTCCTGTTTTGATACCAGTACCACACTGTTTTGATGACTGTGGCTTTGTAATATTGCCTGAGGTCTGGGAGAGAGATGCCTCCTGTTTGGTTTTTGTTCCTCAGAATTGCTTTGGCAATTCTGGGTCTTTTGTGGTTCCATGTAAATTTTTGGATTGTTTGTTCTAGTTCTATGAAAAATGTAATGGGTAATTTCATAGGGATTGCATTGAATCTGTAGATTGCTTTGGGTAGTATGGCCATTTTTACAATATTAATTTTTTGAAACCAGAAACATGGAATAGCTTTCCATTTCTTTACATCTTCTTTAATTTCATTGATTGTTTTATAGTTCTCAGCATGTAAGTCCTTACCTCCTTGGTCAGGTTTCTTCCCAGGTATTTGATTTTTGGGGTGCAATTTTCAAAGGTATTATATTGTTGTATTCCTTTTCTAATATTTTATTGTTAGTATACAGAAATGAGACTGATTTCTGAATGTTAATCTTATATCCTGCTATTTTGTTGAATCTGTTGATCAGTTCAAGAAGTTTTTGGGTTGAGTCCTTGGGATTTTCTATGTATAGTATCATGTCACCTTCATACAGTGATAGTTTTACCTCTTCTCTTCCTATTTGGATGCTTTTATTTCTTTTGTTTGTCTTATCGCTGTGGCTAGGACTATGTTGAATAAGTGGTGAGAGTGGGCATCCTTGTCTTGTTCATGAGTTTAGTGGGAAGGCTTTCAGATTCTCTCCATTGTGTATTATATTTGCTGTGGGTTTGGCATAAATGGCTTTGTTTATGTTATGGCATGTTCCCTCTATACCCACTTTGGTAAGAATTTTGATCATGAATGGATGTTGGACTTTGTTAAATGCTTTATCTGCATCTATTGAGACAATCATGTTTTCTTTTTTGGTGGTATCTTTGTCTGGTTTTGGAATTAGGGTGATGGTGGCATCATAGAATGTCTTTGGGAGTGTTCCCTCTTCTTCAACCTTTTGAAAAAGTTTAAGGAGTATGGGTATGAGTTCCTCTTTGTATGTTTGGTAGAATTCACCTGTGAAGCCATCTGGTCTTGGACTTTTATTTGTAGGAAGTGTTTTTTATGACATATTCAATCGCATTTCTAGTGATAATTTTGTTCAGTTGATCTATTTCTTCTTGATTCAGTTTTGCCAGGCTATAAGTCTCTAAAACCTTGTCCATTTGTTTTAGGTTCTCAAATATGTTGGCATACAATTGTTGATAGTATTCTCTCATAGTTTTTTGTATTTCTGTGGTATCTGTTTTGACTTCTCCTTTTTCATTTCTTATTTTATTTTGGTTTTTCCTCTCCTCTTCTTGGTGAGTCTCACCAGAGGTTTCAATTTTTTTTTACCTTTTCAAAGAACCAGCTCTTGGTTTTATTTATTTTCTCTATTGTTTTTTAATCTCTATTTATTTCTTCTTTGATCTTTATTGTTTCCTTCCTTCTGCTGACTTTAGATTTTGTTTGTTCTTTTATTAATTCATTTAGGTGGTAGGTTACGTTGTTGATTTGAGGTTTTTCTTCTTTTTTGAGGAAGACCTGTATTGCTATGAATTTCCCTCTGAGTACTGCTTTTGCATCATCACGTAGATTTTGATTGGTTGTGTCTTCATTATCATTTGTCTTGAGGTATTTTTTAATTTCCTTCTTGATTTCCTCATTGACACATGGGTTTTTTTTAGTAGCATGTTGTTTAGTCTCCATGTAGTAGTTTTTTTTTTTTTCTCATTTCTTTTCCAGCGGTTGATTTCTAGCTTCATGCCATTGTGGTCAGAGAAGATACTTGCAATAATTTCTATACTCTTAAATTTGTTGAGGTTTGCTTTGTGTCCCAGTATGTGATCAATTCTTGAGAATGTTCCATGTGCACTTGAGAAGAAGGTATATTCTGATTTTTTTGGATGTAATGTCCTGAAAATGTCTCTTAAGTCTAACATTTCTATTGTGTCCTTTAGGATCTCTTTTGTTTTATTGATTTTATGTCTAGAGGCTCTGTCCATTGATGTGAGTGGGGTGTTAAAGTCTCCTACTATGATTGTATTTCCATAAATTTCTCCTTTTATGTATGTTAGTATTTGTTGGGGATATCTGAGTGCTCCTATATTAGGGGCATATATATTCATGATTGTAATATCCTCTTCTTGAATGGATCCTTTAACCATTAAGTAGTGCCCTTCTTTGTCTTTCTTTATGGCCTTTGTTTTAAAGTCTCTTTTGTCTGATATAAGTATTGCAACTCCTTCTTTCCTGTCTTGTCCATTGGCATGAAATATCTTTTCCTATCCCCTCACTTTCAATCTATATGTGTCCTTTCCTCTAAGTTGAGTTTCTTGTAAAGAGCAGATTGAAGGTTTTTGCTTTTTTATCCAATCTACCACTCTGTGTCTTTTGATTGGCGCATTCAGTCCATTGACATTTAAGGTGATTATTGATAGATATGTATTTATTGCCATTTTAAAACTTGTTTTCCAGTTGACTCTATGTTTCTCTTTTCTTCTTTTCTTTTTTGGGTTGGATGGTTTCCATTATGCTTGAGTACTTTTCTTTTCTGTTTTTGTGAATGTAATGCTTGGTTTTGATTTGTGGTTGCCCTGTTTTTTAAGCACATTAAGCCCTTCCTATATCTGCTTGCTTTTGCCTGATAGTCATATAGGCTCAGACACATCATTAAAATAAAAAGAAAATCTGTATTTTCTTATTTTCCTTTCCCACATTGTATGATTTTGATGTCTTTGTTTTTTAACATCTTCAAATTTAGATCTGTATGCCAGCTTATTTAAGTGCCTGCTTTCCAATAGTGGTTTCCTCCATCCTAATTCTTTTTTTTTTTTTTCACTCCAAAATTTTTTTTTTTAATTTAGAGAAGCCCTTTCAGTATTTCTTTTAGAATGTCTTTTGTATTGCTATACTCTTTTAGCTTTTATTTGTTGGAGAAATTCTTTATTTCCCCTTCTATTTTAAATGATATTCTTGCTGTTTAGTGTACTCTAGGTTGCAAATTTTTTCCTTTCAGTGCTTTAAATATATCTTGTCACTCCCGTCTGGCCTGTAGTGTTTCTGTAGAGAAATTAGCTGATAGTCTTATGGGGGTTCCCTTGTAATTAACACTTTGCTTTTCTCTTGATGCCTTTAGAATCTTCTCTTTAACTTTAACTTTCGCCATTTTTATTATAATATGTCTTGGTGTGGGCCTGTTTGGGTTCAACTTGTTTGGGGCCTCTCTGCTTCCTGTATCTTGATATCAGTATCCTTTAGATTTGGAAAGTTTTCAGCCATTATTTCTTCAAATATATTTTCAATCCCCTTTTCTTTATATTCTCCTTCTGGAATTCCTGTTATGTGTAGATTGGCCCACTTTATATTATGCCATAGGTCTCTTATATTGCTTTCATGTCTTTTCATTTGGTTTTCTGTCTGCTGTCCTGATTGTGTGATTTCCATTTTTCTTTATTCCATGTCACTAATTTATTCCTCTGCGTTATTCATTCTGGTCTTTATTGCCTTTAGCTCAGTTTGTACCTCTGCAAATTAATTTTCTAGTTTTTCTTTCCTCCTCCTTATATTTTTTAGTTGCTTTCTAAAGAAATCTGCATTACTGTTCATATCCTCTCTGAATTCCTTCAGTATTTTCACTATTTCCCTTTTGAAGTCAAAGTCTGTCATACTGCAGAGGACTGTGTCATTGTTGACTGCTTTAAGTGAATTCTCATGTTCCTTTAACCAGGAATGGTTTCTGGGCTTCTTTATCTTGCTTGTGTTTTTATTTTTCTGTGAGGTTGGGGAAGCCAAACTGTAGTCCTGTAAGGCTACTTCTATGCAAGAATACCCCTTTGTATTTTTGGGGGGGTTATGGTTTATTTTTGGTGTTGGAGTTTGAATATTTGCTTTCTCTTTCTTCAGCATGAGCAGGCTGTTATTCCCAGGATGCTCAGTGTATTTTCAGGAAGAAGGAGGCAATGGGTAGAACCAGCAGTCAGTGCCTGGTTATTGGTCTCTCAACAGCAGCAAAGACCTGTAGGAAGGTGGCACAGGCTGCTATTTGCTGGGCCCTGGGAAGTGGTAATAAGCTCTAGGCAGTACTTCATTGTGACCAGAGCATTTGGCAGTAGCAGCAGTAGAGTGCAGGAGTTTCCAGGAGAGTGAGCAATAACAGCTTGTGTTTGATTGCAGTGCCCTCCTCTGAGGTGATTGGAACCACAGGTGTTGCCTATTCAGGGACCCCTATTGGGAGTGGGGAGGTCTGTCTCTAAAGTCAGTGATAAGCTTTTTGAAAGTTTGTAATTGAGACGTTGGGTTGAAAATCTGGTAAAGAATATAAACACTTATTAATCAGATTGTTTCTCTTTAATCTCTGCTTTATAATACACCTGGGGTATTATCTTGGCAAGTTCTTAACCTCTCTTGGTGTTTAGATATAACATCTGCAAAATGAAAACGATGATAGTAATGCCTGTTTCACTTGATATAATAACTAAATAAAATGATCCATCAAATGTAATTACTTTTGAGAGGGGCATCTAGTAAGAAATTAGTGATCACATAGATTATTGTCTTTAATGCTATACAATCTCTAGATAAAAGCAGTACTCATCTTTAATAACATAGCAGCCTAAGGTTTACAATAAAATGACCATGGATTCTTTCAAATCTTTTCCAAAGAAAGAACATGTACTCTAAAGTTTTTAACACATAAGTTGTGTTGGTAGACATCTACCAATCAATTTCATGAAGATTTCATGGCTTCTAAACTTTCTTCTCTCTTAAAATATTAAAGTGAAAAAATAAAAATACTTCATGGATCAAAACCAATTAATTGTACCCTGCAATGCACACAGTTAAGGAAAGGGTAGTTTTAAATGAATAGTCACACTTAGAAAATTTAATGTGAATTCTTTTTTCCCCAAAGACATATCTTAAATGCAAAACTTTTTTAGAAAACAACAGAAACTCCTACAAGATAGTGATTAATTCATTTTTTTTAAATGTTTTTACTCTCCTTTTTATTTGCAGAAAGTACACAAAATGTAAGCTAATTTTGCTATCTTTAAGAAGACTGAACTGAGTACCTCTAACAGGCATAGTAAAATATATATATGTATATATATATATATGTATATGTATATGTATGTATATGTATATATGTGTATGTATATATATGTATATGTGTATATACAACTAACAAGAAATCCACTGAATCATCCTTAAAGCGTTCTAGTGGGAATACATTTAAATATGAAATTAGGTAAATTTTAAATAAATAAAAACATCTATGCTAAGTTATTGGGAAACATGGATGGAAGAGTCCTGTAAAGAATAAGAGTCAAGGGTCTTTTCCAAGGGAAGGAGCATAGCACTATGTTTTTAAGAATGAATGAATCCTGTGAGGCAGATAAAAGTCCAGCAGGGAAGGCATCAAGTGCTAAGACAGGGGAGGGTGGAAAATAATGTTGAAGTTCAAGAATGGAAGAGTTAGGACTGTGATATAGTTTAGATGTAGTGAGTGGCATTGAGTAGAAACGAAGCTAGATTTGTAGCAAATCGATGTCAAGGACTTTGGTTTCTAGTTCAGAAGGGAAGGAGGTGAGATATCATAACTCCATCCAACAATAAGTAAAAAGCTAAACCAACTGAAAAATCAACAGCTCTTCTTATATCTTCCAGAGAAACAAGGTGCCAGGACAAACCACTACAGAGTTTGGAGAGATGAACAGGTAAATACAGAGAATCCAACTTAACAGAGAAGAAACCCATCTTGACTGGAACCAATACCCTGGTAAGAAAACTTGAATTGTGCTTGATAAATAGTTGGAAGCTCAGTGTGAACAAGGATGATACATACAAACTCCAAGAAGGTCCAGTCCTAGAGAGACCCTCACTCTTTTATAAATGTTTTCTCTAGGAGCTCTACCTAGTTGAGAAAAATCTCTTTGGTTTTCCAGCAGAGGGAGGAAAAATATAAGCATTTTGAAATTCACCAGAATATTGTGTCCTTCTTAACAAAATCTGCTTTCAGGAGAAACTATTTTAACAGAATTTAACCTATTGGGGTGTGATCAAATCCTACCTGACTCAAAGGAAAGAAAGTACCCAATTTCAGTCCACTCTAACCTTCCCTGTGAAAGAAAGGAAATAATTCTAGCCTCCTCTAGCCATCCTATCCCATGCATGAAGGTGTGAAAAAATGAAATCCTAAGAAGCACTTCTGAAGTTCATAGCCCATGGGTAGACTCTCTAGAAGACTGAGACCTAAACAGAACTGTAGAACTCTTCCTCTTCTCCTACCTGGCACCTCACCACTGCATTACTAAAGGACTATTTACAGCAGTGCCTTGTAACCAGAATGTCATGGCCACTTTTCTTCAACAACAACAAAATTACAAGGTGTAGCAAAAGGCAAAGAACATAGTTTAAAGAGATAGAGCAGAGCATCAGAACCAGATCCAAATATGGCAGGGATGTTGAAATGATCGAACCATGAGACTGAAACACTATGATCAGCATACTAACAGTTTGTATTAATCAGTGTACTCTAGAGAAATAAAACTAATATGATATATATTTCTTTTACAAAAATGATCGAATAAGTTTTTTAGCCTATGGAAAGATATAAAAATGACTGCTAACAATAACAACCATACTCTATCAGTTAAGTGTCACATGGTACTATGATACTATTCCCCAGGGGTCATATATCCTAATACGCTGCCTAAAGAAATGAATCCTCTAAAATAATGTCCCAAATACAAATTCTAGAGATAATTGGGGAGGACGGTGGATTAAAAAGCCCTCTATGATAAATGTGTGTGTGTGTGTGTGTGTGTGTGTGTGTGTGTGTGTGTGTGTGTGTGTGGTGTGGGGAAGGGAATTCTGCAGGACAATTTGAGTTTCCAAACTAAATAAGAGGGAAACAAATGTGCAAGGCAGAGTCTCCTGGGCCTGGAGCAGGGTGTGGGGAATAGGAGAGTCAAAATGTCAGTGGACGGGACCTGAGCAGCTGCTTTCCCTCTGCAGCTTCTTCCTCCCGCCTCTCTCCTTGAGGGCTGAGTGGATGATGACACCATTGGCCACATTGTTATAAGTCGGTGAGTTGAAATCTTTGATAAAGATGCCCTCATATTGCAGCTTTTGTTTCCCTGAGGCAGGTTTTTGTTTCCTATAGCCTGTCTGTCTGTCTGTCTGTCTGTCTATCTATCTATCATTTATTTAGGAGACAGACAGACAAACAGAGAGACTGAATCAGGAATCAGCTCACACAACTTTGGAGGCCAGGAAGTCCCAAGATCTGCCTTTGGCAAGATTGAGAACTGGGAGACCTTGTGGTATAATTTCAGTTCTTGTTTGAAGGCCTGAGAATCAGGATGTCTGAGGGTAGAGGAAGGTATAAGTTCTTTAATCACAAAGCTTTCACCCTCTTTTTGTTGAGTTCAAGCTTTCAACTATGTGGATGGTATCTACTCACATTGTAAGGATGATCTTCGTTAGTAACTCCACCAATTAAATGATAATCTCTTCTATAAACATCTTCATAGGCCATACCTACAATGTTTTACCAGATACCTGGACATTCCCTTCCTAGTCAACTTGAAAATTAAATGTCACAGTGTTCTAATGAGAATAGACAATATAAAAGAATGTATGGAATGATGTAAGCACTGAGATGGATTAGTTAATATTAAGAAAGAATGAAAAAGAAATGCTAGAGGTAAAAAAAAAATTAATGGTCTATCAGAAATGAAGAATGTCTTGAATTCATTTATAGACTGGATATGGCTGAGGAAAGATTCTCCAAGCTTGACAATATGTTGAAGGAAAGTTTCAAACTTAGAAGCAAACAGAAAAAGTTTGAAAAAATGGAATAGAATGTGTAATTACTGTTGGAAAACTACAAAAGATGTAACTTATGCATAATAGGAATAACAGAGAGAGAAGAAAGAAAGAAGAAATATTTGAAACAATAATTTCTGAGAATTTTCCAAAAGTAATGTTAGAAATCAATCCACAGAATCTATAAACCTTAGAGAATACCAAGTAGGATAAATGCCCAAAAGGAAACAACCCCCCCAAAAAAAAAGAAAAAGAAAAGAGAAAGCCAAATAACACATACATATCATAATCAAACTGAAAAAAAAATTTTTTAAATTTTTGACAGACACCAAAGGAAAAAAATCCCTTCTCAGTGAGGCCAGTAGTCTCCTAGTACTAAAACCAGGCAATTATTGCAAAGTCATTACAAGAACATTATAGATTAATATTTCCATGAGCATAAATGGAAAAATTCTCAGAAATATATTAGCAAATCAAATCCAAAAAGGTATAAAAAATATACATCACAATCAAGTGGGATTTATCCCAAGTATTCAAGGCTGATTCCATATTTGAAAGTTATTTAATATAATCACATCAACAGGCCAAAGAAGAAAATCACATCATCATATCAGTGGAACCACAGACTGGGAGAAAATATTAATGAGATATATCTGATAAACAACAAATATACCAAAATATACAAAGAACGCTTAAAACTCAGTAATGAGAAAACCAATTTATTACTTAAAAAATGAACAAAAGACTAAACACCTTACCAAAGAAGATAGGCAGATAGCAGGTAAGAAAATAAGCATATGAAAACACATTCATCATCATCATATCATTAGGGGATTTCAAACCAAAACAGCAATGTGATACCACTACACACCTATTAGAATGACAAAAATGATGTGACTTTGGAAGATAGTTTGGGAATATCCTTAAAAACTAAATTTCCTCCTGCCATAAAATCCAGTAATTGTGCTCCTTGGTAGTAACTTAAAGGAGATGAAAAGGTATGCCATGGATGTGCACCAAAATTTGCTCATGGATGTTTACAGAAACTTTATTCAAAAATCCCAAAATTTGGAGTTCCCACTATGGCTCTGTGGAAACAAATCCAACTATTATCCATGAAGACATGAGTTCGATTCCTGGCCCCACTTGATGAGTTAAAGCATCTGGCATTGACATGAGCTGTGCTGTGGGTTGCAGACAGCTCAGCTCTGGGATTGCTGTGGCATTGACATGAGCTGTGCTGTGGGTTGCAGACAGCTCAGCTCTGGGATTGCTGTGGCTGTGGCATAGTAGCTGAACCTTATTAGAAGTTGAACTCCTAGTAGGAAGAACCCTAGCCCAGGGAACTTCCATATGCTATGTTTGTGGCCCTAAAAAGCAAATAAAATAGTCCCCAAACTTAGAACCAAACAACATGTCTTTCAGTGGATGAAGGGATAAAAAAACTTTCTTACATCCAGACAATGAAATACCATTCAGCACTAAAAATAAATGAGCTATCAATGTGTGAAAAAACATGGAGGAAACTTAAATGTATATTACTAACTGAAAGAAGCCAATCCAAACAGGCTACATATTGTAAGACTGCAACTGTATGACATTCTGTAAAAGTTAAAACAATGGTGGGAGTTCTCATCATGGTGCAGCAGAAACAAATCTGACTAGGAATCATGAAGTTGCAGGTTGGATCCCTGGCCTCACTCAGTGGGTTAAGGATCTGGCGTTGTGAACTGTGGTGTAGGTTCCAGATGCGCTTAGAATCTGGCATTGCTGTGGTTGTGGAGTAGACCTGCAGCTATAGCTCCGTTTAGACCCCTAGCCTGGGAACCATCATATGCCACGGGTGCAGCCCTAAAAAACCAAAAAGCCAAAAAGCCAAAAAAAAAAAAAAAAAAAAAAAGCAATGGTGACAGTAAAAACTCAGTGATTACCAAGGGGTAGGGGAGAAGGATAGGTAAGAAGAAGAACGGGAATTTTTTTTCTTCTTCCTCCTAGGGCCATACCTGAGGCACATGGAAGTTTCTGGGCTAGGGGTCAAATGGGAGCTGCAGCTGCCAGCCTACGCCACAGCCACAGTAACATGGAATCTGAACTGCATCTTTAACCTAGGCTGCACCTTGCTGCAACTTGGGATCTTTAATCTAGCAAGTGAGGCCAAGGATGGAAACCCTAATCCCCATGGACACTATGTCAGGTTCTTATCCCACTGAGCCACATGGGAACTCTGAGTCCAAGGAATTTCAGGGCATTGAAACTCATCTGTATGATACTATAATAGTGGATGCATTCTATTATTCATTTGTCAAAGCATAGAGAATATGTATTATAAAGAGTGAACCCTAATGTAACCTAGGGATTTTGGGTGATAATATGTCAATGGAGGTCCACTTTTTGTAACAGATACAGTACTCTGGTGCAGAATGTCAAGATTTGTGGAGGTGGTGCACGCCTAGAAAAAGAGGTATATTATAACTCTGAATTTTCAGCTAATTTGGCTCTAAACCTAAAATTGCTCTAAAAATACAGTGTACTTTGAAAAAGAAAAAAAAAAAACTGTATGACAAGGGGCATGTTTAATGTTCGTATCGGGCAATTAGAAATCATTATTATCTATTTGTATATGAATTCCTCCAAATATAGTACAAGGAAAGAACATGTATTTTTAAATTTTTAACACACCAGATGGTCAGTAGCCACCTACCAAACAATCCTATAAACTTTCTTGGTTTTTTTGCCTTTGTACATTCTAATATTGTGGTATTATGATGCAAATATTTTTTCAATAGGGAGAAAAGATCAGTGTTTTGATGGATACACAATTTGTCTAATTTTTAGACCCATTAGTCTTGTTCTATTTCTTGTCCACAAATTACAATATAACCTAAGGCCATTTTTTAAATTAGTAGATTAGTTGACAAGAGAGCTTGTCAAAATAAGTGAGGCCATTGGGTATTATCTCCAGAAACAGAGAAAATATCTTTTTCTTCCTTTGCTTAGTTTTGTCACTTTTAATGCTCAAAGAGGTTTTTTTCCTTGTCACTTTTAATTCTCCAGCTATACTGAGTCTTATCTTTCAATGGAAGGAATAGTCTAACATCAAATATGTGAACTCTCCTCTTTGCCATATCTCTAAATGGAAATTCTGTTCATTCACATATTTCTTAAACATTTCTCAGCATTGAGTGTAGGCACAGCACATTTCAAGTCCAATAAAATTCTAAGATAGATATGGTCTATACCTGAAGTTCGTAGTATCTTACGGACCCTGAGGACTTATACAATTAACCAATCAAAGCAAATTTTGACTGGCATGCTGTACAGTTCTTCTGATAAAGAGTTTATAGTGCAAGAGAGGAAGAGAGAGATGCATAAACAGCTATACTATAAGACAAAATCTTTAAATGTCCAAATAATGGTATATGTGAAAATAGGCAGGCAGCAGGGAAAACAATTTTTTTTTAGAGAAAAGCAGCACTTAAGCTAAAAGTTTTTAAAAAAAGAAGAAAAATAAGAAAACATAACACAAACATTAAACATTTGTGGTTTTCATATAATAAGGACAGGAATAAAACTTCTGTACATAGCCTGGAAATTGCTAGTTATTGGGTGTATTAAAAAAATGAAGACATATACCAGTCTGTTAAAAAATATTCATTAAGAACAAAGCTAATTCCATCATACCAATTCAGGCTCAGTATTTCTAAAATGCTTTAAATCTATAATTTCAAGGAAAGAAACTTTACATATCCCCATAGTAAAAATATTGATAAGGATTCATTAGCTTATGTTACCGTGTTTAACACAAAGAAATTTTCTATTTCACTCACTCAAAATCTGCTCTGATCCTGATGGATCATCAGGATCCTGGATCCTGGATCATTGATCAGGATCATCAAAACAGTTCAGTGATCCAGATGGCTTCTACTGTGTGTTCCCAGCATTTCAACAAGTGGCTTACTGAAAGTGGTTACAAGGAAGATGGGTGGAAACCATGCAGAGCTTATAATCACCCTGTCCTGGGGAAACACATTCCACTTCTACTCACAATCCATTGGCCAGGACAATTTGCAACAAATAACATGACCATGACTGGAAGAAGAGGAGAACCAGATGGCTAATAGTGTCTACCACAGAAGCACAATCATCACATCTACTTTGACAAGTAGACACAGAGAGCGAGTCTATCTTTAATCTAATGTGTGGAAGTTTAGAACATTCAAAACTGAACAAACCATTGACAGAAATATACAGACTCACCTAAAAGTATCTCCATCAAATTATAAAAGTGTCAGTTATATGTCAGGGGGATCCTTCAGTGTATAGAAAATTATGAATCCTTGAAGCTCACTTGAAGCTTGGGGCTCTTTGACATAAAAATGGAATCATATAGTCATATGTATTATGAGTGAGGAGCTTTGTGTTCATATTTCTGGCTCTGCTGTTAGGTATTTTTGTGATTCTGGAAAAAAATTAAGTAATTTACCTGGATCACAGATTTTTAACCTAAAGAATTCCCAATAAAAAGATCAATAAATTAAATTAAAATAAAAGGAGTTTTCTATCTCAAACATACTAATTTTGCATGGCATGGAATATTTTGTATTACCTTACTTAAGACACCTTACCAAATGAAAGTGGTGATTATAAGTTAATTGTGACAAGTAATAAAGATTATTCTTCAAGTCTTCCTTCTGATCTTTTTTTTAATGTGACTTTTTTTTAATAGGTAAAGTACTTTATAAAGAGATTCTTCTTATACTGTGAAAATTCAGTCCAGCTTGAGATGGATCCTAGGTGAAACAACTTCGTTCAAAATAAAGTTATTTGGTATAAACTATATTAAAATGTAGGTGTTTCAGTAGTTATTCTTGAGTATTTAAATACATGGAGAAATCATTGGTAATTTTTAGAAAGCATTTCTTTTAAATAACAGACATGCTACTTGATTGTAGAGTTTATTATAAGTTCTTAAAACATTTTAAAATCTTCATAAGAAATCTTTTCTACATGTGCTAAATAATATGTTTTTATTAATGCATCATCTACCAGTACATTTCTTTTCAACACAGAATTTCAAGATCAGATAGCTCATTTAATAAACCACATTTACTTTTTCAGACCAAGGGTAGAAAAGAAAAGACATACTAAAAGATACAATCTTTTTTATGTTGGGGGAAAAACAAGCCTTTGAACCTAAAATGATACCCAAGAAAGGATATTATTTATAGAAACTAGAATATGAGAGGAAATGGCAGGAGATGTCAAGACTGATTGAAACACTCAACCTTGACAGCTCTGAAATTTTCAGGTTGAATACCTGCCACAATTTGTGAATGATCCTCTGTATTCTTAAACTGCTTGGTTTAGCTGGCATTGTGATAGAAATGGATGAGAAAAGAAACTATAAGCTACATGCTTGGTTCATTTCATTCCTAATATGTACCTTAATATATGTTATTCTGCAATTTTAAAAAGGTTAGAAAATTATATATTGATGTTGATCAGATTTTTCACCTTTAGTGACTGTTAAGTTACACATTAAGCATTTCAAAAGGTAAATGCTTTCAAAGAATATTTTTTCTACTGAGGTGCTCACTTCCAACTTAAGTGATCTGTACTTATTTACCTGTATTGCACATTTGCTTGGATATTTTGTGTGTGTCTCTCTGTGTGCATAATGGTTAAATATTCACGTAATGTATGGTGGTGAGGAATTTGTGGCAACATTATTAAAGTTGGCTGAATTACAGAACGCTCTAAATAACCAAACTTTCAACGGTCTTTTGAATAAATGGAAAAGGTAATATATTAATGTGATTCCTCCATATTTTATGTATTTGTTGGAAACAATTTATGACTAAAACAAACTCTCTATATACAAAATATATTAAATATTTCTGTGTAGTCTAAAATATAGCCAAATTGCTGGTATAATCTATGAGAGAAATAAAAAATAATCATATGAGAGCTAGCTTGCTAAAAGTAAATATGTAGAATATATCTAGAAACAACTTAATGATAACTTAAATATTATATAAGATTCAGTTTCTTTATTTTAATCAATCTAAATATGGAAGGATATTGGTATAGCAGGGAAAGCACATTATTTGTAGTCAGTTGATCTTATTTTCAGTTTCAGGTTTGCTAGTTTGTTGCTGTGTGTAACTATGCAGAAGTCAAATATACCTTCAGGCTCAATTACTTGGTGGGCAAACTCCTGTCTAATTAGTAATGTTTTAAGTGAGAAAGTGCCCTAACACAGTGTTCACATTTGGAATCACTTGGCAAGATTTGGTCTCCCTATTAAGTTCTCAAATCCTGCTTTGCTTCAGAAGATAATTAATTTATTTAACTTTTAAAGTCCAATATGAGATGAAATCACGATCCAATAGAAAGATAAGCTAATACGTAAGATTTAGGAGCACATCTTTCACTTGATTAGTGTGCAGGACTCAGAAAATATCTTAAAACTCTAGCCTAGAATTCATTTAAATTAAGGATAAAAATAGGCAACTGAGTTCCCATTGTGGTTCAGAAGGTTAAAGACCCAACATAGTATTTATGAGGATGTGGGATTGCCACAAACTGTGGCACAGATCACAGATGTAGCTCAGATCTGGTGTGGCTGTGGCTGTGGCCAGCAGCTGAAGCTCCAGTTTGATCCCTAGCCTAGAAACTTCCATATGCCAGAGGTGCAGCTGTTAAAAAGAAAAAAAAGGCAACCTACCTTCCTCACAAAGATGTCATGAGGACCAAGTTAGAAAAGAGATGTGACTTATAAATTATACTAGTATTCAATACAAATTAGACTAAAACGGAAGGTATGACTCAATATAAAACTAAATAAAGGTGAAAGTGGAAAATAAGCCTTTATTGAGTGATATTTCTGTTAAAATTTGTCACATTATTGATTTTATCAATTTGATACTAATTTGAAATAACAAGCACCTTTTTAAACCTACAAAAATCAAATAGTGTATTCAAGAAGGCAGTAAATTAAACTGCCTATAACTAGAAGAGTGGAGATGTAACTAGAAGAGTGGAGATATAAATGTTGAAGGAATTTGAGGCACAACAGTCGTGAAGATTTCTGTATTAGGTAAGAAGGAAGCTTTGAACACCTCAGTATCAAGACAAAGATTTAAAGTAACAGGTAGAGGAATAAGCTGGCATGAGGTACAGAAAACTGAAACCTCCAAAAAGCTGCCAGTCCCAGACCCACAGAGAGTAGCTGACTTGTAAGTCCTTGGCAGAAGGATCAAGGTTTGTATTCAACACAGGAAGTGTTTTAAAACTCAGTGACACTCAAGGATTGTGTTTGGGGGCCAGAATGCAATGGGTGGAATATAGCATTGGTGATGGCAGATAACTTTTATGATAGGAATGAGTCAGTGAGCAATGCCTCTCTGTGAAGGCCCTTCATTAATAGTTAGGAATAGAAGAAGTAGAATGTACATTTGAGGAGGAAGAAATGGTTGAAAGCATCGCATTATGGGTGAACTGCATGGAAATCAAGGTGCTATATGTATATATGGCTGTAATTTCATGAGATGGGGTGTTGGATTTCACAGGCATGGGAATGTTGATGCAAAAAGAAAAAGTATCACTTAGAGGGAAGTATGCCACCTTTTGTTAAAAACTATTAAATACAGAATGATGGAGATATTCTTACTATCATCATTTTCATCACAGATTATGGGTATTATTTTTTTCTTTTCTTTTTAGGGCTGCACCTGTGGCAAATGGAGGTTCCCAGGATAGAGGGAGAATCAGAGCTGCAGCTGCCAGCCTTTGCCACAGCCACAGAAACATGGGATCTGAGCCATGTCTGTAACCTATACTGAAGCTCATGCAATGCCAAGATCCTTAACCCATTGTGTGGGGCCAGAGATTGAACCTACATTATCATGGGTACTAGTCGGGTTCGTTTCTGCTGAGCCACAATGGGAACTCCCAGATTATGGTATTTCTAACAAGCTTCTGTAGAGAATGCTGTCTTTTCATCATCGTGTTTGTTGCAGTTGTTCTTTTGCTGTGAAATTATATTACAGCAAATTATTCAGAAGTTAGCAACTTTATTACATCTGTATTAAGGAAATTAACCATATACCCAAGATGAAGTTTGCCCTGGCAACAGAAGCCCTCTAAATCTCCAAACACATACAATCTCTTATTTATTCAATTATTTCACCAATTACTAAGTTATTCATTATTGATTAATTTTATTAAAGAAACTGAAACTTTAAAATTTCTCAAGAATTTAAATCCATTAAAATCCCCAATTTACCAGCAATGGTAAAAAAATGAGGAAAGATTTGTCACTTTCTCCAAAAATACTCATTTTGCTACATCATTTCTTTATTTCCCCTGAATAAACTTGCAGTTTCTTGAGGAATTCCTAATTATAACATTTTTGTGCAACTTTTAAATGCAGGATATTTAAATGCCTACAATGTAACAAAAGGAATATATGCATTATTTATATTCACACATATACAATTTGAATCTCTAGAGTTACTTTTATGAAGGTGATTTTAAAATATTAATGACTTTAAAAAAAAGTAAAGATTGGAGTTCCAGTCGTGGCTCAGTAGTTAACGAATCCAACTAGGAATGATGAGGTTGAGGGTTCGATCCCTGGCCTTGCTCAGTGGGTTAAGGATCCGGTGTTGCCGTGAGCTGTGGTGTAGGTTGCAGAGGCGGCTCGGATCCCGCGTTGCTGTGGCTCTGGTGTAGGCCAGTGGCTACGGCTCCAATTAGACCCCTAGACTGGAAACCTCCACATGCCACAGGTGAGTCCCTAGAAAAGACAAAAAGACAAAAAAAATAAATAAATAAAAAATAAGAAAACTGGGAATCCCATATGCCTCGGGAGCGGCCCTAGAAAAGGCAAAAGACAAAAGACCAAAAAAAAAAAAAAAAAAAAGTGAATATGCTTCCATAAATAGGTACTTGTCTGAGAAACTCATTAGCCCATTTAACCAAAGTGAAAACAAAAATTTATAGTTTTTTTTTGGTTTAGGGAAAAGATTTTTATCACTGTTATTTTAGTAGGAATAATCAATAATATACAACAAAAATAACTCATCTGTACATAAAATAATAATTGTTTCTAAGTTATTTTCATTTTTCTTTGTAAATGCCAAATTTCTCTATAGGCTAGGAAAGCTGTATTTCAAATGGCCGGCATACTCAATTTAAGGCTTAAGTTACATGTCTTGTAAAGATACACTTAATTAAGTTATTTTAAATCATATTAACCCACAAGACAAAAAGTAATAATCTTCTAATTATGTATTAGTCTTAAAAGTCAAACTCAAAAAAGAAAAACAAATACTATGGAAATATCAAGGGAAAGGAGCTTTCATCTTGACAACTTCCTCATCTGATAGCAAGTAGAAAATTCAATTATCCAGTCTGTATTCCTAAGATTTTATAAACATTCATCAAAGAGTCTGACTTCATTTTTTTATGACTGCTGACAGCTTTAAGCATCACCCCTCATTCTTGTGTTCCACATCTGATCAAGTTGATAAAAAGGCCCTTGTGCTCCTTCTCTAGCACAAGTCATATATTCAAATCACACAAGCTCCTTTCTATGTGAACCCTTATTCTGGCCCTCTCTGCTAAAATTCAACAAAAATCCAGGCTTTTGTCCTTTGCTCTTTCAAACCATTTTGGACCTGCTCGAGAGACTTGTCCTGTTTTGCAAGAGACCTCAGTTACATTTATCACATTCATTTGTTTTTAGGACAGTAATTATGGTAGAAACTGGAGATTAAAAAGAAAGCTAGAAGTGGCCTTGATTCTCAAAAAGAGTCAATGGTCTGTTGAAATCTGTTGAGGTCAATGATAGATGATCATATAATTAAAATAGAGATCAAAATACTACAGCAGGGAGAAGCACAGAGTAAGCCCCTAAGTATAAGAAAGAAGTTGAAATAGTTAAATGAGACTTTGAGCTTAGAGAAAACTTCTTGGATGAATGACTGAAATTTTCAAAGATGAATAAGAGTCAGCCATATAAATAATTACTGTAGTATTATTGCAGGAAAATGGGATATTAAAGAAAAAATTATGAAAATTTTGTCTGAAGAAGCAAATTCTGGATTCTACTAATTGAAAGTAATTTATTATGGCTAGAAAGTCTATGTAAGTAAAGAATGGTACTAGATGAGGCCATTTAACAGGGGAAAGATTGAGTAATCGTGTAAGGCCATCTTTAGAGTTCAGATATTATGACTATTCTTGTCTTTTTTCTTTTTGGCTGTACCTAGGGCATGTGGAGATCAAATCTATTCCACAGCAGTGACCCGAGCTGCTGCAATGACAATGCTGGATCCTTAATCTGCTGTACCACAAAGAAATTTCATGACTAGTTTTCATTATTATTCCATAAATTATATAACAGTGACTCTATTACACTTGGTATGTTGTCTATAGTACCCAAAACATTATAATAGTTATGTCGCCTGTATTTATGAAAACATACATATATAACTAGCTAATTTTTTATCCCATGTGTTACAGCTAAAAAAAATTATCATATGTCCAGTTACACCTGGTCATATATGATTTATATTTGTGCACATTAAACTGTTTTGTTGCTATTTATTACTGCTATCTTAATCTGTAAAATGGATCCAGCATTATTTTTCCCATTCCTTAGTCAAAATAAACAAATGCTATATAAACTTCGTTTTTTTACCCATATCTTGTCTTCTTCTCCTTCTAGTTATATACCCCTTTGTAGTTAATCATAGCCATATCACTTGCTATGTTCAATGATATGGAGGTAGGAGTGACATGTGCATTTTTCTGATAAGCAGACCTAGGTGGTTATAATTTACCAATAGTGTTGCTAATGAATGATGTAGCCTCTTTCAGTCTAATTGCTGCAATACGGATGATTGACCAGAACATCCACAGAAAGCTTACAGTAAGTTAGAAAGCTCACTAATTCACTGAGATTTCAGAATTTGTTATATTAGCATAACTTGCAAAAACTAATCAATATAATTTGTGAAAATATATAAACACCATATGTACTAAATTTAATAACTAGTAGTAAGGAAACAAATGAGGATAAAGATGTCATAATAATCCTGGTGATGTTATCTTCTGCAGTTTATGCAGACGACCATCCCTTAAATGATGTAATCAAAATTTCAAGAAATCTTTAGTTAATTTCTACTCTATGCGGGCATTGTATTCAGACTGTATCACTTGTTGAGGTCTCCGTAGTATGTAATAAGAAAAGTGTTTCCCTCTAGGTTATTATTTAATGAAGGACTTAGAGATTTTAGAAATAGCTGCATGTTTTAAAAAGGAGGAAGCGCTTATAGTCATACTATTAGGTAAAGTTCATGAATGGTATGATATTTGGGTTATGTCAGGTTTTCAATATTATCTACACATACCAAACTTCTGAACCTACCCCTTTAGAAATGATTGATTATAGAAAACAGGTCTAACTATTGGCTGCCTCTCTCTCTAGTACTTCTCTTATTTATATGTAAAATTTTGATTAAAATTTTATTAAGTAGATGATAATATATAAAATGTTGTTACTAATTTTTCCTGAATATCTGCATGAATAGATCCCTCACTTCATGTGTTGGTTTAAATGGCACTTCTTCATAAAGATCTACTCAAGCACATTTGGTTTTCTTCTTCAAACTAATAACTGACATGCTACATTGGATTTTTAAATTTACATTTATGGAGTTTCTGTCATGGCTCAATGGTTAGCAAACCCGACTAGTATCCATAAGAATGCATGTTCATTCCCTGGCCTCGTTCAGTGGGTTAAGGATCTGGCGTTGTCATGAGCTGTGATGTAGATCGCAGATGTGGCTTGGATCCTGCTTTGCTGTGGCTGTGGTGTAGGCCAGCAGCTACCACTATGATTGGACCCCTAGCCTGGGACTCTCCATATGCTGCAGTTGCGGCCCTAAAAAACAAAGACAAAAGACAAAAAAAAAAAAATTTTTAAATAAGTATACATTAACTGTCATCTCTTCAACTTGAATGTTAAGTCTGTGAAGGTAAGTTGTTTATGTTGTATCACATCTCCAGCTCTAGTTTAGTCCTTAGCATGTAGTATTTATGATTGAATTAATAAATAAAAGAATGACAAGCATCTATAATAAATATTTTGGAGCCTTTCTCTGGAATGTTAAAATTATATCATTCTCAAAAAAATTATATTATTCTCTACCTACAGTAATTAACACCATTAAGTCTACAGGCTACATTTTTCTTCCTTTTCTAATATAAGAGTAAATTAGATGTGAAATATATAAAGATTTTGATGGCTAACATATCTCAATAAGTTATGTTATAGAGATATGTTAGCAACATATCTCACAAAATGTTTCTTTTCAATATTATTCTATAGCTCATATGAGTGGCAAGGTATAAATGTGTAAATTGAGCTTCTTTTAACCATCAAGAACTTTGCAACCCTAAATCAAATAAAAGCGATGTATTTCAGTTCAACTGAAACTGTTTACTCTCTAGACAAGTTCTGGTTACAGACAGAAGACTGCTTTTCTTTTCCAATCTCCTAAGTAAAGCAGAGGGGTGACATCTATAAAATGAGTCAGGGAATTAAATAGGATCAGAGAAGAAATTATAGCACTGGTGTTACATTATTTCACTTGCTGAAAGTCTAAATATAATATAAATTAATTGGATGAACTTAAATGAGACACAAATTGAATATTTAATCACTTCTGCTTTAATTTTATACTGGTTGCATTATGAATATGACTTTAGGGGGAAAATGAATTCTCTATCATTAAAGCTTTGGTTTGAATGCAATATCAACATACTTAGGTTACATAATATCTAATATGTCCACTTTACCAATACTGAAGAAACTAGAAAGAAAATAGAATTCTTTCAGCACGTTTCATGGGGAATTGGGAAATTTAGACACAAAGTAACTCTAGTAGATCAACAGTAGCTCTAGCATAACATTTGGAATAGTCATTCCCTCATCAGGTACCCATTTTGCCTAGAACTTCCTAACAAATCATTGTCTCTATTTATTTTGATAACTTATTTTCCTCCTACTCCACTAATCATTAATTATAATTTATTTCGTTTATCCAAAACTTTTACTAACTCATGGCCTCTCATTGTATGAATCCTTGACTTCCTGCATTATCCATGTTTCTCTACGTTTCATATCTTAATTTACCAGCATTAAAGTTATAAGTAGGTTATCTAGCCAACTTCATGTTATGACTTCCTCTCTCTCACTCATGGTTTCAACCAACATGCATGTGACTTTTTCTTTAACAATGTGCTGAGCCCTTATTCTATCAAATCAGAGTGACTCACACATTAAATAATCCTACTGAGAGAACTTTCAGATTTAAAATAACAGCTGTTCATTTTCATGCTCAGAATGTCAGTGATATCAACAATAACTTTAAAGCTAATCAAATCGGAAAGTCAATCCCAGATTTCAGCCTTAAAGTATCTTCCCTCACCCCCATCCCTGTAACCACTCTGATGATATTGTTCGTGTCTGAATTTAATTAGGAAAGTATAGAATCACAAGTAATTTTGGAAACATAGTAAAACAGAAAGTAGATCTTAAATAAATATGGAATGGGCTAGGGAAGTCAATATCTAGAAAGTTTAACCACATGTTTGGAAAAATTCACTACAAACTCCATCTAGATGCACAGGAGAGAAGAAGCAGGATAACATGAAGCCATTTAAGAGTCATCACATCTGGCTGCCAGGACCATGGGTCCAGAGATCATAGGGAAGTCTCAGATCTGATCTGATTGCTGCCACAGTCTTCTTAGAATAATGAACTTTGCTTCATTTCTGCTTTGGATATGTCATACCACTGTCATATGATCTCACTGGCACACTCAAACCTAGAGACTTACAGCAAAAATCATTCTGGAAATCTTTTTTTTTTTCTTTTGTCTTTTGTCTTTTGTCTTTTTAGGGCTGTACCCATGGCATTTGGAGGTTCCCAGGCTAGGGGTCTAATAGGAGCTGTTTGCTGCCAGTCTATGCCAGAGCCACAGCAACACCAGATCCGAGCCATGTCTGCAACCTATACCACAGTTCACAGCAACGCTGGATCCTTAACCCATTGAGTGAGGCCAGGCATCGAACCTGCAACCTCATGGTTCCTAGTTAGATCCATTTCCCCTGTGCCAAGACAGGAACTCCATCTGGAAATCTTCAGAAGGAACGAGTGGTAGTAATGAGTTAACTACAGACTGTCTAACACAAACAGCTATGTAGTTCTATAGATCTACAGTCTTTCTGTTGGAGTTAGGGGAAAATGAGCCAATTTAATATCTAAAAAAAAGGCATTATTCTAAGAATTCTATGGCGGTGATCAGGTCAGGTCCCTGATTTCCTAATATTTATAAACTAGGAATGGAGAGAAAGATATTGTGATAATATTCATCTCAGATACATAAAGAACTCTTAGAATATGCCTCTTAAAATTTCTTTTCTGTAATCCATCATATTGATAGACATAAGAAAAAGCACATGTTCACATCAATAGGTACAGAAACAGTATTTGAGAAAATCCAGCAGCCATTCATGATTGCTAAAAAAAATTGGTAAACTAGGAATAGAAGAAAATTTCCTTAACATGATTAAAATATCTACAATAAAACTATAAATAAGAAACATAAAAACTTGAAGTTTAATTGACATAAAATGCTATATTAGTTTTGTGGAAAACATACTAAATTGACAGTTATATACATCATGAGATGATCATCGTGATAAGTCTAGTTACCATCTGTCACCATTTAAAGTTATTATAATGTCATTGACTATATTACCAATTCTGTGTATTACATCTTCATGACTTATTTTATGCCTGGAACTTTATGACTCTTAATCCTTCTCATACATTTTACCCATCTCCTCACCTTTTTCCTCTCTGGTACCCAACAATTTGTTCTGTGATACACACACACACACACACACACACACACACACACACTATTGAATAGACTACTTAGCCATAAAAAAATAAAAACTTGACATTAGCAACACTATAGATGAACCTTGAGAACATGATGCAAAGTGAAATAAGTCAGACATAGAATGAAAAAAAAATCTTGTCATTATATGTGGTCTCTAAAAAACACAGCAAGTGAACAAACATAACAGAACACCTGATATTATACTTAATTGTGAGAAACTTGAGTTATTCCTACTAAGATCAGATACAAGGCAATAATGTTCCCTGTTTACTTCTTCCAACATTGTCCTGAAAATTCCTTTCTCATGCAATAAGGCAAGAAAAGGAAACAAAACACAGATTGGGAAGAAAGAAATAAAACTGTCTTTGTTCACAAACACTATCATTTATGTAGAAACTCCAGAAGAATTGACAGAGAATTTATGGAACTACTAAGCAATTAAAGCAAGTTTGCAAGACACAAGGTTAATATACTAAATGCTACCCCTTTCCCATACACAATGAACAAGTGGAATTTACAATTAAAAACATAATACCATTTACTTTACAGTGAAAAATGTGAAATATTTATTTATAAATTTAAAAAAATATGTATAAAATATCTACATAACAAAAATATTATGTAGAAAATTACAAAACACCAAAATCATGGAACTAAAGAAATGGTGAAATATTACATGTTCATTGATAGGAAGATTCAATATTGTCAAGATGTCAGTTCTTCCTAAATTGATCTAAAAATTCATTTCAATCCTAGCTCAAATCTCGGCCAGTTATCTTGTTGATAATGACAAACTGACTGTAAAGTTACTCTGGAAAGGCAAAACATCCAAAATAGTATAAAGAATATTAATGAAGAATAAAGTCACAAAATTGACACTACTCAACTTTTAAGGCTTACTATGAAGCTCCAGTAATCAAGATGTGGTGTTAGTGACGAATAGATGAATAGATCAAAGGAACAGAATAGAGGGCCCAGAAATAGACCTATAAAAGGATCAGTCAACTGATTTTTGACAAAAGATCAAAGGCAACATGATGGAATAATTTCTTCACAAATGGTGCTTTACATGGAAATCCACATGCACAATAAAAACAAATCCAGTCACAGACCATATATCCTTTAAAAATATTAATTCAAAATGTACCATAATTTAAAATGTAAAATTGCTGGGCAATGTGGTAGTTCTTTGTATAGATTTCTAAGGTACCTCCATACTGTTCCCCATAGTGATTGTACCAACTTACATTCCCACCAACAGTTCAGGAGTGTTCTCTTTTCTCCACACCCCCTCCAGCATTTGTTATTTGTGGAGTTATTAATGATGGCCATTCTGACTGGTGTGAGGTGGTATCTCCTGGTAGTTTTGATTTGCATTTCTCTAATAATCAGAGATGTTGAGCATTTTTTCATGTGCTTGTTGGCCATCTGTATACCTTCCTTGGAAAAATATCTATTCAGGTCTTTTGCCCATTTTTCAATTGGGTTGTGGGTTTTTTTTGCTGTTTGGTTGTATAAATTGCTTGTATATTTTAGAGATTAAGCCCTTGTCAGTTGCATCACTTGAAACTTAATTAAAAATGAGCCAGGGGAGTTCCCGTTGTGGCACAGTGGTTAACGAATCCGACAAGGAACCATGAGGTTGCAGGTTCAATCCTTGGCCTTGCTCAGTGGGTTAAGGATCTGATGTTGCCGTGAGCTGTGGTGTGGGTTGCAGATGCGGCTCTGATCCCACATTGCTGTGGCTGTGGTGTAGGCTGGCAGCAACAGCTCCAATTGGACCCCTAGCCTGGGAACCTCCATGTGCCTTGGGAGTGGCCCTAGAGACAAAAAGACAAAAATAAAATAAAATAAAATAAAATAAAATAAAATAAAATAAAATAAAATAAAATAAAATAAAATAAAATAAAATAAAATAATAAAAATGAGCCAAATGCTCTAACAAACATGCCACAAAGAAGAGATACAGATGACAAGTATGTGTATATGAAAAGATGCTTCCCATCAGATGTCATTAGGGAAATACAAATTGAAACAACAATGAATTACCATTACATACCAATTGGAATACCCAAAATCTGGAACCAAATACTGGAGAGGATGAGGAGCAACAGGAACTCGAAACTATTGCTGTGGAAATGTAAAGTGGCAAAGGCACTTTTGAAAGCAATTGGCAGTATTTTACAAAACTAAAACACACACTCACTATATGATCTAGCAATCACATTCCTTGATATTTGCCCAAAGGAGGTGAAAACTGATGTCTACACAAAAATCTGCACGTGGACATTTATAGCGGCTTTCTTCATATTTGCCAAAACTTGGAAGCAACCAGAATGTTCTTCCATAGACAAATGGTAAATATATTGTGGCATATCCAGATAACAGAATATTTTTAAGCACTAAAAATAAGGAACTATTAAGCCATGAAAAAACATGAAGGAAATTTTCATGCATATTATTAAGTGAAAGAAGTCAATCTGAATAGGCTTCCTACTGTATATTTCCAACTATTTGACATTCTGGAAAAGGTAAAGCTATGATTTTATAAATGATGAAAAAAAGGTCAGTGGTTATCAGGGATTGCAAGGGGATCAGGGATGAATGAATAGGTGGAGCACAGAGGATATTTGGAGCAGTGAAAATACTCTATATAATAGGATAAGGATAAATGTCTGTTATTTTATATCTGTCCAAATTCAGATGTACTACATCCAAACTGAATTCAAATGTAAATTGTGGACTTTGGGTGTTTATGTTGTGTCGGTATAGGTTTATTATTAGTAAAAAGATAAAACTAAACAAAAAAAAAAAAACCCTTATCTTCTGATGAGGAATGTTGATAATGAGGGAAACTGTGCAGGTATATATGGATAATCTCTGTAATTTCCACTCAATTTTGCTGTGAATATAAAACTCTGAAAATTAAAATTAAAAATAAAATAAATCATCTAAAATAACACAAATAAATAATGATTTTTTAATGAATATCTAAGTAGTCAGAGATAAAACAGGTTGATGCGATCTTTATTTTACAAAATGACAATCAAGTCTATTACCTTTTCTCTTATGGGTAGCATTTCCTTAGCTAGAGTGATTCTTGGGTAGGCTTTAACTTTGAACCAACTGCAATATTGGAGGCTATACATTATTGTATTGGAAATAAATACGTGTACTGTAAGTTTAGTGAAGGAGATTTTGTTCGTAATGGAAAATGGTGCATTGAAAACAATTTGAACTTCAAATATCTTGAGTGTTTTTTAAGAAAGTATATGCAATTTTTATGCAAATGGCTTCCATTATTAGAATGAAAATCTATGTAAATGTATTCTTTATTTTGCATTATATATCACTTGTCCTGATTATTTTCTTTTCTCTTTTTTCTACACATCACTCACTTTTACTTCACTCCCTTTCTCCCTGTTGGTGTGATCATAGGCAAGTTGTAAAACCTATTTTGTCTTTGGATTTCTTATCTACAAAATAAGGATTGCAAAGTCCTTAGAAGAGTACCTGACAAATATTAGTATCTTAATGTTATTATTAATGGTGTTATTACAATTATGGTCTTTGTTTCTGGTGTCATTATTATTATTAATGGTATTATTATCATTGTTATAGTAAGACTAGAACTTGTTTAAAAATGCCTAAATTAAACACATAAAATACTAAAAATTCAAATAAATAATGAATAAAGTAATACAACTTCAAAAAAACTGTTAGAATCTCTGCATGAAACATAGGGTGCTTAGACTGGATTATTTCAGAAGTAGTAATGAAGAGAATGTTGACAAAGGAGCAAGAAGTATATTGTGCACCCCTAGTAACAAATTTCTATATCTAGGCCTAAAGAACCAAAGGAAAAAGCAGTTACTGGAGCTCAGGAAGAGACAGAGCTGAGTGAAGGGGCTGCTTGGCAGGAACTGTAATTTTACTCACCCAAAAGAATACATGAAGCCTACTCTGAACCCAACGAGAGGAAAATAGGGAATAAACAGCCAAACTCATTCATATCCCTCACTCTGATTTCCTGCTAGATTCCTTATTGATTGAATCCAAATTATACCCAAAATACAGTAGAACTCTCAGTTTTCTGGAACTAGCAACAGGAGGAGGAAAATGTTGAGCTGATCTCAAGAGATTAATAGATCTTATCCAGTATCTGTATTTTAAAGTGTTATCTAACACAGTTCTGAAGTACCACCTTTTATTTTATGAAATACCAGCTAAATACTAATGGCTAAAATTGAGTACCTTTAATACATTAGACAGAACTAGGTAGATGTAATATGAAGTACCATCTTTTATTTTATGAAATACCAGCTAAATACTAATGGCTAAAATTGAGTACCTTTAATACATTAGACAGAACTAGGTAGATGTAATATATGTTGCTATTATATCAGGAAAAATAATATATTTTTTAGATTGGGGGAAATGCTGTTTTAATGACATCTATGCATAAATGGTGGCAGATATATTTCCTTGTATTACAGAAAATAGTTTTATGAATTTGAATATCTATAGATGATTTCTATTTTTAATTTTTTAATTTTTATAATGATTTTTTCCATTATAGCTGGTTTACAGTATTCTGTCAATTTTCTACTGTACAGCAGAGTGACATATATATACATTCTTTTTCTCTCATTATCCTCCATCATGTTCCATCGTAAATGACTAGGCATGGTTCCCTTTGCTACACAGCAGGATCTCATTGCTTATCCATTCCAAAGACAATAGTATGCATCTATTAACCACAAATTCCCAGTCCATCCCACAACCTCCCCCTCACCACTGACAACAGCAAGTCTGTTCTCCAAGTCCATGAGTTTCTTTTTTGTGGAAAGGTTCAATCTGTGCCATATATTATATTCCAGATATAAGTGATATCATATGGTATTTGTCTTTCTCTTTCTGACTTACTTCAATCAGTATGAGAGTCTCTAGTTCCATCTATATTGCTGCGAATGGCATTATTTTGTTCTTTTTATGGCTGAGTAGTATTCAATTGTGTGTATTTACCACTTCTTCTTAATCCATTCATCTGTCAGTGGACATTAGGTTGTTTCCATGTCTTGAATACTGTGAATAGTGTTGCAGTGAACATATGGGTACATGTATCTTTTTCAAGGAAAGTTTTGTCCGGATATATGCCCAAGAGTGGGATTGCTGGGTTGTATGGTAGTTCTATGTATAGATTTCTAAGGTACCGCCATACTGTTTTCCATAGTGATTGTACCAATTTACATTCCCACCAACAGTGCAGGAGGTTTCCCTTTTCTCCACACCCCCTACAGTATTTGTTATTTGTGGAGTTATTAATGATGGCCATTCTGACTGGTGTGAGGTGGTATCTCCTGGTAGTTTTGATTTGCATTTCTCTAATAATCAGAGATGTTGAGCATTTTTTCATGTGCTTGTTGGCCATCTGTATACCTTCCTTGGAAAAATATCTATTCAGGTCTTTTGCCCATTTTTCAATTGGGTTGTGGGTTTTTTTTTGCTGTTTGGTTGTATAAGTTGCTTGTATATTTTAGAGATTAAGCCCTTGTCAGTTGCCTCATTTGAAACTATTTTCTCCCATTCCATGGATTGTCTTTTTGTTTTTGTTATGGTTTCCTCAGCTGAGCAAAAGCTTGTCAGTTTGATGAGATCCCACTGGTTTACTTTTGCTTTTATTTCCTTTGCCTTGGGAGAATGACCTAAGAAAATCTTTGTATGGTTAATGTCAGAGAATGTTTTGCCTATATCCTCTTATAGGAGTTTGATTGTGTCTTAACTCAGGTTTAAGTCTTTAAGCCATTTTGAGTTTATTTTTGTGCATGGTGTGAGGGTGTGTTCCAGTTTCATTGATTTGCATGTAGCTGTCCAGTTTCCCAGCACCACTTCCTGAAAAGACTGTTTTTTTTCCCATTTTATATTCTTACCCCCTCTGTTGAAGATTAATGGACCACAGCTGTCTGGGTTTATTTCTGAGTTCCCTATTCTGTTCCTCAAACTCACTTTTACAGTGTATTTTCAACTTAAAATGTTAGAAAGCTTTGAGTTCTAATGAGCAAACTGTGGACAGGAGATACAGCCTTTAGCCAAATTAAATTGGTCATTAAAATTGAGATCCAGGAGTTCCCGTCGTGGCGCAGTGGTTAACGAATCCGACTAGGAACCATGAGGTTGCGGGTTCGGTCCCTGCCCTTGCTCAGTGGGTTAACGATCCGGCGTTGCCTTGAGCTGTGGTGTAGGTTGCAGACGGGCTCGGATCCTGCATTGCTGTGGCTCTGGCGTAGGCCGGTGGCTACGGCTCCGATTCAACCCCTAGCCTGGGAACCTCCATATGCCGCGGGAGCGGCCCAAGAAATAGCAACAACAACAGCAAAAGACAAAAAGACAAAAGACAAAAAAAAAAAAAAAAAAAAAAAATTGAGATCCACATGTAAAATCAGGATATCAAATGGCTACACAATAGGAATACTGGCAGATATATTTGCATCTACAAAGGGAAAGGAAAAAAAAATTGTTTGGACTTTAGGAATAAAAATGTTCCCTTTTAATTTTGATAATTCAAAATTCATATTCTGTCCTCTGGTAGGTTATAGTTTCAAATAGATACTACTATCTAGTCCAGATAACTCAAAGTTGAGAAATAAGTTTAATTTATCCAAGGTTGATAGAGAATCAGTACATCTGAAAAAAGGAGAGTGATCAATTTAGAGGAGCATATTCTCAAACCTGGTCTCCTAGGATGAGCATCACATAGACTCAGATGAAAATGAGTGTGTACTCTCCAAAACATCATCACCCAAGGGACCCTAGGAACAAGAGTCAGTGGAAATAATACCCAGCTGTATTCAACCTTCTAAGAACCTTATGTATTGCAATTGTCATACTGAATATAAAAGTGTGATTAAAACTTCTAAAAATTAAAAAAAGAGAATTTAAAACCTGAGCAAAGAACAAGCTACTACAAAAAATGACACAGTGGATTTTAAAATAAACAAATAAAATTAGAAAAAAAATATTTTAGTTAAAAATTAAACCCAGATTGATGTGTTAACAATAGACTAAATGTTATTTGATTGAACTAAAATAGATGAAGATGTTGGAAAAAATAAAACTCAAAATGCAAAATGATGGAAAATATTTATATATTTTTGAGTTACTGATGGAGAAGAGTAGGATGATCTATCTTAAGTATTATCAAAAATTCTAAAAGAAGAAACCCCAATAGGAAAAGGATAATTCATGATGATATAATGAAGACTTTTTTTGGAATTTGTCAGTGATAATAATCTCAGATTCAGCAAAGTACAAGTGAAATGGACTTTAAAAAATCATGAAGTGCTATCACAGTGAAACAACTGAGCATAAGTACCAGTGGAGAGATTTTATAAACATCTGGAGCAAACAGTTTTCCAGTTGACAAATCTCAATTGGAATGACTGGAAGCTTATCAAGAGCAAAGCCATCCATAACTGAAAAAAAAAAATCAATAAAGCCTAGGGTTGGTCTCTAAGTAGACAGATATAAACTTACCTAAACTGACTAGAAAAAGAGAAAGTCTGAATATATTTATAACAATTAAATAAGATAAACCAGGAAGGCATATGTTTGTCAAATCTATTTGAAAAATTCTGAAGAGATAGTGTCTGTAACTTTCAACACTCATCTAGTTTTGAGGAGATAGTGTCTGTAACTTTCAACATTCATCTGATGTGTAGAAGTTGTACTGTATTCACCTTGAATTGTGAGGTGAAGCCCTTCAACAAATATCTTTCTTTTCCTCAATGCTAAGAAAAGAATACATAGAAAACAACAGTTAAGATGTGAACTCTATAATTTAAAACTATTAGGTGATCTTTGGTCACGGGTTACTTGCTGCAATTCTGTGTGTGTGCACATGTGTATGTATGTGTGTGTGAGCCTGCAGGCACCTGCACTCCTGTATGCACATGCATAAGTGTGCACAGAGGTATGTAAGGGGGCATCTTAAATATTGATAGCCTAACCAAGCAAAGGAAGATTTTTATGTCATTTTGAGTACCTTGGTGAAATTAAAATATTTATTTACTGAGCCCTTTTATTTATAAGGATTTATTTATAAAAAGGAAAACAATGCCAGAAGTATTGATTACTTTAAATTTTGAAATATTAACCTTTAAAAGCATTTTCAATACCCTGTATGGCACAACTGAGATGACTGCTGATTAAATCTCCTAAATAGTATGTTACTTTGTAAGTACTATGCAATTTATGTGATTATCATAAATTAGTTTGTCATGTCAGTCTGCTTATTAATGTGCACTACTGATTGACTGGTCAGAGGACAGGAAATTGAATCTTTAAATACGCATATACATGAAAATATCTTAGAACTTTTTTTTTTTTTTTTGCTTTTTAGGGCTGCATCAGCAGCATTTGGAGGTCCCCAGGCTAGGGGTCCAATCGGAGCTACGGCTGCTGGCCTATGCCACGGCAACATCAGATCTGAGCTCCATCTGTGACCTACACCACAGCTCACAGCAACACCAGATCCTTAACCCACTGAGCGAGTCCAGGGATCAAACCCGCAACATCATGGTTCTTAGTTGGATTCATTTCTGCTGCACCACAGTGGGAACTCCTAGAACTTTTTATGACTTTGAGAAGTGATACACATTTTTACTCATTTACAAATGACAACTTAGATATTATCATACATTTATTTTAAATGATTACAACATGCATAACAAAATATTGACCTAAACCAGATTTAGAGACTCTTAACTGAAGAGATTCCCATGAGGTTAATTCAATGTTTGCAGACATCTCCTATACAAAATAAAGAAAACATAGTAATAAGTGTTAAATCTGAATAATATTGAAGAATGTTAGTTTATAGCACATTTTTAGCTATTAAAATCAATGAACCAATGATTAGTCATCATTGAGAATGAAATAATTGGATTTCATTTTATAAACTCATTAAATTTTAAATAACACTTGTATGTTAAATAATAATTGACAGTGAAAACAATACTTGTGAAGGTAGGTTAGAATAGTAGAGAGAGCACTGAAGAAAGAATCAAAACATATTTATACCACTTATTAGCTATGGATAATAATACTAAATAATTTTCTTAATCATATTGAGTATGTATAAAATTTGTGTCATAAATTGTTCTGCTTCTCAGAATTGTGTGTTTAAGGTGATGGTCTACTGGGGAACTATTTTTAAATGGCAAAATAGATATATGTAAATTATATTCCTTTTATGTATTTGATATTGACTAATAAGTAAAATGTAAATGATATTTTAATACTTGAAAACAGCACAGATGATTTATCATGGTGGTTTTCTAATCATATGAATTTGAAAGTATGCTTTTAGACACACAGAAGTAACACTGAAAACTAAATTCTGTCTTAGAAATGGGAATTTCATTACTTTCCTATTTATTATAAAGGGGTAAATATTGGTTATAAAAGTGGATTACAGAAGCAGCAATTATGTGGTCATTCATATGTATTAATTCACATTAATTAATTATTAATGTATTATTTCTTTTTTCTTTTAAACAATTTTATTAAAGTATAGTTGACTTACAATGTTGTGTCAAGTTACACTGTACAGCAAAGTGACCCAGGCATATATATATACTCACACATTATTTTTCTTTAAAAACTGTTACTAAGGTCCTATTGCATACTTGGCACTATTATATTTTTACACACATAAAAGTCACAAAACAAAATCCTCTCTCCATTAAGTTTATATTCTATTGGAGCAAGATGGGCAATAAATAAATGAACAAGGAAATGTTATGTCAGGTAGTGATAGGGCTATGGAGAAAGTTTAACAACAAAAAAATGAGAAGTGGATTTATCTCAGTCTGTTAGGGCTATTATAACACAACATCCCAGATTGGGCAGTTTATAAACAACAGAAATTTATTTCTCACAGTTCTGGTGGCTGGCGGTCCAGGATCAGATTCCCGGCACAGTCAGGGGCATGCCCTCTTCTGGTTTAGAGTTCCTTTCTATCCTCATGTAGTAGAAGGAACCAGGGATCTTTCTGGAGCCTCTAATAGGGCTTAATCTCATTGATGAGATCTCTACCCTCATGACTAAGCATTTCCCAAGGGCTCTGCCTCTTAATACCAATATCTTTTGGGCTCAGGATATTAATGTATGAATTTGGTGATTGGATCAGACCATAGCAAGTTTTGCTGGGATGAATGAGATCCAAGTAGCAAAATTCACTGCTAAAATGGCATACAATTAGTCTTGAAGGAAGTGAAGCAGTAGTCATTTGATAATGTATGGAATGAGTGTTCAAGGCACAGGAAACAGCTCTGAGGAGACATCGTGTTTAAGGAGAATCAAGGTGTACAATGTGTCTAAAGCTCAATGAGAGAGAGGGAGATATGTTCAGAAAGGCTTAGGGGGGATCCTTTCATGGAGGGTCATAATCCCATTTTATCAGTAGAAATGTTTTCAGTGCCCATTATTTACAAGCAACCTTGGTAATCACAGATAATTACAAAGGTGGGTGAAATTCCTCTTCACTCTAATGGTTCACAATCTAGTAATAGGCACTACTGGCCAAGAGAATATCAAAACGAAATGTGATGAAAGTATAATTAGACTTGTTTTATGCACTAGAAAAATCTGTGCATAGACACTTGTCACAGATTTTGTATATTGTGGATTGAGCATAGACTGTATCAGTCAGTGAAACAGAAATATCTATTTTTAACATAGGAAATAATATACACCTGCAAATGGACAAGAAAAGTATGGCAGTGGGTAAGGAACAGTGAACTTCTTACCATAGTTGGAGTGCAGAATGTACTTCAGGATGATAGATAGGTGGGTGATAGATAAGAAAAGTAAATTGATCAGAGACTGTGAAGCACTTTGTGTTCCACAATGAAAAATTTGATATTTTTCCAGTGGCTTTAATAAGCCAGTTCATATTTTCATACAGAGAAACAAGATCAATATGTGGTTATAGTAATATAGAGATATAGTAGCATCCCATATGAAAAAGTTATGTTGTGCAAGAGAGACTGTAGGATATTGTAGTAATCAAGCTAGCAATGAGGAAAAGTGAACTAAAGAAATAATAGTGAGGATGAGAAGGTCACAGCAGTTTTGAGAAACGCATTGGAGATGATGAAAGTACTTTTGGATGGGATACCAAAGTTAATGAGGAGACTGAAAATTCTGCCATTTTATAAATGCAGAATAAAAGCAGGTTCTGATGTCAGTTATTCTGAGTTGGTAATGAAAATAACAGCTCTACAAAACTTTAGAAAATGAGTAAATAGATATATCACAGGTCTGGACAGAAGGTCATCCCAACGTCCTTTCATTTCTTCTTTGACTATATTAGATGATGAAGAGTTGAGGATATGCTAATATATTTTAATTACAGTGGAGTATTCTATTAGCGTCTTACAAAATAACTCTTGAATAGTAATTAAAACCGGTTTGCTTATGAACACTATTACATAAAATAAAATTGTGGTAAAGATACAAATCAAACATAACTGATAAATTGTTAGATATTTAATTCTGGGAGATAATGTTAGTTTTATTTAAATGTCAGTTGAACAGAAAGAAATAATTAATCTTAATTAATTCTTAGAAATTCCCAAATTAAGTAGCAATATTTTTTCCAAAAGGTGATGAAAGAGAAGAAAAGAGTAATGCATACCTTGGAATGAAGATAAAATATGTTCAACTAGTTTTAAGCATCAAAACTTGCAAATGTTCAAAATTAAATGTGTAAAATACAGCATTTCTCTTGTACGTATTTGTTATAGTATTTCCAGAATGCCATTTCTTAAAAATCTTCCTCTTTTTATAGATTGTTCAAATAAAATCCACATACAAATTTATGAAAATCATCTAATAGCTAAATATATTTATAGATTTGAAAACTAGGAGGTTTTAAATATAAAAAGAATTTTCTTAGAAATGATTGGGACAAAATGACAAATGATTGGGATATCAGATTTCCAAGTGCTAGGAGATCCCTGGTGATTGACAGAGAACAAAATGCACAAAAAGTGCAAAGCACAGTTACAAGATGCAGGTAACACCTTTATTGATTTTTTTTTTCTTTATGTGGAAGCTCAGAAAGCATAAAGCCAGATGAATGATTCTAGATATTTTGATATTTCAGTGACCAATCCCAGAGGGTGCTAAGGCGAGAACAGAAAAGAAGAAAAAAGGAAAAATACTTTTTGAGTTGATGGTTTCCTATCCCTATACCAAATCATACGATATAATTTTGAATCCAATTTAAAACTTCTGGCTCTTATCTTCAAGGTCTGGAAAGGTTACGCCCTCACCACCTTAGCAACCACATGACTGTATTCACCCTCTGCCTTCAGATCCACTGACTCACAATGTTGTCTATTCCAAGGTTATTCTTAAAGGTACCAAGTGAAGGGAATTTCTTTATTGTAGTTAAAGGACAAAATCTGTAAGATAGACTTTTCTTCTCCATTTCCAGATAGTCCTTTGGAATTCACTTAAGTCTGGATCTAGTTCTTTTGTGGGATTTTTGCTTTTTGTTTTTTGAGAATAAGATTTACTGTTCTTAAGCATTCAGTTAAGATGTGCAGTCATTCAAGATTTCCTTTCACATTAGTATTCTTCTCGACCTCATCTAATGAATATTTCTTTAAATCATTTGTCCATCAATTCAACAAGCCTTTAAAAAACACTCTTCTATAAGTAACCAAGGCATAGAGTAGAGATTGGAGATGAAGAGATTGAAAAAATCAAGTCCTGCCTCCAGTTGAAGCAATATATTAGCACTAATAAAATGCATAGTATTGGGATCTGTTTGCCAATATGTTATCTTGCACATAGACACCATCTTTTGGTAAGTTTTATTCTGAAATCGTAGTTTGAATAAGTTTTGTTCTGAAATGATTAGAAAATTGAAAGTCTGACACCAAAACAGCATTTTCTCTGATTATTTTTAGCCACATTATTTGTTAATTCAGCTTCTCTGAGAAGGAGATACCACATGTGGTTAACTGCACAAAATATTTGTATAAGTTTTAAGTGGTATTAATAATTTACTTTTATTAAATATGTCTAGTAAGACACATAAAATAGAAAATATGACAACATCAGGGGGATATAAAGAAAAACTGTAAACAATACATATTAACACAAATCCATAGGGTGATTTACCAAAACAGCCTAAAAAATCTGAATTTGAGATTATCTTGCTTGTATATTATAAACAGCTCCTCAGACTGATTAAGAACAGATCTCATTACATATGACAGTTCATGGGATGAAAGAGTGAAGGAAAATAAAAACCATAGAAATTAGTAAATTACTCACAAATCACACTTATCATTGCTTATTTATAGTACTTTCTATAAGTATCACCAAATTGTCCCATTAGCCAACATTCCAAGAATTGGAGGAATTTCATAGAATGATTGGATATGATTAAAAGATCATCTCTGTGACAGAATTATTTTATAAATATTGAGAGATATATGATCCATGATAGATATTAAAATCTACCTCTGCAATCTCTGATTGCAGCAAATACAATTGTTCAAAGGCTCTAGCCATACAGATATGAAATCCATCAGATTTCCAATGAAATCCACCTTTCACACTAGCTGTTCCCACTGATGGACTGAGCATGACAGGGATATTAAAGCACATACATTCCTAGAAGACACTGGAATCCTTGGACACTTGGGTAACTTTGGCTCAAAGTCTCCTCAAAGACTATGCTGAAGTCTTAGGACTGCACTGCAATACAGTATTGTTAACTAGAGTTGCCATGCTATATATTCGTATACTTGAAATTTGCTAAGAGTGTAGATATTAAGTGTTCTCACCATGCACACACACACAAACACACACACACAGTCACACACACAATTAAAATGTGAAGTTATGGATATGTTAATTAATCATATTGATTGTTTCACAACATATATATAAAATCATCATATTACTGGAGTTCCCTTTGTGGCTCTGCAGTTACATACCCGACTACTATTCGTGAGGATGTGGGTTTGATCCCTGGCCTCTCTCAGTGGGTTAAGGATCCAGCATTGCTGTGAGCTGTGGTGTAAGTCACAGATGAGGCTCAGATCCCGAGTTGCTGTGGCTGTGGTGTAGGGTGGCAGCTATAGATCCAACTTGACCTCAATCCTGGGAACTATATGCCATGGGTATGCCCTTGCCCCCCCAAAAAAAAGAAAATGAAAAAAAATCATCAAATTATGCACCTAAAATTTACACAGTATTATACATCAAGTATATCTCAGTAAAGCTGGGGGAATAAAAGAACTGGATTGCTGTCAAACTTCCTTTTCTCCCTTTCCATTCAGCTTTAACCTGAGTCAAAGCTGCGTCAAGTTTAATGGCTCTTTTGCCTTTCCCTGATTCTTTCATTTTCCTATACAGTCTATGTCCCTAATAAATCTCCCTAATAAATCATGCTTTGGAGTCTGATTTTCAGAAAACCCGGGTAAACTCATGATGTGGCTACAAAATGCTGTTTGTTTTTTCATTTCCTGTGTTCAAAATCACTGCTTTGAATTATACCATGTCATGTGGAGAAGGAGTCACCACTTAAGATGTGTGTCAGCTTTGTGACATTGTTACAAAGAAATTTGTTAGTGTTGTCCCACTACTGCTATTTTTTTGAGCTTCTTTGTAGTTCTTCATGTCCTTCTCTTTGGGCGCAGTTACAGAAAATGAAAGCTAAGAAAACAGGTTATTACTTAGTCTATAATAAGTGTCAAGAGGAAAGAAAAATAAAACAAACAATACAGTAAAATAAAATAGTTTGGAAGGAGAGAAAAGTAGGATAAACCTTGCAGAAAGGAGGGTACTGTGACTACAGCAGCACCTGAGAAGGAGCCCTAGGCTGAGAAGTCAACAAAAGATTTTGACAGCACTACTTGTAAAACAGAATAGCATATATACATTTTGTCTAAACACTGCGTACTTATTATCAAATACATATTTATATGCATGTTTACCCAAATGTCCTAGTAGTACTAAAACATTAATTTCAGTGAAAGTCAGTAAGATTGTTTTATACAAGATAAAAATCTTAACTAGTAACATTTTCACAGTTTCATTTTTCAAATTATTATTTAGTAACATAAACTAAAATTTTTGCTTTGTTGTTATAGGTAGAAGTTGTTATACATATCTCCATAGTTCCTTTGGAATGATTTTTAACATAATAATTATTATAATTTACATATAATTGTTGATAAGCAAAGTATTAACCATATTTATTATATACAGAAAATAATTCATTATTGAGGATAAACTAAAGATATAGTTACTTATCAACTCATTAACATGTCGCAGGTGAAAAGGTGAGCAGAAAAGTTAATCCTGTACAATCAAAAACTGAAACAGGCAAAATAAAAAATACAATAACTTTGCATATCATCATTTCTAAAGTTAAATACTTTGAATTGTTGACATTCAAAATAATGTACAAAGGAAAACTAAGATTTTTAGAGCAGATATCCACAATTTTGTTTCACTGAATAATTTTCTCAGGAATTTTTCTTCAAAAAGTGCTGTCCTTATTCAAGTTTCTTTAAAACTGATTTGTTTGTCCCTCGTTAGAAATGTATATAACACACTGACATAGAAAAAGCTATCTGCAAAAGTATACATGCAATATACACAAGGGTATGTTTGAACTTGGTAAACTTGTTTTTTAATTCCTTGCTCCTAATGTTTTTTGCCCAATGAATTTTTTTAAACAGGGCACTTAATAACATACTATTAAATAGGGCTCCAGTTTTCTACACTCATGTTCATATATACCTTTTTATAGTGATAAATTAATTATAATGATAAAGTATTCTGTATTTAATAAAAAATGTTTAACATTATTAAAATTTAAACCCACTATTTAGTCATATCTTAGAATATTTAATGTTAGGTCGATAAGTTTAAAAATCCTAGAGTAAACAAGATGGAGATTTAAGTGCCCTATACCTGATAAATATATATAAGTGAATCAAGGGCAGGGGAAATTTCGCACCACTGCCTGAATACACATGAAGAAAGGAATTTATATTTTAAAAAGGAAGAAAAGTAAATAATGCCAAAGTTAGAAGATGGAATATTGATGAGAATGTGACTGCTTCTAAGTATATGGTAGGCAGTGCCTCTTGGGAGCTGTTGCTCCTCTTCAAGCCTAAGGATGAGAAGGCCCCTGAGTGAACACTTACATTTAGATGGGCTTCTGGAGCTGCATTTACTCATATTGTCCTCATCCTTTGACTTGTCTATTGGCTTGATAGAAAAATCTAGTGAAAACAGACTTGCACCTGGTCATCATTCTCATCAGTTTTTTACTTGGTTGCCGCTGTGTGTGGTGTGGCCTGGCTCCCACGGCAGAATTAGCAGAACTGCTAAGTAGGGCTCCTGGGTGAGGAGGGTCAAATATCTTACCTCCTATTTTCTGGGGTTGACTGATGGGACCCTTTGTGGTGTATTTGGGCTCTGTTTCCCAGGGTAAGGGGGAGGAATAGTCAACTATGGAGGGAAGGCAGCTCTGCAACCAGATTTGGCTTCAGTCAGTGAGGTCTGAAGAGGATTTGTATTGAGAATGGCTAAACTTCTCAACCCACTAGTCTCGAAAAAGCCCAAGTCTTGAGAAGTGGTACTGGTTTTATATCTCTTTTGGAGGTTTGTCAACAGACAATGGGCTGAGCCTGAAGGCCAGTGCTGATTGAAACTTAGTGAGACACTTGTAAGGTGGCCACACTGGCCTCAAAGATTCAGGGAAAGTGATAGAGCATTAGCTACAAGTCCTGGTAAGAGGTTGCTATACATCATGCAGGAACAGAAGAAAGAACCTGTGATATTAGATTTCGTGTGTGATAGGCAGAATAATTCCCACCCCCCAAAGTCCACATTCTAATCCATGGAACCTGTGAATAGGTTACATAGCAAAGGGGATTAAGTTGGCAGATGGAATTAATCAGCTTTAAGAGAGAGGGAACGGCACCTAGGTTATCCAGGTGGGCCCAATTTAATTACAGTTTTAAATGTGGAAGAAAGAGGCAGAAGGGTCAGAGGTAGAGTGAGGTTAGAGTGATGCCATGAGGGTCCAAGAGCCCGAGAACGTGGCCAGCCTTAGAAGATGAATATAGGAAGAAAATACGTTTTCCTTTACAGTTATAAGAAAGAAATGCAGTCCTGCCGCACGTTTATCGTTACCCAGTGAGACTCATTGGAATTTCTTAACTACAGAATTGTGAGTAAATAATTTTGTATTTTTTTTAAGCTTCTAGTATTTTGTCACAGCAGCTGTGGAAAACTAGTATATTCTGGTAGAGCAGGTTTGGGCAACGCTAAGCAAATTATTCATTTCTTATATACATAAAAGGAGTCTTTTGTAATTAGCAGCATTACCAATTTAATCACAGTGAGTCTAGATATCAAACTATATATCAATTCTAAATGCTTATTTATTAGTATTTTTAATTCTAAAGGCCAATAGTAGAGGGTGTGCTGGTTGGTCTTTGCTTTCCTGTCCATACGTATAACTAGGAACATACTGTTAACACTGCTTAAATCCAAATAACATTATGCTTTTTGGAATGATTTAAATAAATATTCTCATTTGTCAGCCATCCCAGGAGAAAAAAAGCAGCTATATGGAAAATGATGTGATTGGAATATGGGACAAGGACATGCAGGAACTCTTATGATTTTTTTTCTAAGAAATAGGTGATAACTCTGTGTTTTTAGGCAACAGTTTATCAAGGGAAAACCATCTAGTTGATTCAGAGTAAATCATAGGATAAAAGGCCTCGTGACTGAACAGCACTCACCACAGTCCAAAATATAGCACATACTGAAATCCACCAGCGACTATATTTTCTAAATACACAGGTTGGGTGAGCATTTAGTGCCCACTACTTCCACTGTGCTGCCTGGATCATAAGGTCTCCAAGGCTATTGACTATGCCACCTATTTCTTTAAGTGAGAGTATACCTAAGTCCTGCCACAGTGAAAATGTTCTTTGATGATTTCATAATTTGCTAAGTGCTTAGCACTTAGGAGACTCACTTAAAGGATATGTTCTAATGACGAACTCTTTATTTAACTTGATTGCATGGAAGAGCATAATGTTTCTTCTTGTAGCATTTTTCATATCCTCATGCTGAATTTGTGGATGAGAATTGTTCTTCATACAACGAATGTCTTCTTGCAGTATACATGGCAACATGACAGACAGGACTGACATCTTCTGGGATTCTAAGTCTTGCAGAGACTAATAATAGATGGCAGATTAAGAATAATTGACAGTGTCATTGTGAAGTGTTTATAATAACAGCAAAAGGGACTTGATAGCTGAGGGAGAAGGCAAAAGACTATAGGAGGGAAATAAATGATTTCACAGGTATTAGGCTTCGAATCCAGCTTAATAAGCCAATCTGTGTGGTAAGTGAAAGTATTCTGTGGTGTTCATACTAGACTTTTCCTATTTTTTATCACATCACAAGCCATGTGATACTCTTTCGTAAAATTCAAGAGAGAGAGAGAGTTTTTTTTTTTTTTTTTTTTTTTTGCTTTTTAGGGCTGCACTTGTGGCGTATGGAAGTTCCCAGACTAGGTGTTGAATTGGAGCTGTAGCCACAGCAACACCAGATCTGAGCTGCTTCTACCACAGCTTTCACGGCAATGCTGGATCCTCAACCCACTGAGCGAGGCCAAGGAATGAATCTGCATCCTAATGGTTGCTAGTCAAATTCATTTCCACTGAGCCTTGACAGGAACTCCAATTCAAGAGAGTTTCTACATAGAATATGAATAAAATAAATTAGTAATCTATTCATAAGTCATTTATTTATCACTAGTTTATAAGTTATGCAATTATTACTGACTTGTATATGTTACATTTGGTCATAGACTGTGCTAGGATCAAATACTTTTAAAACCATCTGCCTGCATTCTCCTTGTTTTAGCCACTGGTAAGAAACACATTTTCTTTTTTTATCAAATGGCATTATTGTAATTAGCACCCCTTATAATGATTTGGGGGAGGTGTTAATTAGTTGAATTCGATTAGCTTTTAAACAGAAAGCGTTAATGAAAAAAATGCATATTAGTATATACTTGGAATTTGAGATTTGACCATAAAAAAATTATAGCTTATGTCAAGGATAGGCATGCTAGGAAGAAAAATAATAATCAACATATTTCACAAGAATTTTATAGAATTAAGTTAAATATCTGTTACAGAAAGGAAACTATATATATTGTGGTTTAAATGACTAAAATGTAGTGCTAGTCCTACTCTTTACTAAATTTCTAACTCTCCCAAATATGCTTCGGTCTTATTTTAAGGATTGAATAAAATAATATATGTGACACTATCTTAAACACAATAAAACACTATATATTTTACCAGAGATGGTCAACCATCCACAAAGATTCTTATTTTTTCTTCATAGAATAGAATGCCAGGCATTGTATTTCTTTGTTTCTTGTACATGTAGAAGGTCGAATTCTCAACACTGGTGAGGTAAGTGTAACATTTATGTCTTGAAACGTAACAAAACAAGAATGCCTTTGCTGTGACTTCTGCCCATCTGCTTACCCATTACAGAGGACTTGAAATATCAAGAGTCTAGGTCTCTGGGTCATCACATGAAAGGCATATTTTTGGCATGAATATGTTCATTGGACTGTAATGTGAGCAAGAGTAATTGTGTGAAAATAGTTGAAATTTGGGATTTTGTTTGTTGCAGAACCTAGTGTTGTTACAGAATCAATATATACATGCAAGCATTTTAAATTAGCCTTCATGTAGCAATGTAATAATATAATCATCTGTATGAAACATGTATATTCTTCAAAATGCTTTTATGATAAATACAAAAATTTCTGTATAGCACACAAAGCATCATTTTGGAAGATTTTTTACATATTTCAATTTTATAATCTGTGAAGTAAAGAACTTTGAAAATATAAAGCGACATATTTCAACTGAATGAGGAGGGTTTAGGCAACTGTGAGAAAAAATAAGGTCACATTAATATGACTCCCTAATTTCAGCTCTGGTCTCCTACCTGCTAACTTCTGATGTTAGGCATGTATCAAGTTTCCATTCCCATGTAGTACTGGGGCTACCTAAGGAATAATTTACTTCTAACCACCCTACTTTGGTGGATTTCCATTTCCCACTTATGTTGCCCTTTATTTTCTACTACCATGCATAAGGCATGAATCTGCAGCTTAGCTCTGACTCTCCAAAGGTAGGCTCTAGAGTGCAGAGATCTGCCACTGCACATTGAGCCAAACTTCAGGCTATAGATGAGCTGAACTTCAGTATCTTGATGCCTTGCTTAACAAAACTTTTATAAAGTGAGAGCAGGTTACTTTCCTTCTGTGTTATATTCAATGAAACGAGAAAAAGAATGTTGTATTCTAGTATATTATGGGCCCATAGAAGGTTTTCTTAAAACTTTCAACGGTATAGAAATTTCAAAATTGCTGCATGTTGCATATCAACAATGTTCTATGTATATATTTTATTTTTCAAAGTCCAAAGAATTTATTTATTTATTTATTTATTTTTTTTTTTTATTTTCCCACTGTACAGCAAGGGGGTCAGGTTATCCTTACATGTATACATTGAAATTACAGTTTTTCCCCCACCCTTTCTTCTGTTGCAACATGAGTATCTAGACATAGTTCTCAATGCTATTCAGCAGGATCTCCTTGTAAATCTATTCTAGGTTGTGTCTGATAAGCCCAAGCTCCCGATCCCTCCCACTCCCTCCACCTCCCATCAGGCAACCACAAGTCTCTTCTCCAAGTCCATGATTTTCTTTTCTGAGGAGATGTTCATTTGTGCTGGATATTAGATTGCAGTTACAAGTGATATCATATGGTATTTGCCTTTGTCTTTCTGGCTCATTTCACTCAGTATGAGATTCTCTAGTTTCATCCATGTTGCTGCAAATGGCATTATGTCATCCTTTTTTATGGCTGAGTAGTATTCCATTGTGTATATATACCACATCTTCCGAATCCAATCATCTGTTGATGGACATTTGGATTGTTTCAATGTCCTGTCTATGTATATTTTTAAAGATCCACATGTATTTCCAGCCTGGTTGGGTCTCTCAAGATCCAAGGAAGGGCCACCTGGTAAGCCCATGTAGAGTGTCCCTCTTCAGACTACCTAGCAGTGTTGCTAATGCTGCTTTTCATTCCAGATTTATTTTACTTGGATATTTCATTGTCTTTCCATGAAAAGTCTTCAGTTTCTTCTTCAGATCATAGCAGACATAGGAAGATATGCCTGAATCTTCTATGTGAAATAGAATTCATGTGTCTCTCCTCTTCCCACCCACCAAGGAGGCTTTATGTAAAAATACTTCCACAGATAGCGTAAGGATGCTGCATATCTTCACTTGATAGATGAATCCAATATTTGCCTCTGGCCTGAACTGTATATGTGTTACAAATACTGTCATCATTTATTTGCCTGTTTTTTCCTGGAAGTATTTTAAGATGTTATTGCCCTGTTTTGGAAGAAAGCTTAGTTTTAAGCTAATTTTCTTGAAAGTAGTTCACCCATCCCTAATGTTAGCTCTAATTTCAGGCAGGGTGAGGATGAAATATGCACATCTCATGTGGAAATAATCTTTTTCAGGAGTGAAACCAAATTAAAGGAAAAAAATCTTTAAGTAACTACCCATAAGGGATAATATTTCAATGCATTAACTAGCTGACAATCATTCATGAAACACTAAATTCTGCAAGTTTTTAAAAGAGTTTTTCTTATTTCTATATTCTCCTTTCTGCTTCAACCTAAATTTCAATCTATTATAAATTTATTTTACAAGGTAAATATACATAAGTCTAAAAGTCTCACTTTAGAAAGGTTATTTTCTAATTATTAATGAACTGTTGTTCTTCTAAATACATGTATATAGAATAAAAATGGCAAAAGAAACTGGAAAGGAAAATGCATTGAATTCTTATGAGTATAATCATTTCAAACATAGTGATATGTAAAAATTATCAGAACATTTCAGGAAAAAAAACTGAAAGTCCAGTTTTAGTTACTCTATTTCATGTTTCTAAAAATGTTTGATGTTTATATATTACCATAGTGGCAGCACAGTGAATATCTCTAAAGGGCGAGAGTAGGTCTAGTGATGCACTAAGTGTTATTAAAGAGAGTCATTTTGCAATTTCAGATTAAGTCAATAAGTGTATTACCATGTAAGTGGTTTTTATGACAGAAACTCAATAGTCACTTGTTTAACACATTGCACATCATGGAATTGTCTAGTAGGATGAGTAAGTTAGGATATATATCTGGTAACCTTGTTTTTTTATGGGAAATAATTCAATTAGGAATTAATCCATATTTTATAAATGTGTATGTGAGAATACCTAGTCACCTTTTTTGAGAAATAATATAGAAAATAATGTATTATTATTACCTACACACAAGTAGATATTAAGGAAATCAGTAATTTTGTCAATAGCTAGCTGTAGAGAAATGCTCAAAAAGGAAGAAAAATTTTGTCCTGTTATCTATAAATTAAATCTACAGGAAATAAGCTTTCTACATGATACATTTATTTTTTATAAAACTATTTTTTTAATTTATTTTTAAAATCCTTTTAAAAACTTCAGTGAAGTACAGCTGACTTATAATTTTGTATTAGTTTCAGATGTACAACAAAGTGAATCAATTATAATAGACATACATCCGTTCTTTTTTCCATATAGGTTATTATGAACCCTTAAGTAGATTTCCCTGTATTACACAGTAGATTCTTGTTAATTATCTATTTTGTACAGTAGTGTGTGTTATTCCCATCCTCCTAATTTATCCATCCCAGCCCCAGTTTCCCCTATGTAACCATAAGTTTGATTTTGAAATCTGTTTCTGTTTTATAAATAAGTTCTTTTTATCATTTTTATTAGATTCCACTTATAAGTAATATCATATGATATTTCTCTTTCTCTGTCTGACTTACTTAACTTAGTATGATACCCTCTAGGTCCATCCATTGCTGCAAATGGCATTAGTTCATTATTTTTAATGGCTGAATAATACTCTGTATATATGTACCACATCTTCTTCACCCATTCCTCTCTCTATGGACATTTAGGTTGCTTCAATGTCTTATCTTTGGTAAGTAGTGCTGCAATGAAAATTGGGGTGCATGTATCTTTTTGACTTACAGTTTTTTCTGGATATATACCTTGGAGTGGGGTTGCTGGATCATATGGTAGTTTTATTTTTAGTTGTTGAAGGACCCTCCGTACTGTCCCTGATAGTGGTTGTACCAGTTTATATTTCCATCAACAGCGTATAAGTGTTCCCTTTTCTCTACACTCTCCAGAATTTATTTTTTGTAGACTTTTTGGTGATGTCCATTCTTACTGGTGTGTGGTGGAACTTCACTGTAGTTTTGATTTGCATTTTTCCAATAATTAGTAATGTTGAGTATCTTTTCATGTGCCTTTTGGCCATTTGTCTATCTTTGGAGAAATACCTATTTAGATCTTCTGCTCATTTTTTGATTGGGCTATTTATTTTTGATATAAAGCTGCCTGAGATGTTTGTATATTTTGAACATTGATCCCTTGTCAGTTACTTTGTATTTATATTCTCGTATTTATATTGTGTTTTAAGTACACATCTGATCTATTATCTCATTTGGTTCTCACAGAAAGCCTGTGAGCTATTTTTGTAACAACTTTATGTGTGAGACTGCCAGGCCAAACGGCTGGAAAGTGGAATCTGTTCCCCAGGACTCTTATTTTCCTCTGAAAGCAGAGGTTTCTGCTGATAGGATGTTGCGCAGAAGTGAAAGCACACCCTAAATGTGGTCTGACAGGTGCAGTAAAGGTTTCTATCTTGTGCGAGATTAAATTAAAATGGTCCGTGATTGCCAAATATATATTGCAAAGGGGTTTTTCAATAATAATAAAGCATTTCAATTTAGGACAAATATCCTCTAAACACACAGTTGTTATTACTGGAAATTTACTATTTTTAAAAAACGTATTTTCTCAAAATAAAAATTATGTGTTGGAAAATATTAAACATAGTTAATATCTAATATTTTTCGAAAGAGGTATGAGGCTATTTTGATAAAAACAAATATCTTAAAAAGAATGTTGTAAAATTATTTTGAAACTTGGTATTAGAATCTATATCTAGTTTATTTCTACATTTTACTTTGGTTGTTTCAAACCAAGAAAACACTATTTCAAGCACATGATAATAGAAAATAATAAGTTATTTTTAACAACTCAAAATATCTGTAAGATTAATTAAATACTAATCAAAATATCTAAAAGAATGCCAAAACATTCTTGCTTTTAGATGAATTATTGATCATATTTAATAACTACTTCCACTCCTTACATAATTATTTAAGTAAGACAACAAACCATCCAAATAATGAACAACTATGAAACTATATGTAGGAGTTCCTGTCATGGCTCAGCGGAAACAAATCTGAGTAGCATCCATGAGGATGCAAGTACAATCCCTGGCCTCGCTCAGTGAGTTAAGGATCCAGCATTGTGGTGAGCTGTGGTGTAGGTCACAGATGTGGCTCAGATCTGGCATTGATGTGGCTATTGCATAGGCCGGAAGCTATAGCTCTGATTGGACCCCTAGACTGGGAACCTCCATATTCCATGTGTGTGGCCCTAAAAAGACAAAAAAGAAAAAAGAAAGAAACTGTATGTAATGTGATGTTGCCATTATAGGGCATACTCTTTACTGGACAATTGACACTGTGATGATATTATGGAAAAAGAGTCATGTAAACTGTATTTATTTGATTGAAGTACATATATTTTTACTATTTTATTCACTTGTCAAAGCTTGGATTTAAAAAAAAACCATAACCATGCAATTTTAGATCAATTATATTTATATAAGAATTTTAATTTTATACAGAGAAAGAAGTCATATTGTAACAAATGCAGAAATATGTTATTCTGATAGTAGAAATTAATAGATTTATGGTATCAAAAGCAATATATATCCAGTGGAATATATCATGTTTTTGTGTGTATGTTATTAGTGATGATGGTAAAATCTTTTAAGTGGTTAAATACATTTAGATGTTGAAATTTGAATCAAATAACCTACAGCAAAAATATTAGCAAGAAAACACACTTTTTAGTGTGGGGTGAGAAAAATTTGATAACATGGTGGAAATAAAGGAAAAGGCTTACAGCAAAAATGCATTAATTCATCAAGGTCACTAACTAAGATACAGCCTGAAAGAATTAAACACATTCCTAATCACATAATTTTTGGCTAAAGAATGACTTTAGCATCAGATGGAATAATGTCCACCATTAATTTTTTATTTCCTTCAGGCAAAGTGTGGATATTTAAATGGCATAAGTGCTGGTGATATAATTTTGGTGTCTCGTCCTGTAATAAAAATACAAAAATCAATACCTTTAAGTTTGGAAGACCCCCATTTTAAAATTTTAATGCCCATTAACCACTAATGTTTGCTTGTCAGTATACCTTAACATCTTGCCCTTGTTCTCCCCTTTGATTCCTGCCTATTTTCCTTCCTCTACACCCTGCTGCACACGAATCCACCTCTCTTGTGACCTCACTGCTTTTCCCTGCTATTGCTTGCACCATTACTGTCCTCCATGACTTTGCTCCCTGGAGAACATTTGTTCAAACACCAGAATAACTCTCTTGTGTTAATATGATTTACTACTGATAAATAGATATGAGTGAATGACTTTCAACTATTTAATATACAGGGAAAATATGGTACCTAAAAGCAAAATTTATAAACATTGTTATACTTTCTCATTTCACCACAACAATTAATATTTATAGCTATATACCACCACTTTGTGATATCTAATTTTATCCTCATGGCAATAACTAGAGTTATTGACTGATTTTTAAGTAATTTTTGACAAAATGTATTAACAAGCACATAATCCAAAACACTAAAAAATTCTGAAAATCATCTATATGTTAAAAAGATAATTCTATTCTGTGATAATAGAATTTGGCATGAACCCAAAGTTTATTTTAAAAGTGTTGATAACTTTTCCTAAACCTTTAGATTTTAAATGTCTTTTAACATCAATGTAAATTAGAGTTCTTGGCTCTATCATCTTCCTTTCACAATTATGTACTTTACTTTTCACAATTATATATTCCTAGTGAGACTAATCAATCAATATTAAGGAACCACTATTATAAGGTTAAATACTAATCACTATACTGCTTAAAACATACACAGAGTAAAAACTTAATGGTGTTTTTGAAGGGTTTTCTTTCCTTCTTCAGTATTCTTTGTACTAGAAATTGGTTTCTATTTCAGTTTCCATTCTCACTGACATATATCCTTAAGGAATGCATTCTGCAATATCTCTTCTTCTCCACTATATATAAGTTAGCTGTAATTACTTATAAAGTGAAAGGACATTTTTTTAGTTATATTTTTTTAAAAAATAATGGAATTTCTAAAGATTATAAACAGTTATTTTTGCATTTACTGTGAACCCTATGTGTAACTAGAAAATATTACAGTAAACAAATCAACTTCAATTATGCTGTTAAAATTAATGGTGGTAGAAACTTAAAAATCAAAGTTTTTTTCTATAATTAACATGTATTTATTAAATTTGAAAATTATTAGGTACATATTCTGTATTTTTATTAATGCTACCTGTTTATAGTCTACAAAGTATCTCTTCTACTTGTAGGATTATGCTTTAAAGTCATGGGATTGGAATTCTTATGTTTTAAATTATAGTTATATGCAGAGGTAAAGAAATCTTATAAATTTCTCATGTTGTCACCAAACCTTTCTTACATTCTCTAAGACTTTTATAAAGAAAACCTATACTGACAAGATAAAGAGCTTCATCATGTTTTCTAGTTAGAAATGCTATACAGAGCTGTGATCTATTATCCACCTGAGAGCCATGAAAGTGCTGAAACAACTTTACCCTGCCATGTCCAATAATTACATAATAAAAAAGCCAGGTTATTTCAGCACATAAAATGGTTTAAACTGATTAATTTTCTGAAAGCTTAAATTGAAAGTGCATGAGAATCATTAAGGCCATGCCTCACCTGGGTTTGTAAAAATCCATTATTATCCTTCTCTGATAGGTCTCTTAAAATGTAGCACTTTTTGTACATATTCTTTTTAACTACTAAAAACCACAGGTATATCTGTATATCTATACATATATCTAATTCATCATATGAAAAATACTTTTTTGCACAAAATTTTTTGGTAAGCTCTCTTCTCTTTCCCAAAGCTACTCATACCATTCTAAGTATTGCCCCATTAGAAAATAGGCGAAAAAAATTCCTTCAGTGGTATAATATTAAGTAATTATGAGTTATTAAACATTGCTGACACCCAAGATATTGTTATAATATAGCATCTTTTTTTTCTTTATGCTTTTAGCACAGTTGGTTGAAAGCCATTAACGAGACTGAGAAAGTGAATCCTACCTCTTCCTCATAGTTAATATTCTCAGTCACTACCCTGAGCACTGATGTTAGGCCTCTGCTCATACAGTTGCTGATATTTGTTTTTCTTTTTAGGGCTGGACCCACAGCATATGGGAGTTGCCAGGCTAGGGGTTGAATTGGAGACACAGCTGCAAGCCTATGCTACACAGCCACAGCAATGTGGGGTCTAAGCTGCATCTGCAACCTACACCACAGCTCACGGCAATGCTGGATCCCTGACCCTCTAAGTGAGGCCAGGGTTTGAACCCGGATCCTTATGGATACTAGTCATATTCACTTCTGCTGTGCCACAACAGGAACTCCCAGTTGCTGAATATTAATAGAAACTTCTGGTCCACATTTTCACATCCCTCATTGTCCAAAGCATCAGTGAAAAGCATTGCTGTGTGTGATAGGTCATTACCAAACTTTGACTGTTAAAGAAAGTAATTGCAACATGGGCAGAGAATATAATTCAAACTGAAAATTATGTATTAATTTCTAGTCTCAGTGGTCATGCAACTGTTCACCAAAGAGGCTGCTTTCACCTCGCCTGGACCACACACCTGCCTGCCCTGCCTTCCCTCCGCCTTCTTCCCTTCCTTTATCCAAGGATATCTCTTCTGTTTTTAAAATAGTGTTTTTCACAGAACTAGAAGAAACAATCTAAAAATTTATGTGGAACCACAAAAGACCCAGAATTGCCAAAACAATCCTCAGGAACAAAAACCAAGCAGGAGGCATAACTCTCCCAGACTTGAGGCAAAATTACAAAGACAGTAATCAAGACAGTGTGGTATTGGTACCAAAACAGACAGACAGGCCAATGGAACAGAATAGAGATCCCAGAAATAAACCCAGACACTATGGTCATTTAATTGTTGACAAAGGAGGCAAGAATATAAAGTAAGAAGTCTTTTCAACAAGTATTGCTGGGAAAATTGGACAGCGACATGTAAATCAGTGAAACTGGAACATACCCTCACATCACGCACAAAAGTAAACTCAAAATGGCTTAAAGATTTAAATATAAGACAAGACACCATCAGGCTACTGGAAGAAAACATAGGCAAAACATTCTCTGACATCAACCTTACAAATATTCTCTCAGGTCAGTCTCCCAAGGTAACAGAAATAAAAGCAAAAATAAACCAATGTGATCTAATCAAACTGAGAAGATTTGCTCACCTAAGGAAACCATAAAAAAAAAAAAATTTACAGAATGGGAGAAAAGAGTTTCAACTGATGCAACTGACAAGGGCTTCATCTCTAAAACATACAAACAACATGTACAATTTAACAGCAAAAAAGCCAACAACCCAATGGAAAAAATGGGCAAAAAACCTAAATAGACATTTTTCCAATGAAGGTACACTGATGGCCAACAAGCACATGAAAAGATGCTCACCATCACTGATTATTAGAGAAATGAAAATCAAAACTACTGTGAGATACCACCTCACACCAGTCTGAATGGCCATCATTAATATGTCCACAAATAACAAATGCTGGAGAGGGTGTGGAGAAAAGGGTACCCACCTACACTGTTGGTGGTAATGTAAACTGGTACAACCACTATGGAAAACAGAATGGAGGTATCTCATAAAACTAAATATAGTACTACCATATGACCCAGCAATCCCACTCTTGGGCATATATCTGGAAAAACCTTTCCTTGAAAAAGACACATGCATCCATATGTTCACTGCAACACTATTCACAGTATTCAAGACATGGAAACAATCTAAATGTCCATCAACAGAGGAATGGATTAATAAGAAATGGTACATATACACAATGGAATACTGCTCAGCCATAAAAAAGAATGAAATAATGCCATTTGCAGCAATGTGGATGGAACTAGAGACTCTCATACTAAGTGAAGTAAGAAAGAGAAATAGAAATATGATATACTATCACTTATCACTGGAGTCTAATATATGGCCCAAATGAACCTTTCTTCAGAAAAGAAACTCATGGACATGGAGAACAGACTTGTGGTCACCAAGGGAGAGGGGGAGGGTGTGGGGTGGACTTGGAATTTGGGGTTTAATAGATGCATACTATTGCCTTTCCAATGGATAAGCAATGAGATCCTGCGAACTAAATCCAGTCACTTATGGTGGAGCATGATAATGTGAGAAAAAGGAATGTGTGTGTGTGACTGGGTCACCCTGCTGTACAATAGAAATTGACAGAACACTGTAAACCAGCTATAATGGAAAAAATTTAAAAAATATCACCTGCCAAGCACAAAATCCCTCTTACATCATTTTACAGAAAAATTTAATTCTTATTTATCTAAACACTTCCCATGTAGATAATAGCAAAGGTGACTGTGTCTCTTGTCTTTCACTGCCAAAGAGGTCAATCAAGATTTTTTCTCCAACAAAGATGATTTTTTTTTCCCATAAATGATTCTGCCACCCTCTCAGAGCAAGTCATTTAAAATGCAAGTAATTTTAAAAGTAATATTTTTTCCCCTTTTTCACTAACCTGTTTGGCACAGAGCATTCAGTCAAAACCTGATATACTCATTTATTAACATTACACTGACATGACACTGTGTACCCTTTTCAAACAGTGAAAAGAGTGATCTCATGTTAAAGTTTATGACTAGGTTTTTCTCAAAGGTGCATTTAAATGCTGTTTTTTTTTTTATGTTTTGGTAGAGGAATGCCTTCAACCTAAATGAAGTATTTTCAACATTTAACTATTTTGATATATCCAGTGGTATATCCAATGATAACTGACTTTGTGTGTGTCTGGTTAATAACATGAAGTTACATTAAAACGAAATAACATATTTAAAAACACTTTAATAACATATGTAAAATTAATTTTTCCAAGAAACAGGTGCTATATCTGCCTTTTAATATGTATCATTAAGTTCATATGAGGATTTTTATTTGTTGATTTTATCATAAGTAACAAGCACATTCTCTTTGTTTTATTTTTCTCCAGCTGACATATTAAAATGTTAGCCAAAATAGGAGAGTACTGTTAATGAAGATTCTGACAGCTGCATCATAACATTAATCCATCTCTAGTTGTGGATTTTTGTCAATTTTTGTAGTTATTTTTTAGTCTAATACATAAACTTTACTGATTGGCATCATCACCTGCCAGACTTATCAGATTAAGTTTAAAAGATAATTATTCATAACAAATATCACAGATATCATTAATTAATCCTATTTTAATAAACAAGGCAGACAGACAAGCAAGTTCATGGAAGACTGTATTTAGTGGAGAGGTGCTAATTGAAAGATTGCTTGAGTGACAGCAAGTTTTAAACATCAAAATTGAAAGAAGCAAAAAGTGAAAAAATTCCTGAAGAGAGTCATTATAGAAAATGACTACAGAGAAAAAGTATCTCTTATATCAGAATTAAGTCAAATAAATAGAAAGGATAAATAAGTAGAAATGAGTCACGAGAAAACACATTTTCACTCAGTTGCTACATAAAAATTTCATGGTAAAAATGTTTGGAAGTGTTACAGTAATTCTAGCTTTTCACTCATTGTTCAAATTTATATAGTCATAATTCTATACCTACTAGCATAGTTTAGGCATAATATAACTAATATTCAAAATGAATAAAGTATATCACTTTTTCTTGATTTCCCAGATAATTACAATTTACTAAATAGAGTTATGCTAATTCATGGTGTATTTTCCATTGATCTAAGAGAACCATAATTGTCCAAGAACAGAATCTAAAAACTTTTACCTTTATAAAATACAACAAAAGACAATTTGTGGGAGTTCCCGTCGTGGCGCAGTGGTTAACGAATCCGACTAAGAACCATGAGGTTGCGGGTTCGGTCCCTGCCCTTGCTCAGTGGGTTAACGATCCGGCGTTGCCTTGAGCTGTGGTGTAGGTTGCAGACGCGGCTCGGATCCCGCGTTGCTGTGGCTCTGGCGTAGGCCGGTGGCTACAGCTCCGATTCAACCCCTAGCCTGGGAACCTCCATATGCCGCGGGAGCGGCCCTAGAAAAAAAGACAATTTGTGGTGCCAATAAAGTCTCCATCCTTCATCTATTGATATAAAGGATATTAGGCCTTCTCATCCTTAGGAAAAATTGAAAGGGAGAATTGCACATATATATTGTGCAAAATCCCATGACCATTTTATATTCTTTTGGTTTTCTTTTATAAGAAAAAAACGATTCTAAATCTTGGGAAATCACACAAGGAACAATAATTACATCTGGGGCAATGATCTAGCATATATTTTAAATTTCAAATGACAACAAAATATCCATTCAAATCATATGGAGCCCTAGCAAATATAAATTATTGACATAGAATTATTTTACATGTGAAAGTTTCACTTTTTCCAAAAAAAAAAAAAAATGAGGGAAGTTAATTAACATTCTACAAAGCTGGTTTCAGTGTTCTTCATTAGCTAACTTTCAATTGTCCATGTCAACCAGGTCTTTCTGCTAAAGGTCTCTGTCAGCTGACTAATCCACTTAAAATAATTAGCATTCTGTTGGTATTGGAACAAAATGTGTAAAACAGAGATAAAACTAGAGACAGATCAGCATGATTGGGACTCCTTAAAAGTGAGTATACCCAGCGTGCTCTCTTCAATATATTTTGCAGTTCAAACATTTCAGGTTAAATATAATCACAGACTGCCCAATATTATTTCTACATTCTCTATAATCGACTATATTTTTGTCTTGGTCAGCCCACACATTTCAAAAGTGCATTTAAATCTCTCTCTCGCTTCATAATCCTTAAAGGGAATTTTCCTACTGTTATACTTAAAGGACAATTATTCTCATTTCATTTATTCAGGAAAGATAAGTTTATTGAGTACTAATTATGGATGAGATACTGCTTTATACCTTCACACATGATCTCCTATAACCATGACAACAAATTCATGAGGTAGATACTGTTTATCTCTTATCTCAAATTTCAAACTGTATGCATTGCATTCTCTCTTAGTAAGTGAAGCATTTGTGATTTAGATGATATTGTCTGTTTCATAGTTCAGTGATCTAGCAACAATGATATAATTATCTTTCTTTTTGTTATCTGATGATTTTTAATCAACACTACAAAGTCCCACTGAAGAAAGTGATGATGTGGTTTTCAGTGTCCTTTCTACTTGCTCAATATCACCTTATAAGTTCCCAGAGGGCTGAATCACAAAGAAGTAATTCTTGATTTATCCAACAAATATTTATTCAATTTTTATGTTTTAGTCACCGCTATTAACTGAGTCTTGGGAAAATTAGTAACCAAAAGAGGAAAAATCCTGGCTCTCATGTGTTGTATAATTTAACGGAGGAGCCATCCTCCCTGTCTTTACTCAGTCTCTATGTACATTCAGTTGTGTCATAGCTGACATTATTGGGAATATTAATGATCAAGAGACAAACAGACAAATGATTTCTTCTCTCAAATTATAACCTAGTGGGATGAGAGAATATAAACAAAAGTAATCAAATTATTGGAGTAGGGAGTTTGTTCATCTTGTTCATCACTGTATATCCAGTGCCTAGATTGTGCTGCTGTTGTTATTAGAGAACAAAAAGGTAACCAACTGCAAAAGACAAATTTAAAAATTAACAGAAATAATTATTAGATACTTCATTCTCCTCAGTTTCTCTTCTCTCATATGTCAAGTCTATCACCAAATTGATCCCTTACTTTTACTCTCCAGTCACTTTTATTCCATATGACTAAAACTGGCATAATCGTTTCTTAAAAAGTAGACTGTTAGATACTACTTACCATTACCCAGGTATGACCCAAGTAATAGCAGAGGCCACATGGGGATTTCAGCTTCCAGGACAAATACGTTACAACTGTACTTGCAGTGAAACACTTTTGCGGATGAGCGTTGAATGAGAACAGGTGGTGTTGTAGTTGAGAAATATTTTGGCTGTGACTAAGAAAGGAAAGAGAATGAAATAGAATAGTTTTATCTGGCACCTGAATCTCTTTTGACTCATAAAGAAATATACTGCAATCGTACATTAGTGTTCTCAAAATTTGTGGCCTTAGGACCCCTTTGTGGACTACTGTTAACCCAAAGCTTCTGTTTATTTGGTTATACTTATTGACACTTATCAAGTTAGAAATTAAAATTAAGAGACTTTAATACACAGGAATGTGACGGCACATTTCATGAGCTTTCTGAGTAATGACATTTCTTGTCATGTAGCATCTGTACTCACTGCTGTATACTTGTAAGATAATGGGTTTAATTACTAAAGTCAATCTTGAAATTTGATATTTCTTCCAGAATTAAATAAAAAGTCATTCTACTTTGTACTTCTTTGAGATTTCCATGACTATTATTGGCCTGTTTTATTTCCAGGTATATTATTTAAACACCTTGTTAATTTACATAGGAAAAAATCCTACTGGACTTAAAATTTGGTATGTTTAATCTATAAATAAATTGATCCCTTAGCAACACTGAGTCTTCAAAGCTCTGAAGATGCTTTAGCGATTTATTTAGGTTTTCTTCAGTTTTTCCTACTTAGGCATTTTCATTGGGAACCCTTGTACATATTCCATTACATTTATTACTAGTTTATTTTTACTGATATGGTAAATGGAAAATTATTAGTATAATTTCTATTTTATTATCTATAATTGTTAAATAATTGATTTGTATAAACATATCCAGGGACTTTGCTAAATTCACTTGTTAATTGTAATAGTCAGTATAATTCTTTTATACTTTATAGGTATACAGTCATGTTGTTTTCAAGTGATAACATTTTTCTTCTCATTAAATCCTTTTCAATTTTTTTTTTACATTTTAAATTGCCCTTGCTATTTTCATCATGTTTATTTGTTCTTCTTTTTCTAGCATCAATTTTCATCTTAGAAAATATATGTTCACTAATGCCCTAGATTTCTCTGTAAGCACATCTTAGGTACATGCCAAATGTTTAATATATTCTATTTTCCCTATCATCAGGTACTCTTGGAATCTTCTTCCTTTGAACATAGTCTGCTCATATATTTAGCAACATCAAAGTTAAGCAGGGTAGTCCTTTGATTTAATTTTCTTCCAACTTTTAAAAATCTAATTTTAAGTATAAGAAAGAGTATTTTTACTTGTTTCAGTGAATATATTTGCCTTCTATCATCTACTGAATTACTATTTGCTTTGGTCATATTGTGTTACTTTTCAGGCTTTATTCTTTTTGGAATCTGTCGAATTTTTACTTTCATTTTCCCGGACTAGCTGTTCTTCCTAACACAAATCTAATACAAATCAATATATCTATTCTTTTCCCCTAGAAATAACATTCCTAAAATTTTAATTTATCGCACTTTCCCATCTTACATTTTTGCTGTCCACTATTTTACTTACTTGTTATTTTAAGCCCCATAACATATTATTATTATTATAATTATTGTTTTGTATGATTATTTAGGAAAGCCTATTTACATTTTCTTTGATTATCCTTTCTTCTTTCCTTCACATCTTCCTGAAACATATTCCTCAAAAGTCCCTTCAAAGAGTCTGTCAGTAGTAAAATCTCACCATTTTTACTTTTGAAATATGTATTCATTTCTCCCTCATCCTTAAATCTTAGTCTGACTTAAAATTGTAAACTCTATCACTTAAGAGCCATTATTTTACTGCCTTTGACTTAAATTGTTACTGTTAATAAATCAGAATGATTAATTTCTTTGAAGATAAACTGTATTCTCAGTGTGTTTGGTGGCTGAAAAGTTCACCATGGTATCCCTAGATATTTTATTTTTCTGTAGCCCATATGGGTTTAGTTGTACTGCCTGAAACTGAAGTTATATGCTTTCATTTTGTCATCATTTTTTTGTGTGGGGGGATGCTATGCTCATGGCACGTGAGAATTCCTGGGCCAGGGATCGAGTTCACACCAGAGCAGAGATACTGCAGGGATAATGCCGCATCTTTGACCTGCTGTGCCCTAAGAGAATGCCCCATGGTGTCTTTAAATTATCCAGTGTTCTCAGCAAGTATCTTTGAAATATTGCTTCTCCAATTCACTTTATTCTTTAATTTTAGAAACTTATTGAATAACACAATGTCTTTTTCTGGTTGCCTTGAATCTTAACATCTCTTTCATATACTTTTCTATACTCCATTATAAGTAATCTTTTATTTCCTACTACTAGACCATTAATTTTTCAGCAATGAACAATCAGATGTTTAAAACTTCTCTTCAATCTTTAAATGTATGATATTTGTATTCCCAGAAGTCCTATTTTTATATATTAATCTTGTTATCTATATATGAATGTTATCTTAATGTTAAATTCCATACAATTCCATATTTTGATATTTATGTTAAATGGAAAGGCTTAAATTCTACTATTTTCGTTTGGTTTTCTTTCTGCTGAACCTAGCTTATAATAGCTTGATGTCTAATGTGTTTTGTTCATTTATATTTTGAACTTATTATGGAATAGATCTGAGTTAACAGCGTTTTAAACCTAAAGAGATTTGCTTATTCCCTGCCAAGCTTAGACTCCAGAGCTTTTATCATTGTGGCATTATTTTAAATGCTATTTTCTCAGTGTGATTTTGCCAACACCATGAAGGCAACACATGTTAAAAACCTAAGCCTCTGTTATGACTGGATTGTGGTTATAAATCTTCACATATAAGTTTTCCCACATAGAGCCTAGATGGGGATCAATTGAATATTGTGCAGATATTTTCACTAATTGAGTCTGTGGCCCTTTGTGGTCCTGCTTCTATTTAGATTTAACTCAAAATATTCCCTTGTGAGGATGCCGGCCTTATTTTTTGAGCTTGGATGGCCAATATAACAAATTTCCCAGTTACAGACATCTGAAGCATCAGTGTGACTTTACAGTTTCAGATTTCAGACTCCCCCAACTCCAACATAACCTCCTTCAGGTTTTCTCTATTCTATTGTGAACTCATTTCTTCACTGAAAGGATTTTTGTTTGTTTGTTTATATTTTACCAAGGATTTCTAAAGCCAGTTTGTAGCAAATGAGTTTTCACAGTAGATCACCATCTTGCTGGGTCCAGTAGACTGACATTGTAAATTTTGCTTTAGTCTGTGTTTGTGCATTTGTATGGCATACCTGAGTGTGAAAAAATGGGCAATGTTTACCACAGAACATTATGCAACAAAGATGTTAATAACATGCCATTTAAATGATCTGTAACTCTTCTTTTAGGACCTAGGTTCTAGCTCCTGGTCCTACAACAGATTAACTTGCCACCCTTATCTTATTCTGTTGTAGTTTATTTCAGAAAAAAAAAAAAAAAAGAAAACAAGCAAATAAAAATATTTTTTCTTGGCAGCATCAATAATAATTATTCCTTGAGAATATCCCAGAGATTTCACTTCCTGTTATAAGATGTTCTTTACAGTATCTCTCAACAAAAAGGCATATGTGTGCATGTACATATATGTATGTATAGATACAGAATTGACTTCTTTGAACAACACAGGTTTGAATTCCCTGCAACCATTTATATGAATATTTTTTTTGGTATATATATTTTTTTCGCAGTATATATACTTTTTTCAGTATGTATATATTTTCAGTACATATACTTTTATATATATATATATATGTATATATACTTTTTTCCAGTATATATACTATATATTTTTTTCAATATATATTTGGCCCTCTGTGTCCATAAATTTTGAATCCATAGATTTAACCAGCCACAGATTGAATGTCAATCCAGAGTTGGTTAAATCCCAGGATTCAGAATCAATGAATATAGAGCACTGAATACACAATACCATTTTATATAAGAGATTTGAGCATCCTTAGATTTTTGTCTGCTGGGGTTCCTGGAACCAATCCCTGTGTGTCCTGAGGGACCACTGTACACACACACACAATGTTAGAAAACTATATGCAGCATTGTGGAAGAATTTTCTTTTACTTTCTATTTAACTTTACTGGAAATTAATAATTTTGATAGTTATGAGGCCCTGAAAAATATGGTTGTATTACAGTTGTCAAAAAAATTACAAATGTTATTTCCATGTATTTTTTTTAATTTAATAAATTTTATTATATTCATAGTTGTACAAACACCATCACAACCTAATTGTTGAAGATTTCCATCCCAAAACCCCAGTATATACCTTCCCCTCAACTTGTCTCCATTGGTAACCATAAGATTTTTAAAGTCTGTGAGTCTGTTTCTGTTTTGCAAATAAGTTCGTTCATATCCTTTCTTTAGATTCCAGGTATAAATGAGAGCATATGATGTGTATGTCTCACCATCTAACTTCACTTAGTATGGTAATTTCTAGGTCCATCCTTGCTGCAAATGGCATTATTTCCTTTTTAATGGCTAATATTCATATATATACACATACATATACACACACCACATCTTCTCTATATACTCCTCTGTCAGTGGACATTAGGTTGCTTCTATGTCTTAGCTGTTGTGTATAGTGCTGCCACGAACATCAGGGTACATGTGTCTTTTCAAGTCATGGTTTTCTCTGGATAGATGCCTAGGAACGGGATTTCTGGATCATATGGTGATTCTATTTTTAGTTTTTTCTTGAGGAATCTCCATACTATTATCCAATTGCATTCCCACCAACAGTATAAGAGTTCTCCACACCCTCTCCAGCATTTATTGTTTGTAGATTTTTTCGATAAGGGCTATTCTGGCTGGTGTAAGGTGGTATCTCATAGTAGTTTTGATTTGCATTTTTCTAATAATTAGTGATGTTGAACATCTTTTTATGTGTTTTTTAGCCATCTGTATGCCTTCTTTGGAGAAATGTATGTTTAGATATTCTGCTCACTTTTTAATGAGGTTGTTTGTTTTTTGGTATTAAGCTGCAGGAGGTTTTTATATATTTTGGAGATTAATCCCTCCAAAAAGTTGCTTCATTTGCGTGTATTTTCTCCTATTTTGTGTGTTGTCTTTTCATTTTGTTTAGGGTTTCCTTTGCTATGCAAAAAGCATTTAAGTTTAATTAGGTCCCATTTGTTTATTTTTGTTTTATTGTCATTACTCTAGGAGGTTTATTGGTGTTCAGCCTATGTTTTCCTCTAAGAGTTTTATATGTCCAGTCTTATATTTAGGTCTTTAGTCCATTTTCAGTTTATTTTTATTTATGGTGTTAGGGAGTGTTCTAATTTCATTCTTTTATGTGTGGCTGTCCAGTTTTCCCAGCACCACTTATTGAAGGGAATGTCTTTTCTCCATTGTATATTCTTGCCTTCTTTGTCATAGAGTAGTTGACCATAGGTGTATGGGTTAAATTCCAGGCTTTCTATCCTGTTCCACTGATCTATATTTCTGTCTTTATGCCATATCCATACTGTTTGGATGACTGTAGCTTTGTAGTATAGTCTGAAGTCAGGGAGGCTGATTCCTCCAACTCCTGTTTGCTGATGGGTGGGGCTATGTTCTCATTCTGTTGGCTCTTTGGCCTGGGGATTCTCAGCCCTGTTTGGTGGGGTCAAATTTTTTCAAAATGGCCACCTCCAGTGGAGTTCACACAAATGATTATTCCTAAGACCCCTGTCCTCCAATGTCCTTCCCCAACAATAAACCACAGCCACCCTGGTTTCCTAGGCGATCCTCCAAGATCCACAGGTAGGTCTGAGTCAAATTCTTATGGAGTCTCTGCCTTGCCCTGGGACCAAGTGCACATGAAAGCCTGCATGTGCCCTCCTAGAGCAGAGTATCTTTTCCCTTTAGTCCTGTGGAGCTCCTGCACATAAGCCCCACTGGTCCTCAAAACCAAATGCTCTGTGGGCTTCTCCTCCCATTGCCAGACCCCACACATGGAAACCTGACACAGAGCCTGGCACTCTCAGTCCTGTGGGTGAGCATCTGTGATGTAGTTATTTTCTAATCTGTGGGTTGCCCACCTGGTGGGTATGGGATTGTTTATATCATGTAAGTGCCCTTCCTACTGTCTTGATGTGGCTTCTTCTTTGTCTTTTGTTGTAGGATTTTTTTTTTTTTTTGTAGTTTCCAGTCTATTTTATTGATGTTTGTTCAGCAGTTGGATGTAATTCTGTTGTTTTCACAAGAGAAGGTGAGCTCCAGTCCTTCTACTCCACCATTTTAATCCCATCTCTCCATGTTGTGTTTTTAATTAAAAATTTTATTTTGAGGAGTTCCCAACGTGGCGCAGTGGTTAACGAATCCAACTGGGAACCATGAGGTTGCAGGTTTGATCCCTGCCCTTGCTCAGTGGGTTAAAGATCTGGTGTTGCTGTGAGCTGTGGTGTAGGTTGCAGACGCGGCTCGGATCCCGCATTGCTATGGCTCTGGCATAGGCCGGCAGCTGCAACTCCGATTAGACTCCTAGCCTGGGAACCTCCCTATGCCGCGGGAGTGGCCCTAGAAATGGCAAAAAAAAAAAAAAAAATTATTTTGAGATAATTATAAATTCATACGTGGTTGAAAGAAATTAATAAGATCCTGTATACTCTTTAACCCACTTTCTTCCATAGAAACACCATGCAAAAATATAGTAAAATACCTCTACATGCACTGACATGACAGAGTGAAGACATACACAATTCCATCATCACAAAGATCCCTTATCTTAATCTCTCCTTTTTTGAACTTATTTCCAAATATTGAGAGGAAATACTGAAATATTCAGTCTCTCACCATTTAATGTCAGCTATAGAAGTCTGTTTATTTTCTTTGTAGATATCCTTTATCAAAATGAAGACCTTTATCTCTTACTTTGCAGAAAATATTTATTTTTAAGTGTTAGATTTTTTCAAATACCTTTTATACATCCATTGATATAACCACATGAATTTTTTTATTATTCTATTTATATAATAGATTACATTGGCCAGTTGAATATTGAGGCAGCCTTACATATCTAGTATAAATATGACTTTGCCATGTGTATAACTGACAGTGGTGTATAATTATATATGGTACTTAATTCATATATGTATGAATATTATATATATAATACATATATATTATATATATTACATATGTATTCTGGTTAACATTTTGTTGTAGTTCTTTGCATGCAAATTCCTAAGAAATACTGGCACTGACTTTACTTCTTTGCAGAAAGGTGAGATAAAAATTCAGCTCCTTCTTTTATCCTCACTGAGCCTTCCTGGTGAAAATGGGGAATTTCTAAGCATCTCTCATTACCTCCAACTAGAGCATCTAGATCAGCTCCCCTATGGGACTCTGCCCTCAGAGAGGAGGGGAGCAGAGAGCTAACACTGCTTTGTTGGTTCAGGGTGCTAGAAGAAGGTAAGATCCTATGGGGCCCCTTGGACACAAGAGGAAGGAGATAGGAAGCCCAGTGTCAACTTGTCTTGCCCACACCATTTCTTTCTGCCTCATTGTTTCCTTGCTGCTGTTGAGGCCAGAACTGAGCCTAATGTCATGGTGGGCAGAGAAAGAAGAGTGTAGACTATCTCTGTCCCTACTACATAATTTGGTCATATTGTTAGTGTGGGTGTATGTTCAGTTGCCCAGTGGGCGTTATGGACACAAGAGGTAGAAGGAAATGAAATGCTTTCTGGGTCTATACACACTTCTTTTTCATGTCTCTTTAAAATTTTGTTAATATGGGATAAGGTGGAGGTTCAGCTCACCACTAGATACCCAGTGATATACTCTGAAGTGGAACATTTTCCTTGACTGTGCCTGGTAGCAGTTCATGTTGGAAGTTTCTATAGCACCTTGCCCCAGGTATATGAGAGGCAGTAAGGAAACTAGCTGGTGTCTAAATAACCTCGTGTCTAAGGATCCTCTGGAATCCTCCTCCTGTTCACTTTCCAGAGACCTTGTTGAATCAGGCAGTTCATGTCCAGGAATCTACAATTAAATGCATCTTAAACTCAATTGTAATATTCTTCAAGCTAATCTATTTATAGGTTTGTGTTACTCATCTCAGTAATTTTAAAATTATACTACACATTTCATTCTTTTAAATTGTATTTTATTTTTGTAAGAACACTTAATAAGAGATCTACTCTGCATTTGCGCTTGAATCTCAATTGCCATCTTGATTCTTTTTTAACTGTGATGACTTTATAATTTGGGGATACCACTTTGTAAAAATAAATAGAAATTTCCAGTATAAGAAAATGGAAAATATTTTTATTTTTATCTGTAATATACTTATTTCCAATATCTTCAAGAGATGAACCGTGGGATTCAGAATGGATGCCATGTTAAAGCCATGGAAACATTAATCTCATTGTATCTCTCAAAGCTCTTGGGTGACCTGGTGCACTGTAAAAGAGGAGTTGTATTTTGAAAGGATCTTTGTTTCTGAGCAGTAGTTCTCAACAATGAGCTTAAAATATTCAGTAAACTATATTGTAAACAGATGTGCTGTTATCCCAGCTTTGTTGTTCCATTGATAGAACACAGACAGACTAGATTTAACATTAATTCATAAGGGACCTAGGATTTTCAGAATGGTAAATTGGCATTTTCTTCCCCTTGAACTCACTAGCTTCATTAACCCTTAACATGAGGGTATCTTATCCTTCGAGGCTTTGAAACCAGACATTGACTTCTCTTTAGCTATGAAAGTCCTAGATAGTATATTCTTCCAATAGAAGCTGTTGCCTCTACAAAACCTAGCCACTTCTGTAACTTATCTAAGCCAGATCTGGATAATTTCCTGCAGCTTCTACATCAGCACTTACTGCTTCACCTCACACTCATTATATGGTAATGACTTCTTAAACCTCATGAACAAATTTCTGATAGCTTAAACTTTTCTTCTGCAACTTCTTCACCTCTCCCAGCCTTCATAGAATTAAAGAAAGTTAGGATCTTGCGCTGGATTAGGGTTTAGCTTAAGAGAAAGATGTAGCTGTTTTGATCTTCAATCCAGACCATTAAAACCTTCCCTTTATCAGTAATAAGGCTGTTTCCCTTTCTTATCATTCATGTGTTCACTAGAATAACACTTTTAACTTTCTTCAAGAACTTTTCCATTACATTCACAACTTGATTAACTATTAGATACAAGAGGCCTACCTTTTAGCCTATTTAAGCTTTTAAACATGGCTTTGTCACTAAGCTTAATCATTTCTGCTTTCTGATTCATAGTGAGAGATGTGTGTTTTTTCCTTTCACTTTGTCACTTAAAGGCCATAGCAAGGTTATCAGTTGGCCTAATTTCAATGTTGGTGTGTCTCAGGGAATAGGGAAGCCCAAGGAGAGGGACAGAGTCAGGGAAATGTTTCGTTAATGGAGCAGTCAGAACTCACACATTTATTAATTAAGTTCACCTTCTTATATGGAGACAGTTCCAGGCCCTCCAAAACAATTATCGTATTATATTTACCATATTTGTTACAGACCTCGTGTGTAACAAATATAATAAAAAAAGGTTTGAAATACAGTGAGAATTAACAAAATGTGGCACAGAGACACAAAATGAGCAAATGCTCTTGGAAAAATGAGCTGATAGACTTATTTGACTCAGGGTTGCCACGAACCTTTAATTCATCAAAATTACAGTATCTGTGAAGTGTGATAAAACAAAACACAGTAAAATTGGGTTTGTCTGTATATACTGTGGAATAAAAGCATAAGGCATATTGAATAAAAACACTCAGTGAATTCAAGGGGTTTTTGATATTAGTTTATCTTAGTCATATTTTTACTTTTGTCAATTAATATGGATCATACCTGCTATATATAATCTGCTATGCATGCTATGCTTTTTTAAAGATACTAAGCAATTTTTAAGCTCTTACATGTAGAATCTGTGTTGTTCAACCTCACAGAATGTTCTTTTAGAACATAGGAAGTTGCCTTATTCAGAATGTGCTTACTGGTTTACATACTGAATAGACTATGGTGAAACTCTATGAATAATATATGAGAAAATATATTTGTATCTATAATTCTAACATAAATTGATATTCTTTTTTTATTACCCATGTTTTAAATTTTAGACCTAACCCTAAATTTTAGATTGATGTGTAGTGCAAGATAAAGATATTATGAATTTTAAAAAAAGTGTCTTCAGATGTCATAAAAAAATTCTATATAGATAGAAGAATTTAATTATTCCAAACTTTCTTAAATATCAGGCATATGTAGTTATTCTATATTATATGAAAAAAAGACTAAGTTTGGTAAATTTTTTACAAATATCAAAATATTTTTATAATACATTTCATAAATAACATAATTGACTAAAACACAGTGTTGTAATAAAAAAGAAAATAGGTAGTTCTTTAATAACTGTAAGTAAACTTTGAAACTCAATTGTAAAAATTTTTGATACATTTAAAATTATAATTTTGAAGAGCTAAAGCAATTAATATAGCAGATTTCTATGCCTTAAACAGTAAACTTTTAAAAAACTCTACCTAGCATGATAGCTAGTGTTAAGATTCTTCTCTTCAATCAATACTTATTTCAATAACTAATTATTTAATCCCTCTTACATTCCAGGTACTGTTCTAGGGTCTGGGGATAAAGCAGTGTGAATAAAATAATCTCCTTAAGCTATGAAATCTATGTTCTGGTGGATTCAGATGTATCAGTGATTCTTAACACATTTATTTACTTATCTATGTATGAAAAGCAATATGGGTAATTTTCAGATAGTGATATTATTTTGACATTATTGTGAATGAAACAAATGTTGTTATTGATTTATTCTCTTATTTATATTCCTATAATACTTTGCTTTTTAATTATATACGTATTCAATTCTTATATTGGAGACATCATCTCAGACCCAGAATTGAGTAGTTTTCATCAGGACAGTATTAGAGCATTTATCTCATGTGTTGAGATTGTCCCTGAAGTATCACAGTGGTGGGACTCAGAGCCTTTATAATGCATACTTCTAAGGGTCAACACTACCATCACCCTTCACTCTCACTGTAGCTCACAGTTGATCTCACTGCTCTAGCCATGTCTTTATCCTATTCTCAACACAAAATCCAGGAGTCTTTTAAAAATACAACTCTCATGCTCAAACCTGTGTACAGGTACCCCGTTTTATTCAGTTAAAATCCAAATCCTTAGAAGAGCCTACAATGACCTACAGGTGTCAGGTTACATAGTAACCTGTTACATCTCCCAGCGTTAGCTTGATCTCCTCTTCTATCCTCCCTCTTTACCATGACCTCTTTTTTTTTTTTTTTTTCCCCGATTACAGATGGTGGTTTTATTCTACCCCTTTCTGCCACTTGGAATGTTTTCCCAGATACAGCTGGCTGAGTCTTTACATTTGGCTTTGCTAAAACTATCTACCTCCTCATAAAGCCTGTACTGGCCACCTTATTGAGTACTTCAGCCTCCCTTTCCAGCTCAAATGCCTAAATTCTCCACCCTTTTCTACATTTTCACTTTTCCATAGAAGTTTTGAAAATAATTTCCATTTTTTAATTTTTTATTATTTATTTATTTATTTATTTATTTATTTTTGCTTTTTAGGGCCACACCTGCAGCATATGGAAGTTCCCAGGTTTGGAGTTGAATCTGAGCTGTAGCTGCTGGCTTACGACACAGCCACAACAACACCAGGTCTGAGCCATGTCTGCTACCTACACCAGAGCTCATGGGAATGCTGGAACCTTAATCCAGTGAGTGAGGCCAGGGATCAAACCCGCAACCTCATGGTTCCTGGTTGGATTTGTATCTGCAGTACCATGATGGGAACTCCTAAAAATAACTTCTTATATATTACATTTATTGTTTGTCCTCTGTCTGTTCCCCCAAATATAATCTCTATAGTATCTATTTTATTTATCAAGTGCCTGAGACAGTGTCCAGTTCATATTAACTGTTCGGTAAATATTTGCTGAATTAAAATTATGCTTTTCAGATTTGTTGATTTTTCGCATTTTGAGATATATTTGGTTAGTCACTGAGATCCCCATTCTTCAACTGTCAATGCCTCTGTTAACCTGTCTAGAGTCTGATTTCAGTGTTTTGTTATTTGACCTTCTATTACTGTATGTCTATTGTCTTTGCAGTTTTTAAAAGTCACAATGTATGATTTAGTCATTCAAATTTTCTTTTTGTTGTAATATGTGATTAAGTAAAACTAGATAAAAACGTGAAATATTTAAAGTAATTCCTAGAAAAGCATATTAATGCTTTAAATATGTATACTTATTTTACTGAGAAGAAATTGGATAATTTTATTATTACATACTATTAAAAGTTAGACTCATTTTTTATAAAGTACTAAAGAAAATGCTGTTTAAAAGTTACTGAACTCAAAACTACAATATGTTTTTTATAGAGCCTTGCAAGTTCATCAACTGGCTATTCACATCAAAATCCTCTCTAGCTCAAATTTATGAAAAACATGTGAAAAAGCAAAATAGAAATAGATACATAATAGATAGGCAAGCAGATGATAGATACATAGACAGATGTACATATATAAGTATATTGAAATATCATACCTCTGATGTTTGGTAGCTTTTCTGAATATACATCAGCAAATGTGTATTTTATGTCCAGTCTATCTCGACCTTACTACACATAATTCAAATGAGTCATGGATATAGCCTTTGGTATAAATCAATTCAATAATTTTCTCAGTCAAACTTTAATCTTATTGACTTTAAAATGAATCATATTTCTCTTGTTTCTCCAGTATCTAATCTGTTAATTCTATCCAATCTACTTTTCATCAAAGTCAAACAATACAGTAGCTATATTTACTAACAGGCTTCTCCAAATTATCATCCCTAAATCCCTTAGGACATTCCTAATTGTCTTCAATCAACAATCATTCTTGTGAAAAAAAGTGGTTTATTCTTGATCACCTAGAATATTAGCGTAGTTTCCCTCTACCTTGTCAATCTTTTCACTTCCCTTTCCCACTCCACCATGTGAAGATGTTCTGAATCTTTAGCTTTACCGTATCTTGCTTTTTAAAAATCAGATTGTGTAATATTTTACAATACATGAATTTCTAAGTATTTTTTTTTTAATTTACGGAAAGGATATGTGTTTCCTATATTTTGTTCCCCCAACATTGTAATGATAATATTTTGCATTTAGTTGTAGTTCATTTGTAATAATAATTTATTGTGTGACTTTTCCATAGTTTATCTCCATTTTCAGAAATAAACTTGGCATTTCTATGGCATTTGAGTTAGCATTAGGTTTTTAATATTATGAGTAGTGCTGCTATGAACTTTCTCAAACATATCTCCTAGTGAATATGTCTAAGAGTTTCTTTTAGGTTTATATATGAGTATGATGAGTCATATGGAATATGAATGATCCACTCTACAGAGGATTGCCAAATGTATAATCAAGTTTTTATGAATGTAAATTACAGAGGATCATAAAGCATGAATAGATTGCTAATAGAAGAGAATGCTATGGAAAAGAGGATAGTTTCAGAAGAGTGCCCAGGTATGAAGTGAACATACAATAATCTATTTCAGACGAATACCTCCTATAACTAACAGACAATATTTTAGCCCTTAAGTCTTTCTCTGTCTTTCCCAATGCTGAAAATTAAATCTTGCTCTACCATCCTACCATTGTGACAGAAATTTAGAAAGATGTCATTAACTTTGCTATATATTAGAAAATGTATATGTGTGTATGTGTGAATACATAATGTGCAAATGTATATTTAAATTATTTAATCCATCATGAACAATACCAATCTCATACTAGTAAGATGAATGGTTTAAATTATGGTTTAAAAATAGTTTAAACCCTGAAGGTTATCATTTTTACTCCTCAAAAACTAAAAATAGAAAAGTATAATTTAAAGATGATGAAAAACTATAACACATTCCGTATAAAAAGTTTGAATATTATAAAATATTTTAAAATATGAATTAAAAATTATGACTAAGTCTGCTTCTATTAATTAGAAAAATACCACCATGTTAATTTGAAATATAATCAGATTACTTGTATTTTGAGGCACTGATACATTACTAGGAAGCTTAAATAAGGTAATATATGGAATTATAGTTGATAATATGCTATATAAATAGATGGTTAATAATTTTTAAACTCATTTACAGTGTTATAACAGTAACAAGTTTTAATAAATAATTACAATTACTTATTATTGCAAAATGTATAGAACATTCATATTATATCATTTCCATTGGTCAAATTCTGGCTACAATAACTTCTGTATTGATGTTACAGAAAAACTTTCGAAATGAAGCACACAGCAAGTTTTACTTTAAGAACAATTTTCCCAGAACCATTTTCCACTCTGAAAATCAAATAAACAATAAAGAACATAAAACAAGCACAAAAATCTGTATATAAAGCACTAATTCCAATTAAAAAATTCAAGAATAAATTTTAACCTACAAATCAAAAAAATGCAAGGATTGACGCTAGCATCCATTGTATAGGAAAGAAATAGATCAGGTTTCTGGTCCAAAGAAATTCCAAAAGTAAGCTTTGACAGTGAATATTTCCATATTTTAAATGGGTGTGATTTAAGATTTTGAATTAAGTTATAGTCACTGTATCAGTCAAAAAACAGAATATATGTTAAACAGAAGGTATCTCATTTAAAAATAGGTTATATACCCATATAATACTGAGACCAGAACAAAAATACACAGGGACACCAGAGGCCATTGCAGGTAATACCTACCAGCCCTAGGTCTGAGGGATATCAGGAGAAAATGTTGAGTTCATCAGATTTTGGAAGGTTGGGGAAATAGCTTTGAGAGGTGGAGTTCAGGCTACTGCTGGCCATTTTGAGAGTGCACTAAGCCTGCTTCCACAAATGGCAGACAAGCCAGCGGCTGGTACTATAAAACTGCCGAGGAGATTTGTTGTGGGATCCACAGCAAGCAAGTAAGAAAGAGAATGTGTCTTCTGTTCTCCTTCCATTTTTCAGTTACTCTCTAAATCTTCTGTGTTGGCACAATCCAGCCAGAAATCAGCTCTCAATGTAGATGTGTACTTTGCAGAATCCCAGACTCTGCATTTACAGAACAGAACATAGAGAGATGAAATTGATTTAGGAGCAATAGTTTTATAACCCATAATTTCACATAGGTTTCTATTAAATTATATTCTCACTGTTAATTTTTACTCAAATAAGGAAACCTTTATTGTTTCTTAAATTTTGGCCTCCACAGATATTTGAATATTTGACTCCTCCTGTTAAGTTTATCTCTTCATTCTCATGTCTTGCCAATATCTTGGCTCTTCTTTCTTCTGTTCAACCTTCATACCTTCACTATTTTCCAGGTAGATTAAGTTCCAGAACTTTGTCATTCTGTTTCTCACATTGGAGCATTTGCACATCCTACTTTGTCTGCCCTGTATTCTCCTCTGACTTCTGCAGCTGATAAACTCCTCTGTGTCCTTCAGGACTCTGCTAAGATATCAGTGTCCTTGGTTTTGAGGAACAAGTGCCCCTGTTTTTGATTACCATAACACTGTCTACTTACCTCTACCAAAGAATGTGAAACACAGAGCAATAATGGACTCATTTTTTAGCCTTCTCTTTGGTAGACCATAAGCTACTTGAGTGACATTCCCATGTTCAATCCTGATTCTGGGAAAATACAATATATTAAATATGTAGTTATTTTATTTTGAATAAGGAAAAATATGCATACTATACAAGATTATATGGTTGCTGTGTTTGAGCAGTAAATTTGTTCATAAATTTTACAGAAGGGAAGGGGGAAAAAAGGCAGCAAGTTAAATTGAAGCTAGACTTTTATGCTGATTGTGAAAGGTGAGAAGGGTACCAATAAATAAAAAGGCTTTAAAATGTGTTAAATATCAATGAGTAAGCTTATCTAAGTGCACAAGAATGCAGGAGCTAAAGTGGAATCATAACTAAAATACTTTATCAATGTATATTTTTTCCTCTTTCATAGAACATAGCTATCAATTGACAGCAATGAGGAGAACAAAACATAAAGGGGAATCAACCAAATGATCTCATGAGAGGAAATTATCAGCCAATATTTCAGCATACTTATTTTGACATCTGGAAAAAAAATGGCAGCTAGTTTTGAATTTAGTTAAGGAAGAAATAGTGGAAGAATAAAACAATGAGAGAATAAAAGAGTGTGAGAAAGAAAAGCATTAATTCAAAAGAATAATAAATATAAGAAAAATAGAATAAAATATCAAAAGAAAGAAGAGGATGATCTGGCATGTTTCAAATAGGCCATAACTTATAAAAGTGCCAACTAGTGTGCTAAGTCCTTTCAGATGAGACCCTAAGAATCTTAGGGAACTTCTTAAGAACAAAAATGTTGTATCTGATTTTATATAAATTCAACTTTAGCCAGATGACCTTTTTAGGCAGTATTACCTGTTAAGAGTAAAATTATTTGTTAAATCATTTCACTTCTCTTTTGAAAATATCAAATAAAATTTAAACTGCTAATAGTCTTTTATCTTTATTACAATCTTCATTGCTCATGCAAAATGATAAGCTTTATATTTGAGCGAATATGTTATGCCATTTTATTGAAATAAATCAGGATATAAATTAAGCTCATTTTTGCTATTCTAACAAAGAAAAAGAGAAAATTTTGCATTTGGGGAGACTTTTAAGAACTAGGATGATAGGCAGGTCCTATTCCTTGGAGGCTAAATCAGGATTGTTAGAGATAAGAGCATCCTCAGGAACCTTGACCCTCTTTTTCTCTCTCTTACCTCTAATCCCAAACTGGCTATTTCACTTTCAAATATCCTGAGGCTAATTATTTCCTGATTGATCTACTTAAATGAGCTTTTCAATGCCTCATCTAGTACATGTGTGCCCCTCCCTGAATCTTATGTCAAACTTACTTATATAAAGATATATCCCCCAGAGGTGACTTTAGTTTTCCGTTAAATAGGTCAGTCTAAACCAGAATCGAAACTTTTATGGAATTAAAATTTCATGTTATATCTTTGTTACTATGGTGTGTGTTTCAGAGAATGTGAATGAATATGAATATAGATTCCTGTAACAGTAATGCCAAATTGCCTTGGGAGTTAGTCTTGACAACAAGTAGGTGTCTCAGGAATATCAATTTTGAAGGTGAGCACATTTACAATGGAATTTCTATACTAGTCACTAAATTAATGCAATGACCTTCAATGGTATAAGGTGTATTTGCCTTTCCTGAACTTCAACTATTGAATTCTATCATTCATAGTTGAGGTCTAAGTTCGAGAAAAAGTTTATGAAATTTCACTTTCTACTGAATTCTATTAGACTTTTGCATAGGGTTTTAATTCTACTCTCAGTTAAATATGGAAACTTTATTTCTAAATGTTGTTTGACCACTTGTAGAACATTGGATAAAAGTACATGGTTTTCCAGACAAATGCTACTTTAATTACACTGCGGAGATTAAAAGCTAAAGAGAAATATTTGCTCTCTCATCCCATATATATAGAAATCAGGCTGTATTTATAGGTATGATTGGTGTAGTTGCACAGGACCCCATACTCAAAAAGCCTTCCACACTCAGTATTAAATGTTCTCTGTTCACTATCTTGAAACTCTTAGTACTTTTACCTTTGAATTTGTTCTTTGAGTGAATTCTAATGGAATAATAAAGTAAGCCCAAGTCCTTGGCCACTTGGCTCAACGTAGTCCTGACCAGCTTCTAACTCCTCATGTTGTCTTCCTAGGATGTATCCTTGACAGCTTTCTTTCCACCTCTTAATGACCCAGGACGTGCCTGGCTCCCTACTCTCTGTCTCTGTCCCATGACCTCTGCTACCCTTTACTCCTGAGTTGTTCCAGAGGGGAAGCCAGTGAGTGGGGGAAGGCAGAGGAACGTTGCATTCTGCTATTGCCTTCCACCCCTCAAAGGGATTTGCATACAGCTATGGTAAGGGGAGAGATTGGATATACATACTCCATGGAATCTCAGGGAGGAGGTGGTGCCATCTCCCCCTTGGCTTGGCAGTTTTATAGTATGTTTGATGAGTAACTTTGAACCTCTAGCCTACTTTTGGTCCAGGTGTTAACACGGTGGATAGGTCCTGGCATGAAGGTTAAGGTGGTGGTTTGTAGGAAGGGGAAATTGAGTTCATAGACCTCAAGACGGGCAGTATGCTTCAGTCCAGCAGCCGGTAGGAGAAACCTGGCAGCTAATGGATCACCTGCAAACCTAGGTGAGTATTCCTGTGACTGAAGAAGCATAATATTAAATATTAAATGAAGAACACTGAAAAATGCTACAAATAGACACTGAACGCTATATTAATGATCAAATATAGTATAAATCTGAATTTGGTGTAAAAGACATTTTACAAGATACAAACATGGTATTACTATACTGTTAATGTCAGATCCATACTACCTTGTGGAAATTTCAATGGAGGTGTCCATAGCTATTAAAATTTTGAACAGGAAAATGGAACCGGTATGATCAATATGTAACTTTCAAAAATAAAAATATAAATTATGAATTTATATATTGCATGAATTATTGTAAAGATTGGACTTTATACAGTTATGGGACCTGATAATGAAGTTTATGAAGGACTAATACTTCTGCATGTGTTGATGAGCCTGAAGGCACTGTATGTCAGTAGAGTCGGCAGTTACTGAGAAAAGCTGGGTGTGAAGCAGTGGAGAGCGAGGACAAATTAGAACCCACCAGGGCAATCTAAAACCTTATAATCTGAAACACTCATCTGTTTTTTACCATACCTAATATCAATGACATAGTTAACCTACAGATGAAGTTGGAATCCTTTGCCACAGAGCTATACCAGTACCCAATTTAGAAGCTGAGTCACCTGAAGGAAAAGAGGAATTGGCTATGCACTCACTTGTTGTCTCATATCAGCAAAGTGAGCCAGTAATGTGTGAAAACGTGTTTGAGTTACAAGGATACCTGTTATATGGCACCACCAAGGGAAAAAATCTTGTAATTATAAGTGCAGATTAGGTAAGTGAACATGGTACAATATGGTATCTATATACATAGTAACTGTGTGTGTGTGTGTGTGTGTGTATTGCTTTTTAGGGCCATACCTACAGCATGTGGAAGTTCCCAGTCTAGGGGATGAATTGGAGCTATAGCCGCCAGCCCACACCATAGCCACAGCAACACAGGATCTGAGCTGCATCTGGGACCTATACAACAGCTCACAGCAACACCAGATCTTTAGCCCACTGAGCGAGGTCAGGGATCAAATCCATATCCTCATGGATCTTAGTGGGGTTCCTTAACCGCTGAGCCACGAAAGGAAATCCCCAAAGTTACTATTGATTCCAATTATATTCTATATCAAGTATATCAATGTTTAGGATTTAGTAATTAAGTAGATTTGATTAGAAGGATTTCTTTTTAAAAATTGTACTGTGGAGCTCATTTTCCTACCTTTCAAGAGGAAGATAATGAGTGGCACTACTTCCTAAACCCAAGATTAGTGAGAGAAGCTTCAATCGACCACCCACTGTACTTGATATACACTTTTTTGTTGCTACATGGATCCAGAGGATGGATTAATATGACTCACATATTGGAAAGTGAACATGACTTACATTAACAGAGTAAAAGCTGGTGTCAGAGAAATAACTATATTGCCTTCTCACAGCAGGTCAAATACACATGAATCCTGGAGACCAGATGAACACGCATAGTAAGAATAAAGCTCCTACCTGAGTTTGCAAATCAACTTCTCCTGAAGCTGTTTAGTGTTTTTTGCTGTGTAATAAATCACTACAAATTTAGCTGATTAAAACAGCATTCTTCTATTATCTCAGATTCTGGAAGTCAGAAGTCTGGGCATGGCTTAGTTGGGTTCTCTGCTCCAGTTCTCAGAAGGCTGACATCACATCCTGAAATATAGTGTCTCATCTTTACTGAGTCTCATCTCTAGGTTGGTGGATCAGCTTCACTTTCAAGTAGCCAATCCCTTATACCAAATGTCTAGCAGTTATTAAAATGTGTGATATGTCATAGGACCAGTTGATTCCATGCTATGTAAGCATTGCTGTCTTTCCTTAGCTATAAATTTGTCCCTTTAGACCTAAATGGTACTGTGCAAGATTTCATGTTGTAAGACCCTCTTTGAGCGTACGCATAGGGGTGCTGGCTGATATACTAAGGGAAGGAAAGGCAAAAGCCATACTCATCCCAGTCAGAAGGAAAACTTGCCAGTTCCAAGGCTAAAAGTGACTGATATTGGGAGTTTCTATCATGTAGTTAGCTGGTGTCCAAAAAGTTGGTTTTATGGACCAACATTGGTTTCTACTGCTTGTAAGTCAGCATCTCAGGCATGGCAGTCACCAAATTGATGTTTAGAGAACTGATGCTACTGAGCTTATGCATAGCTTCCAGTACTGCCACCATGATAAATCCACCTTAGAGAAAAAAGGAAAAGTTTAGGATAATCCAGAAGTTAGAGGCAGAAATTTAGGTAGAATTGGAATTAGCTAGCCAAAAAAGCACCATTGTTTTTTGTCTAGAAAGTTATTGTGGAGATGCCCAATAAGAAAGTCTCTGTCTTATCTAAAGTACAATCTTTAAATCAGTTTCTTGCTGAGAAGGGGGTGAAGCTGTTCAGTGGAGCTAGTTAAATTATTGCCTTCTTTCCCTATGTTTCAATTTAAGAGATTATCATGAAATATTATTAGTAAATAAAAAAAGGAAGATACAAATTTAGATTCAGCCTAGGAATTTGGATTATCAGTTCTGAAAAATTTACTTACTAAATCAAGCCTATATTTGTAATTTAAATTGACTATAGGTCTCTGAATTTCTTATAAGTGACCAGAAAAGACATAAGCATGTGGGAGATTTTTATTTGTTATAAAGGAAGAACTATCAACTATGGCCTTGTAAGCCAGTCTTACTTAGTTCAAAATATTGACTACATGAGTATGTCCCACATATTAGAAATAAACAACATTCTTGAAAATTAAAAGAGAAAACATAAGATGTGTTTTTTAGGCAGAGGCTAGACTAGCACTGACTAAACACAGGAGAAAATGAAGCCAAGAGATGTGGTTAACCAAGAAACCATATGCTCAAGAGTGGGACGGCTGTGTCATATGGCAGTTCTATATTTAATTTTCTGAGGTACTTACATGCATTTTTCCATAGTGGTTGTACCAATTTACATCCCCACCAACAGTGTAGGAAGGTACCCTTTTCTACACACCCTCTCCAGCATTTATTTTTTAACTTGTTAATGATGGCCACACTGACAGGTGTGAGGTGGTACCTCATAGTAGTTTTGATTTGCATTTTTCTAATAATCAGTGATGTGCTTTTTTTATGTGATTGTTGGCCATCTGTTTGAAGAAATGTCTATTCAGGTCTTTTGCCCATTTTTCAATTGGGTTTTTGGTTTTATTGCTGTTCAGTTGTATAAGTTGTTTGTATATTTTAAAGATTTAGCCCTCATCAGTTGCATCATTTGAAACTATTTTCCCCCATTCCATAGGATGTCTTTTTGTGTGAGTGCATTTTTTGTTTTGTTGTTGTTGTTTCTGTTGTTGTTGTTGTTGTTTTTAATGGTTTCCTTTGCTGTGCAAAAGTTTGACAGCTTGGTTAGATCCCAATGGTTTATTTTTGCTTTTATTTGTGTTGCTTTTGGAGACTGACCCTAAGAAAACACTTGTATTGTTGATGTCAGAGTATGTTTTGCCTATGTTCTCTTCTAGGAGCTTGATGGTGTCTTGCATTACCTTTTGGTCTTTAAGCCACTTTGAGTTTATTTTTGTGAAGGGTGTGAGGGGTATGTTCCATATTCATTGATTTACATGCGGGTGTCCAGGTTTCCCAGCAATACTTGCTGAGAAGACTGTCTTTTTCCCATTATATATTCTTGCCCCTTTGTCAAAGATTAATTGACCATAGTGTCTGGGTTTATTTCTGGGTTCTCTGTTCTGTTCCATTAGTCTGTATGTCTGTTTTGGTACCAGTGCCACACTCTCTTGATTACTGTGGCTTTGTGATATTGCCTGAAGTCTGGGAGAGTTATGCCTCCTGCTTGGTCTTTGTTCCTCAGGATTGTTTTGGCAATTCTGGGTATTTTATGGTTCCATATAAATTTTTAGATTGTTTGTTCTAGCTCTGTGAAAAATGTCATGGGTATTTTGATAGGGATTGCTTTGAAACTGTAGATTGCTTTGGGTAGTATGGCCATTTTTCTAATATTACTTTTTCCAACCCAGGAGCATGGAATATCTTTCCATTTCTTTGACTCCTCTTTAGTTTCCTTGATTAATGTCCTGTAGTTCGCAGCATATAAGTCTTTCACTTCCTTGGTCAAGTTTATTCCCAGGTATTTAATTTTGGGGGGTTCAGTTTAAAGAAGTATTTTGCTTTTGCATTCATTTTCTAATATTTCTTTGCTAGTATACAGAAATGCAACTGATTTCTGAATGTTTATCTTGTATCCTCCTATTTTGCTGTAATTGTTGGTCAGTATTTGTGTTGAGTCCTTAGAGTTTTCTATATATAGTATCATGTCATCTGCATGCAGTGACAATTTTACCTCTTCTCTTCCAGTTTTTGTACCTTTTATTTATTTCATTTGTCAGATTGCTGTAGCTAGGACTTGCAATACTATGTTGAATAAAAGTGGTGACAGTGGGCAAACTTGTTCCAGATTTCGGCGGAAAGGCTTTCACCTTTTCTTCATTGAGTATTATATTTGCATCGGTTCTTTATAAATGGATTTTATTGTTAAGGTATGTTCCCTCTATACCCATTTGGTAAGAATTTTTATGATAAATAGATATTGGACTTTGTCAAATACTTTTTCTGCCTCTATTGAGATGATAATGTGGTTTTTGACTTTTCTTTTTTTAATGTGGTATATGACATTGATTGATTTTTGTACGTTGAACCATCCCTGGGATGAATCACACTTGATCATGGCGTATGATCTTTTTTATATGTTGTTGGATTCAGTTGGCTAAAATTTTGTTGAGAATTTTTGTGTCTATATTAATCAAAGATATTGGTCTATAATTTTCTTTTTTGATAGTATCTTTGGTTTTGGTATTAGGCTGATGGTGGCTTCATAGAATATCTTTGGGAGTGTACGTTCTTCTTAAACCTTTTGGAAAAGTTTAAAAAGAATTGGTATAAGTTCTTGTTTGTATGTTTATTCACCTGTGAAGCCATCTGATCCTGGACTTTTTTTTGTAGAGAGTGTTTTTTATTACATATTCAATTGCATTTCTAGTGATCTGACTGTTTAGTTGATCTATTTCTTCTTGATTCAGTTTTGGCAGACTCTAGGTCTCTAGAAAGTTGTTCATTTCTTGTAGATTGTCAAATTTTTTGGCATATACTAGTTCATAGTATTATCTTATTTTTTTGTATTTCTTCAATATTCAGAGACTTCTCCTTTTTCATTTCTTATTTTGTTCATTTGGGTTTTTTCTCTCATCTTCTTGGTGAGTCTGGCCAGATGTATATTTAAAAGAACCAGCTCTTGGTTTGATTGATTTTTTTTCTATTGTTTTTCAAATCTCTATTTTATTGATTTCCTCTCTGATCTTTGTGATTTCCTTCCTTCTGCTGACTTTAGGTTTTGATTGTTCTTCCTTTTCTAATTAATTTAAGTGGTGGGTTAAGTTGTTGATTTTAGATTTTTCTTCTTTTTTAAGGAATGCCTGTATCACTATGAACTTCCTTCTAAACACTGCTCTTGCAGGATCCCATATGTTTTGAATGGTTGTATCTTCATTATCATTTGTATTGAGGTATTTTTTAATTTCCTTTTTAATTTCCTCATTGACCCATTGGTTTTTTAGTAGCATGTTGTTTAGTATTCATGTAATCAGTTTTTTCTCATTTCTTTTCCTGTGGTTCATTTCTAGTTTCATGCCGTTGTGGTCATAGAAGATCCTTAAAATAATTTCTCTACTCAAATTTGTTGAGGTTAGTTATGTGCCCCAGTATGTGGTCAATCCTTGAGAATGTTCCATGTACACTTGAAAATAATGTATATTCTGGGAGTTCCCGTCGTGGTGCAGTGGTTAACAAATCCGACTAGGAACCATGAGGTTGCGGGTTCAGTCCCTGCCCTTGCTCAGTGGGTTAACGATCCGGCGTTGCCGTGAGCTGTGGTGTGGGTTGCGGACGCTGCTCGGATCCCGGGTTGCTGTGGCTCTGGTGTAGGCCGGTGGCTGCAGCTCCGATTCAACCCCTAGCCTGGGAACCTCCATATGCCGCGGGAGTGGCCCAAGAAATAGCAAAAAAAAAAAAAAAAAAAAAAAAAAAAAAGAAAATAATGTATATTCTGATTTATTTTTTGGATGAAATGTGCAGAAAATGTCAATTATGTCTAACCTTTCTATTATGTCATTTAGGATCTCTGTTGCCTCTTTCTAGATGATCTGTCCATTGATGTGAATGGAGTGTTAAAGTTTCCTGCTATTATTGTATTCCAATCAATTTCACCTTTTGTGTCTGTTGATATTGTTGTATGTATTTGGGTACTTCTATATTAGGGGCATATATATTGACAATTGTAAAATCCTTTTCTTGAATGGATCTTTTTATCATTAAATAGTGTGCTTATTTTTCTTTATGGCCTTCATTTTAAAGTCTCTTTTGTCTGATATGAGTATTGAAACTCCTGCTTTCCTGTCTTTTCCATCAGCATGAAGTATCTTTTCCAACCCCTCACTTTCAATCTATATGTGTTCTTTGAGCTAAGGTGAGTCTTGTAGAGAGCATGTTATAGGCTCTTGCTTTTTTATACAATCTACCACTCTGTGTCTTTTGATTGGAGCATTCAGTCCATTAACATTTAATATTGATAAATATGTATTCATTGCCATTTTAATCCATGACATTTTTACTCTTTATGTTTTTTAAAGATACAGCATTTTTAATTTGTTTTTATTTATGCAAATAATATTCTGAATCCAAAACACTGTTTAAAAGGTGATACTTAGTAAAGTAACTTCAACAATAAGAAATGGGAGTTCCTGTCGTGGCTCAGTGGTTAACGAATCCGACTAGGAACCATGAGGTTGCGGGTTCGGTCCCTGCCCTTGCTCAGTGGGTTAACGATCCGGCGTTGCCTTGAGCTGTGGTGTAGGTTGCAGACGCGGCTTGGATCCCGCGTTGCTGTGGCTCTGGCGTAGGCCAGTGGCTACAGCTCCGATTCAACCCCTAGCCTGGGAACCTCCATATGCCGTGGGAGCAGCCCAAGAAATAGCAACAACAACAACAATAACAACAACAAAAGACAAAAAAAAAAAAAAAAAAAAAAAAAAAAAAAAAACCAATAAGAAATGATAAAGGCAAAACTCTGCTTCAGTGTTTGTGTATGAATCTTCTTAGATATTTTGCTCTTCAGTTTTAAAATGTTTCTATCACTGCTTATATTTTTTCAGAATAGATTTTATTATATAAAGGTAAAACTTTGTTGTAATATTTTTCTGTTAGTCTCAAAAGATTTTTAAAATCTTACTTCACAAAGTATTTGTATGAGTAACAAAGGTATGGCTAATCACTTGAGAGGAATACAGCTTAATCATAAGCAAAAGCCAGACTGATATAAAACTTCTGGGGGCCAACTTTGTAAACTGGACATAAACTGAGAACAATGTCACAAGTTGTTACCCAAGAAAACAAATTGTTTTTAGACACTTATTTCTTCAAGATCTACAGCTCATATTTTTGCATTAACTAACTTTAATACAGGAAATTATTCATGAAGATAAAGTTGACTTTTTTCAAGTTTAAAAGGTGAATATGATTAATATCCCTGACTCTACATTGGTCATGTAGTTAAATTAGAACATGATTCCAGAAATTAATTTATAGTGTCATAAATAAAACTTTTGCATCATCAATTTATGCCCTAAAGAGCAAGAAAATACATGCAAACTCTCCTGAAGACTGTTAATAATAAAAGGCAAAAAATGAGAGTAAATATTTAATTACATCTCTTGTCACATAATAATTTTCATGTATCTATTCCATATTCCATATTACCACCCACTTCATATTATAAACATCTTGGACTTCCCATGTGGCTCACAACATATTATAAACATACACACAAATGTAGATCTGTGTTTGCTTTTGCTATGATAGAGAAACAACACAAAATTATCCCAGTATTTTAATATTCAATAAAAGTGATTTTAAATAAAACTGTATAGAGTTCCCGTCGTGGCTCAGTGATTAACAAATCCGACTAGGAACCATGGGGTTGCAGGTTTGATCCCTGGCCTCACTCAGTGGGTTAAGGATCCAGTGTTGCTGTGAGCTGTGGTGTAGGTTGCAGACATGGATGGGATTCTGCATTCCCACTAGCCTGGGAACCTCCATATGCCATGGGAGTGGCCCTAGAAAAGGAAAAAAAAAAAAGAGTATGGTAATATTTTATTGGGCTACACATAAAGGAGAAAAAATTAGATCTTTTACACAGATATGTTTTATATTTGACACTGAGCTTATTTTTATTTTTATTTATTTTTTATGAATTTTATTACATTTATATTTGTACAATGATCGTTACAACCCAATTTTATAGCATTTCCATTATTTAAATTTTATTTTCTGGAACTGGTTGTCAAACATTTTTAAAGCTTTTCCCTTCTCTATGCAATTATCTGTCTACTTTTGTTATACTCAAAACAAATGTTTAATTTCTAATGCTAATTAGTGTATTTGTAAATTCAGTTAACAAATATTTTCCTTATTTACCCTTAACCAGAAATCCAAAATATAAGGGTAAATAATGCATAGCTATACAACTTTATGATTTTGAATTCACATCTAGGAGATTAAAAAATTATATGAAAGTATGCAAATCAGCCTAAAAATTATATCATATTCCACAGAATTTCAGAAGGTAATGATTTCTTGAAAGTGGAATTATATGTATTTAAATTTAAACATGCCCTTTGAGTGAGACAAAATGATCAGATTTCACAAAATGGACAGTGGACAGTTCTGGGTCAAACAGTTAGTTTGTATAAAGCTACAGAAGAATTAACAAGCTAAGATTTGTTGCAGAATATCAAGAAGATCAAAAAGCCCAACTTGTTTAACATTTATAAGTATCAGGTAGTAGGGATGTAAGAGGCAAAAGATAATGGACCAAGTTTGTGGTAGTTTGAATTCAGCAGGAAGGAGAATTATACAAATTCATATTGAATACATATATTATAATTACATATAGTAACAGTATATGTTCATATATATATTAACAGTATACATATATACTATATATGCACACATACACACACATCTGAGTATACAAAGTGGATTTGGAGACAAAAAAGAGACATAGGGAAGTTCCCATTGTGATGCAGCAGAAATGAATCTGACTAGTATCCATGAGGACCTGGGTTTGGTCCCTGGCCTCACTCAGTGGGTTAAGGATTGGCTTTGCCGTAAGCTGTGTGTGTTGTGGGTTGAAGATGCGGCTCGGGTCTGGTGTTGCAGTGGTTGTGGTGTAGGCCAGCGACTACAGTTCTGATTCAACCTCTCCATATGGGAACCTCCATATTCCATAGATGCAGCCCTAAAAAGACAAAAAAAGAAAAAAGAGAGAGAGAGACATAGGGAGTATGGAGACAAATTTGCAGACCTCAGCAATATTTTTATATTAAGCACCTGTTGGATAGGAGAGAGTCCAATTAGAAGAGGAACTGTCTTCTTGTGGAAGCAAAGGATGATGATAAAATGTCATTTATGATGAGAGGGCAGAGTATTACTAGATTATTTAAAATCCAATGAAGATGGCCAAAAGATTTTTTTGTGGAATAATAAATGATATGGTCTTTATAAGCATGTATGTATATCCATATATAATTGTATGGGTCTTACATTTTTGTGGTTACCTCTGGTATTTACTGAAGATAAGTTGTAGAGAGTTTGCAATTCAACTCTCCTGGCAATAGATAATTGGTCAAAGTGACAGGATTTAATACAAGTTTTGTTGAGAATAATGGGTTCTTAAATGAAGATATATTAAACTTTAGTTCCTAAATATTGCTTTTGATTGGCCACTTTTTGGGAGTTGATGGTTTTGTAAATAGGTTGTTTCCTTTAAGTTCATAATATGAAAAGGTAATGTTAGGATGCTACTTTCACTCTTCTTTTTTTGTATAAGCCTCCATAAAGTCCACCAAGCTGCCTCTGCCAACTGGGATGTGACAGGAAATAGATGGAAAGGAAGAAATTCTATATTCTCCTGCCAACCCTCTTGTCAACTCCAGGAGGTCTGATTTTTTATATTTCTTTCTTCCTTTTATTTTTTTTTTGGTCTTTTTAGGACTGCACCTGAGGTATATAGAAGTTCGCATGCTAGGGGTTGAATTGGAGCTGTAGCCACTAGCCTACACAACAGGCACAGCAACGCCAGATCTGACCAACTTCTGCAACTTACACCATAGCTCACAGCAATGCCGAATCCTAACCTACTGAGCGGGGGTCAGGGATTGAACCTGAGTCCTCATGGATACTAGTTGTGTTCATTACCACTGAGCCACAAGGGGAACTCCCTCATAAATTTCTGTAAGTCTCTCTAAGTTTTCTTTGAACATGAGGACATGTGACAAAAATAAATAAGCAAATCAAACTTTGAAAACTACTGTTAATAGTGTTTCTTTATAGTAAAAATTTGAAACCTTCAAATAAGTAATAATTACCCTCATGATATTAGGAACATGTCATCCACATGAAAGGAAGTTTTTCAGAAAAATGCAACAGTTTGAACCAAAAGAGCAGCAGAATAACTGAAAATTATGGTTCCTATTGAAAATGCCTGGCAGAATTATGTCAGATCATTCTTTCATCCTAACCCATAAATACAGAGGTGACCTTCTGCACAAGGTTAATGCAAGGCTAAGGCTCCCTGCCCACCAACAATGATTATAGAATGTCTAACACAGGTTGCTGCCTTTGTGTGACTTAGATGGCCTGCTCCCAAAGGAGCTATTATCCTGCCCCCAGAGCAGGTTACATGACCGAGCAGTTTTGTGTACACATCACTTCAAAAAGGCAGTTGCTCATAATTACTCTAGGGCACATGGGTTTATGTCACATTATGGAGTTGAACCAAAGTAGTTTTACAAGTGATTTCTGAACTTTCTTCTACTGAAGCCTAATTAAACATCAATGAATGTACAAAGGATATACCATAATAACAATATATAGTTAGACTAGTGCTATGCATGAAAGTACTAAAAAACCACTCTGGGTATATATGTAAACCAAGAGGCTAAGGCTTTCTTATTAATCACCATTAGGCATCCATACTTTTCAAAATATATAATGAATTGTCCCTGCTTTATAAAATCTCAAATTGTTGTTTGTTGTTAAAATTTGCCTCACAAATCTATTCAACTGTGATTCTTTTTTATTTTTATTTTTTACAACTTATAGGGGATGATTTCTGAATATTATATCATTTCTATATTGTCAATTTGGAATATAAATTTAAAACAATGTTTTAAATTTATATTTCCCTGTCACTATCAGGGAAAACTATAAATATCAACAATACTAAGGAGAGAAATATTTACCTTGGAAAGTCTCACGAAACAAGGTTTATAAATGTTGTTTTATTAATGATAGATAAAAATTGGAGATGGGTGATTTAAGATTGTGTTGACTATGAGACGTCAAGTCAAATGGATATTTTGACCTAAGCAGTGTTTGGATTTATAGTGATAAGCACATGTAAACATTAGAGATTGGCCTTTTGGGGATTGGTCCTTTGATCTTTTTAAGTTACTTTTACTTAAAAGCACTGCCCACACACATGCACACACCATTTTTAAATATCAACTTTTCAAACCTAAATACATCTGTTTTTGGCCGGGGCCAGCTCAGCAGGATGGGGCTGAAGAACGGGTGCTGTGGAACTTCAGGAAAAAAAGTTAACATAAAACAAGACACAGAGACATTTATCTTAAGTAGAGGTAGGAACCGGGGGACTCAAGTTCTCAGGGACCAAGAGTGCCCTGCCTCAAGAACCCACACTGCTTTTATTGTGCTCTTTAGATGAGATCAAGTGAGGAGTGGCTATGGGTGGATGATACAGGGTTTGTTTACTATTATATAAGTTCTTTTACTATTTAAAAAGCCACTTAGGTGGTAAAGGGTTAAGCTCTTACTCTGACCTCTAGGCACATAACAGTTCTTTGCTTGCTTAAGTCGCTTATGCCTTTAGGTCTTTGTTCTTAAACTTAAGTCCTTTACCAGCACTGTGACTATTTTTCAAAGCAGGAAGATGGGATAAAGTAAGACAAGAAGATGGGTAAAGTAAAGAAGGACAAGATGGAGTTTTCAAAGAAACATGTCTTGCGACAATAATTCTCCCATTCCTTGTAATTCATATAATATTTAACACTAAATTTGTTTATTATACATTTGTGAGATTGAAAATACCTCTTTCCTTTCAAAATCTGTACTACTGAATGTTCTCTTATGAACATCTGTACTACCATCTACTGGAAAGGTAAGTATATATCAGCAATCATGTTCTTATCAACCATTCAAAACAATACAACCAGTTTGAAAAAACTCACAATATTATTAATCAACTTCTACCAGTTAGTAATAAAAATAATTGATTGCATGTACGTATCATATTAAAAATATATGTGCACACATATGTATTTGTACTGTAGGTTGCATATATTTGCTGATCACATTTTTAGTTAAATTGCCCAATTATTTAGTATTTATTGTTCACTAAATCTTTTTTTTAAATCTCATTATTCACTGTTAGTTTTCAATTACTTTCTGAATGTAGAGGTCAAATAAAGTTTGGGTATAGTGAATTAACTTTTCACCTGTCAACATTTATAGACTTTCATTTCTTTAATAGCATGTTTTTTAAAGAAATAATAGACAAACTGTCCATGAGTGTCAGATAAAGCATCTAGATGAAATTCAGAAATGTGAAATAGAGCACTATTTTCGCAGGTAAGGATGGGCAGATAAAAGGCTCATTTCCATGGATGCATCAGTTGCATGAATTCATGTTTGTGCACAATGGCAGCTAAGTGTCCATATGTGGAGAATGAGAAACAACGTTGAAGTGTGGCACATGCCCAAATATTGCATTGTAGGAATTCTGGGCTCATATCCTGACTCCTCTATCTATAAACTGTTACTACTTGAGCAATTAAGTAGTACTTCTGATAGTCAGAATCATACATATCAGGACTTTTGAGAAATCCAGAGATAGATAATACAGAGTCTCCATCAGTTCTTCTCGTAATACAGGGCAATTGCAACAATTCTCGATGATAATGGTTTACAAGTATTCTACAAATATCTTTGGATTTATTTTTAATTCATACACACTCTTCAGCTACCAAACATAAGTTATGATATGTTCACTATTATAATAATAATTGTGAAAAAATTCACAGCAGTACCTAAGTCAGCAATGAATTGGTTCATTTGTTTGAAATAAGAACAAATAAAATTGGAGTTAGTTTTTGTTCTCAATATAAGCATTCAATGAGACAATGCATGTACATTATGCATACTTCCTTTGATTTTAGTAATGGATTGTTTGAATAATGTATTAAAATATATAAGCCACAAACAAGAAAATAGAGATTTTACCTACTTGGGGTTAGGTTCAATACTTAGGAACATATCCAATTAAATGTCAGGGCAGCCAAGTCATAAATTATATTATTGTTATTGCTAGTGTTGGTTTTTATTGTTTTTTGTTAAATAAGTTTTAGCAAATAAGATCAACGTACATTCACATTTAGAATCAATTTCCAAGACATTGTTTCTTCTGGGCAAGTAGAAATGGGCATTTATTAGAACTGCAGAAATGGCAAAAGTAGCTATTCAAACTCAGGCACACTTAAGGAGCTCATTATTTCTACTCAAGTACTTACTAAGTACAGTTGGCAATCAACATTTAATGATTTTGGTTAAACATCAGAGTAAAAAAAGTGTATTCTCAAATTATAGAATCTATATTTTCCTTTGTTAGGAGTAAAAATAAGGGTGATAGAAAAGAAAAATTATTTTGCTATAATGTTTAGCTACTGAGGTTGGCAAGTATTAAAATAAACATGTTGATTTAGAATGATTTACTGGAACAAAGACATCCGCATATCTACAGTCGCTATAATTTAATGAGCTTTTCTGACTGGTATTGAATGCTTTAAATGTGTTCTAATAAATTTAACAATCACATTTATGTGTTATTCACCGTTATTTTATTATACTTTGTAATAAATAAATCTGGAGGATACAAATTTTAAAAGGCAATTTATATGATATTCCAAGAATCAATCAAGTTTTTAATTCATGTAAGATATTAGAGCAGTGTGAAATACATTATAAAAGAAAACATTAAAAAGTAAAATAAATATAAAATTACTAAATTTATGACAGTGTTTTAATCCTTGAAATCGTCCTCCAAAAAACCATTAGTCATATAAGTGAAAATAAGAAATTATGTTTTCAAGCAGGTTTATACATTACCTCCTGGAGTATATAATTAGTAACAAGATGTGTTACATACACTTTTGTGAGCTTTACTCAATTTTTATAATACCACTAGTTAAGAAGTACTGTTTTAGGAACTCATATTCCTTTTAAGTACACTTTCATAATTTTTTTTACAGTCATACATTTTGTGGTTCTTTTGGCAAAAACCTTCTTGTTTTTCTAATTCCCAATCATCTTTAATTTCTATAGTATGTTTGAAGAAAAACAGAGAGTATACATGACAAAATGTGAACTGCCTAGTCTTTACAAAATATACAAATTACATTTCAGTGAATGTAAACTTCATTGATGCATTTTTCTAATACTGAAATCAACAATAAAATGCATCAGAAAAGCACTAACTTGGAAGCTTGATCATGTGTTTAGTGTGAGCATTGTCTTAATGTGTGTATGTAAGTTTGATTTCTTTTTTTATATTTGAATATTATCTTTGGTTTTTCCCAGCATAGAAATAGTTGTTTTGTGGTCAGGTGCCTTAATGCAAAAAGGTGAAGACAAAATGGCCACAATCATCCAGTCCTCCTATGAGCAACTTAGCTTCCAATGATCACTTCTGAGAGGCACTAGGGTTCTGATTCTGTTATCTCTTCTGATAGACCGAGTGACACTTAGGTAGTCTGATAGAGTTCATTTGTCTCTTAGGTAAACCATATTCACTGAAGCATCACACAGTAATATTAGATTGTAAACTCAGTGAACCAGTGGACACCATCCTCAATTCTTTGCTATGCATAGCACCTAATTCACTGTAGAAAACTGTGCTTTCAGTCTGAATATTGTCCAAAAAATTAATTTTATAAGAACAAAGGTAGAAAATTATGATTAATAACATTCAGAATTAAGGCATACATTTTAAAAAATCAATTGTATGTCTGGTATTCCTGGTCTGTTCACTTTTCTGGAAGCTAATTTTATAGAACTAGTTTATTGTTTTTCTCTAAACATTTGTTGCCACTTTTTATAAATGTGCTTTTTTCACACTCCCTATAGCTGATTTTGTTTCCAACCATTCATTACTATTCTTCTTAGCCACAAAACAGGAGAGCAGAAGAAAGCTGAAATGTAACTGACTTTTTAATATTTTATAAAAATTAGTTTTTAATCCCATAACTAAGGATTCATATATACCTTTTCAACTGGAAAAAAAAAATAATACTACTGGGATTTATTTATGCTCTCTAAGATCTACTTCCAGAAAATTTGTCACATTTTAACCTGTCCCTATATCTGTACAAAATAAGTTCATATAAGGGAAGAAACGCAAAAGAACAACAAAAAAAATCAGTACATCAGTATGTCTAAAAATGTTTATTTTTTGAAAAACAATACATCTATAAAATAGTTTCAGTAAACTAAAACAATATTCACAACATAATTGTGTGCTTCTAAGACAGTAAGTAAAGTGATACCAGGAGAGAAAAACATTTAAAAATGATTATAGGATTGCTTATGCTCTTGGGAAACTTACTGCTGAGAGAATACTATATTTCTTTTGTTCTAACAAAATTCAGAATTCTAGAATCTTTTTCACATGCCTCAAAAATGACTGTCCAATATGGATACCCCATTCCATTTTTAAGATAAGATTCAGTAGAATGTGGGGGAGTTCAGTGGTATATGTATAGCATCACAGCAAAACAATTTAGAGGGGAATCTGAAAGTAAAAAGCAGAAATATAAAAATTATTACCTGGAAAAATGGAGAGGGCTAAAAGATCAAGAATCAGTATGAAAATGAAAAGGAAGGAAATGGGTATTTATACACAAAGGGAAGAGAATATGGTGAGGAATAAAGGGAAAGAGGAGGATGAGGAAAAGATTTGATACAGAGTTGTTTCTAACTTCCCTTTGGGGTGCATTAATCAGGTTGGCTTAACAGGTTGCTTCCATATTCTCATCAATAATAGTCCATTTTATCTTAGAAGATTTTCCTTAAATTTATTGAAGTTTGCAAACTCTTCTCTTGAAAACTTGTTTTTTTCTATCTTACTATGTAATGAGTAGCGTGCAGATCAAAAGTGATAGGATCACCTGGGAGTTTGTTAGAAATACAGACATTTGTGACAAGACCCCAAGGAATGTGCAATACACATACACACTTGGAAAGTACAACATATTACATATTTTTTAAAAAATATAAATCACTTTAAACTAGATGAAATTTCACATTAGAATGACTGAACGTGGAAGAGATATTTGAGTTTTCAGATGAAGTTTATACTGGGAATTTGGGATTATACTAGAGCACACTGTGGAGAGAAGCTGGAGGATGTAGTGAGCATGGAGGATCTAGGAAAGATTGTTGGAGGCTGACTTCGACTTTTTGGTAAAGATGGGAATAGTAGGGTAACTCACGGTTCCAACTGAGAAGCATTTTATTGGAAAGGTAGGAAATGACTCATCATGCTTCATCCTTCATGTATCATGTAGGAGTATGTTGTGCAATAGAAACATTCTAGATGAGAGCAATGTGCCTTTTTAAGCCCTAATTGGAGTTTCTGGGAAATAGATGAAACAATTTATCCTTTAGACAGCAGTCTGTAAGATTTATACCTATATCTTTTGTTTGGAGGTTATTTTTTATTTTGTTTTGCTTTGTGTAGGGTAATAGAGGAAGGATGTGGACAAAGAAGAAATATGGAACTTTCTATACCTTCACTGCCACCAAGGTACTCTTCTGAGCTCAAAGGGCAAAATGGATGAGAAGGTTTTTTTTTTTTTTTTTTTTTTTTTGTCTTACAAAACCATTGTGAAATTCAGCACCATTGAATATTGGCTCTTAATATGTCACCAAAACAACCTATTAGTAACACATGACAAAGTTTATTGCTTCAATGGTAAAAGAGTAAATATATACTAATATTTTATTTATTTTATCCTGACAGTAAATACAAGGAATCCAGAGCAAAGTAAGATTGAATATTTACTTATAAAATATCTGTACTGGTTGTCAATTGTACATTTTACTCCGTGGTGCAATATGGTGAGAGCCAGATGGACCTTGCATGTGTGGATCCTGTAGGGATCCACAATACAGGAGATGAACTCAAAGTTATAAAACTAGAAAGTTAATATATGTCTTGGCATTTTAACTATCACTCCCCTCTAGAGATAGAGTGGTATATTTACTCTGGAATGCAAATAAATCCTCATTTTGGATAGAAGGCAAAAATGACCTGGGTTCTCATAACCGTTTGGAATGTGAGGAATGATTCTGGGTTTTATTACCACTTGAAATATAAACACAGAGCTACAAAACTATCTCCTTAGAATATGAGGGTAAACAGTTTTAGGCAAAAGGAGATGTTTGCTATCATTTGTCTTTATCAGAAAGTCCTGATTGTGTAGAAAAATAAAAATATTCTTAACAGGAGAGTGCAACCTTGACAGTATTTCTGAAGGGGAATGCCAGAGACAGGGTATTTATGAAGTCTTGCTAGGGTGGGTTTTTCAGTGAAGGGGCTCAATTAGGAAAGGGTGAGAATCATAACAGTTTAGAGTTTATTAAGGACAGCAAAGCAAGGATTTGAAGTATGGGATTTAAAGAGTTCTAAGATATAAACTATTGTTTGATGCTTCCTATTGAAGAGTTGATGTATCTTTCAGAAAGTTCCTGAAATGAAATTATTGGGAACTTTTCTAGAGCAAGAGTTTTCTAGCATTATAAAGTTATATTGATGAAGACAGTGGGATAAAGTTATGTTAATGTAAATTGTAAGCTGTGCAGTGGGTTTTGATTCTTAGAGCATTGTGTATTTTAGTGTAGCATTAACCAGTTATACCTCAGGTCCTACACCCTCTTCACATCCCTGAATGACCTATCTATTGATTGTGTCTCTTAACTGGCTCTCTGCTTTTGGTAAAGCAGCAGATACACGGGATGGACAAGACATGTGGATAAGGAGGTTGAAATAGGAAAAAACAGGAGCCTGACTGTTTATGAGACTCAACCACACTTGGGGAAGTTTCAAAATATTTAGGGTCAAGGTGTGGGGGATGTCAGGGAAACTCTGAAGTCCTACACAAGGTGGCTGAAACTAAAATATATCATAATTTAGGCATTAATATAAAATGATCTATGTTCACCTGGTAAGTCCTGGCTTGTTGAGGTTTTATCACTGGTTTCTGACGAGGTAATTAATTGTATTGTGGTCCATCAGAATGCTTCTCCACATAAAATAGATCTAATGTTTAAGAAAATTAATATATATCTCTTTCCTGTTAATTAAATCTCAGTTAATTTTGTGGAAAGACTATTTTCTCTTATGTCATATATTTCCCAAATGTTAGTAAACTGATATACATCAACAAACAATATGCTAAGGAATTATAAAGAAAATCATAAGAAAATATGCACATGGAAATACTATAGAAGAGAAAAGAAGTACTCACCTGTCAAGTATTCTTTTAAGTATTAAACAAAGGAATCATGTGAGTATGTGCAATATAATTACTTCACAATACAGAGCATGATTAATTTGTTTTTTGTAAAACCTATTTGGATTTGTAAATAAATTAGAATTGTCAAGTCGTGAATCAGATTAGGAAAATGAAAACAAATCAGTTAAATAGATGCTTCAGTAAAATTTTAAGCTTTTAAGAAAGTAGCAAAGATTATTTGAAGATAGCTCAACCTCTGTATTAGTACAAGATATTGGGTTTTGCAAATCCCTAATCCTATAATATGCTCCATGAAAATGGGACTCGGGAAGAAATAACTTTATAAATGCATTAGCAGTGAAAAATCCTGCAATAAAGCAAGCGTTCTAACCTTGTTTAACTCACTGTTTGCCAAACTTAATTAACCATCAAATGCTTTATTTCATACATCTTTTAATACAGAAGAACTAACACAATTGCTTTACATGGTATGTCAAATTAACTGTACTGTAATATAGCTCTATCATGAATTTTAATAGCAGTGCCTTCCTGTGCAAAATGTGTACCAGCAGCATTAAAATCACCTGGGACATTGTTAGAAACACAAAGTTTATCACCTTGAAAACCTGAATAAGAATTTGAGTTTTATAAGTTCCCTAAGTGATTCATAAGGATATTAAAGTGAGAAGCAGCAGTACTGAGTGCTGATTTTCAAATGTGGCTGAACATTAGTATAATGTGGAAATCTTTATCTAATACCAATACCATGGTGCTATACTAAAAAAATTCAACTCTCAGTTTGGGGGGAGGAATCTAAGAATTTTGTATAAAGCTCCCTAGATGATTCTAATTTGCGGCCAGATTTGAGAACTGTAGCAAAGAATAACACTACTTCTTAAGCATCATTAAGGAGTTTTTACTGTTTAAATTAATAGCAACATCATATTTATAGTAGTTCAAGCTCAAACCTTGGAGCTTATCTTAACTTTTCACATTTTTTTCACACACAACATTCCATCCATTAGAAATCATAAGCAGTGGACTTCTGGTTTTAGGCAAGGTAGAATGTCAGGAACCAGATTTAACCTCACACTTATAAAAACCAAACGGCAACCAAAAAAAAAAAAAACAAAAAAAAAACAACACCCACCAAGATATGAAACAGCAGTTCTCACAACACTAGACATTAAGAAAGTAAGGATACTAACATTAGAGAAATGGGAAACAAATGAGGTGAAACCTGCAATTGCCCTGACTTACTGACTTGGTGGTGTTTGCAGGTCCCACCTCAGGAAGTCAGATTCTTTTGTGGTTGTTACTGAGGTATAAATGACATAAGACAGTGCAGTTGACCATAGAACAACATGGGTTTGAATTGTTCAGGTCTACTAGTATGAGAATTTTTTTTTTTTTTTTCTGGTAGTGAATATTACAGTACTGCCTGATCCACGATTGACTGAGTCAGCTAATGTGGGACTGTGGATATGGAGGGCTGACTACAAGTTATACTCATGCTCAGATTTTTGACTTCACAGAAGATAGTTAGTTGCTAGGGACTGTCTATTAGTTTCAGAGGTACAATGTAAAGATTTGACATTTGTACCTACTGAGAAATGAGCACTAAAGTAATTCTAGTTAACATCCATTACCACACATAATTACAATTCTTTTTTCTTGTGAAGAGAACTTTTAAGATCTTTTCTCTTAACAACTTTCAAATATAAACACTTTTATTAACTACAGCCATCATTTTATGTTACATTCCTAGGACTTGTTTTATAACTGGAAGTTGGTACCTTTTTTCCATACTCACCCATTTCACCTACACCCTCTCTCCCCCGGCCTCTGGCAGCCACCAATCTCTTTTCTGTATTTAGGTGTTCTCTTTTGTTTGTTTTTTAGATTCTATGTATAGGTCAAATCATGTGGTATCTGACTTATTCACAATCTAGCAGTGAATTTTCTAAAATTTTGAGCTCCATATACCTGATTATTTTTCATATATCAACCTTTTACAAAACAGGCCTGGTTCCATTACTTCAGTAAATCACAACTCACTTCTATGTAACAATCTATTAGGAATTTTACTTCTTGTACTTGACTCCAGAAACTTTCTATACTTTTGAACATTTTTCTTTCTTTAAACTGTTTTCCCTTGATTTTTCTTGATATCAGACACTTCTAGTTTTTTATTTTCCTCATGAATTTCTTCTCTTTGAAGGCTCATTTTCCTCTTTAGTATAATTAAACCTTTATCCAACCATCCAAACTAGTGGCCCTATCTTTTATAAATGTCTTCAATTTCACTTATACAGAGATGATTGTCTAATGTATATCTCCAGCCTAGTCCTTTTTTTTTCTTGTTTCATATTTGCTTTTAGATATTTCATACTCAACATATCCATAACTGAAAATAAAACTGTTTTTTCCAAACATAATTCTACATTCTACATTTCCATCTTTTGCATGAATGTGAACCAACATGCATCCACTTAAGGTTAAATAACTTAGACATTATGCTCGATGATCTCTTCTTCTTAAAACACTATACCAAATATTTCAGCTGATGTTACCTCCTAATTTTTTCACAAGTTGATCCACATCTCCCTGTCTCTAGCAGCACATTACTCCAGTCGTTAAAATGTTTTGCTTTGATCACCCCAGTAGACTCTCAACTGGCTTCCAGAAACCTGCTTCTCCCTTGCTCAAATCCACTTTTTTTTTTTTCTGGGGCTAACCAATTTAGTTTCTTTTAATTTATTTTTTTATTAGGGTATAGTTGATTTACAGTGTTGAGGAAATTTCTGCTGTACAGCATAGTAATCCAGTCATACACACACACACACACACACACACACACACACACCCACACATTCTTTTTCTCATATTTTCTTCCATTATGGTCTATCAGAAGAGATGAGATATAGCTCCATTTTTTAACATACAGTATACAGAATTGTTTTGCTTTAAGCAATAATCTAATCATGCCACTCTGATGAAAATTTTACAGCACAGTCACTGCTCTAAGGATATCAAAAATTTTTTTTGTTGTAATTAAGAAGTCCCTCATGGTCTTGCTTCTATTAATCCTTCCAAAGTCGTTTCCATTAAATGTCCCCTCACTATCTTCCTTGGAGTCATAATCCTACAATGCTGGTCCCTCTACTCTTTGCCCAAGAAACTCATACTCATCCTCTTTATTTAACGCAAACATCTCTTGCTCCATGAAACTTTCTTTCATCTCCCTGTGCAGGTGGCATCTGTTCATTACATGTCCCTAGAACTCAGTATATCTCTTTCTCATGATACATCACAGTTATTGTTTTACCTGTAACTTTGTTTACATATAAATGTATTTGTTTGAATGCTATTGCAGCTTCTATTTTCTCCTTCCTTTTAGAAAATAAAATGTTCATTTCCGCCACTAGAGTTTCATAAGGACAAGGTTAGCATGTGTTTCGGCTCACCGTTGCAACTTAATGTCTACTATTATGCTTGACATAGAGCAGGCACTTAATAGTTGTTGAACAAACAAACACAGAGACATATTGTTTGAGATAAGAGATGGTAACTTGAATTACACTCTTTTTTTTTTTTTTTTTTTTCACAGCTGTACATTTAGTATATGGAAGTATGGCTGTTAAAAAAAAAAAAAAAATCCCCTCTATTCTACCTTCGATCTGTCTTCCCAGTTTCAAATATATACAAGGAGCTCTGAGTGTGTGAGTACAGCTGAAGAGATAATCCTTTGTGGAAATTCTGGCAAAGAAAACTTTATAAGCTTTTTTACTTTGAGCTGGGCACACTCTTACTAGATAAACATTATAGAATCCTAGAACAAAGCAGTAGATTCTAGACTCATGGAGAGAAGTTATTCATCAGCCCATGTTCCTAGTTTCCCTTTTTCCCGTGAAGTAGAGGTGGGAGGAAACAGTTAAAGGTGTGGGATGAGATATCCCTAAGTGTTGAAGGTGAAGATATTGGAGTAGTGAAAGTGACAGAGGTTGCCTCCAAATGTTTATCTCATTTCTTATATCCACCATCTTGTGATGGACATATGACTTCACATTCTTCTACCAGACTGTTGACTTTTATGGTACTCCAACAAACAGGGAACCCAAAAATGGAAAAACAGTAATAGAGGATCAGAATCAACAGAATAAGAGGATAAGAGGAATGGAGCTCTTATAAGAAAAAGTTAGATAGATGGAGTTCCTGTCGTGGCTTGGTGGAAATGAATCTGACTAGTATCCATGAGAATGGGGGTTTGATCCCTGGCCTTGTTCAGTAGGTTAAGGATCCAGCATTGCCATGGGCTGTGGTGTAGGTCACAGATGTTGCTCAGATCCCATGTTGCTATGGCTGTCCTGTGGGCCAGAACCTGTATTTCCAATTCGACCCCTAGCCTGGGAACTTCCATATGTGGCAGGTGCGGCCCTGAAAAACAAACCAACCAACCACCACCAACAACAACAAAAAGAAAAAGACAGGGAACATAAAAAAAAAAATAATAAAAGCAGTAAGGAAATCAAGTGGATTATAACATTAAAAAAGACTGCAGTTTGCAGAGAAACAAACAAATTTAAAAAAAACTTGTTTTCTGCTTAAACAATTCAACAGATAAATTGAAGGCAGGCATGGACACTCAGGAGACCCAAATTAATGCCCTTGGAAGATCAATAGAATAAAAACTTCAAACCACAAAACAAGGAATGGATTACTAGATCATGAAACATCATAATGAAATAAAGTATGAGTGACACAGTGGGTAGAATCAAAAGATGTAAAGATTTAAAATCTGGATAATTGTACATGGAGAAGAGAATAAATGCATGGAGAAGGAGCAAAGAGTAAGAAAGGTAAAATAGCACATACTCCAGCAAACTTGAATGTGTCAATGGAAAGTTTTCAGGTAATTCCAGGGAAGTCCTTGTTAATGAAAGATGCACAATTAAACAAGTTGCTATTCAAAATGAGAAACAATTGAGAGTTCCCATTGTGGTTTGGTAGTAATGAACCTGACTAGTATCTATGAGGACATGGGTTCAATCCCTGGACTCACTTAGTGGGTTAAGTATCTGGCTTTGCTGCGAGCTGTGGCATAGGTCACAGATGCTGCTCAGATCCTGAATTGCTGTGCCTATGGTGTAGGATGGCAGCTGCAGCTCCAATTTGACCTCTAGCCTGTAACCTCCATATGCAGGTGCACCTCTTAAAAAAAAAAATTGTAATTGATTGGGAGTTCCTGGTAGTTGAGTGGTTTGGAGATCTGGCACTATCACCGCTATGGCTCTGGTTTCTTCTGTGGTGTAGTTTCAACCCCTGGCTCAGGAAATTCTGCATGCTGCAGGCGTAGCAAAACAAACAAACAAACAAAAAAACAAAAAACCAAAAACCAAAACAAAACAAAACAAAAAAAGTCAAAATGAGTAACAGTTGGTTGTATCCAGGCTTCAACTAGTAGGAAAATATGCCAATTAAAAAAAATAATAAAATGGCATTTGTGGTACACATAAGTCATATTCAGCTTGGAATTAAAAGCATTTTATTCAAAATCCTATCCCTAATTTATAAGAGAAAGATTATTTACTTTACATGAGGAAGAGAGAATTCTAGACACCTGAGAGTAAAGGGCTGCAAATACCAAAATGTTAACCAAGTCAAGGTATTATTCATCTGTCAGAGCAAACTTGTTTTTAACCAAGTCAGAAAGCTTTTCTTATTGCCGAACTTTCCAGATCCTTTAACATTCTAATTTGAATAATAATAATGCAAGAAACAAAAATGTATGGCATATTATAAGATTATTTGGCTATAGAAGACCTATTTTGAATAATATATTTTAAGTTAGTACTTTCAAAAACTCTATTTTGGGAAATGCTAAATTAAATTTTATAATTTTGTTTAAAGGAAAACTAGAATGTTGTCATTAGAATTTCAGTACATATAAGAAGAGTTTCTAAAGAAAATATCCCTATTTTTTACCCAGTTTATTCTGGGTAGGCCATGTGAGGGTGTGGGGAAGTAATCTTCATAATAAACAAGTGGTAATTTGGTGAATTTATTAGCATGCTTGATGGTCCAGCAACTCATATCTGGATATTCATTCTAGAAAAACTGGGGATAGGACCCTAAGGGGACATGTTACCAGAGTTTTTATTATAGCATTGGTGGAATAATGAAGTATGGACAAAATATAATATCTATTAGATAAACTATTAGCACGATGTTAATTGATAGTGTGAATACCGCTCTGGAATAAAACCCAGTAGTCAAAAGAGTAACCTTGAAGTATGTTAGCAATATAGATAAAACTTTAAAAAATAAAATAGTGCTGAGTAAAAATAAAGAGAATATAATGTCTAGCACAATGTTACTTGCTTAATATAATATACATACTTCATGTAGTATTTAAATATGCACATATATTCAAGGACATTTATTAATACATATTTAGAGTATATGGGAGAAAGGAAAAGAGTAGAATTGGTGATCAAGGAAGAAGAGGGAAATACATTAGAATAAGACAGAAGGAAGGAAAGGACAGGAAGAAAGAGAAGAGAAAATAAAGAAGGAAAGAGAAAAAAGTTCCTACATATATTTCAAAAATAAATTCAACTCAGTAGCTGAAGGTTAAAAGATAAGTTAATTGTTGTGTTTAATCACTCTGTTATGTTGGGTGCCTGAAATAAAAATGTATATTTTTATCTTTAAAAGTCTGTTTTCAGATGGTTAGATATGACATGTTATATAATAGACAAGGAAAATGGCTACACAATCTAGGGAAGTTAAGACAAATTTCACAACCAATAAAACATTTGAGCAACATATAAAGAATGAAAAGAGATATAAGAAAAGTGAGACATTATTTTAGGCATCTGGATGACACTATGGGATTTCAAAGTGTTATCACTTACTGTAAATTTTCCAATTTGGAAATTACCCATGCTTTCTCTCTGCACACAGTCTACTAGATTCCCTGCTTTTTATTTTACCTGATTATAGATCCTCTTCCTTAGCCGTTGGTATCCACCTGGTAATGTTGCATCTGAAGTTAAATTGCATGCCTCTCAAGCATGTACTTTAGTTTGATGATTATTTCACCCTGAAAAGCTGACTTTAAAGAGTTTGAATGACAATGTGACCTCTCCAGCCTATGGATATATCCCACGGTGATAACAAGGAGAAAATCGTTGTTTTCTTTTTTCCTTTTCTTTACTTTTTTTTTTTTTTTTTTTTTTTTTTTTTTAACAACAGTCTCCTTTTCAAAGGAAAACTTGAGCTTTGATCTTTTTAGATCCTGTTGCTATTCATAATCAGGAAGGCAATGCCATAGATCTGCAATGTCCTAACTCAGAAGTTTGTTTGTAGCAAGATTCAGAAAGCCATAAGAGAACAATCACTGTGTTTTTTTAGACGTGGAAGACATAAAACCATCTCTATAAAGTGTATTCTAAATTTATATCATACACAGTATATTCTTGCATAGACAAGAACGTAGACAACTTATACTGAATTAGATCTAAAGAAGACAATTGTACTACATTCTCATTAAGTCATCCCACAGGTCTTTGAAGAAGTTCTAAATTGTGAAGTGCCATAACCAGTCTACCAATTTTAATTTTAGCCAAGCATGACATGAAATAAACATGCAAATGGCAAACAGAAAGCTGTTAATTTGTGTGAGAAGTTAAAATTAAGAAAATAAGAGGATAAAAGCAGTTTGTGCTTCTACAGCACAGACTCCACAATTCACATCCTGGGGGAGTGACAAACCAGTCATTTAATGCTATGTCAACACATGTATCTTGTCTTTCATTAGTAAACTCTCCTGCTGGTTTGCACACTGTCAGAAGTAGACCTCCTACAGACATTCATAGAGGTGTGGAAACTGGGATGGTTTAATAATTCTGTTTTGTTTAACTTTCTTCCTTATCCTATTAGAAGTCAATTTTCCCTTTCCCTTTTAGAACAAGTACATATTACCTTCATTTAGAAGTAAATGTTAAAAATGTTTATGATTCAATTGACCTACTTTCCTCTTAATTCCTTAGAGCACTTTGAATATCCTAGTCAATTGAGGGTTACATCTGCTTGTAAATTACCCATGCTTTCTCTCTGCACACAGTCTGCCCACATCATCTGTGAATAAATAACCATAAAAAATAAATGGAGAGGAAAGACACAGCATCCATCTCCCTTTCCTTCTGAAAAGTGTTCTGTAGAGATGTTGGTTAATGACCTAAGCAATATTATAGATCCATAGTCTTTTCTACTCCTCCAGCCTACTTCTGACCCTACAAGCTTGTTCGATTTACCTCTTATCTGTTTTTAAATAATATTGCTCATAGGCAGTGGATAAGAAAATAAATATTTAAATAACTATATATATGGTATTCATGCCAATAATCATATAAAAGTCTAGGAAATGCAAAGATATCTAGATTAAGAAATTTTACATATATTTTTTTCAAGTATTTCTTAAGTATAGTCAAGAGTGAGCAAAATGTCTCATTTTCCCATTATAATTAACAAAACCATATTTATTTTCAGAAATGTTATTTGTAAAATTAATTTCTGGGATTATTTTGCAATAATAGAAATCATCATGACTTTTACTTTGGACTAAGCTGCAGAATGCTTAAATGTTGTTGTAAAGCTATTTCATATTCTAAATAGCAGTGTTCATGAATTAAACGTTTAAATGACTACTTGACTCAAATATATTATTCTCATTTAAATTGATAATCTGTCTTCTAATGAAATTGTCTTTGTTTAAAATACTTTGTTGCATTCCTGAAATTACTTCAAAAGTGTATAATTATTTTCAAACGAGAATTTAGATTTGGTTGGTTGGTTGGTTTTAAAAGCAATAAAGTAAAAGTGACATAGCTTAGTAAAAGATTTTGAGGTGAAATGAAGAACTGTCACAGTAATTTTAAATGTTTAGGTGCTTTAGAGTCAGACTGTGAGCAAGTTCTAAAAAAGGAGTATCAAAACTTTTAGAGAACTGACTGCACTGTTGAAATGCATATTAACCATGCACAGTGCCTGTGGAGGTGTACTGTAGATATTAAGAACATAACATTTTATATGTTTGTTTAAAATAATCTTATATATGTTTGGCATATTTTATATCACAGCATTTTAATTAAGGAATTTTTAGTATTTCATATTCAATAGAAGGGTGTTTTTTTTTTTTTTTTTTTTTAACATTTGGGGACCTATAAGCAACCACCCAATCCTTAATTAAAAACATAAATAGATTTAATTGTATAGTAAGTCCCTAGAAGTAAAATGTTAATTAGTACTTGCCTTTCATATACTGAGAATTATTTTTAAAACCTATGATTCTAAAATAGTAAATATTTTTACTTATTTTGAACTTATTTTTTACTTATTTGAAATGATAAGAGTTCTATTTTTTTCTTGGTTCCCTCTCATCCCTTCACAGCAAAGCATTAACACAGTGGGCATGTTATAGACAAATTTATTAAAGCAAAAGTGCATTTTCAGAGAGAGAGAGTGAGCAGGATGCCCTGCAAGTAAAAGAATGTCCCCTCCACCCCCCGCTTTACAATTGGATTTTTATATCCCCATGCTGCAGACTTGAGTGGGAACCTGATTCTTCCCAGCCTGGCCCACTGTGTGTGCCTGAGGGCTGAGTGTTGATGGGCCTTTGTGTGGGGCATATTTGATTTTCTGATTGGTCTCCTGCAGGATGCCTTTTTGGTAAGGGGAACAGGTTAAGTAGAGTTGGGGTGAGGAGTGGGTCACATACCATTCCTATTAGGGAGTTGGGAGGAGCAGGCCTGGTTGCTAAAGATAGGGGAAGGGGCATTACAATGAGAAAAGTGGGGTGATGACAAGGGTCTGGTAATTCTTGTCTTGGCCAGAGGCTTAGGGTTTAATCTCCTTAAAGGGCAATTGAAGACTATAACAGAAATATTTATCATAGAATACTAAAGTTTTTGTAAAAATTGCTTTAATTTTTAAAATGTATAAAGATATTAAAGAAGAAAGCAAATTATTTAAAATGTTAAAATTTAAAGGAAACTCTAATGTCAGTTAACTGGAGGAAAGATACTTTTTGATGCACATTGAATACAAACTTTTAAAGAAGAAATATTTTACTTTAATTAAACATTTACTTTATAATATTTGCACCATTAACTTGTTCAAAAAGACTTAGGCTTAGTCAGTTCCAAACTATGGCTAGTTCTGATTCACTGAAATTTGACTATAATATTTGCATGATGAAAAGAAGTCTAGATAGCTAAATAGACTTTTTTTAAAAAAAGAAAAATGGAGAAGATATTTTTTGTGTAATTCAGGAAAACTTCCGATTATAAAAGACTGGGAAACACTAACTTCAAAACAAGTTTCCAAGGCTTCTAAGATATGGTCCAGTGTCTCATTTTGCTGTTACGGTATTGTTTAAAAATAACCACCTTAAGCTGTAAAAAATTTATAAATATTATTTCTGAAATGTATTTCATATCATTTCTATCCTTGAGATAATATATTTTATCTGTAATATTTCATATATGTGAGAATGTTCACTTTTAAAGCACCACTAGTTTTGTCACTAATTCCTTAACACTGAATCTGTAAAAAAATGTATTTTAATAAATTTAAAATCACAGCCTTTTTCATATTCTTATAGATTTTAAAATACACTCTTTGGGAGTTTTTTGTTCATCTGTTTGGTTTGTTTTTTTGCCTGTTTTTATCAGGGGAATTTTGTGGTAGTATTTTTTCTTTCTACCTGAAATTATTGAAAGTGATTTTTAATTTCTCATGAGAAAAATTGTATAAGATCTTGATGACAAAGTTTTAAGGTGATTCTTTCTTCAGCAAGAAGTAATACAACTGTGTGACTATGTGTGTGTGTGTGTGTATTGATTTCATCGCCTAAAAATTAGGAAGTATCAGATGCCTTAAAAAAAATTGTTGTCAGAAGACCTGTTAAAATGCACCCAGGAACATTTCTTAGAGGACCATAACTCGATTTTTTCACTTAATATATCTGGTTTTGGTTGACTAGAAGATGTCTATGACAGAGCATTAACAAACATTGTAATTTGCTGGGGTCAGCCAGGTCTGTAGCTTTGAGATTGAAAGTCGTCTTAAATTATGCTATCAGCTTTCCAAACCTCATTAGACTTAACCCATTTAGGCGCCACTGACTTCTCGGAATCACCAATAGAACCCTAATCAGAAAACCGCAGAGCAGCCAGGCTCTTGCTCTCAGAAACCTCGGTACAATTTTGTGTATTAATATTTCAGAAAGTTTGTAGGAACACATACTCCCTGCTGAGCACTACAACCAGTCAGACACAGCTACATTGAGTCAAACTGGCCAGAGTGCCTGGCAGCTCCTTGTTTGGCTCTGGCCCTGGCAACCAGAGAAAGAAAAGGCAGAACAAAATTAAATGAAAAGAATACCTTCATTTGATTTATGATTAATAAATTCCTATAATTGGAGAGTCGGGTAACCAGTAAGTAGAATAACATAGGTTACAGGAAAATATCACTTATATCTTATAATGAAGTCATATAATTTTGAATATAATATTATTAATTTTTCCAGAAGGAGCAATTTTTGAGGTTTTTTTTTCTGAGAACATTAGTTCTCAGATGTTCTTCAAACATTTAATCTAATTTTCACTGTTGATTGGCCAAAATAAAGTCTGAGAAATATCCAGCAAAGTAGTGCAATATAACTTAAAGAAAAATCAGTTTAGCAATGAAAACCCATGTGTGTTTTTAGAGACTTTCGGAGATGTATGCAATAGAAAGAAATATAATTTCTTTAGTGATAAACAATGACCAAAGTTCATTGAAATACAGTAAAGCTAATTTTAAAAAAAGAAATATAATAGTAAATGCAACTTTAAAGACAGCTTGGATGATTTATAGATAATAAGAAGTATGTACATAATTGATTTGTTTGTGGATAAATGGGGAAAGTCTGATTATATTTAAATTTATTTATTATGCAATGACACATATTTACAGGTGCCCTAGAGGGAAAATATGTAAAGAAACTCCATACAATGTTGGGTTTATTAAGATTAAATTAAACACTTTTTTTTTTTTTTTTTTTTTTGGTCTTTTTGTCTCTTTTAGGGCCGCACCCAGGGCATACGGAGTTTCCCAGACGAGGGGTCTAATAGGAACTGTAGTTGCTGGCCTACGCCAGAGCCACAGCAATGCGGGATCCAAGCCGCCTCTGCGACCTACACCACAGCTCACGGCAATTCCAGATCCTTAACCCACTGAGCAAGGCCAGGGATCAAACCTGCATCCTCATGGTTCCTAGTCGGATTTGTTAACCACTGGGCCACGAGGGGAACTCCTTTGTTATTTTCATTTTTTCCTTAAATTATTATGACAGACATAATTTCATACTGTATGAATTTGATGTGTGCAGGCACATACACATTAGTATAAATATTTTCTACTGTCATCTGAATCTGTCTGTATATGATTCATATAAAGCTTTGTAGACGTTTTACTGAAAATGCTGTGGTTTATATAGGAGTAGGAATACACAATGGCCTTTATCAGTTCTGATTTTGTTTAATTTCACTGTGGTAAGAACACTAATAGGGATCTATAATCTTAGCAAATTTTAAATGTACTATACATTATTATTTTTTTAACCATAGGTACAATGTTACACAGCCAATATCTACAGCCTATTTATCTTACTTAACTGAAATATGCCTCCTGGTTAGTAACTCCCCATTTTCTGTTACTTCCTGTACCACGGTAACTGATATCTATTCATTAATACTATGATCTTGACTATTTTAGATACCTCATTTAAGTGGAATCACACCATATTTTCTGGGTCTGGTTTATTTTACTGAGCATAATATCCTCCAGGTTCATCCATGCTGTCATATGTTGCCCACGTTCTTTTTTAAATCTGAATAGTACTCTATTGTATGTGTATACACTTTCTCCATCCATTCACATGTTTAGATTGTTTCCATATCTTGTTTTTTTATTCTTTCTTTTTTTTACTTTTTTTATTTATTATTTTTTGGGGGCTGCACCTGAGGCATATGCAAGTTCCTGGGCTAGGGCTTGAATTGGGGCTGCAGCTGCCAACCTATGTCACAGCCACAGCAATGCCAGATGCAAGAAGCATCTGTGATCTACGACACAGTTTGGGCAACACCAAATCCTTAAGCCACTGAGCAAGGCCGGGGATTGAACTGACATCCTATGGACACTCTGTCTGGTTCTTATCCTGCTGAGTCACGTGAACTCCTGTTTCCATACCTCAGCTATTGTGAATAGTGCCTGAATGAACTTGAGAGTGCTAATATCTCTTAGTTATCTCTTTGAGATTCTGATTTCAATAATTTTCAATATATATGCAGAAGTGAAATCATTGGGTCAAATATTCTATTTTTAATTTTTTGAGGAAACTCCACATGCTGTCTTTCACAGTGGCTATACCACTTTGCGTTCCCACCAAGACTGTGCAAGTGTTTTGATTTCTCCAGATCCTCACCAAAAATTGCTGTCTTTTGTTTTTTTATTGGAGCCATCCTGACAGGTGTGAGGTGGTTTTGATTAGCATTTTCCTGATGATTAGTGATGATGAGTATTTTTACACATAACTGTTGATAATTTATATGTCCTCTTCGGAAAATATCTATTCAAATTCTTAGGCTATTTTTAAATTGGATTGTTAGTTTGTTGTTGTTGCTGTTATTGTGTGGTATGAGTTCTTTATGTATTTTGGACATTAATCCTTTATCGAATATATGGTTTGCAAAATTTACCCCCATTTTGTAGTTTGGTTTTCCACAGTGCTAAATATTTCCTTTCATGTGCAAAAGCTTTTAGATTTGGTACAGGCCCATATGTTTATTTTTATTTTTGCTGCTGGTGGTGTTGGTGTCATATCTATGAAATCATTGTCAAGGCCAAAGTCAGGAAACTATCCCCTTTGTTGGCTTCTGAGAGTTTCACAGTTTCAGGTCCTACATTTAAGTTGTAGTACCTGAGAAAATACGACTCTATTGTAAAACAATTTAAAGAGTACACACCATATATTTAAATATCAGATATTACAATGAGATACCACCAAATTATTGTTAATCTGGCTGCTTAGAGGTATAATATTTTCATCACAATAACCTCTATTTTTAATATATATATCTTATTATTTTTCTATATCTTTCAAACCAAGTTGTTACTGTTTAAGACAGTTTATTTCCTTTAGAAAGTGCATCTGTAAAGTGCTTACATTTGCCTTACTTTCTACAACAGATGTTCTATAGAGAAGTTGTGAAAAAGTGTAATCCTGTTTTGCCATAAAATTGCATTATAATTAGAAAAGTATGTGACCTTCATTTCTGATATATCTTCAGTTAACAACACTTCCTAACATTTTATATGAATTTTCATTTGCTATAGTGAGATAATCAAGTATTTATGATCTAAACGAACCATTCTCAAACCTGTCTGAACTGTTACCTGGAGATGCTATTAAAAATTACTGATAACAAGCCTCCAGCTCTTGCTATTTTGCTTTACCTCTTTGGAGTGAAATTCAAGCATCTGTCTATATGAAATGCTTTTCAGTTATTTCCTATCTTCAGATGAGATCTAAAAGTGTTAAAGAAGCATAAATATCACTAAAATTATGATTTTTTGATTCATAAATTAAAATTACTTGAAAACAGAAGACTAACCACCAATTTTTATGTCAAGCATGGAATTTTCATATTGACTCCTTCCTTCCTTCCCATCCTTCCTTCCTTAACTCCTTCCTTCTTTTCTTCCTTCCTTATCTTTCTTTATAAAATTATTTTAGACTTACCAAAGTTGTAAAAAAGGACTTCCCACATTCCTTTCACGTAGCTTCCAATAATGTTACCATTTTGTATAACCAGAGCACAATGATCAAAACTAAAAAGTTAATGTTGGTACACTACTCTTAAGCCTCATATTTTGTTTTTCCTTTAATATCTTTTTCTATCCCAGGATCTGCTCTAGGATCCCCCATTCCATTGTCTTTTCCATGTGTGACACTTCTTCAGCTCTTCCTTGTTTTTCATGACCTTGATATTTTTTTAAGAGTTCTGTTCAGTTATTGGTGGACTGTTTCTCAATTTTGGCTTGTCTAATACTTCCTCATGATTATTATTGAGGTTATATGCATTTTTTAAGGAACCACAAAAATAGTGTTTTCCCTTGTCCTATCTTCAGTATAGCATATTTGTGGCAGGGAGAGGGATTCTGGTTCATATGACATGACTGTGTCTTAGTATTACTGATATAACCTGGATCTCTTGGTTAAGGTGGCATCTGCTAGGTTTCTCCAATGCAAGTTATTATTATTTTTCCCTCTATAATTAACAAACATCTGGGCGAGATATTTTCAGAGCATGCAAATATCCAATTTCTTTCAAGCTGTCACCCCCAAAATTTCATCCATTGAAATGTTAGAGGAAACATAATCTACAAAGCTATCCTCACTTCTGATACAAATTGCAAATTTGAAGGCCCCAAAGATTATCCTTAGGCTTGATAGTTTGCTAGAAGGACTCATAGATCTTACTGAAAGCTGTTACTTTCACAGTTACAGTTTATTACAGCTAAAAAATACAGAGTAAAATCAGGCAGAAAAAGAAAAAAAAAAGTGCAAAGAGCAGAGTCTAGGAAAATTTCAAGCAGCAGGCTTCCATTTATCTGATCATTGTAGAGTCATGGACAGCTCTATTTTCCTGCATCAATGTTTGAGAATACACATGGAACATTGCTCACCAGAGAAACTCACCTGCACTTGTATCTAGAGTCATTTTTGTGGCTCAATCTTGCAACACTGGCTGGCCAACCTGAATGGATTGCCTTAGTCTCCAGTCTCTCCAAAGGTCGAACTTGTATGACATGACCCAGAATCCCTACTCTAAATCATATGGTTAAACTATCTGGTATGACTAGCCCCAACTCTAAATCATTTTGTTAGACTATCTGTCATGAACAAGGGCCCCTGGTCAACCATAGACATTCCTATCAGGCATGAAGTTTTAAAGGCTTAAAGATTATCTCCCAGAAGCTGAGGGCAATGGCCAAACCTCTCAAATTCTTTACTACCCACTCTTTTTTGAACCCAACCCCTGTAGTTAATCAATCTCTATTTTTTTCCTCTTCCTGTATTTCTTTTGCACAAATGGTCAGACACTATGTATTTTCTTAAATCGTAATTCTTACATAAACAATAGCATGAAGGGGCTAACAAAAGTGTTGCTTTTCAAGATGAACAGCAGTAATACAGGGCAAAGAGCTCTGGCCCACACAGTAATTTTGAAAATCATTCTGTATCATTTCATAGATATCGTTCTCATTCTGGTTTTATTGCTCCACAGTTCTTCATTGTATGACTGTACTACAGTTTATCCTTTATAACTGGGAATTACTGGAAACAACATTTCTATGTCACCATACATAGAAAAGCAACTGAATGATGTTACATAATAATCTTGTGTATCTGTATATTGGTAATCTTAGTATTATATCTTCCAGAGTTGATGCCTAGAAGTAGGGTTTGGGGGATTAAAGCTAAGTGCATATGCAAATTAAGTTTTATTCGATTTTGTCAAATTCCCCACCTCCTCGGACCCCAGAGTGGTTGTACCAGATTGCTTTCACATTAGCAACATATAAGAGTATTTATTACCCAATAGCCTCACCAGTTTTATACCTTTTTAAACTGTCAATGTGGTAGGCCAAAAAATGGTATCTCAATTTTTTTTTCTTTTCATGTTTCTAACTATAAATAGGTATACATATGTTTTCATATGTTTGAGAGTGCAATATTAGGTTTTCTTGATGAAAACTTCCTTCTGTTTAAATCTTTTAAAATGCAGGTAAGCATATAACCCTGCAAAATGTAATGATGTTAAAATTTTATTTAATTACTATTTTTCCCCTGACTTCTCATGATCACTTAATGGAATAAAAAGATAAAAATTACATAAAATCAAACACATCTCATATCTTATAGATAAGTCCCAGCATTCCTTTGAATATTTTTGAAAAATGAAAACGTCTCATAGCAAATTCTACAAATATTAATTGTAACAACAATTTTCCTTTCAACTTAATTAGGATTAAATATATATCTTTCATTAATTTAATGTTTTACATTCATTCATTATTTAGTTATTTTTTAACTAGAAATATCCTAGAAAATTTAAGGTATGTATCATTATTATGAAAATATATACATTTTTTTCTTTTTTTTTTTTTTTAGGGCCACTCTTACGGCATATGGAGGTTCCCAGGCTAGGGGTCTAATTGTAGCTATAGCTGCTGGCCTACACCACAGCCACAGCAATGCCAGATCCGACCACAAATGTGACCTACACCACAGCTCATGGCAACACTGGATCCTTAACCCACTGAGTGAGACCAGGGATCGAACCCGCAACCTCATGGTTCCTAGTTGGATCCTTTTCCTCTGTGCCACGACGGGAACTCCCATGAAAATATAATTTTGCTTGTGATATTTAATAAATTTATCAATGTATAAAAGATGTCTCATAATCTCTTTTTAAGATCTCATTATTATTCTTTATTAGTTTTTCCATTTTCAAATTTTAGCATGCATCAGAATCACCTGAAGGGTTTAAGACACAGTCTCTGATTTTCAGGTTTGTGATGAAGTTATAAAACTTGTCTATCAGGTGCTCAGATGATGCTGATGCTGCTATTTTGGGAATCCCACTCTGTAACTAGAGTTTTTAATAAGAACAGTAATTTGTTCTATGTTCTTCTTTCAGATTAGAGAAATTAGTAATGCTTACTGGTTAAATAGTAATGCTTACCTACGTTTTCTTTTGCATGTAAATGTGGATATAACTGTTACCAGAATTTTTCTGCCCTTTGAAAAAATAGCAAAATTCCAAACACTTTATTGACTTAGAGTTAAGGGAAAAAAATTCAATTTGTTAAAGAATAATTATAAAAAGAATTGGAAATTAAACTCATTTTCTATCATATGACATAACACTGCAGAGCAAAATTTAATTAATTTTATAGAATTAGAGATGTAAATATTACATTTAAAGAGCTATTATAATTGCAAATGAAGAGCAGAAATTTAAATGAGTATGATTATTTCTATCAGAACAATTTGACATGTAATATCTGATTAAACATTTATTATTTATTTTGTTTTTTATATTAAAACAATGCTGCTATAGAAATATATTTTATTCATATTGTAACTAATCATTAATTCCTGCAAGAAATGACAAATGAAATCCAAAGTTATATTTAATCTCTGAAATTAGGTTTTATTTTGTCAATTCTTTTTCTTTATTATTTATCCTTCCTGATACGTAGACTAAGAGTTATAGTGCTAAATAAAAACTGTGCCTTAAGTTATAGAACACAATTTAGAAGACTGGTCTCTTATCTAGGAAAGGACAAGTAAATGCAATTAAATGAATGATTAAAAAATAAAGCATCATAGAACTAGGAAAAGGTCAGCTGGAGGTTGAAAATTAACAGGAAACTACAAAATAACATTGTAGAATTTGTGACTTAGCAGAAGCAGGAGGATGAGTTGAGTGTGGATAGAGTTGGAAAAGACTGAAGGTTGAAGATGCCAAAAGCAATGAAATGCAGAGGTTTCAGGTGATATGGCGGAGAAGAAAATTAAGGAAAAAAGGAATTAGGGGCAGATTAAGCAGTCTATTAATATCATACAGGGAATGAGCTTTAGAAGCGAGGGTTGAAGATCCAATATCAATGACCAGCATAAAGATATAGAATGTGTAATCCTACAAGGACTATTAATAGAGCTAAGGAGAGATTTCTTTTTCAGGGGAAGTTAGGCTAAGAAATAAGGATTTAAGACGTAGACTTACACTGAGAGAAAAATACAAGAGTCAAGTAAGAGTAAGATTCTAAAACTGGGATAGAAAATGAAATACTTGTTAGATATAAGGAAAAAAAAAGAAATGTAAATTTTGAATCAAGTTAAAAATACAGTGCAGACAACAGCAAGATGGTTACCTAAATATCGAGTGTACTCTTAGAAGTTACACAGTTGTTCATCTTAATTTTTCAATGGTGAAACTCAGAAATGTTCATGAACCTGATAAGTGAAGGTTGCTCTAGTTTGAGTATATAAAATATAGCAAGCCTTGGGCCAGGCAAGATACTGCATCTATATTAATACTGTATCATAATTATCAACTGATCTATTACTTAGCTATATTTGGTTGTAAAAAATACTTGAAGTAAATTATAAAACAAGAGGTTTCAGTAAATCAATCACTATCACTTAAAGTTCTGATTTCATCCCTACTTAATGAATTATTACCTTTTTTTCCTTTTCAGTAAAACTAGATGTCTGTGGACATACCAAGATCACAATTTCAGGAATTTGCAGAGTCCTATTGTCACTTGCCATCTCCTAATAAGATAACCATAAAGTAACAATACCCCCCACCTCCAGAAGACAATTTACAATTATCTCACTAAAAGCAGCAATCTCTGGGGATCTTTTTCTCCTAGAAATATAGAGCATATTGTATGATATGCTACACAAATTTGTGGTATAATAACAACAATATTCTTTAATTTTTCTGCTAAACCAATGCAAAATTCCAGAATGTGACAAAGCCAAACTAACATTTCCCTTTTCGGATTTCTACAATTTTAGAGAACAGCTCTTTGCCATATTTTTTTCCAAATAGGTAACATGAAAATAGAGTCACAGTCTGAAATTCACCTCTTCCTTCTTCTGATTCTTTTTCTTACCTGGAGTATATATTTCTCTTTGCATCTTCCAATGTTTAGAATCAGGTCTAGAATTTATCTCTGAATGACTGGTTATGTCTGTTTAAATCAGGACTACAATAGAAAAAATTCAGGAGTTCCTGTTGTGGCTCAGTGGTTAAAGAACCCAACTAGTAACCATGAGGTTGCAGGTTCGATCCCTGGCCTTGCTCACTAGGTTAAGGATCCGGCATTGACTTGAGCTGTGGTGTATGTCACAGACGTGGCTTGGATTCTGTGTTGTAGATTCTGTGTTGTAGATTGTGTTGGATTCTGTGCTGTGGTGTCGGCCGGCAGCTACAGGTCTGATTACATCCCTAGCCTGGGAACCTCCCTGTGCCGCAGGTGTGGCCCTAAAATGACAAAAATAAAAATAAAAATAAAAAAACCCAAAAGACAATATATATGTAGGAAATTCACTTAGTACTAATGTGACTATTAATATCAGATTAAGTAGATTTCATACAAGGAGTTTTATAGAAGGTAAAGAGGGAAACCCCTGATTATCAAACATTAGGAGCTTTAATAATAGCTCACCGCAGTTCTCCCACCCCTTCGACAAAGTGCTTGGTTTTATACTCATGTGCATAGCTTTCAAGGATCAAGAAATGAACTGACCCTATAAGGCCTTGATTGCACAGGCCACCCACGTCCTTAGCAAGCAGCTTTTAGAGACTGAGAATGTTCTTTGGCTAACTGAACCAGGCAGGTCTGCAGAAAAGAGGACATCCTGTTTCTGTTGCCTACTACATGTTAGTGAAAATCTGGATTTATACTACTAGCGCTAGGCCAGGTAGAAACACAAAATCAGAATGCCAAATTTGTATTTTCTTAATCTTTTTCCTTATTTAATATATCTAGAAGTTAATCAATTATTGATCTCATCAAAGAAACATCTTTGGTTTCACTTATTTAACTATTGCTTGTGGGGTTTAAGTTCATAGATTTCTACTATTATCATTATTATAATTATTAGTAGTAATATGTTATTTAATTATTATTTATTTATTCCTGGCACTTAGTACCTAGTTTTTATTTTCCCTTTTCTAGCTTCTTAAGGTAGAAACTTATGTAATTGGTTTTAAATGTATTCCTCTTAACAGAGTAATTTAAAACTATATACTTCCAAGGACTGCTTTACTGCATCTCATAAATTTTGAGACATTTTTATTATCATTTTCTAATTTTCTTTATGATTTCGTTTCTTCAGTTTTGGGTCTTTTATTTTTCCTTGAGCCATTTAGGAATGTGTGCTTTTATCTTACTTTCTGAATATTGGAGAGACTATAGATATCTTGGTGTTTCTTTTTTTTTTTTTTTTTTTTTTTTTGGTCTTTTTGTCTCTTTTAGGGCAGCGTCCATGGCTAGGGGTCCAATCGGAGCTGTAGCAGCCAGCCTACACCAGAACCACAACGACGCAGGATCTGAGCTGCGTCTGCAACCTACACCACAGCTCACAGCAATGCTGGATACTTAACCCACTGAGCAAGGCCAGGGATAGAACCTGCATCCTCATGGATGCTAGCTGGGTTCATTAACCACTGAGCCACGATGGGAACTCCTGTTTCATTTCTTCAAATGCACTTGTATTTGTTTTTATGTTCCAGTGCATGGTCTGCTTTGTTAATGTTTCATGCACACATGACAATTTGTCCTTTGTCATTTATTTTCATTAGTCTTTGCTAAGTGTAATTCGAAGCTGTCTTAAGGTATGTATGTACTTAGTATTTAGACTGTTTTTAACCTCCTGACAAATTAACTATTTAATCATTAGAAAATTTCCCCTTTATTCCCTGTAATACTCCTTGTATGAAATATAACTCATCTGATATTAATATGCTTATGCTTCCTGTTTGTATGGTATAAATATTTCTATTCACTTTTTTTTTTTTTTTTTTTTTTTTTTTATGGCTTTTCTGCAGCATATGGAAGTTCCTGGGGCAGAGATTGAATCCAAGCCACACCTGTAATCATGCTGCAGCCACAGCAACACCAGACCTATTAACCCACTGTTCCTGGCAGGGATTCAACCTCACTCCTTCACAGTGACCTGAGTGGCTGCAGTTGGATTCTTAACTGTTCTGTAGCGGGAATTCTTATATTTAGTTTTAATCTATGTTGTTTCATTTAAAACGTTATCTCTTATAGAGAACATAGAGATGAGTATTGTTTTATTTTAATCCAATATAAAAACCTCTGCATTATGAGTCCATTTAGATTTATAAATTTATTTATATAGTATGTTTAAGTTTACCATCTTGCTAATTATTTTCACTACTTTTCATTTACTTATTACTTCTTTTTTCCTCTTTTCCCATCTTATACTTCTCTTTTTTAATTATTTCTAACATTATATATATATGTATGTATATATATGTGTGTGCATATATATATACATACACATATCGAAATAATTGTCATTTACCCAGTAGATTTTAAAAGTTCACACACACACTCACCACACAAACTATTACAATGTGAAGTGATGGTAATTATTTTGGAGTATGTACATCAATCAAATAGTTATGCTGTACACCTTAAACTTACACAATGTTAATATTAAATATGTTACAATACAGCTAAGAAAAGAGACCACAAAAAACTAAGAAGTCCTCAATACATTTCCAAAAGAAAACATAAGATGACATTGATTTCAATGCAGTGAAACTAGAAATTAAAGACAACATGGGAAAACAAGAAATAAACAAGTAAAGAAAGAAAGAAAAAAATCTTTTCAATGGAACCTAGGGTATAAGGGAGAGAAATGAGGAAGGGACTTTTTAAAATAGAACCTTTTTTCACTACTAGAAACACAGGTCATATGAATATTTTAAGGGATACCTCTTGCTTGACGTTGGCAAAAAAGACAGGGAAAAATGAATTGTGTTTATTTATGGAATATAAATCTATATTCTATAAGTAAAAATCATTCTATAAAAAATCATTTTTTATTACGTTTCTTAAAATGTGCTTAATTTTGCTATAGATCTCATTATATGTGTTCATGATGCAAAATCTAATTTTAAATTCTGTTGTATTAAATATCTAGATTATTGTGGGATCCTAGAAGTATTGACAAATATTACTTCTCTGTTTAGCAGTCAACATTTAGTGATAGTTCACATAAATGTGAAGACTAAATAAAGATTCAATAACATGTGATGTAAATTATTCCAGAAAATGAAAAAAAAAACAACGTAAGAATGGATTTGTATTTATTATTTCCGTGAACCAATGTATTCGTTTATATTAATGGTTGATAATTTAAATGCTAATTTCTGGTTTGATTTGAATGAGTTGCTTTGAACAAACTTTCCTAAACAATTCATTAGTTTGTGAAATTATGATATGATTTATTTAAAATCAAATTCTGATCTGAACTAATACTCTCTATTATAAACAGAATATGATAATACGTTATCTACAATGAATAGCATTTGCAAATTAGACCTCACTACATGTAGTGAGTATTTGCTTTTTATTTATTTCTCCCTGAGTCATTCATTGCAAGTTGCAGAATCTAAATAAGAATCTTAGAAAATAGTAGTAGGTGGTTACTATGAGGATAGTGAGTTACATTTTTTGAAATATTTTCTCATCTTGCATGATGAAATTTTGACTTCAGTTTGAATTATAGCACAAAAAGGATTTTAAAACATATTTAAAGTAAAAAAAAATCACCTGGATTATTTATATTACACAGATTCAACAGAAAATAATCAAATGTTGATTTTGCCTAGTTTATTTTCTTGATTAACATAAGCACAACAATTTATTTTCTACTTTTTAGGAGTAATTTATTCATCTCAAGTGTTGAAGCACTATAAAATACACTAAAATAATGGTGTTAAGTTTTTGGGGGTTTTTTTGTTGTTTGTTTTATTTTTTTTTTATTTTTATTTTTTTTAGTGTTGTGCCTGTGGCATATGGAAGTTCCCAGGTTAGGGGTCAAATCAGAGCCACAGCTGCAGGCATATGCCACAGTCATAGCAATGCTAGATCCAACCCATATCTGCAACCTATGCTGTATGCTGTAGCTTGCAGAAATGCCAGATACTTAACCACTGAGCAAGGCCAGGGTTTGAACCCACATACACATGGATACTAGTCTCGTTTCTTTCTTTTTTTTTTTTTTTTTGTCTTTTGAGGGCTGCACTGCAACATATGGAAGTTTCCAGGCTAGGTGTCGAATTGTAGCTGTAGCTACCAGCCTATGCCACAGCCACAGAAATCTGCGATCAGAGCCGCATTTTCAATCTATACCACAGCTCACTGCAATGCAGGATCCTTAACCTACTGAGGCCAGGGATAGAACGCGGGTCCTCATGGATATTAGTTGGGTTTGTTACTGCTGAGCCATGACTAGAATTCCCTAGTCAGGTTTTTAACCCTCTTAGCCACAGCAGGAACTCTGGTATTTGTTTTTTGTATTTTTTTTAAAAACTGTGCCTTTATTTATCTCTTTTTAAAATTTAATTATTTATATTTTTCCATTATAGCTGATTTACAGTGTTCTGTCAATTTCTACTGTACAGCAAAGTGAATTAGTCACACACACACACACACACACACACATATACATATACATATATTGTTTTTCTCACACTATCCTCCTTTATGTTCCATCTCAAGTGACTAGATATAGTTCCCTGTGCTGCAGAGCAGCCTCTTATTACTAATCTACTCCGAATGCAATAGTTTGCATCTATTAACCCCAGACTCCCAGTCCATCCCACTCCCTCCACCTCCCCCTTGACAAATACAAGTCTGCTCTCCACGTCCATGAGTTTCTTTTCTATGGAAATGTTCATTTGCACTGTGCATTAGATTCCAGACATAAGTGATAATGTGGTATTTGTCTTCCTCTTTCTGACTCCACTTAGTATGAGAGTCTCTAGTTCCATCCATGTTGCTGTAAATGGCATTATTTTAGTCTTTTTTTATGGCTGTGTGGTATTCCATTGTGTACATGTACCCCTTCTTTTTAACCCATTCATCCATTGATGGACATTTAAGTTGTTTCCATGTCTTGGCTATTGTGAATAGTGCTCCAGTGAACATACAGATGCATGTATCAGCTTCAAGAAAAGTTTTGTCTGCATGTATGCCCAAGGGTGGGATTGCTGGGTCATATGATAGTTCTATATTAAGTTTTCTGAGGTACCTACATACGTTTTTCCATAGTGGTTGTACCAATTTACATTCCCACCAACAGTGTAGGAGAGTACCCTTTTCTATACACCTTCTCCAGCATTTGTTATTTGTGGACTTATTAATCATGGCCCTCTTGACAGTTGTGTGGTGGTACCTCACAGTAGCTTTGATTTGGACTTCCCATGGGGCTCACAACATAGTAGTTTTGATTCACATTTCTATAAAAATTAGTGATGTTGAGCATTTTTTTCATGTGCTTGTGGGCCATCTGTACATCCTCTTTGGAGAAGTATCTATTCAGGTCTTTTGCCCGTTTTTCCATTGGGTTGTTGGCTTTATTGTTGTTGAGTTGTATAAGTTGTTTGTGTATTTTAGAGATTAAGCCTTTGTCAGTGGCATTGTTTGAAACTATTTTCTCCCATTCCATGGGCTTTTTTTTTTTTTTTTATGTTTTCCTTTGCTGTGCAAAAGCTTGTCAGTTTGATTAGGTCCCATTGGTTTATTTTTGCTTTTATTTCTGTAGCCTTGGGAGTCTGACCTAAGAAAACCTTTGTGTGGCTGATGTCAGAGAATGTTTTGCCTATATTCTCTTATAGAAGCTTGATGGTGTCTTATATTTAAGTCTTTAAGCCATTTTGAGTTTATTTTTGTGCATGGCGTAAGGGTGTGTTCCAGTTTAATTGATTTACACGCTGCTGTCCAATTTTCCCAGCATCACTTGATGAGAAAACTGGCTTTTTCCCATTTTATATTCTTTCCTCCTTTGTTGAAGAATAATTGACCACATGTGTCTGGGTTTATTTCTGGGTTCTCTATACTGTTCTATTGGTCTGCATGTCTGTTTTGATACCAACCAGTGCCACAATGTTTTGATTACTGTGGCTTTGTAATATTGCCTTAAGTCTGGAAGAGTTATGCCTCCTTCTTGGTTTTTATTTCCATGATTGAATCCTCTTTAATTTCCTTAATGAATGTTTTATAGTTCTCAGCATATAAGTCTTTTCACCTCCTTGGTCATGTTTATTCCCAGGTATTTAATTTTTTTGGGTATAATTTTAAAAGGTGTTTTATTTTTATATTCCTTTTCTAGTATTTCATTGTTAATATACAGAAATGCAACCAATTTCTGAATATTAATCTTGTATCCTGCTACTTTGCTGAATTCGTTGATCAGTTCAAGCAGTTTTTGTGTTAAGTCCTTAGGTTTTCAGAAAAACCTAAGGAATGAAAGGTTAAATTTAAAAAATAGAGTTGTTCCTCTGTTTTATTTTTAACTTTTTGCTTCCATGTGGTAAAGGAACTAGTTACAAAGGGTCCTTCTCTCAGCGGTGTTATGCCTTTTCTAACCAATGGATAGAATATCTATCTGTGAATGTGGAGTAGATTCTCTAGGTCAGACAGTGACTTAATTCACATGAAAAAAATCTGACAACAAAAATGAGCCTTTCCTCTGCTAATTTGGAAACAAAAATTGAATCATCTGAGAAACTTAGTCAATGAAATTAGAGAGTATATTGTTAAAGACTGGATTCCAGAAATAAACTGTCTGGGTTTACATCCTGACTAAGCTATTTACTAGTGCTGTTTCTTTGAACACATTATTACACTATCTTCTCTACATGTTTATTCTTTTGTACGCTTGGTTGAAACTATTCTAGCTACCTCTAGAGTGGTCATAATAAAATGAGATACCTTGTGTCAAACTCTTAGATAGAGATCTGAAGTATGTTAACAATTTATTAAAACTTAGCTATTATTGTTTTGCTGCCTCCACATTATCCCTATAATCTAAGCTGTGAATCGCTGAGTTTAAAAGGCCACACAGAACAAACACAGTGGTAACTACTAGCTCAATTGCTCAACCCAAAAGTCCAGCTCTACAATAAAGAAAAATTCCATTTTTAATTACCAAGATGCTTAGATAGAGTTTTATCTTGTATCTATTAAAAAGAGAAAATATACAACTCTTCAGGTGTCAGTGTATATTAGTTTGGTTTGTCCATGAGCAGATTAGAGATAAGGATTTGATTACTGGTAGATTATTTGTGATGTGCAAGAATTGCCAGCAAAGGAGTGGAGGAGTAAGTAATACAGGGAAGGGGAAGTGACCAATAAAAGACACAATTATAAATCAACCAAAATGACAGACATATGGAATTCACATACACAGAAATTCTGAGACTTTATGTAAAACATCTCAGAAATATACCCCTGGAAATTGATGAGGGAGTTGGGGTATTTCTTAGTGGCTGCAGGCTAATCCTGGGGGAATGTTGATTCCCTGGCATTAGAGGTCTTAACACATGGAAGTCAGAGTAGCTTTATATGGCTCCAGGGGGATATTAAAAAAAAAAAAAAAAAAAGAGAGAGAGAGAGAGAGAAGAAAGAAAGAAAAGAAAAGAAAAGAAAAGCCCCCAGATTACAGATGTAGATAACAGTGGGGGTAATTAGCCATAGGACTTAGAAAGCTCCAAAGACTATGGGCAGGAATTATGAGAAGATCCTCTATAAAGAAAAAGAGAAGCATATACAGTCAAAGCTGGTTTCCAAAGGACCAACTTCATGGTTCCAAACAACCTGCATGGGAAGAGGTTTTCAGTGAATCTCTCACCACTGTGTAAATATTGGGACTGGAATGGGGATTTCCCCTCTCATGACTGGAAAACTAATCCTTGGCACATTGACAAGAATCTCTCTAGCCCCAATTTTTGGAAACTAGAAATGCATTAGTAGGTCCCATTAAAGCCAGGTGAAAGCCATTCGTGGAGCCAAAGCTTGCCTCTAAGGTGCCTATATTAACGGCCCAGGCTGCTATAACAAAATATCACAAATTGGATGATTTAAACAATTGGTATTTATTTCTCACAGTTCTTGAGACTGGGAAGTCCAACACTGAGTCTGGCCACATTGACTGAGGTGAGAGCCCTTTTCCTGGCTTGCAGCCAGCCACCTACTTGCAGTACCCTCACCTGGCAGAAAGAGACCAATCTCTCACTTTTCCTTGCTTATAAAGCCACTAATCCCATCATGATGGCTTTACCCTCATGACGTCATCTAAACTTAAGTACATCCCAAAGGCCCTACCTCCAGATATAGTCACATTGGGGGCTGGGATTTCAACACATAAATTTACAGGGGAACACAATCAGGCTACAGCAGTACCACAAAGGGAATGTACTAAATTTGGCTCATTAGTAACTGCTGAAGTCTCGTTCACTTGCAGCCCCTTTGTACCTCTTCAAACAACAAAGCTGTTGATGGTATTGAGGCTCCTATTGTATACAAGTGGCTCATTGCTATCTCATAACCAAGTATGAAGGGGCAGCTTAAAAAAACCACTCATTCCATTGTGTACTAAGAAAAAAATTCTCATGCACGATGATTGAGATGAACAGATGTCTATTATCAAGTAACGTTTTCTTTTTGTAGTAATATTTTTGACTTTTCATCTAAATTGATTCTTGTGTTTTTAAACCAATTTTTGCAGCATTTTGCTTTATTAACTTTATTTGACATCTCTGTGTTGCCTAATATAATAATTGTATTTAGTTTCCTGTGGCTTTAAATCTATAAGTAGGATATTAATTAACAAATACGGGCTGGAAAGAGTGCCAACACCATCACAGGCAACCAAAATCTATGTGTAGGTGTTGAAAGGGTGGCAGATTCCTATAACTGGGATAATGTTTTTATTCTAAATATATGCCAAAACACCCGCAAAAAAGTTGAAGAATACTTCATTGTATCTATAAAACACCTTTTCTTTGATGGTATGTGGATTGGTTCCACACCTTGGTTATTGTGAATAGTGCTGCAATAAAGAAAACAACAATGCAGCTAAAGAGGACTGCTTTTCTTTTTCTTTCTTTTTTTTTTTTTTTTTTTTGTGTGTGTGCTTTTTAGGGCCACACCCATGGCATTTGGAGGTTCCCAGGCTAAAGGTCTAATTGGAGCTACAGCTGCCGGCCTGTGGCACAGCCACAGCCACAGCAACACCAGATTCAAGCTGCGTCTGTGACCTACACCACAGCTCATGGCAATGCTAGATCTGTAACCCACTGAGCAAGGCCAGGTATCAAACCCATAACCTCATGGTTCATAGTTGAATTCGTTTCCACTGTGCCATGATGGGAATTCTTCTTCCCTTTTAACAGCTATGATTAGATGTTTATTTGAGAGTGGAACTAGAGATTCTTTCTCTTAGCCTCTTCTCTTAGATTCAATAATACTTTTTTTTTTTTTTAATTGCATAGGCATTCAATCCCTTAAGGAAATCCCATTTGCTTTCACTAGAAGATAAATGATTTAAGTAGATTTTTTTTCTACTAGGACTATTCTCTAAATATCCAATTAGGAAAAAGTCACAAGTCCAAGTCACAGCAAAACTTTTGTTTTTTCAAAAATTCCTGTTGTATACAAAACAAAATTATGGTCTGCTTTGATGTGTCTTAATCTGTTATTCCCAAAGTAGGAGGTACTTATGGATATATATTTTGAAGTGGAATGAGGGATTAAGTCTTACTACAAAGTCATATTTTAAAATTAGAACTCAATACTCCAATGAACATTTTTTTTTTTTTTTTGTCTCAGGGAAAAAGTTTAGCAAGAAAATAATATATGCCTACAGCAAAATCCTGAAACTTTTACTAGATGCCTGCTTTTCAGGAAGTTTTGTGGTTGGTAAGTGGGGGGCTGACAGACACATATGTCTTCATGTCAATCATACACTCCTTTGAAGACTCTTGACACCTCTGGAATCCAACAACTACCCCACAGGCTGAGCAGCTAAGGACTGGGGAAGTTCACAGCCATGGCCAGAGGTCCATGTCCAAGTCCCATGGTTGTCAAATTACCATTGTGATGCCAAGGCACCTGGCCATGCCTCACATGCTTCCTGCTCTCTCTAAGCGCCAGAGAGAAGGTGCTGTAATGTGTGTTTATGTGAAGGAGTATAGAGTGGGGATTTTAAAAGGAAGGATAATTGTTCAAATTACTAATCTCCCTTGTGATTTAGTGGGAAACTTTCTCATGTTTAAAAACACTGAGATATATTAAATATCAAATCTTAAATTCAGATATTGGTTTAAGATTTTAATGGGAACCATAAATCAATTGTCTTTGTTTCAGATATAGTCCAGTTTTAGTCTTTTTTACCAATATAATGACTATTTCATATATATGAATATTAATATATCTATACTAGTTTATAGTATACTAGTATACTAGTTTATATTTTACACACAGACATGGCATTATGAATGTCCCTATTTTGATATTTAAATAGTATGCCTATACATATATACATATATATATGTATAGTGATTTTCTATATAAGTGAACTCTTCTTAATGAAAAATCACTTATATAGAAAAGTAAATGTTCAGAACACAAATGAAAAGTAAGGAACTGCAAAAAAGTTCCCTGAGTAGATGACATAGGAATGACCTGACTTATTGGTTGATTGATAGATGTGAGTGGGTATGACGGGTTTAACAACAACAAAACAATAATTTTAGCATCTTTTTTTGTTCCAAATACTACATTGTAGATTGAGGTAGTCTACCCTCTAATTGAAAAGACAGATGATTAAATAATAAACTATATTACTATATGATTAGTACTGTAATGAATGTATGATTCAAATATAAATATTTGAAATAAGTCTATGAAATAAAAATGAAGTACTTTACAAACAGGCCACTTATTATACAGGATTTTGAAAGAGAAATGGACTGAAATAATTTTTTTGAGTTTATTGTTCAATGGACACTATTAAAAATATGATAGAATCATTTCCAGAAAGTGTTATCCTGTACTTATCTCAAAAAAGATCAGAAACAAAATACTAGGCTCTTCAAGCCCGAGGCAGTACATTATAATTTCTGCTCATAGCAGTGTGTACATATTTAAAGTACAGATAATATTTAAAGGATATAGAACCATATTTACATTTCATAAAACTTGCAATTCGCTATTTTCAATTTTTTTTCTTTTTATGGCCACACCTGAGACATATGAAATGTGGGTCAAATGTCAAATCCAGGCCAAAGCTAGGGATTGTGCCACAGCAATGGCAACACCGGATCCAAGCCACATCTGTGACCTACACTGCAGCTTATACCAATGCTGGATTCTTACCCACTAGGTGAGGCTCGGCATAGAACCCACATCTTCATAGAGACAATGAGAGGTCCTTAACGTGCAGAGCCATAACGGGAACTCCTCCACTTGTTTTAATAATTCCCTTATTTGAAAAATAATAAACTAGACAGATAGACAATGAGTATAGTATGAATTGTACACATGAGGCAGTTCAAATATTTAGTTATAGTTCAACCAACATCAGTCAAGCCCATACTATATACCATATATTGTCCCAAGTACTAAACACCTGATGATAAACAGAACTGAGAAAAAAGATAAAACCCTTGCCTTTATCAGATTTACACTGAGGTTAAGGATGGTATAATTTATTTCTAAGTGCAATGTATTTTAGGTATAAAAAATAATAGTATTAATACTAATGATCATGATGATGATAGTCACCAATACTCTAGAGTTCCTGATCCAAGACAAGTTCTTTATGTACTTTATGTAAATGAACTCTAATATTTTTGGTCAGAGAGGGTGAGTGCTGTGGAGAAACCTATGACATGGCAAAGGGAAAGGAAGACTCCCTGTTAGAGGAGTCCACTGAAATAAGGATGGCCAGAGAAGTCTTCACGGAAGAGACTTTGGGCTATGCTGATCCCTGGGAATCTTCTGAGCAAACTTCTAGATAGCTGCATAGTCAAAGGCTTGGTGTTTTCAGAGAACATTAACAAAGCCTTGGATAGAGAAAATGGATAGCTGTCAGGACAAGATAAAAAAATGGATTGAGTTGAAGCGTGCATATAGATTTATGTATTATTGGATTTACGTATTATTATGAAAATGACTATGGTATTTACGTACAACATAGTGGAGAGTTGTTGAGGGCTTTTTTTTTTTTCAAGCAAGTTTTATGGAAGTTCTCTTCTGATCACTTCTGTTTTCTCAATGAAATAGGAAGAGACTTCATCAGAGTGAGAATGGAGATGTTTAAAGTTTAAGGAGGAAGGAGAAGGTCCAAAGCAACTGCCTAAGAGTGTGAGAAGTAAAGAAACAGAAAAATGCAGTAGTGTTAATTGTGGGAGTAAGCATCTACTAGAGATGTTGCCAAGTAATAAAAAGTGAATGCAGTCAGCATGAATAAAGTGAAAACCAGTCATGTGCAGAGTATAGGTAGTATTTAACCAAATTATCTTGTATTTGTTTTTGTCTTTTTCTAGAAAATTATGATGAAGCCTGAGAGGAGCAAAGGAATTGAGAGTAGAAAAATGAGTGATTATGGAAGTTCCCACTGTGGCTCAGTGGTTCCTAGCCTGACTAGTATCCATGAGGATGTGGCTTCAATCCCTGGCCTTGCTCAGTGGGTTAAGGATCTGGTATTTCCATGCACTGTGGTATATGTCGCAGATGTGGCTTGTATCTGGCTTTGGTGTAGGTGGGCAGCTGCTGCTATGATTCGATCCCTAGCCTGGGAACTTCCATATATCACAGGGGCAGCCCTAAAAATCAAAAAGAAAAAAAAAGTGATTATGTTGAGGGACTCAGATCTTATATGATTAAGAAAGGGAATGAGGACAACAATATCCTCTAGCTTGTGTTTTAGCATACTGATAGTGTCTTCTAAATGTAGCTACATGGGAAAAAAATGCTTCTGAGAGTATCTCTCACCAAGACTCAAGATATTACATAAGAATTGCACCATAATTTTAAGAAATCTAAAAAGTACAGTTTAAAATACACTCTGCTTATACCTATTTTCAAGAGAACCATACAATCTAAACCCAGAGAAGTTATAAAACCTGCAGTTTGTTTGTCAAACTGTAGAACATTTGTTGGATATATTCATTTGATATTAAAGAAACTTTTACTAAAATATCTCTGAATGAACAGATAAATTTTTCTTGAGGTTCAGAGACATTTCATCAAAATTTTCCCAACAAAAAATTTGATCTGTGACACATACATCAAAAAGTTGTTCTATGTGGTTTGACATTTCTTTTATATTTCTGATAGTCTCCTGTATATCCATGCTTTGCTTGTGTACAGAGAACCTGTTTTATTAACTCCTCCACTCAGATTCTCTCTGTTCCTTGCCTCTGTGGAGCTGAGTCAAGTTTGGAACATCTATTGATATCAAAGCAAACAGCCCTTGCCTAACTTCAAAAGCAGTCCTGCGTCTGAATCAACAGGTACTAAAGTCAGAGCAAAGTATAAAAAATGAGCAGGAATTTAATAATTTTATACCAAACTTAGAGGCATTGTTATGGTTATTTGAGCATATGCTTTATTATTAGAATAGTTAGTAAAATCTCACAAGAGATTTGCATAGTGTTATTCCCCCTCATTAGCTATGTCCTATCACCACCACAAAAAGTGATATTCTTTTCTCTCTTTTAATTCTCTCCAGTACCCATCATTCATGATGTGTTATCAAACCATATTCCCATTAAGAAAGTGTTAGGAGATACTTTGACATAACTCCATGGTTAACTTGATATTATCAAAATGATTGGAGTTGAAGCTTTCTCATTTGCATTTTTAAACTATAGACTGATCCATACTAAGTGTTCTAATTTGCTTATCTCCAAATTCAGTTTTATTTACTTTTTTTCAGCTTCAGTTTGCTGACATTTATGTGTATCTGCCTCTATGTTTCTTGGTTTCATTTAACATTTTTTATGCCTCATTTCCTTAGCATGTTTTTGCTACTATTCTGCTTAGAGGATCTCTCTTAAGTGATATAAAATGTATTCTGGCCAATTATATACTCCTTTCTAGACACTCCACTAACCGTCATAAAATCATTATACACTTGGTCTCTACCTCCCATAAATATTTTTTCCTTCCTATGCTCACCAATCGAATGACTTTTGCATATGTGCCATGTTACTGATACTGAATTATTAGGCTGAAGTTTGGGAGACTAAAATTTATTAGTCTTTTCTTTCTGTAAATAATATTTTAATACATAACACAAATTGAAGATAGAATATTGCTTCAGAGAAGTGTTTACATTCACTTAAATATTTCCTATTTCTATAGGCTAAATTGAAAATACTATCAATTAGGAGTTCTGATTGTGGCTCTGTGGGTTAAAGACCTGACATAGTCTCTGCGAGGATATGGGCTTGATCCCTGGCCTCACTCAGTGGGTTAAGGATCTAGCCTTGCTGCAAGCTGCAGCGTAGTTTGCAGATTTGGCTCGGATCTGGTGTTGCCTCAGCTACAGCCCCAATTCAACCGCTGGCCCAGGAACTTTCACATGCCATGGGCATGGCCATAAAGTTTTTGACAAAGAAAATCATATCAATTACAGATTAAGTATATAATCATTGTCTATTTTAACTTTGATTACCAAATATATATACTTGAGTAATTTACTAAAATGTAAATATCATGCAAAATTTCAACACATAACACAACTTTTCACTTTGTCTTGTTTCCTCATACATAATATAAATTGCATCATTCTTATTGTTTTTGACTAAATTTAATAGTACAATAAACATTCATGAAAGGAAGATCTCAAACAAATACTTCATTGGATTTTTGTAAAAGCAAACATACACTGCTATTACTGCACCCAGATGATCTTTTATAAGAAATAGTGTTATGAACCATCTACTACCTACTTATGAACCTACATGAAAATATATTTATTTCATCTGGTGTAACAGTACTAAAGTGCCTGGTCACAGGCTTTGGTTACAGTTGCCCCCTTTTTAATTTGGAAAAAAATCATGAAGTAATGGGAAAATACTGATTTAGAAAGAAATTCCCATGATTTCTGTAGAAACTGCTATACTTTTTACCAAGTATTGTTCTTCTATTTCTTATATCCATGTTCCTGAGGCAATAGGGAAGATATAACATATCCTCATGCTGCTGGGTGGTACCTTCTGAACTGACTTCCCATTGCTGCTATATCAGACTAGCACAAACTTAGTGCTTAAAACAATACAAATTGGTTAATTCCTTTAAGGTTAGAAGTCTGACACAGGCTAGGCTAAAGCTCAGGTGTCAAGAAAGTTGTGGTCTTTTCTGGAGACACTGGAAGCATTGCTGTTTTGCCTTTTCTAGCATCTAGAGACCACTACATTCCTTGACTCGTGGCTTCCTTCTATCTACAAGGTCAGCAAGATTGCATCTCTCTGGCCATTTTTCCAAGGTCTTATGTCTCTCTGACCACAGCCAAAAATATTCTCAGCTTTTAAGGACCCATGTGATTAAATTAAAACCACGTGAATAATGGAAGATAACCCCCCCTCCTCAAATTCCTTAAATTAAACACATCTGTGAAGTCACTTTTGCCACAAACAGTAGCATATTCATACTCAGTTGGGAATATGAACACTTTTGTTGGGCAGAATTTCTACCTTCCTTGCACTGCATATAAGAAAGACATGCAGATGTCAGCATCACATTTACCAGCAGATCAACAGAAGCAAACTTTTCTAAATCATCGTTTGAGAAACTTTAAGAGTGTATAATTTAAAGGAATTCAATAGATAATTACTTTATAGTAAAATAAACCCTTTCTCAAGTTGAAGATGAATAAGGAAAATTAGTTGCTTTCCATGATAATATTAAAAGGAAAATTACTTTCTCTTCTTTTTTCTTTCTCTCCATCCCTTCTTCCTCTTTCTCTTTCTTTCCTGCCTTCCTTCCTTCCTAGAAAAAAATAACACTGTTGTGATGGGAATGTAAGGAAAAATATTGTTTCACAATCGATTCATGATAATTTATTACAAATTTTATTAACAACATAAATTTAGCTAATTTCAACTTTATTTCTTTCCAAATTCATGTGATATTATCATTTCTTATTTGTCTAGCTGACAAAGTATGAAGATTTGTGCCTCTTAAGGTGATATATTTTAAACACATAGGCTGTATAGAATAGTCCAAATGCCATGAAACTGCTTTTCATATGTCATATTTTAGCATGTCATATTGAAGCTAAAAAGAATGATTCATGGTATCATGATTTCAACAAACTTGAACAAAATATGTGGCTTGTATTTAGTTCAATATCATAAAATCGCAATGGTTATTGAGAATATCAGGGTGATGGAAGTAGGTCAGCTGTAAGAATAGATAAAATGATCTTTAAATATTGATTTTTCAATTACAATACACTAGTTCAGTAGTTTTTTTTTTTTTTCCCCTTCTTTGACATGCCTTATTTTCACTTTTCAACCATTCAGTTAGTGAGGTGATACAGTGATTTCTGTGTAAGACAAACCCTGATTTGCTGCCACTGGTTTCCAGCTCTGTGCAGTTTCACTGGCACAGTGTTAAGTACTTGATTGACATTCTCCAATGTTGTTCCCTATTCCCTTCAGCTGCCTTAATTCTCCTATCACCTGTCACCACCTGAGAGAAGTATTTGCTCATTTCTGAGTGCCACACTAGATTACAAGGTCCATGAAGAAAGGCAACTTGTCTCCTTTGTTCACCAATCTATCCCTGGTACCCATAGTTACTGGTATATAGTAGGTGCTCAAAATATATTTGATTAATGATTGCCCATATACGTAAACATAAACATAGTCAATTTCTATGTCACACAAGTTTTAACAGAGGTTATTACAAGGACCACATTAACTTTATGTTTATACTGCCTAAAAAAATAATTGTCTTTTGTGTTATGTGTTTAAAACTTATTTGCAAAATAAACACTTCAATTAATATGTGTTTTTCACATATTTTCTATGCAGTAATGATTTTGTTAACTTGGTATCTTGCATGTTAATGCCATATTTAATTCACACTTATGTAGTCTCAAACTGTATAATCATGTGTGAATTCCAATTTGCTAGAAATATACTTTGCAAAGTCCTTCACAGAAAGCTAAATACTTTTTACTTGTTGGCAGTTTATTGCGTTTTGTTTAATTAATTCATAATGTTTCCCATAGATTTCCTACCACTTGCCAATAAATTAAAATCCTATAAAATGTCAATATATATGATTGTATTAGTATAACTTGATCCACGGTTGCCATAAAATCAAGTATTGGATATTAGGCACAAGGAATATAATTATATTAAAATTATACAAAGCTTATGCACTCAGATTTTCATTAAAAAAATAGCCATTCATTATGATGCGCTTTTGACAGTTAAGATGGCAAAAATAGCAATGCAGATAGCTGTATTTTAATGCAAATTAGATATGCATATTCAAAGATTCAACTTTCTGAAGTAAAAATCAAACAGAATAGTCTTCACAATGAAAATGACTTGAAAATTTTAGCATATTTTGTGAAAGAAAAACAAAAAAATCATACTATAGTTAAACTTTTCTTTACTCAAACTTGAGGAAACTTACATGTACATTTCATATCTGTCTTAACGTTAAATACTTGAACAACTAAAAACGATTCAATCTTGCCACATACTTTTCTTAACTTCTGTCTCCATATTGATGGTAAGTAAAAAAAGAAAAATCAAGTTTCTGATTTTATATTTATTCCATAGAGCTACAACAATCCTGCATCATTAAAAAACAATATTAAATGCTGAAAGCACCTCCCACCTTATCTCAATAAGTTATTTAATAAAATTATTCTATAGACAAAATATAGATTTTGGGGTGACATATGTGAGATATATATATACATATATATATATACACACACACACACACAAATACGTCACCCCAAATATATATACTTGTATATGTATATTTGCATTGGAATCACTAACTTTTAAAACGTTCTCAGTACTTTCAGGTTTGTTGGAATACTTTTTAGGTTTCTAACCTGCTTTTCAAAATACAACCTTATACTTTTGTTTCTTCCTACTTTCTATTCCTTTATCGCAAACTCTATCCATATATCCTTCTAGCTGATGAGTTACTTTATGTGTCTTTGAGAAATTTAAATTATTCATTTTTTTCTTATTTTTCTACCATCAAATCTAATTACAGACATGTACCTATAGAGTCCTTCTTTCTTTTCTTTGAATAAAGGAAACCACTGTCATCTTGTCAAGATCCTTTTCCATATATGGGGTTGTCATTATGAACGTCTTCTCTCTCTCCAGAGCACCCTGCTCCTGCTATTAGTCCTTGTTTCTCCCACATCATCAGTGCTCACAATTTATGAAATAATTTCTGACATTCATAGTTAATATTGTCTTTTATTAGAAAATATTTTAAGAGCACAAATTATTCTCCAAATATTTTCCTACTTTTCACAAAATTTTCAAAAGGTGAACATGGCATGCTGACTCTGTATGCTCTGATACATTTATTATTCCACCCACTGCAATTTTATTTATGTCTTAAAATGCCACTGATGCAGATCTTGCCATGTTCATCAATGATATCTCAGGTGCCATGTTTAATTGATACTCTTCTATACCCTCATATGGCAATGGACAAGTTGGAGAGGTTTTTGGCCTTGCTGACTTGTATTAGCCAAACTAGATGGAATGTGGGCCTCAGCATTTATCCTGTTTGGTTAATATAAGGTTTTGGGTTACTGAAAGGTTTTGTTCTTTGAGTTACTGAAAGGTTTTGTTCTTTGAGTTACAATTCTAAGGAAAGCACACCTAGCAATAATAATAAGACCAACAGTCAACAGGAGAATGGGTAGCTACTCGACAGATTTGTTGTCTGATGTTGATTTTTTTCTTGTATGCATTATTACTAAGGAAGAATTGTCTAGTTCATCGTTATAGATTATAGTGGTTTTTTTTCCCTCTCTCTGAATGTGAATTTTTACTTCCTAGTGGAGGTTTTTTGTTTTGTTTTTGTTTTTAATCTCCCTTTTAGTAATTCACACAGGTGGAATGGCCCTGGATTATTAATTTGAATTTTTGGAGGGAATCAGAGGAAGAGCACAGATTAACTAACTAGACCTTATAACTTGAATACTGAAGAAAGTGTTTTGGGTGGTAGAAATTTAGTCTCAAATGTGTTCCATACCAGATGGACAGATGCTAGGACCATAAGATAATTTATGGTTAATGGATCTCAGGAGAATATTCGCCGTCCAACTGGCCTCTAGTCCTTTGGGATAGGGAAAGGTATCAAATACCTATCAAGACAGGGAAGGCATTATTAGCAGACTTCATATATAATGAGTATTTATATTCATGAAGCTAAGATACATCCTACTTGCATATGGGAAAGAGAAATAAGGAAGTTTTTTGCTTTTTAAGTTGCTGTTGGTCAAAGAGCCTTGAAATAAGATAAATGAAAATCTTGGGCAAAATGGAAACCCATTTAGGAGTTGATTTGTCAGACAGGAGTTTAAAAAGGAGTTTTTTGACGAGACCATTATGTTTCTAAATTTAACTGGAAGATGTATGTCTTATTGAGTGTCTTTCACTTCTCAAAATACAGCATGGCGTGTATTCTGAGAAGTGAAATGTGTGCCTTGTCACTGTCAGTGATGTCTGGAGCTCTGAATGGAAAGCGGTTGATACTAGTGAGGCCTTGTATTGCAGCCTTGGAAAATGTAGAGACGTGTGACTTTGATGTATGTTTTAGGCATCTGAGAGGAAAAGAGACTTGCAGAGTTATTACTCTGCAGGATATAACTCTTCAGAAATGGCCAGAATTTGTAAAAATATGTGGATGAGGTCATTTGTTGGCCAAGGCATCTAGGATTATGATAATTCTCTTAGATTTTAACTGTTGGTTTCACCCCAGGTCCTGTCTCTTATTAAAAAATCCAGGTTAAGTTACGGAAAATAGTAATCTACTGAGTCCTATTACTCACGATGGTGACAATACCATTTATAGGGTTTATGAACTCTCATTATTTCTCACTCAGTTGATTAAGGTGTTCCCTAGGTAGATAAAGGTCTGGGAAAGAGGTGACCTCTGGCATGGTGGCATCAGGCAGGAGACAGAAGACAGTGGAAGCCACCCCTTTCTCCAGGTGGGATATGACAGACAACCTGAAGTTGGCTCTGTCTTGTTTTGAGGAAGTCTTAGTAGCTATGTCGAGTTAGTGGGGTGTTACTTTTATGATCCAAATCATAATGGGCAGGTGGAAAAGAAGAGTCAAAAGCTTAGGATCTGTGAGAGCCTCTATGTTTAAAAGAGAACAGTAGGTGACCAGTACTTGCTGCTCTAATGGTGCAGGTATAACATGGGGCTGAGTAGGGCATTTTTTTTGAATTGGAAGCCCTTAGTCAATGTATGGCCATATCATAAATAATCCAGAGACTCTAGGAGGTTACTAGAGATTTTACAATGAAGGAGTCTCCTAATGTATAACAGGAGTGTCTGTCTTTTTTAATTTGGACAGATGTTAAAGTTTTCTATTGGACAGGGCACCATTTACAATGGACTTGATTTCTAAGTGGCAGCAACAGTGAGATTAGGTAAAATTAGTAGATGAGGAATATATTGCCTAAAATCTTACCGTAATACTGTGTGTGATGGCAAACTTGTCAAGATTTCCTAAATATAGACTAGAAATGAGATATTGCATCTTTTCATTCATAAAATCAAATGGTGGCTTAAAAAGGTCTCCTAAATAGACATAGAATAGAATTTATTAGCCAGTGTGTACTATCAAAACATTTATGGGTTGTTGATTAGATGGAGTTAGTAATTTTAATACTATGGGACACAATGAATGAGAACACAGCACAGTAAATTTGGTCTGTCATATGGTAAAATAGTGGGGAAAGTCACCTGTTTATTAATTAGGTCCTAAATAATAAATTTACTTTCTGAAGACTTTGTTTTAATTTATATTGGACCATATAAACCATTTTTCCTGGGGGTTTGTAGGATCCCATTTTGTCAAGCTAGTTTGGAAGTGTCAAACACTTTACTTTTAATTTAATTTAACTTAAATTTATTATGCATTGTGTCAGAGTTTCTATAGCCACTATGGACTATTTTAGGGTAATAAGTACAATGACTATGGAAAATTAGGCAAGGCTGTAGTTAAAAATGAATCATCACTATTCTTCTAAATTGTATATTTAGCTACTTTACTAAGATTGTAGGGGTACAGTGTTTAAATTTAGTATGATCCTAAGTATAACTGTAATTTGAGCCCCAGAATTGATTAAATACATGAAGCTTTGACAATTGACATGTTTTAACAAATGTTAAAGTTAATTTACGATCTAAATTGTAGCACAAAAACCAAACTAATCTTTTGGTTTTGTTTAAATCTTTTCATTATATCAATTATTTTAGTAAATTTTAGATTTCTATTGGTTTAAATTACAAAAGTTTGTTTTAATTTATTAACAATAATATTTAAATATATGTGTTATCATTATTTATTTATGTCTTCAACCTATACCTAGATGGGTTTTGTTTTGTTTGGTTTTTGTTTTTAGGGCTGCACTTGCAGCATATGGAAGTTCCCAGGCTAGGAGTCTCATCAGAGATACAGCCACTGGCCTATGCCTCAGCCATAGCAATGCCAGATCCAAGCCTTGTGTGAGACCTACACTATAGCTCACAGCAATGCTGGATCCTTAACCCACTGAGCGAGACCAGGGATCAAACCCGCAACCTCATGGTTCCTAGTCAGATTCACTTCCACAGTACCAGTCCTTCGTTGATAGAAAACTGATCCTGGGCCCTGAGGGTCAGTACAGAGTAGCCAGAGTGTGAGAGCCAGATGAGGGAGGTGGTTGGGATGTGGACTAAATCATCTACTCCTGAATGAGAATTGACCTGTCCTTAGGCAAAGCCTGAAAACTAGGTCCAAATAACATTAAACATAAACAACTAAACAAATAAAACCATTTATAATAGTGCTAAATACATACAAGCAAATAGATGCACACACATTTTAAATTTGGCAATTTTATATTTATATATTCAATTCAATTACAAAGGCAAATTATGTCCTTTTTTATTCTGAAATTCTTCTAGGACCTTTAAAATGATTTTAGAGTTTTCTTTTCTTTTTTTTTTCTTTGTCTTTTTGTCTTTTTCTAGGACCACACCCGCAGCATATGGAGGTTCCCAGGCTAGTGGTCCAGTCGGAGTTGTAGTTGCCAGCCTATGCCACAGCCACAGCAACGTGGGATCTGAGCCTCGTCTGTGACCTACACCACAGCTCACGCCAACGCGGAATCCCTAACCCACTGAGCAAGGCCAGGGATCTAATCCAAAACCTCATGGTTCCTAGCCGGATTCGTTAACCACTGAGCCACGAGTTCTAAGGAACTCCTAGAGTTGTCTTAATATTGTTTCTCCTGGCTGAATTTACTCCAAGATGTTTAAATATTTTTTTCTCTTATTTATTGAAATTTTATAACTCACTATGATTACCATTTTAGCTTCTCCCAGTCAATAATCATTGACTTTTCAATGGATCCTTGATATTTATCAAGAATTTTTGACATCTATATAAATGATTCTTTGTATGTTTACTATAATAAATTATTTTGGTGTTACCTTATATTTAAACACTTAAACTCCTAGAATGAATACTCTTCATTCATAAAGGTTTATCCTTTGTATTCTTTGATGGATGACAGAGATTATATTTTACCTAGAATTTTAGGTTGATATTCATTAGTGAAATCAGCGTATTATTTACATCCTTTTTATCCCCTAATACTATTTTTTCTTTAAATTACAGCTGTGCTTACTTAAAAACATACAGAGAGGAGACTTTGATTATTCCTTATACTCAGGAAAAGTTTAAATAACTTTGGGTCTATCTGTTCTTTATAATTAAGTAGAAATTAGGAAAAACATCTGTCCATCTGTTTCAGGTACCAGTTTTAATAGAACTAATCAATTTTTTTTTTTTTTTTTTTTTTTTTTTTTTTTTTTTTTTTTTTTTTTGCTCTTTAGGGCCCTACCTGTGGCATTTGGAAGTTCCCAGGCTAGTTAGGGGACAAGAATTAGAGCTATAGCTGCCTGTCAGCCTATGACACAGCCACAGCAATGCTGTATCCAAGCTGTATTTGTGACCTATATCACAGCTCAAGGCAATGCTGGATACTTAATCCACTGAGTGAGGCCAGGGATCAGACCTGCATCCTCATGAGTACTAGTCAGGTTCTTAACCTGCTGAGCCACAGAGGATCTTTTCAACTCTTTTTAAAACTCTAATTATTATTTTAATTTTTTTCAAACCCTCTCCTATTGGACATTTTTTGGCAATTTATATTTTACTGAAAGATTATACAGTTAGTTTTTAGAATGAATTTTCTTTATGTTGTTATACATTACATGATAAATGATTAAGAGCTTTCTGTAGTTTTTAGCTATGTCTTGTTTTTATTCCTAAACTTGTATGTTTGTTCACTTTAATTTTCTGTAAAGAAGCTAAAAATAACTTTACCAATTTTGGTGGAATTTTCAAATAAAATTTATATCTGTTAAACATTGTTGTGAAGCATAACATCTTCAAATTCAAACTCCATCAAATGTAAATCATTTATGTATTTATTTTCTTCAATTTACATCATTAGTCTTCTATATCACAATTTAAATTTTTAGTGATTAGTCATTTATGTGTTCCTTATATATCTTTTCTGCAGAGTTTAAATTCTAGAAAGGCAGAGACCATACCTGTTTTATTTAATGTAAATATTCAGTTTCTAGCACAGAATCGGATTATAGAAACTAGTCAAAAATATGTTTAACGAATATATTTATATTTAGCACATATGTAATTCACTGGGATTGCATTTTAAATAAATCTTATATAAGAAAGAATATGTATCTATACCTGTGGCAGTTCATACTTGGTAAGAGAAATGGAATTGTCAGGTCCTTCTGCATTATTATTTCTCTTGATCATTGCCCACATACAATATGGATTTGGAGGTGCAGGCAGTCTGGTTGGGGGGGAGCTGTTCCAGGGCCATGGCACCAGAATGGAGCCAGCAGACTCCCTGTGCAGGAAGAGAGGCAGCTGTCCTCTCTAGGCAAGAGCATTCTGTTCAGAACTGGAGCGGCTCTGGGTGTGACTGTGTCTTAGTTTGAAAGTTACAGCTCTGTGAAGGGCAGTCCTAATGGGCTACCCTGTCTCTATGAGCAAGTGAAAAATGGAATGCTCCCACTGCCAGCTGGCTCTTGATCATAATCAGGAGTCAAGTTTGTAGCATTATACTGCAGATTTTATTTACCACCTCAGAGAGAGCAGGCAGTCTGGGTAGGGACTGGCCCTGGCTGCAACTGGGTCTTTCCTTATATCTCCATACAGTGGATATGTTTGGGGACTGCAGTTCTCCTGCCCCAGCCCCACTGATTTCCCTGTCCAGCTCCCTTGCTCCGTGCCTAAGGGCTGAGTGTTGCTTGATCTCAGTATGAGGGGGCACATTTTGATTATCTGAGAGTTTCCGGAGGGAGAATGCCTTATCTACATGGGGAATAGATTATAGGAAAGGGCTCCAATAAGCATACCTCATTTGTATAGGAAAGTGCTCCAAAGAGGTATGTGCATGTGTCCTCATTATTTGATCACAGGCCTCCGGTTTTTGGTAATGATAAATTGCCTGTTTTGAATCACCCAAGTCCTAGTCCCTATCCTATCATACTTAACAGAATTATTTAATAATTTAACCTATTTAATGTATTTTTATGGTTTAATTACTTCATTTAAATACTTAATAATTTGTTAATATAAATATATTTGTCAAACATTATTTTTTTGATATATTTAGTAGGTTCTGCCAAAATATAGGAACAGGTTGACCCTGCCCTCAAGAAGTTTGCAGAAAAATTCTAAAGACAACTGTTGAAGAAGTAATTCACCTTTCTTAAACTTCAGATATAAATTGGAAAAAATAAAAATATGCAAAGTACAAAGTTTAGCCTATTGCTGATTAATTTTGGACAAAGTTTTTCCTAACATTTAATTACTATTAAGGGTTATGTTTTCCAAAGACATAAAGCAAAAAAATTTTTGAAATAATTAATTGAAGAACACTGAAATATGACCTAGCTTGAGTAAGAGTTCAAATCTTTAGAAAAATAATCAGGGTCAGTGATATCAATTGCTATAATTTCAGATTTTCTATCAAAAGAAAAATAATTATTTTTCTTGTTATAAAATAAATAGATATTCATCATAGGAAAAATTTTAAAAACATATTTCAAGTTGTAAGTAATTTTCGATCCTAACATCTTGTTAATAGTTTATACTTTTTATTGATTAGGAATTTAACACAGGTAAACATCTTTACATGTATGTTTATAAATGAACATATTTTATTTATTTATTTATTTATTTATTTATTTATTTATTTACTTTTTGTATTTTTGCCATTTCTTGGGCCGCTCCTGCAGCATATGGAGGTTCCCAGGCTAGGGGTCGAATTGGAGCTGTAGCCTCCGGCCTATGCCAGAGCCACAACAACACGGGATCCAAGCTGCGTCTGTGACCTACACCACAGCTCACGGCAATGCCAGATCCTTAACCCACTGAGCAAGGCAAGGGATGGAACACGCAACCTCATGGTTTCCAGTCAGATTTGTTAACCACTGAGCCACAACAGGAACTCCTAAATGAACATATTTTAGCACAATCATTTTATAAGTAACACTTTCTTAAATTTATAAGAAATGTATAAATATACTTCTACAAATTAAGTAAAATTTTAAGTTAAGAATGAACAATCTTTTTGTTTATATCTGCATGCCTCTAGGAAAGGGATTTATTGTGATCACCACATTCCTAAAAGATAGTATTTTAAGGCTAAGAATACTTTATTGGGTTATATGATTTTATCACTAAACAATATATCATTAAACTGTTTCGATGAATTAATATCTTAAGCACACATTTTAGTAATTTGTTTTTCATGGTTTAGTTTTTTACTTATTCCTATATTCATTATTATTCTTCTGACCTTTAAATTATGAAAAATATTCAAAATCAGTCTTAAGAAAAGAAATGCAAATCGATACTACAAAATTCAAAATTTCAGTTATCATATTGGCACAAATATAGAAATTGAACAGAACATCCTGCTGGAAGTTTATGGGAATTCAAAATGAACCAACTCCTGCAGAGATGAATTTGACATCTAAGAAGATTATTTTCTGTGTCTATATATCAATTTACAATTTGGCCCTGCAATCCTACTATGTAGGAAACACAACAAAATATTGAGGCTAGAAATATTGACTAGGGAAAATGTACAGGAAACCTTTATCAAATATATTATATGTTAAAAAGAATTATTGTTAAAATGGATATAAGTATCAAAATTTACATCCCTGACAAATACTAATCATGATTAGTAGGGACAAAATCTCAGAACAACATTGTGAATTTTAAAAATTAAAAATAAAGAGAGGAAACAACTCTTTTGAGGAAATCTAGTCACCTACAAGGAAATAAAATGCAAACTGTTATGAGACGTTTGGAACCTGAAAGCAGAATGGATAATACTTTTTAAAAAGTTAAGAAAATATATTTTAACTTTGTATTCTCTATGTAGCCAAATTATCAGACAACTGTAACTATAGAACAAAGATATTTTAGATCTGCAAAAACTGAAACATTACAAGAATTTTGCCCCCCCGACCCCCTGCCTGGGGTATCAGGGTTTAGGAGAATCAAATGAAAGGTAAATCCCAAAAGAAGAAAGACCTGGATCCAGGCACAAGCAGAAGTTCCACAAGAGCAGCAAAGAAAATTTCCAGGCAAACAGCTTTAGAGAAAGCCTGCAGAGTAAAAAGTGTGGTTTGGAACAGACCAATAGTGACATGAAGAAGAAGACTTCAAGGAAAAAGAAAAATGTGAAGATGATAAAGACAGATAATTATGAGTTGTAAAGGTAAAGTTTGAATAAAAAAAATAGTACTTAAAAACTCAAAAAAAAAAAAAAAAAAAAAAAAAAAAGCGGGAGGAAAGGAAAAGAAAAGCCTGCAAAGAAAAGGTATGGTTTATTTATCAACAAACTAAATCATAACATGATTTTGAGTAATTAGAGGAGTATAAGAAAAAAGAATAAGTTTCATCTTGATGTTAGAAAACTCTTCCTTGAATGGATTAGTTGTTCAGAGTGAATTCCTTGAGAACAAAATATTGTCATAAGAAAACACTCAGTGCAGCAATAAAGGATACTTGCATTACGAAAATTACCTTATGCTCTTTTTTTTTTATTTTTAACTTTTGTAACATTTAAAGGTAAATGACAAAATACTTACCATGTAATAGATATAAAAATGTCTCCATTACCAGCTCAAAAGCTTCTCCCTTCCTTTGCTTCCTCACTTTTTTTTATGTCTTCTCTCTTTTTTTTCTCTTTCTCCCTATCTTTCTCTCTTTTTTATTTAAAGGTAGAAAACTAGAATGAGAAAGTGAGAAGGAATGAAAGACAACCATACTTTCTGCTTTATTCTTAAATATGAGGAGTGAAGAATATTTTTTATAATTTCTAACATAAATAATGGAAATTTGATATGTGGTCTCAAATTCTAGTGGTAGTCATCGCAAAAACATTGACTTCATAAAAGTAGAGGTGACATGAAAACAAAATCAATTTCTAGCTCTGATAAATCAAAAAATAAAATGTGCATATTATTTAGAGATGAAATGACAACCCAAAATATTAGAAATATATAACTAAATGTGATTGCCTCTGAGCTGTGAAACTAAAAGTAGAGTAAGGGAAAAAATCATTTTTCTGATCTAAATGTTCAAACTCTGTTTAAATATTACTCTCATAATTTTCTTAAAATTTTAAATATAGAGACACAAATAATGTGAAAAACAATGTACTATAAGAGTCAATTTGATGTACCTCCTAACTATCCATATGTCTTCTTTGGAGAAATGCCTATTTAGGCCTTCTGCCCATTTTTCTATTGGGTTGTTTGTTTTTTTGTTATTGAGTTGTATGAGTTGTTTGTATATTTTGGAGATTAAGCCCTTGCTGGTTGTATTGTTGGCAACTATTTTCTCCCATTCCATAAATTGTCTTTTTGTTTTTTTTGGGGGGGAGGTACGGTTTCCTTTGCTGTGCAAACCTTGTAAGTTTGATTAGGATAAGCAATGCAGTCCTGCTGTATAGCACAGGGAACTACGTTCATTCACTTGTGATAGAACATGATGGAAGATAATATGAGTCACTTTGCTGAACAGCAGATATTGACAGAACATTGCAATCAATTATACATTAATAAAAAAATAAAAATAGTCAATTTGAATACAAGTTTATATCATAAAATTTTAAATTTGTTTTATTCAGTGAGATTTCTAATCAGTATTACGAATATTTAGACATCTATCTACACAAATACAATTACAATGATCATGAGGTTTAGGATGAAATCCTATTTAGTTATCTACCATCAAGAAATTATCAAAAAAAGTAACTGTTTTTTGAAAAATAAGTGGCAAGTTCTAGCATATGTCAGTTGACATTTCATCACCTTGTCTCACTATTCTGTTTTACTCTACATTAAATTCTAAAAGTGCCTGGATCTCCACATGCCTTTTCTTCACTTAGTCTTATTCTTTAATAACATAGAAAACAGGTTGCTGGCAGGGTGCATTTTTACTTTGAGAATGTTTAAATCTTTACTGCCCTTCTATTATTTACATTTCCTGTGATGCCAATATATATATCAATAAAGGGCATGAGAAGATGACTTCTGCAGAGACATTTATGTTTTCAGCATTGCCTGGGTGTTAAAAACCCATGGCATTAAAAAAATGAGAGTTGCTCTTTTGTAGTGTCAGTTCAAAAAAGAAATAATCACTTGGGAAATTTTACTCTGTATCTGCTGCAAAGAAATCCAGCAGAGAAAAAAGGCTTGCAAAACCATAGAAGGCAGTAAATGTCAGAAAAGGTGGGTCATTCTTGCTTGTAACCATAAAGGCATTTCACTTGTACTCAAGCTCATTGTTATGCTTAGTCAGCTATAACCTTATGTCTAGCTGATCTTTGCTCCCTGGAACTCTGAAGTAGCTACAGGTAAACTTTGAAATAATATACTGCCCCCAATTTGGACTAGAACTTTGAAGGAATTTAACCCTAAATAAACTTTAATTGTAGTTAAAATATAATAATAAAGACTTCCTGGATTTCCTTGACGTTAATATTCACTACTTCTGATTTTTTTCAGAAGCTCTATTCATTTTCATTCATTTATTTTGCTAAATTTTGCAAACTCGACTTGCTATATATTCTGATATGCTAAACAAATCTTAAAACTAAGTTCTCTTAAATCTAATACATTTTTGTCTTAAAACTATCAAAGTAAGTTTAGTTATTATACAGCATATTGGAGAAAATGAAGAGCTGTGAAAATCTAATAGGAACAGGAAAATGTACTGTTTATTTTGAAATATATATATTCTTTAATGTTTTAGTTCCAGGAAAAGGCCAACATTTGATAAAATCAACAATTTAAGTGAAGTAACAAAAACATAGAAGTGAAATATATAAACATTTCCATTTGTATTACTAAAACAATAATTGAGGCAAATTAGATTTAGTTTAAACCTAAAAAGTGCTCAGAAAATATAGGCATCAGGAGCTCTCTAGAATGTGAAATGAACAATTGCATGGCACTTGTAATTTATATCACACTGTAAAGAAATTAAATCACACAAATATTTATACATATATGAATGTCTAACTTGGGTGGGGGAACTTGAATCTAATGTTAAGATAGTTTGTTTTGCTCTGCTTTTGAAAGCTCTTCAGAACTCAATTATGTAGAGGAAAAAATTATGTTGTAGGGATGACTGAAAATGAAGCAATACTGACATGCTGAGAAAATTTCATTGTTGGTTCATGTGTTTATTCTGACTTCTGCCTATGTTCCATGAGGAAATGCATATGGGTGTCATCCTAAAATTGGTCTGCCCAGCTATTTAATTATGTACTTAGTTTGTACCTGTGACTAGTAATATGGTTTAAGAAAATTTTAGCCTAAATTATATAATTTCATTTTATAATATGTTCCATTCCTAATTCCTGAGAAATAACTTTCTACCAGCACAAAAGAGACATGATAGTCTAGTTTAAAAAAATAAAAACATTAATGTTAATTAATAAAACTGAACATGGGATAACATGCCATTATATGTACATTCTTTTTAATATAACATTGTCCTTAAGCCAAGTCATTCACTATTTTCATCATTACTTAATCTGGAACTATTTCTTGTGCCTATACTAGGTATTACAGTTTTAAATGCTAAAGGTACAAAAGTAAACAAAGTAGAAAAAATGTTTTGTCCTTATGGAATTTACATTATATTTGAAAGAAGCAAAAATGATAAAAAGCTGAAATAAGTAAACTTTAGTGGTCAATGATATGGAGGATGTTATGAAGAGAATAAAAATAAACTGCTATTGAAATAAAAAGAAAATGAAACTGACTGATGGTTAGGTGTATAATTTAATGACCTAAAAATGAATTTGTGGAGTGATGTGATCAAAAGAAAATTTGATCAAGGTTAAAAAAGTTTTGGAGGAGTGACAGTGGAAACAAACGATACATAGACAATTCTTTCAAGGAATTCTCCTCAAGGAGAATCAGAAAACAGGTGCAGTAGCTGAACCATGGGGGTCATGGTTGTGGTCATGATCAAGTAGAACTAACTGCACTTAGCTGTACAATAATTCCGATGTGCAAGAGCTTGAATTTTAGATCAGGTACCGAAAACAGAGTGGAGATTTTGAGTATAAGAAAACTAGTTTATGCCTATTAATTAATGAAATTGGTATGCAAAATGAAGTTTATGTATAAAAGATTTATAATGTTATTTCTATTTGATTAACTGTAAAAACAACTAACGAATTTTGAGACGTAACAAATTTACTTCCACTAAAACTCAGATGTGTAAAGGAAATGTTTGTTTCTTCCTCCTACTTATTTCATCCCTTTCAAAATCTGACACCTTTTAAGTAGAAAATTCAACTACTCAGACAGGGGATAGGGTGAGGGAACCCTTAATCTACTGTAGTTCCCATGCAACAACTAAGCTGTCCATTTTCTGTATAAATATTCAGTCTTTCTAATATCTGATCTCCAGCACAGTGTGACTTTCCTTTCAAGATGTTCTCTGAGTGTGAGGTGGGAGTAGGTTTTCTGGCTTACTGTGACTTGTGAGTTTCCTACTATTCTAGAATTATAGCTCTCCTAGATGGCGGAGGAGGGCTGTCTTTGGAATAACAATAGTGTACTGTCTTTGTGCTGTGGAAGTATTACTTGGTTTGCTGATAACTCCTCACCCTCTTGATCTCAATGGGTAAGGCCTATGGCGGATATCTGGTCTATCTCTTGACTGGATTTGTTATTGGTGGGTACTATGAATAACTCAAACTTACCTAGATTCTCTCTGTAGATATATAAACTAGAACTTTGCCATGTACTAACCAAGAACGATGGCTTGGAACGTCCAACCCAACCATGTGTGTTTCTGGGACACCTCTCATCTCAGCTGTCTCCCTGGCATTCAGTCTAGTCACCTTCAATATACCTGTAATTCTCTAGTTAATCTCTTATGGGCAGTAAAATATATGAATCTTGCCACGTTATTACTAGTTTGATAAGCAGACTACCACTCTTGGCATCGTCTGAGTTCTTTTTAAAAGCAGAACTTCAATCTCTTTACACAGAACTATTGTATTAATATCTGTATTATAAGACAGTTTGTTAGCACTAACTTAGAACACTAACTTTAGATCTTAGATAACTAACTCCAGTCTGTCTTTGACATGATGAATAGAATTCAAAGAGAATCTCACACACTTTCACACCCCATAGCCTGACTGCAAAAGCTATGATTTGGCCTGGGTAAAAGATCTCATGAGTGAACCTAAATAAGAGGAAGTTAGAATGAAACAGAATTTAGGGAAAACAATAAAATATATTTATATCTACCAAAAAAATAAAATAAAATATTTAAACCATTAAAGTTATTTCACAATAGAAGGGGAAAATGAAACTAATTTTATTTATAAAATTTATAAAATATTTAAACCATTTAAGTTATTTCGCAATAGAAGGGGAAAATGAAACTAAAATAAAATATTTAAACCATTTATAAAATATTTAAACCATTAAAGTTATTTCACAATAGAAGGGGAAAACGAAACTAATTTTGAGAAAGCCAACATTCAAACACAGTGTTCTATTTCAGCATCATTTTTGGTTGATCATTCAAAAGTTATGTGGCTCCTGATGTGATGAAAGATAAACTACACAACTCATATATTTAGCCAAAAATACATACCTTCAATTAACAGAAACTTTTTTTGTTGTTGTTGTTGTTGTTGTTGCTCTTTCTTGGGCCGCTCCCGCGGCATATGGAGGTTCCCAGGCTAGGGGTTGAATCGGAGCTGTAGCCACCGGCCTACGCCAGAGCCACAGCAACGCGGGATCCGAGCCGCGTCTGCAACCTACACCACAGCTCAAGGCAACGCCGGATCGTTAACCCACTGAGCAAGGGCAGGGATCGAACCCGCAACCTCATGGTTCCTAGTCGTATTCGTTAACCACTGCGCCACGACGGGAACTCCAACAGAAACTTTTGAACTAATTTCCCATTTACAGGTGAACAAGAGGATAGAAATTAGCTAAAGAACACTATAAGGCAACTCTAAGAGCAATCCAGAAGAGAACAACTGCCTGGATCTCTTGAAATGCCAGTGTAAGAAAATAAAAATGAAAGGTGGCCAGGGGTCAGGGAGAGGATTTATAAGATTAAAAGAAACAAAGGCTAAACTCAATGATTTTCTGACAATATTCTACTTAGCCTGCATTTTTTCCACTTAAATAAAACCATGTTTAACAGATACAAATTTTTAAAAAAGACAAAGTGCAATTAATAAAAAAGGAAATGAAAATATTATTGATCTCCATGACACCCAGGTGCTTCTTTGGAGATAGATGGAGATCACAGAAAGTCTGACATACATATATCCTTCTATTCCAAAGGCTCAATGGCTCAAATGCCCGAGGTTCCTAAATTTAAAAATAATTTTTACAAGTTTATTACCTGCACCAGTCACATTTGTCATTGTGCCTTCACTTTGTTTACACCTAAGTGGGGGGGACATGGTTTCTTGCCCTACCAACCCAAACATTCTTTCCCTCTAGTAGTCCCTCTCTTACGCTCTCTCCCCAGATTCTAACTAGACATAGTTTGATCCCTAGACACAAAAGGAAGAGAGATGATCCAAGTACTCTGTTACCATTTTACATAGGAAGAAAATAGACTAGAGCTATCATCTGACTAGTACTTAACTAAAGCTTCTAACCAGTGTTCCAACTAGTGGCAACTGATAAAAAATCAGTATTTTTTAACTCACAAAATATTTTGATTACTATAGCTTTGTAATATCATTTGAAATCAGGGAGTGCGATGCCTCCAGCTTTGTTCTACTTCCCTCAGGATTACTTTGGCTATTCAATGCCTTTTGCAATTTTATTTAAATTTGATGGTTTGTTCTATTTCTGTGAAAAATGTCATTGGGGTTTTGATAGGGATTGCATTTCTGGATTTTTAGAATAAATTTAGATTTATGAAAAAGTTACAAATATTTCCTATGGATGCCACACCTACTTCTCCATTTTAAACATTATACCATGGTGTATTACATTTGTGATAATTAATGGACCAACATTTATACATTATTATTAACTAAAGTCTATATTTTATGCAGATTTCCTTAGATTTTGCTTAATGATCTTTTTCTGTTCCATTTCCATCAAGGGTAACATATCGCTTTTACTAGTTACTTATCTTCCTTTTGAGTTTCTCCAGCCTTTCGTTGTTTTTAAAGATCTTGATAATTTTGAGGAAACTAGTCAGGTATTTTGTAGAATGTCTCTTAATTGAGATGTATCTGATATTTTTCTCATGAGTAGACTGGATTTATAATTTTGGGGAAGACTATGGAAGTAAAACGTCATTTTTATTATATCATGTCAAGAATACATGCTATTAACATGACTTATTCCTGTTAATGACATCCTTAATCAACTGTTTGAGAAATTGTCAAATTTCTCCACTGTAAAATTACTCTCTTACCCTCCTTCTATATTGTACTCTTTGGAAAGAAGTAATTATGTATAGCTTGCACTTAAGAATGATAAATTATGTTCCACCTCCATGAGGGCAGTATACAAACATAAATTAATTGGGATTCTTCTGCATGAGGTTTATATATATTCTCCTCATTTATTTATTCAATCGATTTATTTCTATCAATATGGATTTATGGATATATACTTTATACTTTGAGTTATAATCAGGGCAATCCCTATGTTCATTATCTAAACTTTCAACCTAAGAATTTTACAAAATTAAATTGAACATTTTTAGAGGAAATATCAGTAGTAATTGACCCAAGAAAGGGGATAATAGCATACTTTTAAATAAAAATAGGAGGAGTTCCCGTCATGGTTCAGTGGTTAAGGAATCTGACTAGGAACCATGAAGCTGAGGGTTCGATCCCTGCCCTTGCTCAGTGGGTTAAGGATCTGGCGTTGCCATGCGCTGTGGTGTAGGTTGCAGACGCGACTCAGATCCCGTGTTGCTGTGGCTCTGGCATAGGCCAGTGGCTACAGCTCCGATTAGACCCCTAGCGTGGGACCCTCCATATGCCGTGGGAACGGCTCTAGAAAAGGCAAAAAAGAAAATAAATAAATAAATAAATATAGGAAGGTTTATTTTACTAATCCCTATTTTAGATATTTGCTTCCATTTATCCACAAATATATACAATTACCACTAAAGTTTTTCACATCTACTTTTATTTTCACAGCATTGATTATGAGAATTGCATTGAATAGCTATTACACACTTCAGGAAATATGTATGGATAACTCAGTTCCAATCTAGAAAATAAAATAAAGCAACTCACCAATGATCTAAATATAGACATCTGTCATTATGTACTCTCTATCAGAAAGAATAAGTTATCTACCTAGTAGCCATTTATTCTTTTTCCTCACTACCAGTATTTTTTCAGTTTGTTCACATGAACTGTTCTTAACCATAGTCAAGAAACTTAAAGTGTCATTTTTCAATCAGTTCAATCCTGAAACCTTTGACTAATGGTTGGTCTGAGTCAAGCACACGATTCTGTTCTGTCTATTAATATGTAAGGGAAAGTTTGAAGGGGTACTTCTGGGAAAGGTCTTTTTCTAAAAAAATGAGAGACTTTTCTTGGAAAGAGGAATCTTCTATTATAAGCATTCATTTGTTTTTGTTTTTTGTTAATCTATTTATTATTGACCTATCTTTTAACTCCAGACCATTGAAATGGCTACAACCACCTTACATAAAAAAATAGGTCCAAACAATCAAAGATATTTAATGTAGCATCCTGAAGTCCTCAAACTTCACAATGAGCCCTTGGAACTGGCAAATGCAGACACAGGTTTTGTGTGAAATAATTAAATAAATTTACTGGTGAAGCTGCTGTTATTTCAGCATTTTTTCACTCTTAGCAGAAAACAGCAGAACCATTAAACTCTCAAATATTAACTATTAACCAAGAATACCTTTGTGCATGCTTATTAAAACATATTAATTAGAAAAAAATTGTTAGAAAATATCAGATATCTCTGTTATTTCTATTTTGTGCTGTGTCACAGTGGTATACACTTTTGTAAATACACTCAATTTGTAAAGGCTCTTCTTGTGTATGCATAATATATGTAATTGAGATAGTTAAATGGTATATTCAAAATATTGGGAATTGCCTCTTTCATCATTGTTCACCTTCATGGTCAGGAGGATGCTAGATTCTGTAGACTCCTTCCCTATGCTGTTTTGGTACACATGTCCATGATTCCTTCTTCATTAGCCTCATGTATTATATCAGCATTTGGTGTCTGGTGTTCCCATATGGTGCTTTCAAAGATGCAGCTCCAGTTCATGCCAACTCCAATGTTTATAATACAATTAAAATTTAGATACCTCACAAAGCTGCTATTCCCATTACTCCTGTCCTTAATACATCTAATAAAATCATTTAAAGTTCTTTCCTTTTTTCTTTGTTTTTTAGGGCTGTACCTGTAGCATATGGAAGTTCTCAGGCTAGGGGTTGAATTAGATACACAGCTGCTGGCCTACACCACAGACACAGCAATGCAGGATCCAAGTAATGTCTGCAACCTACACCATAGTTCACAGAAACAATGGATCCACTGAGCAAGGCCAGGGATCGAACCCACATTCTCATGAATACTAGGCAGATTCATTTCTGTTGCACCACAATGGGAACTCCTAAAGATCTCTTCTTATGATCCTTTTTTCCTAGTGATTTTGGAGGCATGGGGAAATAAGATAAATTTATTAGTAGTAAAGAATTGAAAAGCTGCTGTTTTTAAAGTATTTCTAAGACATTTGCTATTATTAGAGTCATGTGCAGCTCATAAAGCATACACCTTGGAGACTTATTGTTTCCTCTGCTCTATGTCTGGAAATGTTTTCTAAGAGATCCTGTTGACTTGAGTTACTAGGGAAACGTGAGGTAATTAGCTGTGTTCCCTTCAAAATAATCAAGTACCTATAGTATACTGGTAAAGATGACTGAGAATAATAAGCAATTAGAACTGTTTATATTCCCGCAAAATTTTAAGTGTATTTGTTAAAAATCTAAATACCACAGAATATGGTTAAAGACAAAGATATATTTGAATCCAGAAAAGAGAATTTCTTTAAAAGATATTTAGAATAAAAATTTTAAAATAATTTGTTTTAATGATATTAGTACATTCTTAATTAATATTTTTAAACAAAAGTTTTGCTAGACTAGGATAAGAAAAAGCTGATTTATCTATAAATAACATCTTTGTTAAGTTCATGTAAATGATAACATAATATTTATATTTGTATATATTTATAATATTTATATTTAAAAATAATTTATACTAGGCGTACATAAATACCTGATTAATTTCTCTTGTTTTTTTTTTTTTTTTTTTTGTCTTTTTGCCTTTTCTTGGGCCGCTCCTGCAGCACATGGAGGTTCCCAGGCTAGGGGTCTAATCGGAGCTGTAGCCTCCAGCCTACGCCAGAGCCACAGCAACACAGGATCCAAGCTGCATCTGCAACCTACACCACAGCTCACGGCAACGTTGGATCCTTAACCCACTGAGCAAGACCATGGATTGAACCGCAACCTCAAGTTTCCTAGTTGGATTCGTCAATCACTAAGCCATGACGGGAACTCCCTAATTAATTTCTAAGTAAAATTCTGGCTAGGAGTAACAACACCTTACTAGGGGAAAATATGAGGACAAGACACAGTAATGTGTATTTTGAATATGCATTTTCCTGAGGGCAAAAAGTGGCTTTATGGTATTGAAAATTATTTAAAATAAAATGTTGGCATGGTAGAATATGCTCTTATCTCTTAGAAATAATTACATCTATGTCTTTAGATCATCTAAAGAAGATCCGGATAAACCATATATAATTTTAAGATTATAACTGATAACTGGATTTCCCATCGTTGCTCAGTGGTTAACGAATCCGACTAGGAACCATGAGGTTGCAGGTTCAATCCCTGACCTTGCTCAGAGGGTTAAGGATCTGGCATTGCCTTGAGCTGTGCTTTAGGTTGCAGACACAGTTCCAATCCCACGTTGCTGTGGCTGTGGTGTAGGCTGGCAGCTACAGCTCTGATTAGGCCCCTAGCCCAAGAACCTCCATATGCCATGGGTGCAGCTCTAGATAAGACAAAAAGACAAAAACAAAAACAAACAAACAAACAAAAAGACAGCGTCCACCTTTTTCTTGAATATGGTGGGGAGGAACTGGCTTTCATCTGGACTGTCTTGCAGTCAAGCGTGTTGAACCTCAGACTGAGCCAACATGACATTAAACCTCTCACAGTGTATCTCTGTGCACTGATAGTATTTGCTTTCTCAGGTCTCCATATGTTAATTTCTTTCACTTTTCTTTATATTCAGTACACCAAATTGACCATATAACATCTGTTGTTACCAGGCTATGGCTTTTAGTTATACTTAATACACATTATTGTTGTCTTTATGATGGCATAGATTTGGAGTTGGAGAGTTTGGATTTCTTTAGTTGGTCAGTTGAAGTGTTGACATTGTAACAACAGATAATCTGTGAAATTCTGAGTGACCTACATGTCTAGATATGTATTCTGTAGTTAATAAGTCAAGTTTATATTCAAGGAGATAGCTTATTATGATAATATAATGGGATTAAAAGAAACATTTAGAACTATATTAATTAATATTCTGCTCACTTGTTCCTTTATGCTATAAAGAGTAAAATAGGTTTACTTGATTAATATTTAAAAACGAATGCTACTCCGAAGAAACTTAGTTAAGGCACTCTAACACCTAAGCCTCAGTTCCATCACTGGGAAAATGCCTATGGCTGAGATAAAATTTTCTGTGTCTTTCTTATCTAATTTCTAATAAAAAATTAAAAATTCTTAGATAGTGAAAATAAACATGTAATATATCAAATATACTTTTAAATTTTGCATTAAATATTTTCTGTCCTTAGAGATGAAAGTCATATGGATTTATTCAATTCAGGTAGAAATAAAGAGCTTATGCACATGTTGGATAGCATCTCACTACTCTTCTTATCAGCAACATTCCTAAAATACATTTAAAACTAAGAAAAAAATAGCTGGTTTTTGAATATAAACACAGAGAAGATATAACCAATATTTCACAAACTACCATTATATGAGAGGCATACGTATTTGTTTAGTTTTCTTTTCCATTTTATTCCCCAATGTCTAGCTGAATATATGGCATGTGATAATCATTTATCTATTATTTGTTAAATATGTGACGCATGCCAAGTAAATTGCTTATGACAAACTTCTGATGTAATAGATGAAAAAACTCCTATGTATAGGATAGGTAATTCTGCCATGTTTGTTAAGCATTTAAATCTGTAGCTGACTTTAAGAATCTGAATTTTGCTCAAGACAATTATGTAAATAAATTTATGAACAAGTTGGAAACTATTTTACCTGCTTCACAACCACTCTCATTATCCTTGAGCAGAAACAATTGCTTTCTCCCAATTTCCATTTCAGTATGACCCACAGGAAAGGGTAACTTGGATTTAACATTCCTGGATCTTTTCCAGAATTATCTCCAAATTCTACATCCTCCCAGAGCATACTGTCTTCTACAGCATCCTGTCTACTTTGCATATTTATAAATTGCATTATTTTTTGATGCCTGTTATTTTATATGGTAAATAACTTTGATAATATTGATAAATATAATGATTTTTAAACTGTATCACAAGTAATTTAGAGAATATCCAAGATATCTATGTATAATAATTTATTTAATTTCATTAATCCTACCACAAAAGCTTTTTTATAAGTATATAAACCCCCCTGTATACCCTTTTTATAAAAATCATACTGTGCTATATATATCAAGCTCCAAATAAAGAGTACCGTATCATAAACATAATTGAGAAATGAGTTTATTCCAACAAGTATTTCATAAATTAACAGAGAATTCAATTCTTCTCCTAAGCCCAAACTCAGGATACACTAGGTAAGGGTATATAAAATCCCATCCTTATGCTAATTTAACCATTTAAGCTTCATTGAAGCACTCCAGATTTGATACCCTTTCTGGTGAATTTATATTCTATAACTGTGTAAAGCAGAGGTTGATGGATACTTAGAGTTACAGACCAGGCTACTATGACTTTCTAACTTGAAGTTTTCCAGTATGGGAATTTTACCTTCAACATATTCTTTTATTTTTATTTTATTTTATAATGATTTTTATTTTTCCATTATAGTTGGTTTACACTGTTCTGTCAATTTTCTACTGTACAGCAATGTGACCCAGTTACATATACATGTGTACCTTTTTTTTTTTTTTTTTAGGGCCACGCCCATGGCACATGAAAGTTCCCAGGCTAGGTGTTGAGTCAGAGCTGCAGCTGCTGGCCTATGCCACAGCTCTAACAATGCAGGATCCGAGCCATGTGTGCAACCTACACCACAGTTCACAGCCAACCCAGATACTTAACTCATTTAGAGAGGCCAGGGATGGAAACTTCATCTCTATGGGTACTAGTTGGGTTTGTTACCACAGAGCCACAATGGGAAGGCCCTACCTTCAACATATTCTTTATATGAGACTAACATTTTGTTACATACCAGTAGAAGAACTAAAATCTTAATAAATTTTTGCCATTTATTTTGCCTTCCCTAATACTCAGGACTTAGAATCTATAGGAGCAGTATGCTTCAGCACAATGGAAAAGAAATTGAATAAAACCCTTTACATATTTAGTCTTAGGTCTTTCTGGAATTTCAAGGTACATTTGGACAGAGATATCTAAAATTGTACTGTACTTGATCTTTTCATTTTTTAAAAAAAGTTAAGTAACTTTATCTCTGAAAACATATTTTAAGATACTATGTTTTACTAGAGTATTCTCATTGTCTCAAGGGTTTAAAAGATTTTTGCAAATTATATATTCAGTCATGAGCACAGCATCCTAACAAATTTCTTTCTTATTGAACTACACAAAGTACAAAGTACATTGTTGGCACTCCAACTTAATTGAAGAAATATTTAAATGGCAATTCAATGAATGAAGATTAGAAGATTAAAAAATGCCTAGTATTTTTCAAACTTAATATTCTGCTTTTAATAGGTAAGGCACAAATTTATGTCAAAAAGTAAAACAACATACATTTGTGTTTTGCAAAGTAGCTAGAAATAAAAGAGTAAAATCACTCACTTTATCTCTCATGGAATTTAAACACCCACTTTATCTCTGATGGAATTTAAGTATCAAAAACTTCTTAACAGTAGATATAAAAGTCCACTTTAATTTCCATTTCATTACTTTATTGTTGCTATAAAACTCTGAACACTTTATATACTTATTGAAAATATTGAATTTGAAATACTTATGAGGTAATGATTCTTTTTAGCTTTCTTGGTACTTGAGAAACTGAATTTAAAAAGGAAAAATCTGCCAATTATTAATCTTATTTTATGAACATTGCATGATGACTAGAGTGCCTTCTAATTTATATTTGTATCAGCCATTTTATAGTAGATGAAAACATTTTTATCCATCAGGGGGCAATCTTGGTTTCATTTATTATGCTCTCCATTTAAAAATCGAAGAACTCAATAATTTTGTATAGTGTCTATTCAAACAGGTGTTTAATAATTTAACTTTAATTACAGGATAATCAGTAAATATAATTCAGCACACAATTTCTTCTTATGATTTTTTGCTGTGTTCCTGAAACTTCAGTATATAATTGTTTTTTTTTTTTTGTATATATAATACTGAAAAATTACCTTTCTCAAATTAATGCTCAATATCTTAAGTCATAATTCTTATAACTTCATACACTAATCACTCTTGGTCTAGTTTTGCATGAAATAGGAATGTGTACATGCTCAAAGTCTCCAGTGGGCTATTGTATTTCTGAGTATGTGTGCCAACAAAGTAGTTCTGACAGTAGTTTTGAGTATTTATAATTTTCCATCCCTGGTGGTAGAGTCTTAAGTCAGAGGTGAAGGTCATTACATTAATTCACAATAAACACATTGAATTTTTTTGAGAATTACATGCAGTTTTATCCTCAAGGGCTTATTATAAGAAGGCAGTATTTGTTTAATTGTATTAGGAAATAAGGACTTTATTTCAGCATTAATAAAAGATGAAAATGTACTTTTAAAAGGAATATAAAAAATGTGCTTGGATTGCTAATGTTCCATACAGTTAGGTAACTTTGAATTTAAACAAAGGAAATATTCACTTGTGTTCAACTAACAAGGAGTTTCCAGTACTGAACTTTGGTAAACTGACAGAAATGTGGATGTTTTCTGCTTATTGATGAAGTAAAAACTCATACTGATGCAGATATGACCTTTTAAATAACTTATAATACTTGCTTAGAATTCTTTCTTTGTTAATGATTTGAAAATTATCCTCTAATTAACAAGACTAAGTTGACGAGCTAAATTTTAACTGCTACAATTCTTATTTTATTTACTTTACTTTTTAGGATATCAGGTAATTAATAACATTGTCAAAAATACATGCTGTCTTCAATTGCTTCAGTGTTATTGGAAATTTTTGTTTCATCTAACAAAATGTATAAAATTGAAACAGCTATTAGAATAACATAATGTTGCATACTTTCTATTATTTTAATCAGTTACTCTGGACATAATCATAGAAAGTATGGCACTTACTGTTATTCAAGTTGTTTTCCATAAGTATTTCATCCCTGAAAATCCTTTCTTAGAACTTCCCAAAATGGAAACCCATGACTACTGATTTCAGAGATTTGTCTAAAGATAGGACAAAGTACACATTTACTTTATCACTCAAATGGTCTCTTTTATAAATGGATGTATTCTTGGGTATTTCTAAGTTTGAAATACAAATGCAAAAACAGATTAATAAGTACATGGATTCTGTTGTGCTCCTGGTCACTGTTTTCATCATTTTAATGGGTCATAAGACACTAATGAGAGAGCTATTTGAGAAGAAAACCTTCTCAACCGATTTTATGAAAACAACCTAATATCACCTTTATATTATTACATAATAATATGATTTCAGAGAATTAAACTAAAATATGTCTCATTATTTCTCCTAAAAAGTATTTTAACAGTGTTAGTACAGAATACAGATAACCAGGAACACCATACCCTGGTTAGGGAGTCTCTCTTAACTGTGGCCTTCTCTCTTGATTGGAACATGGGCAATTACTAGAATCCTCCCCCTCCCTTTATCTATAAGATAAATTCTATTTGATGATGCCATTGTAAGTAGATCAACATATATTATATTAAAATTCATTTGTAGCTAAATATGTTTACATCTAAGATCTAAGCCTGGTGAATCTAAGAAATACCTTTTTTTTTAGGGGATGCACCCCCAGCATATGGAAGTTCCCAGGCTAGGGGTCTAATCGGAGCTACAGCTGGCCTACACCACAGCCACAGCAGTGCGGGATCTAAACTGCATCTACAACTTACACCACAGCTCAGGGCAACACCGGATTCTTAACCCACTGAGCAAGGCCAGGGATCAAACCAATCAAACCATGTATCTGCATGGATTCTGGTCGGGTTTGTTAACTGCTGAGCCACAAAGGGAAACCCCCCCCCTTTTTTTTTTTTGTCTTTTTGCTTTTTCTAGGGCCACTCCCACTGCATATGGAGATTCCCAGGCTAGGGGTCTAATCAGAGCTGTAGCTGCCGGCCTACAGCACAGCCACAGCAACGTGGGATCCGAGACGTGTCTGCAACCTACACCACAGGTCACGGCAACGCCAGATCCTTAATCCACTGAGGAAGGCCAGGCATTGAACCCGCAACCTCATGGTTCCTAGTCATATTCATTAACCACTGAGCCACGGCAGGAACTCCCCTCCTTTCTTATTTAAAATGACTTCAAAGCATTACATCAAAAACAACTCTTGATATCTTGTGTATTATTTAAAATACAACTTTTCCTTTTATTCAAAAGGTCTGGATCTAAATTTTGGTGTCACATATTATAAAGGTGGTAACTTGAACATATTATTTAAATTCTTATGTCTCAGTCATATATCCTTAGTATGGCATAAAAAGTACCTGTTGTGGGCTTGTGGTGGTGATTTACTAAATATACTAGACGTTCCACTATAGTTTTTATCACATGTTATTTGCTCAATAAATGTACTAATTACTTTGCTTGATTTTTCTAGAACACCCAAAGGCCAATCTCAAAGAATCAAGGATGAAAGAAACAGAAATTAATCAGAAATATGAAGAACAATCTCCAGGATCTAAGAAGGAAGAGAAGTCCAGAAGCAGTTCGTGTGACTCCCACATCGCCCCACTTGCCCACCCTGGCCTTAGACACCCATGTTGCTTCTGCAGTGGCTTGGACTGTGTCCTGTGGAGGTAAAGTATGGCTGCTGCATATGTTACCTAAATATTGCTATTTGTTTAACTTTCTCTGGGAATGAGTGTATGGCTTTGACTTGACATCCATTGGGTCTGTCACATCAGGAGAATAGTAGCTTCCAACCTCCGTCTGACCTTCCTAGTAAGACAAACTAGCTTTGTTCAGATTCTGTCCCAAAGGCCCTGTTAATAGCATTCAGAATTGCTGGGGAGTTAATTCCCCCTGAGGCAGAGTTAGGAGACAGGAGATTGGAGAAGTGTTAAGAAAAACATTTCTTGTTCCTCCTTCTTTCAGCAACTTTTCTAAAATGTTGTGGTTCCAAAAGACCTATCTGGGGATGGTTTGTGTCACTGAACCAGCTTTTTCTCTCATCAGAGTGGCATGTCCATTGATGGACTGTGTTGCTCCTCCTTCTGCCTCATTTTCCTTTTTATTTGAACTTTACTTCACTAAAATTGTACTTCTACTCCACATAAGGTAATAGCTCATAAACTTTAACTTTGCCTCAGAAAATTTTTTTATTTTACTGCTTTAGTTAATCAGGATTAAGAAAGGAAAAAAAAAAATCCTCTCTGAAATAAACTCAAATCCTGATCAAGAGACTCACGCATTGTTTCCTTATTTCATGCATTTGCCCTCCATGGCTAGCTTGGATCTTCCAAGAAAAAAAATTACTTAAATGACTTTTTCATATGAAGGTCATTTAATTATTCATTCATTACTTAAATATTTCCTAAGTTCCAGTAATATTACAGACACAGAATAACTAGAAGACTCTTTAAACATTATGCAAACCTACTGTTTAAGGAGTAGTCAGAATGGCAAAATTAACTTTATTTAACCCTATGTATAAATAATCTCTAAAGTCATCATCGAATTTTATTCATTACTTAAAATTCTTTGAAAATGTAGAAAAAGTGACATAGCATAATTCAGCATAATTTTAATCAAAAGTGATAGTATTTTGACTGATAATTGAAAAATAAAAGTTAATATTAAGGAGTATCACAATTACATGGTCCATCTATTCTGACAAAGTTAGGGATATGGATTGAACATTCTTGGTGCATAAGAGATACATTTATTTTAATACAAACAAATATCCTTTCAGTGAAACACAGTTGGCTGTAGCATTTAGCCCTGTTTTTTATTTATTGTTTGTTTTGGTTTTCATGAAAGGAAGGATTTTATAGAAATATATGGTAGATATGTGTAGAACACACTGAAGATGATTTAACCTCATGAGTGTATCAAGTTTTAGGATTATAGGATAGCACTCAGTATCTGCCTTTGGAATATTTGATGCAGAGAAAGAGAAAAATTAATGACATATTTACCACTAACTTTCCCTTGAAAAACAAAGTGATACTATAAATAATACTGGCTTTCCTTCTGAAAACCAGTCCCTCAGGTGACATATGTATACATTCCCAGCAAAGTCTCTATCAAACATATTTTCCTTGAGATTTTTATTCTAACAGAAGAGTAAGAAGAAAAAAAAAATTTTGTAACAGTCCACTATAGGCATGAATTGTAATCACTAGATATATCTAGGTAAGTGCCACCAAATTTAGACTGACAGGTATTTAAAATTGCTTTGGGACCATTTACTGAAGAACATTTTAGGAGGAAATATCTTATGCAGCCTATTTATTCCGTTTATGACTGTATAGTTACATATTCTGATACTCTGAGCAAAGCGACTTAAAATATTTAAGCTACTTTGCATTTCCATCTCATCTACCAGGTGTTTAAGCATCCTGCAGAAGCTGGAGGACTCTATTTATATGTATTATAAAGTTTAAGTATTATACAGCTGTGGATGCACTTGTTTTCTTCTTATCCATTCAGCTAGGTTTCTATCCTCTGCTTAAATGCAGTAATTGCATCAGGCGGAAGAAATGTAAGGACTAGAACTTTGAATGAAGCAGTACTCTGTGTATTTGTAAATGTGAAACAGATGTGCAGTAAATATTGTGAGCATTGAATCAATAGGATACCACATAAATACAAAGGAATGAAAGAAGAGATGTAATTTGTCAGTGATTTTTGCTAAATATCTCATCAGTAATGGAAGCTGCAGCTTCTTTACAGAACTTAATGAACAGCCATTTTTACATGATTTTTCCATTACTTCAGAGGAGCAACTAGTCTGCAAACCATAAATACAAGCAGTTTAACCACTGAGAGGTGTATGCATTCATGAAAATACACCTATCGAAATATTTCAAATAATTTTTACAATTGAAAATAAAACTAGGAAAGTATATTTTGTAAAAGGAACTTTTCAATTTCAAAATATATTACCAATATCAAATCATATAAATTGTGTAATTTAAAAAAATTCAAGTTATTGAACATAGGTAACTTTAGAATAGGAAGCATACTAGGATAAAACCAAATTACCATATTTTAAAGAAAAAGAGAAGTGTTTCCTGTTTCTAAAAGCTTTCTCTCATCACTTCTTAAAATCTGCTAATAGCATCATCTTTCATTGAATAACTCAAGTTCAAAGCCCACTTTTTTGTCACTACCTTCATTCAGTCACTACAACTCAAATAATTTATGTAAGAGACTTTCATTTCCGTTGGTTGAGATATTTGCATTTAATTGCCTGGCTTATTATAATAGTTTAAAATCATTTCTGTATAGTTGTTTCCTTTCTAGACTAATTCACACTAGAGAACATCTGATTAATGCTAATGGGTACACATTGACCAATGCCCTTTGCTTTAAAATATTTAATTTCTCTCTATTTCCATATGAGTAACTCCTATGACCAGAAATAACATGCCCAAATGTTTCTAATATGTAAGGTAACACATAAATTATATACATTCTGTGCAAAATGTGGTAGATATTATTCTCTAATTAATTCTAATTATTCTCTAATTATTCTTATTGACTTTAAATTATTTCTTTATCAAATTTCTGTATACCTCTTCTATTAATGCATGACTTAATTTTCCACTCTTCCCTTTGTTCTGCTTTATTTTGTCAAATTGTGTATTTATTTATTTATTTGTTTTTTTTTTTTTACAGCTGCACCTGTAGCATATAGAAGTTCATGGCTTAGGAGTCAAATTGGAGTTGCAGATGGAGCTTACATCACAGCCACAACAACACTGGATCTGATCCATATCACAAATTTCACTGTAGCATGAGGCAATGCCAGATCCTTAATTCACTGAGCAAAGCCAGGTCTCAAACCCACATCCTCACAGAGATTATTTTAGGTTAGTAACCCATGGAGCCACAACAGGAATTGCAAATTTTGTATTTTAAATTTATCAAGCTACATTTTACTATAGGTTTTAAATGGAGTATAAAATGCATGCATTGACTTTTAATTTGAGTATTACATATAAATACATATACTATACATATACTGTAGGGACAGTGAGAAATTTAGAACTACAAAGACAGCTGTTATTGTTCTAGGCTTTTCTGATTCACTATAACTGGATAATCAACTACTCCAAAATGTAGTACATGAAGGCAACAACTATTATCTATCACAAAATGGAATTGTGAGACAGGAATATGGGCAAGCCTCTGCTAGGTGAGTCTATTCTTCTATATGGCAGTGATGAAAGTCATACAGTGAAGGTTAGCAGACTGATTCTAAGGGAGTTTCCTTTGCATATGCATGTACATACACATTGTGTGTGTGTGTGGGGGGGGGCTGTAAGTCTCAGCTCAGCTAGAACTGTTGATAGAATAGTTCAGGCATGTACCTAAGCATACCTCTTACTACATGGCAGGATAGGGTAATTAAACATCTCTTTTTATCAGTAGCTGAGTGTCAAGAAATCCATTTAGAATATGCAAAGCTTCATAAAACATACAGATGTCTGTTCCAAAACCTAATATCTGCAGTATTTTATTGGTAAAAACAAAGCTCTTATACCAATTGAGATTCAAGTGGAGAATATGAGACTCCACCTCTCAGTGGAAAGAGCATCAAGATTTACCATTAACCATATTATAACCATATGATGCCCAGCATGAAATATATACATTTTTCTCACATGCAAACTTCACCTCTTATGAGACAGATCTTTACTCAAATTCCAGTGTCCAGTCATCTAAATTAAGTCAGAAGTATTTTGAAAACTTATAACAAGGCAGACATTGGATAAATTCAGTAAAAGTAGTTCTTTAGAGTGGCTGCAAAAGTTGGTACCTCTCTAACTTCTATCTTATAGTGAAGGAGTTAATGAACTGATGTTTTGTGCAGAAGAAACAACAGGCATTGGTGTATGAGTGAAGCATAGGTCTATAAAAAAGGATGACTGGAAATTGACATACTCCTCAGTGGGTTCACCTCTATCTCCTTTACCCTATTATTCCCAGGACTTTGATAGCCAGAGGCATTCCTTCCTCAAGGGAGACATTAAGCAGCACCTATAAAAAGTTATTTAGATGCTTACTTACATTTGGGAGTGTAGGACCCACAGCAAAATGACCTGATTGCTCTCTGATCAATCCTTTCATTCAGAAATCATACACAAAACTCCAGAGTTATATGGAGACTATTCTACTTCCATGTTAATCTTTAAAATGTCCATTTAGGAGTTCCCGTCGTGGCGCAGTGGTTAACGAATCCGACTAGGAACCATGAGGTTGCGGGTTCGGTCCCTGCCCTTGCTCAGTGGGTTAACGATCCGGCGTTGCCGTGAGCTGTGGTGTAGATTGCAGACGCGGCTCGGATCCCGCGTTGCTGTGGCTCTGGGTAGGCCGGTGGCTATGGCTCCGATTCAACCCCTAGCCTGGGAACCTCCATATGCCGCGGGAGCGGCCCAAGAAATAGCAACAACAACAAAAAGACAAAAAAAAAAAAAAAAAAAAATGTCCATTTACAAATTATAGTGTATGTTATAGGCTCATACACTATAATTGAGGATTGCACAAAAAATCTGAAATTATGTTTGTTATTCATTTGATGATGGGCTTATTTTCTCTACCTCAATACAAAATTTATCACTGTGATTTGCCGAATTACCTAGTTTGTTACAACAATGCGAAATTTATACTCTAAGTGTTAAACAAGGCATGTTTACATGGGACCTACTTAGGAACATCAGCACTTTTTATTTGCTTTGATTTTTCTTAAGAAGGAGAACATAATTAAACACTATGGCTGTTAAGGAGTCTATGAGTCTATAAAGGTAAATATACCCAATGACCATCTTGGTAGATACATTGCCACAGTCTGCACTAGATGTGGTCATTATAATAAATATTTTGTGTCCTTTACTGAACCATAGATAGTGGACTCTTATTGCAGTGATAAAAGTGATTCTACAGAGTATGCCGTGAACTTTACCTGAAACTAGAAATCCAGAAATATCACTCCAGGATAGAACTCTGTCTGGTGCCCACACCCAGCACCCCATCATTACTCTGACATACAGCGTGTTGATCTCCAAAGCAGAATTTGCCCTGCAGACAATAAGCATAATGGTTTCATTTTGCTGCATCTCTCTGGAGCCAAATTTTAGCCATTCTTAATGTGCAATTTTGTAGACTCAGGTACTGAAAAGGTTGACAAAGGGGCAGGAAATAAAAGAGCCCACATCAAAGCCCTTATCTAATGATAAGAGCTTTACCCTGAGGACTTGCCTTCAAGGGAGAACATCAGAGCAATTGGAAGATTTTGAGGTGTACTGCAATGGAAATAAGAGACGGATCTGTATCAGAGTAGTGCTGAGGTTTTCTACTTGGTGCATCCTTTTTATAGCATGGAGTACTAATTGCAACATTGTCCAGTGTGCACTTTTTCTCTTGCAAATTTGTGTGCTAAATGGACAACTGTAACACTGGGACTTTGATTTGCAAAAGTATCTTCCTTATTCTTATTTCTTTATTGTGAAAGAAGCTTTGGTTATAAAAGTGAATTTTGATTTTAGAAACTGAGCTAGAAATAAAAAAAAAAGATACCCTAATGCCTGAGTTGTCCAGTCACAATTTATAAAATTATTAGTCTATCTGTCCATTTCAGAATTTGTAATTTTCAGTATTCTTGCCCTAAAGGAAGTCTTTCAAAAATAGAATACTATGGAGGCAACACACAGGTTTACAGGTTGAAAAGTAAAGCCTCAATCTGCTAAAACTGAAAAATATTTTATGATAGTATATTTATTCATTTAGTAAGCTTTAAACTCATGAAGTGAATAAGATATTGTCAGCTCTTAAGGAACTGAAAAATTAAATGAATATGGAATATTTAATATTCATCCAAATAATTTCAAAATATAATAGAAAAATATAGCAATAAGAGAAATGCAAATACAGATCTATGACAGTATTTGTGTACATGTTTTGACCTAGAGAATATGAGATTATTTATAAAAGATGTAAAAAAAATGAGTCAGTAAAAGGTCTACGCATCACTAACCCTCAAAGACCCACACAAACAGCATATATGCTATGAAGTTCATATATGGCCAGTATAATTCACATCAAAGGAATGTTTCTGGAATTCCAGTTGTGGCTCAGCAGGTTAAGAACCTGATTAGTATCTATGAGGATGCTTGTTGATCCCAGGCCTCGCTTAGTGCATTAAGGATCCAGCATTGCCAGGAGCTGTAGTGTAGGTTACACTTGTGGCTTGGATCTGGCATTGCAATGGCTGTGACATAAGCCTAAGAGTGTTTCCCTGTCTCTTGAAACTAGCATAGAAGCAGGCTAGGGGTTTGCACATTTACTTTGCAGTAGTGTATGATATAGAACAGGTACTCAAATATTTGTTTAATAAATATATATCCATACATCATTGTCCACGTCCCCCATTTTTTTTTTTTTTTTTTTGGCTCTTGAATTCTGTACTTTCCAGTTTTGTCCATACATAAAATATATTTTACTTTTCACAATACAGGTTTGGTAAGAGTATCAGTTTGAAAATAAATTTGAGAGAAATGAGACCCGGGAAGACAAATCCAATGTAAAGTTGATGAATGAATTCTACACTTTTACCTGAATAAGGTGGAATGTTCACAATAGGAAATGAGAATGCCATTGATTGTCATCAATTATACTAGGTATGAATTTTACCTTTGTGTGTGATTTGCAATGTTGTACTCTTTGAAAATCTGTCTCTCATCTGAAAAATGAAAAGTATATGATAACACCATTTACAGCTGTGAGAATTAAATGAATTTACATGAAGGTGTATATCAAAAAGCTTTTGATACATAGTTGATATTTAATAAATATATCCTTCTTTCCCCTTTTGCCTATTCTCTCAGGCTAATTAAAGTTCCAAACTTAACTAGAGTCAGAATTCTAATTTGCTTTAGGCCCACAGGCTTGATGGCAAATGAGCCCGAAGGTAAATTATTTTGCCTTTGGCTTCTCAGACAATATTATTTTAGAAAACTGCCTTAGAAATATTGGTGGTGTAAATGAAACTGTGAGAGTGGATGTTAATTAAATTAATGTCTATATCTTAATTTAAGGAAGTTAATTGATTTGTGAAGAAAAAAAAGGTATTCTGGGTTTGTGAAATACAATGCACACATGAAAGGCTTAAAGGGATTATCAATATCCTTGAGATTTCAAATGTATTTTCATACAATAAAAATTTATTTTCTTTTAATTATTTTAGGGTCTTTATATTTGAATGTTAATTTTCATTTTAATCATTTCTCTTTCATTTTTATTAATTATAAAAGACATTGTTCTAAACATATCAAAGAATGAACTTTTGGATTTCTTTCCTTTTTTTTTTAGGGCCACACTTGTGGCATGTGAAAGTTCCAGGCTAGGTGTTAAATCAGAGTTACAGCTGCTGGCCTACGCCACAGCCTCAGCAACACAGGATTCAAGTCATGTCTGCTGTCTACACCACAGCTCACTGCAATGCCAGATCCCTGACCCACTGAGCGAAGCCAGAGATCAAACCCGTGTCCTCATGGATACTAGTCAGATTTGTGTCCGCTGCACTACAATGGGAACTCCCTAGATTTTATTTCTTTTTCAAATTCACTTGGTAGTTTTGTATTTCATTAATGTAAGCCCTTATTTTTATTATCTTTCTTTCCTACTTTTGCTTTTCTCTACTGATTTTTTGTTGTTGTTTTTGTTGTTAAATTTATTAAGCTAAGTAATAAGATCTTCACTTTAATAATGTGTTGAGGAAACTTAGTTAAAAAACAAAATCTCACAACCTAGAAGTTACCTCCACAGAAGTAAAAGATAAAGAAAACAACTTTGTCATTGGATAAACATTAAACCAAAATGTGATGCATATCAGAAGCAATCCACTGAGACTGCCAAAACTAAGTAATCTCACACCGAGCCAGTAAATATGATCTATTACATACATATTCTTAAGTAGTAGCTAGTCCTCAAGAAAAAAAAAAAATGACAGTGCTATTAGCCACATACAGAGTTCATCACAATACATCTGGTATTAAGAGTGTTCACCTGTGTTTGCTAATTGGTTTAATTCAAAAGAAAAATAAACTTCTCATATCTCTATAACAAGAGGTAGAGAGGTAGTCAGGCAACTTGAAGGAAGTGCTTGTAGAATTTAGTCCTGTCTTCTATAGAAAGTGGGAGATAGGGGATCTATCTTTGATGATTATAGTACAAAGAGCTGGTCCTTGAGAAAAACATCTTATGGGTTGTAAATTTGGCAAGAAATTAACTTAGCTTTTAAAAAGATGCCCATACATTTCAAGGAGACAAAAAAGAACATATAATGACAAGTTTTCTAAAGTAAATACTTTAAGAAAAGGGGGTTGGGTTTCTCTTCCTTCATTTTCAACAGGGAGAATTAAGCTTCTTATTTTTAATTTGTATTTGCCCTTACAGATGAAAAAGTTTTTAGGCTGCTGAGCTTCTGCTGAGATTCAGCTTTAACATAGGCTTTACGCGTTGTCTCCTACTTCCAGCAATTCCACCTTCAGGTGAGTAACAGTCATTAGATTCACTCTAAGAAAAAAGTAGCATAGATTCACTGGATCCTCCATCTTCCTTGGAATGGATACAAGGAAAAGAGGAAATGTGATAGAAATTATAGCAGTGAAACAGATCAGGAAAGGATTTAGAGTTATCATAAAAAAAAAAGATACGAGAATATGACCCATAATCTAATATACTAGGTAAAGGGGAGAGCAGATACTTTATTTTTTTATCAAGGGCCACAACTATGGGGACCATATACAAGTGTTCTGGGGTACCAAGTTTGAGAAATAGTCCATGAAAGCATTGAGAACCCGGGGAAGATGAAACATGAAAAAGTATCTCAGAAACATTAATCTGCTAGTTGAGCATAAGTGTGAGGCTGGGAGTGAGAAGGCAAATTTGAAGCTAAAGCAAGAAAAATCTAGATTTAAAAGTTAGTAATATATGCACACATCCATGCCATAAGAGATTTAAAAGATGTGACAAAAACGACCCATAGAAATGTTTAATTTTTTTTAAATCTCTGTAGCCCTTGGTAGGGCTTAATATCATTATGTTTTCAAACATTCACCCTCAACTTTGAATGCTTTAATGGTGTATTTTCATTTTATGATTTGTTTTCTAGTATTTTGTGGGCTTTCAAAATTACTTCTTTTGTATTCTTTGTTCCTAAACATAGACATCCTCCAAGCTGACTTCTTCTATTCTGTTTCCAAACTTCTTCCTCATAATGATGATATCCAATCAGAAGCTAATTTCTTGCCAATAAGTTTTATGGTTTTTTTCAGCAATGCTATTTGTCATCAGCCTCAGATGTCATTTGCTTTTTTTGACTCTGGCGAATAACACACAGTGGTGTTTCAGTGCTCAGGTAGCCAGATATTTAGTGATGTGTCTGATTTTGATAGGAGAGGAATGAATGAGAACTCCAAAAGCCTTGATGACATGAAAACTAATGTGAATTGATTTCAGAGGGGTTTTCAAGTGATGAGAAAGATAACATGTGCCAGGATTAGGAATCCAAGTGAAAAGTCATTAAATGAGGAGTGTCTATAAAAGAAGGGAGGTTATTGCGTGAGGAGTGGCAGCCCCAGTGAGGGAAATGTGAATAATACAAGAAAGCAGGAGTTTAAATAACATAGCCTTTTAATACTTAAACTGCTGAGGGTGTGACCTGTAAGCTGTCATCTAATAAGGTTTAGACTAGAAGTTTATAGAGTTCTGTACAGCAACAAATTCTACAAACTTGTTAATCTCAATAGCATAGTAATTTAGAGACTTTTCATTTATTTGATTTATTTACTTAAGGCAATGCAAATCTTAGCCTGAATTAGTGATTTTATATACATTTACTACGTTGTGTAAACTCTGAATTTTATTATGCTCACACAGTAGTAATTTGAAATGATTTAATAGATGAGGAAGACTGGCTGTGTTTCAGTACCTGCTTTCAACACTGCTTCTCTGGGATCAATGCCCCAAATTGAAATAGAGTAGAATCTGCCCTTTGCCCCAAGAGCCATCCTCATGGTTCTCACATATCAGGAGCACAGAAAAAAGCATTCAGGATAATCAAGAGCCACTTGTCTTTCCATTTTAACTTATGCCCTGACTTTAATGAATAAATATTGCAAATACCCATGGCTAGATGAGAAGGAATCTATTCTATTTTAATCCCAGTATGATCACGAAATGATCACAGAGTTAGCTCCTCTGCCTGCTCACTTTTATTTTTCTCTCTTTGTTCTTTTATTTCCATCTCCACTCCTTTACCTTCATGCAGCTTTTGCCTTTCTGAAATTTACTTAGAAACTGATGAATATCAGTTTTATACTATTGAAAACTTCCGTTTTTGAATATGCTGTTACCACAACTCAGCACATGAATGCCTTCAATCTGTCCCAGAGAAAAAAATCAGCACTGAAAGAAAAATCATGAAGCAGTTTACAAAATATGTGATGTTTTAGATTAATGTGCTATATTGTGAAGAAAGATAGAGGAGGACTTAGCTAAGGAAGAGAAGAAACTGGTGTTTCTTCCCTTCCCAGAATTTGTGTGTTCTTAGGGTAATTTGGGTGCTGCTGTGATGACCAGGGCCCTAAACACAAATACTTCGAGCAACATGGCAAGTAGGTACCTGTCTTAGAGATTTGTACTTATGTTAGAGGAGACAGCAACAGAAAAAAAATGTGAATTTGAAAGGAAAACAGCAAATATAAAGCTGAGTCCTTCTGTATAAGTACAGAGAATTGTCAATCACTGTTAAACCAAAGGCAAAATGTGTACAGAAGTGTTTGTAATATGAGGCTTGTGAACACTCGTTTTTGTGTGGTTTTAAATTGGGCCTCTGTGATTTTTTTGTTTATTCTCTATTCAGGAAGAGACTTATATTACTTAATGAACTATGTCTGTATGGGCATTTGATACTTTTCCTTTTAGTCCCCTGAGTCACTGGTTTGGGGGTCTCTTAGTCCACAATCTTTTATGTTCCCTCTATCCGCTAACCCTTAGTGTTACCGTTTTCCTATTTTCATACTTTAAGATTTCCTCTGTTCAGCCGAAACACTTTAGTCTTACAGTATGCCTTCCATCAGTATATGTCATTCTTTTATTCTTTCATAAATATGTTTTGTACTTTTTCTCTGTACTAGTTCTTGTGCTAAGCAGTGAGGATACATATTTAACAAGACTCACATGATCTCTGCTCTCAGAGAGCTTCAAGTTCTTTAGAGAACAAAAATATTAGCTAGTAATATTCATAAGTGATGAGTGTCAGGATGAGGAAAGTACAAATATCTTCATGAAATGTGATATGAAGACCTCATCTTGTTAAGAAGTCAAGGAATGCCTCCTTGGAAAAAAAAAAAAAATAGGGTGAGTGAGCTGTGAAAAACACATTGGAGAAAAGATGTAGAAAAGTGTGATATGTATAGGAACCCTATGAAAATGCTTTCTGATAAGGGTTAATTTAGTATATTTAAATAATTAAAACATGACTTGATTGTACTTTATTCTAAAACAAATGAGAAGATGTTAAAATGTTAGTTAAAATTACGGATTGAAATTGGATATGTATGTGGAAGTGGTTTGGAGCCAGAGTGACAGGAAGAAATAGATGCAGGTACTCATGTAGCAGCAACACACACATACCTCAAGTTCTTTTTTAAAATTTCATTAGTGTGTAGTTGATTTACAATATTATGTTAGTTTCCAGTGTACAGCAAAGTGAATCAGTAATACATATACATATACCCATTATTTTTCCCTTATACATTATTACAGACTATTGAGTAGATTTCCCTGTGGTAGACAGTAGGTTCTGGTTAGTTATCTGTTTTATATACAGTTGTGTGTATATGTTAATCACATCCTCTTAATTTATCCCTCCCTATTCATCATTTCCCCTTTGGTAACTGTAAGTTTGATCTCAGTACTCCAGGTTCTTGCTCACACTGTGACTTTTAGATCACTGCTCTCCCATCCTTTTGCGACTCTGGAATAACCTCCTTTTTAGAGGCTTACATCATTGGCTACACATCTCTATGACCCTTCTCATCCATATTCTGCACCCACTTTCAGCTTCTTTCCTTCAGTGAAGACTTCACACTTGCCGCAGTCTTCTTCCCAACTGAAAATTCTGCCATTATTCTAGGTGACATCAGCTTCCATAGGGAGATACAAACAATACCCTAGTTGCCAAGCACATGCAACTACACCACCTGCATGATTCTCCTCCATTCTCCTAAGATACCCTTACATTGTAGTTGGTTTGAAAATGTTTCCCAACCTATCAAAATACATCTCTCACAACATGAAAGAATATGGAAGACCTATGATTATTGCAATTTGGTAGTAGATGAAAGACTAAGCAGACTTTTATGATATCTTAACGAAAAGATGTCATAGAAGAGTATCTGATTAATTTTAAAGTATACTGGAAATGATTACTAACTACGACACTGTTAAAAATATAGCAAATATATATTGAACAATGCAAGAATTATTATTTTTAATCCTAATGGAGAACAAATGTAATACATATTTTTTACTCTCTTTTGATGTGTGAGAAAAATGGTTTAGAACAACTAAATAAGCTACCTAATGTCATATAACCAGACCATAACAATTTTGAGTTTTGAATCCAAGTTGTTCAGACTACAGGGCTCAAGTCTTTAGCCACTATTAAATTTATTTGAAAGCCAGGTTATTTGCATGGAAAAGTAAGTTCAATTCTTCCAATAAAAAGAAAATAGAGAAATAAAACCTCAAATATCTAATATAAATCAGTGGACTTCATGCTTAATATGATGTTCATTTTGATATGGCACCAACCTTCCCCCAAAATAAAATTGAAAGGAACTGTCACAAGATAGAATTTAAAACAAAACACATATAGAGGGGTCCCTTGTGCTGTAGCAAGTTAAGGATCCTGCATTATCACTACAGCAGCCCAGGTTACTGCTGTGGTGAGGGTTTGATTCCTGGCCCAGGAACATTTACATGCCATGGAAAAAAGAAAAGAAAGGAAAAGAAAAGAAAGGACAAGACATAATGTATAACTTCGTAGTGATGAAGAAGGAAGATTAAATCTGAACCAATAATGACCACTTGAATATTTTTTTACTTCGATTTTTTTTACTCTAATTTATCACTACTCTTCATATTCCTGTAGAAGATAACTGCTTTGCTAATTGTAGTTGCTCCATCTTCAAAGTCATGGAACTCTCTGCAGTGCTTGCCAATATGAATCCCTTTTTTCTTGAAAATCTCCTCTTGAATTCAGTATTAATGAATTATCCAAGTTCTTTTACCTTTCTTTTTTTTTTTTTTTTTTGTCTTTTTGCCATTTCTTGGGCCGCTCTCGCGGCATATGGAGGTTCCCAGGCTAGGGGTCGAATCGGAGCTGTAGCCACCGGCCTACGCCAGAGCCACAGCAACGCGGGATCCGAGCCATGTCTGCAACCTACACCACAGCTCAAGGCAACGCCGGATCGTTAACCCACTGAGCAAGGGCAGGGATCGAACCCGCAACCTCATGGTTCCTAGTCGGATTCGTTAACCACTGTGCCACGACGGGAACTCCTCTTTTACCTTTCTAATCATACTTTCTCTGGTCTTTTTTTTTTTTTTTTTCCATTCGGTATGTTGACCCTCCAAAGGACTGTCTTCAAAACTTTCATTTTATTATGTTCTAACTTATCTTAAAATTTTTTGGGGGGGTATAAGGTAATAATATTGACATCACTGGCAAACAAAAAAGATGGATCTTCTCAGTAGAATAATGTATATCTGATTATTTGCATAAATGTTACCTATTGGTTCTGGAGCCCATGGATAGAATCAAGTCCATATATGAATCCCTATGAGGTCAGCTATCATAGGTTAAAACAACAAATTTATGGTATTTTCTTAATTATTTTGATTTCACCTAATATGATCCCCATGACATGGGCACTGCAGAGAAAGAGGCTTTTTTTGTGTTCATCTCTGATGTAGTGTCTATACTGTACTACAAAACTGTTATTGAAGATCGTCGATTGAAAAAAGTGAATTTTTCTTTTAAATCATGATCTTTTTGGTCTCATTTGTCTTACTAGCTCTTGTTTTATATTGTATCTATACTTTTAGGTCATCATATATTTGAAAATTAATGTGTTCAAATTAATTGTAGAAAGAATTCTAGAAAACTTTTTTGTTTTAACTTTTGTTTTCTTAAGATAATCCAGACCTGGTACTTCAGCATCACTTTTCACCTTCTCTTCTTATTCTCACCACTGTCCTCATTCTAGGCTTCTTTTACTTGCCTCAAGAATATTTCATTAATTTACTAGCCTATTTGTGCTTTGATTCTTACCCTCACAAGGCATGTTTTAGCACATATTTATAGTAATAATTTTTAAAAATTAATTTGATTACATTTTTCATGTTCAAAAAAGTCTCAATGAGCTCATAATTAGATACAAGATAAATAAAAATGCTTTAAATCTCATTGAAAATATCTTTATATCTATTCAACAACATCCAAGTAACTAGCAACTTTCTGTGTTCTAAGATCTGAATATTTTAGCTTTTGCTTTTCTACCACTTAGAATTCTCTCATTTCACCTTTTCACATCTAAATAGTGCTTATCTTTCCATTCATCACTCAAATGTTGCCTTATTCCTGATTTTCAAAACCAGCATATGACAATGTGATAAAATTAAACTGATAAAAGAATAATTATATGCAGGAGTTCCTGTCATGGCGCAGTGGTTAACGAATCCAACTAGGAACCATAAGGTTGAGGGTTCAATCCCTGGCCTCGCTCAGTGGGTTAATGAACCAGCATTGCCGTGAGCTGTGAGTGTAGGTCGCAGACGTGGCTCCGATCTGGAGTTGCTGTATCTGTGGCGTAGGCCAGTGGCTACAGCTCTGATTAGACCCCTATCCTGGGAACCTCCATATGCCTATGCCATAGAAAAGGCAAAAAGACAAAAAAAAAAAAAAAAAAAAAAAAAAGAGTAATTACAGGCAGGGCATTGAAAAGAAATTCTTCAAGAAATCAGTGAAAAGCATTAATATAGCTGTTAGTAAGTGGAAACAACCAAAGCAGAGAAAATACTATAAATTGAATGTATATTTCATTTTTTAGCAATTCTGTTTTTCCCTCTGAGTCAAAGAATCACCTCAATAAATATCTAAGTTAAATCAATAGATATACAAAATTAAAACATTCAATATGAATAGATATAAAATACTAGAAACATATAATTGCTTTTGTTTACTTTGATTCTAGAAGACCTTAAATAAGAAAAAAAAAGAAAATAGCAAGTATTTACAATTGTGAGAGTAAAAATATAATAACCAGAGGAAAGAAGAAATAGGTGTTTGGATTATTAGGAAAACACAAAGGTGAAAATTCAAGGAAAAAAATGTAAGTAAGCATCTAAATAACTTTTTATAGGTGCTGCTTAATGTCTCCCTGAGGAAGAAATGCCTCTGGCTATCAAAGTCCTGGGAATAACAGGGTAAAGGGGACAGAAGTGAACCCACTAAGGAGTATGTCAATTTCTAGTTAATAGGCTAGTTGGAGCGGATGCTAATAGGATTCATTTCCACTGCACCAGGACGTGAACTTCAAGTTGATCCTTAATCCAGTAAACCATTTATTTTCACCAAGGCAAACGGGTTTCCTGGATTTCTGCAATAGATATTAGTAGTTCTGGAAAACTGCTAAGAGACATGTTTGTGTGTATATATATGTGTATATATATATACATATTACGTAAATAAACACATTGCACATATGCACATACAGTTTTTTCTTTGCTAAGTCAAAATTTTATTTTTTTTTCATGTGGGTGTACTATTAGAAGAATCACAGGATAAATTCATTTTGTTTGTTGACAACCAGGATAAAACTATTAAATAACTTAAAAATAAATTGCAATTTTGAAAATAATAGCAATACAATACTTTGAAATACTCTTTAAAATGTATTATATTAGCCATTGAATATTTTATGCTGTATTTAATACACATCAGAGATGTTTAAAGATATTGCAACTTGCTTTTTTTTCTATTAGGAAATATCATAAAATAATAGAGAAACATTTCTAAAAGTTTTTCAGTAGTTAAGTATAATCAAATAATTCAATGTACTGGGATACATTTCAGAAAAAAAATCTAGAGAGCCTTTCAATCTTACAAATATATTCTAACGCTTTTACAAATATATTCTAATGCCTTTTTTGGTAACTGTTCACTAATTTTGAAGGTTATCAGCAGTTTAAAACACTTGAAAAAATTTAAACATGAGCATTCACAATGTAATCATGGCTGCTTAAGATCTCCTGTAATCATGCTGTCAATCATCACAAACAAATACTCATTTCGGGAGATTTTAATATTAGTAGTATTGAGGTAAGAATTATTCTAATTTTCCTCTTTACCCCCAGATATAAAAAACAATCTATACAAATCTAGGAGAGAGAAGAACTCTCAAGTACTTCCTCTTGATAGTCTCTTGAGCTAGATTTTTCTTGGCAACCATTTGAGGAAAAAAGAAGGATTCTGCCTAGAAGCAAAATCCATAATCATCAGTTTTACAAAGAACATTAATAGTAGATTTTGGCATGCAAAATTATTAATGAAAAGCATAAAATAAAGACATGAAATAATAAGACAGGCAGTTTGCATTGGAATGTTTATATTGGATGAAACTTTAAAAGGGATATTTATTTAATTAAGCATATTTCTTACAACTGCTTTCACAAAACAGTAGTGTTCATTGTTTATTTCTAAAGAGTTTATAAATAAAAAACAGATTTGTAACAAATGGAATGATGGGTCAATCTTTTATTAAAAATCTATATGGCACTGAAAGTATCCCACAAATGTTTTTTGAACATCCTCTGACAATCAGATACTGTGCTATCTGCTGTGGAAAATTTAAATAATTTCTTATTCTGTATATATATATATTTATATATATATATGCACACATATTTGCACACATACATATATTCATAGGTTAAATATGTATGTATGTATATATATATATATAAGTAATTATCTAAAATATTTCTGTAAATAGTCTCTAGAATTTTTAATACTATGGTAATTTTCAATACTGTGTTGTTATAGTTATGACATCCATGCACACAAATTGTTGGCCAGGGTTAACACATGACTGCAATGTTTATTTATATTTGTCTTACATTATTATATAAGTTTTTTTTTTTTTTTTGTCTTTTTAGAGCCACACCTGTGGCACGTGGAGGTTTCCAGGCTAGGGGTCGAATGGGATCTATAGCTGCTGGACTACACCACAGCCATAGCAATGCAGGATCCGAGCCACATCTGCATCCTACACCGGATCCTTAACTCATAGCGACACCAGATCCTTAACTCACTGAATGAGGCCAGGGATCAAACCTGCATCCTCATGGATACTAGTCAGATTCGTTTCTACTAGGCCATGATGGAAACTCCTATATAATCCCTATTTACACTAGAACCTACAAGCAATAAAAATAAAAATAAAATTGTAGTAGATATTGTGGGATGGCTTACCCAGCATCTATCTTCTCTTCTGGTGTATCTCCCTGTCAGTAAAATCTGAATAGGGAATACGAAAACAACAATGCATTTATGGAAAAAAACTGGAAAATAAACTTTTTCTCAGGCTCACTTGCAGCTAGAATTTTGGGTGTGATTAGGTTTCAAAATTGACACACTTGTGAAAGATCTAGACACAGAAGATTAAACGAACCCTTCTTCCTGTTCCATTTCCTGTTATTGCTAGCAAAGTTGTTATAGTCCTTGTATTTTCAATAGCAGTGTCCCCTTGTGAGCTCCTTGACTGATCGATGAGCTCCTTGACTGATCGAGAGTTGGTTCTTCCAAGTGGGGTCCAATCTAGCAAGTAGTTATTCCAGTTGTAATTGTCTTCTTATCATAAATTTGTATTAAGTCTAACAGAAATGCCTACCTAATTTTTGAGTCACAACTTCTGCAAGTGTATTCTTGACCTCAAAGTTATACAGGTTTCTTTCTCCCTTGGTTCCCATCCTGAATAGCAGTCTCCAAACCCTTGCAATAAAGTAGTATGCATGAAGTTACCAGTATTAAATAACTTGCTAATTAAAGCAGTGAGAGTTCAGTTTTTTTTTTTTTAAATTTGGCTTTAACTGATATATCAACCATCCAACCAAATAAACATAATTCTTCAAAGTGTACAATAATTAAAATGTTAACAAAATTCATCTGCAAACCATTATTTAACTAGTGATTTAAGAAAGGAATTAAAAGTGAAAAGTTTGACTTATAAGTTCTGAGTACAGAAGTGGCAGATTACAAAATGAGCAAAGTGTTGTGATATAATAGTCTATCTTTTTATGTTCAGGGTGTTGTGGGGAAAGATTGCTGACTTAATAAATGCAAAGAAAGTAAAACATTAAAACCTGTCTCAAGAATTTACTCTTGATCATCCATCTTTGAAACTTCAGAAAATTAAGTAGTCAAAGATAGCACATTATTTTGATAACATCTGAAGAAGTCTATTGATATAAATAGATATTGATATAAACATTTATATATACATATCCCAGTCCTGGGGCTTAAAATTCTGTGTGCCAAATGTATAACTTCAGCCTCAAGCTCTCCTCCAAATGCCAGACTTTCTTATTCCAACGTCTGTTTGACATCTCCTTGGATTTGGGATAAGCATCTCAAATTTAACTAAAGCAGCTATGCATCCCTGATTCTTCTGCCTCCCACATGGTCTCTACTTCAGGAAATATCACCGCCATTTGCCATCTGGAGTCATTCTCCTTTCTATTTTGCCTCTTTTATTCTCACCAGCAACATCCATCTTAGAAAAAAATATATATATATATATTTTCTAAATTTTTGCACATTTAGTCATGTCCCCTATTAATTGCTCTTATATAAGCATCATCAGCTCTCCTTTGAATATTTTCCAGCCTCCTAAGTAGTTTTTCTGCTTTTCCTCTTGACCTTGATAAATCTAACTTCCATATAGAAACTAGAACGATCATCTAAAGTATAAATCACATCACATCATTTCTCTGCTCAGTCATCTCCAGTCCTTAGGAATGAAATAATACCTTGAAATCAATCCGGTGTACTTCCTGTGACCTAGAGGGTCCACCTGCTTTGCTAAAGATAAATGATATTGAGCATCTTTTTATATGCCAGTTGCCATGTGTATATATTCTTCTTCTTCTTTTTTTTTTTTTTTTTTTTTTTTGTCTTTTTTACTTTTTCTAGGGCCACTTCCCGTGGCATATGGAGGTTCCCAGGCTAGGGGTTGAATCGGAGCTGTAGCCGCCGGCCTGCGCCAGAGCCACAGCAACATGGCATCCTAGCTGCATCGGCCACCTACACCACAGCTCACAGCAATGCCGGACTTTAACCCACAGAGCAAGGCCAGCGATCGAACCTTCAACCTCATGGTTCCTAGTCGGATTCATTAACCACTGTGCCACAACGGGAACTCCATGTGTATATATTCTTGAATGAGATGTTTGTTCACATATTTTGCCTGTGTTAATTGATTGTTTAATCACTTAATATTGAGTTTTAAGAATTGTTTATTTTGGATGCGAGTTCTTTATCAAATATGTGTTTTGCAGATATTTTTGTTTGCCAATCTGCATCTTGTCTTTCCATTCTTCTTTCACAGAGTAGACAGTTTAATTTTAATTAAATCCAACATCCAGTTTTTCTTTCATATTTCTGATACAGTTGAAAATTCATCATTAATCCCAGAGACGCAAAGTATCTGTCCAATGTTTTCTTCTATATGTTTCATAGTTTTGTGTTTATATTTAGGTCTGTGAACCATTTAGAGTTAATTTTTGTCAAAATTGTAATTTATATATATATATAGATTCATTTACTTTTGTGTATGGACATCCAAATTTTTTTCCAGAACTATTTATTGAAAATAATATTCTTTCTCCATTAAATTACTTTTGCTTTTTTGACAAACTATTTTTGACTACATTTTTTATTATGTTTGTGTGGATCTACTTTTGGGCTGTAGTATATGTTCCATTGATTTATGTGACAGTTCTTTTTTTCAATACCTTGGTGTTATGATTACTGTAACTTTATAGTAAATTTTGTAATTGGATTGAGTCCTTCAATTTTGTTCTCCTTTCTTGTGCTGGCTACTCTAGTTCTTTTGCCTTTCCCAATAAACTTAAGAATATTTTTTTGATTAGGTCTTTGTTTTTCCAACATGAGATATGTATATAAATGTTCCTATAGGTTGTTACATGGAACAGTTGTCTCACAAAGACTTGTTTTCAGACTATTAATTTAAAACTTTTGATGTCTGTAATTAACAAATGAAAAGGCATTTTGAGAAAAGGCATCTAGTTTATTACCATTAAGTATGGTATTAGATGTAGATTTTTGGAGATGTTTTCCTAAATATGGTCCAAACAATGCAAATCGTAAAATATGCTATTAAAGTGGACCATTGTAATCAAGAATACGTGTTCACTGAAGGATATCAAGTGATAGTTAAAGACAAGTCCAGAGAGTAGGATAGGATATTTGCAAAATATATCTTATTTTATAAAAACTTCCTGTAAGTCAGTAAGAGAAAGATAGGCAATTTGATAGAAAAAAATGTGTAACAGACTTAAGCAGGCACTTCACAAGAGGCTATAGAAATGGGCAATGAGCACAAACACATGAAAAGATCTCATCTTGTTAGTCAACAGGAAGTAGCAAATTAAAGCCATAATAAGATTCTTCCATTCAAAATGACCAATACTTTTAAAAAGGAAAAGAGGTATACAATATATAACATATTACAATTTATTATATAATCTTATTTTACTTAACAACATACAAATCATTAATTTTATCACATTATTTTTTGGATCGTTCAAACCATTTGCACTATATTCTTGTAAAGAACAAAAGTGTTAAGCAAGAATATTAAATAATATTTGAAAGTCACTCTCTTTCCTCATTCAAAAATGCTCCCAATGTCTAACAATTCTTAGTGTGTTTTTACCTTTGCAATATGTTTTCAATTCACATTTAATGACATATATCTCTATAAAATGTTTCACAAATGGAACTGTGATGTTATCAACATAAAGACGATAATGTATACCAGTACTGAATTTAAAGAGTGAGCAATAACAAGGGTACAAAAAATTGTTAGCACAACCAAAATGGGAAACAACACAGCCTACTCTTAGAGGTACAGCTTCTCCAAGTTTCTGATATTTTAGAGCCACATAAAAATGTGAGTTTGCCTTTCAGTGATAATTTGGGCTTGCAGTAATAGAATCTTGCCATTGCTAGTTTCTTCAGTGGTTTGTACCTCCCTGTACATAATGCACACCACTTCTCTATCCACCCACATACAGTCTTACCCCCACCCTCTTCAAGATTGTGAAACACCAGAAACTCTGGTTCCATATTTACATGCCACCAAGAGTAAGAATTCACAGTTGTGCATCTAGGACATTCCAGAGTGCCTATTGATATACCAACTGAGACAAATATTACTTTATCAGGGATATTTTTCATCACCTGCCTAAAAATCATTCGTCCTTATGTTATTCATATTGTTTGCATTTTTCCACTTGTAATAAGTTATTTTTTTTTTTTTTTGTCTTTTTGCTATTTCTTTGGGCTGCTCCCGCGGCATATGGAGGTTCCCAGGCTAGGGGTCTAATCGGAGCTGTAGCTACTGGCCTACGCCAGAGCCACAGCAACACCGGATCCGAGCCGCGTCTGCAACCTACACCACAGCTCACGGCAACGCCGGATCATTAACCCACTGAGCAAGGGCAGGGACCGAGCCCGCAACCTCATGGTTCCTAGTCGGATTCGTTAACCACTGCGCCACGACGGGAACTCCATAAGTTATTATTTTAAATTATTATTAACCATTTTTGCTAACATTCCAAAATCACAATATGAAGTTAAAAACACAATATCATTTATAACAGTACTAACAAATTAGATCTTTCTGTATAACTATAATCAAACCCACATAGGATTGATATGTAGAAAACTATAAAACTCTGATTAAATAAATCAAAGATGATCTAAATAAATGGAGATGTATTTTGTATATATGGATAGAGATACTTTCCTACTCTATCTATACATTTTAACACAACTGATCAAAATCCCAGTAAGCTATTTTGTAGATATCAACAAATAGATTCATAAGTTTATGTGAAAAAGTGGAAGATTCAGAATAGCAAATGCAATATTGAAAAAGAATGGATTTGGAGGATTGACACTACTAAAGTACAACACTTACTATAAAGCTACAGTAAACAAGACAGAGTGGTGTTGGCAAAAGAACAGACACATAGATCAATGGAGCAGAGTAGAGAGTCCACACTGTGGAACAGAAATAGATTCATACAGTTATAGTCAACTGATCTTTGACAAGGAAGCAAAGGCAATTTAAGTGGAGAAATAATATTTTTTCAACAACTAGTGCTGGGACAATTTGACTTCATATGCAAAAATAAACAAAATATACTGAGAGCTTAAATCTATACAACATATATGAAACACCTATTTTTGGACTCTGAAAGGTAAATAGTAACAGGATATAGGGGAAGAAGAGTAGAATTCAATTAGACTAAATGCTCCCTAATATCTTGCCTTTGATTTAAATATTCTTTGATTCTGTGATCTATAATCTGTTTATTTTCATTACATTACAAAAAAAATGCACACACGTTCAAATTAAAAATAACAGAAAAAAGACAAAATTCTTCTTTTCTCAATTGGTGATTTTCCCTTCTTTGCTAGCTACATGTTTTTCTACATATGTAATTCATGCGGCTATAAGGGAGGTACACATATCTATAAGTCAAAAATGTCATTTTTGAGTTAACGGAGAGAATCACAATGAGATGAAAAATAGCACTTGTAAAACCTTCATCCAAAAAACGTAGATTTATAAACTGTGAACTGAGTATTTAATAGCCTCAAAAGAACAATGGAAATCAAAGCATCGAGAATGGCAGAGTTTCCTGGAAACTAGTACTGCTTAGGAATCTCTCTTCATTTCTGGTCTTTCTTTTGACTGTACGGGCAGCTTCTTTAACCTTCACCAATTTTCTTCTCAATGTACTAACATCATCACTCATTTGCATGCTTAACAAACAGAGGGAAAATTTTTCTTTCTAAAAACGACTTTAAAAGAGAATGATTGTAACTTTTTGTTTCCAATTTTTTTTTTCACCTTTTAGTACATACAGGAGTGAAGGCTTCCTTTCACTGTGCCTCTGGCTTAAAGTATGGAGTCTGGACAAATGGAAGGAAGTAATATGTTCTGGGAGGAACAAAAAACAATAACATCACCTTCTAAGGTCAATAAAAGATACTGAAGGTTAACTCCTTATCTCCAAAGTCTAGTTAAAATCATAAATTCTCATATATAGAAAAATAATATTAAAAATGTGCATGTGTTTTATTTAGAATATAATCTTTGATGCTGAATTTAGCAGTAGCTCCCCTGGTTTTGTCTGTCCTCTTTATCCATGAAAATTTTAAAGCAAAAGATTAGTGCTCTCTAACTGATGCTATTGTCATTGTTAAGCATCTCATACCTTTAGAAAATTTATAAGATAGGGAATACCATATAATTCAGTAATCTATAAATCCTATATCTCAAGTTTCTTTTTTTAAATTTTATTAGAGTGTAGTGTAGTTGACTTACAATACTGTGTAAGTTTCAGTTTTACGGAAATGTGAATCAGCCATACATATACATATATATCCATTCTTTTTCAGATTCTTATCCCATATAGATTATAACACAGTATTGAATATATTTCCCTATACAGTAGGTCCTTATTACTTATCTATTTTAATTATATATATCAATTTCAACCTAATCTATTCTTCCCCCTCCACATTTCCCCTATAGTAATCATAAGTTTAATTTCAAAAATCTTTGAGTCAGTTTCTACTTTGTAAACAATTTTGTGTCATTTTTTATTAGATTCCACATATTAGTGATCTTATGTGATATTTATCTCTCTATCTGACTTACTTTACTTAGCATGATAATCTCTAGGTCCATCCGTGTTGCTGCAAATGTCATAATTGTGTTCTTGTTTATGGCTGAGCAATAGTCCATTATATATATGTGCAGCAACATCTTTATATCCATTCCTCTGTTAATGGACATTTAGGTTGCTCCCATGTCTTGGCTATGGTAAATTGTGCTGTCATGGACAATGATGTGTATGTATCTTTTTGAATTATGGTTTTCTTCAGATAGATGCCCAGGAGTGGGATTGCTAGATCATATGGTAGTTCTAGATTTAGTTTTTTAAAGGAAACTCCATATTGTTCTCCATAGTGTTTGCACTAATGTACATTCCCACCAACAGTGTAAGAGAGTTCCCTTTTCTCCACATGCTCTCCAGCATATATTGTTTGTAGACTTTTTGATGATGGCCATTCTAACTGGTGTGAAGTGATATGTCATCATAGCTTTGACTGCATTTCTCTAATAATTGGTGATGTTGGGCATATTTTCATGTGCTTTTTAGCTATATGTCTGTCTTCTTTGGAGAAAGGTCTATTTAGATATTTGACCATTCTATGATTGGGTTTTTTTTTTTTTTTTGATATAACATTACAGGAGACTTTCATAACAATGTTGTCCTAGGTAATCATTAGAGTGAGTATGCTTCATAAAATATTGAATTTCAATGCAGCTAACTGTAGGTGTTCTAATATATTTATAATTTAATTACTCATAATCAATAATTATGGATTTCAAGTCCTTATTTCCTCCTTTTTAAATCTGTACTATCAAACTTTCAAAGTATTACTCAGTTTCAGCAGAATTTATCTACTCATTGTACTTTAAATACATTTTGTATTTCTGAATTTTATAAGGAGGCATCTCTTTCTCCCATCAATACCAAATATTAATCATCATCAAAATTTGGTTCAAGGGAGTTGCCATTGTGGCTCAGCTGTAATGAAACTGACTAGTATCCATGAGGTTGCAGGTTCGATCCCTGGTTTCACTCAGTGAATTAAGGATCTGGTGTTGCTGTGAGCTGCGGTATAGGTCATAAACACAGCTTGGATCCCCCATTGCTGTGGCTGTGGCATAGACTGTCAGCTGAGCTCTGACTCAACTCCTAGCCCAGGAATTTCTAGCCTGGAAACTTCCATGCGTGTAGACCTAAAAAGAAAACAAAATTTGTTCAACTATTACCTTTCCTTTTATCAACTTTAACTAAATAATGCTGATATTCTCCAGCCTCATATTATGTCCACCTAGAATGTATTTTTTTCCTTTTACTTCATGACATTTCTTATTTTTTTCCTTAGTCTTAAATTTAGTGTCCTATGTCTTATCTCTCAAATTTAAATAAGGCATATGCAGATACAAAGCCATTTATGTCCTTGCATCCAGAACAAGTCCCTCTAAAACATGGAAAATTAATAAATCAACAATTTTTTGCATTCTGTTTTTAAAGATTCATAATGATGGAGTCAGTTTAATTAATGATAGGTTTAATGAATTGCTAAGGACAAGGAATGCCAGGGATAAAATTCTTAATCATTTGAGTCCATTCCCAACAGTTATAAAATGTTCAGAAATAATAATTTTCCAATTTTTAGAGTTGTATCTCAACAAATAAAAAGAAATCCATCCCTAGGGGAGCAGGTTTGGAGTACCCTGACCTACTACTCAGTCCCCCTTCACTTCTTCATTATTGTGACCCAGTGAACTCTGAACACATCACGATTTGATAGATGGGTCATTACACATATATATTTTTCAAAATAATTGCCATTTTCATGTGAAATACAATCTCTATGGAAGAATGTTTATAACAAGGGAAATGTCAGTGTATAGTTGCTTGCTACAATGATACCTGAAGCCTCTTTCGTCCTTGAATTAGTGAATATCCTATTACAGAATGTGGCAATGGAGCAATATATGTTAGTACCTAGTATTTCTTAATAAAACTTTTGTAACCATGTGCTTTTAGTATAGTAATGCTAATTTTCTGATACAATACTTTCTGTTGCTGGCAGTAAAAGACTGAAATTGTCTGGCCATGCTTTAAAACAGCTGAACAATTTATGAGACAAAAACCATGTTTAAAATGTTGAAAACATGTGATATATGTTTTATGAAACATGAGATATTTATATGAAATATGCTTTATTTCTAAGAGTATAGAAGTTGAAAACTTTTGTGCAGGAATTTTCCATCAAAATTATGATGCTAATGATTTATGGCAACTCCTCTTATTAGATTATTTGCTCTTTATGTATGCCAATTTTTAAGTTAATTTTTTAAAGCACATATTTTTCAGTTTTAAATTATTTTATTGTCTATATCATAAAATGATTTTATCTTGACCATACATTTCTTTTACTATTTAAGCATAGTATTTTAGACATTTGAGCCCTTCATGATTCTTCTACAGTTCTTGAAATGGAAATATTCTCTGTAAGAGACAATATGATTACAAAATTTCAACATCAGATGTATATTTTATAAATATTCAAATATATATGTTTCATTTAGCCTAGATAAATCATATTTCAACAGAAACATTGTTTTACATCTGGGCTAGGGTTCTCAACATCAGAACTATTGAAATTTGGGGCCAGAAAATTCTTTGATGTTGGAGGCTATATTTTATGCACATTGTACCCTATTGAGTAGCATACTGGCTTCTACTTCTTAGATGTGAATCACATCTACCCATTCCCCCCCCTCTAACTATTTACCCCCAGCTATTACCATAAAATGCTACAAATGGAATAAAATCATATACTAGTTTTATACTAGTCTTATAACTTTTATATTCATAAATTAAAATATTTAAAAATTTATATTAACCTATATAACATTAATATAATGTTATTTATAATACAACTTATGAGCCATTAAGCAAACCTGATTTTAATGAAAACTGGCAGTTTTGGATTAGTCCAGTGTTCTCTTTTTGTTCTATCTAAATAATTTAATATGACCTAGCAGAGTTAAGTTTGACTCTTTCCAGAGTAATGCACTGAAAGCTGCTTCTCTTCTAACCTGTGCAATCTTGACTACAAATATGTTTAGAATATAATTAAAATACTAGAGAAAGTTGCTTGTAAAAGTTGTTTGTAAAAGCAAATTATGACTAAGCCCATATTATTAACTGTGGTTTTCTAAAGATTTTTTTTAGCAAAACTCTGGAGTTCTATTATTAAATCCAATTCCTCTCATTGAGGTATTGGTAAAACCATCAGTATGATAAGAATAAGAAAATGTTACAATCTTGGTCATTTCTAGACTTTTTGTTTTCTTGTACAGTATTATATTATTTTTAGATTTATGGTATTTCATTCCTATTATTTTTTCTTTTCTTAATGGTTGAGTCCTTACATGAAAGAACCAACCTATGTAATGGTCATAATCAACAGAAAAACTTAGTTTCAATATCTAGTTCTTCTGTTTACTAGCTGGGCAGCCCTGGGTAATCCATTTAAACTCTTTAAGCTTGAGGTTCTTCATTTGCGGAGAAAAAAAAAAAAGATACGAATTTGGTTTTAAAAGTATATGATAGAAAACAATATATGTAAGTTGTTTTAGACACTGCCTCCACCAAGTAAGTGTTCTATAAATGTTAGTTGCTATTATTTTTGTCATTGTTACTATATAAGCTTTGATGCAAATAAGATAAAATATCAGTAAGAATAGGAGATTGTAAAGTAAGAACATCCAAGGGAGAGAGAGACTTGTATAAGCAAAGGTCCTGAGGTAGAATTATCCGGACTTCTACTTCATACTAGATGTAAAATTCAATTAAAATTTATTGAGAAAATCAAAATAGATAAATATCTCTTAGGTTAGGAAATGCTTTTTTAACTAAGATGCAAAAAAATATGAAACCACAAGGAAATAATTGGTGAATTCCACTATATTCAAATTAAAAATATATGTTTATCAAGAAAATATAATAAATTTATAACACAACTCACAAAAGAAAAAGAATATTTGAAATAAAAATAGTTCATAAAGGATAAATAGTCAATATGTATAAAGAACAATAAGGGAGTTCACATTATGGAGCAGTGGAAACAAATTTGACTGGTATCCATGAGGATGTGAGTTTGATCTCTGGCCTCACTCAGTGGGTCAGGGATCCAGTGTTGCTGTGAGCTGTGGTATAGGTCACAGAAGTGACTCCAATGCCACAGTTAACTGTGGTGTATGTTGGCAGCTGTGGCTCTGATTTGACCCTTAGCCTGGGAACTTCCATATACCACAAGTGCTGCCCTAAAAATCAAAAAAAAAAAAAAAAAAAAAAAAAGAAAGAACAATAATTCAAGACAAACAACCTAATAGAATCATGAGTAAGAGAAATGAACAGGCATTTCAGAGACATGAGCACATGACAGCCCAATAGATATGTGAAAACATATTTTATCTCATTATTAATTTGCAAAGTGCAAAGAAAAACCACAAAGAGGTATGTTTATAGCAGTTCATTTCCAAGTATTGGTGGGGACATGTAAGAATGAAAACATTTATACATTAGTAGTAGAGTATAATTTGTTTGATCATGTTGGAATCTAGTAAAAATGGAAATACTTGTTAAATACCCTGTATTTTATCTTAAAATATCATTTACATGTACACTAAGAAATATATAAGATGTCACAATAGTAAAACAGCAACAAAAGCAAAATTTAGAAAAAAACCTGTAAATAATTAAAGGCCCACTAAGATCATAGAATACATAAATTATGTTGTTTGATAAAATGGATTATTACACAACTATGAAAAATTAATGAACTACAGCAGGTGGTAGCAAACTTTTTCTGTAAAGGGCCAAAGTGTAAATATTTGAGGTTTTGAGACATATATGTTCTCTGTTGTATATAATTCTTTAAAAGAGAAAAAAAACCTTTCAAATATATTAAAAAACAAAAAAGTTTAGGAGTTCCTACTATGGCACTGAGGGTTAAGAATCCAACTGCAGTGGTTTGGGTTGCTGTGGAGGCATGGGTTTAATCCTTGGCTCAGCCCAGTGGATTAAAGGATCCAGTGTTGCCACAGCTGCAGTGTAGGTCAGGCTATGGCTCAGATTCAGTAGCTGGCCCAGGAACTTCCATATGCTGCAAGTGTGGCCATAAAAAAGTTTTTTGTTTTTGTTTTTTTTTTTCATGGGCTAAAAAAAAAAAAATGAGGAAACAATAAAAAGCAGGTTCTGGATTTTTTTTTTTCCATTGTCCATAGTTTGCTGAGCCCTAAACTGAAGATACAAAAGTGAATCTCACAAATGTATCTGAGAGAACAAAAATGCAAGCAAGTGATGTCAGAATAAATATTGTAATACACTAGATATATTGAATACATTTTATAAATATTGTATTGTCTAATATTATTATATTTTAAGTTCATAAATCAGTAAAACTAAACAAAATATTGCCTAGGATTTCATAAATAATATATCTCTTTTAAGAAGGTATATTAATGATAAACAAAATTTAAAGCACAGCTTACCTCTGAAGAAGAGAAAGCGGTTGTATTTAGAAGTGCACCCAGAAGTGTTAACAGCATTGAAAATTCTCCTTTCATAAGGGGTTAATTTCAGTACATAGGCGTGCATCTTATTTATATATTAAAAGCATTATACAGACACTTTTTAGTTTTATATGAATTTAATATTTAGCTAATATAATATTTATATAAATGTGAGTGGAAATGATTGATAGATCTATAGCAGAGAAAGTTTAGAACCAGACATTTATAAGTGGCTGGGCTATTTGAGTCCTTCCTACTCTGCCCTTTGCTCCTGCCCATCATACCTGCATATTAATGGAAATTAATATGTAAATATACTCAGATCTCTACATTAAAGAAAAGGGTGTGATGAAAATGACACAAATTCAGATGAAAACATTCAACAAATGCTTCCAACTAGTCTTAGATTTAGTCATGATCAAACAACTATAAATCATGAGCTATTTGAGGGTAAGAGTATTAGAGACAATGCAATTAAAGAGAAAAACCAATGAGCAAAAAAAAAAAAAAAAAAAACTGGCAGTATAGAAACATTCTGTTGTTATACTCAGAGAGTTCACAGTGGAGTTTTCTGTTCTAAATACAGAACAAATTTTCTATGACAATGAAATAATAAAATTTAACATTTTTATTGAAAATTTAGAATGTTACATTAACAACTGGAATTAGCTATAGACAAGATTTTATAGGAAGATAAAACTGACTACTTTTTATTGTAGAGCAAAAAAATCAGTGAGATGGAAACTATTTGAGAAAAATTTGGTTCTAATTGAAGAGGTACTAATTTTCATTGTATTGCAGTGCTAGAAGTAGAGGGATAAGACAGTGAAAGGGAGGAAATTATCAAGGATATAATTAAGAATAATCTCACTGCCCAATTCATATTTTTTTGGTCATGGTATCCTGATTTCCTTTGCTAGAGTCTAGTGTGACTATTAATCATGATGACACACCCCTCCACCATAGGTTAGGTGCATGATTCAAGGAAAAATAAATATTTCTCTTGTTTTTATGTATTTCAGTTTTTAAGCCTTTATACCCTGTGAGTTGCTAAGTATCCCCAGTTACAGCTTTTGTTTGTTTTTTTTTTTTGAGTAAATTTACTTCTTAAAAATTACTTTACTACTTAAGATATTTAGAGAATCTTCCTCAAAAAAGTAATTATTTAAAATAGAACAATCTATATCATAATACACTTTTTTAAAAAAAAATCCTCATTTTAATGGAAATATTGGTTTTCTCAGTATTCTTTCAGACCATGTTTTAGGGTGAACTACTCTGATGTGCAAAGATCACAGGGAGATTTAATCTTCCCATTAATGGAAAAATGAGGCTCAGCTACCCGGATTCACTGTTTGTCCTACCAGCTCCCTAGTAATTCTCTGTCTCTATATTTGCTGCAGTTACAGTTATATGGCCAATAATTTTCATCTCCCTGATCTCAAAGGAGTCCTTGGATCCCTTTTCTTATGTAATTCCAAATTGTCCGAATGATTTCATTGAGCCACAAGTTTTGAATAGCAATTAAGCATTGATGAAAGCTGAATGATATTCTCAGCTTGTACTTCCCTGAGCTTTAACTGTATTCTAAGTGTAGGCTTGGCACTTAACTTGCAAAAAGTACACAGGCATCTCACACTTAACATGTCCAATTCCAAACACCTGATCTGTCTTCTTTCAAATCTGGAATCAGTTACCCTTCTATTTTTTGGTTGCTCTGCCCAAATCTTGGAGTCATCCTTGACTTCAGTGTTTCTCACACTTCTCCACATTCTAATGTACATCTAACCTGGCAAACACAGCCATCATCCACCTATTTCACACTCCTACTTACTATTATATCTTGCATAGAATTTCAAAAGAGCTGTCCAACTGCATGTCCTTCTTCTAACCTGCCTTGCCAGTCTGTTTACAGTACAGCAGACCAGGTAATGCTGTACAATGGGAAAATAAAAAAAAAAAAAAAAAAAAAAAGAATAAAGACTTAAACACACAAAAAAAATAAAAATAAAAATAAAAATATAACAAAATCTACTCCTCAACAGCTTAAAATTCACTACTGGCCTCACACACTTCTTAAACTGAAAAACATTGTCCTTACAATGGCAATTAAACCCCAAAAGATCTGCCCATCATTTCTCTCTCCTACCGTTATTGCCTAAGGTTACTCTGCTCTCGACACTGGCTTCTTTATTCTTTTACTGCTTTCAGCCTATGTGTTCGAATTTGCTTTTATCTTCTGTAATATCTTTACTCTGGCTACCTTCTTGGATAACTCCCTCACTGCTTTCAATGGTCATTAGGAAAAAAAATTTAATAACTTATGCCCTTTCCAGACAGTCTCCAAACCCTTTACTTCCAAAGCTGTTATTTTCATTTACTTAATGTATAATTACTTTCCTTTTTATTGTCTGTTTCCTTATTCTAGAATGTAAGTTTTAAATTAGGATGAATTTTTGTCTGTTCTGTTCATTGCTCATTCCAGAAACTTAAAACAATCATTTCACTGTGGAATGAGTAATGAAGGAATAGGTAGCTTGGTCTATAATTTTTTTTTTTTTTTTCTGAATCTGTGCTCTAGTCTATTAGAAACAATAAATAAACTAAAAATTTCCAATGGTATATTTTTAAAAAAGAACTGAAAAATCATGTCACTGTAATAATTAAAGATTTTACTGGCTGTTTTTAAGCATTAGTAAATTATTTAGAAACATAGATAAAGATTTTGTGTGCAAAGTAAAATAGTGTTAAGGATATTTCCTATAAGTGAAAAATACATAGAAATTTAATAGAATCTGATAACAAATTCATTGAAAGCTGTGCTTTTCATTTGAGTTACAGGACCATGGTCAGTGCTCTTTAATGCTATAGATAATTGGTTTGAAAATTAATTCATATTTTTGTTCAATTACAGACTTATTGAGAGTTCCTGATCATTTTATTTTGTCTAGTCATTATCAGATTATGCACCAAAATATAGTATGTAAAGGATGATATTATATATTCATGAGATATATTAAGGTTTTTTTTTTTTTGAAGGCTCTAAATAAATTTGAAGAAATATTTTTAGGGGCACAAGATGGCTGAGCATATGTTATAGCAAAGAAAAACTATGCTTTACACAACTCCACGCATGAAGAAGAGCTCCTGACACTGCCAAGGCAATGCCCTTCCAACACATTATTTTGGCTTTTCCTATTATAACCTCAGTGACCCCTAAAAAGTAACTGCATTTGGGAATTAAGGTAGGAAATGCACATATTCCTGTTTCTTTTATTATTCCCACACAACGTGTTGCCTAAAAATTAGCACATGAAATTTCAACACCCTGTGTAAGAAGATAGAAATTCAGGCTATTTCAAAAGAAGCATAAATAAAGAAGCAAATTTAATTTCTGATTTTTGTTAGACCAGTGCTTAAAATTAGCATAGAAAATAATAATTCTCAATCTAATGTCTGTAACACTCTCCCAAGTCATTATTATTAGAGAAGTAAAATTCTTTTCCCTCTTTCATAAAAATGGCTAGTTTTAATACTATAAGTAATGATAACATTAACACTAAAAATAATGAATTAAATAGTATAAATATAAATAATAATATAACCATTTGTAATGATCACAAGTTCATTAGCATAAATAAATTTAGTAATAATAGTTCATAGTCACAACATTTCTTAAATCAGATAAACAACAATATTTTGCATAGAGAAAAATCAAATCCTAAGAAAATATGTCTCCATATGTGAACAGTTAAGTGAAAAATTAAGATGATCTCTGGAATATTTCTACATGCTCTTTATTGTTGAGCTTTTTTCTATAATGGACTACAGAACTGGAAAGCACTTATTTTATGTGAAACTCACATTGTTTGAATAATATATAAATAATAGCCTATCCATACAGATAGGCCAGAGGTATTTTGATTACTTGGCTGGAGCTATAAAAATTCAGCATTACAAAAATGTCACTTAGAAGCAAGAAAAACATTTTCATCTATGTTTCCTTCAACTATTCATGAGTTTCTTCAAGTGGATTTTGGAGGAAAGATTCATAATTTTACTTGAGGACACAAAGCCTTAGTCAGTATATTATACTTCTAGTTCAAAGCATGCAAGAAAACCAAACCAGCAAAGCAAAGTTATTTGATGTTGCTTTGTGTTAGAATCTAGGGAAAATAACCTCTTTGATCAGTTTGCTGCCTTGAAAATGTCCTCTAGTGGAACTGCTCAAGAGCAATCTTTGATGATGATTATACAGTATATGTGTCCATTCTCAGTTGAATTTGGTATATTATATAGGTTTTGAAAAAGAAAATCAAGTCCAAATTCTTCAATATGTACATACTTTATTAATTTCTATCTTAAATAATGAAAAATTCTTCCCCTTTTTAGTTTCACTACTCCAAATTAAAAATAATCATACTGTATTTACTCAGATTTCAGAAAATAAATAATATATGAAAGTCAATATAAGTCTTTAAAAATGCAAAATGTGGTACCAACAGATAGAAAAAGTGGCCTAATGTTAAATGCCTTCATTATATATCATACATTTAGGAAGAAATTTTTATGCCAAGTAAAATTAATTATCTAAAACCTTATTTACAATTGAGATGTAATACCTATTTTAAAAACACTACAGAACAAGTACATGGATTCAAAAGTAAACTTTTGGCTATACATGTATATATTATGAAGGAGGGAGAAGGCAGATGAAAAAGAAAAGGCAAAATCATGGAAGTATAGAATAAGAATAACAGCTAGTGAAAATAAGCAGGGTCACCAGCTGCCCAAGAACCATTCACTGAAGCAGCTTCTACAGCTCCTCCATGTCTATTTGCAAGGAGGAATTGAGCCAGGCTAGGGCAGATGACACATCCTTGGTTTTCTAGACACTCACTCTGGAGCTGGGGCATTTCTGGCTATCTGGATTCTGGCTGTCTGGATATATATATGGCTTATCTCTGTAATGAACTAGTTAAGATGATTTTTTTTTTCTTTTTAGGGCTGCACCTGCAGCATATGGAAGTTTCCAGGCTAGGGGTCCTATCAGAGCTATAGTTGCTGGCTTACTCCATAGCCACAGGAACACAAGATCCAAGCTGCATCTGCTGTCTATGCAGCAGCTTGTGGCTATGCCAGATTCTTAACCCTCTGAGTGAGGCCAGGGAGGGATTGAACCAGCATCCCCATGAATACTAGTTATGTTCTTAACACACTGAACTCCTTAAAATGATTTTTTTTTAGAAGGCAGGGATCATGTTATTTCACATCTGGGAAGAATGTGAAAATTACTCCCTATGTTAACGATATTGTTATCTATCCATTCCATTTTAATACTTTTATTAAAAACACTGGTTAAGTAATCCTCAAGTAAATTTAGAAGCAGATATTATTATTCCAGTTTTACAAGTGAAAGAAATGATTTTCAGCGATTCTAGAGGACAGTTCCAAAACTAGCAAGTAACTTTACTAAAAGTTGAACTCTGATCCATTTAGCACAAAGGATATCACATAAAAATATATATATTATTACTCATGGGCTATCCTCTCCCCAAAATAGACTCCATAATGTAGGAAATTGTATGATACTTAGAGATAACGTCAGCAACTGCATCCTACTTATGCTATGAGTTTTATATAATGAAATTATCCAAAGTCATCACACAATTCTAGGGACATTTCAACAATAACTAGGATTAAGGAACTATCTTGGTTGAAGTTTTGGATGCAAAACACAAAACTATGAGTGTTACCAAACTAATTCTCTATAATTTGTTGAATGTATATATATATTGATGCCCAAATACACAGAATTTTTTCTTGTTTTTTGTTTGGCTTTTGTAGATGCTATCCAACATCCAGAAAAGTATACATTTATGAAAATAGAGATTCAAATGCTTTATACACAATGTACAACTAATTTTCATAACAATAATGTTTTCAAACAATTCAGTATGATTGTTAGGAAAATCTCTTTGATTCTTTACTATTTGTATGAAATTGTGCTTTTAGTATAGAAGCAAAATGCAATCTTTTAAATCTGATGTTACTAAAATACAAGTCAATTACTTCTATGCCTTCTTAAAATATCTTCTTATTGCATGCTAATAAAATCCAGTTATTCAGTATATTTTAAAAGATAAAGTGTGTTTGAAAACTAAAAATGCAAACGTCTTCATTTCAAAAATTGTTCACAATGAAATACAGAGTAATGTTTTAGTTTATATCCATCAGGTGCAATTTTATGTCTTTCTTCAGTATGGACTATTAACTATCTTTGGCTATATGAGAGTTTTGTAGTATAATTTTTAAAAAACTAAAATGTGGGAAAGATGTCAAGCATATTTGCCAGCAATCTCTTACAATGACAATTGCAAAATATTCTACTAATATCAATCATGTTTCTATTGACAGATTTTTTTGAAACTGGTTCATCAGTTAATGTTTATCCTACCTAACGCCTCTTAAAAGCATTAAAACAATCAGTACTATATAAACTGTATGAAGAAAACTGACTTAGTGCACAAATTATTTGAATAAACTATAAAAATCTTTGGAAAACTTTGTATGCTTAAAGTCACTATTAAAAGATATTTATAAACAACACTTCATAAAGTTTTGTCTAACACTTTTTCTTTAAAATATACATTATCTGTCCTATGTTCACTTGCACAGATCTAGAATAAACCACAGCTATTTTTAATTATGTTAAATTAATATTGTTTTAAAATCTACATCATTCTTTTACTGATTTTGGGCTCATCTCGTGTACTTTAATGAAATTTGTAAGGAAATAGATGAAAAGGTTGCAGAGAATGTAGTGGAATAAACATGATTTTAAATAGACATAGATTTTCCTATTGAAAAATAGTGGCAAACTTGATGGAAAGAAAATTAGAAGAATCAAAGTTATCTTATTCAGTATATAATTGAATTTGAGTAAAGTTTTAAATTTTTAAAAAGTTATATTTTCATTGATATTTTTCTCTCATGATTAATATATTATTGATTTTAAAGTTTATTTTTGGACTTAATTCATACCCAACATACATGTACGTCTTATTTTACTAACTTTGTAAAATAGGCACAAAATAATCTTATTTTTTTTTGTTCTAGATTACTCTAAATATAGCAGAAAAATTTACAATATTTAGTAGAGTTTTATTGTATATACGAAAATTAGTGAGTTCCATTTACTGGTCTAAAGAAAAGAATTTTGAGAGGTGATACTACTTCCACAAAAGTGCATTATCTGCCAGTGTACTTTGAGTTAATATATAGGCATATTAAAAAAAATAATCTCATGTAAAGATTCAAATAAAGTAATAATTTTAATAAAGTACTATTCTTATATTTCAATAAGATAAAATTCTAGCCAATAAATAGGAAAGTTTGGGGTTCAAGAACTATAATTCCTAACTCACTGTCTAACTTTGTAAAATAGGCAGAAAATAATCTGTTCTCCTAGATCTCAACTTACAAATATTTTAAATCAAAGATTTAGAATAAGATTTGAAAGTTTGAATATATTTTCAAAACTGCTGAAACCCCCTCAAGTACCCTGCTGCTTCTTCTGCGATCCTCTAATACCTCTTCCATTTGAGTGATCCTATATTCTTTTTATAAAAAAGCAGATTTTATGAATGTAAGATAAACTGATTCTCATCTGTTTTAGCCATTTTGATGTTTATGTGCAATAATCTCTGCATTTATACACTGACATTTGCACCAATCCTGCTTTTAGGTGTCTTAAACTTTTAGTCCCTAGAACTCTGAGACAATACGCTTCTGGTTTTGAAGCCTCTCCATAGCATCTTTATTATGGTAGCTCTAGCAAAATAATACTTGTATTCTTTCAAGTGATTTTTTGAGTCACTTGATTATCATAGATTTCACACAAGTTTTATTATATAAAGTCAAATTGTTCTCTGAAAATTTACATGAGTTTGTATTATCAGTAATAGTTTTATATTGGAAAAGTATTTTAAAAGTCTTACTTTGATATTTCTACATATAAAAAGTGCTGTGTGTTTCTTTGGCCAGAGGGAAACTGATGGAGAGGTGTGACAATACGCCCCTGGAATATCTTTGCTGACATTCAGTTTGTGACTTGTATAGGTTTGGAAAAATTGGTATCAGCATGTGTAATATAGTTGATTTTAATGCAGTCTGATGTCCAGATTATGGAATAAATTTAAAAAATTTTCTTGAATCTTAATCGTGTATAGTCAGTGCCTGGTATAAAGTTGGCATACAAATATTGAATGGATGGATGGATAGCTAGATTGTATTTGTATCTAAATACACTAAGAAAACCAACTCAGAGTTCTCATAACTCACAAAGCCATAAACTTGATTCAGGAACATCAAAACATTCAGAACCTAAAACTGTAGGGAAAAAAGAAAAGCAGACTTTATACTTTCTCAAGGATTTACAAGTTTTTAGATTCACTCTGGACAAGTGTACTGCAATCTTTCCCCATTGAAAAAAGGACGCTGAGATCAATGAACTCACAAGTTTGAAAGGATTGTAAAGCTTTCGGGTAGAAATAAAGTCATTTTGTCAGAAGTTTTCCATAGTATTTTTAACTGGATCATGTTTAATTGTCTGCGGCTTTCTTTTTTTCTTTTTTTTTTTTTTTTTTTTTTTTTGTGGCTTTCTTTTAAGTCAGACTTGGGACACCTTTAAGTTATAATCCATTTTCTACTCTTTTGGTATAGCTCATTTTAAGAGGAATAAGTGAAGCTGAAAATGATTTACACCCATCAACACATCATACTTTCTCTGTAATTTTTAAGTAAATTTATGAGGATTCTACCAATCTTTCTAAGTTTGTGGTTATATTTGCCAGTCTCCAACTCAGTTGTAAGTCCACTGAATTTTCCATTATTTTCTCTTCCAGTAGAATAAAAACATGTGAACACTTTCTTTGTAAATTTACTTTATTTAGGTTATGGAGTTTTCTGCAACTAAAATATCTGAAATATACTAAATATTCAGGAATTATTTATTAGGTAAATTAAAGAATGAAACTAGCTGACAGCGTTAATCAGTAAGGCAACCCCAGATTTCAAGTTGTAATGTTTTGCTAAATCAGTGTATCACACAATAGAAAATATACTTCAATGTTTTATATATGTGAATTAATATTTTAAATATTCAGTCTGGCAACAAATCCTTTCCTTCGTCGCTCCTTTCACTCACTCCTCACCACTTGCACTGGTACCTTTGTAAGCAAAAGCACTGACATGTCTTACCTAAATAGTTACTGTAGCTTCCTAACTGATCCCCCCAAAACTGGTCCTTTCTCCTCTTCAATCTAATCTGAGGCCAGTAGCCTGAAAAATTCTTTTAAACTCATCCAAGCATGTCATCCCTCTGCTTACCACACTCCAATAGATTTCACATCTTATTAAAAGAAAAAAAAAAAAAAAGCCCAAGTCCTCTCTAGTTTCTGACTCTTATGCCCTTGCTTTAGTTCCATCACCCCCCTGGATGTCTGTCCATTTAACCATTCCCATTACTACTTTGAATTGTTATCATACATCTTCTCTCCCCCACCTTCTTGGAGTTCATTGTTCACTCCCTCACATTTCTTCAGAACTTTATTCCTGTCACTCTTTCTGGACTACTCTTTATAAGATCACAATCTCATACACCCCTGGTCCTTCTTATCCCCCTCCCTATTTTACCTTTATCTTTACATGTGTCACCATTTAATATATTTGATATTTATGCATCTTATTTCTTATTTATCATTATTTTTATTTCATCATTAGACTCTTAACCCCACAGATCAGGGATTTTTGTTTATTTTGTTCGCTATTGTATCTACCCTGCCTTAGAATACCACCTGGCAGATGCACCTCTTATTCTCTTTTAAAAGACATTCTTGTGCAGAGGTTTTTAATTGGTTTCCCAGTAGGCCCTTTTCTTTTATTTGTTTGGTTCTCATTTGTTTTTTGAAATAACATTTAATAATTTGGGCATTATGCTTAATTGAGATTTCTAGGTGGTCTTGTAAAATTGGAGATTTTGAGTACTTAGATATTCATATTCATAAGTGAGTGACTATCTGCACTTGAGTGACAGCTTCCGCCTTTATCCCAGGAAAAGGCGTGAGCTGCACTGTTCCCATCACTAACAACACTTGTGCATATGATATGTCTCCCAGTGGTGGCTTCACTGTAAACACCTCCTAGCGATGCCTATAGGCATCTGACATAGCTTGGATTTTAACCTTTCTTCTTGTGGTCAGGTTTCTCTTTCCTGACTGAAATGATTTCTCTGTACATTCAAGTCCTACAGATTTCTACATATTTGTATACAATTTTGTATACAATTTTTTTGTCCTTTCATTTTCAGTGGTAGATATGAACCAGTATAAGTATTTTCATTCACTATTTGAGAATATTACAAAGAGAGTTACATAAAAGGGATTTCTTTTTCTTGTTCTATTATATCAATGTGGTAGTATAGTGAGATTTTTATTCAAAACTAAGAAAAAGTTAGCAGATATATTTTTACATGAATTGTTTTCTTCATATGAAGGTCAAATTACACAAAAGCCTTTATGCATGACTTTTATAACATGTTGAAATTTCTAAATTTTCTTTTTTTCAGTAAGCCTTAAAAAATTAAGTGTACCCTTATAAAGAAATCTCTAAAGCCATTTTATAATTTATTCTAATGGTAATCAAGAGTATTTTACCTCCATTATCACTGCACTGAGTTTTCTTGGCAGGAGTATCTTAATGAGATGCTAATGGCAGTAATGCTTTCTCTCTTCTTAAAGCTAATCCAGGCCTCAATATGCTCAAATAGAAAGACAACCAAAAAAGAGCTACTGTTTAAATTCAAGTAACTTGATTGAAAACAAGATAAGCAACAGTTTTTATTGTTTTCAGTTCAATAACTGTGAGTAAGTACTTACAATTTGGAATGAAAGAATATGTTTCAAGGCAATGATAAAACTTTCACAGAATATTTTCCAATTTTTATTTAAAATATTCGATATAATATTTGTTGAGTTTGTTTAAAACATACTCGAATCTCTAAAATCTTTTTCAGAGTGATACACACTCATTGTCTGTCCTGCTTAACATTATAGCCACTGAATTAGCTTCACAATTCTATTCAGATAGTAAATGTTATAATTTAAATAAATCTAGACTAATAGATTAAGTAAAAATACAAAACTTTTTTTTATTATTTTTTTCCTTTTTAGGCCCACATCCTTGGTATATGGAGGTTCGCAGGCTAGGGGTCCAATCGAAGCTACAGCTGCTGGCCTACACCACCGCCACAGCAATGCCAGATTTGAGCCACATATGCAACCCACACCACAGCTCATGGCAATGCCAGATCCTTAACCCACTTAGTGAAGCCAGGGATCAAACCCACAACCTCATTGTTCCTAGTCGGATTTGTTTCTGCTGTGCCCCAAAGGGAACTAAAAATCCAAAAACTTTTTAAAGGTAATATATTCCAAATGTTCTTAGTTGGACTATATTTAGAAAAATAAAATTCGTATTTGACTGCTTTCTCCATTAGTTATGTAACATTGCTTTAGTAACTCCCTACTTTCTAAAATAACTAAACCAGAACATTATAAGGAGGAAATAAGAAATATAACTTAAAACATCAAGTGTCTTCGAAGGAGGATGGACACTGATAAAAAGAATATCAGGGGATGCTGTATCCTACCCAAAATGTGGTCTCTTCTGTTGCTAAACCTCTGCAAAACTTTTGCTAATGCAAGTATGGCCCAGGTCCTTTTTCTGAGACAAAGGACCAAGGAGACCTTATTTGTGTTTCATAATCATATGGGTTCATAAAGAAGGATGCTAGCTTGCAAACCCTTATAAATATCCTTTATTTTCAATGTCATATTTTAGGACTTAGTATAGGGTTCCTGAATACATATACTTAGAATACCTTAAATAATATAGAATTGTTCATTGGAATACCTATTACTATCTCATTGCATCATTATTTATATATACCAATTAATAGTTTCACATATAAGAAAATGATGTGTAAAACACATATCATATACACACTATCTTTCTCAAATTATGAATGAAAGATAATATGTTTGGTTAAGTCGGGTGAGTTTATAGGGCTTAGAACTGACTTCTTTCCTCTTACATGGACTGCTCTGTTATCATCTCCACACATATAAATTTAAATCTTTCTTCACAGTTTTTCTACCATAGAAGATCAGGACTTAAAGTCTAGAATTTTATAATTTAGAGATAATATTAAAAAGTCCTGAGTATGAAAAGTGTTGTATATGGATTGAGATATTATTAAAAATCACAGAAGCCTGACATCCTGTTTGGTGACAAATCTAAAAGCTTTGTAATGTTATTACAATTTTACTATCATTCTTACAAAATTAATTTTAATTACAGTATGATTGTCAAACATTTCTTTTAATTGTATGTTTTCAAAAGATATCTCAAATTATTAAATCTGAATTGTTTTGATACTGTTTTAACTGTCCAAAAGAAGAGTATGTGTATTTCACAAGAAAGATTTTTTTCTTTAAATATTCTACAAAAAATTATTTGGGTAGGTTTATATCATTATTTCTTCAGAATCTTCATTTCCCAACCCAAGTAATGTTACCTAGGGACATCAAATGCTTCATGAGGCACTGATGGAAGTAAGGGGAATACTGAGCAATGACAGCTCCAGATCTCTGCATCCATTCCAACCAGAATACATCTTGAAAACCACCATTTGCACTTATTTAATTTTTATTTGTAAACTGACTATTTCTCCATGTTTTTAACAATGTGGTTTTTAAAGAAATATTGGGAAAACAGAAACAACTCTTGGGAACAAAATTTAGAAATTTACTAAAAGTTCAATAGAATTGAAATATATATTTACTCCATAGAAAGCAGATAAGTAAATAAATAAGTTCTGGTAAAAAGAGTATCCGTGATTGGAAGTCAATAAATAATACCTAGAACTGCCAAACAAATAAAGGAAGAATATGAAACTGTTTTTCAGTATATTTAAGTAGGTGAGTATAAACAACAGACCAATCTGATTAAAAAAAAAAAGAAAGAAAAAGAAAACATTTGAAATGGTTTCCTCTGGGAAGTGGAAATAATCCAGATACTGCTATGTATGATGTGTGTGCAATGAAGAAGCCATATAAAATTATTTATGTAATTTAAGGTCCTTCTTAAAAATAGACTCTGTAAAAATAAACAAATAAATGCAAACAAAGGTAGGTTTAGGGCCATTAATATCAGAATGGTATTCATTCATCTGCTTCATAGTCTTATCATATTTATTGAGAATTTACTATATTTGAGACATTACTCTGGATTTTGTAAAAACAAACAACAAAATTGCCCTCATGGGATTTATATGGAGGTGCCAGAAGACAAACAGCATACATATTGGTAAAATGCATCACATTTTAATGACGATTAAGTGGAGTGAAGGAAAACCAAGGACTGGAGATTAAGGAGTGGGCAGGGGCTACAGTCCAGAAATTTGTGATTTTTCCACAGTATTCTCTAACATTAACATAACATTGCTCCCTCTCATATAGAGCTTATCTCTCTTAGTACACTTATTTTCTGACTACTAAAGTGGCCACCCTTTGCTGTGTATTTCCTTTGTATATTTGCTTCTGCTTCTTCAAATCTGTTAATTTTTTAGCTATTGGGTGTTCCTCATGCCATTTTCTACCTCAAGACTTTTGCAGTTTAATCTTCCTGTTAAATCTGCAATAGTACCCATATTTACCCATTCACATTTTTAAGAGTAATTCTCAAAATAGCCTTGGAGGTTATTGTTCCAGCAAAGCTATTCAAATCTGGTCTCTCTTCAGTAACAATTTCATGCTTTATTGAAAGTATGAAAGTATGATGGCCAGCCTTGGGTCAAGTGTCCATTCATGAGCTGATCAACTGTAGCTATAGCATATGCACAATTTATTGGTAGTAAGGCTGTGCCTCATCAGGGCTCGTAGGCAAGGAGGCTTACTTCAAAGGGACCTATAAGGCAAGGTGATAATCAAATAGACTCTTAAAAGAAAATGCATTGAAAGCAGAAAATCTTATATTTGGAATATAACCCAGACTTTCATATAGGAATAAATTTACATATACATCTTACTCTAATTTTTTGTTTTAAAAAGTAAAATCAAACCATTTGTGAACATAATATCTGAAGGTTTTGAAAGAATTCCTGCATAGAGTTAATTCTCTATTAGTTGTTAAAATTATATTTCCACTTATAAATTGTTTAAACTGAAATTAATCTCACTTTTCCTTTGCTCTTTTCCAGTTTTTCTTCAATCCCTCCCTTCTATTCTCTCCTTCTCTGTTTCTTTTATCTGTATCAATCTATTACATATGTTTGCTTCTTTATCACTTTTATTTTTAAAATATTTTACTAAAAAATAGACGTTTACATAATTACTTATTTTTCAGATGACAGAATGCCCCATTGCTCAAAATAATTAGTAGTGTTTCCCATAATAAGAACCCATGGTAACTTTGGAAATGAATATTATAGAAAATGGATAGAGATGTGTTCACTGAAAGCAGCCTAACCCAATTACTTACATTGCTGATAAATCTCAATGCTTCACTCTGTTTTCATAGTAATGATAATCTTTTCCTTTAAAACAGGGTTCAATAACTATCATCAACTGGTAAGAGTGTGGATTTGGCCCTGCTGGGATAAATCATGGTGAATGTATCAAAAATGCTAAGAGTTTTACCCTCAAATAATTTTCCCAGAAAGTGTTTCGACTACTTTAAATATATTTTATAAAAACATATTTTTATAGCTACATTGTGTTAGAAATGAACCAATTTTATGTAAATGAACACTCTGCATTCTGCAGATAAAACATGCTAATTTTAACAATTTCAGACATCTGTGACAGAATTTCTAAACCTACCCAACTGGATTAAGCTGACAAATATGAAAAAGTAATACATGGTTAGTCACCTTTTAATTCTTACATTTACATTAAACTACCACTTCAAAGGGCAAGGGTAATTTCATACTTTTAAAGTTTTAAATAGCTTTTATTTCAACTAAAACAAAATATACCAATATTGAAACACAGTTATAATGACTATTTTATTCTTTTTTATGACTTCTATTTTAAAGTATATTGAATAATATAACTCTCTCCTCCCAAATAACTAACACCCTTACATTTCTGTGAATGGCATTATTTTGTAACTCTTTATTTCTAAGATTTTCTGTGCTGGAAATGTACACATCTCAGAGCAAATTTTCAATACTAATAAATTTTCCTCTAAAAAATTGTTGTTATACAATGCCTAATTATATAAAATTTGCATATGTGAATGCATAATTGTGTGCTCAAGTCCTAGAATAATAAGCATACATAGTCACGTGTTTATACCTCCTATTATGTGCTAGGCTTTTTAAAACAATTTGCGTATATGAATTATTTTAACCCTCATCATCACTTTATGGAGTAGACCTATTATGTATTTTATAATAAACTGAGGAACAGAGAGTTTATATAACTAAGTTCACACAATCAGTACGTGTTCTAAGTTTAAAAATAGTCTGCCTTCAAAATCTTACAATATAGATGATTTAAGAACATTAGAGGAAGACAATTTGTGATGACACGTTTTATATTTCAGCTCGTATCTTGCAGTTTATGGTGTGTTTGAATATTAAAATTATAAATGATTCAGGTAATATTAACTTTTTCTTTTACATGTGACATTTAAGCATCATTATGTCTGAGCCTTAAGAGAAAATTACTTCCTTTAAAGACAGCCCTCAAGTAGTATTAATGAAAGTCAATGCCAAAATAGATTTAAAATATTTGCCTTCAATATCATACATAATGATCTGTGCCATTTGGTATTATGAAGCTTGAACGGAAAATGAGATCTATCTGTGGAAGTTATTTTCTATTAAGTTCAAAAGACTTTCCTTTTCTTTAAGTAATTGTCAATGTATCTTTTAAGCTGATTTTTATTTTGCAAACTCCTGCATGCAGGGCCACTTGAATAATGAAATTTCAGGCTTGGTAGTTAACTTGGAAAAGGTGAACAGCCAAAGGATGCTGCTTCCTTGACCCTCAGTTCACCCTGGGGAAAACTATAGAACTGGTAGGGATGTAAAAAAACAGTCTGTGAGTACACAATGACTAAGTGCAGTACTGTCTTGTAGCCATTTATGTCAGGCAGCAATCGCATTTCAAGGATTTTAAGAGCCAAATACATCTCTGATAGCTTTAAATTATCTGTGGTAGAAATAATAACACCATGGAAATCAGTAAGCACTGTAAATCAGGTTTTTTCTTTTTTCTTTTTTTGAGAGCTCATTTTAAAATATTTTCTAGCACTTTATTGACTAGAAAACTGTCTTAAAGCTTCAGGATGAAAAGAAGTGGGTGTCAATGCCTTCCAGCCAAAGATCATTAAGAGCAAACTATAGTTCGAGTCAGACAACCTCTGTGAAAAAGACTGTACCGTGGGGAACCAGAGGGCAACCCAGTACGGGAGTATTAGGAAGGAGTTAGTAAAAGATCTGGTTCTGTGTTAGATGATTTGGGGTCAGATATGGGAAGAGATGCTTTACTCTGGATCAGATGAGGTTATTTGATTGAGTGCCTTGGTAAGTCATATTTTAAAAGAAGAGAAAATTTGATTGAGGCTAAAGCTGAATTTGGTAAAGTAGAAGTCACTACTGCTACCTGGGAGAGGTGAAGGTTTGATATTTTGTGTGCGGGCAATGTTCTTATTGTGTCTGTGTTCAGATGTGATTATGGTCTTTTTGTCTTGATCCATCAGGGTTGACTGGCCTTATTTAATGATAGTGTTTTATGAAATGATTTATGTTCAATAAGAGAAGAGCAAGGCCAGCTCCTGGGTTTTAGAGGCATTTCTCTTTCACATGGCAGTAAAGTGTTTAAGTGCTGCTCCAGCCTTCCCCCTGTAACCTTGGGAAAATCATTTTCTGCCCCCATCACAAAAATCCAGTAGCAACAGCGCTAGTCTATTTCCAAAGCAGGGATAATATTAGGTCAGCACAAAAGTCCTCTTAACTGTTAGTAAGGGCAGGCTGAGAAACCACCACTCTTCCAGCCCCACTGGCTGATTATACCTGAATTCAAGAAGAGGACTAAAATAGTCTAATTTCTGTTTTTTCACAGAATCTGGTAAGTTGTTATATTGATAAGAGATTGATGGAAGATATGGTAAAAAACAAGGACCAGTTAGGAAGCTACTGCAATAATCTTGAGGATAAACGATAGCATCTTGTTTCAGAGAAAACAATAGAATCCAAAAATTCTGGATATTTTTGAAGAAAGATCTAATTGAATTTCCTGAAAAAATACAAATGGGTGACTTAAGACAAGGACAACTACACTGTTATTGTCTTTGGAAACAGAAGGCTGAAACTGGTGGGTTTAAAAAAGGGAAAGATGATTGTTAAGGCAAGTTCATATGGTCTGAAGTATTATTGGAGGAGATCAAGAGACATAGATGTGTTATAGCTTCAAGTCCCCTTCAAGGAGATTAAACCCAATAGCCTCTGGCCATGTCTCCTTGTAATGCCCCTCCCTCATCTTGAGCAACCTGGCCAGCTTCTCCCTATTCCCTACTAGGAAAGGTGTGTGGACTCCTTACCCAGACTCTATATCACCTGTTCCCCACGCAGATGAGGCATCCTGCCCAAAACCAATTGGAGGATCCAAACGTGCCCTAATGGAAAGACTAGTCAACACTCAGTCCTTACATATGCAGAGTGGGCTGGGGTTGGAAGAATCAGGTCCCCATTCAGGTCCACAGCCTGGGGATATAAAAACAATTGTAGCACCTGGGCTCTCTTTTTTTAATCTCTGGCCACCCCCACACTCTCTTTGAAGATGCACTTTCACTTTAATGAACTTGCAACATGCCCTTCATTTCATTGCTTTGTTGCGGTGGGGGGCGGGGGGTGGGGGTGGGGGGGAAGAACCAAGGAAACAGTGCAATTCTATCAGATGGTCCAAGGTTTAAAATAAATTTAAGGAAATAAATAAACATATTAGCAGTTTGAAGAAAAATCACAAAATCACTAAGAAAGGAACCAAGAGGAAATACTTGGTATGCAAAGTGTAATAACTGAAATAAATAATGGGGTAAATGAATGGAATAAATCACTAAATGGATATAGCTGAATAAATCAGTGAGTGAGAGGAGTAAGAAATCTACCAAAATTTTCACAAGACAGAAAAAGAAATAGTAAGTGAAAAAGTTAAAAGATATAACAACTAGGAATCAAATAATGAACACCTTTAAAGCATGATACTATAGAGGGAATAACAAAAAAAGGATTTAAACAAAAATGAAGACAATATAAATAAAAATCACATATCGAAATAGCTCAGTGACAACTCTGTGAAAGAAGCAAAACCATATAACTGGACCCACTGTACGGAGATCTATTTAAAAGTTTTAAGAATTAAATTGACACTAGGCTGTTCAATAGCATCAGTCAGATACATGCAAGAACAGTTTCTATTTATTTATGTATACCTTGTAAAAATATTTTTGAATTAGCAGAAAAAGTTTGCTCAGTGTCTTCAGTGGACTACTATACACTCTTTTGAGGTCATTCTTTCAGATTAACTGATTCTAGATTTTGATTGCCTTTAAACTGATTTACAATGTTGTAAACTGTAGGTTTGAAAATGCACATGAATTCTGTTCAGTGGAGAGTCAATTGATTTTCTTCTCTTCCTTCCCTACCCACTCTTGAAAAAAGCAAGTTTTTAGTTCATTTGTAAATTCATTTCAATATACTTTACTCAAAATAAATTTGTGTTTCTTTCAATTCCCTTGAATTGGCAGTAAAATCGCCATGGCTCCTTCATTAATATTGAGTTAAATAAATCTTTAATAAGAGTTCATCTTATGTATGTATGAGAATCATAATTTTACTTATTTTGGAAATTTATTTTTTAACAATTTTGGAAGTGTCCCACTAGGATTGCCAAAAGATTCATCCTCCTACTAGAACTGGATCAACACTGTTGGCTGAAAATGCCTCTTCTATGGGCTACTCAAGCCCAGGCACCGTGACTTCTTGAGGTGAATCCAAATTTTGCTGTTTTTCTAACTTCATTTTTTAATGTATTTTCTTACTTTATGGTCAATAAATCACAGACAGTGACTCATTTTATGATCTCTGTAAATGTTTTAAAGGATAGAAGTGATAGAGAATCCAGTTCATTCACCTGTTTTGTCTGTCTGCCTATTTGAGCTCAAATCTATCAGAAATTTTGACCACTGTTAAGAACAACTCTTTCATATCTTAATTAGGGAACATTTGTGTTTTTGTGCCTGCGGTTAACTCACTCACTGAATGTATAAAATTGTATCTGTAGGTTATCTTTCTGTCTGTGAGTCTGTAATTCAGAAGGGCTTTTACATCTCATAGTGTAAATATGTAGTATTTTTCTTACTAGTGGAGAAAATTAAGAAATTGGACCATATAATATCTTAAAATAAAGGGATACTGTTCTAATGGACTTACAGTGAAAAATAGACATTTATATAAACATTAAATTTCTAAAATTCATAGATAATATGGAAATTGTACTCAGCAATTTAAATGTTACAATTAAAAGATTAAAATAGTATTTTTATACAAACCTAGAAATTTTGAAGAATCAAATTCGCATAAATTAGGTAAAACTTTAGTAAAAATAATTTTCTATTTTTGGTGTAATAAAAGTAGTTTTTTTTTTTTTGGTCTTTTCTAGGGCTGCTTCCGCGGCATATGGAGGTTCCCAGGTTAGGGGTCCAATCGGAGCTGTAGCCGCCAGCCTACACCACAGCCACAGCAACGCGGGATCTGAGCCACGTCTGCGACCTACACCACAGCTCTTGGCAATGCCAGACTTTAACCCACTGAGCAAGGCCAGGGATCGAACCCACAACCTCATGGTTCCTAGTTGGATTTGTTAACCACTGAGCCAAGACAGGAACTCCGTAAATTAGTGCTCTTGATGCACCTATTTAAAATGCAATTCATGCATAATAAAGCCCTCCTTATTTTGCAATCAGAAATAATATTTGTTTAGAATTATTTTGATAAAAAGGAGGAAATACTGTTAAGAAAGTTAGAATAAACAAAAAAGATTCCTGGGCATCTCAAATGAAAAAAAAAAAAAAAGAATGTATTGATAGAACTCATCTTTCTGGGGTTATCAGATTAATCAGTTGCCTTTGAGGTATTTTACAACTCTGAATTGTAAGTGACCAATAACAATACAAAATCATTCTCATTCATGCACATACAAATGAATCTATCCAGTGGAGCTTCAGTTGACACCTCTCCCCGCAGGAAGAAAGCCTGTTTGGCATCCACATATGAATTTACTTCAACATAAGATTTTTTTCTCATTTAAAATATTTATTTAATACTTAGAACATATATGGTTTACATTATATTACCTGTCCTAAGTTTTGCTTTACTATTAGATCTACAAGAATATATATTCAGAGTCCATCACAAATTATTTGCCAAAAATTCTTCATTCATATCTTGTTTGAATAAAGCTCATCCTCTTGTAGACTCCCCAGGAATTGCTGGCTTGTAACTTAAGTTCTATAATTAAATATGATTTTTTTAAGCATTGACACTTGAAAAGCAGCTTGACTGAATAGAAAATATGGATCACACATTCTTTTCCTCATTTTCTTGAAAATATTGCTCCACTGTTGCTGCTGTACATTGTTTGTGAAATTTTTGTGAAATTTTTATTTCAAACTAATGTTTCCATTTTGTGACTACTAATTAGCCTGGGTGTTTAGAAAAAAATATATAGCTATTTATACTGAAAAGATATCTCCCTCTGTCTCTTTCTCTCCCCCCCCCCCAATATATATTGAGGGGGGGGAGAAAAAAAAGATAGACACATAAAGAATTCCCATCATGGTACAGCGGAAATGGGACCATTAGGTTGCGGTTCGATCCCTGGCCTTGCTCGGTGGGTTAAGGATCCGGCGTTGCTGTGAGCTGTGGTTGCAGACGTGGCTCGGATCTAGTGTTGCTGTGGCTCTGGTGTAGGCCAGTGGCTACAGCTCCGATTAGACCCCCCCAGCCTGGGAACCTCCATATGCCAGAGGTGCAACCCTATAAAGACAAAAGACAAAAAAAAAAGAGAGAGACACATAAGACAGGCAGAGAGTTTTCAACCATTATTTAGTTTTATTTTTCAGGCATACTAACTATATATGTGATGAATATCTGTCTTCTCAATGACTTTTCAATTAATAATTTTACCTATTTACATTGCTTTCACAATTTTTAAAAATTCTCTTTTTGCAGTTTATACTCAATTAAATTGAATTCTCTTGAATTTCTTGTATTTAGTCTTAATTTTTGAGATTTTTTCTCCAATTTTTTCTGTTTAATCAAATATTGTTTCTATTCCAAGTTTTTGTTCATTTCTTTTGTAAATTTAAATTTCAAATTAGAATGATTCCCTCCTAAAAATGCTAATATTTTTAAATAATATGTAACCATGTTCAGTATTATGTTAACGTTATTATCTAATTAATAGTTGCTTAGGGAGGATTACTTTCATTAAATGAACTATTTTCATTCAAATTTTCATTAAGAAATAGAATTTTATGTGCAATGACTGGGTTTTTTTTCTTTATTTTGAAATAACTGGAGTTTTCTTGGGTCATCAATAACTCCTGTCTCCATAGAAAACTTGAGGGGTTAGAAAGATTTCTAGATTTCAGAGTTTCAAAGTACTTTGTCTTGATAATGCAATGAACTTTTTTTTTTTAATTTATAGAAAAGATATTATGTGCAAAGTATAAAGGCACTGTTGTACTTCTTGTCTTTTAGATTTCCTTTTCCTCCTTTTCTGCTTTAATGATAATTTGCATGTTTTCTTTTATTTATATCAATACCAAGACTTGATAGGGTGCACCTTTTTCCAAACTGCTTCCTCAAAGTAGAAGTGTAGCAGGAAAATGGAGTACAAGAGGTTGATCGTGGTCTAAGTCTCTAGTGAGTCCCTGGGATAGCTGGCCAAGTGAGGGCCCTTGGCTTTGCTCAGGAAAGACTTCAAGAGCAAGCCAGAGTAGAGGGAAAGCAGCCTTATTCTGAAAGGTACATAGAGTGAGGGCCAATTCAGTGAGCAAGAGGCCTGGGTGTGTGGAATTGGTCAGTTTTTATGCACTGGGTAATTTCATAGGCTAAAAATTGGGAGGATTATTCCAACTCTTTGGGAGGGGGCAAGGGCTGGGATTTCCAGGAATTGGGTCCCTGTCTACTTTTTGGCCTTTTATGGTTGGCCACAGAACTGTCATGTGGGTGTGTCACTTAGCATGCTACTGTTTTAAAATGAGTGCACAATGAGGCTCAAGGTCAGCTGGGAGTTAAATCTTCAGCCATCTTGGACCTACTGGGTTCTAACCAGTTTTTGTTGTGTCCTGTTCTTAATGGTTGTCTCCTGCCCTCTTCCCTCCTGTCTTAGAAACAGTGCTTTCCCAAGGTTCTTCCTCTGCTTCTGTGAATTTAAAAACTTCTTTCACTTGATTTCCTAGAAGCCGGTGCGTGAATGAGAATTTCTTCCATCAGATGATTTGCTTTCTGGGGATGATTTTGCTTTTCCTAACTTTGCTTGGACCATCTGCCCTCTCCTGTTTTTCACAGTATCCACCAGCTTCCAGTGGACCTTGTTTGTTTCAGGTATTTATTTACAAACCTTATATGTCAATTGAAGCATTTGAGACATTTGAGACAATTAAAACTTTTGAACCTTGTCTCATTTCTTCTTATGTTGTAGCCATGGGTATTATATAGTTTTATTTGCCTTTTTTTTTTTAACTTATCTGCGTAATTGCTGGAAAAGGTGTGTAAAATACATATGTAAGACGCTGCAATTATTTTATAGAACTCTGTCATGTTAAATGTTAACCCTATTCATAAATTTGTGTAAATATCAATGTAAGATTTCAAATTATTTTCAACTTTTTTATATAGAGCCATCTTGTTGAAAAATAATTATTTTAGCATATGTTATGGTTGTTTCAGGTAATGGCCAATTATAATTTATTTATTTGGTAAAGAATTATTTTAGCATATGTTATGGTTGTTTCAGGTAATGGCCAATTATAATTTATTTATTTGATAAAGAAAATTAGCATCTTATTATTCTTGAAAATGCAGTGAGCACATTTGGAAGAGAAATATTTCAGTATATAGATATTCCCTTACTTTGTTTGGAAGTATAACTAATATAGCATATCATATTCAAGTCTATTATTTCTGCAGATATATTAATCTTTTAAAAAATATTTCTATATTTCTGAACATCTTTTTCCAAGGAGAAAAAAACAAACGCATTTCTCTGATACATCCTTATTCATTCCACAAAATCATTTAAGCATGAATAAATTAGTCTAAGTTTATAACTCAATACCTTCCCAGTATTGGGGTTTTTGCTCCTTTTCTTCTTTCTGGCCCCATTATCCACTTTTAAGGAAACTAGACTTTCCCTGCTTGAAAACTCTGGAGATGTCTTCTGAGGCAATTGCCTTCCAATGGATCACTCATTCTCCTCATTATTCATTTCATCCTCTCATTGCCTCCAGGATTATAACTAGAGGTTAGATACTTATGTGACTGGAAGTAAGAGACGAATTACGAGATCTTCCCAGGGAGAAATAGTGAATAAAATAAACATGTTCTTAACAATTTATATCTTGCAAGTATATAGAGGAAGAGTTGTGCAATATAATAAAACAGAACTTGGTCTATAGTATTGGATTTTTTTTCTTTCCAGAGTGGATGAGTAGGCATCACATTGGATGATTGTAATTCAAAATGAAGGCCTTGCAAAATATTCCAAATCCAGATGAATTCATAAACCAAAAGCTCTTTTAAAGGATAGCCTAGTTTCAATTAAAGAAGGATCTGGCTCTATTGATCTAAATATATACTATATATCCTTATTTTAGACTTTCTCAGAGGAACTTAGCAGATACCAGTTGACTTTGTACTGGGGAAATGTAAATATCCTTGCTGTGGGTGATTATTAGACATTGGTTCTCTGGGTTGATACTGAATGGTTCATACCTTTGCATATGGTCCAGTGAACATCTGGTGATCCATGAAGTTTTAGAGTTCTTATGTTAAGAATAGGCCCACATCAACCCTCTGCTCTTTCCCTACTTCCTAAGAGGGATTATACACTACAACGGGTATAATCCCCAGTACCATGAGTGTTTTATTTTAATTGTTGTTAGGGAGAATCATTTGAAAACATCTTGCCCTAACCTTTCCTATCAGCAGAGTAAAGCAAAAGCAGTATTATATTCAGTATTTGATAGTAATGATAGCTGCTACATTGCTGCTTAGCTGGAAAATAGCTATGGAGCATCTTAGAGTTAATGAGATGAAAAAAATCCAGATACAGCTAATATTCCAGTTTTGGTACCTTGGAGCAAGTGAGAATGGGCTATTGATTTGGCAATCCCATCACTCTCTGAAAATGTTCCAGAAGTAGCTTATATTCACTGGAAAGGAGATATTTATGATATTAATTTAGAACTATGTCAACTTATGCTAGTCCATCAAAATATGGTACATGGAGTTATTGATTATCTGGACAATCCATTAAACATCACTCTTTCCAACTCCATTAACAATGCCATTGTATTTTGATGTGGTGAGTGGGGGTAGTAAATAACTGAGATATATTAGCAAAACACATATATGCTTAAGGGTGAAAATTAAAACCTAAAAATTTAGGGGTTTTCTACAATAGTGCAATTCCATTTAGTGGTCAAATGCAGTACTTCTCAAATACTGATGTACATGTATACACATCATCTAAGGATTTTGTTAGCATGCATATTGTGATGCAGTAGGTCTGCAGTAGGGCTTGAATAGTGCATTATTCACAAACTTCTAGAAATGCTGGTGTTGCATTTGGTGAGTCAGTCTTTAAGGTGAAAAGGGATAGCTTCTAAATTTGAAAATAACTTGCTGCATCTTTTACCACTACCAATTAGAAAAATATAAGATGTTAATTAAGCATGCCTCTCAAGATTTTGAAAGCAAAACTATCATATCTGGGTGGGTTTCTTCAAATCACCACCCAGTAATTTGAGAAGTTTCTAATTTCTAGGGGTGTCAAAAACCAAAGAAGTTTTGTAGCAAGTGCAGGCTGTAGTGTAAGCTTCCTGTTACTTAGACCTTAAATGCAGCATATCCAGTGGTGGGCCACCTGTCTCTGGTGAGTACAAAGTACCAATCAACAATCCTTAAGAGGAGAATCATACCACACAACCCAGGAGTTTACATATAATTTGTTCCTTTGCTGATAAATAATTTCTTTGGGTCTCATTCCTGTGCCTTGTTAGTGATTTTGTGATTTACTTGGGGGCCCCAAATGGTATTTAATCAAAGAAGCCTATTATGAACTGATTTCTTTTTCTTCCACAAAGCTGAGTGTGAATATCATCCTCACATTATGAACTGGAAGTAAGGTTTACAAACAGGGTTTAAACAAGTTTTGAGCAGATGACTCAGACACTTACAACACTTCCTCCTTTCCCTCTCCCATACCACTGCCCCATGAACTATTAACTATAAACAATTGAAAGAAGAAGTGAAATACTTCATGGGTCAGTATGAAATCCTTCCATTGGGCAGAAATGGGCTGCTAATTCCCCTCTCCTGGCTGGCCCTGAAGGATAATGGTAAAGGGAAATACTTGCGTAGGCAGAATTTTAGCAGATCATCGAGTTGCGCATTTTATGTGGAAGGAGAAATAACTAGAGTTGAAAATTTATACTAAATAATGTGCCAGGCCTATTGGTTTGGCAAATTGATAAGGGACTAGAAAGAAGGTGGTTGTAAGATTTGACAAGAGAATAAAATGAAAGGATATGTGGTTGGGTTTCTCAGGATGGACACCAAATGTGCAGACATTTGTGGTCCTTGTGAAAGTTCTCTACTGCAGAGGGATCCATCAGTCATCAGGCTGGCAATATGATTCATCTTTTGCATATTAGCCTGCCTTTACTATCAGCTTTTCTTGTTCTTACACTAGGAATCCATGTACAAAGTGACCACAGTAGCAGTTTGAGGTTAGGTATGAGCTCAACAAGATTTGCCCTCATTGAGATCTGGTATACTGCCATGGCTGAATGCCAAACTTGCAAAAAGCAGAAGTCTGTACTCTACTATGGCAAAATTCTCCAATGTGACCATTCACTCACCTGGTGCAAATCGATTATGTTGAACTCTTTCCACTGGGTGTCTTCTATGATGCAAGAAGCAATAATTTGTCCTCACTAGTACTGACATCTGCTCTAGTAAACATTTCATGCCCTAATGGCAATAATTCTGCCAGCATCATCTTAAGAGTCCTTACTGAATGCATTTTTCATTGTTGTGATACTCTGTACATGTTCCCAATGAACAAATTTCATAGCAAAATGATAGAGGTGTACTTATTATGCCCATGGAATTCATTATCCAAAAAACACATTTCAGTTTGTAGTCATTGAAGTCACACTGGAGTGAAAAAACTTCACAAAATTAAAGATATCATACAAAGAGATTAGAATGAGAAAAAACAAACAGAATCTAGAATTTTTCTTTTTAATTTTTTGCAAATGTACCCCAAAATTGTAATCAGTTCATTGACATTTTATTCTCAAATTACCAGTACTACAAAAAAATCTTTCAAATTCATTGTTATTTATTGGGGTTAATTTTATATGCATTTACTTCATGTCTAATTAATTTCACAAGAAAATTAGACCAAGCTAAGTGGTGGTGATTACAAGGTGAAACTTTTTAGCACAAAACATACATCTGTGAATTCAAGTTCTCTTAATTATTGATAGCATATAGGAGCAAAATTCATTTTGTTATATATATTATTTTATATCTGTGACTATATCTTTAGGATTCATATGTGGAAACAGTGATGTAATATATTCCATTCATTAATTTATTCAAAATATTTATGTAATGTCTTCATTGAGCCAGAATTTTGCTAAATGTTGGGTATGCAAATTAATACAAATTATGAAGCTCAAATTTATTACCTTGGCATCTATTTCCTGGTCAACACTCTTCTCAAATGTGATTCACTGACAGTATTATCAGTATTTTCTAGGATTATAAATAATCCTAGATAATAACCACAGGCAGCCATAAAACACTGATCCAAAATATATATTTAGTGGATCATCAATAACTAAATCAAAGAACAAATATACCTAGGAATCTCACTATCACAATCTTTATGTAATATATTAAGATGTTTGCACTTTAAAGATATTTAAAATGTGTTGTTTTACATGATATTTCACTGTATCTACCATTTCACTGTATTCTACCATTTTTTTGGAAATTGTGCCAATCTAGTCATGATTTATTCCCCTAAGCAGAGTTCTCACTTTATTAGGGTTCCTTACTTTTCATCTTATTTTCCCTGCTTTTTTTTCACTACATGTAAGTGGCATTTGATCTTTGTTATCAAAATTTAACAGGTAATTTTTCTTTTTTTGAGACCTAACAGTATTCTTTAACTTCTGTTGAAAATTGACTTCGTTCATTATTCTTTCTAATCAACTCCACCATAAAATTGATGTCCTCTACCATTGCACTTATCTCCAAAAAGGCAGAACTCAAATTTAAAAATTAAAAAAAATAAAATTAAAAAATAAAGGCAGGAAAAAAGAGAACTAAATCATTTTACCTTTATGTTTGTGTAATATTCTCTTCTTGGACAAGATGGCTGTTAACCTTGCCAATTATGCTACTTTTCTTTTTCTTTGCATTATGATCACAAGCAGTATGAAAAAGCACTCTCAACCTTACTTCACTTTGTCCACTAATAGCAGCAGAGCCTTTCATTTTGCTTTTCTCTCTAGTTTTCTTAGTCAGCAGGTATTTTCTTTGTATTGTTCCAATTCTACTGTCTGCCTCGATCGATTAAATGCTCTTTCTGTGGCATAGTCTACAGCTGATGTGAGTTTCACCTCTGGAGTCCCTCATGCTGTTTTTCCTTTCTCATCTATAAACCCTTTTTTGTACCCCAGCCTTTTGTAGTTATTTGAAGCCTTCTCATTTTGTGGCTCACTAACTCAGCTCATGAAGCTGCCATGGTGTGGTAGGTGGAAGTTTCTGACTATAGTTTGGACCTTTCTTTGAGGATAACCTTTTTATCTTTTTTCTAGACGTGTGCTAATTGTGATTTAGAAGGGATCATGGAAAAAGGATGTGAGTGTCTAAATTGTTTGCTAATGCCACTGAAACTATTATTTACCTTATACATGTTAGATACTTAGGTATTAATGTGATGAAGAATAATTATATTTTAAAGCTTTATTGCTAGTAGCCAGAATATAGTTTAGATTAAGAAAAGAAAAATGCATTTTTTATGTAAATATATAACTTCTTTTAGGATTAACACTTTACATCAAAATAGTAATAAAGAGACAGTGAAATATGATATCTATCTCTGTTAGATATTGATATGGCAAACCATTAATAGAGACCATAAAATTAATATGCATTTAAAATGTTCTCTTTGTCAGGGTTCCTGTTGTGGCTCAGTGGGTTAAGAACCCAACATAGTGTCCATGAGGATGCAGGTTCAATCCCTGGCCTCACTCAGTGGCTTAAGTATCTGGTGTTGCCACAAGCAAGCTGCAATGTAGGTTGCAGATGCAGCTTGGATCTGGTGTTGCTGTGGCTGTGGCATAGGCCTTCAGCTGCTGCTCCAATTTGACCCCTAGCCTGGGAACTTCCACATGCTACAGGTGCAATTGTAAAAATAAAAAGTTCTCTATAAATCTATTTATTACATAATATATAAATATGTATTGTTGTTTTAAATTGAATTTAAACCCTGTGCTTATGTAGAGAAATTCGAAGGTTGGGAAGATCATGAAGATATTATTTTAAAATTCTTATTCTTTTGTATATATTTTGTATATACTTATAATAATTATCACCTCTTGCTCGTGTCTCTATTTTATACATATACATATATACACACATTCTTTCAAATAATTTCCAACTCTTTTAGTTATTGATTGACTTCTTCATTTTAAAAAGATGAAATTCAAACTTCTATCTTGTCTTTGGAAACTTTTTCTCTGCAAAAATGGATTTCTCTCCAAAACTCCACCCAACAAAAATACTGAAAGATTTTCTAACACTCTTCTCTCCACTGATTTCTAGACTCATGTACTTAATGGAGTACTTAATATCTTTATCTAGACATTTAAAAAAACTTTGAAAACTTAACAAATCCAAAGATAATGCCTGATTTTCACCAAACAAGGAATTCTTTAATCGTCTCCATCTGAGTAAATTGACGTCATCATATACGAATCATATATAAATACCCTATACCTATACCCTCAGTTCATCTGCTATATATGTTGGCTCTATTTCTAAATACATTTCAAATGTGTCCATTGTTTATTCGCACTGTTGCCTTGCTCAAATTATCTGCACAATTTGTATGAACTATTAGATCAATCTAGCCAATCTCTGTGCTTTCTTTTCTGTCCCATATAGTTCACTCTTCTTAAGGTAGCCAGAATACCTTTTTAATGTAAAGTAATGTACTCTTACTGTGTAATAGAGCAAAGAATGGCATAAAGATTGCATTATTCTGTTTAAAACCTACCAATAATTTTCCATGGCAAGTAGAAAAATATAAGTGTATTTTGGCCTGAAAAACACTAAGGATTTGGAGTCAGCTCACCTCTGACCCTTTATTTTTCCACACTCCTGTATTCTCTATATCCATAGTGGCTTATTTCATTAGTCAGAACATGTCAAGTTTTTGTTTTTTAAAACCCCACTTCATAACTCTAGATTTGAACCATGATTCAGATGCCATTCTTCATCTATTAAACTAAACTTTTGAATGAACAAATTTTGGAAAATTATCCACATGATCAAAAAGTTCTTTAAAATCAGGTATTTGTTTGTGTTATTCTGTATTAGTTGATTTATCTAGCCTGTCAAAAAGAATAACTACTAAACTCTGCATGTCATCAATATAAAATTCTATAAAATACTCACACATATCATTGTATAGAAAAGATTATACTGGCCAGGGAGAAAAGGCAGATATTAATAAACATATGTTTAGAAACTTCAGTGCACCAGACACCTGGTTTAAGTGGAGATTGTTCTCAAATAAGAGCTATCTTTACTACATTATTGGATCATCACCCTATACTCTGTATACTTCTAGCCTTGAAATTCAAGAGGACTTTTGTCAAGTCTGAGTGAGACTACATGGATCCCATAGGAATTATAATAGTGTTATTGTAAGACTTGATATTCTCTAAGGAATCTTTGCCTACTGATAGCTACTATTTTACAGGGAATCTTAACTATTTTAGTTTTTACACCCTGTTGAGTATCTAGCGATAACTGAAGAATGTGACTCCTCACCATTCACCTATTCACTCATTTTTTTCCTCAAGAAATTTCAGAATATTGTAGACTGCCTAAAGTTTGTCCCATGAGTCTCAAGATAAAAAAAAAATTGTTGCAGAAATGCTTTGCTGAATTACATCTTAATAAGTATCACTTACCTCAATGTTTACATTAATAAAACCCTGCAAGTCCTACCATTAAGTTTTCACAATCCTTAAAAGTCATTGCTTAAGTAACACCAAAAATATTTACAGCTAAGAATGTTTTATAAAATTCTTCCATGTTCAGTTTTTAGGTAAGATGGTGTAGTTACCATTGTTGATCAAAATATTCCATGGTGTTTTCACCTCCCTAATGACTCCTGTTGATAAATAAAGATTCCATGAGACAAATAGTTAGCACAAGTTCACTTACTTTATGATCTTTAATTGTGAAGTCTTCTTTTGAGAGATAAATCTTAGGTCAGCTCATCTCCTGCTTGACACTCAGACATTAGTACAATACTTATAAATTTCATAGATTTCTTTAATTAAATACATTATCATTCTAGTATATGTTTCTTGATTCTTCTGATTGATAGTTATTAATATAATTTCTTATAAATTCTCAATATTATTACATATCCACCCATCATATATTTCTCTCTCCACTTGTCTCACAAGAAGTTTCCAGTCTGTGTGTACTTTTTTCAGTTCCTTTTATTTTTTGGCATGGTCACAGTTCTGTTGCCCTTTCACCAATTTGAGAATTTTCATTTAAAAATATTTATTCTGAGCAGATGGCATAATCTATTATTATCAGATGCTCACAAAATGATTCTTATTTTATTTTAAATGTATGACACTTACAGCTCTATCCACGTCTGTTTTATAAAATAGGGAGTCATTTAGAACCTTTAACACAACCATTTTCTCTGTCAACAGTTCTTTAAACTAGAGTTCCCCTCTTCATGTACTCTGTCCTTTTAAAATCAGTGTATTGTTCTGGTGTGAAAAGAACAAAAGCCCCCTTTCTTTTAACCTTTTTTATTTTCATATGTACTTATGGAATCTCAACCAGTCTTACAGTCCAAGATATTTTGTTTTGATACTTGCTTAAATAAATAATATTACTTGACTAAACTTCAGTAACTAGGAAATCTCAGTTCTTAACTTTCTGCATATTTAATACCACAGACAGTTTTACTCCATCCTAGATTAATTCTCTGTAATAAACTGGGAAGAAGTTTGACCTTTATAGTCACTGCTAATCAAGTAAAACAAATTATCTGTATAGTTCCTTATGTAAACTGCAATTATGCTGCAACTTAATTCTCATATTGCTGAATGTTCCATCTCTTTCTTTCTCTGCTATCAAGAGTTAAAATTATTTTGATTTATAAATACCAGAAATCTCTGTCTTCCTGTTAAGAAAAGAATCTTCCAAGGAGTTCTTGTGTGACTGAATGAGTTAGGGACCTGAGGTTGTCTCTGTGAGGATGCAGGTTTGATACCTGGCTTTGTTCAGTGGGTTAAGGAACTGACACTGCTGCAAGATATGGTGTAGGTTGAAGATGCTGTGGATATTGTGTAGTCCAGCAGCTGTAGCTCTGATTTAACCCTTAGTCTGGGAACTTCCATATGCCATGGGTGTGGCCCTTAAAAAAAAAAAATCTCCTGTCAAACGAAAACTTCCTTATTATCAGGTTAAATAACTAAATACGTTAAACATGGGCTAGGAAATGGAAATTTTGGATTTATTTGAAAATGATATTTTACTTCTTTTTCTAATTTATTAGTTATTAAGGCTTTCTGTCACACTTTCATGAAGTGGGTGAAATACTTTGCTCTCCATAACACACCTATTAAGTCTAAAACATACTTTTCATTTTTTTTGCCAAATTTATTAGATTCTAGGAAATTTTTATGTTCATATTTAATTTTACTTACTTTGAACATAGAAATATTTCTTAAAGCTTGAGAGAATATGAAGACAAATATTCTTGCCTTTATTAACATTTAAATTTGATTTTATTTAGCCCAACATCCTCATGGTCCAAAAGAGTAAAATAAATCTGAATGCTCTCAAATTTCTAGCTATAAAGCTGAAAGGTAGCTTCTTAAGAATTATAATGACATGTGTTTATGATTGTGAAGTCACTTTGCTTGAAAAGTAAGTGAAACAAAACCACTTAACAACATGTATTTCTGAAATTGCTACAAAATTATATGAGGTAGCATTCAAAATCCAATTTATTAATAAAAGTGATATACTTTAAGTGAATAACTAAGGCATATACAAGTTTTAAGAATACACTTTTTTTTCTTCAATCACTTCTCTAGCAGTAAAGTCTATAGTTTCTTTTTTTTGTGTTTTTGTTTTTATTTTTTCTAGGGCCGCACGCACGGCATATGGAGGTTCCCAGGCTAGGGGTCTAATCAGAGCTGCAGCCACAGGCCTACACCAGAGCCACAGCAACGTGCGATCCGAGCCACTTCTGTGACCTACTTCACAGCCTACTGCAACGCAGATCCTCAACCCACTGAGCAAGGCCAGGGATCAAACCTGCAACCTCATTGTTCCTAGTCAGATTCGTTAACCACGGAGCCAGGACGGGAACTCCTAATTTCAGTTTCTGTATTTCTATTAAGATTTTTAGAATCAAATTATATCCTAAGGGGAAACATTTTTGTAAAACCACTTAGAAGACACTATGGCATTATTTTACTGATCACTCATTCTTTAGGATATGTGGCAGTTCTGTAGCATGCTAAACTTATGATTAAGTATGTTTCATCATACAAATTTAAAATGAATCATGGTCAACCTGGATTTTGTAGGATTTTATGCATCTCACATTATACTTAGTTGTGCACACATATCTTGGTAGTTTTCTATTTTGGTTTGTGAACTGTTTTAACTTTTAATATTTCTGTATTGTAATTCATCTAAATTAATATAAACATTTACATTTTATGAATGAAAATAAGCCACAGCCATCAATTGGATTACCACTGAAAACACAGAATCTATTTCACAGTTAGAAGCTCAGTTTCGTAATTGTTTTAAAATCTATATTTTATGACTTGGTTACAAAAATCACGGTCAATAAAGATATAGAGTAACTACTTGAATTTCTTCTATCATTACTTTGTTTGTTAAACAAATTTTCCCATAATATCCTTTATTTTATGATTAGCTACTAGCAAAGAAAAATACACTCACATCAAACTTTGAACTGGTAAAAAGATTCAAAGCTCCAAAGATTAATGTTGAGTAAAACTTGGCTATTAAACATTGTTGACATTTGTCAATTTAATTTCATAGGAAAGCGTGAGCATACTTATAAATAAAAGCTTTAATTTATCTCTTAGAGTGAAAAATGTTATTACTTATTAGACTAAATTTTAGAAGATACAACACTAGACTAATTTATTTTTCAGAAATATGATTCAAATTTGCTATAAAAATAAAACTAGAATATGGAGCATATGTATAAATTTAAAAATTATTTCGACACCTATATTTATATATTTTGAACATTTATAAATCTTCATCATACTTCCTAAAATAAAGATATTGTATAAGACTTATAAAGGAAAAGTTTGATGAAAAGTTCTATATTAAAGAAGCATTTTGCTAGTGTGTACAGGTACCTTTTTCTTACACATTGTAATTTATAAAGTAATGGAGGCTGCTAGAAACATCCAGATTTAATCAGCAAAACCAAGGATACAGATGTTCCATTGGCTTTAGATAAATAAGATAATAATAACAAAGACGATTTTATCACCATTATTAGTACTTTTTATTAAACTACTGATAGTAAATTGAATAAGCCTTGGCTCTCACATTCAAATAGTATGCTTTAAATACATTATGTTTTCTATTTTATCCAGAAATGTGATTAATATTTTCTAATATCAGTGTGTCCTAGATATCATATAGTTCATTTAATGTTTAGATATATGAGAGAAGACTGTGTTCATTTTACATGAATGGAGTATGAGATTTAGAAAAGCTAAGTAAAATCCAAGTATCATGTTTAGAAGTGGTAGGTTCAGAATCAGAATCCAGATGTGACCAATTTCAAAATCTGTGTGCTTTTTATTATTGCAGCTCCCACCTCTTTGGCACTCTGTATTCTGAATACTGCCTCAGAACCACAAAATAATCTTGCTTGAATTTTAAGCACAGTTGAAAGTTATCAGCTTCTCTGACTCCACTCAATGACTATTTCCATCATCTTCGCCAATGAGCAACAGTACTGACTTCAGCAATAGCAATTAACAGCTAAGTATAAAAGCAGATATTTACCAAGTGGTCACTGTATTCCAGCCACTTTTCTAATTCCAGTGCATATAATTTTTATATTATGAGGTAGATATCACTTTATCATCATTTTAGAAATGAAGAAATTGATGCACAATTTAAATGCATAAATTAAATAATTTGCCCTAGAATGCATAATCAATAAGTTCAAAAACAGATTTTAATAACCTGGATTTGGAGTACATCTACTTCAATAAAATGGAATAGAAACATAAATTGAGACTCATAAAACAAGTAGAATATAAAATAGATAAAAATATTAATTTTAAATTAGAAGGAATAATACCTAGAATATTAATAACACATTTTTTGTACATTGGTGTTAAATATCCCATTTAATTATGAGATAAGAATTAAAATAATTGTTTTAGTTTATAAAACAATCTCCCATCCATTTACAGACATGGAAACTCAAATGACTCATTGAATAACCTAAGGAAAACCCCTGAGGTTGTACCAGAGTGGGTGCTAAAATTAATACTTTTTCAACTCCGGTTGCTGTTTATCTCTACTATGCTGTGCCTCATTTTAATGCAGTGTATTTATAGATATTTTCTTGCTGATTTTATCCTCTTTTTATCTAGGCACTTACTATGTACTGATTATCACACTAAATGGTGAATTTTGTCACTTTCTTTCGCAGTAATGTTGGAGCAAATGTTATCAAACCAATTATTAAGTTAGAGAAACTGAATTACAATAAATATAAGGAACCTGCCCAGACAGAACCAGTAGGAACTAAGCTTAAAAGCCCTTGTTTTCAGTGATGATGTTGTGTTGCCTCTTCTTGTATAAATTATTTTATTTACAGGGGAATTTTAAGTAGGTCATTGACAGTTTCCATTGGCTTTGAAGTTAATAAAAAATGTGTTATTTAAAAAATTACTGGCCATCATCTATCTTTGCAACTCTCTCTCTTCCCCTCTTTCTGTCCTTTCATTTTCCTTCCTTTCCTCATTTTCCCTCTTATTTTTCTTGTTCTTCCCGCTTCCTTCTCCTTTTTGCCCTCACTTTTCATCTCAACTTCTGAATCTCCATTTTATTATGTTATTCTCCTCCTCCTTTTACTATCTCTCCCTTCTCTTCTTTCCCAAGATTGGGATTCTGTCCATCTCTATTGCAATCAGTAGCTGCAGAAGTTTCTGCATAATGCATTTTCTAATCACCACTTATGTGTAGAAATATTAAGAATTTTAAAAGCATGCTGTAGACTGCAGCTGCATCATTTATTGGAAGCATAAAAATTAACATTTTGGCTCTTTTATCTCATGAATGGGCAACATGAGAACATTTTTTCTGTAGTAAATAAATATATTTTTCTTTCGAGATATACTCTAGAGACAATTTCTTTTATCTGCTTCTGCCATGCACTTGAGACGTTTCTAAATTAAGTATATATTCCAATGTGTTTTGAAGAAAATATACAAACTAATTTTTGAAGGGGAAATCATTCTGATTTGGATTTGATTCAGAAATATTAATTGAACACATACAACATACAAAATAATTGTTATAGTTGGAATTCATGATTTTAAGATTATTTTATTTTAAACACTACCTTATTTCTACCAAATTGAACTTGCAAGCAATCTTTATTTCCTTATTAGGAGATATGTGAGTTTAGGCTGAATATTCAGCTTTAAAACTGAATATTGCTATCTTCTCTCTCACCATTTTGCTAAATTTTGATTTTCTTCTCAAAATGGAACTGCAACTCTTTCTCCCCCATATTAGTTCATAAATATTTCTTTTTCTATAAATAAAAAGTATTTAGGATGGGAAAGAGAACAGATATTTCAAAATGAATAAGAAATACAGATTATGTACACACACACAACATTATCTATCTATCTATCTATCTATCTATCTACCTACCTACCTACCTATCTATCTATCTATCTACTGATCTACCTATCTACCTTAGCCTTTGGAATATGTAATGTGTAAATCTTTGGCATTTATACTCATTTATAAAAGCACTACTTTACAATTTGTTAGAATTTTGATATTTCATCAGATTAACATTGCACTCCAAGTTTTTAGATACATTTAAACATCAAACAATGCATAGAAATGTTTGTAGAAAGTGATAACCATCATGCATGATATACATGTTTATAAAGGAATGTCATTGTGGGAACTTGTTATGTGTAGTGTTAGAGCAGCATAACACAATATGGTAGGCAGAGAAATTGATTTGAAAGTAAAAATAAAAATGTTAGATATTTGCTTGAATTTTTGGCACCTGCTTGTGTCCTGGTGGGCTCCAAATGGAGCCCCTTATTGTTTTTCTGTAATTCATCTTGGAGCTGACAGAGGTGCAAGTTACAAGTCACAGCTTGCATATTGTGCCTTCGAATGACAAAGCTCAATAAAAACAATTATTTCAAAACCCATATCTCATCCATTATTAAATCTATGAAAAGAGTTTTAATTTCCTGTGCAATTACATAGTGAAATGTCATACTCTGGATGAAAAAAGATTAATTGCTTTTGATAAAATACTGTGTATTTTTGTTTGACTTTTTGGACATCCATTTAATGTAGAAATATCATTGCAATCTAGTGTGCTTCATATCACAGAACTATTGTAATTTTACTGAGGAAATATTGTTTAATTATTTTCTTTTCTCATAAAGGAGAAATAATAAAATATTAATCTTGACTCAAAAGCATCACAAGCCCCACTTTATTTTTTAAATCACATTGGAGACTTACAAATGAGCAATAGCAAAATATGATTAATGTTTTTCACAAGAGATTCATAAGATTACCTCAAGGAACATTTATATGTCATGTGTGGACACAAATTACAATTTCTATCATTTGTATTTGTTTTCTACTTACCAATGATTATTGAGTAATCCATAACAATGACCAGTCACTTTTTTCCTGTCACAAATATGACATCAATTTATTCTCTCATAAAGGCTCAACTAATGGCAAATGCATCTTCAGGAAAATAAACTGTCCAAATACTGTGAGCCATAATTTGCACAGTGACAGAACCAAGAAGCCCCTGTGAGAGTGAGTGAAAATAGCATTGAAGAATAGTGGAGTAGTGGGAGGCCATGATATTTTGACTCTGGCATCCAGTCCACTAAATGCTTGACTGTGATAGAATTTAAATTGTGTTTCTGAAAATAGATAGAATGGGCATCTGATAGGAAATTAATATTTTAACAATTTCACCTTTCCAGGGAGAAAATATAAATTTATATTGGATTGTATTTACTCTTCAAGTGCCTATTATATCCACTGATGTTAAAATAGCAAATAATAAAAATATAGAATAATATATGGAGACAACATTTAAAATAATTATAATACAAGGGAAAGAAAACAATTTATTTGTAGCAGTCTACTATGATTGGCAGTCTGGGCCTTGGCAGAATGTGTTATAGGCCAGGAATGAGTTCGCTTGGCACTCATGCTTTGGAAATCTTACACAGTACCTCATCGATCAAAAACTAATATGGGAAATTGTGGGCCTTAAAATCAGTTCATTTATTTTTTTCCCAGAGTTACAAATCAACTAGAGTCATTTTATATCCAACATTTTCTTCCCTTTAGCTGATTTATGAAAAAGAATGCTGGACAAAGTTAAATAGTAGAAGATTGCATTTTCACCAATGACAAAAGAGTGTTTCAGAGAAAGCATATTGAGCACCAGAAATAAAATTCTCATATTTACTTATAATTTTGAAATATCTACTTAGGTAAAACATGAAAGAAAATTTAATTTATATATATCAGTCATTATTTGTCAGTTATAAAGTACTGATCATCTATTCATTGCTGTAATTTAAGGAAATGTCAGTAAACATCCATCCTGAAACATGAATTGGAAAACTGAACAGTTATTCAATTTCATGTTCATGTAAATTTACTCCCTTAAATCCTGTAAATTGAAAAAATATAAACATATGACTTTTAAGTATTAATCAAATCTTCATGTAATTTATATGTTTATGAAACAAATATTATACATATATTAATTGATAGGCTACAGTTCATATATCTAAGCTCCTTGACCTTCTAAAGGCATCAACATAGACACTATCTGAGAGTAATCCCTTACTGTCAACTCCACTATCAATGTGATAATTCTCAGCCTGAGAAATAGGTAGATGAAATAGTGTAGCTGAAATGAATTGAATTCACTGATCATTCAGTTTGCAACAGTTAGAAATTCCTGAAAAAATTATGGAGCATGTGTGAAATAAGCATATAACTTAATCTAGATAGAGTTAATATGCTGATTCCATGAAAAACGTTCTCTCAACAAACTAAGAAATCCCATTTACATATGTTTTTAAGTCCTATTAGAGCCTCAGCAGCACCATTTAGAAACATTGATAACTCCTTTCTGTGTGGGCTTCTCTATCTCTTCATATTTCTAATGTTCGCAAGTACTACTAGACCACGGTAGTATGTAGGTAAAATGAAATCCAGTGACAGTGAGATGTGCACATTACTGGCTTACAGACTATATTGATCAGTTAAGAGACTCAATTTAAACTCATGCAAAGAGTAAAGGGGTAAATTAGCATATAGGAATAAAAAGCCTGACTATGATGCTGGAGACAAATTCAGTTGGATCTATTCAAATGCCATCAGGATATTGTTATTAATATTCTATTTCTGTTTATCTTTTAATTTCTTCTTTCTTGCATGTTATCTTTATTCTCAGCATGTTCCCCTTCCCCTTTATGGGAAGATGGCTATAGGTAGTACTAAGCTTCTATAGAGTCTATAATTTCCTGCATTCATACCAAATTTTTTTTTTTTTTTTTTTTTTTTTTGCCTTTTCTAGGGCCGCTCCCGCGGCATATGGAGGTTCCCAGTCTAGGGGTCCAATCGGAGCTGTAGCTGCCGACCTATGCCAGAGCCACAGCAATGCAGGATCCGAAGCACGTCTGCAACCTACACTACAGCTCACAGCAATGCCAGATCTTTAACCCACTGAGCAAGGCCAGGGACTGAACCCGCAACCTCATGGTTCCTAGTCAGATTCGTTAACCACTGTGTCATGAAGGGAACTCCCATATCAATTATTTTTTAAAAAAAATTAAAAAGAGAATTTGAGAGAGACCTCTAAGATGAAGCCAAATAGGTGCTTTTATTTTACTATGAGTTAAAACAAAAGACCTAATTACTGCACCAAGCTCCAATCAGAGGCTTTCTTTCTATGTTATGCATTCCTTTTTATCAGGCCTGGATATACCTCCTTGCCATTTTGCTGCTTATCCTATGTGGTAAATTATATGACCATCACAACATCCTAGATTGGTATAAGGAATATAATTAATTGAAAATTACCAAACCCATTTTCATAAATGGAGAAATGAAATCAATATACCACATCGCAAAATGAACAAACAAACAAAAACTAAGAATCCTAAATACAATAGTGCAATGAGTTAATTGGTTAGACAGTCTGCTTTCAGCTTTGCTTCTGGGAAATGATTTTTGTCCAATGCCAACTGTGCGTGATCACTCTTGAAGAGGGTTTCTTTAACCTGTGAATTGCCTCAGATAGTTGCAAAATTTGACCTTAATTCATTAGCTTAGGCTAATAATGCATCTTCTTCAAGCTGAGCTGTGGTAGACTAGCATTTCTTTGAGTTACATGCTCCAAATGTTTATTTTCATATTTGGCTCTTGAAATTACACCTTGCATTTGAAGATTCTGGGTCTGGGAAGCAGTGTTCAGGACGTAGTATTCTTTGTTTATCTTCTGCTTAGGGGAAGACTAGTATAGGCTATGATGGTGTATAATATCCTGCCACTACTTTTTCAGGAAGGTTCTTTGTGGTCTAGTTTTTTCTCCAGCTAGATCTCCTGCCTTTCTGACTGTGCTTCTACTAAGACTGTGGGGAGCAGAGAATGTGGCTTTGAAAAATTTTCAAAGTACATGATTATCTGATGACTTACATATGTGCTGTTTCCACCAGTAAAGGGCCTAGCCTGGGAAGGCTGCACTTTTTGTATTGAGATTTACATATTTAAAGGATGGCCACAAGAGGGAGCCAACAAAATCCGACATCCTTAAAAGTTCTATTAATTCACTTTTAATTCCAATTTCAATATGCTCATTGTCTAAGTCTCTAGACAGAAAAGTACCTATTTTAACAAGATGCTTTGCTACCTAAAAATAGAGGTTGTCAGGCTCCAAACTAAGGATTGGGTATCCCTACATATATTCCTACCTTGATTCAATCAGTATAACACTTTAGAAATTTGACTCACAATACTTCCAATGCTTCATAATTCTTGTAATGATGATGATTCCTTTAGGTGCAAGTGACCAAAACTCATGACTAACTAACTTTAGTCAAAAAAAAAATCAATTGTACTTGTATCTTTAATTGGACAATATGAAGTTGCCTGTGTTCAGCTCTTCCCAGTGTTTCTGGGAACATTTCATTTATTCTGTTTCTCATAACTCAATTTTACAACGAATATGTTTGCTTTATTTTCAGGTAGCTTTTCAGCACCTGGTAACTAAGATGAGCAATCGTTCTGTGCCAGACACTTTCAGACAGAACATAAGAAGGGAATGTTGGAGCTTGGGCTGTGTGAAGTGACAGAACTCTGATTAGGCACTGGGGATTAGGTAGAGATCAGAAAGATAAAACCCATTCCCCCAAATGAACTTAAATTCTGGGAAAGTAAGACAAACACTAAATGAATGATTATGTAAGATATGCGCTATCTCATATAGTGATAAAATGGGGGGTATTATCTGTAGAGAAGTGAACTCTCTTAAGGAGTGTCAGGTGTCAGATATAATATCTAGAGAAGATCTTAAGTTCTAGCTAAGGAAAATAACAAACAATAAATAAATGGATAAAATGTATGCACTCTTTCAGTTGATGTTAAGTTCTATAGGAAAGATTTAAGTGTAGAGAAAGAAAACTCTTAGGGGAGTGCCAGGGGTAACTCTCAAAGGAAAGAGATCTGTCTCAGGATGTATATCAGTTCCCATAATTTGTCCTGTATCAACAGCTGTTTCAGGAAAAGGCACTCTCCTTATCTAGTCACTATTTCTGATATGGGAAAGCTAGGGCTCTTTGAATGACTTGTCATTCAAGGAAGGATGGAGTGAAGCGGGGAAGTGTTTTCCTAGAAGGAAAATATATATTTTGTTTCTAGACAGAATGGTTTAGGATTCCAGCCAGAAAAGATAGAAGTTCCATACAAACCATGTCTTTACAAAGTAGCATTTGAGAGCAATGCTTCCCAACAACTTTTTCTGTTGATATCACACAATGCTGCACCTATACTGAATTAGTTTCAGAATTCTCCTAGTGCTGCACGCACTTATGATTCTAAAATAATGCTGCAGTGTTCACTGAGCTGAGGTTACTCTTTATTAAAAAATTGAGATAAGTTCTTATTTCCCATGATCTCTGTCATATTTGTTCTTTTGAAATGTGTAGAACTTGCCTTATCCCATATCATAGATGATAGTCACTTTAGCTTCTATCTCTATCTCTTTCTCCATAGGACTCACCTATGAAGTATGACAAAGAATAGATGCATCTTGTCCTTATGAACCCCAAAGTCATTTCCTAAAAACTGGCATTTATTTGAGGAGAAGTAAATTTTATTTGAGACCATGTCACCGAAGTAAACCAGCTCAAGGCTACACTGACTACAGCTTCTGGATACACAATTGCCAGAGAATTAAATTTTGGGGGTTTTCATGTTTATGACTGCCTCCCCATCCAGAATTTTCTGTCTTTCTCAGCATACTATTTCTGGATGATTTCAGGAATTTCCATGGCCTCAATTAAAGAAACAATTTTATGATTCTTAAAATATTTATTTCCATGCCCTTAAAGGTCATTATTTTCTTAAATCTTCCTATTGCTTTTCACTTATATTTGCAAGCTCAGCCTATCAGATAGGATAAAGTGCATATAGTTCCTTTTTTTTTTTTTTGTCTTTTTTTTGCCTTTTCTAGGGCCACTCCTGCAGCCTATGGAGGCTCCCAGGCGAGGGGTCAAATCGGAGCTGTAGCCGCCGGCCTACGCCAGAGCCGCAGCAAGGGGGATCTGAGCCACGTTTGCAACCTACACCACAGCTCACAGCAATGCCAGATCCTCAACCCACTGAGCAAGGCCAGGGACCGAACCCGCAACCTCATGGATACGTTAACCACTGCACCATGATGGGAACTCCCATATAGTTCTGAGTAAATGTCTAATGCCCTGGAAGAAGGTGACATAGATAGACTCCTCTGCTTGGAAAGTTAGTCTTATAACTCAAAGGTCTTTCTCCATTTATTTTTGGCTCTAAAAATATTTATGTTCTTTTACTTTTATTTTTACTTCATAAAAACACATTATAAATAAATTTAAGAATATTAAATAACTATATGACTCAACTAAGTCTGGTGTTCAGTTATAATATTGTATTGAAAGCATACAGACAATTTCTTTCTCCCAGTAAGCTACAAATTTAAATAATATCAGTCTTCCACTTTTTAAAATAAAACGTATTTTAATAATTTCCACTTGCACTTTAATATGAAATATAGTTTATCATAGCCTTTTAAAAAAAAAGTTCTAGATACTCCAAGCTCAGAGCTTTTCACATGTGCTCTATTCTATTTCTAACTTTTTCTTCTCTTTCCAAAACAAGTTTCCATCATTTATATCTAAATTTATTTTTAAGGGTGAGCATTTATTTCAAATGAAAGAAAACACAAATAAGTGTGATTATAAAGCTGACATCCCAAACATCACAAAATCAAAACAAAATAACATTATTATCAGTCAGCTGTTTAACCTATGTCTGTATTGCTTTTCTTCCTAAATTTTTGGGGTTGTGTATTCTTTGATCTTTTTTTATATAACAATGATTTTGGAATACCACTTTCTGTCTAGAAATAGCAAGATAATTCACCCATTCCTTTAGCATGATTGATTGCAATTTTTTTATTATTAATAGTTTATAAAAAAATTTAGCTTCTTGACAGATTGTTGGTAATGTCATGTAAATTTTTAGGATTATTGTAAAACTTGGGAAACCTTTTTCAACTTTCTTTCAATATATGAACTATAAGGTTTCAGTGCATTATAAGGTTTTTTGTGTAGTGTCTAATCTTAAATATGAAAGATGCTTGTTTGATACATTTTTGGGTCCTTCCTAGAGCTTTGGAAAAGGCCTGTGTGAGTGAGGGGTGCTGAGGCTTAAGCTTCAGTATTTCAGGGTAAATTCTCCTGTTAGTACTCAATAAATGTTAACTAGATCATATTTTATTATATTTACTGACACTCATTTTTAATTTTATAGTTTTAGATTTACTAAAGAATGAATTGTTGGTGACACTAAATAGAAAGTCTGTGCAGCAGTAATTCATTCAGTACCATCTGTTGACTGTCTACTTTGATCAGCCTGCCTCCTGTTGATTGATTGTTGGGAGCCTTTGATGACAAAAAGCAGATAACACCCAACTCAATGTCTAAATGTAGCAGCTACACAATAAACTTAGCTACTTTGACCATAGTCACCTTGGAGATATGTAGTTGAGATATTGTCCCTCTGGGAGGTAGAAAAACACTTCCCCAGAAAGTCCCTTTCAAGATCTATGTCTATCATCATTTCCTCACATTTCATATTATTGCCTGGCACATAGTTATTTATTAAATACTTTCAAATAATTACTTTTAGATGCAAGCACTTTCTTCTCAAGAGTAGGGTGCTAGGAGCTATCACCCCAGGTGCAAACAGTAAGTTGGTTCAGAATCTGCAGATAATTTAAAAACAATAATAACCCCAACTAAATATCTATCTGTATTTGTAATCACATAATGTAAACAACTCTAAGCAACTCTGAGAATAGAATTCTCCATGGGAAATTTTTCTAATGATATAAGTTGTAAGTAACTGCTGTGGTTACTGTTGAATTTTAATAATGTGCATGTAATCTCAAATTAGTAGTGTTTATTACTCAAATAAACTTTGCATTCTAGAAGAAAGTTAATTTCTAGAATTCCCATTTATATAGCCATTCCAACATACCAATATCAGCTATAGACATTTATTTCAAGAGTAAATATACAATAATTTAGAACATTTAAATTCACTTTGAGGATATATCATGTCTCCAACCTCTATGGTACTTTAGTAGTCTTGAAATAAACATAAACATTGTATGCATAAATTAATTGGACATAAGACATTTCAGCTCTCTTATTCTATGTGACAATTGGGCTTTTTAAATTAAATTCTATTGGAGTATAGTTAATTTGCAATGTTGTGTTAATTTCAGATGTACAGCAAAGTGAATCAGTAATACATATATATCCATTCTTTTTTGGAATCTTTTCTCATATAGATTATTACAGAATATTGAGTAGAATTCCCTGCGTTTTATGTTAGATCCTTTTTACTTATCTATTTTATATATAGTAGTGTATATATGCCAATCTGAAATCTCCAGTCTATCCCACCCTCCCATGTTTCCAGTCTGGTAACCATAAATTTTTTTTTCAAAGTCTGTGAATTTGTTTCAGTTTTGTAAATAGGTTCATTTATATCATTTTTTTAAAATTCCATATATAAGTGATATCATATGATATTTGTCTTTTTCTAATTTACTTCACTTAATATGATAATCTCTAGATCCATCCATGATTTGCTGCAAATGGCATTATTCCATTCTTTTTTTAGAGCTGAATAATATTCCATTTATATAAGTACACATCTTTACCCATTCCTCCTTCAGTGGATATTTTGGTAGCCTCCATGTCTTGGCGATTGTATTTAACACTGCAGTGAACACTAGGGTGGATATATCTTTTCAAAACATGGTTTTCTCCTGATATATGCCCAGGAAGAAATTCCCAGATCATATGAGGGTTCCATTTTTACTTTTTTGAGGAACTTCCATACTGTTATCCATAGTGGTTATACCAATTTATATTCCCACCAACAGTATAAGAGGGTTCTCTTTTCTCCATAAACTTTCCTATATTTATTGTTTGTAGACCTTCTGATTGATGTGGGGTGATATCTCATGGTAGTTTTTTTTTTTAATGATTTTTATTTTTTCCATCATAGCTGGTTTACAATGTTCTGTCAATTTTATACTGTACAGAAAGGTGACCCAGTCACACATACATATATGCATTATTTTCTCACATGATCATGCTCCATCATAAGTGACTAGATATAATTCCCAGTGCTATACAGCAGGATCTCATTGCTTATCCATTCCAAAGGCAATAGTTTGCATCTCTTAACCCCCCTCCTCTTTGGAAACCAGAAGTCTATTCTCCAAGTCCATGAGTTTCTTTTCTGTGGAAAGGTTCATTTGTGCTATATATTAGATTGCATATATAAGTGATATCATATGGTATTTGTTTTTCTCTGACTTCATTTAGTATGAGAGCCTCTAGTTCCATCCTTGTTGCTGCAAATGGCATTATTTTTTTCTTTTTTATGGCTGAGTAGTATTCCATTGTGTATATATACCACATATTCTTAATCCATTCATCTTTTGATGGACATTTAGGTTGTTTCCATGTTTTGGCCATAGTGAATAGTGCTGCAATGAACATGCAGGTGCATGTATCTTCTTCAAGGAAAGCTTTGTCCACATATATGTCCAAGAGTGGGATTGCTGAATCATATAGTAGTTCTATATTTAGTTTTATAAGGTACCTCCATACTGTTTTCCATAGTGGATGTACCAATTTACATTCATACCAGCAGTGTAGGAGGGTTCCCTTTTCTCCACACCCTCTCCAGCATTTATTATTTGTGGACTTATTAATTATGGCTATTCTGATTGGTGTAAGGTGGTACGTCATAGTAGTTTTGATTTGTGTTTCTCTAATAATCAGTGATGTTGAGCATTTTTTCATGTGCTTGTTGGACATTTGTATATTTTCTTTGGAGAAATGTCTCTTCAGGTCTTTTGCCTATTTTTGCATTGGGTTGTTGGCATTTTTTTTTTTTTTTTATTTTCCCACTGTACAGCAAGGGGATCAACTCATCCTTACATGTATACATTACAAATACATTTTTTCCCCCACCCTTTGTTCTGTTGCAACATGAGTATCTAGACAAAGTTCTCAATGCTATTCAGCAGGATCTCCTTGTAAATCTATTCTAACTTGTGTCTGATAAGCCCAAGCTCCCGATCCCTCCCAGTCCCTCCCCCTCCCATCAGGCAGCCACAAGTCTTTTCTCCAAGTCCATGATTTTCTTTTCTGAGGAGATGTTCATTTGTGCTGGATATTAGATTCCAGTTATAAGGGATATCATATGGTATTTGTCTTTGTCTTTCTGACTCATTTCACTCAGTATGAGAGTCTCTAGTTCCATCCATGTTGCCGCAAATGGCATTATGTCATTCTTTTGTATGGTTGAGTAGTATTCCATTGTGTATATATACCACCTCTTCCGAATCCAATCATCTGTTGATGGATATTTGGGTTGTTTCCATGTCCTGGCTATTGTGAATAGTGCTGCAATGAACATGCGGGTGCATGTGTCTCTTTTAAGTAGAGTTTTGTCCGGATAGATGCCCAAGAGTGGGATTGTGGGGTCATATGGAAGTTCTATGTATAGATTTCTAAGGTATCTCCAAACTGTTCTCCACAGTGGCTGTACCAGTTTACATTCCCACCAACAGTGCAGGAGGGTTCCCTTTTCTCCACAGCCCCTCCAGCACTTGTTATTTGTGGATTTATTAATGATAGCCATTCTGACTGGTGTGAGGTGGTATCTCATGGTAGTTTTGATTTGCATTTCTCTTACAATCAGCGATGTTGAGCATTTTTTCATGTGTTTGTTGGCCATCTGTATATCTTCTTTGGAGAAATGTCTATTCAGGTCTTTTGCCCATTTTTCCATTGATTGATTGGTTTTTTTTGCTGTTGGGTTGTATAAGTTGTTTATATATTCTAGAGATTAAGCCCTTGTCAGTTGCATCATTTGAAACTATTTTCTCCCATTCTGTAAGTTGTCTTTTTGTTTTCTTTTTGGTTTCCTTTGCTGTGCAAAAGCTTTTCAGTTTGATGAGGTCCCATGGGTTTATTTTTGCTCTAATTTCTATTGCTTTGGGAGACTGACCTGAGAAAATATTCATAATGTTGATATCAGAGAGTGTTTTGCCTATGTTTTCTTCTAGGAGTTTGATGGTGTCCTGTCGTATATTTAAGTCTTTCAGCCATTTGGAGTTTATTTTTGTGCATGGTGTGAGGGTGTGTTCTAGTTTCATTGCTTTGCATGCAGCTGTCCAGGTTTCCCAGTAATGCTTGCTGAATAGACTTTCTTTTTCCCATTTTATGTTCTTTCCTCCTTTGTCAAAGATTAATTGACCATAGGTGTCAGGGTTTATTTCCGGATTCTCCATTCTGTTCCATTGGTGTGTCTGTCTGTTTTGATACCAGGACCACACTGTTTTGATGACTGTGGCTTTGTAGTATTTCTAGAAGTCTGGGAGAGTTATGCCTCCTGCTTGGTTTTTGTTTCTCAGGATTGCTTTGGCGATTCTGGGTCTTTTGTTGTTCCATATAAATGTTTGGATTGTTTGTTCTAGTTCTGTGAAAAATGTCATGGGTAATTTGATAGGGATTGCATTGAATCTGTAGATTGCTTTGGGTAGTATGGCCATTTTTACAATATTGATTTTCCCAATCCAGGAACATGGAATATCTTTCCATTTCTTTACATCTTCTTTGATTTCTTTGATTAAAGTTTTATAGTTCTCGGCATATAGGTCCTTTACCTCCTTGGTCAGGTGTATTCCGAGGTATTTGATTTTGTGAGGTGCAATTTTAAAAGGTATCATATTTTTGTATTCCTTTTCTAATGTTTCGGTTGTTGGCATTTTTGCTGTTGCATTATATAAGTTGTTTGTATATTTTAGAGATTAAGCCCTTGTCAGTTGCATCACTTGAAACTATTTCTCCTATTCTGTAACTTTTCTTTTTTTTTTTTTTTATGGTCTCCTTTGCTGTGCAAAAGATTCTCAGTTGGATTATGTCCCATTGGTTTATTTTTGCTTCTATTTCTGTTGCCTTGGGAGTCTGACCTAAGAAAATCTTTGTATGGTTGATGCCAGAGAATGTTTTGCCTATGTTCTCTTCTGGGAGTTTGATGGTATCTTGTCTTACATTTAGGTTTTTATTTTGAGTTTATTTTTGTGCATGTTGTGAAGGTGTGTTCCAGTTTCATTGATTCACATGTGGCTGTCCAGGTTTCCTAGCACCACTTGTTGAAAGACTGGGTTTTTCCCCTTTTATATTCTTGCCTCCTTTGTCAAACATTAATTGACCATAGGTGTCGGGGTTTATTTCTGGGCTTGCTAATCTGTTCCATTGGTCTGTCTGTCTGTTTTGGTACCAGTACCACACTGTCTTGATGACTGTGGCTCTGTAATTTTGCCTGAAGTCTGGGAGAGTTATGCCTCTTGCTTGGTTTTTGTTCCTCAGAATTGCTTTGGCAATTCTGGGTCTTTTGCGGTTCCATATAAATTTTTGGATTGTCATTGTAGTTTTGAATTGAATTTCTCTAATAATTAGTGATGTTGAGCATATTTTATGTGTTTTTTTTTGAAAAATTGGGATTTTTATCAATGTTTAATGTTTAAAATAGTAAAGATACAAAATAAGCTATATTCTTCTTAAGAAATACACCAATGTGATTGAAGGTATTTTGATTACTTTTTCCTTTTGTATCATCAATTTTATTTTATTTTTACTTAACTTTGGTTGCTCTATTGCAAATACAAGTTTCAAAAAGGAAAATTTGCAATGTTTCCTCTTCTTTTCAGACCATAATAAATATTGCTCACATAATTTTATTATAACAAAAACAGTTTTATCCATGGAGGAAGTTGGTGTTAAAAATGACCTGCTGTTAATTTTGCTTTTATACCTTGGGAATAGCATCTAATTTTTTGCTCCTCATATTATCATCTGTGTAATGTAGCTACTGAATATTTTGCCTTCTTTCCAGACCTATTTTGGAAATCTATTGAATCAGTTTTTAAAAGTATGTAAATACCATATGATTAAATGAGTTTAATGAAGTTTGGTGCTCTTAGCCTTCCTTACAGTGATCAGCACACAAGTATTTTTAAATTGTGTTCAATTCTCTCCTGAGAATGGAGAAGACAAACATAATCTATTGATTGTCACATGTAAATATTAAACTATTTTAGGAGATTGTATAATTTATTGAATTGAAAATCTGGATGCAGAATATCATGTTTTTTAAGATATGGGCTTCTCACCAATTAATCTGGATTTGCTCACCTTCTGCCTTTTTACTAACTAGCTATGCAGGGAGATTTTATCTAACACTCTTTGTCTCTATTTGTTTATTTGTTTTAGTGAAATATAAATAATACCTACTAAGGATGGTTTTTTGATGATTAAATAAGCTCAGACATATAACATATTGACATAAAAATGAAAATTCATAAATGATCCATATGATTTTCATTTCTAACAACTGTTATCATTATCAATGCAATTTAAAAAATGAAAACTTGTTTGGGAAACTTGATACCAAAACCGGCATATATCAGTGCAAAGAGAAGTAAATTAGTCTGAATCATCTGTGTGATTCTTAACCTATAACTTAAAAGAAGCTTGAAAAAGAAATACCAAGTCACAAATTTATTCTGTTCAAGTATTATTGCTAGACAATTGTGAATATAAGATTGTATTTGTACATTGTATTTGGTTCTTAAAAGGAATTGTATGTGCACATGCATACATTTATAGGTAGGAAAAGAATATTTAAATTTGGATTATATATTTTATCAGTTACTTTCCAATAATTAATAACATGGAATTCTTTTATTTTATGAGTAACTAAGATGAACTGAAATGTAATATACAAGTTTGGAATCTTTTTTTTCAGAATAAGAGAAAAATCTGTAGTTTATTCAGAGATTATATGACATTGCTTTTTAGCTTACTGTAATATTATAGAGTATAAAACAAACATAGTAGTTCCTGGAAGATACATCTTAAAATTAGTTTTAGGTTTCTTGTAAAATTTGGAAGGTTGTACAGAGAATCAAAAAGGCTGTGCTCAATTTCTGGACTTAAATATACAATCTCTCTGGAAATCAGTGTTTGATTTTGTAAAATGAAAATAATCATCTTTTCTAATTTCCTAGAAAAAGACTCCAAGCGAGTAAACTATTTTTAACATATTTAGTAAAGTTAAAAGAGCAACCAAATCCTAGTTTTAGTATTACCAGGCAACATAATAATAAGGAAATTTGAACATCTCTAAATTTATAAATTGAGGATCACCCTTTCTTTTATGAATTCCCTACTCACAATGCCATATTGTAAACTCATAGGGTAGTAATACATAACCTTCTGCAATTTTTAAATAGGGAAACTAGCCCTTGCCTGTCATGTTTTTTCTAAGTGAGTAGGTGTCCTAAAGATGTGTATTGCTATAACAACAGGGCAAGTTATAAAACTGAGGTATTTCATGTATTTGTTGAAACTTTAATTTGTCTCACTTGGCTCTTGATCCACTCCCTCTAATAAAATCATGTACAATGCTCTGTGGTGTGGACAACCATATAAAGACGCTATAGAATATCACAGCAGCATCTGCTATTATAATGAGTTGGTGAGCAGAGATAAAAGCTTCAGTAGCTGGCTTAATAGAAGCCAGCATTTTGTATTTAGCAATGATAGATGATAATAAAAGATGTAAAAATTCTGTTTCATATCATTATTAGTTGTTACTCATAGACCCTCGGTCAGGGGTATGTGTGAGTATGGGTCATGAATTTCTGGGCCACTTTGCTCTATCTGGCAAGTGAATTATTTTAACATCTGAATACTTAGAACTTCACCAAATGCATAGAAATGCCTAAAAGAGGGAGGAACTATTTTAGGATAATGCATTTGTGATCATGTATAGATTATAAACAGAAATGAAAAACTTAAAAATATTCTGTGAAATATATTCTAGACCAGCTAAAGTGCTTCACTGTACATATTAGTGATCCTGGACCCATCAAACAATTTTGCTAAAATAATAATACATATTTGTGTTGAAATGTGATGACATGGTAGGATAAACTAATGGAATGAATTATTTCAAAGTAAATTCAGTAGCACTATTTAGATATATTTTACCTCGTGTTTAATAACTATAGACATTTGCATATAGAACGTTTAATAATTTTTAAAAGTATAAAGACAAGAGGTATGCAATATTTCTCTTTATCATTGAAGAAAAATTGCTTACTTTTTCAGGCAGAGTCAGTTATTCTGCATGTATTCACTTTTACTCTCTGGTTATAGAAGATGGATCTTTATTCTCATGGATATGACCTGTATTTTCCTTTCTCTCCCTTTATGTCAGAAATGCACATACTGTAAAGTCAGTCTTTAGCTTTTAGTGATTTCCTAACACATTCATTTAGTAACTGGACACAGAAAAAGTGTTTGTGTGTTCATTAGTCACCAATTAAAAAAAGTCTGAGTTTAGTGGCTGCAAACGAAAGATATAATTTCCTGGGAAGATTGCATTTAAAGAATATATATATTCACCAGTAACAGCTTTCAAATGTCAAGGGCATGTATGCCATGTAAAGAATAATGGCGTATTTGCCCCATTCTGTAGCAGAAAACAGTATGACATGCTTTACTTTGGGATACTTACACTATATTTGTCAACTAGCCGAGCCACATCTCCAAAGGATTGCTCTTGAAAAATCCAAGCAGATTCAGCAAGATGTCTCAAAATGTTGTCTCTTCCCCTGCTAGCAAGAGATCCAAAGATAGCCTTACACAGTATGCGAAAGAAGTCCTTATATGTTTTATCCTATGGAAGGTTCCCTGCACTATAGAAGGAGGATCTAGGGAGGTCTCTGACTGTAAGAATCCCCTGCAGTGAGAAAGCAGTGGAGTTATATTTAACTCCACAAGCTGTCACACGATGAATCTATGGGGGAGAGAGGCCTGCAGAGGTCTCATTATGAGAATCTCCTAATAGGTCTACTGCAGCAGCAACACACAACAAAACCTGGTGTCATGAACAGGAAGAAAGTATTATTTTAGATACCCAGTGACTAATTTTAACAGGTCTCTTTTCCCCCTATTTTTTATGGAAATGTCTCACACATTATTTTATAGTCTTATATATTCCCCCCACCAGGGACTCTTATGCCCAAGTAACTGATGCTATCTTCTTGGGAGGCTGAAAGGAAGACTTGAAGTTGGTGAAATTGGATACTTACAAGACATATTTTTTTAAAAAACCTTCTTATTATGGATGTTAAAATTCAAATTTATTTAGCAGATAACTGTACTCCCCATAATTAATTTTCATTATTTTGAAAACACCTTTCTCATCAGTCCCTCCTGAATCTGCCTGTCCTTCCTGACTTTCCTGTTGTTAAATTTCCTTGCATAGGTGTGGCATAGATACTTGCAGGTAAAGGATCATGTTGATTCCAACAAAAGTGAGGGAGTTGAAAGCTTTCAAACTCAGTGTTTATTAGCTCAACATAAGTAGTTTTTTCAATTAGTACTTTAGTGCTTTTCACAATTATATCACTTCATTAACACTATAAAACAAATCCTCTTGGAATTTTAAAATTGAAAATTATAGTTTCATATTTTTATGATGCCCACTTTCTATTTATCACTGCAGTTTTTAAAAACAATTGTTGTTTTCTACTTTAGTATTCATAGAGATATATCTTGAATATTAATCATATCAAAATTATTTTTTATTTCTACAAGAAATATATTCTCTTCTATTTTTTAAAATATATGTCTTTTTCAATTTCTCTTAGGTTTTTCACCCTTTTAAAGATACAATATGGAAAGCCATGGCCTGGTCTGATATTTAATTAACAAAAAAACTCAGAATAACTTATTTAAAGCATAGCTAAAATTTTCCTTTTATAAATATATGTATTAATGTACATGTGCCAGAAGTAAGTCCTAGCTTTGCACTCCATCAGCCCATAGCTCTATCAAAGACAGGACAACCATGGTCTGTGTACCCTCAACCTTGCAGAATCTGCACTTTGCTAGGTATTTTGAATATATGCCATTTTTCAAGGTATGTCTATTGAGACCAATGGACTCCAAGCAGTGATATCCACGTGCCTTGCTATTTATTCATAGTTGAAAGAGATTGAAAGCCTATCTTGTAATTTAGAATCCCTTAAAACCCTGCATTCCACTCTCCAAGAAAGCCCCATTTCTATTTCCTCATAATTATTATTTCTGTAAAAGAAACATTTATTTTATAACAAAATATACAGAAAAGTTTAAGTACTATAAATCCAGCTAAGTTCTCCATATATGACGTGTTCTAGAGAAGATTACATTGGTGATAAGTTGGGGCAAACATGTTTGTCCCTCTAGTCTTGTATATTATTTCAGTTCCTATAAAATTGTAAGGCTGGTATTAGGAAAGGAGAGTAATTCACGAGTCTCGTTTCATCTATAAACCTAATTTAATGACAATATCCCTAATCATTAATTTTAGTAACAGAAGAGAGAGCATGAAGGTGCCCTACAATATGGTAGGTAGAGATGGGGCAAATAATTTAGCTTAAGAAATCTAAAAACTAAACCTGAGTTATGTCTTACTCAGACATCATGCTTAACCAGTGTTCTCTTTGGGGTCTCTAAAGGGGGAAAAGAGAACACTTTATGGATGAGATAATGTCTTTATTTTTCTGTCTCCAGCAGCCAATCTTATGAAATTGATTTTTATTTGGCAAATAGCAAAGAAAAGTTAATTTTTGTAATACATCATTCAGACCAAATGACATGTTTGATTTTTTATTAGAAACTGATGTAATATATTAAGAATAACATTTTATATAATTGAATATATGTTTCCAAGGAGACTATCAGATAAGTTTAATTTTTTAAACCAGTAAAACCTGGTTCCTTTTTTTCTCTGTGACTGAAAGGGAACTGCTATAAAATGAGAATGAAACTACATGCTTCGGAGACTTGGATTTAACAAGAAGTGCTAAAATTCAACCTTGCATTAGTCATTATAATTTTTTGACACCGTCTTAATGTGTGAAGGAAGAATTGAACTCTAGAGCTAGAAAGGGCATCGTTAAAAGACAAGATTGCCTTTCTGTATGACAGATATTAATATTAGATCATTTGCTTGGCTAGGAGCAGATCTTATGAGGTGTATGGAGGCCACACAAATTTGGTTGAGATTGAAAACCTTTCTTGCTATATTTCTTCCTTCTTTCTCTATACTTCACCAATGAATTAAAAGAAATATGACTGAGTATTAATTGCTTTTGCTGCTGTATTTCACATTTGTTACAGAAAAAAAAATTCCATTGAAATGCTTGATTCAAACAAGAGCATTCTGCCTTATCTTGGAGGCTCTGAAGACAAAATGTTTTGTTTTATGTTTTCAGAAAATTCAACTTGCATAAAACCTGAAAAATTCCCTTATTGGTAATGTCTCTTTTCTGCAAATACACCAGACAAAAATGACTCAAAACAGGTGTTATTTTCCTTCAAGATAAAAGAAGACAGTTTCTGATTTTATGTATTATTTTCACCATCAAAACATAAATTTAATTAAATCAGGAATTGAAATGAGACAGCTCAGAAGAATACAAACTTTTTGTTTTCCAAGTGCAGTTAAGAAAAAAAGGAGAGAGGAGAGGGGAATGATTTTAAGCAGGCACGTATTCACTAAGTTGTCACAGTCCCTGCTTCATAGACAGAGGAGGATTGCAGTTAAGACTAATGAAGATGGAACCCGGCTTCCTGGGTTCGGAACCTGGCTTTCCTCCTTATTAGGTATGTGGCCTTGTACAAGTTATGTGCTATTCTAGGCTTCACTTTCTTTTTCTGTTAGATAGAGAGCATGACAATAATTCTTCTTTCCTAGAGTTATACAGAATTGAGCTAAGAGGTATACAACACACAGTACTACTTAACTTTTTAAATATAAATAACTATTCTGTTATATAATATTCAGGTTGGTGTATGGTTTTTGCAACTTTGCCAGCCTCTGAAGTCGTTCATAATTTTTAACTTAAGTGCTGACTTCCAATGGTATTGACCTTGATATCAAATAAAGAAACTTTCTTGATACTTATTGATACCTATTTGGAGATAATTCTTTACAGGTCTCTACTGTTTCTTGAGTTAAAAAGCCCAGAGTTAGAGGTGGGTGTGATGTGTTTGAAGCAGGACAGAGATTTAAAATCAATGATCTCTGATTTCAAACCTAGAAGCAACCAACCCCATTTATCTATCTAAAAGTGATGCAGAAAAAATATCAAATAATGTGAAAATGTTTGATTTTATCTACATACTTGGTGTTATGAAACACACACACATCATTAAGTTCTCTCTACTCCTGGCCAATTTTCTTCCTACTCAGAATGGTAGACATGAAACAGGAGATTTTAATGGTGGTAACTGCCTTAAAGTTTTTGTGATCCTGATTTTCAAAAATTAAGCATTCTGATGTTTAAATGGTTTTAACATTTAATTGTCATACAGTCAGAGCTCAATAAACAGTTGTTGCATGCATTTCTCAATGATCTGTAACTAAGGCTGTAGTTCATATCATCTAGTTCCTTTCAACTGACTCACTTCATTTTACATGTTGGGATGAAGGGCTTGAGATTTTCTGCAAAGAGGGAAAAGTTTAAAGTTATCCATTAATATGGAAACTATTTTGATGACCATTACCACTGATTGGTCCTAAAGGAATGTAGCAGACACTAAAAATGTACAAAGGGAAATAACAGGCTGCTGTCAAAGGGTAGGGCACCAGGTGCTCTAGGAAATGCTTCCCATGTGTCATGTGTTGGGCAAATTACTTAGGCTTTTTAGGCTCCAGCTGGTCATCTTTGAAATGGTGGTAATAATGACACCTAACTCACTATATGATTCTTCATCAGATTAAAAATGGGAGGCATTTGACGTTGTGCCTGACTCCCAAATTTGTATTAATAAATTTAATGGTAATTATTTTTTATTATGAAACATTTATAATAACCCCCTGAACACATATATTATTTTTTTAATCTGTAAAGAACAAAATTTGGACCTCCAAAAAGCAAGTAACTTTCCCAAAGTTGAACAGCTGGTATGTGGTAGAGCTTAGATTCAAAGAAAATTGGCTTATAGTCACTGTAGCATGTACTCCTTCTCAAAAGCTTGCAGGTGCCTGGGGATGAGGCAGCGATGGTTTCCAGCAATGTGTTACATGATAGTTACTCTGGCACCTAAGAGTATCTTCCAAAATACATTCTTGTTTATTGCCTCATAAGCAATACGTTATATCAGTTTTGATAGTTTCCTTGGTATTTTTGGAAAACATGAGAAGCAATTTATGAAGCAGGGTCATTTTCCCCCATATTTATCATTGGTATGATCATTATATATTTTTTTAGCTTCAGAAACTATATAAGTGAATATTAATATGAAATTCCATGTGAATATAATTCAGTGGTTATACAGTTTACAGTTCCCTAGTGTACGTCTGAACAAGTCAAAATTTTGCCACAGGAAATTATGACTAATCAGTAATGATTGCCTTTAAAAATTAATTGTAAATGCCCCTTATTAGATTCTGGATTACAAACCCTGATCCATAAGAATGTATGGCACATACCTAAGTGAAAGAAGTTAAGATATAAAAATGCAGATACTACTAACCTCTAAATTCTTATTTAGAATTAATGACTTTGGGAGTTCCCGTCGTGGCGCAGTGGTTAACGAATACGACTAGGAACCATGAGGTTGCGGGTTCGGTCCCTGCCCTTGCTCAGTGGGTTAACGATCCGGCGTTGCCGTGAGCTGTGGTGTAGGTTGCAGACGCGGCTCGGATCCCGCGTTGCTGTGGCTCTGGCGTAGGCTGGCAGCTACAGCTCTGATTAGACCCCTAGCCTGGGAACCTCCATATGCCACGGGAGCGGCCTAAGAAATAGCAACAATAACAACAACAACAACAAAAAAAAGACAAAAGATAGAATTAATGACTTTAAGACACTGTTATGTATGCCTAAAGGCTTACTATTTAAATAAATTCAATCCTTTCATCTCTTGTAACCATTGTGCTTGCTGTTCTTCTCAATTTGTGAGCCAACTCTCTCACATCTCTCTCCCCAGTCAAGTCCCAAATAAAATTGCACCTTCTCTGTGCACAAATGTGGCATTTTTTTTAATATAGCAATGAGGAGAAAAAATAAGAGAAAAGAGAAATAGAACAAGATATTATAAATGAATGAATTTTCTTTTCCATGATTTTTAATTTTAGTTTTAAGCACACTACTAATACTAATCACCACAATCTATCTACTATTTACTGTGTGATTATTACATGTTCAGGCACTAAGCTAAGCACCTTATAATATTCTCTCATTAAATTAAATTCTTACATTGTGTACTATAATAATCCTGATTCAAATATAAAGGAACAAAGACAAATGGAGATTAAATAGCTTTCCCAAAGTTAAATAATCAATGATTGTCAGGCTGGCATAAAACCCAATCAGTACTACGCAACTCTCACAATCACTACTGGGAATTCTACTCTCATCTATTAAGCTACATTGTCTCTTTCCATAAAGCAAGTAGGAGTTTGGGTGAATTTTTATCTGAATTCCTGGGAGATAGCTGTGATGTAAAGATCATTGAGTGACTTTTGCTTCTTGAAACTTTTGGCAATATGGCTTTTGGTAAATTCATAAGCATTTCAATTGAGTTGTTAATGAAACCGAACAATGTTAAGAGTTTAATAGTAAAGAGTTGTAAACTATAACTCCTAAAACAAATGTTAAGGTGTATTTATATATTCAAATGATAATTTCTTCAAATACTTCATCATTTATTTTCCCAGTTATTGCTTCATTTTTATCTTATTTCTTTAGGTCATCATTAGTAAAATTTTATAGCAAAATACACTGACCAATACAAGAAGGCTGACATCTGCTAAAATATATAATCACCACCCTCTCATGGTTCTTCAACATTGCCTGACAACCCACAGCTGCTGGCCTATACCACAAGCCATAGTAATGTGGGATCTGAGCTGTGTCTTTGACCTACACCGCAGCTCATGGCAACACCAGATCCTTAACCCACTGAACAAGACCAGGGATTGAAACCGCATCCTCATGGATGCTAGTCATATTCATCTCTGCTGAGTCACAAGGGGAACTCTGACCCAACTAAGTTTCTTACTCCAGCTTACTCCCTTAATTTTCATGGCCTTGTAAGCCCTTTCTTTTCAGAAATGTCCAACCTCTTTTTTTTCCCCCCTGACATATAGCTGACAATTGTGTCTCCTGCTTTGGAGAGAAAATTGAAACCATCTAATGACAATGTCTTCCAGGTTTAAAGATATGAGCCTATCTATATCTCCATCCATTTTCATTTCCTTCCTTCCTGATATGGCAGAGAAGCTTTCCTTCCTTCCCACCTGATCCCAATCCACCCAAACCTTCCCACATTTTCTTAAATGTTGAAAAATGAACATCACTCTCCCTCCCTGCCTCCCTTTTTCTTTCTCCCTCTCTCCCTCCCTCCTCTCTCTGGTTTCATGTGTATTGGCTTTGAAACACTGAGGCTGACTATTAAGTTGGTGTCTTCAAAGTGAATTTTGTGTCACCAGATACCATGCCCCCTGTCTTTCTCATCAACCTTGGGATGGGCATGTGATTTACTTTGATCAATGGTACATTAGCAAATACGAGACAAGCAGAAGCTTGATAAGCACTTGTACATCAGAGCTTCTTTTTTTAGAAAACTCCCTCTTGGGATCTAGCTGCTAAGCTGTAGGAGAACCTAAATTAAACCCTATGATGAGATAGAGGTCATGAGGAGGATCATAGGATTTAAGCCCTAAGGTAAATCATTCTTGGACCTTCAAGCCAGCTCAGTCACCAGTTGTGTATACTTGTGAATGACCCTGTTCATTTCTCATGAGGAACACATAAAGCACTCAGCCAGGTCCTGCCCAACTTAAGATCCACAACAAAAACATAAAAAAATAGATTATTGCTGTCTTAAACTACTTCATTTTGAGGTGGCTGATTATACAATAATAAATAACTAAAGCAAATATGCTAAAATATTTCCTCTTAAAAAAATGGAAAATATAACAGAAAAGCATGTATAGACATGAGACCTAATGATCTCATATCTTTTTCTAATTATCATAACACACTTTATCATAAAGAAAAATTTTCAGAAATTTTATCACTTATTCTCTGAATTTTGCAATTCAATCTTCACTCTACATAGATGTGTCTACTGTCCCATCCATCCAAGAACACAGCTCTGCTGCAAAAGAATCAGTGGCTCTCTTCTACTAAGTTGTATTTCTTTTCTACTTTTAAATGATCTCTCAAAAGCACTAAACTCTTTTACAAAATCCCTCCTTGAAACAGTTCCTTCTTTTGCCTTCCTTCATGTTTCTTGATTTTTCTCTCTGGCAGATTTGAGAGTTTCTTTAAAAGTGTATCCTACCTTATCCTGAAATTGTGATAAATTTTCTGCAAGGATCCATCCTGGGTCCGCCCATCTTTTCCTTTTTGTCTTATTGCCTAGGATCTACTTTCTTACCTGATGGTTAGTTTACCACTTGTACTTAAATGGCTTTCGTGTCTTCTAGTGTTTTCTATTTAAATGCAATTACTTTGTAATATCACCAAAAAAACAAGACATAAAAAATTGAGTGAGCCTATCTGAAAATATCTGAAAACAGATGAACTGATGTACAGGAGGGGGGAAAAAAAACAGTAGTATAAATTTTTTGAATATTATTTCAATGAAAAATACCACCATTCACCCAATTATGCAGACTGAAATTGTTGCTTCACATCTTAAACTTCATATCAAATAAGCCTGCATACCTTTTGATTTTACTTCTTAAATAATTTTTAAACCATCTATGTTATCCATAACCACAACTCAGAGTGATGTCTATGTGTGTGTATATAATTATTTTCAATTAATATTTGGTATACTACTGCTGCTCACTTGTACCAATTTTTCTTGATCTAAGAAAAAATTAAACCTTACATAAAATTAAGGTTAGGCATTTACAATTCAAAGTGATGAATTAAGTGATGAAATGTGTGCTTCTGATATTGGGTTATGATGTTTGACCCCCTCGGGATAAGATAAAAATGAGTTTCTAATATTAACAAGTATTTTAGAGTGTAGCGTATATTTTAGCTTGGCAAGTGACAGATTGCCCACTCTGAGTCTCATTCTCTAGGAAATCAGATGTCTATCACTTCTTCATCTTTTCATTTATGCCTACCATGTGATAAAGTTGCTAATAATATATCTAATAATAGATCGATGCCAAATAACCTTTGGTTATTTTCTGAAGTGGTAGAAGCAATTTCCTCAAAAACTGAGAATTCGGAAAAAGGAAGAAAGTCTTTCCCTTTTTATATGAGCATGCATTATTGACAACCTATCTGTAAACAAAGTAAAAAACAAAACAAAACAGGCTTCCAAAATAACTGATACTCTTCTTATAGCCACAGTAGGAGTTTGTATATTCACAACCTCTATTCCTCTCCTTGCATGACTTCCTTTATTAGAACTATGTGTGTTTCTAGCCTTAGAATAACTTTTAAACTCTCTGATCACAGAGCAATTCATTGTTGACATAGAATTATTTGGTCTTCTATTTCTGCAAGTAGTCAAAGATACCAATCGCAAAGTATGGTTTTAAAATTATCCTTTCCTAAGCTTGGCAGCTCTGTGAATTCTTATTAAATTTGTTTGTAATATTTACGGCAATGCATGCATGAGGAAACCTTTTGTTAATGCCGTGTATTTAGTGAGGTCTACAAGAAAACCTGTTCCTTTGGATATAAATATAGCCAGGTATACTTTAAAAAAAAAAAAAAAAAAAAAAAAAGACTGTGACAGTAAATGTCTGCTCTAGCTGTAGAACTCTAAACTACATAAAAACTGACATGCCTATTCTTGACATACTTATCAGACCATGATTAATATATATTTCACTTTTCATCATATGAAGAAAATATGGGATTACGGTTGAGCCCCAGTTTCTGTTTCATATGTTAGCAGCAACACAAAAATAAAGATAGAAAAAGATCAGAGTTCTTAATAATGTGTATTCTTTAAGATGAACCATAAGTAATACATACTTATTAGAAATTACTATAGAAATAGAAAAAAAGTTAACTGCTAAAAAAAAATATTTTTTTCAAAGAAAGACTCCTCTTATGGTAGGATACTATCAGACTACAGATGACACAAATGACTTAGCAACTCTGCATAGAATGCAATTGTATATTTATTATGCAATATAAAGAGGAATAATTGACTCTAGAAATATTCTCATATTTGTAACGTTTCATAGTTCAAGACAACAAGGTTTTAAAATTTTTTGAAAATGTTTAGTAGAGGTAGCAATATTTTTAAAGACTTTTTAAGAGTGCTGACTCTACCTGTCCACTGTTTGCCATTATTAAGGTTTTAGGAGTTACTGTTGTGTCTCAGTGGTAATGAACCCAAATAGTATCCACGAGGATGGATGAGGGTTTTGATCCCTAGCCTCACTCAGTGAGTTAAGAATCTGCCATTGCCATGAGCTGTGATATAGTTCACAGACGCAGCTCAGATCTGGCATTGCTGTGGCTGTGGTACAGGCTGGCAGGTGTAGCTACAATTCAACCCTTATCCTGGGAACTTCCATATGCCACAGGCCTCGCCCTAAAAAGCCAAAAAAAAAAAAAAAAAAAGAAGGTTTTTTTAAGACTTTGAAAAACTATTTTTCTATTTTTCTCAAAATAAATATTCTGATACATAATCTTTGTGCATATATACATATGCCACTTTTATAAAAGTGTATATATGGGCATTTCCCCATATGACAAATTTGTTAATGCTGTTTACAAAGTGCCATGATAATAAATTTGTGTTGAAACAACTAAAGGAAAAGATGAAGAAAAAAATATACAATGTAAGTCAAATTTCTACAAAGTCGAGAAACTTGATAATGTATAGTATAGAATTTAGATGGAAAATGATATCCCTAGATTCATGCACACATTCACACTTGTAAAATCTGAGTCTCATCTCAGAGATCGGTAGCCTGTTTTTGAGGAATTTTGACAGGTTAGAATTTAGTTGTTTAATAAACCAGTAGTATAAATGTCTCCAGTCTCAAAATTCTAATGAATCAACCCATAAATGTTAGGTTTTTCTTTTTGAAATAGAGACACATAGTTATGCTTGCTAAGATATATATGTAACACTTTATTATTTTTAAGTATGTACTATAACACTAACAAAATTCAAAGACAGATTATCTGGAAAATGGATGATTTCTCTATAGGTAAATTTTAATAAGAGGAAATCAAATTATAATAGTTTATAAAATGGACTTGCGATATGGAAATTTTATCTCTGCCACAAAACTTATTCTGGACTTACACCATTTTTGAGAATATTTTGAGTTATTATAATCTGATCTAATCTGGTTGTTGATTTTCATAGTTTTTCAATAGATAGGATCATGTTTAAATTCATGGTGAGGAAAAGGGCCTCCATGAAGTTATAGTAATCCTGCCTCCTCATTTTCTACACCTCATACATAATTGGTATGCATTATATTTTATATTAAAGGATTGAATAGACAGTGGTTTTCTTATCTATCTATTTTTCAGACAAAATTCTTAGTGTCATAGGTCTCTAATTTGATTACTAAAATGTACCTGCCCAAAATTTTCTACCTTAAATTTGATCCATAGATTTATTTACCAGATTTACTTTTGTTTTTTGCTTTTTTTTTTTTTTACAAAAAGCATGGGCGTATATAGGAATTTAAGGTCATCAGTCATTCCAATGCTATGCAAGCATTCAGTTCCCTAAGACAAAAGCACCCAAACTGGGTATTTTGTACAATTGGATATCATAATTAATTTTTTTGTTTTTGTTTTTGTTTGCTTTTTAGGGTTGTACCCTTGGCATATGGAGATTCCCAGGCTAGGGGTTGAATCCCACCTGCAGCTGCTGGCTTACACCACAGCCACAGTAACATCAGATCTGAGCCACGTCTGCGACCTACACCATAGCTCATGGCAATACCAGATCCTTAACCCACTGAGTGAGGCCAGGGATGGAACCCAAAACCTCATGTTTCCTAGTCAGATTTGTTTCTGCTAAGCCATGAATGGGAACTCCATTATAATTAATCAAATGTAGGTTGATTTGCAAATGTATAAGCACAAATAGTAATGAGAAGTAGTATAATCAGAAATCACTCACAATTAAATGTAGACTTTTGGCATTCCCATTGTGGCTCAGTGATAACAAGCCCAACTAGTGTCCATGAGGATGCAGGTTCCATCCCTGGTCTGACTTACTAGGTTAAGGATCCAGCATTGCCATGAGTTGTGTAGGTCACAGACACGGCTCAGATCCTGTGTTGCTGTGGCTGTGGTGTAGGCTGGCATCTGCAGATTCCCACTGGATCCCTAGCCTGGGAACTTCCATGTGCCGTGGGTGAGGCTCTAAAAACCAAAAAAAAAAAAAAAAGTAAATAAATAAATGTAGACTTTTTTCCAGAATTAATATTATAAAAAAACTTGTATATAATACTCTTATATGAGATAATTTTATTAAGTTTTTATTATATAATGTAATCATCAAAGAAACTCTGTGAGGTAACTTTTATTATTATTTCAAATTTTCACATGTAGAAAATGATCATAATAGCAGAGTGAACTCATTGGAAGATATTTCCAAAAGGCCAGGACCTCTTACAGTTGTTAACATTAACAGATAAGAACATATTCAGCAGATTGTAGAATCTAGTCATTCTCTTTCTCAATTCCTTCCTTTTTTTACACAAATGCAAACACATGAGCACACAGGCACATACACACCACTACCCAAACATAAGTACATGTGGCTAAATTCTTTCTCTCTCTTTCCTTTCTCTCAGCTTCTTAAACACCTGGAAAAGACAGATCCTACCTGGCCATTATAGGCAACACTCTGGTGATCCTGACGGAAAGCCACAGTACAAATTCGATCTAACTTAAAGACTCCCCTCATTTGGAGTATTCCACACACTGCACAAACATGTAGCATTTGTGTGCTTCCATATTAGATGAGTACAGGCTTAGCAGAAAATAAACCTGAAGATGCGTTTAATTATCTACGAAGTTTGTTTTCTTTAGTTTTCTCTCGCTAACTTAATAAATGATGTAAATCCACTATGTAGAAATCAGGGTAAGTTATAAGATCTTTAGTCATTAACACAGCAAAATGGGTACTGTGCTGTAAAAATACATCTTAAACTAACAATAGTTATGTTTGCTGTAAACTGTCTGCCCACTGGGCAGATTGCAGTGTGCAAGTCTTCCTTTAGATCAGCTCTTAGATGTATTGTAAACCGGTTTCCTTAGAATTTAGCAAGACCAATTCTTTGTTCATTGTCATACTGAAAGAAGAGAGAAAACTTTTAATACATCAAAGAATTCATTTTACTATTAAATTTTTCAGTTAATTTAACGTCCTCAGAATTCACACAGGGGTTTTGGCAGTGACTTGGCATTAAGCTGTATTTTAAGTGCCTACATAAGATGCAACAACATCATTACCTTGGATTAAAGTGCAAGAAGAACACTCTACTGGGAGCATTATAGTATCCTACATGAAAAAAATAATTCATGAGGACTCTTCATAAAATTAGCTTTATTTCTCCATTCCAGAATAAATGATAGAACATTCTAAAGAATATGTCCTAAATCAGTAGCGAGCTGCCCCTCCTAAATCTCAATAACTGTCTAGGGTAATCTTCGACAGCTGGGTGCTATTAGGATTTGTTCTAATGGTGACAATGTGGAATTCGCTAACACAGGGCTTATTGCCACTTATCCAGCAGGGGCATGAAATGAGGTGACATGGTAATGAGTTGATACAAATGACTTTTGTAACTTTCACACTGCTACCAGGCTGAGGCAGGCAATCAGAGAGAAACTATTGTCTGCCTTTCGTGATGGTTTTAATGTGTTCCATTTGATTTAATACTGCTGGTAGGCAAAATGTGAAAGGAAAGTAGGTCACTGCCTCTTTGCTTTGCTCAGATAACAGGGCGGTACTTACCTGGTTTATCCCAAGAGTTATATTTACTTTCGCTGATTACAAAGAGATATATTATGAGCCAGGACTTATGCCATTCATTGTAAACATAGTATCAAATACTACTAACAGTAATTATTAAGCAATACAAGAAAGAGTCTCACATAAAAATGATACAACTTTACTAAAGTAAAATTGAATTTAGCTACTTCCGGCTCATTGGTAACAAAGGGCTCTCATTTGGATAATCAGCATTTTAATTTAGGAATTTCTTAAGTTAGGAGGCTGACGTAGTTTGTGAACACATGTAACAGCCTTTTTCACAAGTGCACCATTATCACAGAGAAACTTCTAAATAAGAAGACTTGGTAATTTTGAACCTAGTGTTTGCTAAAATCTTAACTATAAAACATAAAAAGGGTTTTTTGGGATAGTTTTCCATTTTCATTTAATTGTCCCCTTAATAAAACTTAGAATAATTAAACTGACAAATGTATAAAATGCTGACTTCATTAGTAAAATATGTCACAATTGTTGGCCTAATTCTTCCTGTTTGAAGAGATTTTCCTGCAATTTATTATAAATGTCATTTTATATTAAAGTACATTACAAATAAAGAATCAGTATAACAGTTTAGATGTTTCATTATGGGCAATTAGTATATTATGAAAAAGGAACACATTTTGCAGTGATTTCATATATGCATGTTTTTTTTAGTGTTTCATTTACCATAGCAACTTGATAAATTTTAGGAAAATAGGTAAAATATAGTTTCCATAATAATGGTGACTTGGGTGCATACAATTTTAATTTATACGCATGTTATTTAAATCATTTGTTTCATTTTTTACACCTCTTTCTTAGCACAGGAAAGGCAGATCTGTGTGAGATTAATTAGATATATGCTGAATGCTACATGCTCATTTGTGGGGGAAAAGCCAGTTCCCTCTGTCCACAATAGATGTTACTGGGACACTGCAAGCTTGCCTGTGAATCTGGACCCTCCGAGGGAGGCAGTGAGTCAAAGCGAGCACAGCCTGGGACAAATTGGGGGCAGAGCCACTGCTGCTGCCCAGCAACTTCTCTGACCCATTGCTCTCCTGGGGAGAAATTATCTTTTCTTAAAAAAGAGCTTTAGCTATTCACCCTCCATTGGCAGCTTCTCAGTCAGGGACAGCCAGGCTTTATGCAGTCACCATAATAAGAAAGACTTTGTTTGACATAACAGCCTGGCTGGAGACTGGAGAGAAGGGAGAGGTAGGGCAGTTCAATCCCCTTCACTTTTGTGCAAAGGACAATTGAAGCACCCTTTTTAGGATGAAAAAGGAAATTTCCTATATAGTAAAATTTAGGAAAATAATTTATTTCAAAGTTTCTACAGAACATGTAAGTGAAAAACAATATATTAAATACTAAAGATGCTAGAATATGCATTATGCAAACACAGAATTCTGAAGTCAAGCTTCACAAGTTAAAAGGAAACTCTTAAAAAAATCTCTAAAGAATTTCAAATTAACCTCATGTCTTTTTGAGAATATATGAATTATGCAAAACTTGTTGGAGAAATTGTCCTCAAAATTTGAAGTTATGGTAGTGCTGATTTGACTTAGTATGTAGGTAATACAGGCTATATAGCATACTCGGTTTTCATTTGGAGTTGGGAGGCTTTGTGATATCCCAGAGTTAGGATGACATCTTCCACAGCAAAGTTTTACAAAATACCAGGCACATCCTATCCATGAGTGATGGTTTTTAATGATTCAGAACCAACAATTTCAAAAATAAAAATATAAAAAAGAAAAGTGTATAGAGTACTACAGAAATGATAACTTGTATAATAAAAAAGAAAAAAAATAAAGTGCATCAGAGATAGCAAAGTTAATTATATTTCTTGAACTTTTGCTTCATTTGTGTATGTTTTTCACAGCTAAAATAATAGTTTTTTTTCCCCCCCTGTGGGTTATGGTGAAAAAAGTTTGAAAATCTCTACTTTAGAGTAGCAGAAAGTGGAGTATTAACAAGTGCCATGTTTGCCTATAACCAGGGTCTGTGTGTAGGTGTTACAAGCCAATGATGGAGGAAACAAATCCTTGTTAATTTGTACCCAAACTGAAAGTTTTGGGTGTTTTGAAAAGGCAGGCTCGACCTGCCTTCCTGCTGCTGCTTCAACAGGAGCTCCACTTAGTGTGCTGAGGAGTATATAGCTGTAGAGATTCAGTCATTTTACCAGCAATAATTATTCCCTTGGGAATACACTGGAAACTAGCTGGGATGAAATATGGTTTTGCTTTTTTCCTCAATACAGTATGTATTTATGAAACACTACTCTGGCCTCAGGGCTTAAGTTGGAGGCAGTGAAGGAATAAATATTATGTATTAATCATTTTTAGAACTTTAAGAATGTATAATATGTAAGGGAGGATATTTATTGAACACTAGAATTTTAAAGCTGTATATTAAGATATCCATACTTTCAAAGGGGTCATGATGTATAGGAAAATATAAATCAGCTAATAAATAAACTGTGATACAACTCATTAAATATAAATGTAGCATGTCTAAAAGCAAGTACAAAGAATAAATCAGAGAATTATAAAGTATCACTCGAAGTAAATATTATGGAATTATTAGAATTTGAGTGATGAAATAGAATTCACTAGAAATGGTAAAGACAGGGAAATATGAAATATCAGGGGAGCTTAGTAAGTTATCCACTTCAAATAATTGCATATGTGAATATATTAAGATTATTTACATACTATGCCATATAAATTTTATTATATATTATGTGCTATAAATATTACAGTTAAATAACAATAAAACTTGTCCAAAATGTTGATGATTTTCAATTAATGTCTGTCAGTTTCTTAACATGTGCTAGGTATTGTCCAAAGCACTTTGCCATTAATAACTCCACACAATATTATCCTCATTTTATAGATGAGAAAACTGTGGCCAGAGAATATTATCTAACTTGTACAAAGTCACAGAGTTAGTAAATTGGAAGTCTAGCTCTGCTTATGCAATCTAAATTAATTTGTTATTTAGTCCTTATTCACAGTCAGGTACATTTATCTTTATCATATATTTTCTATTCTTTAATTTTATATCTAAATACCCTTGCAATTAGTTATGTATATTTAGAAAGTTGTAATATACATATATATATATATTCCTTCATCTTCCAAAATATTTATGTAAACAAGGAGCAATTTCAAATCCATGAAATTCTGAATAAGCCTACTATTATAAGACTTCTTTTTTTCACAGTAAAATGTTGGATGCAGCCTGAATTTGATTCTACATCAGACAAGCAGATACAGCATATCAAAGACTATGAAACAGTTTAATAACCAAGGCATATATAGTGAACTTTCAAAAAGGTAGAGTTGTAATTTAATTTTTATTCATAGCTGTCAAGTACCAAAGGCCACAAATAAAATAATAAATTCAAAAGAATATTAAAAATTAGCTCTTAAATAGAGGACCAGGCAGATGTTTGCAAGATTAATAAGAAGTTATTAGATTTTTGTAGAACGGTATAATACTGAAACAATGCTCCAAATATAACAACATTTTTTTCAAACTCACAAACGCTTTTATGGGCAAAAGTAATCAAGCTCAAGATCTTTTATCTAATGCTTCTGATTTCTTCTCTTTTTTTTGTCGTTGTCCAATATTTGAAACTTTCTGAACTCTCCAGGTATTTTTCCCTATTGTACACTATTAAATGTTTTCTTTCTCCTTTTGATCTTTTCTGTGAATTCATCACTACTTTTTTTGCCCCAGGTAAAACTGAGTTTAACCAAATCCATATACTTTGTAAAGAGATGCATATTGTGCCACTTACAATGTGTGTTACATCTTAATTTTCCTCAGTTTCTACCTCCTTCTTTGACATAAAGATAGGGCATGTTTCCCTTATGTTCATGTTTTTCTGTCTGTCATGCAGAAACCAATTCTAAGTGGCCACATTTCCAGATAAAATCTGTTTCTAAGGTATTAAGACCTTGCAAACAATTTCTGTAGACATTTTTCAACTCTTTCCTGAAATTATATTTTTATTGATTAACGCTATGGCTTTCTCTCACTTGTGTGGACAATAAAAATTCCATGACAATATAGTTGTTAATTACCAGACCAGAAGATAGAAAGATGGCAGCAGATTCTAAAAATATCCAGAATATTCCCAGAAAGTAGCATAAGTTTTGAAAGATTGTGTCATTACATGGAACTTTTTAATTTACAAGACTTAAGCACAAAGTGTTAAACTTTCTGTAATAAGTTCTGTCAGTTTGCCAACCAAGGGATGGGAGTAGATGGGATATAGTTAAAGGTTAATGTTTGCATGCCACCCAGGTCACAAATAAATGTTTTATTTCTTTGGGAATCCCACCTTTCTTTGCTATAAATAATTAATTGCAAAAACTAGATGATACTTGTTAAAGGTCATAATGGAGACAGGATTTTAACATTTCTCTTAGTAGAATTGTGCAGAGGCCTTAGCACAACTACTCAAGTGTTCATTGTATACTAACAAAATGAAGGATGGTGAGGAGAAGAGAAAACTTTTTTTTTTTTAATTCTTTATTGGTATAATAGGAACCCAGAAAATACTACATAAGGAGTTTGTAAATGCTTGTGGCTTCATAAGTTTAAAATTTTTCAAACTATTTGTACTGTATTCTCTTTGTTTATATTGGCTAGTGCAGCATATGTTAGTTCTGAACCTAGAATTCTAATCTGTTGCAGCTGCCACAGCAACACCAGATCTGAGACTCATCTGCACACCTCAGGGCAACTCATGGCAAGGCTGGATCCTTAACTCACTGAGTGAAGCCAGGGATGTAACCTGCAAACTCAGGAATACTAGTTGGGTTCTTTACTGCACAGCTACAAGGGGAACTCCAGACTACTTTCTTTTTACTGCTTACTTTTCGAAGTACTAGTCCCACACCCATGACCTTCTGTCTACCTCCTAGGGCTCGACACAAAGCTTCTCATAAGCTACAAGAACGTCATTGCTGTTGTGTTTACACAAACTCTAACCTGCTTCCAGAAGTTAATTTAATATTAAAACAGTCACAGTAAGAGAGGACTACAAGAAAAAAAAAAAATTTATTGTTTGTTCCTTGCAACTCAAATGTAGCTACTATGCAAATTATAATTGCTTTATGGAATAAAATTATTTATGTTGTTTTTTCAAATCCAGATGAGTGATAGGAACTTGTAATCTCAGGCTAGTTAGGAAAGAAATTTTAGGCTGTTTGGGTGACTGACACACTTAACAAATCTCTTTATTGGTGGACATAATTATTTAAGTTCTTATTTCTAGAAAAGAAGAACCTTTAATTTTTCCAGGCTTATGTAGGGAGGTTGTGCTGATATTAGTCTGTACAGAAAATAGCCCTCACAAGAGCAGTCATCTTTAGGGAAAATTTATACCAATTTTAGAATTTTCACAACAGCTAATTATTACCTATTTTAAGAGATTTGAACATTTTCAATGAGTAGACTTTAGAATATATTTTTATTTGAGGAGATGGTGGCTATGGTCAGATTTTAAATGACACTGAAGCAATAATTTTCCGGTAAGTTTAACATCAAGAACTGCCAGTAGGCCCACAATATTTCTTCGCTTAATTTTTAGTATTTGTTTAACACTCTCCTCAGTGTTAATAAATGCTTATTTTCAATATAATTAATAGTGTTGTGTTAAATGTTTACATATATAAATCCTTATATATTTCTGATAATTTACTGAGTTTAGACTTTATGCTATAGCTCATAGAATTCCATAGCTATAGACAGTAGACTTGATGGGAAATAAAAAAATTTTAAGGCTTTTGATTGGGGGGTGGGGGGATGTGCTTGGGCTGTGGGATGGAAATCCTATGAAATCAGATTGTAATGATCATTATACAACTACAGATGTGATAAATTCATTTGAGTAATAAAAAAATAAATTAAAAAAATAAAATAAAGATACACCTGCCCTCCTGTTGGTATTAAGGCAGTGAAGTAAAGAATCTTTGCATCTTTGCCCAGGGCATTAGTAACTGAATTTTATAAGAAGAATGATATCCACTGAAATCCTATCACCATGTACGCAGCGATCTATGGTGTGGCCTTTATTTGTCATGGTAGAAAGAAGAGAAAGACACACTCCATGTTAGTTCTTGAAAAAGTTGTGGTTAATGCAAAAAAAACTAATGCTCAAAAAATGGGAATATCCTCCACCAGGAACAGAAAGCACCGTTGCTCCTGGAAAGGTGAAGTGTCAATCTGCACAGGTGCTCTGTGACCTCTGTGTGGATGGTGAAAGAGGTGGACAGAGAGATGGATGGGCTCATGCATAAGCATTATCACCGAGGTGTGGTGGGGGTGAGGGAAAGGAAGAGAGACATTAGATATGGACAGGTTTTCATACAAAATTAGTGACAGTGGTCATGTCAATGGTTTCTCATTTAAAAAAAGAAATCCCTTGTGCCTGTTGTCCGAACAGGTGGAGAGGCTGGTGGTACCATTTAACTGGTTGATTTTTCAGAAGAAGACTCATTAAAGAATAGCCAATGATTTAAAAAAAAATTAAGGCTTTTGAATGTTCTGGCAAAATCAACATCCAGAGATGTTGTGATTTAAAGTTTGTCTTTTTTTTTTTTTAGGATTGTATTTTTTGTTTACAGTTAATTGACTAAGAGGAGGTAGTACTGAAATATTCTTTGTAGTTTTTGGAAATGAGAAGTTATAGGGAAAAATTATATCCTCTAGATTCCAAAGACTTGTATTAGTCTGAACTTATCTACCACTTTTGTGTGACTTTATATCAAATTACTCAGTTTTCTAAGCCTCAATTCCTACACCTACAAAATTGGATAATAAATTTTATATCTCATTCAATTTAGGTGGTTATTAACTTTTAGAATTTTTATATAAGCAATTACATCATGTTCAAATAATTACAATTGAATTTTTATTCTAGCATTAATATCAATTAATATTTTTACTGATTGTTGCACTGGTTCATCCAACCACTGGTGATTTTTGTTCTCTTTCCCTTGATTCAAAATCCACTTTCCACTGACAGCTTTCACTTGCCTGTCAGCTCCCTTCCCCCACTTTACTACTCCATCTTTCCAAGGGTATCACAGTGATCTACTTTGAGGCCTGAACTGCATTTATTGCATCCCTTGAGTCTATTTTTCCCACAGAAACCAGAGTTTTAATGTTTATGTCCGTTGCTTTCTCAAATTTACATAAATATTTAAAATTATATAATATTATGCCAGTTGCTTGCTTAAAACCTTATAAAGTCTTCCCATTATATTTAGAATAAGTCTAAATGTATGTATTAATTGGATATAGGTGGTCTGCTAAAATGGTCAAGGAATCCCTATATTATATGGTCAAAACCTTTTTTCTACCTATTCTTCCTCTTGTTTGCTCTGCTCCAGTCATACTGATATCCTTCTTTGTTCTTAAATATTCTCTCTTTCCTCTGCCTGTACTGTTTTATTCCAAATTAAAGTCACTTGCTCCCTGCTTTTTTCCTTGCCACTTCTGAAATGTCACCCCCAGAGATGACTCCTTTCAACACCTTATCTAAAATGACATCACCCTGTCACACTCTCTCTACTTATGTTAATTTTTTCCTTCCAACACTCATGGTTGCTGAACATTATAACTTTTCTGTCTCTGCCTCTAATACATAACTTCAAAGAGGGCAGGTTTTTTTGTTGTTGTTGTTGTTCTTCACTGATATGCCACCTGTAGGACCCAAACTGCACTCAGCATCTGGTAGGTATGCAATAAATATCTGTTGAATATATTTCAAACTAATGCATGAACGAGGTGGAAAAAAAAAAACGAACAGTATTAAGTAATACTAGTAATAGCTTGTGTTTCAGTTCTGAAGGGCTACATAACAAAAGCCTGGAGTTCCCATCGTGCCTCAGTGGTTAACGAATCCGACTAGGAACCATGGGGTTGCGGGTTCGATCCCTGGCCTTGCTTAGTGGGTTAAGGATCTGGCTTTGCCATGAGCTGTGGTGTAGGTTGCAGACGTGTCTCAGATCCTGTGTTGCTGTCGCTCTGGCGTAGGCCAGCGGCTATAGCTCCGATTCAACCCCTAGCCTGGGAACCTCCATATGCCGCGGGAGCGGCCCAAGAAATGGCAAAAAGACAAAAAAAAAAAAAAAAAAAAATGCCTATTGGTTTAAAGCAGCATTACACATTTAGAACTTGGGCAGGACCCAGCAGGGTTATCACTGCTTCAACTGGTATCACCTGAGAGAGCTTGAAGCCTGAAGGCTGGAACAGTCCAAACGCTCACCCTCCCATCTCTGGAAGTTCATGCTGACTGTCAGCCTGAACATCAGATTGGATTGGGGCACGGCACCTACATCTCACTATTCCATGTGTTTTCTTGGCTTCCTTGCACTGTGATAGATGAGTTCCAGTAAAATCATCACACTGTAGAGAAGAGAGAGACAGGTTAAAGATGTATTGGTTTTTATCATCTTGTCAGGGAAGACAAGCAATGCCACTTTTGTCCCTCTCTATTCAGCAAAAAGCATGACTAAGGCTGCCCATATTCAAGGGGAAAGATATTAGACTCTAGTTTTTAATGGAAGAAGCATCAAATACATTGTTGACATGTTTTAAAACTATTATAGTCATGAGGTTGCAGGTTCGATCCCTGGTCTCAATCAGTGGGTTAAGGATCCAGTGTTGCCATGAGCTGAGGTCACAGACGCAGCTCGGATCTGGCGTTGCTGTGGCTCTAGCATAGGCCAGTGGCTATAGCTCCAATTAAAAACAAACAAACAAACAAAAACTATTACAGAGTGCATTGTTTTTTTAGTACCCATTTTAATGGAGTTGCCTCCAGGGTCTTCCTATTTTATATATTTCCTGCTCAACAATAGCAAAGACAAGATTGATAGGCTAGCTTATTACAAATGAATTAATAAATACAATTTAGTATACATGTAAGACATTTTCATGCCTCTTCAAAGAAAAGTTATACCTAATAGCTGTCAATGCATATTAATTTGATAAACAATCTAGTAAAATATTTCAAATATTTTGAAATACAATGATCCATATGATTCATTTAGTAAAATGTACTGAGTACAATCTGTCCAACCTGGTTTACTACACGTGTGTACTCCCAGCCCAGCCACACTGGCTTGTCTTCATCTGCCATTTTTAGCGTCACCTTGACAGCATCTATGAATTTATTGAGCATTATCAGGGCGTGGAACATTTTCAATGTGATGGCAAAATTTATAATTGAAAATTTTTTCAGGCGATTATTAGTGCTTCTGTTCAAAAAGCCAACCTTCTCTCAGCAAAGTTAAATCTAAACAAAGTTAAAAGGATTCAATTTCAGGAGTAAAAATGAATGATATTTTCTACTTCTATCACTGAATATTGGCTTGTTCACATTGAATATTTAGGTACAGTATTAATTTTCATGCAGAATCTATTCTTTCCTCTTCCAGTAATAGCTCCCTTCTGATGTCAGCCGTTGTCTTTTTTCACTTAGTTCTGCTGTGCTGACAAATTTAGGGCTTTACATAGAGAGGCTACCTATGTGATTGTACATACACACTTTGTAAATAAAAAGAGCTCAGATATATTTTTTTCTTTAGAGATAAGCTGATTTATTAAGATATATGATTAGATGCAATAGTATATCTTCTCATTAAAAAAGAAAAAATTACTCTTTGAAAAGAAAAATGTAATTACAGAATTACACTCAGTGAACAACTAAAGCACAATCAACTGTCTTATCACAAATCTGAGACTAAAATTATTTCAAACTACAAAGAAAATGGTAATGTGAATATTTTAATAGTTTTGTATATATTTATGTTTTATGGTATACATAGCAGATGGTCTAAATTCTCAGAAATGAGAGTAAAATTTAGAATATTGAAAGAAAGATTTGATTCTCACTGGAGAATGAGGAAAACCTGCCTTTTTTTTTAAGTAGTTGGAGGTAAATTTCCATTATAAAAGAGATTTTTATCAATAAATTTTTAACACACAAAGGATGTGTACAGCTTCAAAAAGCCAACATTATTTTAGCTTCAAATTCTTTTTCCTCCTCAAATATTAAAGGTATTTGCAGATCCTTAGACCTGTTTGTCTACTTAGCCAAGTTAAATTAAAATGCAAGATGATAATCTATTGTTAGATTATTTTTCCAATATTGACAATCAGTTCCCTTTCATAATGAACTTTTCTCTGTGCTAGCTACTTCAAATCTTTTTATCCTGTACCCATAGGATTGAACATGATTATGAAAGATAAACCTTAGTAATAAAAGATGAAAAGAGGTTATGACATTCTTATTAAACAGAAAAGGCAACTTCTTTTGATTCTAATCTTATAGTTACCAGCATTATTAGAACATTATTAGAAGTACAGGAAATAGGCATATTTATTCATAAATCCTGCTCTTATATATTATACTTTGTGAAGAGCAGAATTTTTACAAACCTAGTGCATTATAACTCTGCTTTTTGTCTTGTAAAACGTGTTGCATAAATTCTATTTTTCTATAGAGGAAATGTTAAAAAATGAATATGTATTCAGAAATAAACTAAATTATTAAAGGAAGCCACTAATATCTTCAAGAGTGTAATGGAAAAGGAGGAAATTAATATTTCTTTGGCTAGTGTATTCCAGATAATTTACTTGTTTTTTGTTTTGCTTTTGTTTTGTTTTGTTTTGTTTTTGGTCTTCCCAAGAAGCCAAAGAAGAGCTCAATGTACTTATTTTTATGCAACAGAATCCAAACTAGCTTGTTTAATTAGAAGTGGCAGCAATAGCTCACCAAATTGAGACTCTAGGCTTATAAAAATAGGCCCCCATAAGAGCCATTGCTGGGAACCTGCAAACTCAGGAGGCGAATAATACTGAAAACCCCAGAATGAATTCCTTTCTGTGACAAACCCCAAACCACTAAACTGGAAAGTCTTCTGAAAAATTAAGAAGTTATCACTATAATCATAGTCTAGAACTATACTGCCTTGATTCTGTTATTCAATTCTTAAATAAGCGCATCGTGATTGAACCTAATTACAGAATCCAAAATTATATCTGGTGCCTTAGCTGCAAGGTAATATAGCAAATGTGAGTCCACACGCCATATGCTTAAAGGGTGTTGGAGTGACCAATTGAAATATTGGTCAACTCTTCCCACTGAAGGGCCCTGCCTCCAGGTGGTAACACAGGACCAGTAACGATCCAGTTACAGTTACTGTGGTAGAGAAACAAAGTACCTCACAGCTTAGTGGCTTTACACACCATCTTATTTTTCTCATAGTTCTTTTTAGGTCTCTATGCAGTTGTATTCAGATATTAGGTAGAGTTGCAATACTCTGCTGGGCTGAATATCCGGGATGCCCCATTCACATGGCAGGCATGTGGGACAGCTGTTGTAGAATAAAATCCATAAAGTGCCCTGTTCATGTGGTCCAGGCTTGTCCACAGGATAGGAAATCAGGATGCAAAGCATGAATGCTCTAGTGTACAAGAAAGATGCTCCATAATTTTTTTATGCTATAATTTCAGAAATCATGTTATCACTTCTGGCTTATTCTATTAGTCTAAACAGTCTATATATATATATATATATATATATATACACACACACACATAGTACATATACACGTTTTATTTATATATATATATTATATACTTATATTTTTATAAATGAGAAGAGAAAATACAGATAACTACAGATATTCTCATTCCTTTAAGTACACTTAAGACTTGGTTGGCATTCACAATGTTCATTTGTCATTACCAATCCCATGTTCCTTATATCCTTTCTGAGTGCTGCACCTTGTCAGTGTTCTTTATTTAAAGGTGGAGGGGGAGTTCCTTAAAATTTTATACCTGATAGTTCAGATCTCCTGGTTGTCATGCCGGTTTTAATCATTCTCATCTACTAAAGCAAAAGGCAGGACCAAGATGTGATTAAGATGATCCACTGAGTTTGAGAAAGACAACTCCCTCTCCCTATTTTGTTGCAGCAAACATAAAAAACTTTGATTTAGAAGACCAAACACCAGAATAACAGAATAATGCCATCTTTTCAGTTACTGTTCCTGTGGCATGAGGTTTCCAAAACTGCCTGGTGGAAGTTTCAGTTTTCAGTCTGGTGATCTCATTTTTTTATTTTATTTTATTTTATTTTATTTTATTTTATTTTATTTTATTTTATTTTATTTTCCCACTGTACAGCAAGGGGATCAACTTATCCTTACATGTATAAATTACAATTACATTTTTTCCCCCACCCTTTGTTCTATTGCAACATGAGTATCTACACAAAGTTCTCAATGCTATTCAGCAGGATCTCCTTGTAAATCTATTCTAACTTGTGTCTGATAAGCCCAAGCTCCCGATCCCTCCCAGTCCCTCCCCCTCCCATCAGGCAGCCACAAGTCTTTTCTCCAAGTCCATGATTTTCTTTTCTGAGGAGATGTTCATTTGTGCTGGATATTAGATTCCAGTTATAAGTGATATCATATGGTATTTGTCTTTGTCTTTCTGACTCATTTCACTCAGTATGAGAGTCTCTAGTTCCATCCATGTTGCTGCAAATGGCATTATGTCATTCTTTTGTATGGTTGAGTAGTATTCCATTGTGTATATATACCACATCTTCCGAATCCAATCATCTGTCAATGGACATTTGGGTTGTTTCCATGTCCTGGCTATTGTGAATAGTGCATGTGTCTCTTTTAAGTAGAGTTTTGTCCAGATATATGCCCAAGAGTGGGATTGCGGGGTCATATGTAAGTTCTATGTATAGATTTCTAAGGTATCTCCAAACTATTCTCCATAACAAAAAGACAACTTTCAGAATGGGAGAAAATAGTTTCAAATGATGCAACCGACAAGGGCTTAATATCTAGAATATATAAGCAACTTATACAACCCAACAGCAAAAAAGCCAATCAATCAATGGAAAAATGGGCAAAAGACCTGAATAGACTGTTCTCCAAGGAAGATATACAGATGGCCAGCAAGCACATGAAAAAATGCTCAACATCGTTGCTTATAAGAGGAATGTAAATAAAAACTACCATGAGATACCACCTCACACCAGTCAGAATGGCCATCATTAATAAATCCATAAATAAGTGCTGGATGGGGTTGTGGAGAAAAGCAAACCCTCCTGCACTGCTGGTGGGAATGTAAACTGGTATAGCCAATAGTGATCTCATTTTTAATTCCCTGTGGAAACGTGAAATCCTTGGGTATCAAATTATTAAAATTTGCTAAAGTTGAAGAGACAGGAAGTAAACTTTTTAATTTAATTATTATTTTATATGGTTTAAAATTTATATAATTATATATATTTATGTAATTATAAAAATTATGTAATTTTAAGAATTATATTAATTACAGCCCTTAGTACCAGAACATACACTCTGGACATAGAGACTATCACCCTGTAAAACAAAACCCCCCGAGTACCAGGTTTCCTCACCCCACTTATGTGAGACTAGCTGATTCTTCAGCAGTTTTCCCATCCTCTAAGATCAGCTGCTTCCAGTGTATCAGTAAATCCTGTACAATGCTAGCTGCCTTATTTGTTTTGTGGTAAAATGAATTATTTGAGAAGAATAAGTATTGTAAGTGAAAACTTGATGATAAGTAAGATACTTGGTAAATCAACTATAGATGTCTTTTGCAGGTTGATGGACAGAAAAGAAATAATTGTTTTTAAACAAAAATTTATTATAGTCAGGAAAAATTAATGAACTCTCCCTGAAAAACATATTTCCAATACAATCTTTGTGCTACTAGATGGCTGGCTGACTCACCCAGGATATGGTACCATAATAACAGTTCTCTGCATTTTGCAGAATAGTGACTCATCAATGGAAATATTAGCTATGCCTTATTTTAAGGAAATCCAAGCTGTTGAGCCCATGCACAACCTCTATCCATGATACCATAATTTATATTCATTGGACAAAAGCTGGGACAGATGTGGAAAGAAGCTGATCAATAAATAGCCTTAAGATAGGGAACTCCTAGTTCCTCCAGTTATTGACAACCTCCTCTATAGAATATTCACGTTGGCCATAAATATTTTCACTTTCATTTAGTAAGCTCTATCCACATTCCTCCTTCATAAGCTGCTTTGTAACCAGTCCTCCAATCTTGTTCTTTACCAATTCCTCATCATTTTGAACAAATAGATACCACCCATGAATGACCACCTATTTGTATTTCCAGTATTCTAATTCCAGGCCAAATGGAAAATAATACATAACTTCAAGTTTTAATTTGCCAAGATTTTCTTTTCCCATTCTCATCACAGCTATCCTATCTAAAATTCACAGCATTCTACTTCTGGGTCAAAATTTTTCTCCTCAGTTAATTGTTATAGGGAAATCCTAGTAGGACCATAAAAGTGGGTTCAGAGAGAAGCAGCAGGGGTGAAAACACAGGACAGTTAAGATCTGCTGATCTGTCTTGAATATAATACATTCAATTGTAAGAAAGTGCTCTCAGTGTAACTGGCTTTATGGATTTTGGATCAAGTAACACCAAGGTTATGTTGGGAAATTCAGAACTTAAAGTCACTTGTTTCATCATCAGGTGTTCCGTATCTACCACAGCACAATAACAAGCTAAGAATTATAGCTGTTCACTGCAAAGAGAGCCAGGATTTGCTCCAAATCTTAAGCACCTTCCACTCTGATTTCCCTATCCACACCAATGGTATGCTTCATGAATCATCCTGATCAAGCAGGTATTTAAGTACATCACACTCAGAAGGATTAGATGGAAGCAGCCTTTGAAAATATCAAGTTCAAGACAGCTGGAGAGTCTTTTTTTTGCTCTCAATGCAACAGAAAACGGGGCCACTTAGTAAATGTCTCAGAGCAATATAATTAAATAGACTATCAGTTCCCTCTAGAATTCAAGGAAGCACACCAAACATTATGTCTCTTACTCAGCGGTAGAGAAAGTCAATTGAAGCATCTTGTCCTTTCTTCAGAAACGACATCTGTATCTATAGATGCCGGAAACTATTAGATGCCTTTATTGTTACAAGATACTATTCCCATATCCTGGCATCCACTAAATGCTACTTCCTAATCGGTAGGTACTATCGGCAAGTAAGGTGTGCTAAGATAGTTAACTAAGTTATCTGCAGGCTAAATTATGACCAAGAAGCAGAGTCACATAGTCTTAAGCAGAACAGTGAAGAATTTACTGTTGTACCCGTTGAAGGAAAGCATACTACCTCCTCTGTTTTCTGAGTATTAAAAAAGACGAAAAAAACAATCTTTAACAGAGCAAAAGCTACATAATTTCTACCAGGGGCCATGTTAATTTGTTGCAATAAAATAATAAAAGTTTATTAAAAAGTACATATGATCATCACCTACTTAATTTTGAAATTCTCCTTTTTTATTTTCTAAGACTTTTTTGTGCAAGTCAAAAAGGTGAAATAAATGGGGGTATAACAGCCATTTCTACTTCTTCTTTGATGCTATTGTTAATGACCCTACATTTATAAAACCTTCAGGGATTCATTAGCTTCCAATTAGCCTGTCAACCAATAACCCTCTCTCTACAGGAGTGAAGATTTTTATCAGTATCTGAGTATTTATATTCTAACCACACATTCAGAAACTGGGGAAATAAACACAGTGTGAGTTCATAAACAGAGTAAATTCTATTTATCATCTGACCTCATAAGCCCTCACTCTGATCAATGAATTGCTATGGCATTCTAGATCCAAGAGAACAGAGTTGGTTTAGAGCCAGTGTTGAATTACTCCAGAAAAGAATGTACATATATTTATTTGGTTTTCTCTCCAGTGCAATTTGCTCCAGGAAATCAAAATAGATCTCTTAGGGAATGACTGGGAAGTAGATATGCTATATATACTTAAGAGGTCTTTGTAAAGTCCTTTAACCAAATATGCAGTTATCTCTTCCTTCAAAGTACTCTGTTTATAAGAGTAATTAATATATGGGAATTTAAAATATATTTATTTATAATAAATAAAATTTTATTCTATTTTCAAATAGAATAAAACTCCATCTGATGACTCAATTCAGAACTCTCTCTTCACTGGACATAGAAGAATTTTTGATTAAATAGATAAAGTACAATATTGATGGGCTAATCCATTTTCTTAGGGAGCATGTGATCTACTAGCTACTGACAAAATCTCTGTCAGTGAGATGATTCTGATTACAGTCCTCCCTCATTATTTGCAGGGCATTTGTTCCAAGACCCCTGACTCTAAAACCTGTAGATGCTCAAGTCCCTTTTTATATAAGGACAGTTGGCCTTCTGTATCCAAGGGTTCTGCATCCATGGGTAGGGAGGGCCACCTCTATACCATTTTTCTACTGCTGCCTGGTTAAATAATCACTGCCTATATTGTTAAATGTTAAGTGTTGTGTTTATGCCTTTAGCAATCATGATAATTCTGTAATTACCACTGAACAGGAAATTAGTGTCAACAGAAACATCTTCCACTCATATCCTCTGCCCACAGAAGATAGCCATTCATAGGGCATCTCAAAGATGCTGAGACTCCCTTTACTGATGACATTCTCCGTGGTTTTGTCAAAAAGTTGTCCTCTTGAATAAGATCTGAGGATCTAATGTATAACAATGATGACCGCAGTAGATAATGCTGTACTTTATAACTAAAATTTGCTGAGAGTATAATTAAAATTTCATTTAAACAAAAACAAACCAAAAAACCTATAGCTATGCAAGGTGATGGATTTATTAACTTGATGGGGAAACACTTTCACAATATATATGTCTATCCAATCATAATTTTGTACATATTAAACATCTTAAATTTTGTTTATCAATTATACTCAATAAAGCTGAAAAAAAGAAGTGATCCTCAGAACTTAATTTGTAATAATGCTTAGAATAAATATCATGTAAATTACCTTATTATCCTCTGAATAGTACCTACACAATAGTACCTTTGAGCTTAATGGGGTTTTTAACTGTTTGCAAGGAAATTTAAGAAAATAATGAACAATAAAAAAGTATGCTTATTTTAAATTTGATCCCAAAACACAGCTTTAAAATGTGTTATATTTAACATATACATCTCTACATATCCACTTATATGGGGCAAACTTTCCAGATTTGTAATTAGCCAATAATGTCTTTTGAGAAAGTATAATATTTACACATTAATTTTGGAATAGTGTGATTTAAAGTGCTTGAGAAAATGTTTTGTTTCTCACAGAGGTTGTTAGTTGAGTTGCTAAATCATTGAGAATAGTAGTATAATATCCCTTAGAACAAGGTAATTCTGTTTGCCTCCTCCTTATGGAACTCAACTGCCAAAGTATACTCTTATTAGTCTAAAGAAATCTGTAAGTGAATTCATCTCTGAAAAATAATTTTATCTGTGATCAAAAAAGATGTCACAACCGAGGTAAAAAAGAATGCTATTAACTTTATTTTTTTAAAGTGTAATGTAAAAAGACAAATACAATTAAAGAAAAAGAAATGATTATCATCACTCTGTATGGTTAGCTCTGTATTCAGGAAGTCCTATCTCAAAAAAAAGACAGCAAATGAGATAGCTTATAGCTGTGGCATAATATCATGTTTCCCTTAATTAGATATTTTCAGGCCAATTGTTTACTTCATTGAGAAAATAGTTTATAAATAACTTTGTCCGTAAGATTTCCTTGAGGTTTAAATTTTCCATATGAACATTAAGATCCTAGTCATCATGAAATCCAGAGGCAAATCGCTCTTGAAAGACAAATGAAAATATGACTGAATAGGAAATCATATTACCTATGACCTATGCATTGAACACACATTTTTGACAGCATCAGGGTCTATATTTAGAAATCCTGAATAAATGTAAAGGACTGGCATAATGCTTTCTACTTCATGAAAACTGCTATATGACTTCCAGTTAACTTTAACCACTCCCTTTTTAATAGCCACACACACATAACTTATTTCATTTTGTTTACACCTGTTCTATGATGCTTTGTATTCTGTACTTTTTCAGGGTAAGGAAAACAGCTTTTTTTTTTTTTTTGGATATTTCACGTCTCTGACCTCATACCCTAATAGCATGTTGTAGATATTTTAACCAATTATTAATTATTTCTACTATTCTTATATTTGTATTAGATTTTATATCTACCAAGTCAGTTTTGAAATGACTTTCTAACATTCTATCCCCTAAAAAATGATATGCTTCCTTTCTTTCCCTAAGTTTGACATTATTACAAATTAGTTTACATCAAAATGCACATTGCTAATGGTTCACACCTTGAATTTTTCTATAATTTCTCCAATATTTTCACATGTATGGAATGCCAATTATAAGGTAGAATCCTGTGATATTTAGCTATTTTAAGCCATTTTCAGATTTAATTTTTAATAATAACTTACTAATTTATTTTTCTTCCTTATTGCCATGTGTTTCCAAACCTCTGCCATCTTTAAAACCCAATCAAAGGAGTTCCCATTGTGGATTAGCAGTAACAAACCCAGCTGGTATCCATGAGGATGTGGGTTAGATCCCTGGCCTTGCTCAGTAGGTTAAGCACCAGAGTTGAGTATCAGGTGTTGCTGTGAGCTGTGGTATAGGCTGGCAGCTACAGCTCTGATTCAACCCCTAGCCTGGAAACTTCCATATATCACAGGTGTCACCCTAAAAATCAAAAACAAATGAGACAATCAAATAATATGTAAAAGTAACAAAATATTTTACAGTATGTATACAAGTTTACAACTAAGAAAGGAAAATCCCCAGTGACCACAGATGAAGAAGAAACTCAGATATAGAGTATTTAGCAGTTATTAAATTCAAACAGTGCAGACAGGTACTAAAATCATTCCTAAAAACCGAGATTCTTACACCAATTACTATGCTAGCGTGAGGGTGAAAATGAGCTTTCTGCAAAAAAACATGTGTTCCAAAGGGCTGAGGGACTTCCAGCTGGAGTGGGCTGACCTCCTTGGGCCATGACAGGAAAAGAGTCACTAAGAATAATTTGGAACCACAGGATAGTGATCTACAGTGAGTGATCTGAATTCACACCATTCAAATTGTGTGGAAACCTTTAGCTGGAAAATTAACAAAAGTCTCAGAAATCCCTGAAACTCAGGTATATGCGAAATTTCCCCATAGGGAGACTCCACATACATGTGCTATAGGACTTTCACACACACACAAAAAGTCTTTCGTTTAAGCAGGATAGAAGAGGGAACCAGAACTAGGTGAGTCAGAACAGGTTATTAATCACTGCAGGAAACAGGATGCCTGCAGTTAAACAATAAGAACACACACAGACGTAATGTCAAGAGACTTCCCAGGGAACTTTCTTTGCAGGAAACTTGACCCATTCCCTGTATAGATGAGGTTTCTTTTCTGAGACCAATCAGATGGTGGAATACGCCCCATGCAGATGAGGCATATACTTGAGACCAATTAACCACTGAGCCCTCAAGCACATGCAATGGGCCTGGGCAAGAAAAATCAAGTATTCACTCTTTTCCACAGCATGGGGATATAAAAGGAAACCCAACTTTACAGGGAGGCCAGTTCCTACTCTCAGGCTCCCAGTCTCCCTCTGAGAGTGAACTTTCCCTGTAATAAACTTGCTTACACTTTCTGACATTTCTAACATGTTCACTGCTTCAATTTTCTGCTGTGCATGGATGAGATCCAAGAAGACAATGCAGCCATAACGTGACCATTTGGTCCCAGTTTAATTTTTACAACATTTGTTGAAGAAAGCTCCCTTGGACACAACCAAAGTATAAAGATGTAAATTTGAAAACTAAGCTTTAGAAAATTTTATGTAAGACAAAATTAACCAAAAAAAACTGAAGTAAAAATATTTCTTTCAGTCAAAATAGATTTTATACAGAAAATATTTAAAACAATATGATTATTCACGCAAAGAAAAATTCCAGAGAAAATATACCAAGCCTGAATCTCTATACACTTAGAAGTACATTCTCAAATTGATAAAAAAAAAAAAAAGCCTATAACAGAATTACAAAGTCAAGTCCATAAATTTGAATCTTGGTTCAACTTTTTAATAGCACTTTTGCAGAAAAATAAAGCAAAACATTAATACAAGGAGTATATGAGCTATACAATTAAGAAAATGGCTATAATGGCAATTTATGAATGTTAAAAATTTGCATAGGTATAAATTGATTCTTATTTAACCCATATAACTAGACAAAACTTTGAGCATGTATTAGTGAAAACACAAGTTGTTAATTCATTGTTTAAAGTTATAAAACACTATCCTTAAATAAAAGACCAGGAGGTAATTATAATATATGGACTTAATGGAAAACATACAGAATTTAAAATGAATTAGTTTGACATTTTAAGTTCTGATTCTTAAAATCAGAATCTCAAAAACATGAAAGGGTTAAGCTAAGCTTTTAGAAATATATTTAATTACACCTGACATTAAAAAGCTCAATTTATAAGGAATTATATAATTTATAGCTAGAAATATATATCATTAACTCATAAAAGTATGGATATGTTAGGAACTCATCAATTCGAATATACTGCTTGTGGAAAGGAAAAGAGGTGAATGGGTCGCAGTAGGACTTGAAGTATATAATAGAATTTTTATTGATTTTAAATCTTAAGTAAGGCAGAGTTAAATCTAAATAGGATATGAGCATTTTATTATTTTCTACACTCAGCTCTAAGTTTAAAATATTTCAAAACCTTTCAGAAATGTTTAAGAGAAGAATAAAATTTCAAAATACATTTGCAACATACCTTTTTCTGCTTTGTTGAATATATCAACTGTAGAGTCATTAGTTTTAGTTATATTATTCACTAACTCATTGCTTTATTCACTGAGAACCTACTCCAGTGCCAGGCACTGTACTAAGCTTTGATTTGTAGTAGTAAGTAAAAACAAAGTGAATCCTTTTTGTCATAAATTTATCTACCAAGCAGAGAAAGCAGGTAGGTAATTGCAAAAGCACAGTGAAGAGAAATGACTGTTCTAAGGGAAGAACTGGGTGCAATGAAATGTAAGGATGGCAGATGTCCCTTCTAGGGGAGGAGAATTTTAAGCTGGTACTTAAAGAATGACCTAGAAAGAAAATTGAACAGACCAATCAGATAAGATCAGATAAGATCAGATCAGCCGTTTTAGAGAACTTAGATGGTCTAAGAGTGGTAAGGATCCACTGTGCAGCTTCTAAAGGAAGAGGTTACATTATTAGACTTTATTTTTTAAAGAGTAGTATGTGAATAATTAATATGGAAGAAAGATCTATTTGGAATAGGTAGATTGTCTATTGGCCAGGAAATAATGTATATTGGTCTCAACTAGGACAGAAAGAGTCAGAAAGAATGAGAAAATAATTATTCCACGAAGTAGTATTATTATTACTAACTTGAATAATTATTGAAATAACATAATTAAATAATGTGGTTTTGGAGACTGAGATATTAATGATGTCTACACTTACAAATTGGAAAACTGAATGATTAGTGGTGCCTTATAAAAAGATAGGAAATGGCAAATGAATAGTGTTTAAAACTCTCATTAGAAAAGATACATTCAGCTGAATGTTCATGCAGCACTATTTACAACAGCCAAGACTTGGAAACAACCCTAGGGTTCATTGACAGTTAATTAGTTTAAGAAGAAATGGTATACACACAATGGAATGTTAGCCATAAAAATAGAATGAAATAATGCCATTTGTAGCAACATGGAAGGACCTAGAGATCCTTACTGAAGCAAGTCAGAGAGAGAAATATCATATCACTTACATGTGGAATCTGGAAAAAAAAAGATGCAAATAAACTTAGAAATAGGCCCACAGACATAGAAAACTATGGTTACCAAGGGGAAAGGAAGGGAAGGTTAAATTAGGAGTATGAGATTAACAAATATACACTCCTATATATAAAGCAGATAATCAACAAGGATGTACTGTATAGCACAAGGGACTATATTTAATATTGTAATAACCCATGGTGGAAAATAATCTGAAAAATATACAATTTGATCATTTTTGCTGTACCTGAAACTATTTTATTTAATAAACTATATTATAAATCATCCACAATGCAATTTAAAAATTGACATTCGGTAAAGGACATTCTGAGTTTTAGTTGCATATGAATCATTGAGGTGTTTAGTAGGAAGTCATAGAGATGAATCTGACTCTGAGGAGATAATCTAGGAATTTTAGATTATGGGAATCTTCACTTCACTGGCCTTATGTATAGAAAAGGGATCATCTAGGGAGATAGAATACGTTGGTAATAAATGAGGATATGGAAATGAACCCTGAGTATTTTTTTTTTTTGTGTGTGGAATTACTGGTAAGGAAGCCGCATTGCATTAGGTTAATGAAAATTGAAGATAGAGGAGAGTGAAAGAAATAATTTTTAGTGCTTGCATCTGTTTAAATGAAAATAGAAGAAAAAAAAACACTCATGGACTTTTTTCTCTTCTTCCAAGGGTCTGTGCAAGAACTGTGTATTTTACACAGAATGTCCTTCCACCATATGTCCCTGTAGCCAGGGCTTTTCCTCAGTGCAACCTTAGCTTTAACATTACCTTTCAGAGAGGCTTTTTCTAAATTTCACACTTAATATTTTGTCCTATCCCACTGCAGCTCTGCTCACATCCTCACATCTGATCACATCCTCCCATTTCATTTTATTCATTTTATTATCATCACCTGTTATTATAGCCTGTTATTAAATTGTTTCTTTTCTTCAAATTCCATTTCATCTTTGCTTTCCTAAAATAAATATAAAATTGTCTGATTACAGTATACTTTTATATGCACTGCTTAATTCAGTGTGCTAATATTTTGTGGATGGTATGAATTTATATTCTTTTTTTGTCTTTTTTTTTTTTTGTCTTTCGAAGGCTGTACCCGCGGCATATGGAGGTTCCCAGGCTAGGGTCTAATTGGAGCTGTTGCTGCCAGCCTATGCCAGAACTACAGCAACTCCAGATCAAAGCCATGTCTGTGGCCTCCTCCATAGCTCAGGGCAATGCTGGATCCTCAACCCACTGAGCAAGGCCAGGGATCCAACCCGCAACCTCATGGTTCCTAGTCTGGTTCGTTTCTTCTGTGCCATGACAGGAACTCCTGAATTTATATTCTTGAGAAAAATCCCTTTCCAGTTCCATTTATAAAATCTTTGTCAGGTTTTTTTTTGGTTTTTTTTGTTTTTTTTTTTGTCTTTTTTTTTTTTTTTGTCTTTTTGCTATTTCTTGGGCCGCTCCCGCGGCATATGGAGGTTCCCAGGCTAGGGGTCCAATCGGAGCTGCAGCCACTGGCCTACGCCAGAGCCACAGCAACGCGGGACCCGAGCCGCGTCTTCAACCTACACCACAGCTCATGGCAACGCTGGATCGTTAACCCACTGAGCAAGCGCAGGGTCTGAACCCGCAACCTCATGTTTCCTAGTCGGATTCGTTAACCACTGCGCCACGACGGGAACTCCATTTGTCAGGTTTTAATATCAAGGTTTATGTAGTCTTTATAAAAAGTTGGAAAATATACGATATTATATTTTCAAAATGAGTTGAGTAGGATTGGTGATATTGATTCCTTAAATGTTTGGAAGCTCTCATTTGTGAAAAAATCTGGCATTTGCTTCATGTACCATGGATGGACCTGATCTTTATGGATCACATATCTGTAATACATATAGGATAAAGCAGATTTTTCAGTTCTTTTGTCAGTTTGGTAACCTATGTTTGTCTAGAAATTTTGTTTTAATATAAATTTTATTGTCATAAGCTTTTCCTGAACCATTTATTACCTTTTAATGTCTGCAGGATCGAGAGTGACTTTGCCTTATTTTTTTTTTCTGGTATTGATTACTCTGACTTCATCTTTGCACTCTTTATCAGTTTTTCCAGGTGTATTTCAATTTTATCAGACTCCTCAAATTCCAAATTTGCTTCTTAAAATCAATTCTATTGTACTATTTTCTCTATCACTCATTTATGCTTTTATCTTTATTATTCTTGAGTACAATTTGATGGTATTTTGTGATTTCTATAGTGGTACACAATTTTTATTCTCTTTTCTATTATATGAAATGAAGGTTCAATATTTCTCTTTGAGAAAAACTTTAACCACATCCCACAAATTTTGATATGTCATGTTTTCATTATTATTTGGTTCAAAATATTTTCTAAGGCCTTTTATAAGTTTGTGAATTAATAAAATATGCAGCATTTAGTTTTAAAACATGTGAAGATCTTTATCTTTGTTATTGAATTCTGGCTTAATTCTCCATGAAGTCAGAAAACATACTCTTTCTGGCTTTTGTAATTTATTATTTGTTGATTATTATGGTCACAATTTGCCCTATCTTGAGTAAAAGGATCATGCAACAAAGTGTATTTTCTAACAAAGCTGTCTTTTTCCCTCTATGGCACGAAACACTGATGCATGAACCAAGTAACATGATCTAGTTTATGTATGCAATGCAATTACATTATCAGTCCAGGGACTAGCAGCTTAGGCCTAATAAAGTAACTAGATGTGTAGAAAAATACAGCAGAGAACTCTGACTCTCTGGATAATTGTTTTTTCCTTAGTAATCACTATGAGGATGACCCTTCCAGGCAGCATCAGCTCCCAAGTGTACACATCTCTGTACCTGTGTTATATCCAGCCTGGAGTTAATTTCAACAAGGCCTAAACATTATTTGCTGTTATTGCCGGTCTTCTTTCTACTTGCTTTCTTTTCTTCAGAGAAGAATTTTCAAGGTCTGAATTGGTGAGAAGAATTAAATTTTAGGGAGAAAAAAACACACTCATTTCCAATTTTAGCTAACCCACTATCATAGGACAATTTAATTGAATGTTCTTGACTTTAAGTTTTATTTTTTGTTCATAAGAAAATAGAGCTATGATTGAAAGCATATGAACAAGTAGATAAAGTCACTAAATAGTCATTCCCCTAAACTTGGTCCCAATGAAGGATACACTTCATTTCCTGATGTCTTACGTGGTGGACGTAGCTGGTGACAGAGACATTAGTTGAAGTGACGCCTCTCAGATCGGAACGTGACTACTGCTGACAGTGATTCTCAGTTGATTTTTTAAAGTGAGAAGCCCATGAATGAGTCCATTTGTCAAAGTTGGACCCTGTTAACAAGCTTCTCCAAACTCTATACAATTACTATACATACCTTCTTTCAAATTTTAAAATCTTCTGAAGTGGCCCTGGATCACCAATACCTTATCTTACATTTTATAAATAAGAATGGGGACATTATTTTTCCATTGCCATTTTTTGCTTTAAGCCTTGCTTGTTAGAACCGTACATATTTTTTTTATTGTCTTAGCTACTTTACCTTACTCAGTGAAACCATGTTTAAGTCACTGCAGTCAATTGTTACTGTTTGGTAAAGAGAAAATCTTTTTTCCCATTAAATTCTTTTTAATTATATATAAAATTGACTACTAAGACCCTTTTTTCATTTTGCAAGCATGATAATCACAAAAAATCTTTTAGAACCATTATACCTGACAAACCCATATACATTATTGCTTATAGTGAGCTACATTTAAGAACAAAATGGAGCAATTAAATTTAAAACATACAATATTTGAAATATTTATTGATAAACAAATTTGTTGATTTGTATTCTGTGACTTAGAAAATATGTATCTATGTGTGAACTATTTTCAAAGTTAGAATTATCTCATTCATATGGATGTATTATATGCTGAAGCAAAATCAAAATTAAAAACCTAGTTTATAGCAATTTTCTGAATATTGAGACAAAATATAAGCAGAATTATTATGTTCACATATTATCTTATAGTCTAATTAGTCTCTATATTTATCTATAGTACATTATAATTGGCATTTTTTGGAAGACCATATTTTTATAAGCTTTTAAAAAATTGAAATATTCTTCAAAGTTACATCGTATGGTTAGTTTGACTACAATCTTCAGTTGACACTTGACTTTTTTAATACTTTTAACTGAGGAAACCACTTCTTCATAGGCATTGAGATGAACTCAGAGCAAATTCTGATAAATTTTGTTAGATGTTATAAACCTTTTTTCAATAATAGAATATAGAAATATTTTAGCCCAGATGTTTTCACAGGTATTGTCTTTAATTTCATTCAGCAAAACTTCTAAGACAAATTTTTACAATGAAAAACTCATCAAAATTATTGTCTATATTTATGAGATTTTGAATGTTTGCCAAATTTAAATATATATATATATGTAAAATTTAAACAGGAAATCTTGCTTATGGTTGCAGATTTTATCATTGATTTTTTTGTAAATAAATGTTAATATCTTGTTTGAAAACTTTGTTTCCAACAATAGCAATTCTCTAAAACTAAAAAGCTAAAAAAAATATTTTTGGTGCTGTATACATTAAGTATTTCTTTAACATTTTCCAATTCATTTTGAATAAAATTTCTAAATCTAGAAAATGTTAAAAATCAGTATCATGTAATATGTACATGTTAATTAAACAATAGTTATTCAAAAGTTTAAACATATCTTAAGTCCAATTGATGATGGCAGCAAAGAGAAAATACATTTTTATATAAAACTTCAGCTTCATCCCCAAATTTTATGGTACAGTTACCATGTCTACTTATAAACTATGTCTTTATTTTACAACTGTAGCTTCTACACTGATTGTTAGAATGTTATATTTTATAGAGTTGCACATTTGTGTATATGACAAAAAAATTCCAGAGTCCCCATCTTGGTGCAGCAGAAACAAATCCAAATAGGAACCATGAGATTGCCAGTTCGATCCCTGGCCTAGCTCAGTGGGTTAAGGATTCAGCATTGCCATGAGCTGTGGTGTAGGTAGCAGACTTGGCATGGATCTGGCGTTGGATGTGGCTCTGGCTAGGCCGGCAGCAACAGCTCTGATTAGACCCCTAGTCTAGAAACCTCCATATACCGTGGTGGGTGTAGCCCTAAAAGACAAAAGATCAAAAAAAAAAAAAAAAATCCAAGTGTATTTATGTTCAATAGGTGTCTTAATTTAGTAACAGGGTTTTTTCTTTGTTGTTTGTTTTTTGTCTTTTTAGGGCCACACCCATGGCTTATGGAGATTCCCAGGCTAGGGGTGCAATCAGAGCTGCCGCTGCTAGCCTTCACCACAGCCACAGCAATGCAGGATCTGAACTGCTACGTGACCTATGCCACAGATCATGGCAACACTGAATCCCTGACCAACTGAGCAATGCCAGGGGTTGAACCTGTATCCTCATGGATACTAGTCAGGTTCATTAACCACTGAGCCATGAAGGGAACTCCAACAGTTGTTTGATTTTTTTTTTAATCATGATTCTGTGCTCTATTAATATTTGTTTTCTAATTATCATCTCAAAGACAAGTAATTTATTCTTCAATGTTAAACGTTTTAGCTGTGCTTACATAAACATATCTATTTACAATAATAACAAAAGCTTCACCTTTGAAGAATGAACTATCAAAAGCCTTATGAGCATTCCTTAACAATATAAACCATTATTGAAATTAAGTTAACTGATTTTGTATTTGAAGCATCTGTCATATAATATGTTATAAAACTGGCAACATTCAGTTACTCTGCTAATGATGCCAAGATGTTAAGATCTATTGTTTCACTTTTCAAATGTGCACAAGAAAAGTCTGGAAGAAAAAAAGAGCAAAATTAATTGCTGTAATAATGAAGATGTACCATTTTGATTCGCCTTCAAAAAAAAAAAAAAAAAAAGTGCCTCTCTTTCTGGGAGGAATGTAGTTAGAGAAAAGTCTCCAGATGTGTCATCTGGGACCTCCTACAGCATTTGAGCTGAGGCCCTGCTCTGTCTGGAAAGCCACAAGTAATTGAATACAATGGCAATACTAGGGCCTGACAACTTGTGAACAACCTGAGACTCATTTATTGGGCAATCTTTATTCTGGACAACTGGTTTTACTGGGACTTCATCAGATTTACATTGCAATCTGTGTCACCCTCTGCCAATTCTCTTTCTTTCCTGTTATGGAATTAATAACATGTCCCTCAAATCTCTATGTCAAAGTCTACATTTCCATACATCAGAGGGTGACTGTATTTGGAGACAGAGCCTTTAAGGAGTTGATTAAGTTAGACGAAGCCATTACAGTGGGGTCCTAATCCTTATGATTATTGTCCTTATAAGTAGAGAGAGAGATACAAGGGTTACATGTGCAAGAGTGATGACCACATGAAGAGAAAGCAAGACGGTAGCCATCTGCAAGTCGAGGAGAGGGCCCGCAGAGGCCAGATGGGCACCTTGACCTTAGATTTACAGCCTCCAGGATTGTGAGGAAAAACGAAAAAACTTTTAATGTTTAAGTCACCAAGCCTGGGTATTTTATAATGGTGGCTTGAGTAAACTAACATACTACCTTTTTTCCAGAGGTATTACCTACATTGCAGTTTGAAGTATTTCTCTACCCAAACCTACTTTCTCCTTGTTGATCTTTCACAAACTCTGTTAGTATCCTATTGCTTCTGTGACAAATTACCAAACAGTGGCTTAAGAAAATTTCAACCTTTTATTTTACAATTTTGAAGGTTAGAAATACAAGATTGTCTTGACTAGGCTAAAAACCAAGATGTTGTGGGGATTGCATTTTTTTCTGGGGGCTCTAGCAGAGAATCCATGTCTTTGTCTCTTCCATTCACTACAGGCTGTTTGCATTCTTTTGCTTGTGGCCCCTTGCTTCCTCTTTGAAACAAAAAGCACAGTGTTTTAAAATCTCTCTACTCTGATCTTTCTGCCTCCCTTTTGTTATCAATAAGGATCTAAGATATTTAATCATATTTGCAAAATTCCTTTTGCCAAATAAAGTAACATACTCAAAATATTCAAAAATTCCAAGAATTAGCATTAGCACATGACCATTTGGAGGTAGTATTTTTCTGCTAACTGCATAAGCATTGTGTCTCCAGTCCCCAAATAAAACATTTCTACTTCTCTTCCTGTGGCAGGGCTAAACAGACACATATTAAAACTATATTTTATTTAAATGGAAAAAATTATGTTTTACAGAATCATATTTCAGTGCCACTTCAGCAGTTTTACACTTTACACAGTGATCTCTAGACAATCACTAAAATAGTAGGAACTTTTTTGGAGTTCCCATGATGGTGCAGTGGAAATGAATCCAACTGGGAACCATGAGGTTGTGGGTTCGTTCAGTGGGTTGGGGATCCGGCGTTGCCGTGAGCTATGGTATAGGTCGCAGACGAACCTGGGATCTGGCGTTGCTGTGGCTCTGGTGTAGGCCGGTAGCTGTAGCTGATTGGACCCCTAGCCTAGGAACTCTCCATGTGCTGCAGGTGCAGCCTGAAAAAGACAAAAAATAAAAAATAAAAATAAAAGATAAAAGAGTAGGAACTTTTGAATAGACACTGATGCATCTTTAAACATTTATAAAATCAATATCATTGGAGCCTCTGTTGTAGATTACAAATGCTAATAAAAATTATATATTAATTATATGTTAAAATCAATTTTCTTTTTTAAATTTTATTACAGTGTAGTTGATTTATAACGTTCTTTCAGTTTTTGCTGTATAGCAATGTGACCCAGCAACCCAAACACACCTGTTCTTTTTTTTTTTTTCTGTCAGATTTTTACCCAAGAGACTGAATAAAATTTCCTGTGCTGTACAGCAGTACCCTATCACCCATCTGTTACAAATGTAACAGTCTGCATCCACCAAACCCAAACTCCCTGTCAGTCCTCCTGTTCCCCCCACCCCTCGGCAAACAAAAGCCTGTCTTCCATTTCCATGATCTGGTTCTGCTTTATAGATAGATCATTTGTGCCAGAGTCTAGACTCCACCATATCAGTGATATTGTAAGGTGTCTGTCTCTCTCTTTCTGACTTACTTCACTCAGTACTAGACTCTCTAGTTACATCCATGTTGCTGCAAATGGCATTATTTTGTCCTTTATTATGGATGAGTCATATTTTATATATATTGCTTCTATAACAAATTACCAAGCTCAGTGGCTTAAGCTTCTTAATTCATTCATCTGTTGATGGGCATTTAGGTTGCTTCCATGTCCCGGCTATCATCAATCGTGCTGCAATGAACATACAGGTGCATGTAGCTTTTTCAATGGAAGTTTTGTCTGGACATACGCCCAGGAGTGGGATTACTGGGTTAAATGGTGTTTCTATATTTAGTTTTCTGAGGTATTTCGATGCTGTTTTCCATATTGATTGTACCAATTTACATTCCCATGAATAGTGAAGGATGGTTCCCTTTTCTCCACACCACCTCCAGCATTTGTTGTTTGTTGACTTGTTAATGATGGCTACTCTAACTGTTGTGAGGTGATAACTAATTGTTGTTTTGATTTGCATTTCCTAATTATTAGTGATACTGAACTTTTTTTCATGTGCCTGTTGGCAATCTGTATGTCTTCTTTGGAGAAATGTCTATTTAGGTCTTTTGCCAATTTTTCAATTGAGTTAATTTTTTTTGTTGCTGTTCAGTTGTATGAGTTGTTTGTATATTTTGGAGATCAACTTTGTTGGTCGAGTATTTGCAAAAATTTTCTCCCATTCTTTATGTTGCCTTTTCTTTTTTTTTTTTTTTTAATGATTTCCTTTGCTGTGCAGTAGCTTTTGAGTTTAATTAGGTCCTTCGGTTTACTAGTGTCTTTATTGTCTTTATTCTAAGAGGTGGGTCAAAAAAGATGTTGCTGTGATTTATGTCAAAGAGTGTCCTGCCTGTGTTTTCATCTAGGAGTTTATAGTATCTGGCCTTACATTTAGGTCTTTAATCCATTTTGTTTATTTTTGTGTATGGTGTTAGAAAATGTTCTAATTTCATTCTCTTACATATGATTGTCCTATTTCCCCAGCATAATTTATTGAAAAGACTATATTTTCTCCACTGTATGTTCTTTCCTCCTTTGTCATAGATTAGTTGACCACAAGTGCTTGGGTTTGTTTCTGGGCTCTCTATCATGTTCCATTGATCCATATTTCTGTTTTAGTGCCAATACCATACTGTTTTGATGATTATAGCTTTGTAATATATCTGAAGTGAGCAAGCCTGATTCTTCCAATTTCATTTTTTCTTTTCAATATTGCTTTTGTGTTTACATAAAAATGTTAAAATATTTTGTTATACTTCTGTGAAGAATGTCATTGATAAATTGATGGGGATTGAATTAAATCTATAGATTGTATTAGGTAGTATTGTCATTTTGACAATATTGATTCTTCCAATCCAATAACATGGTATATATTTCCATCTATTTATGTCTTTGATTTTTTCATCAAAATGTCATAGTATTCAGAGTACAAGTCTTTTGTCTCTTTAGTTAGATTTATTCCCAGGTATTTTATTCTCTTTGATGTGATGATAAATGGGATGGCTTCCCTGATTTCTCTTTCTGATCCTTCATTGTTAGGCTGTAAAAATGCAATTGATTTCTGTGTATTAATTTTGTATCCTGGGACTTTATATCAAATTCATTGATGAGCTCAAATAGATTTCTGGTAGTGTCTTTAGGATTTTCTAGGTGTAGTATCATGTCATTTGCAAACAGTGATAGTTTTACTTTTTTTTTACAGTTTGGATTGCTTTTATTTCTTTTCCTTTTCTGATTACAATGGCTAGGATTTCCAAAACTATGTTGAATAATATTGGCAAAAGTGGACATCTTGTCTTATTCTTCATCTTAGTGGAAATGCTTTCAGCTTTTCACCATTGAGAATGATGTTCGCTATGTGTTTGTCATTACTACTTTTATTACACTGAGTTAGTTCCCCTCTATGCCCACTCTCTGGAGAAATTTTATCAGGAATGGGTGTTGAATTTTGTCTAAAGCTTTTTCTGCATATATTGAGATGATCATACGGTTTTATTTTTCAGTCTGTTGATGTGGTCTATCATATTAATAGATCTATGGATATTGAAGAATCTTTGCATCTCTGGGATAAATCATTCTTCATCATGGTGTATAATCTTATAAATATATATAGTTGTATGAATTTGCCAATATTTTGTTGAGGATTTTGCATCTATGCCCATCGGTAATACTGGCTTGTAATTTTCTTTTTTTTTTTTTATTTTTTTGGTGGATTCATCTGGTTTTATTGTCAGGGTGATTGTGGCTTCAAAGAATGTGTTTGGGAGTGTTCCTTCCTCTGCAATTTTTTGAACAACTTTCAGAAGAGGAGGTGTTAACTCTTCTCTACATGTTTGGTATAATTTAGCTGAGAAGCCATCAGATCCTTGACTTTTGTTTTTTCAAAGTTTTTTTTTTTTTTTTTTTTTTTTTTTTTTCTGCCTTTTTCTTGGGCCGCTCCTGCGGCATATGGAGGTTCCCAGGCTACGGGTCTAATCAGAGCTGTAGACCCCTGCGTATACCAGAGCCATAGCAACGCAGGATACGAGCCATGTCTGCAACCTACACCACAACTCACAGCAACGCTGGGTCTTTAACCCACTGAGCAAGTCCAGGGATCGAACCTGCAACCTCATGGTTCCTAGTCGCATTCGTTAACCACTGTGCCACAGTGGGAACTCCCTTTTCAAATTTTTATAATCACGTTTCTTGGAGTTCCTGTGGTGGCTCAGTGGTTAACGAATCCAACTATGAATGATGAGGTTGCGGGTTTGATCCCTGGCCTTATTCAGTGGGTTAAGGATCTGGGGTTGCCGTGAGCTGTGGTGTAGGTCGCAGATGTGGCTCGGATTCCGTGTTGCTATGGCTCTGGTGTAGGCCGGCAGCTACAGCTCCGATAAACTCCTAGCCTGGGAACCTCCATGTGCCATGGGAGCAGCCCACGAAATGGCAAAAAAGACAAAAAAAAAAAAGTTTTAATCACATTTATAATTTTAGCACTCGTGATTGGTCTATTCCTATTTTCTATTATTCCTTGTTCAGTCTTGGTAGATGTACCTTTGTAAGCATTTGTCCATTTCTTCTAGATTGTCTATTCTATTGGCATATCATTGCTTGGATTAGTCTCATGATCCTTTGTATTTCTGTGGTGTCAGTTATAACGTCTCTGTTTTCATTTCTAATTTTATTGCTTTGAACCCTCTCCCTTTTTTTCTTGATGAGTCTGGCTAATGGTTTATCAATTTTGCTGGTCTTTTTAAAGAACCACCTTTTGGTTTCGTTGATCTTCTCAATTGTTTCCTTTGTCACTATGTTATTAATTTCTGCTCTGGTCTTTATGCCTCCTTTTCTTCTACTAATTTTGGGCTTTGTTTTTCTCTAGATGTTTAAGATGTAAGTTTAGGTTGTTTATTGGAGGTTTTCTTCTTTCTTAAATTAGATTGTATGGCTATAAACTTCCCTCTAAGAACTGCTTTTGCTGTATCCCATAGGTTTCTGGAGTGTGGAATCTTCATTGTCATTTGCCTTTAAGTAAGTTTTAATACCCTCTTAATGATCCATTGATTGTTTAGTCGCATATTGTTTAGCTTCCATGAGTTTGTGTTTTTTGCTGTATTTTTTTTTTTTTTTTGGTTGGTTGTTTGTTTTCTCTTGAAGTTGATTTCTAGTCTCATAGCATTGTGGTCAGAGAAAATGCTTGAAATAATTTCAATTTTTTTTTTTTAATTTACCAAGGCTTGATCTGTTGCCCAGATGTGATCTATCCTGGATAATATTCCATATGCACTTGAGAAGAAAGTATGTTCTGCTGCTTTGGGGTGAAAAGTTCTATAGATATCAGTTAAATCTGTTTGGTCTAATGTATCATTTAATGCTTGTGTTTCCTTGTTTTTTCTGGATGGATAGATCTGTCCATTGCCATAAGTGAAGTGTTAAAGTCCCCCACTATTATTGTATTAATGTCAATTTGTCCTTTTATGGCTGTTAGTAAATGCCTTATATATTGCTTTGCTCCTATGTTGGGTGTATATATATTTACAATTATTATTTCTTCTTCTTGGATTGATCCTTTGATCATTATGTAATATCCTTTGACTCTTGAGACTCTTTTTTAAAATTTATTTTGTCTGATATGAGTATTGCTACTCCTGCTTTTCTATAATTTCCATTTGTATGTAATATTTTCTTCCATCCCTTTACTTTAAGTCTGTATGTGTCCTTAGATCTGAAGTGCGTCTCTTGTAGACGTCTTGTTTTTGAATCCATTCAGCCAGTCTTATCTTTTAGTTGGAGCATTTAATCCATTTACATTTAATGTAATTATATCCTTATGGAGGTTCCCTTATGTGTGATTTGTTGCTTTCCCTTGTGGCTTTTAATACTTTTTCTTTGTACTTAATTTTTATCAGTTTGATTAGTTTGTGTTTTGCTGTGTTTCTTCTTGAGTTTACTTCATATGGAATTCTCTGTACTTCCTCCACTTGAGTGAGTGTTTTCTTTCCCATATTTGGGAAATTTTCAGCTGTAATCTCTTCGAATATTTTCTCTGGCCCTTTCTCTCTCTGTTCTCCTTCTTGAACCCCTATAATGCAAATGTTGTTATGTTTAATATTGTCCCAGAGACCTCTTAGGCTCTCCTCAATTTCTTAAATTATTTTTTCTTTATTCTTGTAGCATTAATTTCCACCACTCTTGTTTCCCACCTCACTTATTCATTCTTCTGCCTCCATTAACTTGCTATTGTTTTCTTCTAGAGTATTTTTCATTTTGGCTCTTGGTCTATTCATTTTGCTCTTCAAATCCTCTAGCTCTTTGTTAAATATTTCTTTTAAGTTATCGATCCTCATCTCCCTTCTTTTCCCAAGATCTTGGGTCATCTTTACTATCATTACTCTTAATTCCTTTTCAGGTAGATTGCCTATCTCATCATTTGGTGGTTTTTGTATGTTTTTGTTTTGTTCCTTTGTCTGAAAAGCTGCTTTTTTGTCATGTCACAGTGTCTACCTTTCTGTTTATCATCCCTTTGACAGTTGGTGTGTAGATGCCAGAGCAGGTGCCCCATCTTGGTGTTCTCAGGGATGGTAGCGGATCAGGTATACCCAGAGCATATGTTATGAGCAGCTGTATCACATTTCTTCTCCTGGAGCTGATTGGCTACCTGGGATGAGGCCTGTGAGTTATGTGGCAGTGATTCACCATTCACAGGATTGCTTTTGTAGCATGCAGGGGTAGCAGTATCTCTTGCAAAACTTCCTGCTACCAAGTAGCTTCCAGGACTATTACCTATAGCTTGCAATGTCAGCGGTTTATCCTGCCACCACTCCCTTTTCTGGCAACACTCTACTGCTCTCTGTTGCTGTAAGAGCAGGTGCTACCATTCTGCCATCACTCCTCTTTCTTGGCCACTCTAGTGATTTCTCTATAAAGCCCCAGGTGTGGGGGATTTTCTCTACCTGCCAAAGGCTCTCTCTGTAGCTGTAGGATGTGTATTTCCAGCAGTCCCTCCCCCTGCCTGGCTGTTGGTAGGAGTGCTCTCTGTAGCCTCTGTGGATCAGAATGTGGGTTAATGGGCCGCCCATGGCTCTCTTGGTATGGAACGAATGCCAGTGATGTGGGCCATTGCAGGGCCATTGGCAGGGGCCCTGTAGCTTGTGCTTTTCTCAGTTGGGCAGCCCACAGCTCCAGCAGGAAGCAGGCACTGGCATCCCTCTCTTGGTTCTTTTTGGCCCAGATCAGGCATGGCTAGTGAGGGCCCTGCAAAGCCCCTGGGCAGAGCCTCAGCACCTGTGTTTTCCCTGGTTGAAAATATTACTACTTTCTCAGGGAATAGGTGCCACCACAGACAGGTCTTCTGGAAGTTTGGACACCACTAGCATGGGGGCCACCAGCAGGAGCTGGGAGCATATATTATCCCCCCCAAGGTGGTTATTCTATCTGCTCCAAGAAGTCTGTAGCCCCAAGGGTGGGGCTGCTTCCCATCTGTTGCTAGGCAGCCACACCTGCCAAGTGGTTCCCTGAGCTGAAGCAGACAATGTCCTGAAGCTTGAGACAGCATACACAGGGAACAAGGCTGTAGTAGTGGATCCCACCCCTTCCTTCTAGACCCCCAAACAGTGGTGTATAGCTTCTAAGCCTGACTGGGTAGCCTCCACTTAGATGCTCTCAATTGTGATTTCCCTATACTCTGGTCTTTCCAGACTGTTTCAGCATGGCCAACCCTGCTTTTTTCTCACGTAGCTAGTCCCAGTCCCTTTTGCGGTCTTATCTCTAAGGCCAGAGTTTTAGTTCCCAGCACTTGCTCACACTTGCCTACGGTTGCCCGTAGCACTGACTGTAGAGGATAGTTTCCATTTTAACTGCTTCACTCTATTTGTCTAGAGTTCCTCCTCAATTTTTAGCTGATCTCCTCACTGGTGGGGGAACTTCCCAGGGTACCGGAACTAGTCCTCTTTTCATCTCCCTCCTGGGAGAGCAGGTCCCATCTCATTTCCTTTCACTTCTTTTTCTTCTTTCTTCTTTCTTTTGTCCTATCTGGTTTTGTGAAGTTTTTCTTGCTCTTTCATAATCCTGGGGTCTTTTGCCAGTTTTTAGCCAATTTTCTGAGTGAATAATTCCACATGTAGGGGTATTTTCAATGTTTTTGTGGGAGTAGGTGCATCTCATGTCCTGGTACTCTGCCTGGGTACCACATCCTGGATCTCTGGGTAAAAGGACTAGAAACTAATGCAGGAATCCTGTTCAACATCCATGTTAGTTAGTCCCCCTCAAAATCAATTTTCTTAAAAACAAAAGTTTAATAATTAAATATGTACTTCCCTTTATTCTAATTTAGTGCCACTCAAATGGTTTATTTCAAAACAAAATAGTGCTGTCAATCAAAGAAATAAATAAAAATCTTGATTTATCCATAGAAAAATTTATTACAAACATAAAACATGGCACATGAATTTAGACTTTCTTACCTTTCTTCACCTCTGTTTCCTGCATATATTTCACATTCACCCTAAACTATTATTCCAAATGTTCTCATTGGTTCTTCCACTAGATTACTCAGGCTTTGCACATCCCACAAACCATAATGCAGGCCACAGAAAAATTGGCTGCTATATCAAAGAGCTAGCAGGGGCAACAGCATTAACTCTGCCAGTTCTCCTTAGCAGTCCATGTTTATTTTATCAGTGAGTACAATGAATGGAATACTATTAGTTACATTATAGCCAAAAAGCAAAGGATTATCACTGATTATTTTTTCAAAGTAAATTCATATCAGAATGAGAAATCAATTCACTACAAATACCTCTCTGATATTACTACTCATAACCTTGCAAGGATTACAAGTCTACTAAATTCATGCTGGCTTACTTAATATAACCACTAATAAAAATATCCAGTTGCAAATTTAAAATCTAGAACAAATTTAATATGGACAGGAGGCCAGGACAAAGGAATGTGACCCTTATGCCATAATACCTTTCTTATACTTACCTCTCTCAGTATGAAATATATTGGAGAAATGTTGCAGAGAGGTTATCCCTTTCTAAACAAACTGATGTCTCCAAGGATTAAGAGTAAGAAATTGACAGAACATTGTAAATCAACTATGCTTTAACAAAATATGTTTTAAGAAAGAAAAGAAAAAAAAAGAGCCAACAAGTTGTCGATCTATACTTCATGGAGATCGGTAACTGCTGTTGAATATGTAAAACAGTCTTCTATGATTTTAATCTATGGATGTCCTTCCTCCTAATGATCAACTGAACCTTTTCAGGTGTATCTGCAATCAGCAGGAGAGCTAGACAACCATCTTCCTTTTGTTAACTTATAGTTCAGTCTTTTTAATTGAAAAATACTCATTTCTGCCTATCTTGTCATTAATTGAATGAATTTATCATTGTGCTTATCAATGTATGAAAAAAGTATGGTCTGACCATATGTAATTATTCCTATGGGAAGATTTCCAAATACCTTATTTTAAAAAGGAGAGTGTAAACATTTTTTTCTTTGTGTAAATATCATCTTGCTGCCATTATTTATTGTTCAATAATTTCAGTGACTCACATTTTTTCAATGGAAATATCCAGGACATTCACAAACCACCTTGTCATGAATAAATCTTTTTTATATCCTTAGATATTATTCAATAACATCATCATCTGTTTTTAAATATTAAAAGTGGCTAATACATTGTTTTACAAGTAGTCCCCTCTTCAGACAAAAATTTGTCAAAAATATAACACATTATACAGAAATGTAGCACTCTAATTCCTCTTCCTACTAGTTTTAAATAAAAATAAATCCATACTATGGATTTCCTCACATAATTTATTTACATATTTTATTTTAATTTTCTAAAGAGTCATTGGCATATACAAAATACACCTATTTTAGATATAAGAAAACTGGGATTCAGAAACTTTACTGAGGTTCTTTTGACCAGGATCTCTGGATAAAAGGACAAGAAACTAATGCAGGAATCCAGTTCAACATCCATGTCACAGTAAGGAGATAACATTTTTAGAGTGTTACATTAAGGCTGCATGGGATAATAATTTCTAAGTGATTTTTAAGGAATAATAGTGATTTAAAAACAGTATTGAAAAACCTTCCTTATTTTTGACAAGGAATTGATATTACTTGGCTTAAAAGAGCAGAAGTTAATAGCCTATCGAATAGTTAAGACGCTTCCTTATCTTTGTGGTTCTTAGGACATTCAGAGGCAAAGAATAAAAACAGCAACAACAGAAGAAACAACAATAACAATGAAATCACTAATTTAGTGTAAATCATAGCATAATCTCCTAACTCTTTGGGAGATTTAGTGACAGTTTCCAATAAGTAAGGTCAGAATTTTAGGAGACAACAACTGTATGATGCTAATCTGGAAATGTCTCAATTTTCAGAAATGTTTTACCAAGAAATGACAGACAGCATGCCAAAATTTATCAAACCTGTCAACCCCTACTCCCTTCTGACTGGTCCAGGAATAAGTGATCTTGCTAAAATAAACCTGCAGTCTTATCTAGTAAATTGAATTAATTTACAGGGGGACACAGATGGTGTTTTTATCTCATTTTCCCATTGAAGAAAATGAAGTGTTGGCTAGGTGGATCATGGTGAAGAAATGATTTGGTTTGGGAGCTTGGCAGGGATTGGACACTTCTCACATGGCCCAGAAAGAATGAATCTGTCAGGAGTTTGACCATCTGATTAAAAGCAATTTCAGCTAAAATATGAAGAGAAGAGAAGGAGTATAAAACTAATATCAAGGTGTTCCATTTTTAAGAGTCAGAAGAACCATGTAAGAATTGCCCATGAATTAGTCACAAATTTTTTTTCAGAAAAGATTATGGAATGATAACTATGATTTCACATCCTTGTAAACAATGCAGGGTGTTGAGAATGACCAAAATACATATTTTCAGTTAAGATTGATTTAATTAAAATATGCACCAGTGTTTTACACATCAGTTATCCACACACACATGTGGAAGAAGCAAAAACTAGCAAATTTGATGAATATATATATTGATATATAGACAAAGATTTTTTTAAGTTTCCAATATTGAGAAACATGGCCTTTTTGAATTGAAGAAATGGTATTGTTAATAAAGTTACTATGCATTAAATGCTGTTTCAATATTTTATTTTTCTTCTCTCAACATAATTTTCCAAAATATTCTGTGCTGTGCAGGGTAATTTAAATATACCTCTGTTACTCACTGTGTATATTAAATATATTCATTGGAAGTATAGGTATATTTCTTATATTATCAGAGAAAGAGGGCTAGAAGTGAGTTTTAGCTCCAATCTTACTGAGGGACCTTATAAAAATTCTTTAAATTTATAAAGCATAGTATACTTTTCTGTCATATAGGCCAAATACTCTATTTCACTACTGTTTTCATCATATTATATAAATAATTTATGTGACAAAGCACTTAGCATAATTTCTGAGATATCAAGCTCTCATTTCCTACAACTACTCCATTTCTTTGTTCCTTAGTCCAGATCAGGCCCATCTAGAAATCTAGGAACATTTTTTTTTTTTGGTCATTTTAGGGCCACAGCCATGCATATGAAATTTTCCAGGCTACGGGCTGAATCAGAGCTGAAGCTGCCACAGTCACACCAGATGCAAGCCACATCTGCAGCTTAAAGGTGCAGCTTAAGGCAATGCTGGATCCATAACCCACTGAGCAAGGCCAGGGATCAAACACACATCCTCATGGATATTAGTCTGGTTCTTAACCTGCTGAGCCAAAATAGGAATTCCTATGAATTATTCTTGACTTCATCTTCTTTTTTTTTATTTTATTTTTTTAATTTTTTAAAATTTTTTTCCTGCTACACAGCATGGGGATCAAGTTATTCTTACATGTATATATTTTTTCCCCCACCCTTTGTTCTGTTGCAATATGAGTATCTAAACATAGTTCTCAATGCTACTCAGCAGGATCTCCTTGTAAATCTATTCTAACTTGTGTCTGATAAGCCCAAGCTCCTGATCCCTCCCACTCCCTCCCTCTCCCATCAGGCAGCCACAAGTCTATTTTCCAAGTCCATGATTTTCTTTTCTGAGGAGATGTTCATTTGTGCTGGATATTAGATTCCACTTATAAGTGATATCATATGGTATTTGTCTTTGTCTTTCTGGCTCATTTCACTCAGGATGAGAGTCTCTAGTTCCATCCATGTTGCTGCAAATGGCATTATGTCATTCTTTTTCATGGCTGAGTAGTATTCCATTGTGTATGTAGATCACTTCTTCCAAATCCAATCATCTGTCGATGGACATTTGGGTTGTTTCCATGTCCTGGCTATTGTGAATAGTGCTGCAATGAACATGCGGGTGCATGTGTCTCTTTTAAGTAGAGTTTTGTCCGGATAGATGCCCAAGAGTGGGATTGCGGGGTCATATGGAAGTTCTATGTATAGATTTCTAAGGTATCTCCAAACCATTCTCCATAGTGGCTGTACCAGTTTACATTCCCACCAACAGTGCAGGAGGGTTCCCTTTTCTCCACAACCCCATCCAGCACTTGTTATTTGTGGACTTATTAATGATGGCCATTCTGACTGGTGTGAGGTGGTATCTCATGGTAGTTTTGATTTGCATTTCTCTTACAATCAGTGATGTTGAACATTTTTTCATGTGTTTGCTGGCCATCTGTATATCTTCCTTGGAGAACAGTCTATTCAGGTCTTTTGCCCATTTTTCCATTGGTTGATTGGCTTTTTTGCTGTTGAGTTGTACAAGTTGTTTATATATTCTAGAGATTAAGCCCTTGTCCGTTGCATCATTTGACACTATTTTCTCCCATTATGTTAAGTTGTCTTTTTGTTTTGTTGTTGGTTTCCTTTGCTGTGCAAAAGCTTTTCAGTTTGATGAGGTCCCATGGGTTTATTTTTGCTCTAATTTCTATTGCTTTGGGAGACTGACCTGAGAAAATATTCATGATGTTGATGTCAGAGAGTGTTTTGCCTATGTTCTCTTCTAGGAGTTTGATGGTGGATCCCGTCTTATATTTAAGACTTTCAGCCATCTTGAGTTGATTTTTGTGCATGGTGTGAGGGTGTGTTCTAATTTCATTGCTTTGCATGCAGCTGTCCAGGTTTCCCAGCAATGCCTGCTGAATAGACTTTCTTTTTCCCATTTTATGTTCTTGCCTCCCTTGTCAAAGATTAATTGACCATAGGTGTCAGGGTTTATTTCTGGGTTCTCTATTCTGTTCCATTCGTCTGTCTGTTTTGATGCCAGTACCACACTGTTTTGATGGCTTTTGCTTTGTAATTTTTTTTTGAAATCTGAGAGAATTATTCCCCCTGCTTGATTTCTGTTTCTCAGGATTGCTCTGGCAATTCTGGGTCTTTTGTTGTTCCATATAAATGTTTGGATTGTTTGTTCTAGTTCTGCAAAAAATGTCATGGGTGCTTTGATAGGGATTGCATTGAATCTGTAGATTGCTTTGGGTGGTATGGCCATTTTTACAATATTGATTTTTCCAATCCATGAACATGGAATATCTTTCCGTTTCTTTACATCTTCTTTGATTTCTTTGATTATGTTTTATAGTTCTTGGGATATAAGTCCTTTACCTCCTTGGTCAGGTGTATTCCGAAGTATTTGACTTTTTGAGGTGCAATTTTAAAAGGTATTGTATTTTTGTTTTCCTTTTCTAATATTTCATTGCTGGTATACAGAAATGCAACTGACTTCTGAATGTTAATCTTATATCCTGCTATGTTGCTGAATTTATTAATCAATTCAAGCAGTTTTTGGGTTGAGTCCTTAGGGTTTTCTATGTTTACTATCATGTCATCTGCATACAGTGACAATTTCATCTCTTCTCTTCCTATATGGATGTCTTTTATTTCTTTTGTTTGTCTAATTGCTGTGGCTAGGCCTTTCAAAACTATGTTGAATAGCATTGGTGAGAGTAGGCATCCGTGTCTTGTTCCAGATTTGAGTGAGAAGGCTTTCAGTTCTTCCCCATTGAGTATTATATTTGCTGTGGGTTTGTCATAAATGGCTTTGATTTTGTTCACAATTGTTCCCTCTATACCCACTTTGGCGAGGGTCTTGATCATGAATGGATGTTGGACTTTGTCAAATGCTTTTTCTGCGTCTATTGAGATGATCATATGATTTTTCACTTTTTTTTTGTTAATGTGGTATATGACGTTGATTCATTTGCATATGTTGAATCATCCTTGTGAACCTGGGATGAACCCAACCTGGTCATGGTGTATAATATTTTTGATGTGTTGTTGGATTCAGTTGGCTAAGATTTTGTTGAGAATTTTTGCATCTACATTCATCAAAGACATTGGCCGATAGTTTTCTTTTTTGGTGGTATCTTTGTCTAGTTTTGGAATGAGGGTGATGGTGGCATCATAGAATGTCTTTGGGAGTATTCCTTCTTCTTCAACCTTTTGAAAGAGTTTAAGGAAGATGGGCACCAGATTCTCTTTATATGTTTGATAGAATTCACCTGTGAAGCCATCTGGTCCTGGACTTTTATTTGAAGGGAGTGTTTTTATGACTTCTTCAATTTCATTTCTAGTGATCGATCTGTTCAGTTGGTCTGTTTCTTCTTGATTCAGTTTTGGCAGGCTGTAAGATTCTAGAAAATTGTCCATTTCGTCCAGATTGTCAAACTTGTTGCCGAAGAGTTGTTCATAGTATTCTCTTAGGGTTTTTTGTATTTCTGCTGTATCCGTTGTGATTTCTCCTTTTTCATTTATAATTTTGGTTATTTGGGTTCTTTCTCTCCTCTTTTTAGTGAGTCTGGCCAGGGTTTGTCAATTTTGTTTACCTTTTCAAAGAACCAGATCTTAGTTTTATTAATTTTCTCTATTGTTCTTTGAATCTCTATTTTATTGATTTCTTCTTTGATCTTTATAATTTCCTTCCTTCTGCTGACTTTAGGACTTTTTTATTCTTCTTTTTCTAATTCGTTTAGGTGGAGGGTTAAGTTGTCAATTTGGGATCTTTCTTCTTTTTTGAGAAAGGCCTGTATTGCTATAAATTTCCCTCTGAGCACTGCTTTCGCAGCATCCCATAGATTTGGAGAGGTTGTGTCTTCATTATCATTTGTTTCCAGGTATTTTTAAATTTCCTTCTTGATTTCCTCATTGACCCACTGGTTTTTTAGTAGCATGTTGTTTAGTCTCCATGTAGTAGGTTTTTTCTCATTTCTTTTCCCGTGGTTGATTTTTAATTTCATGGCATTGTGGTCAGAGAAGATACTTGAGATAATTTCTATGCTCCTAAATTTGTTGAGGTTAGCTTTGTGTCCCAATATGTGGTCGATTCTTGAGAATGTTCCATTGCATTTGAGAAGAATGTGTATTCTGATTTTTTTTGGATGTAGTGTCCTGAAGATGTCAATTAAGTCTAACTTTTCTATTGTTTCCTTTAGGATCTCTGTTGCTTTATTAGTTTCTGTCTAGAGGATCTGTCCATTGGTGTGAGTGGGGTATTAATGTCTCCAACTATGATTGTATTCCCATTGATTTCTCCCTTTACGTCTGTTAATATTTGTTGTATGTATCTGAGTGCTCCTGTATTTGGGGCATATATGTTGACGATAGTAACATCCTCTCCTTGGATGGATCCCTTAATCATTAAATAGTGTCCTTCTTTGTCTTTCTTTATGTCTTTTGTGTTAAAGTCTATTTTGTCTGATATGAGTACTGCAACTCCTGCTTTCCTGTCATGTCTATTGGCATGAAATATTTTTTCCCACCCCTTCACTTTCAATCTATATGTATCCTTTGTCCTGAGGTGAGTTTCTTGTAGGCAGCATATTGAAGGTTTTTGCCTTTTTATCCACTCAGCCAGTCTGTGTCTTTTGATTGGAGAATTCAGTCCATTGATGTTTAAGGTGATAACTGATAGATGATTATTTATTTCCATTTTGAACTTCATGTTCCAGTTGATTCTATGGTTCTCCATTCTTCCTTTCTTCTTTTGGTTGGATGGTCTCCAGTTATTATCTGTTTGAGTTGGTTTTTTTTTTTCCATTTTTTGCTAATGCAGTGTTTGGTTTTGGCTTGTGGTTGCCCTGTTTTTTAAGTATGCTAACCCCGTCCCATAATTGTGTGTTTTAGCCTCATGGTCCTGTAAGTTCAAACACTTTATTACTATATTAAAATTAAGAAGAGAAACAAGCAAACAACAAAAAAAGGGTCTATTTGATTCCTAACATCCCTTGCCTGCATTTTATGATTTTGATGACTCTTTTTTTTTTCTTTTTAATTTTATTTTGTTTGAAACATGTTCATGATTAAATATGTATGCTGGCTTATTTGAATGACTGCTCTCTGACTGTGGTTTCCTCAATCCCAGTTCTTCCTCTTCTTTTTTTTTTTTTTTTTTTCTTTTTCGTCTCTTTCTTTTTGGTTTAGAGAAGCCCTGTCAGTTTTTCTTTTAGCCTGGGTTTTGTATTGCTGTATTTTTTTAGCCTTTGTTTGTTGGAAAGAATTTTTATTTCCCCTTCTATTTTAAATGATATTCTTGCTGGATAGAGTATTCTAGGTTGCATATTTTTTCCTTTTAGCACTTTAAATATCTCTTGCCATTCCCTCCTGGCCTCTAGAGTTTCTGTAGAGAAATCAGCTGATAATCTTATGGGGGTTCCCTTGTAGGTAACATTCTGCTTTTCTCTTGCTGCCTTTAGGATCCTCTCTTTATCACTAACTTTTGCCATTTTTACTATAATGTGTCTTGGTGTGGGTCTATTTGTGTTCAACTTATTTGGGGCCCTCTGTGCTTCCTGTATCTTGAACTCAGTATCCTTTAGATTTGGGAAGTTTCCAGTGATAATTTCTTCAGATATATTTTCCGTCCCCTTATCTTTTTCTATTCCTTCTGGAATTCCTATTATGCATAGATTGGCCTGCTTTATATTATCCCGTAGGTCTCTTATATTGCTTTCCTGTTTTCTGATTTGGTTTTCTGTCTGCTGACCTGATTGGGTGATTTCCATTATTCTATCTTCCATATCACTGATTCGTTCTTCTGCATGATTCATTCTGGTTTTTACTGCCCTTAGTTCAGTTTGTATCTCTGCAAATGAATGTTCTAGTTTTTCTTGGCTCCTCTTTATATTTTCTAGTTCCTTTCTGAGGGTGTCTGCATTACTGTTCATATCTTCTCTTAATTCCTTCAGTATTTTCACTATTTCTCTTTTGAACTCCAGGTCTTTGACTGCATCTTCTTATTCATCAAATATCTTTATCCATTCACTATAATTTTAAGCTTCTCTCTTCTTCATTATTGTGTCTGAATTCACAGATCACTGGCATCTATTATTTCAAGATTTGTAATACTCTCTGGTCCAGTCCATTTTAAGTTCATCTATTAGGCATATGCAAGAGCAATGACTCTCCCTGACTTAATTTTGTTTTAATTTTTTGGTTCATTGGTTTTTAAACAATCATGCATATATTTAAATTTTTTGCAATATCATCAATTGTGTTTGGAGTACCACTCATCTCCTCTCCCTAAATGCAAGTAATTTGATTGGGCCATACTGCAGAACTAGGTATAAGGTTCTCATTTAAGTTTGGAAAATCTCCAAGTTTCATTTGGCGTGTCACATTTATTGGTTCAGTAATGTGACCAATGATTAGGAAATAAATAATTCTTCTTTCTTGAACTTGAGTTATATAAGCCTAGATTTTCTAGTACCATTTTCGCACATCTTATCAATCCTGCATGAAAATGAGGCCATGCAGGGAAAAGATGAGCTCAGAGATGAGTGGTCTGAACAAAGGTCCTTGGACTTGTTAGTTACCTAAGCCTCTTTTTATGCTTATGGATTATCTAAACACAATCTCTCCTTACTCATCCCCTTATATTTCTTTGGGCTATTTCTTTGGCATTACATGTCGTCTGAATCCTTCACTTAACTGTCTCTCTTTCTCACACACACACACACACACACACACACACATCCTTCATAGCTCCTTCCTGCTTCTTTTTCATGCTGCACCTGTCTTTTTATTAGGATAGGATGTAATAGTTTTCAGATGTTTCTGATTCCCACACATATCCATTATTGCTTAGAGATTCAGGATGATACATTTTCCATCTCATACTCTTACTTGGCTTTACTGCCTGGCACAACGTAGGGATCCATTAAATTCTTTTGAACTGACTTCGATAAATCATTTATCTATTGAAGGAAAATTTTAGGAGCCTGTATATCAAGTCATTTTTACACATTGATAGAACTGTATTTTTTAACATTTCGTTCTTTGACTTAATTTTACAAAATTTATTAAAAAAGACATTTAATTTATTGCAATATAGTTAACATAAAGGAAAGCAGCAATTAATATTTATTGAACATGTACATGCCATAAACTCCATGCTATATGCTTTTTCATTTAGTTCTATAAACCAACTTATATAGGTACAACATTTAATAAGTATAAGATAAAAAGGCTAAATTTGGGAGAGGTAAATTAAATGGAAATCACACAGTAAATGAGAAGCAGAGACAGGATTGGAACTCGGGCACCTGACCTGGAACATTTATATTTGTTTTTATCAGTTACACTATGCTGCACTGTTTTATTTTCTTGAGACAGATTTTTCTATTTGTGAATAAATTTAACACATTTACCAGAGTTTTAATTCAGTCTCACTGGAATTACCAGTTGACTGCACTGTATGTCAAACCTGCTATCACATTTCCTGATGCCTAGAAGGCACGTAGGCAGTTGTAGTTCTCATTGACTCACTCTACCACCACAAGGGTTTTGATCCTCTGTTCAGCTTTTTTTCCAGCCGGAGAAACTGTCTAATTTATTTCTCTGTGTGTCAGTTACTTCATTTGTTGAAATGGGGAATCTTACCACAAATCTCTTGTAAAGAGTCAATTAAGTTCAATTTTGCATAAATAAACTAAGCAGTATTAGAGGCATTCAGTAAAGTTTATTTTTTTCTAAACACCGAAAGTAACACAAATAATTGAATACATTTGGGAAAACCTGATGCATGTATCTTGAAGGCATAAGAAATTAATAGTGTTCAAAATAATAATAATTGCCTCTAGGATTTCAGATTTCTGCCTTTACTTAAAGGTGGACCATTGCCCCCCTCTTTGGTCATGTGTCCTAAGAATAAATCTTATGAATCTAAATTTAACCATAAGCCTAGCAGTAGGCAAAAACTTACAAGTTTTGGAAAATTTCCTAGCCAGTAATTTTTCACTTTCACTTATCTTGAATGTAAATATATATATTTACACACACACACACACACACACACACACACACACATATATATATCTTTGAAACATCAGCAACAATAAAAACAGAAAACTCATAGGCCATGAAGAGAGGCAGGTGGAAAAAGAGAGTAACACTGTTATAAGATTGAAAGAAATATAACTTATTTATAATCCATACAATTGAATACAGCTTTGTATAGATTTGGAAACAAGTAATTGGAACATGAGATTAATAAAATGGAACATGAGATTAATAAGAACATTATTAATGGAAAAAATGCACCGAAAATCTTAAAGAGAAGTAAAGATTTGGGTATGATGTTTCAAAAGTCCTTTCAACCGCAATAAAGGCCCTCCTTGATAAACCTCAAGAACAGTAATCCTTTTTCATTCACCTTCACCTCCTTGGTGTTTCCCCAGCTTTTTGCAGTCAGCCCTCCTGTTTAACAGATGAAAGAGTGAGCTAGTGAGTTCCATGCTTGTATAGAAATGCAGCAGAATTCAGTGGGATTAAACTAAATAGTTTCTCTGTAAAAAGGTTATTAAGATGTCTTTATTAGAATAACCACACTTTATGAAAAATTAAGTTGACAGCTTTAGTTTCTTTAAAAATTGAGCCTGCCAGATGCAAGACTGGCAACTGTTAAATATTCACTATTGATGCTGAGCACAGGAAGAAAAACAACAAAAGCAACAATAATTAAAAGTTACAACTAAAAAATTGAACTGTTTATTCTACTTCTTCATCATTATTTTCAGTATCCAAAATAGAAGAGTTATTCTCTCTACTCTTTAAACATGTTGAAACACACTCATTTATTCATGCACTTTTATTTATTCACGACTTTTTTTTTAACACTTGTACAATACTTGACTGCTGGAGTGGTTATAAATACAAACAGACATTATAGTATTTTTTCTTTTGTAATTCAGGAAGCCAAATAGTTTACTTACTTAATTATTCATTTCAGTGAAATTGAGCATGCATTTGAAGCTAAAAGAAATATGAATAAAACTGTATTGTTAACTAACTCACGAACAAAAAATGTTCGGGCCCTACCGGATCTTGCTATATACACTAAAATAACAGTCAGTAAAACGTCTTCAGATGGAAAGGGTAGTGACGAATTTGTTTTAAGCATGTACATAAGGGCGGAAACATCTAATAAAATATCCTGACCCAATAATGTTAAAAAAACCTGTTGACTACCAAATTTAAAACCCACTCACAAGATGATTTAGTTTTTATTTCTCTCATAGACTTATGATAGAAAAACTCCATTACTTTTCTCATGTATTAGAAGAAATACTTATTCTCCATGAGCAAGTGAGGTAAATCCAAAGGCATCAGAAACACTTAGAGACATTTATTAAAGATCATATTTAACTTAGATGGGAGACTTTCTTTCTGGGCATATATGGCACCAAAATAACTTGGAAGTAATAAACTACTTTTTGGATTTATAAAATGGAAAACTAGTACAATATAAAATTTTGACAATTGTATATAACTAAGAACTAATTTTTAAATTATATTTTAATATTTGAGTTAAGCTTTTAGTTATATTAAATAAACATGAATAAATGAAATCACATATTTCAGTTTTCATAAAGTCCAGATAACTTTTAGGAAACCTTAATATCTGAAGTGATTAGTCTTTTACTAACCAGAAAAACCATAGCACTTATAGTTTTTCAATTAACCATAACAGAATTCAGGTGATACTATATGAATGTCTTTATTAAATGCCTTAATATTTATTGGTTTTTATGACTCACTTACTAGTATATTATCTAAAGTCCTGTTTTTCATACAGATTTATAATATTCTCAGGCCTAAGCAGACTCACAGAAATTTGGATTATTTGATCAAACTGATAATCAGGTACCTCTGCAAGTTGGATCATTTCAGTATTTGAAACATCTCTCAAAACCTTATGATGAAAGTAATCTCAAGTTGAAGTGTCAGTATGGCAGACTCATCTCCTTTCTTTGAATTCTTAAGCAAATTCCTTTTTGTTTGTTTAAGAAAGAGAAAATATGTACACCTGTCTATTCTGGTTCCTGTTAAGGTAGTGACAATCTCTGGCAGGCTGCTAGCTCCTTCCCTCAAAATCATTACTGAATGTAATATAGAAGTAGAAAATAAACATGAATTCCAGGAACTCCAGCAGAATCCAAAAACTTGAAAAATCTCTGGGGATATTAAAGGCTGTTTTGAGTTAGTATATTTGGAAGAATTGAGTTGCTATAACACAGATAAGAGATTTTAGAGGTATATGTAGCAGATTGGAGAAAAACTTTAATATGTTTTTCTTCTCTCCATGTTCCCTTTGACAAGCTTGCTGGTTTCCTCCAGGTAATATCAGTGTAGCACAAAATCTGTGATTGGTTGACAAGTTGAAGACAGCATTTAATGACCAGTTGCCCTCAGGCATTCACTGTCACTGCTTCTGAAATAAGGTGGCAAGACTTTTGGAATATACACTGTGGAGTCAGCTTCCTCCCATTAGGCAGGTTCTCTCTAAGTGCTTAAGAGTTGAACCAACTCTAGGATGTTGCCCTTATCCATATGGTCTATGATACTTCCATTCTAAAACTGGTTCCAAGCAGCATAATGGGAGAGAGTCTGGGGAGTGTGTGTGTGTGTGTGTGTGTGTGTGTGTGTGTGAACATATGCTTTACAAAACATTTGAGAGCTTAATTGCCAAAGAAAAATGAAATGTGTTTTTTGTTGCAACTAGAAACCTCCATAGTCCAACCCATTCCATTCTCAATTATTTCTGCATACTCATCTCTTCTTTTTAAAGAATATAAAACTTCCCACTTCCTGTATGAAAAAATACAGAACCTTCTTTATTTGCTGCATACAGCTCAAAGTTCAGGATCTTAGGTCATGTGTGAACTTCAGATTATCTCCTTGCAGTATGCTACACACACAATTCTGTAGCCACAGAAAACATCCATTTAGAAATGGAAATAATAAAATGTCTCAGTCACTATTCAATAGCAAATTCTAGTTATTTGAAATAGCAGAGACTTTCTTGTCGAGAGAAGGGGAATATAAACTTTGGTTGGCTCACTGGTGGTAACCACTTCCATTTTCTGGAAGCTTCTTCGTGTACATTTTTCTCTGTGGCCCCATCTGAGCCATCACTGGAGAGAATTATTTCCATGCTTTTCATGGATGTCCCATCCTGGTTGCTGAACATATTAGTTTGGAAACCTGAATTTGACATGAATAATGCATTAATATAGATTCATTTTAAAGCTCTTTCATGTCCGTGACCATTCCATTATGAATGGCACAACAAATTTTGAGGGGATATATTTCCAATATTTGCAAACTATAATCTTTTTCAGCAAAGAAATCCACATGTGGCTAACAAACTAAGGAAGTTCTAATGTATACTTAATTATTTCACTTTCTCTTGTTAACATAAGGAAAATAACAATTTTCATGTCAATGCTACACCAGTTTATTAGATGCAAACTTTGTGGCTATGAGAGTTTGGCTGAAATCAACAGCAATATTTTGTAAAAATCTACTATTTAATATGTTCAATAAAATATATTCATATTTTATCATTATTTGTGAATCATGTGCTATGCATCTTTAATATCAAGACACTTGTTATCTGCCCGTGACCCATCTATCTATCTATCTATCTACCTATCATCTATCAGGATAGCTGGTTCTTAAAAATTGCTAGAACATTACTGGCCATTAGTTGGGATAAAAAGGCTATAGCTCATGCATTTTCATGTATGAACTACACAAAATTATTACTGGTGAAAGGAAGAATATATACAATGTCTCAGTCACTATTCAGTAGCAAGTTCTAGTTATTTGAAATAGCAGAGACTTTCTTGTCAAGAGAAGGGGAATATAAACTTTGGTTGGCTCACTGGTGGTAACCACTTCCATTTTCTGGAAGCTTCTTGTATGCATAAAATAACCTAAAGCATTATATATATATATATATATATATATATATATATATATATATATACCTACATTATTTTTGTTAGAAATATATGTAATTAATGCACATATTATAAACTACATATACATGATTAACATATGCATATGTATTGTATATATACATGACTACAATTCTTGATAGTTTTTGTTCAGTTGATTTTTAAAGAATATCATTAAAATATGTTTAAAAAGTCTTCAAATATATTTTTAAAATTTTAGTTATTAAGATGAGCAGTGGATACCTGAGTGCACACTGTATTATTCCTTGCATTGTGTTTTTAAAATATTTTATAATAATATAAACTTAAGAAAGAACCTGGGTCCCCAATGGTATGTTTGATTTCTTAAAAAATAAACTTGAAAATATTTATCTTACTGTTTTTTAATATTAAGTAAAATAATATTCATTTTGAAGATGTAGGGGAAAATAAAGTGTATACTACCTATTTCTGGAAAAAGTCCTAGAGGTGATAATATATGTTTCCTAACTCTTTTTACTGATGTGTCCTTGATGTGGGCTACTGCAATTGCCTCCTTATGGTCTCTGTTCATGCTTGTTCTTCTGTCATAGACCCAGAGTAGTTAGTACAAGCTTTCGGGTTTTCTTAAGGATAACTCAGATAATGACGCCTCTGCTCGAAACCTTCCTACAGCATCATGCCCAATATTTATCATTTTCCACAAGCCCCCTCCATGGTCTGCCTATCCCACCTTGCTGTGATGTCATCTCACTCCTCTCACATCCCTGTTCCCTAAACTCCAGCCAGTCTGGCCTTTATTTCTTTTCAGTGGGACAAATTCAGTTCCTCTATACTCACTAAACTTTTGGCTTAAAATCCTCTCCAAAATCTGTGCATGATTCCCACCTTCTTGGTATTTATAACTGAACTCAATGTAATTTCCTCAGAAAGGCCTCCATGCTTGCCTGAACAAAATCAGCCCTTCAGTCACTTTCTAATCATTTCCTCTTACTTTCTCCATTGCTCTTAATAGTTACTACAATCATTTTATAATTGCCACACACATTTATCATATAAAATTCTTATTATAGATGAACATGAATAAACATATTTATAAAAATGTACATGTGTTTATATACATGTACATATACATTTATGTATATATATTTAAAAGTATACTTTTATGTATGTGGACAAATATTCTGAAACAAATACACAAACACACATATATAAAATCTTCCATACACAATTTTATTCCATACAATGTTTAAATTTATTTTTCCCCCACGGGGTGAGCTCACCTAAAATTGAAGCAGATTCATCCTGTCTACTTGGTTCATTGTCATATCTTCAGGTCTAAGACACATAAAAAATCATGGGTACGTGTTCAGTTTAGGAGGTCCACAATTTTATTCTGAGTTAACACACATCCAACTAAAAAACTGTGTAAATTTCCTAGACTTCCTAAAGCCACATGACCCTATGACTAAGGTCTTGAAAATGATGTATAAATAAAAGTGTCTGTAGAGCATCTGAGGAGGCTGCCCAAAGAGAGTTGATGCAGGTAGAATGAAGGCTTTTGTTGCTGTTGCTATTTTTCTCCTCTCCTTAATTTCACAGAGTAGCATGGGTTCACGACTAAGCTTCACAGTCATATTGGACATAGCTGGCCTTGATAAAAGAAACCACATGCTAGGATAGTGAAGGAAGAGTAGGTCCCCAATAATCATCAAGTTCATTTTATCACACAGGGTTACTCAGTTCAGAATTTTTTCCTTCCTAACACAAGGATATATTCCTTCTTCTTCTTCTTCTTTTTTTTTTTTTTTTTTTTTTTTTTTTTTTAAGCTGCACCTGCTGCATATAGAAGTTCCCAGGCTAGAGGTCAAATCAGAACTCCAACTGGGTCCTACGTCACAACCACAACTCCAACTGGGTCCTAAGTCACAGCCACAAGTTCTGAGCTGCATCTGTGACCTCTACCATAGCTTGTGGCAAAACCAGATCTTTCACACACTGAGTGAGGGCAGGGATTGAACCCACATCCTCTTGGAGGCTATGTCAGGTCCTCAACACACTGAACCACAATGGGAATTCCAGGAATATATTTCTATCTGAAGACACTATATTTTGTTATTCATTGTTGGATAAAATTCTTAACTAGTATATTAAATTATTATAACAATAAAAACTTAAATTAAGAGAAGATAAAGGAGATACAAATCATAGAACCGATTTTTATTCCTTAAAAATCACTTAGAAATTATTATCCCATGCAGCTTTAATGTAACACTCTAAAAATGTTATCTCCTTACTGTGACATGGATGTTGAACTGGATTCCTGCATTAGTTTCTTGTCCTTTTATCCAGAGATCCTGGTCAAAAGAACCGATACATGTTTTAGGATTAGATTCTTTATGTTTTGATTTTTTTTTTGTTTTTTTTTTTGTCTTTTTAGGGCTGCACCCATGGCATATGGAGTTTCCCAGGCTAGGGGTTGAATTGGACCTACAACCACTGGCCTACACCACAGACAGAGCAACACTGGATCCTTAACCCGCTGAGCAAGGCCAAGGATCAAAGCTGCGTCCTCATGGATGCTATTCAGGTTCATTAACCACTGAGCTACCACGGGAACTCCTGTTTTGATTACTTTTGTATTTGTTGTGCCTAAAGCAATTTCTTTCCTGTAATAAATGCCTAGTAAATATTTGTCGACTATACAAATGCAAATTTGAGTATATGTTCAATATTCTTGAAAGAGAACTGATAGTGTCAAATGCAAAACCAAATGAAGAACTAGAACAAAGGATTATAAACTATACTGGAAAGTCTCAGAAATTTTGAAATAGTTCGAAGGTAAAGAGAGAAGTATAATAATTTAAGGGGAAATAAAGCATTTACAAAGGTATGGGTAAAAATTTTTTTTTTAAAGAAGCAAAAGCTAATGCAATACCAGGGTATAATAATAACAAGTAGTTAATTTTGGCCCTGATACTTAAAGGACTAGGGGAGAAAAACCAGAAAGAGGAAGTGGGAAAGGACGAGGATGAGAAAGAGAAAAAAAGAGGCAGAGAGATGAAGAGTGCCACCAAGCAGGCACTCTCTCCCTTTGATAGACACAACCAAAGCAAAGAGATCTGACTTTATAGGAATTAGAGAACCAAATATTTCTAACATTCTTTTTGTTCTGTGGATCTCCAGTCAGCATGTCTTTTTTGTTAAAACTAAATCATAAGCTGAGAAGTAAGGGCATCTATTGGTGTGGCTAATAACATTCAGCTTCTCAGTTACAGAACAGGGTGCAGAGAGCAAAGGATGACTCTCAAGTAATTCTCTTCAGTCTCGTTTTTGGTCACATTATTTGGGTGAAAATTTGTATCCCTAAAACAGAGTATACACAAATTCTCTTGAGCTACCTTATTCTGTGGGGTGTTGGTGGCTGAGTTGCATTTTCAAAGGAAACCAAAAATATCATTCAATCATATAAAGCAATAAATAAAAAGAGAAGAAATGAATGAAAAAAACATTTTAAAAAACCTTCTGTAACTGATTATAAAGCTTAAATTGATATTCATAGCTGCTTTTTCTACCACACATTCTGTTTCCTTTACCCTCTGCCACTAACAAATGGACCTGAGTCTTTATCTAGCTAAATACCTCAACTTAAGATCTGTGTCCTTATTTGCATTGTTTTTATGTAGTCTCAGTACGATTCCATTGAAAAAGATTCTGGGCAAGAGACAGTGAGGGGTGCCCTAATGAATCCTCTGGGTTCCATTCATGGTCATCTTGGTACCATTACAGAGCAGGGTAGCTCATTTTCTGCTTAGGAATTATGACTAGCGAGCTGCCACCCAATATAACAATCGTCTTATTTACTTATTGGTTTGGTGGCATAAGCAACATGAAATGGCCAGAGTGTTTGTCTCAGCTTCCCAGTGAATGAGATCATTACCTGTTCCATGGTAAAAGCATTTTTTTTCCCTATACAGTAGAACCTTCAAACATGTGAAATCAATTATTTTATTTGATTAAGAAGGGTCATTTCCACCCACATCCCTTGGTCTGTGGATCTGTATTTTTGACTATGGAAAAGATAGCTACTGGTTATGTTATAAACTTAATAATTTAGGCAAGCATTCAATCTTGTAAGCTGTTTTGTGCCAGCCGGCATTATAACTGAGCATCCTGTGGGTTATAATATAATTCTGTCAAACCTGCTGCTTTTGGATTACATAGCACATGATAAAAATATTCTGTGGGTGTGATTCTTTGACCAGGCTCTCTTTATCAAACAATCTATCCCTTCACCAAAGATGATGTTTAATGAGAAATCATGGCAGTGGATAAGAACTTCTGGCAAAAGCCCTCTTGGCAGGATTTAAAATAACCTCTGCATCAAATATCTTTCTCTTAAGGGAGGAAAAAAAAAATCATTGCATTACCCATAACAGAGAGCGTCCTATATAAAAATGACAGTGTATGTTCAGACTATCCAAGATGGCTGTTCTCTTGCTCTCTGTTCCTTCCCTCCCTGACAACGCCCTATGCCACTCACATGACTATCCAATTGTGTTAATTATAGGGCTTAATCAGTAACTACCTGTATGCTTACCCCTTGCCCCAGCCACTGGTTTCCCTGGTAACTGATGAGCCAGACTGACGTCAATTCCCCCTATAAATTGTAGCTTCCCTCTCCCCTCGAGTAGTCAAGATTATTGATACGTCCTTCTTGTCGTTTGCCAAACACAGTGGGATGTTTCTCCTGGACCCTTTTCTTCTAGACATGTAAGATCCTTTACCCAATGAACCATTGGTATCTCTTTCACTGTCTTTGGGCTCTTTCTTTGGTTTCTAGACTGGGCATTTACAAAGTTTGCAGGTCTGTGTGCAGGCTAACAGCTATTTCTTTCCTATTGAATATACATCCAGAAAAATAGCCACAGATTTTCCTAGAAAAATGTAATATATGTAATTATGCTTACATCTTAGGCCTCTATTTCAGAGACTTAGGTCCACTTGAGTATATTCTTGTCAATAAACTGGCTTAGGTCTGAGCAGTGAGTATGAGCTGTTAGGTTTCTGCAAACTTGGATATTTTCCCCCATGTATGTTTAACACCACTTTACAGGGATATTCATCCACTACATTTTCGGGGATATTATCTCAATTAGTCATCAACATTGATAAATGCAGGAGCCAAAGATTAAAAAAAACACAACTGTTGTCAATGAGAGGTAAGTTTATTGTGTTGCTGAGGTAATTAAAAAAAATTGAAGGAATCATGAAATGTTTTTTAAGGATAGGAAATTATAGGTTGTGATCTAACAGGGATAGAGGGGGACAGACAACTTTTTTAGCAGGAGACACATGTGGGCCAGGGCAAGGCCTGATCTGGCTGGGTGGAGTATGGGGCTTCCCAGGAAGGCAAACAAGGCAAAATTGCATCCACAGGGTGCACTATGTGGCTTCAGGTGTGCAAGGGTAGTAACTACACGAACTGCTAATGGGGCAGAAGACCATGGGCTGGAATGTCTTGATTGTCAGGGGCAGCCAAGAGATTAGCAAAATCCAATGAGGTTCTGTTGTGGCCACTGCTCTCCCTAGAAGATGCTAGATAACGCATTTCTCAAGAATTCTATGAAGTCTAGACAGGGTGGTCCTGGAATGAGAACACCTGGGTACTCAGGTGCTTGAAGCACCTCATCTCAGTCTTGCCCTAGGGAGACTAGCTCATGCTACCTATCAAGAAAACTGCAATCCTCCTCGACCCTTGCCCCAACTTGGAGTCACAGGACCTCTGTGTCTCTCTCATGGTGCCTGGCCTGGTTGGGAGGGAACCTCTGCCCCAAAGGCTGAATGGGAGAGGGACCTCTGAAAGCCAAAATGAGATGGTGAACTCTGCACGCCCAAGAGACAAAGCTATGGCCTTCCAAGAAGCCACAGGTCCTAGGGCAGTAACATTTCTGGTGAGACACACTGGGACTCTAGTATGATGTTTTCATGGGTCTGAGGCCACCTCATTATGGTATTATATATAGTATATAAAATGTGAGCAATGTCCACATACCCCAGTAGAGATGTGTAGGGATGTGTGTGTGTGTGTGTGTATTTATCTCCACTGGAAGGAATGCAAGTAGAAGGGAATTACTTGATATCTTGTTGCCAAATAGATCCTCTGAGGGCTTTTTTTCTTTCTTTTCCGGTCACTCATTTGGCCAATGGCAGGTGAAGTCAAACTAATGAGTATTAATCTGTTCAGCCCAGATCCACACACTTTTCAAGATTTGGTTGATCAAAAGGTTGTTGTCTTCACTTGGATAAGAATTTGTCTTTCCTATTTATTCTATGGTATGTTAAATTATCTGATATGACAGTGGTGTCCCACTATTATTGCTGCTTTGAACAGGCTGCATTGGCCAGCTACATTACATGCAGTTAAAAAAAGAAAACTTTATTTGGCCACTTAAGGAGCTATGAAGCCAGGACCTAGACTACAAATCTCAGTCGTGGAAATATCTTCAGACTCCCAGCTGAATCTTTTATCGTTTGTTGGTCTTCTATTTTAGATAAGTCACATTTTACAAAATTCAGTAAGAATGTTATATAGCATACATTTTTCCTTTAAGAGAAATCAGAGGGTACATGCTAGTTTATGACAACCCAGTTAATCAATGTAAATTAATTTGGGGGATCTCCAAAACAAATACCATTATTGATGATTTTTTCTAAGATCAGAGACAAAATTTAGACTGTTTTTTCCAGTTGCATTACTACATCATTGAAAATTCAGCATACATTGTGAAAAGTGAAATTGTGAACTTTCCTGAATAGATGGTAGAGTTGTCCTTAAGTATCCATGAGATTGGTTCCAGGACCCAGCCTCACATACTAAAATCAACAGATACTCAAGTCCCTTTTATAAGTGGTGTAGTAGAGTCAGCCTCCTATATCAACCTTCTGCAGAAGGATTCTGCAACTGGGGATTTCACCAACTCAGGTGCAGACCCCGTGGGTAGATGAGCTGACTACAGTTGTCACACTTTGAATATCTGGAGATACCTTTTTCAGGAAAATATATTAAATTGTCTTTAGATATATGAAAAGCTTTAAAATTGCCCAAATACACAGGATGGATGTGTATTCAGTAGGCAAGTTGTGCCTCATTTTCACATAAGATGTAGTATCCTGGTAGGCACAGAAAATAATTAGGACTATAGGTATTGCTCATTACTGTGAGAGCAAGTCAATTAATGGTATGGGAACGCAGGCTGATTTTCTTTCTGAGTAGATATAAATAGCATCTACCAATAAGGCTAAAGTCTCTGAAGAGAACAAAGGGAATACAACAGCAAGGATAACCCTGATATTTGTTTCCTCTGGTGAGCTGTGTTCTGTTGACAATTATAATATGATTTCAGTGAAAGTATTTTCTTGACTGTGGGTGGAGGTGAAACCCAATTTTTATGAGAGTGAAAGTTGAGGTGGTGAATAATGATAGGATAATTTATATATCACAAGGAAACTACAAAGAAAATACATTTTATGAGTGGTGAAAGAAATAACTTAATTTTGTGTCATAAGAATCACATGGAAGATGAAGAATTTGGGCATCAATAAGGTTTAGAGCATAAACTATAATCTGAGAAAAACTGAACAAGTACTGCTTTTCTTTCTTTTCCTTAGGTGACAGAGAAAGCCAGAAGAGATGAAGAATAATATGGCAAAGTTATGTAAAAACAACTGTCAGAGGCCAAGTGATCACAAAGAGGTACTGAAATACAATAATAACTATAATAAGTAGCAAATGAAAGGGAAATAAGCAGATCGACAGAAAATTGTGTTATCATTTTGCATGAAAGCTATCTGCCTTGTCCCATCGTGTGCTTGATACAAAAACTTTTTTACTGACTTTATTTCTATATAATTAACATATTATGTAAGTAGAAGATGGACAGTGTGAAGATTTCATACATGTATATATAGTGAAATATTTAATGAATAATAAATATATATGATTATTTAACACATCCTTCACCTCACATAAATTACCTTTCATTGTTAAGTGAGAACATTTAAGATTTACATGTTTAGCAACTTTCAAGTATAAAATTCAGTATCGTTAACTATAATCACCATGATGTACATTACATATCTTATTTCTTATATAAGTTTGTATCTTTGACCAATATCTCCCACTTTCCCCAGTTCCCACTAGCTCTAAACAATGATGAATCTACTATCTGTTACTATGGTTCAGTTCTTTGGATTTTACATATGAATGAGATTGTACAGTATTTCTCTTCCTCAGTCTGGCCTTATTGTACCTGGCATAATGTCATCAAGGTTAATCCACATAGTGGAAGATGGCAGAATTTCCTTCTTTTTATGGATGAATAATATTCAATCATGTGTATTCCATTTACACCACACACACACACACACACACACACACACACACACACTGAATTTTCTTTATCCATAGATCCACCAATGGACATTTAGGTTGTTTCCATGTCTTTATGAATAATTCTGTAATAAATGTGGAGGTGCAGATATCATTGCAAGAAGGTGATTTCATTTGTCCAATAAATGCCCAGAAGGGAGATTTTTGAATTATATGGTAGTTTTATTTTTAATTTTTGAGGGACCCCCCCCCCAGAATATTTCCATATTAGAAATAGATCAGTAGTATACAAGAGTTCACTTTTTGCCACATCCTCATCAGCATTTGTTATTTCTTGTCTTTTTGTTAAGGCCATTCTAATAGTTATGAGATTATATCTTATTTTGGTTTTGAGTTGTATTTCTCTGATTAGTGATGTTGAGCACCTTTTAATTGCTGTTCCTTTGGGAAAATGTCTATTCAGGTCTTTTGCCCCTTTTTAAATCAGATTGTTTTATTTGCTAATTGTATGAGTTTCTTATGTATTTTGGATATTAACCCCTTATCAAACATATGATTTGCAAATATTTTCTTATATTCTGTAATTACCTTTTCATTTGTTCAAGGTTTATTTTGCTATGCAGAAGCTTTTTATTTTGATGCAGTTCAACTTTTTATTTTTGATTTTGTTGCTTCTGCTTTTGATGTTACATCAAAAAAAAAAATCATTGCCAAATCAAGGAGCATTTTCCCTTATGTTTTTCTTAGGACTTTTACTGTTTCATGTCTTAGCATTAAGTACCTGATCCACTTCAAGTTAATTTTTGTGAATAGTATAAAATAGAGTTGAAATTTTACTCTTTTGTCTGTGAATATCAAGTTTTCTAAACATTATGTATTGAATAGACGATCCTTTCTCAGTTGAGTATTCTTTGAACATTTGTCAAATATTACTTGATTATATATAAATAAATACACACACACACACACACGTTAATCTCTGAGCTCTCAATTCTGTTCCATTGGACTCTATGTCAGTGTCACACCATTTTATTTACTATAACTTTGTAACATAGTTTGAAATCAGGAAGTGTGATGCCTCCAGCTGTGTTGTTCTGTCTCAATTTCTTTAGTTATTCATGATCTTCTGTTATTCCATACTAATTTTAGGATTTTATTTTCTATTTCTGTGGAAAAATTCTCTTGAAATTTTGATAGGAATTGTATTTGAATCTATAGATGGCTTTGGTTAGCATAGAAATTTTAATAATATTAACTATTCTGACCCATGGGCATAACTATCTTTCCATTTATTTGTGTTTTAATTAACTTCTTTATCAATGTCTTAGAGGTTTCAGTGTATGGATTTTGACTGCCTTGGTTAAATTTATTCCTATGTATTTATCATTTTTGATGCCATTGTAAATGATTGTATCCTTTACTTATTTTTCCAAACTAATTGATCTTGATATATTAGTTTTTGTATCCTTAAACTTTATTGAACTTGATTGTTATAACCTTTTTCTTGGTGTCAGGAGTAGAGTCTTTTTTATTATTTTCTATAAATAAGATAATGTAATCTACCAATAGAGACATTTTCACTTCTTCCTTTATGATCTGGATGCCTTTTATTTCTTTTCCTTGTCTGATTGCTCTGTCAAGAAACACAGAGCACAATACTGTGCTGATTAAGAGTCGTAAAAATGGGTTCCCTTGTCTTATTCCTTTAGCTTTTGCCCTTGAGTATAGATGTCTATGGGTTCGTTATAGATGGCCTTTCTTATGATGAGGTATCCCACTTTGTTGAGAGTTTTGTCATTAATGGATGTTGAATTTTGTCAATTTTTTTTCTATTTATTGAGATGATCATATGATTTTTATCTTTCATCTTGTTAAAGTAATGTATCACACTTATTGATTTCCATATATTGAACTATCCTTTCATGTCAGGGATAAATAGCACTTGATTGTGGTATAATGTTGAATTACAATAATATGCTTTTGAATTTGGTGTATGATGCTGTAAATATGCTATTAAATTTGATTTGCTAGTATTTGGTTTAGAATTAGCATGTGTATTCATCAGGGATATTGGCTGATAGTTTTCTTGTAATGTCTTTTGTATGGCTTTGGTGTCAGCATAGTGATGATCTTAAAAAATAAGTGCGACCTTGTAAAATTCAGTTTTTTGGAAGAGTTTGAGAAGGACTGGTATCAATTCTTTTTTTAAAAATGTCTGGTAGAATTTACCTGTGAAGCTCTTCAGTCCTGGGCTTTTCTTTTTAAGGGGTTTTTGACTACTGATTCACTCTCCTTATTCATTATTCTGCTCATATTTTTTATTTCTTCATAATTCAATCCTAGTGGATTATATGATTCTAGGAATTTATATTTATATTTCCCAATTTGTTGATGTATAATTGTTCATGATATTCTCTTAGATCCTTGGTGTTTCTGTGGTGTCAGTTGTTATATTTTTCATTTATAATTTTAGTTATTTATGTCCTCTTTTTTTTTCTTGGTAAGTCCAGGCAATTGTTTATCAATTTTGTTTATCTTTCAAAAAACAATTCATAGTTTTAGTCATCTTTTCTATTTTCTATTCTCTATTTAATTCATTTCTGCTGTGATCTTTGCAATCTTTTTTCTGTTAACATTTGTTCTTAATTTTTGTTTTTCCTTCTCCTAATTCCTTAAGGTGTGAAGTTATGTTGGTGATAGAAGTTTATTTTTTCTTAATATAGGCCTTTATCACTATAAACAACCCTTTTATAACTGCTTTTATTGTATCCCCAAAGTTTTGATATATTGTTTTAAATTGTGTTTGTTTCAAGATAATTTTCGTAATCTGAGTATCTTGAGTCGGCTGTCCTCTGAATTTAATCTACCCAGAGGGTTTCCTAAGAATTCTCAACTTTAAGTATTCCAAAGAAACTGAAGTACAAAGCAGTGATATTTTTTAAAAATAAGAATGTATAAATTTAAGGATTAGTATGTTAAAAATGTACAGTTATACTTGTTCTTAACAGTACATTAAATGGTCATGTCCACAGATGATTAAAGAAGGTTTTTCCTTTTTGTCTGTATCAGAAAATAAGCTTCCATGGTTCAGGACATGTAGAGACTACTTAGGTAGACAATTTTGGAAAACTAATACTTGGTAATAGGACTGAGTGTCATTTTCAGTATTTAGTCACATTACCTTTTGAAGGGGAAAGAACAAGCATCACAGTTGAAGCTCACAAATGCATAGTGTATCCTGTAACTAAAAAATGTATAGCCTTCAAGTTCCAGAGGGAGAAACTAGTAATTATAAACAATATGAGTGATAAAAATCCCTCCTAGGGAAAAAAAAAATTTTTTTTTTTTTTTTTTGCCCTAAGTAGTTTGGTGGTGATATATATATATATATGTGTGTGTGTATATATATATATATATACACACACAATATGTTAATATAATATATAATGCAATATAAATTTAAATATACATGTGTGTTTAAATATAAATATAGATGGATATCCTAACAAAGATATGTATTTATGAAAATATATATTATATGCAAAAAGTTCAAATTAGTTCATCTTAGTACTTTTCTGTTCATCAAGTTGTATTCTTCATGGATTACAAATAATTACAACTATGTAATATTACGTATCCATTTTTATGTAATAGATTCAAAATCAGAATGATAGTGCATTTATTTCTTTGTGGAGTTCGTTCTTTTTTAAAATATTTCTTCCTTTGTGACCTTGCTTAACTTTGCAAGGAAAAAAAATCAATTTTCAGTTTTTACCTAATCAATGAGAAATGTTGATGCAAAATGTAGGGAATACCTATGAATATATTTTGTCAGACTAGCAGTAGTGATCATTATAGGGCTATGTTCAAATAAAGGTATGTTCTGAACATCTCAGTGTTTAATGTACCATCTGATATATTTTTTTTATTTCTTAATTATAGCTGATTTACAATGTTCTGTCAATTTCTGATATATTTTAAAATGTAGCTACAAGAGGATCAGCTCAAATTTTATTCTGTATTATTGTAATTTTTTTTTGTTTCTGAGATTTTTTTTCCTCCAGTGGGGAAGTTTAGATGAAGATAAATAGTCTCAAAATATTTTTCAATAACCAGACAATCTTAGATAACAGAGTGAAACAAGTTTTACATGGTTTCTTGAAATGATGTGCAGAAATGTTCAGAATATCATTAGCAATATAAAAACAGCATATAATGAAAGGAAAATTTACTTTAGAACCAAATGGACTTACAGTTTCAGAAAAAAAATTCAAATATTAGTATTTGGATGCTTCAATTATTCACATAAAGCACTGAACACTTGTGCTAAAGCAGTTAATCAATTGAATGCCAAAGTTCACTATTACAGAGCCATTTTATCTTACTTTTGAAGAATAAGGAAATTTTAGAATTTTTAATCAAAAATAAATTTATTATCATTTCTTGTGAATCTACTTTAATAGAAAAATTCAATTATAAAGATATTTGAAAACTTCTCTTACTTTAAAGAAACATAAACATGGAGAATATTGCAATTTTAGGAATTTATTGTTGAATAAAATTCTTAGAGACACCAACAAACTTATTTCCATGTTTGAGATTTTTCCTATTTGTGTACCTGTTGCTTTATATGAAAGAAATCTTTGAGAAATAAAATTTATAGAACATATTTCCATCAATCATGAGAGAAGATAGATTGACTACTCTGGCTATATTGTCTATTAAACATGCTTGTGCAAATAAAATTAACTGTGAAAATGCCATTTATAAATTTGTAGAAGTTGTAAAAAAATTAATATTTCTGTGTATTACTTTAATAGACCAAATTTTAGGTGACTTCTACCCTTTGCAATAAAGAATAATTATTACTTTTTGAAATAATAATTTTTATTTTGTTTATATTTATGTTTTCATATTTTTAGTGGCATTATTATATATACATAAACTTATGCAAAAGAAGATCATCATTATCTGTATTTCTTTTCTATACATTGTTGTAATTATCACTCCATAATTATTGTTAAATATAATTTTGTTTAAGAGGTTATATTTCTATCATTTTAGGAAACAAATATGCCATTTATGCCATCAGTTGTAGGGCCTTCTTTAGGCAACAAGTCTTTTTCTTGTTTATTTTCATAGAGTTGTGGTTCTTTAACAAAAATTAATTAGATTATTTAAAGAGGTTGTGTCCTCAGACAAATTTGGCACTCAAAATCTGCAATGCTTAGCTAGTCTTTGTCATTTACAAAGTTAATTTTTGATCATTGACCTAGGAAAATTTTGAAAAGCTTATAATCTCTAAGATTAGATGTTATATTTTTTTGCAGGATATACTATGTTTCAAATAATGAATTTTTTCTCAGCAGAATTTCAATTTCTCTTTTGAGTCTTTCTTTCTGATACAAAGTATTTAACAAAAAGAGTAATAGAAATTGTTTTTTGAGGTTAGGGATAGGCCTTTTATGCATTATATTAGAGTCATAAGAGAATGTTAAATTCTTAGATATTGATTAAGTACTGACTGGAATAGAGTTTCAGTAAACTCTAGAGGTGTTTCAGTTCAAGAATATTGCTGATCTCCTATCAGGAGATAAACAAATACTGATTGCATGGATCAAAGTGAAAACTAGAGGAGTAAAAAAATGTACCAGTGCAAAAAAAGTGAATGGTGTGGCCATGGGAACTACCAAAGACAGACCATCTGGGTTAGGATGCACCAAAAATGAAAGAGTTCAATCTTATTTATACCTTGTTGAAACTTTTTTGACAGGCCACGTAGGAGTGTTCTAATGGAAAGCATTCTAAGTACCCTTTTTTTTTTTTAATTTTCTTTTAGGAGTTATTATTATTTTTTAATAGTTATTCCCAAATACATTTTTTTTTTCTACTGTACAGCGTGGTGACTCAGTTACACATACATGTATACATCCTATTTTCACACATTATCATGTTCCATCCTAAGTGACAAAGTTCCCATTGCTACACAGCAGGATCTCATTGCTAATCCATTCCAAAGGCAATAGCTTGTATCTATTAACCCCAAGATCCCCAACCACCCCACTCCCTCCCTCTCCCCCTTGGCAACCACAAGTCCCACTTTTTAATGAAATATTTCACAATCAGCTCAATCCTTTCTGTTTGGAGCCAGTTGATGTCCTAATGATTCATGTATGGAAGAGTCCTCATGAATTTCTAGAAAGAGTCTGTGAAGACCTTTGATTTCACTGACATATTTCCACTTAAGTTTCTGCTGATTAAATTTTCTGGAGTGGTATCACAGAGAAGGAACTTAGGTAGGCAAGTGAGAAGGCCAAGAGTTACAATTACAGGTTTTTTTGAGGTGATAGTTTTAGGGTCACTTCAATCTTATGACTCAGAGGAAGTGATAAAAAGAATTTTTGGAAAATGATTCGTTGTTGTAATAGAATCAGTGGGCCTTAGGTACTAGAGTTCCACTTAGAATGTGTTCAGGAGTTCCCGTCGTGGCGCAGTGGTTAACGAATCCGACTAGGAACCATGAGGTTGCGGGTTCAGTCCCTGCCCTTGCTCAATGGGTTAACAATCTGGCGTTGCTGTGAGCTGTGGTGTAGGTCGCAGACACTGCTCGGATCCCGCGTTTCTGTGGCTCTGGCAGCTACAGCTCCAATTCCGACCCCTAGCCTGGGAACCTCCATATGCCGCAGGAGCGGCCCAAAGAAATAGCAAAAAAAAAAAAAAAAAAAAAAAAAAAGAGTGTGTTCATATTCCTTGAGGATTATGAATTTCTATTACTTTTTCTTACTGATCTGGAATGAGTAAATTAATTTCCCTTTGACCATTTTATTAATGTCAGCAAGTTTTCCTGTAAAAAGAATGTTGTTATTTTAGTTGTTTGTTGCCCCTTATGGGAGCAGATACAAAAGCAGATCCATTAAGCTACTTTATTGTAGCTATTACTTTATTTTGAGCTGTATTTAGAAAAGGTTTTATAAAGTCTCTTAATACTGTTCAGGCAAATGCCAAAATTCATGTACTGAAGCAATCTACCAGCCAATTATTTTTTTATATACCAGAACTTTTCTGTTAGTAAGCTATCAACCAAAAGGTGGAAAGGGCCACGAAAAAAAATCAGCATCACAGGCTATCTCTAAAGACTGTCTCATGGTTATGATTAATTCTGTGGATTTACCCTTTTGCTATTTGCAGAACTGGATTAATGTCAATCTTTTTTTTTTTGGTCTTTTGAGGCCCGCCCCCATGGCACATGGAGGTTCCCAGGCTAGGGGTTTATCGGAGCTGTTGCTGCTGGCCTGTGCCAGAGCCACAGCAATGCCAGATCTGAGCCATGTCTGAGACCTACACCACAGCTAACAGCAAGGCTGGGTCCTTAACCCACTGAGTGAGACCAGGGATCAAACCCGCAACCTCATGGTTCTTAGATTTGTTTCCACTGAGCCATAACAGGAAGTCCTGTCAATCTATATTTAACGGAAAAAAAAATGCAATACAGTTCCTTAAAGTTATTCTATTTAATATACTCTGAAACATATTAATTCAGTAAAATTTACTTAATTATCTCCAGCTGTTGTCCTTTTTTTTTTTTTTTTTTTTTTTTTTTAATATTTCTAGGTTTAGGGACCTTGTCAGCTGTGTTAAATATTCCAGCTGAAGTTTATTGGAACTCTATCTGATAAAGCCCCATGACTAAAGACTGCTAGAAACATGCCTGTAATAAACAAATTTGATTCATTACCTCACTGTAGCAAAGGAGAACATACTGGAGGAAATATGGAGCATCTTTGTAAAAATGAGTTGAGGATAAGACAACTGATTGACTGGTTGTCTTAATAAATTTTGTCTAGTAGTAAGAACCAAAGCAGAATAAGTTTTTACTAGAAAAGAAGCAGTATCCAATCATGTTAGATGAAAGCAGGAGATGTTTGGTTATTTTGTAGCTGTGTAATATAGTTGCATTTGTTCATGTTCAGATATTATTTTGTCTTGCTTTATCATGGTCATGGGGTAATCTTGTCTGATATTATTGATATGTTCAAATTATTTTTTTCTGTTCAACAGAGAATATAACTGTTAGTTTAGCTGTCAGCTGAATGGAAATTATTTTTCAGTCTCATCACAAATCTCTGCTGGTCAAATACTTTGCTTATAATTCCATTTTACTGAGGTTGCTATGCCCACTTTTCTCTCTGACTTGATATTTCCACCTGTCCTCTACTTTGGGCTTGCAATATTCCTGCTGATATCATGGAATGAATCTCATTTTAATCTCTGCCACCATGATATCTTTCCTAAATTGTAAACTCTCTTCACAGCTTTTCAAAGTGCAGATGTTCATTCATGCACTCAACAATTAATATGTTAATGACTAGGCAAAATGTGTCTTTTCCACGTCCTCCCAAAGGATACAGTTAGGAGTGGCTAATGAGACTGAGTACAACAGTTATGGTCAAGACTTCCTGCATTCTTGAGGCTTCAGATTCTTTCATATAGATTATACCAAAATACACCATTTATTCGAGGTAACTTTTAAATCCAGATTATAATAGTTTACCTAGCAGAGCTACTATTCTCTTGTTTATTAGCCAGTACATCAAACCCTGAATCCCATGCCAATATCTGTAGCCCAAATCAAGATTTTATTTTCATCTTCTTTACCCAATACTCTTAGAAATCATTTGAATACAAGCTCCCTAGACTCCTGTTGACACATTTCAGTAAGTTCCATATGTATTTCTATGTTGAGGCTAACCACCTCCAGAGTCGACTTCATGTCTGTTTTGTGACGGGACCTTCTGCTGCGTGTTGGGACTCTTGGAAACAGGATCAATGGTAGATTTGGATCTCTATGAATATCTGAATCCCCTTAAGAGGGAAATACACTTGGTAAAGCAATAAAGAGCTTTTTATATGGAGGAAAGTTAACATGTTCAAAAGAGGCACTACAAACTGCCTCCGTTCATACATTGTCTATATCTATGTTCTGCGTTGTCTGTGAACATTACCTCTGCGCGCGGCAAAGAATTGAAGGGGCAGCCACGTTAGAAAGTGTAAGCCAGCTCTTTAAAACGAAAATGTTGCAGCTTGAAAGCCTTACAGCTCAGTTGGAGGCTTTAGGAAGCACAAGCAAGTTGGCCAAGGTGAAAGTGTTACAAGTTTATTAAAGTGAAAGTATACTCAGAGGGAGAGCAGGCCACCCTGCCAGTAGGGACTGGCCCTGCTTTACAATTGGGTTTCCCTTTATAGCCTCATGCTGTTGACCAGACTGAAGACTTGATTCTGCCCACGCCAGTCCACTGTGCCTGCGTGAGGGCTGAGTGTTGACTGGTCCCTGCATGAGACAAATTTGATCTTCTGATTGATCTTGGGCAGGGTATCTTATATGCATGGGGGAGGTGTAAGAGGGAAGTTCCCATGAGAGTACCTGACATTGTGCCTGTGTGTGTTTAATTGCAGGCATCTTGTTTTTGGTGATGATTAATGTCCCGTTCTGACTCAGCAGGGTCCATTTTCCTATCCTATCCTACCTAACACCTCCACTGGTAAGGCAGGTTAAAAGGTGTTCAGAGTTCTTATCTTAATATATGTAATTCTAGATATTCCTTTATCACTAGGACATTCACCTTAGAGTAAAAGACCTGGAAGTGTTATTATTTTAACTTCACAATAGTTAAGCTAAACCCTGGATTTGATCCTTTGAATATAGAAGGCAAAAAACTCCTCAAAATATGTCACAGATGGCTTCTCATTTTTCATCTGAGTTTTGGAGTCAGAAATTCATAGCCTGAAATTCTTTTCTTCACATGCATTCATGGTTATAATCAAAAGAAGTCATCTGACAGTATAATCAGTATAATTTATATTTTCCCCATAAGAACTAACTACCAAAGATCCTTGACCACCAAAGTCATTTTCCTCCGTCTATACTTTATCCCCATGCCCCTACTGTTGTGTTTGGATTTGGGTTTCTTTCCTTTTTTTTAATTTTTCCTTTGTTTTAGTGCTGTACTTGCAGCATATAGGGGCTAGGGGTTCAATCTGAGCTACAGCTGCCACCACAGCCACAGCAATACAGGATCTGAGCCAAATCAGCAAACTATATCACAGCTTACGGAAAAGCCTTATCCTTAACCCACTGAGCAAATCTAGGGATGAAACCCCCATCCTCATGGATATTAGTCAGATTTGTTTCCATTGCACCACAATGGCAACTCCCACCACTACTGTTGATAATTTGGATAACTCTGATGTTACAATAGATAGATAATTAATGCCCATTTCCTTCCTGGAAAGTAAAACAGCCCAGTATTCTTTGAACATATAAACCAAACTATGTTTGAGAATTCTATTTTGAGAATATAACCAGTATAGTGAGAAAAGTAAAGGATAACTATAAAAAAATAAAAAATAGGTAAAACATATTAAAACAAAAGTAATAAACTCTGTATGTCAGTTATTTCATAAAGTGACCAGGCAGCACTCTTCTACATCTGTCCTCTACAGAGAGAATGAGATCCCCAAATTGTTGAAAATGCAAACCATGCTCTATATTTATAAGAAGAAAAGTGAGGGAAAAAGATTTAGATGAGGGGTTATATTAAAAACAAACAAATAAATCTTGAGAATATTTAGCAAAAATAAAATTGGAGTCACAAAAAATTTCATAGACAAAAAGCAGGAAAATATATGGAGTTTAAAAAATTATTAAGGAAGAAGATGGAACACACGTAGTGTCTATGGACAAAGAAAAATGGCCCCTAAATTTGTATAGCCAAATCCTAGAAATCCAGCATTTTATTTTTTTCAACTTCAAGCAACATTAACATAATCAGGCAGTTATATTAAAAAAAATGTTTATATATCTTTTGGACTGTGTGACCAAACGAAGTAAAAATAGGCAATAAACATAGTTATATATATGCACAACCTTTTTAACAATCCCAGGAATATATTTTTTGTGTGTTTATGGACCACTTATAAAAAATAATCATATATGTGCCGAGAATAAATTGTTAATAAATTACTCCAAATAACAATTTACAGTTCCCATCATGGTGCAGTGGTAACGAATGCGACTAGCATCCATGAGGTTGTGGGTTCAATCCCTGGCCTCGCTCAGTGAGGTAAGGATCCGGCGTTGCCATGAGCTGTGGTGTAGGTCGCAGACACAGCTTGGATCTAGCACTGCTGTGTTTTGTCAAGGCTGGCAGCTACAGCTTTGATTAGACCCCTAGCCTGGGAACCTCCATATGCCATGGGTATGGTCCTAAAAAGACAAAAAAACAAAAAAAAAAAAACAAAAAAAACCAAAAAAGCAATTTAGAGGCTGTATATTCTGATGGTGATAAAATTATTCTAGAAAAAAAAAATAATAATACTTGTCACAGAAATCATTTTCATGAAAGCCAAAGTTTTTCCTAAGTAACCACTTAACAGAAATAAATTATAAGTTACTTCATAGGAATTAGGAAGTATTACCAAAGGGGAAATCAGAACTAAAATGTCTAATTGTGCAGAAAGTACAATGGAAAACATCTCTTAAGAAAACCTAAGGGAGAATACTAAGTCTGTTCCTAGATGAAATACAAATATTTAAATGCCTTCAATAATTTTAATAAACAATCAGAATAAATGAACTGTTACTAGCAAGTTACTAACAACCACAATTAAGCATTTTTGGTGAAATTTACGTCAGTGAACCAGAAAATAATCTAATTATTCAACAAAACGATTTATTCACTCAGCAAATGTTTTTTAGCATGCCTACTATAGGCCAGGTGCTCTTCTCGGCCTTGAGAAGCATCTTTGAATAAAATAAAAACATTTAAGATATTTAAAGATTTTTAATTTAAAGATATTTAATGCTTGAGTTTTTCTGGTATCAAAAGGAAAATAAATACTTAGGCAGAACCTATTCTATAAGAGTTAGTTAAAATTTTATTTGATTTAGACTCATTAAAAATTATTTATTCTAGAAAGCTAGGGTAACATACGGAATGTGAAATTGAAGTGGGAAAAACTAAAAGGTAATTATATCAGGAAGTTCCCTTGTTGTCATCAGATTAAGGATTTGGAACTGCCACAGTTGTGGTGCAAGCTGCAACTGTGACATGGGTTCAATCCCTGGTCCAGGAACTTCTACATCATGTGGGTGTGTCAAAAAAAACGAACAAATGAACAAACACATGAAAAAGTAATTATGTCAAAAAAAGACACTAAAAAGGTGGAATGATAATATAAAATTTTGACCAGATAGTACAGGTATGATGGTACAGGGATGGACACTTTTATATGTTTGATGAAATTTTAAATAAATGCAATTATTCATTTAACATTTTTATCCATTATTTTTTGGTAATATCCATCAACATTGAATTTCTAGGAATATTTTCTATAATAATACTTGTACTTGTTCCAAAGATAATAAGTACAAAATATTCATTGTGGTACCCAATAAACAGTAAAAATATAAGCATCCATCATAAAGATTTAAAGCATTTTTATCCATTTGAAAATCTAAAAATAATAAGAATTTAAACAAATTTTTTTCTAAAACCTATTTGAAGTGAGTATACACTACTTACAGGAAATTATAGATGCACATTTTTAACTTTTTTCTATTTAAACTATATTTATAAATACTTAAATTCCTTAAAATTATGGTATATGAAATTTAAATAGTATATAGCTTAATGTAGGTAGAGAGTAAAATAATCTTTAACCCATAATTTAAAAATTTTTCTACTCACATTTTAAATTTTAAAATGAGAATTAATTTTATAACTAAGAATCAATTTTTTTAAAGTCAAAACCTATAGGCTAATGCGAATAATTTAAATTGCAAAAATATTCCAGAAAAGTTTTCTAAATACATCTAGTGAAAAATCTCATGCAACCTTATGCTTTTAAATATCCTAATGATAAAGAAGTTGATCTTTATTTAAAAACTACTGGCATGAATATACAAGCTTAAGCTAAATTTGATAAGAAAGCTCATGACTGTCCAAATGGACAAGATGAGCAATTAAATGCTGGACATGACTCAGGAATAACCTCTTAGGATATGCTGTCATCATATAAAAATATCATTTGTGCGGTAAGTAACAAGTAAAAGCATTACTGTGCCGTTATAGTAATACTTGAGTTTGAGAACTTAGTGAAATATTTTGTCCTTCCTGTTTGTCTTTTATACTTGCCAATATTTTTTGTTTTCATCTAGTGTAAATGTTAAAATGTTAGCATGGATTTCTAAAGAGAATTTTAAAAGCCTGTATAATTTTGGATCAAATTTATTATCAAATAAAAAACCAAACTTCATAAAGAGTATATTTTTAATATTTTTAAATGGTTTTGTTCTTATAAACACCAATGTAAAATTAGATCAACATATTAGAAAGTATCATAAAATGCCACTGGAAATAGTAAGGCGATGTTATTACAAGGTTAAAACTCATTTGTTGAGGCAATACAAGTTGTGCAGACACCCAATTTGTTTTAAATAACTTTCCAAAACGAGTCTGTGGTTCTTAACAAATAACCATGTGATTTAAAACAAATTATAGTAGGCATACTAATAAGGTTTCATCTGAAATTGAACTGCTTAATAACATAAGCATTTTTATAGGAAAAATTTGAATCCAGCAAAAAATATGTAGTTTATCATTTGTTATAATAAAGATTTAGCCCTGTTGCCATAATGACAAAAATTACCCCAAAAAATGATAGAAAATTCATTTTCTTCTCCTTCCTGAACACAAGGACAGAATAAGGAGGCCATGGTGCTGGGGGGATATTCATAATGTACTCAGACTGTTCCTGATGTGTGGTTCTACTTTCCTTCAAGTGCTGCTCAGATTCACATGGCCAGTGATGTCTTCAGTCAAAGGGAAATGGGGAATATGGAAGAAGAGGAATGTATATTCTTTCCTATTAAAGGCACCAAGGAAATTACATGGATTTTTTTTTCACATCCCATTATTTGAGTGTAGTCATAGGGATTAGTCTTAACATAGCTGTAGGAGAGGCTGAAAAATGTACCACCTAGCTGTGGTTTCAGGTACCCAGGTACTTTTCTGGGATTTACCAGGAAAAAAAATATATATATAGTAGAAAGGTATTAAAGATAATGTAGTCTTCCAAAGTTTTTTTTTTTTTTTTTTAACACATTTCATATCACACAAGAGAAACAATTATACTACTGGTACAGTAACAAGTATGTTAAATTAGCAGACAAACAAGAAAATACAATTAGAATACCTGTCAAAGTAGACTTCAGTAAAGCAGATAAAATGTACCTAAAAATTAGCTCCTTCTTCTTTCTCCCTAGTTACTGCTTTGCACTCTTATTTCTCAACTATTTTATTTTATTTTGTCTTTTTGCCTTTTCTTGAGCCACTCCCACAGCATGTGGAGGTTCCCAGGCTAGGGGTCTAATCAGAGCTGTAGCCACCAGCCTACACCACAGCCACAACACCAGATCTGAGTCGCATCTGCGACCTACACAACAGCTCAGAGCAATGCCAGATCCTTAACCCACTGAGCAAGGCCAGGGATCGAACCCTCAACCTCATGGCTCCTAGTCAGATTCTTTCACTACTGTACCACGACGGGAACTCCAACTCTTTTAATTAGTTTGCTGCTGAGATAAATAGGCAGACCACAATTTTGATGAATTTGTTTTGTTAGTTTACGGGTGTGGGGGGCGAGCAGATCTTTCATTCTTTCATGTTTCATTTCTTTTTTTTTTTTTAATCCCAAGAAAGATAACCTACATTTATAGATGAATACCTCAGTTTAGAAAATAACTCTATAAGTTATTTATCATGAAAAGAGTACTGTATGACTGTTGCGTCCTATGTATCCATTCCTGTGCATGAAGTTTATATCAATATCCTGAGTAATGAATTTGAGGAAGGTATCTCTGAGTCTACAAACAACAAACATCACTTTATAATAAACATCATTTTCCAATTTCCACTGGGGTTCCACTGCCTTTCAGTTCCAGGAAAATTAAGTTCCATTAATTATTATCAAAGAAGTAGTTGAGATAAGCATCAATACAATAATCATATTGTTATTAAGTTGTTCAAAAAGCAGTGATTAGGTCATATTGAGCTCTAGGTTTATTCAAGATTTTTATCTTCATATTTATTCCCATTTAATTATTCTATAACTTACTAAGAGGAGAGTCTTTAAACTATCATTTATAATATTGGCTATATTTCTCCTAAGGGTTCTCTCCATTTTTGTTTTATGTGATTTGAATCTTTATCAGGTGCATGCACACTGAGAATTGTCATAGCTTCTTTTTTTTATTTTCTTTTTTGAATTATCACTTTAGTCTGTTTTTTATGATTTTTATTTTTTCTATTATAGTTGGTTTACAGTGTTCTGTCAATTTTCTACTGTATAGCAAAGTGACCCTATCACACACACATATATGTACATTATTTTTCTCACATTATCCTCCATCACAAGTGATTAGACATAGTTCCCAGTGCTACACAGCAGGATCTCATTGCTTATCCACTCCAAATGCAATAGTTTGCATCTATTAACCCCAGATTCCCAGTCCATCACACTCCCTCCCCCTCTCCCTTGGTAACCACAAGTCTGTTATCCAGATCCATGAGTTTCTCTTCTGTGGAAAGATTCATTTATGCTGTATATTAGGTTCCACATATAAGAGATATCATGTATTTATTTGTTTCTCTTTCTGACTTACTTCACTTATTATGAGAGTCTCTAGTTCCGTCCATGTTGCTGCAAATGGCATTATTTTGTTCTTTTTTTGGCTGAGTAGTATTCCATCGTGTATATATACCACATCTTCTTAATCCAATCATCTGTCAATGGACATTTAGGTTGTTTCCATGTTTTAGCTATTGTGAAGAGAGATGCAATGAACATATAGGTGCATGTGTCTTTTTCAAGGAAAGTTTTGTCTGGGTATATGCCCAAGAGTGGGATTGCTGGGTTATATGATAGTTCTATATTTAGTTTTCTGAGGTACCTCCATACTGTTTTCCACAGTAGTTGTACCAATTTACATTCCCATCAAAAGTGTAGGAATGATCCTTTTTCTTCACACCCACTCCAGCATTTGTTATTTGTTGACCTGTTAATGATGGCCATTCTGACAGATGTGAGGGTGTGAGATGGTACCTCATAGTAGTTTTGATTTGCATTTCTCTAATGATCAGTCATTTTGAGCCTTTTTTTTATATGCTTATTGGCCATCTGTATATATTATTTGGAGAAATGTCTATTCAGATCTTTTGCCCATTTTTCAAATGGGTAGTTGTTTTTTTTGTTTTTGTTTTTTTTTTTTTTTTGCTCTTGAGTTGTATATATATAAATTGTTTGTATATTTTAGAGATTAAGCCCTTGTCAGTTGAAAACCTAGAAGAAATGGATGATTTTCTGGGGATTTATAGCCTGCCAAAACTGAATCAAGATGAAATAAATCAACTGAACAGACCGATCATTAGAAATGTAATTGAATATGTAATAAAAACAATCCCTACAAACAAAATTCCAGGACCAGATGGCTTCACAGGAGAATTCTACCAAACATACAAAGAGGAACTTATACCCATCCTCCTTAAACTTTCTCAAAAGGTTGAGAAGGAAGGAACACTTCCAAAGACATTCCGTGAAGCCACAATCACCCTAATACTAAAACCAGACCAGGATACCACCAAAAAAATTATACACCAATATATTTGATGAATATAGATGCAAAAATTCTCAATAAAATTTTAGGCAGCCGAATCCAACAACATATAAAAAAGATCATATGCCATGACCAAGTGGGATTCATCTCAGTTTCACAAAGATGGTTCAACATATGCAAATCAATCAATGTCATACACCACACTAACAAATAAAAGTCAAAAACCACATGATCATCTCAAGAGATGCAGAAAAAGTATTTGACAAAGTCCCACATCCATTCATGATAAAAACTCTTACCAAAGTGGGTATAGAGGGAACATAACTTAAAGTCACTTATGACAAACCTACAGCAAATATAATACTCAAAGGAGAAAAATTGAAAGCCTTCCCCCTAAAATTTGGAATGAATGCCCACTCTTATAACTTTTTATTATTATTATTATTATTATTTTTGTCTTTTTGTCTTTTCTAGGGTCGCACCCACAGCATATGGAGTTTCCCAGGCTAGGGGGTCTAATCGGAGCTATAGCCACCTACGCCACAGCCACAGCAACACAGGATCTGAGCCATGTCTCTGACCTACACCACAGCTCATGGCAATGCCAGATCCTTAACCCACTGAGCAAGGCCAGGGATCAACCCACAACCCCATGGTTCCTATTTGGCTGAGCCACAATGGGAGCGCCAACTCTCACCATTTTTATTCAACGTAGTATGGAACTCGTAGCCACAATCAGACAAAGAAAAGAAATAAAAGGTATTCAAATTGAAAGAGAAGAGGTAAAATTGTCACTTGATGACATGATGCTATATATAGAAAGCCCTAAGGACTCCACAGGAAAACTACTGGAACTGATCAACAAATTGAGCAAAGTCACAGGGTACAAGATTAACCTTTAGAAATCGGTTGCATTTCTGTATACTAACAATGAAATATTAGAAAAGGAATATAAAAATATAATACCTTTTAAAATTGCACCTAAAAAAATTAAATATCTAGGAATAAACCTGATCAAGGTGGTGAAAGACTTTTATGCTGAGAACTATAAAACATTAATCAAATAAATTAAAGAGGAGTCAAACAAATGGAAAGATAGTCCATGCTTCTGGGTTAGAAAAATTAATGACATAAAAATGGACATAATACCCAAAGTAATTTACAGATTCAATGCATTCTTTATCAAATTACTCATGACATTTTTCACAGAACTAGAACAAACAATCCAAAAATGTATATGGATCCATAAAAGACCCAGAATTGCCACAGCAATCCTGAGGAACAAAAACCAAGCAGGAGGCATAACTCTTGCAGACTTCAAGCAATACTACAAAGCCACAGTAATCAAGACAGTGTGGTACTGGTACCAAAATAGACATACAGACCAATGGAATAGAATAAAGAACCCACAAATAAACCCAGACACCTACAGTGAATTAATCTTCGACATAGGAAACAAGAATACAAAATGGGAAAAAGACAGTCTTTTCAGAAAGTTATGATGGGAAAGCTGGAACACACCCTCCCACCATGATAAAAAATAAACTCAAAATGGCTTAAAGACTTAAACCTAAGATAAGACACCATCAAAGTCGTATAAGAGAACATAGACAAAACATTCTCTGACATTAACTTTACAAATGTTTTCTTAGGTCAGTCTCCCAAAGCAACAGAAATAAAAGCAAAAATAAGCCAATGGGACCTAAGCAAAATGAGAAGCTTTTGCAGAGCAAAGGAAACCATAAAAAAAATAGTTAAAAAGACAACCTACAAAATGGGAGAAAAGAGTTTGAAATGATGTCATAGCTTCTTAATGAATTGTGTTTTTATTATTTTAAAAAGAGAAATTTTGTAACTGTTAATACATTTTGTAACTATTAATACAATTGATCCAAATTATTTGTGTATTCTGTATTTACAAAATACTCAAATATTTTTTTAAATCCCAAAATAAATACTTAAGAGTTTTCTTTATCATTGGCAGATATGTGCAGGGTTTCATAAGAATTGAGTTGCCTGATACCCGCATTACCAGTTATAACTGACATCTGTTTTCTTGTTTCGTCTTTCATATGGAGATGACCAGAGGATGGAGATAGAAGGGAGCAGGGCAGTAGCTCAAGAACATTTCTGAGGATAGTTGGATAGGGTTTTTGAGTCCCAACCTAGACACTTTATTAGACAGCCTCAGTCAGGTTTCTTAACAGTTCTGAACATTTTCTATTTTATAAAATGAAGAAAATAAAAATCAAATGTTGATTTTTAGAATTTAGATTATAATCTATGTGACATGTTTTTGTATGTATGTTTTTATGTATTAAATTTTGCTTTACGACATTGGTGCATTCAGCAGTTCAGTGTTGGTGGTAGCTTTGTGGAACATAATTACTACAAATAATTAGATTGTTTTATTTGTGCCCACCTAATTATGATATAATTTATTTTGACAAGTATTTGCATGGTATGCATTTTTTCATCTTCTTTCTTTAAACATATCATATCTATAACCTTACATATCTGGTTGACAATTCGGTTTTCTATCTTCTCTCTACTTCCTTTTTTTCTTTTTCCTTTTTTTCCCTTCTAGGGCCATACCTGCAGTGTATGGAGTTTCCCAGGCTAGGCATCTAATCAGATTGCAGCTGTCAGCCTAAGCCGCAGCCACATAATGGCAAATCTGAGCCACATCCAGGGATTGAGCCCATATCTTCATGGATACTAGTCAGGTTCCTTACCATTGAACCACAATGGGAACTCCACTTTCTTCCTTTTCCTTCTTCCTCCTCCTTCCCCTCTACCTCCTCCCCTTCATTCCTGTTCTTTCTCCTTCTTTTATTCAATCAACAATCATTACCATTTAACTATGTTTAAACTTTTTATATTTAATGCAGTTATTGATATGGTTGATTTTAAGTCTACCATTTTGCTATTTGGTTTCTATTTGTTCCACTTCTTCTTGTCCCCCACATCTCTGTACCTTCTTAATTTAATTTAATACCATGTTTTCTTTGAGAAATGCTCGACGTATGGATGTGTTTTTGATGTGTTCATGAGTGAAAGTAAATTCAGTTTCTTCCTACTCCACCATCTTGATCTCCCTCTACAATATTTATCTTTAATATACCTTCCTTAATACAAGTATTCTTTGATTCTTCCCTCTTGTCCTTTGCATTATTGTTTAATCATTTTACCTATGAAGTGTTTTAAGTAATACAATACATTGTTGTTTTTTCTTCTTTAGAATCAAAGAAATATTTAGAGGGAAAAAAAATCATACTTATTCACGTTTATGAATCCTGTTAGACTTCGTTGCTATGTAAAGTACTAAATTTCCGCCTAGCATCATTTAATTTCATTCTGAAAAATGTTGTTTTATATTTTTTAGTAAGTAAGTGATATGTACTTTAAATTTGCCTTTCTAATTGTTTTATTTTAAATGGTATTTATTTTTCTTGATTTTTTTCCAAAATATTTTTGCCAGCTTTGTAATTCTAAATTAAAGGTTTGTCCCTTCTCCCTTTCCCTAATATTTTAAAGTTTTTTTGTTGTTGTTCTTAGAGGGGGGTTGTTTGTGTCTTATATTCATTGCAACAAGAAGACTTTGATCATATTAATCTTTGTTTCTTAGTGTTTAATGTCTTTTTTCCTATCTAACTTCTTTAAGATTTTTCTCTTATTCATGTCTTAACTGTAATTTGATTAGGATATAATTTCATTTTTTTTTCTTCATGTAACTTGAGATTTTTTGACCATATTAGGAAGTATGAGATTGCATAAAATTTGGAAATATAGTCCATCATTTAAAAGTATATATATATATTTAAAAATACTTTATATATAATTATATGATATATAATTCATGTATATAAATATATTTCTTACAAATATATTTATATATGTTATATATAATTATTTATATATTATTTTTATATGTATAAAGAATATATGTATTCTTTATTCCCCCAACTCTGTTCCTCAAAGGCTCTAATTTCCCTTATGTTAGGCATGTTCTATTGATATTTAAACCACTGAGCTTATGTTTATTTTTTAGTATATTTTTTCCCTTTAGTGTTTCCATTTTGAATTTTCTTAGCTATGTCTTCAAATTTACTGACCCGACGTTAATCTTATTTAATGTATGTTACGTATGTGACAGTGTAATTTTTGACTCTAAAAATCCATTTGCTTCTTTTGCATATGTTTCATTTTTCTCCTCATTATGCTCATGTTTTCCTTTATATCCTTGAGCATATTTGTTATAGCTGTTTTTGAAAGCTTGTCTATCATTGTCTTGTTTCTTTGTATGTGTAGTAATATATAATTAGATTCTGACATTGTGAATAATTATATTTGTGTGTGCATGGACTTTTTCTTTAAGGAGAGCCAGTTTACTTTTGCAGGCAGTTGAGTGTTTTTCCCTTAAGCTTTAACCATTGGAGACTTTTTTTTTTTAAGTTTGGTTAGAGTATATCCAAAGCAGAGTTTACACTAAGGACAATTTAGTCCAATTACTGCAGCATATCTTCAGCAGTTTCTACTGAATCCTGCCATCATCCAGCAAAACCTCTCTAGTCTGTATGGTCAAAACATGAATATCTTCTAGCCCTTTGTAAACTCTGGAAATTATTTAGCTTATTACTTCCTGATAATTCTTTTTCTAAGTTTGTTAGAATTTTATGCTGATGTGCACAAATCTATGTTCTGTAATATTATTCTGGAGCTCTTCTTTATGTCGTTCCCTCCACTATGGCACTCTGCCCTAAAAATGCAAGATTTCCTCTTTCAAAATTGTACCCTCTATCTTCTCAACACAAGAGACTCCTGTACATTCTCTCAATTACTCCTCTCTATACTACTTGAGTTAGAATGAAAGGGCTATTGTAGAGATACATCATTTAATTATAAAATAAGTTCTTTTATTTGTTTTCTATTTTTGAGAATACATTCTTTAGAACTTGGACATGTAGAAAATGAGTCTAAGGTTATTTCATTTTTTTAAATTATAGACTTTACTTCCTGATTTTAAAATAATTCACTATTAGGAACAAATTGTGAATGGAGTTCCCATTGTGGCTCAGCAGTAATGAACCCTACTAGTATCCATGAGGATATGGGTTCAATCCCTAGCCTCATTCAGTCAGTTAAGGATTCAAGGTTTCTTTGAGTTGTGGTGTAGGTCTCAGAGGTGGCTTGGATCCAGTATGGTTATGGCTGTGGCATAGGCTGGCAGCTGCAGCTCTGATTCAGCTGTTAGCCTGGGAACTTCCATATGCTGAATATGTAGCCCTTAAAAAAAAAGAAAAGAAGAAAGAGAGGGGAAGAAAGAAAGAAAGGAAGGAGGGCAGAAAAAAGTATTGCAGAGGTAATGGGCAGGTAATACAAATATTTTCTAGATTTTATTGTTGCCCATGGAATTATCAAATTTTTGGAGCTTAATATTTTGGGTTATTTTTTCATATTATTTATTTTGTTTCTTACTTTGTAGCCATGGTGCTTATTACTATCCTTTAAATAATGCTATTCAATTACATAAGGCTCAATCCCATAAACCTGGACTTATAGCAGAGTGAGACATACACTACTATCTGAGGGAGAAGTATCAGGGAGTAAACTTGCTGGTACTGAAGGCCAGGAAAAGAGGGAGTAAATATACTGAACATATATCAAAAATTACTACAATGTTAAATTCAAAGTAGATATGTCTATAAACATCTTAATTGAAATTTCTCTCCTTTATTTGGTGAAACAAATTTCAATTATACTTATTTTCTAGATAGTATAATGTTTCTCACAATGATTGTTTTATTTATAAATAAATTATATTGTTTGGTACAGCACACTTTTGTTTGCATATTGTGATAAGCTGTTACAATTCATATTTGCAAATAAAAACTCAAAAGTTCTCAACTCTATTTAAAAATTTTTTTAACTTGTGGCTTAATTAATATATCTATCTTTGTCTCATTTGTTTAACTAATTCTCTTTCAATAAATATATAAGCAAAATGGAGTCCCCATTGTGGTGCAGTGGAAACAAATCTGACTAGAATGCAAGTTCAATCCTTGGCCTCACTCAGTGGATCAGGGATCCGGCATTGCCATGAGCTGTGGTGTAGGTAACAGATGGGGCTTAGATCTGGAATTGCTGTGGCTGTGGTGTAAGCCAGCAAGTATAGCCCCGATTTGACCCCTAGCTTGGGAGCCTCCATATGCCATGGGTGCGGCCCTAAAACAAAAACAAAAACAAACAAACAAAAAATACACGTATATATGAATAAAATGTATTTTTTAATCTACCTCCAGAAATATAGCAAAGCAGGTGAGATGATAAATAATGGACATTTTCACTGTTGCAAGATTAGTGGGGTGTGGCGAGGGCTTATTGTGAACTGAGCAGTGAGACTCCAAATTAGACAGAGCTCTACCCACTTGTCACCATAAAAGAAAAAGGGTCAGTTTTCAAGCCTTTTCTTTTCTCAATAGTAACCAAAAGTCTAGATTTTTAGGCTCTGTGTTCTAATCTTTAAATGTTCATTTATTGAATTTATCTGCTACATAATTATTCTTTCCACTGAATTTATTCTAAGGCCTCCAGACTGTGACTTGGATGTTCATGCATCAGTGTTTGCATGTATTTATCTTGTCATAGTTTTCTTACATGGATATTGCCTAATCTGAAGAGAAAACAAATTGAAGAGAAAGGCTATGCTGCTCAGTGATAAACATCTGCGCAACATAGTTCTAAAAATTTGCAAACTTTTATTTCCTCATTTTTATTCAATTAATACTAATACCATTATTACTTCAATAGCTGCTAAGATTTAGCATTGAAATAGTTGTAAGACTCTAATGAACTCAGTTATCAAGTTGACAGATCAAAAGGATCAATAGTGTCTCAGAACATAATTTCATTTAGACTGTTCCTTAATTTTAGCATGTTGTTATTACCAAATAGCAGCAAAGATATCCCATCAAGATGTAAAAAGAAAGTTCTGTTAATTATGCAGCAAAAGTGTTGGTATACGTCACTGACCTTTTCAAAATTCTTTTTCTGTCAGTGTTCCATAAAGCATTTCTGTAAAGACATAAAAAAATAAACAACAAAAGGTCATTGTTTTAGTCTATTTTTCATAAATGATTAAAGGAAGAAGAATCTTAGTTCTGCAGTTTTGCAATATTTTACAAATATTATTTTTTAGTTAAACTTTTTTTTGGAAATTTTGTATAGAGTGTAAGGCTAATTAAATATACAGAATAACAATGGCTCAGTTCTAAAGCCCTTTGAATCAGCCACTAGGATAACAAACCTTTGATGGGTTTGCTTGTTAAAAGAAATCTGCCTTTTCTTTTTTGATGTGAGTACTAGATTTTTCAGAATAGACTTTTGTACTTTTTCCTACTGGTTTAGCAAAATGCAAGTGAATAATATTTATGGAAATTTATAAAAAAGCAAAATGTTTTGTCAGTTTTACAGATTAACTATAAAATATATTTTACCCATACTATGGCAGTTAGGAAATGCTAAAAGTACCAGTTTTAACAACATGTAACTGTTCCATATATTGTGGTTGTATAACTCCTCATAAGGCTATTAAACTGACACATGAAGAAGGAAAAAAATAAAATATATTTTATCTTATATACATATAAGCACAGGTTCTATGTAAAATCCCGATTCAAAAAATTGTTATCGACTGTCAACTAATAGACACTGTTCTTGGCACTGGAAATATTGTGCACTGAGGAAGAAGAGACAAAGTTATGCCATAATGAGAATCTCCAGTGTTCAAAACAGAAAATGTATATATATATATATATGTGTGTGTGTATTAAAAATATATAAACACCCAATGTCACTGAGGAAAGAAATTTCAGACAGAGTGAACGGCAATCATAAATACTCTAAAGTGAAAGGAATCATACCTGGAGTGTTTGAGAAACAAGACTGACATAGTCACAGAATGACAAACAATAAGGGCCAGATTATGTAATTCACAGAAAGAGCGTTGACCTCTATTCTGATATTCTAATCTAATTTATAACTTAACAAAAATCACTGAAATTGCTATGTCGAAAATACAAGAATTGACAGTCAGGGTTAGAAATGGTATTCTAACTAGAGTATTATATAACACCGAATGTGTGAAAATGTGGTTTTGGCCAAGATAGTGACAGATAGTGAAATTCTGGATATGTATATAAAGATAGCCTGCAGAATTTAAATGAAGACATACCAAGATGAAACAGCTTGCTATGTAGATGTCTAGGGAAGGTGTATTCCAAGCAGAGGGCATGTCTGCATTCAGTTCCTTGAGGTGGGGATGAGCTTACAGTCCAAGAGCTGCAGGAAGCCAAGTGCATGGCTGAATATTGGGAGCCTAGGAAGAGATGAAGTCAGAGAAATAACAGGGGCCAAGTAAAGCAAGAAAGGGTATGGTGCAAGAGAGAAAGAAAGCATCAAGATAACAGCAAAGTATGAGAGCCTAAGTAACAAGAAGAATTGAACTGGCACAAATGGAAATGGGTGAGGCTAGAGGTGGTGTTGGTTGGGAGGAGAATATAGCTTAGTTGAGTGCAGGCCAAAATTTGTAATATGGACATTTCAAAGATGCTGATAACTATTCCAATGTAAAGTTTCATGAGGAAAACCTTGTCAGACAATCTAAATGTGTAACTTAGCAGAATTTAAATGAGATCACATAAGAAGTAAGATAGAAAGAGAAGTGGCCCCCAGACTGAACCTTGAGTTTTCCAGTATTTAGAGATTGAGGATATAAAGAGGATGGAGGCAGTAAAAGAAACTTATTAAATCCTGCTCTTAAGCCAGTATTACCAGATTAATCCTTATTCCTAATGCTTTAATTTATTTTTAAGTAACATTCTAGACATATTATGTGTGTTGGTATGCAGATTTCCATATAATTTCATAAAATGGTTTAGAATATATAAAGTATTTAATGATATTTTAAGGACAAATTTGCTCTTGTATTTTCTTGAAGTTTAAATGAGAAATTAATTTTTTTTAAACAAAAGGTTATCTCTATGTTTTGGGAAGTAGGGAGAAATGGTGCAAGACTTCTAAGTGGAAACCTTTTTTATTCTTCTTGAATTTTGAAAGAGAAATACATTATCCATTAAAGAAAAAAATATTTAGAGCCATTATTATATTCTTAATTTTAACAAGAGCTTATCTTTTAAGACTTGTTTTACTGGTAGTGTTGTACTAAAAATGAAGCCCAGTTCTATTTAACACACATTTATGAATCTAACAGGCAATCTGCATAAAGTAGTACAAGTTGATTTCAAGTTAAAATGACTTCTCACATTATTCTATACTACATATTCAAAATTTTAAAATTTATTCATTTAAAGATGGTTTTGCAAACTGTTTTCATTCTCGTTAAAGAAAGGTCCAGTTATCTTTTCCAGTCATGTATTTTCTATTGGTTTTGACTTCTTGAGAGGGTATTAGAAACAGATTTTAAATGCGTGACCTTTTCTACGTGAGGTGTTTTTAAAGGTAGTAGACTTACCGTTTCTATTTTGCATGCTTTCCACATCTGTAAGTTCACTACTATTTTGTAGTTTAAATGAAAGACTGTACTGACAATTAAATGGAGGCTCATGCATGCTCCACTGCCGTATCTTATTATCATCAATGTGAGAGAGAGCAGAATGCAGAAATTACCGGTTTTGGCCTGCATCTGCATGGCCTTATTATGCTTACCAAGGTGAAAATGTGGACTCAAACAATGTAATTATGTAACTTGAAATGCAGTTGTGGCAAGGTTAAATCCTTGCATTACTGATCTTAAAAGCCAACTATAACTTCTAGGTCTAGAAGTGCCTTTTATTTATGAATTTGCCCTTTTGCTTTTACTCCTGTTAAATTTCTCTTATATAAGATTTTCAACACAGGTATTCAATATAAAATTTTGGATTATATTTTTCTATTTCACTCTCTTTAATACATAATGTTTCCAACAAAGCAAAGGCAGGTGGCATATTTTCATATTTCAGATAAATATAATACACTTAAAGATGTTTTGAAGATAAAGTAACCTGTTATTTGTCACTTATTTTAATTTTTAAGTGTAAGTTAGAACCTAGTTTAATGAATGCATTCTAAAATATAATTAAATATTAGTGTATTTATTTAGTGTTTATTTATTTAATGTTTAGCAATTACTTATTGAAAACTCAATTATCCCAACAATTGCATTTACTTGATATCTTTTTTTAGTAATTTGATAACTGTAAAAGTTTAATTATAAAACTCTATTTCATAACTGTAGGTTTAGAAATAATAATTTGCAGTTAAATAGAAATTAAAGGTGTCATATTTGAAACAATTCCTATTCATATTAATATGTAATGGAAAATGTTACAGATTTAAAATATGTAGCTTAATAAGCATATAATCCATTAAGTATAACATGTATTTAGTACGTGGTATTTGCTAGGCACTATGGAAGGATATGAAACCATTTGCTCCATGCAGATGTTATTACTAAAATAATGGGAGTAGAATTTAAATATATTGCAAAGCTATGCTGATGAAGAAGCATATGAATAATGTAAAGCATAGTAAAGAATTCAATGAAAGAAGAGGGAACTTCTGTCCAGAAGGATCCATGAATGGTTATTAGATTATGTTAAGTGTCAGTTAGAGCTGATCTTACTGGATAGGTCCTTCAAGATGTAGGGAAATGGAGGATAAAGCTATAGAGTCGAGAAAGTTGATTAGATTTTGTTATATCTCTAGTCTTACTTTATGGCAAGATTTTCAAAAAATGTTTGAACAAAATACACTTTTAAAAACAAAATGTGTCAGTGATATACCCTCAGGATAAACAAGTTACAATAAGGAATGGATCTATGTAAGTAGTCAAAACATAGTCTAACAGATGTGTTCATTGTAACACAGAAAATGAGTAAATGATTCATGTTTTTTATTTACCTTGCAATAGAACACATTTTAAAAAGCTATTTTATATTAAAGAAAAAATTAAGATAAAAATCAACTTGAATTTTATAATTTTTTAAAAACTACAATGCACATATTTACTAAAAGGTAAAATCTTTTAAATATATTAATGTATGGTTTACATATTTTTATGTTGTACTCACATTCAATTAGAAATACCCTCTGGTTTAGGGAGAATTGGAATGCAGAGACAAAAACATTGAGTATTAAGAAAAAATAAACCAATGGGACTTAATCAAACTGACAAGCTTTTGCACAGCAAAGGAAACCCAAAAGACAACTTACAGAATGGGAGAAGAGAGTTTCAAATGATGCAAGTGACAAGGGCTTTATCTTTAAAATGTACAAACAACTTATACAACTCAACAGCAAAAAAGCCAACAACCTAATGGAAAAATGGGCAAAAGACCTGAAAAGAAATTTCTCCAAGGAAGAGATACAGATGGCCAACAAGCACATGAAAAAATGCACATCCCTGATTATTAGAGAAATGCAAACCAAAACTACTATGAGGTATCACCCCACACTAGTCACATTGACCATCATTAATGAGTCCACAAATAACAATTTCTAGAGGAGGTGTGGAGAAAAGGGAACCCTCCTGCACTGTTGGTAGGAATGTAAGTTGGTACGACCACTATGGAGAATAGGATAGAGGTACATTAGAAAAATATACATAGAACTACTGTATGATCCAGCAATCCCACTCTTCATTATATATATGGACAAAACTTTCCTTCATAAAACACATGCACCCTCATGTTCATTGCAGTACTATTCACAATAGCCAAGACATGGAAACAACCCCAACAGACGATTGGATTAGGAAGATGTGGTATATATGTACACAATGGAATACTACTCAGCCATAAAAAAGAACCAAATAATGCCATTTGCAGCAACATGGATTGATCTAGAGAGTCTCATACTGAGTGAAGTAAGTCAGAAAGAGGAAGACAGATACCACATGATATCACATATCTGGAATCTAATACATAGCACATATGAACATTTCCACAGAAAAGAAAGTCATGGACTTGCCAAATAGACTTGTAGTTGCCTGGGAAAGGGGAGTGGGAGGGAGTGGGATCGATTGGGAGTTTGGGATTAATGGATGCAAACTATTGCTTTTGGAATGGATTAACAATGAGATCCTGCTATTTAGCACTGAGAACTTTGTCTAGTCACTTATGACGGAGCATATAATGGGAGAAAAAAAGAATGTATACATGTATGTGTAACTGGGTCACTATGCTGTACAGTAGAAAATAATTATATTGGGGAAATAACAATAAAAACATTGAATATTAAGCTTTTAATTTCAAAAATAGGAATTTGAAATGAAACCATTTCTGGTTTCATACTGTGTCTGCAACTATATATATATTTATGTTATCTATGTATCATTATTGTACAGGTTATGATGTGTAATAGAATATCCACCAACTTAGAGAAAGCCAGAAAAATCCTTCCAGCCAGTGAGTGAGTAGAGGGAGTGATTGAGAGAGAAAAGAACGGAAGTAGGATGCTCTCTGGGTCCCACGAGTTTGCTCATAAACTTAGATATAAGTTTGTGTATGTTGGTGGTGGAAGGACCATGAAACAAACAAAACAAACAAACAAAAACCTTTAGTTACAGGGAAACTGCAAACAGAAAGGGTGGTTCTGCTCCCTATCAAGCAGTGTTCTGAGCCTGTTTGCTCTTAGATACATTTCCATCCTTTATGACCTTTCATTAGTGAAAGTAAATGTTCTATTCCTCTCCTTCCCTCATGAATTCCACCTGTATCACCAATAACAGGATACAAATCTTTAGAGAGCGAAGAAAGTTACTTTTTTTGCACTTCTAATTGAAACATGAGCACAGTATATTTTGGGCAGTGTTATTTCTATTCACCATGTAATTCTTAATATTCAGAAAAATATTCCATCAGATACTCTTTTTTTTTTTTTTTTTATCTTTTTGCAATTTCTTGGGCTGTTCCAGCGGCATATGGAGGTTCCCAGGCTAGGGGTCGAATCGGAACTTTAGCCACCGGCCTACGCCAGAGCCACAGCAACTCGAGATCCGAGCCACATCTGCAACCTACACCAGAGCTCACGGCAACACCGGATCGTTAACCCACTGAGCAAGGGCAGGGACCGAACCTGCAACCTCGTGGTTCCTAGTCGGATTCGTTAACCACTGCGCCGCAACGGGAACTCCCAGATAGTCATTTTTAAAGGTAGGGGTAGGTCCTTACCTACATTTAATCTTTTCTTGTAGAAAATTTCCAAACTGTATTTGTTATCACTCATTTTGGACACTTTCTGGCTAGCAACATTTCTCTTTTCTCCAGAAGAACCTAACATGTAGGTCACATCCCCTTTACGTGAACTGTACCCTTTGACCACACAGCTTGATAATAGATTACATAGAACTGTCTTCCCTCCAAATGTGAAATTTGTAATTTAGCAACACAGAGATGGCAGTTGATAGAACTAACATAAGTTAATGGCAGCTAGAAGAAAAGAGCATATACCTATTTAATAAATAAATATTACTATATCATATACCATCCAATGGGATAAGAACTAGGGTTATATTGTTTTTTGAAAGAATGTACATTCTGAACCTGTGTGGTTTACAATATAATAGGAGTCATAAAATATTAATAAGAAAACAAATATATAACTGCAAGTTGTAGTAAAAGGGAAGGAAATGATTAAAGAACAATGACGAAAAGGAAGAAAGAAAAGGCCTTCAATTTTCTATTGATTAGTAAGGACTCACTGCAGTGACTGACATATGAGCCAAATCTGAAAGCTGAGAAAGAGCCTCCATGTGAAGTCCATTTTAGAAACAGAAGAGAAATTTTTTTATGTTAGATAAAACAAATAGGAGTCCAGTGTATTTGATTTGAAGGAATGAGAAATACAATGGGATGAAATGAGATTGTTAATTTAATTGGGAACTAAATCTTACCATATTTTATTGTCCATCATAAGGAAAGATTACTTGACAATACTGTGATTTTGACAAATAGTTTCAATAGTTGTCATGGCACAGGCCTGATTGCATTCAATTATATAGTAATTGGAATTTTGAAAGTGGGGACAGCATGTGCTGGCAAATAGTCTTTTTAGTTTAACTATGAAGAGCACTAGAGAAATGGTTCAAGAACTAGAAAGTTACATGGGGTCAAGGGGATATAATTTAGAATGTGAGACATTAGAGAATATTCAAAACTTAAAGACTGCTAAAATTGCCATAATTCCTCTTATTCCTTCCATTTTTACCATCTTGTTTCTCTGATTGGATGAGACGTCATTAAGTAGGGACCACTTGTTCTGCCATCTTTAGAAAGCGCCCATAGGCTAGAGCAGCATAATTCAACTCTACCTGAAATACTCCAAACAAATGAGTTACACTCTATCATTCTGGTAGGCTAACTCTTTTTAGCATTTCCAAGGGTAAAGATGTAATCATGGTGGTTAATTCATGGGTAAGCAAGAGACCAGGCTACAACCATTATACCTTTTGCAAGCTTCATAAAAACATGACAGCAAAGAGAAGAATCAAAGTAACTCCTAGTGAAAATTGTTTGAAATATGCTTTCGATAAAGTTGCTTCCAAAAGTATTTAATGTTTGCATCTTGAACAACCTAGTTTATGTTTTGTTTACTATTCAAAAAGTATAACATTTTTCTTTGGCCATAGGGAAGTTGGGCTTGACTTCTTTATTAGTATCTGAGGGCTTCTGTATAACAAAAGACTTACTGTCTCAGAATTCTGGAGGCTAAAATCCACTATTAAGGTGTAGGCAGTGACATGTGCCTTCTGAATGTGCTGGGAAAGGGTACTTCCTTGCCCTGTGCAGCTTCTTGCAGCCTCAGATATACCTTGATTTATGGCAGCATAACATGAATCTTCATTTTGCACTTGCTCTGTCATTCAGGTTGTCTTCTCTCTTTGTGTCTATTTCTGTGTCCAAATTCCCCATTTTTATCAGGACCCAATCATATTGGATTAGGGCCCATTCTAATGGCCACACTCTAAAGACTCTACTTCCAAATAGGGCTATATTTTGAGGTACTGGGAATTAGGATGTCATCATTGACACAGGGGGCACAATTGAACCCATAATATCCCTTATTTCCATGTATAAGGATGTTTTTAGTGTAATTGTCCCTGATCTGGTGCATATTCTTTAGTAATTTTCCCCCCAAAAGGAGGAATGAGATACCTGCTTAGTAGCAATAGACTTGTGTTCATGTTTTCCTGGACCCATGGATCTGACATACTTAAAAGCCATAATTCTTATGATTTTATTTATTTTTTTTATTTCTTCTCCTTAACCTTTAGGCTAGTAGAAAGACACTGCAAATCCCAACTGCCCAGCAGATGGGATCTTACAAATTGGCTCAGGGAGGGAGTGACAAGCAAATACATTAACTGCTCCATTAGCTCCCCCTAAGCCATTGTCTCTAAAGAATTTTTATGATAATAATTGTTGTTTTTGGCTCCTCTATGTCTGATGTGTGTCTGCTATCAATTAGTATCACATATCTACAGAGAAAAATGTTACTATTGATCAGGCACGTAAGTTTAATATATCCTGACATTTTCTTTGAAAATGTGAGTTAAGGTCCAAATGTTTGTCTCTCACTTTGGCAACCTTTCTTTATTTGATTCATGAAAAATTAGTCTGCATGCTACACATGATCTATATACAATATATTTGATTATTATCAGAAGCATAAATCCTGAGAGTATAAGACAAGAGACATTAAATTTCAGTGATTGCAATTGCATACAATTATAGCATGGTTAATAGATGTGTTAGTGCCTACATCAGGTTTATTATTTCAAACTGATTTTGTTGGTAACTTTTTGTTATTTTTGTTTCCATATGCAATACATAAAAACACAAAAAAGTGTTTTTTCATGTAAAAATTATAACGTGTTTTAGAAGGAAATTTCCCCTTATGTTTATTTAAAGAATACATGGCCACAGAGGTAGCCATTGTAAGAAAATGAATAAATAAATATCATATTTAATAAAGATTTTTAATACCCCATATATATCTATAATTCAGAGTCTTTCAGAATACTTACAAATATATAACCTCTGTAAATTGAGAGTTAGTGAAGTAATTTATAAGAACCTCTAGTGTTGTCACTGTCCAATAACATATCCAATAGCCATATATGCTTTATTTAAATTTAAATTAATAATAATTAAATAATATTAGAAATTCCTGTCACTCTAGTCATGTATGAAACCACACATGGTTAGTATCTACCAAATGAACAGAGTATACTATAGGACAACTCATCACCACAGAAAGCTTTATAGTTCCTGTTGTGGCTCAGCAAAAACAAACCCAACTAGTATCCATGAGGATGCAGATTTGATCCTTGGCTTGTTCAGTGGGTTAAGGATCTGGTGTTGCTGTGAGCTGTGGTGTAGATCACAGACATTGTGGCTGTGGAGTAGGCCAGCAGCTGTAGCTCCAATTAATCCCCTAACTTGGGAATTTCCATATGCCAAAGACACAGCCCTAAAAAGATTAAAAAAAAAAAGATAGTTTTTATGGGGCAGTACTTCCATAGAGTCTAAAGATTTCATGAATTTATTCGAGTATTGATTCTTTAAATAATTTCTAACAAATTAGTTACTCATATATGCCTATTATTTGAGAGTCCTTTCCTTATACTCCCTTATAAGCACCACCTCTAGTGTTAATTCACATTCTGACTTTACTGAGGATGGTCATTTGGGGAGGCTCATGGTATATTAGTTCTTTAATAATGAGGGGCAGCAGCCAACACCTGAAGCTCCTCTGGACTTGAGGAAGGTGTAAGGAGGTGTACAGATTTTTCTCAGAGGATCATGACAAAATGAATTTTATTTTTAGCTCATATCCTAAAACACAAATGACCTTTCTTTTGGATGAAATGGGATAATACCATTCTCTTTGATGAAGGATGACAAAAATGCAGATCACAGAAGAAAAATAGAAAAGAAACAAACATTTAAGTCACAGAATAGCTGGACAAATAAAATTTATTCTAAGCTAGACTTTATAAAGTCTATTTCAAGAGAGTGATGTTATGATTAAAAGACAAATGTGGACCTTTATAAAGTTAAAGATTAGAGACTATTCATACCTTTATCAAAGGACTCTAAAAGACATTAGTACTTGGGGGAAGAGCTGGATAGCTATAGAAGATTCTATATAGCACATAGGACATGAACTTGAATTTATAAAGAACCAAATGAAGAGGAATTTATATAAATCGTTATATATTATCCATTATTATCTGACACTTAATGGGAAGTTTATAGAAAAATAGGTAAATTTATTACATCTTTGAGTTTCTATGTAGAGTAGGCGTTTAGGTTAATGTATAATTTGCATCTGTATAATTTTGCTAAGGTAATTTTTAATTATTATCAATAAATTATTTTTGTTTATTTTAGAAAAAATAGTTAACAAATTTCCTGATATATGCCCAGACAGCTGAGGGGAGGGGTGTGAGATACACTTTATAATTAAAAATAAAATTTTTAATCTTAAATAGGAAACACTAATTTTCTCCTAATGTTCTTTAGAAAATGGCTATCCCTTTGTGCTAGACCATGATGTATTATGCTATAAATGTGTTCAGCATAGTAAATCTTTTTAAAGTACTTGGGTTTTGGAGTCATGAACTATTTGAATTTTGGCTCTATTTACTGCCTGTCTGACCTTGGGAATTATTTAAATTCCCTAAAACTTAATTTACTCATCTGTGAACTAAGGATAATATTACATAATTAATATGTAATATTTGAATAAGATGACTTTGTATCACTTAGAAAATGGTCTGCTACAAGTAACGAATAAGGAATAGATTTTTAATCATGGCTCTACACATGAAAATCTTCTCATTTAAAAATATTGATTAGATGCACATTTATGCTAAAGTTATTACTCACATTTTAGTTTGCAGCAATTATAGCAAAACATATTTTGATGTGTGATAATAATTATTTGAGAAGTAAACCTTCTGGGAATTGAAAAGAGTGTCTTGTGTTTCTTGGCTTGACCCACATTGACAGGTAAATCAGGTACTCCTTTATTCTGCCAAGGTCATTCCTTCCAATTGTGCATTCCACTTGGTATTCAGGTTTGCATGGCGTGCTTTGAAGCTATAGACTTGTCTTATTCCTGATAGATCTTAAGCTTCTCTTAAACTGGAGTGAAGTTTGCATAACAGTTTTAATCACCAAAGAATTCTTTCAAAACTCAAAATTTGATTTTTCTCCTCTATATTCTGTGGGTTTTCTATTATCTTATAAAAGAGGAATATATGACTTTTAAAATGTATTATTGATGTGAAACTTTACCTCAATTTGCAGAATTCTGATTATTTTGGTCATTCTTTTTTTTTTTTTTTTTTTTTTTTTTGTCTTTTTCCAGGGCTGCACCTGCAGCATATGGAGATTCCCAGGCTAGGGGTCTGTTCCTGTCAGCCTACACCACAGCCACAACAATGCCAGATCCGAGACGCATCTGCAACCTACACCACAGCTCACGGCAACACCGGATCTTTAATCCACTGAGCGAGGCCAGCGATTGAACCCACAACCTCATGGTTCCTAGTCGGATTCGTTAACCACTGAGCCACGAAGGGAACTCCTATTCTAGTCATTCTTATATGATGTTTTGGGAGGAAAAAAATGAAAATAAAATGCTAGGTCTTATGATGATTTCCAATATTCAACAATAGAAAATCAATTTTAATATTTATTTGACATATATAATATTTTTGGAATAATTTATTTTGCATACAATTAAAAGAAATTTATTTTTCCTGTAACCTTGGTGCTCTCCTAAGAATACTGAGGATAAAATCCTGTCTGTACTTTTTCTTAGTTCTAGGTTGCCTCTATACTAGCCAAGATTCTCCTCAAAATATCATTATATTCCAGAATTTTAAAACAAAAATCATTTTTAAATTATTTTTACTTAAGCCACTTTAATTTATGGAAAAAGAATGACAGAAACTTACTGAGGATTATATAAGAACCATGTGCTAGAGATAGGATTTGGACCAGATTTAAAGGTGGGGGTATATTGTGTATATAGGCTTCTATCACTCTTTAATTTCACAAAAAGCAGCATAATAAACATATTACATGTTACTTTTGTACTTAACAAAATACATAAATATAAAATAAATCTTGGAAATCACTGCATATGAGTTGGCAAAGACCTTCATTTTTATGCCTGCATTATACCTCCTTTTAAATATGTTCTTATTTATATTTATTCACACGTAGCTTAAATATATTTTTCTTCAAGCCACCAACAGATGATTATTTAAGGGATTTCCAGTGGCTAGCTATTTCAAATGATCCCATAATTTAAAAAAAAAAACTGTAAATATATCATTTAATTTATATGGAAGTGATTCTTCAGGGCAGATTCCTAGTATTGAGGTTTTAATTTGCAGCTCTGATGGAAGTGTCTTGTACAGGTGAAAAAATGCTGTGAAGAATTAATTTTAACCTGGAGAAATCTCACCTTCACTTTCTAGCAAGTAAACTCTGGTAGTGCATAGGAAACCCCTCCTTTGAGAGTAATTTCCACTACTAGTTAAGGTACTTCCTGTAGGCTTCAGTGGGCAGCATCTGAAACATCTGAATAAGGATTTGCTGACTCAAACATCCGTATAATTTATACATAAATACTAAATCCTTGTAGGGAGAAATGTTATCATTAATCTGACCATGAAAAATATAAGCAGAAATGAAAATTGTATACAGTCTGATGACAACAAAAGTACATTTGCTTATTGACAAACTGATGATGAAGTGGGGATTTTATATAAACTGTAATTCCTCTATGGTTCAATAAATGCTAAACCCATCAACAATAAACATAATCCTTTTAAGTCACTTGATAATGGATTCTGACATTGACATTCATGGTTTCATAATCTCTCATCTGGAAGCTTCTAACAAGATTTATAATATTTTTTTAGGCATATCCTGAAAGACAAACCAAACAAAGGGATTACTGTGACATACTCAGAAATAAAATGCTCAACACTACACAACTGTACATGACTGAAAGTAAAAAAAGCATGTGACATCTAATTGAAACTACATTAAAGATTTAAGGGAATAGGATTCCTCACCTTGGAATGCAGCCAGGAGAAGGATAAAGAATTCAGAGTTATCATAGAAGAATAATGTGGAAATCCTAACTGCTAATCCAAAAGATCAATTACTATTATTAAAATGACTTTCTTACAGTGAGTGTAAATGTTTTATATATATATATATATGTGTGTGTATAGGTATATATATATATATATACATATGTATAATTTAACATGTATGTTGAAATTATTTCAACACTGGATTTACCTTTTATTACAACTGCAACCACAATTTTAAAATATTACATGTGAAGAGATATTACCCAAAATTCAACCTGAGTTGTATTTTTCAGTCAAGCATACCCATAAAGATAATATTTCTAGATTTATAAATACCACTGTCAAAGATCAAGCACTATGAATATTAGGGAAATGCAAAAACTAATTTCTTGAGCAAATCACAAATTGGTGGGAGGAGGGAGGGCAACAAGCATTTGTGAAACAGGTTAACAACATTGTAGTTCAAATGTGATTACTTAATACAATATTACATAGTAATTTGTAGTTAATAGGTTTATTCATATTATCTCATATGTGTGGTTGTTCTTAAAAGAGATGAGTCAGAAGAATCACAGAGAGCAATACAGTCCATTGTTATAGTTCATACAATTCAACACTAAGAGCTACAGGGAGCAGGTGGAGTATAGATCTAGGATAGATTGTGGTCCACAATGTTTAACTGATAAATTCCAACTGAGATAATTTCTTGCAGTAATTATAATCCATCTGTAAGATGACATTAGGACACCTACTTTATTAGAAAAAAGCATTATATCATGTGAGCTCCTGTGGGTTTTCTATCAATGCATTATAATTCAAAAAAGACATCCATGGTCAAATAAATTGCAGAAAAGTTGTTATAAAACAGTCAACATAATGAATAGATTTACAAGAGGATGATATATGCTTTTTCAACCCAGAAACAATCTAGTCCTTTATTCACAAAACTCTTCTTCTGGTACACTCTATGTTTTGGATCTTATTCTTATTCACTTTTTTTTTATAATGTTCCTGAAAAAGCATATATACAATGTCAAATCAAATATAGAATGAGAAACAACAGATTTGTGCTTGCCTCCAAATTGTGAAGAAATTTATAGTGGATTATTAAAGAAAATATACCTTATTTTATGGGCTATTCAAAAGTATGTTTTTCATTATTGTTGAGTTTAGGAAATTACTATAAAAACTAAAATACTCTTCTACAGTTAGAGTCAATGCAATTTTGTTCACATAACGAGAAAACGTTGTTTTTATTGGTCATGTGTTCTAAACCTGTCTTCTAAATGGTCCTTCTCATAGCTCTTTTTTTTTTTTTTTTGTTATATGAGAGTGAAAATGGTACTTCTAAAAAAAAATGTGATTTTTAAAATAGGATTAGACTTTTCCTTCCAACTCTTATTTGTCTGTACTTCCCTTTTCTTTCAAGCTCTCTTTAATCTTTGCTTTCCCATGTCCCTCTTTAGTCTTGTTCACCAGTGATGACAGTAAAAATAGTCTATAAAAATAAAATAAAATAAGGTAGTATTTAATTGCTAAATATAATCATCAAGTATATAGGATTTTAAAAAAATATTTTTCATCAAAGCAGCAATATAGCTTATTGTTTCTCAATTTGTAAAAGCTAATTAGGTCATGGCATGATTTCTGCTCTGTGAAAGACACAATTCTATGTAATCCAGGCAGCTTGCCATGGAACAGATGGTGAGAAAGGGAAATTAGAATCCACATTTTCAAATAAAATATTTTTATTAAGGAAAATACCTAACTTCTATAATGGTGATTTAGGACTTGGGAAGAAATATAAAGGTATTCAGTTACTTTTTGGTTTTCTTTCTTCACGTATTTGCACAAATGAAAATGTTTTATTCTGTTAATTTCTATTATTTCATATATACTGGTATTTAACTTTTTACTATTAAATTATTAGTTCTGTTTTGATCTCATTCCTACAGTTTGATATATGTATATATTTTTTTTACTAGCAGACTTGCTAAACATGCTTGGAAATTGAATTGAAATATATTTATATAGCTTTTTTCCCCTCATTTAACATATCTAGAATAAACATATCTTTATAATTATTCCTCAGAGATGACTTATATGGGTGGTCAATACCCATTTTTCTTGATGTCTACTTCACAAATGAGCATAGATAATATTAAGTTAATTTGAATTTTCAAGTCACTCCATTTAAGCAGGTAAGGGATGTCTCTCATTATCTGGTGTTAATAAGGCAACCTTATAAAACCTACAGCAAAAGGTAGATGTCAGATACAATGTCAGAAATACAAATCTTGAATGGTATCTATAGTTTTACACATTGCATAAGTAAGAGCTAGTGTCTGCTATGTACCAGGAAGTGCTGGATACTCCTTATGGAGTCTGCATGATGTTATATGTCCCATCAGCTCCAGAACTTGCATGGTAGAATGCAATATAAATTGAAACTCTGATGTATAGAATACTTCTACAGCTTAATCCCTAGTAATAAAATGGAATATAGTTCTTTGGATATTCAAAATACAACATAAGAGTTTATGACCATGAACAACAGGACCAAAAAAAAAAAAAAAACTCATGTCATATAAGATACACCAATATCAACATTGATTCTTAAATGGCATTATCTGGGTAAAAATTTTTCAGAACTGAAATACCATCATTATGTATTCCCAGACAGAGAAAAGAGTTTTCAATGTAGTTTGGGTGATTGTTTTTTTTAGATATTAATGGCAGGGCCTACAGAGAGGAACTGACATAGCCATCTACTTTTAAACTACCCTTGTAGTCCATAACTGTCATATCTAGCTTTACCATTTATTCCTAAATTCTCTAAATTGAATTAAAAGAATACAAATGGATGATGAGTAAGGTGTTTTCCTGGAGATAGAATAGTGATAAGTTCAGGCAAAGATTAAAGTGACCTGGAGATATGGCCAATAAAATATATAAAATGTAGGGATTTATCCATCTTTTTTGACTCCATTAGTCCATCCAATAAGTTTTCTATTTGTCTTTAAAATTTCTTTAATAATTGTTTCACTTCAGAGAATGTTTACAATAACAATGCAAAATAAATTACTTAGTGTTAATAAACTATACCAATACTAAGAGATTTTAATCAACAATTGAGAAGAAAAATAGGTCTTCAAAATTGTGCTCTATTTCTTTTCATTACATACCATGTAATATGGAAAAAATGTTTTGGAAAAGGATTATGAAAAACTTGTCCCCATTTTTGAGGTTTGTTAAGATAGAGCTGAGTTAGACACAATGGAATACTTGAAAAAAATTGAATTATGTACACAATAATTGAATTGAATTGAATTATGTACACAATCAATTTATTTTATAACTCCATGGATTTTTTTCTTTGAAAAATATTGGCAGATTTGAAAGTAAATAATAGCTACGAAAATAAATGCTTTTATAATTAATTCTATGAATGATCATTTTATAATTATCTATAAGGTAATCATAGAATTAATTATTTTGAGACTCTCTACCTTAAAGACCCATTACCATATGTCTTACTCCCTCTATTTTCTGTAATTAGGTAACCTGAAAGTTGCCCATTGTCTCTGTAAAGAAGTAAGTTTCTTAAATCCAATAGAGAAGAAATTGTTGTTTGATGAGGAAACAAAATAACTGTTCCAAGCTCATATACTATCAACCTAATGTTCTCTCCTTATTTAAAATTTTAATATGTCAGAATCGAAATATTCAGTTTTAAATGCAGTAGACCATTTTCTCCTCAGGATGATTTAAGGTATCTTTTTTTCTATAAACAAATTGATGAAATAAGTTTATTTGGACACTCTTCCAATGTGTGCAAAACCCTAAGAAATTATGTCAATGGAATTTTGAAATTTATTTAATTTTTTGAGAAAAACATTTAAATATTTGCAAAACACCATGCAGAGTTGTTTTTAACTCACTGTAAAGAAAGATTCTACATAAACTTCTATATAGAGGTCTTTATGAAGGTCTGAGTGGAACTTTTTGCTCTTCATACATATTTACTCTTTGAAATAGATATCAGTATTTGAATCAGTGTTATTTACTTTCCCAGTGTGAATGATCAATATTCAAATATAAATTTTAAATGAGTATTATGACCCAAGCCCTTTCTTACTTTACAAATTTGTAATACAATAAAATAAGAAAGTGCTTTAGAGACTTAAAAATACTGTAAAATGTAAATTTTCTGCTTATTTTAAAAGTTATCTCTACCTGAAATTTGTGCATTTCTCTTTTATCATTTTCCCTTCTTCTCCATACTCCCTGCAGTGCTTCAGAATGGTTGAACTTTAAATTTTGTGCTCCATGAGATCTTTAAATAGTCTTCTGTTGCACAAGTACTAATGTATAATGCAGAAGGCTTATAAAACCTTAAAGAATTTCAAAACCACTGCACCGATAATGGAGACAGTTGTAAAGTATACCAGTTGCCTTTAGCCACTAATAAGAAAATTATTTTTACTTGGTTTCAATAGGTGCCCTCAGTTGAGGGCAATTCATCAAACTTAAAAAGGAGCAAAACAAAGATGCACTAGCATCTTGATGACCTAGAGCAGTGCCTGCAGGAAGGGAAGGGATCCCCTTCTTCAGCTCCTCATCCCTCTAGCTATTCTTCCAGAGCTTCTTCTCTATGTTCAATTTTAGTTCACCTACCTGCCCATTGCTGGAAAAGGAAAGTAAAACAACAATATAAGAAGATGGGAAAGAACATGAAAGATTGCCTGGCAGGTTCCTTTTTATTTGACACTTGTTTTAACCTGTAACCCAATTTATGATAACTAACAAAGAAAATAAATATAGAAAGGACTTGAAAGCATACTTTTCTTTGTACGGTAATAATTGCTTGATTGACTGATAAGCAAAAAAATCAAATTAAATCCACCTTAGAATAAACATATTAGCATAGTTCTGACAGCTTAATGGAGATAAAATTTAAATTAAAAAAGTTTTTGCAACAATAGTAAATTTCTCTTAATACAATGATTTCGTATTTGAATATATGAAACATTTTTTCACAAAGATTTTCTTTAAAAGGGGGAAATTTAAATGACTAGACCTTTAGAAAAAAAAGCTAAAATTAAAGTAATTCTTTCATTTATCCTTTCTATACAACCTTGACTAAAATTTTGTGCATAGTCAATACTATTAGTGTTGTAATACTCATCATCCAATTTTTCATAAAGATATAGAAAAAATATATCAAATATTAAATTATTATAAAATAATCAAGTATTTATTGTATTTCTTGCAAATTCCAGATTATATGCATCTACTTATAAGTATATAGCTATACAGATAATGATCATTATAATAAGTGAACTATTCATATTAATTACTGATTACCTAACTCATGCCAGGTATTGTCCTAGCAACCAGGAATAAAGATAAATGAACTACCTGCATTTTTGAAGTTTGCATTCATGTGCTTAAACTATATCAAAAATACAAACTACTTAAAAGTCAAATTCACTGTCCGCAGTATACAACAAAGCTGGCAAAATGTACTGTTCATTTTATATGTTAATGAGGACACTGGAGTGGTATATTAACTTCTCAGGATAATTTACCTTGTTATAAAAGAATCCAAGATTTAAAACTCTCCATACAGGAATTTATGTTTACACAAATTTAAAAAATTAGCTTTGCTTATAAATGGGTTAATCAATACTTTTCTATAATGACTTTTATTTTTTTCCATTATAGCTGGTTTACAGTGTTCTCTGTCAATTTTCTACTATATGGCATGGTGACCCAGTTACACATACATGTATACATCCTTTTTTCTCACATTATCATGCTCCATCATAAGTGACCAGACACAGTTTCCAGTGCTACATAGCAGGATCTCATTGGTGATCCATTCCAAAGGCAATAGTCTGAATCAGTATTCTTAAAGATACATTGTATTTGCATTTTATTTGTACAATTTGAGGTCAGTAAAGAAAAATATACATGTTATATCCCATAAAGTTTGCTGCAAATAGAAGTAGAAAGAAAGTAGAAAAGACAATTTTTTTTAATAATTTTTTTTATTTTCCCACTGTATAGCAAGGGGGTCAGGTTATCCTTACATGTATACATTACAATTACATTTTTTCCCCCACCCTTTCTTCTGTTGCAACAGGAGTATCTAGACAAAGTTCTCAGTGCTATTCAGCAGGATCTCCTTGTAAATCTATTCTAAGTTGTGTCTGATAAGCCCAAGCTCCCGATCCCTCCCAGTCCCTCCCCCTCCCATCAGGCAGCCACAAGTCTCTTCTCCAAGTCCATGATTTTCTTTTCTGAGGAGATGTTCATTTCTGCTGTGCCGGGGCCAGCTCAGCAGGATGGGGCTGAAGAACGGGTGCTGTGGAACTTAAGGAAAAATAGTTAACATAAAACAAGACACAGAGACATTTATCTTAAGTAAAGGTGGGAGCTCTTGGTCTCAGGGACCAAGAGCGCCCTGCCTCAAGAAACCACACTGCTTTTATTGTAAGATCAAGTGAGGAGTGGCTATGGGTGGATGATACAGGGTTTGTTTACTATTATATAAGGTCTTTTACTATTTAAAAAGCCACTTAGGTGGTAAAGGGTTAAGCTCTTACTCTGACCTCTAGGCACATAACAGTTCTTAAGCTTAAGTCACTTATGCCTTTAGGTCTTTGCTCTTAAGCTTAAGTCATTTACCAGCACTGTGACTGTTTCTCCAAGAAGGAAGATGGGATAAAGTAAGACAAGAAGATGGGATAAAGTAAAGAAGGACAAGATGGAGTTTTCAAGGAAACATGTCTTGCAACAGTGCTGGATATTAGATTCCAGTTATAAGTGATATCATATGGTATTTGTCTTTGTCTTTCTGGCTCATTTCACTCAGGATGAGAGTCTCTAGTTCCATCCATGTTGCTGCAAATGGCATTATGTCATTCTTTTTTTATGGCTGAGTAGTATTCCATTGTGTATATATACCACCTCTTCCGAATCCAATCATCTGTCACAATGGACATTTGGGTTGTTTCCATGTCCTGGCTATTGTGAATAGTGCTGCAATGAACATGCGGGTGCATGTGTCTCTTTTAAGTAGAGCTTTGTCCGGATAGATGCCCAAGAGTGGGATTGCAGGGTCATATGGAAGTTCCATGTATAGATTTCTAAGGTATCTCCAAACTGTTCTCCACAGTGGCTGTACCAGTTGACATTCCCACCAACAGTGCAGGAGGGTTCCCTTTTCTCCACAGCCCCTCCAGCATTTGCTATTTGTGGATTTATTAATGATGGCCATTCTGACTGGTGTGAGGTGATATCTCATGGTAGTTTTGATTTACATTTCTCTTTTATAATCAGAGATGTTGAGCATTTTTTCATTGTTTGTTGGCCATCTGTATATCTTCTTTGGAGAAATGTCTATTCAGGTCTTTTGCCCATTTTTCCATTGATTGGTTGGTTTTTTTGCTGTTGAGTTGTATAAGTTGTTTATATATTCTAGAGATTAAGCCCTTGTCAGTTGCATCATTTGACACTATTTTCTCCCATTCTGTAAGTTGTCTTTTTGTTTTCTTTTTGGTTTCCTTTGCTGTGCAAAAGCTTTTCAGTTTGATGAGGTCCCATGGGTTTATTTGTGCTCTAATTTCTATTGCTTTGGGAGACTGACCTGAGAAAATATTCATGAGGTTGATGTCAGAGAGTGTTTTGCCTATGTTTTCTTCTAGGAGTTTGATGGTGTCCTGTCGTATATTTAAGTCTTTCAGCCATTTGGAGTTTATTCTTGTGCATGGTGTGAGGGTGTGTTCTAGTTTCATTGATTTGCATGTTGCTGTCCAGGTTTCCCAGCAATGCTTGCTGAATAGACTTTCTTTTTCCCATTTTATGTTCTTGCCTCCCTTATCAAAGATTAATTGACCATAGGTGTCAGGGTTTATTTCCAGATTCTCTATTCTGTTCCATTGGTCTGTCTGTCTGTTTTGGTACCAGTACCACACTGTTTTGATGACTGTGGCTTTGTAGTATTTCTAGAAGTCTGGGAGAGTTATGCCTCCTGCTTGGTTTTTGTTTCTCAGGATTGCTTTGGCGATTCTGGGTCTTTTGTGTTTCCATATAAATGTTTGGATTGTTTGTTCTAGTTCTGTGAAAAATGTTGTGGGTAATTTGATAGGGATTGCATTGAATCTGTAGATTGCTTTGGGTGGTATGGCCATTTTTACAATATTCATTTTCCCAATTCAGGAACATGGAATATCTTTCCATTTCTTTACATCTTCTTTGATTTCTTTGATTAAAGTTTTATAGTTCTCGGCATATAGGTCCTTTACCTCCTTGGTCAGGTGTATTCCGAGGTATTTGATTTTGTGAGGTACAATTTTAAAAGGTATTGTATTTTTGTATTCCTTTTCTAATATTTCATTGCTGGTATACAGAAATTCAACTGACTTCTGAATGTTATTCTTATATCCTGCTACTTTGCTGAATTTATTAATCAGTTCAAGTAGTTTTGGGGTTGAGTCCTTAGGGTTTTCTATGTTTACTATCATGTCATCTGTGTACAGTGACAGTTGTATCTCTTCTCTTCCTATATGGATGCCTTTTATTTCTTTTGTTTGCCTAATTGCTGTGGCTAGGCCTTCCAAAACTTTGTTGAATAGCATTGGTGAGAGTAGGCATCCGTGTCTTGTTCCAGATTTGAGTGAGAAGGCTTTCATTTCTTCCCCATTGAGTATTATATTTGCTGTGGGTTTGTCATAAATGGCTTTGATTTTGTTCACAATTGTTCCCTCTATACCCACTTTGGCGAGGGTCTTGATCATGAATGGATGTTGGACTTTGTCAAATGCTTTTTCTGCGTCTATTGAGATGATCATATGATTTTTGACTTTTTTTTTTTGTTAATGTGGTGTATGATGTTGATTGATTTGCATATGTTGAACCATCCTTGTGAACCTGGGATGAACCCAACCTGGTCATGGTGTATAATTTTTTTGGCATGTTGTTGGATTCGGTTGGCTAAGATTTTGTTGAGAATTTTTGCATCTATATTCATCAAAGACATTGGCCGATAGTTTTCTTTTTTGGTGGTATCTCTGTCTGGTTTGGGAATGAGGGTAATGTTGGCATCATAGAATGTCTTTGGGAGTATTCCTTCTTCTTCAACCTTTTGAAAGAGTTTAAGGAGGATGGGCACCAATTCCTCTTTATATGTTTGATAAAATTCACCTGTGAAGCCATCTGGTCCTGGACTTTTATTTGTAGGGAGTGATTTTATGACCTCTTCAATTTCATTTCTAGTGATTGGTCTGTTCAGTTGGTCTGTTTCTACTTGGTTCAGTTTTGGCAGGCTGTAAGATTCTAGAAAATTGTCCATTTCTTCCAGATTGTCAAATTTGTTGGCATATAGGTGTTCATAGTATTCTCTTAGGGTTTTTTGTATTTCTGCTGTATCCGTTGTGATTTCTCCATTTTCATTTCTAATTTTGGTTATTTGAGTTCTTTCTCTCCTCTTTTTAGTGCGTCTGGCCAGGGGTTTGTCAATTTTGTTCACCTTTTCAAAGAGCCAGCTCTGAGTTTTATTAATTTTCTCTATTGTTTTTTGAATCTCTATTTTACTGATTTCTTCTTTGACCTTTATAATTTCCTTCCTTCTGCTGACTTTAGGTCTTTTTTGTTCTTCTTTTTCTAATTTGTTTAGGTGGAGGGTTAAGTTGTCCATTTGGGATCTTTCTTCTTTTTTGAGAAAGGCCTGTATTGCTATGAATTCCCCTCTGAGCACTGCTTTCGCAGCATTCCATAGATTTTGAGAGGTTGTGTCTTCATTATCATTTGTTTCAAGGTATTTTTAAATTTCCTTCTTGATTTCCTCATTGACCCATTGGTTTTTTAGTAGCATGTTGTTTAGTCTCCATGTAGTAGGTTTTTTCTCTTTCCTTTTCCCATGGTTGATTTCTAATTTCATGGCACTGTGGTCAGAGAAGATACTTGAGATAATTTCTATGCTCCTAAATTTACTGAGGTTAGCTTTGTGTCCCAATATGTGGTCGATTCTTGAGAATGTTCCATGAGCATTTGAGAAGAATGTGTATTCTGCTTTTTTTGGATGTAGTGTCCTGAAGATATCAATTAAGTCTAAGTTTTCTATTGTTTCATTTAGGATCTCTGTTGCTGTATTGGTTTTCTGTCTAGAGGATCTGTCCATTGGTGTGAGTGGGGTATTAATGTCTCCAACTATGATTGTATTCTCATCAATATCTCCCTTTATGTCTGTTAATATTTGTTGTATGTATCTGGGTGCTCCTGTATTTGGGGCATATATGTTGACGATAGTAGCATCCTCTCCTTGGATGGATACCTTAATCATTAAGTTGTGTCCTTCTTTGTCTTTCTTTATGTCTTTTGTTTTAAAATCTATTTTGTCTGATATGAGCATTGCGATTCCTGCTTTCCTGTCATGTCTATTGGCGTGAAATATTTTTCCCCACCCTTTCACTTTCAATCTATATGTATCTTTTGTCCTGAGGTGAGTTTCTTGTAGGCAGCATATTGAAGGTTTTTGCCTTTTTATCCACTCAGCCACTCTGTGTCTTTTGATTGGGGCGTTCAGTCCATTGATATTTAAGGTGATAATTGATAGATGATTATTTATTGCCATTTGAACCTCGTGTTCCAGTTGATTCTATGGTTCTCCATTCTTCCTTTCTTCTTTTTTTTTTTTTTTTGGTTGGATGGTCTCCTGTTATTATCTGCTTGAGTGTATTTTTTTTTCCATTTTTTGCAAATGCAGTGTTTGGTTTTGGCTTGTGGTTGCCCTGTTTTTTAAGTATGCTAACCCCTTCCTATAATTGTGTGTTTTAGCCTGATGGTCCTTTAAGTTCAAACACTTCATTACTATATTAAAATTAAGAAGAGAAATATACAAACAAACAAAAAGGATTATTTACTTCCTAACATCCCTTGCCCACATTTTATGGTTTTGATGACTCTTTTTTATTTTTTTCTTTTTAATTTTATTTTGTTTGAAGCATGTTCATTATTAAATCTGTTATAAGGCTTATTTGAGTGACTGCTCTCTGATTGCGGTTTCCTCAGTCCTAGTTCTTCCTCTTCTTCTTTTTTTTTTCCTTTTCTTTTTTCTTCCCTTTCCTTCCTTTCTTATTGGTTTAAATATTTCCTTTAACCTGGGTTTTGTGTTGCTGTATTCTTTAAGTTTTTGTTTGTTGGAAAAAATTTTTATTTCCCCTTCTATTTTAAATGATATTCTTGCTGGATAGAGTATTCTAGGTTGCATATTTTTTCCTTTTAGCACTTTAAATATCTCTTGCCATTCCCTCCTGGCCTGTAGTGTTTTTTGTAGAGAAATTAGCTGATAACCTTATGGGGGTTCCCTTGTAGGTATCATTCTGCTTTTCCCTTGCTGCCTTTAGGATCCTCTCTTTATCACTAACTTTTGCCATTTTTATTATGATGTGTCTTGGTGTGGGTCTGTTTGGGTTCAGTTTGTTTGGGGCCCTCTGTGCTTCTTGTATCTTGAACCCAGTATCCTTTAGATTTGGGACGTTTCCATCGACAATTTCTTCAAATATATTTTCCATTCCCTTATCTTTTTCTACTTCTTCTGGAATTCCTATTATGCGTAGATTGGCCCGCTTTATATTATGCCATAGGTCTCTTACATTGCTTTCATGTTTTTTCATTTGGTTTTCTGTCTGCTGACCGGATTGAGTGATTTCCATTATTCTATCTTCCATATCACTGATTCATTCTTCTGCATTATTCATTCTGGTTTTTACTGCCCTTAGTTCAGTTTGCATCTCTGCAAATGAATGTTCTAGTTTTTCTTGGCTCCTCCTTATATTTTCTATTTCCTTTCTGAGGGTATCTGCATTACTGTTCATATCTTCTCTTAATTCCTTCAGTATTTTCACTATTTCTCTTTTGAACTCCAGATCTGTCTGACTGCAGAGATCTGTTTCATTGCTGACTGTTTTAGGTGAGTTCTCCTGTTGGTTTGACTGGGGGTGGTTTCTCAGCTTCTTCATCTTGCTTGTTGTTTTCTTTCTCCTGAGTATGTTATACTCTCCATTATCGGGCAGTGTTTGCCTTGTCACTGCCGTGGAATATTTTCTGAGGGCTGGTGTTGTTGGTCAGTCTTTTTTGAGGCAGTGTGGCTTTTCTGGAGTGTTGATGGGGCTAACAGTGTTTCTTTGAAGCAAAGGAGGTCTTCCTGAGGGCAGACAGGACTGGGAGGTCCGCACCACGATGGTAGCAGATTTCACTTGGCCATGCAGAGCTTGCTCTGGTGTTTTTAGGCTGTGGGGTTCTTGAAGGGGGTTGGCGGTGTTGGGCAGCTGTTCCTCAGGAGTGCAGCACCCCCTGGGGGCTGGAGAAACTATCTGGGTCAGTGAGAACCTAAGAGGCTCTTCCCTAGGGCAGCCCAACTCAGAAGGACGGCCTGAGAATGTAGGCAGATCTTTTCACAGTCTGGCCGAGCTTGTTGCAGCTTTTCTGGGCTGCAGGGGCTCTTCCAGGGGGCTGGTGGTGCTGAGCAGCTATTCTGTGGGAGTGGGGCACCCCCTGGGGGCTTGGGCGGGTAGCAGGGCCGCTGGAAATCCAAGATGCTCCTCCCCAGGGCAGCCTGACTCAGAAAAACCATCCGAGAATTAGGCAGGTCTATTCATGGCCTGGCTAGTCTTGTTCTAGCTTTTCTGGGCTGCAGGCCTTTTCTCGGGGGCTGGTGGTGTTTGGTGCTGCTCTGCGGAAGTGTAGCCCCTCCAAAGGGCAAGCTGGCTTGTGCAGGGACAGCCCCTGCGGTGGTAGGCTTCAGGCAATTGTTGAGACCAGCCCTCCTGGATGGCAGGCAGCCCCAGGTTCGGCGAGAGTGTAGGGGGTGGTGGGGGTGGGGGGAGTGGATGCACTGGGAAGCACAGCTTTTAGCTAGCTAGCGGGCCTGTAAGCTTGCTGTGGCATGGGGGGTATTCTATGGGGACCCACCCCTTCTTCTCTCCCCTCCCCAGCACGGGTGCAGACCAGGCTCTTCTCCCAGGTTCCCTCTGATGCAGCTTTCCACTTCCCCGCCCCTAGAGTATTGCTCCCTTCCTCTGCGACAGCTTTGTTTTCTAGTCTCCCAGGCAGTCTCTGCCCCGTCAAATGGTTTCTAGACCTCCAAAGCAGTTTCCGCTCCGTCCCGCCCCCCCCAGCCCGGGGACTAACCTCTGGAGCTGAGGTCTTGGTGCCCAGCCCCCACCCAGGCGTCCCCCAGCCCTTTCTCAGGGACTAACCTCTGGAGCCGAGGATTCGGTGCCCAGCCCCCACCCAGGCATCTCAATTTTTGGTGACTGTGCCCGTAGTTCAGATGGTCCGTTCAGTTCTTGAACGGCTTTTCCGTACTCCAGCTTACTGCTACACTCTTCTCTGCATCTGGAGATTCCTCCTGTTCATTTGATCTTTCCCCTGTGTAGGTGACTTTGCAGGGTGCGGGATCCCTTTCTCCTCCGCAGTTCCCTTTCGGGAGCGCCTGTCCCGCTCGGATTCACCTTCTCTCACTCTCCTCTTTTCTCCCGTTCTGCCCAGTAATGTCACGAACTTCTTGCCATTATTGGAGTTTAGGTTCCTCGCCAGCAATTGGTTGCTGTTCTGTGTGAGTCATTTATTCTGTAGATGTGCTTTTTTTGTTGTGTTTGTGGGAGAGGGCGAGCGTGTCCCCCTACTCCTCCACCATCTTGTCCTCTCCTCCAGAAAAGACAATTTTAAGCTGGAAAAAGGCAAGGATTTTTCTACTAAAATATTTTTGAAAGCGATTTTAGAAATTGCATTCGTTTTCTATAGCTACCACAATGAATTATCATAAATTGAATGATTTAAAGCACTGGGAATTGTGTCTGGTCACCTATGATGGAGCATGATAATGTGAGAAAAAATAATGTATACATGTATGTGTAAACTGGGTCACCATGCTATACAGTAGAAAAATGACAGAGAACACTGTAAACCAGCTATAATGGAAAAAAATAAAAATCATTATACAAAAAAAAAAAAAAAGGCAGCACAAATATACTGTGTTGGAGTTCTGTATGTTAGGAGTCTGGCGTAGGTCTCAGGCTGAAAATCAAGACTTTCGAAGGTCACGGTTTCTTTTTGGAGACTGTAGGAGAGAACTCATTTCTCTGCCTATTTCAGTTTCTATAGACTGCACCCCTTGGCTCTTAGGCTACAATTTTAATAACTCATGTGATTATATTGGCCCCATTTTGGTAATCTAGAATAATCTCCCATCTTGAGATACTTGGCTTACTCAAATTTTTAAAGCCCCTTTTGCCTTATAAGGGCAACTGTACTCATAGCTTCTTGGGATTGGGATTCAGACATCTTTGGAAACCATTATTCTGCCTACATAATTATGTAGCCTCCTCTCTTTATTGACATACAAATATGAAAATTGTTACCAATTCAAAAAGTCATTTCCTCCAGATAATCTTATAAATGAATGACAAACATACAATCAAAACTTGTTATTAATTGGATATATATTTTTAGTATTCTCAATAAATTTCTAATATAAATCTGGAAGGCATTCACATAAAATAGATCTACTACAAATATTCGCCTTTTAGATGCTTTATAATGGATTGTTTTAATTTTATCAAAATGTGTCCTTACTGTAACCAATTAAAAATGTACACTACTTATGGTTGATGGTTTTTAAGTCATTTCCAAACCTACATCTTGTCATTTCACTTCAAAGCTAAACACTATGAACAGTCTATGTATCTTTAAACATCCTTTCTCCATGCTTATGCAAATTATTCAGTGTATAAAATATGATTCATTCTTTTTATTCCTGTTCACCATTCCATAGTTAATATAATACAACTTGTTAAAGTGTTCCCTATTAATGAACATTCATATTATTTAATGGTTATATTCTATAAAGGGGAATTGTTGATTAAAAATATATGTACTTAATTTTAATAAATGCATTATTCACATTCATTACCCTTTTGAACAAGCAAACAAGAATCAATAGAGAAAATTTTGGTGCAAAACATGCTCAGAGATCTGGTGGAGCATTGAGAACAATCCTTTCCTTCCCTCCTCCTTTCTCTCATATATATATATTTATTTTTAGTTTAAGCTAGTGTTCTTTGGTTCCAAGGAGGAAAGCAAAATTGCATAAATATTAGAAATATATGGAGAATTTCTAACAAAAAGCTAAACAATTAGACATGGGGAAGGAAAAAAATGAAGGTTTTTTTTTTTATATAGATTTTTATACACTTACTACAATACTTGTGTGTCTAATTAGCACATGTGTGATTGATAAAAAGTTAAATCATGACAGTATAATGCCTAAGTTACCTTCGTGTATAGGTAATTTTTTCTATGCAAAGGAAATAGTACGGGCTGAAAAAGAATTATGATGTTTAGTGGGGAAGTCTATATTAGCAGCAGGAATACTTCTGTCTATATCAAAAAAAAAAAAAAAAAAGAGCACTGGCACTCTGGGTGCGCTAATTTAAGATTTCATTCATCTCCTTGCCTCCCAAGCACACCTGGAAGGATAGAACAACTGGTGTATAACTCCACTCCCTTCTACACTGTCAATATCCAACCAACCCTATTCTGGTGAAAAATGTGCCATTATTTTCACTCTGAGTACTTTCCTAGTCACAGTCAGCCCAAACAGGGTCAATTTTTGTTTTTGTCATTGCTTGGCTTAGAAAATTTAAATTGTTGCATTTGCTGCAACTTTATTGTTCTTTGTACTCTATAACCTGTAGCACATAGGTTTAGTAGAATTTGATTTTTTTTTAAGAGCTTTTGAAGAGAGTACAACTCCGGTGACACCTTGATTTTGGACTGATGACCCATAACTTTGAGAGAATTAGTTGTTGTTTTAAGCCACCAGTTTGTTCTAATTTGGTACCACTTCCACAGGAAACAAATAGAATTTTACTTAAGTTTACAGGAGAATATATCTGAATAGCTTATTTAAGCCAGGAAGTTGTAAGACATCCTCATTGGAAAAACTTTCCACATACCCTGGAAGAGAAGAAAGGTATTTCCCAAAAGGAATTCAGGGACTACAAAAACAGATGAAAGGGGGTCCTAGAAAGATAAAACAGCAAATAGATGATAAAGGGATCCCAGAAAGATGAAATAGCAAAGAGACAAAAGAGTTCTGCTGAATTCATTAAAATAAAAATTTCTTGTAAGTTTTGATTATTAGCACTTGAAAAATTAACATGATTTTTAGATGTATCCTTCAGAAATATCTTCTTCAAAGTATACAGCAAAAAGTAATATGGCTAAATACTTATCTGAGCCTTCTGTTTTAAAAATAACACTGTTTTCACTTTACCCAAGAATTAATAAAATAGATTTTATTGCCTTTAGTTACATATTTTAATGATGTTTCTTGATATTGACTTGGTTACTGTACTGACCCAAAGATCTGACATCTCTGCATAGAAAATTCCATCAAAAGTGTCATGATCTTAGACTCACTATTCAAGGCAGTTAGATTAATCTTCAAGGAAGCTTTAAACAATTTTTGTTGGATCCGGTGATTTTGATGTTCCTGTGTTGCTTAACTCACTGTCCTCCCTTCAGTTGAAAGGAAATGCTAGCAATCACTGTAAAATATTACTGTAAGAATAATATTTTCAGAACTTTCTTTTTCTAAGCTGTCTCTTACTCGGAACACATACCAAGATTAGATCATTTGTGTCTGCCAATTAAAAAAAAAAAATCATTCGAAAGAATGCGAAAACCTTTTATACTATTATAGTGTTTATTACTTACTACTCATTTAATAACTGTAATTGAAGTCATACAATAATAATCTTCATTGTCAGGGTGGTATGGAAAACAGAGTATGTCTGTCAAACCTCACAAATATTTCAGGATATTTTACATTTTCCTTAAACACTTTATTGTTGATATACATTGAAACTTCTTCTTTTAAGTATATTTTAATATTTCAAATATTCTTAAGTATATTTTACCTTAAAAAATTTACATTTAAATATACATCAAAATATAAATTAAAAATAATAACAAAGCCAGTTTTTCTCCAAAAATCATATGTTAACAAAAAATTTACTGGAATGGGAAGGCAGCAATGCATAATCACATGTATATAAACTAATAGACATTTGCAAAATCAAAAGTTATATAAACTGAAGATATTCAATAAAAAGACATAATTATCAAAATAGTCCCTGTAGACTTTCAGCCAAACCATCAAGACTCATATATCTGAGTCAAAAATAGAATCTTTTAAGTTCACATAAGTTCAAAATTATTCCTATCCCTTTAAAAAATTGATGCTTCAAAGGAAATATATTGTTTACTCTGCCATATAACACCAGTTCAGATCTGTATATCTAAATTTTGTCATGGGGAAATTTTTGGAAGCCAAGACATATTCTTATAGTTAAATCTGATATAATTCTATAATGAACATCTAAAGATCAAGTGTAATATCTAGTTAACAATATGGTGTAGAGTCACTGTTTCTCAAGCTTCATGGATGTCCTGATTTCATTGAGATGACATTGAAGTTCCTACATGTTTTCCAGGTGAAACCCATTTCTGGTGCTCCAGATAGCCAACTGCTTCAAACCAAAAATGCAATACGACAAAACAAAAACACTTTTATATTTTTCATATTTTAGTGACATAATGCACATACTTCATTGATAGCGTTTCCAAGATTTTTATTAAAATGTACCATGATTTAAAATGTTGAAGAAAATGTGAATTAATCTAGAATTTTGTTTATGCTAAGAAATAAAACTTGAAAACAGAACTTTTGCATTATTTCAAAAAGAAAGGAGAAAACTTACATTAAAATATAAAATTGGTGCTACAAACCTAAACTCCTAACATGTATATGTGTATTTTCCAAACCTAAATAGCAAGTAATAATTATGTAGGAAATCATACTCATTAAAGAAAAGAATGATTTTTAGAATTATTTTTGGAGGAACCCATCAACAGACCAATACAGAAAGTTTAAAATAAAAACAAAAACAAAAAACACTGGTACGCACCCTTTCCTGCTACCAGACTGGAAAAATTAGGAAACATGTTGGCCTTGAAATGACTGCATCCATTCACTGAAACCATGTTTCCCTCTCCCTCCCTTTTGCTCTTGTTCTTGTTCTCACTTTCCATCTCTGTATTTCATGTTGGCATATGTCTACTTCATAGCTTCCATCTGTTCTGCTGAAACTGAGATTTCTATATTTTACTGAAAAATGAGACTACGAGCAGTTCTGTGGTTGAATCTCTTTCAGTCTTTCATAATGGGAGAGGAATAAGTATTTCTTCTAGCTTTGGTGAAAGGGTGAAGGAATCTGGTGAAGGTGTATGATCGGACTGGGTTGTATTTTCCTTGTTCATAAATTTTGAAAAATTGGATATTCTGATTGGTTCAGCTTTTGCCATTCACCCAGCTTTATAAACAGAAGTGAGAAATGTTATCTGTTCTCCTAAACAAAAAAAAAAAAAAAAAAGTGGAGTAGCAGAGACATAAACAGTTGGCAATTGTCTATCCTGGAGCACTACCAAGATTCTTATGATAAGCAAATCAAAACTATCTTTTATCGTTCTTTGATGACTAATTACCTTAGAACTTAACTTACTCAGTGGAGCAGGAAACTCTCCCCAGTAATGTTTCTATATTGAAAGGGGATCACAAATTAAGGTACATTTTTTGAGAATACTGTTGGCAAAATCCTTAGATGTATTAATTCCCTTTGGCACATCTCTTTTTAGAAATTTATCCTAAGTTAATAGTATCAAGTGAATACAGGCTTACTTCTCCCCTCCCTCTTTTTTTTTGCATTCAAGGATAACATAATACAGGGGCAGGTCAAGGATTTGTACAAGACGTTTTACAAGACCTCCTGTCTGGATAGATTGGACCCATTCAAAAAGTGTTGTTATAACTTTGGGTCAATTTAAATGACCAATACAAATTATCTTTGTGGATTAGATATTTTAATTCTAGATAACACCAATTTTCCCTGAGGCCCTTATCCCAATGCTTGTGATGAATTTCTTTCTTCATCCCTTGCCATCTAAGTTCCTCTATATAACAATTAGTTAATATCATTGGCACCTTTTTTTTTTAATAGTGGGAGAAATCTCCTTTCCCAATAAAAACCTGTCACCTTCTTACAGATTGAGGTCAGTATGAGAATGTTGATTAGTCTTCTAAAAACATCACTTTAAAAATCAGGTTTTTTAAAAAGTTATTTTCCTTTTACAAACTATAAAGTGGGAATTGTACCTTCTTCTGATTGCTAGGTTAACAGTTTCACTCACCTTATCTCCATTATCCTCTTAAGGAACAATTTTTAAACAACTTTACTAGTATACCTGCTGTGTAAAGCCATTTTCGTCTTTTGAATTTGATTCTGAAGGCATATCTTCAGTTTCAACAATGAACAAAGGATACATGATGATGGGAGCAGATAACTATGTCTTGGAAAGATTTCAGGGACTAGACTATGTCTTTCAGATTAACCTTTAACCTAGCCCCAGACAAGTAATATTCAGAGAAAAAAACTAGTAAAAGATGGAAGGGGATGTGACATAATGAATTACACACACATACAGAAAATTACTAAAATAAAGGAGAATAAATCTACCTCTTCCATAGTTTGCCAAATTTGCAATTTGCTAAAGCATTCTTATAAATAGATTTTCTTTTTCTTGGCATATATGTATGCTGTTCAGATAAACATGATGTGCAAATACTAGAATTATTGTCAATTTCTTTATAATCATGGTCTGATGTAACAATCCTTACCTCTAATTATGTTACAGTTATGTTTACATATTAATAATATTATTCTTTTAGCTATGCTGAAGCTATTAATGGCACAGCCAAAATGTCATTATCAGAATTTCGGTAGTAAAAAGGGGACTTGGATGCTTATTTTTCTAAGCCATATATTTTACTGTCACATTTAATTTTTATTATGAGCTTATTTTTGCTAAACTAAAAGAATCCTTGTGTGTTTGCCTCGTTATTGTTTTAAGGCAACTGAAAGTGTGCCACTGACCCAGGGACAGGGCCAAGGAAGGAGAAACATACATATGGAAAAAAAGCCTCTTTTTAAAAAAGTAAGGGTAATATTGGTTGATTAGTTTTGTGTAATTCTCTTGAGGAAAACATTCTGCTTTAAAGGTCAAATTTACTGTTCCTTGGAATTTTTCATTTCCTTTGATAAGGCCCAGGTTACCAACCTAGGAATATATCTGATAGTAAACATTATAATGCTACTGCTGGCAAGTTACTCCAGGAAGGCTGTTGATTAATGGCTACTAAAAGTCATATCTTCTAATCTCCCTTATGAATAATTTAGGAGACTGTAGCCTGAACCATTGGTTCAGAATAGGAAAATGTCCAAAAGTCTTCTGATCTGCCAATCTGCATTTTTCACTTGAAAGTGGTGAAACATTCAATAAAACCTTACACTGATAAAATGATGAACTAAGCAATGAATTGACAATTAGTCAATTACATGTAAAAAGCTCACTTCTGTAAGCATACTGTACCCAATCCTAGGTCACAACTAAATTTAGGGAGGAATTAAACTTCCTTACTATAGATTCTAAAATCCCTTTTTAATGGAATTGAGATTTGAGGACTTTTTGTGTTTTTTTTTTTTAAGTTTTATTGAATATAATTGATTTACAATGTTGTGTTAGCTTCTGCTGTACAGCAAAGTGATTCAGATTATACATAAATAAATAAATGTGTGTGTGTATATATATATATTTGTGTCTGTACACATACACATACACACACACACACACACACACACACACACACACACATTACTTTTCATATTCTTTTCCATTATGGTTTACAGGATATTGAATATTGTTCCCTGTGAGGACTTCGTTAATACATGAAGGGCAAAAGAAAAATGAGGTATTCTAGCTATCTTAATACAGAATAAAAAATTTTTGAAAACAGAATTGGCTAGAAATTTAGACTGCATCATAGAGACTATAGGTTGCCATCAGATAAAAACCAAATGAGGTAAACTGGTGTTAGAAAACAAATCCAGGAGTCAAGATTTGGTTTGCTGAACAAAATTAAGGTCTGAAGATGAGAAATAGGTTTTGCTCAGCCTGAGGCAATGGTGTATTCTATACTTTTTAAAAGCAATTATGTTACTTTTCTATCCAATACATGAAGACTATACAAACTTGTATTTTGCTATATGAGAGAAGTGACAAAACATGATTCTTTGATTGTTATATCAAAGCTAGATGCCCATACTACAACAATCATTCAACTGAGAGAACAGATTGATTTAAGGGTTTTAACATTAAATATATAGCCTAGTTTGTGTTTTCTTTACTTAATATCAACTATAGAGCCATGCCTTTTGGAGATATAGTTTCTCAAAATGCACATGGATTAGTTAAACCTATTATATCCCAGTTACCTCAAATTATCAGGTTCTGTGTGTATAACCATGTGAAACCACTTAATCTCATTATTTTATGCAATGAAACATATAATTAAACATATAATTCCTTACATTAAAAGGCAACATTATAGTTTTAAGAGGATAGAATTAAAGTGCAGTGTTCTTGAGTTTTGTGCGAAATTTCCTACTACCTGAACACTGTTAAAGCCCTGTTTGAGATATTTTCCAAAAAAAGGCATAATATTTCAATTTCTATAAAATGAGTGTTAAACTGAAACTTTACCCATATTTTGGATAATAATGGCTCATGATCTCAGCACATTTTAAAATATTGGGTTGTTAAAGAATCTGGATCACTCACACATTCCTGATAATAATATGAAATGGTATAGCTATTCTGGAAAAATAATCTGGAAATTTCTGACAAAACTAAATAAGTGTTTTCCATTTGACCCAGGAGTTGTTCTATTGAGCATTTATCCTAGAGAAACAAAAAAGTATGTTAACATAAAACCTGTATAATTGATGTTAATAGTAGATTTACAATAGTCAAAACTGTAGACACTTTTGTCCTTTTACAGGTGAATGGTTAAACAGACTGACATATAATCCATGGAATGCTATCCAGCAATAAAAAGGAACAAATTATTGATACATATAACAACTTGGATAGATCTCAAGGGAATTATTCCAAGTGGAAAAATGCCAATTTTAAAGGCTGTATACTACATAAGTCCATTTATAAATATATAAAGCATTCTTAAATAAAATTATAGAAATGGAGATCCAATTAATAGTTGCCAGGAGTTGGTAAGGAACAAGTTGGCTGTGACTATACAAATGTATCACAATAGATTGCTGTGATGAAACTATTCTGTATCTTGCTGTGTGTTTATATGAATCTACACATAAAATTGCATGAACACACATAGACACATAATACACATGAATGCACATAAAACTAGTGGAATCTGAATAATGTTGGGTAGTATCAGTGTCATTTGTGATATTGTGCTGTAGTTTTGCAAGATGATACCATTGGGAGAAAATAGGTGAAGTTATGTGAAATCTTTATTGTTTCCTACAACTTTGGTTTTCTTTAAAATTTTTAGATTATTTTTTATTTTTTATTTTTTTTCTATTTTACAAGCAGATTTTTATTTTTAGCTTAATAATATGTTGCATATCTGTTCCATAATATAGCTTTACATTTGTTGCACTATATTTCATTATTTAGCTTATGACTTACATGTAAACAATTCCCTACTAACAAACATTGCATTTATTTCCATTGTTTTGCATTACAATGTTATATTGAAATTTTTAAGAATATCTTTTTGATTGTTTCTTTTTATATAATGATTTTTATTTTTTCCCAATATAGCTGGTTTACAGTGTTCTGTCAGTTTTCTACTGTACAGCAAGGTGACCCAGTTACACATACATGTATACCTACTTTTTTCTCACATTATCATGATCCATCATAAGTGACCAGACATAGTTCCCAGTGCTACACAGCAGGATCTCATTGCTAATCCATTCCAAAGGCAATAGTCTGCATCTATTAACCTCAAGCACCCCATCCATCCCACTCCTCCCCCTCCCCTTGGCAACCACAAGTCTATTCTCCAAGTCCATGATTTTCTTTTCTGTGGAAAGGATCATTTGTGATGTATATTAGATTCCAGATATAAGTGATATCACATGGTATTTGTCTTTCTCTTTCTGACTTACTTTACTCAGTATGAGAGTCTCTAGTTCCATCCATGTTGCTGCAAATGGCATTATTTTGTTCATTTTTATGGCTGAGTAGTATTCCACTGTGTATATAAACCACATCTTCCTAATCCAATCATCTGTTGATGGACATTTGGGTTGTTTCCATGTCTTGGCTATTTTGAATAATGTTGCGATGAACATGAGGGTGCATGTGTCTTTTTGAAAAAATGTTTTGTCTGGATATATGCCAAAGAGTGGGATTGCTGGGTCACATGGTAGTTCTATGTAGTTTACTAAGGTACCTCCATACTGTTCTCCATAGTGGTTGTACCAACTTACACTCCCACCAACAGTGCAGGAGGGTTCCCTTTTCTCCACACCCCTTCCAGCATTTGACATTTGTGGACTTATTAATGATGGCCATTTTGACTGGTGTGAGGTAGTATCTCATGGTCATTTTGATTTGCATTTCTCTAATAATCAGGGATGTTGAGCATTGTTTCAAGTACTTGTTGGCCATCTGTATCTCTTTCTCAGAGAAATGTCTATTCAGGTCTTTTGCCCATCTTTCCATTAGGTTGTTGGCCTTTTTGCTGTTGAGTTGAATAAATTGTTTGTATATTTTAGAGATTAAGCCCTTGTCACTTGCAACATTTGAAACTATTTTCTCCCATTCTGTTAAGTTGTCTTTTTGGTTTCCTTTGCTTGAAAAAGCTTGTCAATTTGATTAGGTCCCATTGGTTTATTTTTGCTTTTTATTTCTGTTGCTTTGGGAGACTGAACTGAGAAAATATTCATAGGTTGATGTCAGAAAATGTTTTGCCTATGTTCTCTTCCAGGAGTTTGATGGTGTCTTGTCTTATATTTACATTTTTCAGCCATTTTGAGTTTATTTTTGTGCATGGTGTGAGGGTGTGTTCTAGTTTCATTGATTTGCAGGCAGCTGCCCAGGTTTCTCAGCAATTCTTGCTGAATAGACTGTCTTGTTCCCATTGTATGTTCTTGCCCCCTTTGTCAAAGATTAATTGACCATAGGTGTCTGGGTTTATTTCTGGGTTCTCTATTATGTTCCATTGGTCTGTATGTCTGTTTTGGTACCAGTACTACACTGTCTTGATGACTGTGGCTTTGTAATATTTCTTGAAGTCTGGGAGAGTTATGCCTCCTGCTTGGTTTTTGTTCCTCAGAATTGCTTTGGCAATTCTGGGTGTTTTGTGGTTCCACATAAATTTTTGGATTATTTGTTGTAGTTCTGTGAAAAATGTCATGGGTAATTTGATAGGGATTGCATTGAATCTGTAGATCGCTTTGGGTAGTAGGCCATTTTTACAATATTAAACTGTGTGTTTATCTGAACATCTCAAAATAAAATTTTTAAATAATACATCTTTTAGGAAGCAAAAATGAATTCTCTGAAGGCTTATTTATGACTTAGGAAATGTTACACATTTTAGGCTGCCCAGATACTCATAAACTTGTTAGCTTATTGAAGTAATAGGAACTATATGAACAGGGCAATATAGATTGTAAGGTACATGAAATATTTGCAACAGTCCATTAGCTGGGCTATTAGGTTTTGTGGTAAATTAGATCATTTTGCCACAAATGTTTTTTCCCTTACTCTTGCCTTAATGAACTTTGGCCACATGACTTGCTTTGTCAAATGGATTGATAGAAGAAATGGAAGGCGAGGCTTGAAGTGTATATATGTGTTTGGGCTTGCCCTGTTCAATTTCCGCCTTTGCTGTGAGAGACCATGCCCCAGGAAACCTACTGCTCCCAGAAGAATGAGAAATAAAAGGAACAGACCTGAACCAAACTCATGGTCAAGAATTAATCATAGCCTTAGATGACCTTAACTCCAGCCAAACCACATGCACGAGAGTGAGAAATCAAAGCTTGATTTGCATGCCACTTCTTTTAGAGAGGTTTTCTATGTAGGCTTATTGTGGCTAGAGTTGACTAATACAGAGCAAATAATTAATGAGAATAGATTTCAAGATACTCTTACTGAGATTATGGCCTAGGTAAAACAGAATTGTGGTATAGAAGCTTATACCATAACTCATAATTATCAAATATCTGCGTTTTCGAGTTGAAACTGATAATGTAAGTACAGATCTTGGTATTCTTTATTTTTTTCCATGCTTATTAAAGCTTTATTTTCTATTAGCCCCAAACTTCATAGGGTTAAAAAATAAACTTAACAAAATGATGATGACACTGATTTTTCACTGAAGGTGGAAAAGCGGTAAGTGAATTAATACCCTCTGCCCCAATAATTTGATCTTGATTTTTCCACTGAGGTGTCGGGAGAAGAATAACTTTGTCAACTTTTTTTTTTTTTTTTTTTTTTTTTTTTTTTTTGGTCTTTTTGCCATTTCTTGGGCCGCTCCAGCGGCATATGGAGGTTCCCAGGCTAGGGGTCAAATCAGAGCTATAGCCACCGGCCTACGCCAGAGCCACAGCAACACGGGATCCGAGCCGCGTCTGCAACCTACACCACAGCTCATGGCAACGCCGGATCGTTAACCCACTGAGCAAGGGCAGGGATCGAACCCGCAACCTCATGGTTCCTAGTTGGATTCGTTAACCACTGCGCCAGGACGGGAACTCCTGTCAACTTTTGTTTACTGCAGTACTTAAGCATTTAATAAACATAAGTATTTATTGAATTATTTTTCAACCTTCTTAGTTTCCTATCCCCCTAGAATTGTTTAGTAAGTTGTTTTTAATCTTCCATGCCATGCTTTTATTATCTGTATTAGTGATATGAAAGCTGTCTGCTTTTTCTGGAAAACATTGTTGAACATTTTGTTTATTGTGCTACTTTGGTAATCACTGACATGGCAATTTCTATCAAATTTTACTTGAAGTAAGACAAGTACTTCTTATGATGAATTGGCATGCTTTTGTCCACTAATAAGAGACAAAAAACATAACATTTCTCTAGTTTGTTTTGGCTTCCACAAATATGAGTCCAATTTAATGCTCAATAATGGTAACTCAAGTTCCACTAAATGCATAAAAAGCATTATTTTAATTACCATCATTTCTTTTAACTACATGAAATAAATTGTTCTACCAAATATACTTAGAAATAAATCAAAATCTAGAATTATTGAAATTTATGAAATATCATTTCAGCAATTTAATTTTATTTTTCTAAGAAATACTTCTAAGGACTTACACTGTATCTGAAGCACTGTGCTAGGCTCTAAATATACAGAAATGAGGGTAGCAAAGTCATAGAACTTACTGTCTTTAAGGCAGAATGAAAAATAATCTTGTATGCAATTAAATGATAATGTGGTATTTCTTTCTTCCTTCCTTTCTTTCTTTCTGTCTGTCTTTTTAGGGCTGCACCTGCAGCATATGGAGGCTCTCAGGCTAGGGGTCGAATTGAAGCTGTAGCCTCTGTCCTATGCCACAGCTACAGCAATGTTAGATCTGAGCCATGTCTGCAAACTACACAAGAGCTCATGGCAACACTGGATACTTAACCCACTGAGTTAGGCCAGGGATCAAATCTGTGTCCTCACGGATGCTAGTCAGACTCATTTCTCCTGAGCCATGATGGAAACTCCTGATTATGTGATATTTTCAAAGAATGAACCTGCTAGAAAATGTGAGTGTCTGGAATAGATATGGGAATCATAATAGGGCAGAAGGTGGTAAACTTAGGTAAAGGGAAAAGAAGGACTTGGCAAAGAGTTTATACTTCTGAAGCAGAAGTAACAACAAGAAATATTTAAGCTAAAAATAACCATGGATTGCTCCAGTAACAAAAAGGGAGACCTATACACTTGTGTATTAATCAAGGGACTATTGTTTGATGTAGGGTTAGAAAAATAAACAGGGGTTGAGGCATGTAAGCCCTGCTAAGGATTACGGTTTAATTATAAGTATAGTTCCACTAAATGCATAAAAAACATTAACGAAATTTAAGGACATTACATGATCTATTTATGGTTTCTTAATATAATTATCTATTATGGGGGAAAATTATTGGCTCAGAGTAAGAAACTTCTGCAATCACCCAGGTGAGGACTGGTGACAGTTTGAACAATGTTGATGGCAGAAGAAAATTTTAGATCATAAAATGTAACCTAGAGTAAGTAATAGTATAAATAACACTAAATAAAACTACTAAATTACATATTTATTTTAATCTAAAGTTAAAGTTTTAAAATAGTTTATGGTAATTAATTCTGCATATGTATTTTAAAATAACCCCAGCCAACTTAAAAAAATGATAATAATGCAAAAACTTATTCAGTGAAGTCCAAAACAATTATCAGGAAATTTTAGTTAATAAACCTCAAGTTAATGAATATGACACTTAATATACAACTGATAATTAATATTGGAAGGTGGTAGTAATCAACAGAATAATGCTGCTAAATGTAATCCCTTGGATTTTATCTGTATCAGGAAACTCCAAATAAAACTTCAATTTATTCAAGAATTACTGGCAAAATGTAGTTGGATAAATACAGGAACATCTATACTTAAAAAAAATTTTTAAATAAAGTTACTGGTATGTTTTTTAAGCTTCTTTATCTATCCAAAGGAAAAAATAAAGAGTAAAAGTAACACCACTTAAGGGTACATTTATAATGCAGATCTTAAGGGATATTTTTGCCTCTGGATTTAGACCTAAAGAGATAAATACTGGTTGAAAGTAAATGTGTTGATCTATAGCTCCTATTTAGTTAACAGAACAAAATTATGGTGACTATAGCTCCTATTTAGTTAATAGAACAAAATTATGGTAAATAATCAGACTTTCTGGTTTAGGCTGATTTAATTAGTTCCAAATTATAAAGCAAGTGTTTACATTCTCAATTGAGAAGCTCTAGTAGAGGAGTGGGGCTCTCAAAGCAGAATTTGTATGATTTGTATTTCAGATACAAATTATCTCATATAGGGAAAAAATGATGTGACTTGTTACTTGAGTAACCTAAAACACAGCTTTTGTCTAATAAAGGGTAAGAACAGGAGGATTTTAAATCTATCACATTCTCAAGATTGAAAGAAAGTGTTCAAATACATAGCCCCCATGTCACCACATTTAAATGCTCCAACAATCACACTGAACAAATTTATAACCAAGGAATAAGTGAGGTATCATAAGTGGCATGATTTGCTTAGAAAAAATTACAAATTTTGACAACTGGGTGAATACAGTGTTGTTGTCTCAACACAGTTGTGCCTAATTTGAAGTTTACAGTTATTTCTTCAAATTTCAGTACTTTTAATTTTTAAAATACATTTTTTATTTGGAAAAATACATCTTGTGAGAACTTTGAATAGAAAGATCCATGATGGCTCTTAATAGTAACTAGCAATGTCTTCATCTATGGAAATTTCCTTTCTGTGACTGAACTTAAGATTTTATTTCCAGTCTTAAAGGACAACAATAATATTAAATACCAACTAAAATTCCTTTTGAAGTTTGTCAACTTATGGTGCCATATAAAATGAAATGCAGAATTAGATAAGGAGGTGAGGAATAAACTGAAAAGAGGTCTACAGATATTTCTATATTAAATGTGATTGTTAATTTTATATGACTGCTTGGCTCTCTAGATACACATGTATGCATATGTATCTAAAATATATAGACAACATATATTTTATATAATGTGTATATATTTTATATGTGTATATATATATATATATATACACTTTTGTGATCTAATAATGTTTTTTAAAAATCTGTGTCCGTAATAATTTTTTAATAAATTGTATTGGCGTATAGGCAATATACAATGCTGTATTAGTTTCAGGTGCATAGCAAAGTGTGTCAGCCATACATATACATATATACCCATTCTTTTTCAGATTCTTTCCCCCAGTAGGCTATCACAGAGTATTGGGTAAATTTCCCCAAGCTGTATGGTAGTTACTTGTCACTGATCAATTTTGTACATAGTAGTATGCGTATGCTATGCCCAACCTCCCAATCCATTCCTCACCCCATGCTTCCCCTTTGGTAACCATAAGCTTGGTTTCAAAATCTTTTGTGTCTGTTTATATTTTTTTGAATTAGTTATTTTTTTATCATTTTTGTTAGAATTAATACATTAATGATCTCGTATGATATTTGTCTTTCTCTGTCTGACATACTTCATTTAGTATGATAATTTCCAGATCCATCTCTGTTGCTTCAAATGGCATTATTTCATTTTTATGGCCAGGTAATATTTCATTGTATCTAAGTCTGACATCTTCTTTATCCATTCTTTTGTTGATGGACATTTAGGTTGCTTTGATGTTTTGGCCACTGTAAATAATGTGGCAATGAACATTGACTGCATGTATCATTTTTAATTAGGGTTTTCTCCAAGTATATGCACTGGATCATATGGTTCTATCTTTAGTTTATTAAGGAACCTCAACACTGCTCTCCGCAGTGGCTGCACCAACCTACTTCCCACCAGTAGTGTAGGAGGGGTCTCTTTTTTCTACACCATCTCCAGCATTTATTGTTTGTAGAATTTTTGATGATGGCCATTCTGATCTCTGTGAGGTGATATCTTACTGTCGTTTTGATTTGCATTTCTATAATAATTTGTGATGTTGAGCATTTTTTCATGTGTTCTTCACTCATTTCTCTGTCATCCTAGAAAAATATGTCTATTTAGATCTTTTAACCCCTTGTTTCCTTTGTTTACAAAGATTTTCTTCCATTCTGTGAATTTTCTTTTCATTTTATTTGTGGTTTCCTTTGCATTGAAAAAGCATTTTAGTTAGGTCCCATTTGTTTATTTTGATTTTATTTTCATTGTAGTGGGAGGTGGATCCAAAAAGCATTGCTGCAAATTATGTCAAAGAGTGTTCTGCCTATATTTTCCTCTAAGAATTTTATAATATATGGCCTTATATTTAGGTTTTTAATCCACTTTGTGTTTATTTTGTTCATAGTGTAAGAGAATGTTCTAATTTCATGCTTTACCTGTAGCTGCCCAGTTTTCCCAAAATCCATTTATTGAAGAAGCCATCTTTTCCCCCTTGTAAATCTTGCCTCCTTTGTTGCAGATTAATTGACCAGAGATGCATGGGTTTATTTGTCGGCTTTATATGCTGTTTCACTGATCTATATTGTAGTTTTTGTGCTATTACCATATTATTTTGATGACTGTAGCTTTGTGGTCTCAAGTTAGGGAGGCTGATTTCTCCAGCTGTTTTTCTTTCCCAAGATTCAGGGTCTTTTGTGTTTCCACACAAATTTTATTTTCTTCTTTTTAGTTCAGTGAACAATGCCATTGGTAGTTTGATAGGGATTGTACTGAATCTGTAGATGGCCTTGGGTAGTATAGCCATTTTGACAGTGTTGATTCTTCCAATCCAAGAGCATGGTACATCTTTCCATTTGTTTGTGTTATCTTCACTTTCTTTCAACTGTGTCTTATAGTTTTGGGAGTACAGATCTTTTATTCATTAGATATCTTTATTTCTAGGTTTTTTTAATTTCTTTGATGCACTAGTAAATGGGATTGTTTCCTTTATTTTTCTGCCCAGTCCTACATTGTTAGTGTATAAGAATACAAGAGATTTATGTGTTTTGGTTTTGTATCCGGCAACTTTACCAAATTCATTGATGAGACCTAGTAGTTCTCTGGTAGTATTCTTAGGTTTTTCTGTTTACAGTATCATGTTGTCTGCAAACAATGACAGCTTGACAGTTTTACTTATTTTCCAATCAATTTGGGTTGCTTTTTTTTTTTTTAAGAAAGTGCTCTGATTGCTATGCCTAGGACTTCCAATATTATGTTGAATAAAATTTGTGAAAGTAGACACCCTTGTCTTGTTCCCGATCTTAGCAGAAATGCTTTCAGTTTTTCACCATTAAGAATGATGCTGGCAGTGAGTTTGTGATATATGGCCTTTATTATGTTGAGGTAGGCTTCCTCTATGCCCACTTTCTAGAGAGGTTTTTATCAAAAATTTATGTTGAATTTTGTTAAAAGATTTTTTTCTGAATCTATTAAGAGGAACATAGGGTTTCTGTTCTTCAGTTTGTTAATGTGGTATAGCACATTGATCGATTTGCATATTTAAGAATCTTTGCATCCCTGGGATAAATCCTACTTAGGGTGTGTGATCCTTTTAATGTATTGTTGTATTTGATTGGCTAATATTTTGTTGAGGATTTTTGCGTGTGTATTCATCAATGATACTGGTATGTAGTTTTTGTGTGTGTGTGTGGTGTCTTTAGTTTTTTGTTTTTTTTTTGTCTTTTGTTGTTGTTGTTGTTGTTGCTATTTCTTGGGCCGCTCCCCCGGCATATGGAGGTTCCCAGGCTAGGGGTTGAATCAGAGCTGTAGCCACCGGCCTATGCCAGAGCCACAGCAACGCGGGATCCGAGCCGCGTCTGCAACCTACACCACAGCTCAAGGCAACGCCGGATTGTTAACCCACTGAGCAAGGGCAGGGACCGAACCCGCAACCTCATGGTTCCTAGTCGGATTCGTTAACCACTGCGCCACGACGGGAACTCCGTGTCTTTAGTTTTGGTGTCAGGGATATGGTGGCCTCATAAAATGAGTTTGGGAGTGATCCTTCCTCTGCAATTTTTGGAAGAGTTTCAGAAGAACAGGTGTTACCTCTTCTTTTAATGTTTGATGGAATTCACCTGTAAAGCTGTCTAGTCTTGGACTTTTGTTTGCTGAAAGTTTTAAAATCACGGTTTCAATTTAAGAACTTGTGATTGTTCTATTTATATTTTCTATTTCTTTCTGGTTCAGACTTATAACACTGTATCTTTCTATATGGTATATATTACTGGCATATAGTTGCTTGGAGTAGTCTCTTATGATTAGGATTACTCTGTTGTCCATTGTAATTCATCCTTTTTCATTTCTAATTTTATTGATTTGTGCCCTATTTTTTAATAAGTATTTATCTTTTAGAAAAACCAACTTTAATTTCATTGATCTTTTCTATTGTTCTGTCTCTATCTCATGTATTTCTGTTCTGATCTCTATGATTTCTTTCATTCTACTAACTTTGGGTTTTGTTTGTTCTTCTTCTCTACTTGCTTTAAGTATAAAGTTGGGTTTTTATATGAGAATTTTCTTGTTTCCTGAGGTGAGATTTTATTGCTATAAGTTTGAAGTTCAGAATTGCTTTTGCTGCATCCCATAGGTTTTAGATCATTGTATCATCGCTGTCATTTGTCTCTATGTATTTTCTTATTTCTTCTTTGATTTCCTCAGTGATCCATTGGTTGCTTAGTATCATATTGTTTAGTCTCCATGTGTTTGTATTTTTTGCAGTTTTTTATTGTGGTTGATTTCCAGTCTTACAGTGGTGACATTGTGGCCAGAAAAAATGCTTGATGTGAGTTGAATTTTCTTAAATTTATGAGGATTTTTGTGGCCCAAGATGTGATCTATCATGGAGAATGTTCCATGTGTACTTGAGAAGAAAGTATATTTTGCTTTCAGATGAAATGTTCTATAAATACTAATTAAGTCAACCTGATCTAATATGTCATTTAAGGCCTGTGGGTTTTTTTTTTTTAATTGACTTTCTGTTTGTTTATCTGTCTGCTACCAAAAGGGTTAAAGTTCACACACTATTATTGTGTTATAGTTGAGTTCTCCTTTTATGGCTGTTAGTATTTGCCTTTTATATTGTTGTGCTCCTATGTTGGGTACATATATATTTGTAATTGTTATATCTTCTTCTTTGATTTTTCCCACGATCATTATGTAGTGTCCTTCTTTTCTCTTGTGACTATTTTTAAGTCTATTTTGTCTGATAGGAGTATCACTACTCCAGCTTTGTTTTGATTTCCATTTGCACGCAATACCTTCTTCCATCCTCTCACTTTCAGTCTGTAGTTCCCCCCTAAGTCTGAAGTGGGTCTCTTATAGATAGCATATATAAAGGTCTTGTTTTTGTATCCATCAACTAGTCTATATCTTTTTGTTGGAGCATTTAATCCCTTTTCATTCAAGGTAGTTATAATTAGGTATGCATCTATTGCCTTTTATTTTTTCTATATATATATATTGTCTCTTGTAGGACTGCAGCCATGGCATATGGATGTTCCCAGGCTAGGGGTCGAAAAGGAGCTGCAGCTGCTGGCCTTCACCACAGCCACAGCAACGTGGAATCCAAGCCCTGTCTGCAACCTATACAACTGCTCATGGCAATGCCAAGTCCTTAATCCACTGAGCAAGGCCAGGGATTGAACCCACATCCTCGTGGATGCTAGTCAGGTTCCCTAACCACTGAGCCATGACAGAAAAACTCCTATTGCCATTTTCTTAACTGTTTTGGTATTGTTTTTGTTGGACTTTTCTTCCCTTCCTCTTTTGTTCTCTTCTCTTGTGATTTGATGACTATTTTTAGTGTTGTATTTAAGCTGATTTTTCTTTTTTATAAGTGTGTCTATTGTAGTTCTTTGGTTTGTTATTTCTATAAGGTTTTGATATAGCATTCTATATTTATAAAAAATTGTTCTAAGTTGCTGGTTACTTAATTTCAAATGCCTTTCCAATATTCTTCATTTGTACTCTCCTCATAATTGCTAGTTGTGATACCATATTTATCTGTGGATGATTTCCTACTTTTTTTCAGACTAGAGAGGTTTCTTTAGAATTTGTCATAAAGCTGGTTTGGTGGTGCTGAATTCTTTTAGTTTTTTCTTGGATATGAAGTTTTGATTTCTCCATGAAATCTCGATAAGAGCCTTGCTGGGTAGAGTATTGCAGAATTTTCCCTTTCATCACTTTAATTATATAATGCCACTCCCTTCTAGCTTGCAGAGTTTCTTTTGAAAAATCAGCTGACAACCTTATGGGGGTTCCTATGTATGTTTTTTGCTTTTCCCTTGTTTCTTTTTAATATTTTTTTTGCATTTAATTTTTGTTCGCTTAATTCATATTTACATTGGTGTGCTTCTCCTTGTGTATGGGATTCTAAGCTTCCTTGACTTAAGCAAGTGTTTCCTTTGCCATATTTGTGAAGGTTTTGCTTGGAGTTTCTACTGTGGCTCAGCAGTAATGAACTCAACTAGTATACATGAGGATGCAGGTTCAATTCCTGACCTCACTCAGCAGGTTAAGAATCCAGCATTGCTGTGAGCTATGGTGAAGTTTGAAGAAGCAGCTTGGATCTGGCTGTGGTGTAGTCTGGCAGCTGCAGCTCTGATTTGACCCTTAGCCTGAGCATTTCCATATGCTGTGGGTGTGGCTTTAAAAAGACAATAACAACAACAAAAAAGAAATAGATTGAACTTGATCTTTGAAGCCATTATAGTTTTGAGGTCATTACAGTGCCAGGGATGATAGAAGCTATAATAGCTGAAAATGCCCCAATTTTTAAACCTCATGTCTTCTCAGTTTACATTGAGAATCAAAGCTTATAGAAATAAAATCTCAGAGTACATTTTTTTTTTCTCTGCTTTATGTCTTTTTGAGGGCAAAGAGTCTAGAAAGGCCTCAGTGCTTTAATTTAGGAATAATGGATTAGTAAAGAAGTAAAAGGAGAATTGAGAAAAGGTAGATATAGATAGAGTGATAGACATATAGGCATATACTCTGCCACCTAAGTGAGATTTCCAGCTGATGATGCTGAATTATGAATTACAGTTATTCTCTTATGGTACACTACTGGATAAAGCTGAGAGACAGTTTTGTGCTCCTGGACCCACTGTGGGAAATATGGAGGCAGTTCAGACTCTCTTCTGGCCCAACCCAAACATGTATGTGCCCATAAAGCCCACAGCAGCAAAAACCAGATTCATCTCAGGTGTGGAAGCACTCATCCATTTGGATATTCCACCAGCTCTGAATTTATAAGGCTGGCAGTAGAAGTGTAAATCTACAGTTACCACAGCTAGGAGGAGAAATTTCAGCTCTTCCTCCTTAGTTCCAGGACTGTTTTTAGCATGGGTGCCTGTGATCTCTTTCCTCAACCTATGCTGGATGCTATCTCCATGATAGTAGGTATCCAGATGCGGCAACTACTGTCCAGTCTTAGAGTTCTTGGTATTGGTAGCAGCTCATGCATGTACCCAGAGCTGGGCAGAGGATAGGAATGTAGTCCACAAGAGAGGTGGCAATGGCTTGTGTAACTTCTTCTGGACCCTAATAGAGGCCAGCAGCCGATACCAGTCACAGGGCCTTTGGGGGTAGCTGTTAGCTATGCATGCTCCAGGGAAAGTGAAGGCAGAGATCAGTGCCCATTAATGGGAACCTCACTGGTGACAGCAGTGGCAGCAGGCCTCAAGTATGTTCCCAGAGGTGCAGAGGTGCTCAGCCATGACTGTCAGTGGATTCCTGGGAAGGTAGGAGCCATGACTGTCACATGCTTATTAGACCCTAGGTGGAGGCAGTTGGAGTCTGAGATAACAGAGACGGCTTGCACCCCCACCAGGAGTATATGCAAGTAGTGTCTTGCAGCCTGAGAACACAAACTTGGAGGAAGAAGCACCTCTGGTGGTCCCACCCCTCCCCACTTGTGCCCCCAAGTAATGGTGCCCTGCCTGTCTGGTGCGCCCAGGCTTCTTCCTGCATTTCCTTGGTTATGGTGTACCACACCCTAGCCCATTAGGCTGTCACCAGGCAGCCAACCCCCCATCCCTTTTCTGGTTCTTACCTCTGAAACCTTAGCCTCAACATCCAACCCCTGCCTGCTTCAGTGGACAAGTGACTCAGTCTCGGGTGTGCTGGGTAGTGCCACCAACTGACTGTGCAGATCTTTCTCTGGTTTTGCCTCTGCAAACTGGTGCTGCAATCTCCTCTGAGGCTCTGAAACTTCCCTTCTGTCCAGGCAGGTCTCCCTGCCAGTGAAGTGCCTTCCCAGTGTGTAGAAACATTTCCACTTTCACAGCTCCCTCCTGGGGGCACAGGTCCTAATTCCTTTCTCTCTCTCTTTTTTTTTTTTTTGTTTTTTCTTTTGTCCTACCCAGTTACGTGGAGGTTTTCCTGCCTTTTGGAAATCTGAGATCTTCTGACAGTGTTCAGTAGCTGTTTTGTGAGAATTGTTCCACATGTAGATATTTTTTGATGTATTAGTTGGAGAAAGTGTATTTTATTTCCAACTCCTCTGCCATCTTGTGGGGGGGGGTATTTTTTGAATACCTGTTTTAATTTTTTTTCTAGGAAATTAATCCCTTTTAATTTTTATCTACATTCCATATAATAGTTATTGAATGTCCATAATCTGGCTGTTATGGTATATATGTACTTCCAGGCTATTTATACCTACTGTCATAAATACACATAAATGGAAGGGAAAGGGCTATAGTCATACTTATCTCAGCTTAATGTAGGAAGTTGTTCCAATTTCTAGCAGTTTGTATAAACTGTTAAAAAAAAAAGCTATGAACAGAGTTCAAATACAGGACTCTTGAAATTTCTAAATTATATAACATTTTACCTTTAACAAAAGACAATATTTTACCTTTCACAAAACTAATTTACAAAATATTTGTGTTTTATAGTGCATCCTAATAAGACTTCTAAGAAGTCTCATTAAAACATATATTTTTGGAGTTCCCGTTGTGGTTCAGCAGAAATGAACCCATCCTCAACCCGTGAGGATGCAGGTTTTGATTACTGGCCCTGATCAGTGGGTTAAGGATCTGGCATTGCTGTGAGCTGTGGTATAGGTTGCACATGATGCTCAGATCTGGTGTTGCTGTGGCTGTGGTGTAGGCCAGCAGCTATAGCTCCAATTTGACCCCTAGCCTAGGAACTTCTTTATACCACAGGTGCCACCCTAAAAAATAAAAAAGTATATATAAATATACATAAATATATGTACATATATAATATTTTTTCATGCCAACACCCACAGCAAATGGAGTTTCCTAGGCCAGGATGAATCTGAGCCATAGCTGCAAACTGTGACACAGCTGCTATGTCACTGGATCCTTTAACCCAGGGATCAAACCCATGCCTTCACAGCAACACTAGTGGCTGCAGAATCTTAACCCACTGTCCCACAACAGAACTTCTATAATATGTTTTTTTGTATTACATATATATGTACAGTACATGGATATACACATACACTATTGGTTCTGTTTCTCTAGAGAACTTTTATTAATTTTACTCCATATTCTCTTGGAATCAGGAAATGACATATCATGTGAAACAATGTTAGAAATGGATAACAATGGACAGGTTAAAACTTAGTTACTTGATCCCTGTTGTTTTGGCTTTTTTTTTTCCTTTTTTTTTGGCCACTTTATTCAGTCCCAAAAGGATCTCTTGATTCCTAGTACTTCTTGTAATTTTAAAACAAAACACTTCAAGTGAAATGAATTTTTTTTTCCTCTTGATAATTTCTTCATGTGTATGTGTGATTTTGTCTGAATGACATATTGCCACAACACATGTTATATAGAGTAGGACGTCTCCAGAAATGCCTCCCCCTATACTCTATACAGACATTTCTTTAGAATTTTAAAAATTGTATTGTAATATTTTCTAACATCTTTAGTGTCTTATTTCACTCTCCATAATTTCAATTCCAAAATTGAACTAAAAAATAATACTTTAAAATCCTTGCTGCTTATAACTGAACCTAAAATGTGTGCATCTTTAAAGACACCTCCAAAGTGGTCTACCTAATGAATATATCTATGTACAAATGAGTGGGAAGAGACTTTTGTACTTTTATGTGCATATTATTGAACATTACCCATTTTGTTTTGTTTTTTTTTCCCTCTCATTACTGTATTTGGACAAAAATCAGTGTTTTTTTAATTTTATTAATGCTCTTGTAATAATTGTTTAACTTTTTATTGAAGTATAGTTGATAACTTCTGAGATTTAAACATCAGCCTTAAAGAGAACAGAGTCATAAAGTTGTTTATTATTATCTGAATGAGTTTTATATATTTAAAATTCATTCCAGAACAATTACAAATAAATATTTAGATATCATATTATTAATATTATGTACATTTCTTAGAACTTAATTTTCAACTCTGAGTAATCAACAAGATTAGCAATGATCTATATGGTATTTATTTTGCATCACTGCTGTTGAAATCATTTTATCATAAGTTACCTGTAGATTGATCTCTTGTTATTTGGACTTTTACAGTTAGTTAAATATAAATTAATAACTGAATATGTACTCTTGGTTTTCTCAATGACTGATTCATGAAGTAACTTGGAAACCCTTGGGATATCAAATTGAACTAATGAATTTTTCATTAGAGATCCTATTATAAACTTTTTTATCTCTTGAGTAAATACCTAAGTTAAAATCTAGCATCCTCTGAGCAGCCTAGTGTTCGTTCTTATGTTAATGAGGAGGCTAATTGTAAATTTCCCTAGGTAATCTCAGTGTCAATTATTCATGAACCACTGACAACAGACATGACATTTCCGAATGACAGCTCTAAATCCTTTTGCTTACACGTTTTAAAATGTGCAGGGTGATTTAAAAGACTTTAAAAATAAAAGTTGCCAAAAGGAAGTTGAAAGGGGAAAAAAACTTCTGAAAATTGAATACCTGAGATGTTAGTTTAGAATTTTTTTAAGGCTAACATATTTTGGAATTTGAAAAGCTTTAAGGGAAAAAATAAGAAAAAAATTTATGTCAAACTTCTTTTTAATTACATTGTTGGATTGATATTCTTCAATAGAAAATAACCATTCGAAAAGGGTTTCATCTAACTGATGTATATAATTACAGCTTTTTTTCTGAATCATAAGTAAGATTAAAAACATATGAGAGGATAATAGGACAAGGGGAAAGTACCCAAGGAAAAATATATTTCATTACCAGAAAAAGTGCAATATATGCTAGCTACTAAAGTAAGATTGGCATGGGATCTGGGGGGTGACTGACTTTTTCTTTTTAAAATTTTTTCTTTTATAGTATTAGCCTTTTTCTTATTGATATTTTATTTTAAAAAATCCATGTATCATGATATTAATCATTTTCTTGTTATAAATGTCTATTTTTTCATAAAATATTGCAGTGTTTTTCTAAGCTAAATTTTGGCTTCTTTCCTTATTACTTTAAAGAAAATTTTAAACTTTTACTTAAAAATTTTTATTCATTACTCTACAATTCTGGCTACATTTGTAGTTTAAAAGAAATTCTCCTTCCACTATCACATAAATATTAAAGTATAGTTTATCCTCATTTTTACGTTCCTTTTAACTTATGTATTATCATTATTATTATAATATAGATTTATTTAAATATATAGTATGGGATAAATACCAAACAGTTTTTTGATAGCACAATTTATTGAATAATAATTTATTTTCACAGTAATTAGAAGTATATAAAATAATTTATGAATTTCAAAACTTACTAGAATATGTTTTGAGTTTTTAAAAATATTCTCCATTTATGTGACTTTGGAGAATTTTATGGACACAAGTATAAAGACAGAGAAATAGGATTATTCTATTTTTTTCCATAATCAGATTTTTATTTTGAAAGATGGTTTTTCTTTTTGATGTAGTATAGAGGTAATCTCCCCCCCCCAGGGAAAAATGTCTAATCTCACCAGAGGTATCAAATGTAATTGTATTTAAATGTTCTTTTCCTTAGATTTTTTTTTCTCCTTCTGCTCTTTTTTTTTTTCCTTTACCTTTTTATTGCCTCATCTGCGACATATGGAAATTCCCAAGCTAGGGGTCAAATCAGAGCTACAGCTGCTGGCCTACACCACAGCCATAGCAATGCAGGATCTGAGCCACATCTGGGACCTACACCACAGCTCTCATGGCAACACCAGAACCTTGACCCACTGAGCGAGGTCAGGGATCAAACCTGTGTCCTTATGAATCCTAGTCAGGTTTGTTAACTGCTGAGCCACAAAGGGAACACTTCTTTCTGGTCACTTTTTGAGCTATTAGTTTCCCCCAAAAGGCTGATGAATCTTGATTTTTTTTTTTTTTTTTTTTTGTATTCAAATCTTTGTACAGTAGGTGGTGAGTTTCCTCCTCAGTTGGGCAGGCCTATTTTTCCCATGGAGTAGTCAAAGTAGGTGATAATTTGTGTATGTTCACAGAGTATGTGGATTAGCAAGCATCATTTTACAGTGAAAAAGTAATGGCCTCTGCTTGCAGTCATGTAAAAAATAAGAAGGGCTTTACACCAAGAAAACAATATCCATTGCAGAAAGCCTAATCCTCTGCAGAGTCTGAGCAGTTCTGCTTACCATGGAGAAAAGAATACACACTGATAAATATTCCTTTTATAGATGAAAGGAGGGCAGAAAAGGACAAAAAGGGAGGAGGTAACCAGTCCAGCTGTTTCATAGACATTCCTTCAATTTTATTCCATGATACACTTTCATTTTCTTTTAGAATTGATGTAGGTATTTCATACAGTAGTCTATAGGCTCAGCCTGAAAGACCAACTTCTACATGTTCTGTAGCCTTCCTTAGACTTATTCTTGAATATAAATATAAATGCATACATTCATTCATATCCATACATATCTTTCGTCCTGATCTGGAATGCTGAGTACTTCAGAGACCCAGGAAGAGCTTTGTTCACCTTAGGTCTTTTTTCAGATTCTTGGCTATTATGAAAGCATTCCCTTTGCAAATCTCTATTGCCATTTCAAAGAGACCATGGGGTTGGACGTGGCAGCTTTATTCTGTCTCATCCCAAAGCAAGAACTGCAAGGCTATCTTTCATGACTATTCTCTTTATCTACTTTTTTTCTTGTCCAAAAGAATGAATGTGAAAAATATTTATACTTGCAATCTGAATTTGGCTTTCTTCTATTTTGTCTTCTTAACTAGATAAAGGGAAAAAAAAAAGAGCAGGTAAATAAGAGATGAATGAATTAAATCTACTGTAATTGACACAAGTCCAGGTAATCACTACACACACACACACACACACACACAAACACACACACACACACGTATTTTAAATATGGATTTTGGAAACAAAAAAGAAGTATGTTGGTTCAGTATACATCTGTAAGTTTTATGGGGATGAGGAGTGATTGGAGAAACAACTTAACTCTTTGGATATGGTGTACAAAACTGTATTAATCATTGACCCACATCTAAAACAGATGTCTAATCCTCAATAATAGGTTAATAGAATAATAAAATCTACCATTTGAGTAACTAATTTAATTAACCCAGTCCACCATTTCAACACAATGCATTTTTACTCCAGTCATATCAGACTACTTGAAATTTCTCATTCATGTCATGAATGAGTTTTGCATGCAGATCTCACAGAGAAAGACCATTTGGCTCTCTTATATCTAATTTAACTCATCCTAAAACTCCTGAAATGTCACCAAAAATAAACATACTTCCCACAAAAGGTGCATAATTTGTTGTTGTTGTTAGTTTTTTTTCCCACAAAAGGTGCATAATTTGTTGTTGTTGTTGTTAGTTTATTTTAATCCTAGCTAAACCATATTGTCCAGTGTCCTGGAGCTGCCTGATCGTTTTTCACTCTGATTCATTCACTCTTAGAATGACTGAATATCTTGACTGATTTTGCAGTATGAGCCTCTCCTTGGTGCTTTGTCCACAGTAATCTTCAATAAGTTTCTGTTGAATAAATACATCTATTGTGCTATTCTTACTATTCATTTATATCTGTATTCATGTTTGTAGGTTCTTGCAGTCTTTGTCATGTTCCTTGTTACCTCACATGCCTAAAGCCTGCATTTTCCAACCATTTGATAAATCTCCTGGCTATAGTAATGCTGAAATATTAATCTGGCATATTTCTGGTTCTCTTTGCCTCTTGTCTCAGTTTCAGTGTTACACTTTTACTTTGCCCAGCTACTCATTAATAATCCTCAGGGCTTTGGGGAATTTAACCTTTGGCCATGGAACCACAGCTTTAATTACCTCACTCTTCACATTAATGGTCTTCCAGGGAGTGTTCAATGACCACAGAGCTACAAGGTCTTGCACTTTTCAGTTAGTATACTCATGCAGATTTATGAAACAACTTGGCTACCCAGACCAGAAATCAAAATGGCTACTGTGAATACTATAGTTTCTGTTATAGAAAAATATTGAGGCAAAAAGTCTTAAAGTGAACATTTAAAGACAGTTCCTCATCTAAATCTTCCTGTCGTCTTTCTCCTTAGATACGGGACCTTATGCATGTTCACACACATAGGCACACTCCCTTTCCTATATGGCATTTTGGATAAAGAATGCAAGTGTTATGTGTGTTTGTGCATGTGCATTTTTCATTGTTATTGTTTAATGACAAAAGGAAATATTCTTGATGAAGAGTGATGGACTCATTTTGATTGGCACACCTCTCACCTCTCTGAAATTTAGTTCCCATTATTCCACTATTCTCTGTTATGAGCAAGGTGTGAAGTGTTATTTATCAAATTATTGATGAATAATAGTAGCAATAAAAGTCCTTTAACTCTTTTTTATTTATTTATTTATTTTTAATTAATTTTTTTCACACTGTACAGCAGGGGATCAACTTATTCTTACATGTATACATTTTTCCTCCCCCCACCATTTGTTCTGTTGCAAAATGAGTATCTAAACATAGTTCTCAATGCTACTCAGCAGGATCTCCTTGTAAATCTATTCTAAGTTGTGTCTGATAAGCCCAAGCTCCTGATCCCTCCCACTCCCTCACTCTCCCATCGGGCAGCCACAAATCTATTTTCCAAGTCCATGATTTTCTTTTCTGAGGAGATGTTCATTTGTGTTGCATATTCAATTCCAGTTATAAGTGATATCATATGGTATTTGCCTTTGTCTTTCTGACTCATTTCACTCAGTATGAGAGTCTCTAGTTCCATCCATGTTGCTGCAAATGGCATTATGTCATTCTTTTTTCATGGCTGAGTAGTATTCCATTGTGTATATATACCACTCTTCCAAAGCCAGTTATCTGTTGATGGACATTTATTTGGGTTGTTTCCATGTCCTGGCTATTGTGAATAGTGCTGCAATGAACATGCGGGTGCATGTGTCTGTTTTAAGTAGAGCTTTGTCCAGATATATGCCCAAGAGTGGGATTGCGAGGTTATAGGGAAGTTCTATGTATAGATTTCTAAGGTATCTCCAAACTGTTCTCCACAGTGGCTATACCAGTTTACATTCCAACCAACAGTGCAGGAGGGTTCCCTTTTCTCCACAACCCCATCCAGCACTTGTTATTTGTGGACTTATTAATGATGGCCATTCTGACTGGTGTGAGGTGATATCTCATGGTAGGTTTGATTTGCATTTCTCTTACAATCAGCGATGTTGAGCATTTTTTCATGTGTTTGCTGGCCATCTGTATATCTTCCTTGGAGAACAGTCTATTCAGGTCTTTTGCCCATTTTTCCATTGGTTGATTGGCTTTTTTGCTGTTGAGTTGTATAAGTTGCTTATATATTCTAGAGATTAAGCCCTTGTCCGTTGCATCATTTGAAACTATTTTGCCCATTCTGTAAGTTGTCTTTTTGTTTTCTTTTGGGTTTCCTTTGCTGTGCAAAAGCTTTTCAGTTTGATTAGGTCCCATGGGTTTATTTTTGCTCTTATTTCTATTGCTTTGGGAGACTGACCTGAGAAAATATTCATGATGTTGATGTCAGAGAGTGTTTTGCTTATGTTCTCTTCTAGGAGTTTGATGGTGTCCTGTCTTATATTTGTCTTTCAGCGAACTTGAGTTTATTTTGGTGCATGGTGTGAGGGTGTGTTCTAGTTTCATTGCTTTGCATACAGCTGTCCAGGTTTCCCAGCAATGCCTGCTGAATAGACTTTCTTTTTCCCATTTTATGTTCTTGCCTCCCTTGTCAAAGATTAATTGACCATAGGTGTCAGGGTTTATTTCTGGGTTCTCTATTCTGTTCCATTGGTCTGTATGTCTGTTTTGATGCCAATACCACACTGTTTTGATGGCTTTTGCTTTGTAATATTTCTTGAAGTCTGGGAGAGTTATGCCTCCTGCTTGGTTTTTGTTTCTCAGGATTGCTCTGGCAATTCTGGGGTTTTTTTGTTCCATATAAATGTTTGGATTGTTTGTTGTAGTTCTGTGAAAAATGTCATGGGTGCTTTGATAGGGATTGCATTGAATCTGTAGATTGCTTTGGTAGTATGGCCATTTTTACAATATTGATTTTCCCAATCCAGGAACATGGAATATCTTTCCATTTCTTTACATCTTCTTTGATTTCATTGATTAAAGTTTTATAGTTCTTGGCATATAAAATCTTTTTCCTCCTTGGTTAGGTGTATTCTGAAGTATTTGATTTTTTGAGGTGCAATTTTAAAAGGTATTGTATTTTTGTATTCCTTTTCTAATATTTCATTGCTAGCATACAGAAATGCAACTGACTTCTGAATGTTATTCTTATATCCTGCTACTTTGCTGAATTTATTAATCAGTTCAAGTAGTTTTGGGGTTGAGTCCTTAGGGTTTTCTATGTTTACTATCATCTGTGTACAGTGACAGTTGTATCTCTTCTCTTCCTATATGGATGCCTTTTATTTCTTTTGTTTGCCTAATTGCTGTGGCTAGGCCTTCCAAAACTTTGTTGAATAGCATTGGTGAGAGTAGGCATCCGTGTCTTGTTCCAGATTTGAGTGAGAAGGCTTTCATTTCTTCCCCATTGAGTATTATATTTGCTGTGGGTTTGTCATAAATGGCTTTGATTTTGTTCACAATTGTTCCCTCTATACCCACTTTGGCGAGGGTCTTGATCATGAATGGATGTTGGACTTTGTCAAATGCTTTTTCTGCGTCTATTGAGATGATCATATGATTTTTGACTTTTTTTTTGTTAATGTGGTGTATGATTGATTTGCGTATGTTGAGCCATCCTTGTGAACCTGGGATGAACCCTACCTGGTCATGGTGTATAATATTTTTGATGTGTTGTTGGATTCGGTTGGCTAAGATTTTGTTGAGAATTTTTGCGTCTATATTCATCAAAGACATTGGCCGATAGTTTTCTTTTTTGGTGTTATCATTGTCTGGTTTTGGAATAAGGGTGATGGTGGCATCATAGAATGTCTTTGGGAGTTTTCCTTCTTCCTCAAACTTTTGAAAGAGTTTAAGGAGAATGGGCACCAATTCGTCTTTATATGTTTGATAAAATTCACCTGTGAAGCCATCTGGTCCTGGACTTTTATTTGTAGGGAGTGTTTTTATGACTTCTTCAATTTCATTTCTAGTGATCGGTCCATTCACTTGGTGTGTTTCTTCTTGATTCAGTTTTGGCAGGCTGTAAGATTCTAGAAAATTGTCCATTTCTTCCAGATTGTCAAATTTGTTGGCATATAGGTGTTCATAGTATTCTCTTAGGGTTTTTTGTATTTCTGCTGTATCCGTTGTGATTTCTCCATTTTCATTTCTAATTTTGGTTATTTGGGTTCTTTCTCTCCTCTTTTTAGTGAGTCTGGCCAGGGGTTTGTCAATTTTGTTCACCTTTTCAAAGAGCCAGCTCTGAGTTTTATTAATTTTCTCTATTGTTTTTTGAATCTCTATTTTATTGATTTCTTCTTTGATCTTTATAATTTCCTTCCTTCTGCTGACTTTAGGTCTTTTTTGTTCTTCTTTTTCTAATTTGTTTAGGTGGAGGGTTAAGTTGTCAATTTGGGATCTTTCTTCTTTTTTGAGAAAGGCCTGTATTGCTATAAATTTCCCTCTGAGCACTGCTTTCGCAGCATCCCATAGATTTTGAGAGGTTGTGTCTTCATTATCATTTGTTTCAAGGTATTTTTAAATTTCCTTCTTGATTTCCTCATTGACCCACTGGTTTTTTAGTAGCATGTTGTTTAGTCTCCATGTAGTAGTTTTTTTCACATTTCTTTTCCCATGGTTGATTTCTAATTTCATGGCATTGTGGTCAGAGAAGATACTTGAGATAATTTCTATGCTCCTAAATTTGTTGAGGTTAGCTTTGTGTCCCAATATGTGGTCGATTCTTGAGAATGTTCCATGTGCATTTGAGAAGAATGTGTATTCTGATTTTTTTGGATGTAGTGTCCTGAAGATGTCAATTAAGTCTAACTTTTCTATTGTTTCCTTTAGGATCTCTGTTGCTGTATTAGTTTCTGTCTAGAGGATCTGTCCATTGGTGTGAGTGGGGTATTAATGTCTCCAACTATGATTGTATTCCCATTGATTTCTCCCTTTACGTCTGTTAATATTTGTTGTATGTATCTGAGTGCTCCTGTATTTGGGGCATATATGTTGACGATAGTAGCATCCTCTCCTTGGATGGATACCTTAATCATTAAGTTGTGTCCTTCTTTGTCTTTCTTTATGTCTTTTGTGTTAAAGTCTATTTTGTCTGAGTATTGCAACTCCTGCTTTCCTGTCATGTCTATTGGCATGAAATATTTTTTCCCACCCCTTCACTTTCAATCTATATGTATCCTTTGTCTTGAGGTGAGTTTCTTGTAGGCAGCATATTGAAGGTTTTTGCCTTTTTATCCACTCAGCCAGTCTGTGTCTTTTGATTGGAGCATTCAGTCCATTGACATTTAAGGTGATAATTGATAGATGATTATTTATTTCCATTTTGAACTTCATGTTCCAGTTGTTTCTATGGTTCTCCATTCTTCCTCTCTGTTTTTGGTTGGATGGTCTCCAGTTATTATCTGTTTTCTTTTTTTTAGTGTTTTGTTTTCCATTTTATGTGAATTCAGTGTTTGTTTTTGGCTGTATGTTTTTAACCCCTTAATTATGCTAACCCCTTCCTATAATTGTGTGTTTTAGCCTGATGGTCCTGTAGGTTCAAACACTTCATTACTATATTAAAATTAAGAAGAGAAACAAAAAAAAAGGTGTCTATTTATTTCCAAAAATCCCTTGCCCACATTTTATGATTTTGATGACGGTTTTTTTTTCTTTTTAATTTTATTTTGTTTGAAACATGTTCATGATTAAATATGTATTCTGGCTTATGTGAGTGACTGCTCTCTGATTGTGGTTTCCTCAATCCTAGTTCTTCCTCTTCTTTTTTTTTTTTTCCTTTTTCCTCCCTTTCTTTCCTTCCTTTCTTTTTGGTTTAAAGAATCCCTTTCATTATTTCTTTTAGCCTGGGTTTTGTATTATTATATTCTTTTAGCTTTTTTTTTTGAAAAAAAAATTTTTCCCCTTTTATTTTCAATGACATTCTTGCTGGATAGAGTATTCTAGGTTGCATTTTTTTTCCTTTTAGCACTTTAAATATCTCTTGCCATTCCCTCCTGGCCTGTAGTGTTTCTGTAGAGAAATCAGCTGATAATCTTATGGGGGTTCCCTTGTAGGTATCATTCTGCTTTTCTCTTGCTACCTTTAGGATCCTCTCTTTATCACTAACTTTTGCCATTTTTACTATAATGTGTCTTGGTGTGGGTCTATTTGGGTTCAACTTGTTTGGGGCTCTCTGTGCTTCCTGTATCTTGAACTCAGTATCCTTTAGATTTGGGAAGTTTCCAGTGATAATTTCTTCAGATATATTTTCCGTCCCCTTATCTTTTTCTACTCCTTCTGGAATTCCTATTATGCATAGATTGGCCCGCTTTATATTATGCCATAGGTCTCTTATATTGCTTTCATGTTTTTTCATTTGGTTTTCTGTCTGCTGACCTGATTGGGTGATTTCCATTATTCTATCTTCCACATCACTGATTCATTCTTCTGCATTATTTTTTCTGGTTTTTACTGCCCTTAGTTCAGTTTGTATCTCTGCAAATGAATGTTCTAGTTTTTCTTGGCTCCTCCTTATATTTTCTAGTTCCTTTCTGAGGGTATCTGCATTACTGTTCATATCTTCTCTTAATTCCTTCAGTATTTTCACTGTTTCTCTTTTGAACTCCAGGTCTGTCAGACCACAGAGATCTGTTTCATTGTTAACTGCTTTAGGTGAGTTTTCCTGTTGGTTTAACTGGGGGTGGTTTCTCAGCTTCTTCATCTTGCTTGTTGTTTTCTTTTTCCCAGTGGAGTTGTACTCTCCGTGGCCAGGCAGTGTTTGCCTTGTCACTGCCGTGGAATGTTTCCTGAGGGCAGGTGGTGTTGGTCAGTCTTTTTTTGAGGCAGTGTGGCTTTTCTGGAGTGTTGGCAGGGTTAACAGGGTCTCTCTGAAGCAAAGGAGTTCTTCCTGAGAGCAGACAGGACTGGGAGGTCCCCACTGTGATGGAAGCAGTTTTCACTTGGCCAGGCAGTGCTTGCTCTGGTTTTTTTGCCTGTGGGGCTCTTTCAAGGGGCTGGCAGTGCCAGGCAGCTGTTCTTCAGGAGTGCAGTGCCCCCGCCAGGGTTGGAGCAGCTATCTGGATCAGTGAGAACCCAAGAGGCTCTTCCCCAGGGCAGCCTGACTCAGAAGTACTCTCTGAGAATGTAGGCAGATCTTTACATACAGCCTGACCAAGCTTGTTCTAGCTTTTTTGGGCTGCAGGGGCTCTTGCAGGGTGCTGCCGATCCTCGGGAGCTGTTCCACAGGAGTGCTGCACCCCCTGAGGGAGGGAGAAGCTAGCTGGGCCACTGCAAACCCCAGAGGCTCTTCCCCAGGGCAACTGGACTCAAGGCCTTTCCAAGAATTTGGCAGATCTTTTCACTGCCTGGCCAAGCTTGTTTTAGCTTTTTCTGGGCTGCAGGGGCTCCTCCAGTGGGCTGGGGTGCTGAGCAGCTATTCCTCGGGAGTGCAGCACCCCCCAAGGGAGGGAGCAGCTAGCTGGGCCGCTGCAAACCCCAGAGGCTCTTCCCCAGGGCAGCCAGACTCAATGCCTTTCCAAGAATTTGGCAGATCTTTTCACGGCCTGGCCAAGCTTGTTCTAGCTTTTCTGGGCTGCAGGCCTTTTCCTGGGGGCTGTTGGTGTTTGGTGCTGCTCTGCGGGGGTGTGGCCCCTCCAAAGGGCAAGCAGGCCAGGGCAGCTACAGCCCCTGCAGTGGTAGGCTTCTGGCAATTGTTGAGGCCAGCCCTCCCAGATGGCAGGCAGCCCCAGGTCTGGCGTGTACGTAATGGGTTGGGGGGGCAGGGGTGGGGGCGGAATGCACTGGGAAGCACAACTTTCTGATAGCTAGCAGGCTGGTAAGCTCGCTGTGGCATGGGGAGAATTTTATGGGGGCCCACCCCTTCTTCTCTCCCCTCTGCAACACTGTCACAGACCCGGCTCTTCTCCCAGGTTCCCTCTGATGTGACTTTCCACTTCCCCGCCCTTAGCATATTTCTCCCTCCCCCTGCAACACTCCGCTTTCTAGTCTCCCAGGCAGTCTCTGCCCCTTCAAACTTGACAAACCAGTTTCTAGACCTCTCAAGCAGTCTCCGTTCCATCCCGCCCCCCAGGCCTTTCCTGGGGACTAACCTCTGGAGCCAAGGTCTCAGTGCCCAGCCCCCACCCAGGCGTCTCAATTTTTGGTGACTGTGCCTGTAGTTCAGATGATCTGTTTGGTTCTCGCTCTGCTTTTCAGAACTCCAACTTACTGCTGCACTCTTCTCTGCATCTGGAGATTCCTCCAGTTGGGTTGATCTTTCTGTTGATCTAGGTGACTTTCCAGGGTGTGGGATCCCTTTCTCCTCCGCAGTTCCCTTTCAGGAGTGTCCATCCAGCTTGGATTCACCTTCTCTCACTCTCCTCTTTTCTCTTGTTTTACCTAGTAATGTCACGGAATTCTTGCCCTTATCGGAGCTTAGGTTCTTCTGCCAGCGATTGGTTGCTGTTCTGTGCGAGTCGTTTATCCTATAGATATGTTTTTTTGTTGTTGTGTTTGTGGGAGAGGGTGAGCGTGTCCCCCTACTCTTCTGCCATCTTGCCTCCTCCTCCTTTAACTCTTAATAATGATTCTGTGTTATAGAAACATTAATAGTTTTACAAGTAGTTGTGTGGGAGTTAATGTATTTAAGTGGTTAGGTACATGAATGGATAAGGGGTCAGATATGCTAATTTAAATGTTGAATTAAAATGTTCAAATGCTCAAACGAGTATCTTTGGGAAATTTTCTTAAATTCTACCTATTTCCTCATCTGACAAATTGAGATGATTATAATAGCAGTCCTCATGCCAGGTAACCCTAGGGAAACATGAAGTCATTTGAAGGGAAATTCAACCAGGAATTTTTGCAAAGAAAGCAGTTTCCAATGCTGATCCCTTGATGTACTCTTTCTGAAAACTGGTCTGGCTGAGAAAATGGGTTCCTGTGATTAAGTTCACCTATTTATTTTCCTTTCTTATCTTCTGTTTTACAATAACCTTTCTTACACCTTAAAAGATAAATTCAAACTTCTTACTACTATTCCTTACTAATACGGAAGAAATCTTACTTCCTTGTATTGAACTTGGGTGCAAAAACTTCAGGTCATTAAATGACAGAGTGGTAAATACTGATGCCTCTTTTAATTTAGGTACCATATCTGTCACCATTTATTCTCATTAAGATATGCATTTAGAATAACATTTATACTTGTATTAAATAATCATTTATACAAATTGGCAGTATATGCATACATATTTGAATAATTAAATTCATAGTTACTATAAAGTTAAATCTGGTAGCAAAATTAAACATGAATTGCAACTTAGGTATGTTTTTGTGTGTTTCAGAGAATTACAACATAGTGGTTGATAGGACTTTCAATCAAATATCAAAGAGTAGAATTAAATTCTGTGGAGAAAAATAAAAACATGATTTAAGGGGAAAATGAAAATAATCAACTATTAATGAAAAATTTTATTATTTTTAAGTGAATGATAATTGGCATCAAATTGATATGGTGTTTATATTTCACTGTATGTATTTAAAAAATCAATGTCAGCGTCTATTTCACGTGCTCATAATTTTCTGTTATGGTTACATAATATAATACATATAAAGTGAACAGCATGGATCTTAGGAGGTATTAACATCTGCAAAAGATTAAACTATATATAATTTTAGTTGATGAAAAAGTAAACTAGGTAGTTCCTGTCGTGGCTCAGCGGTTAACAAAATCGACTAATATCCATGAGGACACGGGTTCAATCCCTGGCCTCACTCAGTGGGTTAAGGATCCCTCACTGCTGTGGCTGCAGTGTAGGATGGTAGCTGTAGCTCCAATTCAATCCCTAGCCTGGGAACTTCCATATGTCACAGGTTCCACCCTAAAAAGCCAAAAAAAAAAAAAAAAAAAAGAAAAAGAAAAACGAAACTAAACTATATACAATTTTAGAAGAAAACATGATATTTAAAAAGTACCATCTAATAATATCACCAAATGCATAGTAGCTTCTTCCCTTAATTAAATCCACATTTTAGAAATTATATGAATTACATATATTTAAGAATGACACTCATCTTTAAAGTAAGGCATTTATCATCTCTAATAACTTTTTAACATAAAATTATAGATGAATACTGTAGCAAAGAAATATGTTTTGGTCTATTCAACTCCATTTAACTTACATTTCTTAAATATAGCTTCCTTTCTTTGAACAACTTTTCTTTCTCCACTCCTTACAGAAGTTTCAGGTGGAGCTGCTTATTACAGCACCCTCACGAGGGGTGAGAGAATCTATCCACAGTTTAGTATAGTCTCTGCAATATTTTAGGCCAAGGATATAAAGATAATCTAAGCCATATTAATACAAATTCCTCCCTAGAAGTTTTAAAATGGGGCTGGTGAGAAAATGCCCTTTCCTTATTGATAGTACATTTAATTAAAGAACCAGTGTCATGGGATTCCTTATATGCAACAGAGGAAATTCAAAAATGTAAGCTGGATGATGTTAAAAGGTTCAAATGTAAACTTCAAAACTGAAGGAGGGGGGCAGATAGGAATCAGAGTGGCCTTGATAAATTAAGGAATTTTATATAAATGACATAAACACGAACAGAGTAAAAAAGTTAGTGATATTCTATCTTCATTGTAAGATCTTGTTTGTTGTGGGTGCTCTTGTATGCTTTGTGCTGGGACCCAAAAAAGAATCAGAACTGTCTCTGGTCAAAGTTAACCAGATTTCTGACAGAGGGGACCCTGCTATATTTTGTAGCAGTGAAAGCAGTAGTCAAATCAGTATTAGATATTATGAATATTTTACAATTTACTCACCTTTGAAATGTGAACATAGCATACAAAGAATAATATTCAACAGGGCAAACTGATAGTTTAGCAATCTGCTCCTTGGTGTTCAAGTACTTAATTATACTATTTTATTTAATGTCCAAGAATAGTATTTTACTTAATAGCTAGGAATTGTCAGATTATAGCTAAATGAAATTATTTACTGAGTGATCAGGATAAAGGATTCCACACTTCAGTTGCTAATACAGAGATATATTATACAAATAAAACCATAATAAAATATATGTGAAATATTGCTATTATTACAGGAATAAGGCATAGGTTATAATTCATTGCAGTATGAAAATTCTACTCATGGGAGTGATGTATCTAAATGTCACCTTATGTGTTCTTATTTTTGTTTTTTTGTGAATCTGTTGTATGTTTTTGATATGTGGTTGCCCTGTTTTTCAAGTATGCTAATGCCTTCATACATCTGCTTTTTTTAGACTCACAGTCATATAGGCTCAAAAACATTCTAAAAAAGTCTACATTTTCTTTTTTTTATCATTTATTTATATATATATATACATTTTTTTTTTCTACTGTACAGTATGGTGACCCAGTTACACTTACATGTGTACATTCTTTTTTCTCACATTACATGTTACACTTTAAGTGACTAGACAGAGTTCCCAGTGCTACACAGCAGGATCTCACAGCTAATCCATCCCAAAGACAACATTCTGCATCTGTTTACATTTTCTTACTATATTTCTCCACACTTAAGTCATGTTTTTACAACTTCATGTTTTTCCTTTTTCTGTTCCTTGTGTTTATCATTGCTTTCACAAATAGGTTTTTTTTTTCTTTTTTGCTCTGTATACTGGCTTATTTAAGTGAATACTTTCCAAATGTGATTTCCTCTTTCCTATGTCTTCTTGCTGCTTTTCTCTTTAGAGGAGACCTTTCAATATTTCTTTTAGGATAGGTTTAGTATTGCTATATTTTTTTAGTTTTTGATTCTTTAAGAAATTCATTATTTTTCCTCCTATTCAAAAAGATAATTTTTCTGGGTACAGTATTCCAAGCTACATATTTTTAACTTTCAGAAATTTGAATAGATCTTGCTGTACCCTCTGGCCTGCAATGTCTCTATAGAGAAATCAGCAGATAGTCTTATGTGTTTCACTTGTAATTAATCTTTGTTTTTCTCTTGTTGCCTTTAGAATCCTATCTTTACCTTTAGCATTTGCCATTTTTATTTTAATATGTCTTAGTGTAGGTCTGTTTAGGTTCATCTTGTTTGGGATCATCTGTGCTTCCTGTGCCTGGATATCTGTTTCTTTCTTTAGATTTGGGAAGTTTTCAGCCATAATTTCTTCAAATACATTTTCAATCCCCTTTTCTATTCTCCTTTTGAAATCCCTATTATGCATATATTGACATGCTTTATATTATACCATATATCTATTATATGGCTTTTATTTTTTTTTTTTCATTTGGCTTTCTATCTGCTGTCCTGATTGGGTGATTTTAATTACCCTATAGTCCAAGTCACTTATTTGTTCCCCTGCATTATTCTTGTGCTGTTCATTGACTTTAGCTCTGATTTCATATTAGCAAATGAGTTTTCTAATTTTTCTTGGCTCCTCCTTATAGTTTCTAGTTCCTTTCACAGTCATCTGCATTTTTGTCTAGCATTTCTTAATTCCTTCAGTATTTTCTTTACCTTCTTTTCTAACTCAGTGTCTATTAGATCAAATTGGTCTGTTTCATTGTTTACTCCTTCAGGGGATTTCTCCTATTCTTTTAACTGGGAATGAGTCCTTTACTTCTTAGTTTTACTTATATTTCTCTTACTCTTTGAGTTTATGGGGAAAAAAAATATCTACTTGTAGCCTTGGAGGGCTATTTATAAGCAGGAGCATCCTGGAGTAGCTTGTGTGGGTTTTCTTTTTTTTAGTGTGAGGGCTGCTTTTGGTTTGGTTGCTTGCTGTCTCTTACCTCAGTATACATGGGCTGTTATCCCCTTGATGAGGGTGTGCAGGTAAAGGTCTGTGTGTGCTCCCAAGGAAGTTGGGTTGGCAGTTAGCACCCAGGTGAAGGGCCCTTGGTAGTGGCAGCAACCCTTAGAGAAGTAAGGGTGGGGAATGGACCTAGTCACAAGACCCTTTTCAGGGGTGGTGGTGGTGGCAGTCCCTGGAGGGAAGTAGGTAGCACCCAGTTGCAGGACTCTTGGCAGAAGTGGCAAATACCAGGGAGGTGGTGAAGACCAGTGGTGCCTGTTCATGGGGTGTTTGGTGGCAAGGGCCACATCTACCTCTGTAGTCTGAGATGGCTGCTATGGCTTTCACCCACCCCCATAGCCTGTGCAAGTGGAATCCAGCTGACTGAGAGCCTACATGCACAGAAAAAAGTTCCTAAGGCATTCCTCCTCTTGCACTTCCCAACAATAGTACCTTGTATCTCTGGCAGGCCCAGGCTTCCTCCAGCATTCCATTGGCTCTGGTGCACCACACCGTGGCCTACTGAGGCTGTTTCCACAAAGCCAATCCTAGTTTTCTCCCTGGGCCTGACCTCCAGAGCCTAAGCCTCAGCACCAGCAGAGCAGTGATTTAGCCTGGGGTTTTCTGGACAGAAGGACTGATCATCTGTGTGGCTCTCTCTCTACTTTGCTCTCCTTAGACTGGGTGCTATGCTTTTCACAGAGGCTTTGAAGGTCCCCTGTGCTCCAGCTGATCTGCCTCGCAGTCAGGGAGCCTCCCAGGGTGTCCTACTCACTTTTTATATCTTCATTTTTTTTTTCCTTTCTTCCTACCTAGTTATGAAGAAGTCTGAGGTCGTCTGTCAGTGTTCAGTAGATGTTTTGTGAAAACTGTTTTATATGTAGTTTTTTTTATTATTTTTGGGAGGAGATTTCCATGTCCTACTCCTTTGCCATCATAAATCTCAACTTGAAATTCCACAATACATGGATAATTTTGTTCATGTGAAAATAAAAAGTAAACTAGTTTTGTCAGAATATTCTAATATAACAGTATATGAGGTAGAATATATTCCTCAGTGAAAGAAGTTAATTGAAATATTTAGTCACCAAGAGTTCAGAATATATTAAGGAAAACCAGTGGCTAAGAATACTTAAGTATATGTAGGGTGCTTAAATGAAGTAGTGAGTAAAAGTATTATTGTTTACTTATCCATCAATGTCACTTAACAAGAAAGAGCACATGAAGTTTGAATTGCGCTACATTCATATCTGTCAATTTCAGAGGCTACATAATCAGATTAGCAACTGAGGGAGTCTAAAAGAGATGAAAAATATACCAAGAAACTGACCTGACTAGACTGTTTTATAATATCATCCATTTTCACTACACACTCACACAGTACATCTGGTGAATTCATTTATTCAAGGTTGTAACTAAAATTGCTGCCTTTAAAACAATCTCAGTATCACAACATAATTTTGTCTTATTTTAATCTTTTGCAATGTGGCAGAACTATATAGATTTTTAATTTGTTTTAGGCAGTTTTGTATAAGAGTTTTGGGAACTACCTCTAAAAGTAATCAAATGTAGTAAAAGAGATAGTCATATGTTGGTATTTATTTAAGAGAAAGGTCATTCAGATTCTAAAGTTTATTTGCAGCCACATATTTGAAATAAAACAAAAACATTAAGTTCGAAATTGCTCAGTTATGCTTATAGAATTGGGACTTTTAAATGATATATTCAAAGAAAAAATAGGTTTCTATGGGGAGGAAAATAAAAGTTTAGGTGTGTAAATATTGATTTTCATAAGTGAGAATATTATAAACATAGTAACACTATTAGCAACATAGCATTAACTAACGCCATGGCTCTTATTTTTTCAGAAAGTATATTTTCTTCTAAATTTCATTTTTAATTTAAAAATATTACCTATTTAAAATTGATTGTATTTTTGTAACATTTTCTTTTTGACAATTTCTTAGAAGCAAGTGAGAATTTATAATCTTAATCTGTATTTACTAAATATTACTGCAAATATTCCTCTATATAATTATTTTAAACATAATACTTTCTTGTGTGAGCAACTCTGCTTTACTCAACAAGAGAATAGCAAAAATAATTTAAATTTTGTCTCCAGAGGGGAGCTTTGTTCTTCTGACTATCCTAATTGGCTGAAATAGAATATTGTACTATTGAATATAGTGCAACAGAATAATTGTTCTATATTTAAAACCTCTAACTAATTTGCCATTCAGATGGAAATCACTATCTAGGTCGTCAAGAGCATACAAAAACCAAGTCTCCTTGATGCCATCAAAATATTTCACAGTTTAGATGCCAAGCAATGGTCTTAAGTTTGGCAGTAACATATTATTCTAACCTATGTAAGTATCTGGATATTGTTTGATTGACTGACCTATAAGAAGACTTGATGCAGAAACTGAGCAAAGATATGTAAGCAAAAAAATTGATTTGTCCAGATTACGATTTGAAATTAGAATTGTCATCAAGTAAATATAACTAAATGAAAAGAAATTTTTGTCCATTAGGAAAGGTTAAACCTAAGAATGACCCTTGACTGGAAAAATTTGAGTATCTAAAATTGTAAATTGTTTTGGTTTAATTTCAAAGGAGAAGTTAAACAAATTGAAAAAATAAATACAGGTTAGAAATCCATCTGCTTCTAACATATAGGGTGTATTATTTGGAGGATAAATAAAGGGTCTATTATTCAGAGGATAAATAATTTAACTGCCTACTTCTAAAATACCTTCTAGAGTAAAGTGTTTTATAATTCAAGTTAGAATATTTAAAAGTGCATTAATCTAAATGATAGTTTTGTCATTTACCACCATTGCAAATCTAGATGAATAAGGTTCTTTTTCTGCACAGAATCAATTCCAACAAAAGACAGACAACTTACTACATAGATGAAAACTACTAAAACTGTCAATCAAGTGAGAAAATTTATAACCACAATTCCTGTGCTGTTAGGAATAGACAGAAATGTGAAATAAAATGTGTCGAATTTGTCCTGATTAAGCAGAAGTGATGAATAATGCTGCTTCACTTACTTTACCCTTCTGAGTTTTTTCAAAACTCTGTAGAAGTCATGGAAGTTGCTAAAGAATATTATTACAATCTCCACTAATATTATTCTGAAATTTTAATACTAATATGGGACAGTATTTCTTAAAATAAATGATTTGAAATATGTAATTATATTTTACCTGAAACAAATTTTTAGATCTTGCATTCTTACTGGGAATAACATGAAGGATTTAGGATTTGAATTACCTTTTTAAGTGTTGGTCACCTATAACTAAATATTTGCCATGTTTTTAATCTTATCACTAATAATGTAGTTCAAGTACTCTTTATATTTTATTGTGTTTGGTAATATTCCTTATCATTTTGCTTAAAAATACAATATCCTGAATATGATATCTGGAACAATGACAACGGTGATGTTCTTGTGAGATATAAAAAAGTATTAATAAAAAGGATAGGATATTCACCAATGCTAAAGAAATATTCATCTTTAGGACCTGATCTAATATTCCCCCACTCTATGGAAGAATTGATTATCTTGAGAGTGCAAGAATTAATTAAATATAATCCTACATGTTAAAATTCTAATAAAAGCCTCTTAGAGGTGGAAGAATCTTAGAATTATAAGTTACCATGAAGTTGCAGTCAAAGTTGTTTTATTTAAAGGAGAAATATATATCTGTCTGAGTGTGCTAGGATTGCCATAACAAAGTACCACAGACTGGGTGGCTTAAATAGAAATTTGTTTTCTCATAGTTCTGAAGACTAGAAGTCCAAATTCAGGGTATTAGCAGTTTGGGGTTTTTCCTAAGCCCTCTCCTATTGACTTGCTGTGTCCTGACTTGGCCACACTTCTGTGCAAGGGTACCCCTGGAATCTGTGTTTAAATTTCTTCTTCTTATAAAGGCACCAAACTGAAATACGGTCCACCCTAATGACCTAATTTAACTTAAGTGCTTTTTAACTGAATCACTATTAAAGTCCCTATCCCTAAATACAATCACTTTCTGAGGTAAGAGGAGTTATGGCTTCAACCTATGAATTTATTTTCTTAGATATATGTCCCAACCCATGAAAAACATGAAAAACAGGACAATTAGGAAATATTTGCAAGTATCTTTTAAGAGTATTTGAATTACTGTAAATTTTGTTTTAAAAGATCTGATCTCTTGCTTAAATATGTTATTTTAATAAAAGACAGAGTAAAAAGAACATCAGAAAAAAAGCTGGTAAATCTTTGGGGTGAGAGGTGATAGCAAATAACAAACTCTCCACATGTTCCAAAAGTGAGTCTGGATCTCTCTTCTAAACATCAGAAGTATATTGAATCTCTGTATAGCATATATAACCTATAAATAGTTATCTCATTTATTGTCAAAATATACAAAATACATAGTTCTGGTCCTGAAAATTAGCAAAATGGTACAGGTTTTGGCACAGAAGGCCTATTGAAACCATTTATCTTTCTTAATATGTTTCACAATATTTTGAATTCCATTGCAATAGATGAGAACTTGCTGAGATCCAAAAATTTCCTACAACAGGTAAGAGATGCAATTGGGCAGATCAGAGTAAATTCAGATGTTGTGGAAACACTATAACTAGAAAAGCTTAGGCAAGAGAATCCAAAGGCAAATTGTATTCTCCAATTGCATTTATTTCATGGTGCATGCTACTATCAACTTATGTTCTTTACATGCCAATTTCTCTGTTTAAAATAAATATGAGGCTATATGGAAATGTAAGATGCAAAATTGACAGTTTTTTTTTACAAGGTTAATTCTTCAATGTTAAATAGAAATATTGCAGTTACAGAAATTCTTTATATCCTTATAGTTGAAGATTTAGGAGTTAGTGCTCTGAATGAATATTAAAACTAACCTTTTTCGTTTGTTTTAAATTGATTAAAATAATACATTACATAATATATTTAAACTATATTCACTTCAAAAGCTATATAGAAATTATTTAGAGTTAATACAGAATCTTAATTGTTGATTCAAAATAAGATGAAGTACAATAAAAATGTTATGTAATAGGTGCAGATCTCCAACACAATGGTCCATAATGGTATAAATGAATGCTATTACAATCACTATTATTTTGCTATAAAAGTGACTCTTTTCCTTCAATATACAGAAACTAAGGCAGGAGAAGGGATTTGTTTCTATAACAAAGCAAAAAGATAAATAATAAAGGGCATTTAATTTTTATTTTTGGCCACACCTGCCACATGCAGAAGTTCCTAGACCAGGGAATGAACCCGTGCCATGGCAATGACAAGAGCTACAGCAGTTCCCCCTACCCCAAGATGTTTTTAACAGCTTTACTGAAATGTAATACTTAACATACCATACAGTCACACATTTATAGTGGCAATGAAGATCCTAAACTGGTAGAACACCAGGCCATTTTAGATATAAGACTAGATAGGTTATTTAAAATTAATGAAAATGATACTTATCCCTACAAAGTGTATGTATTAAATTTTATTAAATATATTTATTATAGCAGGTTTATGGCCTAATTTTCACAAATTAAAACTACTTAATTACACTTCTGAGAAGATATATTATGAAAATTTAATATATTATAAAACTATTTTCAGATAGAATGAATGATATACAAATAATGTTTAGGGCAAACACAGGTATTATATACACAATTATCAAGCTGTAGCTGTTACAGCTAGTATATCGAATGCTTAGATAACCTCCACAAGCAATAGAATGCCTTCTGCCATACTAAATCTTACTCATTTTAGAACTGAGTAAAATATGTTTTTTTCTTTATTTATAGTATTGTGAAATGAAAAGAACATAAAGCTTTCACTAAATGTATATTTATATATAGTTTTACTTTCTTAGAGAAACTTTCAAATGTCTAAATCTCCACATAAATTTCTTAAAGAGAAAGTGCAAGAAAAGTCAAGTTGTAGAGAAAATAATGATTTAAATTCTGCATTGGCTTCTTGTATGTAAGAGAGATAAAAAATTGGGTAGAAAGAAAGTTAGGCAGACATAAAAATAAATGGAGAGATTTCAGACTGAAGAAAAATATGCCTGACAGATAAAAGTGGTCCTTTAGAAGCAGTGTGTTAAAGACAATTTATTTATACATGATTTTAGAGATTTCCAGGATTTTTAACACTTAAATGCAGGACTTAGCAATGTGCTGTATGTATCTGATATCTGCTACTGTAATAAAGCTGCATGGTAAAGGACTGTAAAATCTAAGTGGTATATAGTACTAAACATTTATTAACTCTTGAGTCTAATTAGTCTTGGCTTAATTGTTCATTGAACCCCACAAGTTTTAATAAATTTATATTTTTATTTTCATTTAATTAAAATATTTTTTTAATTTCCCTTTAAATTTTTTGGATACATGTGTCATTTTAATAGTGTGTTGTTTATTACCCACATATTCTAGAATCTTTCAGTTATCTTTCTGATTTTTAGCTTACATTGTGGTCTGAGCATAGATAGCCTATGTTGCTAATCTTTTCAAAGGATTACTGTGTTTTATGGTATATTATATAGTCTATCTTGGTGAATGTTTTGGATGAGGTTGAGAAGAATAAGTGTTCTGCTGTCATTGGGTGAAGTAGTCTATAGATTTCAATTCCATCCAACTGATTGATGAGATTGTTGAGTTGAACTACATCATTGCTGAGTTTCTGCCTCTTGGATCTGTCCATGTCTGCTAGAGGGGTACTGACGTTCCAATTGTGATAGTGGATTCATCAATTTCTCCTTGTAGTCTATTAGTTTTTGCCTCATGTAGTATGGCACTCTGTTTTAGGCATATGCACATTAATAATTACGTCTTGTTAAGAAAAAACAGAGTTATCAGTTACCTCCATGTGATTGGCATTACAAGGGTGTATACACTTTTCAAAACTCATTGAAAGGAAAATTTTAAATTTGTGTATGTCAGTGCCTATCAATTTTTACCTAGATGAAAATCATAAACTGATTTTTTTAAAAAAGTATTACATCTTCTTGGATAATTGGCCACTTTATTATTATGTAATATTCTTCCTCACCCCTGATTACCTTTATTTGAAATCTGCTCTTTTTGAAAGTAATAGAGTTATTCCTGCTTTCTTATGATTAGTGTGGTCTTGGTATATTTTTCTCTATTTACTTTTAATCTATATGTATCATTATACTTAAAGTAGGTTTCCTGTAGACAACATATAGTTAGGCAATACCTTGTGATGTATACTCTGACAACCTTTGTCTTTTAATTAGTATATTTAGGCCACCAATATTCACTGCAATCATGGTCATAATCAGATTAAAATCTACCATGTTCATTACTGTTTTTGTTTTCCTTGTTCTTTATTCTGATAATAATTGACTTATATTTATTAATTTTCTGCTTGTATTTTCAAACTGTCATATTTCCTAATTATTTTATCAATAACTATATAGCATAATTACATTATCACAATTATATAATTGTTATCTTTGGGAAAACTTCCCTTTATGAGGATAGTAAATTTTTAGATTATTTTTCCTTCTTGATGTTTATTTTTACAAAATTAAATGTTCAATTCCAGTATTTTACTTTCAGATTTTATATACTTTTTTTTTTAAATATGTCATTTCCTCCAGTGCTTCAGGATGGGATACTTAAAATGCTTTAATTTCCCAACAACATACCTTTTACTCAAATCCTGGATTTTGTGAATAGTCTTAAAGGCTGTTACTGGGTTTTAATTTATAACAATTAAAAAAAATTAAAACCATATTCCCAGTCAGATTATAATTATTTGCCTGCAGGGAAGAAAACAGTACTCACTATATACCTATGATGCATCATGTCAGTACTGGCCTCCCAAACATTACTAACACAAACTTTTGATAAGACAAAGTCTATTACCTACCTCAAAGAGGGACAACACCATTTCTCGAAGCTTGGGCAGTGTCTCAGAGTGGGGAGTAAAAGTCAACATGTGTATATTTAATTAAATATTTAATTTTAAAAACATTTTCAAGTTTATATAAAAACTTGGACATATAAAAATAACTTAATAAAACCCACACATACCCATCAACCATCTATAATTATCAGTATTTTCCATTCTTGTACCTCCTATAATTTTACCTTACTTCTAACCCTTCATAAGTTATTTTATATGCTTTTTGTTTATATACATATCTGTATGATAAAATATGCATATCTGTTTAATTATACAAATGGATTCACTTATGTGAATACTATCCCTATTAATATATAATTTTTCTTGCGCTAAACCATAATATTCCCTCTAACCAGTGAATTCATTCACCCCTACATGCCATTTCTTTATGCCTCATACCTCTTGGCTGTGAAATAGTTTAAAATTTTTTTCATGGAGTTCCTGTTGTGGCTCAGCGGGTTAAGAACCCAACTGGTATCCATGAGGATGTGGGTTGGCTTATTGGGTTAAGGATCCAGTGTAGCTGCAAACTGCAGCATAGGTTGCAGATGTGGTTTGAATCTGGGCATTGCTGTGGCTGTGGTATAGGATGGCAGCTCCAACTAGACCCTTAGCATGGCAAATTCCATATGTTCTAGGTGTGCCCCACCCCAAAAAATAAGAAAAAGAAAAATAATTTTTTAAATTTTAATCACTGATTAGTTTCATCTATATAAATTCATGTAATGGAATTATGTATTCTGTACTTTTTACGTCCAACTACTTTCCCTCAGCATAATGTTTGTGAAATCTATCCAAATTGTTGCATGTAACATTGTTTTTCAAATTTATTTTGTTAAAAATATATGTATTAATGAACCCAAATGGTTAAAATTAAGTATTATTAATCCCTTCCAATTTTGCATATGATTTATTTTTTTATTTTTCATTTAGTCTTCGCATAGATTAGTTTTATGCTAGTTAGGACATTTGAATATCCTTGAGTATAATGAGCATATTTAGATTGTTTATTCTGAAATATTAAACATGTGAGTATTTTATTTTGTGCACTCTAATTCACTACCACATTATCTGTATCATGTGATTTAGAATTTCATACTTCTGTAAAAAACAATTTCCTAGCACATCAGAGTGAGTGGAGATGAATTAATATATTTTGGGGGGGAATGAATAATTCCTGATTTCTACCACAAAAGTTATACTTTTGCATATATACAATAGTTTTACTTTAAATTGGAACTGATGGCTTATATTATAAATTTCAAAATACATTTTTGAAATAAAAATGCACCTTTAGTTCACTACTTAGCAACAATAAATATGTCTTAATTACTCAGCAATGGTTAGAACAAAGCAATTGGATTCCTTTAGGATAGTCAAATTAGTTTAACTCTCATTTTGTTTTCTCAAATATTCCATTATTGGAATTGGGGAATGATAAAGTATTTCCTACTCAAAAAAAGTCTAATTTCTAGTAGATATTGATTAAACTAGAAGTTTTACCTAACAACATTTAAAATGATAAATGAAATGCTAATAGAACCATTATTTCTTTAATCCTTCATTAAGCTTATAGTTTGCAAAAAGTTTTAGACCAAGAAATGTTGATTTAAGGTAAATAAAATTATATTTCTATAAACAAATTATCACAGTGAAGAAAGCAGATTTATTAAATGGTGTTATATAGTCTCTAAATAGGCAGTTGAAAAACAACTACTATAGCATTGATTCTGAAATACTCAAGTTCCTTGTGTGGTATTTGTTGAAAGTGTTAGGAGTGGGAAACTAAAAAAATCTGAAGAAGGCATCCCAAAACTTAATATCTAAGCTTTTTCTTAAAAAATAAAAATAGAAGTTTACCAGACAGTCAAAGACTATACCTGTATGTAGGCGTGCAGATTTGGTGATCCCTTTTTTTTTCCTTTTTTTCCTAAGCTTTGCACCCATGACATATGGATCTTCCCAGGCTAGGGGTCAAATTGGAGCTGTAGCTGTTGGCCTATGCCATAACCACAGCAACATGAGATCCAAGCTGCCTCTGTGACCTACACACCATAGCTCATGGCAATGCCAGATCCTTAACCCACTGAATGAGGCCACGGATGGATACTGGTCAGATTCATTACAGCTGAGCCATGATGGGAACACCTTCGTGGTCCTTTTTTAAAAAAAAAAAATTAAAGTAGGTTTAGATGAGAAAGTATACTAGTATATAATTACTGACAATCTGAATAATCTAGAGGCTTAATCTTTGGGAGTTGGGTCTATAAGAACATGATAGAATTTAGTCAGACTTATCCACAGTAATGGAATTAATCATTAAGTAGTAGAACCAGAGAGGCAATGGTTTGATGGTCCTAAATTTAATGCCACAACATTCTTGATCACAGGGTTTGGGGTAAAGATACAGCACAGGGTAGAGATGAGCCTACAGGTGATGAGTTCATTACTCTGAAGATTATATTGATGGAGGGTAAGACTCAAGCAGGTTCATATTTAAAATGTGTAAGTAAACAATGCATTTGTACTTAGTAAATATTAGTTGATTTTATTAAGCAAATTGGAAAAGCGCACTTAATGTTTAAACATTAACATTAATTTATAAATATTTTCCTTCTATTAGAAGGCCTTCTACATGCCAGGTAAAGACAAACATATAGTTCATAACATGTTTGTTTTATGAGTACAATTTCTTGAGAACTGAAAGAAAGGCTATTAGAAATAGCTAAGGACCATTATCTAGCGCAGGTATGCTAGGTGCTGAGATAGGCACTCTGTGCATTATCTTCATTCATTTACAAAATAACTCAAGGAGATGTATATAGCTAATATCTATAGTGCTGCAGATATGAAAATTGAATTGGAGAAGGTTATTAACTCACCAATATCACACAGTTATTTTGGCAGCAGTGGGCCTCTCTCTCAGATTTCAACCTTCAGACATAAAGAGAAGTAAAAGTGAAGAGGTAGTATTACCACAATAAAACCTAGTTTTACAGGAGTACATTAAATATGGCCACAATTTCTTTGCAGACCTACCCACAGTAAGTGAAATCTATTTCCCTGTCCCTTGAATCTGAGCTATCATTGTAACTTGCTTTGGCCAATAATGTGACATTGCATGAGTTTAAGAGCCTAGGTCTCAAGAAGTTTCAAAATTTCACTTTGTACCCATTTGCAACACCACCCTATGTCTATCTTACCATGAAGAACCAAGGATGAAAAAGGTCTAATAGACAGGGATAAAGAGACCCAATCACATTGGCTATCCTTCCAGCTGAGGTTGCCCCCAGCCTAGCTGAAAGCAAAAAAGAAACTACCCACCAACCCCAGAATCATGAGAAATAATAAATCATTTAAAAGTTCAAAATTTGGGATGGTTTGTTAGCAGCTATTGATAGCCAAAAATAATCATTTTTGATAAAATTAAGAATTTTAATAAAATAGCAAAGAAATCTAGGCATGATTTCAATAGAGACAATCTTGAGTTCCATCTTATATTTCTACTTTTTTGTATGTATTTATTTATTAGAAATAAGTACTTCAGAGTGATCAATGGAGTTAATGAAGGTGAGATATTTTATTCCACCTTAACTTCTATGGTAACCCAGTATACGAGATTATTAAACATCTGCATCTAATGGTTTTGCTTTGATCAAAATAAGCATGTGGGAGTTTAAAAATGATAGAGAAGAAAGTATATCTATATATGTAAACATATATGTCACTTTAAAATATTAAATATTTTTGTGACAAACTAGTATTATTTCTGGAAATTGTAGAGGAATCTTCTTTAGATAAAAATTTTTAAGTATTCTCAGTACTTTAGGCTGCTAAGCTGTTAAAATTATATGTTATATACTAGTTCTAATGAATTTTGGACTATTTTACTTTAGATTGTGCTAATATTCAATATCAGTTTAGTTTGAATTATGTCAAAATAATTTACTCAAATATTAAAAGAAAAAAATATTATAAATAACTGATTCCTAGGAATAAGACAAAGAATATTGAGGAATCAAAAATCATTGATCATTTCATCATTTAATCATTTAAATCAGTAAAGACTGCCCCTATGTCTTATTCCCATTCTTTACTCATTTGACATTGGTTAGAAAAACTTTAAATAATTAAAATCTTGAAACTTTTAAAATAATTTTATAACTAAAAGTTATATTTAGAGTATGTATTTACTAATAGCTTGGAATATCATGTGTGTGTTTTTGGATACCACCTCTGATTGGCAAAGCTTTTTTTCAAAAAACTGCTTATCATATGTACCAGAATGAAGCTGTTTCAGAACAGTGTTGAAATTTGTATTTTTCCAGTAAATTGACTAAAATATAGAACACTATTTTAAAATTACTCAAATTATTAAAATGATATCTATCATTGTGTTTGGAAATTAGTATATAAGAAGAACTTCTTAGTAATAATAAACATCCTGTATACATTTAGTTAATTAAGTCTTACTAATGAGCTAACATCTAATGTGCTTTCTGTAATCTTACTAGGTGGTACATCTGTTTATTCTCCCTTAAGAGAAACAATTTGTTTCCCTATAGAAAAAATAAAAATGGAAGGGAATCTTATTTAAACATGCTGTAACACTTGCCTTATATTTATAATCCTGTTTTGTGTGTGTGTGTGCATGTGTGTGTGTATGTGTGTGTGTGTGTGAGATACTTATAATACAAAATAATATACATGTAATATATGATTATAATATTTAATTATTTGATGTGGAGTTGGTTAGCCTAATACAACTTAATCCTGTATAAATATGTAATTTTAATATGTACATTTTTGATATATTATCCACTAACTTTAAAAAACATACATGTATTATCCATATATGTACATGTATGCATATGCACATATGCATACTTGCATGTAAAGAAAAAATTCAAATTATGACTGGTTAGCTATTTTTGAAATTAAATTGTTATTAACTAATTTTTCTAGTAATCAGTTTATTTTATTTTATTTGTCTTTTTGGGGCCTCACCCACATCAGGCGAGGGGTTGAATCAGAGCTACAGCCTCTAGCCTGCACCACAGCCACAGCAAAGCCAGATCAGAGCCAGATCTGAAACCTAAACCACAGCCAACATCAATGCCAGATCCCCAGCCCAAAGAGTGAGGCCAGGGATCCAACCTGCAACCTCACGGTTCCTAGTTGGATTTATTTCCACTGCACCATTGACGGGAACTCCCTAGTTATCAGTTTATTTTACTAGCACTCTCAAAACAACAACAACAAAAAAGAAATATGTATATATACACAATGGAATATTACTCAGCCATAAATAGAATGAAAAAATGTCATTTGCAGCAACACGGACAGACCTAGAGATTATCATGCTAACTAAAGTAAGCCAGAGAAAGACAAACATCATATGATATTACTTATATTTGGAATCTAACTAAATGATACAAATGAACTTATCCCAAATTAGAAACAGACTCACAAACTTCAAAAACAAATTTGTCATTACCAAAGGGGAGATGGGGATGAGATAAATTAGGAGTATGGGATTAACCTATACACACTACTATATAGAAAACGATAATCAGGAAGGATCTACTGTACAGCACAAGGAACTATACCTAATATCTTACAATAACCTATAGTAAAGAATATTCAAGAAAGAATATATGTGTGTGTGTATAACTGAATCACTTTGTTGTATACCTAAAACTAACACAACTTTATAAATCAAATATATTTCAATAAAAATTAAAAAAGATAAAAGTGTTTTATTTTCTTGACTAAACCAGAGCAGCAATTTTCTAGGCATATAAAACAAATTATTCTAATTATTAGGATTCTCAACTCTTTAAGCATAAATCTTTGTAAATATTCAAGTGAAAAAACACATGAAGTAGTGGTCAGTGCAAGACAATTGAGCTGTGGAATATACCAACTGTTTGTTTTTTGATATGAAAATAGAAAAAGATTCCAAATAGAAGGAAAATAAATAAACATTTGCAAATTAGAAAATAATCAATGGGACCAAATTTTGCAGGATAATGAAAATGGGTGGAATATTAAATCTGTTAATATTTGTAAAGCACTTAACAGTTACTGGTACATATAAAGAGATAGATACATATTTGTTAGATAAATAATTCCAGAACAATGAATAGAATTAATGGGAAATTAAATTATTAAAAAAACTATTCCTAAAGTTATGTATAAGCAAGAAAATATAAGCATAGAAACTTCTGTATAAAAATCTATCCATGAGGTAAAATATATACAATCAGATAATACCCCTTATTATAAAAAACTACCTCAAACTTCAACTAGAATTTTTTAGAATTAATCTCGTTAATTCACTTTTTAAATTTTGACAGTTTTGAAGTATTTATTTGTAGTATTTGAAGTTTTATTAAAGTATAGTTGATTTACAATGTTGTGATAATTTCTGCTATTCAACAAAGTGATTCAGTTATACATGTATACACATCCTTTCTCTTTCAGAATCTTTTCCCACATAGATTATCACAGAATATTGGGTAGAGTTCTCTGTGCAATACAGCAAGTCCCTGTTGGCCAAACATTAACTGAAACAATTCTAGTAAATGTTGTTTTGTGTAAAGAATACATTTTGAATTATGAAGAGAAAATTGGACAATTTTCTTGGTAAAAATATTTACTTATGGAATATTCCACTAAAATCAAGATAACATTATATACCATTGACTTGTTGACTATGGTATCAATAGCTGCAAAACCTAAAAACAAGGACAACTTGCCCAGTAAAGGTAAACCAAATCACAGTGCACAAGCTTGAAAAAAATTCAAGCAAATTATTATAACTGTTCTATTACTTGAAAACCTTGTTTTATGATTTAAAATCACCATCAAGAAGCATGGGTGGAAGCAATGATAGCATGCGAATTTTTCCACTTGTAGCAAATTAAGTGCAATAATCATCTTGGACTTCCAATAAGTACAAGCATGATTTCTAACCAGTAGGGGCAGCCTGCCACTTCTTAGTAATAAATTCTCCCATTTCATTTGTCATTGCCTCTCATTTTAAATGTTAGCAGGATGTAATAATTTGATAATAAATGAAAACATCTTTAAGCATAGAGTTGGATGCCAACAGCAATTGGTAATCTTCCATACTTATTTCATTCCATTTTATAGTTGCACTTGTAATCAAGAAGGGAGTAAACCACTGATGCTTGCACATACACACCAGTATAATCTCAAAAATATTAGGAGCCACTAATCAAATAAGAATTTTGTTTAAATGGTAGTATTTCAAAAAAATGCAGTGCATTTAAACATTTTTGTCAGTAAAGTTGAGCAAATAGTGTTGGAAATATTAGGTCAAAAGTGAATTTAACCAAAACATAAATCTGAGGCAAATGGTATCATCAATGACTTTTAGTAAAAATACTCCTTGAAATATGCTTCTAGATGCATAAAATGCAGTAACGTAGGAGATAGCAAACTATTCAATATTTCTCTAATATACGAAACATTATGGATATAGAATATCATAAGACAAGGCACTTACATCAGTATAAATTATGAATACTAAATATTAACCTATATTATAGTTCTTATGTTCTGTTAGACTATGTCTTCTGTCTTCCTGAAATGTATTGTTTTTACTGTTCTTTTACTTGGAACCAATTTGAATAAAAACACATTGTGCTTAATTGAGCAGCTAATTACATGAAAATGGCTGTCAGTCAAGCAATAGCAAATGGCTATTTTCAAAATAAACAATGGTTTAGCGAATTTGACTATTGTTTTTTTCCATTACTGTTTGCATGGAGACAGTTGCATAATTGCTGTTCTTGATACATGTGTAAAATGTAATCCCTATATGCCAGGAATGTTAAAATAAAAGCTCAATTTTTCTTGTTACTGAAGTATAGTCAATGAATAGTGAAGTAATTTACAAAGTGTTTTGAACTGAATATGTTGAGATATCCACTTATCAAATACTTGATACTGCCAATATTTGTTTATGATTTTGTTTCCTTGGAGAGCTACAAATTTATTAAAATTCTAAGAAATATGCATTTTGCTCCAACAAATAAAAACCACAAAAATATTGAAATGTATATATTCCTATAATTCTTGGACCTAGGTAAATAGCTGTTCTTATGTAAATTAGCATAAATTATTTCACAAAGTATTTTGTTTCTTCCCCGCAATATATATTTCATGAGATTCCTTTAATTCTGTGCTGAAAAACAAGAACGTAGTTTTTCTTACTGGATCTGGCATCAAGGGCACACATATGTTTCTAAAATTTGAGAACTCTGAAACAGGATTCAATCTAGCACATGAGGCTCTTCAAGATATGTTCATGTCTGCTGTCTAGCATCATGTCCCTTCACTCTTTCTATGTACTTTTAACATAATGATTTAACGTATAAGTAGAAAAGTTTTACTTCCTTAAATACATTATCTCTTGCCTTAATATTTTATGTAGGCATACCATCTATCTAAAATGTCTCTGACACAGCTATTGAAACAGGTTTTCTGAATTAAGTGGGCAAGGGTGAGATTCTGGAGCAACGTGGGTCATAACATAGCAAATAACCACCAGACACATGAGTGGTTACCATGATGGAAAGCAGCCTGAAGAAGTAATCAGAATGATTTGAAACAAACAGATCTTTGGCAGTTACCAACTGATCCTGAAAGTGAAATAAATTGGCAACATTCTTAAACTTTACTTGATTTGTATGTGAGAAAAAATTTCCTATGTATTGTAAACACAAGTCTCATGAATCAAATCATAACTTTTGTGTACACTACACACAAAAATCACATAAAATTAGTATATATCAGATCGGTACTGAGCAGTTTCTGAACGCACAAATAAGTTCGAAGAGACACTTCTTATAATCTCATAACACAACTCCAGCTACAATTGACTTCCTTTATAACTCACACCTATAACCTTAATTTGAGGTTATTAGGACTCATTGATGAAAGAAGAAAAAGTGAAGGCTTAGTTTACCTGTGACTTAAAATACTATGTTGTCATGAATTTAATGTGAATTGTGTGGCATTACAGCTTCACTCAAGAATGGCTCAGAAAGCCTTTAGCAAAAAGAAGTCCTAATCAGTTGACAGACTTTCTTAAAGTTCCCTCAGCGGTACCCCTTTCCTAAATGGCAAGATGGCTAGAAGTAAAGATCTACAATGGACTTATAAAAGTAGCCAAAAGTTTGTCTAGGAGTTCAAAGAAGAAATAATGTAAAAAAATTTGATAAAGAGATCTGGGGATGATATATGTTTAGATCTCTGAAAATAAGCTAGGAAATTGAGGATATTTCTGAATGTGTGAATGTTCACATGGTTTCCTCTAAGGCAACCACTGCAGAGGATAACCCATTTTGATTATGAATACCCTCTTTACTATTCACTCTTATATAATTTAGTATACCCTCTTTTACTATTCTCTCTATCCCTTCTTCAATGAGCCTAAGAAGTAAGGGATGAAGTTAGTGAATGAAAAGAGCTTTTAGGTACCAAAAAGAAAGATTAACACGGATCTCCTGACATAATTGCTATACTTAGGAACAAGCCAGCCACCAAATATTTCATCCCTTCCGTCATGGAAGGAACAGCAGTTGGCCCTGACTGGAATAAATAGTAAATTTTTAGTTTGGTTAGCATTTCTTGCCTAAAATGCTTCTACTAGCAATAGCATCTGTAGTTTAAGGGACATTTATCTTCTAGGATATCACATAGAATCATTTATGACCAAGTAACTAATTTCACAAAGAAAAAGTATGTCAGTGTTCTCATGCCCATGAAATTCACTGCTCTTGCCACACTCCAGTCATCCTGAAGCAGCTGGCTTCATTTACCATTGGAATAGCCCGCGGAAGAATCAATTACAAAGCCAGCCCTCCTGTGATGATACTGTATGAAATTTGTGGGCTCTTTTATGAAGTATGTTTTATATTCTGATATTTTATACATACATAGTGCATATAATATATGCCATTCAGCCACAGATCTAGAAATTAAAGGGCAATATATAAAATGGTTCTTCTTACTAAGTATTAGTAAGTATGAAATGCAGGGAGATGCTGTGAGTTGCTTCTTAGTACTTCCATTGCCAGTAATTAAAGGTTGTGGAAAATGACAACTCAAAACAGGACCACTAATGCATAGATACTTCAGCAGTAAACATTTTGTTTATGTGATAAGTCAAATAATTTTAAAGTGATTGAGGGCAGGCTGAGTACAAAGGGAAACTGAAACTGTGATGGAACACAGAAATAATACCAAATTTTGATAAATGCATGACAAAGAAATGAGAACTGCTTATAGTCTTCCTTGTTTTGAAATACATGTATTTGTTGATTATGTATTTCATATATAATTATGCATATGTATGCACATGGGTATTTGTATACTTTTTTTTTTTTGTCTTTTTCTAGGGCTGCACCAGCAGTATATGGAAGTTCGCAGGCTAGGGATCTAATCAGAGGTGCAGCCACCAGCCTACACCAGGGCCACAGCAACGCAGGATCCGAGCTGCGTCTGCAACCTACACCACAGCTCACGGCAACGCTGGATCCTTAACCCACTGAGCAAGGCCAGGGACTGAACCTGCAACCTCATGGTTCCTAGTAGGATTCGTTAACCACTGAGCCATGACGGGAACTCCTATTTGTATACATTAATATATATTATATACAAATAAAATATACTATTATGTACAATAAATATATAAATAAATATACATATACACTATTACACACTTCATTATTATATATAAAGTAATTTTAGTATTAACAGTCATTAGTAATACATATGTGTTCATTAATGATAAATTTATAGAATTGTTTGCGTGTTTATACTTCCCACAACTGTTATGCATGACCACAATAGCTGATTAGTGGGAGACAGAAGTGAGAATAGCAGGCAGATAATTTAGATACATAAATACTACAATAATTCACTGGGAAAATTAATCATTAAGAAAATGATTTTTTGTGTGTGAAGATGGTATCAATTTTAATTTCCCATTGTTCCCCCTTTGTGTTTCTAATCAAAAATAATGTTTATTTTTCTACTTTGACTTACTTTACTGGACATACTATTTTTAAAAAATATTGGACTCAGAATTGTACTTAAGGTACAGTATCAATAATATCTTAATAAACTTCATGATATCATGTGGACTTGTAAATACATATTAAAGCCCTAATAAAATTTCAGATATTGTGTAGTGAATAAAATCACCAACTGGCAAATAACAATTAGCCTGGACATAATAGTTTGGATGGCATTGATTAGATTTCTTAGGTTTTAAGTGGATTTGATTTCCTTTAATAATAATGCCTGCTAAATTCATTTCTTAACACAGGTGTTCTCTGTCTTAAAAAATTTACTTGACTATTATTTATCTCATAATTAGCACACTAATTTTCTTTGCCAAAGTGATTAAATAAGTGACCTACCTCAATACCTTTAATGCATTTCATATTTTGGAAGCTCAACTCAACATACAGTTATTTAAATTTTGTATGTAACTGGCCCTGTGCCAGGTATTGTACTGATGTGCAGGTGCCCAAAATGGGAAACAAAATATTTTCTTTAAAGGATATGTTGGAAACAATGATGACAATACCACAGGAAAAGGATGTAGAATAAGGAAAGGAGCTAGTCTACAACAAAATTCTGTGGGAAACTAAATGGATATATAAGCCCATAAAATATACTATTACTACTTACTTAGTGAAGAAATAAGTCTTACTTATATCACAATGAGCTAAGAGAAAACACCTACCAGAATATCTGAATTGGCATTCCAAAAAAAAATATTTTTTTTTTCTTGAAGAAAAACTTCTTTCTTTAATATAGTGAAAGGTCAGGGTGGGTGCCAATCAGTGCTAATGAAAAGAAAGACCTGATCTTAGTACTATTGAAAATTTTTCTGAACCTCAAATTTATTAGGTAAATAAAACACACAGATATTCACAATGGGAAGAGAAATGAAATATGTTAGAACTTTTGCCTGCAATGAAAATAAAATCAGTATTTTATAATAGTTATTTTCTATGACATTGATTGCTAATAAATAGAAACATAAGTTCAGATGTCCAAGGGAAGAGAAATTTAGCCCAAGATATACAGTACAAGGTGAGGATATATTACCTATTTAGTACCTGTTTATTTTATCTTTTTCTTTTTAGGGCCACACCTGCAGCATATGCAAGTTCCTGGGCTAGGGACTGAATTGGAGCTGCAGCTACCAGCCTGTGCAACAGCCGCAACAACAAGGGTTCTAAGACACATCTGTGACCTGTGCCACAGCTTAAGGCAATGCCAAATCCTTAACCCCCTGAGGGAGGCCAGGGATTGAACCCATATCTCATGGACAGTATGTTAGGTTCTTAACCTGCTGAACCACAACAAGAACTCCAGTACCTGTTTATTATGTTAATAAATAACTCCATAATATAAATAGGATAAATATAAAAAACATTTCAATGTATTTTAGAAATATATCAAGACTTTCAATTCCAATCATTACATAATTTTTTGGCTTTTTTTTTAAAGATGTCAAGTATAGTTGATTTACAAATATTAGTTTCAGGTGTACAACAGCATTTCAATATTTTTATAGATTATATTCCATTGAAAGGTATTAAAAAACAAAGGCTATTCTTCCCTCTTTTGTATAACACATCCTTGTTGCTTATCTATTTTATAAATAGTTTGTATCTAATAAACCCATACCCCTATTTTAACCCCTTGCCACTTGTAACCCCCTGGTAATGATTAATTTGTTTTCTACATCTGCGAGTCTATTTTTCATTGTTACATATTTTCATTGTATTAGATTTTGAATTCAACATACAAGTATTAACAGAGTATTCATCTTTCTCTATATAACTTATTTCACAAAACATAATACTCTGCATTGCTTCCAATGGTAGAATTTCATTCTTTTTATGATTAATATTCTGTTGTATACATGCCTATATATGCCATGTTCTTTATCCATTTGTCTGTGGATGAACATTTAGGTTGCATCCACATATTGGCTGGTATAAATAAGGCTGCTTTGAATATTGGGGTGCATGTATCTTTACAAATTATTATTTTATTTTTTCTGGATATATACAGTGTAAAACTGCTGACTCACATGTTACATCTATTTTTAGCTTCTTGAGGAAGCAACATATTCTTTTTCATAGTGGCTGTACTAATTTACTTTCCCACCAAGAGTGCAAGGATTCCTTTTTCTCCACATCCTCACCAATATTTATTATATGTAGATTTTTTCATGATAGCTATTCTAACAGGATGAGGTGATACATCACTGTGGTTTGATTTACATTTCTCTGATGAATAGCTACACACAAAAGAATGAGATTAGAAAATTTTCTCACACCATATATAAAAATAAACCCAAAATGGATTAAAGGCCTTAGTGATAACTTGAAATCATAAAACTCCTACAGAAAAAATTAGGCAGAAGACTCTTTGACACATCATGGCAATTTTTTTTGTTGTTGGGGGGGAGATACCTCTCCTAAGGTAAAATAATAAAAGCAAAAAATAAAGAAAATTAGACCTAATTAAAATATAAAGCTTTTGCATAGTACAATAAACCACTGAAAAAGTGGAAAAGGCAACCTACTGAATGGGAGAAAAAAAATTTAATGATATGACTGATAGGGTTAATATCTAAAAGCTATAAATACCACATACAACTCAGTATAAAAAAAAAGTTTACAGGTGATATATTATACATGTAAAATCCTAAAACAGCTACCAGAAAACTACTAGAGCTCATCAATGAATTTAGTAAAGTTGCAGAATATAAAAATGAATACATAGAAATATCTTCATTTCTATACACTAAAAATGAAAGTTCAGAAAGAGGAATTAGGGAAATTAATCCCATTTACCATCACATCAAAGAGAATAAAATACCTAAAAATAAACCTACCTAAAGAAGCAAAAGACCTATACTCTACAAATTATGACACTAATAAAAGGAATTGAAGATGACACAGATGGAAAAATAGACCATGTTCTTGATTTGGAAATATCAATATTCTCAAAATGACTATTTTACCCAAGGTAATTTACAGATTCAATGCAATCCCTATCAAATTACCAATATCAAAAAATAACCAATTGTTCACAGACTTAAAAGAAAAAAAATTTAGTTTGTATGGAAACACAAAAGACCCCTAATAGCCAAAGCAATTCTGAGAAAGAAAAACAAAGCTGGAGGATTTGGTTCCCTGACTTCAGACTATACTACAAAACTACAGTCATCTAAAGAGAATGGTACTGACACAAAAGAAATATAGAACAGTGGAACAGATAGATAAAAAGCCTAGACATAAACCCACACATCTATGATCTATTAATCAATGACAAATGTTGCAAGAATGTACATCGAGAAAAGACTGTCACTTCAATATGTGGTGCTAGGAAAACTGGATGGCTACATGCAAAAGAATGAAATTAGAACATTCTCTAAATATCATACACAAAAATAAACTCAATATGGATTAAAAAGCTAAATTTAAGGCCAGATACTATAAAACCCCTAAAGGAAAACAGGCAGAACACACTTTGATGTAAATCAGAACATGCTGTGATGTAAATCACAGCACTATCTTGTTTGGTTCACCTCCTAGAGTAATAAACGTAAAAGCAAAACAAAAACAAGCAAACAAAAAATCCAGGATCTAATTAAACTTTAAATCTTTTTTACAGTAAAGGAAACTGTAAACAAAATGCAAAGACAATCCATAGAATGAGAGAAAATATTTGCAAACAAAGAAACAAACAAGGGATTAATTGCCAAAATATGCAAACAACTCTTGCAGCTCTATATCGAAAAACTTACCCATCAAAAAATTGTAGAATATCTAAATAGAAATTTCTCCAAAGAAAACATATGACCAAAAAGCATGTGAAAAGATGCTTAACATCACTGATTATTAAAGAAATTCAAATCAAAACTACAATGAGGTACCACCTCACACCAGTCAGAATCACCATCATCAAAAATATCTACAAACAATAAAAGTTGGAGAGGGTGTAAAAAAAGGGAACTTTCCTACCCTGTCAATGGGAATGTAAATTAGTACAACCACTATGGAGAACAGTATGAAGCTTCCTCAAAAAACTAAATATAGAACTACCATAAGATCCAACAATCCCACTTTTGGGTGTCTATCCGGATAAAACCATAATTTGAAAATATATATGCACTCCAATGTTCATTACAGTACTATTTACAATAGCCAAGACATGGAAGCAACTCAAATGTCCATCAACAGAGAAATGGATAAAGAAGATGTGGTATATATACAATGCAATATTACTTAGCCATAAAAAAGAATGAAATAATGCCTTTGCAGCAACATGGGTAGACTTAGAGATAATCATACTAAATGAAATTAGACAGAGAAATACAAGCATCATATGTTATCACTTTTATGTGGGATCTAATAAAAATGATATCAAATTAACTTATTTAAGAAACAGAAACTGACACACAGACTTCAAAAACAAATTTATAGCTACCAAAGGCAAGGGGGAAGAGATAAATTAGAAGTTTGGGATTAACCTACACACACTACTATATATAAAATAATCACCAAGGACCTACTGTATAGCGCAGGGAACTCTACTTAATATTGTGTATAACTTATGGGAAAAGAATCTGAAAAAGAATAGATAGATGTATATGTATGACTGAATCACTTTGAGGTACACCTGAAACCAACACAGCATAGTCAATCAAGTACACTCTAATATAAAAAATATATTATAAAACTGTTTAAAAATAGGCAGAATAACTGGAATAGACATTTTCCTAAAGAAGACATACAGATGGCCTACAGACACATGAAATGATGTACAACATTGCTAAACATTATCCAGTTGTCACTGGGATTTTTATAGAACACATTATATTAGCCACATGACTAGTACCCCAACTCTCAAAAAATATCTCTGAGCATTTACAATAAATGTAACTGAGATAAGTAAAAATGTGTTTTGCAATACCTTTGGTGCTTTTATTTATTTCATAAAGTAATAGAAAATATAAAAGCATGTATTAAACACCTCAAGTTAACTCAAAAAGATAGAGCTTTATTGTCATATATGTTGCAGAAAAGTCTCCCAGAAGAAATATCAAAAGGAGGGGGGTTGATTTTTTTCCAGGATATAACATATGTCCTCCTAGTCTCTGAGATATAGCATTATCTGTAATTAAATGAAATATCCAAAAATTCTAATTGTTCTATAACTCCTACTATTGCCTATATTTATTTTAAAAAATCTACTTTAAACATATCAACCTACATAAGTTTTACATTATCAGATTAAAACATCTAAAATTTTACATATCAGAAAAAAGAAAACTAGATTCCTAACTGAGAGTATTTGTTTTAATGATTTTGCTCATCCTTTTTTCCACAGCAACAGGGACAAGCTCTGCAGAATACATAATCATTAAATCCTGTTGATGGAATATATTTGTGAGTGAGGAAAAAGCAGAATACATTAGCAATATTTCAAAGGAATTAACTGAGAAGAAAAAACAACCAAAGCAAGTCCATTATGTAATCACCTAGCCATTCAGAGATGATCTGTATTGAAAAATGACATCAGATCCCTCTTTGATAAGGAAATGAAGAAAGAGAAATAGATGTGGACTAATAAAGTATCATGACATTGCAGTGTAATTTTCTTTGATAATGAGATCTCTCACTAACACTCATTAAATTTAAAATCATGGAGTAAATGTTGAATAGTACTGCCTGCATAAATGATGGGGGGGATTATAAAGAACATTATCAGTTAGTTGATGTTATAATGAGAAAGAAAGTGTCAATGGGGGTGTTATGCAAAGTGAGATTAGTAGAGAACATCTTCTGAATAGGGGAAGGCACAATTAAATGATGCCAAACCTTCAGTAAATCAGGTGAGTTCTTAATTTGAACGTGGTCACTGAAAAAAACGAACAAACCCCAGTGAAGGCAAGAACCCAGCAATATGTCTGCACTGGCTACACATGCCTCTTCATCACAACCTGGTTTTCACTATTTTAAAATTGTCTTGCTCTTGATATTATACATTGAAAAATAATTGGCAAAAGAAAAAAAATATCATTTGAATTTAGCCTAAACTCACTTTGGACTAAAGGAAAATTAAAAGAATTTTATGTATATTAAATTTTTCACTGATGTTTATCGATCAATCTAGTGTTGAAGTCAGTATCATAGCACTTTTGCTTCTGAAACTAAAATTCTTCACCCTACAGTAAACTTCTGTGCTTCTTTCTTATTATCAGCTTAATTAAATACTGCTGAAAATTAACTGCTATTAGCGAAGTTTTACTGAAACATTTGACTGCTGTCATTGATGCTTTTGTGAATATAGTTAAAATTCTGGTTGTAGATTTCCTGCCAGTAACAAATTATGTCTTGTGTTAAGGCTGACAGCTGAAAATATTACATAAGCCTACACCAGACCCTTCTAGGATATAATCCAAAAAAATATAAACTAGTAATGAATTTCACAGGGCAGAAACTAAAACCTAAAGAAAAAATTCAGAAAGACCTAATGTTTCCTTCTTAAACATTCATTACCATTAACTATTCCTCTTTGCATTAAAAATAATTCAATAGAATGCCAATATGATGTATTCAATATTTTATTACTCTTTCCTTTTCTCTGATTTCATCTCCCTTTGAAGATAAAAGAGGTATTTTAATTAGGATGCAATGGGAATAAATTCAGAATTAGCATATGTTGGTGTTCAATAAATGCAGTTTTAATTATAACTTTTTCCTGTCTGTTTCAAAGATTCTGAGAAAGAAAAAACACATCAGAGGCAAAACAAATATTTCTTAATGTTTTATATTAATGATATATTGCCCAGAGCTTAATTTTGATGTGTATAGTGTATAAGTTTATTCTTATTCTAAAAGCTTGCTTCTTCCTCTAGATGGGGAGGAAAATCATATTATATGTAAATGTCTCTACATTGCTTTAAGTGGAAAGGAAGAATGTTCCTCTACCTGAGCATTGGTAGAACTGTCTGGAAAATGCTCTGTTTCATGAAAAAAACTCAGAAATAATACTCAGGAACAGTCCATGGTAGAGAAAACCAGAAATAGCAAGGCTATCTATGAAACTCAGATTACAATTGATTCCATTTACCTACTAATTTAGAGTTGTCTCTGCAGATAACTTGAACATTATTAGGAATTTGAAAATCTTTTTCTCAAACACTACACAGACAAAAAGATAGTGGGTTCAAGCATTTCTGGAAATTTTAGAGTAACTTTAGGAAGAATATTATTTAATATTTTGAAAGGCAGAATTGAGGTTAACAACTGGGGAAACATTTCCATATATTAGAACATAAAATATTTGTTATACGAACCATAATTTCAGAAAAATTATCTTGATATTTTTATGGAGAAAGCTATGCTATGTGGATATATTGTCTCAATTTCAAATACATGCAAACTTCTAGCTTTATTTTATTTACCATTTAATTTTAATGAGTTTACTTTCTCTGGCTTCAAGTGTCTGTAGTAGTCATCTTTGATTTTATCTATGAGGTCAAAGTTCTGGCCATTTAAGGAATACGATTAGCACACAGTTTTAATAAGCCATGACTGAACAATGTTTTGGTCTCAACCAATTACATTGCACCTAAAATTATAAGTCCAATTTCTTCATCTGTAGACTAGGGAAACTAATTTCAATTTACATAAAGTCATGGAGAAATATAAATCTTACCATATGATTAAAGCATGATTTATGTTTTGAACTGTACTCATAAATTGGGTAATTGAATATCAAGATGCATTTTGACATTGAAGCAAGATTATATGATTTCTAGTTTTTCCAGTTTGGCAATTTATCAAAAAAGTGGCTAAAATTCTATATATTTTCAATGAAAATTGGAGAAAAGGAAACAAATTCAGTACTAATAAAAGAAAAAAAACATTGCAGGGAAATTAAGAAAATAAAAGTTTACTAGATATAAATAAATTCAAATCTGTTAAAGGTTTTTAAGAGGATTTCATGTGTTCTTTAAAGAGCTTCAAAAACTGTTACTCTGTGTAAGATTTCATTAAACTTCAACATGTATAGCTAAAATTAATATCTATCTTCAGAGCTATTCCAAATCTTGTTTATAATGATTATTTTATACATATTTTTCCCGATTGTAGGGAGAAAAATAATTATAGAATATATGTTTTCACATGTTAGGCTTCCTGGAAAATAATTTAATGTGCTCAATTTTGTGAAAAGGAAGTGTACGGCATTGTGTTTGTACTCTCCCTCTGAGAAAGAAATTACATTTCTAAATAGGCTCTCTGTTTACCATATGGTATTACCAGCCAAGGACAATCTTGTTTTTATAGAGAAAAACAAGAAAAGCAAAGATTTTGAGAAGTAGTCTGACCTAAACCAGGAAAAGGCAATTTCAGCCAGCTCCTTGAACATGTATAAAGTCAATTTCTTAAACTTCCATTAGCCAGTGCTATATAGATACCATGAAAAGAAAAAAGCCCTTCAAACATTTCATAATTTGATAATATATTTACTTCATTGAGAGTAGCTGATAATTTTGTTTAAGAAGGAACCATGATCAGAAAAAGCCAGACTTGTCCTAAATATGTTCACTCATTAATAAAAATCTAATTCAATCATGTTTCCATGGTGTGGTGTTTAAAAAAAGGTGAAGGTCATTTCATTTATAGTAATTGGTTCAAAATTAAACATGGAGTCAGAGTATATTCTAAGAATTTTTCCCTGGGCTTAGTGCTCTAAACATTTCAATCAGTGAATTCCGTGATAGATGTTACATTTTAACTAAGTTTATACATGACAGTAGTTTGGACTAAGCCTTTGGACTAAGAGGGTTATGATCAAATATAACTTGGACACTTTCTTTTTTTTGTCTGTCTTTTTATGGAAGTTCCTAGGCTAGGGGTCAAATCAGAGCTGTATCCACTGGCCTATGCCACAGCCACAGCAACGTTGGATCCAAGCCACATCTGCGACCTACACCACAGCTCATGGCAACTCAGGATCCTTAAACCGCTTAGTAAGGCCAGGGATCAAACCTGCGTCCTTATGGATACTAATTGGGTTCATTAACTGCTGAGCCACAACAGAATCTCCTAACTTGGATAATTTGAAAAAAATAAGTAACTCTCCCAAGTGGTAGATAAGTAAATGATGGATAGATCCTTTATTTTATGACTAAATAAGAATTATCTAAATCAATTAGAAACAAACAGCTGGCAGGAGGATACTAATTCGGGGAGTTATACAGTAGAACCATATTCATCATTATTATTCCTTTATTAGCAATGGATTTTATATGCATAATTAGACCTTCTATGAAAGATCTAGGCCCAGACATATTTAACTCTCAATGTTCATTCCTCAATCAGAGTATGTCTAAGATACATCGCTTTTTCTGGTTATTTAAAAGACTATTTAGAAAACAAGGATCAAGAAAAAGTGTACAGCAGAAGGACCTTGTGCTCACTTCCTTTCCCTAACACACAGAAATTACAACTAACCACTAAAAACCCATAAATTTTTTAAAAAAAAGACTGAAATCTACCAAAAAAGTAGAAGATAATCTACATCCAAAAGACATAAAAAAAAAAAAAAAAACATGAGATAATACAAGGGGATACCCTCCTGATAAAATCAAATCCCATACCACCTGGATGAGAAACCCACAAACTGGAGAATAATTATTTCATAGAAGTTCTTCCACAGAAGTAAGAGCACTGAGCCCCACCATGGGCTTCCTACCCTAGGGGTCTGGCATCAGGAGAATCCTCCAGAGCACCTGGATTTGAAGGCCAGTGGGTTTGATTAGAAGAGCTCCATAGGATTGGGGGAAACGGAGTTTCTATTTTTCACATGCACTGGGATCCAGGGTGAAAGCAGTGACTCCATAGGAACCTGGGCCAGACCTATCTGCTCATCTTGAAGGGTATCCTGAGGATACAGGGATGGCTGTGGTTCTATCTGGGATAATAAAACCTGATGGTGGAAATAGAAGTGACCTACATGAACTCTGGCTGGAAGCAGACATCTCAGGTACTTAATACCAAGTCCTGGTCCCAACCAACACTGTGTAGGCTACAATGTTGGGATGGCTCAGGCCAAACAACCAACAGGATGGGAACACAGCCCCATCCATAAGCAGACATGCTTGATAGAGACTTTCTGATCTCACAACCAACTCTAAACATGCCCCTTGACATGGACTTGCCCATCAGAGGGCCAAGACCCAGCTCCACTTACCATAGGGTTGGAACTGGTTCCCTCTTGTTAGGAAGCCTGCAATAGCCTCTAGACCAGTCTCACCCACCAGGAGCAATACATTAGAAGCAAGAAAACTCCAATCATGCCACCTGTGGAAGTCAGTCTGCAAACAAGTTCAAAACCTACCTTGAGACCAGCTGGTCCTTAGCCTTTGGGTGATGAGAGAGTAGTGTACCTCAGGAACATATACAATATCCCCTACATAGAGCAACCTCTCCAAGGTTGAGAAATGTAATTAAGCTACTATTTACAAAAAAAAAAATACAAAGAGAAATTTAAACAAAATGACATGGCAAAGGAATACGTTCCAGATGAAGGAACAAGACAAAACCAGAAAAGAACAATTATGTGAAGTGAAGACAGGCAATCTACCCAAAAAAGTGTTCAGAGTAATGATCATAAATATGATTCAAGAACTCAGGAAAAGAATGGATGTATGGTGTGAGAAGTTACAAGGAGTCAGAAAACATAAAAAAACACCCAGAGTTGAAGACTACAGAACTGAAAATAAAAATAAACTAGAAGGAATTAATAGCAGAAGAAATGAGGCAGAAGAATAAATTTGTGAGCAGGAAAACATAGTGGTGGAATTGCCATAGAGAAGAATAAGAAAGAATGAAAAGAAATGATGACTGTTTAAGAAACACCTGGGACAACATTAAACATATCAACATTCTTATTATAGGGGTTTCAGAAAGAGGAAGAGAGAGAGAAGGCCTGAGAAAAATATTTGAAGAGATTATAGCTGAAAACTTACCTACCGTGGAATAGGAAACATTCATCCAAGAACATGAAGAGCAGAGATTTCCTTACAGTATAATACCAAGGAAGATCACACAGAGACACATATTACTCAAATTGATAAGTCTAAAGACAAAAATAAACTATTAAAAGCAAAAAGTGAAAAGAAACAAATAATGTACAAGAGATTCCCCATAAGTTTATCAGCTGATTTTTCATCAGAAACTCTGCAGGCCAGAAGGAAGTGCTACAACATATTTATGGTAATGAAAAGGGAAAATCTACAACAAAGAATACTCCACCCAGCAAGACTCTCTTCAGATTTGACAGAGAAATCAAAAGTTTTGCAGGCAAGCAAAGGGTAAAATTCAGAATCACAAAACTAGCTATACGCAAATTCTAATGGAAATTCTCTAAGTGGAAAAGAAAAGGCAACAACTAGAAAAACAATTTAAAAAATAGGAAAACACAACTGTAAAGGCAAAAATAAACTATAGATAGGAAATTATTCACACAAAATATCTTATGAAAGCCAGTTATCATGAGAATACAAATGCAGGATATTTGAAATGCAATGGAAATTAAGAAACCAGCAACTTAAAACAATCATGTACATATATAGACTGCTATATCAAACCCTCATGGTAGCTGTAAATGAAAAATCTATAATAAATATATGAACAGGAGTTACTGTTGTGGCTCAGAAGTTAATGAACCTGACTAGTATCCATGAGGACACAGGTTTAATCCCCGGCCTTTCTAAGTGGATTAAGGTTCCACCATTGTTGTGGGCTATGGTATAGGTTGCAGATGTGGCTCAGATCTGATGTTGCTGTGGCTGTGGTGTAGGCCAGCAGCTACAGCTCCAATTTGACCACTAGCCTGAGAACCTCCATGTGCTGTGGATGTGGGCATAAAAACCTATATATATATTACCAAAAAAAGGGAAAAGGAATCCAAATGCTTCACTAAAGATATCCACTCACAACAGAAGAGAAGAGGAAAGGAAGAAAAAAAGACCTGCAGAAATAAATCTACAACAATTAATAAAATTGTAGTAGGAACCACATATTGATAAGTACCTTAAATATAAACAGATTAAATACTCTATCAAAAAGACATAGACTGGCTGAAAGAATAAAAAAAAGACCTATATATGGTATAAACCAGAGAACTACTTCAAATCTAGGGACATGTACAGACTGAAAATATGGGGATGGACAAAAAAAGGATTCCATGCAAATAGGAATCAAAAGAAAGCTGGCCTAGCAATACTCATATCAGACAATGTAGATTTTAAAATAAAGACTGTTAAAAGAGACAAACAAGGACAATGCATAAGATCAAGGGATGACTCCAAGAAGAATATAATGATTATAAATATATATGCCCCCAACATAGGAGCAACTCAATATATAAGACAAATGATGATATTCATAGAAGGAGTAATTGACAGTAAAGTAATAATTGTGGGGCACATTAAAACTTCACTTACATCAATGTACAGATCATCCAAACAGAAGACCAATAAGGAAACACAGGACCTAAATGATGCTGAAGGCCGGATGGGCTTAATTGATATTTATAAAGCATCCCATCCCAAAACATCAAAATACACATTCTATTCAAGCACACAGGGAACATTCTCTAGGATATACCAGATTCTGGGCCACAAAGCAAGCCTAAATTTAAGAAAACTCAAAGCATATCAAGTACTGTTTGTGACCACAATGCTATGAGATTAGAAATCAACCACAATAAAAACAAACAAACAAAACAAAAACAAAAATATGGAGCCTACACAATATGCAACTAAACAAATAGTAACTGAGAAATTGAAGAGGAGTTTTTAAAAAAAACCCTAGAGACAAATGAAAATGAAAGGCAAAAATCTAAAACTCATGGGATGCAGCAATAGCAGTTCTAAGAGGGAAGTTTATAGTAATACAATCTTACCTCAGCAAATAAGAAAAATAGCAAATAAGCAACCTAACTTTATATATAGAGTAACTAGGAAAAGAAAACAAAACCCAAAGTCAATAAAAGGAAAGAAATTAGAGCAGAAATAAATGAAATTGAGATGAAGAAAACAAAATAAAAGATCAAAGAAACTAAAATCTCATTCTCTAAAAATGTGAACAAAATTGGTAAATCTTTAGCCAGACTCATCAAGAAAAAGAGGAGAGCTCTTAAATCAATAAAATTAGAAATGAAAGGAAGTTACAGTTGATATCACAGAAATACAAAGGACCAAAATTGAATATTGCAATCAATTATATGCCAATAAAATAGATATCCTAGAAGAAATGTGCAAATTCTTATAAAGGAACAATTTCTCAAACTCAATCAGAAAGAAATAAAAAATATGAGCAGACTAATTACAACTACTGAAATTCAATCTGTGATTTAAATATTCCCAAGAAAAAAATCCAAGACAAGATGTCTTCACAAAAAATTCTATCAAACATTTAGATAAGAATTAACAGCTATCTCCTTAAACTATTTCAAAAATTGTGGAGGAAGGAACACTTTCAAATTTATTCTTTGAGGCCACCACAACCCTGATATGAAAACCTAAAAATATATCACAAAAAATAAAATCACAAGCCAATATCGCTGATAAACATAGATGTAAAAATCCTTAACAAAAACCAGCAAACCAAAACCAACAGTACATTAAAAGAATATGTCATGATGAAGTAGGATTTATCCCAGTTATGAAAAGGATTTTTTATATCCTCAATCAATGTAATATACCACATTAACAAACTGAAGAAAAACATATGATCATCTCAATAGATGCATAAAAAGTGCTTGATAAGATTCAATACCCATCTAACATAAAAACTGCAGAAGGTGGGCATAGAGGGAACATATTTCAACATAGTAAAGGCCGTATATGACAAACACACAGCTAACATCACAGTGGTGAAAAGCTTAAAGAAATTCCACTAAGATCAGGAACAAGACAAGGATGTCCACTCTCACTGCTTTTATTCAATATATTTTTTAAGTCTTAGCTATGGCAATCAGAGAAGAAAAATAAATAAAAGGAATTCAAATTGGAAAAGAAGTAAAAGTGTCTCTAGTTGCAAATGACATAATACTATACATAGAAGATCTTAAAGATACTACCAGAAAACTACCAGGGCTCATCAATGGATTCAGTAGTGTTGCAGGACACAAAATTAATACCGAAATCACTTACATTTCTATACACTAATAACAAAAGATCAGAAATAGAAATTAAGGGGGGAAAGCCCATTTACCACCTCACCCAAAAGAATAAAATTTTGGAGTTCCCATTGTAGCTCAGTGGGTTAAGGACCTGATGCTGTCTCTGTGAGGATGTGGGTTCAATCCCTGGCCTCACTTAATGGGTTAAGGATGTAGCATTGCTGCAATCTGTGGAGTAGGCTGCAGATGTGGCTGAGATCCAGTGTGGCTGTGGCCCCTATCCCAGGAAATTCCATATGCCACAGTTGCAGACATAAAAAGACAAAAAGAATTAAAAAAAGAATAAAATATCTAGAAATAAACCTACTTAAGGAAGCAAAAGACTTATACTCAGAAAACAAGATGCCATTGAAAGAAATTGAAGATGACACAGATGGAAAGATATACTAGTCTCTTGGTTTGGAAGAATCAACATGGTCAAAATAACTATACTTTCCAAGGCAATCTACAGATTTAATTCAATTCTTATGAAATTATCAATGGCATTTTTCACACAACTATAAAAATTTTTTTTTTAATTTTCATGGAAACACAGAAGATAACAAAGAGCCAAAAGCATCCTGAGAAAAAAAAAACAAAACAAAACAAAACAAAAAAACAAAGCTGGAAAAATCAGATTTCCTCACATCAGATCATACTACAAAGCTACGGTCATTAAAACAGTATGGTACTGGCTCAAAAGCTGAAATATGGATCAATATAATAGGATATAAATCCTAGAAATAAATACACACACCTATGTTCAAGTAATCTATGACAAAGGTTGCAAGAATATACAATAGAGAAAAGAGTCTCTTCAGTAACTGGCATTTGTAAAACTGGATAGTTACATGTAAAAAATGAAATTAGAACACTCTCTAGAACCAAACACAAAAATAAACTCAAAATGGTTTAAAGGCCTAAATATAAGACCAGATACTATAACATTTTTAGAGGAAAACATAGGCAGAACACTCTGTGATATAAACCTCAGTAATTATCTTTTCAGATCCACCTCCTAGATTAATGGAAATAAAAACAAAAATAAACAAAAGGGACCTAATTAAACTTACAAGTTTTTGCACAGCAGTGGAAGCCATAAACAAAATGAAAAGACAACCAACAGAATGACAGAAAATATTTGCAAATTAAACAACCAAAAATGGATTAATCTTCCAAAATAAATAAACAGTTCGTGAAGCTCAAAGTCAAAAAAACAAACAACCCATCAAAAAATGTGTAGAAGATTTAAATAGACATTTCTCCAAAGAAAACATATAGTTAGCCAAAAAGCAAGAAAAAAATTCATCATCACTAATTATTAGAGAAATGGTAGGTGGAAGAGATGGATTGGGGATTTGAGATTGGCATATGTACACTGTGGTATATAGAATGATTGGCCAATGGAGACCTGCCATATAGCACAGGGAACTCTACCCAATAATCTGTGATAATCCATGTGGGAAAAGAATATGAAGAAGAATACACATGCATATGTGTAATTGAATCAATTTGTTACAGAGTAGAAATTATCACAACATTATAAATCAACTGTACTTCAATAAAACTTTTAAAAAACTTTTAAAAATGGTCAGAAGAGCTAAGTAGACATTTCTCCAAAGAAGACAGACAAGTGGCCAAAAAGCACATGAAAAAAAAATCCTCAACATTATAAATTATTAGTGAAATGTAAATCAAATCTACCATGAGCTATCACCTCACATTGATCAGAATAGCCATCATCAAAGAAATCTACAAATAATACACTCTGAAGAGAATTTGGAAGAAAAGGAATCCTCTTACACTGTTGCTGGGAAGGTGAATTGGTACAGCCAATACAGAAAAGAGTATGGAGTTTCCTTAAAAAACTAATAATAGAACTAATATATAAGCAAGCAATCCCACTCCTGGGCATATATCTAGGGCAACCCACAATTAAAAAAGCTACATACACCCCAGAGTTAATGGCAGGACTATTTCCAATAAGCAAGGCATGGAAGCAACCTAAATGTCCATTGACAGAAGAATGTATAAAGAAGGTGGGGTATATATACAATGGTATATTACTTAACCTTATAAAAGAATGAAATCATGACATTTGTAGCAACATGGATGGATCTAGAGATTACCATACTAAGTGAAGTAAAATAAAGATAAATATTGTGTAATACTGCTTTAATGTGGGTTCAAAAAATGATACAAATGTATTCATTTCCAAAAGAAGGAGACACACAGATATAGAAAACAAATTTATGGTTACCAAAGGGGAAGGAGAAGAGGGAGATAAATTAGGAGATTGGGATTTACATATAAATACTACCATACATATTATGGATAACCAAGAAAAATCTACTGTAGAGCACAAGGTATTATATCTATATCTTGTAATGACCTACATAAAAAATACATAAAATGTATATATAAATATACAAATTTATTTATAACTTAATTTCTATGCTGCACAACTGAAACTAACATGACATTGTAAATCAACTATGCTTAATTTAAAAAATAAAATAAATTAAAAATTTAAATTAAAAAAATAGAATAAAACCAATCACCAAAGGAAATTGATAGTTGTGTAATAACATCAAAATATTATACTAATGAAATCCCCACCAGTACATATTATAGGCAAATTTTCAAAAATCAAAGACAATGAATTTTGAAAGTAGTAAAAAAGCATTATCAGTTATAAGGGAACCCCCATGTGTTAAATTAACTATTTGTCACCCCATAATTTATATGTTGAAATCCTAATTCTCTAAGTGATGATATTCAGAGGTGATGCCTTTGGGAGGTGGTTGATAATGATGGTAAAGCACTCACAGATGGTATGTGAGCCCTTATAAAAAAGACCCCAGGGACATCCTTCATTTCTTCTGCCTTTATCTGTCTTTCCAACCTCTCAATGTGAAAAATGCATTTTTGTTGTTTATACTCTACTCAATCTATGCAAAAGATCAAGCAGATAAAGACATCCTATAAGACTATCAGCAAATTTCTGAACAAAATCTACCAGGCCAGAGGTAAATAGAATGGGAAATTCAATGTGCTGAAAGGAAATAACAGCAAAAAAAACAAACAATTAAACAAACAAAAAGCCTCTGTGAAGCACGAATACTTTAACTAGGAAAACTGTTCTTCAAAAATGAATATGAGATATCACTTTTCAGTTACATATAAATTGGGAGAGTTTATTGCCACTAGATATTTTTTACAAGAAATGCTAAAAGAAGTCAAGCAAGTTGAAAGAAAGTGTAGTTAAATACCAATATGAAAACATTTCAAAGTATAAATCTCAATGAAAAAGTAAACACACACAAATAAAATATTGTAATACTGTAATGTTACTGCACAAATCACTTTTAATACAGATATGTTAATTGACAAAAATGAAAACAATCTATAATTATATGTTAGTGAATACACATATAAAATGATGTAATTTGGGATATGTATAACTAAGTATGGAGAGGGATAAGTAATAGTGTGGTGTTTTTGTATATAATTATACATGAAGTTATTATCTTAAAATATATTGCTTTTATTATAACATTTTATGTAAGCCTCATGGTGAACATAAAGAAAATATTTATAAAATATCCACAAAAGAAAATGAGAAAAGAATCAAAATGTGTCAATATACATTAAAAAAAACCTAACAAAAGACAAAAAAATCTAAAAGACGAAATGAGAAACAAAAGAACTACAAGACAGAAAACAATTAACAAAATGGCAACAATAACTCCATTCCTATCAGTAATTATTTTGAATGCAAATTGAATGAATTCACCACTCAAAAGATGTAGAGAGGCTGAATGGATGGAAAAAACAAACAAACAAACAAAAAAATAAAACAAGATCCCCATCTCTACCGTAGGCTTGAGCAATAGAAAACAGACACTGTCTGCAAACCCCCTAAAGGATAAAGGCCAATACAGGCTGAGAAAAGATGCAGCAAGCATGTATACTAAAAACAGTCCTCAAACCAAAAATATTAATCCCATACAAGCTACAGAGATGCTCCCACATAAAAAGTCCTCCAATGTTGTGAGACATGTTTTTATAATATTTTCTTAGCCTCTCTGCTGAAAACTCCATCTTGGCCTTCCTTACTTTGTCCCATCTTCCTGCTTGAGAAATGGTCACATGACGGTAAATGACTTGAGGATTCTCTGAAATGCTATGCATAGATAGCTAACTCAAATGCCAGTGATTCTTAAATGCCTATAGTTTAGAGTAAAAAGTTTAACCATCTACCAGCTAAGTGACTTTTAAAATAATAAAAAAACTTATAAAATAATTACAAAAAAACCTATATCCTGCACCTACAACCCCTTTTTTCACTTGACGTAATCCTCAAGAGTGCAATAACAGCAGTGTGGTTTCTTGAGGCAGGGCTCTTGGTCCCTGAGACCTTGAGTCCCCCCCAGTTCCCACCTTTACTTAAGATAAATGTCTCTGTGTCTTGTTTTATGTTAACTTTCTTTCCTTAAGTTCCATAGCACCCTTTCTTCAGCCCCATCCTGCTGAGCTGGTCTAGGCACTCCAAGACCACAGTAGATAATCATTTCTCCTCAACTCACAGAGTGAGAGATATAAATAAAATAAAATGAAAGAAGCAGAAGAACCATTCCCAGTTAAAGAATAAGAGAATTCCACTGGAAGAATAAACAATAAACTGACCTCTTCACTCTAATAGACACCAAGTTCAAAAAGAGATAATGAAAATACTGAAGGAATTAAGAAATGATATTCACAGAAATGCAAATTACTAAAAAGGAAATAGAAACTATAAGGAAGAGACAAAAAAAATCAGGTAACTCATTTGCTGAGAGGAAAGCTGAGCTAAAGGCAATGAATAGCATTATGAATAATGCAGAAGAATGAATAAATGATCCAGCAGGTAAAATAATGTAAATCACATATCAGAACAGCTACAAGAAAGCCAAATTAAAAAAGGAAGAAAGAAAGAAACATAAGAGAATTATGGGATAATATAAAACATTCCAATCTATGATAATAGGGATTCCATAAGGAGAAGAAAAAGAAAAGGGCATCAAATATATATTTGAAGAAATTATGGCTGAAAACTTCCCAAACCTAAAGAAGGAAACAGGTATATATGACAGGAAGGACACAGATTAACAAACAAGATGAACCCAAACAAACCTACACCAAGATATATTATAATTAAAATGGCAAAGTAAAAGACAGAGAAAATTCTAAAGGCAATAATAGGAAAAAAAAAAAAAAAACAACTTAATTACAGGAAATCCCCATAAGGCTAATCTGCTGATTTCTCTACAGAAACATTGCAGGACATAAGGGAGTGGCAAAATATATTGGAAGTCCAGAAAAGGAAAAATCTGCAACCTATGATAATCTATCCAGCAAGACTATCATTTAGAATAGGAGAGGTTAAGGAAAAAAAAAAAAAACTTCTCAGAAAAGCTAAAACTAAAAGAATACAGAAATATTAAATGTACTCTAAAGGAAATATTGAAAGGTTGAAAGATTATTTCTGAATAGAAAAGAAGCAAGAATACACAGAAAAGAGAAAAATCACAATTGGAAAATAACTCATTTAAATAAGCTGGTACACATTAAAAATAAATAAGTAAATTTTTAAAAATTATGTGAAAATGATAACAGCAATGAACAGCAAAAGGATAAACATGAAGATGTAAAGAGAGGACATTATAATCAAAAAATGTGGGGTAAGAGAATAAGAAAGTATAGATTTTTTTTTCAAAATGTGTTTGAGCCAATACGATTATATAGTTTTGATAAATGTCAATGCAAAAATTCACAAAAAAATTAGTGAACAGAATCCAACAGCATATGAAAGAAATCTTAAACCATGAACAAATGGTATTCACTCCAAGTTTACAAGGATGATTCAACATATGCAAATCAATCATCTTCACACACTACATTAAAAAAGTAAAGTAAAAAAACCACATGACTACCTCAAAAGATACAGAATAAGCACATGATAAAATTCAACATCCACATGATAAAAACTCTTAACAAAGTGGGCATAGAGAGAACATTTATTGACATGATAAAAGCTATTTATGACAAACCCACAGTCAGTATAATACTCCACAGTGAAAAGTTAAAGCCTTCCTGCTAAAATTTGGAACAAGACAAGGATGCCCACTCTTACCACTTTTATTTAACACAGTACTGGAAGTTTTAGTTACAGCTATTAGACAAGAAAAAGAAATAAACGTATCCAAATTGGAAGGGACGAGGTAAAATTGTCATCATATAAAGATAACGTGATACTATATTTAGAAAACTCTAAGGACTCAACCCCAAAACTGCTAGAATTACCAAATGAACTCAGCAAGGTAGCAGGATACAAGTTTAAAACACAGGAATTGATTGCATTTCTCTGTAATAACAATGAACTATCAGAAATAATAGAAATAATAGAATGTAAAAAAGGCCTTTGAAAATCACACACACACACACACACATATATATATATATATATATATATATATATATATATGTATATATATATGTATATATATAGGAATATACCTGACCAAGGAGGTGAAAGACTTATATGCAGAGAACTATAAAACATAGTCAAAAAACTAAAGATGATTCAAATAAATGAAAGATATCTATGCTCCTGGATTAGAAGAATTAATATGTTAAAATGGCCATACTACCCAAAGCAATCTATAGATATAATGAAATCTCTATCAAAATTCCCATGATATTTTTCATGAAACTAGAACAAATAATCCTAAAGTTTCTATGGGATCTTAAAAACAAAACAAAACAGAATTGCCAAAGCTATCCTGATAAAACATGAAGAAGGAGGACTAAATCAAACAGACTTCAGACAGTTCTTCAGAGCTACAGTAATCAAAATGGCATGATACTGGCACAAAAATAGACATATGGACAAATGGAACAGAATAGGGTCCAGAAATAAAACCAAATACCTGCAGCCTATCAATATTTGACAAAGGAGCCAAGACTATGCAAAAGAGAAGGGGAAGGATCAAGATGGTGGAGTAAGATGCTGTGCTCATCTTCTCCCACAGACACATTAAAAAAAAATGCAAGTACATGTAGAAAAATTCATACAGAATCATCCGAACACTGGAAGAACTTAAACGTCCGAAAAGGGCAAGAAACCCTCCACATAGCCGGGTAGAACAAAAGAAGAAGAAAAAAAAAAGAGAGAAAGAGAGAAAAGGAATCAGGACAGGACTATCACTCCTGAGAAGGAGCTGTAAAATAGAAAAGGAACCCACACCCAGGGAAGCCACCTAACAGATGGAGAGATCAGCTGAGACAGAGGGACCTCAAAGTTGCCAAGAAAAGTGCAGCAGCTGGACTAAGGATTATGTGCACCACAGATTATGTGCACCACAGCCATGGACACCACAGCCTGAGATGTTCAGATGGTGGCTGGGTGCTTATACTCAGGCTCTGGAGGTAAGCTCCAGGGAGAGGACTAGGGTTGGGTGTGTGGAGACAGCCTGAGGGGTTAGGGAGTGGTGCCATGGGCTGGGGAGGAGAACACCACAGCTGAAGGAACACAGGAGGAGGTCTGGTCCTGCAGGAGAAGTAAGGTGCCATTGTTGGGGAGGACAAGAAGAAGAGAGGATGATCACCATAGGAATCTCTTTCCCTGAGCATGTTCAAAATCTCAGGGGTGAGGCACCTCTGGCACAGGCTACAGGTGGCAAGAGGCCAATCACTCAGGCTATGGGAGACTGGGCACATCTTGTGCAGGCTAAGTGTGGCCAGGAACCTCTTGTGTGAGCCAAGGGCAGGGGTTGGGAGCGGCTAAGCATGACACAGTGCCTTTTGCATAATCCACTGGCAGCAGGGGCAAACCACAGCAGTCATCTCAGAAACTAGAGGGGGGCATGGCCTGCCACCACCAGGGATCTGTGACAGGCACCACCTGCAGTCACAGTCACCTCAGAAATCAGCAAAATAGAGGACACTGCAAATGAGCACTACCTGCTGTAGTTCTCACTCCCTTGGGAACATACCCGCCCTGCTGGTGCCAATGATAAATGTTCTAGGGAGCTCCCACACACGCCTGATCACTGTCACTTTCCAGAACCCTGCAATTAGGAGTAGTCTGTGTAGCACCTCTTGCATAGGTGAAGTGGGACAGGATGCCCTCTGCATGGTGTATAGGTGGTAGGGGCAATCCACCACAGTTATCTTTGACTCCAGATGTGTGCATGGCCCGCCACCACTAGGGGACCATGAACAGGCACTATTTGTGGCCACAATCACTTCAGAAGTTATCACAGAAAAGGGCATTGTGACCAAACACCACCCATTGTTGCTCTCACTTCCTTGGGAACTCACACACCCTGCCACTGCCACTGCCAAATATTCTGAGCACAGCCTAAATCTTCCTGAGGCTCAGCACCACTTTCCAGGGCCCGGCAACCTTTTGGCAGGTCCTTGCTACTTTCAAGAGCCCAGCAACCAGGCCAAGATTACAAACCCTGGCCAATGCCTCCTTCTCTCTGGAGACATATTCAGTGGATGGCAGCCTGCTCACGCTAAAAAAAAAAAAAAAAAAAGAGGCAGCAAATAACCAAACTCCTACACCAAAACTAAACAGTACCCCCCACAAAATAAGAAAGGCCACTCTTGCATAGAAATTGCCCTCCAAAACTATAGCAGTTAGTTTCCCTAAACTCATAGAATAAGAAAAATATAAACAAAATAAAGCTCAGGAACCATTCCCAGTTAAATAACAGGAGAATTTACCTGAAGCAACAAACAATGACACAGACCTTTGTAATCTAATGGCAACTGAATTCAAGAGGGAGATAGTGAAACAACTGAAGGAATTAAGAGCATATATAAATATAAATGCAGATTACTTTAGAAAGGAAATATAAAATATAAGGAGGAACCAAGAAAAATTATAAAATTCATTTGCAGAGAAACAAACCAAGTAAAAGGCAATAAAGGGCAGAATGAATAATGCAGAAGAGCAAATTAATGACTTGGAATACAGAATAATGGAAATTACCCATTCAGGACAGCAGACAGAAGACCAAATTAAAAAAAAAAAAAACATGAAAGCAAAATAAGAGATCTATGGGACAATATAAAATGGTCCAATCTATACATAATAAGAATTCCAGAAGGAGAAGAAAAAGAAAGGAGGATTGAAAATATATTTGAAGAAATTATGTCTGAAAACTTCCAAATCTAAAGGAAACAGATATCAAGATGTAGGAAGCACAGAGGGCCCCAAACAAGCCAAACCCAAACAGGCCTATACCAAGACATATTGTAATAAAAATGGCAAAAGTTAATGATAAAGAGAGGATTCTAAAGGCAGCAAGAGAAACACAAATCATCAATTATAAGGGAACCCCCATAAGGCTATCAGTTGATTTCTCTACAGAAACACTACAGGCCAAAGAGAGCTGCAGGATATATCCAAAGTTCTAAAAGGGAAAAATTTGCAGACTAGAATACCCCACCTGGCAAGAACATTATTTAAAATAGAAGGAGAAATAAAGAATTTCTCTAATAAACAAAAGCTGAAAGAGTACAGCCATACTAAACCCATTCAATAGGAAGTACTGAAAATGATTCTCTAAATAAAAAATAAAAAGAAATAGGATGGGGAAATCACAATTAGAAAGCAATTATTTAAATAAGCAAGTATACAGATCTAAAGGGAAAAAAAGAAAGAAAACTATTGTGAAAGTGATGATAAACACAAGGAACATCAAAAGGACAAACATGATGATGTTAAAAAAAGGACTTCAAAAAAAAAAATGTGGGAAAGGAAAGTAAGAAAATCTAGACTCATTTTTTTTTAGATGTTTTTGAGTCTTCATGTCTATCAGGCCAAAGCAAGAATATATAGGAAGGGGTTAAAATACCTGGAAAACAGGGAGACCACAAATCAAAACCAACTATCACAATCACAAAAACTAAAAAGAAAAGGGCACAAGAATATAATAAAAGGAAATCATCCAACCAAAAAATGAAAGGAACAAAGGAGAAGCATAGAATCAACTGGAAAACAAGGTTTAAAATGTCAATACATATTTATCAATAATTACCTTAAATGTCAATGGACTGAATGCTCCATTCAAAAGACATAGAGTGGCAGATTGGATAAAAAAGTAAGAGCTTACAATATGCTGTCTCCAAGAGACTCACCTTAGGGCAAAGGAAAAATAGATTGAAAGTGAGGGAATGGAAAAGATATTTCATGCCAATGAGCAAGATAGGAAAGCAGAGATTGCAATGCTCATATCAGACAAAACAGACTATAGAATGAAGGCCATAAAGAAAGACAAAGAAGGACATTACTTAATGATAAAAGGATCCATTCAAGAAGAGGATATTACAATCATCAATATATATGCCCTTAATATAGGTGCACCCAGATACATATAACAAATAGTAACAGACATAAAAGGAAAAATTTATGGGAATACAATAATAGGAGGAGATTTTAACATTCCACTCACATCCCTGGATAGGTCCTGTAGACAGGAAATTAAGAAGGCCACAGAGATCCTGAATGACACAATAGAAAGGTTATACTTAATTGAATTTTCAAGACATTACATCTCCCAAAGTTAGAATATACATTCTTTTCAGGTGCACATGGAACATTCTCAAGGATTGACCACATACTGGGGCACAAAACTAACCTGAAGAAATTTAAGAGTAGAGAAGTTATTTCAAGTTTCTTCTCTGACCACCATGGCACAAAACCAGAAATCAACCATAGGAAAAGAAATGAGAAAAAAATGACTACATGGAGACTAAATAACATGCTACTAAAAAACCAATAGGTCAATGAAGAAACCAAAAGGGAAATTAAAAAATACCTCAAGACAAATGGTAATGAAAACACAACCATTCAAAATCTATGGGATGCTTCAAAAGCAGTGCTTAGAGGGAAATTCAATGTGATACAGGCCTTCCTCAAAAGAGAAGAAAAAAAATCACAAATCGGCAACTTAACCCATCACCTTAATGAAAGGAAAAAAGAACAAAACAAATCCTCAGGTCACAGAAGGAAGGGAATCATAAAGATCAGAGAGGAAATCAATAAAATAGAGATTAAAAACACAATAGGAAAAAAATCAATAAAACCAAGAGCTGGTTCTTTGAAAAGGTAGACAAACCTCTAGCCAGACTCACCAAGAAGAGGAGAGAAAAAAACCAAGTAAACAAATAAGAAATGAAAAAGGGGAAATCTCAATGAATACTGCAGAAATACAAAATAAAACAAATAAAAGAGAATATTATGAACAATTATATGTAAACAAATTTGACAATCTACAAGAAATGGACAACTTTCTAGAGACTTACTGCCTACCAAAACTGAATCAAGAAATAGATCAGCTGAACAGACCAATCACTAGAAATGAAATTGAATATATAATTAAAAAAAAAAAACTCCCTACAAAAAAAAAAGTCCAGGAAAAGATGGCTTCACAGATGAATTCTGCCAAATATACACAGAAGAATTTATACCTATCATTCTTAAAATTTTCCAAAAGATTGAAGAAGGAACACTCACAAAGACATTCTATGAAGCCACCATTACCCTAATACCAAAACCAGACAAAGATACTACCAGAAAAGAAAATTATAGGCCAATATCTTTGATGAATATAAATTCAAAAATCCTCAAAAAAAATTTATCCAACTAAATCCAACAATGTATAAAAAAGATCATACATTATGACCAAGTGTGATTCATCCCAGGTTCATAAGGATGGTGCACATATGCAAATTAATCAACATCATACCCCACATTAACAAAAAAAAGTCGAAAAAAACCACATAATCACCTCGAGAGATGCAGAAAAAGCATTTGACAATGTCCAACATCCATTCATGATAAAAACTCTTACCAAAGTGGGTATAGAGGAACATAATAAAAGCTATTTATGACAAACCAACAGCAAATGTAATACTCAATGAAGAGAAGCTGAAAGCCATTCCACTAAAATCCAACATTATATTCCAACTAGCTACAGCAAACCAACAAACAAAAGAAATAAAATGTATCCAAATTTGGAAGAGAAGAGGTAAAACTGGTACTCTATGCAGATGACATGATACTATGTATAGAAAACCCTAAGGACTCCACAGGAAAATTACTCAAACTGATCAATGAATTCAGCAAAGCAGAAGTATACATGACACTTTAAGAAATCAGTTGCATATATTCACACTAACAATGAAATATTAGAAAAGCAATACAAAAATACCTTTTAAAATTGCACCCCCCAAAATTAAATACCTAGGAATAAACCTGACCAAGGAGATGAAAGACACATATGCTGAGAACTATCAAACATTAATTAAGGAAATTAAGGAGGATTCAAAGAAATGGAAATACATTCCATACTCCTTGTTTGAAGACTTAGTATCTTAAAAATGACCATACTACCCAACGCAATCTACAGATTCAATGCAATCCCTATCAAATCACTCATGACATTTTCCACAGAACGAAAACAAACAATCCAAAAATGTATATGTAACCATACAAGATCCAGAATTGTCAAAGCAATCCTGAGGAACAAAAAACAAGCCAGAGGCAAAACACTTCCAGACTTCAGGCAGTATTACAAAGCTATGGTAATCACGACAGTGTGCTACTTGTACCAAAATAGACATACAAAAACCAAATGCAACAGAATAAAGAATCCAGAAATAAATTCAGACACCTAGGGTCAATTAATCTTCAACAAAGGAAGCAAGAATATAGAATGAGGAAAAGATGGTCTTTTCATTAAGTGGTGCTGGGAAAACTGGATAGCTACATGTAAATCAACGAAACTGGAACACACCCTCACACCATGAACAAAAATCAACCCAAAGTGCCTTAAAGACTTAAACATAAGAGAAGACACCATCTAACTCCTATAAGAGAATATAGGCAAAATATTCTTTGACATCAACTTTACAAATGTTTTCTCAGGCCAGTCTCCAAAGGCAATAAAAATAAAAGCAAAAATAAACCAATGAGTCCTAATCGAACTGACAAGCTTTTGCACAAAAAATGAAACCACAAAACAACAAAAAAAAATAAATAAAAAGAAAGAAAGAAACCAACAGAATCAGACAAGATGTTTCAAACAATGCACTGACAAGGGCTTATTCTCTAAAATGTGTAAACAACTCATACAACTCAACAGCAAAAAGCCAACAACCTAATGGAAAAATGGGCAAAAGACCTGAATAGACATTTATCCAAAGAAGATGGCCAACAAACACATGAAAAAATGCTCAACATCACTTATAATTAGAGAAATGCAAATCAAAACTACTATGAGATACCACCTCACACCCTCACACCTGTTAGAATGGCCATCATTAACAAGTCAACAAATAAAAAATGCTGGAGAGGGTGTGGAGAAAAAGGATCACTCCTACACTGCTGGTGGGAATGTAAATTGGTACAACCACTATGGAAAACATTATGGAGGTACCTCAGAAAACTAAATATAGAACTATCATATGACCCAGCAATCCCATTCTTGGGCATATACCCAGATAAAACATTCCTTGAAAAAAATACATGCATCCACATGTTCATTGCAGCACTATTCACAATAGCCAAGACATGGAAGCAACCTAAATGTCCACTGACAGATGAATGAATTAAGAAGATGTGGTATATACACACAAGGGAATACCATTCAGTCATAAAAAAGAACAAAATAGGAGTTCCCGTCATGGCACAATGGTTAACGAATCCAACTAGGAACCATGAGATTGCGGGTTCGATCCCTGGCCTTGCTCAGTGGGTTAACGATCCGGCATTGCCGTGAGTGTGGTGTAGGTTGCAGACGTGGCTTGGATCCCGTGTTGCTCTGGCTCTGGAGTAGGCTGGCAGCTACAGCTCCGATTAGACCCCTAGTCTGGGAACCTCAATATGCCATTGGAGCAGCCCCAGAAAACGGCAAAATGACAAAAAAATAAAATAAAATAACAATAATCCATGTTGCAGCAACATGGATGAACTAGAGACTCTCATACTAAGTGAAGTGAGTCATAAAGACAAAGAAAAATCCCATATGATATTGCTTTTGAATCTAATATATGGCACACATGAAACTTTCCACAGAAAAGAAATTCATGAACTTGGAGAATAGACTTGTGGTTGCCAAGGGGGAGGGGAAGGAGCGGGATGTACTGGGAGTCTGAGGTTAATAGATGCAAACTATTGCATTTGGAATGGATAAGAAATAAGATCATTCTGTATAGCATGGGCAATGTTATCCAGTCACCTGTGATGGAACGTGATGGAGGATAATGTGAGTGTGTATATATATATGATATGACTGGGTCACTTTGCTGTATGGTAGAAATTAACAGAACACTGAAATCAACTATAATGGAAAAAAATAAAAATCATAAAATAAATAAATAAGTGTAAGATAAGGGGAGTACCTATTGTGGCTCACTGGGTTAAAGACCTGATTGATATCTCTATGAGAATATGGGTTCTGGAGTTCCCATCATGATGCAGCAGAAATGAATCTGACTAGGAACCATGGGTTTCGGGTTTGATCCCTGGCCTCCCTCAGTGTGTCAAGGATCTGACGTTGCCCTGAGCTGTGGTGTAGTTCACAGACCTGGCTTGGATCTGGCATTGCTGAGGCTGTGGCATAGGCCAGCAGCTACAGCTCTGATTAGACCCTTAGCCCAGGAACCTCCCTATGTCATGGGCATGGCCCTAAAAAGACAAAAAGACAAAAAAAAAAAAAAAAAAAAAAGAGAGAGAGAGTGAGAATATGGGTTCTATCTCTTGCCTTGCATAATGTGTTAAGGATCCAGCATTGCCACAAGCTGTGATAATAGATCACAGATTCAGCTTGGATCTGGTGTTGCTGTAGTGTAGGCCTCAGGTGCAGCTCTCATTCCACCCTTCATCAGGGAACTTCTATGCCACAGATGTGGCTGTAAATTCAATAAATAATAAATGGGAATTACTGTTGTGGTGCAGCGGGAACAAATCCAACTAGGAACCATGAGGCTGAGGGTTCGATCCCTGGCTCCACTCAGTGGGTTAAGGATCTGGCATTGCCATGAGCTGTGGTGTGGGTCGAAGACACAGCTCCGATCTGGTGTTGCTGTGGCTCTGGCGTAGGCCGGCAGCTGTAGCTCCAATTAGACCCCTAGTCTGGGAACCTCCATATGCCATGGGTGTGGCACTAAAAAGCAAAATAAATAAATAAATAAATGGATGGATGTAAGAAAAGGGACAGATGAAATAAAATTATTCCAGGTGAATATAACTTTATAGGTCTTATGACAACTGAATGAGAGTGCTTTCGTTGTTTAACTGATATTTTAATTGTGAAATAAAATCATGGCTAAAATTGGCTAAAATTAAGTAAGAGGTTGATATATCTAGAGATATATGGAAAAGTTTCATTAAAGCATATTAAAATACACTGTCACTACAATTGATTTTTCTTATCTTTTAAGTTAAAAGATTAATTTCTGTCCCCTTCACTAATGAGGAAATTATGTCACAGGGTGGTTGACAAACTCCTCCTCCAAAGTCACACACCAAGTAAGAGGCCAGAGTCTATGTTCTTTATGATTATTCCATAGGAATAAAGTTAAGCATTTTCTAACCTGAGGGTTTTAGAAGGTGACTTAACTTAGTGGAGAGAAAACAGGAGTGGAAAATTGGATAATTCATGTTCTAGTCTTAATACTTTATTAAGCAGCTTTGTGATCTTATAAGACCAAATCACTTGATCTAGTTAATTATTTGGATATCAATTCATTTAATTAAAGAATAAGGCATTTAGATTAGATTATTTCTAAGGTCACTTCTGATTTTATGATTTTGAAAGATTAGGATATTAGGATCATGGAATATATAAGTATTATTTACTAGTATAACAGAGATAGGAAATAAGAAGACTGTCAGTTACAGCATTTTTCCATATACAATTTATCCTGAGAAGTGCTTTGATTGTTAACAGGAAAATCTTATAGTAATAAATAGTAATAAAATGCCTCTCTTTCCCAAGTATTGTTCCAAGTTATAATAACTTAAATGAATTAAACAGCTTTGGAAAGGTCACTTTTCCAATAAACGGCAAGAGAAAAAAAAGGTTAATAAAATGATTCAGACCCATTTATTGTTACTTACAAGGGTGATTTTGTCTGACATCTTATATGTGCATAGTTATAGCCAAAGCACTAAAACTGTGCAAAAAGCTTTTTGTCTTTTTTTTCCCCAGTCAGCAGAGCAAAGATTATATCTAACTGCTACACATTTACGTGTGTGAAAGCAACCTCTCTCTTAATAAATGTGCAACTATTCTGATTGGAAACAGCTGCAGCTGATAGATTTTTGCTTAGATATATGTGATAGGTAGAAAGAGTGAAAAAAATCTAGAGTGGTTTTCACATGGGGAAGGGAGAATCTAGCCTGGAGTTGAGGGTGTGATGCTGAAAAAAGTAGGTCAAAATAATCAAACAGAGGCATGATTCATTCATATCAGGACTGGTACACAGACAGGAAACTTGGAATCCAATTTAAAGAATAGAGAAGTTGAAGTTTCCATCGTGGTGCATCAGTAAGGAATCCCACTAGGAACCATGATGTTGCAGGGTTCAATCCCTGGCCTCGCTCAGTGGGTTAAGGATCCAGTGTTGCCATGAGCTGTGTTGTAGGTCACAGACGCGGCTGGGATCTGGCATTGCTGTGGCTCTGGCTAGGTGGTTGGCAGCTACAGCTCTGATTAGACCCCTAGCCTGGGAACCTCCATATGCTGCAGGTGCAGCCCTAAAAAGACAAAAAGGCAAAAAAAAAGAATAGAGAAGTTGATGTTATTTGTTACCTCTTTCTTTCTGTTTGCTACCACTAGGGTCTTTGCACTAGAGGCAATGAAAACCATATTAATGGGTGATTAATTATAATATAATATAATTTTAATATTATAATGACAAGTAATTATAATGGGTGATTATTATAATTCCTAGCAATGCTTTGAAGCTTACTTTATAAAGACTCTTCAATTTAAATTCTTTATTCAGAAAAAGATATGTATATGTATATAATATAATGATCTCAGCTTGAAAGTTAACTATATTTATTTAAGATTTGAATATTTTTTATAAACTCCAAAATTTGTATAAAGGGTATGTCTCCAGGCTTTTGTGAGGAAAGCTTATTAGTCATATGGGAATGTCCCACCATCTTTGGAAAACAAAAATGTAAGGCACATGACTTAATTCCAAGGGAAGACCTCAGAAGCAGAGTGGTGGGACAGAGTCAAACACCGCCATACCATCAGTCATCCCATTTTTTTTTTCACCCCCTTGATAGGTAGGAAGAGATCAAATGAAAGAGAGAGAGAGAGAGAAAAAAAAAACTATCATACTCTAAATTTTAATTACATAGTCGGCATTGGCAAAGACAAATAGGACATAGGCCACACGATATTCAGAGTGAGATAGATAAACAAATATGAAATCAGTGGTTGGCTGTACTGTGGGAAGATAAAGGGGCTCTGCAATCCAGATTAAGCAGAATCTGATGTAACACTATTTTTTAAAGTTAGTCCAAAGTTCCTTAGCTAATAGAGGGAGAAATTTTTCTGGATTAAAATAATGAATTAAAATTTCCTATAGGATTGCCTTTCTCTTCCCCCAATAGCTAATTAATAGCAGCTGTACAAGAAAATGGATATTATTCCAGCTTAACAAGTAAAGAAATAGAAGATTGTATAGCTGAGAATACAGAAGAGAGGAAGAACTCTAGTCTGTTTCCATACATCAGAACCTGTACTAGTAAGTCAACACAACACTCAGAATTCTTACTTATATAGCTGATAAATCTAAAGTCTAAGGAGTAAAGTGTGTTCATATTATCTTTACATAGGAAAAGTAGAAAAATCTCAAAGGAGACCTAGTGAAAGAAGACAACAGAGAATGTGGACAATGGAGGAGATTCCATAGTTGCAGAATGAAATGATGCAATGATTTTAAGCCCAGACTCTCCCGCAAGAAATTATTCACCTATCTACCAAATAATTAGTATGACCACTTATATAAAAACCTTAACAAAAATATCAGAAGGGAAAGCAGAACTGAAGAATAGAGCACACTACTTGACCCAAATTTCTCCTCTGCTATTCCTTCAGGCAACAGAAAATTGATAGAATAGAAATAAGTGTTCTTAAATAACACCTTGAGAAACAATAGAGATGTTCTCAAATATTTAAGGGAAGAGGTAAACCTGAATGTGATGAATATAAATAGTTTGGCAGTAATGCACACATTCCACAGCAATAAAGTAAACTACCCTGCCTACAATAAATAAATAATGAAAACTAGATGAAAATACATTTCAATATAGAGAAGATAATTCTACATCAATGCATGATACAAAGAATGACATAATTAGAACACAATCTTAATATGAAGAGCAATAAGAGGAAATGATAAAACAGCAGAGTGAAATAAGGAGGGGATTGCAAATAGAATAGAGGGCCAAAAGAGCATGATTGTGCTATTAATGAATAAATTGAAAATACCACCACAATGGGATATTACTCAGCCATTAAAAGGAATGAAATACTGGCATTTTTAGCGACCTGAATGGACCTAGAAATTATCATGCTAAGTGAAGTCAGTCATACAATGAGACACCAACATCAAATACTTTCACTGACATGTGGAATCTGAAAAAAGGACAGAATGAACTTCTTTGCAGAACAGATACTGACTCACAGACTTTGAAAAACTTATGGTTTCCAAAGAAGACAGTTCTAGGGGTGGGGGCGTGAGCTGGGGTTGTGGGATGGAAATCCTATAAAACTGGATTGTGATGATCATTGTACAACTATAAATGTAGTAAATCCATTGAGTAATAAAAAAAAGAAAATATTCCTATAATTGAATCATATAGGACCAGATTAAGATAATAATAACATACATATGAAAAAGACAAAAAGTATAAAGAATTTAGAGATATCGTCTTACTAATAGTTGATGCCCTGAGTTAGGGAATCAATGAATGGAATAGAAATCTATTCAAAGATATAATGCAGGAAACTTTCCAATATGTAAGGAAATAACAAATTTGCAGACAGCAGAAGTACTCAGAGTTCCAGAATAAGTAGAATTAGCTATACTAATTGACCTATTGATTTTTAAGGATCAAAGACTAATTCGTCAAATACATATACTAAAAAAAAAATAAAAGAAATGCAATGGATGTGTATGAGGGGCATGGAATGATAGAAGGATTCAGTTTGACTTACACTTTCTTAACCTCATACAATGAAATAATACATGAGAAGGCCTAGACATTTGAAGAAAAATGTGACAGGAGATTAGGAGTATACATGAGAGCATCTGTAAAATTAGTATATCTCAATCCCTTCCCTGTGTACAAATGCTAGTTCCTCTAGGTGGAGTCTACCATCACTCTTTTGAGCAAGAAGGCAAGTGATGCTGTATCAGATTTAAACTTAGCCTAAAGAAGTGTTGACATTACTACTTGTTCTCTCTTCAAGTGTTCTGCTGAAATGAAGGAGTATAGGCTACCTCAGAGAGAAAGAGATCAAGTGATATGTGAATCAAGAGATATGTGAATGAATAATCATTTTAGGTATTCCAGCCTCAGGAGTTACCATCATCTCAGTGAAACCCCAGATATTGCAGGTCCGCAGAATGGTAAGGAAAGAATGTTTACTGTTTTCAGCCCCTAAGTTTTAGGGTTGTTTAGCCACTAAGTTTTAGGGCTGTTTATAAAGTAATGGATCTTTAGAACTGTTTACTTAAATGTTATTTAAAAATGAGAGCGACAAACAGACATTCTCAGCTATTGTCTTTTAAATGAAGGAACATAATACCTGTTAATCATTCTTGGTAAAACTATTATCCAATCAAGATTGAATTAAAACACTTAGAAAAATGGTGATAAAAATTACTAGTTATAAGCATTACATTTATTCAGAAATAATGATGCTACTGAAAATTTACTTCTGATATAAAATGGAATTTAAATTATATGAACTTGGTTAATGTCACAATAATAACATAACTAAGCAAAATGGATAGTGAGGACAGAGGAGGTTGGGGAATTAGGCAATTGCTATTTATCATCATTTTTCTTAGTAAAGAGTCAATTAAACCACAATGCTTACAAGAACTGTAATGACTATAACACCTTAATGCCTTTCAAATGTCAGTAACCTTAGTGAGATCTGTCAGAAAGCGGTATTCTTTATTTAGCAAACATTATTTTAATACCAATAATTTTCTACTTTTCATTTTATCAAACAAAGTTTATGCTATAATATTCGAAATAACATTGACAACATTTTTTAGAAGTGTTTCCTTGCTTTCATCTGAGTTTATACACTGAATAATGTCTATGTCTGTAGGGATAGCCACATTTAGCTATTAAATTAAAATTACAATTAATGAAAATAAAACATTCTCTAACACCATATACAAAAATAAACTCAAAATGGACTAAAACCTAGGTGTAAGAGCCGATATTATAAAATTCCTAAAGGAAAACACAGGCAGAACACTCTCTGATATAAATCATAGCAATATATTTTTTTTAATCTGTCTTTAAGAGCAATGAAAATAAAAACAAAAATAAACAAATGGGACCTAATTAAATGTAAAATTTTTTCCATAGCAAAGGAAACCATAAACATAAAAAACCTGCAGAATGGGAGAAAATTTTTGCAAAATATAAAATGCTATGGACAAGGAATTAATTTCCAAAACATATAAAAAATTCATATAGCTCAATATCAAAAAACAAAACAAAAACAAACAACCCAATCAAAAAGTGAGAAGAATATGTAAATAGAAATTTCTCCAAAGAAGACATGCAGATGGTCAACAGGCATATGTAAAAAATGTTCATCTTTGCTAATTACTAAAGAAATGCAAATCAAAGCTACAATGATTTATCACCTCACTTTAGTCAGAATGGCCATCATCAAAAATTCTACAATAAATTCTGAAGAGGTTGTGGAGAACAGGGAACCCTCCTACACTATTGGTGGGAATATAAATTAGAATATAAATATAGCAAATATGGAGAACAATGTGGAGTTTCCTTAAAAGACTGAAAAATAGAACTACCATATGAGCCAGCAATCTCATTCCTGGGCTTATTCAGAGAAACTTATAATTTGAAAAGATCCATGCACTCCAATATTCATTGCAGCGCTATTTACAATAGCCAAGACATCAAAGGAACCTAAATGCCCATTGACAGATGAATGGATTAAGAACATGTGGTGGTGTGTAGGTGTGTGTGTGTGTGTGTGTGTGTGTATGATAATATATAATCGTTCACCATAAAAAGAATGAAATAATGCTATTTGGAGCAACATGGATAGATCTAGAGATTATCATACTATGTGAAGTAAGTTAGAAAGACAAATATCGTATGATATTACTTATATATAGAATCTTAAAAAAAAGATACAAATGAACTTATTCACACAGAAAGAGATTCACAGACCTGAAAGAAAAAACAAAAAACAAAACCCAAAAACTTCTGGTTATCAAAGTGGAAAGGAAGGAAGGAAGAAAAAATCAGAAGTTTAGAATCAACATATACATACTAGTATAAAAGTAGATAACCAAAAAGGTCTTACTGTATAGCTCAGGGAGTAATACACAATATTTTGTAATAACCTATAAGTGAAAAGACTCTGAAAAAGAACGTGTGTGTGTGTGTGTGTGTGTGTGTGTGTGTGTAACTGAATCACTTTGCTGTACACCTGAAACTAACACAGTATTGTAAATCAACTATCAACTGCACTTCAAAAAAAATTGACATTAAATAAAATTAGATATTCAATTTTTCACTTTATCTAGCCACAACTCAAGTACTCAATAGTCATACATGGCTAGTATCTACTACATTGGAAGTAAAAACATAGAGTGAAGTCCAATTAATGTTAAGGCTGGTCACTTTTACTACAATTTTGAGTGTTATTTTATGTTTTACTTTTGAATTTGTATTTTCTAAATTGCTTAAATAATTGTTGATGTTGTATCCTACTTAACGAAAAAAGCAGAAACTAGAATTACTTTTCTTTTTAAAAAGTCTAAAGAAAAAATAAAATATCAATATGGGTTAATCCTGAATGGTGAAGATTCACAAGATTATGGCTTTCATTTTTGTATTTTTAGCATTTTAATTTTTTAAAAAAATGCTATTGGATAATGGGAACTCTCTATATTCCCAATTTTTCTATATACCTAAAACAATGCTAAAAATAAAATATGTTGAAAGATACAGCACAAAAACAGTTGAGAAGATGTTTTTAGTAAAATAACCGCCTTTAAAAACTTAAAGAAAATGGTATATAAGGGAACTTAAAAGCTGTTTAGTATGTTTATCCTGTTAAATACAATTAGCCAGAACTTAGACTGAAGAGCTAGGCAGAAATTCTTGAAGAACTCTATGAATTGCTAAAGTATTTTTATTTTATTCTAATGATGTGAAAGGAGTGAGTGAAACATAATGATTACAATTCTTTCATTGAGAAGCTGGGTGTATGAAGAAGTACACAATACTGTATGAGTTTATTAACAGAGAGCTCAGTTTAACAGTGACATAGATTTGGGGATTGGTTTTAACAAATTAGCTCAACTTCAAGTCAGTATTTGGCTATACAGCCTCTCTTTAGGAGCAGCAGCAACTGTAGCATATAAGACCCATCTATGTGAGCACTGTGGACCTTGGCATTAGGTCCCCTCAAGCTACAAGAGCAGAAGAGAAGGAAAAGAGTGACTATCATTCAGTGTCTAAGAAGGCTGATTGTGAATGTCATTACAACACCACTGAGTATAGATTAGAAATGGGGTTGGGAGTGAACTTTGAAAAATGGTGGCCAGTCCTATAAGAATTAATGATGACGAAGATAAAACAGTACATTCTATATTTCTATTATGCCCATGAATTTTACCCCCAGAATTACATAATATGAAATAGTACAGGCCACATCAAATTAATTAAAATTAAAAATTAATTAAAATTAATTAAATTAATTAATTATTATTAAATTATTATTAAAATTAATAAAATTAATTAAAATTAAAAATTAATTAAAATTAAAAATTAATGGTGACATGAGGTGGGGAGACAATCAGTTATTTCTTTAAAATACTAAACTATATAAGAATTTGGATTCTCTGAGTTTTCAGCTCCACTAGTCCCTTTTTGGTTAACTCAGTCTCCCAGTGGATTTCAAACCCTCTTGGACTATAGTAAGAGAATAGGAGTCATTTAATCTTGTGGTAACCAGCATATTTTCCACTTCTGCCCCTGCCACTTACACAAAGAGAATGGTCTACAATTTTCCAGTTGACAATTCTGGCCAGGTAGTGATACTCTGCAGTTGATTACTTTTTCATCTTTGATACAGCCTCATCAATGAGTTTCTCTGCGCATGGTAGATTCCCTCTCTGAAAACAGCCCCTCTGTTGTTCAATACTGCCCACTCAGCCATTCTTTATTGATACTGACTTCTTTTTTTTTTTTTTCTCATAAAGGACAGTGTTCTTTGGAAAGGCGAATAGTTCACACAATGTAATTTTACCCCTAATTTTACTGATGTGGACATGCACACTAACATCATCAGCAGTACTATTTTTGAATACAAAATATGAACTATATTGCTTTGAGTATTTGCATTTGTATTTCTTATTCTCCTAGATTAAAAGTCACTGGTCATTGCGTATGTGCTTGCATCAAACAAGTTATTGCAATGCATGAGTAATAATGCTAATAATGGTAACAACAATGCAACTATATACAACACAATTTTAAAGACATGAAAGGAAGTGCAATGTGGCAACTCTCAAATTTCCTTTTACCAGCAATTAAAAATCATTTGGGAAAGGGAAAGAAGACAAGCAAATTTAGATTATGAGTGCTGAAATAGAATTTTTTAAGTATTGATTTATAATTCTAGCATTATGAAATAATTTTTTGATCTTCAATTGGCCTACTGTCTCACACTCATTTTTTTTGTAAATGGTACACAAGGAAACACAATCTCTATGTTTGTGTTTCACTAAACATACATGAGGCACTAGTCATGGATACCTCTATAAACTTGATCTAGTTGTAGAAAACATTTAAAGATTCTTAGAATTAATTTTGATTCTTGGAACTAAGCCAAGCCCTGAAAGGTATTACTAACAAAAAAGTGAACTGAAAAATAACTATTTCTTTTTAACCTGAAATATATTCACAGAGCAGTAAATGAAAAAAGCAGTACTGAAGAGCAGTTTAGTGGCATTAAATGTTTAAGATTTCATTTATCTTATATTCTATTAAAATTTGCAGTAAAGTTAACCTGCCCATTACTCTAAATAAAATGCAAGCAAGGGAAATCATATTATTTGTAACTGAGAAGTATAGGTATTCTTTGTCTTATTAGAACATAGCAAACTTTCTGTTTTTGTTTGAATATACTACCCTTAGCATCAGTTCTGCATTATTTGGGATGAACTATGGTGAATATTGCCAAGTCCATGGTCTACACACTTCTGGTATGAAGCAATGTTACTAGGTGTAAAGAACCATCCAAAAGACATACTGCAGAACTGCTGTGGTTGTTCTCTTACTCTTCTGCTCCTCCTGTAGCTGAAGTAAGAAGCAAATTACAGAATCATTCCTATGTCAAATAGAACTGAGTGCAAGTCTTACCTTTGCTGCTGCAACACTGCATAATGTTAGATGAGATCAGGATCTTTATCAGTTTGGTGTTCTTCTTTCTGTTAAATAAAATGGAAAAAAAATGAAAGATTCATCTAAATCTCATTAAATTGCCCTTAATCATTCAAATCAAAACAAATTAATTAAAATTCTAAGAATTGAGCAAAGATGAAATTTATGCAGTACTTGAAATTTTCTCAACCTTCTTTGAGGTTCAGAAGACAAACTCCATCCTCACCAACTCCCCTCCAATAATAGTTGCCAACAAAATTGCAACAAGAAAAGTTGTGGGCACACAGCTTCTTTCAGGTTTAGCAGAAGAGAATATGATCATTAAGTAGTGATGTCTAAGATTAAATAGCGTCATGCATTTGTTAGCCTTGTAAACAATCATGAACTTTTATATATATATATATATATATATATATATATATATATTTTTTTTTTTTTTTTGGTCTTTTTGCCATTTCTTTGGGCCGCTCTCGTGGCATATGGAGGTTCCCAGGCTAGGGGTCGAATCAGAGCTGTAGCCACTGGCCTACGCCAGAGCCACAGCAACGCGGGATCCGAGCCGCGTCTGCAACCTACACCACAGCTCATGGCAACGCCGGATCATCAACCCACCGAGCAAGGGCAGGGACCGAACTCTCAACCTCATGGTTCCTAGTTGGATTCCTTAACCACTGTGCCACGACGGGAACTCCTGAACTTATATTTTTATTTGCATTTTCACTTGGATTTTTACAGACAGCCTACAATTTCCTGTTGATATCACTTGTTCTAGTTTGGTACAGCAAAGTTAATAATAATAATCTAAACCAGAAGGCTTAGTTTCAAGGGACAATATTCTCTTCGATTTTGTCTTCGATTTTGGAGGTTTTAATTCTCGTTGATCCTTTATTCTTTAATCTTTACACTTACATAAAAATATCTATTTATGATACTGTTTTGACATAAATAATGTGAAAGTACAATGTTCAATTATAAATTATTACCCTAATGTTACATATTCATTATTTATTAAATATACCACATTTAGACTGAATTTATATTTAGTATGAGACATAAATGTGGATGGGTTAACTTTTTCCAGTTGATATACGTAGGCTTTTTTAGTGGGCTGCAAAACTTACATTAGCTGTGTAAGATCACTTACTTCTCAAACCATTATATCCTTTTAATGAAAATCACTCTGCATTAAAATGAATTGGAAAAAGCATTATTCTGAGTCAGAATCATGATGATGATTGGCATAGCTACTATTAAAAGAATTAAGTCAGATATTTACATTCATATGCTTCCATCCATATTTGAATGCCACTGATAATGTAATTAATGCCTTTTGGTTCTTTTTGTGTATCAAAAACATTGCCATTCCTTTCATGTTTAGATAATTGATTTTCAAGCTTTTTAATTTCATGACTAAAATAATCAAATATATTCTCTATGTGAAAACCTGTGTCCTACATCTCAAAGTTCATATAAGAAGAATACATTTTAATTCTCTTATTTAAACATATGGGTAAAACTATACCAGTACTTAAATTTATACTTTAGAAAGGAAGCGACATCTTTTCTTGTAGCAATTTTTTTTTTACTGCCTGCATCACTTAAGATTGTTCCCTCTATTCTTCCAAGTACAATTCATTAACAGATAATAAATTTTGCCTCCTAAATATCTCTTCAACCCATTCATTTATTTCCATAATTAGTACCTGTGATCTAATCCCCAAATTTCCATTTCTCTCCTGGACTATTGCAATAACCTTCTAAATGGGTTATCAATATTCCCTCTGGCCATTTTATAATCCATTTTCCACAGTGAAGTGAGATTAATCATTCAAATAAATCAAATCTGATCTTGGCACACTTCCCTGATGAAAATGGCATTTTTTTGGCTCTTATTTCTCTAACCTCATCCAGTACCATACTTTCCCTTTGCTCTCTCCCCACCAGTCACTCGAGTCTTTAGTTTTCATCTGTCTCCCTCCCACTACAGTAACTTTACTCATGGTGTCCCCTCTCTGTGGAATGTTTTTCCTTCTCTCATCATCACATAAAATTCTCAGGTCATTCAGATTTTCCTCAGAGGAGCATTTTTGGAATTTAATTATCTCTTACCTTAGTATAAGCTTCCATAGAACTCTGTTCTCTTTTTCAGCATTAAAATATTGCATGAGTATATTCAAACATGTTATTACTGTCTGACCTTACTTTAGGGATATAGTAAATGAGGGATGGACTTTTTTTCAGGATACCCATCCCCTAGAACATTCCAAGCCAAAAATAACAATAAGTAACTATGTTTTGAAGTCCAAACTCACACTGTTCATTGCAGGACAGGCCAATAAGTCAAGAAAGGAGTTTTCAGAGCCAGGAACAGTGACTTCATTCAGAAAGCCAGCAGACAAATATTGTGAACTAGCATCCCAAAGAACAATCCTGACTGAGTTAGAATTCAGGCTTCTTGCGTTTCCTGGTTCCGGTCAGCCTCTTAAGGGATGTGTTGAATTCTCCCTGCCTGCAGTCATTCACAGGTGGGCTGGGTCAGGATGTTTCTTGTGAGCTAAAAAAGGTATTTTAGCTTAATGCTCATTACCTGGGAGGCAGGGTTCCCAGAGATAGCCCATTATGTATAATTTAAGCTTATAGGCAACACCCCTTTAGCGGTTAACTTGTAATAAAATACAAAGTTTCTTCTCCATTGAAACTGTGTTCTCCACTGTAGCTATATAATTTTATGTAGCCTACACAATAAATCCATATAAATTGAGTGTGGGTATTATTATCATTTTTAAAATGAGGAATTGGGGGCAAAAAGAAGGCAACCAAATTGTGGAGGCTGCAAAGCTGGTAAATGGGCGATTTGAGTTTTGAACTGAAAGTCTGTAGAACTTAGCAGAAGCCTGCTAAGAACTTGTATGATATGTTGCCTCATAGGGTAGATGGTTACTGAACATACGTCAAATGAATAGCTGCTGTTGTTCTCAGGACAATCATGATGACATAAATGTGTGTTTCTATTCATATATTCAACAGCTGGATTCTGAGTAATTAATTCAATATATAGTTTAAGTCAGAGAATATCAACTATGGCCTCCAAATTTAGTTAAATCCATTTGGTGTCTTTTACGTGACACGGTGCAGACAAACAGAGAATGTAATTTTATTTACATAAATTAAAAACATATGCAATTTCTGCATGTAGGCTAAAAACAAAACAAATATTTGAATGTTTTCTTACATAGTGACTAATATTCATATATGTAGTAAAGGATTTTGGTGGTGTTTTCTCAATATCTTATTCAGTCAAAAATATTAACTCGATAATTTACTTATTGATTAATGGAAGATAGATCAAGGTTTATTCTGCTTAGCCTGTTATTTTAGATCATGACATCTTTCCTTATACAGATTGCATCTATTTGTGATAATCAACTAGGTGTGTTAATAATCAGATATGTGTTTAAATATACGTAAAGCAAATGTTAATAATCAAATATGTGTTTAAATATACATAAAGCAAATGTTCTACATTTGGTCTATTGGGAGGAAGAAACAAACAAAAAAAATAACAGTACATTTTGATAAGTGTGTAAATGGAGAGGAGTAATTTATTCTTGCAAAATTTTCAGGACCAATAAGAGTTAGCTAGTTGTATATTGGAAAGGACTGTTTCCTTCCTTTGTAAAATCAGACTTATAAGAATTTTCACTTAACTCAAGAGTGGTTTATTATGATTATAGTATAGGATTGATTGATTAGGTTTGCAGAACTAGACAGGATGGGCATAGAGACAGTGAAAATTGAAGTTAAATATGTTAATATTGACCAGATCATGAAAGGCTTAATGCTATGTTAAGGACTGTCAACTTTTTCCTAAGTGTTAATGGACATAAAAATACATAGCAGGAGAGTGACAAACTTGCATTACCATTTAAATAAAATCATCTTTGGGAACAATGTGAAGATAGATAGGGATGGGGGTGCTATTTCCAGTAGAAATAGCAGTTAGAAGGCTAATTTGATAAACCAAAAATTATGAGCACTTTACGAAGATTTGTTGCCTTAGGTCTGAAAATGAACTGAAGAATGAACATGATATGGTGACATTAAAAATGAGTGATTAATGAATGGAGGAAGCAAAGATTAAAATTAGATTTTGAAATTTCAAAATTGATGGAATGGGGATGTCTTATTTTCTGTCTTATTACCGCATAGAAACTGGCTTGGACATAATATGCTCCTCTTTTGAGGAGGATTTACTCATGCTCTCTAGTGTAGATGATTTGACTTGAAATCTCAAAATAAACATTAAACATGAAGCATGTAAAAACTCCATTTTCAGGTAAAAACATTCAGAAATAAAGAAAATAATTTCCAGGAGTTCCCGTTGTGGTGCAGCAGAAATGAATCCAACTAGGAACCATGAGATTATGGGTTTGATCCCTGGCCTCACTCAGTGGATTAAGGATCCAGTGTTGCCATGAGCTGCGGTGTAGGTCGCAGACACGGCTCAGATCTGGCATTGCTGTGGCTGTGGCATAGGCTGCAGCTACAGCCCTGATTTGACTCATAGGCTGGGAACCTCCATATGCCATGGGTATGGCCCTAATAAGACAAAAAGACAAAAAGAAAAAAGAAAGAAAGAAAATAATTTCTGAGTGCTACATGGCTAATAAATGGGTAAACTAGGAGGTGGATCCCGATTCATTATTTTCTGTGGGAATTAATCACTATTGACTGTCTGCTGTGTAAAAGATGAAAAACATCAAACAATTAAGGAGATGACTTTATTCAGACTGTTACACTAGGCAGCACTCTTGATATTAAGTATCATTTCAAAGAAAATGAGGAAGGACTGGGGTTTATAGAGCAGATAAACAAGGGAGTCATCAGTGAGTCTTATGGGAGTAATAATGAATGATGAAGAACTATGCTTATTTGAAGGGTGAAAGTAGTTAATTTACAGAACATACCAGGACAGGATGGTCCTTCTGTTAGCTATTTTCCAGAATGCAAACGGGTAAGGGCATTTCCTGACCATCACTACTTTCCAGAAACAGCAGGCTCAGATAAAATTCAATAATCATCACCTATTTTTCAACCTAAATGATTTGTTAAAGTAAAATAGCTCTTTCGTGGGGATAATTTATCAGTCCATGCTAAATAGAGGGTGATGGTATTTTTTTTAGTAATCACAATTATTAGTTTCTATGTGTGACATAACAGCTTTGTATATAATATACGTATAGACCATTATTCCAAAATCTCCAACTTTTTTCTTATTTTATTTCTCCTAAGCTCCAAAACTTGTTTCCTGCTATGTATTTGACATTTGCATGCTTATCTACTCTAGAAATGTAAGGTTCCCAAACTCAAAATCTAACTAATTATCATCTTTCCAAAACATCTTTATTCTATATTCCTGATACAAATATCCATTCAAACTAGAAACCTCCGAGCAACTCAAGACCCTTCCCAAGCTTTCACAGAGAATCCTATAGAGAATTGATGTAATACATCCTTTTAATTTTACAGCCTAAATTGCTCTATATCCTATTACTTTCCTTTTATCTCCCTTGCAATTGCCTCAATTTCTTATTTGAACAGTTGCCTTGTCTTACTTTTATCTCACTTGTAGATCAAACCATCCACTCTGTTGCCAATTGAGTAATAATAAAGTATTTCTTGATTGTTAATTTTTTAAAAAAGGAAAATAAAAATACAAACATTTTTCATTTCTTTTGCTAGTATCTTGAGACTTTGCCAGTTTACTGTTCTGTGTAGCATGTATTTTTGCATGGATCATAAAGACCTTTATGTCATGGCACCCGGTGGTTCTCCTAACCCTCCTCTGCTCTCAGTTCATACCATATTTGACATTTACTCTGACATGGAACATATGCCTGCATATGTCTTCCACAGTATGTCTCCCACCCCTGGCATGCAAATGCCCTTCTTATCCATGTGGAGAATGCCCGTCATCCTGTAAGACCCAGGTCACAGCTCATTTTCTTTCATATATGAAGACTATTGCTTTAAGCATAAACTTGTGTGCCTTTTAAATTTCTATTGTAATCTTTAATTTTAGCCTTTCTGCTTCTAATTTAGACTGTGAACTAGTTGACGGCCTAGACCAGAGGTGAAAGCCTATGGTGAAGTTCTATCAGAAAAGGCATTCTACACCTAAAGACATAATGAAGGAACTAGCTCCGCCTGCCAGTATCTGGCTTCACCTGAGAGCATGTGGGCAACATCTCCAGTGTTTAGGAGGCTGACTCAACCCATCAGTGAGCCAGCATTTAGCCCCAAGGGCCCCCTAGGATTTGCAACCAGCTACTTTGTGACCAGGTCATACTAAATAGCAGCAGCCAGAAGCATCCACACAAGGCAGGGACTGACAACCAGCTGGACTAGGATCCAACAAGACCATCCACATAGTCAGCTCATAATCACAGCCTTCTTAAGGGGAAACCCTAGAGTGTATAGCTTGGGTGGCCAGAGGGGAGTGTGCTGCTGGGACATACAGAATGTCTCCTATAGAAGGCCACTTCTCCAAGGTTGAGAAATGTAACTCATCTACCACATACCTAAAAATACAAATAGCAATCTAGACAAAATGAGGAAGCAGAGGAACATGTTTCAGATAAAAGAACAAGATAAAACCCCAGAAGAAGAACTAGGTGAAGTGAAGATAGGCAGTCTATTTCAGAAGGGGTTCAGAGGAATGATCATAAAGATCATCAAAGACTTAGGAGGAGAATGGATGCAGTGTGAGAAGTTAAAATTTTTTAAGAGTTAGAAAATGTAAAGAACAGCTACAGACACGGAGTACAATAACTGAAATGAATGAATTATAAAGTGAGGTTTGAACAAGACCGAAATTTAAAGTAAGTCTATCACCTATACTACAATTATTAAATTTTTAGTTTATAATACAAAATAAAGGACATTGACGCTGAGACTACAACAATAATAAGTATGCACTGTTAAGATTAATTTTTTAGATGAAGTATATAGTTTAGATCAAATAGGAATTTAGGATACATACAGGAACAGACCAATTACAACCATTTAATGTGCAGTGGGTCCTATGAGGTCCTTGTGACTGTAAAACTAGGGTGACTGGACACTTGATGTGCAAAGCAAATAAACTTCTAAAGAAGAAAAATCATCACATTTGAGAAGTGGGGCTATTTTAGAACTTTGAATTAAGTTTTTCAAAAATAAAAAATTTTTGAAAGTGGTGTTTTACCCATTCTACAATTAAATGTTCTTTTGGAGTTCCCATGGTGGCTCAGCCAAAACGAATCTGACTAGCATCCATGAGGATGCTGATATGAACCCTGGTCTTTCTCAGTGGGTTAAGGATCTGGCCTTGCAATATGGTGTTGTGTAGGTCATAGACACAGCTGGAATCCCACATTGTTGTGGTATAGGCCGGCAGCCACAGCTCTGATTTGACCCCTAGCCTGGGAACCGCCATATGCAGCAGATGCTGCCCTATAAAGACAAAAAAAATTAAAAAAAAATAAAAATGTTCTTTTAATTGGGATGCAGTTTTATTCTTTCATGTCTACACTATATTAAGATTTATTTGGGTGTAATTCATTCAAAGTATTATTTGAAGATACATTACCTCTACAAATCCTACTGAACCACAGGATTTGTAAAAGTAATTTTTCATTTCATGACAGCATTTTAGATAAATTTTTAACAGTATGATTTTTAGACCATATTCTTACTTTTAAATACTATACCTGTTCCCTCACATTAGACATTTGAAGGTTCACATTATTTTAACACTTACGAATGGAGAAATTAGGAAGAAAATAATGATCTAAGAATCATCACACTTTTTAAAAGTTTTTTACCACTTAAATGAAACATGAATGGAAATGTCTATAAGTTTATAATTTTTAAAAGCCAAATATTCATTAATCAACTCTATCTCACACATGGACATTTAAAATGAGCAACAAGACTATTTTGTATTTAAACTCCTGATATACACACATATATATGTATCATATTTATTTATTTTTTCAGTATTATCACATGCATTCCTACAACAGCCCTCTTAAGTAGTTCGTATTTGTTTTCCTGTTTTAGAGATGAGGAGTCTGAGGCTCAGAATGATAAAATATTATCAAAGGACACATAATGAGTTAATTGGGAGAGCCAGGACATGTAGCCAGATATTGGACTCAAGATCAATGAAGCTTTTAGCAAATCCTCTTATTTTTAAGGCATGCCATTTCGATTCTTACTAAGTAAATATCATCTTATTTATGTTAAATAGAGTATTAAAATAAAGTACAAAGCTCATACATAGCATCTCTTCTGATCAAACAAATAGAAATGCTGGATTACAAAATCCTAGATAATAAAATAATTGTTCCATGGAACATCCATAAGGGTGTCCTATTATCTAGATTGGCTGATTTATGGCACTGGAAATTTGATAAATTGAGATGAAGAAAAGTATTTGTCTTTCCAATACTTTCTGGATTTCCTTTTCTTTCTTTAATTATCCATTCATTCAAGAGTTTTTTTTTAAATTAGTTCCATAAATATATTTGGATATATATTACAGGCTAGGCACCCTAGGTACTAAATGCTGAAAAGACTAACATGGTTTCCATTCCCAAGGTACCTGAATAAAGGCGATCTTTATTTTATATCTTCATAGAAAGCAAACAGGTTATTTAAGAATGATAGAAATGGCATTTCCAAAATTTTTAACCAAATATGAAATTGTTGCTGTAAGGAACCATAATATTCAGCTTCTGTTTCAAGCTGCTTTTCTTTAATCAACTTGGCTCTTAGTCTTTTCTTTCTTCTCTCTTCTGTTGCATTTTCTTCCCCAAATTTGACGGTTGCAAAATTTGCTCAGTTAATTACTCACAGGATTCTGTAAATAAATAAAACTGAATCAGAGACAATCCTGTTTAAAAGGTAAAACCTTATAATTTGCACTAAAATGATACTTAATATGCAAACTAAGTATTTGGAATTTCTCCTAATTACATTACAATAATTTTGCTTTTTAGTGTTTTTTGGCTAATACAACCTAGCTTTGGTTGATCAGGGATTCATTGAATAGCCATAAATATAAAAATGCTATCTTCCAAAGATGCTACCAAAATGTTAAGTGCACTGTGCCACATTTAGGAACTTTAATAATCAAATGGTGATTTAAAAAATGATGATGTAAATATATAATTCTTACCTAGCAATTAATTACTTCCACTAATTTTAACTGGAAATAAGAGAGTATATGGCTATCTATGTTCAGCTGCTTGAATATTTTTGTTTAAATTGATTTTTTAATGTTGTTTTAAAGATCACCAAGAGAAGGAAAAAAAAACTATAACTAAAATAATAGTTCTTGCATTGCTTAGTGAACTTAGAAGATAATAACTGAAAAACTTCTCTGTTTTGAGAACAGTTTTATTATTAATTTACTTCTTTGGCTAGGAAAGAAAATTGATGTCTCCACTGGCTCCTCCTGCTGTAACCTCTGCTCCTGATCCCCTCAGCTCCCACTTTGCCTCCCCCTAAAGGAAGTTGGAAGGGTGGACGTTCTCCAATTATCCCAAGGCTCTGCACTAGACCCCTTTTCCTTTATGTTCACTAGCTAGTCGTGCTGGCCTCCTGTGGGTTCCAAAATTGGGTGACAGCTGTCACCCTCATGCTGTCTAGTATTTCTTGGCTGGTAAAGATCCCCACTATGTAGGTTCAGTTGAGGTCATCCCATCTTCTTTTGAGGCCCAGCCCCTCAGTGTGCCCTTGAAAACTTTCTCTGAGTTCAGATGATAAATAATACATTGAAGAACTACTGAGACTTAGCACTCTTCTGGGATGAAACAATGAGCATCATCCCTTTCCTCATGAAATGACTATTTTTCGAGGTGAGATATAAAATGTATAAGTATTGAAGATTATTTCAGATAGCAAAAAGCACAATGAAGAACATGAGAGGTTGGAGAGACTGGCAGGGATTTCCTGTGAAGCTGACATATGAGGTAAAAATTAAATGACAAGCAGAAGGAAGCACATGAAGATGGTACAAAGAGTTTTTCAAGTTTCGGAGTTTTAAAGAGCAAACTGGAGGAAGAAAAAGAAGAGGAAAGTGAGTGTGGCTGCAAGTAAAATGAATGAGAAATGGGTGGTTGAAAGTGATGTTGGAATAGACATGAAGACACAACTAATAGGCCCCTAACCTAATAGCTACGATAAGGTAATTGCAGTGTCCTTGTTGGAATTAAGAATTACCTCTAAAAAGACCTCAAGTTCTCAGAGAAAACCATTTTTACCTCCAGTGTCTCTAAGGATGAAGGGAAAGTTTCAGTTTCCTAGTTACCCCTCCTACCCCAACATACAACACTATGCTTGCATACATAGTGTGGCTACACATGTGTCCATGATACACATTTTGAAAGTCCAATGTGCATATGGGCAAACACACAAAGGAGCTGTTCTTCTGAAAATTCCTTGGAAATGAGTTGTGGCTGAAGGGCTCATACTTAAACCACAATCACTGAGCTATGTGATAGAGCACAGGCCAAGGCTTTTCCACAAAGTATTGCCAATATATCCATTTGTCAGGTCAAAATAGGGGAGGAGCTGGTGCATTGCTCCACTTTTCATGTAACCTAAGCATTCATCCCAACATCTAAGAGTCCCTCCTCCAAAGGCTTAGTAGCCTAGCTCAGCTACACTCCTGTATGCTCCTTTGGAATGATGGGCAGAGAGGGGGCTTGGAACCTGAGACCATTTATGCATCCTGGGGTTGCTTTCAATGACCACTGCTCCAGCAGGCCTGCTCTGGGTTCTACTTGGCTGTTGCCCTTGTTTTCCCAGTGTGTATGAATTTTTGCAATGGCTGTCAAAAGAGAATCATGTTGGGGCATTGTTTTTTTTTGTTTGCTTGTTTGTTTAGGACCGCACATTCGGCATATGGAAGTTGCCAGGCTAAGGGTCAAATTGGAGTTGCAGCTGCTGGTTTACACCACAGCCACAGCAACACAGGATCCAAGCCATGTCTGCAACCTATACCACAGCTCACAGCAATGCTGTATATGAATGCTACTGAGTGAGGCCAGGGATCGAACCCACATCCTTATGGTTACTGTTTGGGTTCATTACCGCTGAGCCACAGTGTGAATTCCCATGACGGAATTTTTTTGTTTTTCTTTATGGCCACATGTGTGGCCTATGGAAATGTCAGATTCATCTGCTCAGTATCTCTCTCTTGGTCCTTGCTTACACAAAATAAGGATTTGGAGGTGCAGGCTGAGAAGCACGTTAACAGTGTCAGGACAGAGCCAGTGGGCTTTGTGGCCCAAGGATGGAGGCAGGTGGTCTGACAGGAGGTTGTTCCAGCTGGGAGGTACTGCGGCAGTGCCAGAATAGACCTAGTAGTCTCGCCTCCCAGGGATGGAGGCAAGTTGTCTCTTCAGGCAGGAGAGATCAGCTCAGAATGGCAGCAGTTCTGGGTTGAAGGGAATTTCCCCTGAAATTGACACGGCAGTGTGCCAGCTCTGACATGAGCTCTTTTAATGAGCTGTTCAGGTCCACTGTCCCAAGCAGAAAAACATTCCTTCTGGTTGCTTCAGAGGTCGCAATCTTGACTGCAATCAAGAGTCAAGTAGCAGTGTACAGCAAGTTTTATTTATGCCCTCAGAGAGGGCTCCCCCAGGTAGGGACTGGCCCTGGCTGAAACTGTGTTTTTCCTTATATCCCTATGTTGTGTCCCTGTTTGTGGACCCCTATTCTCTTGCCCCAAGCCCACTTATTACCTGGCCCAACCCCCCACATTTTGATCCTCTGATTGGTCCTGGGTGAGGTTGCCTTATTTGCATGGGAAAAGGTTATACGGAGATATTCCAAAGAGCATTGCTCTGGTACCTGCATATATCTTCACTGTTTGATCACAGGCCCCCTGTTTTTGGTAACAATAAATGGCCTGTTTTGAATCACCCAGGTCCGGGTCCCTGTCCTATTCTACCTAACATAAGTTCTCAGGCTAGGGGTCAAATCAGAGCTACAGCTGCTACAGCCACGCCACAGCCATAGCCACACCAGATCCAAGCCATATCTGCAAACTATAGTGCACCTTGCAGCAATGCCAGTACCTTAACCCACTGAGCAAGGCCAGGGATTGAACCTGCATACTCATGGAGACTATGTTGTGTTCTTAACCCACTTAGCCAAACTCCAACTGATGGAATTTTAACCTACATAGCATGGTCTCCCTGTAGACTATTATTAATTTACAAATAATTTTGAATATTGCAGGCTAAAAACACACAACAGAAGTTTAAAATTAAAAAAAAATCAAAGAAAAAAATTCTATCAACTTCTGGAAACTGGAAGAATCATGAGAAAGAACCCCAAATTGTAGGTTAGCAGCAGGTGCTTAAGTCACACAGGCCCTAAGTAACTCCAGAAAATTATTGAGCTTTGCTACAGCTGGTGACTTTAGGAAAAAAAAGTGTATTTTGATCCTTCATCTTGCAAGATTATTGTTGGAACTGAAGATAAATACTTTGCCAAGGTTACAAAAAGATAAATTGAGGAAAAGGAGCCAGATCTCCTAATAACCATTTTTTTTCCTCCTAAATCTTCAGTCATCATTTTGAGTTCTTTCCTGTATCACACCCTCAGCTAAAGTTAGAGGTGTGAAATGCTTATGGTATTTTCAGCTACATACACACTGAATTAATTTTTTAAGCAAGTGAAATGTTTACTTATAAAACTCTTTACATATTCTACTACAGAGATGAGTGTCAAATAAGTTATACAGGCACACATGTATAATTATTGGTTTCACAGAAATTACAATCAAACCGCCTGGAAATGTGTCTCTTTGGCTAGAAAACCCATGAAATTTCTATGAAAATATTCATGCTGCCCTAAGTATTTTCCACCTTCCACTGTAATACACAATCTGCATTGCTAAATTGTTCATATATAATTTTCAAAAGATAGCTAGCCAAGTCACTATTTTTCAAAAAAATTTTGAGGAGATATATATATATATTTATGATTTTATTTTTAATTGTATTTTAATTATTTTGATGTTTTTTGAAAAAATTACATTATTATTAAAGTAATTAGATTTTCCATTAGATCTCTATATTTGTTATTTGTTACAGAACCTCTGTATATATATATTTTTAAGTATTTCTTATGTATTAAAATCTTCCTTCAAGAGTTTCCATCGTGCCTCGATGGTAACGAATCTAGTATCAGGCTCTATCCCTGGCCTCATTCGGTGGGTTATAGATCCGGTGTTGCCACAAGCAATCTGTGGTGTAGGTCGCATGTGTGGCATAGAGACTTCATTGCTATGGCTGTGGGGTAGGCCAGTAGCTGTAGCTCCAATTTGACCCCTAACTTTGGAACTTCCATATGCTGTGGGTACAGCCCTAAAAAAAAAAGAAAAAAAGAAAAAGAAAAAGTCTTCCTTCTAATTTCTAAGTGCCTTGCTCACAAAGACCTTTCCCATATAAAGAAAACTTTATTTTGTAGACATTTTTTTCCAAATAATTGTGGGGAATTTTTTTTCTTGTATTTAAAAGTGTAATGAAATTACACTAGTACAAGTATCTCAATGCTTCTTCTCTCAGCAAATGAATTTCTTAACTAATTATGGGAGTTTTGCTATTTAAATATGCCATCTTGCTTATTGTTTTGAAATTACATATTTATGATATACTAAATTCTTGTACAAAATTAATTCCAATTCTTGATTTTCTTTTCTGTTATACTTAGTTGTTTATTTACTCTTTACCACATTATTTTAGGTATTTATTTCCCTTTTTACACTTTCTATGTTGTCTAAGTGGACCAAATCAAATTCAGTCCACTTCCTGCATGTTCTCAGCTCTTAGCAGAGCCTTTCACTCTGCCAGATAGATGGGAGCTTCTAGGACAGATCCACAGTGTTTGATGTAGATCTCTGAGTTGCAAAAACAGATTACTATAGTCTCCATTCTTTGACAGGCATCTCTCCTTTGCCTCCAAAACACAATGCATTGTCAATTACACTAAAAGAAGGTCTAATTTGTGTCCATATCTCTTCATCTTTATTGAGAAGTCATATCTCATCATTCACTGCACTATTATGTTGTCCTCCTACTTAAGTCTCTGCACACATCATGACCTTCTCCCAACTAGCTATTATTCAGTGATCTTTTCAACATGCAAAGTAGAGCATCACTCTTCCTTCCTCAAGTTCTTCATGGCTCTGAGGATAAAGGAAAAATGAATTTAACAAGAGCTGTGAGGCCCTGAATACTGTTTCTTGCTCACCTTGCTGCCTTATCTGATGACTCTTTTGACTCCAGCCTTTCATCAGCTCCTTGGATTTATTTGTTTGTTCCTTGGATATATTTGTACATTTGTTTCAGATGTGGAACTTATGCTCACAGGTCTTTTCTTTCTGACTGCAAAGAGTCTTCATCTCTTGCCTTTAGTTACTATTCATCTTACAGATATAAACAAAAGCACCTGTGAGACTCTGTATTCTGAGTCAGATGCTTTTGTTATCTGTTCTCATTTAACCACATTCCACTCCTCTGTGGCTCTTATACGATTTTGAAAGTATACCGGCAATTTGTCATTTATTTCACTAATGTTCATCTCCCCAGTTAGACAATATGCTCCATGAAATAAAATGCTTACTGCATCATCCTGACATAGACAGTAATGAACACAGTGTGAGAACTAAAAAAAAATGTATAGGGAAAAAACAAATGGGCACTTTATGGTCTCACTGTTTTATATTTCTCAATCTGTCATACATTGAAAGAGGCAAATTAAAATTGACTGGCTTTTTTTTAACCTTTTATTTCATTTAAGTTTTCTTTCATGTAAATTTGATACTATTTATATATACATTTTATAGATAGTATTTATCAGGTAACCAGAAAAACAGTTACATTCACAGTCTATTCGATTTTCTATCATTATAAAGCTACCTTCTTTGTTCTGATAAACATTCACTTATCTTTTAATTCAATAATTTCATATTTTAAAATGATTAGTTTCCCTTGCTTTTGCATTTCAGGGTTGAATATTGCCCATTATTCAATTTCAGCTTTTTGAGGCCCTTTGTTCTAAGCATGGCTCTCAGTTCCATTTCTGTGTGTGTGTGTATGTGTGTTTAATATTATGAGTTTATTTTTACCTGTTAAAAGTGGAACATGTTTAATTGGTTTAACTGACTTTGAGGTATATGATCTGAATTATAATATTTATTCTTTATTGATAATAGCTTTCTATTTCCTTTATTAAATATATTTTAATAGCTTTCTATATTGTATGTTACGTATACATCTTTTTTGTTTTTAAAACACAGCCTGATTTACTAAACACATAGTTTGCAGTAGTTCTGTAAGTGCTAACATTTTTAACATCATATAGTAAGCTTAAATCTATGTTTTTGACAAAGGTGGAAATTCAATCTATTGATCCCATGTGAATGATAAGAAAAATGGTATACCATCACAGCTTGCTTTCTGTCTTTCACAATTTTTAACATGTTTGTTCATATTTTTCCATGATTTTTAATCTAAGTTTATTATTATTATCAATATTATTATTATTTGACCATTCCTACAGCATGCCAAAATTCATGGGGCCAGGTATCAAATCCAAGCTGAGTTTATTATTTTCAAAGTGATATTATTATATTTAATTAAGTAAAACAAAGTCATTAGTTAATAACTATATAACACTCATTAATTTAATTACACATTTAACTGGTACCAACATTGTCAGTGTTTTATTTCTTACTTTTGGTCTCCCATTTTGTGAATTCCTTATTTTAATTCATCTTTAGTTAGTATGCATCTTCAAATGAATTTTTGCCAAAAGAGCAAATCAAAGAGTTTGGAGTCTTTGTGTGCTTGAAAATGGGTTTTGGTTTCCAATTTAGTTTCAGTTTATTATGAAATTCTTGTATCCCAGTCTCTTATACGTCAGACTCTACAGATGTTTTTTCACTGTGTTCTGATTTAAATTACAGAATTGAAGAAGATCAAGTCTTCCTCACAATCACCTTTTAAATTACTTGATTAATTTTCTAGAATGCTTGTATTGTTCTTTTTTTTATCATTGAAATTCAGGATGGCAAAGAGGCTGGTGCTCTGCTCAGATCTGTTTTCCTACCATTTCCTGGACCACTTCTAATGTATTTCCCTACCCTCTTGTAGTTTGGCTGGACTGTATAACTGGGTTGTACCAAACAGAATGTAGCTACAAATGATACACCACACTTTTTGGCTTAGAAAACACTTCCTGTTAAGTGATTTTCCCTTCTCAGTTTTCATTTAAGAATGACTTTGCAGGCCATATAATTAAAGACAATAGCACCAAAGATAGAGGAGCTTGGGTCCCTAAATTCCTCTTTGGAAAATGCTTGACACATATTGGGCAAAACAATTTGTAAAACTATTTCCTACAAAATCAGAAAGCCAGACCAAATGCTTACCAACCTGGCAGTTCTAGAGAAATAATGAGGATTGACAAAAGGATAAGAAGGATTTATGGAATACTGGATGTTTAAATACATTGAGAGAAATTTTCCAGCTCAGCTTAAAATTTTGAATGAACAGGGAAATAGTGTACAGATAAATAAGCAACACACAAACACCTCCCCAAATACAATCATTAACTATGATATGAGCAAAAAGATCTATAAGAAAGAAAATGCAATCTTATTTTACTATGTAGCTCAGTAATAAGAAGAATTTGCATAGTCATAATAATATAAGCAGTGGATATTTATTTGACTACATATTCAGAAATAACAATAATCACAGAGTAGAGATAGAAGAACTGTGTGCATGTAAGTGTGAAAATAAGAACTAGAAAGGTCAATATAAATAACCAAATTTTAGAAAAAAGAAAAACAGGATAGGTATATAACTTGCATTTTAGAAATATAAAAGTAAAGAGCTAAAATAATTGCTAGTAGTTGTTATCGAGTAGTAGGAATAAACAAATAAAAGGTAAAGACAAGGTGAAATTTGCTGTTTCATGCTTTGTTTTACCAGTTTACTTTGTATTTATACATCAATAAAATAATGTACATGTATTAACTTATACAAGTAAAATTAAATAAAGCAAAGTCAAATATAGTATTAGCATTAAACTGAAGTGATGAAATCATAGACTTCTTCTTAGATACTAAGGAATTTACAACTCCTGAATTCTTACATGACTTACTAAGAAAATTATTTCTTCAAAGTTTCTGAAAGTGTACTTTATAACATCTATGAATATTGATGTTTATGAGAGAGGTTTCTCTGTTCAAATATATTTGGTAAACTACTATATACTTTTTTGAGAGTCACAACTCATTTCGGTACATTTAGATAATTATTGAATCCACAAGGACAAAAGCATTTCAATTTTTTTTAATCCATTCTTTTTATAAACACATTTAAGCCTAGCATACTTTTTCTTTAGCTTAAAAATTATCTAGTCGAACAGCACTTTGACACTGTATTCAAAGCTTTGTGTGTGTGGTTGTGATCTTCTTAAACCAACCATGTAACATAGCCTAATGATATATATATATTGTATAAAAATGTCTGTATCTGGAGTATAAAATATTGTTCCTTAAGATTCTATAATTCCATAATTCTCTTTTACTCCTTTTATTGCCTAGGAATAGAAATAAAATAGTAGTTTATATATAAGTTCTGCTGAAAATACCATCTTTATAAGCATTATTTCAAAAGAATCTCAGTGGTGAATAGGTTTGAGGTAGGTAACTACAGAAATGAGAGCACCACAATACAGTTCAGGTCGAGACTAAAACAACAACAAAATCAGTGCCTTTTTGACATTAGGGCTACCAAGGGAAGAAGAAAGTACGAATAGGTTCATCTATCAAAGGATTAATATCAAATGAATATAAATAGTTACTATAGAAATGAGACTACATTGCAATAGGCAGTCCATTCTATATTGCAAAGTTGGAATATTCATATGCATGTCCATATGCATACGCATATCATTTCCTGATATGATAGAGTTCTAAAAGTCCTGCTAGTATAGGATTGTCATTTTGCTTTTTCCTTTTGTTTTAACAGTTTTATTGTGATAAAATTTATATAGGATATAGCACACTTATATAAAATATACAGTATAATTTCTAAAAATTTTATTCATGAAGATGTGCAACTACCACCGAAATCTACTTTTGAGACATTTTCAACATTCTGAAATGAAACTTTATATTCATTAGCAGACATTTCACATTCTCATACCCATTCCCAACCCATAGCTCCAGGAATCCAATAAGTTACTGTCTCAATAAAGTTGTCTGTTCTGGACGTTTTATGTAAATGGAACCATAACACATGTGGTTTCATTAGGGGCTGGCTATCACAAAGCATCATACTTTGAAGCTTCATCCATGTTATAGCATGATCAGTGATTCGTTATCTTTTCCTATTGTTCAGTCAATTCACAAATTTCTGAAATGTTTATTTTTAGTCATTTTGCCAGTATTTACATTATTTTCGTAAGAAAACGGATCACATCTCTGAAAGAGATGCTTATCTCGTCATTCTGGAAGTCACTTCGTTCTCTTCATTTTGTTTCTTAAACAAAATACTTTTTCAAGTTTAGGATGTCACTACCTACGTTCATTTTAATATGGTTTATCAACGAACAATATTGCTTTTGTATATTTTCATTTACATATAGATAAATACACATAAATACATGTAAATACATAAATAGTCATATAAAAGTAGAAGAAGGATATATGGAATATATAAAAAATATATATATTAACAAAATAGTACATATTCCAGTTATACAATGGTTTTGAAAATGCTTGCAGTCTTACAAATTGTTTGCAGAAGAAAACTGCTGCAGTTTTATAATAAAATGAGCTATATTTTGGACAGGTTCCCTGCAGTTTTCTCTTAAAGCTCTGTGAATTTATAAAGGTCAGCAACCAACTGGTTTGTCATTTGATACATAGGTGACTTGAAATAAATCAAAACAAGGACTGGAAAATATTTTTAAATGAGAATTGTATAGAGGACATCCAACAGAGAAGCCTTTATATATTTTAGATACCAGAAAATATAAGGGGAGGTAAGGGTTTTGAAAAATATCCATAGGGTGCTTAAAGATAATAAAGCACAAAAATATAATTTGTAAAACATTACACAAAAGATTTATGTAGTGGTCATAATGTGGATCTTTATCTTATGAGCAATTATCCAATGCCTAGGGCATTGCTCAAAAAGGAATCTGTCCACATAATGGGACCTCCTGTGGTATTATTTGAGAAGAGAACTCTGCAAGGATCATGAAATGAAAGAACAAAGCTACTTTCTCTTGGAACCTTGAAACAACTAATTTACTTCCTAGATTAGATTTCACTTTTTTCGTGGATATGTAGCCATAGGCATGAAGATCTGAGGAGACCTTAGTTCACTGCTTTAATAATAAATAATTTCATCAGTGTTAAGAGTCAAAATTATGTCTAGTAGGCAGGTCATTCATTTCTTCAATTAAAAAAATACAGAAAAAAACATATAGATGTCATAATATTATACTAGATGCTCGAATGATAAAGTTAAAATGTTCACTTATATCACATTAAGTACTATTTGCAGACATTCAATACATATTTTACAAAAAGATACCGATAAAAATAAAATTATTGCAAATGTAAATTTTAATCCAATTTTTAATCAGAATCAGATGCAAACACCAATCCAAGTCCCAAAAGAGATAGAATTCTGAAGTTAAAATTATTTGATTGGGAATATATAAATTTGGGAATATATACTATTACTTTGAATATATGTTTATTATTAAAGGCTTATTATGATTATATATATATATACACACATATACACACACATACATACACATATATAATTATTATTACAACTTTATTGTAAGTAGTGTTGGCCTCCTTGAGATACTACTTAACAAAAATCCTTTGCTGAAAGTCAAGCCTCTCTGGCTAAACAAATACAGTATCTTTTTATTTATCCCTTAAGAGACAGCTATAAACATCATGAGGTAAAGGGCTAAGTGTGTTTTGTTCATGACCCAGATCCTGACATAATGCCAGAAACATGGTAGATATCCCATAATATTTGTGGAATTCATGAATAAATGAATCATTCAGTGGATGTATTATTGTAATACTGAATGAAAAATCTCAATCATTACAATAATCTAAATTTACACACCATTTCCATCACTCTAAAAAATATGCTTAAATCCCTAGGAAACCATCACTATTTATATATATTTTTTTAATTTTATACAATTGGAATTATAAATTATGTGGGGTTTTTTGCATGTACTGACTTCATTCACTTAGCATAATGTTTTTTAAGATCACCCATGTAACATGTATCAATATTTCATTGCTTTTTATTGATTACTATTATTCCATTATACAAGTATACTATCTTTCGTTTATTCATCACTTGATGGGTATTTGGGTTGTTTCTGCTTTTTGGCTATAATGAATAATGCTGCTGTGGAAACTCATGTGTAAATCTCCGTGTGGACCCATTCTTTATTTCTCTTATATATATGACTAGAAGTAAAATTGCTGAGTCTTGTGACAAGAAAATGTTTACCATTCTGATTGTTTTCTAATGGAGCAGAATCATTTTATACTCCCTTCAACAGTGTATGAGGGTTCTGATTTCTCCACAGTCTTGCCAACACCAGCCATTGGTTTCCTTTTATTTCAGCCTTCTTGGTGCATGTGAAGTCATACCTCATTGTGATTTTGATTTTCGTTTTGCTAATTGAGTATCTTCTTCATGTGCATATTGGCCATGGCATATCTTCTTTAGAAAAATGTTTCTTGGGATCTTTTGCCCTCTTTTCTTTGAGCTGACTTTTGTATTAAGTTGTAAGAGTTATTTGAATCTGGATATACTAAATTATGATATATATATATCACATGACAGACATCAGACAGAACATTGTTTCCCTCTTAAGTCTTGAAAGTGGAGAGAAACAGGAAAAGATAAACTGAAATGAGCAGTCAAATTCATCGTAATCTTTATTTTGAAAAATACTGAAAAACATTACTTTAGGACAGAAGTTTAGAAAAAGCATCAAAGGCTTCATCCTTTGTTTCAGTTTGCCACCAGTTTCTAGTTATCTTCCCCCACCCTTACCGTCTTTTATTGGCAATGTGGAGCTTTACCAGTGATTTTTTACTGCTTTTTTTGTTTATTGATTAGCAAATTTTGTATTTCCCATTTAGCAAGAGTTGGAGACTCCAAAATGATTAAAGAAATAGTGTTTAATCTTCTTTTTGTCCCGGGGGGGGGGGGGACTTCCACAGTAAAGTGGCATTTAAAAGGGGGAGACTTTGACAAAAGAATGTTTTCCATTTTGTTTGTATTTTACCTCCATGGCTCTAATTTGTGGTTTTTGTTGTCTTCCCAATGAAAATTTTAAAGCTGTTGTTTTTTTTGACTTGGGGGGCATAATATATATTATAATATGTTATATGTTATATTCTCCCAGTCTGTGGGTCATCTTTCCACTCTCTAACTTTCTGGATGGTGGATTTTAAAGAGAAAACATATTTCTTTTTGATAAATTCTATTGTCTCATTCTTTTCTATTATTGCTTGCACTATTTGTGTCATATTTAAGAAAGAATCGCTAAACCCAAGATCATAAATATTCACGTCTATATTTTCTTCTAAGAATTATAGTTTTAGCTTTTATATTTGGTCTGCCATCCAATTTGAGTTAAATTTTTTTGTATAGTGTAAAGTACTTCATTTTTTTTATTTTAGGGCCACACCCATAGCATATGGAAGTTCCCAGGCTAGGGGTTGAATCAGAGCTACAGCTGCTGGCTTATACCACAGCACAGCAATGACAGATTCAAATCGCATCTGTGACCTACACTGGAACCCATAGTAATGTTGCATCCTCAACCCACTGATCAGGGCCAGGGATCAAACCTACAAACTAATGGATACTAGCCAGGTTCATTACTGCTGAGCCACAGTGGAAACTCCTTTTTTTTTCTTTTTAGTGCCACAAATGACATATGTAATAAAGTACAATTTCAATTTCTACCTATTTTTTTTTTTTGCATGTGGAAACCAATTGTATCAGCATAATTTGTTGAAAAGACAATTTCCTTCCTATTGAATTTTCTTAACATCTTTGTTGAAAATCAGCTGACTATAAATGTAAGGGCTCCTTTTTTGGCTCTCAATGCTATACCACTGATCATATGTCTGTCCATATGCCAGTACCATACTGTCTTCATTACTGTAGCTTTGTAATAAGTGATGCAACTAGGAAACATAAGTCCTCCAATTTTACTTTCTTTTTCTGGGTCTCTTGCCTTTTCAGATGAATTCCATATAATCTATTCTGACTGAACTTTATAACCCACAATGATTGACACAGGCTGAATATCATGACTCCTACAAAGGTAATCAGAGTCAATCCTCAGAATTTTATATCAATGCTTCAAGAGAAAGCACTTGACTTTGGGCCCCTAAGCTGGCTTACTACCAGTTGCCCTTGTTTCACATGTAAAACAGGACTGAACTATAGGAGAGAAAGATGATAAAATAACATAGAACAACATAGATAAGAAACAAAGAAGAAATCCTGTAACTGCTCACAGCCTCTCAGTCACTCGAACCTGAGTGTTATTCAGCTCTACCTTTTTATGGGTTAGTTTTGCTGAGCCACTCGACTCTCCTTTTTATTGCTTAATTTAGTTTAAGATGAGTTTTTGTCAAACAAGGATTTCTCGTTAACATAAGCATATTCTTAGGATGTCCCTTATGTGCCTATCTCATTATTTATTTCATTTGGTACCTGGAAAGTGTGAAGAACAACATCTTTGTTTAGTACTAATAACACTCAAGTCCAAAGTACTTCAAATTTAATTATACTATAGTAGTTGTAGCATGATCAAATACTCCATTTTTCTTAGTTACTATGATATATTAATAAACTAAAAAAAGTATTAGTGCCTTTTCTTTGAAGGTAGTTTCTTGAACTGTACCTCTTAATCAAGATGTAAGTAATATAAATTCTAGATATTTTGAGTTATGTAACAAAGTACTGGATGACAACATTCTGTACAAAGGAACTTAATGTTTTTAAGCAGTGCTGTTTTTCTTCATGAAATTTGACACTCAATCAAAACAACTGAGTAAGGGACAAATCTGGAAAGAATTTGTCATAAACAAATACCATTATAAATCACTGTATGTGTTTCTACCTGTCAAGATGATTCATTAGTTATTATTCCATTTTTAGGTCTGAGCCATTGACATATAACCAAGAAGCAGGCAGAAAGACTGGATAGATTGTGAAGCTATGAATCCACCAATATTCTATTTGGCTAAAGATGAGACAGTTTTAGAAAAACAATGCTTTCTTGCAAATGAGCATTTATTGAAAATGACGGCTGGAAAGTTCAATTTAAAAACATCCATTTAATAAACTGGAACAACAGTATCCTGCCAGTATCTTTGTTACCATGTTCCTGAAGTTTACCTTATAGAGTCTCACCAAATGTACAGATGCCTGTTACCAACAGTTCATCTCAGTAAACCAACATTCTATCAACAACTGCCTAACTCCTTTCAAATCCCTCTTCTCCAGATAGGAGTAATCTGAATTGATTCTCCTTTAATTTCTACTGCATAGGCCTTAAATATGTTCCCTTTCTGATCCTGCATTTTTTTGGGGAGGATGTTAATCTTTAGTTTGAATACTCATCATGTATCATTTCCACTATTTATCTTATTTTTCAAATTGAAACCGTTCTTTTTTTTTTTTTTCCAAACTGCTGCCAATTCTTTTTTCCTAGAAAGAGCCATTTAAAATTGAGTATTTCTACTAATGTTTCACATTTAAATAAGATCACCCTCTTGTTTTATTTTCACTGAATGCTTAGAATTTTAATCTTACCTACTTTATTATTATTATTTTTTAATTCCAACAGGGTTCCTATTTCTCTATATCCTCTTCAGGGCTTGTTACTATCTGCCTTTTTGACTACAGTCATTCTAGTGGGTGGGAAATGTTTTCTCATTGTGGTTTTGACTTACATTTCCCTGAGGCTCCAGATGTTGAGCGTCCTTTCATGTGCTTATTGGTCATTTGTGTTTCTTCTTTGCAGAAATAGCTACTTGAATCATTTACCCCTTCAAAAAAATTGTTATTTTTGTTTTTATTGTTTAGTTGTAAGAATCTTTATTATGATTTAGATACAAATACCTTAGCATATTTACAATTTACAAATATTTTCTTTAAGTTTGAGGGTTGTCCTTTTACTTTCTTCACGGCTTTTTTTTGAAGCACATAACTTATTTTTGTTGAGGTCCAATTGATCTAATTTTTGTGTCCTTCGCATTTCTGAAAATTATTTTAATAGTTGTTGTGTAGAATCATAGCTTTATGAAGTTTATTGATGTTATGTCTTGATTTTTTTCCATTTCATTTTCCTAAAGAGTTCTCAAATATGGAACTATTTTGGTGAAATATCCCTTTTACCTATTACTAATGGGCAGAGGGTAATCTTCCTGCTTGTTTTGCTAATAATTTCTCAATGATTCCTTCTTTTGTTCAGTAAGTACAGAAAATGTAATCAGTTTTTTCCTTTGACGAATGATAGAAAATCGCTTTTAGAATTTCCTTCTGCGGCTTAGCAGAAACAAACCTGACTAGTATCCATGAGGATGTAGGTACAACCCCTGGCCTTGCTCAGTGGGATAAAGATCCACAATACTGTGAGCTATTGTGTAGGTCGCATACGTGGCTGGGATTTGGTGTCGCTGTGACTGTGGTATAGGCCAGCAGCTGTAGCTCTGATTCCAGATTCCACTCTAGCCATATGCTGAAAGTGTGGCCCTAAAAAGCGAAAGAAAGAAAGAAAGAAAGAAAGAAAGAGAGAAAGAAAGAAAGAAAGAAAGAAAGAAGGAAGGAAGGAAGGAAGGAAGGAAGGAAGGAAGGAGGGAGGGAGGGAGGGAGGGAGCGAGGGAGGGAGGAAAGAGAAAGAAAGAAAGAAAGAAAGAAAGAAAGAAAGAAAGAAAGAAAGAAAGAAAGAAAGAAAGAAAAAGTATATCCCTTTTTTTTTGGTTGGTTGATAAAATCTCTCATTTTAACCAAAGGCTAATAGTAATACTGTATTAGTATTTGCATTTTACTCTAAATCTTATAAATCATTATCACTGAATAGATTAGTTCACATTCTATCTTTTCAAGCTGGGTTAATTTAACATAATGCATTAAAAAACAAATATTATTGATATATATTTTACTATAATAAATCATAGTCAACATATTTTAAAACATTCCAAGCATTTGCATAGCATCTCATACTATTTCATGGCACTTTAATAAGCATTGACTAGTTTGACAATCATGAACATCCCACGGATTGGACTAGTCAGTTGTTACAATGAGGATAATGCATTTCAGAAAGAGAGGCAGTAATAGGGTATTTTAACTTGCTTTAGTACTTTCCAGCTTACTAAGTTCACTGTCTCTCTTGATTCTATCAACAATTTTGTGAGTTGTTTGTGGATTATTTCTAGGGCAATCTAGGAGTTATTTATTAACAGTAAATTACCCAGGCATCTAAAGAAATACATATAAAACAAAATTCATCTTGAGTTTCTAATCAAACAGAGAGTATTACTTTTGTCATATTAATTAATCAAGGTGTAATGAAGATGATAATTAGAGAGCTTCCATAATATTGGATCACCAAAAAGGAACTATTATTTAGTTAGAAAATCATGAATATAAATATTTTAAAAAACAACTTGACTAAAAAACATTTACTTTTGTTGTTGTTGTTGTTGTTGTTTTTGTTGCTTTTTAGGGTCACACCCATGGCATATGGAGGTTCCTAGGCTAGGTAGGGGTCAAACTGGCAGCTGCCAGCCTATGCCACAGTCATAGCAACATGGAATCCGATCCATGTTTGTGACCTATACCACAGCTTACAGCAACACGGGATCCTTAACACACTGATAGAGGCCAAGGATCGAACCTGCATCCTCAAGGACGCTAGTTAGATTGATTAAGCACTGAGCCACAATGGGAACTCCATTTACTGTTTCTTAAATATGACGTCTTCTTGTTATAGGCCTCAAGTCCCTGTAATAGTCTAAATTACATAAACCTATTTACAAAATTTGAATTTGAAATGGATACTTTTGGTCTTGATGCTATTGTTTCCCTGACCTGATCTTTGTTCCTTCTGCCTGAGGAGTAAAAGTTTTTACTGGTTCCTTCTGAGTATTTCCCCTCCTTTGTCCATTCAGCTTCCGCATTTAATTTTTGCTTGCTTAACAACTGACTTACTTATTTCCACATCATCTGGTTGCAATAGCTCACCTCTTAAGTGATCCATTGAAAGATATGTTATTCTAGATTTTTATATCTTAGACTCTGAGATATTCTAAATGTATCTTTGTCCCCTCTTTCCCACTTGTATATATTTTTGAAAATTACAAAAGCTTTTTTTCTTTAACTGATTTACTATCATGCTTTTATCCCACTTTCAAAAAAGATCAGAAGTTGATGGCCCCTTTTACCAATAAGGACACTAAATGAACTTGTTGTGTACTAGCCATTTTTTTTTATTATTAATGCGCCCTTGTAACAACACTGTGAGCCCCCAAACAGATTCAATACTACTGAAACATTTGAAAATGCAAAATAACAGAGCCTTACTACAAATAAAAATTATGTTTCTTACACAGAAAAGAAGTGTAGAAGTACACAAGCCAAATGTATTATTGTGGATTGTCACCAAAAAAACTCTATCAGTCTTAAACTATAATTGACCCTTGAACAGCTTTAGACCAACAAACACTTGAAGTACCAACACTCTGCACCATGAAAAATCCCCACATAATTCATAATGCCCTCTGTATCTAAGTTTCCTCCAAATCTACAGTCCTGCATCCACGAATTCAGCCAGCTGTCAATCATGTTGTAGTGTAGTAATTACTATTGGAAAAAATCTGCCCAAAAATGGATCTGAACTGTTCAACCCTGTTGTTTAAGGATCCCCCTTACTTCAGTTATCCACTGTATGACTTCTAAAATATGGCTTTTCATCCTCATGGTCCAAGATGACTACTGGAGTACTAGCCATCATATCTGCTTTATGCTTTAAGTTGGAAGCAGAGGTGAAGAGCACAGGCTCTCCTTTAAGAGCTCTTCCAGGAAACTGCACAAAGCACTTTCAGAGGAACAGCTGAATCTTAAACATGGAGCAGACTAGCTGCAAGAGAACTAGAGAAAGTAGTGTTTTACTTGGGCAGTGATTATTTATCATAAAAAATAAAGTCCTTCTTACTGAATAAGTAGGAGAAAGGACATTGGAAAGGAGTGGCACCTTTGCCAGAGTACTACTGGTTTGCTTTATTCAAGAAAGAAAATCAAGTTTCATAGATATTCAAATATTTGTGCAACTTTACACTACTGAGTGGAAGCAATTCATTGTGAATTTAGATTGCTCTGAGTACACAGCATGTAATCTCCTATTTCCCAATAAATTTAGAATAAATTATGACTTTAACTTAGGTTTTATTCCTTACCTGTTTTTCATCTCATTATATTTATACATATATTTGAGCAGGATATTTTTAATCAGAGAGGTTCTAATGCCACTCATTTAAAAGCTCAAACATTTTCACACTCTGTTTTTTCTCCTGTAAATTCTACTATATGGATGCTTTTTCTATTCCAAGCATTTGTATTCATCCATCTTCAGGAATCATCTTGTTTAGATATACCAAGAAAAAGAATTATTTCCTCCACTGCCTGCCCACCTCAGAGAGCATTTAAACTTTTTGTAGCCATGATTATTTTATAGGTCAATTTCCACTATTATTCTCTTTCTATTTCTAGGACATACAAAAGTATTTGCCACACAGAAGTAGTTATGAGCTGACTGTGACAGCCCACAACCACCCAGATAAACTCATATGTTGAAGTCCGCACCCCATACCTTAGAATGTGACTGTTTTGGGAAATTAGGCTCTTAAGGGGGAAATTTAGTTAAAATGAAGCCATTAGTGTGTGCTCTAATTCACTCTGACAGGTGTCCTTATAGTAAGGGGAAGTTTGGACACACAGAGAGAGACCAAGGCCCCTTGCACACAGAGGAAAGATTGTATGAGGACATAGCTAGAAGGCAGCCATCTGTACGCCAAGGAGAGTGGTCTCAGGAGAAACCAAACCTGCCAGCACCTTGACCTTGGACTTCCAGCCTCCAAAACTGTGAGAAAATAAATTTCTGTGGTTTAAAGTATTCAATCTGTGGTATTTTGTTATGGTAACCTTAACACATTAATACAAAAAAATCTAATAAATATTTAGTTAATAAAAATGCTTACTAAAAATCTTTTCTTGAGTAAAGAAGATCTCTGTATCAAAAAAAAGTAAGTTTATTACTGTAAATATGTGTGACAGGAAAAAAAGAAAATCAGGATACCTTTTGTAAACCTATAAATCCTCTTGACCAGAATGGCATCTAAGAACATGCAATAGATGCTTTTTTAAAAGTTCACATCACACATTATTGGAGTTCCCGTCATGGCACAGTGGTTAATGAATCCGACTAGAAACCATGAGATTGTGGGTTCGATCTCTGCCCTTGCTCAGTGGGTTAACGATCCGGCGTTGCTGTGAGCTGTGGTGTAGGTTGCAGACGCGGCTCGGATCCCGCGTTGCTATGGCTCTGGTGTAGGCCAGTGGCTACAGCTCTGATTCGATGCCTAGCATGGGAACCTCCATATGCCGCGGGAGTGGCCCAAGAAATGGCAAAAAGACAAAAAAAAAAAAAAAAAAAAAAGTTCACATCACATTAATTAACCTGTGTCTCACTTAATGGAGTGTACTGAATGTATAACCTCTTTTACCCTTTGGACCATAAAATATTATCTTTGATGATATTGCTTGAGCATTACATTTTAAAATGTAAGCATGTCAATGTTGGGCAGGACTAGCTACAAAGTTTTAGAGGCCCAGTACAAGCGAAAATGTGGGGCCCCACGGACAAAAAGTGTTAAGAATTTCAAGATGGCAACAGTGGGATATTAAGTCACACATAAGGCCTTCTGAGAACACACTCTACACACCCTTGAAATTGACATTGAAGCTTCATGGTTATGGACTAGGACAGTCATAATCATAGTTTATTCTCAGTGAACAGCACACTCTTTTCCTCTGGAGGCTCCCTAGGCTGCTGATGACTGGTGCTAATTGCCTCTAAGGTGCCTTTTCTTAGCACTCTATTCCTTGCAACCCATTTCCAAATAAATTGGAACAAGCATCCTTTCATAAAGAACTACATTGTATTTCTCCAAGGTCTTTAAGAATGCCCAAATTACTCATGTTTCACTCTCCCATAGGGGATGTGTGAGTATATAAAATGCAAACACAAACTTCACTAGCAACCATGTGTGATATAAATATAAAACAAATTAGATGTTGTATAAGAAGCCATATATAATTTAGATAAATTTTGTGCTTTTTAAAAAAAAGTTCACTTTATCTGTTTTTTGATTATTCAACAACTTGTTAAATTAATTTGAAGTCAGAAAACTGTTATGCTAATTTGCATTTTTAACTCATGAAATTTTTTGAAGTATAGCATCTATCTCTGCCAAGTGCAACCCTGTATATTCTCAGAGCTGTAGGGTTCTGCAAGACTCATTGCCAATCACTTTTAAGCTGCTGCAAAATTGAAAATCCTCACAAAGAGTTCCACCAACAAAATCCTTAATGCTCTGATTATGAAATAGGAACACCTTTAAAGTGATTTACCTCAAAACAGAACAAAAAGAAAGAAAGACGTAGTGACTTTGCACATTATTTTCAGAAGTAAATTATCTGGCAATGCTGCTAAGCTTCTCTGAAAGCTGCTTTCTCGTAGTTATTAGATTTTACGCACCCAATTACAATGGAAACGAGAGACCCTCAACCATAAGGACTGATGTAAAGTGGTATTTTGTGAAAATAGTTTTTTTGTTATTTTTACATTATGACATATTACGATAGACCTAAAAGTGACATTTTAAAGATGTATTCTATTGCACACTTATAAAAATTTCTATTACTGTAGTTAGAATACATGTAATTCTCATATTGTACTCTAAGAAAAAAATGTCAAACTGAAATCGAATTGGCCTTAAAAATAAAAGGATTGACTATTTTACTTCAAATATATCTAGAGATAAAATGGACCACAGGGCCAGCAAATTGGGGCTCTGTTTCTGGTTTTCTAGGATTTTCTGGGTGTTAGCTTCCTCTGGGATCATTGTGAGACAGCTAGGGTAGTTCCAGGCTCTACATCAAGAATCAGAAAAAGGAAAGGGAACTTATTTCTCTTATCTTCAGAGTTTCCTAACTGGAACAACGAAATCCTCCCAGAGGGCTTCCTGCAGAGTTCCTGAATGGAATCAGATCTGGATTCATAAACTAATTGCTGCTAAGACAAAAATAATTAAGTGGCGTGGGGATTTCCCTACTCCAGGTTGTTGTAGTTTAAGCTCACAGTCTTAGTGGTATACCAACAAAAATTGGCTGTGGTTAAGTGTCAGCTCTGCCTCACATCACCTGCAGGCTAGGCCTAGAGCTAAGGCAGCAACTTTTTTTATGAAAAACAGCAGAGTGAGAAGGAACATGAGGGCCAACTATGTGCTGAGGCTTCAGCTCAAAGTGCACATTTGGCTTCACTCTTTACTGCCCAAAGCAGGTCACATGCTCAGGCCTGACATCAGGCCTAGGAATCAGTCTTTCTCAAAGAGAGACCCCATAAAAAGTGACCTGATGGGAAAAGACAATTCGCATTTTTACAACAGGGCAACATACCATGGGGCAGTGAGGGAGAGGGGAGACTGTTACTCTTCACCTTTGGAGTGTCCTTATCACCCATTGTTGCTCTTCAGTGGAACTGCATTTTGTAGAACAAAATATAGTACCCTAAAAAGGAATAACTTTAAGTCTACTTAGAAACTATTAGAATTATCTAGCAAGTCGACTCTTTGGTTTCCTATGATGGAATCATAGATGATAATGTTTTTATCTCTGATTCAGTATAGGAAATAGATCTATTTGCAACTGTCTATTTCTCAAATTACTTAACTTCTGTAAGTATTTTCTTTAGTTTCTAATTTTTGAATAAAATCATTTCTTGATATTTTTTGTTTTGTTTAAAGTAATAAAAAGGACTACACACATTTAGGATTTCTTTTTGTACATATTAGCAGCATATCACAAGTTGTTAAACATAATTGAAAATATTTAAAAAGCAAGGATAATGTGTTGTCCACCAAAGTTGTGTATATTTTTCATAAAATGTCATTTTATTTTATCATTTTACTAAAAGATAACCCTTTTACTATTAAACCATTTAACTCACTTAAATACCCTTCATCATTAAAATGTCTATCTTTATGTGTAGCATCATTTTGGGAAATAAATAAAGGCTTATTTTTTTTTTGATGACACTTAGAAGCCATAAGGAATACACAAAATTAAAAAAAATGAAAATAACTGCAAACAATTACCAAATTCAGCAAGGTCTTTATAGGATGAGGAGAAGGTAAGTACATATCCTTGCAATTTTAGTTAGGCACTTGTCTTTGACTTTAAGCTAAACCATGGTTTAGGATAACTCCTGTTTTCATGCTATTTGCTTCAGATCTCAGTAAGCATCAGAACAATGTTTTTCTGAGAGCAGTTTTGGCAAGTTCTGTGGTTTGTTACCTAGTCAAAATTCCCTGAATTTTATGAAATACATGGCCAAAAAGAAAGAAAAAGAGGTGATGACTGAAGGTAAAAAGAGTTTTCCCAACTGATAACTCTCCCATCATGTCAGTGCTAGTCCCTTTTACAGTCTCTAGGAGTGACATAGACTATGGAATATTTCATAATTGATTTAAGCAAATGCCCAGTCTTTCAGGAAGGACATATTTCAGGACTAGAGTTATGGAACAAACTCTAATAATCGTTATCTATATCAATTTTTTCCAAAGTGTTATTACTCATTTTCAATTGTGCCTATCAATTTCAAACTAATTAAGCATTGTGATTACCTATTTCAGACAGTTTTGTTTTGTCAGATATCTTTCTTACTAGAGAATTTATAGTAATTAATAAATATCCACTCCAAATATGGGAAGGAATTACAAGTAACTCTCATGAAACATTTAGACTGGGAAGGAAGTAGATTAGAAAGAAAATTTGCTTGCTTGTTCTCATTCTCTCTGCAAGTTTGTTTCCTTTAGTTTTCTCTGCATAACTTCTTGGCCAATGAACCTGCCTATTCCAGTTTTACCAAAATTATAGCTTTAGACCCTAAGTCTATATGATTTTTTTTTTTGTGTAGAACCCACAGCATTCAAACCCATTTTATTTATCTAGTGACTTCATACTCCCATGAGATAGAATTACTCAGATTGAATCTGGCACCTCTCTTATAAACAACCTTGACTGAGGTGTGGAATGGTGTCAGGTATGTAATTTTACCTGCCCTCTGTAGAACAAGGTTGGGGTTAGCTCTGAAGGGAAACTGGGTGTGCAAAGGAGGATATAGTTGTAAAGGAGGTTTTTTGTTCTAATTTAATAGACTTGTTTATAATGAGTGAGAGGAAAAGTGCTAGGTTGTATTCATTGTACATTTAATGTTTCATGGATGGTAAAATATCATTGGGCAGGAAGCACAGGTAGAAGCTGCATCTTTAGCCTATATTATACCAGTCACATCAGTGACATGGTAAATAGGTAAATTATAAATTGCTTATTCTAACCTTTCTTGTTTATGGATTTTAAATAAAATTTTTCATTATAATTCAAGTTATATAAAAACAAAACTTGTTAATGTTTCCATGTGTCAAAGATTTGTGTTGGTGTTATGAGAGCACCATAATATACCACCAAAACCCATGGAATGGGAAAAAAATGGGAGTAAATTTTTAACTTAGAGGGGTTGGCAATTTCATTAAAGGAAGTAAAAATACAATATAGTAGAGAGAAGGGTAAGAAGTTGCTAAGAAAATATTTGCATGATTCATTTCAATATAAGAAATTGCAAAGAAAGAGGCAATATAAAGATAATAGAAAATAAGAAAAAATGCTTTAATTAATGGTGAAAGATAGAATATAACCAAAATCTTAATTTTATAAAAGTACATTTCTTCTTAAAAATGTACTTCTTAAAAAAAAAAAAAAAAGACTTAAGTTAATATAGAGGAGGTTTAAAATGAAAACTTCCCAAGTGGGACTTGGGGACATTTCTTCCAATTTTCTAGGAGTCAAAAAGACAAAGTTTATGCCTGAAAAATTCACAGAGATAAAAAGAAGGCTCAAACCATTGGAGGTCTTGGATATACAGTCTCAACCTGTTTATAGCAATAATAAAACGAATCACACAATTACTTTCCTAGCCAAATAAAACATATCTGAGGGCATTTGAGAACCCCTAAATGCAGTGGAAAAGGGACTGAATATAATTTTTCTTGTATTTCCTATATTAAAATTCTCTTTGTCAAATCAAGGGGTTGGTACTTAATATGGTACAGTGCATAAAGATAGCATCCATTTTCAAAAATACTGCTGTAGCTTTATTTTATATCTCTCATTTTATTGTATTATTTATATTGTGAAATGCCAGCATTTTTCTATGTGTTCCTTGAGGAAATTATCATTAGGAAAACAAGACAAAGAGAATTAACATGTACTAAGCTAGTATTTTCTCTCTATGAAATTCAAAGTTAAACACACACACATAAAATAGAAAACAGCTTCAATCCAGTAGCTGCAGCATATCTGAAGCTCAAATGATAATTGAATTTCATGAGCTTTAACTTTTTCTTGGATGATGCACATTCTATACTCAAAAATAATAAGCCTAAAGTAAATGAAATAATTATCTAAACTAAGTACAAATTGATATAATTCCCTTTTGGCTCAAATGAATATGCCAGTATACATATAAGTCTTTATGAAAAGAGTATTACTTTGTGAAAAAGAAATATTTAAAAATAGAATGCTATTACGATTCATAATATGAAAATTATCAAAATGAGTAAAAAAAAAAGAGGGACTCAATTTCTGTGATGTTTTTTAACTTATATTCCATGGAAAATAGAATATAAGTTAAAAAAGTGAATGAAGATGTTTGAGAAGCTTTAATTTTTTATTCTTTTTTTAAGTAGACCTGAGAAGAAATTTAAGACATGATGTAAACTAAGATTTCAAAAATTTTAAAAGGGAGTTAAAAATTTCACCTATAAAGGGATGATTACTTAATGTACATTTCTAAATTATCACATTCTGAGCTTCCCTACTTTTATGTAAATACCAAGTAAACATATTCACATAGATCTATTATCTTCTTAAAAACTAAGCCTGTAACATTTCTCCCCAAAGAGCTGTGTTTTCTGTCCCTCAAAAAACACTTGAATGGTGCATTCAGTATAAAGATTTTTATCAATACTTATTTTAAACATTTTCTTCCCCCACTTCTGTTAGTTCCTGTACATACATATTAAATGGTTGCCCCCATTTTATATCCAGTGATAGATGTTACAGTCATTTGGAATAGACCATTTTGTTTAGGGAAATATCTATTGAGTCCTTCTTGTTCCTTAAGTACATTTAGAGAGGGAAGGCAGCCTTTATCTGGGAGCATAAGACAAAAAAATTTGTAAGATATACATCTGATAAAGGATGTGTATCCAAACTATACAGAGAGCTCTTAAAACTTAGCAATAGAAAAAATACAACAGAATTTAAAAATGAGTGAAATCTCACCAAATTATATATATATATATATTATATATATACATACATATAGCAAAAACACAAAAATATGTTCATCCTTCATTATTAGGTAATTGCAAATTAAACCAGAGATACCACTACATACCTGTTAGAATGGCTAAAATCCAAAAAACTGACAATTAAATGCTACTGAGGTTTCAGAACAACAGGAACATTAATTCATTGCTATTAGGAATGCAAAATTTTACAGATGCTTTGGAAAATAATTACAAAGCTAAATATAGTCTCATCATATGACCCAATAAACAAACTCTTAGGTATTTACCCAACTGAATTGAAAACTTACGTCCACACACACAAAAAAAACCTAAAACTAAAATGGCTCCTAATTTTTTTTTTTTTTGTCTTTTTTAGGGCCACACCTGTGGCATATGGAGGTTCCCAGGCTAGGGGTTGATTCTGAGCTCTATCTGCCTGCCTATTCCACAGCCACAGCAATACCAGATCCAAGCAGTGTCTGCGACGTACACCACAGCTCATGGCCATGCTGGGTCCTTAACCCACTGAGCGAGGCCAGGGATCAAATCTGCAACCTCATGGTTCCTATTTGGATTGGTTTCCACTGTGCCACAACTGGAACTCCTTAAAATTAGAATGAATGTACCAACTTCTTCCATAATTGCTCAAAACTGGAAGCAACCAAGATGTCTTCTAGTAGATAAATGTTTAAAATATTGTAATATATCCATATAATAAATTATCATTGAGAAATAAAAGAAATGAGCTATAAAGCCAGGTCAAAATATAGATGAACCTTAAATGCATACTTGTATTGAAAGTAGCCAGTATGAAAAAGTGTACTTCAGGTATGACTCCAACTACAGGACATTCTGATAAAAGCAAGACTATAGAATCAGTAAAGAAAAAACAAAACAAAACAAAACAAAAAAAACAGCAAAACTATAGAAGCAGTGGTTGCAAGAGATTCAGGAAAAGGGAGGGAGGGAGAGATGAAGTTTGGAATATATGGGATTTTAAGGTATATAACTAATTTGTATGATATAATTATGGATGCATGATATTATTAACTTCCAAATACCAACAGAACTTTACAACATAAAGAGTGACACTCAATATATGAAATTTAAAAAAAAATCATTTAGGAGGTTAGAGGATCCCAGGGAAGTATGTAGACTAGGACAAGAGAATCTAACCATGCTATAAGTATATGGGACAACCTCACCAAAGGGGTCAGAAAGCAACATGCTGACATAATTAGCTTTCGAAGTAAATGGAGTCAGTAAGAGTAAAGACAAAAGGAAATGTAGACAAACACCATACTTTACTGGATAAAGTTGTTCTCCATGGCCTTATGAGTCAACAATCCAGACATTAATGTACATGGTATGCTGAAAATGAACAATTAAATAAATCAAGGGCAGATATTAAGAATCAGGATTCCCACTGCTGAGTGGGGATTTATAGAAAAGCAAGGGGAAAAAGCTAGAATTTTTCATAGGGTAATATATTAGAGCTGAAGACATTTGTAAGAGTCCATATTTAACTTTAGATACAGATTGTTATATATTAACACATTTACAAATATGTATATATACATGAGTTATTGTACACACGTATATTCCCTTGCTCCGTCAACTAAGAGAGAATCTAAAAGAAATGACAACCAACAGCCATGAGCATGCCTTAAAGATAGCGTCTAATACCATTATCCAATAAAAGGAACAGCACTCTTGGGAGAAATGGGTGATTCTAGGACTAGGACAAGAAATATGCAAGATTAGCCTGCAGCATCTTCTAACACAGATAAATAATATCTTTAAAAAAACAAACTTTTAAACAAACAAAATATCAGTGATGGAAATATGTTAAAGGGCATGAAAACCAACTAAAAGAACTTCCAGTGACCAAAGCCAGAACAATTTGAACAACAAAATAAGAAGCACTGGATTATAACCCAAAATAAAAAAAATGATGTCATGAGTCTATCCTGATATTAATAAATGACTGAATAAATTAATAAATGGAATGGGAGAGAAAAATGCCCTATTCAGAAGAATTCCAAATCAGTGATGTAGATAATCCACTCCAAAGAAGAGGAAAGTTTGAGAATTTGTTACAGTCAAGAAGAGACCAACAAGACATGACAACTAAATATAATGTAGTGTCCTGTTGGGATCTTGGAACAGAAAAAGGACATTAGACCAAGAGTAAGAAATTATGAATAAGCCACAGAATTTAGTTAATAATAACATATCAACATTGGTTCATTAATTGTAACAAGTGTACCATACTAAAGTAAAGTGTTAACAAAAAGGAAAACCGTATGTTGGTCGGGGTGGGGAGAGACAGGAGAGTAAAAAGAGAACAATCTATACTAAATGTTCGATTTTTTTGCATACCAAAACTGTTGTAAAAATAAAGACTAGTCTGGTAAGTAAAAAAGGACACAATTCTTACACTTGGTACATAGACAAATCATGCAAACAATAGGGAGTTAAATAAGACAAAATGTATGCATTTTGATTATTCTATTAATATGAAGTTTAAAAAAATACAAGGCAAAAAATAATTACGGTGATAAAGTTTTGGGATAATGGTTACCCTTTGAGGTGGTATGGACTACAAAGGAGCAGTAGAAGTTCTCTTGGCTGCCGGCAATATTTTTTTATATGTCGATCTGGGTATTGGTTATATAGCTGCTTATAAGTGTAAAACACTATAAGTGAACCATACCTCAATCAAGAGACAAATAGACCCAACCCTTCCCCACCCCGCACCCCCGCCAAAGTCTATTTTCTTACTTCTTCTTCCCCATGGCTTTACTTCAAAGTTTCAGCTACATGCTCACTTTCTCCCTTCCACTCCTTCTTTAGCCCCCTACAATCTGGTTTCACTCTCATCAAAAGGCTTCGACAAAGATCAACAAAATTTTGTTGCCAAAGCCAAGGGGTTCTTTTCAGACTTCATCTTTCTGGGCCTAGAGCTTTCTGATATTGCTAAGCACTCTCTCCCCACTGAAATTTTATTTTAGTCTGGTACTTCTATTAAAATGGTTAAGGATGGTTCATGTCTCATTACAATGTTGTTCATATGAAAAAAAGCTGGTAAGATCTCTATGTAGAGCTGTGCCTAGAACTTAGGAAATGCCTCTCTCTCTCTCTCTCTCTATATATATATATATATATATGATGCAGTGCATATATATATGATGAAAGAATAAAGTATATATGTAGAGAGAGACTATTAAAACTATGAATTCTGAAAAAATTGATTGTTAGTGAGTGAGCTACAAGGAAATAGATGCATTTGCTAATCTTGTCAGTATAACTTCATACAATTATGGTAAACTTTTATTTTATTTTATTTTATTTTGTCTTTTTGCCATTTCTTAGGCCTCTCCGGCAGCATATGGAGGTTCCCAGGCTAGGGATCTAATCGGAGCTGTAGTCACCAGCCTATGCCAGAGCCATAGCAAGGTGGGATCCGAGCCATGTCTGCAACCTACACCACAGCTTGCAGCAATGCTGTATCCTTAACCCACTGAGCAAGGCCAGGGATCAAACCCGAAACTTCATGGTTCCTAGTCGGATTCGTTAATCACTGAGCCATGATGGGAACTCCTACTTTTATTTTAAATTTCTTCCAATGCAGGCAAGGATTGTATGCATTTCCTTTAGTCTCATTATTAGCTACACACGTTTGAGGAACTTTTGCATAGATATACTGGAATCCATGTACAAAATGTTCATAGAAATATTGTGAATATTAACACCAAAAAAACCCAAAACAAGTCCTAATAATAGAGGAAGGATAAATAAATAGAGAAAGGATAAATACTGGAATACTATAGAGCAATTAATGAACACACTACAAAGGAGTTTTCTTTTTTTTCTTTCTTTTTTTTTTTTTTTTTGTCTTTTTGCCTTTTCTAGGGCTGCTCTCGCAGCATATGGAGATTTCCAGGCTAGGGGTCTAATCAGAGCTGTAGCCACCAGCCTATGGAGTTTCCAAATTGGATTATTTTTAAAACATAAGGTAGAGATAAAGCATCAAGTCCCAGAAAAATACACAGGTTTTATAATTTAATTAATGCATTTTTTCCACACTGATTTTTCTAACATGTAATAAGTAGCTGTTCTCATAATTTTAAATGATTATAATAAAGTCACAGATTATATTTCCTTTGCTTTTGTTTTCCATGGTACAATGTATTATTTTTCATAAATCATGAGATTGCACACATGTTAAGAAAATGAGATCTTGTCCAAATATATACCTAGCATAGAATAGGCAATCCATTAAACTATACTATAATTTCAAAAGTATGGCATAGCAAAATTAAGATTTGAATATAGATTTATATATCACATATTATTCTTTTCCTTTTCCTATTTTTCTTCTTCGTTCTTCCTAAAGGAAGATGAACTTTTGTCCCAAATAATCTAAGCCTGAATGGAAGAATGTTCCATTCCTTTCTCAAAGGCACAAATAAATAGGATATAAAATCCACTGGGTTAAAATTCTAGGATAAGGGAGACGGAGGCAAGATGGCAGAAGAATAGGGGGACACGCTCACCCTCTCCCACAAACACACACACAAAAAAACACATCTATGGGTTAAACGACTCGCACAGAACAGCAATCAATCACTGGCAGAAGAACCTAAGCTCCAATAATGGCAAGAATTCCATGACATAACTGGGTAAAACAAGAGAAAAGAGGAGAGTGAGAGAAGGTGAATCCAAACTGGACAGGTGCTCCTGAAAGGGAACTGTGGAGGAGAAAGGGATCCCACACTCTGGAAAGTTACCTACTCCACCGAAAGATCAACCTAATCGGAGGAATCTCCAGATGCAGAGAAGAGTGCAGCAGTAAGTTGGAGTTCTGAAAAGCAGAGCGAGAACTGAACAGATCATCTGAACTACAGGCACAGACACCAAAAATCAAAACGCTTGGGTCGGGGCTGGGCACCAAGACCTCCACTCTGGAGCTTAGTCCCTGGGAATGGGCTGGGTGGGCAGTGCGGAAACTGCTTGGGGGGGTCTAGGAACTGGTCTGTCAGGTTTGACAGGGCAGAGACTGCCTGGGAGACTAGAAAGCAGAGTGTTGCGGGGGGACGGAGCAATACCCTAAGGGCTGGGAAGTGGAAAACCATATCAGAGGGAACCTGGGAGAAGAGCTGGATCTGCAGGAGAGCCAAGGGGCTAGTGTTGAGGAGGGGAGAGAAGAAGGAGTGGGCCCCCATAGAATACTCCCCACACCACAGAGAGCTCATTGGCCCACCAGCTATTGGAAAGCTGTGCTTCCCAATGCATTCCCCCTCCCCCTACCCCTCAGACATGCACCAGACATGGGGCTGCCTGCCATCCGGGAGGGCTGGCCTCAACAATTGCTGGAAGCCTACCACTTCAGGGGCTTTCCCTGCCCTGGTCTGCTTGCCCTCTGGAGGGGCTACACCCCCATGGAGCAGCACCAAACACCGCCAGCCCCTGGGAAAAGGCCTGCAGCCTAGAAAAGATACAACAAGCTCAACCGGGCTGTGAAAAATCTGCCTACATTCTCAGGCAGTTCTTCCAAGTCGGGCTGCCCTGGGGAAGAGCTTCTTGGGTTCTCAGCAGCCCAACTAGCCGCTACAGCCCTTGGGGGGTGCTGCACTCCCGTGGAACAGCTGCCCAGCACTGCCAGCCCCCTAGAAGAGCCCCACAGCTCAAAAACACCAGAGCAAGCTCTGCCCAGCCAAGTGAAACCTGCTTCCATCATGGTGGGGACCTCCCAGTCCTGTCTGCCCCAAGAGGTCCTCCTTTGCTTCAGAGAGACTCTATCAGCCCCGTACACCCTCTTGAAAAGCCATGCTGCCTCAAAGAAGACTGATCCACAATGCCAGCCCTCAGGAAGCATTCCACGACAGTGACAAGGCAAACACTGCCTGGCCCCGGAGAATACAACTCCACCAGGAAAAAGAAAACAACAAGCAAGATGAAGAAGCTGAGAAACCACCCCCAGTAAAACCAACAGGAAAACTCACCTAAAGCAGTCAAAAATGAAACAGATCTCTGTGGTCTGACAGACCTGGAGTTCAAAAGAGAAACAGTGAAAATACTGAAGGAATTAAGAGAAGATATGCAGACACCCTCAGAAAGGAACTAGAAAATATAAGGAGGAGCCAAGAAAAACTAGAACATTCATTTGCAGAGATACAAACTGAACTAAGGGCAGTAAAAACCAGAAAAAAATAATGCAGAAGAATGAATCAGTGATGTGGAAGATAGAATAATGGAAATCACCCAATCAGGTCAGCAGACAGAAAACCAAATGAAAAAACATGAAAGCAATATAAGAGACCTATGGCATAATATAAAGCAGGCCAATCTATGCATAATAGGAATTCCAGAAGGAGTAGAAAAAGATAAGGGGACGGAAAATATATCTGAAGAAATTATCACTGGAAACTTCCCAAATCTAAGGGATACTGAGTTCAAGATACAGGAAGCACAGAGGGCCCCAAATTAGTTGAACCCAAATAGACCCACACCAAGACACATTATAATAAAAATGGCAAAAGTTAGTGATAAAGAGAGGATCCTAAAGGTAGCAAGAGAAAAGCAGAATGTTACCTATAAGGAACTGCCATAAGGTTATCAGCTGATTTCTCTACAGAAACACTACAGGCCAGGAGGGAATGGCAAGAGATATTTAAAGTGCTAAAAGGAAAAAAATATGCAACCTAGAATACTCTATCCAGCAAGAATATCATTTAAGATGGAAATAAATAATCATCTATCAATTATCACCTTAAATGTCAATGGACTGAATGCTCCAATCAAAAGACACAGACTGGCTGAGTGGATAAAAAGGCAAAAACCTTCAATATGCTGCCTACAAGAAACTCACCTCAAGACAAAGGATACATATAGATTGAAAGTGAAGGGGTGGGAAAAAATATTTCATGCCAATAGACATGACAGGAAAGCAGGAGTTGCAATACTCATATCAGGCAAAATAGACTTTAACACAAAAGACATAAAGAAAGACAAAGAAGGACACTATTTAATGATTAAGGGATCCATCCAAGGAGAGGATGTTACTATTGTCAACATATATGCCCCAAATACAGGAGCACCCAGATACACACAACAAATATTAGCAGACGTTAAGGGAGAAATCAATGGGAATACAATCATAGTAGGAGACTTTAATACCCCACTCACACCAATGGACAGATCCTCTAGACAGAAAACCAATAAAGCAACAGAGATCCTAAAGGAAACAATAGAAAAGTTAGACTTAATTGATATCTTCAGGACACTACATCCAAAAAAATCAGAATACACATTCTTCTCAAATGCATATGGAACATTCTCAAGAATCGACCACATATTGGGACACAAAGCTAACCTCAACAAATTTAGGAGCATAGAAATTATCTCAAGTATCTTCTCTGACCACAACGCCATGAAATTAGAAATCAACCACAGGAAAATAAATGAGAAAAAAACTACTACCTGGAGACTAAACAACATGCTACTAAAAACCCAGTAGGTCAATGAGGAAATCAAGAAGGAGATTAAAAAATACCTTGAAACAAATGATAATGAAGATACAACCTCTCAAAATCTATGGGACACTGCAAAAGCAGTGCTCAGACGGAAATTCATAGCAATACAGGCCTTCCTCAAAAAAGAAGAAAGATCCCAAATGGACAACTTAACCCTCCACCTAAACGAATTAGAAAAAGAAGAACAAAAAAGACCTAAAGTCAGCAGAAGGAAGGAAATTATAAAGATCAAAGAAGAAATCAATAAGATAGAGATTCAAAAAACAATAGAGAAAATTAATAAAACTCAGAGCTGGCTCTTTGAAAAGGTAAACAAAATTGACAAACCCCTGGTTAGACTCACTAAGAAGAGGAGAGAAAGAACTCAAATAAACAAAATTAGAAATGAAAATGGAGAAATCACAACCAATACCACAGAAATACAAAAAACCCTAAGAGAATACTATGAACAACTCTTCGGCAACAAGTTTGACAATCTGGAAGAAATGGACAATTTTCTAGAATCTTACAGCCTGCCAAAACTGAATCAACCAGAAACAGACCAAGTGAATGGACCGATCACTAGAAATAAAATTGAAGAAGTCATAAAAACACTCCCTACAAATAAAAGTCCAGGACCAGATGGCTTCACAGGTGAATTCTATCAAACAATAAAGAGGATCTGGTGCCCATCCTCCTTAAACTCTTTCAAAAGGTTGAAGAAGAAGGAATACTCCCAAAGACATTCTATGATGCCACCATCACCCTCATTCCAAAACCAGACAAAGATACCACCAAAAAAGAAAACTATCGGCCAATGTCTTTGATGAATATAGATTTAAAAATTCTAAACAAAATCTTAGCCAAACAAAACCAACAACATATCAAAAAAATCATACACCATGACCAGGTTGGGTTCATCCCAGGTTCACAAGGATGGTTCAACATATGCAAATCAATCAGCATCATACACCACATTAACAAAAAAAAAAAGTCAAAAATCATATGATCATCTCAATAGACGCAGAAAAAGCATTTGACAAAGTCCAACACCCATTCATGATCAAGACCCTCGCCAAAGTGGGTATAGAGGGAACATTCCTGAACATAAAGCTATTTATGACAAACCCACAGCAAATATAATACTCAATGGGGAAAAACTGAAAGCCTTCTCACTCAAATCGGGAACAATACAGGGATGCCTACTCTCACCACTGCTATTCAAAATATTTTTGGAAGTCCTAGCCACAGCAATTAGACAAACAAAAGAAATAAAAGGCATCCATATAGGAAGAGAAGAGATGAAACTGTCACTGTATGCAGACGACATGATACTATACATAGAAAACCCTAAGGGCTCAAACCAAAACCTCTTGAACTGATTAATAAATTTGGCAAAGTAGCAGGATATAAGATTAACATGCAGTAGTCAGTCACATTTCTCTATACTAACAATGACATATTAGAAAAGGAATACAAAAATACGATACCTTTTAAAATTGCACGTCACAAATCAAATACCTCGGAATACACCTGACCAAGGAGGTAAAGGGCCTACATGCCAAGAACTATAAAACTTTAATCAAAGAAATCAAAGAAGATGTAAAGAAATGGAAAGATACTCCATGGTCATGAATTGGAAAAATCAATATTGTAAAATGGCCATACTACCCAAAGCAATCTACAGATTCAATGCAATCCCTATCAAATTACCCATGACATTTTTCACAGAACTACAACAAACAATCCAAACATTTATATGGAACAACAAAAGACCCAGAATTGCCAGAGCAATCCTGAGATACAGAAACCAAGCAGGAGGCATAACTTTCCCAGACTTCAAGCAATATTACAAAGCCACAGTCATCTAAACATTGTGGTACTGGTATCAAAACAGACAGACAGACCAATGGAACAGATATAGAACCCAGAAATAAACCCTGACACCTATGGTCAATTAATCTTTGACAAGGGAGGCAAGAACAAAAAATGGGAAAAAGACACTTTATTCAGCAAGCATTGCTGGGAAACCTGGACAGCTGCATACAAACCAATGAAACTAGAACACACCCTCACACCATGCACAAAAATAAACTCAAGATGGCTGAAAGACAAATATAAGACAGGTCACCATCAAACTCCTAGAAAAGAACATAGGCAAAACACTCTCTGACATCCACATCATGAATATTTTCTCAGGTCAGTCTCCCAAAGCAATAGAAATAAGAGCAAAAATAAACCAATGGGACCTAGTCAAACTGAAAAGCTTTTGCACAGCAAAGGAAACCAACAACAAAACAAAAAGACAACTTAACAGAATGGGAGAAAATAGTTTCAAATGATGCAACAGACAAGGGCTTAATCTCTAGAATATATAAGCAACTTATACAACTCAACAGCAACAAAGCCAATCAATCAATGGAAAAATGGGCAAAAAACCTGAATAGACTGTTCTCCAAGGAAGATATACAGATGGCCAGCAAACACATGAAAAAATGCTCAACATCGCTGATTGTAAGAGAAATGCAAATCAAACCTACCATGAGATATCACCTCACACCAGTCAGAATGGCCATCATTAATAAGTCCACAAATAGCAAATGCTGGATGGGGGTGTGGAGAAAAGGGAACCCTCCTACACTGTTGGTGGGAATGTAAACTGGTATAGCCACTATGGAGAACAGTTTGGAGATACATTAGAAATCTATACATAGAACTTCCCTATGACCTCGCAATCCCACTCTTGGGCATCTATCCGGACAAAGCTCTACTTAAAAGAGACACATGCACCCGCATGTTCATTGCAGCACTATTCACAATAGCCAGGACATGGAAACAACCCAAATAAATGTCCATCAACAGATGACTGGCTTTGGAAGAGTGGTATATATGCACAATGGAATACTACTCAGCCATGAAAAAGAATGACATAATGCCATTTATAGCAACATGGATGGAACTAGAGACTCTCATACTGAGTGAAATGAGGCAGAAAGAGAAAGACAAATACCATATGATATCACTTATAACTAGAATCTAATATCCAGCACAAATGAACCTCTCCACAGAGAAGAAAATCTTGGACTTGGGGAATAGACTTGAGGCTGCCCGATGGGAGAGGGAGGGAGTGGGAGGGATCGGGAACTTGGAGTTATCAGATACATCTTAGATTTTACAAGGAGATCCTGCTGAGTAGCATTGAGAACTATGTTTAGATACTCATATTGCAACAGAACCAAGGGTGGGGAAAAAAATGTTTACATGTTAGAGTAACTTGATCCCCATGCTTCACAGAAGGAAAAAATAATAAAATTAAAAAAAAAGATGATAATCAAACACATCCTTTGACACTGCCTTGAAGCATTTTATCATATGCAGAATAATAACACACACGCACACACACAAAATTCTAGGATAAGAGTTGGCGAAATACAGCCTGCATATTGTTCACCTTTTACCACTTTTTGTACTATCCATGAGCTAAGAATTTTTTTAAATGGTTGAAAAAAATAAGATTAAAATTTACTGACATAAAAATGATATGAAATTCAATTTTTTCTGTCCACAAATAAAGTTTTAATAGAACTTAGCATATACATTCATGTACATATATCATCTATGGCAAAGTTGAGTTGTTGTGACAATTGATTAACTCCCACTACAGTCTAAAATATTTCCTCTTTGGCCATTTACTGAAAAAGATTGCTTATCCCTTTCCTAGAATATACTATGGAAATATCTATCCAATTCTTTTCTTATTGAATGGAATGCATCACTTTAAGGGTGTTTTTGGGTGTTTTTTTTTTTTTTTTTTTTTTTGGTAAAACATAGGGATGATCTGTTATTACTCAATACAAAGAACTTTTTTAAGACTCCAGTTTCTTAAAGTTTTATATATCATATTCTCAAATTTTGGGAAGCAGTTCTTAGTAATATATTGATAGGTATTTCATGAAAACAAGCATTTCCTAACAGAGCAAGTTTGAAAAACTCAGGGTTAAATGAAGTTTCAGAAGTTTTCATTGTAGAATATTTCCTTGCTTTTAATATGCTTATATGTTTTGTGAATTTTCAGTGCATGGTGTTGTACACTGCATTTCTAACTTTATTTAATCACAAAGTCTTGTTTATGCTATGTTGTATTCTGTGGGATCTGCCTGGTAACAACTATAATGGACATAAAAAATTTAAAAGGGAAGTAAAAGCCTTTGAGGGTTCAGCCATTTTTTTCTCTTCTGTACAGTTCAAAATAGCATATAGCCAATTAGTAAAATCCTTAAATTTTTTATGAATATCATTGTAGTTTTGATTATCCCAATTTTGGAATATATCTGTTCTGATTATTTAGCTTTCATTTGCTATAATTTAATAATTCATTTGCAACCATATCTATTAATTTAATATGCTTACTATATTAATATGATATAGTAGAATTTTTCACTGGCAAGAAAACTCACTTAAAATATTCTGTGTACAAAATTTTGATTTATATAGAATCACGTGATTTGTTGTTAAACTCCCCCAGAATTTATTCTAGGTAAGGTTGAACAGAAAAGATATCTTCACTATTTGTTTAACTGTTAGCCTGTCATCCTTGAATAGAACATTAGACCTTTGCCTTTTCAAACTTCATAGCAAAAAGGCCTTTAATGCCATATCCTTTTTTATAAAAAGTAAATCTTCCACATTCTTAATATGTTTCTTCCTTTTTTAGGCAGTTACTTTGTTTGGCAGGAAATGAACTCACATTTCCCTCTGCTGAAGAAAGCAATCTGTGATTCATATACAATTTGAGAAAAGTATCACCTTATTCAGAAGATAAATCATATGATATCATTACGCCAAATGAATAAGAAAGCATGGATCAAGACTAGATTAGGTGATTGCATTATAAAAACATCAAAGCAAACTGATCTAAAGTTTGTGAATGGACTGTGAATGGACTGAAATTCAAATATATTATATTGATATCTATGTCTCTGGGAATCTAATGAACAAATGCTGATTTTCTATTACTGTCATAAGACTTGAGAATTAATGTGAGCACTCATTTAGAAAGTTTATTATATCTATTACCCTCATTATATATGGAATAATATGCCCAATGAGATAATTTTTTCTAATAAAAATTTTTTTTTTGTCTTCTGTCTTTTTAGGGCTGCACTGGCGGCATGTGGAGGATCCCAGGCTAGGGGTCTAATTGGAGCTACAGCTGCCGGCCTATGCCACAGCCACAGCAACGCCAGATCTGAGCCGCATCTGCAATCTACATCACAGCTTATGGCTATGATAGATCCTTAACCCACTGAGAGAGGCCAGCGGTCAAACCCGCAACTTCATGGTTCCTAGTCAGATTTGTTTCTGCTGCACCGCAATGGGAATTCCACTAGTAAGATTTTTTGAAAATACTTTTCACCTTACCTATTATTTGATTAAATAAAAATTATTGTACTTTTAATACTTAAATATTGCATTAGTTTCCTATGTTTCAGTTACAAATTACCAAAAACTGGGAGGCTTAGAACAATAGAAATATATTGTCTCACAGTTCTGGGGACCAGAAAATCAAGGCATGGGTAAGCCCATGCTCCCTAGAGGATATTTTCCAGGTCTCTCCTGGTGTTTGGTGGTTCCTTGGCTTGTGGAAGCATAACTTGAGTCTTCACATGAGTTCTTCAGGTTTGCCTGTCTGTGTTGATGTCCAAAGTGTCCCCTTTTATAAATACACCAGGCGTACTGGATTAGGGCTTACTCTAATGACTTCATTTTAACTTGATTATCTCTATATGTAAAGTATCTTGAAATAAAGTCACATTCTGAGGTACTGGGGTTTAGGACTTGCTATAACTGAAGGTATCCTCTCATAATTCATATGCTGAAACCTAATCTTCATTGTAATTGTACTTGGAGGTGGGACTTTTGGTAAGTGGTTAGATCATGAGGTGGTGCTCTTATAAGCCGGATTAGTGCTCTTATAAAGGGACCAGGCAGAGATCCCTTGCTCCTGCCATGTGAGAACACAGCCAAAATAGGGCCACTGATGATTTATGAAGTGGGCTCTCACAAGACACTGAATCCAGTGGCCCTGTCATCTTGGACTTAAAGCCTCTAGAACATTAAGAAATAATGTTTTTCAGAGTCTTCTTGAATGCAGCAAGTTAAGTATCTGGCATTGTCACTGCAATGTCTTGTTTCTTGGGTCACTGCCCTGGGAACTTCCAAATTCCTGCTGTGGGCATGGACCAAAAAAAAAAAAAAAAAAAAAAAAAAAAAGAAAAGAAAAAAAGAAAGAACGAATTTTTTTCTTTCTTTATTCCCATATTTCACCTAGTTTATGGTATTATGCTATATCAGCTTGAATGTACTAAGATAGTAACCGAACATACTATTTTGGGGGACACAGTTCAACTCAAAGAAATATTGCCTTTTCTTACTAGTTATCCCATTGTAGTTGCCCTCAAATTTCATGGCAATCATGATCAAGATCGTTCTGCTTTTTTCAGTTGAAATTTTGAGGAAGCAACTAAAGACTGATTCATTCTAAGTATTTGGCACATGTAACATATTGACTTTTGTTTTTCACATTCATTCTTCATGTTTATTCTATAGCTTTTGTAACTGCAGGCAAAATTCTGCTGTATAGAAATGAAGAAATGGTGGTAGCATCAATTTATCTACTTTAAAAAAAAAAAAAAATATGGCCGCATCTGTGGCATATGGATGTTCCAGAGCCAGGGATCAAATCTGAGTCAAAGCTGCAACTTACACCACATCTGCGGCAACACTGGATCATTTACGACACTGTGCTGGTAGGGTATGGGACCTGTACTTCCACGGTGACCTGAGATGCTGCAAGCAGATTCTTAACCCACTGTGTCACAGCAGGAACTCCATCGCTTCTTTTTTTTAATCAATCTTTTTAAGAAATTTTTGTCTTCCAGTTTTATCGAGATATAATTGATATATAGAACTGTGTAACTTTAAAGTGTCCAACTACTGATTTGATTTACAAACATGAAATAATAATAATAATAAATTATAAATTTAGTGAACATCAATCATCTCATATAGATACAAAATTAAAGCTATAGGAAAAAATTATTTCCATGTGACGAGAATTCTTAGGACTTCCTCTCTTGAACTTTCATATGTACCATATAATAATGTTAATTATATATATCATGTTGTATATTATATCCCTACGCTTATTTTTTTACAACTGGATGGTTTCTAACTTTTGCCTCTATCCAATTCCCCTCTTCTCATCCACTACCTCTGGCAATCACAAATCTGATTAAATATTCTATGTGGGGTTTTTTTGCTTGTTTGTTTGCATTTTGAAGGGTACTTGACCTACAACACTATGTTAGTTCATGTTGTAAAACATAATGCCTCAACATTTCCATACATTTCAAAATGATCATCACGATAAGTCTAGTTACCATCTGTCACCATAGGAATATATTACATAATTATTAATGTACATTTTTGTATATTTCACACCTGTAAAATGTACATATTATACCTGTGACTAATTTATTTTGCAAATGGAAGCTCATACCTCTTAATCTCCCTCATCTACTTCTCTTCTCCCTTCCTGCTCTTCCCCTGAGGAAACCACATGTTTTTCTCTAAATCTATGATCCTTTTTCTGTTTTGTTATATTTGTTCAATGTTCTTTAGATTCCACATATAAATGAAATCATATTGTACTTGTCTTTCTCTGTCAGATTTATTTCATTCAGCATAATAGGCTGAACATAATAGATCAAATAAGTCCAATCTAAGTCCAATCATGGCTTAAATGACAAGATTTTATACTTTTTATGGTTTAATAATATTCCTGTATATATATGTGTGTGTATATATATATATACACACACACACATATATATATATATCTCCCACATCATCTTTATCCATACTATTGATGGCACTTAGGTTGCTTTGTTATCTTAGCTATTGTAAATAATGCTGCGATAAACATAGCAGTGCCCCAATTTTTTTCAAAATACTGTTATAATTTTCTTTGAATAAATACCTAGGAGTGGAGTTTCTGGATCATAAGGTAGTTCTATTTTTAATTTCTTGACCATACAGTTTTCCAGACTTGCTATACAAATTCACATCCCTATCAACACTGAAGGAGGGTCCCTTTTCTGCACATCCTCACCAGCACTTGTTATTTGTTGTCTTTTGATAATAGCCATTCTGACAGGTACAAGGTGATATATTATGGTGATTTTGATTTGCTTAGTTGCTGATGATTAGTGATGTTGAGCATGTTTTCATGTGCCGGTTGGACATTTTTAGGTCTTCTTTGGAAAAATGTATATTCAGATCCTCTACCTATTTTTTAATCGGGTTGTTTGGGGTTTTGGGGGGACATTGAATTATAAGTGCTTTGTATATCTTGATTAACCCCTTATCAGATAAATTATTTGTAAATAACTTCTACCATTCAGTAGGCGGCTTTTTTATTTTGCTGATACTTTCCTTCAATGTGCAGAAAGCTTTTTAGTTGTTATAGTCCAATTTATTTACTTTTGCTTGGTTTCCTTTTGCCCAAGGAGACATATTCAAAAAATATTGCTAAAAATCAGTTTCAAAGAGAAAACTGTCTATGCTTAATTCTTTAAATTTTATTTTCTCAGTTTAATTATTTAATCCATTTTGAATTTATTTTTGTGCATGGCATAAAAAAGTAGTCCAGTTTTATTCTTTTGCAAATAGTTGTCTAGTTTTCCCAATACCATTTATAGAAGAGGCCGTCTTTATTGTATTTTCTTGCTTCCTTTGTCATAGATTAATGGCTAATATAAGAGGCTACATTTCTGGTCTGCCTGGTTCCATTTATCTGTATGTTTGTTTTTGTACAATACCATACTGATTTGATTACAGTGGCTTTGTATTACAGTTTGAAGTCACAGTGCATTATATCTCTAGCTTTGTCTTCTTTCTCAGGAATATTTTTGCTAATTAGAGCCTTTTGTATTTTCATACAAATTTTAGGATTATTTGCTCCAACTCTGTGAAAAATATCTTCAGTATTTTGATAGGGCTCATGTAATCTATAATTGCCTTCTGTAGTATGGTCATCTTAACAATACTAAATCTTCCAATCTGTGGACACGTTCTATCTTTCCATCTGCTTGTCCCATCTTCAGGTTTTTTTTCATCAGCATCTTATAGTTTCCTGAGAGTTTTTACCTCCTTACTTAGATTTATTCCTAGGTATTTTATTATTTTTGATGCAATTATGACTGGGCTCATCTTAATTTCTGTTTCTGATAGTTCATCATTAGTGTATAAAAATGCAATAGATTTATATATATTAATTTTGTATCCTGCAACTTTACTGAATTTGTTGATGAGCTTTAGTAGTTTTATGGTGGCATCTTTAGGATCTTCTATATATAGTATCATATTGTCTGTGAATATTGACAGTTTTCCTTCTTCCTTCCCACTTTGGATTATCTTATTTATTTACTTGTATGACTACTGTGTGTGCTCTGGTAGGCATGACTGGCCTTTGTTCTGAATGGCTGTCAGGCCCTTCCTTGTGGTGAGGCCACTGGCTTCAGAGTTCTGTCAGATCCTGGGGTTAATGCTGGCCCATCTGTGGTTGAAGCCAAGTCCAGGGTTGACTAGTCGTGGAGCCAGGAGCACAAAATCTAGTGTTAGTCTGCTGATGGGAGGGTCTAGTTCCTGACATGGCTGGCTGTGAGGTCTGAATTGTCCCTAAGTTGGTGTGAGCCCGCTGGTGAATGACGGCAGACCATGGGGTGGCTGGCTAAAGGGGCCAGGGTATCTTGGAGGCAGTATTGGCCTGATGTTGGGCAGAGACATGTTTGGAGGTCTCTGGCTGCAGAGCTCTGCAGTTTGGTGTTGGACTGCTGGTGAGTGGGGCCAGGTCCTGACACATAAGTCTTATGGGCTGTGGTCCTCCTGGGGCTTGTGTTAGCTCTCTTTTGGACATGACCAGTGCCCAAGGGACCTGGGGACTAGTGTCAGCTGGCTCATGGGCAGAGCCTGGTCCTGGGGTCACTGGCTGCAGGGACCTGAGGGTTCCAGAGCTGGCATCAGTGCCCTGATGAGTGAGGTCTGAGCCCGGCAGGTCTTAGAGCTGGTGATGGTCAGAGCTGGGATCTGGGTTTTCTGGCTACAGATCCCTAGGGTATTCTAGGGCTAGTCCTGGAGTGGCTGGAGGTTCCAAGATTCCTAAAGCAGTAGGCCTACTGATTAGTAGGGCTGTGTCCCAGACCAGCTAGCTGCAGGGTCTGAGGCGCCCTATTACTGGTGCTGACAGGCTGATGGCTGGACTGGTTCTGGAGCTATTAGGCTAAAGGGAGGATTCCAAAGTGGTGCTTCCCAGCACCAGTGTCCTGATAAAAGATATTTCCAATAATGGCTGCTGGAAGCATTTACGTCCCCAAGGTGAACTCCAGTTGCCTACTGTCTCCCTGGAAGTCCATTTCTTTTATATGAAGACAAAATCCTTCCTAGATTCTCTAGTATAATTCCTCTCAAGTTTAATCACCAGGATCTACCAAAGGGGCTAAAGACAATTTTGAATAACTAGAAAGCAGGAGCTATTTCCAGCTTTTGAATACCCATGCTCCCACCCCACCCCCACATTAAAAATTTATTATATACACTTTTCTGCTAGCAAGAGTTTGTAATGTCTCTGTTGGGCCAGCAATTCAGAGTATCTACCTTACCAGCTATAACAATAAAATTATATTGGTGATCCTTTCTTTTGCTCCCTATACCTGCAAATTACTCACAAGTGCTTTTTAAGAAATGAGTCCAAGAACTGAATATTAAGGACCTGAGAATGTCATCCTAATTTCTGAATAGAGTTTATTTTATCATAGCAATCAATCATCTGGTCTCATCAATTGCTCATTTTAAGTTATAATTAGCTTTTATAAAATATGAACAGGAATAAAGGATGTAGAATTGCTATTACTTAAAATACAATATTTTCCCCAAACTATATTGTTATTTTAAATTGAAACATATTTTCACTTAACATGCATTTTAATATGGCTTCTTTATTCTAAACATACAAGGAATATACTTGAAATATATATGCTATATTTGTAGAAAATAATCTTACGCAGAGAAATAAAGTGTTTTAAGCAAAAATAATTTCAATTTATTATTTAATAAGGTAATGAAACTTTTAATCAGTCTAGTTCACTACTCTTACTTATGAATAAACAGAGATAATTTTTGTATATATTGAATATTTTGTTCTAATAATTTCATATATAATGAAATGGTACATTGACATTTCTGTATACCACACTTTTCTTCCCCAATATATTTTTATAAAAATTTCTGGATGATAAAATATACTTAGGTTTACTTTTCATCAAGATAGAATGGAAAGAAAATAACCTCATATTCTGTAAAGTTTAAAAAAAAAACCTGTCAGATGACTATATGCTAGGTACCAACTAGAATTGAATCCCTTCAGAGCAAACAGAAGTAAAAATAAATAGCATTAAAGTTAAACACTATTGTTGAAAAGGGAACTTAATGAAAACAGTGAATCAAAAATAAGATGTCTTGAGGGTAGTAAAATGTCTAGTATAACTTAAGGCTTGTAACTTTGGCTTATATTATTTCATATATATCATATAAATGGCATTGCTTTTTCTTGGGAAAACAGTAAGTAATACTTTAAAAATATGGTTTTTCAACAAAGACACTGTCTAGCTATAGTCAAACATAACATATCTAGATGGTTCAGCAATTCAATAAAATTGATTGCAAATAAGCTGAAGCAAGTTGTATCAGACAGAACAATTCAAAACTAGAAATAATCCTCACAAAACACTGCTTCAAAAATAAATTTGGAGAAGTACAATAAAATATTTACTTAAAATTTTAGCTGTTACAAATTATAATCAAAGTTGAAGTGAACTAGCTTATGATATGTGGAGGGTCATAAATCTCCCTTTTTTTTTTTTTTTCCATTTGAGGAAGGGCAATACTCTACTTAAATAGCTAAAGCAAACATCATTATTTAAGTCAAAAGAAATGTGTAAATGCAAAACATCAGGGGAAGTTTACCTCCAGATATGAAAGTTTTAACTTTCATTTTTGTTTTGAGTAGAGACATACATGATATTCAAAGAAATTTTAATCAGAGAGACATCTATTCAATCACTTTGAATTCTGAAGCTCAAAATGTATATAATCAGTTTATTAGGTAGTTTCAACTTAGTGAAGTATCATAAAAATGCCATTTTCTATAAACCGTTCTTTCTTATGCTAATGTCAACCTTTCATTTGCACCAAGAAGTATGGTCCTCTTAAGTATTTAAATTCCATTATTTTTTGGTTATGTTGTTTATTAAAACTTAGTCCAGTCCAGTTTAAAATTTCAATCTTAAATATGTTTCAGAATTTATTTACTCAGTCTCCCCAGCACAGCCTCCTCTAAAATGGAGGGGCATCTTACCTGGCTCTGAGACTTCCTGGTCTCTGATCCCATGGTATAGTCCAGAATGGGTAAAAGGCACTACAGAACTCCTCTTGCAAACATGAGCAGCCATACAGTGCTGGTGCCCAGGGGCTGTCTCCTTGTCTCATCTGCAGTGCTGTCAGTTTCCTTCTGGGATGCTTATATTGCTTCTCTGGATGCTGTGTGTTCCCTGTAGGAGGACATGTGTATCAGGTTCTAGAAGATTACTTGTAAGGTGTAATCATGAACTAACTTTTCCCCTACGATTCCTTCAAAATGTTTTTAATGAGGGATTTTTTTCCCCTAATACATAATAATATGCAGCAGATCAATGATAAAGTAGTTTCACTATTGCTATTATTTTTAATCTTTCTGACATAATAAATATACTCTGTTCTTTAAGTCATTAAACACAAAGATGTCTTTTGCTCTTGCTTAGGGGCTTGACACAAGGAGGACAGGAAGGACAGGATAGGCAGTTGGCAGCATGGTGGATAACAACCTAGGAGGTGGGCAGTTGGGGTTGGGTGGGGAAATGGCTCTACTTTTTTGGAACCTCCTTGACTCCTCTTTTTAGGGTCTGAATATTAAGGGCCCTTGTCCTCTGATTTGGGTCCTTGCTGCAATTCTAGTGCTAGTAGGTAAATCTTATTGTCTCTCACATATAAATGAGTTACTCATGTTTTCTGGGTTGGGGAGGCAAAAGGAACTAGAACCTGTTTTATTTTGTTTTCTTCTGATTTCTCTTTCTCACTATTCTTTTCCATCAGTATCTTATTCCAAAAAAATTCAAGAGTTGAGTAAACTTAAAATTCTTGTCTGCTATTCCACATTCTCACCCCAAATTTTGGAAAAGGCATTTGCCTATGTTGAAAATCTCATATGTATATATATATATATATAGAGAGAGAGAGAGAGGGAGAGATTGAGAGTTATAATATGACTATCAGGAAGCGCTAGCCATCATTATTCCATATTTTTTCATAACCATCTAAAATCTAAGGTTATAATTTTAAGGTTCTAAAATAATTGCATAAGAATCAAATGTAAGTCAATATTAAAAAATAAGAAATAAGATTCATAAGTGGTTGTAAGAATACCAATATCTTCTTTAATTACTGTTTTCAAATATTATATTTCAATAACCAATAAGCATTAATTTCTGTGCGTGATTTTAAGAACTTTGTTTAATATTTACAATGCTGTAGGGGAAATTTGAGCTCAGTACTCATAAAATGGTACAACTTTAAAGTTCCAAATGTTATATAAAGCAATAAAACTTGTTAAAATGTCTTCACATTCTATTTATCCATTTCGTTTTAGTACTATCAGTAAATATAAATGTATTGTCTAGCAACAAATCTGCTAAAAAGACGATGTAATAAAATATATTTATATTGACTATCTGCCCATTGGGTTTCACTGCTCTATAAATCCGTAAATAAAAATCTGTTGAGTATTAGAGCATCTTCCTTTATGACAGTTATTTTTATCACGACTTTTATTAAATTTTATGACGTACTTGATGTACATAAATATTAATATGAATTTTATTTACACCTTTTAGAGATTCTTGCAGTGACTTATACTGATTTATACAGACTCCTCAAGACATTTCATTTGAGAGCATTTAACGTTAAAATACATTGAGGTTAAGATATACTCTTTGAAAACAATTGTGGCTGAGGGGGGAAGTCTTATCTAAATGAATAAAATAAACTAAAATGTATTTTTAAAGTATAACACACATGATATATGTATTATGGCTCTGAACTAAAAAGAGATTGGAAATGGCATATTGAGAAGTGAGAACTCAGAAAATAATCAGGGTAGTCATATTTCTGCACATTTCTGAATATATAGAGAGGAAGAAGGAAATCTGATCTTGACTGGGATTTTAATTTGGAAATTACATTTACTGTTGTGGAGGAAATATAAAACAAATTCAGAAAGAATGAATAACCCTACTAGAGATCAAGGCCATGGACACAGAGTATATATATTGCAAGGGAAAAAAGAAAAGAAAACACTTTACTGTAGCAATATAGCAAAATAACTGGGGGAGAAGGAGAAATGTATTTTGAAGAGCATGTTAGAGGAAAGTAAACATGTTTAAAAATAATAATGATGAAGATGTCCTGGTTAAAGTGTCCTTTGAGGAAATATAAATTCATAAATAATTTTTTTCACTCATAACAGTGGATGTCCTGTTTCAAGAAAATAACAATTTTTGTTTAAATCTTTTGAAATGAGAGAGAAATGTAGAAGAACACAGAAGAGGATCAATGAAACTTGTTTGGGTTGTGCTGAGGAGGGAGGACTCAAATGAGGAAGGAAGAGGGAAGTCCAGGTGCCTCCTGTGTAACAGTAAAGCTGGATTTCAGGACTGAGTCCAAGTGCTGTGCAGGAACCTTAGGAATTCCAGGAATACAGGCAGCCAATGGCAGGTAACCCTTCTGTCTTCAAATATCCACTTAGCAATATTCTGCTTAGCAGCCCTGCTCAGTAACCACTTCCACAACCTCCCATTAATGGTAAAGAGCTTGGACACATTGTGTGCAAAAATGAGCCTGGAAGCAGGAGCGCCCCCTAGTCCAGGTAGTTCAGACAAGTGGGAAAAACTTCAATCTGCCCAAAATAAGCATACTCATCACATTCCAAAGTCAGAAAACAAAGTTACGCTAAGATAAACTAAAAATAACTAGATTCTTCTATCTAGGATTAGTCTTACTAAAAACATAAAACTTGGAAGATTTCCCATAAGTTATTGATTCCCAGAGTGATTTTATTTCTTTCATAATACTAAATTCTGAGTTTTTTTTTTCATCACAAAGAGAATAATTACAATTTCAATTACAGGTAAACTTAGAAACCTGTAATTTCTTTAATACCTTGGGTGTGTGTGTGTGTGTGTGTGTGTGTGTGTGTGTGCACGCGCGTGCATGCGTGTGCTGGTTTCTTTTTTACTTTATAGAGCTATAACTAATACATTTATAAAATATTTAAGGTATACAGTGTGATGATTTGATATACACATGCATCGTCAAAGGATTCTCCCCATCAAGTTAACATATCCATCACCTAACATATTTACCTTTCTTTGTTCATATGTTTTGGTGAGAACAAGAAACACAGCAGGACACTGTGGGATCCTCCCAGGCACAAAAACCTTATTGTATCCCTCATTTCTTGCTGTAGGAAAAAGTCTTCAGCTTCCTAGACTTCTCTGAGCTCCAAAGGTCACATTCAAGCAGTTAATAAATAAAGGATTTAGGGAATGCAGAAACAAAGGAAAAGTTGTTCAAGAAATAATAGTGCAGTGATGCGGCAAGGTCCTGGTTCCTCCTAGGGGATGTGCATAGCAATCTAATACATACCTCTGAATTCTTCTACCAGGTGGAGAATGGAAACTTCAGGCTGAGCACAAGCATGTGGACTCCATACTGGTTGGAACTAGCAGGCTGATGATTGAGATTCTTGGAACACCATTTTTAGCTCACCACCAACCAGTCAGAAAAAGTTCACACACCCTACAGTCCTACCCTCATATTTTGCCTAAAGAAACTCTTCCTTGACAACCAGGTCTTTTGAGCACTAGCCACATGTTCTCCTTGCATGATCCTGCAATAAACCTTTTTCTGCTCCAAACTCAAACATTTTGGTTTGTTTGGCTTAACCATGCATCTGGCACACAAACTGGGGTTTGGCAACAAACATTTAAGTTCTAACCTCAGCAAATTTCAACTATACAATATGGTGTTATAAACTATAGTCACCATATTATTAATTAGAGCATCAGATCTTATTCATTTTATAGCTGAAACTTTGTATATTTTTGTCAACTTCTCCCTATTTCCCCCAATCGCCATCTTATTTCACTTAGCATAATGCCTTCCTGTTTTATCTATATTCTTAGAAATATCAGGATTCCCTTCTTTTTAAAAGCTGAATAATATTCTGCCATTGTGTGTATATACCACAACTTCTTCATCCATTAATCTCCACAGACACTTAGGTTGTTTCCATAACTTGGTCATTACAAATAATGCTACAACAAAATGTCCATGTTTCTTTGTTTTCCTATTTGTTTTTTCAGTTTCTTGATGTACTATTCTTTCTGAAGTCTAACTTCTTCGCAACACTTTTACAAGTCAGTATCTTATTTTATTGTCAAAATATTTTTCTAAATTAGTTGTCAATATCATAATGGTCTAGGAAGCAATGAATTCAGAATCATTCACCTGTTTTCATGTCACTAGAGTATAATGTCCAGAGTGGCTTAAATATGTGTTGAGGAAGGAGTTTGGATCAGAGGAAAATAATCTTAGGCCTTGGCTTGAAAAGAGGCTCTACTTTTCTATATAACCTAATCTGGTGGCCAAAACAGCTGCTTAAGGACTCTTCACAGTAAGAGAAATATGTTAACAAAATTGTAAAATTTTCCCACCTCTTATTAATAACTAACCTTATAACTATATTTTCATAAAATGGTGTACTCTAGTTTTTATTTGTTTTGTAAGATGAAAATATTGCATATTTTTACTTTTGTTATATTGGTGTGATGTTTAAAAATTTATGTACTGATTTTTTATGGTATTTATTATTTTATAATATTCATTCCTTTACATATCATCCTAAGAGAATTTCAAATTACTGACTCCAAGTTTTTGTTGAACCCACTTAATATTTAAACAGAAATTAACATTTTCTCTCTCTCTACCATATTTGACCACTAATAGTGGTTTTTCAAAATAGGTTGTGACAAATAGGTTATACAATTGAAGTACTGAATTCTGGTCAATATTTTTTTAAAAATACAGAATGTAAAAGAATATATTAGACTAGATATGCATGGACCAAGAATTTTGCCTGCCATTTCAATAAACAAAGGATGTTTCAGTCATGAAGCCATCAGCTACTGCAATCCCTACTTTCCCTGCCTCGAAGCTTTGTGCATTGATCAGAAATGTTAATTTCTGTTTAAATATTTAAGTGTTCAACAAGAACTTGGAATCAGTGACTTTAAATTTATTCATTAAATAGTTAAGGTCTATATCAAATGAATAAATTCAATAAGCTCAAACTCTTACATTTTTGCATCTTATATACAGAAAAAGCACTAAAATCATTAACTTGAGATGTCTTTTTTTGGTAATTAGCAATAATATTTTCATGTCCAACTACATGTGTTTCCACACCCCCCCCAAAAAAATTTTCTACGTATCTTGGCTTCTTCCTTACATCTTTGGAATAGTTTCTCAGATATATCCAAGAGGCTATTTCTGGGCTATAGTCCTTAGTAAGGCCCAAAACAAAATGTAAATCTCAAATTTTAGGTTATGCATTTTTTTTCCCAAACAACAGAAGTCAAATAGACTTCTGTAGTCTATTTGATTAAAAAACAAAGAAGATATAAGAGTGAACATGGGTTCTTTACTTTTTTGTTTTAGTTAATATATGCGTGTACACAAACATACACACATGTACATACACCCACGTACAGACATACATTTGATGTGTGGGTATGTGTGTTTGTGTTAAGTATAGAGACAACATAGAGTATTTTCCTTCCTGGGCATTACATTACAATTTTTGAAATGTTTGAAAATTGTTTATCAATACCTACAGATTATCTTCAACCCCAGACAGAAAAAAAATCTATGATATATTGACAAAAAAACTGTTTATTAGCTTCAAAGGTAATTTATAAGAGATCAAATTGAGTCAATAATAACTACAGTAAGTTTAGAAAAAGGAATATGGAGGAAGACACAAATTGGAAGACTAGGAAAATGAGAAGAAATCAATTTGAGATCTTGATTATTTCATGTGGGGAAGACTTGTGGATTCACTGAATATAAAAGTAAACCAGAAATTAATGTGTCTAAATCCCATTTAACATTCTCACACTGAAGGTAGTCTTTGTCTTAAAGAGAGCTCTGCTGTGTTTCTGAAGTACATGTAAAGAAGATATTTTATTCCTAGGTTCATGGCCTGTCTAATCTCTTGCACTACTTATGAGGATGAGTTATATACTCCATTCCCATTTTAAAATAAATAAATAAGCAAAGTCTATTTAACTTTAATTATCTTTGCCACGTATAAAACCAAGAATTGTATGTTTACATATTTTATTTGGTATGAACTGACATGAAGTTCTCTGCATTTGATTTTTTTTAACTATATTTTTACATGAAATCTCAATCATGTCAAGCCTCAGAAGATTTTAACAGTCTTTGTCATGAAGCAAATGATTTCTAACTGCACACAGTTCTTAAGAATGTCTTTGAGGGTTTGTGAGTTAAAAACAGTATGTATACAAGCTGTATAAAATGAATGTTTTCTTAATCATATTTTTAATTTTGTAGTTTGTATATATTCCTCCTTTACCTGTTCCACCTCATCAACAAGGCAAAGATGAAATAAAAAGAACTGAATTAAATTTGGACCACACTTCCAGGATAAAAGAGGAGAACCAATTACAGACAGCAGAGACTCTTGAAATGGAGCTGAGTTTAGGAAGGGTCCAATAACCACTCTTCCACATGATTACATGAAATTTTTTGTTTCAGAAGGGCCAATGCCAAAGCCAAGGTGATGGGGGAAAATGAACTTTATTCCTCATGTATAATTAACCTGCAGTTTGGGGGGATGGTCTGGTTGTTTGCTTTTCTCAAGAGAAATTAATTTGTTTACCTTAGCAAAGTATGCTTATCCTTAAAGGAAAAACTAAGAAAATTTATTATCAGTTAAAGAGACAGAAGTTATCTTTAAGTACCCACCGTTTTGTTGTTTTTTAGGGCGACACCTGCGGCATATGGAGGTTCCCAGGCTAGGGGTCTAATCGGAGCTGTACCTGCCAGCCTATACCACAGCCACGGCTAGCAGGATCTGAGTCACATCTGCAACCTACACCACAGCTCAGGGCAACACTGGATCCTTAACCCACTGAGCAAAGCCAGGGATCAAACCTTCAACTTCATGGTTCCTAGAAGAATTTGTTAACCACTGAGCCATGACAGGAACTCCAGCCACTTTTTCTTTTCTTTTCTTTTCTTTTCTTTTCTTTTTTTAACAGTGTTACCTGGGGCATATAGAAGTTCCCAGGCTAGGGGTAGAATCAGAACTGCAGGTGCTGGACTACACCACAGCCACAGCAATGTGGGATCTGAGCTGCATCTGTGACCTATACCACAGCTCATGGCAATGCCAGATCCTTAAACCACTGAGCCAAGCCAAGGATCAAACCCATATCCTCATGGATACTAATCAAGCTTGTAACCTGCTGAGTCACAATGGAAACTCCTGAGAACATACTTTTGCATTAACTGTGGAATGATAACCACTGTCTCCATCATGCCCAAGTGACTGAGCAGGTGATTAGAAGAGGGCTACTTGTAGCTTCTGGGCAACATTTGGAAAGCTTAGTTTTTAAGAGACGAAGAGTGATAAAGGAACTGATGGGATTCATGAGGAGGAAGGAACTTGGTTGGGGAAAAGGGAGAGATAATAGAGACAAAAATGGTGTCTATAATCAGAAAGCATCTCACCCAGTGTGACACCCATTTCAATGATTGTCATCACTGTGAAGATATGCTAAAAGCTACCTGGTCTTTCAACAAAGAACTCCAAATAATTCCCATTATAGTTTGGGAAGTTTCTCTTGGAGGAGGGAACATGGCAAGACAGATAGACCAACAACAGAATTTGATTGGAGATTAAGAATAGGGGGCTTCTAAGAAGCAGACCAGAGTCATCACACTTCTGTGCAGTTGGTTCATGAGGAGCGAAGGAATTTAAGACAAGAACAATGGTAAAAATTCATTCCTGAACACTCTCTGTGGGTTAGTAATTTTCATCTTTCAAGAAAAAGAAACTGGTTACCCGTGATAAAATATTCAAAGGTATTCTATTATCTTCACATTGTGAAGAACTGTAAAAATCATGTTTCTCAAAGGCTGAGGAAATGAAAATGGACTATATTTATGTTATTTATAAACCAATGTCTCTAGGATATTACCTCTATTAAAAAAGCACTTGCATACAACATTTAACAGAGTTAGTGTGAACAACTATACTGCCGTATACAGACAATTCATTATTAACATTTTACCTCTTTAGCGCTTCCTTTGTAATTATGAATTATCTTCTTGAAAAGTATTATAACTATACTGTATTTTTGAAAACTGTAGATGTAATACATTCTCACAATTTACATAGCTTTCTTAATAATTTAAAATAGATAATATTGTAAATATTATATAGCAGAGCAAATAATTGAGAAACTATAGAAAGGTTAGAAAAATGCAAAGCTTTGAAAGCAGGGGGAAGGTTTTTGAGAAACAAAAAACTAGACCTGACTACTATTCTCCACCCACAATTGTAGGAGAATCTGTGAAGAGAATCTGTGGAAACTTGACAAATAATATCTAAGCATCATAAACCCATGAGCTTAGTCCAAAGCTGGTAGCGAGGGAATGGATTCTGGCAAGTTGGTCTACCATTGATGAGTAAATAGCGAATGTTTATTCAGTGCATATTTTTTTGCAAAAATAGTTTTTCTGAATTCTTTCCATGTATTAAATAATTAATCTTTACAATATTCTTATACAGTGATGACTATGATTGTTTTTGTTATAAAAATTATGGAATTGAGGCACAGAGAGGTAAAACAACTTGCCCAAGATCACACAGCAAGTAAGTTATAGAACTACTGAGACTTTAAATATATTAAAATATTTTAAAAAATAAAGAACCGCAATTTTTTTTTTTTTTTGTCTTTTTGCCTTTTCTAGGGCTGCTCCCACAGCATATGGAGATTCCCAGGCTAGGGGTCTAATCGGAGCTGTAGTCGCCAGCCTACGCCAGAGCCAAAGCAACTCAGGATCTGAGCTGAGTCTGCAGCCTACGCCAAAGCTCACGACAACGCCAGAGCCTTAACCCACAACCTCATGGCCAGGGATTGAACCCACAACCTCATGGTTCCTAGTCGGATTCGTTAACCACTTAGTCACAACAGGAGCTCCAAGAACCACAATTTTTCTTGGACCTCAATTCATGAAGGAATTCATACACATTAGTGATATAAATCACCGCCATATTTTGTGGAGTTTCAAGTGTTAAATCTGTCTATCTATACTAATGACTTACAATGAGATATCATTTTAAGGACAGGGAGTGGTGGCGGGGCTACCACACAAAGACAAATTCTAATATATTCTCATTAAAAACTCTAGTGGGGTTGGGACCCCTCACCCTCACTGCCACTGTTGTAAATATGATTACTCCCAAGAGGTTTTCTCGAAACCAAATATTTGTGATTTATTTACCACCACAGGACCTCTCTATTTAAGAGTCTGATTGCAAGTTAATACATCATGTGACAGAAACTTGCCATAACATAGCAATTATAAATATTTTAGATTTCTGTCCATAAATAAAGATTTATGAGCAAGAGTTATATTTTTCTTTTCTTTCATGTATAAATTGGCCTTAGGATTTTATGAATAATTCAATATGAAAAATATCATCTTTCAAATCTACGGTAAATAGTAAAGTTCTGTGTGACTTTGCACAAGGGTTTCTATGTGTATATATCTAAAAAAACAAGGTGTAATGTATAAAAATTAGTAAATTTTACTGTAACGTCTTCTGAACTTTTTGAGTATTTTCTTAAAATGTTATATGACAAAATGCAGCTGGTCTTAAAAAACCCACCTATAGAGTAGGGTGATTTGTGAAATACACATTTGAATTTAAGATATTTAAGAAGTGATTTATATGGTATTTTTCTGTTTGTGTGTATTTTAAAATCTAGAAATTTTAAGTGCAAACATTTTAAAAATAATGTCTTCAGTCTAAATTAAGGCTACATTCTTTGAGGGATTAAGAGTACTGCTAATTTTCTTGAAATAGAAAGAATATTGTGGATTTAAAAAAATATGTACAACCTGAAAGTTATGAGTGAAGTTTTATTTGGGCAAAGTAAAGATGATAGCCCAGGAGGCAGAATTCCAGAGAGCTCTGAAATACTTCTCCAAACATGCAGAGGGGAAGGTCAGTATACTTGTGATTTTGGTGAAAGGGGAAGGTCAGTATACGTGTGATTTTGGTGAAGGGGGAGGTACATGTAACTACGCATAAGTTTTATAGAAGTTTGCTGCTGGTCTCCTGAAGATTACTGCTAGTCACAAGGAGCAGACATCACCATGAAGAATTTAAGTGCTTTTCTAGATAAGAGATGTAAGAATTGGGCTCATAAAATCTTTTCCTGAAAATACCTAACTATCTGAAGACTTGTTCTGCTAGTTTTCCCAGAACACAGAGTGCCTCACTCCTGATCTCCACCCTAAGCTCCTTTCAGGGGGTGTTGAGGGTCAGCAGCTGCAGCTCAAGAGTCATTCCATGTAGAGGCAGATGGCAAGTGGTATGAAGGAAAGCAAAGCTTTGGCAATCACGCCAATCAATCTAATATTGTCCTTAAAATTCTTTTTTACTTAAAACATTTCTGAATTTAGGTCAGATCTAGAATACATTTGAAATATTTATATAATGTAATAAGTTCCTTATCCTTTGGTAAATATTCATTAATACACAATACAAAATTTTTGCTACGTATACTGAATATTTTACACCCACAAATTTAGAAAATTTTAATAGATGAAAAATACTAAAAATATTTTTAATTTCATTTATTTTCTGCTCTAAGTCCAATAATCAATATTTCTAATTTTTAAAGGAAATATTACCAAGTACTATTGCAACTAAATGTCTGAACCAACATTCCATGCAGATTGTTAGAGCACGGGATTTGAAATCCCTCAGGACTGCTTTAGGATTCTCAAGAGACTAGATATTGACTTAATGTTTCTAAGCTCAGTTTCTTCATCTGTAAGATTAAGATAACATTAATGCTTATCTTTTGGGTAAGTTGTAATAATTAAATGAGTTAATGATGTAAATCACTTTGCATGGTGCCTGTTGGGCTGCACCTAGCAGGCCTGCAAAGCCTGTGCTTGTCCTGCGTTAAGACCAAAGAAAAAGTCTAGAGTCAACAAAGCCATCAGTGGTTTAATTGATGGGAGAACTTACACATCAGAAGCACGGTCCTGGAGAAACACCCCACTGTGTATGGCTGAAGGCAGGCAGGATATGGAGGCAGCCTTCACACCTAAGGGGAAGGGGGAGATTGCCAGTTATAGGGGGAATTGACATCAGGTTGGCTCATTAGTTACCAGGGAAACCAGCAGAGGAGCATGTGCCTCCATGTCCCTTTGGTAAGAATAATCACCATCTGGGGTGGGGGCAAGTACTTAGGAAGTTCAGTGAGTGAATAGGGTATAGGTGAAGCAGGCACTGGTTGGGCAGGGGATGCAAGAGACAAGCCACCTTGAATGGCTTGACCATAGTGGCATCAAATAAATTACTAAATTATTAATTATTAAAATTAAATTTTATGTTCTTATATTTATTCAGGAAAAAAGGAGCCAAGGAAATTTGATAGCTCTTGGCAACAGTAGAAAAATCAATCCGTATCCTTGAACATGTGTTTTTGGCTATTTTTTCCAGTTTCAATAAGATGTAATTGTCATATAAAATTGTATTAATTTAAAGTGTACAACATAATGATTTAAGGTGTATATATTATATGTATACATATGTATATAAACTTCTGTTTACCCCAGTAAGTTTAGTTAACATGAATTACCTTACATACTTGCAATTTTTTTCTTGTGATGAGAACTTTTAAGATATATTATTAGTAACTTTCAAATACACAATTGTTTTCTTGCTATTAATAAGAGTAATAATTTAAATAATAATAGCATTAATGAGGATGATAATATTTAACTTGTATTTAACAATTAGTTAACTACTTTGTTTCCCTAAATCACTACAAGCCAACTTTTGCAGTGGTTTATATTTATACCCCCATTTCACAGATAAGACTATAGAAATTTACAGACAAAATAGTAAGTTAAAGGGAAAGAAATTCAAATTAAAACCTTAGGAAAACTTTCTTCAGTACTTGGTTTTAATAACTATACTATTCTTCCTCATCACACTAGTTGTATATGCACACACACACACACACACACACACACAGCAGAATCACAATTAATGTGATCATATGACAGACTGAGAAGAGAGAAAAATTTTGTTAGGGTTTTTATTGAAGAATGTTTGCAAAACTCTCTTATTTCACTTAATATCCACCCCTACCCAGTACATCTGTTTCCAGTGGTAAATGTGGGGGAAAGCAAAGAGAGCTTCCTGATATGTAGATTTGCCAATTGCAAATCACTATAATGTAAAATATTCTCATTAAAACTTATTTAAGCTACTAGTGGTGGTTGAAACTTGAAACAGCTTGCAAAATTACTGAAAACATAATAATTAATAATCGAATCTAGAGTTATCATGATGCACCTCCAGACTAAAACACTTCTGATCACCTAACATATTCCATATTTACTAATTCTATTTTTTTTTTGTTTTTCTTTATAAGTTTGTACCCACAGCATATGGAAGTTCTCAGGCTATGGGTCGATTTGGAGCTACAGCTGCCAGCCTATGCCACAGCCCCAGCAACACCAGATCTGAGCCACATCTGTGAACTATGCTCCAGCTTGCAGCAACACCAGATCCTTAACCAATTGAGCAAGGCCAGGCATTGAACCTGCTTCCTCACAGATGCAAAGTCAGGTCCTTAACCCACTGAGCCACAACAGGATCTCCTACTAGTTAATTTTAAAGTATTTTAAAATTACACTGGCCCCGAACTAGAATGTATGTTCCATGGAATAATGAAAATAGATATTTGATCTATTTTGTTGACTACTCTATCCTTAGCATCTAGAAAAGTGTAAAGTATACAATAGGCACTCAATGAGAATTTTTAAATAAATGAATGAATGAATTTTAAGTGATTTAAAAGTTAACTATATTAAAGTCATTGGTTATCCTGATTTTCCTGCCCAAATATCCCCCTGTATTTTAATTGGTACTATTATTTTATTCAAGTTCTTGTGTGTCTCTAATATGATTTATTAAAATTATTAAAATAATATTAAGGCTAATTTAGTTTATGTGTTTATTAAGTAGAATACTAGACGTTAAAAATTTAATATAGGCAATCAATGTCAGATGACTATGTCTGCCTTTTAATATTTGTAATACTTACATTTTTTATTGAAACTGTATAGATATGTTTATGTGTTACAGACAGACTGTTCAAAGCAGAAAAATGGATTAAACTATCATAATAGTCATTATGTCAATGTCTATGATCATTTTTGTGTTACTGTGTTAAGACAAGATTTCTATTTTTTTTTTTTTGTCTTTTCTAGTGCCGCACCCAAAGCATATGGAGGTTCCCAAGCTAGGGATCTAATCGGAGCTGTAGCAACTGGCCTATGCCAGGGCCATAGCAATGTGGGATCTGAGCCTCATCTGCCCCCTACACTACAGCTCAGGGCAATGCTGGATCCTTAATCCCTGAGCAAGGCCAGGGATTGAACCCTCAACCTCATGGTTCCTAGTCGGATTCATTAACCACTGAGCCATGATGGAAACTCCAAGACAAAATTTTTTATTGGAGACATTTATTTACAATTTAAAAACATCCAAGTTTGCTTATTTGGGGGTACAATTGAACTATTTATATTTTGATTCCGTGGTATGTTTCATTGAAGAATTGTTCCAGATTCTTATAACCCAATGGAGCTTTAAAAAAGTCATTAACTAAATTCTATATGTCTTTGCATCTATGGAGATATATTTACAGATAATATGTGTGTAAATGGACATGGAGAACAGACTCGTGGTTGCCAAGGGGGAGGGGAAGGGAGTGGGATGGATCGGGAATTTGAGGATAATAATTAGATGCAAACTATTGCCTTTGGAATGGATAAGCAATGAGATCCTGTTGTATAGCACTGGGAACTATATCTAGTCATTTATGATGGAGCATGATATGTGAGAAAAAAGAATGTATATATATGTGTGTGACTGGGTCAACTTGCTGAACAGGGGAGAATTGATAGAACACTGTAAACCAGCTATAGTCCAAAAAATAAAAATCATTATAAAAATAAAAAATAATTTTACTTTCATTTTTGCTATATTATTATTATGTAAATATTTTAGGTAAGTTTAACAGAGACCAAATAATTCATGGATCAGTGCATTAATGAACAGATTATTTTAGAAGTTATTTTTCTTGGTGAAATGTTTTAGTACAGTATGTGCATTTGTGTTTCTTTAATAAGGTTTAGTGGGATGATATATACACGCCTGGAACAACTCAGTACCTGGCACAATTCTCAAAGAATGTTAGTTCATCCACACAACATATTTTTTACAAAGCATATCTGTCATAGATTTTTCTATTCATGATTGTGATTTAAGATATCTCATTCAACTTCTCAGTCTTTTCAAAGTACTTCTGGAATCCAAAATCATGAAAGAATTTAACACATTTTACACATTGCTTCCTGCTCAACATTGCTAGGTATTACTCTAAGAATATAAGGGGAAATTGGCTGAGTGTGTTTGGAAATGCTTTTTAGTTATTCACATGTCTGCACATAACTCTTAGGTTATTTTATGTTCATGTTAAATGGGAGTAAAGGTGATGGTGGGACCTATAGAAGCCCCATCAATTCTTGAAAACATACATGTGGAGAGTGCTATCCCTTAAACAAAGCACCACCATGAAATGCAAGCAACTGACCCAAATACTGTGTTTGATTTTTCTTTGTAATGAGTTTTGATTTGCTGAAATCCCTAAGTACTCATTTACACAAATAGCAGTTACAGGGATAGTTTAGCTATCCAGAAAAAAAAAAAAAAACAAAAAACAAACCTAACTAAAAAAAATGAAATTACATCCATTAGTAAATAATTTAACAATGGTGTGTTAAAATATTTGTCTTTGATTATTTAAATCTGGAAATTATTAAAATTTAATTTTTAATGATATTTTAAATGAGGCAAAAATGATTAAATTATTACATAGTGCGACTCTATTATAGATGACATGGAGAAAAAATTTGTTGGTGGCAGCTAAGCCAAATGTGGAGTCTGCTATATTCCTCATCAATCAGTAGAATACTTCTCTTTCTCCAAACTTTGCAAAAATAGTGATAAATTTACCAAACGACTCCCCCCCAAATATCAACAAGTTTGCAATGAATTTCTCTGAAACAAATATTTTACATTTAAAAATTGTATCACTGCATATTCTCAGAGGTAATATGTTCGAGAAAGACAGCATTTAAACTATGGCTGTTCAAATTACAAAGGAGTCACCAATGCATAGTAATATATATATAAAATATTCTAATGACATTTTAGCATTATTGGTGCCATACTAACAACTAACCAAATAATTCATATTTTGAAATGTTTTGAAAATTTTAATCGACTATCTAAACATTGAATTCAGACCTTACGTCAGTGGAGCTCAACCTTTCTTGAGCAAAATATTTACTTGGGTTAATGGCTTAAAGTGATAATTCCTCGATGATGCCATGATTCCTTTCTTAGTATATGTGAAGTGACTTCAAGAAACCTGTATTTTTAACAAGACCCTGTGGAGTTTCTGGTGTAGGAAATTGTGTTCCCATAGCTCACACTTTGGAAAATACTGCCCTTCTCCCCTGAAACTAGTCTTGTGGCAGGATACAGATGATTGTCATGGACTAGCGACCAAATTGCATTGAGAGAAGCTTCCTCAGAGATTTTGTGTTTGTATCAGTGTGAAAACCATTGTGTGTGTCACCGTAGAGAGAAAGAGGATGAGAAAAATATGTGAAATCTCAATATAAATGAATACCAAGGCCTAGGATCTTGTTTTAATAGATTCAAATTAGCATCTATAAGAGGCTTAAAAAATGACCAATTCATTCACATTCTGCAGAGCTGGAATGAGAAGCCTATAACTTTAATTATTTCAGAATATTTTTCCAGGTTGATTACTACACACATGAGATGATCATTTTGCGGCTTAAATCACTAAGTTAAATAGGCCATAGTGTCTTCATAATACAAAAGTAAATGACAGATTGTTAATATAAATACTTTAATGGAATTTCGGATTAGTTAAATTTTTTAAAAAAAGGTGGGGTTTTTTTTTGCAATCCTCTTTTTCTCCGGTAAGTGAGGTATTGTGTTACAAAAAGCTGCCTCCTATTGTGTTAGTTTATCTTTAGGCAACAATCAGGCATTCTTATAAGAAATGGTATAGCTTGTTCTTGAGAAGCTGGTTAAATATAGATACTGTGGGGCAGTCTGATTCAAGGGCTCTCTAAGATTCTGCATGGGTGAATAGCATTGCTGTGGTAAGAATATAATGGCTGTTCCTACCAGCAGAGCGAATTTTAGCTACTAGATAAAAGATGTAAATTCAGGTCAATGCTTTGGTACAAAAAAACAATGTTATTAGGAAGCTACAAAGTTTTCCCTTCCCTACTTGAGATTTCTCTTTTTTAGTGAATTAATATTTTTAAAGGGTTGAATTTATAAATTTAAGTTCAAAAAAATTATACATCAAAATGCACATGCTTTGCAAATCAACGCAGTGAAAGCAAATGGAAAACATACCCATGAATCAGAGAATTATGATCACACCTTTTTTTATTTTTGAAAACAGAACCCTATTAAATTATAATCACTTAGAAAATATTTTTCATTATTTACAATCCCTTAAAGCAGAATAGGAATCAAAATCATTTCAAAATCAAAATCATTTCAAAATTCCCATGCATTATATAATTCTACTTGAGTATAAACTCTTTTTTTTTAATAAGTGAGGGAGATTCCCCAATGTAAATATATATCTGCCTCCATAATTTTATATCATGTTGACACATCTTGGGACAGTTTACATCATTTTCTTACAGATAAGAATATTCAGGTAATTCCAAAGAGTCCCTCAAAATAGTGTCTAGTTTTTCTTTTACTAGACTTGCATATAGTTACAACCAAAAAAACACAAAAATATAATGCAAGCAAAGAGGCACTAAAATATTCACAAAGCATAAGTCTATTTAATTGACTATTTTAAGGCTATTTGCTGCATATGAATTTTCCTGTTCATGAGTAGTGACTACAGATGAGAATTTCTAAAAGGTTACATAATATAAAGTAATCTCAAAGATTTGACCAAACGTGGTGGCTATAGGACTATGCTTCTTTTTTTATAATGATTTTTATTTTTTCAATTATAGCTGGTTTACAGTGTTCTGTCAATTTTCTGCTATACAGCAAGGTGACCCAGTTTCACATACATGTATACATTCATTTTTCTCATATTATCATGCTCCATTATAAGTGAATACACATAGTTCCCAGTGCTATACAACAGGATCTCATTGCTTATGCATTCCAAAACAATAGTTTGCATCTATTAGCCCCAAATTCCCAGACCATCCCACTCCTTCCTCTTCCTCCTTGGCAACCACAAGTGTGTTCTCCGTGTACATGAGTTTCTTTTCTGTGGAAAGGTTCATTTGTAATGTATATTAGATTCCAGATATAAATGATATCATATGGTATTTGTCTTTCTCTTTGTGACTTACTTCACTTAGTATGAGAGTTTCTAGTCCCAACCATGTTGCTGCAAATGGCATTATTTTGTTCATTTTTATGGCTGAGTAATATTCCATTATGTATCTATACCACATCTTCTTAATCCAATCATCTGTTGATGGACATTTGGGTTGTATCTATGTCTTGGCTATTGTGAATAGTGCTGCAATGAACATGTGGGTACATGTGTCTTTTTCAAGGAAAGCTTTGTCTGAGTACATGCCCAAGAGAGGATTTCTGTGTCATATTACAGTTCTATGTATAGTTTTCTAAAACATCCATACTGTTTTCCATAGTGGTCATACAATTCTTATCTTCAGGAACTGGGGAACTTCACAAGAGTGCTACACTTTGGTGTAGGATGATAATTCTTGGAATAAATCAAAATGTTATTAAAACAGTATAACCAGCCATCAGTGCATGAGAGGAATGTTGCCAAAAAACAAAGTAAAAAATAAGGTACATTTTTGTGCATGGCGTGAGGGTGTGTTCTAGTTTCATTGATTTGCATGCAGCTGTCCAGGTTTCCCAGCAATACTTGCTGAAAAGACTGTCTTCTTCCCATTTTAAAAAGATTAATTGACTGCAGGTGTCTGGGTTTATTTCTGGGTTCTCTATTATGTTCCATTGGTCTGTCTGTCTGTTTTGGTACCAGTACCACACTGTCTTGATGACTATGGCTTTGTAATATTGCCTGCTCTTTGGGAGAGTTACACCTCCTGCTTGGTTTTTGTTCCTCAGGATTGCTTTGGCAATTTTGGGTCTTTTGTGGTTCCATATAATTTTTGGATTGTTTGTTCCAGTTCTTTGAAAAATGTCATGGGTAATTTGATAGGGATTGCATTGACTCTAAAGATTGCTTTGGGTACTATGGCCATTTTTACAATATTAATTTTTCCAACCCAGAAGCATGGAATATCTTTCTACTTGTTCAAACCTTTAATTTACTTGATTTATGTTTTATACTTCTGAGCATATAAGCCTTTCACCTCCTTGGTCAGGTTTATTCCCAGGTATTATATCTTTTGGGTGCAATTTTAAAAGAGACTATGCTTCTTACATCTCTAAAGGTAGTTGAGTTTACTGATCAAAAGCCACGGCTGTTGCTCTCTGGAATCTACGTTGACACTGAAGGCTGAGACAGTTTCCCATAGTCTGTTGCCTGTTGATGCCTTAGCCAGCAGGGATACCATGGCACTTGGCACATCTGAGCTTGGCAGAAGTAGGACTCCTCTGAGGGATGTCTTGGTCTTATGAATTTCCTAATGGCCTTGCTAAAATTACTTTGCAGCTGATGGCACTCTAAGATGCTTTCACTTAATCTTCCCTCCTTTTCTCTTCCCTTCCTTCCTTCCTCCCTTTCTTGGTGACCAACTTAATTGGCCTCATGGCTCTCCCAGGCTCTCCAGGTACTCTTCCCAGTTTCTCTCACAGATACTTCTCTTAATGCAATTTTTGCATATTTAATCCTAATGTGATATTTATTTCTAAGAGGATCTGAAATAACACACCTAAAAATTTTGTTTTGGACAACATATACAAATATCTATCAATGCTTTCTCCAATGTTTCACCCTAAATGAAGCCAAAATTAAACTAAGAGCAAACTTATACAGGTAGGCACCTAAAATCTGCTGCAGTATTAAAGATGTAAGTAACATTTTTTTTCATCTGATCTTTACTAATTGTGCTCCCAGATTTGAAACATTGTACCCAGATTGTTTAAAAGAGTTCCATGATATTTAGAGACATTTACTGTATAGACCTAGCCATCAATAAGAATGTCTACTAGTTTTTATTTATCAATTTTATTATTTACTCAGCCAACAGTATGGAATGCCTATGTGTCAAGCACTTCTACCTGAACACAACAGATATTCTTCTCTTGTAAATCTTACCTTCTGTATCACAGAGAGGAAGAGGCAAAAATAAATAAAAGTGAAGTACAGAGTCTGTCAGACAGTGAGGAAATGCTATGACAATAATCAAAGCAGATATGAGGTACATAGAGTCCTGATAAAGGAGCAAGATGAAGTGGAATTTTTATTTATTTATTTATTTGTTTTATTTGTTTTCTGTCTTTTTAGGGCTGCACCCACAGCATGTGGAAGGTCTCAGGCAAGGGGTTGAATCAGAGCTGTAGCCGCTGGCCTACACCACAGACACACACCCACAGCAACGCAGGATCTGAACCACCTTTGTGACCTATACCACAGCTCACAGCAATGCCAGATCCTTAACCCACTGAGCAAGGCCAGAGATTGAACCAATCTCCTGGTTCCTAGTTGGATTCGTTTCTGCCACATCACGACAGGAACCTCAAGGTGGAATTTTTAATAGGGAAGAGCTCACTGAAAAGGTAAAATTTGAGCAAAGACCTAAAAGAAGCAAAAGAGTAAGCCATCAGATATCTCACAGAACATTCCAAGCAGAAGAAGCAACAAGTACAAAGACTTTGAGGCAGAAGCATGTATGTAGCGCTCTAGGAAGACAAAGAACTGGCTGGAGCAGTGTGTGGAAGGGGAAGTGTGGTCATAGAGATAATACAGGATTGAGATCTTCTAGAACTTCATACACAGTTGTCAAAGGATCTTACTTTCTCTGAATGGGATAGAAAGCCACTGGAAGTTTTGAGTCAAAATAACACAATAACACAGTAATGAAATAACACTTGCATTCTTGTGTATAGTATAAGCATTGGGGTGGGGGGCAGAAATGGAAGGAAAATGAGTTAGGAGGCTACTTTTAAGAAGAAGAGACAGTGCCTTGGAAACAAGTGAAAGCAGTGTTGATGATGAGGAGTCAAGTGTTGCTGGACATATTTAGTTAGCAGAGGTGATGGGATTTTCAGTCCAGGTAAGATATGGGATGCAAAAGAAAGAGGTAAGAATGACTCTGTTTCTGGTCCCAGCAACTCTAGGATGGAGTGGCCATTCTTTAGACTCAGGTAGGAATAGGCATGTGTGTATGCTCGAGGGCAAGGGGGTGGTGGGGTTGGAGGTTATATGCTAGATATTGTTATTACCAATAACTTCTCTACCACCTAAATCTCAACTCCAAACTACCTCATTCTCAAATATCCTAAATTAAGACCTCACTCTACTCAATATTCCTATTCCTATAAATTATTAAACACGCAAGGTGACATTGAAAACTATCAATCCTACACCCTTTGTACTATCACATTCTCTGCACCACTTTTTTTTTTATTCTGCTGAAATTCTATGCTTTTTATTATAATCAACTCTTTATTTGCGCCCTGAATTCTATTCTCCTTGGCAATTAGTCTTGCTTAGCTTACAGAAGTAGAGAAGGAATAATAAAGAAATTCATAGATATTTTAAGTGTAGGTTGATAAAGAAAAATATACAGAAAAATAGCTTTATCTTTATTAACCTGTCTACCTATATTTTAAAAAATGGTTATGTGCATGCACTCTCCTAAACACTGAAATGTAAACAATGCAAAGGGGCCCTTCCAAGGAGAAGCTTCTCTTAGGTTTGTGTGTGGGTGGGGGCTCACAGGCCTATTTACAAAATTATTCTTTATGAAAATGCCTATTTAAACAATTATTCTAATGAAAATGTAAAATATGATTTATAATCTAGTCTGTGTATGTATGAAATGACCTTTCAAAATTTATAGCTGGAGTAAAGATTATGAATACAGAATGTTACCAAAGTTTAAGAAATGAGCAGAGGGTGAGGAATATTTTCAGTAGCCTGAGGAAATATAATCAGGGACAGAGGAGAAAGAAAGACATAGGCAAAGGAAGGAAAGAGACAACAAAGCAGGGAACAGTGTGAAGAGTGAGAGAATACTGGGTGGAGATAAAACAATGCAATTAAATAGAGAAGGATGTGAATCTATAAAATTTAACTTTGATGTAAGAGATCATTGATGAGTTTTGTAGAAAATTTTCTGTTGAAAGCTAATGGTGGAAGTAAAATTGTATTGAATGATGAAAAGTGGAAAAAATGAGGCTTACAACCATAAACTATTTTATCAATATATTTGATCACGATGATGAGGAAGATAATACTCATAAACAGGAAAGAAGAATGAAGGACATTTTATGATTGACAGGGATTTTGGCTCCATATCACCAAGTAGGAGACTCAGTGAAAAGCAAGAGACTAAAGTGTAAATGTTTTAACTTTGCTCATTCCCTGGAAACCACATGATGACACTTAGTTGTTTAATGTTGCTAGGGATTGCACTGTTAAACAACAATTTTTTTTTTTTTTTTTTACATACAATCTTCTTTGAATCCCAGTTCTTCCACACTGCCAATGTTAGGGTTTTTGATCTTTCCCTGGGACAACGTGTTTGATAGGCTCAGTATTTCCAAATTTTGCCACTGCAAGATTCTTACAGTATTATCACAAGAGATGATTTATTTAAGTCATCACAAAAGAAAATGGTAAGTAGAAATATACTATGTGCCTCAAAAATGTTATGCCTTAATCTCTGGGTGGGGGTGATAGATACACATACTTGGTTATTTTGTAATGGCTCAGTCAGGTAAAAGGTAAAGTTGACCATTTGGGTCCCAAAGGAGAAAAGCTTCAATGAAATGTCATAACTTCAGTCATCTAGATTATAAAAGAGGGTATTAGACCATTTCCTCACTTGAGAAGGAATTACTAATCACAGTCATATAACATAGAAGTACTCATACAACATAAGCAAAATGTATTTTTGCTCCTTCCTCACTCCAGGTTGTATGACAGAAATGCTCTATTTTTTAAATTAAAAGGTAAACCAATTTAGGTAATATTTGACTATGATTTAATATTACATTTAGTAGAAAATAAAAAATAATCTTAAATAAAATTTAATGTAAACTAAAAACTCTTTGGACTGGTATCTATTTCTTTTTGTTATGGATATTCATATCATGTTTTATATAATACCAAATTATTAAAGCGATCTTTGCAAAGGGAAGGGAATTATCCTGGTACTTTGGCAAAGCTTCTAAAAGTAATATTTAATGTACGTCAGAGCCAAACACAAATAATATGAGCAATCTTACAGGTGAAATAACAGCATAACATTTCAGAAAAGTCTTCAGATGGTATCTGCTTTTTTTCTTACACCTATTCATTTAGAGACAAAGATATGATAAGCTAGGCCATTTTTCATTTTGAACTAAAATCTTCATTTATCTTGATTCAATAAATCATTAATTATATTCAATGATTAATGTTAAATTAATGAATTGGTCAATCAAATGAATTTATTTTATTAAATATCTACTATGTAATCACTTTTCTGATTGTTGTTTCTTAAGACAGTAAGCAGAGATAGGAGGGGGTATTAAAGTCAAAAAGGAAGCTAGGGACCAGATTCTGTAGGAAATGTAGGTCATGACCAGCACTAAGTATTTGCTCTAAATATGATGGCTTAACCTAGAAGGACTTGAGAAGGAAAGTAATATCATGTTTGCTGTTGTTGTTTTAAGCACTTAGGGTGTTTAGTGAAGAAATGAGAGTGGAGTGGTACTGTATTAGTTTCTAGAGCTGCATAAAAAATTACTATAACTTGAGTGGCTTAACAGAACAGAAATTTATTGTCTCACAGTTCAGGAGGCTAAAAATCCAAAATCAAGACGTCAGCAGGTTGACTACTGTGGAGGTTTTGAAGGACAAACTTTCTCATGCCTCGCTTCCAGCTTTTGGTATTGCCTGCCATCTTTGATATCCTTGGCTTACAGATCCTTCATGTTAATCTCTACCTCTACCTTCACATTGCCTTCTTCCCTTTGTGTTTCTCTGTGTCCTCTCCGCTTTTCCCAAGGACATCTATCACTGGAGTCCTAAATCCAGAAAGATTTAATTTATAAATCCTTAACCAATTTTATATGAAAATAAACTATTTCCAAAAAATGGTTGCATTCTGAGTTTCCTGGTGGAGATATATTGGGGGAGGGAGCACTATTCAACCTACAGAGAAAAAAATAAGACTAGGTAAGAGATAATTTCGAGAAACAATAACACTAGGTAGAGAAAAAATAGACTAGGTAAGAGGTGGTAGAGAAAAAATAAGACTAGGTAATTTTAACAATCCAGGTAAAAATGATGATGATGTCTTAGACTGTGATGTCTAAGATGGGATCATGATATGTGATCATATTTACAATATTTACAGCCAACAGAACTTGCTGAGGTAATGAGGAAAAAAATCAAAAATGTAATTCAAGCCAGGCCTACTGGACAAATAATAGTGAAGTTTACTCAGGTAGGGAAAAGTAAGAGAGAGGTCGCTTTACCGGGAAATGCATTAGCATTTCTGCTTTAGACATATCAAAGGTGTGATATATATTAAAAACTCAAGGTGAAATACTAATTTGAAAGTTGAATATTAGAAAGACCGTTGTCATATTTGTTACTGGAATAAAATTTCGGAAATAAAAACTCCAGCAATTGATTTTTTCATTTGTAGAGAAAAGCACCTCTCTCTCTTTTTTTATTTTTATTTTTTCTATAGTTACACAATTTGCACATGGTGACACTGGCCCATTCAGAGTCAAGTAACACATTTTCCTTCCTGCTCTATGTCAAGGCCAAGAAAGGTCCATATATTCTGAAAATGACTATCAAGCACCTTTTTATTAGCAGAATATTAAACTAGAAATTATCAAAGCCATGCAATCGTCTGGTCTGCTCTTTGTTCCCACCACACCATTTGTCAAGTGTGTGGCTTTGAGGAAGTAACTTAGGCTCTCAGAAGCAGACATCCCTCATATTAAAATAGGGACAATTATAGTACCTACTTCTCAGAGAGACTACATATAAGATTACCAGCTCATAGTATGTATTTATAAATATTTGCCTTTGTCATTTTTCTGCATATTTAAAAATAATTTCACAGACCCTCCTCATACATTATACATATACATTATACATTTAAAAGAAACAAAATTAAATAAACTGTCCATTCAGTAAAGAAAAAAGATGAAAGTAACATGTTGAGGAGCATGAAGAGCAATTTATAATAGTTTTCAGGTCTAAGAGTTTAACCTAAGAGAAGCTAAACTTATTTCTTTCAGATTAATAGTGTTTGTATGGAGACAAAGAAGAATGCTCTAATTTAAATCCTTAGCTCACAATCCTGTATTAGATCACTAAATGCTGCAGTTTGCCAATTTAGCATTTTTATTTCATGGCTTCCTTAAATAACTAAAAAGTGAGACATTGAGGATATACAAACATTTTATTAATACACATCCTAATAGCATCTCCTGATTCTAATTGCTAAACAACATCTCTAGGTACTGACTGCACTTGAGATCTCATCATCATCCGGAAGTTTTCTGCAATTATACTTACCCACAACTTCAGCCACCAGACACATACATCTCCAAGTTCATTTAAAAAGCTAACATCATGCTTGTGCCTCTTTCATTTCATAAAAGTAAATAAAAATTACTAAAGAAAAATAAACTAAAAGAAGTAAATTAATAAACTGAAAAAGAGAAAAGATGTTTCAAAGACAGTCAAAATTTCCATTGGATTAGCCCAGCAGATGTAGAGAGGAAGCAGGTGAAAGAGGATGGAGAGAATGAATATTTATGGAATAACCACTAAATGCAAAGGTTTTTATGAAGAGTATTTCATTTTAGCATTGCCGCTTGTGGTAAGGAGTCATTTTCCTCACTCTGCATTCTAAAGATGTCAGACTGTGAGTTTAAACAGATCAAGGTGTAAAGCTTTAAGTACTAGAGCTTAAAGTCAAATCCCAAACTATCTGACCTTAGTGAATCTAGAGTATAATCTATTTTACTAAATTGCAAAATGGATATAAGAGAAATAAGTCACTAATATAGGACTTACATATAGTATGCACTCTCCAACAATTCCTACTTTATTGTGTATGTGTGTGTGGGGGGGAAGCATGAACATGAATAAGCGGTCAGGAATAAATAGATTTTAGCAACACATTACTGAGAACAAATTATTGATCAGATTTTAATGGGTCTAATGTTCATTCTTGTTTTTTTCCACAGGAAATTTTGCATCACTTAGAAAACCACTCCTCTACTCATCACTCTTTCATAATTATGTTTTCTATCTTATTTGTCTTAGGATAAGGGAAAGAATTTATGACCTCTTTGTAAGTTTGCATAACTTCAAACTTGGAGATAAATTATGTTAACATATTACAGATTATGTCTTAATTGTGTTTGACCAGGTGGATTATACTAACACACAATTTTTCTGTAAAACAGTTTATAGTGATTTTTATTCCTCTGTTCTTCAGGCAATAATATTTTATGTGAAAGTGTCAAAATAATTTTTATGAGTGCAGCTTGACTTTCTGTTTAAAAATATGTTTCATTCCACTGATAGAAGAGAGCTAAGAAATTCTGAACCTGCAGTCAATACAAACTAATTAGAGAAAAAGGGGCAAAGGAATATTATTGCAGTAGATCTTTCATTACAGAACACAGAATACCTGAGAGAATTAATTCCACCTGAGATCCAATATTTGAGATTGAAATCAGATCCACGTTCAGTACAAACCAAGTAACATTTTAAAATATTTTGTAAAGCTTTCAGAATGGAAAGAAAAATAAAAACATAAAAATACTCATCCTACCTTCACAGAAAAACATCTGACTGATTGTAGACTTTCCATCTGCAACACAACATTCTAAAATGTAATGGAACAATACTTTCAAATATTAAGAAAAAAAAATATTCCTAGTCTTAAACTAGTCTAAGTCTAAGAGCCAATAAAAGCATATTGGCCTTTAAAGCAGATACACACACACACATATTTTCAATTAGAAAGAAATATTTAAATTAGTTCAACAAAGTGACAAAGTAATCAAAAGAGGAGGAGGATGCAGGAACCAAGAAACAAAAATTAAAAATAAGATGATTATTACCCAGATGAAGTAAAGCAGTATTAATAAAATCTTGTTTTTTTTAATTGAGCCTCATTTAAGCAAATATACATTTATACACACAACATGTGTGTGTGTGTGTGTGTGTGTGTATACAGTTTTTAAGGGCCATATCTGCAGCATATGGAAGTTTCCAGGCTAGGGATAGAATGGGTGTTGTAGCCACAGGCCACAACCACAGCCACAACAACTCTACATCTGAGCCGAGTCTGTGACCTACACCACAGCTCATGGCAATGCTGGATCCTTGACCCAGTGAGTCAGGCCAGGGATCAACCCGCATCTTCATGGATACTAGTTGGGTTTGTTACCATTGAACCACCACAGGAACTCCTATTTTTAATTTATATATATATATGTAAATGATATTTATATATTTATTTTTAAAATCTATTTTACTGAAGTATGGTTGACTTACATCATTGTGTTAGTTTCTGCTGTATAGCAAAGTGAATTCAGTTTATATACATATATTCTTTCCCATTATGGTTTATTGCAGGATATTGAATATAGTTCCTTGTGCTTTACAGTAGGACCTTGTTGTTTATCCATTCTATATATAATAGTTTAAGTAATGATATTTTAATTAAATGTGGTAGCATAATTACAGCAAATAATAATCACACAATTATATTTAAATATTGGTTATCTATATTCCGTATTTGGAATCAGGCTACAGTGAGAAATTACTGAATTGTAGATAGCTCACACAAAGTAAACACAATTGACAATGTAAGACAATAATATATGTAATAAACTTTGCTAGTAAGAGCAGAAGAATTTTAGAATAATTTTCTTGTCTTTCATATTAAGTCTGCTAGGTAGCAAAATATTGACATAGTTTCCAGTACAGGAAATACAAAAAATTTAGAACAGTCTTTCTTTTTTTAAATAAAGCTATATGGTTTAAATTTTAAAATTGAGAAATCCTTAATATTTGGAAATTTTATCACCAATCAACCCCACTAAAGTACATGAAATTTTATTATCATGTTATATTTATTTTTTAATATAAAAAGTTAATATGAGTTGAGACCCAACCATAGACCAGGTATTGTTCTAAGTACCATACATTTATAAATTAAGTATTTTTTTTTGTCTTTCTCCCTTTTCTAGGGCCACTCCCGTGGGATATGCAGGTTTCCAGGCTAGGGTTCTAATTGGAGCTGTAGCCACCAGCCTATGCCAGAGGCACAGCAATGACAGATCTGAGCCGCATCTGCAACCTACACCACAGCTCATGGCAACGCTGGATCTTTAACCCGCTGAGCAAGGCCAGGGACCGAACCCACAACCTGATGTTCCTAGTTGGGTTTGTTAACCACTAAGCCACGACAGGAAGTAAATCTTGACATCAGGACATGAAATAGGTACTATTATCATCCCTATTTTGGAGATGAGGAAACTGAGGCACATACAGGTATATTAACTCTCCCACATCACACAGATGTCATCTGAAAGCCAGTGTCTTGAACACAAGCAATTAGACTTCAAAGCTCCTAACCACGATGTCATTGTCTGCTACTTGCGGTGATGAAATTTTTAAATTCATGTAACTAGGCAAAAATGGAAGAAACTGCATTGAAATTGGCTAGAAAGAATAAACGAAATGAGAGCACCAATATGAACCTACACATATAGCAAATGGACTCAATTAGTGCTGGTCAGTCATGTCAAGGTGCTGTAAACAGAGTCTTAGGATGTTCATTGAGAATTTGATATTTGAGTAAATAACTGAAGGGAATGAGGGAGTTATTCATGTGATAGCTGTGAGAAAATAATTCTAGGCAGAAGGAAAACCTGGAACATTGACCTCTAATTGGTAAATGGAAACTTCTTGATATGTTCATGAATACAAATGTCACTCTTTGGTTGGAGTGAGTGGATCTGAGGTTTTGTTATGAGAGACAGAGAGATAGAAAGAGAGAGAGAGAGACAGCATGGCAGGGATTTGGGAAGAGTTGCAACATGACTTAGAAATTTATTTTTAAAATACCATTCTTGTTGAATGTTTTAACAATAGAATACACAGAGGCAAATAAGGAACTAATACATTAATCCAGATGGGAGAGGAAGATGGCTCAGAACTCAGACATAGAGATGAAATATTTGCATTCTAGATATATTTTAAAGAGAGTCAGCAGAAATTGCTGTTGGATTGGATGTAGGGTAAGGCAAGAAATGTCTAATCAATGAGATTTCAAGGATTTTGGTCTCAGGGAATTAAAGGATGGAGTTGCCAATTACTGAGATGGGGAACAGGGTAAAGCAATTTGGAGGGGAAGAATGGAAGGTTTGTTTTTTTTCCCCATAGTTAAACATTTATTTACTTTGTATCAACATAGTAGGTGGCTATAGATTAAAAATCTAGAATAGCAGAAATACTAGTGTCATGTCTTTATCTCTGTGATTGGTTTAGAAGATGATTTGGCCTAATCTAAGATGATAGAAGTTAGGATAAAGAGAAAGGGGAAAATATTTAAAAGATATAATTGATGGGTCTTATGACTGATGCTCAGAGAAGGATGAAAGGATAGAGGGAAAATGGGAAATTATTAAGTTGCATTTATTTAAGAATATTTTTATGAAAAATTTATAAATTATCACAAAAATCTTTAAGGTGAGATCAAATTCTGTCAGTTTTATTATTTTGTTAAATCTGGCTCCCAAATAATTTTGTAAGCATAAGTTTTGAGAATTTTGTATTGCCTTATAGAACACCATTTCTTACTTACGCTGCCCTCATAGAACTTTGATACTGCTTACCAGTTTTATAGCATTCTGAGTAAGAGTCCATCACATCATGTTCTTCTACTCATATTTTAAACAATAGAATCCAATGTAATTTAGAAAATGTTAAAATTCAATTTTTATTATTTAAGCAGGAGGAGCACAACTTTATTGTCCTGTGCTTAGCAATACTGACAAAAAAGAATAATCTGTACTATTTTATTTTCAGTATAACTTTTTATCATAGTGGTATATATTACAAGATATGTTTGATAATTATACAATACTATATTTTGATCTCTCAATATTATGACCTGTTTTACTCTCTCTGACACTTGGTTTTCATGCTGATTTTTGTTTGTATTTGCTACAGTTCTGTTGGTTGCTTATTTTCAAACTTTTCATTACTTTAAATTTTTTTCTCATAGATGTTTATCTTTTTTAAAGACAGGATTCAGGATTGCTATTTTGCTGTTACTTAATGTTCTTTATCTTTACTAAAATAATCTATGTTTGTTATGACAGCTATTTTCATTTTAACTGAATTAAAATATATGTATATTGCTGCAAATTAAAGATAATATTTATATTCCATATCTTACACAGAAAATAACATGTGCTGTCAAGTCTTTAGCTTTTCCATATTTGAAATATTTACAAATATACCCAACTTCTCTAGTAAATGAAGAACATATGTTGTAATACTGAGATGGAAAGAGGAGGCTTATTAAAATCCAAGAGAGGATAACTCTATTTAACGTTATGCCACTAGGAAAGAAAACACTATTTAGGAATAAACTAACTATAAGATTAATGATCATTCTTATATTAACTCATTTAATTTATCCAATAGTCCTATAAGACTGATCGTATTAAATTTCCATTTAACATATGAAGAACAGAGAGACTGGGTGATTAGGCAAGAACACACAACTGGAAGTTAGAAGAGCCAGGATTCCACACAGTGTCCCTGTAGGACACCACTGAGCAATTCTACCTCACAGCAAAGGATGACAGTATATGACTCACGAAGGGTTCTTTTTCTTATGACTTAATATGGATGAGCTTCTGCCATGAATGTATTATGACTGGCTTTTGAGCTTCTCAGAAGCACTAATTACTAATGTCTGTGTTCTTAATTTGGATTGTTTTGTTTGTTCCTCTAAATTTTATTTTTTAATTTTTAAAATTATAGTTGATTTACAATTTTGTGGACATATATATATATATATGTATGTATATATATATATATATATATATATATATATATATACATACATATATATATATATGTTCTTTTTTATATTCTTTTCCATCATGGTGTATCCCAGGAGATTGGATATAGTTCCCTGTGTTATACTGTAGGACCTTGTTGTTTATCCATACTAAGCATAATAGCTTACATCTACCAACCCCAAACTCCCAGTCCATCCCATTCCCTCTCCTTACCCCTTGGCAACCACAAGTCTGTTCTCTATGTCTATGAGTGTGTTTCTGTTTTGTAGCTAGGTTCATTTGTGCCATATTTTAGATTTCACATATAAGTTATATCATATGGCATTTGTCCTCTTTCTGACTCACTTCACTTATGAGAATCTCTAGTTTCAACCATATTGTGGCAAATGGCGTTATATTGTTCTTTTTATGACTAATATTCTACTGTATATATGTACCATATTTTCTTTATCCACTTAATCAATTTCTTAATCTTGTTGATGGATATTTAGGGTGCTTTCATGTCTTGGCTAATGTGAATAGTGCTCCTATGAACATAGGTGTGCACATATTTTTTGAATTATATATATATATAGTTTTGTCTAGATATATTCCCAGGAGCGGGATTGATGGATCATACATAGTTCTACCTTTAGTTTCCTGAGGAACCTCGACACTGTTTTCTGTAGTGGTTGGATCAACTTACATTCCCACCCACCAAAAGTGTAGGAGGGTTCCCTTTTCTCTATATCTTCTTCAACATTTGTTATTTGTAGACTTTTTAATGATGGTCATTCTGACAGGTATGAGGTAGTTTCTCATTATAGTTTTGATTTGCACTTATCAATTAGTGATGTTGAGAATCTTTTCATGTGCCTACTGGCCATCTATAGCTCTTATTTGGAGAAATGTCTATTTAGGTCTTCTGCCCATTTTTTGGTTGGGTTGCTTGTTTTTTGTTGTTGTTGTTGAGTTGTATAAGTTGTTTGTATGTTTTAAAGATTAAGTCCTTGCCAGTCACGTCATTTGCAAATATTTTCTCCCATTAAGTGGGTTGTCTTTTTGCTTTTTCTTATTTTATTTTCTGGGTAAGACAAATATCTGACATTGACATAGGTGTATTATTAAATGTATATTCATATATTAAAAGGATTTTGCTTAGCACTTTGACTTTTATATCATATTGCATACTTTTGCTACTCCCTAGATATAATATTGATGTCTTCTTTTTTAAATAGCGAATTATAATCACTGTCATTTGTTTTTATACCATTAATATGCTATATATTGGTTTGTTAATATGAAAAATATTTAACCTAATAATATGTTAAGTAAAATTTATTTTCTCAGGTACAGTGTTCTTTTAATTTCTCCTGACATTGATTTAATATTTCATTATACTGAGCTTTTGTGTTATAAATGGAGCAATGCTTCTTGTGGTTTTGGTAATCTTAAACACTCTGATGTAAGCCAAAATGATTATTGTATAAATTAGAATTGAAATGAGAGAGTAGGATGATTTGTATATAAAACACTAATGATATACAATTATTCACTCACAACAGGCATACTTTGTCTTTCTGTATATTCATTCATCATCGAGAATCATCTATATCAGCACAACACTGCAGAGTTTTGGCATCGTAATTTACGATGCTTAGAATTACACGCATTGGAAGACTATTTTTACACGTTTTAAACAGATGGTTTTATATCAAAAATTTTTGTAAAGACAGAGAACAAACAGAAATAAGTTATTTTGGCCAAACTGTGTTTCACTGTGTGAATTTCTGCAAACTCAAGCATATTGAGGGTATTTCTCTCTGAAATTTTATTTTACAACTTAGAGATGCATATATGTCAGTTGCAAAAACTCCAACTGCATCACACACTTTAAAACACTGATTCTTTATGATAACCAATTTGTTAAAATATTTCACATGAATTTTCAGGATAATTACTGTAAAAAAATAGGTTGCAAGAATTTTCTTTATGGGAACTCACCATGGAATGTCTATTTTTCTGACTGAATTGTAGGCTGTTAGGAAAATACTAAACCTTTGTCTTCAGTTCTGTGCTGAGTGTACAGTATCAAGATGTAACCTGTGGTTAGATTAGACCAGTGAAATGCTATCATAAAAAGGGGATATTTGTGGGAGTTCCCTTTGTGGCTCAGTGGTTAATGAACCAGACTAGGATCCATGAAGTTTCAGGTTCCATCACTGGCCTTGCTGAGTGGGTCAAGGATCTGGCGTTGCCATGAGCTGTGGCGTAGGTCAGAGATATGGCTAGGATCCCATGTTGCTATGGCGTAAGCTGTCAGCTGTACCTGTAATTGGACCCCTAGCCTAGGAACTTCCATATGCCACCAGTTGCAGCCCCCCAAAAAAATTTTAAAAAAGCGAAAATTTGCATATTGATAAAGGAACATAGTATAATAACCTACTATATAAGTGAATTAGGAAAGTTAAATCCCTATCTATGTTACAGTTAAACAAAAGCTTTACAAAGTTACAATCTTATGAATCTCTAAAATTTAAGAATTGAGCTTAAATGATATTAAATTATTCTCTGGTTGTAATATCCTATGATTCCTAAAGAATTAAGACATTTATAGAGAAACCTATTAACTTCTTAGGAAGCACCGACCTTGCTTGTAAAATGCTTCATCAAAAAAAAAAAGTAGGTGGTGATAGAATATTTTGAAAAACATGCTTAGAAATATTGGTCTCATGTAAGCATAATTGAAGCATAATGAAGAAAGGCTTTCTGTCATAAAAAGGTAGAGAGTAAATAACAAAAACTGCAAAGCTTTTAGGCAATGTCTGCATAAAAATAAAAGGAACAAATAGTATACTGTAGGAAATGTTTTAGATTTCTGTCACTTATTCAGTATTACAAGCTTGCTTATTTATTTATTTATTTATTTATTTATTTATTTATTTATTCATTTATCTACTTTATTTTTAGAGGTATATCTGTGGTATATGGAAATTCCCAGGCTAGGGGTTGAATTGGAACTGCAGCTGCAAGCCTATACCACAGCTACGGCAACACCAGATCCTAGCTGCATCTGTGACCCACACTGCAGCTTGTGGCAATGCTGGATCCTTAATCTGCTGTGGAGGCCAGGGATTGAACTCACATCCTCATTGGACATTGTTTTATTCTTAATTCGCTGAGCCACAATAGGAACTCCTACATGTTTTTTTGATACATTAACCTGGTAAAAACATTAAAAACACCACCACAAACATGAAAAATCATTTATTCAGGCTTTATGTTAAATTCGTTTAATTTCTACTAATAAGCAATTGGAAGCAAACAAATGTGTATGTGCATGTGTGTGTGTGTGTGTGTGTGTGTGTGTGTATTTTAATTCTAACAGGTACAGCATGTCTTTCGAATTAGAATGGTTTCTTCAATAAATTCAAAAGCCTTTCAAATAACTGGTAGATAGAATGAAACTATATTTATTTGTCCCTCTTAGATAGCATTGGAGCAAAATGGATGAGCACAGTATAGTATTGTATTATAGGCCAATTTATTGTAACAAGGAAGATTATTTTTTGTGTTAAAAGCAGTAGGCTTCAGGAGATGCCTTTGTGTATGAAAAACAATGGCAAAACAAGGATCAAAAGTAAGCCCTCAGAATGAGACAGGGTTCCCTGTTTTCATGATTTTAATTTGACACCAAGGATATTATTAAATCATCTAATATTTCCTATAGTTCTAAAATGAATTGTTCTAATATCATTTATTTAATGTTCTATTTAACATCCAATTGATGAAAAGTTTTAAGAATTTAGATTTAATATATAAATTGTTATAGTTTCCAGTTTATCCCTTTAAAAATTCTTTTTTGATATTGTCCACATATAGCTGAATAAAACATGGAATGACATAAACTTATAGATCATCTTATGCAATATGCCCCCAAACCATTTAGTAAGTATTTATATTCATGAAACTATGTCAAGCAAGGTACTAAACAAAGATGATATGATTACTTCCTTCTACATGTTTTTCCAGAAAAGTTCTCAAATGACTGAAAAAAACATATTGTAATTCATTTATGGATAAAGATTAAATATTTGGATTTTCAGAATTTTTTAGAGAAGAAAGAATAAAAATATGGATAGTTTAGAAATATTCACAATTAGTATTCCCATGTGACATTTATTGATGCTGGGGTACATATAGCATTTAAATGTTTACTATCTAAATACGGTATATTCTGAAGTAACTCTGATTTTTAACAAAATTACATTACCAAATATGGGACACTCCTTATTTTCGGAAGCCCCTAAAACCTAGAGATATATTAATTTTGTATAAAACATTTGATTTTTATGTACAAATAATTACATTTAGAACATCTCACTTTACTCATGTAAGCACTTATCTTTATAAAATCCAGAAAACAAGTAAATATTGATAAGTATGAATGCTGAAACCTCAGTGTTAGTGTTCATTCTTGAAAGGTGGCAGGAAATGAACTATTAAGAAAGAAAATGACATGGTAACCAAGTAGATAATAGTAAAGGTTTACAATCCATAGTGAAATATCAAAAAGCTAAGAATTACTATATATAGTATCCAATGAATCCCACATCATTTTACTTTCCCTTATATGAGACATTTTAAAAAGTAATTTTGGTTCTATTTTAGTTCCATAGATGGTAAAAATGTGGTTATTATAGGAAATCAAAAAGTTTGCTATAAAAATATACATATTAAATAATAATATTTTGTAAAAAAATTGAATTTAGTTTCCTGAGGACACCAATGTACTATATCTAACCCAGAATTGTTGAATGATATAGGCTTAGAATCAGTATTAATGATCTTACATGATAAACAAATTAATTAAAGATATTTATAAAATGAAAGTCTTAATATTTTGTTGCTAATTTTTTATTATATAGGGTCAAGTATATAAAATGTGTTGTGCTTAATACAGTAGGATTTTGGAGATCAACACATTTTAATGTCTAGAATTCTTCCCAGAAAATTACATGAATGTGGCATCTTTAGAGCAATTAATTGCCAATTTTATATATATTGCATGACATGAATAGATTATAAGGAATGAAAATATCAATACAAAGATATTATCTGACATAAACATTTCTAATACAAGAGTCTTCCATGCCATTGTTCGTTTTTTTCTTTCTTTTAATCAAGCTGTGAAAAGAACTCTGAGAAATAGGCCACCATCTAAGCACAAGGAGAATTACATATAGTAGAGCTATAACCAGCACAGCATTTCATTCAAGAAGACTGCTTCAAGACTTCACTTAAAATTATCAGGGGCACATTATCTGGGTACACAACAAGAAGCAATTATTGGTTTAATTAGCCAGCATTCTCCACATCGCCCTCTTTCTCTTTGTTCAATTGCCAGGCAATTTTCTACAATCATTAAGCAAGGGAACTATAATTCCACAATGACCTAATCTACAGCTCCTTCTTATCACACTGGAATATTTTAAAGTTATTTATGACTGTCCTCAATAAGAACTAAACCCACTGGGCAGAAAACACTCTAGGCTTAAAAATTCAATATTCATTGACATATTATAAATCTTGATTATATTTAATAAGTCAGTATGTATTATTTTGGATAAATATTTGCCATGAAATTAGGTTAAATATATTTGATTGAAAAGGAACATATGTGACCTATTTTACAGTTCATTAAAATTCTATAAATAACTGATATATCTTTTAGAAGTATACATGTATGAGAGTGAAAATGTGGAACTAAATTTTAAAAAGTAAAGAAATCTTAACGTCCAACTTACTGTAAACAAAATATAGACCAATAGTCTTATTCTAAGATGTTTATCAAACTCTTGGAAATAGTCAAGTGAAATTATTTGTTCATGATGGTAACCATTGATTTAGGTGAATTCCTAAAATTTAAATTGTAATGAGAACTTCCTAACCTGGCTTTAGAAAACAAGAGTAAATTAACACATATAAAATTGTTTTTTTTCTGTGAGGCTATAGTTAATATAGGTGTCTCTGTGGTGTAAGAACATACAGTGGAAGATTTAGAAGAGGTAAAAATGATGTTCTCTGTGAAATAATTCATAAAGCAGGGATTGGGTCATGAGCTGTTCTGCAGGTAATTTCCAGGGTAATGAAGGGTCTGGTCATTCATTTAGGCAGTAGTATAATTCTTACCTCACTGTACCTCATAGGGGCTATGAACATTTTTCACAATGATCTCCAACACGTAGAGATAATACTCGTAAGAACCCCATTATGTTACAGAAGCCCTGTCTAGAATCTGTGTTATAGAAGGTAAAAATCATGCTGTATCCATCAACCTTCAAAGGCTGAAATGATCTAGTTTGAGAACCAGTTCTTTTTGTTTTGTTTTTTGTTTGTCTGTTTGTTTTGGTTTGGTTTGGTTTGGTTTTGGCCATGCCTGCAGCATATGAAAGTTCCTGAGCCAGGAATCAAACTTATACCACAGCAGTGATACAAGCTACTGCAGTGACAAAGCCTGAATCCTTAACCCGCTGTGCCACAAGAGAATCTCGAGGACCATTTCTATATCTGAGTTTCTCCTCTCCACTGCTTCAAACGAAAGAGTATTTCTTCCTAGTTCTCTCACCACCCAGTCCACACTTAACTCCTCTATTGATGACCACATTTCTGCCCCTGCCAATCATCCCTGAAGCTAAAATAATGGCCTATTTTGATCACATGATGCTTTAGATTTCTATTATCTTTTCCAGCAATAATAAGCAGCATATTTAGATCTGCTTTTCTTTTGAATTTGAAATGAAAATAGAAAAAAAGGAGCGGTAAAAGTGATTATAAAAATAAAAATACTCTCCCAAAGAAACAATTTTGTTATAATAAATTATATGAGAAGTTCCTGTTGTGGCATGGCAGTAGTTAACCTGACTAGTATCCATGAGGATGTGGATTTGATCCTTGGCCTCACTCAGTTGGATAAGGATCCAGCATTGCTGTGAGTGGTGGTGTAGGTCGCAAAAGTGGCTTGGATCTGGTGTTGCTGTGGTTGTGACTCTGGCATACGCCTGCTGATACAGCTCTGATTCAACCCATAGCCAGGGAACTTCATACGCCACAGGTGCCACTCTAAAAAGAAAATAAATAAATAAATTATGTGATATCCAAATGAGTTGATGAGTACCATTAAGTAACTCTAGTGTTGTCAGTCTTTACCAAGTAGCTGGCAATTATACATCTATGTGGTGCATGTATATGTGTTTTAGATTTTTAATTACTAAATAATACACACATCATTTTGTTGTAAGAGATTCTACAGACGTGGAAATACAGATAAATGTGAAAGTTTCCTTTCCACTACCTCCTCTGTCCCCCAGGGAAAAGTACCATGAACTCTGGTATCTGTGTATCTTCATCCTGTTTCAACATGTTTATTATAGATAACCCCAAAATATATCAATGTCATTTACACAAGGTTTACATAAGAGGAAATAAACATATGTATCTGTGATATTTTTAATATTCGCTTTGCAGATCTCTCTAAAACTGTTTCTATCTCTCTAAAATTGTTTTAAATTGTAAAATAGTATTCTATACAGTAGATTTTATATCTATAGCCTAAATAGCATATAATTTATTCACACTCTCACATATGACAAATATCTGGGTTGTTTTCACTGTTGCACTGAGCATATTTATACCTAATTTTTAGACACAAGTGCAATAAATTACTTAAGGAATCTTACTTAGTACTTAGAAACAACCTCAAAGTTGCTCAACATCACATATATATTTTGAAATATTTTTCCTTTAAATCTTAATTTATAGTATTATTAGAATATAATTTAGACTTCATATTGAAAATTTGGGGCATTAATTAAAATTAATCAATTTTAAATACTTGAAAATGTGTATTTCTAATTTGCTGAGTAATGCATAATATATGTGGTTGGCCTTGTTAATTATGAACACAGATTTTAAATTATTCATATATTTTATGTTCTATTCATTTTCAATTTACAAAACATTTTTGAGGTGGCTTAAAATATAAACCACCATGATGTTGGATATATTAAAATTTTTCTACATTCTGAACAACAATTTATTTTATCAAAATTTTATCATTTATCATTTTAACATTTTTACTTTGAGATGTGGCCATTTTTTTTTTTTTTTTGGTCTTTTGTCTTTTTAGGGCCTCGCCTGTGGCATATGGAAATTCCCAGCTAGGGATCAAATCAGAGCTACAGCTGCCACCCTATGCCACAGCAACACCAGATCCAAGCTGCATCTGTGGCCTATACCACAGCTCACAGAAACACTGGATACTTAACCCACTGAGTAAGGCCAGGGATCGAACCTGCATCTTCATGGATACTAGTTGGGTTCATTAACCACTGAGCCATGATGAACTCCAAGATGTGGCTCTTTTAAACAGCATATAGCACTTTGTTTTAATCTCAAGCATATTGGCTACTAACGAGTTAAGACATTTTGTACTCCCATCATGGCATTTCGTATATCTCATTTGGCAAAATTTCTTTATTTTTCCCTCCCTCTTTGTCCATTCATTCCTCCCTCTCTTCCTTAATTTGTCCTTTCACTCTCTTTTAAGATAGAATAGGTTTTCTAGTTTTCTTGATTCCAGCTTTTATTCATTCAGTAATTGTATGTATCAGGTGTGATCTTCTAATTGTCATCCTCTAGTTTTGTTACCCACGTTTAGAAAAAACAGATTGACATTTAGTATTAAGAAGTATCACTGAGATCTCTGAAGATATTTATAAATCTCCTTCTATTTTCCAGAGTTACAAAGAAATCTTTGCATAATTCCTATTCCTTCGTTAATTTAACCTTCAGAAGTTCAGATTCTTCTCTCTAATACAGGTGTAATTATACCTATATTATAGAATTATTATAATGATTGAGATAGCAGGTAGTTGTGCCTATGTTTATCACCTGAAATGTGATAATTAGCCAATTACATTTCTTTTATCCCCATTTCTTTTTTTTAAATCAATGTATGTATTTTATGATTAACAGAGTTATGGATATTGTTTTTTAAATGGCATATAGGATTATAATATTTGTATGCTAAAGCTTAGTTTTACTCTTCAAATCATTTCAATATCCCTCTCTACTGTTCAGGATGATAAGGCCATGTACAGGAAATAGGATTATGATATACCATTGATCTTTCATAAGAATAATAACAAATTATGAAATTATTAAATTATACCAGCTACTTTGTGCATAAACACATAGTACTCAGTACTTGAAATTTTTTTTTTTAATTTTTAAAATTTTTTGCCTTTTGTCTTTTTAGGGCCGCACCTGCAGCATATGGAGGTTCCCAGGCTAAGGGTCTAATCGGAGCTCTGGCCGCTGGCCTACGCCACAGTCACAGCAACGCCAGATAGGAGCTGCGTATGCGACCTACAGCACAGCTCACCGCAATGCTGTATCCTTAACCCAGTGAGTGAGGCCAGGGATCGAATCCACAACCTCATGGTTTTTAGTTGGATTTGATTCCACTGCACCATGATGGAAACTCCAGTACTTAAGACTATTAAGTACAGTAAGATTTTTATTATCATTTAATTATTGAAAGTGTTGTTTTATCATATCTTTGGTCAGGCTTCTGAGATGTAAAACATTATTAAATATAGTATAATAAATCCTTTTTCATGCTCTGACATTATGAAGTGTTGTAAGTATATAAAGGAAGAAATATGAAAAAAATCAACACAAAAAAGGCACAGTCAATATTTAAAGTGCAGATATTCCTCTTAAAAAATCAAGAGAAAAATAAAAGAATGGGATAGAGAGAAGAGACAGTTAAGTCAGGAGAGGTATGGAATGAAAACAGTAGATGTACTCCTTACATGCAGACAACTGGATTTCCTTTCTCTTGTTTCCATGTTTGGCGCATGACAAAATGACATCCTGGAGCAGAGTTTTGCTGCTCAATGGAGCTGGAGATGAAGGTAGACTTTGGGGTACGTATTCAGAGAGAAGCAAAGTTTTCACATTGGAGAGAGATAGGCTTCCACTGAGCAGCGTGCAGATATTAAAACAAAAAATCCAGGGTTCCCATCATGGCTCAGTGGAAATGAATCTGACTAGTATCTATGAGGATGCAGATTCGATCCCTGGCCTGGCTCAGTGGGTTAAGGATCTGGCGTCGCTGTGAGCTGTGGTGTAGGTGACAGACAAGGCTTGGATCCCGCATTGTTGTGGTTGTGGTTGGCTGCTGTAGCTCTGATTAGACCCCTATCCTGGGAACCTCCATATGCTGCAGGTGTGGCCCTAAAAAGACAAAAAAGTAAAGAAATTACTCACTAAAAAAAAAAAAAAAAAAAAAAAAATCCCCCAAATGAGAAGATTTACTTGAGAATAGGCTATTCTAGCCAGCATATTTGGATACAAACATGGTTAAAATCTGAAATCACTATGGCTTGGGGAATTTAATGTTATTTCACATAAATGAGAACATTTCAAAAATATTATATCTATTTAAAGTATTTTAATTGCAATGTTCATATATTTTTTAACTTTTTAAGACTGTACCTGTGGCACACAGAAATTCCTGGGGCGGAGATTGAATCCTAGCCCCAGCTGCGAACTACACTGCTGCTATAGCAATGCTGGATTCTTTAACCCAATGAGCGAAGCCAGGGATCACACCTGTATTCTCAGGGACAATATATAGGAGTCTTAAAACAGTGAACCACAACAGGAACTCCATGCAGTAAGATTCTTAGTCCACTGTGCCACAGTGGGAATGCTGTGCAATGTCCATATTTTAAAACACCTTTTTTCTGTTTTTCACTCATTCTTGTTGATCATTTTGTTATATCTTTACTTATTAGCTAGGTGCCAAATATAGCATTGCACACTAAAAAGAATCCCATATTTATCATGTACTAGACACATGAAATTTGAAAAGACAGTCACTTCAATAAGTGGTGTTGGGAAAACTGAACAGCTGCCTGTAAAAGAATGAAATTAAAACATTCTCTAATACCATACATGAAAATAAATTCAAAATAGATTAAAGTCCTAAATCTAAGACAAGATGCTTTTTATAACTTTTATATAACTTTATATAACTTTTATAACTTTTTATAACTCTGAGAAGAAAATCGAAACAGAACACTCAAAAATGGGAAAAAGATCTAAGTAGACATTTTTCCAAAGACATACAAATGGCCGAGAAGCCTGTGAAAAGAAGCTCAATATCACTAATTATTAAGGAAATGCAAATCAAAACTACAATGAGTTATCACCTCACACAAGTCAGAATGGCCATCATCAAAATGTCTATAAACAATAAATGCTAGAGAGGGTGTGGAGAAAAGGGAACTCTCCTACACTGTTGGAGGAAATATAAATTGGTAGAACTGCTATGGAGAACACTGTGGAGATTCCTTAAAAAACTAAAAATAGAAAACCATCATATGATACAGCAATCCCACTCCTGGGAAGATATCCTGAAACAAACCTTAATTTGAAAAGATTCATGTACCCCAACGTTCATTGCAGCACTATTTACAATAGCCAAGACGAGAAAGCAACCAAAATGTCCATCAACAGAGGAATAAACAAAGAAGATGTGGTACATATATTGAATGGAATATAATTCAGCCCTAAAAAGAATGAAATAATGCCATTTGCAGCAAATGGATGGACCTAGAGATTATCATACTAAGTGAAGTATGTAAGACAGAGAAAGATATATATCATACAATATCACTTATATGTGGAATCTAATTTTAAAATGATACAAATGAATGTATTTACAAAACAGAAATAGACTCATGAATCTCAAAATCAAACTTATGGTTACCAAAGAGGAAACCTAGGGGAAAGGGATAAATTAGGAGTTTGAGACTGACATATACACATGACTATGTATGAAATAGATATGTAAGAAGGACCTACTATATAACATAGGCAACTCTACTCAATATTCTGTAATAACCTATGTGGGAAAATAATCTGAAAAAGACTGGAGATATATATATATTTCACTTTATGTAAAGTGAAATTCACTTTACAGTACACCTGAAACTAACAAATACAACACTGTAAATCATCCATGTTCCAATAGTTTTTTTTTTTTTTAAAGTTAGCTTTTCTGAACCTGAATTCTTCTTTTGAATATGGACAATAATGTCCTAAGAATTATAGTGGAAATAAATGGAGTAATTTTTTCAGTAGCATGCCAGGCACATATTTGGTTCATAATAAGTTTCCCCACTTAAAACTAGAATCTAATTAGTCACAACAATACGTACAACAAGTATGATTAGGCAGTTACGGTTAAATAGTGCATACCTGAAATTATTTTATTTTTGGTTACATATGTCTGTCTCAGTATTGGACCAAAACTTTTCCTATGCCATTTCTGGTCCAATGCACTGGCAGCGCCCCAACCACAGCCTCAGCACTTGAGGGACACTAGCTTGACTTCCAAATGCCAGCAGCATTGCTTTGTATCTGGGCTCTGTTGCCCCTAGTTCCAACTTTAACACCCATGCAGCAGGCTATACATTCTGTAGAATAAACACCCCCTCCCTCACACTCAGACAGAACTGACAGGGCTGGTCCAGCTCTTTCATCCATCATATGAAATAATTCTGCCATGTGTTTCCTCAATGTCTCCAGTGGCCTCCAGTCGTTCCCACTGGCAGCTGGCAGGATAATGTACCCTTCTCACTTCTCCATTCCTCTCATTTCACCTCTCAAATAAATTCCTTGCACTGAATTTAATCTTGGGGAACACTTCTGGAGAAAACCTGATTTTCTCAATCCTGACCAATGACTGCTAAGCCTAACCTTGTATTAAAATTCCAGTTGCTGTCAACTGTTCCAATTGCCCAATTATTTCAATATCAAGGCTTTTCTTCAAGTGTATTAAGCTCTCTCTTAAACTGGTCATCTGTCCTGCTTCTTTTCAAAGGGTGTGACTCTGCCTGGGAGTAGGTACTAAAAGCAGGATTCTGATTACACAATTTAGGGCTCATTAACAGAAATAGGGCAGTGCCAGCCTGGGGTTCCAGCCTGATTTAGAGCCAGTTGGGTGGTATTTACACCGAGACCTGCCTGTGCACAGTGTGTGAGATATATTTGGCTTTTTCTCGCAGTACTCTCATGCAGCTGGCTCTTTATTGCTGAGGACTACAAAGGAGCAGCCATATGTTCCTTTGTCTCTCACCTGCATCACACCAACCGCAACTGACCATTTCCCTGTCGCAGATACTGCTGCCATTTCAGGCCACCATTGACTACCAGAGTCTTCAAAGAGTCTCAGGAAAGACAGGGTGCATCCTTTACTTCTCTGAGTGCCTGTGGTGGCCATTTGGTTTGTGTGTATGTTGGATGTTGGATAGTCCAGTAAATTTTGCATCTTGAAACATGTTTATGTGAGAAGAAATAAGCACTACCCATTTTTTTTTTTTCCTTTTTAGATGAAACTCTGAATTCTCAAGGACACATGTATCCTCCCTACTTTTAAAGCCAATTCCAAGATTATGATGGGGAAGGTCAGGGTGCAGGGTGGTGGTGGGGAGGGGGTGGGGAGGGAGAGGTACTCACTAATTCTTTTTGTGTAACTGACCACTATCCACCTCTGAATCTTTGTTTTCTTACATAGACAAGTTTATGTGGATTGCCATTTACAGTCCAGCAATACAAAGCCCTTTAGAAATTCAGACATTGTGATATCTAAAACCATAGCCAGTGTTGCTGTTAACTTAGAATGTGCAGTGAACAGCATTATTACTCTGAGATGTGGAAAACCTGCTATTTTTTAAATCACTGGAAATAATTTTGATGAAATGATATGACACCTATCTATATGTTTTATGTTTAGTATCCATGCAGTATATAATTTTACGAAGTCAGCTACAATTAAAAGTCAATATATTTGTACTTTAGAGAAAAATATCAATGTAATTTGTTGATTATGGAAGTGCTAGAGTGAGATTAGGGACAAGAAGTTCTGTGTAGCCCTTGGGTATCTTTTTTAGACAACACTCAGCACGCTTTATAAGAATTTGTCCCTGCCTTCTCTCCCACTTCACCTTCTACCATTCTCCTGCTGGAATTAACACTCTCCAGCCACACCGTCCTTTCTGTCCTTGAAAAGAGCAAAATTCCTTATGCCTTGGCCTTTATTCCCCTATAAAAGATTTTTTTTTTTTTGCTATTTCTTGGGCCGCTCCCGCGGCATATGGAGGTTCCCAGGCTAGGGGTCTAATCGGAGCTGTAGCCACTGGACTACACCAAAGCTACAGCAACGCGGGATCTGAGCCGCGTCTGCAATCTACACCGCAGCTCACGGCAACACCGGATCATTAACCCACTGAGCAAGGGCAGGGACCGAACCCGCCACCTCACGGTTCCTAGTCGGATTCGTTAACCACTGCGCCACGACGGGAACTCCCTTTATTCCCTATGAAAGATTTTGAATTTGCTGTTGCCTCTACTTGTAATTATCTTCCAAGATGTCTAAGTAACTTTTCAATGGACTTCTCTTTCCCATCCATTAAATCTACTTACATACTGAAGTCCAGTCAGTACCGTTTTACTCTATTTTATAGCACCCACTATGGCCAAATATTATACATTTATTTGTCATATTTATTTTCTCATAAGATTATTAATTGCATTTGCTGAATTCCTAATGATTAGACTAGTGTTTGACACTTGATGAAGTTCAATAAATATTTGATAAAGGATAAAAAGTGTAAATGAAGGAAACTTGAGCTAAAAGTCTTGTTAGAATTAGTTTTTGCCTTGCCTGCGTTGGTTCATTAGAACCCCACAAGGTTATCGTTTTGTTTTATGTTTCACTATCAGGAAACACAAAAAAGATTGAGCTTGAACAGATAAGTTTCTTAAATAAATATATAATGAAATCAACATAATTTATGTATTTTAAGTAAAAATTTGCATGCGAATTTAAACATTTTACTAGGCCCACTATGAACATAAAACAATTCAAAATCTTATTTAGTGTTGATCATCAAAATCACAGTATATACATGAGGTGCCTGTGAAAACACAAATCTATATTTATCCTCCAAACTGTCTAAATAGCCAGTTCTTATTATATAAAGTTAAAATTCCTCTAAACATATAAATTCAGTTCCAATATTAAATAAACCCTGAGAAAAATGTTTGCTTAATTATCTGGGTTATTAAAATAAAACTTATTTGCTGAAATTAAGTCAACTCTAGCTTTAAGCATTTCATGTTACTACTTAGAAAATAACTAAGTGTAATGAATTTTACTTGAACAATTTATTGTGTAAGAAGAAATGTGGGGTGTGTCTAAATTTGCCAGGAATAGAAGTAAATTTTACTCTTCTCCAAATCTGTATAATGTTCAAGGTGGTGGATAAAAGCACTGAATTGCTTTAGTATTTGTTCAATTTTGTCATGTGTCAAGAGGAAACATTTATCATACAAAGGGTAGGGATGAATAAACACATCTCTGGATGTAAAATATGCAAATAAAATTATTTCCTGGAAACTAGTATTTCTTGTTCACTCACTCAACAGATGCTTTTTGGACACACTTAATATCTGGACTCATCTAGGGCTTGAGCCACAATAGTGAACAGAACAGACAAAAATCTAATACGGAACTCACAATTTAGAGGGGAAATCAAACAAACATCGTGTTTGACAGCACTACATGCTATAGAGAAATTATGTGACTTGTTATGGAGATGAAATTGTGGATCATGTAATTCAACAGATGAAGAACACATAAAATGATCAAACATTCTGATTACACTGATCTAGATTGCAATTGAAAATCATGAATCATTGAACATCTCTCGGACGAAGTAAATAGAAATGACCGTTGGTTTTCAGTGTTATTAAGGGCAAGATAATACAGTTAGGAGATATACTTCATGATTGTGGCCTCTGTCTATTACAATTTAACATCAGGAATTCAGAACATACAATAATTTTATAAGAATCACTGTCTTCCCAACTCAGTGCAATAATCACAGAAGACAGTTATGGAATGCTAATATCTCATGAGTCTGCAGTGCCTTTGTGATTAAATTAGTTTATGTAATCAATAATTATCTTTTCTGATTTATATATACCTCAGAAAAATATTTTTAATTTCACATTAAACGTGACAAATATGTTTAAAAATTTGCTACATGATGATTAACAAGTAGCTATCATATTCTAAGTGGCCTATTTAGTAATCAGATTGAAATATTATGGACTGTCTAAAAAAGTCAATACACTATTTTAATATTATTCAGTCTGAGCTGTATATAAACAGCACTGTGTTGCATAAATTAAATTTTGAAAATTCCTTGCACCAACTGTAAAAAGGTTTCCTCTTTAAGTCCTAGCTTTTAGAAGCTCCTTTTGGTTATCTTGAAGGTTCTATTAATTAATGCAATATAATTTGAAAGGGACCAAACCTCACAAAAACAATGGAGTTCACAAGGGAAGCTACTAAATATTAAGTGTAAAACTTGATTCTAGATAATCATTTTTTATAAGAAATATTCCTGTACATTTAATTACTAAATATGAAGAAAAAGAGACAGAGAGGGACAGGCCACTAAAATGATAAGAAGATTAACTGAAGAATTGAAGACAGGTTTAAAAAAAAAAAATCCTTTAAATGAACACTGATTCCATTTCTCCATTAACTTCTATCAACTAAACACTAAGTATGTATTTGCAATTTCCAGAGTTTCTTTCTCTAGATCTTATACAAGTATATGATTACTTTGATTGAAAACTTTAAACAAGGCACAAGGTAGAAAGCTGAAAGATTCGCACATCAACTGCATATGGTCAAGAATATTAGAAGTCTAGAAACCCAGGAAGGATGTTTCTTTCATGTCCTCTACCATATTTTTTTTCTAGAAAAGGCCTTTTTCCCCCTATAGTATTACATGGACAGGAGCTAAAAGGGAACAGAAGTATAGAAAAATTATTTATACATACTTCTAGAACATGAATGCAAGCATAAAATGATTAAAATCTTTAAGAGTAAAAATGTTCAAATTTTTCCAAAACTTATAATTGGTGAAGTGATGAGCCATATAATTTTTTTTCTTGCTTTTTAAGGCAGCACTTGTGACATATGGAAGTTCCCAGTCCAGGGGTTGAATCAGAATTGGCCTACACCACAGTCATAGCGACACGGTTCTGAGCTGTGCCTGTGACCTACACCACAGCTTATGGCAACACCAGATCCTTAACACACAGTGAGGCCAGGGATCAAACCCATATCTTCATGGATACTAGTGGGGTTTGTCATTGCAGAGCCACAATGGGAACTCCTAAAATATTTTCTTTAATATTTATAAAGTCCTTTTCTATAAGAAGATATGCCATAAGTTACAGAACTAATAAAAGGAAAAGAATGATGAATTCTTGCTCCATCTCAACATGCCTGTCTTGAGTCTTTCACCTATTCTTCCAATTAGTTTGCAAACTTCTGACCCTGGTACCTAAAGTACCAACCATGCTACCCATTAGCATGATCACAAAAAAGCCTGTTATTCTTATTTATGAGTGTGTCCTTTGCATGGAAATCTCTATGATTAGACAAGAACTACTTAATTAAAATTTTTGGTGATATATCACATTTCCTATTGTATAGAAATAAATGGAAGCTATTTAATCATAAATCATAAAATCTTAGAATTTGATGGACATAAAGGTCATCTCATCTAATCATGTAGTAAGACTTAAGACATATGTGCAAATAAATCCAAGTTATATTAACAAATCTGCCCTTTTATTTAAGAAACAGCATGCTTTTATTTGACAAGAAACTGTTTAACCTTTACCAGAAGAAGTAGATGGCTTAAATTTTTTTTCATAAATTAAATTAATATTGCTCCAGGAAGAAAGATTAGTATTAAAAAGTAATATATAAAATGAAATATTTATCATTTATTTATTGTATTTGAGAAACTGTCAGAATTTGGACTTTCATATATTCATGCCTTTTGCCTGACATTTGTTCTTTAGTGATAGATGTTAGAGTAAGGTCTGAGTCCACTATGGAACTTAGGGCATCAATAGGCTGGCAGAGTATATAAAACATACTAAGTGTCTCCTATCCAGTTTGCTCCATTTAATTTTCCCATCAGCATACTTCAAGCAGTACAAAGTTTTGACACTTGTTCTGCCTCATGATCAAACTCACCTTATTTGTTTACCTTCCTCAAGACATTAACTGTCTCACCTTCTCCTAACTTTCAAAACTAGCAATTTCCCAATTTAATAAGTTAATCTGAGGTGCCCTGTTAAATGGAAGAAGATTAGTTCAGTATCCTTTCCTCCCCTAGTTAATTTTATGATTTTAAAAGTAAGTTTCTGTATTTGTCTTTTCCATTTAAAAAATTTTTTAAATGCTAAAAAAAAAAAAAAAAGCTTCTGGGGAGGCTGGTAATGGGTAAGGCTTAGATCTGATAGAGCATTTAATGCTTCTTCAGATAACATCACATAGGTAATTTACTTCCTTGTTGTCATAATTCCAACATAGGTTTTATCAGGACATATAACTCTATGAAGTAAAAGGAAACTGGTAAAATGTGATTAGGACAGATGTTTAAATACTTCTTACTCCTGCTTCTTTCCATGTATTGCTTGTTTCTTAATAAGTTATTCAGAATAACAAGTTGTATCCAGCCTAATTTAGGCTTTTTGTAATTATTAATGTCGTATGAAAACTAAACATTTAGATTAATTGTGACATTTCATAATTACCCAGGCATTGTTTTATACATAATTGTGAAAACATTTTAAAAGTTTGCTTTGTACTACATCTTATCCATTTTAATGATGCTGTTAGAAGCTTTGAAAATCACGAGCTTTTTTGTGATCATTTGACTCATTTGAAGTTTATACATTTTTCAGTGTGATTTAAGTTTATATTAATATGATATAGATAATGACATTTATTATTTAGTTTATAAAATAGAATTTGCAAAATACTGACTTGGATTTAATCTATATGTCTGATTAGAAAGTTTATATGTACAGTGTATAATTTTGCGTGAATTAGTGGATGATGATTTAAGTTCTGTAGAGATTTTATTAAATTTATTGCATATAGACTTTAAATCCACATCTGATGTAAAAAGTAATAGAGATTTTGGCAGTTAATATTCATAAGTGTGGACATTCATGAATGTATAACTGATTACACACCTCAGTAATAACAACTACATTAAAACAGATAACTACTTTCTGAGAAAACAATCACTTTATACTATACCTTGCATTATAAATATATTCTGATATCTTCACAATATTTATTACAGAATTTTGAATATAATGGGGACCCCAAAAGTTTGGTCCAATCTGGAGAATCGTATTATATTCCTCATATATCATTTTTAAAAGGTCATCTAAGAAAAATGATATATCTTCCTCATATATCATTTTTAAAAAGTTATCTAAGGATTTTTTCAGAACAAAATATATAAGCCTTTTGTTCATTTTAGAGGAGACAAAGAACTACCTTTAAAAAGGAACTGATGTTTTTTATGGCCGAGTAGTATGCCATTGTGTATATATACCACATATTCCTAATCCAAAATAATGCCATTTGCAGCAACATGGATGGAACTAGAGACCCTCATCCTGAGTGAAGTAAGCCAGAAAGAGAAAAACAAATACATATGATATCACTTATATCTGGAATCTATTATATGGCACAAAGGAAACTTTCCACAGAAAAGAAAATCATGGACTTGGAGAATAGACCTGTGGTTACCAAGGCGAAAAGGGGGGGGAGTGGGAGGGACTGGGAGCTTGGGGTAAATAGATGCAGAATGTTGCCTTTGGGATGGTTTAGCAATGGGATCCTGCTGTGTAGCACTGAGAACTCGGTCTAGTCACTTATGATGGAACACATAATGTGAGAAAAAAGAATGTATACATGTATGTGTAACTGGGTCACCATGCTGTACAGTAGAAAAAAAAATATATATATATATAAATGATAAAAAATAAATAAAAAGGAACTGATCTTAAAATGACTAGGAGTTTTTTGTGGTGCAGTGGGTTAATGGTCTGGAACTGTCACTGTAGCAACTTGGGTCACTGATGTTGAAAGTTTAATCCCTGACCCAGGAACTTCCACATGCTGTGGGTGTGGCCAGAAAATAAAATAAGTAATAATCCAGCCATCATTGTCAAGATTTCTAATTACATGTACTCTTATTTTGAAATTCCTTGATATATTCTTCTCTGCCCTCGATCAAATCAAGAAGTTTGCATGCCATCTTCTGTCAGATTCTTTGATAAAAGTTGGCACCTATGCTAATCATATCACTGTGGAATCTGAGTATAATTAGAAAAGTAGAATTACCAGTGTTTAAAATACTCAAAACTTTTCAATTTTACCCCAATTCCAGATGAAGTCTGAGTTCTTGGTAGTCTACTAAATCCTAGAAAATATGCATTAAATGAGGAAATTCATTAATGTATCAGTAGATTATGAGAGTATAATAAAAAGTAATCTTTGGAACTGCTGTTGACTATCATAGGAATCCTATTTAATTAGAACATATTACAATAAATAAAGTAGTAATACAGATGTCAAAGGAGTTTTATGTCTATATCAGTCAGTGTTCATACAGAGAATCAGAGACAGTAAAATTTTATCTGTGGTTCTGCATCTGCAAATTCAACCCATTTAGAGATCCTATAGTATTGCAGTATCTGTGAAAATAAATCCACAAATAAGTGGACTTGCACAGTTTAAATTCAAGTTGTTCAAGATTCAACTGTATGTAGATTTAATACAAGAAAATGACTTATGCAATTGTGGGACTGGCTATGCAACTCAGAAATTTATAAGGCAGAATATCATGAAGGGAAGATTATTTGCATAGCTGATCATGTCTACAGATAAAAAGTTTTACTTATTTGTTTCCGAACTAGTTGACTTTATGTATTTCATTTTATTGCCTGATTGCAATGACTAGATCTCAGCACAATGTTGAATAGAAGTCATGAAATGGACATTGTTTTCTTGTTTCAGAACTTAGGGGAAATAATTATATTTTTTCCTTTCAATATAATGTTATCTACAGAAGTTTTTTTGTTCCTCAAAACATTGCAGAATCAGGACTATATTTTTTCCTAAAAATTCAAATTCCAAAGAGATAAAACGGCATAAGAGAAAAATTATGTCTCAGTATTAAACATAAAATATGGGAAAAATACAAGTCAAAAAGGCACTTATTGGTAAACTAGTAAAATATAACATTAAGTAACTCAGGCTCCTTAGGAAAAGTAGAATTCACTTGGGATTTAACACAGAGTCCCAGATGGATAATTGTTTTGAGGTGTGGGCTTGGTAAAAATATAGAAGTTAAGAATGCTCTAAAGTCTGGGCAGCGGGAACTATATCAAAGACCAGTCACAGAAACATTTGCTCACAGCCTATAACATCCACGCATCCTCTCTTCAGTAACTCCTGACATATGTGTGGGTATGTGGGAGAGAGATGTGTGCTCAGATGGCTGAGCACAATAACGTATCTGGCCCTCAGGTAGTAGAAGCAGGGCTGTGCAACTGTATTTGGTCCATTATGCTGTGGATAGTAGACACACCCTCCCTTCAAGAAGACATGGATAGAAAAGTTAAGTCTTAGGGTAGGGGTGGGAATGTTAGATGCCTGACATCCACAAAATATCAAACTAGGAAACTACAAAATTTGAGAGAATAAGAGGGAAGCTTAAATGCAACATCTGTGCTTGAATTTGTTTTATGTCTTAAAATGTTGAGTGGCTGAGAAGAGAATGTATGTTTCTGAGGAGCTAAATCAAACTATTCAATAAGTGTACTTTTGATGATCACAATGGCCTTTGAAAAATGGAAAAAAAAAAATTACCCTCCAGTTGTAAAGTACTAAAACGATTATAAACCATTGAGGGAGAAATGATTCACTACTGAATGAATTAACATTTGTCTACTTAATTAGCCTTAATAAATATAAACAAACCATCAATTAGTTTTATGAGGTAGCAAAATTTCTAAAAATAAATAATTTTAGCCAGCACTCTGATAGTGTTTAATGCCACAGAAGAAACATATTCATTATTTCATTTATGAAGAAAAAGTATGGAATAACTTAGTTATTAAGGTAAAACATAAGTAAACTATTTGAGTGCATTTATGACTGTAACAAATAACATATTTAAATAATTATAAAGTTTCTTTAATATAAATCAACTGCACTTTGTGTAAAAATACCTGTTTTATGTGTTAGGAGGAAAATATCAGATGCAAAATTTTTAAGATTTGAAAACATACTATTAAAATGTAAAATTGTTGCCAATTTGTTTTATTACAGAAAGATGTGGATCTGGTTTACAAAAATCCTGAAAACTACATTAACATTTTTGATAAAAACCTACTAAATAGAATTGTAGTAACAAAGAGAGTTGAGAAATATGCTTTACCCTATCTATTTTCCAATTTCCTTGTTTAAATACTGTGACCAATTCAGATGTTTTGAATATTTCTAAGTTATTAAACACTTAAGACCAAAATTTAAAATCTCACCTATTTCTCTTTAAGTATCCAACTGAGATACTTAATATATGAGACAAAGGACTGGGTACTGGTATAAATCTTCTCCCTTAACCTCATACTGCTACAGCAGAAAACTACATAACCCTTCTATCATAAAAATAAATTAAAAGAAAGTGATTATTTTTCATTTATAGAAAACAGGTCATTTAGTCTATGCTTCTTCACCAGTTAAGTTTAACTTAGGAATTTAAGAGAAAAGAAAAAAAAATCATTTTTATCCCTTGCCTATTATTTACTACAAATTTGAAATGAGGTTGTGATTTATGCCATGCATTAGACCCAGTTTTACTGTTCTCAAAAATTGATAAATTACTAAATGAATAAAAATACCCTAAAGCTGATCATAACCTGCTATTAAGGCAAACTTAAAATAGACAGTACCCCGCTGGTTCTCATGGGCACCAACATATTTCCAGAATTCAGAGAAAGAGATTTAGTTGAACTGCTAATTGCACACATGAAACTAGGTCATATAACTTGCCATTGAATTAATTATATAAATGCAGCTGAATTGTGTTACATTTTGTGTTTTAGTTAGCATTTTGTTTATGATAGTTTGCACTTTAAAATAATTTTTTAATTTTATTCAGAGAAAGATTTGCCAAACACTTTAAATTCATATTATTTTTCAAAACTTCTAAAAGGTATCTTTTCACTTATACAGTTTATCCCTCACCCTTTTCCATTTTAAAAATAATAAAAAATTGAGATATGAAAGTTAAAGTTAACTTTTAGGCAGTGTGAGAGAAAAAATAATATTATTATCATGACAGATGCCTAAGTGATGTGTTAAAAATTACTTTAATATTGTTTTAAGGTTAAAAGAGATATCATTATTATAAACCAATTTTCACCCTCAATTTGAGAAAAAATCTCAATATATATAATAGAAGACAGTTAAATTTGAAAAAAAAATTTTTAAATGAGGCTATTCAGAACCATGAAAGAATCTGTACTATGTGCTCTTTAAGTCATGCTCTATTAATACACTATCTCCACGAGGATAAGGTCTTGACCAGTTCGATCTTGAAAAAGCAATATCCTAACTTTGAATTAAAATGCTTTTTTGCATAATGCCACGGAATTTAAAAATAGAGTATTATTAATAGTTTTAAACACAGTACATTTCAGTATTTTAATGCTCTAGTAGTTCACAAATTTAATCAATATTTTAATTACAATATGGAATTTCAATTATGTATTTTCTAGTGTAAATATATGCTATATTTTATTTTTTCCAGAGCAACTCTTTTTCTGATAATGATAACAATGATATTTCTAAAAATGGTTATTTAGATTTTATTTTTTCTGTTTAACATTTGAAATGTATTAAAAACTATGAAACATATCAATTTAAGTTTCCATGATGAAATCATACATGATCATTGATTTTAAAAATACAATCACAGTGAACTTAAAATATTAAAAAATGAGATGAGGTGGAGGCTATATGAACATGTACATTCAGAATATTAAGGATTTTCGGAATTCCCTTCATGGCGCAATAGAAACGAATCCAACTAGGAACCATAAGGTTACGGGTTCGCTCTCTGGCCCCACTCAGTGGGTTAAGGATCCAGCGCTGCTGTGAGCTGTGGTGTAGGTTGCAGATGCGGCTCGGAGCTGGCATTGCTATGGCTGTGAGATAGGCCTTCAGATGTAGCTCTGATTAGACCCCTAGCCTGGGAACCTCCATATGCTGCAAGTGCAGCTCTAAAAAGAAAAAAAAAAAATTAGGATTTTCAAAAATATAAATTGATTCCTGAGTACATACTCGATGACAAATATGGGAATAAAAGAGCACAGAGTGTATGTATTTATATGTATTTGTCCCATAAAATCTGAATGGTCCACAGAAACAGTGATCTGTTTTTCAATGAGTAAATTAAAGCTAGACATATAGTGGTCAAATGTAACTATCTTTTAAAATGAATATTAATATAAATGATGTCTATGCTATTAACTAGTAATCTATGTGCCTTATGTAATCTGACATATATTTGCATATCTCCCTATATATTTGTGTATATACACGTGTGTTAACATATTACTTTGCAGTTTCCATATTAAGCTGAAAAATTAAGAAACCCAATTTTTTTTTAAGATTAAAAATAATTTCACAAGAATGCTACATCACCAGGTTTTCAGTCATACAGGCATTAGAACATTCCTATCAGGCCTAATTCTTGATATGCTTTGAAGTATTACAGATAGGGGACAAAAGTGAGATGAAAAGAAAGTACTATTATTTAAATACAGTAGAAATAGAAATATGATGGTATAAAATAAGAAAATATATATAAAGGGAGTTGATGAAGTATTTTTTTAAATATGCAAAATTTTATAAAGAAGCCAACCCTTATTACATGGATGGCTTTTGTGACTTAACAGCTCAAAGAATTTGAGTGAGACTGTATAATATACACTGTTATCAATTTCTACCATTAATTTACTGCAAAATCCTGAGCAAATAAAATAATCTCTATGATTACATATTCTGTCCAATAAAATAGTTGAATTATTATTAAATATAATATTAATTATTATATTTATAAAAGTAAATAATTAATAAATAACTAATTATTAATTCATTAATATTGTTTATATTAATACTATTTATTGATATTATTTAATGTTAATAAATCTTATTTAATTAAGTAAATAATAATTAATTGAAATAATCAAAACAATTAATATAAATACTGCTTTACTGAATTTAATATTCACTACAATAAGAAATATGGAAATGTTTTTAAACAATCTATTTATAATGTTAGTAATAATAACAGGAACAAATATAATAATATTGCTCATCACCATTTTTTCTTTTGTGCCCACTCTCCTCACTCTCTCTACTAGCACTTAGAAATTTAAAAGAAAAATAGGCAAGATCATTATGGTCACATACTTTTTTCCTTTAAAAATATCTTAAAGAAAATTTTTGTTTGGAATTTTCTTCTACATTTACAGCTCTGATTTAAATTTTAAAATTACTAAATTTTATTTTTAGGAGCCTTCAAGAAGCTGAGTTGGTAGATACTTGTATAAGAATCCCATTCATTTACTTGGGTGAATAAACTATGCAATTTTCAAAATTTGGTGCTGACATAAATATCATGGTCCAGATCTCAATGAATAGTAACGATGATGATGAAGATAATGATGAAGATGATGATAAAGTTACCATTTTCTGGGGTGTTTAGGATGAAACAATCTCTACATTTTGTTCTTTAAATCTGTTAGCTCTTTAAATCCTCTTAACCACATTCCAGTTTATATAGCTATAGATTAAATACAATAAACTGAGGTCAAAAATGTTAGAGACTATGTAAAATTACATAGCTGCAAGTGACCAGAGACACAATTTAAATAGTTTATCTTAACTCCAGAATTCACACTATTTGCAGTGTATCAGTATCCTTAACTTCTTATGAGTTCATACAAAAAAAAAAAAAATAAAAATTATATTATACCATATAAAGGTCATAGTTAATATATGACTTAATTTGCAAAGATTATAATTTTAATCTGAAGAAAAATATTGTATCTTAAAAAAATTAACTTTATTAACCTTGAGTATATAACCTGCTAAAATAATTTAGCTTGGTAAATATTATCTATAATTGAAAAAAACACACATGAAAATATTTATTTCATTACTAAAATAAATTTACTACTTGCTACTCCTAAAGATTCTTAACACTTCCAAATCTGCAAGTAATCAGCAGTGATCCTCTTTACCTGAATAGTCATCTTCTCCCTCTTGAATGGCCTCCTGGGCTTCTCGATTGCCCTTGGTGTTTCCTCTTCTATTTCCTCAGGTCTTTTTCTACATATTCAGTTCCAGAGTATAAAATAAATGAATGGAACACCAGAGTGGTCTTTTAGATACTAAATAAGTTCACATAAACCCTCCACAGAGAATATTCAGAAGCTTTTCAATCACACTTAGGGTAAAATACAAACTCTATATCTTGTCTGTAGTAAGTGCAGCAATTTGACCTGGACAACCTAAGACAGTCATGGCTTGTGCCTCTTGTTCAGAATTACCCATGGGAGCTGTGAATTATGTGGACAGCCCACCTTAAACCCATACATGATCCGACCCCTGCCTTCCTCTCCCTGCTTAGTATTTGCCATATTCTCCTGCGATCTCACATCCAAACTACACTGCCAAGGTCAGTATCTTTTGCACATATCATGCTAATTGTGCTCTCTTCATCTGATTGTGATGAAGGGGGAAGAGGGGCTTGTAAAAACCAGCAAGACTGAGTCCACACCTGCAGTGCCCAAGGGGTAATCCCAATCAGAGGTTTTGCTCATCTGCAGAACCAAGCTAGGGGTACACTCTAACCAAGAAACTTAGTGGGGTGTAGATCTACCTTATTAGGATCTTCAAATGAAGGATTTGGCCATGCCCAGGCAAGGAGCTGAATTTCTGCCCACCCTATATGCAGAGTGTCTTCAGTCCCATTTTCCTAGAAGGGCTGATGATGACCTCTGAAAGCTGTGCAGCCCAGTGGTGCTTAGGCCAAGACACAGCAAACAGAGGTGGGCAGATCTGAGTTTGTGGTGCAAAGCCAAAGGGCCTGTTCAGTCGGGAAACTTTAGGTTGAGGTCAGCTTGAGTTAAGACAACAAAAAATTTTACTGGCTTTACCACTTGCTTCGTTTGCTATGCCCAGGTAGGGAATTTAATTCACAGTGTTATTCATTGCTGAATACAGCCTTCAGCCTATCTGATCAAGGAAACTACCCAGAGAACACAGGAAGCTGCATTTTCCAATCAACAGCCCTATATGCAGTGGCACTTGAACAGAGAGTGCCCCATCTGCAGAGCAAAACTGCTAGCCTCATCTGACCAGGAAATACAGTGCATAGTCTGGATTAACATGAGTCCCCAAACAATGAGCTGTATGGGGTGTGGACCTCATCCTGCTGCCTAGTGAGAGTAGAGAAGTTAATTCATAGCCCCATCTACTAGTGATAATAGTACCCAGTCCCAATCACCTAGTAAGCCTGACTAGAGAACTCAAGCAGCTATACAGCCCCTTCTTTAGCCTCACTTGAGGAGATAACCAAGCCAGCAGTCCTATCCAAATGTTCTCAGCCAATGACACGCCCTCCACATTCCCATCCTCAGAGATTGAACTGTTGCCTTGCTGCAAAATAGGCCATAATAGCAGGCTCTACTTTCCCAAGGACATTACCAGCAAACATACCCAGAAACCCAAACTAAGCTGATTGGTTAAGAATTGTCTCCTTCAACACAAACTGTAAAGTCCAAAAGAGGATCCTAATTATTCTTAAGAGCTACAGCAATAACGGGCATGTGGTGCTGCTTTACTTATGAACAAGTAGATCAGCAGAACAGAATAAAAAGCCCATAAAGCCAGGCCCCAACAGGGGCTTAACATGCAAGTGAAGTAGTATTGCACAGCAATGGGTAAGGGATACCTGGTCAACAATTTAGAAATGTTTAATTATTCATGTGAAAAAAAATCCCTATATCACACCATACAGAAAAGTCAGTTTCTATTGGACATATGCCTTAATATAAAAAGCATTATATATATTATACAAGTAAATTATAAGGGAATATCTTTATAAAAAGTATTAATAATAGAAAGATATCTAAACTTTGGCAACATTAAATTATAAACCATGGGTATCAAAAGACACCATAGAAGAGTAAAGATAGTTACATTTAGGAAAAATATATCGCAGAAGATTGGTGCTAATAATGATAAATATATATATATTTAATTCACATAAAATATATAAAGAACATCTATAAATCAATAGGTTAAATATGATAGAAAAACAGATAAAAGATATGACAAAGATATATATAGGGAAAAACTAATCAATAAATATGTGAAATGAATCATGATATCAAATGAGGAAAATAAAATTTGAAACTATAGAGATAAAATTTTACACCCAAGACATGGATGGTTCTTTAAAAACCTGAAAATAGTGTTTGTGGCACAGTTTGTTTCTACAATAATGGGAATGCTCATAAACTGCTAATACGAATGTGATTTAGTATAGCCAGTTTTGACAACTTTTAGACAAGATCTATTGAATTTGAAAGCATCATTTATTTTATTACTACTAAAATAATTTTGTTTTACTCCTAAGAGTGAATATTAGGGAAATTCTTACAAGTCTTCAGCAACAGAGGAATGGATACAATGAAATATAACAGCAAAATTAATGAAATAGAGGCACACATATCAATATGTATATAGCCCAAATAATTTTTGAGGGGAGAAAAACACAATTTCCAAAAGAATTTCCAGAGCCCTGTTCCAGTTACATAAGGTTTCACTAAATGTTTAATGTATTTCTTAAGATATATCTATATAGGGTTTAAAATGTAAAAAAAAAAAAAAAATGTTTAAATGATATACCTCAATTAAAGATTGCCTTTTTCCTCTGCTTGAGGAAAAAAAAATGGCAATAGGAATTCTGAATTGGGAAGAGAACATGGATTTTGAATTTTAAGTTCAGTAGTGTATGCATGGATATTTTGACATATAATTCCTCTTATTCAGAATGCAAAATAATATTTATTGAACAATAACATAGCAAAATTGTGAGCTGATATCTCAAATTCTTTTCTGGTAAAATACCATACTCAAACCATACAACATCTACTCAGAAAACAGCATCTCTCTTTTATTTTTACTAGTGGCTCACTAACTGGACCTGGAGTTATTACATGATCCCAAATCATCCATTCAAACAGAGATAACCCTTAAGGACAGTTGCCATAAAAAGAACTTGGCACTTAACCTGGCACATGAGATATCAGATAGTCTTACAACTAACTTACATGTTTTAATAATTGAAAGGACAAATAATCCTTAATAAATTAATTACCCTTACTTTTTCATAACTTTCCGACTTTTTCTTAAATATTTTATTTATAAACTTCTTACAAATTTTAGAGTAAGCTTTTCTAATCCTAAAACACAATGTCCTATAGGGACATCTGTTTGAATTTCTTTTGGTTAACAGTAGAAATATCAAGCAAGGAAATAATAAAATGTTTACAAAGTGACATGAGTTATGTATTTTTCCCCCATCTCCCTGTTTACTAGGATACAAAATGGGGTGAAAAAAGCTTCTGTCCCCACACCATACACACAAAAATATACTGTTCTAGGCAAACGTTTGAGGATATCCACTTGGAAGCAGACAACTACACCATGAGACATTCTCTTTAGGTTTCTTTCTACACTCTGATTTGATCTTGCACTTGGCAGCTTTTTCTCATAAACTCTGAGAAAACAAAGAAAAGGGATCTCTTCATTCCATTATCTTAATCACAGAATTTTCCATCTGCTTCCTGATTCTATAAACTCTGTGACATTGTACTCATTAGAAAGGAGTGTTAGATATGATATACAGTACAAAGCCTTGACGTCAGTAACATCAAGTTAATGAAGAGTCTCTTCTGGACATAATAGAGAAATTTTAATAGTGCTATTAGAATCTATAGGAAAACAACAGTGATCATGGGACTCAAATGTCATTTTGGTTTTCTCTGATACATGTTCCATATAATTAATGATAATATTCAAAAGTTTTCATGAGACTAACCAATAGGAATCAAAGCTAGCCTAACCCTAGAGCACATGAATGAGTGACCTAACGGGGCAAGTTTGTTTGAAAGTTGGGGTATCCTTTGGTAGGATTTGGGGTGGTTGGGGCCTCTTTGGAAGGAGGGATGAGGACTCAGCCCTGTGAGTGACTATTTCTCTCCTCTACTAAACTATTTCGGTACTGTGTCAATTGACAGAGGTGTGCCAAAGCCTACTGGCTAACCATAAACTCAATACAGTAACAATTAAGATTCTTCGTTCCTATTTTTCTATGCCATTCAGTCCTTAAGCTAACATTTTATACATTGCCAATTAATTTTTGGAAAGAAAATGTACACTTGTAGATTTTGTGTGAAAAAGGACACTTCAAATTACTATACTAAGTTGTGTGTGAGTGGTCTCATGAAAAATTTTTTTGTCAATTAAAATATTTGGGTGATATTTTAAAATTTAAACTATTTTTATTCTATAATACATTAGTATGTGAGTTTAAAATAATAGCTGCAAGTACCAAAAGTTATGAGTGAAAATATGTACTATATCTACTTTAATTTATATGACACGAGTAAAGAACAAACTAACTAATTATTAAAAAAAGATTGAAATCTTCTGAGCCCCTGGGAAGAATACAACTAAGCATCATTAGCATTTGTGGGGGCTGTTCTTCATTATTTTCTAAACCGCAATTTTATATTCATTAAAACACATTCAATTATAAAATATCTCTTATTACCAAAATGCTACATAAACCTTACTCCTTGGGGAAGGCAATAAACTAGGAGATATTTCTAAAGACGATTCAAAATTCTTTAGAGAACTTGTGTTATACCCAAAGGAGCATAAAGCTGCCACTTCCAACCTGACATTACTTTTTTGCTTACATAAGAAAAAATCTATATTTTTTTGACATATGATGGTCTTTCTGTCTTGGCAATGACTTTCCACATCACATGTTTTAATTCCCTTGGCTACCATATAGCCCATTTTATTATTCATGTTCACAACTCAGATATTCTGGCTTGCTGTACAAATGTTAAGTGATTAGGGAAAAGAAGCATTCAAACATTTAATAGATATTTATTAAAAAGCAGTTATAAACAAGTTACTTCAGGACAAAGGAGATACAAAGTTCACGCACAGGTACATGCAACAGGGTGATTTGGGAAGAGATAAACATTGATTGGCTAACATAATTCATTTTCTTTCTTGAATAATCATGTTAAGAAGCCAGTACAAATGCACACTTCAGAGAATATGCAAGGCTGTGCCAGAAAAAGAGCATAAGATGCATAAGCTTAAAGGTAGGAGATGGAAGCAGTTGGATTTAAAATTTGGGAAATCTTCTACAACCCTGGAAGGAGACAGGGTGTTGGCAGGATTATGAGCACTGTTCCCATAGCAAGGCCGAATAAAACCTCTATATATTTCTCCAACAGACCCCAGCTTCCTCTACTTTATCACTAGTCAGACTTCACCTGTCTAAAAAAGAGGACACCCTCAGAATTTTTACCACAAAATTCCACAAAGCATGTAAGTTGTAATTCACTCTTTATCCTCATTCCATTTTCTTTATTTGAAATTAGAAGCCCAAGTCTTTCAGGTGAGTACTCATTATCTATAATCTTAGTATTACACAACTCTTTATAAATCATTAGCCAATTCAAGTTGTCACCAAAAATATTTCACACATGCATTTTTTAATTTACAGTATCTCATTAACAAAATCACCTTTTACTTCTCATAATGGTTTCTTTTCTTTCTCATCCTTGGTGAGCTTGGCTCTCTCCTGAACTTCCCTTTGGAATTACCTCTTTTAACTTCCCTAAAGGTAAATTAACACAAGACCTGGAATGAAAGTAGACATCTCGTTGCTCATAGTAGCATGCTCCATTTTTTCCTCCCGCCATCAAAATAAAACCCGGTTGCACTGAAAGACAAGCCATCCGAGTACATGATTCACCCACATTCTGTTGCTATCTACCAATCCACAGGGTATTTATCATTAGTTAGGGTTCCACTCCCGTTCGTTCTATGCCTTATTCTCCATCTCTACTGCCTTAATTCAAACTGCAGTTCAAGCGGCTACAACAAAATACCACAGACTGTGTGGCTTATAAACAACAGAAATGAATTTCTCACAGTTCTAGGGGCAAGAAGTTCCAAGATGTTGATGTCAGCACAGATGAACCAGGGCTCTCTTCTGGGTTTCAGGCTTCTCTTTATATCCTCCGGTGAAGGAAAGGACTAAGGAGCTCTGTGGGATCTTTTTTATAATGAGATTAAAGCACTAATCTAACTGTTTTGGGGATTAATCATCTCCCAAAAGGCCCACCTATTAATATCAGCACTGTTGGGACTTAGAATTTCAAGGTATGAACTTTTGAGCAGATGCAAACATTCAGACTATAGCAACTATTAACATTTTAAAATATGCTATCTAACAATAAGTGACTTCACCATCCTATCAATTTAAAAAAATATTCAACACTGGCCTCTCAGTTTCTTGAACTTTTAAATTCTAAATGCCTTTTCTATGCTTCCATAAAATTAGATATTTTATATTCCAGACACAGTTGCTACTAATAACCATAAATTCATTGATGCTGCCATTTTTCTTTTTCCTTTATCTCCCCATGATTGACTTTCTATATTTACCCAAGAAACCATTGTCCACCTCTATAGTTGCCCACTTGCAGCATTCTAGACTCCTTTTTCCTTCCCTCTTTCAATCAGTGTTCTTAGTAAATTTGAGTGCTGTTTAGATTCCAAGTTCTTCTTATTTTACTTTTGGCCTAGTATGGTTAAATATGAGTAGAACAAAAAAATACTAATTTAAACTTAAAAAATCACATTTTCCTATATTTTAAATTTGTTAACATACCTTTAAAAACTTTCATTTAAATGAATATAATCTAAAACATCTTATAACCCACTACAACTTTATCGGTATATTTCACATACCTTCTTATTAAACTGATGAATTTTCTGTTTCCTCCTAAAGTTAGTCCCTCCAATTGTGTACTGGATGATACTTATCCTCCCTCACTTATTTAAATTTATTTTTTACTGCAATTATCTCATATCTATCATAATAATCTATTTTTATACTTTATTGGCCTTTTCTGTTAGGACACAAATATGCTTAGAATTTTCCTACAAAAAAAAAAAAAAAGGATAAAATATCCTATACTTCATATCCCTTTTTAGCTACTGCTGTGATTCTCCCTAACCTTTAAAATAACACACTTAAATAACACTATTAATAATAAAAACACCTACATTTTTTGAGTCTTTATAGCAGATTCCAGGCAATTTTTATTACTTTACATCCTCTGACACATTTGTCCCTACTGGTTCTTTCACTTCTTTACCTCACATTCTCTCTTGAACACACTATATCTGTCTTTCTTCCCAAACCCTCTACTGAACTGCCCATTATCACTGCCCTTAGTTATCTCCAACTTGCTGTAACATATCTTCAATTTTTGAACGCAGGCAGTAGTTGATGCTATTAATTATGTTCTCCTCTTTGATATTCTCTATTCATATAGTTTCTGGGATTCCAGAGACTTCTAGTTTTCCTTATATTTCACCAGCTCCTCACCAGCTGGGTTTCTGTCTAATTTGGAAATTTGTTTTTCTTTTTTCAGCTTTAAAGGAGAGAGTACCTGGAAATGAGTCTTTGCTCCTCTTTTCTATCTACATTTGCTACCCTTGGATAGTTTCCTAATACCCTATATTTAATAATATTCACAGAAAAGAAAATCATGGACTTGGAGAATAGAACTGTAGTTGCCATGGGGGAGGAGAAGGGAGTGGGATGGATGGGGAGCTTGGGGTTAATGGATGCAAACTATTTCCTTTGGAATGGATTAGCAATGAGATCCTGCTGTGTGGCACTGGGGACTATGTATAGCCACTTATGATGGAGTATGATAATGTGAGAAAATAGAATGTGTACATGCAAAAATAAAAAATAATAAATGAACACATGCTAAAGTTATCAAGGAAAAAATATTTATATGCTATTATTTTACACTTCATATCTCTAGCTTTAACCACACCCTTGCTCAAAACTTTTTCATCCAATTTCATACTATATAATTCCATGTGTAAACCTTTTTTTTTTTTTTTTTTTTGCTTTTTAGGGCTGCACCTGCGTCATATGGAAGTTCCCAGTTTAGGGTTTGAATCAGAGCTGCAGCTGCTAGCCTATGCCACAGCCACAGCAATGCCAGATCCTTCATCGACTGAGTGGGGCCAGGGATTAAACCTACATCCTCATGGATACTAATCGAGTTCATTTCAATTCCTCTGTGTGTATACTTAAAAAGCATCTGTAGTAAATATTACTAATGAATCCCTAGTGTCTATCGCCTGAACACATGGAAGACTATACTCCCTATCCATTTGCATTTTGGCAAGCCTATATGAGTACTTTCAGCCAATGGTCAGAGAGAAGATTTGCATGTGACTTTTAAAGACTAAGCACAGAAGAAAGAATAAAATCTCCATGTATTTATTTCCTCTGCTCAGAGAACAATAAATGCTAGAGAAGGTGTGGAGAAAGGGAAACCCTTCTACACTATTGGTTGGAATGTAAATTGGTACAACAACTACGGAAAATAGTAGGGAGAGTCCTTTAAAAGACTAAGTATAAAACTACTGTACAATCCAGCAATTCTCACTCCTGGGCATATATACAGAGAAAAACTATAATTCGAAAAGATACACGCACCCCACTGTTCATTGCAGCACTATTTATAATAGCCGAGACATGGAAGCAACCTAAATGTCCACCAACACAGGAATGGATAAAGAAGATGTGGTATGTATATACAGTGGAGTAGATGTGGTACATATATACTCAGCCATAAAAAAGAATGAAGTAATGCCATTTGCAGCAATGTGAATGGAACTAGAGATTATCATACTAAGTGAAGTAAGTCATACAGAGAAAGACAAATATCCCATGATATAACTTATACATGGAACCTAATAAGAGTGATAGAAAAGAACTTATTTAAAAAACAAACACAAACTCACAGATTTCAAAACCAATATTATGGTTAACACAGGTGAAACCACCTGGGGAAGGAAGAATCGGGAGGATGGGAATAACACATCCACACTACTGTATAAAATAGATGATTAACGAGAACCTACTGTGTAGCACAGGAAAATCTACTCAATAGTTTGTAACAACATATATGGGAATAAAAAATGGATACTGATTCACTTTGCTGTACATCTGAAACGAATACAATAATGTAAATTTAAAAAATTCTGTGAGTGTAAAAGATGGTGTCTGCTTCAACCTGCGTGGGCAAAGCTCTGTACTGATCGTCTAACACATGTGAGAAAAATTTAACATAGTGTGAAAATATTAAGATTGAGGCTGTTCAATTAACCACTGAAATGTAACAACATATCCCTAGGAATATAATATGTAAGAATTAATATGTCTAAAACAGACACTTGATAGTTCTCTTAAAAACATTTATTATCTAAATTAACACATAATTGTAAATGGCATCATCCTTACCCAAACATCTAGGAATCCTTCACCACACCTACCTCCAGTCTATTAGAAGATGCTATTATTCTAACTTCAATATTTTCTAAACCTTACCACTTTTTGCTACTGACACCACAGCCACACTCATTTAAGCCATAAAACTTTGCCTAGAGGTTTGCAAACCTCCCCAGTAATCACCTTCTCTAAATTTAATTCCCATACTATGCTATAAAGCACTTCACAATAAAAATATAATCACATCTTTACAATCCTTCCATGGTTGTCTCTAGTAACATCCTCCCACCTACCATAATGATGTCATCTCCTTCGGCTCCTGCTCTTGTTCATTGTGCTTTAAAAATTTTGATTGCTTTGGCAGTTCTCAAACAGGTAAAGTTTGTTTCCGTCTTGAGACTTTTGAAAGTCTATCTCCATTCCCTCAAACATTCTTCTCACTTCCTCAATATTCTACTCAAATGCTCTATCTTCACAAAGGCAATCTCAGTCTTACCATGAACTCACATCATTCATTTTTCTCTTGTCTTACTTTATTTTCTTTATGGCATGTGTCACAGAACATGTATATGTAAGTCTATGAGCGCATGTACATGTTCAGATGTGAGTGTGAATATGTGCATGTATAAGTGTGTTTCTCTCTTATCTCTATCCAACATAAGATTATAAATGCCAGGAAGGATTTTTTCCTTGTTCATAATTTTAACCCTGGAAGTAGGACAGTGCCTAGAACACAAGTGGGTGCTTAGTAAATATTTGTTAAATGAAAAAATAAATTCCACTATCATTATTTTATACTAATTCTCAAGTAATAAGTAGGGTTGCAGAATAATCCAAACAAATATTCAGCTGAACCTATGAAGTTATTACTTCTCCTATTTGAAACTATAAATAGCTGTTATTTATTCCTATGAATTTAAATTAGAATCTCAAAATGCTGGGACTGCACAATTTGTTAATAATAAATAGATTGTCTATTCCTCTGTTTGCTACCTAACTACATAAAGAGTTCTAAGTAAGCAGAGAAAATAATTCAGCTAAGATATTTACACTGCATTAATTATTTATGTGTATATTATTAAAATAAAGTTATATGCTTTTAAAATCACCATCATCATACTTACCTATATTAAAATAACTTTTCAGAATCAGAATTAATAATTTGAAACAAATTCAGGAAAAGTTGAAAGTCAGAGAATCCTATTTTTTCACATTTCTCTGAAAAAAGACTTAATATACTATGCATATTTACTCTTTTAAAGACTTTAACAAGTGAAACAATTACAATCCCTTCACCTCTGAGAATGAGCATATTCTTAACCAACTGAAATTGCAGGTGATTTATTAAGGGTACAGACCCCCTACTCATGGCTAAACTAGTAGAAACATACAGTTTTTTTTGCACTGGTGATACTGCTGGATATATGCTTATGACATTTATCCTCCCTCTGGCTTTTCTAACATTGCAACTCTCCTGCTCTCTCTTCAAATGTTCTCATGAGTTCTACTAAATTTTTTTTTTTTGCTGAGAAGTGTTTTTGTTCCTCAGCATTCTTTCTCATGTTTGTTTGTGTCTTTCTGCTTTTACCATAAACATTCACCCTAGTTGGCCTAGGCAAACTCTACAACTGCTATAAATTTAGCTGTATCTCTCCACCAGCCCACAAATCAATAATAACTTCAATTTTATCCAAATATCATCCTGCATCTTCCCTTGAATGCCCCTTAGTGTATAGAAAAATCAATATGTCTAAAACTGAACTTATTATCATCCCTTTAAAACCATCTTCTCTTCCTTTTATTGGCATTATTTGTGAGTTCCATCGACAGGCAGAAACTCCACTCTTTTTTTTTGTTTTACTTTCCATATACAATAATAAAAATGTGAGCCTTTTTCCCCATAAATATGCCATGAATCCAAACTGTGGTGAAGGATTTCAATGTGTCACATCAGTTCTGCCTTTCTCGCAGGGACTTACATTTAACTTTCCTACCACTTCTCAAGATAGTTCAGGAAGTCTTTCTAATAGTCTTGATACACATGGTTTGTTAATCACATACATGGAAAATACTATATCACAGTATAAAGCTTACCTTTTCACTTTTACATTTTATTTATTTTATTAATTTATTTTGGCCACACTCACAGCATCTGAAAGTTCCTTGGCCAGAGATCAAACTCGAGCCACAGCAGTGACAACGCTGGGTCCTTAACCACTAAGCCCCCCAAAACTCTCTCTACATTTTACCTTTTTTTTTTTTTTTTTTTTTTTTGTCTTTTTGCCTTTTCTAGGGCCGCTCCCACGGCATATGGAGTTCCCAGGCTAGGGGTCTAATTGGAGCTGTAGCCACCAGCCTACACCAGAGCCACAGCAACACGGGATCCGAACCATGTCTACAACCTACACCACAGCTCACGGCAACACCGGATCCTTAACCCACTGATCAATGCCAGGGATCAAACCCGCAACCTCATGGTTCCTAGTCGGATTCGTTATCCACTGCTCCACAATGGGAATTCCTACATTTTACCTTTTTAAATTGTCTTGGTAAACAGAATTTCTTTTTTCTCCTGCACTTCAATTTATCTCCTTCACGGTTAATGTCTGCGTTTATTTAAGAAACATGTTGCACATCAAAGTTTGAAACTACTCATGCATATTTTTCAAATATATAATTGACAAAGAATTTGTATTAAGAATATTGGAAGGGGTCCTATATTACTGTTCACCAACAGAACAATGGGCAAAAACAGAAACTGCCATCACAAAGAAGAGAAAATAAAGCACCAAGAATAAATTCCCTAGCTTCATATTTTCAAATTAGGAAAATGAGAATTGAATATTGTTTAACAATAAAATATTTAATATTCATTCACTTTGTAAAAGTTCAGTAAGCTGAAAATACTCAATATTGGAGAGAATGTGAATAAGATCTCTTTCTAGAATCATTTTGGAAAACAGTGTTACTGTCATTGTACCGTTGAAATATTTCCAGCTGCAGGACTCAACAGTATCTGCTTATGGACACCTAGAGACATAATTGTATACGCGTGCATTATAAAGTATGTGACTATGTTTTATCGACACAGTTTTTATTTGAAAAAAAAATTGAAACCAAAGTATCATTGATAGGAGAAAGAACAAATACAAAGTAATATATTCATGCAGTGAATGATATACAGAAATGATGTTTATAAGCTGACACCATGTAAAATATATGGATGAGTTAAGCAAGACGAATAAGTCCTAGAGATCTCTGTTGTACAACTTTGTACCTATGGTCAACAATAATGTGTTATACACTTAAACATTTGTTAAGAGGAAGGGTATCAAGTTAAGAATTCTTACCACAACAAAATAAAGTTAGATAGATAGATAAATAGATAGACAGATGGATCTTTGTAACATAACATTGAATATAAAAAGTAAATCACAAATGATTACATATAATATGAAATTATCTGAATAATGTCCAATAGCTAGCAAAAATAAATAATTAAATAATTATATGATTGATAGATAGCTAGGTAAATACTAAAATATTACACATAAATCAAGGAAACAAATAATAGATAATTTAGGACAGATGGTGGAAAGCACAGGCTAATATAAGCTATTAGTAATGCTGTAGGCCTTGGGTTCAGAAGTCTTCATCACACAATTAAAAATGAATGAATATATTAATTAATCACATATAAAAGCTAAAATCCATCTATGCAAAGTACAATGACAATAACATATTATGAATCAAGTATTGATTAATTTGTATGTTTCTGAGATAAGTATGTTAAATAGTATATTCAATGACATATTAATCTGCTGCTGCCATTAGGCATTTAATGCATATTTGCCTCATCAATTGTATTATTAATTTTCTTATAGGACCATAAATTTTTTTCATACGCTATTTAATTACCCCACCCCAAAACACACACACACATGCACCCACATGCGAATTGTTTGTGACCACTTGTTTTAAAAAAGGTATTTGTCTTTTTCATATGCACCCATATGTTCACTGCAGCACTATCCACTACAGCCAAGACATGGAAACAACCTAAATGTCCATAGACAGATGAATGGATTAAGAATATGTGGTATATATACACAATGGAATACTACTAAGCCATAAAAAAGAACAAAATAATCCCATCTGCAGCAACATAAGTAGAACTAGAGACTCTCATACTAAGTGAAGTGGGTCAGAAAGAGAAAAATACCACATGATATCACTTATATCTGAATCTAATACATGGCGCAATGAACCTTTCCACAGAAAAGAGACTCACGGACATGGAGAACAGACTTGTGGTTGCCAAGGGGGAGGGGGTGGGAATAGGATGGACGGGGCATCTGGGGTTAGTAGATGCAAACTATTCCATTTGGAATGGATAAGCAATGAGATCCTGCTGTATAGCACAGGGAACCATATCTAGCCACTTGTGATGGGATATAGTGGAGGATAATGTGAGAAAAATAATGTATATATGTATGTATGTATATATATATATAAAAGAAGGTATATATATATATATCTAAGAATGTGTGTGTATATGTGTGTGTGTGTGTGTGTGTGTGCGTGTGTGTGTGGCTGGGTCACTTTGCTGTACAGTAGAAAATTGACATAACAATGTAAACCATTTTGCTGTATAGTAGAAAATTAACAGAATACTGTAAACCAAATAAAATTGAAAAAATTAAAATCATTAAAAGAAAAAATAAAAAATGAAAAATAAAAATAAAAATGCACAATCTAGATCTACATGTATGCCTTCTTGAAAACACCTTGAAAGAACAGTTTGTTTTAATACATAATTTTTCTTATTTTTAAATTATTTGATAAAATGTTTTCATTTTAATAATATTCAAAATTAAAAACAAAAATGTTTTTCATAATCAGTATTTATTTGCAATATTTTAAAATATTTATCCCTTTAACTGAGATGTTTTATCAAAAGCACTTTTAAGAAAAAAAATAAAATTTCCAAATATCTACAAATTCATGTATTTCCATCGCTACATGGAATAACTCTTCTATAAGAAATCATTTCACAGATAGGATTTATGATCTAGTAATATCCTATTTTCCTACATGTTTGTGCTTAAAGTATTAAAATTAGTAATTTAATAAGCTTGCAATTTAGTAATACAATTTAGTATGTGTACAATATTGTTGATAAAATGTTTGTAGTATTTGTCAATTTTCTGAAAAAGATAAGTGAAAATAACATTTTTGTCATCTTTTAAAGATACCGAATTTTTTTTAAATACTGAATTTTATTTTATGAAAATGGCAAAATCAAATTTACATAAATTGTTAATTTATTATAGATGTGTTTATTCTTTGAAACAGACTAATTATAAATCTTCTATTTTTATCAAGTAGAAAAATCCAATAGAAATACCTTTTTAAGCTAGAATTATAAACTGAATAAGGAAAATGGCAATGACTTTTATTGAAAAAAGTCTTTTACTGTTGCAGATGAAATCCAAATAAGTTGAAAATGGCACAATAGTAAAGTCTTGACTTATTTTATAAGAATTAAAGACTCGCTTGTGGAATGCTAAAAGTGTAATTAAATCAGACATATTATTGTTAAGAATTTATTAGAAATATCTGGTACTCCAGTGTGTTTGTTTAGTCAAGACAAGCAGTTCTTAAAAGCCAAACGTCAAAGGGAGTTTGTCAGAGAAAAACTAAAAACAGAGGGAGAGCCTGAATTGCTGAAAGAGCAATGTTTTCACAGACTTGTTCTATATTTTGTCTAAATTTTATTACATTCACAAGTATAATCATGTCATTGGCATTTTCCAAAAATGAAGAATTTATAGAAACACTAGCTAACTGGTCAATAATTACAACATAACAATGGATAAAATTTGATAGAGTTTAATTATTAGTGTATATCACTCTTTTCTTTGGAGCAGTTCTTTATGACCTACACTCTGATGGATTTTCTACTAGATGTCCAACTCAATCTCTATTTTAGCACAGGGCAACGTGATTGTTATAATCTATACTATATACTGTGAGTTAATTGTTGCTTTGTAATAATTCGATTTTTCATGTACCCTAGAGAAAAATCCTGCCCTGTGTGTTTGTTTTGTGTGTGTGTGTGTGTGTGTGTGTGTGTGTGTGTGTGTGTGTGTGTGAGTTTATGTTATATATACAGTTGAATATGAAATAATTCAGACAATGTATTTGCAAAATAGAAGCAAACATAGACTAATCTGGTAAGATAAAAAAGGATGGCACATTTAGCTCAGAATCAATGGAAGAGAAAAAATAAGCAATTTAGGGCCAAACAGAAGTCAGGGTACTTCCTGAGAATCTTAAGTAGGAGAGGACTTTCATTTGATTGTTAAGGCCAATTCCTTTGGGTCTCTTTGCCTCTTCGGATAAGATTCAAATTATAGTACATATAGTATAATAGCTTCAGCCTTACTTGGCTGCTTCCACTGTGTTTGGGACAAGAATAAGGCAAAGGCAAATCCCTAAGGAAGGGATGACAGACAGTCCAGAATAACAAAACTACCATATTTTCATGTTACTGTTTGAATTTATACCTACCATGAAACTTATGTGAAATAATCTTGTGAAAACGGCAGACAGTTTTTCCTGCTTCTGGCTGAAAGATTCTCCACTGAGATTCTGGGTATCTTCTCTTTTATATTTCACCGGAATTCATCTACAGTAAATAATAACAATGGTAATGATGATGTAAAGTGCAGCATCTCTTAAAACTTCAAAGATTTTCTTTAAGAAAAAAAGTACAAATACAATTTTAAAAGTATTTTTATAATGAAATGTGAAATCTATCTAAATTAGAGCACTTCCTGTCTTTCAGATTGATATGCTATTACTAACTCATACATAAAGCTAAAGCTTAGAGTAAGCTTTTCGGTAGTGTTTTTGAGGACTGAGGCATCAAGGTCTCTTCTTCCAGGCATATTTGCAATTGAATTGCATGGCATAATTAGTCAATGCCATAGTTTAAGCCTAAAAGTTAATGAAAAGAGTTCACTGAAATTCAGCCCTTTGGTCCCATATGTTCTCATGATTTTCTAACTGGCCGTCACTTAATTGTATTCAGAGCAATGCTACGCTTAAGGATTTTTTTTTTTTTTTCAATTTGAAGGCTAAAAAAGTGATTCTAAAATGAATAATAATCCAAGTCTGATAATTATGATGAATTATAGAGACAATTAAATCATGATGCATGGGATCTCATTGTAAACATGCTTATTTTAATGATTATATAGTAACACATGCTCATCATCACAGAGTTTTAAAAAATACTCTAAGGGTGTACAAATGGATAAGGAAAATCATCTGTAAACCCAACATATTAAGATATAATTAGCATGGGATGAAATAGGTATCAGAGGAAAGATGTTATTGAATCTACAACATAAGCGGCTGCTCTCCTAACTATATGTATATACACACACCTATTATATAAAAATATATCCTCTTATAAAATTTAGTAATTTGTATGCTAGTGTGATATTTCCATGTTCCTAGATATCTTTCCAATATATATACATGTTTAAAGGATTTAGGATTACACATGTAACTCCTTTACATCCTGGGTGTATTGGAAAAGTTTACAGGTTTCATAGCCTCTTCAGTTCCTTTATCAATAAAATGGGTATAGTAATTTCTACCCCTCAGGGTCTCAGAAGGATTTCAACTAATACCTAAGTAATGGTTTTCTAGTAACTGGCACAGAGTATTAAATAAATGTTTTAAAATATTAATTGCATATATATTATATCCAATATTATATACTAACTTTATTTCTTAATTATATATTTGAAAAATGTTATTTTCCACTTTTTGAAATGATAAGTAACCTATCATGTACACAACTGGCAACATTTCATATCCTTATGAAAATGTTTCATACTCTATTCACTCAATATAATTTAATGTTCTATTACATTTGCAAAGATAATGAGAAGTTAAGTTTTAAAAAAGTGGGAAATACTTTCATCTACATATAATGCTGAAATTTTAGATGCATCACTCAGCAGTTTCCATTGTTTCTAAATATAACTCTTATTTCTTTACTTCATTTCAAATTATAATTAATGTTCCATTATTTGGGGGAATATCTAAATATTATAATTAAAATTGCCACTGTGTTTCATCATGTAATAAAAAAGTATCACTAATGGAATATTTTTAAATGCAAATATCTGTGACAAGATTTTTCTTTTAATTTATTTGGAGTGCTGATTCTAGGATGGTAATTGTGAACCCCAAAATTTTAACCAAGTAATAGGAACAAAGTAAGTTATGCCACCTCTAAGGAGCTCTTTATAATTCTGCAGAAACTTCATGTGCTGCAGAGCATATGTTATCTGACATACACACATAGAGGCCATCCTAAACTCAGAAAGGACTAGTGCCCGATGGACAGCCACTTCCACAACATCCAGATGGGAAGTGATCCAAAGCGGTATGAATTTAGGATGGTTTGTGTTTTTGAAAATTATTTTTGTAACTTGTTTTCATAGTTGTTAATTGCACAGATTTATAAGAGCATCAGTGGGAAACATAGTCCAAATTATATATTGATAATACCAAAGGGGAGGGGGAAGGGAGGAGGAACAAATCGGGGGTATGGAATTAACAGATACAAACAAGTATGTGTAAAATAGATAACCAGCAATATTGGATATATTGTATAGCACAGGGTATTGTAGCCATTACCTTGTAATAACTTATAATGGCATGTAATCTGCAAAAATACTGAAGCACTATGCTATATACCTGAAACTAATACAATATTATAAATCAACTATGCTTCAATTTAAAAAATAATTCAAAAAAGGGAAAATATTCCTTAAAATTGCCTATTATAATAATGTATTTATCTTAAGATATACATTGAAATAAAAAACCCATAACAATATTTTTTTTTGTAGAAGTTTTCACAAGCAGAAGGGGAGCAAGATTATGTTACAGGTAAAGCCAGGAAATAAATCCTTCCTTTGCCACTTATGGTTTGGGGCTGTGTCCTTGTTTTATTTCTCTGAGCTTAGTCTTTATAGAATAGAAATTATGCTATCAACTTAATCTGCTGTTTTACAGGAGTTCTTGTGATTATATGTATAATTGCTTCATATACATGTCAGAGAGTACACACTAAAAATTGGTTTAAGGTTATAGGAAAATATATCAGAATTTTGTAGATTTATTATTTTTTACTAGGAGGTATTTTATCTCCTCTCTAGCATAGGCTCAATCTCAACTAGCTGGTAAAATCACTGAAGATACCATAATGCCAGAAAAAAATGATTATAAATCTCTCTTTTGAGCAATTTATGTTTTTAAAGAAAAACTGTAAAATTCGTTTCACTGAGGTTATGTGTTAGATAATAAGAGACATAATCTTTTCTTTCACTTTGTTTATAATTTTTATAATTGTTATTCTTTTCCTCTAGGATGTTGCTTTTCTCTCTAGCCTCTTTCAATGTGTGTGTGTGTATGGACATATATATATATATACGTAAATAACTAATTTAGATTTTAAGTACTTTGTATATTATACATGGAGATGTGTTTGTTATCTATCAAGCCTGATATTCTCTAACTTTTTGAATTTGTGTGGTTGACATTTTTCTATTTTGTTTTTTGGAAAATTTTCCATCTTTATCTCTTCAAAATTTTTCTGCCCATTCTGTGTCTCTTTTTCTTGGATTTCTTCTGCCCTTCTTGGATTCCAAACCCACATTTGTTAAGTCATTAGGATTTGTCCTGCAGCCCATCATCCTTTGCAATTTGTGTTTTTTTCAGTCATTTGACTCTTATTTCTCTTTGGTTTTCAGTTTTGGTAATTTATATTGACCTATATTTAAATTCAGTAATTCTTTCTTTGGTTAGGGTCTACTCATGAATACATCAAAGTTACTCTTCTCTGTTGGCACATTTTTTTAGCATTTCAATTTGACTCTTTCTTAAATGTTACATCTCTGCTTGAAATTCACTATCAGATCATGCAATGCCTTTAACATATAAATCATAGTTTTAAAATTTCTCCCAGTTATCTCCAACACCTGGGCTATACTGGCTTTGATTCTGTGGATTGTTTTATCTCTCTGGACAGAGTTTTTGTCTTTTTTGTTTGTTTGTTCTTTTCTTTTTAGGGCCACACCTGTGGCATATGGAAGTTCCCAAGCTAGGGGCCAAATCAGAGCTGCAGCTGCTGCCTATACCATAGCCACAGCAACACAGGATCTTAGCCACCTCTGAGACCTACACTGCAGCTTGTGACAACACTGGATCTCAACCCACAGAGCAAGACCAGGGATGGAACTGCATTCTCATGAATACTAGTTGGGTTCCTAACCCACTGAGTCACAACAGGAACTCCATGTTTTTGTCTTTTGGGAGTATATGTGCATTTTTATTTCTTAACGTTTAGTTGAGATGCAGACATCACATGTAGGACACTTGAGACAAATATGTTTTTCCTGCAAACTGTTATAACTCTTCTCTGCTAAGCCTTAGTTTGTGGGAGTCCAATTGTGCTTCTATTTTATTGTGGATTTTGTAACTTTTAATGCTTCTGATTAAAATCCCTCTAGTGTTTCCTTGTGCTCAGGCCAAAGACTGGTTTTCCAATTTTTTTTTTTTTTTTCAATATCTGCTCCTCCCACAGTTTTACACCTTGCCGTCTATCTTTTCCTTCGAGTGAGTCCCCCTCCACACATTCGTCCCTGCCACAGTTATATTTTCTTGCTCTTTACGCAATGCTTGCTAGCTTGGTAATGGGTGGTGAGAGGGGGTGTCCTTTGGTGTCCCATATCATCTCAGTCTTAAACATCTCTTGGGTCTCAGGATGAGAAATTTTTCAATGATCCTATCCCTTCCCTAGGGATGGGATAGCTCCTATGGGTCTGGGCCCAATATGGTTCTCTGCTCCTCCTTGAATGTTAGGGGTGGCTTTCCTCTTCTTTTCCATGGTGAATATTGTCCTTGCTCTGTGTGTGACAGTTTGCTGCCCTCCCATAGCTTCTCAAATCTTCAGTTCCCTAGAGGAAAAGTATCAGGTAGAGCTTTGCGCTTTTCCTATAGCAGCTGCTGCACCCCTCTTGCATGACTGAATCAGGTTCATTTGTATATAATTCACAAATTAAAGCTCTTTCTTGGATCTTGTCTTGCTTTCAGTCTTTCTTATGAGCACTTTGTAAATGACCATGGAAAAGAACCTACAAGTAGACACAGACTCTCCTTGTGTGCTAGCACACACTCAGCCCTTAGCAATTTGTCAAAAATTTTAGTTGAATTTCACTTTACTTATATGGTGGCCCTATCTTCCTTTTGTTCTTTGTCTTATTCTCTCTTTCATTGTAAGCACTTGTCTTTTCTTACACTCCAGGCTGAGTGCTCCGTGATCTCAGTGAACTGATGGATTAAAGAAAATTATGGATTATGATTTTACAGATTTTTTTCTTATTGTCAGGGTGGGAGCAACTCATTCTGGCTTTTTTCTTCTTAAATATAAGCTGAATGGCCTTTGTGGATATGTAACAACATCATTGATATTCACTGTTGTTGATTATATGTGAATGAAAGATGCGTTATAAATTAAAAAATGCATAGCTAATTTTAGCCTGGCCAGGTTTTTTTTTTAATTATTATTCTGACATTGAAAGAAAATAAAGGAGTCAAAGTATCATTTAGCAAGTGAAAAATGAATTTTTAAAAATCACAACCCTAATTAAAAGGAAGAAGAAAACAAAACCTAGAGAAGAAGTATGTAAATTTCTGCTGCATTTTCCCTGTACTATTTTGTCAGCTCTGATCTTGAAATTGCCCCTTACAATTTATAACAATAAACATAAAAATTGGGATTCATGTTGGGATCAGAAACTCTTCTGCCAGAAACAGTATAAAATGGGATCCCAGTCCAGTGATATGCCTAGAATTCAGGCAGTAGCAAAAGCAAACTGCCTCTGGAGGGACAGGTTTTCCATAGGTAAGATTAGCTTATAATCCAAAATTATAAAACATTCAAGAAATCAAATCTACGGTAAGAGAAAATTAGCAGATATAACAAGCAGTAGTATCTGATCTTTGAGCTTCCTATAATACATGTGCTTAATAAAGGTACAGCAATAAATATATATTTAAATTTTTTAACACTTTATTGACCATAGGGAACATATCTATTTGATAAGTGATCTACAGGACTACCAGTGTATGATCTTTACTTTAGAAAATATTTCAGTGCAAAAGAAAAGTAATTTTTGAAATCTCCTATTAAGAGATTCACATCTAAGTTCTCAACTCTTATCTTTACTACACTGTATTTACAGTCATACCAGATGAAATATAGCTGCATTTAGCTTACATAATTATAAATATCAATGAAGATATTTTCTGTAATTATCATCACAGCACACAACTCAAACTGTCCTCCTTCAGATAGTAAAATATCTCATTTTGCCTGGAAAGCCCAAATTTAGGCCTTGCATCTCATCAAAATCAACAATAGTATCACTGTCATTCTCAGAACTTTCTCAGTTTTGAGTGGTATTTTTCATATATTTTTTAATTATCATGAAGCAGTGATGTGTTGGAAGCAGCTCTTATCAGCTAGTGAGATAGCTTTGTTCTCATCTCTTTCCAACTCCATATTCTGGAACATCAAGTTGGTATCTTGAAATTAGCAATAAGAGTACTTATACTTAGGATAATGGTAAAGGCTGCAAACCAGGGCATTTTTCCTTCCACTCTGACCAGTACATCATTGGCTTTAGGAAGGTTCTTGTGTGATGTTTGTTGTTGTTTGTTTTGTTTCATTTATTTGTTTTGCAGGGCCTCTACTTTCCTTCTTTCTTTCTTTCTTTTTTTTTTTTTTTAATGCTCTTACACTTTTTCTAAGTTTTAGTTTCATTCTCAAACTGTCTTTTCTTAAGGTACAAAATGGCTGCAGTTCTTCTAGGCCTATGTCCTTCCCAACAAAACACCCAGAACGGGTTCAGGGGATCCTCACTGCATGATTGTCGGATATGAAAGAGATGTTTTGAATCTTTTTGTGCACCTCCCCATCATTTACATATTAGCTTCTAACGTAACCTTGTTCATTTAACATTTATCTCATACTGTCCTTTTGCCTGGGACAGTTTCCTCTGCCCTGCTGCCTCTTTTCTATGCCCTGAAATTTCTTAAAAGGTTTCTTTCCTGTCCCTACATAGGAATAGAGAGAAAATCATCAAGTGGATATTCCTCACACAGATAGTCACATAAGTCTGGTCGTGATAGTTTCTTCTTCCTGACAAAAACTTCCTCTCTGCAGTTGATTCTCTGAGAGCCTCCCTTAACGTGGTATCTACAACAGGGGGATAAGATGAAGAAGGAAGTCAAAAGGCAGAGCAGAGTCCCTTCCTAAAATTGTGAACCAGACTTCAAACTTCCGTAACTGTCACTCTATTTTTTCAAATACACTGACTGAGCATCTTCACACAAGATAATATAAGCAGATTTGTTCCCTCAGGTGACATCTGGAATGCAAGATATTTAGCTTTCAAGATTTTTAGCTGTGGGGCTTTAAAAATTTCAGATAACAAAATTTTAGTTTTAACAGTTTGCTTACACACCACAAGGTAAAGTTTTGTCAGTTTCATAGATTCGACTACCCAGAGATGGTCTCTACCAAATATTTTCTGTGTTTAATCCACCTTCTCTAACTCTTTTTGTTTCTCACCTGAAGTTTCTCTTAGGTGGCTTCATATCCATATCCATGGCTTATGACAACCCAAAGGCACATCTCTACCACTGTACACTGTTTTTTAGGAAATCCCAGACCTTTGCAACAAAGTAAACTTGTGATTTGATTTTTTCAAGTCTGAATTATTCTCTTCAGGCATGGTTGTATTACCCTTTCTGCTCCAATTGTTCCTATTGCTTCCTTGGGTAGCTAATTTATTTAGCAGTCTAAACTTATTGGAATACACACTTGAAATAGTTTTATATTTCTCTAATGACTGCTTTCAAGCATGCTCTCCAGAATGTTAATTGCTGACCCCTAGAGCTATTTTAGGCAGATGGCACACTTTTTGATTACATTCAATGACGAAATACTTTAAAATGCCAAATTCATGTTCTATTCAAAATCAGTCCCTCCTGTCTCCTCCTACCAAGCTCCAGCTACATGTATAATCTTGGGGACTTGGAGATATGAATGGGGCTTTATTTCCACCTTTCAGTCCACCTTGTCCAATCCTTTTAAGTGTCGGAGGGAGATGTGTACAGACTGCCTCAGGAAAACCTATATGCCCTCCTTTCTCAAGGTCTCAATTACAAAATCAAATTCTATTTCACTTAACTTGGATTTTGTTATATTCTTGATTGTTATTCTTGTATTCCTAGTTAACACTTGTCAGTCAATGTCTTCTGAACAGCAGGTATTCAAATTCTCTCTCAGGTGACACCACAGGGTCGTAAAACAGCACAATTCCCTGAAATAGAAAAATCTAGGCCTAATTCTACTGCTTATTCTCCCCTTTCACAAAGGAGGCCATCTTCCTGAATTGGGTAACCAGCAAGATAACTCAGTTAGGTCGTCTTCTGCAGTATCTCTAAACCCATGAGGAAATTTGCATCTTTGCTGTGACAATAAGTGAGAAAGCAGGACATTCCAATGCAAATTATCCTTTTATCCTGTTATCTCTCTTCAGTTATCTCTCCAGCCTGTCCAATAGGTATAGAGCAGCTAATCAATGCTGTTGAGTAAGTAGACTTCCAACTGTGAAATGAACTGCTGGGCTTCATTCTTCAAGTCAACTTTAATCTCTTCACATGTTTCTCTTGGAAAGTAGCCATGCTCACATGTCTGAAAAGTTAGCTCAATAACCTTTCCAACTGGGCCAGTGACACAATTCCAAAAATGTTCTTCAACAAGCCCCACTGCAGTGTCCTATGTATATAGAAGATAGGGGTGATGGCTTAGGAATTCAATGGAAGACATTGTAATAGACCCTGACAGAGCCCTCTGTATCTGCTTCTTAATGGCTTCCTGGCAGCTTTCTCATAGATATGGGATAAGCAGTGAGTATTTTTCCTCAGCTTTGAATCCTCATTGTCAATTTTAGGAGAATATGAAAAAATTTGGATAATAACTGGTTACAATTGTGAATGTCCACAAATTTTAGTTTATATTTCTAGTTTCTACCTTCAACAGTTGTTATGTTTTACCTTTTCTATCACTTTGCCCTTTCAGACTTTTAAAACAGTACAAAAAATGCGTCCTTTATATCCCTCCTATATTATTTTACACTATTAATTCTGTTCTCTGCTGCTCCAGTAGGGTTTCAATTTTTCCATAAATATTTTTCTTTTCTTGATGCAGATGTTTTATATAATTATGTTCTCCTTTATTTCAGCTTATTATTTACTCATCTTTGAATTTTTAAAAAATAATTTCAACAGAAGCTTAATTGGACAAAAACATACTTTGTATAGGGAAAATATCCGTATGTTCAAAAATTAGGAAGCACGGAAAAAGTATAGTGAAAAGATTCTCTCTCAACCCTGTTTTAAAGTCACTCAGTTTCTCTCTCTGGAGGTAACATAGGTATATTTTACATAAAAAAGGAAAAAAATTACATAAATATTTTCACAAAATAATAGCATATCATTAAATCTGCTCTTCATTGTTTCACGTAATGTTATTTTAGAGATCTTTCTTCAACAGTATACCAAGATAGTTTGAAATTTCTTTTATAATTTTATATTATTCCATGATGTGCTATAATAAGTTGAATCAGCTCCATATTTATAGACAGCAAAGGGGTTTGTGCAATTGTCATCTTTTTTTTCTTTTTTTTTTGGCTATACTCACAGCATGTGGAAATTCTCAGTCCAGGGATTGAATGCAAGCTGTGCCACATTTGCAGCAAAGCTGTGACCTTAATCTGCTGCACTACATGGGAACTTCTAGAATCCTGAATATTTTTAAAATAATCATAAAATCTATACGATATAGAAAAAATAAGAAAATGAAATGCACAACCTTTATAATGAATATAATGAGTACATATTTTCCCTCATTAAAAGCCATTAAAAATGACTTTTATAAACAGAAATAAATAGAAACATATTTCTAGGAAGAATAATACCATTATTATATTAGCTTTTTCTTCTCAATTTGATCTATAAATGAAAATAATTTCAAAGAAAATCACAAATTTTCCAAGGTAAATATATTATGAAAGTGCAAAGACTAAGCTATCTCAAGAGATCCAGGCGAAAAACAATGTATCAGGGGCTTCTAAGGAGTAATACTATATTGCTTGACCTGGGTTCTCATTTATTATTTTTAATTTTTTTATCATACTATATTTACAATGTTCCTTCAATTTCTGTTGTACAACAAAGTAACCTAGTTATACATTTATATACATTCTTTTTTTCACATTATCCTCCATCATGTTCCATCACAAGTGATTAGATGTATATTTCCTGTGCTACATAGCAGGATCTCATTGCTTATTCACTCCAAATGCAAAAGTTTGCATCTACTAACCCCAAACTCCCAGTCCATTCCACTCCCTCGCCCTCCCCCTTGAAAACCACAAGTCTATTCTCCATGTCCATGAGTTTGTTTCTTTTCTATACAGGTTCATTTGTGTCCTATTTTAGATTCCAGATATAAGTGATATCATATGGTGTTCGTCTTTCTCTTTCTGACTTACTTCACTTAGTATGAGAGTCTCTAGTTCCATCCATGCTGCTGCAAATGGCATTATTTTGTTCTTTTTTATAGCTGAGAAAGTATACCATTGTGTATATACATACACATCTTCTTCATCCATTCATCTATTGGTGGACATTGAGGATGTCTCCATGTCTTGGTTATTATGAATAATTCTGGAATGAACATAGAGATGCACGTATATTTTTCAGTGAAATATTTGTGTGGGTATATGCCCAGGAGTGGGATTGCTGGGTCATGTAGTAGTTCCATATTTAGTTTTCTGAAGTACCTCCATACTGTTTTACATAGTGGTTGTACCAATTTATATTCCCACAGACAGGAATGTTCCCTTTTCCCCACACCCTCTCCAGCATTTGTTATTGGTGGACTTATTAATGGTGGCCATTCTGACTGGTGTGAATTGGTACCTCTTTGTAGTTTTTATTCACATTTCTCTAATAATTAGCGATGTTGAGCATTTTTTCATGTGCCTGTTAGCCATCCATATGTCTTCTTTAGAGAAATGTATATTCGGGTCTTCTGCCCATCTTTCAATTGAGTTGTTTATTTTTTTTGCTGTTGAGTTGTATGAGCCATTTATGACAAACCCACAGCCAATATAATACTAAATGAAGAGAAGCTAAAAGCCTTCCAACTAAAATCTGGAACAAGACAAGGATGCTCACTCTCACTACTTTTATTCAACATAGTATTGAAAGTCCTAGCCACAGCAATAAAACAAACAAAATAAATAAAAGGTATTCAAATTTTAAGAGAAGAGGTGAAATTGGCACTTTATGCAGATGACATGATACTTATATAGAAAACCCTAAGGACTCCACACAAAAACTACTCTAACTGATCAATGAACTGAACAAAGTAGTAGGATACAAGATTAATATTCAGAAATTGGTTGCATTTTTATATACTAATAATGAAATATTAGGAAAGGAATATAAAAATATAATACATTTTTAAAATCATACCCCCAAAAATTAAATACCTAGGAATAAACCTGACCAAGGAGGTGAAAGACTTAACATTTTGAGAACTATAAAACATTAATCAAGGAAATTAAAAAGGATTCAAAGAAATGGAAAGATAGCCCACATGCCTGGACTGGAAGAATTAATATCATTAAAATGGCCATATTACCAAAAGCAATCTAAAGATTCAATGCCATCCCTTTCAAATTGCCTATAACATTTTTCACAGAACTAGAACAAATAATCCAAAAATTTATATGGAACCATAAAAGACACAGAATTGCCAAAGCAATCCTGAGGCAGGAAAAAAAAACAACAACATGACTTCAGACAATATTACAAAGCTACAGTAATCAAGATAGTGTGGTACTGGTACCAAAACAGACATACAGACCAAATGAACAGAACAGAAAACCCAGAAATAATCCCAGACACTGTTCAGTTAATCTTTACGAAATGAAGCAAAGATATAAAATTGGAAAGACAGTGTTTTCAGCCTGTGGTACTGGGAAAACTGGAGAGCTGTGTGTAAATCAGTGAAGCTAGAGCACACCTTCACACCATGTACAACAATGAACTCAAATGGCTTAAAGACTTAAACATAAGACAAGACACCATAAAACTCCTGGAAGAGAAGATAGGCAAAACATTCTCTGACATCAACCTTACAAATGTTTTCTCACGTCAGTCTCCCAGAACAACAGAAATAAAAGCAAAAATAAACCAGTGGGACCTAGTCAAACTGACAAGCTTTTGCACAGCAAAGGAAACCATTAAAAAACAAACAAACAAACAAAAAAACCCATAACCTAAGACAACCTACAAATGGGAGAATATAGTTTTCTTTCTTTTTTTTTTTTTCTTCTGTCTTTTTTTGCCATTTCCTGGGCCACTCCTACAGCATATGGAGGTTCCCAGGCTACGGGTCAAAATGGAGCCATAGCCACTGGCCTACGCCAGAGCCACAGCAACTTGGGATCCGAGCCGCGTCTGCAACCTACACCACAGCTCACGGCAACGCCGGATCCTTTAACCCACTGAGCAAGGCCAGGGATCGAACCCGCAACCTCATGGTTCCTAGTCGGATTCGTTAACCACTGAACCACGATGGGAACTCCAAGAATATAGTTTTCAAGAGATGCAACTGACAGGGCTTAATCTCCAGAATACAAAAACAATTGTATATAATTATTACTGTGCTTTAAAACCTTTCAGATATTTGCTACGCTCACTTTATATTTTAGTACTGTTTAAATGTGATTTTCTCATCTATAGCTGAAAGGAAATTTGTAGTGAATAAGTTCTAGACTAATTTCCAATACTTAGCAAGAATTTATTCAGTAAATTCCTTTAGAATTTTTTTCTATGTCTAAAGTTTTTTAATGGCTGACCCTCTGAACTAGTCAAACACATATGAATCTATAACTCTAAGATTCATTCCTCTGTGGGCTCAGGACTCTTTTTCTTAAAAGTTTACTAATAGAAATTTCATTTCCAGAGTTGATTTTTCCACACTATTTTAAATCACTGATTTCTTTGAATTCTGAATAGATATAAAAATAGTAGCACTGGTTGAGTGTGGGGAGAGAGTGATATACAATAATGCAGTCCAAACTGAGGAGATTAGAAATAAAATAGGTCTACATTTTTGGTAGCCATGTGGCCAATAGAGAGAGAATTAACTCTCATTATATTATGTCTGGAAAAAAGTCATCGAAGCATAAGCAAATCACTTATTGAAGCCTTTTGTTCATTTATTTTAGGCTGTGAGAACTATCTCTACATAGACTAAAATGTTAAATATTTCTACAGACTGACATCTTTTGTCTGCTTTTATTAATACTTTGTTAATACTTTAGTGAAAAATTGAGAAACAATATCAGAGATTATTAAACAAAGGATATTCTAAACCAGCGCCTTCATGAAAATTCTAAGATAATGTTTCCATGCTTTTGCTCTCTTTTGTAAACCATATCATATACATTAAAATGTTTTAAATTGAATTTGAATCTAAAGGGTAAATATTTTAATGTCATGGGTTTATTATGTATATTACATCACAATTGTTGTTACATTGCAATCATTCATTTCTCTAACTGCCCATTTTTGATCCTCTTAAAAAAATCTTCCTAAATATTATCCTACATCAATTTACACTAGAGGTATATATTTTAAATCCAGAGATTTTAATATTTTTACATTCTTATAAGCCTAAATAGATTTAAACTAACAAGGGTTTTCATTGGTGTATGTATGTATTTAGAGCCATGTATTTTCTCTCCCTCAACTGTTCATTCTTTGATTCTTATTTGGTGACAAAAGTTCCAATTCAATATGAGGTAATACAGAAAGTTCTCACATAAGATAACTACAGTCCAAACACCATCCAGGGGGGAAATGTGATAGATGATTCTGATAATCCTTTAGGAATCTCAGAGAAATGACACTTGTTAGATTCAAACAATGCTATACTTTCCACTTTCTTCTATTGACTGTCTTCCATTTGTCCAGCATTCCAGTGTCTGCAGTCATTTTAAATTAATTATTTTCACAACTCAATGAGATATCTAACATCAAGAGCGCCTGCTGAGATTCCACAATCATATGTTATCTGGAGACAATTCATTGACAAGGAACTGATGATGACTTCAGAAAGTGCATCCTCCAAAACTAGGTAAATAGTTCATAGTACTAAATTTCTAGCATTTATGGATGAGTTCTCTAGCTATGTCCTAATGTTAGGATGACAGGAAGTTCTAAGCTTTAGGGAAGGGTCCTCTCTCATCACTTAGGTGTTTGAATTGGCCTTTTGCTCAACTCACAGGTCCTCCATGCTTAAGCAGTGCCTCATATGAGTAGCCTCTGGGGTCAGATTTCCTGATTAGTTCTCTGAATCCCTCCCCTGTTCAAAGCTACTGGATATATTGAGTGTCCCTACAATATTGATTGCACTAAGACTTTTGGTAAATTCCATAGCTCTTTTTTTCATGGTTTCCTCACCATACTGTGGGAAGTGATAGCAATATTCATAGAAGGATATAATGAACATGTGACTTAAAAATGCATCATGGGGTAATAGTGTTGTAAGTATTTTCATTAATGTTATTACCAATTTTGGAATATGTAATTCTTTGGTGAAAGAACTTTTGGGAGTCCAGGATCTGAAATTTCTAAATGAAACATGATTAGGTTGCCAGATAAAACATAAGACATCCAGATATCTTTGAATTTTACCGAACAACAAATCCTGTTTTAGTATAAGGATGCCCCAACATTGCCTGGGACATCCCAATGCTAAAAGTTATCTGTTGTTTATTTTCAACTCAAGTTTAATAGAATGTCCTGTATATTACTTACTAACTACGACAACCTTAACATAATGCTACTGACACCGGATTTCTAACTACTTTAAGGTCACTGGTCTTCTTGAGATTTACACATATCTCTTTCCCTCCTAAGATCGTAAAATGTTCCACCCATGTGAAAGTCACCAGGAAGTGCAAAAGAAATCACTCCTTCATTTGGGCTTTGACTGTTACTCAACATTTGAAGAAACTTTTACTTCAGACAATTTAAAATTTCTGTTTGTACCAAATCTCAAATGAATGAAATTGGAAACACTGGCAAGAGTTTGAAATCACAAGCAGGTAAATATATCAAGCACACAAAAACAGATTCCGGGCATAGTTTCATTTTTCTTTGTATTCATGTCTCTTAGCTGTCACTTTTTTTTTTTTTTATCGTTTTCTTTCACTAAAGATGGACTTACCTTAAAATTTTATATGTATTGTACAAAAAAATCTGGATAAAATCTGACAATTGTAATAGAATTTAGAGATCAAAAAATTACCTTTAGGAAATAACTGCTCATTAAAAGAATACAAAGTTGGAGTTCCTGGTATGGCACAGTGGGTTAAGAATCTGACTGCAGCAGCTCAGGTCACTGTGGAGGTGCAGGTTTGATTCCCTGGCCCAGTGCAATGGGTTAAAGGGTCAGCATTGCTGCAGCTATGGCTTGGATTTAATCCCTACCCCAGGAATTTCCATATACCTCAGGTGCATGGGTGCAGTCATTAAGAAAAAAAAAAAGGAATACAAAAAGTACAAAAAGGAGTGCAAAGTAGACTACATCTGTTTTTGGTATGCTTTAAAATGATCACAACATACCAAATAATACATTAATGGAAGATGAATTCCTATTTAATCTGTTTTGTATCCTCTGAATATACTATGGTTTATGGCATAGATTATTTAATGTTAGTTAAATAAATAAATGTTTTACATTATTTAGTCACCTACAGTGAAAATTGCAATTCTTTTTCAAATTGATCAATAAATATTAATAATGTCTTACTGATAACTGAAATTAATTTTTATGCAAATAAATATTTTACAAACACTTGTGGAAAAATAAAGTACAATCAGTCATGTTGTTACTCCTACTTAATGTAGAGTAAGTGCCAAAAATACCACAGAGCTCAGCACCTGGCTAATTCAGATCTTTTCTCCTTCATCCTGCCCCTCATAGCAAGGATGTATAGTTGGGCTTATCATATTTATTATATTTTTATTTATATTTAACAAATTATGAAAACTCCCCTTATTTAGATTTCTTTAGATAAAATACCTAACAATGTCCTTAAAATATCACAGAGCCTGTGTTTCTAAGGTTTTAATGAACAACAACTATTTCTCCTCAGCTGTTAGCAATGACTTATTGTTCTTCAGTTGCTGAACATGATATGAGAGTCTATGAAGTTCTTATAGCAACACAGTCTCGAACTTGACCTACACATAGCATAAGACAGGAGTGAATGGCCACCCTCCTGAACCAGTGCCCTCAAAGGTACATTATGAAAATAGGAATCAGTATGAACTTGAATACCTGCCATCAGTGAGCTGTGATCCCCATCGAGGACTTAGTAGCTGATGCGCTCAAAAAGGTACACAAGTCCCAGGCACTGTACAACAGTCAGTGAAATGAGAAATGGCATTGAGCATAAGATTAGAGGTCCTACTTTTAATACACATATGTAATATACTGTCATTTAGAACACCACTGCTCATGATAGATACCACTGAGCTATGTTTTTTAATATATATTTATCTATATTATAATTAATATTTATGCATATATATTCCCTTATACAATTGTCACAGAACAATACACCCACGGCAATGACAGCAGTTGAAGGCTAATTAAAACAAATACTGTCCCACTCAAACTGAGGCTCAGAAAGATTACATATAGTACCCATCACTCTGCAGGAATTAGGAGCAGAACCAACATTCACAGTTGATACATTATCTAATACCCTTTTCTTTTTTTCAACATTTACTTTTAGCTACATACTCTCTGAAAGTTTCCTAATAAGACAAGTATTTCCTGATTTTTTAATAAAAAAATCACAACTCTTTTGCCTCTACTATTCAAAATTTGATTTTTATTAAATGAGTGTATTCACATTCTTTATTGTCTTTGTAAGTCATAATTGGTAAGTGTTTAGTAATGTTGTGAAATTTAGGAAAAATCAAGCTCCTTTCACATGTCAGGCATAAGATTTCAGGCATTTTGAGTTTTCTTATTTAATGGCAAGTCTTACTGTTTTAGTTTTAATAACCAGTTTGTTGTCAGTGTTTTCATTACAATGTTTTACAGTTTCATGTAAACTTCATCAATTTTGAATTTCTATAAAGTCAGCAAGAAAATTAAATCTGCTTTTCCAGATTTTTATTGATGAATTTCTTTTATAGTTATTTATCAAATAATTCAAGTTTTCTTGTTAACATCTTTTAAATAATTTTCTCTTCCACCTAGTAAATTGCTGCTTCTTAACTATTTTATACATAACAATTTACCAGATTTCCAAATATCTATTGATGCCATTGCTTTTCTTTATTACTCCTTATTCCACTTTAAATAATTATTTTCTCCTGATTTGATCATATAATAATTTCAAAAGGGACTAAATAAGTATTCTTTTATAACAAACACTTAGGAGTGTATAATTTCCTAGTGTTTTATTAAGATGTACCAAAACATTTTTGCTATGGCATGTTTTTTACAAAAATTTTCCTTTGCTTAATACTAAAAATGCCACCCTTTACAAAAGGAAGTTTAAGAGAAAAAAATTGTGATAGAAAGATTAAATATTTTCAACCAATTATATAAATTACAAAATATTTGTAATTTTGCAAATTTTATAAAAATATTTGATCATGAGAAAACATTACTAAGCTCCCTAAGGCCTTGGAAGTTACTATATAAGTGAGGAACCTGAAACTTAGGTTTTATTAGCTTTAAATGCTACTGGAGCATTTAAATGAGGATGGCTGACTTGCCATACTTCAGGGTTTTTCTAATATTATGAATTATATTTCTTTTCTCATTCCTCTTCCGAACTGTTAAGGTCCTTCATATCCCAATGTAGGAGAAACTGCTTGTATCTTTTTTGATGCTTCTTTCTTATAAAAGAAATCTAATATCTTTTAAGGAAGTAATTTGGCCAGTTGAAATACTCATTTTCACCCCCTTGCAGCTGGCAGTAGTCAATTCTGGTGAAGGAGATGTGAGCAGAAGACATTTGAAGGCTCAAAGGAAACTCTTTCAAAGATGAATTTAGCTTCATGTGTCTTTGGTATTTCATTCACTGTTGCCTTAAGATTTAACCCTATTACTAAATTCCTATTATAGAAACATGATTATTCTATGTTGAAATGAGCTCTGTTTGGTTTGGCTGTCCTCTGTGTAAGGAATCTGCTACAATGCAGCCCAGTTGATGGAACACTGGAACAGACTGCTAGGAACCTCCTGACTGTGACTTTCCCATTACTTACCAGTATTCTCCCTGGTTTATATATCCTGACACTTTCCCTTCAACCACAACATCATGCTCTTGAATTGCAATGAAGATTAATGAAAACTCTGGACCCAAGTCTGTCACTCAGCTGGATACTCTCAGTCCTCACAGTTGTTTAACTCTCATATTTAGACATACACTTATATACAACCCTCTTCTCTTTCATTACCATCTTTTAGACTCAGTCCAAATACTCTGTTTTTCAAGAAGTTATCTTATTTTCACAATGGAAGTTTCTCTCTCATAGTACTTTATCAGCGTTTCTCTTAAAAACAAGAAAGATGTCAAAAGAACTAATCTATTTCCAAAATTCTAAATTTAGCCATTTGCAGGAATAAGCATGCATTTTGTGTTTAAAAATACACTTCACTGCATCATGAAAACACATATATATTATCTAATTTCTTTCATCAAAATGATGAAGATAAATAAAATGATGAAGTTGATAAGAAGGAAGCAGTATAACTTTGTTTTTGTTTTATTTTTTGCTTTTGAACATACTGTTTTAAGAAAAATGTTTATATATATATGTGTACATATATATGATTTTTATTTTTTATATTATAGTTGTTTTATAGTGTTCTGTCAATTTCTACTATATACCAAGGTGGCCCAGCCATATATGTGTGTGTGTGTGTGTGTGTGTGTGTGTGTGTGTGTGTGTGTGTGTGTGTCTTCTTTTTCTCACATTATCCTCTATCATGTTCCATCACAAGTGACTAGATATAGCTCCCATGGCTATACAGCAGGATTTCATTGTTTTTCCACTCCAAATGCAATAGTTTGCATCTATTAACCCCAAAATCCCAGTCCATTCCATTCCCTCCCCCTTAGCAATCAAAAGTCTGTTCTCCATATCCATGAGTTTCTTTTCTGTGGAAAGGTTCATTTGTCCCATATATTAAATTCTAGATATGTGATATCATATGGTATTTGTCTTTCTCTTTCTGACTTACTTTACTTAGTATGAGAGTCTCTAGTTCCATTCATGTTGCTGTAAATGGCATTATTTTGTTCTTTTTTAGGGCGGAGTAGTATTTCATTGTGTATATACACCACATCTTAATTCATTCATCTGTCGATAGACATTTAGATTGTTTCCACGTCTTGGCTATTGTGAATAGAGCCGCAAAGAACATACAGGTGCATGTATCTTTTTCAAATGAAAGTTTTTGTCCAGATATATGCCCAAGAGTGGGATTGCTGGGTCATATGGTAGTTCTATATTTAGTTATCTGAGGTACCTCCATACTGTTTTCCAAAGTGGCTGTACCAATTTACATTCCCACTGACAGTGGAGTAATCCCTTTTCTCAAAACCCTCTCCAGCATTTGTTATTTGTTGGCTTATTAACGATGGCTATTCTGACAGGTGTGGAGTGGTACCTCATAGTAGTTTTAATTTGAATTTCTGTAATAATTAGTGATGTTGAGAATTTTTTTCACGTGATTGTTGGCTATCTTTATAGCTTCTTTGGAGAATAACTGTAGTTAAATCTTATAAAATTTATAAGTCTGAGTTTTCTCATTTTGAATGGGGAAAGTATGATGTTAGGCTATAGTGGAGATTGAATGAAACTATCTATGTTAAATATTTAATGCGCAGTTTAAAATGTAAACAATAAATTTTTAAAAATTTGATACAATGCTTACATTTCCATGTAAAATAAAATAACAAAATATTAAATCTAGACTATAAAGACCTGGGTGGTTTATGTGAAAGACAAAAGTGAAATTAAGTTTCCATCTTTTTATGGAAGAGATAAGAGCAAAATGACTGAAAAGCAATTAATTTATGAAAATTTTGGCATGTAACATACCCTATATGAAATCCCTGTACTTCTTCCCTAGTCTCAGTTTTGCCTTCAGTGGTGCTAACTGTGAAATCTGAAGAAAGGGGAAAACATTGCAAACTCAATAAATTAACCTAAATCTATTGTTGAGGAAATTATAAATGCAGTTAATGAAAATATGATAATTTGGTTTAAATACTCAACCATAAATAATACCTATTTTGTTAAACCATTGTGAATAATATCTTGTGAACAAGACCTCAGAAGCATCCTTTTTACTTTAAAGAATTCTGAAACTTATAAAACTTCATTCTTATACATTTTGTCATGATAAAGGACTTTGCTTTATGTGTGTATATATACATATATATACACACACACATACATATACACATTAGAGTCCTCTGCCGCCAACAGTCTTAACTATTATATCTACAGTATTACTTAAAGTTTCATACATAAGTATGTTGCAGCGTGAATATTTTTGAAAGTATAAATAACTTATTTTCGATATTTCTCCATGACACTTTTAGATACCACCAGAACGACTATACTTATTTCTGTGACAACTATAAATAAAGAGTAAAATAAAAGTTTGAACTTTAGACTCTTTTAGAGTTTGTGTATGATATCTCTCTATACCTCTAGTACTTTGAAGTTTATTACTAAATCTAGTGATAAACTTTATAACTTTGAGGAAACCTATACTAAAACCAAATTTATGTACTCTTTTATTATTTGATCAATAAAATACATAGGAGAAATGGGAAATACAGTTGCTCAGTGTACAACTTCCCTTAGGAATTTAAAAAAGACATTTCTTTCAAGAGTCTAGTTACACAATTTGTTTTTAAAATTAGGGACTCTTTAAATTGTATTCAATGAATCAAACTTGATTGTTTGATTAACTACATGCAGCTTTTTTTCCTAATGTGCCACTATGATATGAAATTAAAATACATTTTAGAACTGCCATATATTTATTTCACTAATAAAATGCTCAAGATAATGTTATCTAAGAAAAATGTATTATTAATACTTAGATGTATAACTTCCTATAAATAATATTAAAAATTTTAATTCCAGTATAGTACAATGTATGGGCACAAAATAATGAATACTATTTTTACTCAAATATTCTCCAATTATATGAATTTTAAAATTTGCACATAAAGAAATGGCACTTCTCTATTTACTCCTATATAATTACATAGAAAATTAAAATCTATCCTACATCATGTTATGATATTTACTAATATACTCAGGTTGTTATAAATATAGACCTGAGTATTTCTGGAGCAACCTAAACCTAGTCTAAATTTAAGTTAAGTAAGTCAGAGAGAGACAAATATCATATCTTATCACTTATATGTGGAATCTTGTAAAAAATGATACAAAAATACCTAATTATAAAACAGAAACAAACACAGATATTTCAAAATTAAACATATGGTTACCATAGGGGAAACTATATGGGGAGGGAAGAATTAGGAGGATAGGAAAAACATATACACACCACTATATAAAGCAGATAATTAATAAGAACCTACTGTATAACATACTGAAATCTACTCAATAGTTTGTAATAATTTTTATAGGAAAAAAGAATGGATATATGTATATGTATAACAGATTCACTCTGATGTACACCTGAAACTAAAACAATATTACTATACTGTACTCAAATAAAATCAACTATATTCCAATAAAAATTTTTAAAAATCTTAAATTTAAAAATATATATTCTGGGGAGTTCCCATTATGGCACGTGCATAAAGGAATCTGTCTAGTAACCATGAGGTTGCAGGTTCAATCCCTGGCCTCGCTAAGTGGGCTGAGGATCCAGCATTGCCATGATCTGTGCTGTAGGTCACATATGTGGTTCAGATCCTACTGCTGTGGCTGTGGCCAGCAACTGTAGCTCCAATTCACCCCCTAGCCTGGGGACCTCCATAGGTTGCAAGTGTGGCCCTAAAAAAAAAATATATATATCTATTCTATATTCTTCTTTATAGAATAAAGCATGAACAAGTATATTATTTTAGATGCATATGCCTTAACCTCTATGTTAGTAACCATACTATTTTTTAAAAACCTGAATTATTACTTGCTGCTTATTTTGTCTACCTTTTTTATTTGGAGTAGAAAAAAAATGTTCTTTGATTCTTCACCATATTATTTGGCCTTTATTAGGTTTTGAATCTTTACAATTGAATGTATCTAATTTTAGTTGTGTCATAATATTTTTCATTTCCAAAAAAAAAAAAAAACCCAAGAGTACAGATGAAACATACTTTTAATATGCTGGACACAAAGCTTTGTGGATTTGAAGATTTAATATTATTCCTTAGCTTTATAGCAGTGGGGTGCACTTTTTTCACAATAATATATTTGATACATTTATAACAATCAAACTGTTTCACTAAACTAATAGATACAATGAAACTATATTTGTATCTAGAGATTTCTGGAATTGGAAAGAGGCTTTGGCTTAATCCTTAGATCTCTAGCACACAGAGAAACTAGAGCTATTTCTACACAGGTAAATTGAAGAGATGAAGCAATTACATGAATGATTCAGGCTAAAGAAATTACCCTGTCATTTTGCAAGATGAGTTTGAAGCCGAAATTTAGATATTCCTATTTACTTTTATCAAAACTACTAATATCTTGCTAAACTAAAACAACTTTTGTTTAATTTTAAAACATCCTGGAGTTCCCATCGTGGCGCAGTGGTTAATGAATCCGACTAGGAGCCATGAGGTTGCAGGTTCAGTCCCTGCCCTTGATCAGTGGGTTAAGGATCCGGCATTGCCGTGAGCTGTGGTGTAGGTTGCAGATGTGGCTCGGATCCTGAGTTGCTGTGGCTCTGGCATAGGCCAGGGGCTACAGCTCCGATTCGACCCCTAGCCTGGGAACCTACATATGCCGCGGGAGCAGCCCAAAAGAAATAGCAAAAAGACAAAAAAAAAAAAATCCTTAGTGAAAAATATACAGTATCAAACAAAATTTATTTAGAATTCATGCCTATTTGCTAAGCCCACTATATTTTTAGTATAATGAGGTAAAGTTATCTTTATTAAATTGTGGGACTATGGACCTATCAATAGTAGCATAAAAGAAAATGTTTGAATTCATACTTGAATGTTAGCAATATAGTCTCATTATCAAAATTAAATTTCAAACAAATTGTACCGGAAAATCAAATGTAAAATTGGTATTGTGTATATTTCACCCTAAGTCTTATTCTCTATAGCACCCATGCAAAAATATTCCTACACACATTACTCAGTTACCATCTATTTGCTGATGAGTGACAAATGTTTCCTTCCAGTTCAGTTTTTTCCAGGAAGAAATATCTAAGTACCTACAAGATATCTCAATATGTATGATTAGAAAATTCTTCATTACATTCTTTCTACTTCACCCAGGCAAAACTTTAAGTTCCTTTGTAAACTTTGCTTTTGCTACAAACTTTTTTTTTAATTGAGCTATAGTTGCTGTACAATATTTTATAAGTTACAGGTGTACAATACAGTGATTCACAATTTTTAAAGTTTATACTCCAATTATAGTTATGAAAAATGTTGGCTATATTCCCTGTGCTACAATATATCCTTATAGTTTATTTCATACATAATAAATTTGTACCTCTTAATTCCCTCCCCCTGTATTTTCCCTCTCTTCTTTCCTCTCTCCCCTGGTAACCACTAGTTTGTTCTCTGTATCTAGAGCCTGCTTCCTTTTTTTGTTATATTCACTAGTTTGTCATATTTTTTAGATTCCACATATAAGCAATATTGCTCTGACTCTTACTTCTACTAGGAACATTCTCATCTTCTCCTAACCTATCATCCCTCCTAACTTCCTCATCTTAGATTAATCTTATTTTAGACACTACTTCCTGCCAGATGACATTATTAACCACCAAATGGGCTTCCTGGGAGCTATGAGCCCTGGCAGCGTCCTGTATTATAAGTGCCTTTTTACTTCAGAAATAGAAGCAATTCCCCCAGTAGTTTCTAAGTTCCTTTATGGCAGGTAGCACGTCTAGCATGTTCAACATAGAAATTCCCAGTACATGACCCAGAGCTCACCAAAACAAGTTTTTGTTTACTAAATGGATTCTAAATCCATGAAAGTTTCAGGGCACAGAGAAACACTTCAAACTTATATGTGAAACATGCACTGGATGCAAGAATTATTGATCTCATGAAATATATTGGTGATAAAATCTTTATAAGAAAAATTTCTCTTCGATCTTACAATTAAGAATGACTAGATATAAAGTAATTATAGTCCATATTCCATTCCTTTTCTAGGTATGTGTCTAGAGGTCCTGGTGAATTAGACATATGAATTTAAGTAGTATGAAGGGTTTTTGTTAATTTAAAAAGATCTTTAAAAAGATACTGTTGAAGGAATGAGATTATTTTCATAAAGTTATGGTAATACTATATAAGTGATCTTTAAGCTACTATAGTATAATCAAAGAGTGAGCAAATTGGCATCTTGAATCTGTAATTAGATTTGTAATTTATTGTTCACTAAAAATTGTTTTAAGGTCTATATTCCTTCGAGTTTCACTGATTTTCTAATAAAGTTGTCTTACCTCTGTTCAGGCCTTATGTTTATCTGTTTCTCCCTTAAACCAAATATTTGAATCTTGTCTGAGGTTTTGATTACTTGACATTTGAGACCTAGTCCCCTGGTCTCAGAAACACAGCTCTTATGCACAAACCATCCACACTTTAAGGCCAATGGAGACTTACTCCATTTCAGCTGCTTCAATAGTGTTTGGGTAAGTTCTCCATTTCCTTCTTTTCAGCTTCTTTTTTTTCCCCATATTTTGTGATCTGTTTCCATATTTCATAGCTTCCTGTATAGCTTTATGATTTTACCCCCCCACACACACACACATCTTTTAGCTCTTTCAAAATAAAATCCCCCAGCATAGGAATGACTTGCCAACACTGTCTATTGCAACCAAAACTCTAAGTTGTGAGATTGATTTGTAGAAGTAAAAATTTCCATTGAAGAATATTATGAAGGTAAAATCATAGTTGTGAAACCACAATGTTTCTTTGTTTTCCAACATAAAAAAAAAACATATGGCTCATTTTACTTTTTTATCATTTATTTATATATATTTTTCCTACTGTACAGCATGGTGACCCAGTTACACATATATGTATACATTCTTTTTTCTCACATTAAGTGTTTCATCATAAGTGACTAGACAGAATTTCCAATGCTACACAGTACGATCCCATTGCTAATCCATCCTGAAGGCTACATTCTGTATCTATCTCCCCCAAGCTCCCAGTTCCTCCCACTTCATCCCCTTCCCCCTTGGCAACCACAAGTCTATTCTCCAAGTCCATGATTTTCTTTTCTGTGGAAAGGTTTCTTTATGCCATATATTAGATTCCAGATAAAAGTATTTGTCTTTCTCTTTCTGACTTACTTCACTCAGGATGAGTATTTGTATTTGTCTTTCTCTTTCTGACTTACTTCACTCAGGTTGAGAGTCTCTGGTTCCATCCATGTTGCTGCAAATGTCATTGTTTTGTTCATTTTTATAGCCAAGTAGTATTGCATTGTATATATATACCACATCTTCCTAATCCAATCATCTATCAGTGTACATTTGTATGGATTCTATGTCTAGACTATTGTGAATAGTGCTGCAAAGAATATGTGGGTGCATGTGTCTTTTTTAAGTAAGGTTTTGTCTGGATATATGCCCAAGAGTGGGATTGCAGGACCACACGGGAGTCCTATGTGTAGTTCTCTAAGACACCTCCATACTGTTCTCCATAGTGGTTGTACCAGCTTACATTGCCACCAACAGTGCAGGAGGGTTCCCATTTATCCACACCCTCTCTAGCACTTGTTATTTGTGAACTTATTAATGATGGCCATTCTGACTGGTGTGAGGTGGTTTCTCATGGTAGTTTTGGCTTGCATTTCTCTAATAATCAGTGATGTTGAGCATTGTTTCAAGTACTTGTTGGCCTATCTGTATATCTTCCTTGAAGAATGTCTCTTCAGGTCCTTTGCCCATTTTTCAATTGGGTTGTTGGTTTTTTGCTGTTGAGTTGTATAAGTTGTTTGTATATTTTAGCGATTAGGCCCTTGTCAGTTGCATCATCTTCCATTCTGTAAGTTGTCTTTTTGTTTTCTTGTTGGTTTCCTTTGCTGTGCAAAAGCTTGTCAGTTTGCTTAGGTCCCATTGGTTTATTTTTGCTTTTATTTCTGTTTTGGGAGACTCACCTGAGAAAACATTTGTAAGGTTGATGTAAGAGAGTGTTTTGCCTATGTTCTCTTCCAGAAGTTTGATGGTGTCTTGTCTTATATTTAAGTCTTTTAGCCATTTTGAGTTGATTTTTGTGCATGGTGTGAGGGTGTGTTCTTGGTTTCACTGATTTATGTGCAGCTGTCCAGTTTTCCCAGCAATTCTTACTGAATAAACTGTCCTTTTCCCATTTTATGTTCCTGCCTCCTTTGTCAAAGATTAATTGACCATAGGTGTCTGGGTTTATTTCTGGATTCTCTACTCTGTTCCATTGGTCTGTCTGTCTGTTTCGGTACCAGTACCATACTGTCTTGATGACTGTGGCTTTGTAATATTGCCTAAAGTCCTGGAGAGTTATGCCTCCTGCTTGGTTTTTGTTCGTCAGGCTTGCTTTGGCAATTCTGGGTCTTTTGTGGTTCCATATCAATTTTTGGATTGTTTGTTCTAGTTCTGTGAAAAATGTGGTGGGTAATTTGATAGGGATTGCACTGAATCTGAAGATTGCTTTGGGTAGTATGGCCATTTTTATAATATTAATTTTTCCAACCCAGGAGCATAGAATAGCTTTCCATTTCTTTGATCCTCTATGATTTCCTTGATAAAGTCTTATAGTTCTCAGCACATAAAATCTTTTACCTCCTTGGTCAGGTATATTCCCAGGTATTTGATTTTTGGGGGTGTAATTTTAAAAGGCATTGCATGTTTGTACTCCTTTTCTAATATTTCATTGTTAGTATACAGAAATGTGACTGATTTCTTAATGTTAATCTTATATCCTGCTACTTTGCTGAATTTGTTGATTAGTTCAAGTAGTTTTTGGGTTGAGTCTTTAGGGTTTTCTATATATAGAATCATGTCATCTGCATCCAGTGACAGTTTTACCTCTTCTCTTCCTATTTGGATGCCTTTTATTTCCTTTGTTTGTCCTATTCCTGTGGCTAGAGACTTCCAATACTATGTTGAATAATAGTGGTGAGAGTGGGCATCCTTTTACTTTTAACAATGGATTCAGTAGGAGTTTACCTCTTGAAGAAAATAAAATACATAAAATATTTACAGTACATTCCTGAGATATATAGACTTTCAAAAAGTACTTATGGAAAGCGTGGAAGTTGTTCATAAACATGAGCTTGATAGAATAGAATCTGTTGTCACCATGGATATTTAAGATTTAGAGACAGAGAACAGTGAAATGATTCAATTAAGGAAGCTCATAGGAGATACAACCAACAAAACGAAAAGCAGTGGATAAAGAGGCAGGTAGCAGGAAAAGAAGTCCCTGAAAGAGGCTTTGCTTATAGCCATGCTGTATTTTAGAAAAGGCCTTCTTCCCCGACTCCATTATTTTAACAGGCTAATCCACCCTGAAAGCCATATCCCCATATAAATATACAAAACATATTTTCTGGTTCCCCCCCCCAAAAAAAAAATCCAGCTCAGATCTATACCTTGCTTTTTATCTTACATCTTTTCTTCTACTCATTTTTGGATTATATTCATTTCTTGAAGGCCAGGATAAACCATCTGGCTTACCGAATTCAGACAAGTAGGATCCAGTCCAGGTAAAAGATGAGTACATCTTTGCTATATTAGATATACTAACAAGAGACCTGATCATGAGGTGTTGAGCAGAATAATTATTGAAAAGCCATATTAACCTAAAATATGAAAATACACTCTCTATATATTCATATTTCTTATATACTTCATATATATCTATATTCATATAACTATGTATGTGTACATATGCATACATGTATATATGTATGATTTAAATTGTATTACTTGATTTATTTACACAGACATTAGTATTTTATATGAGTATATATACAAACTATACACACACATACGCTAAGTAAATAGGTCAAACAATTTGTTGCTAATATTTAGAAATTTTACATTTAATTATACTTTGATTATTTAATAAAAATAACTCTAGCTTTAGTTTTTATGAAGGAATACTTCTTGGTAATGCAATTATGATATCATTAAATTCTTTATATAGCTCCCCAAGTCTAAATTGTATTGCCCTGAATGGAATACCCTGTAAATCCAAGGATTTAAGCCAGCTTATAAACATTTTAGAATTTTTTTCTGTGACAATATATAAAGAGAGTTTTTTAAACTATTAATCTTTTTAAACCATAGGTACAAAAGAAAAGCACCAAAATGGCTGTTAAAAAAAAGGGTGAAATATTTCATGAGTTACAGTGGTAGAGAGCTAGTCTACCACCATACCCTCCACCTGAGTATTTGGATTTCCACACAGACCAACAGGTGTGCCAGGGTCAGGAACTCAAAAAGTTAAGTAGTAAAACAGACAAGTTAATAAATTCAGACCCAAGGGATGAGGACAGATAGTCATGATAAAAGCTTTTGTCAGAATGTAGCCCACAGACCCCAAAAGTACAGAACATGAACACCGTAAGCAAAGAGTTTTTTTTTTTAACACAGACTAGGTCAATTAATCTCCCTCGTTTCCTTCACTGGCAAAATGAAAATGCTGCCCAGAAAATGTAGAAATGGGCCTAACAATCCATGACTACAGACTTCTAAGTGTGCTTTCCTGATGTTTTGGACTTCAAAGCAGCATGTACATACCAGGGGATGTGCAAGCTGAGCCTTTAGGATGCAAAAGAAAACAATTTGTATTTCTAGTAATTTTCAAATAAAAAATAAACTAAACTTTTCAAAGTTTAATACACAGATTTCTGAAAATGACCTGAATTTCAAATAATCATGTTTCAGGAGATACTCAGGCTAATTTGAGAGAAGAATGAGAATTCCTCAGTGAAGATTTGACAATGGCACAATGGCATCACCCATATAAGCATACTAGCGTACAGCATACACTACACCTTTTTTTTTTTTTTTTTTTGCTTTGCTTTGTTGGGCCACACCTGCAGCATATGGAAGTTTCTGGGCTAGGTGTCAAATCAGAGCTATAGCTGCCCAGCCTACACCACAGTCATAGCAACTTCGGATCTTCCATGTCTGTGACCCATAGCACAGCTCATGGCAATGCTGGATCCTTAAACCACTGAGCGAGGCCAGGGATTGAACCTGCATCCTTATGGATACTAGTCAGATTTATTTCCACTAAATCACAAGGGGAGCTCCCAACTATCTATTTTCAATTAGATGAAAGCAAACTCCATAAAAGGCAAAGGTGATTTTAAAGATTTTTATAAAACTTTAAACCTTTGGAGTTCCCCTCATGGCTCAGTGGTTAACGAATCTGACTAGGAACCATGAGGTTGCGGGTTCGATCCCTACCTTTGCTTCTTGGGTTAAGGATCCGGCATTGCCGTGAGCTATGGTGTAGGTTGCAGATGAGGCTTGGATCCCGAGTTGCTGTGGCTCTGATTAGACCCCTAGCCTGGGAACCTCCGTGTGCTGCCAGAGTGGCTCAAGAAAGGCAAAAAGACAAAAAAAAGAAAAAAAAAAAAAAAAAAAAAAACTTTAAATCTTAAAACTCTGGGTTGAAGATAATAATATCTAAGAAAAGAGGACAATGGGTTCATAATCAGTCTTTTCTATAAGGTGAAAGGACTGGTGATCTATTGGGATCTGAAACTCAAAGAATTCAGAAAACTTTTTGATATAAAACATGTCCACTATTGTTAATGAACCTCATTCCAAGTGCACTTTGCCTTTGAGAATTAGTTTATGATGACATCAAGCTTCACAATCCTCAAATCATTTAAATATATGTTTTTTAAGAATTTCAACTTTATCTCAGTCTTTAAAAATTATTGCATTTACATTACAGTTTTAACATGCATGTAATTTATATGTACACACAGATGGGTATGCTCAAAGTTTATTGTACTGATAGGAAAAATGTTTAAAGAAGTTCCAAGACCCATGCATTGGAGGATTACGTGTTTGGACCCAAATTATTAGGGTCCTTTGGGACAGAAAGGAAATGCAATCTTAGAGAGAGCCTGAGACACTGCCTAGAATAGGTAATTCATTTCATGTTTATATGCAGATATAACATATTTCATTCATTTTACTAATATGTATTGAGCCTACAATATAAAGGCTGAGAATGACTGTATGAGGATATAAGAGATCAACCTAGGCAGAAGGAAGACATTAAAAAAAGGGTGAAAAGTATATTTTTGTGGAACCATTGAAAATTTTTGCTGCCTCAACCCACTTTCCCTCTTTACCATCTCCTGGTACTGTAAGGCTAGCAAGTTACTGTACTTATTTTATCTCAAGTGTAAAACAATGATAATAGAATACAACTCAGAGGCTTACTATGATGATACCTAAATTACTGTATGCAAAGCATTTACAGAAAGCCTGCCATTTTCTAATTGCTGGCTAGAGTTATTTTATCATAGACTCTGGTTTTCAGTCAAAGTCTCTGTATTTTTACTTAGTATTGAATTAATAGCACCTAGCATCTAGTTTTAACATGGAAATGATTGCTAAGAGAATAAATAAGTAAATAAATGAAATGTCAGGTACACACAGTATTAGCAGGAGATGGCTGGGATGGCAAGAATAGGTGAGTAGCCAATAACTTGGCTTGCCCAGTTTAATGTAATCTGGTTGTGGCATGAAAGCAGTCGGGAAGCAGCGTGTGTGTGTGTGTGTGTGTGTGTGTGTGTATTTAAGTTTATTTGAAGATAAATATTTGTACAATTTCTCTGCCATGGAGATGGACAGAACTTCACTGGCAAGCATATTATATGAACAGAAAGTTCAGAGTTAAATATTTTGTTTAGTGGCTAAAATGTACAAATGTTTATCTAATTAATATTATTTCTCAGATAAAGTGTTTAAGTATTTGTATACTTATAAAATTTCTATTTCCTCAATTTGATACTTTATCAAAAAATTATGTATCAATCCATATGTCAATATATTACATTGTTGGCCATTTTTAGTATAATTTGTATGTGATGCATAATAATAAATTTGTGAGATGAGGTTTAATGCAATCCTACAGATAGCTTATAACCTGATATTCTATATCTTGTTTTCTGATACACATTTTTAAAGTTATAATAATCCTTAATTAATGATAAGTATTCTTACTTTGAACTATCATATGCATGCAATATCTTCAATTTCCTAGATATAAATTTGCTTTAGGGTTGCATGTATTAGTGAAGCTTTCCTGAAGGATTTTGAAAAATACAGCAGTATAAAAATATTATTTAACTTTCAATGTAACTAAATTATTTCAAAAAGAAATTTATAAGAAAAATCAATTTTAATAATATCTTTCTTTTTAATATTTCCAAAAATATATATGAAAATGTAAATCTATTTCCTTACTACATCAAAACACATTATTATAAAGATAAAACTTCAACTGTTTTATTTGCAAGGTTAATTTTTAATTCCATCTTGCTAAAATACGTTACAGAGCATTAAGAAACTAAGATGTGTTTAGTTTAAATAATATGGCAGAATGCAAAGACTGAATAATGCAGTAAAACAAGAGATACCATATAAGATGAAAATAATATCATTTGCATAAAAACCTACAAATTACTGAAAATGACATCCTTTTCGTTTAATACACTTAGTCTATTTTTTGTTTCTCACTGAATATTCTTATAAGATTAACACTGTAGTATTCTGGATGGATACTGGCAAAAATAACAAAAGCAGGCTGATTGATTTCATTATACATTCATTGCTATTCAATCCAAAGGTTTTATTCTTAACAAATGACAATAATCTCTAATTGGCTCTCATAGATATTTTTCAAATTTTAAATATGAACCATTCACCTCAACCTTTTCCCCTCATTCACTGCTGACAAATTTGCGCTCCATTTTGTGAAGAAGGTAGCAGTGAAAACCTTCAGTTCCTCTTTATAGGGCTCATGATTACATGAATCTCCTACTCCCTTGTCTTACCTCAAAACTTATTCTTCCACTTCTAGAAAACCAATAGCACTATAGCACTACTTACAACCTTTATTTCTTCTCCTATCCTACATCCTAGATTTTACTCAAATGTTCTGGATCCCCTTTTTTTTCCTTTGAATCATTTCTTTAGCCTACCATGACCAAAACCAAATTCTCCTTCACAAAAACAAATAAAACTAAGACAAAATTCTTTCGTCTGTAATTAGAATTTATGTTCCTCCAACTCCAATTAAAGAGTTATCTCAATTAGCATTTGACATCTTCCAGTATAACATAGTGATAAACACTGATCCTATGTGGCACCAGCGCTATCTCCAAGACCTTATGAAAGTTACTTGGTCTTGCTGTATCTTTGTCTAAAACATGTTTAAAAACAGTGATAATAATAGTGCCAACCTCCCAATGTTCACTGTGGAAGGATTAAATATATATAAGTCAAAGGCCAATAACTGGCATATGTGAAGTATTGTATAGGAAATTAAAATTATCTTAATATTAAACTATCTCACTTTCCGCCTTTCTAATTAAAATGCCAGTAATGTGACTTGTCATGTCATGGTTACTTCAATTTCTTGCCTTGGTGTCCTGGATCTTCAGTTCTCACAGATTTCCTCCTCTAGAATGTAAGTCACTGTGGACCACTTTCTTGGATCTTACTCCTTGCATCTCTTGTATCCACTTCTTCCTGTCTCTCTACCTCTCTACCTTGATCTCTTACCTTTTCTGTGTCCTCTTCCCACCACTTTCACTTTCATATAGTCTGAGTTTCCCTAAGGTTTTATTCTTTTTTTTTTTTTCTTTTTGGTAGTGCCCAGGGGATGTGGAAGTTCCCCAGCCAGGGATCAAACCATGCAACCGTAGTGACCTGCAAGCAGTTCCAATCTTTGGCTTTGTTCAGTGGGTTAAGGATCTGGCTTGTCACAAGGTGCAGCATAGTTTGCAGATGTGGCTTGGATCTGGCACTGCTATGGCTATGGCATAGGCTGGCAGCTGCAGTTCCAATTCAACTCCTAGCCCAGGAACTTCCATATGCCACAGGTGCAGCCATAAAAAGAAGAAGAAAAAAAATTGTTCTTCTGAAAAAGTAGAATATTCCACATGGTACAGATGTTATCTGATCACTTCCATTTGTCCTAGTCTCCTCTTTTGTTTTCCTCCCAGAGGCAACAAATCTTCTAACCAATTGCATCACTGTACAAATTATATCATATGCTTATGTTTTGTTTCATGCAAATGTTATTTAGTTGTAAGTTTTCTGTACCCTGCTTTAATTTCGACAAATAATTTTGAGGATATCTGTCTGGAATGGATCTAATACAATCCAGATCTTTTAGCAGTATTCTACCTACTATTTATACCAACATTTTACTAAACATTTCCCCTATTTATAGGTATTCTTTGGTTTAATTTATTTCATTGTGATATTTAGATGTCTAGAAGTCTATTTCTCTACTATAGGAAAAAATAAAGTATATATTTATATATGCTTTTCTCCTACAACTTTTATGACACAATCACAAACTGCCAGGTGGCACAGTGTTTTCTGCCTGCAACTGAGTCTTATTAGTCTATGGGGTATTTCTATATTGTTTCAATTTAGAGCTGAGTTTTCTTTCTCCTGGATTATGGCTTTAGAAATGCCTAGGAGAGATATGTTCTCACAGTGGATATCTGTGGTTTTTGCTTGCCCAGAGTCTTTTCTTTTTTCTGGAAAAAGTGTTTAAAATATTCCTGAACACACTTCTTGATTGGTATTCATGTTTACAATGTGAGTTATAAACCAATTAATACATGGGACAAAAGATATAATACAGAAGGAAATAAATAATTTGGTTTTATGATTGGCAGGAGATATTTTACATGTTGCTTTGTTTTTCTCCTCTTCTTTCCTTTTTCATTTTCTCCTCATTTTTGTGTTTTTTTTTTTTAATTTAAGGTTTTTCAGAGATCACTGGGAATAGGCATATGACTTAGCTCTCATAAGTATTTATGAGTGTTTTATTTTATTCACTGACCATAATTTTTTTGTTCAGAGATGGTCATATGACCTAATCCACATTAATGAAACTCTATGTGAAAAAATTTAATTAATTAGAGAAGGAAATGCACAGTTTTTAACCCAGAAAAATTTAAGCTTGAGTTAGGAAACAGCTATCAGGTTGAGAGCCTGCCTAGCAGTGATGTGAACCTAGAGGAAAACCGGACCAAGATGTGAGAGGGAGAGAGAGAGAGAGAAGTTCCTAATCTTCTGATGCTGTGCTATTCCTTGAACACAGGCAACATTATGTTTTATGTAAGACAACACATATGCTTTTTCATCTAAGCCAGTCTGAGTTAGGGTTCTTATCAGTTGCTGCAGTGGAAACAGTTTCAATGCAATGCCAATCTCAATATCGAGCAGCTGTTATCTAGGCTATTAATAAACAGAGTAAAAAGATTACAAGTTAAATCCTAAATTCTGTTTCTCATTAACTGATTTCTAGGTAAACTTATCTCTGGCTCTGTATTACTATTTTTTACTGTTATTCTAAATATTCTTAACATAATTACAGTAATAAAAGCATAGTACATAGTGGATAATTAAAAAGAAGTTCTGAAATGTTATTTATTAGTAGATTCCTTAAAATAGACATAAAATTTGTTAAAACAACTTTTGCTACTGATCCATATATATTCAGAAAATGACTTTGCTATTGGTTATTTCACACGTAATATAAATAATAAATGTTCATTTGACTAAATTGCATACTTGCCTTATAATTGCAAAAAATTTGACACATTAACATTTAAATAGTTGTCTATAGCAAATTGATTTCATCATAATTAATTTTTAACTGCTAATTGACATTAGATAAATGAGTTAATTGATATAAATAGCATGGTAGCTTATATGTTAAATGTCAAATGTGTGTTACTAACAATTAAAATTTATTAATAATAAATTAATTACATATATAGGCCTTGCCATATAATGTTAATTATATTAGATTCTTACCTCAGAAATTTATCTTCATTGAATAGTTTTAATAAATAAATATTGAAAAATTATTCAGGTTATTTGTTTGATCATGAATATTTAGGTTTACTTGTATTGTAGGCTTCAAGTCCTCTTCAAGGAGATTAAACCCAAAAGCCTTTGGCCATATCTCATTGTAATGCCCTTCCCCCACCTTGAGCAGTCTGCTCACTCCCTACCGGGGAAGCAATGTTGCCCATTTCTCACCCTCCCTCTATATAACCTGTTCTCCATGCAAATAGTTCATCCCTGCCCAGAAGCCATCAGAGGATCAAATGTACCCCTCCATACAGAGATCAAACAACACTCAGTTCTTTTGCACTGAGCAGGGGTACTGGGGCAGGAAAATTGATGGGCCTGGGGCAGGAGAATTGGTGTCCCAAATATGTTCTCTGTACGGAGATATAAGAAAAGGCCAAGTTGCAGCCAGGGCCAGTCCCTTCCCTAGGACTGCCTGCTCTCTCTGAGAGAGTAAATAAAATCTGCTGTACACTGCTAGGAACTTGGTTCCTAATTGTGATCAAGAGGTAACCGGTGGCTGGAGCGTTTTTTGATTGCTCAGAGAAACTGACTGGGAATGGCCCATTAAGACTATCCTATCAAAAGAGCTGTAACTTTGGAAATAAGGTGGGATCGCATCCAGAGACGCTCCTGCCTGGAGAGACCACCTGCCTCTATCCCTGCACAGCGAGACCACTGGCGCTTTCCCATTGCCGCTGCAGCACTTCCCAGGTGGAACAACCCCAGCCAGACTGATGGCACCTCCAAATCTTTGTTGCATCTGGGACAAAATCAGAGAAATAATACAGAGAGACCTGACATGCTAAACCATCCTCTGCTACCAGACCTGACACTTGTACAATAGAAAAATTATATACTATTCCTTCTTATCAGAAGATTATTGAATTTTTTTTCTATTTCCTATAACATCTGTTTTGAATGTGTACGTATTTCTGTGATTGAAAGGAAAGTAATCATAAATATTAAAAGTGCAGAGAATAGAGCTAGGAACTCTCATCCAGCAATCATTTCTTATGCATGAATAGAAATAGAGTAGAAAATTAATAGGTTCTAAATAACAGAAAAGCATATATTGGTGTGCTTGATAATATCCTATAGTTCCTTTAGATTCAGTTTTTATTCATTCTTTTAAAATGTTTGCCACTATAGTGTATAATTTCAACTGTCTTATATTTAATGTTGTTGATTTTTTTTCTTGTTCCTGCTTAAATTTGCTGCTGACTCCTTCTTGTGATCTTCTCTGAGGTCTGATATTGTAATTTTCAACTTTATAATATCTATTTAGTTTCCTTTTGTAATTTCTTTATTAATAATCCATATAATTTTCCTGTTTTTTCAGTTCATTTTCTATTATTACCACAGCTCTTTGAGCATGTTTAATACAGTTACTCTTTAATTAGTAATTGGGCTTCCTCAGCCCAATTACTGATAATTCCTAATTATCAAATATTAGTTAAACTAAGGAAAAATATAGTTAAAAAGTAAAAAACAAAAATCAAGAGTAAAATTGGAAAAAATAGTGATGTTATACAAATACCATGAATAATAGGACACTGTTACAAAACACTGTGTGATAACAATTTGGATAATCTAGAAGAAATGGAAAAATTCCTAGAAACCCAAAATTATCAAAACTGAATCAAAATAAGTACAAAATCTCAACAGACCTTTAGTAAGAAATTGAATCAGTAAGCAAAAACCTCCCAATAAATAAAAGCATAGTATCAGTTAGCTTCACTGGTGAGTTCCTTCAAACACATAACAAGAATTAAATCAATCCTGCTTGAATTCTTTCAAAAAAAAATTGAAGGAGTTCCCGTCGTGGTGCAGTGGTTAACGAATCCGACTAGGAACCATAAGGTTGCGGGTTCGGTCCCTGCCCTTGCTCAGTGGGTTAACGATCCGTGAGCTGTGGTGTAGCTCGCAGACGCGGCTCGGATCCTGCGTTGCTGTGGCTCTGGCGTAGGCCAGTGGCTACAGCTCCGATTCGACCCCTAGCCTGGGAACCTCCATATGCCACGGGAGTGGCTGTAGAAAAAGCAAAAAGATCAAAAAAAAAAAAAAAGAGAACATTCTCTTAACATACGGAGCGGCCCAAAGAAATAGCAAAAAGACCAAAAAAAAAAAAAAAAAAATTGAAGATAGAGGAACACTTCCTAATCCATTGTATGAATTACCTTGATATCAAAGCCACTGAAAGAAAGACAGGAGAAGAAAACTACAGGCTAATATCTCTTATGAATATAGTTGCAAAAGATTAGCATGCCAATTTTAATAATACATTGAAAGAGATATACCTTTTAATCACGGGAGGTTTAATCCCAGATGTGAAATAATGGTTCAATAAAATAAAATCAATCAAATTGATAAAATACACTAATAGAATGAAGGAGAAAAAAGTACATGAGTATCTCAATAGATGCAGAAAAAGCATCTGACAAAATTCAACACCTTTAATGATAAAAACACTCAGAAAACCAGGGATGGATGGAATTTCCTTAACATGATTATGGCACTTATGAAAAACTCACATTTAACATCAAACTCAATTGTGAAATACTGACAGCTTCCCCTCTAAGATCAAGAAAAGACAAAAATATCTGCTTTCCAACATTGTTTTAGAAGTTCTAGTAAGAGCAGTTAGGCATGAGAAAGAAATAACAGGAATCCATGAAACTGATTTAAAAACTTCCAAAAAAAAAAGTCCAGGACCAGATGACTTCACAGTCAAATTCTATCAAACCCTCAGAGAAGAGTTTATACCTATTCTTGTGAAAATCTTCCAAAAAATTTCAGAGGAAGGACACTCCCAAGCTCATTCTAAGAGGCCACCATAACTCTGATACACAAATGAGACAAAGACACCACAAAAAAGGAAGATTATAGGCCAGTTATCACTGGTGAACATAGACACAAAAATCCTCAGCAAAGTATGAACAAACTGAATCCAACAGTATATTAAAAAGATCATACACCATGATCAAGTGGGATTTATCATAGATGCAGGGGTTTTTCAATATCTACAATCAATCAATGTGATACATCATACCAACAAACTGAAAAATAAAAACCATATGATCATCTCAATAGGTACAGAAAAAGCTTTTAACAAAAACCAGCAGACACTTCTGATTAAAAACTGTCCAGAAAGTGGATATAGAAGGAACTTAGCTTAGCATCATAAAGGTCATATATGACAAACTCACAGCTAACTTCATTCATTCTCACAGCTAACTTCATTCTAAATCTGGAACAAGACAGTGATGTCCACTCTCACCACTGTTATTCAACATAGTTTTGAAAGCCTTAGCCATGGAAATCAGAGAAGGAAAAAAAATAAATAAAAGGAATCCAACTTGGAAAAGCAGAAGTAAAACTCATTATTTGTAGACAATGTGATACTATATATAGAAAATCCTAGAGATGCTACCAGAAAAATGTTAGAGCTCATCAGTGAATTTGGTAAAGTTGGTACTGGTACACAAATAGAAATACAGATCACTGAAATGCATAGAAAGCCCAGAAATACATCCACACACCTATGATCAATTAATCTATGAAAAAGAAGGCACAAACAGACAATGGAAGAAAGATAATCTCTACAATAAGTGGTGCTGGGAAAACTGGACAGCTACCTGTAAAAGAACAAAATTAGAACATTCATTAGGAGTTCCCATCGTGGCTCAATGGTTAAAAAATCCAACTAGGAACCATGAGGTCACGGGTTCGATCCATGGCCTCACTCAGTGGGTTAAGGATCCGGCGTTGTGAGCTGTGGTGAGGGTCGCAGACACGGCTTGGATCCTGAGTTGCTGTGGCTCTGGCGTAAGCCGGTGGCTACAACTCAGATTCGACCCCTAGCCTGGGAACCTCCATATGCCACGGGAGTGGCTGTAGAAAAAGCAAAAAGATCAAAAAAAAAAAAAGAACATTCTCTTAACATACACAAAAATAAACTCAAAATTGATTAAGGACCTAAATGTAAGGCCAGATACTATAAAACTAGAGGAAAACATAGAGCATTCTTTGACATAAATCACAGCTATATCTTTTTCTATCTACCTCCTGGAATGATGAAAATAAAAACAAAAATAAACCAGTGGGACCTAATTAAATTAAAAGCTTTTGTATAGCAAAGAAAACCATAAACAGAATGAAAAGACAACCCACAGATAGGAAAAAAAACTTCGCAAATTAAGTAACTGACAAGAGATTAATCTCCAAAATACACAAATATCCCATACAGCTTTATATCAAAAAAACAACTCAATTAAAAAAATGGTCAGAAGATCTAAGTAGACATTTCTCCAATGAAGACATATGGAGACATCACTAATTTTTAGAGCAATGCAAATCAAAGCTAAAATGAAGTATCAACTCAAATAGGTAGAATGGCCATCATCAAAGAGTCTATTAAAAATAAATGCTGGAGAGAGTGTGGAGAAAGGGGAACTCTCCTATACTTTTGGTAGGAATTTAAGCTGGTACAACCACTATGGAGAAGAGTATGGAGATTCCTTAGAAACTAAAAATAGAACTACCATATGAGCCAGCAATCTCACTCCTGGAAACACATCCAGGGAAAATCATAATTGAAAAAGATACATGCACCCTAATGGTCACTGCAGCACTATTTGCAATAGCCAAGACATGGGGGCGACCAAAATGTCCATCAACAGAGGAATGGATAAAGAAGATGTAATATATATATACCACAAAATATTACTCAGCCATAAAAAAAAAATGCCATTTGCAGGAACATGGATGGATGTAGAAATTAGCATACTGAGAGAAGTAAGTCAGATGGAGAAATACAAACATCATGTTAAATCACTCTTATGTGGAACCTAATAAAAATGATACAAAAAAGAACTTGCAAAACAGAAACAGACTACAAGAGTTTAAAATTAAATTTATGGTTACCAAAAGGGAAACATGGGCAAGAAGGAATAAATTAGGAAATTGGGATTTACATATACACACTACATAAAATAAATAGTAAACAGGTGACTTGGACCTACAGTATCTCACAGGGAAATCTACTAGATACTGTGTGAGAACCTATGTGGGAAAAGAATCCAAAAAGGAATGGATAGATGTGTATGTGAAACTGATTCACTTTGCTGTACACCTGAAAGAAAACTTTGTAAGTCAAGTATACTCAAATAATATTTTTAAAAATTAAAAGAAAACCAGAGGAGTTCCCATCGTGGCACAGTGGTTAATGAATCCAACTAGGAACCGTGAAGTTGTGGGTTCAATCCCTAGCTTCGCTCCTGGGTTAAGGATCCGGCGTTGCTGTGAGCTGTTGTGTAGGTCACAGACATGGCTCATATCCCCAGTTGCTGTGGCTCTGGCATAGGCTAGCAGCTACAGCTCTGATTAGACTCCCAGCCTGGGAACCTCCATATGCCGTGGGAGAGGCCTTAAAAAGACAAAAAAAGACAAAAAAACAAATCAAAAAAACCCCAAAAAACAGAATACTGCATAGCTTATAAACATCAGAAATTTATTACAGTTCCAGACGTTGAGGAGTCTAAGATAAAAGCTCCAATGGATTGGTTTTCTGATGAAACACTGTTTCCTTGTTCACAGGCATTCATCTTCTTGCTGTGTCCACACAGCTGAAGGCTGAATGAGGAAGAGAAACTCTACGGGCTGTCTTTTATAAAGGCATTAGTATTATTCATTAGCTTCTTCTCTCATGACCAAATTCCTTCCCAAGGGCCCCACCTACAAATACCAATACACTAGAGACTAACCTTTAATGTATGAATTTTGGGGGGGACACAAACATTCAGCCTAAAGTAGACATTATCAAGAAAGTGAAAATAAAACCTACAGAATGGAAAAAATATATACATTTGCAATTATAAATCTCATGAGTTCAGTATCCAGAATATTTTAAAAATTCTTAAAACTTGTCAGTAAAGAAGACAATCTAATTTTTAAAATGAGCAAATGACTTTGATATTTCTCCAAAGAAGATATGCCAATGGCCAACAAACCCATGAAAAGATGATCTTTAAGGGGAGTTTCCACCATGGCACAGTAGATTAGGTATCTGACTGCAGCATCTTGGGTCCCTGAGGACACTGGGGTTCAAATCCTGGTTCAGTCCAGTGGGTTAAAGGATCTGGTGTTGCTGCAACTGTGGTTTGGATTCAATCCCTGGCCCAAGATATACATAGGTGTGGCCATTTAAATAAAAAAAAATATAGAGTTCCTGTTGTGGCTCAGTGAGTCACGTGACATTATCTCTGAGGATGCAGGTTCGATCATTGGTATAAGGACGTGGGTTAAGGATCCTGCATTGACACAAGCTGCAGAGAGGTCACAGATGTGGCTTGGATCTGGTGTTGCCAGGGCTGTGTTATAGGTCTCAGCTGTAGTTCTGATACAAGCCCTGGTCTGGGAACTTCCATATGCCATATGTGTATCCATTAAAAGAAATAAAAAAAAAGACCATTAAAGAAATCTAAATCAAGACCAGGATAAGATTCCACTTCACTCCAATAGGAAGACTTTAATATTATTAATATGGCAATTTGTAAGAATGGGGATAAACAGAAACCTTCTTGACTTGATGGGAAGAATGTAAAATGGTGCTACTGTTATGGAAAACAATTTGGTGGTTTCTGGAAAATTACAGCAAGAATTACCAAATGATCCAGCAATTCCATTCCTGGGTATATGCCCAATAGAAATGAAAACAGATACTCAGATGGATATTCAGAAATGTTCATAGCAGAGTTCCCTTGTGGCACAGTGGATTAAGGATCCAGTGTTGTCCATGCTGTAGCTCTGGTTACAGCTGTGGCATGTATTCAATCCCTGGCCTGGGAACTTCTGCATGCTGCAGGTGCAGCCAAAAAAAACGAAAGAAAAGAAAAGAAATATTCATGCAACATTATTCACAATAGCCAGATATTGGTTGCAAAAAAATTTTCCAAAAAGAGATAAATGGATAAAAAAATTATGGGTACTCATACAATGGAGTATTATGCAGCCATGAAAATGTATAACATACTGATACATTGTACAACTTGGATGAACCTCATAAACATGATGCAAAGCGAAGGAAGCCAGACATGAAAGGTCCATGTATTGCATGATTACTTTTACATTAAATATTCAGAATTGGCAAATTCATGGATTTACAAAGTAGATTAGTGATTAGCAGAGTATGGAGAGGAGGATAAAGAATGAACTGATTAACTGACAGGGTGTTTTTCTACAATAGTGAAAAATTTTGAAACTAAATAAGAACTGATGGTTCCACAACACTGCAAAAGCACTAAATGCCACAAAGTTGTACACTGTACACTAAATTGTGAATTAAAATATATAATTGTTTATTATGGAAAGTCATCTAAGAAAAGCAAATAAAAATTGGCATAAGATTTTCAGGGACTGAAAATGAAATAAGATAAATTTAAAAATGTATTTATGGGAGGATAAATCCAAATATATCATTCAAAATGCAACACAGAAAATTGTTAAAGGGGAGGAGTATTGGAGATGTGAAGGACAGAATGAAAAGGTATAATATACACCTAATCCAAGTTTCAGGATTCGACAGATTAAAAACAGATAGATATAGAGGATTTTCCAAAATTGATGAAATTCATGAAGCCTCAGATTAAGTGAGTAAATTGCCACATTACAGGTGCTGGAAGTAGTCCATATTATCCTACAAGAATCATTTGTTAAATACTCAGGGATGCTCCAGCTGATCTTTGAAAGATTGGTAACTTGAATTGGCCATGGTAGAATGATTTACACAATGGAAATCGACTAACATTACAGGTCAAAGGTTTTTATCTGGAGAGTTAGTTTACCACTATGCCACTGAGAAAGCCATAACTTCATTCAATATAGGAAAATTGCTAAATACAAAAGAGAAAGAGCATTTTAAAAGCACTTAGGTGGAAAGGACCATTGATTTGCAAAGAAGTATCAGCTCAACTGGTCGCAGTCAAATAAGCAGCAGCACTGAAACACACAAGACAGTGAAGTAACTTCAAAATGCTTCATGAAACAGAACTTAATTCTGGTACATTATCATTCAAAAATAGATCAGAGTGCAGAGGATATTCCAACAACATTTAACTAAATTAACTACTAGGATATACTTTACAAAGAGAAAATGATCTAAGAAGAAAGTTCTGAGATGTATGAGGAAATAGTGATGAAATAAACCTTTGAGCACCTAGTACATTTCTTAAATTACTGAATACAATAAAAATAGCATCTGTGATTTTAAAATGTTAAAACCATATTTCACAAAAATAATTTAGGAGTTAGGAAAGTATAATTTCATTAAAATACTTAACACATTTTATTTAGAAAAGACAAACTGTGCTTATGGAAAGAGAGGCCCAGTATTGTAAGTACATCAAATTTACTAAAATACATAAATTCCAATAGAAATTTTCCTTGAGATCGAGTCCAGGGATTGAGTCCGCAACCTCATGGTTCCTAGCAGGATTCGTTTCTGCTGAGCCACAGTGGGAACTCCAAGAGGTGGAAATTGATCCCTGCTTCATAAAAATCACCCATATCCAGATAGATGAATGTGTTAAGTGTGAAATAAATTGTAAGTCTTTTAGGAAAATTTATTTAAGAATAACTTTATTACTTTACAACAGAGATTATCTTTCTGCTGCAATACATATGCAAGCTGACACATATAAATACATTTTACCTTGTTAAAATTTATAATAGTTTTCTCAGTTTATCCAATATTTCATAAAAAGACTAAAAGACAAACCACAAACACAGAGAAGATAATAATGCCTGGAAAAGAAGGACTGTAACCCAGAATATTTAGGAGAATATATAAATCAGTAAGAATAAAATTTAATTCTTATGGGGGGGCTAAATTATGTATACAGGCATTTCTCAGGAATACTCTTAGCTGGATTAGTAATTAATAAAACAATTAAAATAAGAGCAAGATACCACTACATAGATATAAGAATCACACAAAAAAATTGAAGTTAAGACACTATAGTTGTTCCAGAAAATGTGAGGGAATAGGCAAGTTTACTGGTATAAAGATGGGAATGTAAACTGTTATATACTATTAGGAAATATAAAGTTTAATAGAGGCACAATCTATCATCAATAGTTCCTTTCTTCTATATATCCTAGAAAAACACTTTGATATATACATTGATAAACATATCCATATACATATACAGGGATAAATATACAAATATGTTTAGATGCATTATTCCTCACAGTAGGTAAATGAAAAAAGAGCATGGTAATGGTGGAATAGTAAACTATAGGGCTGTCAAAATGGAATATTATTCATCAGTGAAATAAATTATGCACAGAAATACAAATCATCATAAATCAATCTGCATTAATATCACACAATCAAAACTAATTTTGTACAATATAATGGGCTTCATACAAACTATATAATTTCAATTATGAAAAGTCCAAAATGAGAGAAAGTTAAACCATTGTTAATTTTATATAATTACATGTTACATACATATGTGCTAATAATATAAAACAACATAAAGCAATATGATCTCAATATTTATAATACATTTTATGATTTTAGGGAGAAAACCATGTGAGTTAAGAATGGCAATAAAGTAGCTCCTAGATTTTGGTAATCCTCCTTTTCTTTTTTTTTTTTTTTTTTTTTTTTGTCTTTTGTCTTTTTTTTGGTTGTTGTTGTTGTTATTGTTGCTATTTCTTGGGCCGCTCCCGCGGCATATGGAGGTTCCCAGGCTAGGGGTTGAATCGGAGCTGTAGCCACCGGCCTACGCCAGAGCCACAGCAACGCGGGATCCGAGCCGCGTCTGCAACCTACACCACAGCTCACGGCAACGCCGGATCGTTAACCCACTGAGCAAGGGCAGGGACCGAACCCGCAACCTCATGGTTCCTAGTCGGATTCGTTAACCACTGCGCCACGACGGGAACTCCGATCCTCCTTTTCTTTAACTGGGTGATAGGACTCGTGCTGCTTATTTTATTATTATTCTTTAAATGATGATTATTTGTACATTTCTATTTTGTATGTATGAACAACTTAACCATAAAACTATAATCCATTGAAATATTTTAATTCAATACTTTTTAGAAATTACTTATGTATAAAATTGATTATTTTCTTTAAAAATATTACTGAGATGAAAAATAGAAGATTTAAAAACCCTAAAAATTACAATAATCATTAGAAAGGGATCAGTAAGTAACATCCACAAATAAAACTTGGGACAAAGGAAGGATTCTGTTAAATTCTATTACATATTTGAGCATATGAATAATTTCAATATTATTCAAGCATTTGAAGATAATACAAAAGGAGGAAATAGCTCCCATCTTTTTACAAGTCTTATATAAATTTGCTACCAATCCTGACTAGGACAATCTCACTCAGATGCATGGGTAAAAATTTTTTTTAAATGTTGCATATTGAATTCACTCTTAAAGTTAAAAAAAAATCATATTGATCAAGGTGGATTTATCCAAGTAGTACAATGATACAATGGAAATATATTAAAATAAATATTTTTATTAAAGTAATCCTGTTGATATTAGCATTTTTTTTTTCCACACAACTAAGGACCCTAGTATTTAAACTAAAATTTGCAATGTTACTAAGTGGTAGATCTCTGATTTAATCAAGGGTCCAAGATCAATGAACTCTAAAATAATTGTTTATGGTATGATTTTTCCTCACATGCAATTTATTGATGGAGAAGTACTCTAGAATTACCCAATATTTTGCTTCACCTGAAAAAAATGAAAATTATATTAACTGTAAAATGAGGTCTGCTTGAAACAGTATCAATAAAAGAAATTCTAAGACCCTTAGCTGAAAATACTGAAGAACACAGCAAATGAAAGCTAACACTATGGGGAATGCGATAAACTTTGAAAAGCAAACAGAGAGAGGAGTTTTAGGAAGGCACTCCAGTCATGTTCTAACCATCCTCGACATATTTTCAGTGGCCAAAAATATTTTTGGACTTAGTACTTGAAAAGATGGAAAAAAATAACTTTTTGCTGTTCCAGACTTAATTCCAAATTTGCTCACATTTGTTTATGAAAAAAAATTAAAATTTTTGTCCCTGAAACTTGAGCCATCTGTGTCCCAAAGAGATGGAGAACAGAAGTACAGATAACAAAGAATGAGTTTTGGCTGCAAATAGAAATTGAGCACGTAAATAATATCATTTATTTTATGTGGGCTAAATTTTAAGTCTGTTCTTTAGGAGAAAATTGCAATAATGTGTTTATGGGAAATTTTCTATTAATAGATTTGCTGAATATAATATGTATATGCATATATAACAAAACTGTTAAAATATGTGCATAGTTTTAGACACGAAAATAAAATAAGGTTTTAGGATAATCTTCATGGAATCTTAGACTAATTGGACTGTGACTATTACAGGTTTTTTGCTGTGGGTAACTGATTATGGCAATGTTTCCAAAAAGACTGCCATCAGACCTTTCCCTTCTTAAACATGTATGTCATTTCTCCATCAAGAAGCAGGATCTATTTCTTTCTCTTGAATCAGAGTTTGAGTAGGGATTTGCTTGGTCAACTGAATATGGTAGGTAAGATATTTGGGGACTTCAGGCATCAGAATCTTGCTGTCTCTCCATAGCCCTCTTGGAAAGCTCACTCATGTATCCCTGAGAAGCTTTATTAGAGGTCTGAGTACCCTGGAGAAAATGTACATAGAGGCCCTGAGATTACACAAGAGACAGAGTGTCCCTACTGAGCCTAACCATTCAATTGTTTCCACCAAGACACTGGACATGAGAATTAATTTGTCTTCAACTCTCCAGACCACACCAGGCACCAGCTGATTACCATGAGGTGAATCTAGCTTTTCCTATGAGGAGCAAAATTGTCCAGCTGAGCTCTGCTCAATTTCTTGATCCATAAAATTATGAAATATAATAGAGTGACTGTTATTTTAATTCAAAAATTTTGTGGATAGTTTGCTACATAACAATTAATAACCAAAACAATAAGGAAGCAAAAACTCATTTGATTTTGTAGATAAGTATTATAATACTACATCCAAACTATAAAATTAATGAAATAATAAAATGAATTGCCTTAGTCCTTCAAACCTGCAACTCTAGTTAAACAGTAAAAGTAGTTTAATACAATACCCAAATATCTTTGTTCATTTAAAAAAATTTAATATGTATTTATATGTATAGCCTGTTATAAAATAGGTTCCCATCAACATTAATTCTCTAAATACTCGACATGATAGAGATGAAACATTAATACTATAGCTTAATTGGAAAAAATGGGTTTCTATTTAATGCATGCAAATTGAGCACATAAATAATATCATAATAATATCTATTTAATGCACAGAAATTTGCATTTTTACATTCATTTATCTATTCATAAATACATTCATTTATTTTAATCAAGATCTTGACTCTTAGTTCAGGATTTCATAAAACTTAAGCCATTTAGTATATAAAACTGCCAATTCAAGTAGTATTACAAATGAGGACATATATTTAGGAAGAAACTACCTTTGTACTTTGTGGGCTGAAATCATGAAGTTTTAGAAATTTATTGGGGAAGGAACAAGCCAATGTGATCATCAATGACAAGAATAAGTCATTTTGCAAATTCAAAATAAGGTCATTTTAGAACTAAGGTGAAATCAACAATGAAGTAAGGTAGACCATGAGTAAGCACAGTAAGGAAACCTGTCAGAAGAGGGATTTAACATATTCATTGTATTATGGGTAGGGCCACTCAGCTTACTACTTCTGAATCTTACACCTAGAGAGCTTAGTTTTCATGAATTGAGATTATTAGGTGATTGAAATATGGGAAGTACAGTAACTGCAAGGAGTCTCATTCTAAAATGCTGCTAGTTTGGAGTTCCCATCGTGGCTCAGTGGTTAATGAATCTGACTAGGAACCATGAAGTTTGGGTTCGATCCCTGGCCTTGCTCAGTGAGTTAATGAACCGGCATTGCTGTGGGCTGTGGTGTAGGTTGCAGACACGGTTCAGATCCCGTGATGCTGTGGCTCTGGTGTAGGCCGGTGGCTACAGCTTCTTTTAGACCCCTAGCTTGGGAACCTCCATATGCCGCGGGAGCGGCCCAAGAAATGGCAAAAGACAAAAAAAAAAAATAAATTGCATCTATTTTTTTAATGTATATACAACATACAAATGGTAAGTTATTATTAACAGTAACATATCTTTGTCTGTGCTTTCTTACATTAAGTGGAATTCCATTTTGAAAAACTGGATAAATGCTAATTTAAAATTATGTACATATGTAAGAAAACTATTAAATGCCTCTGCTTCCTGATAAGAGAATAAAATTAAACTGAAGTGAGGTGGCAGATTAAAACTGGTTTCTTTCTGGTTTTAGATCCCATTTTTCTAAGAATAATAAAGCCAAATAATAACCTGATTTATCTTACAATTGGTACTGATTACTTTCAAAATAAATACAATGTCACTATTTTTTTTTTTCTTTTTTTTTTGCCTTTACTAGGGCCGCTCCTGCAGCATATGGAGGTTCCCAGGCTAGGGGTGGAATCGGAGCCACAGCCACAGCAACGCAGGATCTGAGCCGCGTCTGCAACCTACACTACAGCTCACAGCAACACTGGATCCTTAACCCACTAAGCAAGGGCAGGGATTGAACCCGCAACCTCATGGCTCCTACTCGGATTCATTAACCACTGCGCCATGACGGGAACTCCCAATGTCACATTTTGAGTCACATGTTACTTCATCTCTCTTTAGTGTTTGGCACTGATGACCATTTTCTCCAACTTGAACTTCTTAATTATTTTCATTTCTGTAACAACATTATTTCCTACTTCACCTTCCCCCTTAACTCCTCCTTTTTAGTGTTTTATGTCTCCTATTTTACAAAAAACTTAAAGGTTATCTTTTAACTTTTTAGTCTCCCATTTCTGTTTTCACTCCTTTTAATTTCAGGAACTGTAGAATATCAAAAAGGAAAACACAATTTTGAAGCCAACCATTAAAACTTGACTGGAGGAGGCATCTCATTTTGGATGGAAAAGTTGGCTTATTGATATATTTATACATATTTAAGTATAACAAAAAGAATGTATTTCTTAATACAAATTTAGAAATAGTTATATTTTAGTATGACTTATGTAATTCTATCCCTTCCAAAATCACCTGAAAATATATCTATAGTTATATTCATTCCCATTGGTATGACCGAATTATATTTTACTTTAGCCATAAAATAGAATTGTCAGTTTTTAATATTACAATTGTAGATAGTATGCAGAAATTATGCATAGGAATTTTGGTTCTCTATTAATCAGGAAATAAAATGTGCATATAAACTATAATGTAATGAGGAAAAATACTGTTTTACATCTGATATGTTGTATAAGGTTTAATTCTTTATGCTACACATTATGAAACTCATACTAACCATGAATTAAAATTAAACAGAATAATGAGGCATGTAGTTAAAAATGATCTTACTTTATTTGTGATGTCACTGGAACATATCAGATCTAAACTGCTGTATATAAATCTTTTACAAATATAAATCGTTTTCAAACATATGAAAAAAGCTTTAACTTTTTATGAGTCTGAAGTAATTTCATAATATATTTCACTTTAAATATTATTCATATACCATAAGAAGTGTTCTCTCATGAAAATAACAATCATTCTACATACAATATACTTAAACAAGAAATGTGTTAGGGCACCTGAAATGTTGGTTTTGCTTTTAATTTTACTTTCCTTATAAAAAAAACTTTAAGTGATACCTGAAAAGGCTCTTTGTGCTTGGAACATATTGACGGATTTGTTGGGGTTAGTGTTTTCAGAAATAATGACATGTTTGTTTGTTTTATACTGTCAACAGATTTTAATGAAAGCAAGATTGCAAAACACCCTGATAAAATATAATCAATTCCATAATAAAACATCTCATTTTTGCTACTAATCTATTTTGAAAGAATGTTAGCTAAACTTTATTTTCCTTTTGGCTTTTAAGTTATGGTACAAATTATGTATTTGAAAGATTAAAACTTTTATAGTTCTAGTATTAATATCAAACAGCTACTTAATCAATATGATCTCTAGTTTAGAATGAAGACCATTATAAACATTTTTGAAACTGCAAAGGAAATTTAAGTGAAGCATCTTTTATTCACACATTGAATGAAATGTACATAGTCTCATTCAATAATTTTCAAAAGTATTTTAATGTTGCATTTAACAGAAGGAAAAGGAAGAATTAGTTAGTTACCGCTATTTATCTTAATTTTTTTTTTTTTTGTCTTTTGTCCTTTTAGGGCCACACCCCCTGCATATGGAGGTTCCCAGCCTAGGGGTCCAATCTGAGCTGTTGCTGCCAGCCTATGCCAGAGCCACAGCAACCCCAGACCTGAGCCACATCTGTGACCTACACCACAGCTCACGGCAATGCCAGATCCTTAAACTACTGAGCAAGACCAGGGTTCAAACCTGCAACCTCATGGTTCCTAGTTGGATTGTTTCCACTGTGCCACAACAGGAACTCCAATATCTAAATTTTTTCCATTAAAATATATGGGTATTCTTTCCATTTAAACATCCTTAACCTTCAGAAATTTTAGGTTATAGATTACTTTAAATCATATCCCTATACTATTTGTATGTGTATCATAAAATATCACTTGATTACGTATAGTTTAGAAGCACAAGTATTAACTATCTATATAGTAAGATTCCCCTGCTGACTAATTTTACCACTTTACATGTCACATAAGTAAGAAATGTACAGTTATATGTACTAAAAACTGATAAGACAAGGGGAGGAGGAGCAAATTATGAGTTATGAAAATATAAACATAAGGCAATTAAAGGAGAAAAAAAGATGTATTATGCAGAATAAAATTATGCCAAATAACTGATGTGCTGACTATCTTAAAACAGAAGATTACACTTTTGTTTTGACAGGCTGAAATTTTTTACATGTATACTGCATAAAATTTATTATCTTGAAAGTGTCTTTTCATATTCAGTGCTTCTAAAACAATCTTTTGGGTTAAGTAAGCCTCCTGAGGTGATTTTTATCTTTTTTAAGTTATACACTGAGTCACACCATGAACAAGGTCCAGATAAAGGAAGTAGCCTAAATAGATTTTTCCATTTACTTTCCATTTTAATGATCTAAAAGAAAAATATTAAATAATGAACTCCAATTTTTCCTTTGTATGACAACTTTACACAGTACTAAAATAATGTTATTTGGGTTTTTTTTAGATATTGCCATTCCGTAAAAGTATTTACTCAAGAAACATAAGCCAACTACAAACTAAAAGTTGTCAAACAAGTAGTGGTAGTGGAATATGTTTTTTCCCATTCCCCATCTTTTCTATCCTCTAAATAGTTATTGTATGAAGAAAGAATTTATTTTAGTCATTGATTAAATAAAATCGATTTTAAAATTTGACTTGAAAATCACATTGTAGTGAAAAATTAAAATTACTTTAAAATGTAGAATAATAAAATGATGCCAATATGTAGCTATAGTTAGTCAGATATGTTAACACAAAGTTCTTGCTTTATTTACTATTACATTTCATTAACTACATTATGTTTTAATAATATATTTCCTTTGAAACTCCATTAAAAAACTAATTTAAAGTACTCTGGTACTACACCTAACATTTCAAATATACTTAACTGAATAACCAATAAATTATTTAAGATTAAACCAAGTAACAGTTATAATGTCCTAATTAATGACATGTTTTAATCACATGACTTTCTTGAGATGAAATAAACTTTCAGTTAGCGCTTCATATTTAAGGCACACAGAGCACCTGTGCTTTGAAATCTGAAATGATATATTAGGTTTCAAGTGCTATTTTAATTTATTGTTTCTTCTTTTCAAAGCGTGAAATACAAAGCACCAATACAACATTCATACTGAGCTAAGATTTAATCATTCTAGGCTCAAGTGAGTGTCTCATCATGTTATCACAAAATTGCAAACAGCTTATTATGCACTAGAGCAGTATGGACACCTTTAAAAAGCCCTTAAATGGTAACCATGCTGAGTTCAAATGAGACAATTATGGATTTAAGTGGATTTTAGTAGTAATAAGAAAATTATGAATATGTTGAACAGTGAAACCAAAAAGTCTTTCCAAGGAGTGAAAATGTGAAGTGTGTATTTTACTGCTAATATATTTATATATTTTAGTTTTTACTTTATTAAAATAAAAAAATATTTGATAGGTCATTTCTCAAATATGGAAAATCAAATATATCATGAGATTTTAAAGATAGTGTGAGAAAATATGTATTGTGAGTTAATCTTGTTCTCTTTGTAATTTTAGTATTTTGTACTTAATGCTAAGGTTCATACATTTGTGATTTTATAGGTAAGAATGGATTTTTCATTATTTACTATTAATAACAGGGTGAACACATTCAAGACTCCCATGCCAATGGATGCTTTAGACTTTTGATTTCTCAAAAGAGGAAAAAGTATTTCCTTTGATGACTATGATTTTTCCATTTTTTCCATTGTTTTGGTCATGTTGCATAGGATTCTGTTGCCATTTTCTGAGATTAACTGCAGAATGCTATATATAACTTTGAATTGCATTCCTCAAGTGTTTTTTAAGTATACTCACCTGTGGAATATATTTAGCTGAAAATTCATATGTAAATGTTTTCAAAGATTTACAACCTGAGGATCTGTATAGTCTATAGGACCCTAGAACTTTTTAAAAAAATTTAAGTCTACAAATAACAAATGCTGGAGAAGGTGTGGAGAAAAGGGAACCCTCTCATGCTATTGGTAGGAATGTAAATTTGTGCAGCCATTATGGATAAGAGTATGATTCCTTTAAAAACTAAAAATTGAGTTACCGTATGATCCTGTGATCCCACTCATGAGCACATATCCAGAAAAGGCAAAAAGATACATGCACCCCAATCAATATTCACCACAACACTATTTACAATAGCCAAGACACGGAAGCAACATAAATGTCCATTGATAGATGACTGGCTAAAGAAGATGTGGTACATATAAATAGTGGAATACTACCCAACCATAAAAAGAATGAAATGATGCCATTTGCAACAACATAGAGGGACCTAGAGGTTACATACTAAGTGAAGTGAGTCAGATAAAGACAAATATCATATGATATATGTCAAATCTAAAAATGACTCAGGAGTCCCCATTGTGGCTCAGTGGTAATGAACCTGACTAGCATCCATGAGGTTGTGGGTTCAATTCCCGAGCTTGCTCAGTGGGTTAAAGATCTGGAGTTGCCATAAGCTATGGCGTAGGCCATAGACGCAGCTTGGATCTGACACTGCTGTGGCTGTGGTGTAGGCTGTTCGTTGCATGTCCAATTTAACCCCAAGCTTGGAAGCTTCCCTATGCTACAGATGCAGCCCTAAAAAAGCAAAAAAAAAAAAAAAAAAAAAAAAAAAAAAAAAAAAGACTCAAAAGAACTTATTTATAAAACAAACAGACCCACAGGCATAGAAAATAAACATATGGTTACCAAAGGAGAAAGAGAGAAGGGGTAAATTAGGAATTTGGAATTAACAGATACAAACTACTATATATATAAACAACAAGGTTCTACTGTATAGCACAGGGAACTGTATTCAATATCTTATAATATGTATAATGGAAAAGAGTCTGGAAAAGTATATATATATACATATATATATATTTATAAATACATATATATACATAAAACTAAATCACTTTGTTGTACACCTGAAACACTGCAAATAAACTATACTTAAATTAAAAAAATAAATATAAAAATATTTTATTAGCATACTGTCAAACATTTCTTATGGATATATAGTTGATATAAAGTATTTTATACTCTAAGTATTAATATAGTGATCCAGAATTTTTAAAGTTTATCCTCCACTTTTAGTTATTAAAAAATATTAGGTATTTCCTGTGTTGTACAATGTATCCTTATAAGTTATTTTATACTAAATAATTTGTACCTCTTATTCCCCATCCCTCTATTTTTCCTTCTCCCTTCCTGGCACTCCCCATTGGAAACTGCTAATAGTTCTTTATAATGTTATCCTAGAACTTTTTGAGAGTCAGGGGAAAATACTGGGCCTGTAATAAAAACGATATGGATTTCAGGACTATCTCTTACTTTTCTGAGGAAGGTGATGCATGAGGTCTTCATTTCTTTTTAACTTAGTCATTAGACCAGACTAGATTTTCTCTGACTTCTTACTTCTCTAACATAGCAAGTATATTGACTTATTCTATCAGAGGAAAAATAATTCAACTTTGGGATTTGCTTGCTAACTTTTTTTTTCTTTTTCTATTAAGTACATGTGAAATGTTAGCATTTCGTCAAAATTTTTGGAAAAAAAAAAGACTTTTCAAGACAGGGGGACATGAAAGGCACAGAGAGAGATTTGGGAAAGCTAAAAAGACATAGTGCTTAGTGTATTTCTCAGCAAAGCAAACAGGAGATTCTGCAAAGAAGTTCCTGGCCCACTCCTAACTTGGGTCTCTGGTGGGAGACTTCTGAGAAGGTTGATTCCAGGTAGCTCTAGCATGGATTAATATGACTAGACATAAAGGCTGCCTAATTTGCTTTGGTGTGCATCAGCTCCCCTGCAGCCCAGGTAGTGCCTGAAGAGTCAATGTATCTTCCCCTCTGGGGGAGAGAAGAAGTAGAACAACACTACATCTTCCCAGATGTAGCTCACAACCCTTACACAAGGCACAAAGCTGTCATGCAGGCCACTTTTCACCAAGAAAGAGACCCACAGGGAGTTCCCGTTGTGGTGTAGCAGAAAAAATCCAACTAGTATCCATGAGGATGTGGGTTTAATCCCTGGCCTCAATCAGTGGACTGGGGATCCAGTATTACAGGAGCTGTGGTGTAGGTTGCAGACAAGGCTTGGATCCCACTTTGCTGTGGCTGTGGCGGAGGCTGGTAGCTGCAGCTCCCATTCAACCCCTAGCCTGGAAACTTCCAAATGCCACAAGTGCACTCCTAAAAAAAGAAAAAAAGAAAAAAAGAAAAAAAAAAAAGACACCCACAGACTCACATGGAGTTCCTCCACAGCCAACAGCAGCTGAGACTGTGGCCCCAGCACATCACTTCATCGGATGTTGTGGAGATGGAGAAACTACATGATTTTTTTGTCTACTGATTCTGCACCTGCAATTTTTCTCCTATCTCATTAATTAATTTTTCTCCTATCTCATTTTCTCCTATCTCATTCCTTAAGTCATGTTTTCTGACTTTGTAGAAGTCTTCCTGATTTCTTGCTCCCTTTCTCGTTCCTGAAAGGGCTCACTCCAAACAACACATTTTAAATCCTAACTAATAAAAAAGTTTCTCTAAGTAGATGAATTACTGTTTCCGTCGCAGAAATTTTGCATAAATCTATTTGAAGAACATTCCTTTGCAACTTTGCATCTGTTAGCACTTATTCAAAAAATAGAAGGATTTTAGAAAAGAGAAGAATTACAACAGAAGAATATTTTAAAATTAGTTAATTCTACAGTTCATTCTATTCATTGTGTAGCTGTTTCTTCTAAACAAAACATGCCTAGAGGTAATTATTGCCTAGCGGAAGGCATATGTCAAAATGAACTTCATTTTATAAAATGTAGGGAGAACCACACACTGAGAGGATGCATATATGATCACAACGTTAAAAAAAACAATGTTCATCTGTCTTTTCCCCTCCCTTTAAAAATATAACTGTTCCCACATGCTTTTTTTGAATTTGCAGGTTCTGGACTTAAGAACAACAACATGATGTTTTAGCAATCATTTTTACATAAGAAATTATAATTATTTTTTAATTCATGAAAGATCATATTATGTGCCCACACTAACCCTGTGCTGCCTCAGTTTTCAACCACATACCTCTAATCATTATTATACCAATTATGAAAGTTTAGGTCTGTAAATTCCAAAGAGTAATGGAAAAGTCTGAGGAATTAAAGTTTTATTAAAAATGTTTTGTCATTTTAAATTCGACAGGCACATTCCACAAATGTCCTGAGCGTTTAGTGAAAGATGGGGTATACTTGGATTTTTCTGATGTGAGTCAGGATAGAATAACTTATTTAAGGTGTTCTCATGGTAATTACCCATCAGAGTCTTATTTGAATCCCCTGATATTAATCATACTTTTCAGGATCACATAAAGCATCTACAGAGCTCATATCAGAACTTTAACTAAAGGTTATTTTAAAGATATTATATATGCTAATAACCATTACTAAAATGCAAAGTCAAACTTGTTGATTAGGAATGACATGGACAGTGAAAAAATTATGTGGCAGAATTATAGTTTATTTCAAAACATCAAAAATCCAACAGGGTAAAATAAGTTGAGTCTGCAGAATAATGTTGAATCACTTGATTTCACTTCAATAACCCAATCTGAACCCCATTTCATGACTAGTTTTTAAAATTTATGTTATTTTCATGTCATGATATTAGATTCCCTATTTTAATATATAAGATTGAAATCAGGATTATAAATAGGAAAATAGTTATTCTGTTATGACATTTTTAAGATAAGTAGTACTGTAAAATGATATAGGAAAAGTGGGTACTTTTGTAGTAAACAATAAAAACATTAATATCGTAAAATGTAGTATACATTTTTCAACTTATAATCTTTTGCTTGCTTCAAGTTTATTACAGAGTAATAAGCAAAGTCTCATTGAACTATAATTGCTTATGTGTCATCTGCTTAATAAATAAAAAGTAATACACTAATCAATATAAACAAAATGTATCTAAAGACAGTTTTAATGTCATAATTCAAATACAAATAAAATAAATTTCAAAAAGGACATGAAATTTTTTTTTATTCAAAGCACATATAATAAACTTGATTTAATTACTGTAGATATTTCAGTGGAATATCTGAGTCAGGAAATATATACATTTTATGGAGTTTATATGAAATTTTGAATGTTTATTTTCTGATGCAATCATACAAGCAAGTTTTGGTGATGTCAAAATTATTTACTGATGTTCTGCTGTGCATAGCTTTCATTGCTTTAAAGAGAGCTTCATTCAGTTGGAAAATGCCTGTCAGCACTGTGTTTTGTGACACAGTAATTACGAAGTTAATTTTGCAAATCTCATAAGATTAGTGCTTTAAAGATTCATCTGAGTTCTTTAAATGATATGCCTAGTAATATTTTGAGCATTTTAAACAATTTTATTAAGCTCAAGGAAATTATTATTTTAGCTAAAAATGACACCAAAGTTCTTTCAAATTAATTTCTACTTTTTTCATCATGAATTTTAAAGGAAGAATTTAAGCCTAAAAGATCAGTAAAAAGAAAAAAAATACAAAATTATAATAATCTAAAACTTGAAAAATATTTTTAAATTTTGCTTTAGCCATCTTTCTTTAAAGATAGAATAATTTCTGAAGAGCTATGGTAGCTAAGGTAAGGTTGATTATCTTTATATTTTATCAGTATCAGTAGTAGCCTTTTACAATACAACTTATCTCATCATGGTACTCATATTCTCAATAACATTATATTGGAGTGTCAATTTTTTGAGAAAATAAAATTATTAAAATGACTTTCAGGTAAGCAATTCAATCGATCATTGGTGTTAAGATATTATTGGGAAAATACAAACATACTTTTAAACTATTCACAAATGATAGTGTTTCTTAGCATTGGCTTTGGAAATAAAAAATATATAATATAGGTTGATATTATGTATAATATATAAGTATATATTGTATCTAAATAGTCAAAGCATCAGTTATTTTAAGGTAAAGTTAACAAAGATAAAATAATAATAATCTTTCGTTCCTATAATTCCTACTTACTACCAATTTAAAAACCTAACAAAAATAAACTTTTTATTATATCCTAATTACATTATCAAACATGAATTTAAATAAATAATCATGATAAATTAGGTACTCACTGAAATAGATCATTAATTTTTCACATTTTATCTGTCACTAGTGACTCTAAAATTGAAAAGATCATTCACCTATTATTATCATTACTGCTTATCAAAGGACCTCAGTCAGACATTGAATATCTGGAGCATTAGTAACATAATTAATACCGGCATTTCCTATTATGTTTGTGAGGTAAAGGTCCCTAAAATTGCAAGTTTTAGCACTTTCTAATAAAATGATTTTTCTCAGCAAAGTGTGCTTTCCAGTCATTTCATCATTGTTTTATATAGATTTTACTTTTTAAAGAAAAATTTTAGGTTTACAATAAAATTGAGTATAAGGTACAGAGAATTTCTGCACACTTCCTGCCTCCACACATGTATAACCTCTGACATTAACAACCTTATCCACAAAAATGGTAAAAAATGGTACACTTTTTATATAAATAAACTATCATTGACAGATTATAATCATCCAAAGTGATTAGTGCAATAGTTTGCATCTATCAATTTGATTTCCTTATATCACTATGGACTCATGATTATTCTACATAGACAGGATCAAGTCAAAAGGTCATAAAACAGACAACTGAATAGAACTGTTGATGTCTGCAGCCAGAATGATCTGACCAACCAAAGACATAAATTAGTATTCATTTATAACCCAAAGATAAAATGAATACCCATGAATTCCCATTGATATAAATAAATGATTGAATAAATAATCAGAGCAAAGAGACAAAATCTCCCATGTGGAAGGATTCTAAATAATTTATCTAGATAACCTACCTTTAAGGAAGCAGAACATAACTTCTCATTTCATAAATGTGGGCTACACAGAGTAATTTCCTTCTAAAAATTATACTTTAGAAAGGGAATATTTAACTTTCCAGAGGAAGATGTGGAGTAAATTGACTTCACAGTGGAGAAATCTGTCAAAAATTACCTCAGACAGGTGATCAAAGTTAACATAAGTAGTGAAAATCATGTTGATAGTATTTACTCTTAATATGAGGTGATAAAAATTGCCTTTGGAATGGATTAATAATGAGATCCTGCTGTATAGCACTGGAAACCATGTCTAGTCACTTATGATGGAGGATGATAATGTGAGGGAAAAAATGTATACATGTATGTGTAACTGGGTCACCATACTGTACAGTAGAAAAAAAAATAATGTATTGGGGAAATAAAAAAATAAAAAAAATATTGGCAAAAAAAATGGGATTTTTTTCTTTGTGATTTTTTTCTCCTAAAGACCTATAATCCTAGGCTAAATATGAGAAAAATAGCAAGCCAATTCTACTATAGGGCTATCCTACAAAATATTAGATTAGTATTTCTCAATACTGTCAACATTATCAAAAGGAAGGGAAATTTGAGTAACTGTCACAGCCAAGTATAGCTGACACAAAGAGATGTGAATAACTATAAGTATGAGGTATCCTGGATGGAAACTTGGAAAAGAAAAAAGATATTAGGCAAAAATAAAGGAAATCTGAATAAAGTATGGGCTTTAGTTAATAATAATATAGCAATATTGGCTCATAATTATAATAAATATGCTATACTGATATAAGATATTAACAATAGGGGAAACGGTGTGAAGTAGATGGAAACTTTCCATACTATCTTTTCAATTTGTCTGTAAATCTAAAATAGAGCTAAATAATAAAAATTTATTTCAAACAAAATGACTTTAAAAGTGCAGCAGAAATATATGCTTAATAATAAAGGATGGTATATACATGCCCATATATGTATATAACAAGGTGAGGGTAGAAGAGAGTGAGATAGAAGATACGCATGTAACTCTAATGTAGATTGATGTACACGCTGTCTGACTGCAGACTGAAGTTACAAATTCCCCAAGTCTCTTCAGCCATGCTCAGTCTAGGACAAGCGGAAGCCCCGGGGTTTGGCACCCTGTAGTCCATCACATTATAGCTATATAATCACGAGGGTTTCTATATGCAATAAGTGCTTCCTCAACAACTTTATTTATTCTTTCCTTGGTAAATGTACAAATGAAATTTGAATTTTATAGTGGAACCTCCACTTCCATTTTGTTACATATATATGTATATCTTCTTTTTCACAGAAAATGATTATGGAGTTGAACCTTTGTTAAAGGCTCCTTGTGTCACTGGTTATGTCAAGAGTGAATTTGTTTCTGAAAAATTATTTTGGGGTAGCAATTTGCTATAATTATGCTAGTCATGCATAAATAGTTAACATTAATTTTGTATGATATACTAAATATTATGTAAGCATAATTACAGTATTGTTATACATACAACACAGCATGCGCTACAAAACAACTCAGGTTAAATAATTTTAAACTAATCACATTTTTGGTAGTTCTAGCAAACAAACTATTCTTGTATATTACATAGATTCTGGCCTCTATAAAAATAAGCAAGTGTCAAAAAGTTTTTTTAAAGCTTGTTTATGTCTTTCCTTAAATGCATTAAAAAGTAAAGATTTTAGAATTTAATAAAACATTTTTTCTAATGGTGAAGTTAAAATATATTATTTCTGAGACAAAGTATCCACTTAAGAAAAACTCTTTTCTATCTTCAAATGAAAATACATTAAAAAGAGTACATTTGAACTAATACACGGATATTTGAAGATAGTAAAAAATTTTAAAAAATGCATTTATCTCTATCAATTTACATCCTATTTTAAAATGTTATATTTTACATACAAATCTCTGAAATCTCTCTGAAAATAATACCATGCTAGTGCAGTTCTTGTCATGAAACTTGCTGTGAACAGACCATAGATCATTGTGGTTGAATATAGCCTATATTCATGCAGAGGTAAAGTACTGATTGGCTCCCACAAATATGTTTAAAGGAAGGTTTGTGAATAAATTGGATTGAACTGTTGTATAGGCATAACTAGTGTCCAATTAAATGATATTCTGTAATAGTTTTATAACTTCCACATTTATCAATCTCACCATGCAGCTGTAAACATATCTCATAGTTATATCACTAATTTAAAATGTTTTATTTAATACAGTTTAACAGCTTTGACTCTAAAATAAATAGAAGCAAAATTTAAACTAGATTATTTGCCATAAATAAATGTATTAATATAAGAATTGAGAGTTGGTCTATAAAAGTAAATCTGAGTAATTATAGATAACCTCTATAATAGAAAATTATAGATATCCTCTAATTATAGATAACCTCTATAATAGAAAATTATAGATAACCTCTAAAATAGAAAAGATTTCCAAGTAGATGTATAATTTTCCATCAAAATCAATGAGTCTGAAGCACTAATGCATATTTTCCTTCAAGTTTCCAAATGATTCCAGGAGCCTGTTTTATCTTCACTGGAAGAAATATTTGGGTGAAACACTTTGTAAAACTGAACCAGTTTGTATGTTATGAAACTAACACCCACTTCCATATGTTCATGTTAATTAATTTCCTAAGTGTTAGTTTGCTGTCATGTAGACAAATCCATAAAAGAGCATAGACCACTCCACCCCCGAGATAATGAATGACAAGGCTTGCAACAGATGGTGACTAGGTCATTTCTTTTTCCATCTGGAATCATACCTGACTAGATTAGAAAATTCTGTAATATTACTAAAAAATATTATCTACTCTTTATACTTGGGGCTATGTAACTCAGAGAAATATGTTGAAATGACTACACAAAGTCATATACATGGCTAAAGATGCTGGCAGAAATCAATACAATTGCTATTGAACATTTTTAATTACTTCTTTGGAAGATACCATTGACTTTAACCATATTTCAGTTGGGCCAATTGATGAAATCAGATTTATTTCCTAATATTGAGAAAATATTGAGAAAAATCTCCTGAAGCCTTATATCAAGTTAGGTCAAAAATAAACAATTATTCCAGTTCTCTGAAGAGAAATAAAGTATAAGAGTGGGAAGGGAAGAGACTTTCAGACATTTTTAAAAGATAATTGGCAACTTGACTCACAGAATAAATGTGAGAGTTTTGTAAAAATCATGATCATCTAGATCAACAGTCTAAACTATTTATTTGAACAGAAAAATTCAGCAGAGCAAAGTGTTTATGTATACCCATTTTCCACTAAAATAAAGGGAAAAGTGAAGGGAAAAATGGATACAATTCATACTCCATGTAGTAATTGAAGGCAAATTTTACGATGCAAAATCATTGAAATATTATTGACTTAAATGTAGCATGCAGTAAATAATTTGCTGACTGAATGGGTTAGTTTATATGTGTTATTAATTGGTAATTTTTACAGACAGCATTCATGAATCAACTTTCTGCTTTTTTTCTGGTTTTAAAAAATGTTAATTATAGTTAAAATTAAAATTTAAGTTGCTTTTACTTTGATTTTTTTTTCATTTAACTGCTTAAATATATGTATATTTTCTTCTCTTTATCTTTCAGTACTTGCCTTATTGTTTGCCTTTCTTGCTGTAGTTACTTTGTTTGGTCTAGTTGGATCTGGATCTTAAAAGTTTCAGCTAGTAGTTTTCCAAGTAGAATCCCCATTAAGCTAATTTAGATTATCTAGCAAGAAAATGAAATATCAATGTGTAAAAAAATATGTGAAGAAGATCATACTGACATGTAAAGTGAAATAACCCATTTTCCAAGAATTAAAATCTCCTTATTCTTAAAATGTACACACTATTTTTTTTTTTTTTTTATTTTTAGGCTGCACTTGCAGCACATGGAGGTTCCCAGGCTAGGGGTTCAATCAGAGCTACAGCTGCCTGCCTATGCAATAGCCACAGGAGAACAGGATCCCAGCCCAGCCATGTCTGCAATCTACACCATAGCTCAGGGCAATTCCAGATCCTTGACCCACTGAGTGAGATGAGGGATCGAACCCACAACCTCATGGTAACTAGTCGGATTTGTTTCCACTGTGCCACAATGGGAACTCCAAAATGTACACACTACTGATCACATATATATCCTCAAGAGTTATATCTCTTTTTATAGAGCTAGGAAAGTGACCTCATGAATGGCATTTTAAAATAATCTTGAATATATGAATGTATAAGGAAACTACTTGCTAAATCAAAGGTGCTAAATAAGGAAGACAGCATTTACTTTATAGCACACTACACAGTGTTAATATTTTAAGATAAACATATCTTAGATTTTTATTAGCCAACAAGACTATTTTGTGTTATAACATTTAAAAATATGAGAAATATTTTACAATTGAAATTAAAATTCAAGGCAAATAGCAATTACTTAAGCATCAATACATCATGTTATCACATGAAACTTTTCTAAATTGTGTTTTCACTTTAACAACAGTATCAAAAATTACAGTGTTGTAAAATATAGAGAACAATGAAAAAATAAATAGACCTCAATAGAAAAAGCACATTTACATATCAGTAAAGGTAAACACGTTTACATATGAGTTTTTTTCATACTTTCTCTCTCTCTCTCTCCATTTGGATATCTCAGATTCACTTCAGAATCAAAAAAGAGTTCAATTGTGGTGATCAAAATTTGCTTAAAAGTATGACAAAATGCTATCTACACAAATCTTTCGATTTGTGAAAATCTATTCATTAGTCATGTAAAAGAGTTGTAAAAAAAACTTCCTAAGATATATATCTTTGTTATTAGATTATAAATGTACTGACACAGACCCTATGCTAAGTTATAAGTACTTATTTAGTAATAACAAGGAGTATTTATATATAGCAAAAATTAAAAACAAGTTATGTTAATTTTAATTTTTTTTTTTTTTTTTTTTTAGGGGCACCCCTGTGGCATGTGGAAGTTCCCAGGACAGAGGTCCAACCAAAGGTGCACAGCAACACCAGATCTAAGCCACAGATTGCAGCAACACTAGGTACTTAACCCACTGAGAAAGGCCGGGGATTGAACCTGCATCCTCATGGATACTAGATGGGTTCTTAACCCACTGAGCCACAACAGGAATGCCTAACTTTAAGTTCTTACTTCAAAGCACAGACATTTAAATTAGATTGTATATAAGAAATAATACAATTCTGAAGTACTACTTTGATCATTTTAGAAAAAAATCTCCAGGATACAAACCAGAAACATATGTGCATACACTTGAAGATAGTTTTTAAAAAGCATTTGAGGAAATGGTCCACCTGTTTATATCTATGTCAAGAGCTAGTTTTAGTGGTATAAAGTTTGCTTTTTAATATATGTAAGGCTCTTTTTTGTGTTAAAACTATTAGCTTTGTTTAATTTTACTTTTTATCTAATTTTCAACAAATTTCCAAATTAAAATTATTCCTTGGTATCTTTACTGCACATATTTAATTAGTACATTATAGTTACAATTGATTGGCTCAGTACTACAAATACAAAGTTTAAAGCATAATTTAAGTTTAAATAACTTCAAAGTATCTTACATATTGAATTAATTCATTACAGCTACATAAAATATAGTACTGTATAATAAAGACTATTGTATTAGAGTAGGAAAAAGTGATGTTTATTTGAGCCATACAAATTCTATAAGATATGCAATGTGATTTTACTATTCAGAGCTATCATGGAGTTGATTTTGTTATTTGGAGCCATCGTTGATATAAAAGTCTAATTAAAAGAAGGAATAATAATTATATAATGATAAAGAGGTCAGTACAAAAAGATGTTAATCCAACAAGATATAACAGTTGCAAAAATGTATGCATTCAACATAGAAGCACAGAAATATGTAAAGCAAATATTAACAGATCTGAAGGGAGAAATACACAGCAGTATTAGTAGGGGACTTCAATACTAATACAGCAGTATTAGTAGGGGTGTTTCAATAATGGATAAATCATTCAGATAGAAAATTAACAAGAAAACACACATTTACAGAACATTCTACCTAACAGCATGAGAATATAGATTCTTCTGAAGCACATATCGAACATTCTCAAGGACAGATCACGTGTTAAGCTACAAAGTAAGTCTTGATAAAGTTAAGAATATTGAAATATCAAGTTCTTTTGTAAGCATAATGGTATCAAACTAGAAATCAATTACAAGAAGAAAACTAGAAAATTCACAAAATATGGGGACTAAACAGCATGCTACTAAACAACCAATGATTTAAAGAATAAATCAAAAGAAATCAAGAAAATATATTGAGAAAAAAGAAAATGGAAATACAGCCTACCAGAACTTATGGAATGCAGCAAAAAAATTCTGGCAGGGAAATTTCCAGCTATATATGCCTAGATTAAGAAAAAAGAAGGAGCTCAAATAAACAATCCAAGTTTACCCCTCAAGGAACTAGAAAAAGAAAACTACAAGAATAAATTTAGTAGAAAAATGAAAATAATAAAATCTGAGCAGAAATAAATGAAATAGAAAATAGAAAACCAATAGAAAAGATCAGTGAAACTAAGACCTGTTTTTTTGTTGTTGTTGTTTGTTTCTTTTGCCATACCTGCATCATGCAGAAGTTCCTATACTAGGGATCAAACCTGCACTGCAGCTCTAACCAGAGCCATAGCAGTGACAATACCAGATCCTTAACCCACTGAGCCATGAGGGAACTCAAAGCCCTGGGTTTTTTTTTTAAACAAAATAGACAAATCTTTAGCTAGACTTATTAAGAAAACAAAGGCGAGAACTCAGGTAAATAATATTAGAAATGAAAAGGGAGACATTACAACTGATACCACAGAAATACAAAAGAACATTGACTATCATGAATAATTATACACCAACAAGTTAGATAACCTAGAAGAAATGGATTAATTCCTAGAAACAAATGACCTACCAAACTTAATCATTAAGAATTAGAAATTCTGAACACCAATTACCAGAAAAAAGATTGAATTAGTAATCAGAAACCTCTCTCCCATAAAAAAAGAGTTCCTGCTGTGTCTCAGAAGGTTACTTACCAGTTTTTGTGAGGATGCGGGCTTGATCCCTGGCCTTGCTCAGTGGGTTGGTGATCTGTCATTGCCACAAGCAGAAGCATAGGTCATAGATGAAGCTGGGATCTTGCATTGCTATGGGTGCAACATAGGCCAGCAGCTGCAGCTCTGATTTGACCCCCTAGTCTGGGAACTTCCATATGACACAGGTGTGGCCCTAAAAAGCAAGCAAGCAAGAAAGAAAGACAGAAGACTCCCCCAAATGAAAAGTTCAGCATTATATGGCTTCACTCGTGAATTCCACAATATGTTAAGAGAACATTTAACACCAAATCTCTCAAACTCTTCTAAAGATAGAAGAGGAGGGAAGACTTCCAAGCTTATTTTATGAGGTTAGTATTATTCTGATGAAAAAACTAAGATAGGACACTAAGAGAAAATTACAGTCCAATAAATCTTATAAATATAGATACAAAAATCCTCAACAAAATACTAGTAAACCAAACTCAACTATAATAAAAGAATGAAACACCATAATAAAGTGGGATTTATTTCAGGAATGCAAGCATGGTTCAGCATCTGCAAATCAACCAACATGATGTACCACAGTGCTTCCTAACATCTAGGGTTTAGACTTATTGTCAAACTCAGTGAAATCATAAGAAATTACATTTCTTCAGTTTTAATGAACAGATGTACCATTATAGACAATCATTGATTTCATTTAGAAAAGTTTTATCTACAAGCTACTAAAATAACACATTAGTCTTGTTAATCTGGGCTGTAAAATGACTTATAATTGAGCTTTCCCCATCAGCACAGATACGGCTTTTTCGATATGTCATGTATCCCCAAAACATGTGACTCAGCTTCTGTTTTTAACTGGTTTGGTATATTTTCCTGAATTAAAGACCAAGTCCTTTTGCCTATGAAAATCTCTTACCTCTTTTTTAATAATCTAAGAGTGCTGCAATGCTATTTTACAGCTGTGGTTCTACAAAAAATTAGATGTAAAATTACAGTGGAGATAACTAATTTTTCTGTATCACTTTATTGGGGTCATTGAGGTATAACACTACTCTTTAATTGCTAAAAATAATAGCATGATTTCAAATGATTTTTATACTTTGGGAATAATATAGATAATGCTCAGAAGATAGCTGTAATTGTTATAAAAGTTATTTTATAGTTTAATTCTTAAACCTGATCTTCAAAACACACTCTATACATATTCTGTTAATACGAATATTGCTTTTAGTATTATTTTCCCATTAGTATTTTTGGGAAGAGTTAATTGCATAATACAAAAAAATAATATGTCATGAGAATAAGGAGTTCCTATCATGGCTCAGTGGTTAACAAATCCGACTAGGAACCATGAGATTGAGGGTTTGATCCCTGGCCTTGCTCAGTGGGTTAAGGCGATTTGGATCATGCATTGCTGTGGCCCTGGCATAGGCTGGGTGGCTACAGCTCCTATTAGACCCCTAGCTTGGGAACCTCCATATGCTGTGGGTGTGGCCCTAAAAAGACAAAAACACAGGAAAAAAAATAGAAAATAATTTATTTACATAACTCCTAGATTAGCTCTCGAAGATCACCTAATGATAAAAGTATAATAGCAATAAACTTTCTGATTTTGCATCCTACATTCAGAAAAACAGCTTGAGAGATTATGCAAACCATAAAATCTAAGTTCACTAAAATTAAAAATAAGATGAAAATTTTATGATAGAGCCACATGCTAACTTTTGGAATTATTTCAGTATTTTCATACTTTTTTTCCCTTCTCATATGCATGATATTATTATGTATTTCTTTAAAAATATCTCACACATTTTTCCCTAAGAGAAATAAATGCCATAATATGTTATCATCACTTCAAATGCTAGGTAATATATTTCAAGAATTCTAATGTTTTTCATTCATTTGATTAGAATATTATCCTTCAAAATTAAATTACAGAGAAAGCAAACAAAAATAATTTCCATTACAAAACTTTGGTTAATTGTGAAATACTCTCATGCTATTTTTACTTTATTTATTTGAATTTGCAATAACAAGAGTTAGTCTTTCTACTAGAAAATCAAGTTGCCTTCAGTTAGAGCTATCAATCAAATCAAGTTATGTTGAGTAGTGGAGTAGACTAGAGCGATCCACCATGAATCTGCAGGGGGTCCATTCTGTTACATAATATATGAATTCTTCTAGACTATTTATAAATGACTCACTCTCAAATTAGGTTTTTGATTTGCATATGTACTTATTTGTTTAAGAAAGGGTATGATGGCCTCTAGTGGTACAGAACAAAATACCAATCCTTACATTTTCAAAACAATAATAAAAATGTTTTTAATAATAAATAATAAAACTTATGAAGTTCATGTATGTTTTCTCCATGGAGCACTGTAATATTTGAAATAATTACTCTCAGCTCATTGATGCAAATAAATACATGGTAAAACACATTCAATTGTCACATACATAAATTGCATACTTAAGTATAAGATAAAAGGTTATTGAATGTTTTTAATTGTAGGTGATATATTATTATTGATGAAATAATAAGATTTTAATAATTTTAGGGAATTTATTCATATTTTAATTTATTGAAAATAGCTGTGTTTGTGAACAATCATAATAACTGAGAATTTATTATCTGCCAAGAAATGTGCTGTTTTACACATAGGAGCTATTTAACTTTACAACCTGATCAATTCACATGACTGTAATGCATAATGATCTCTGTTCCTATAGTTTTTCCTTTTCTAAAATATGTAACTCATGTTTTATAAGGGAACTAAGCTCTAGGAATTTATATTTTTAGGGCAACATACTATATTGTAAAGCCAAAGGCAGGTTTCACATCAGGGTTTTTGTTTCCTGAGCCTAAAATCTCAGTAACTATTTTATTTTATTTATTTATTTTTTTGTCTTTTGTCTTTTGAGGACCGCACCCATGGCATATGTAGGTTCCAAGGCTAGGGGTCTAATTGGAGCTGTAGCTGCCGGCCTACACCACAGCCACAGCAACCCCAAATCTGAGCCATGTCTGTGACCTACACCACAGCTCACAATGCCAGATCCTTAAACCACTGAGCAAGGCCAGGGATCGAACCTGCAACATCATGGTTTCTAGTCGGATTCATTTCCGCTGCACCGCAATGGTAACTCCTCAACAACAATAACAACTTTATATCAATACTCAATACAATGGTGTCACATTGAATTATGGAATTCAAATAACTAACTCTTCAAAAGTATGATGATATTTTATGAGAATTACTAAAAGAATGTTAAGAGTATTATAATGATATGGATTATAATATAAAAACAGGGAAATTATTAAAAGATTGTAATTTTAAAGTTATTTGTTATCATGCTTATATGAGTATCAGTCTCAGTTTCAAATTATTTTTATAAAATAAAAGACATAATTTTTATATTGTGATTAATTGCTAACATACCTTAGTTCTCACCAAATATAAACTGTAAAAACAGAGATTTTGTCATTATCTTATTTAGAAGACTGGATTATTTTAACCACTGGATGTTGTAAATGAAGCAAACCAGTGCCTCTTAGAAATTTTCATTAGAATAACTAGGGAAGTATTTCTACTTTTTGTCAAGTTAGCATGCAACAATATTCCTTCCCACCCCCCTCTGATACTGGGTTTATCAATAATTTATTACTTTTTCTTGCTGGTTATTATTCCATTGTATAGATATGCCATCATTTGTTTGTCTACTCACTCATTAGTTAAAAGATTGTGAGTAGTTTTACAGTGATTGTGAAGCTATATTCATGCCCAATTTTTATGTGAGCATGTTTTTACTTTTATAAGATAAATAGCTGGTTATATAGTAATTATGTTTCACTTGACATGTCCAACTGATCTACTTTTAACTTCCAGATTTTCCTTGAAAAAAAATTCTACTCTAATCAATATTATTTTTCTTTTTTATATTTTTATTTTTTTTATTTCCCCAATACATTTTCTTGTACAACATGGTGACCCAGTTAAACATATATGTATACATTCTTTTTTCTCATTTTTCATTTTGGTTCATTTTCCCTGAACATCTCTACCAAAATTTCTACCTTGTATTTAAGAGTTTGATTACTTTAGAGAAATTTTCTACTTCTTTTCTTTCCTTCTTTCCTTTCTTTCCTTCTTTCCTTCTTTCCTTCTTTCCTTCTTTCCTTCCTTCTTTCCTTTTTTCCTTCCTTCCTTCCTTTCTTTCTTTTCTTTCTGCCATGCCTGTGGCATGTGAAAGTTCCCAGCCTGGGATTGAACCTGTGCCACAGCTGTAACCCAAGCCTCTGTAGTGAAAATGCTGAAGACTTAACCTGCTGTACCAGAGGAGAACTCTGAGATACTCTCCTTTTATTCTATTAGTTTTCTCTTGTATAAAGAGGAAATAACATTGCTGGACTTGCTACTCTGTAATTTTTATACTTTATATTTAGCTTATTTTGAAGAGCCATATAAAAATTATCTTTTTGCACACACTTAAAGAAGTATTTTGGATATACATGTGCTTTCTTTTTGAAACATATACTTAGGCTGCTTTCTAACTTGGATTTGGTTTTCATTAGTTTATTGGGTAAGGATGAACAGGAGATAATATAGAGGAGGCAAATATATATATTACTTTGAAATATTTATTCAATGGTTCTTTTAATTATTCTCACAGGTTATAAAAGGGCCAGTGTGGGGGTGGGGGTGGGGAATCATGCTATTAAACTGAGTAGAATGACAGCTAGAGTGTTCTTCTGTTTAGTGGTAACATATGATTTGCATATGAGTTCTTAATTTTCAAAATTCCTGCTTAAAAAAAATTTTTCCCATTTTTCTATCACCCACCTATTTGTCTTTATATATACATATATATGTACATAGCAATTTTGATGACTATTTCTTTATGATGTATCCTGTTAGATGACCTAAAAACATGAAGAAATCAATAGCACAATAGCATACTAATATGTGCTCATTATGCTAGAATTCAGAATATTAAATTACTCTGAGAAGGCCGTTTTGCCCTTATAATATAGTAAGATATAGCCTAAAGTTCTGAATTTTAATAGAATATACAGACCAACATGAATTTGCAGACAGTATTAGACTATGATCAACTCCTTAGCTTTTCCCTCATTCAAATCTCTCATCCTCAAGGGCAACAACGTCTTAGAAGTGAAATAATGTTTGTTTTTTCCAACATCTCCTCAAATTTTTTTAAATACAAAATGATACAGTGCTCTAAAATACATTAGGGTCAAATAAACCATCAGGGCCTCCAAAATTTACATACAAAATTAAGTCATTGCTGAGAAACAAAGTGAGTCATATATGCAAAAATCTCAAGTTGAAGTTTGGAAGTATGGATAGACAGATAAAATCTTTTTGTTATGTTTGAACTGAAGTTAGGAAAGGAAATTTGGGTTAAAACTTTTAAGAGGTCTACTTTCACACATAATTGTGAAGCTCCATTATCAAAGAATTAATAACTTTGATTATATAGAGAATCACACAAAAGAGAAGTTGGAAAGTATCGTGGGGTGAATCGTGTCCCCCTCTAAATTCTTATGTTGAAGTCCTAACACCCAGTGTTGCTGTATTTGGAGATACAGATTTTAAGGAGATAATTTAGGTTCAATGAGGTCATGTGTGTAGAACTGATATCATTATAAAAGAGAGAGGATGCAGAGATAAAAAGCCATGTGAAGAGATAAAAAGCCATGTAAAGACACAGTGAGATGATGACTACTTACAAGTCAAGGAGAGAGGCCTCAGGAGAAACAAAATCTTCCGTAATGTTGATCTTAGACCTCTAGCCTCCAGAACTGTGAAAAAAATAAATTTCAGTTGTTTAAGCCACCCAATCGTCTGATATATTATTATGACAAACCTTGAAGACCAGTACAGAAGGAATATCAATACAGTGAATTAGTGGATTTTAAGTCATATTGTGAACAGCCCTTGGTATTAGGACATTTATGTTTGGGGCTCTGGCAAGATTAAAGGTTTTTTTGCAGGAGCTTAGGTTAAGGAATTTCTGTCATTGACAAAGGAACCAATGTTGGTATTCTAAGCAGACTGTTTCTTTGTTCCTTATTGTCTGCCAAAAGTTGTGTCTCAAAGCTTTTCTTTAACTTATCCCTTTCCAATACTTTATTTTCCAACTTAAGATAACACAATTTTGCTTTAAAAAAAAGAAATTCTGACTAGTGCAAAGGAAATTATAAGAAATAATCCATATATTAGAAACTAAGGTTATTAACTTAGAAGTAATGACTTTTGGTTACTGCATGTCACATGTATATATGTGTGTGTGTGTGTGTGTGTATATATGTGTGCGTGTATATATATATGCTTAAATATAAAGCAGTCATAGTTTATACCACTTTCTATTACTTATTTCCATTTATATTATCACATGTGCATTAATTGGTCATTAATAATTTATAAATTTGTAAATTTATTCCGTAAATATTTATTGAATGCTTATAAAAATTCAGGCACTGTGCCAGTTTATGTAGTCCTATTGTAAATAAATATAGATAAGATCCTCATACCCAGAAGCCCAGATGGAATTTACACTTGACAATTTGTTGCAAACAATACATTTTACCTGAGAAACATCTATTTTGTTTTTAATATTTTGATTATACTTAGTGCTACATACCTACTTATATAAACTCAGATGAGCATTTTAAATTAATTTTGAAGGGTTTTCAAAGAAAAAAAGCAGGTGAGATAAATGATATGAACCTTTATAGTTTTTAATAAATACTTTAAAATTATTAACAAGAAAGTACAATCTGATAAATATTATGAGAATGTCCATCTCACTGCATACTAGCCAGGAATGAAAGTTAATAAATGAACTGTTAGCCAACAAATTGTCTCTTGACCTTTTTATTAATTCTCTAATTATTTCTAGTGAGTTGACTTGGCCTCCATATTTTAAAAAATTCTATTTCCTTTACTTTTCCACTTAGAAATTTTACAGTTTACAGTTCTCATAATTTTAATTTTATATAGATTACTTAGTAACAATGTTTTTAATTGGTAGTTATATTTGTAGCAAACAGAATTTCCATTAATCTGTCATTTTCAAGATTTAGTGATCTGGCTTAACTAATTCATAACAAATTGTAATCAGCATTATGAAATAGGAAATTGCTTTTATCAGTAAAATTAATCCTATACTGCCTAGTCTAATCATTTCATCAGTAAAAGTCATACAGTTTAAATAGTTTTTAATTAACATATATGTACGTCAGGGTCTTCTAAGAAGCAGATGCCAAGACAGGATTAAAATGCACAGGTTTCAAATTGGAGAAATGCCTATGTGAGGCATATTAGGAAAGAGGTAAATCTAAGAGAGCCTCAGACACAGTTGTGATACTGTTGCGAGACATGTTTTTATAATATTTTCTTAGCCTCTTTGCTGATAACACCATCTTGTCCTTCCTTACTTTGTCCTGTCTTCCTGCTTGAGAAACAGTCACAGTGATGGTAAATGACTTAAGCTTAAGAACAAAGACCTAAAGGCATGGGTTATTCACAGGGTCAGCTGAATGAGGACACAATACATTAGTCTAGGCACACGGGACCTGTGCAGATTGGCACGCCATTTGCACAAGCATGATATGTCCTCTAAAGAATAAGAGAAAGAGGAACCTCATGGCCAAGTGGTTTATGAGTGGTTGTTAACAGAATATGCATTAGCAGAGAGAACCAAGGTGCAAACCTAGGCACACAGGGTTGCCGAAAATAGGCATGCCCTTTGCAGAGGCACAGTGAGGATTCTCTGAAATGCTATGCATAGATAGCTAACTCAAATGCTAATGATTCTTAAATGCCTAAAGTTTAGAGTAAAAGTTGAACCATCTACCAGCTAAGTGACTTTTAAAATAATAAAAGAACTTATAAAATAATAAAAAAAATACCTATATCCTGCACCTACAGCCCCCTTTTCTCTTGACGTAATCCTCAAGAGCACAATAAAAGCAGTGTGATTTCTTGAGGCAGGGCTCTTGGTCCCTGAGACCTTGAGTCCCGGGGGTTCCCACCTTTACTTAAGATTAATGTCTCTGTATCTTGTTTTATGTTAACTTTTTTTCCCTTAAGTTCCATAGCACCCGTTCTTCAGCCCCATCCTGCTGAGCTGGTCTCAGCATGATACCAAGTGGAAGAGAGGAATACATTTAGGAAGAATCCTCCTAGACTGTCACACAGTTTTAAGTTTTGACTTGGGAGTTTTAGAACCATAAAAAGGCCCACCAGGCAATCTCTATGATGGGGGATGCAAGATTTAGCATATTTTACTTTGGAGGGGATATCTTAGTACACTCCTGATCACTAGAACATTTAAAGTTTCATGGAAATGGATTCCTACTTTTTTTTTTTTTTTTTAATGTGCAAGGATTTTACTAGGGAAAATGCCTGTGAGAGCCACCTCAAGACTGCAAAGCAAACACACCCAGTGAAAAGAAAAGGAAGAGAAAATGAGGTGAATGTGTCCTAGGTTGCTATGCAGTCTAAGAAAGGTCAAATAAGGCACTGAGGAGTATTCAAGCCAAGATCAGCCATCAGAAAAGACTTGTGTCTCCTAGGAATGGATTCCCCTTGGTATCCCTGGCATGCTTATTCTTAGACTGGGATGCCTTGGTGACAATGTCTCAGTGGGTTTCAGGGTCCAGTGATTGGGACCCTTGATCAATAACACTCCCTGTAATTGAGGTCTGCCAGGTACATTCTTCTGGATATCAAAACATATTGTAAAATATTAGCATGTAGGTGTTTAATATCAAAATATCTACACAAAATGGACAATGATTTCAGAAATAAGATTAAATTCCACTTCTATCAATTTTAGTGGCATTACCATAAATTATATAATTTATATCTCTGAGCTGAATAAGGGGATATAATAACACTTTACTACATGAGGAATAAATAAATAATGTATATAATATCTGGCTCTGAGTAGATAAGCAACATAAATGCTACATGATATTAACTCTAAGATTTTCTCTATCTGCAAAGTAAGCCTAAAATTATATCAATTGTGAACCTGAATGTGGTTCAAATATTTAACAAAATGGCACTTTAGAAATAACATGCATTTTTTTTTAAAAAGTAAGGGCTTTGGTTTCTATAATTAGGAGTCTAGGTTTCAGATACAGATGCATATTGTTGTCTTTGTCTATGGGTGGGAAGAATTCAGTGATGACAGAGTTTTGCCTTTTGGGAGAGCTATAGTATGAAGAGCTCAATCACTCAAGGACAGACAAGGGAATTAGCAGAAATGTCAAGGTATTTTGAGCCTTTTCAGATATTAAAGAATTCTTAGAAGAACAAAATGGAAAAAAATGTGCAACAAATTCAAGCACAATTATCAATGAGATCTGAATTAAGATAAACTAACAGAATGTATAGATGTGTTATCCCTAAATTATATTTTACAATTAAACAATGAGTTTGTGAAATTCATTGTACTTGCATTCTAATGCAGTATATAATATAACATAGGGAAATATATCTTGTACATTTAAGCTACTCATGTCTAGATCCATTTGGACTTAAAGGCAAAGAAAAAAGTCTAACCTCATCCATCACACATAACAGTTACAGTAAAGAAAAGATTAGGTAAAATAAAAATTACAGTGCCCAAGTATCTGAAGTACAAGAGGAATTTATCAAGAGGAATAATTCCTCTAATGAAAAGACACTTTTCTTGAATAGCAGACTCTTAATGATAACAAGAATGAAAGGTTTAGAATGAAACACGTAGATATTCTGAGTAGAATATTTAGTAGCCTGCAGTGACTTGGTCAGTATAATTTTCAAATCATTTACCCTTTAATATTGATATGCCTACTAAAATAGTTTGTGCTGAGAAAATATCTGGGCTTTAGCTACAGTTAGATTTTCAAAGCCAGTATTAATTTATGTAGAACTGAATCAATCAGAGTTATTTATACTTGTGTAGTTGTTTATTAAATGCTCTTTAATTTCTTTTCACTTTAGTAAGCTCTTATTGTGTGCAATAAATTGAGTATTATGAAAGCTGTTAGCACAGAGATATTTATAAAGAATGACAGAATTAAGGAGATGAAGTTAAAAAGAGAAGGTAAAAATGTGCTGTATTTCAATAATGCCTGAAGAAACAGGGAAAGTCTTCTTTAGGGATGTACACTTTTGCTGTGTGTGGGAGCACAGAATTATATGTTCACTTTCAAATCCATTCTATTATGAGTTGCAACGCTTGTCATCTGTGGATTATATTTTAAATATTTTTTTTCAGTGTTTCATTTGCTTTTAACTTTTCTTACGTCTAAAAATATAATTTCTCATTAAGATGGCAGAAGAGAAGGACTGGAGTTCACCTTCTCTCACAAAAGCAATAACAGTATGACCAAATGCTGAATAACTTTCGACCAAATAGACTGCAAACTATCAAAAAGATATCCTACTCCAGAAGACAAAGAGAAGGCTACATAAAGATGATGGAGCAAGAGGATCATGAGCCAAAGAATGTGAATACTTCTAGAAGCTGGAAAAGGCAAGGAAGACGACTTTCCTTCAGAACCCAAAAGGGAGCCCAGAGAAGCCTTGATTTGAACCCAGGTAGACTCTGTTGGACCTCTAACCTACAGATTTGTACTGTTCAAGCCACCAAATTTGTGATAATTTGAAACAGCAACAATAGAAAATTGATATGTTATGCCTGTTATTTTAGTTTGTCTGTTGCAGGCTAAGATGGAGCAGGGAAATTTTGCATTGATATATAGTAACATAAATTCCCTTTTAATAATAAATAATAGAAATTTAAATTCTAAAAATAAATAAATATAAGTAAAAATGTAATTTCTTATTACAAGCTTTTATACATGTCTGAATTTGTTCTCTAAATATTTACCTTTTATACATTGGTGGGTTGTGATTCTTATTTGGTGGATAAAATTTAAGTATTTTTCAAAGTACACATCCTGGCTTGCCTTTTAAAGGAGAAAATCCAATAAATTATTTTTTATCTTTCATAAAAAGGGCAGCAAGTTTGAGGAGTGAGTTCTGATATTCCTGTGTCCCATTGTAAGATTCCCCTAATTCATTTTTTAAAATATATTTGATATGCAACATTATATAAACATAAGATGTACTGCATGTTAATTTGATATATTAATATATTGCAATGTGATTACCATTGTAGTGATCATTAGAACCTCTATTAAATTATATAATTGTAATTCCTTTTTAGTGGTTGAAATCGTTGTTCTAGAGTATTAGCAAGTTTGGTGATTATAATACAATATTGTTCTCTATATTCATGATACCGTGCATTTAGGATTTATTTATCACTCATTGCCAAGTCTGCACACTTAAACCACATCTGTCCTATGCATTTACCCCCATCTCCTGGTAACCACAATTTTCTGTTTTTATGAATTTGACATTTGTAGATTATACATATAAGTGATATCATACAGTATGTTTGTTTCTCTGTCTGACTTAGCTCACTTATATATTCAAGGTCCATCCATATTATTTGCAAAGGCAGGATGTCTTTCTTTCTTATGGTTGAATAATATTCCAATGTGTATGTGTATATATATACATGGGGTTAATTGCCTGGATCAATTTATAAGCTGTCTTCTTTCACTAAGTATGTACATATTACATAATCCAAGTTTGGTTGAATCTGAGGATATGGAACTATGGAAACAGAGAACTGTAAAGTTAGTTATATTCTGTTTTTCCACTGTTGGGAGGGTTGGTGTCTTTAACTCCACTTTGTTTAAAGGTCAAATATATACACACCCACATCTTTATCCTTTGATCTCTTTATTGATGGGCATTTAGTTGTTACCATATCTTGAGTATTGTAAAAAAAAAATGCTGCAATAAACATGGGAAGGGAATGCCATTATCTCTTAGATATGTGATTGTCCTTTTTTTTTTTTTTTTTTTTTTTTGAGTGCATACCCAGAAGTGAAATTGCTGGACCATATGATGGTTCTATTATAATTCTTGAGGAAACATCATACTGTTTTCCACAGTGGCTGCACCAGTTTACATTCATACCAACAGCGTATAAGTATTCTTTTTTTCCACATCCTTACACATTCTTAATATCTTGTCTTCTTGATAGCCATTCTCACAGGTAAAAGGTGATATCTTGTTTTTGTAATGCATTTCCTTGATGATTAGTGATGAGTATTTTTTCATGTAACTGTTGGCCATTTGGATGTCTTCTTTGGAAATATCTTTTTAGTTGCTTTGCTCATGTTTTAATTGCATTTTTGTTGTTATTAAATTGTATAAGTGTTTTATATATTTTGGTTATTAATCCCTTAGCTGAAATATGGTTTTCAAAAGCTTTGTCTCATTTTGTAGGCTGCTTTCTAATTCTGTTCATTGTTTCTTTTGCTGTGCAGAAACTTAAGTTTGATATAGTCCCATTTGTTGATTTTTGCTTTCAGTGTTTTTGCTTTTGGTGTCATATGCAAAGAAATCACTGCCAAGACCAATATCAAGGAGCTTCTTTCCATTCCCTGTATTTTATTTATTTATTTACTTACTTACTTACTATGTCTTTTTAGGGTAGCACCCAGGGCATATGGAAGATCCCAGGCTAGGGGTCAAATTAGAGGTGCAGCTGATGGCCTAAGCCACAGGCACAACACAGGATCTGATATGGATTTGCACCCTACACTACATCTCACAGTAACACCAGATCCTTAATTCACTGAGCAAGGCCAGGGACTGAGCCCATGTCCTAATCGATACTAGTTGGTTTCAGTACCACAGAGCCACAATGGAGAACTCTCCCATTTCCTCCATTCTTGAACAGAAATCAGCTCTATGACTTTTGGTTGTTTTTTTTTTATGGCCACACCCACAGCATATGGAGGTTCCCAGGCTAGGGGTTGAATCAGAGCTAAAGCTTCTGATCTATGCCACAGCCACAACAATATCAGATCTGAGCTGCATCTATGACCTACACCACAGCTCACAGTATGCCAGATCCTTAACCCACTGAGCAAGGCCAGGGATCGAACCTGCAACACCATGGTTCCTAGTTGGATTCATTTCTGCTGCACCTTGATGGGAACTCCAACTCTGACTTTTGCCAAGAGTGACTACTCTTATGGAGACAAAAGAAATGAATGAAATGGAGGAAAAGGGGGTCCCTAAAACAATGTCAGACCCAAATGTACACAACAAAAATAATAATAAATATACACAATAAAAATAGTAAGACTTCCCGCAATGTTTCATACTCTGGAAGTAAGTCAAACACTTGGGCCTTCACTTTCCTATCAAGCAAAGTTAGAAAAACTTGGTGAAAAGAGAACTTGAAAAGACTGACTTCCATATAGTATGTACTTGCCCAATCAATACCATGAAGGAAGCAAAATTGCTGACAAATAGGACCAAGATTCACTCCAATGAAAAGAATCATAAACATCATGTGGACCAAAGCTGTCATTCTCTAGGGTAGAATAGATAACTTTGCCAAACCTGAACAGTCAGTGCTCCCTTGTGGTTGGGTCATCAGAATTATCAGAGATCAGTTAATCTTAATCAGAAATTCAGCTTATCTAACAAACAAATAAATATGGCATCACTGAGCACTAACTACATGTGAATACTTCTTTTGTGCTTTTTCAAAGTATGATTTCTTCCCAAATGGAATCTACAGAGTGGAAGCCACTTGTGAATAGTCATGGCAGGCCCAAAGAGCATCAGAGAAAATGAAAACCAAGACAGATATGTAAGAATGGCCTCAGCATTTATATTTTAAGAACTGACCCACAATGAGTACTGAAAATTAACTTAAATAATCTGTTCCTAAACAGTAATATATTTTGTTTTAATTATCTGTTTACATCTAGGACAGCTACAAGATAACCATTTAATTTCAGAAAAATATAATCCTTTAGGCTTAAATATATTCACTTTTTATTTATAGTTCTGTAACTGACTGAATAGTAATAACAAAAAGTATTTTCTTCTCTTGATTTCATTCATGTGGTCAGTTGCACTTGTAAAAATGAATCTGACCAAATCAAAAAATGCTGCACTGACAAACTGTGAGCAATGATAATAATTCCACTAATGCAGTTGCCAAGTACACTAATTATCCTAATGATGATTCAGTCGTCTGATAATCACATCCCCCAAGGACCATATACAGTCAATCCACACAGCTGTAGAGTCCTCTCCAGGCTCATTTTGCTTATTCCTGTCTTGGTAAAAACTACATAATATTACTTTATTAGCATAAAATAATCATCATAGCTGAACATGAGCTGAACATACAGACAGCTAGACTGCTGAAGGGTAATTGAGGAGACTTCTGCAGGAGATGTTTAGTCCTGTCATTCATTTCTCCCATGCCTGATAGAGCTATAATTTAGACCAGAAATCTGCTTCCATCTAAAGTAATGGTGTGGATTTTGAAGGAATAAAAATACTGAAGTGATCTATTTATCTAAATCAGTGGGCATAATGCTTGATAAAAATATTTTGCAATCCCAACTAAATGATGTCTTTATTGGTTTGCTGGCAAATGCTTTTTCTTTCCTTCCTGAATTCTCAAGTAGTGACCCAAAGTAGTTTTCACAAGTATACTCAACTTTAAATTCTAATTTGCAAAAAAAAAAAAAAAAAATAGTATTTACCTTATCACAGAAGTAAGCTAGCAAAACTTTTATTTGGCAAAAGGACCTGATGATTATTTATTTCACATTCATTAATTTTCCAAAATTTTTTTTAACCTCTTAACTAAATTTCTTGATCAGACTTTTTCAAGAAATGGCAAGGTTTTGAGATTTTGCCATTTGTGTGCTAACAAGTTAGGCTGTCATAGTTTCAGGGAGGCAGAAGAGGCTCCTAGGTCAGAGACAAAAGATTTTATTATGCATGGCACAGCATATGACATGCGCAGCATGTCTGCATCAGTTCCCCTTGTTCTCTCTGTCCTGTGGGGCAATGTGGAGTGACCCAGGTGGATTCTGCCCATACCAGTGGTTTGGATTACAACTGAGCAATATAAACTAAGGAAACCCCAATCTTTGATAGAATCTACTAAAAATCTGCCTAATGTTTGCCCCAGAAGGGAGAGACAGATTATCTGTACTATCCTGAAGAGCAATCAAATCTGCTGTCTGCCCTACATGAAGAAACTATCCATATTTTCAACCTTGCAAAGTAGTTCAGAAAAACAAGGCAGAGTTAAATCTCTGCTTACAAGACGTGTAGAAACACAAGAGACTAATACAAATTCTCTCCCAACAGATTTTCCAAGTTATACTCTGATAATTTTCAGAAACTGTCACTCTCCAGATACACTTTACTTTGATATCATTTTTAACTTTCCTTTTGTTTTCATTTGTTTGTTTCAAGTAGAATAAGAACATATAACAAATGGAACCAAGAAGAGAGCAGGTATATAAAACTGGGTTCTCCAAAAATAGATGCCAAGATAGAATTACACATGCAAGATATTTGCTGGGAGATAAGGCTTTTGTAGGTAAAGGAGGAAAAGAGCAGAGTTGGCCAGAGAGCTTTCAGAAAACAATGCCCATTTGGCTCCTGTAAAAGAGTGGAGGGAGGTAAAGAGGGCTCGACAGGAAGAGACTCAGATTGCAGTGAGATTCTTAGGAATACCCATCCAACCTGAAGAGGAGTCCCAGAGCAAAGATTATCAATAGAGGAAGCCCATTCTATGCCCAAATGATTTCAGCCACTGACGCAAGAGAACATAGACTTGGCTTGCATGCTGTGTGGGATCCCATATATGTAGCATATATAGCAGGTCAGCTAGATACTCTGAAAAGCAAGTTCTCTTTTGAGAGATCTCAGCAGAACACACGCAGAACACACACAGAATTGCTGAAACAAGGATAGTGAAACTTGCAAAGATACTTAAGCAGCCACAGTTTACACCTGTCTTGGAATATCCTCTGTTTCATACATGTTTCAAATGTTTCCATCCTGGAAAGTTATTATTAAATATAAGGTGATGTTTATGTTTTACAACTAGATAATAAGACATAAATCCTCAACTCCCTACAAGAAAACATAAAAATTGACTGGTAGGAGCAAAATGAGTAGCAAAAGAGATTTCAGAGTTATAGTGTAGAACAGCGGTCAGCTAACTTTTTCTTTAAAAGCCTGGATAATAAATATGTTTAGTTTTCATGCCACACTGTCTGGCATAGCTACCCATTTCTGCCCTTGCAATGCGAAAGCGGCCATTGACAATATATAATCAAATGGCTGGGGCTGTATACCAATAAAACTTATTCCAAAAATAGTCCTGGGCCAGATTATAGTCCATGGACCATAGCCAGGCAACTACTGATGTAGAATAATGTACTATGGAGTTCCCGTCGTGGCGCAGTGGTTAACGAATTCAACTAGGAACGATGAGGTTGCGGGTTCGGTCCCTGCCCTTGCTCAGTGGGTTAACGATCCGGCGTTGCTGTGAGCTGTGGTGTAGGTTGCAGATGCGGCTCGGATCCCACGTTGCTGTGGCTCTGGCGTAGGCCTGTGGCTACAGCTCCAATTAGACCCCTAGCCTGGGAGCCTCCATATGCCGCGGAAGCGGCCCAAAGAAATAGCAAAAAAAAGACAAAAAAAAAAAAAAAAAAGAATAATGTACTATGTTCTCTGCACATGTTTGTTGTTACTATACATGACCAATGGTAGAAATTGACCAACCGATGGCAATTCCCTTCTAAGACATATGGAAGCCAAACGTGTTTTCTCTGAAAAGTTGTCTATTGAAAAAAACATCTTTAGAACACCACAAACATGTTTGCTGTTGTATGAAATTATTCTGTGCTTTAGGGCACAGAAGAAGGTTCAAATACAGGCCATGTAGCTATTGATGCTTCAATAGATCAAGTAAGCATATGGAGGGCTGGCAAAAGGTGGAGAAATGAGATTATATATAAATGCATCCCAATATATTCCATTTTTAGCATATCACGTATTTAAATGAAGATATTTTTTCTATTAGAAAAAATAATTTACATGTATTTATTGGTATACAAATTTGAGATAGAAACTAGAAAACAAAATTGTGATAATAAGGTATAAACATTTTCATTTTGTTCTTGAGTAGAAAATGAAAAAAGAAGACTCACTGGTTACTCAAGTATATATACAACCCTTTGATTTAGTTTGCATTCTCCTAAAAGAGCAGCTAGTTTAGATGTAAGTAGCTTATTCGGTAAACGAACCGAAGAAGTGGGGCTAAAGTGGAACAAATAGGAAAAAAAATTGCCCAAAAGGATGCTGTTGTCAGAGTTGCCTTGATAGATAACATAGACTCATTTCCTCTGCAACCTTTGGCAAGTCACGCTTTCCACCCAGAATTATCTGATTGTCTGCAAAAAAAATATCTTATTTTTTGGAAACAGACATTATTAACTTACTTTTTACTTCTAGTCCTTTTAATTAGTACAGAATAATTCCATAAATAATCTACTTTTAAAAAAAGTTTGAACTTTTTTTTTCCATCAGAAATCTTCCTAATTCAAAGGTGATCATGAGGTCTATCAGCTCCACCTAAAATCAATAACTAGAGAGCATTATTTTAAAATATGAAAGCAATGATCCCATTGCACTTATTCATGACCAAGTTGGTTCCTTCTTTTACCACTCTAAACAAAATTTAATTGTAAAATCCCACCTGGAACTAGACTAAATGCAGGGTGCAAGTGGGTTTGGTTGGAGCTAGTGGGCTAGTTACTCATTATACAATTGTGTTAATTAACAGAATTATATCCTTTAGAGCCAGATGATAAACATACTTCAAATTAAATGCAAACTCTGATTAATTGGTAGTGGCTGCCTAGAGGTGTGGGTTGAGAAAACTTTCACTTGTAGGCTAAATGAATAAGCACTCCTTGGCTAATTTACTGATATATGCAAGGACACAAAGTATCATACTGGCTGTTCCTGAACTAAATATTCATACACTATGCCTTGGAGAAATTCTAATGAGGTCTATCAGGGAATCCACTTAAAATACTATATGACTGTGTAAACTTGGTCAATTAACTCTGTTGTGCCTATTTCTTTATATGGGGATAATACTAATACTTACCAAAGCATTTTTGTTTGTTTTATTGAAAAGAGAGGTGATGTGATGTATAAATGAAACTAACATAAGTTGCATAGCAGAGTACCTAAAAATTAAGGAATCAATAAATGCTAATTGTTATAATTACCATGACCAGGCAAGCCATCAGCAACATTGACCTGTGTCAGGCACTGCGCTAAGAACTTTACATCTTTTTTTCTATTTCATATCAGTAACATAAAATAGATATTTTTGCTACAATTATGTAAATGAAGACAACTAACTGTTGAGAATTTTATGTTGCCTTACATAAAGTCAAAAATTTAGTTTGGGGAACAGAAGTAAATCCAGATATGTGATTTGCTGACCGTGGCAACCCCTATCATCCTAAGCATATATATATATAACAATATATATTTTTTTGTAATAATAACTTGCTTTAATGGTATGAATTAAATTTATATATTTTTATTTGAATAAAGTATTTCTTTTTCTTTTTTTTTTTTTCTTTTTTTTTAGGGCCACATCCATGGCATATGGAGATTCCCAGGCTAGGGGTTGAATTGGAGCTGTAGCTGCTGGCCTACACCACAGCCATAGCAATGCAGGATCTGAGCCACGTCTGCAACCTACACCACAGCTCATGGCAATGCCGGATCCTTAACCCACTGAGCAAGGCCAGGGATCAAAGCTGCATCCTTATGGATGTTAGTCAGATTCATTAACAGCTGAGCCATGATGGGAACTCCTGAATAAGATATTTCTGAAAGCTCTTTGTAATCACCCTAATTTATAGTAAGATGAATGCAAATATTAGCCTATGAGTGAAAATTTTCTTACAAAAACATGAACAGGATCTTTCTTTTAGGAAAAGGGTAAACAAAGTCATAGTAACCATTTAGAGATAGATATTAAGTATACTCACATGAAAATTTGTAGTTAGAAGTATTTTGTATTGTTAGCATAGACAATACAAATTATGACAACAATTAAGCAAAAATTTTCTCCCTAAAAGCAGTTAAATAAATAGCCCTGGTCAGTCTGAATAGGTCTTGAGAGTAAGTTAATGGTATGAGAGTTCCTCCTGAAATTTCAACTTTCAGGGATACACAGAATCAAATATACCAATAAGATGCATATGCTATACACTCTTAAAAGGAAACCCCCAAACCCATATTCTGTTGGAAGGTAGATTAAATAGTTGTTCACCAAGGATGCATTTGCACAACTGTAGAAGCTTGACCTTGTGATTTGCTTTGTTCAACAACATGCAGTCATAAGTGGCAGTGTGCATATTCTTGTGATTTAAGAAAAGAGTCAGTTTGGCAAAAGCAGAGTAGCATTGGAGACCATGGCTAGAGAAGAGGTTATAGAATTAGATCTCAAAGACAACTCTTTACTATTTGAGATCATTGCTAGTTACAACTGTCTTAACTATAAACGTTGTCTAGGGTTGAAATTTCTTTTACAGCCATTCTACAGCCTTAGTCCATAATATTGTAACAAAGAATATATAACTGGGAAATACCAGCACACCCAAGTTTGAAAGCTTGGGAGCAGCTTCTTGGTGAATCTCTACACAAATTATTCATGATAGAAACAAAAAATGTTTATTTGTTCTCAAGGCAAACTAAAAAATTATAGAACAATATCACTCCCCTCATTTTTGCCATTGTCCTGAGACTGCTTCCTTTACTTTTTAAATGAAAGTCCATATTTCATTTCTCAAGGATGGTCAGAGTAATTTTATTTCACAGAGTGACTGCTACTTTAATTTTCTACTTCTAGCGAATATTCCATGCTTACTGTAGATTACTTCCAGATGTACTAAATCTTTTGTGCCATTGGAAACCACCCTTTGTGCCATTGGAAACCTCCCTGTTCTTCCAAAATAACTTCCAATGCTTATTCTCTGTGAAAGCCTTGCTAATGACTTGCCCTGGCTGAATGCAAGGGTTATATTATCATAAACAACTGATTTTAAAAGTATAAAATTGAATGGGAGTTCCCACTGTGGTGCAGTGGGTTATGAATCCAACTGCAATGACTTGGGTTGCTGTGGAGGTGCATGTTCAATCCCTGGCTTGGTGCAGTGGATTAAGGATACACAGCATTGCCACAGCTGTGGCATAGGTGGCTGCTGTAGCTTGGATATGATCCCTTGCCTGGGAACTTCCATATGCTGCAGGTATGGCCATAAATTAAAAAATAAATAAATAAACTTTAAAAAAATAAAGTAAAATTGAATTATATATGAGCTTGTTCTTAAAAGTCTCATGGCCCTACCAACTGGATACGTCTGACTTGGAATTTCTTTTGTTTGTTCTTTTCAACTGTTTCACTTTGGTTGTGTCAGAAGTAGAAAGTTCTTCCTAGCTTTACTAATTTATTCTAGTCTCTCTTTCCTTTCAGTCACACATAATTCTGGACCTTTCTTTACATAACCCAAACATTAAATTATTAGGAAGCTTAACTATGGTTTATTTCTCTACTTTTACATTAGTAATACCAAAAAATGGCAGAAATTTTAAAATATGTATCTTTCTCTTAGCAAATAGCAAGTTTGAAGAGTGCGGCTTCTTTTCCCGTTATTCTTTATAGGCCTAGGAGAACACTTAGAGATTTGTCTTGCCTAGTACAAAACTATCCTTCTGTTCCTCTTTTGAAAGCAGAAGTACCCGCAGGAAGCTTTTGTTTCTTTATTAATAATGAAATTTGCTTTTCCTTTTTTTGAATTTCAGGTTTGCAATGGACCTTAGAGAGCTAATCTAAAAATATGCCTTTCTCTTCCAAAAAAGCATTGCCAAGTATTGTAGAGGATGATAAATTTCAGAACTTTGAGTTGTTCAATTCCTTGACATGCTGATTTAACAATGTTCAAATATCTACCATTTTAATAGATGTTTTAATTATAGTTTGGATACGTATAAGTGGTCTCTACTTATGCTTCCAAAGCTACAAACAAGAGTAAACAAAGCAGAACACGACTTTATTTCACTGGTTATAAAAATACGCTTAAAATCCTGTGTGATTTCTCAGTAGGAAAACAATAGATATGTATGTAAGGAAGGTAAAAAAAAAATTATAAAGAAGAAATATGTATATACCCAGTGTAAAATCACATTGAAAAATGCCAAAGATATAAATAAGCAGTATTTAGAAATGGTGTGAGTTGATTGGCAAAGATGTATTACAGTAGGATTAGTCACAGATGCAAACAATTTACAGGATAATTAGAATTACTCTTTGGCATACTGACTGACCATTAAAGACAAAATTCATTTTAATAAGTTTATAATTATGATACTGTGCTATGATGGATTTGTTTATGAGCTTCGTTCTCTTTCATCTCTGCACCCATGCAAACATGTCCTTCACAGACAGAAAAGCACAAAGGTGCTTCTAGTTTTAGTGGCTTCTTATTCTTGATAATGTTGTTGCTGTTGTTAATGTCAATGATCTAATCATTATGAGAAAATCTGTGTTGTGATATGAATTCAGAAGTGTACTGACCAATATTTTGGAGGAAAAAGGAACTCTGCCTAAATATGTCAATTGGCCATTTAAAATTCATACTAATTTAAACATGTTTGCATACTTGCCATTTAAGTGATATAAAATATGCAAAATTAATTAAAATGGTCAAATATGCAGAGGCTTTCGACATCTTAATCTTATATATGTTGGTCTTTTTAATAGTTCACAATATTTTTCTCTGCTTTAAGACTAAGAATTAATTTTAGACTGTTCACCAGAAGACAAAGTCTTTCTTCCATCTTTTGACTACTACAATACTGCATGAAAATTCAAAAGAATTCACTGACCAATTGAGTATGTGATGGATTTGATATTCTCAGCATAATATCCAATTATATTCAATTTCTATCTCTTCATGACAACATGTGAATTTTTTGAATTGGTATATCAGGAACATTTTGAAACTGATTCAGTTAAAAATATTTTGACACTGACTTTAGAATGAAATATTAGTACATTTTTTGATGAATATTCCAATATGGGGACACATGTCTGAAGCCATTATGAAAATTTAATTTTTGTTTAACTAGAAGCTCTTATTATCTGAATCTGTAGACTCTATATTCTCTGACTCTAAAATATAAGCTAAGTCTCACTATACTCTTTCTGGTGCTCAGAAGTATACATTTCCATTTAATGATTTTTTTGACATATTTGAAAGTAGAATTATATTTGGAGAGACATTGGGAAAGTAACTAGTTGAATATTGATATAAAAATTCATGTATCCTCCAGTAAAGAGTTTCTTTCAGAACTAATCTTTTTTCTATATCTCTTTAAGAAGATTTTTAGATATATATTTGTATGTTTGTATATGTCAGTATAGACAGTAATTTACGTACAATATTGAGCACAGATCATTTTTAAAGTGTATAATGGATATTTATTTATTTATTAAATGGCTGTATCTGCAGCATATTGACGTCCTGGGCCAGGGATTGAACCCTAGTCTCAGTGACCTGATCCTTTAACCCACTGCATCAGGCATGGGATTGAAAGCGCACCTCCACAGTGATCTCAGTGGGTCCAGTAGGACTTTAATGCATTATACCATGGTGGGAAATTCTGAATAACTTTATTTTTAGTTGCAAAATTTTGTAACATTGGTAAAGATAAGATGACTGGATGATGAAAATATGAACATTCATAATACAAGGGGCAATGACTCAGATGCTGTTTTTTGTGTGTACTGTTTTCACTTCTAAAAAATTGTATATATGGCAATTTTTCAGATATTAAAACACTTATTGATGCATAAATGCTGTTCAGATATAGTAACCAAAAATTTACAGCATTCACTTAGTGTTATATTAGTAAAAGGAATACAAAAGAAATTGAAAAGATGACAATTTCACTCAAAGCAATTCCACTAATTATAAAATAGCAAACATGCAAAAGAACATTTGAACTGGCTTCAGAAATATTTTGGAAAAATACATTAATAAGACATTTCTGCTAGTAAATTTAAAAAATAGTATTTGTTTGGACAGATCTATTATATCCACTGAAAATACTTTATTAGAGTGATTTTAATTGTAAATTGCATATGGGGGGAATGAAGATGTTTAATTATAAGCATTTGGTAGGTAAATGCAAAATATTAGAACTCTGTAGCGAGAAGAAATGTTTGCAGTCTTTTAAAAAACATGTACATTCACATCAGTATTACTAAACAGAAGACTCAAGTAGGGCACATCTATTCAAGAGCTTTCTTTTCCTCCCCTTCTCTTCATAGCAATCCAACTGTGTTAAATCATGCAAAGAGAAAACGAACAAATAATTCACTCCAAGGCTGGAAATCAATGTTGCAGAATACCTGAGAGATAGAGGCCACTCATCAGCAAGCCCAACCAGGCATTAAGAAATTAATGCTGAATAACCAAGAGGATAGGAACCTGCTGGGGTTGTTTGGTTCAACGCTTCATGGGGCTTGGCTCACACAGAGCACATATACTTCAGAAATGTGAGGTGGATGATACTTTCTTACTTAGTCTTCCTTGTGTCTTTGAAGCAGTAATTGGTTGCTGAAATGAGTTGCTCACAATACACTTAGAATTTAATATCCCAAAGTGTAGGCTAGAGAGGCTGGCTGTTATTTTTGCTTTAAAATTGCTGGCTTAGTTTGTGTTGTTAACATTTAAAGCATTCTTTGGAAAACAGAAAATTCTGAGACTGGAACAAAGAATTCCAATTTCCCTAGAACATTCTTAGGTTGGGGGAGGAGAGATCTAAAACTTGAAAAACTTGAAAAGGGTTAAAACAGACACTGTATCTGCAAAAGCTCAGAAGACTTCTTTTATTCTCTCTCCAAAACATCCCTTTTGTTTTGATTGAGCTAAGAGTCCCAGATGGGAAGAAGCATGGCATCAACTCAAAAGTAACTACTGCTCTATTTTTCAACCACTATGCAGATGCTTTTGGATTTTTTCTGAGTATGGGCATTCTTTCACAACATGGAAAAATTTTTAATAAGTTTCTTCACAATGTAAATATCTAGAAAGAAATCCAAAGTCACTAATATTAACAAAGTGTGTGTTCTTATTATTTCAGCATGCCTAAACTAATTCACCATGTGTTGTGCAACTTCTTCACACAGATCACACAATAAATATTAATCTGCAGAATTTGGTTCTCATGTACTAAAAGGAATACTATATAAATGCCAATCTATACATGGTATTTGTTCACCATCAGTATTTATTTTGTCTAGTTATATTTTATTTCAAAAATGAAACTTTGTGACAGTAAATATTCAACTGTGAAAAATTTTGAGTTATATAATACAAAAAAGGTAAACTAAGAATAATTTCCTTTTTAGTGTTTTAGGACCTTAGAAATGTCAAATTGGAACAATATATAACCAACATAATTGACTGTGGATAATATTTAAATTGTATCCAAATATTCATTGAAAACTTCTCAGGCATATTGATCTCTTTGATGATATGCAAATACCTAAACATGCTTCTGTCTTAAAGGTATGTGTATCTTCTGCCTAGAATTCTCTTCCCCAGATACCAGCATGTCTTTCCCCCTCTAACTCCTTTAGGTCTTTACCAGCACTACTGAGGGCTGCAGAGCTTGTGGCCAGCACAATTCAGAAGGCATTATTCTTGTAGATTACAGTGTGAATGATGCTCTCTAGAGTTGTGTGATGCTGCAACACTTGTGTTTATATTATAGCTACCTCCCTATAAAAGAGGCCTTCCCTAAGTTAAACCAAAACTCCCCTTCCATCTATAGTATTCCCTTTATTTCTTCCCTTTTAGAATTTATCTTTGAAGCACATGGCAACATATTTTTCTTAATGCTTTTGCTTATCTCCTTATACATTATAAAATCCATGAATATATGGGTCTATATTTCTATAGATATATTTCTAGCACCTAAAACAGTGGTAAGCAGTCAATAAATATTTGCTGGATAAGCAAACAATATGTCCCAAACCTAGTACTGATGGTTTAATTGAGAGAGGGGGAACAGGGAGAGAGAGACAGAGTTGGACAGAGAGGGCAGAGAATGAGAAAAATTTTAAAGATTTTATGGCGCAGATGGAAAACAGATTTTTAAAAACCCTTCATGTTAGGATGATGAAGACAACAATAGAATGAGAAACATGGTAATGCTGTAGAAACTGCTGTTGATGTAGAACAAAATAAAAGCAACATATGGGCTAATTTAGAGGTCACAAATAGAGATACAATACAGAAAAAAATGAGTATAATAATTTAGGACATTCCCATCCTTCTTAACATAATCACTGCAAAAAAAATTGTTTTCTTAAAATTATGGTAATAGAGGAAGTTTATAGTTGGACAAGTGTGGCAAGCTCCTTTCTTGGTCAACTCAAGACATGTGCTTAAAATCCATCTGAGCATAAGTATGTTTGTCATAGGGGATTCTATGGTCATGCTAGTATATGAGGGAATCATTGGGTAAGAACTGGTGTAAGAAAATATTAAAAATTTTATTTCACTGATTAAAAAATTTTTTTAGATAACATTTCTTTGCCATGGATATTTTAATGTTTAATAATGCAACTTTCTATTGATATTCCTGGTTTCTACTCACAGAGCACAGAACATTAATACCTATGTCATTGTTTTTATTTTTTTCTATATAAAATAATTGACTAACAAGTATGAAAGTTGCAAAAAGTGTATTTTTTTAAACTTTAGATAAAAAAATCATTCATATGTGGTAATTATTTGAGATTTTGTAACTTGGGGATCATAGAGCAATACAGTAATAATTTTAAAAACTTTTATCTTAAATACAATGCCAAAATGCTAAGTAAGACTACAAGGCGTCAGAACTCAAAGTAGCAGATTGTATTTTAAGACAATGAAGATAAAATAGAGTCAAAATATAATCTAGTACTTTAGTAAAATGTTTATTTGCTCTGAAATTATAATTTTAGCATTTTTATTAATTCTTTATCTTTTTCATAAATACTGTTATCAAAAAATTGTTTAGATGATTTCAATATGCCATTATGACTATTATTATAGTTTGTAATAGACCTAAACCAGTAAACTACGTTCATAAAACAAGGGGTCAAAATACAGTCTTATAAAAACCTGCTTATACAAAATGATCAACAAGATTTTCTAGTTTTGTGTAGTTACTGACTTTATAATAAAAAGCTAACCTGACCATAATCATTCTACCTTTGCGTATGGGAATTAAGCTCATCACTGTAAACTGTCCATAGTAATTCTCTAAGAGGCTCTAAAAATATAGAAGAAAATATTGATATTACTCACATGCTATTTCCTGTTTTAAAAAAAATTTCCACGTCTTTTCCTACTTTTCTAAGTCCTTTCCTAAATGCTTCTGCTTTGAATTTTCTAGTATTTCCTCTTTTTTTTCCTCTCTCTTTTTTAGGGCCACACCTGTGGCATATGGAGGTTCCCAGCGTAGGGGCTGAATTAGAGATGCAGTCGCTGGCCTATACCACAATCACAGCAACTCCAGATCCGAGCTGCATCTGAGACCTACATCACAGCTCATGACAACGCAGGATATTTAAACCACTGAATGAGGCCAGGGATCAAATCAGCATCCTCATAGATACTAGTCAAATTCCTTTCTACTGGGCCATGATAGGAACTCCTAATAATGCCTCTTTATATCAAAGGAAATCTGTGATTCTCAACCGTTGCAGATAATTTCACATAGAAAAATAGTATAATTATACCAAGATAATTGTAAATAAATAATCCCCTTATGCATTTTAATATAGATACATTTTATGGTGCTTATTTGATTGCATAATTAATATTCCTTTAATCACATAATTTCCCATTGTGTAATTTTTTGAGTTGCATTACCATCAAAGGCCTCTTTCTACAAATGCATTCAAAAGGAAACCATATCACATATTTGATTGTGGTCTAATATATTGAATCTACTGAAATTATTCCAAAAATACTACTTAGCTATTACCATTAGTTACTTATTTAATGATGCATCTCAGCCTACAAATGTATCTACTATTAAAGTAGTTTTTAAAACTTAGCATGCATCCGATTTTCTGAGAGATTTTGTAAAATTAAAATATATGTGTGCCGTGCTTACAAATGTTTGATTCACAAAGTCTAGCATGAGTTCCTTGACTTTTGATTTGGGTCATGAGCACCAGATGAGTCTGTAAATTCTAAGGCTGATAGTTTGGCAACACAATTTGAGAAATACTGAAAAACAGAGTCAGTATTTTTACTTCTTTGGGTTATAGTGTCAATGTGCTCATAATCTGTTAACTGCTGCTTGGAGCACTTCTCCTGCTCTACCACCTTCATATGACTGATGGATAGGTACTCCCAGGGGCTTCAAAAGATGTTTGTTATTAGGTTGATGCTTTTGCACTTAATAAATATTATCTTGAAGATGACAGACTAGAAGGACTGGAGCTCAACTTCTCTCCTAAAAACAACAAAATTCACAACTAAAAGCTGAGAAATATCCACCCAGATGGACTGGAAACCTTAAAAAATATACCCTACATCAGAAGAAAAAGAGGAGGACACATCAAGAGGTAGGAGGGGCGATTCCACAATATAAACAACCCCATACCTCCTGGGTGGGAAGCTCCACAGACTGAAAACTAACTGGTTCACAGAGATTCACCTACAGGAGTGCAAATTCTGAGCCCCACATCAAACCCTCATGTGCAGGCATCTGGCACTAGGAGAAAGAGCCCCTGGAGCATCTGGCATGGAAGGCCAGTGGGGCTTCTGCACAGGAGTTCCACAGGACTGGGGGAAACGGAGACCCCATTCTTAAAAGGCGCACAGGGACTTCCACATGCACTGGATCCCAGGGCAGAGTGAGGTCTCCATAGGAATCTGGGTCAAACCTGACTGCAGTTCTTGGAGAACTCCTGGGAAAACAGGGATGAATGTGGCTTGTTGTGAGGGAAGGACATTGAAGGCAAAGCTCTTGGGAATATTCAGAGCTGCCTTTCTCTGGAGGTGGCCATTTTGGGAAAATCTGGTCAGTCAGTGCTGAGAAGCCTCAGGGCAAACAACAATCCAGGTGGGATTACAGCCCTGCCCCTCAGTAAACAGGCTACCTAAAGAGCCTCAGGTGCACAGCTGCCCCTGATCCCATCCAGAGACTAAGCCCCACCCACCTGAGGGATTAGAATCAGCTCCACCTACCAGTGGGCAGGCATCAGCCCCTCCCATCAGGAAGCCTACAGCAAGCCCCCATACAGACTTCAGCCACAAGAGGAGCAGACACCAGAAGTGAGAGAGGCTACAACTCTATTATCTGTAAAAAGGTCACCACACCAAAAACCTATAAAAATGAAAAGACAGAGGACTATAACTCAGATGAGGGAGAAAGAAAAAACCCCAGAAAAACAGCTAAGCAAGGAAGAGATTCTTAGCCTCTAGGAAAAAGACTTTAGATTGTTGATGCTGAAGATGATGCAAGACATTGGAAATAAACTGGAAGCAAAGATGGATAACTTACAGGAAACACTGAGCAAAGAGATACAAGATATAAAACTTAAACAAGAAGAGATGCAAAATACAATAACTGAAATAAAAAATTCACTAGAAGCAGCTAACAGCAGAATACAGGAGGCAGAAGAATGAATAAGCAACGTGAAGGACCGATTAGTGGAAATTATAGATGCAGAACAGAAAAGAGAAAAAAGATTGAACGCAAATGAAGAGAGTCTCAGAGAACTCTGGGACAATGTTAAATGCATAAACATCCGTATTATAGGGGTGCCAGAAGGAGAAGAGAGAGAGAAGGGGACAGAAAAAATATTCCAATAGATAATAGCTGAAAACTTCCCTCACATGGGAAAGGAAGCACTCATTCAAATCCAGGAAGCACAACAGTAGCATATAAAATACGCTGAGACACATATTAATCAAACTAACCAAAATTAAAGACAAAGAGAAAATCTTGAAAGTAGCTAGGGAAAAGAAACAAGTAACATACAAGAGAACCGCAATAAGGTTATCGGCAGATTTTTCAGCAGAAACTCTGCAGGCCAGTAGGTAGTGGCATGATATACTTAACATGAAGAAAAGAAAAAACCTCCAACCAATATTACTTTACCCAGCAAGGCTCTCATTCAGATTTGAAGGAGAAATCAAAAGCTTCACAGATAAGCAAAAGCTAAGAGAATTCAGCAACACTAAACCAGTCTTACAACAAATACTAAAGGAACTTCTCTAGGCAGAAAAGAAAAGACAGCAACAGGAAACAAAAATTCCACAAATGACAAGGCTCACCAGTAAAGTTATATATACAGTAAAGATATTAAATCATTCATGCACAATTATACCACCAAAATCAGAAATCATGAGAAGAGGTGGGTACAAATGCAGGACCCTGGAGATGAACTTGCAATTAAGAGAACAAGTTAAAACAATCTCATATCCATATAGACTCATCAAAACTTCAGAATAACTGCAAACTAAAAATCTACAATTGATACACAAACAAGGAGTCTCTGAAGAAGAAATATATCCCATAGTAAATAAGCACATAATCCACCATGAAGGGGGTCATGTGACATCATTCTTGGAATGCTGAAGTCTTCTTAGAACTGATTCTGATTTCCTCCCCATCAAAGAATTTATGATAATTATAATTAAAGAATGCAACTGTACAATTAAATAATACAGTTCTACAATTGTATTATTAATAACCATTTCTCTCCATGGTACAATGTAAGGTCTATAATGTCTTGTTTATCACATCACCTAGAATGATGTAATGCCTATATTGAAGAATCAATAAGATGTAACAAATTGTGAGGACATATTTATATAGTTACACTGTTTTTTAACCAATTTATGCATTTTATATTTTACTTATTTTCAGAGGGTGTATTATTTTTGTTATTCTTACCAGTTAAGTTATTCTTTTTATTATGCTACATAAAATATTTAATGGTATATAAGGCTTTCTTCTTTATAAATTTTAGTTGCATAATATACACATTTTTAATATAATGCTAATTTTTAAAGAAAAATTGAAATGTAATAGATAATACTAAATAGTAAAGATGAAAGCCATACAGGATGGGATGGAGTATAGAATAAACTTCCTATTTGTCTCAGCATATTTTTCCATTCCACTTCTCCAGAAGGAGTCACTTAATCTGTTTCTTAAGATCCATGATATAATAATCTGTGTGAAAGTAATTGTGTTTAAATATACGTATTTTATTTTGTAAAAAAATAAAATAAAATTTCACAATAAATAAATAAATATTATCTTGTTGAACTAAGGCATTTTACAGGTCTAAGACTTTTAAAAGTGTTTAAATATGAAAGAGCACAGGGAGGAAAAAAATAGAAATAAGCCAATCTATTAAATAGAAAAGAAACTTAAAGAAAAATACAGTAAACACATAAATTGAAATTGATATTTTTCCAACAAATTAAGACATTTTATGTAAGAACTATTTTGCAAAGAACCAAGGAAAAACACACTTTATAAACTTTTGGTGGGACCTACATTTTCTGCTGGGCAATAAACCAATACATATTAAAGATCTTAAAACTTCCAAATCCTTTATCAAAGTAATTCTACAAATTGGTGTGAAATCTAGGGAAATAACAAAAACTTGTTTACTGATGAATTATTTAAAATAGCAATATTTGGGAGTTCCGTTCTTGGCTCAGTGGAAAAGAATCTGGCATCCATGAGGATGCAGGTTCAATCCCTAGCCTTGCTCAGCAGGTAAAGGATCCGGCATTGCCATGAGCTGTGGTGTAGGTCACAGACATGGTATGGATTCTGCGTTGCTGCGGCTGTGACTTGATCCCTAGCCTGGGAACCTCTATATGCCACAGGTGTGGCCCTAAAAAAGACAAAAAGACAAAGAGACAAAAAAAAAAAAAAAGACAAAAAAAAAATCCAAAATTCAAGATAAATAAAATATCAGCATTTAAAATACAGGCAAAAATCAGTATCACAGATTTTTTTTTTTTTTGGCTTCAAATTCAAAGTGGTTCTACATGGCACCACAAACAAACAGATGCTTAAATTACTACTGGCATTATTATTATTATTTACATTTAAAGAAAGGGAAACAACAAAGATATGGTGACTTACTATGATCACACATTAAATAAGAGTTGGACTTAAGAACATAAACTCAGGCAGTCTGGTTCCAGAGTCCTTGCATTTAATCCCCACACTAAAAATAAAACCTTTCTAACTGTTTACTTTTCAAGATCATATTTGCCTCATCCTTGTTTTTCCTTCTGAAGATGGTAATTGAGAGATATTTTTTGTACCTTTTTTTACTCCTGTGCCCACAATGATATTACCTTCTTTGTACTGTAAGGTGGTAGATGTCACAATGCAAGGCTATTACTACAAACACAGAATAATGTATTAAAGACTACATATGCCTCTTCTCCTATCAGCAATAACAACAACAACAAAAGAGAGGTTGATCACACCCTCACTTCCAGAAAAGAGATACAAAACTTCCTCTGGGGAAATATAGCAATATGGAAAAATGTGTCCCAAAAAATTGTTAATTAGTAATATTAGTTTAGACTGTAAACAAAACATTTGAATATATATTAGGTCTACAGTTATAATATATTATTATTATGTAATTGTAAACAACTCCCTAGTATATATTTTTACTTAATTTACTAAGATTCAAAATAAGACACAAAGAGGAATAGCTGGATTTGGTCGAATTATTATATATGTTTAGCAAAAATATAAATCTCTTGTTTCCACTGCCCTGAGAGGTACTTATATTTATCTTTTTTAGAATAGAAGATAAATATCAATTTATTTATGTTTAAGAAATGCATATGGAAAAAAGCATAAATAAAGAAAAATAATTATAATGGGTCCAAATTTTCACATATCAAATTTTCTTTATCAATTAATTTATATGATACCTAGTAAGATCCTTTTTGGTCAGTAAAAATTTGAAGGATTATTTTGTTATTTTTGTAGGACAATCTAAATAATTCACAAATATCCCATCACAGTTGTATTATTTTTAGAAGAAAGTCAAAATAAATTGTGTATTTTACTGTGTGGGATCATTGGATTGGATTGGACCACTGTTTCTTTTTCCCCTCCATTTCAGAAAAATACCCTAAATATCCTATTCTCGAATTATACATTAAAAATATAGAAATTCACAAAATTTATTTTCACCCTTATACGGCATTAACACTAAATGTACTCTGATGTTCTTGTTACAATCTGAGATGTTCATTAGCAACAATCATACTTATTGATGATCTTTATATAAGGACAATGAAATATGTGGAGCAGCCAAGATGGCAGAGTAGGAAGACCCTGAGCTCACCTCCTCCCACGGGCATACCAAAATTGCAACTATTCACAGAGCAACTATCCATGAAATTTCCCTGAAGAAAAACACAAAAAAATCTTCTAAATCTAAAGATATAAATAAGGAGTCAATATGAGACAGAGAGGAGGAACAGAGACCCAGAACAGTCAAGACCCATATATGTGAGTACACAACCCACAAAAAAAGAGGATAATCACAATTGCAGAGATCCTCCCCAAGGAGCAAGGGGGCCAAGAACCATATTGTGCTCCCCAGCCCAGGATTCACTGGAAAAACAAGCCCCCACAACATTTGGCTTTGAAAGCCAATGGGGCTTACTTCAAGAGAGCCAGAGGGCTTTGGGATACAGAGCTCCATCCTTCAAAGGCACAGATGCCATTGAACATGCTCTGAGACCAAGGACAGAAGCAATGATTTGAAAGGAGCCAAGTAATTACATTTAGAATGGATAAACAACAAGGTCTTACTGCATAAGACAGGGAACTAGAGACCCAATCTCCTGGTATAGACCATAATGGAAAAAAATATTAAAAAATAATTTATAACAAAGTCACTTTGCTGTACAGCAGAAATTGGCACAACATTGAAAATCAACTATACTTTAATAAAAATAGAATTAGAGGAAAAAATAGAAATAAAGGAGCCTAGATCAGGACCACTTGCTGACCTTGAGGAGTCTCACAGAGAGGTAGGAGAAACTGAAAATCACTCTGGGGACTTGGATTTTGGCAGCAACCATTTTGGGGAGATCACACCACCATTGGGACAGTGGTGCTTGTAAGCATCAATTTGATATTCTCCCTCTAGCTTCTTATTGTCAGGATTCAGCCCCATACACTAGTCTATATCAGTCCTGGAATGCCCAAAGAGAGACAACTAGGTAGGCAAGGACATAGCCACAACTAACAGCTGGCCAGCTGCCACAGGACCACCTGAGCTACCCCTTGCCTCATATCCCAAAAGGCCCAACTCAGCCCACCATCTAATGACACACCTGTTGTACACAAGTCATTATAGAGTCAGTTGGCACCCTGTGCTGTGAGAGTGACACTACAAAACTTTTTGCCTGAGAACAACATTCAGCATCTCAGCATCAAACCATAGCTTTGACCTGTATCTATGAGTATCTGTGTTTTACCTCAATTTATTTATTTTAGGCAGAGGAGGTCTACGATGGCAGAGTGGCAGGATGTAATGCTCATCTATTACCACATATAAATTGAAAATACAACTATATGTGGGACTATTCTCACAGAAAATTTGTGAAAAACTGCCAAAAGACCTCAAGATTATGACAGAACAAGAAAAATATTACAAAAACAGATAAGATATAAGAAAAAGAAGAATAAGGAAAAATAAGTGAAAGGAAATGGGATGGGATCTGCTCTCCCTAGAGGCAGAAGGAAAGAAGAAAAATTCCTGCTCCCTGAGAAGTTACTCAACCAGCAAAGAGATAAGCCAAAAACAGAGGAAGAACTCTAAACATATGGTCTGAAGCAGTTAAACCAACAAAGAAGCAGCAGCTTTCACACAAAGGAACAAGACAAACACACACACACACACACACACACAAAAAACCCTCTAAATGATAAGGAGTCTACCTGGAAAAGAATGAAGAGTGATGATAGCAAAGATGATCCAAGATCATAGAAAAATAATGGAAACACAGATCAAGAACTTAAAAGAAATGTTTAACAAAGAGCTAGAGGATTTATAGAGCAAAATGAATAGTTCAATAGATGAAATGAAATGTGATCTAGAAGGAACAAATAGGTTAATGGAGACAGAAGAATGAATAAGTGAGGTGGAAGAGTGGTGGAAATCACTGCTACAGAAAAGAATAAAGAAAAAAAGAATAAGAAAAAGGCTGAGGAGAGTCTAAGAGGTCTCTGAGATAACATTAAATGTACCAACATTCACATAATAGGGATTCCAGAAGGAGAAGAGAGAGGGAAAGGGCCAGAGAAAATATTTGAAGAGAGTATAATTGAAAATTTCCCAAATAAGGGAAAGAAAACACTCCCTCAAGTGGAGGAAGCACAGGGAATTCCATACACAATAAACCCCAGAATAAATACAGAAATACACATACTAATCAAAATGACAAAAATTAAGTTCAAAGAAAAAATATTAATAGCCACAAGGGAAAAGCAACAAATCACATATAAGGGAATTCTCAAAAGGATAACAGCTGATCTCTCAGCAGAAACTCTACAAGCCAGAGGAAGTGGAAAATATATTTGGTGTGATGAGGAGGATCAACCTAGAACCAAGAATACTCTACACAGCAAAGCTCTCAGTCAAATTTAATGGAGAGATCAACAGCTTCACAGACAAGCAAAAGCTAAGAGAATTCAGCACCTTCAAACCAGCTCTACATCAACTACTACAGAAATTTCTCTAAGTAGAAAAAGGAAAGCTGTAATTCCAAGCAAGAATATTACAAATGAAAATGCTCTCTGGTAAAGGAAAAGATAATTTAAAAGTAGGAAATCACCCATTGACAATTATATATAAACTAGCAAGAATGAGAAGAGAGGACAAATGTAGAACGCTGAAAATGCACTTGAAATTAAGAGACCAGCAAGCAGAAATAATTCTGTACCCATGTAGATGGACATAACAAAATATAAGGGGAACCACTAGTCAAATAACTATAACTGTCACACACATGAAAAAGAAAAGCCAAGCGAAACGTAACACTAAACATAATCAGTAAATCACAAGAAAAGACAACAAAAAGAGGAAAGGAAGAAAAAAAAAGATTCAAAATAGCAATCCAAAAAAAAAAAATTAAGTAAATGACAATAAGTACATACTTACCCACAATTACATTGAATGCAAATGGATTAAACGTTCCATCTAAAAGAAAAAGACTAGCTGAATGGATTAAAAAGCAAGACCCATATATATGCTGCCTACAGGTGACCCACTTCAGATTTAAGGACAAATACAGACTTAAAGTGAGAGGATGGAGAAAATATTACATGCAAATGAAAATTATAGAAAAACAGGTATAGCAATACTCATATCAGACAAAATCGATTTTAAAATAAAGGTCAAAAGAGACAAACAAAAACATTACATAATAATAAAAGGATCAATACAAGAAGAAGAAATAACAATTTTAAACATATATGCACCCAACATAGGAGTAGCACAATATATAAGGCAACTACCAATAGCCATAAAAATTGACAGGAACACAGTAATAGTGGGGGACTTTAACACACCACTTCTAGTAATGAACAGATCATCCAGACAGAAAATCAATAAGGAAATACATGCCTTAAATGATACACGAGACCAAATAGACTTAACTGATATCTATACAATTTTTCACCCCAAACAAGCATAATATATGTTTTTCCCAAGTGCACACAGAATATTCTCCAGGATACATCACATCTTGGGCCACAGATCAAGACTTTATAATTTTTTTTAATTTGAAATTAATTCAAGCATTTTCTCTGATCACAATCCTATGAGACTAGAAATTAACTACAAGAAACACAAATTCATGGACAGTAAACAATATGCTACTAAACAACCAATGGATCATTGAAGAAAGCAAAGAGGAAATTAAAAGATACATAGAGACAAATGACAATGAAGATAAAACAATCCAAAATCTATGGGACATAGCAAAAGCAGTTCTGAGAGAGAAGGAAGTTTACAGCAATACAACCTTATCTCAGGAAAGAAGAAAAAAGTCAAATAAACAACCTAACCTTACACCTGAAAATGTAGAGAAGGAAGGACAAGGACAAAAATTAACAGAAGGAAAGAAATAATAAAGATTAGAGCAGAAGTTAATAACAAAGAAAACAACCTAGAAGATCAATGAAACCAAAAGTTGGTCTTTTGAAAAGATTAAATAAATAAATAAATAAATAAATAAATAAAACCATTAGCCAAACTCACCAAGAAAAAAGGGAGAGGGTTTAAATTAATAAAATTAGAAATGGAAAAAGAGAAGTTACAACTGACACTGCATATACAAAGGATCATGAGAGACCGCTCTGAGTAAAGTATGCTAATAAATTGGACAACCTAGAAGAAATGGACAGATTCTTAGAAAGGTACAACCTACCAAGACTGAACCAGGAAGAAATAGAAAATATGAATTGACCAATAACAAGTGCTGAAATTGAAAATGCGATTTAAAAACTTCCAAAAAACAAAAGTCCAGGACATAATGTCTCCAGAGCTAAGTTCTACCAAACATTCAGAGAAGAGATAACACCACTTATTCTGAAACTTTTCCAGAAAATTGCAGAGGAAGGAATACTCCCAAGCTCATTCTATAATGCCACCATAACTCTGATACCAAAACCAGGCAAAGATACCACAAAAAAAGAAAATTACCAAAAAAAATTAAAAGAAGAAAATTACAGGCCAATATCACTGATGAATATAGATGCAAAAATCCTCAACAAAATATTAGCAAACCACATACAAATATATATTAAGATCATATGCCATGATCAAGTGGGATTTATCCCAAGAATGCAAGAATTCTTCAATATCCGCAAATCTATCAATATGATACAACACATCAATAGACTGAAAAATAAAAACCATATGATATCTCAATAGATGCAGAAAAGCTTTTGACAATATTCAACACCCATTCCTGATAAAAATTCTCCAGATAGTGGGCACAGAAGAGAACTACCTCAATGTAATAAAAGCCATTTATGAAAAACCCACAGCTAACATTATTTTCAATGGTGGAAAACTGAAGGCATTTCCACTAAGATCAGGAAAAAGACAAGGATTTCCTCATTCACCAGTATTATTCAACATAGACTTGGAAGTCCTAGCCATGAGAATTGAGCAGAAAAAGAAGTAAAAGGAATCCAAATTGGAAAATGACGTAAAACTATCCAAATTGAAAAAAGAAGTAAAACTATCACTTGATTCTATACCTAGAAAATCCTAAAGACACTACCAGAAAACTATCAGAGCTCATTAATGAATTTAGTAAAGTCCCAGGATAGAAAATTAATACACAGAAATCAACTGCATTTCAATATACTAAAATGAAAGATCAGAAAGAGATATTGGGGAAACCATCCCATTTACCATTGCATCAAAAAGAATAAAATACGTAGGACAAAACCTAACTAAAGAGACAAAGATTGTACTCTGAAAACTGTAAGACACTGATGAAAGAAATCAAAGAAGACACAACTTGATGGAAGAATATAGCATGCTCTTGGATTGGAAGAATCTGTATAGTCAAAATGACAATATTACCCAAGGCAATCTAAAGATTTAATGCAATCCCTATCAAATTACCAACGATATTCTTTCCAGAATTAGAACAAATGTTTTAAAATTTATATGGAAACACAAAAGACCTTGAGTAGCCAAAGCAATATTGAAAACAAAAATGGAACTGGATGAATCAAGCTCCCTGACTTCAGACTCTACTATAAAGCTACATCATCAAAACAGTATAGTACTGGCACAAAAACAGAAATATGGATCAATGGAACAGGATAGAAAGGGCAGAAATAAACCCAAACACCTATGGCCAATTAATCTACAGCAAGGGAGGCAAGAACCTACAGGGGAGGAAAAATGTCTCTTTAATAAATGGTGCTGGAAAAACAGACAACTGCATGTAAGAGAATGAAATTAGAACATTTTCTAACACCATACAAAAAAATAAGCTCAAAGTGGATCAAAGACCTAAACGTAAAGCTAGATACTGTAAAACTCCTAGAAGAAAACATAGGCAAAATGGTCCTTGAAGTGAATCACAACACCATCTTGTTTGATCCATCTCCTAGAATTAAGACAATAAAGACACAAACCAATGTGAGCTAATTAAACATAAAAGCTACTGCACAGCAAAGGAAACCATTCAAAAAATGAAAAGACAATCTATATGTGTTTTTTGCCCTAAAGTGAGTTTCTTGTAGACAGAAGATTGAAGGTTTTTGATTTTTTATCCAATCTGCCACTCTGTGCCTTTTGATTGGAGCATTCAGTCCATTGACATTTACGGTGATTATTGATAGATATGTATTTATTGCCACTTTAAACCTTGACTCCAGTTGATTCTTTGTTTCTCTATTCTTCTTTTCCTTTTTGGGTTGGATGTATGCTTGAGTACTTTTCTCTTCAGTTTTTGTGAATGTAATGTTTGGTTTTAAATTGTGGTTGCCCTGTTTTTTAAGTATGTTAACCCCTTCCTATACCTGCTTGCTTTAGCCTGAGAGCCATATAGGCTCAAACACATCATTAAAATTAAAAAAAAAAATCTATATTTTCTTACTTTCCTTCCCCACATTGTATGATTTTGATATCTTTTATTGTTGTTGTTGTTTAACATCTTCATGTTTAGATCTGTATTCTGGCTTATTTAACTGACTGCTTTCCAATTATGGTTTCCTCCATTTAATTCTTTTTTTTTTTTTAATTTAGAGAAGCCCTTTCAGTATTTCTTTTAGAATGGGTTTAGTATTGTTGTACTCTTTTAGCTTTTGATTGTTGGAGAAATTCTTTATTTCCCCTTCTATTTTAAATGATATTCTTTCTGGATAGAGTATTCTAGGTTGCAAATTCTTTCCTTTTAGCACTTTAAATGTATCTTGCCACTCCCTTCTGGACTACATGGAGACTAAACACGTGCTACTAAAAAAAATAATGGGTCAATGAGGAAATCAAGAAGGAAATTAAAAAATACCTTGAAATGAATGATAATGAAGACACAGCCATTTATTGAATGCTGCAAAGCAGTGCTCAGAGGGAAATTCATAGCAATACAGGCCTTCCTCAAAAAAGAAGAAAAATCTCAAATTGACAACTTAACCCACTACCTAAATGAATTAGAAAAAGAAGAAAAAACAAAACCCAAAGTCAACAGAAGGAAACAAATCATAAAGATCACAGAGAGGAGTTCCCATTGTGGCTCAGTGATTAACAAATCCGACTAGGAACCATGAGGTTGCAGGTTCAATCCCTGGCCTTGCTCAGTGGGTTCAGGATCCAGCTTTGCTGTGAGCTGTGGTGTATGTCACAGATGTGGCTCGGATCCTGCACTACTGCGACTCTGGTGTAGACCAGCAGCTACAGCTCTGATTAGACCCCTAGCCTGGGAACCTCCATATGCTATGGTGCAGCCCTAGAAAAGGCAAAAAGACAAAAAATCAGAGAGGAAATCAATGAAATAGAGATTTAAAAAAACAGGAAAAATCAATAAAACCAAGAGCTTATTCTTTGAAAAGCTAAACAAAATTGACAAACCTCTGGCTAGACTCACCAAGAAGAGGAGAGAAAAAACCCAAATAAACAAAATAAGAAATGAAAAAGGAAAAGTCACAACAGGTACTACAGAAATACAAAAAATCATGATAGAATACTGTGAAAAATTGTTTGCTAACAAATTTGACAGCCTAGAAGAAATGGACAACCTTCTAGAGACTTACAACCTGCCAAAACTGAATCAAGAAGAAATAAATCAATGGAACAGACCAATCACTAGCAATGAGATTGAATATGTCATAAAAACACTCCCTACAAATAAAAGTCTGGGACCAGATGGCTTCACAGGTGAATTCCACCAAACATACAAAGAGGAATTTATACCCATTCTCCTTAAATGTTTTCAAAAGTTTGAAGAAGAAACACTCCCAAAGACATTCTAGGATGCCACCATCACCCTAATTCCAAAACCAGACAAGGATACCACCAAAAAACAAAACTATAAGCCAGTATCTTTGATGAATACAGACGGAAAAATTCTTAACAAAATTTTAGCCAATTGAATCCAACAACATATAAAAAAGATCATACACCACGACCAGGTGGGATTCATCCCAGGTGCACAAGGATGGTTCAATATATGCAAATCAATCAACGTCATACACCACATTAACAAAAGTCAAAAACCACATGATCATCTCAATAGATGCATAAAAAATATTTGACAAAGTCCAACATCTATTCATGATAAAAACTCTTACCAAAGTGGGTATAGAGGGAACATACCTTAATATAATCAAAGCCATTTATGACAAATCCATAGCAAATAAAATACTCAATGGAGAAAAGCTGAAAGCCTTCCCATTAAAATCTGGAACAAGACAAGAATGCCCAGGTTCAACATTGTTATTCAACGTAGTGTTGGAAGTCCTAGCCACAGCAATCAGACAAACAAAAGAAATAAAAGGCATTCAAATAGGAAGAGAAGAGGTAAAACTGTCACTGGATACGGATGACATGATCCTATATATAGAAAACCCTAAGGACTCAACCCAAAAACTACTTGAACTAATCAACAAATTCAGCAAAGTAGCAGGATATAAGATTAACATTCAGAAATCAGTCACATTTCTGTATACTGACAATGAAATATTAGAGAAGGAGTACAAACATACCTTTTAAAATCGCACCCCCAAAAAATCAAATACCTGTGAATGAACTTGACCAAGGAGGTAAAAGACTTATATGCTGAGTATTATGAAACATTCATCAAGGACGTTAAAGAGGATATAAAGAAATGGAAAGATATTCCATGCTCCTGGATTGGAAAAATTAATATTGCAAAAATGGCCATACTACCCAAAGAAATCTTCAGATTCAATGACTCCCTATCAAATTACCCACCACATTTTTCACAGAACTAGAACAAACAATCCAAAAATTGATATGGAACCACAAAAGACCCAGAATTGCCAAAGCAATCCTGAGAAACAAAAACCAAGCAGGAGGCATCGCTCTCTATCAGACTTCAGGCAATATTACAAAGCCACAGTCATCAAGACAGTGTGTACTGGTACCAAAACAGATAGACAGACCAATGGAACAGAGTAGAAAATCTAGAAATAAACCCAGACATCTATGGTCAATTAATCTTTGACGAAGGAGGAAAGAGCATAAAATGGGAAAAAGAAAGTCTATTTATAGCAGAAATTGCTGGGAAAACTGGACAGCTGCATGCAAAGCAATGAAACCAGAACACACCCTCACACCATACACAAAAATAAACTCAAAATGACTAAAAGACTTAAATATAAGACAAGATACCATCAAACTCCTAGAAGAGAACATAGGCAGAACATTCTCTGACATCAACCTTACAAATATTTTCTCAGGTCAGTCTCCTAAAGCAACAGAAATAAAAGCAAAAATAAACCAATGGGACCTAATAAAACTGACAAGCTTTTGCATAGCAAAGGACAGCAACAAGAAAACAAAAAGACAACTTACGGAATGGGAGAAAATAGTTTCAAATGATGCAACTGACAAGGGCTTAATCTCTAAAATATGCAAACAACATATACAACTCAACAGTAAAAAAAAAAAAAACCAACAATCCAATGGAAAATTGGACAAAAGACCTGAATAGACATTTCTCCAAGGAAGATGCTCAGATGGCCCACAAGCACATGAAAAAATGTTCAATATCACTGATTATTAGAGAAATGGAAGTCAAAACTACCATGAGATACCACCTCACACCAGTCAGAATGGCCATCATTAATAAGTCCACAAATAACAAGTGCTGGAGGGGGTGTGGAGAAAAGGGAACCCTCCTGCACTATTGGTGGGAATGTGAGCTAGTACAACCACTACGGAGAACAGTATGGAAGTACCTTAGAAATCTATACATAGAACTACCATATGACCCAGCAATCCCACTCTTGGGCATATATCCAGACAAAACTTGCCTTAAAAAAGACACATGCACCCGCATGTTCATTGCAACACTATTCACAATAGCCGAGACATGGAAACAACCCAGATGTCCATGGACAGATGATTGAATGAGAAATTGTCATACACACACACACACACACACACACACACACACACACTGGAATACTACTCAGCCATAAAAAGTAACAAAATAGTGCCATTTGCAGCAACATGAATGGAACTACAGACTCTCATCCTGAGGGAAGTAAGTCACAAAGAGAAAGACAAATACCATATGATATCACTTATATCTGGAATCTAATATACGGCACAAGTGAGCCTTTCCACAGAAAAGAAAATCATGGACTTAGAGAATAGACTTGTGGTTGCCAATGGGGAGGGGGAGGGAGTGGGATGGATGGGGTGCTTGGGGTTAACAGATGCAAACTATTTCCTTTGGAATGGATTAGCAATGAGATCCTACTGTTTATCCATGGAAACTATGTCTAATCACTTATGATGGAACATGTAATGTGAGAAAAAGAAGGTATACATGTATGTGTAACTGGGTCACTATGCTGTACAGTAGAAAACTGACAGAACACTGTAAACCAGGTATAATGGAAAAAAATAAAAATCATTTAAAAAAAATGAAAAGACAACCCACAGAATGGGAGAAAATTTTCGCAAATGAACCAGCCAATGAAGGTTTAATCTCAAAAACATACAAACAACTCATACAACTCACCAAAAAAAAAAAAAAAATTGAAAAATGGACAGAACTAAACAGACATTTGTCCAAAGATAAACAGATGGCCAATAGGCACATGAAAAAATGGTCAACATCACTAATTATTAGAGAAATGCAAATCAAAACCACATTGAGGTACCATCTCACAGGAGTTAGAGTGGCCATCATTAACAAATCAAAAAATAACAAATGCTGGAGAGGATGTTGAGAAAAGAGAACACTCCTACACTGTTGGTAGGAATGTAAATTGGTAAAACCACTTTGGAAAACGGTGTGGAAATACATGAGAAAACTAAAGATAGAACTATCATATGACCCAGCAATCCCACTCCTGGGCATATATCCAGAAAAAACTTTCCTTGAAAAAGATACGTGCACCAGTATGTTCATCACAGCACTGTTCACAAAGGCCAAGACATGGAAACAACTTAAATGTCCATTGGCAGACAAATGGATTAGGAAGATTTGGTACATATACACAATAGAATACTACTCAGCCATAAAAAGGACAAAATAATGCCATTTGCAGCAACATGGATATAACTAGAACTCTCATACTGAGTGAGGTAAGTCAGAAAGACAAAGACAGGTACTATATGTTATCACTTATATGTGGAATCCAAAATATGGCACAAATGATCTATTTACAAAACAGAAAAGATGACAGACTTGTGTTTACTGGAGGGAGAGAGAGGAAGTGGGTTGGATTGGGAGTCTGGGGTCTTTACATGCATTAGAAGAGAACAGGCAATGAGATCCTGCTGTAAAGCACAAGGAATTATACATTTAATCAGTTGTTATGTAACATGATGGAGGATAATGTGTGAAAAAATTACATGTGTATATGTATGACTGGGTCACTTTGCTGTACAGCAGAAATTGACAGAAAATTGTAAATCAATCATAATAAAAATTTTAAAAAAACATATTTATTTTACGCATCTATTATCAACATGTGGCCTGAGGTAATCACTTCTTTGTTTTTTATCATTTTGGTTTACAAAATGTTTCATAAGAGAGCTCTGCTTTCTGAAAACGGGGGAATCTGTCATCCTGGAGAGTATATATTCTTTTGCAGATCCAACTACTTTGCTCAATGAACACTTTAGCTAAGTAAAATAGCAATGTTATCATTTATGAGGGAATTAAAATTCATGCTAATCAAAGGAAATATGGACATATATATAGTTGGGTTCATTGCATGCACACTCTTTAAGGAGTACATATAAAGTCACTGAGGGCACATAGTTTCTGCATAGATTTTTGCATTGTGCAATATTAGTCGGCTGGCTTCATTACAGTTAAAAATTACTTTATGTATTTAGGTCTTTGTAAGCCAACTTCAATGAATGAACATGCTGTATGACTTATTCTGTCTCACAGATTTCACATACTGACAGTGACACTCTACATGAGTATAAATTCTTTATAAATTTTTAAAGGTTGTATGGTACTGGAGCCAGCTGGATCAAAAAGTTAGGGATGATTACTCCACATATTTTTTTTTTTAAATTTTGGAGCAATACTAAAAAATGTAGGAAGTGTGTGGGAATGTGTGGAATCATTAAGTAAAATTAGAACTTTGGATAGAATATTCAGGAATTTAAGGCAGAATTCATTGCAATATACTTAAAAATTAGAAACAAGGAAAAAATTCATCTTGAACAATGTGTCTGCTCTTTTACTTTTTTAAAAAATAAAAAATTTGTAGACTAGTATACATTTTTATTTTAAAAATAAATACATTTGTAGAATAATGTGTTTTTAAAAATAAATACATTTTAGAGTAATACACATGTATCCATTTTATAGACATATATTTTTTCTAATATGTTAAATGAGGATGTAACTTTTTTAAACTTTAACCTTCACTTGAAGAAAACAATTATACTCTTCTAAACCACTCAAAAGACTTTAATCAAAATATATGGTTAAATTACTCTTCAGTATGTATATAGCCACAATTCCGCAGACACATATTTGAACATAAAAATATGTTTTCCCCTAAGAAATGCTCTTGACTCTTTTCTGAACTTTTTTCTCTGAATCATATAAATATACAAGTTCTTCTTCTATCTTTCAATAAAACACTTCCTTCATCAGTTTTAAATGAACAGAAGTATGAAGCATTTCCTATGGCTGAAAATATCTTCATTTTACCCGCCTATTTTCAATTATTATTGTGATTTTTCAAAAGTATTAATATCAGAATTCGTTTTTAGGAATTATTTATTTCCTGAAATACTTCCCTTTCCTTTTTTATAGCACTGTTTTTGTTTGTTTTACTTTTTAGGGCAGCACCTGCAGCATATGGAAGTTTCCAGGCTAGAGGCTGAATCGGAGCTATAGCTGCTGGCCTACACCACAGCCACATCAATGACAGAACTGAGCTGTATCTGTGACCTACACCACAGCTCATGGCAATCCTGGATCCTGAACCCACTAAGCGGGGCCAGGGATCAAACCCTCATCCTCATGGATACTAGTCAGGTTCATTACCACTGAGCCACAAGGGAAACTCCTTATAGCACTTCCCCCCCCCCATGGTTACAATATCTTTTCTTAACTCTGATATTAATTATAGTTCTCTCCAAGTATAACTCTGCATTTGGAACTTTTGTTTTTATTTTGATCTCTGTAAATTCATGTTAAAGTCCTCTTTTTTTATTCTTTCATTTTTTCTATTTTCAGTTGAAGGGCTTAAAAACTGCTTGCAAGCAGTTTCTTTTTGTAGTGTCTATACACATGGCCCTTGCTATTTCTTCACTATTGTTCATCCTTGTCTGAAGCCAAGTCTCCCAGAGCTTCTGGTTTGCTTATCATAAAGCGTAAGGGCAGGCAGGACAGGGAGAGCAAGCAGACCCCAAAGGCATCTTTATTACAGATGTTTTCCAAATTTCCCTGCCACAGGTGATGAGACCTCTCTTCTGGGGTCATGTATTTATATTCTTGTCAGTGTTTCTCCTGTTAGTTTTGTTTACAACCTGGATCCCACCTCTCCACCACTGACCAAGATGGTCTTAAAGTCCTCCTCAGCTTGATTAAACATTGGACTTTCTTTTTAACTGGAGGCTCTTACTTCCCTTTCCTTTGAGCATTTACTTTAGAAATCTTACATTTGTAAATTCTTTCTCTGCCCCTTTGAGATGTGTATTTTCACCCAGCTTCTTGTTAGTTTTATAATGCAGGAATATCTTTCTCAAGGACCTGGGAACCATTATCTTCTTGAAATATAATGATCAAGAAAGATAGTGCCTCTATCTAACAGTCTCCGTAGGGGAGTAGGAACCTAACTTCAATCAGTGCCAATTAGCAAACACAGACGGCTTAATCACTTTGACCAAGATCCCCTGTTATATCCTCCAGCACTTTTCCACTAGCTCATCTTAGCTCTTAAAAACTCTCCTACTTTTTGTTTCAGCATAATTTAGTTCAATCTGCCTCTACTATTGAGGATGTGATGGCCAGCAATAGTCTTGAATAAAGTCTTCCTTGACTATTTAACTGTCAGGTAAAATTTCTCCTTGACACCATTAGGAATTCTTCATCCAGTTTTACCCTGCTACATTTTCCCTCTGTTTCACATCTTTATTTCTTTATTTTATATAATTTACTTATTTTTAATGCTTATTGTTCATTATTGGTCTAGCTTCTAATAAAACGCAACCTTTGCGAGTGTAGGAATCTTTACCTGCTTTTCTCCTCCCACCCACATATTTCACAAATGCCAAAAAAGTACCTGAATCAGAGTAAGCATTGTAATATTAAATACAAAGAATTGTATTTAAAGTACTCTTCTTAGTTCAAAATTTGGAATCTGAGATGCATTCTAGTTTCACTGAAGCTAACTTATTCCTTTAGTTTTCCATGATATTCTGGTTTTCAATTTGTTTCAGAGAAGGGAGTGGATAAGAAATGTCTTTATACTACATGATCAACCCAAAGACTGTAACTACATTTTAAAATGCATAACTCGTAAATATATTTAAGGAAGATGTATCTAATTTACTTATTATTCATTCATTATTTATTCTATGCGAAGTACTCTAAATGAATATATAATTTTTCATTTTTCCTTTAAAGTTTTCATAAAATGTGAATGGGAGGTAAGAGTATTTTTTTTCACCCTCTTCTTTGACTGAATCCAAGCAACTGAATATTTAAAATAATCAAAAGGATATTTCACATTTACTCAGAGTGATGATTTTTCATCCTCACCTTTTAACACCCATGATAAAATCAATACCCACGTTAGGAGTACCTGAGAAATCTCAACAGCACAGGACAGCTAATACTATATACTCTAGAAGGGATACCACCCCAGGAATGCATTCATCTAGCCACATCACTGGTTATACTTTACCTCTACATGAAAAGCCTTTATTCCTCTTAGTGATATCACATAGAATATTCCAGTCTTTGCAGAATTAAAATATGCTTATCAATTGAAGAAGTATCTTTTTCATCATTAAACTGTATTCAGAATAAGCTGATATAATTAGGAAGACTCCTGTATGCCTTATTGATATGTTTCTAGGAAGATGGAGACAGACTCCCCACCCCCCATTCTGCAGACAGGGGTATGGCCTAGCACAAGATCTACACCCTTTTCCGGAATATGGAGGGTCAAATTGAAGCAGCAAGAAACAACGGACTATGGAAAACAACTGCCTGCATAGATTAACCACCTATAAGGATAAATTGCCCTCTGTCATGGGACTCAACCCTCTACCCCTCCCTTGACCTTCCCCTCTTCTTACTTCATTGTTGGGGCCACAAGTTCCCATCATAAACTCCAGCCACAGGTCCGCGCCACAGATCCTTTATAAGTGTAGCATCTCCTCACAGTCAGGGCTGGCGCCATCTTGAGCCTCAGCCCACCCGCCTCTGACGCCTTAATAAATCTCTCTTGCTTTACCCACTTGGCCTTGGGCATTCCTCCCTCGGCAAACTTAACACTTACCTTCCGGGATTCACATCTTCACAGAGGGAAAGCAATGAGATACAAGAATAAATTTGACATTTTCCTTCCAAAGCACAAATATAAGAATGACACATAATATCATAAGGAATTATGGTGCCTCCCATCACCTCTAGAAAAAAATCATTTAAATGTTTATATCTACCTAAGTACCTACCTATCCCTTTACAAATAGGGTGTTGCTTATTCTTTTTTTTTTTTCCTTAATTTTATCTCATGTTGCAATTTTGACTCCAGGCAGAAAAGGTGGCAAAGTTAGGGCTGGGATAGCATTTTATTACCCTTTCTCTCCTGGCCTAAATTTAGGCATAAATCCACAGCTCCTTACCCAATACCCCTGGGACAAATGTGTTTTGGAACTTTGCAGATTTTAAAAACGTAATACAGTAAATGTAACAGATGTTGAATATTATTACAGGAGGGACTGGACCAGCAAGCTTTAATCAGATCCATAAATATTTCCGCAGTAAAACACATGAAGATTCACACTGAATGAATCTGTATAAGTTTACAGAGAAAAAATGTTCATTTTTGTAGTTTTCAGATTTGGAATTAGGAATAAAGGATTATAGATATGTATCTACCAAAACATGATCATGGTTTTTATTAAGGTAAGCATATATATCTTTTTTTCTGCAATGAAGCCACAAATTAAAAATAAGTAGTTTCCTTTCTTCTTCCTCTTTTTTTTGGAGGAGGAAGCCTTGTAGGATTTATCTTTTACTTGTAGTTAAAATGATCTGTATCATCCTTTTCATGATATTTTAAAAGGTCATTAATCTGTTCCAGGAAAACCAGAGAAGGATACAAAAACTCAATTTGGCTTGATTTTGTTTATCCAAATAAAAAACTAACAAACTTACAAAAAAAGTAGATACTAATAAAAGAATAGGGGAATCCATAATTCTAAATGAATAAATCCATAAAACAAATGGTTCTATTGGGTTCTAGGGCTCCTAAATTTTAGTAGTACCAGTGCTCTGGCTTAGTTTCAGATGTGACAGACATAACTCAAGGTTATTTTCTTTTCCAAAAATAACGCTGACCATCATTAAGAAAAAAAACATTTAACAATCCAAGGCTAAGGTAGCAAAACCAGGTTTTTGCAATATCTTACTTTTAGTAATTTATGCAAAACATCTGTACATAATATTAGGTATACAGAACTGCAAAACTCGGGCAATAATTTTTTTCCCAGAAACTGAGTTTATTTTTAAATTGTTTTATTTAAACAATTAAAATAATATATACCATTAAACTTGCCATTTTAACTTTATTGAAGCTTGCAATTAAGTGCCATTAATTACATTCACAAGCATCATCGCTCTTTCCAAACTTTTCGATGAGTTCAAATAGAAACTGTAAGCACTGTTATAACTCCCCATTTTCCTCTTCTTCAACTCTTGAAAAATTCAAATCTACTTTCTGTTTCTATCAATTTGCCTATTCTTTATATTTCATCTAAGTGGAATCTTATGCTATTTATCCTTTTGTGTGTCTGGCTTATTTCATTAGCATAATGTTTTCAAGGTTTGTCATGTCGTAGCATGTATCAGAACCTCATTTTTTTTCAGGATGAATAGTTTTTCATTCATTGTAGTATATGCCACACTTTGTTTATACACTCATTTGTTGATGGATATTTGGATTGTTTTCACCTTTTGGTTATTGTGAATTATATGATGTACTGTGTGTACTAGTGTCTGTTCCTCTGTTTTCAATCTTTTTGGATATATGCTGAGGAGTTGAACTGTTAAGTCATATGACAATTCTGTTTTTAGCTTTTTGAGGAACTCCCGAACTGTTAGAAACTGAGTTTTAAAAATTATTTTAGAAGAAATTTTTTTCCTTATGTATAATTTTCCATAAGGATGGTATAAAAATTCTTAAATTATTACCTTCCCAGAAGTTGTCTGAGGAATCATAATGCTTGGTCTACTGAGTTTCCTCACGCAGAGATTCATCCACAGCTGCAAATCATTGGGCGTCCTCATAGTCTTTAATGAGATTATTGGTGTCTTCAGAAAACTTGTGGCCACAGATTTAATCCTATCAGCAATCAAGAAACAATAGTGCAGAGGTGGGAATCAAGCAGGATCAAGATGGTGAAGAGTAAGACATGGTACTCACCTTCTCCCACAAACATGTAAAAAGAAAAATAACATATAGAACAATTAGCACTGAACATCCACTGAACGCTGGCATAAGAACTCAGATTTCGAAAAAGAGTAAGAAACATTCCACATTACTGGGTATAACAAAAGAAAGAAAAAATAGTGTGACGATTAAGGCAGGATCCTGGTTCCTGCTCATCAAGGGATAAACATAACAATATCTTGAGTTCTTCTGTATGAACTAAGGCCCTAATTCAGGTATAGGACCGTAACTTCAGACTGAGCTCAAGATTCCTGAAGCACTGCCTATTACCTGACCATCCAGAAATCACAGAAAGCCACAGCCCTGCAGTTCTGAGCCCAAATTTTGCCTATAAAATTTTCTAAACCAAAACCTTTGGGAGTTCTGATTTTTTAAAAAAATTAATCACTTGCTCTCTTTCCTTAGCCCTGCAATAAACCTATCTCTGCTCCAGACTCCAATGGTTTGGTTTATTTGGCCTCACTGGGCATCAGGCACACAAACTTTCATTTGGTAACAATTTTATGCTGTATAACTTCTCTATACTTCTGAAAACCAACTGTGTCTGCTTGCTAACACCTACTGCACCTTAAACATAAAATTCAAAGATCAACTAATCAGTAAAGTGTTTTCTAAATAATTAAGACTATTAGTTCTGCCCCATTTTCCAAATTTCTCTGAAAATACTTCTTTTACCATATGATACATTTTAACATAATTAGATATGCACGCACACTTTTTTTTCCAAGACAAGTCTTTGAAGGTATGTAATATGACTATTGTTTTAGAACTCTCTGAGAACAGGAAGATATGGTTTCAGCATATGAAATAGAACCTTGCCTATAGAAAATACTTTTTAAAAAACATTTTTGAGAGTTCACTTGCATCACAGACAGGTTAAGGATCTGGCATTGTCATTGTGGCAGCTCAGGTTGCTGCTGTGACTCAGGTTTGATCCCTGGCCCTAGAACTTCCACATGTTGCAGGTATAGCCAAAAAAAATTTTTTTTGGATGAAACAATAACGTGAATTATGTGTGTTCATTTTTTGGTTTATAGGCAGTGATTATAGTATAAATAGTTATGAATTACTTAGTGAGATTTACTTCTGCAAATGTACTACATAAAATTATACTCAGACCTAACCTATTAGTTGCACACAGTTATCCAACGTCAGAAAAAAAGTTAATAACAATATAAATTTATTACAATCACATGTTTTTTCTTGAGCACTTTTTTGCCTCTAAAATAATTGGGTATTTTTTTTCTTTTATATCTGATTTTGAATTACTAAATAACTTGAATTTGCAAATGCAAAAAAAACCTCTTGAATAATTATTATTATCTCTTTCTATATGGGAAAGTACTACATAGGTATCAGTTGGGAGACTTTGCCAGAATTTTTTTGGGGGTGAGGGGGAATAGGCTATAGACTAAATGTTTATGTCCCCTTAAAATTCATATGTTGAAACGTAATCCCCAGTGTGAAGATATTTGGAGATAAGGTCTTCAGAAGGTCATTATTTCATGTGAGTGGAACTCTCCTGAGTGAGATTAACGCCCTTATAAAAGAGGTTGCACAGAGCTCCCTTGTCCCTTCCACCATGTAAGGACAAAATGAGCAGATGAACCAGGAAATTGCACCTCATTAAACACTGAATATACCAGAATCTTGATCTCAAACCTACCAGGCTACAGAACTATGAAAAATACATTGCCATTGTTTATAAGATATCCAGTCTGTGGTATTCTGTTATAGCAGCTTAGAAGGACTAAATAGAACATATATGTATTTATAATAATACCACATTGTGGATAAGAGAAAGGACTTTGGATAAGATTACAGATAAAATCCAGACAACTTTACAATGTTTGGAACAAACATACTAACAAAAACCCCCAAGTTATCCACCATTTAGATGAAATTCAAATGAACTAACATCCTGAAATTTTTGTTTACTAAATCTGACAGCCCTAATTCCAGAGCCAAAAGTCTTAGTTCAGATATTAACTCTACAAAGGGTAGTATGTATGAACTTCAGTATGTTACTTAAACTCTGTGCCTCAGACTTCTCATTTTTAAAACTTAGCTTGTAATAGCATCTACCTCACTAACGGGTTGAAGTGTATGTGTGTGTATAGTATGTAATGTACTATGAATAGCATCTGGGTTATAGGAAGCATTATATGTATGAATTATAGTATTTCTTATGTTTTACTGTGATAATTCCATGTAATAAACAATCTCCAATTCACTGACTAACCACAAAAAATATGTATCCTTGTTCACTGGCCCATGGATTAGTTAAAACCTCTTTTAGAATGGACCAGCCAAACATCTATTCACATTCTTTGGGCCAATGCAAATCATGTGACTAAATCCAATATCAGAAAGTAAGGAAGTATCATTCTCCTACAGAGGGTGTGCTGAGGGAAAAGTGAATCCATACTGGAATCACTATCTACCACAGATATTTTTATTGTTAAGCACATACTATTTCTGGGCATTAGGAACTCAGCAGGGAACAAAAAAAGCCCCTGTTTTAGAAAGCTTATATTTCAGTGTAGAGAAGATGGGAAAAAAAAAATCAAGTGTTGTTCTTTACTTTAGGGAAAATTAATGGACAGTAAGGGAGAGGAGTGCTTGGACACGTAGAAAAAGATAGTATCCAAAGGACAAACCCTACTATGAAGTTACACACTGCATTTACCTACTCAATGTGCTGTAATACCTATTCATAATTCTATCTACTGTTACTACGCTTTCACTCAACTCTTTATTGTGACTTTGAAACTGTTCATTCTATAATAACTTTTTAAAAACATACAAGAGCACTAAATTTAGGCAATTTTTATAAAATCAAAGCATCAAATATATAGCCAGAAAAAACATTTTACATATGTACTTTGAAAATACATTTTTTTCATGAACTGCTATAAGCCTTCATGCAAATAATATGAAGAAAGCTTTGTTTACTTAGCAAAAGTGTTGTTAAAAAATTGGATATTTACTGAATAATACCACTCAGTGAACTGACTTTGGGTCAGTTGCATTTTGGTGAATTAGCCTTAAATCAATTGATTGAGAGACATACCTACCATTCTTCTTCCAATGAGGTGCGTGCGTGTGCGCGCACACACACACGCACACACACACACACACGCGCACACACACACACGTTGTAGAGGGTTAAAACTGCCCAGAACACACAAACCAGGAAATGAGGAGAAATGGTGGTGATGAAGCATGCATTTTTTAAGGTTCAATGCTAACATACAGAGTTCAATTAGGAAGAATATTAGTATGATGACAAAGCCTCTGATAGAATGCATGCCGAGAGCACAGAGCATTTCAAATAATCAATCTTTTCTGAATCTTCACAGAAACAGAGAGCTGATGTAGGTCAGGAGCCAAATTTAACATAGCATAACCAGAGTATAAAATATCACATACCCCCCAAATTATATCAGAATCTACACACTACAACCATGAAAAGAAAATTCAACCATCATACACTAATCAATGAACACACTTAAGGAAAACTTTTCATACTTTCTTGACAGACATGCACCAGGGTAAATTTTACAGAATAAAAATAACATATGAAATAAAAATTGAAAAGGACTAGTGGACCAGTGGAAGTAGAAATTCCATTCTGAAGACTTAGAGAAAGAACACACAAACATTTTTATTCTGATTTTCTCTAAGAAAAAAAAAATCAAAAAAGGCAATGGTTAAGATTCTCAAAAGAATAAAATAAACACATAATGAGTAGAATTAACATCTGCAGGTTGCAGAGAAAGGAGGAAAATGAGGAAGCAACAGAAAGAGATACAAAGACTGAAAACAAATTTAATGGAGCAGAAGATAAAAAGGAAGTATTGAAATGTATCTAAATTTATAAAGCTTAGTTAAATTAATATTAGAGATACCAAATGCATTTTTGTTATTTGAAGAAAAATTAAAAAACAAGAAGAGGTGAATTTTGAAAGATTGTGCAGGGTATAAGGATAAGTTAAATAAGGAAGATGATAAAAATAGAGCGAAATAATGAAAACCCATTCTAAAATGTAAAGGTACATGACTAAGCATCCAAGTTCCATGGGGTCTGTTCCTGGTTCCTGGCAATGTAGGGCTCTACTGGGCCACAGTTGGGATTTTTGTGGAGAGGAACACAGCCCTGTTAAAAGTCCAGACCTCTGCTACATAGAATTTTGTTCCCCTGCAACCAGATCTCAAGGGAACTCCTTAGCTCTGCCAATGTGGGCTGTGCCATGGAGTCCACTCTTTAGAGAAACTTGGGAAAATCAACTCCCAAGGACACCCTGTGTATCTTCCTGCCACAGGGCCATAAGAGGTCTGGCTCAAAGGACCTACTAAGCTCTGCATCTGGAGTGCAGTGTGAGGAACCAACATGCAAAGAAAGCAGCCTTCTGGACTGGGGTGGCTCCTGTGCACAAAGGCCTAAAAATTTGGATGCCTGAGGGCAGGTGTGCTGCAAGTGAACTGCAACTGGGCACGCATGTGCCGCACTCCGGGCTCAACCAGGCAGCCAGTCTTTTTGGGATCTCTGGGTATGGGCAGGATGACCAAACCACACATGCGGACTTCTTGGAGACATAAAATTTTAAAGAAAAGACTTGTAGGTAACTTTAAGGAAAGACTACAATTGAAATGAAAATTATAATTACATTCATATTGGAAGATGGCTTCTTTTCAATGAAATAATAGCTGGTTATTCATGTCGAAGTAAAATCTTTCTTATTCCAGGTGTCAATTCTCTTTAGCTGACGATCACTGTGAACACACATATAGTTTTAAAAAGTTGACTATTAACTCATTGCAATGAAAGAAAACAAACATCATGGAGAACTACAGGGGTCCTTGTTAGGAGGTATTATTAGATCTGGAGGAGATATAAAGAAAGCGGTGCTTTGCTCTGGAATAGATGTTATCTGGAAGTGGTGGTAATTCTATGATTGGAGATCTAAATAAGCTGTATTTAGGAAATGATAGGAATGAAGTGTGGATAATTATGTAAGGGAAACCACAGACCAATGAAATTTAATTGGTGAAGAAGCAATGGCCATTTATACTAGTCAAGATAGGTGAATATTTGGTCCTTATTTTAGTTCATTTTTATATAAGTTCAGTTATTTTATATGAGTTCACTCCATGACTATGGAGCTGTCTTGTTTTTGTCTCAACTCATCAAGATCAAAGAGTGATCTTATCTATTGTTTGTATTCTGATAATTTTTATATTCAGTACAACACAAAAACTAGCCGAAATTACCTAGGTGTGAATGGCAGATTAGCTCTTGGCAACAACAGGCCAATTCCAGCTATATTTTTGTATATCCTTCTCTTTTCCATCCAAAGACAGATGAACTTAGGCTACAGGATGTGAATCTCTGGTATAAAGATTTTCACCATGGCTAAAATTTTGCTGATCAGGAAACTATTCAGAAAATGCAGACTGTGATTGTATTGATATTTGGGTCTCCTGCTCCTTTTATGTTAGGATGAGTTGATGAACACTCAAACTTGAAAATGGATGTGTGATAGCATTTAATATTCTGGGTAGGGTACATACGCCAACTTCAACGCAGGCAATTATCAGAAACAGCAGTGTTGGCTTCAGGTAAGCAGATCTTGGTTGCTCTCTCTCTCTGGGTGTGCTTGATCTCTCCAAATATTGGGATGGCAGTTGGCCAGGCAACCTCAATTCTTGGATGGATCCAAGAAAAATTGATTTTGAGTTTGTCCAACATTTGCTAATGACAACCTCTAGACTTTTTACATCTTGGAGCTGAAATTAAAAGACCATTTAACTAATAATTTTTAATTTTATCTATTTACAGATTTTCCTAGCTTACGAGCCAATCTTGGAACTATAGGCAGAACCCAATGTTTGATTTAATTTAATCTTATTTTGCATCAAGACAATTACCAGCAAATTACAGTAATTTTACAAATATGTAAAATACACCATAATTTGTCCCAAGTGAAAATATTTATAACATCATAATTTGAGTAAATTTTTAACCTATTGTGTCAGATTCTGTAACTCATTCACCTCCTCATGACATTTCATTTTATTTTGATTCTTTATCATGCCATCCTTATTGTGTTGCTTTGATTTTGCTATTTCTGTTTTGATTCTATTTCTTTTTTGTCACTTTAATGTTTGGATTCTAGTAAAACTTCAAAATACATAAACTTTAAAAACATAGTTTATATTTTTGACCCCGAAGATAGGATTAATTATTATATTTAAGATAAATTACTTAATGATGTTCCTAACTTGAGGATCCTATGTTGTATGATCTAATATAAAGTCCACAAGAAATGAAACAGAATTAGCAAACGTTAATTTATTAACATAAATTTGAAGAGCAACTCATACATTATTTTGTCTCCAAACATATTATTAGTTTTTGATGTGTCAGGAATAATATGTTTTCTTTTTGCTTCTGGCAAGAATAGAAATTTAAAAAAGGTCCATACAATGTTCAAGCAAACCCATGCATCTGTTCACAAACTGACATCATACATGGAAGGAAGGACAAAAGAAAGAAAGAGGCAGACCACTCCAGATTGGCAGGTGGTAGCTTACTTATAAGGAGCTCTTTATCTTGAGAGACCACAGATGAGCAGATCTTCAGACATGCCTGCCAGAATCTTAAAAGTTAAAAGCAGACCCCAATTATGTTCAATCACATATTCAGTCCAGATGGTCTCACCAGTGCCTTGCTATCCCGAGGCTGTGTCCTTAGAACAGCTCCCAGTGTGGGAACAGTAGACAGAGTGTACATTCAAAGGACAGAGGAGGGAGCCTCCGATTGCCTGGGTCCAGCTGGGGGGGGTCAGTCCTTAATCATGTCCTTTTGATCACATTATCTAACATCATACAGCACATTGCAAGAGAAAGAAAAGATTATAACTATTGTTCATAAATAAAACATCTAGTTCAAAAATAAATATTAGGAGCCCACCTAGCAGGATGGTCTTTTGAGCCTGCCAAAGAACAGTGTGTGTGTGTGTGTGTGTGTGTGTGTGTGTGTGTGTATAACAATATACACAATACCATATATATATATATATATATATATATATATATAGACATATTTCTCCAACCTACGGCAAAAGTCACAGAAATTAGTTTGAATATATAATAACACGGTTTAATATCTTAATTTTAATATTGTTTAAGCTATATTTAGTTTATTTTTTACAAATTATAATTTAAAGAAAAAGGGATAAATTATCTCTTAGATCTTGGACATTTTTCTGAAATCAAAGAAAGTTAATGAAACAAACAAACATATTAAGTCATTTTAAAATGCCATTTTCACCACAATAGATTAAAATATAATCAACACATTATAAAATGTCTTGGCTACAATTATAAGCTACCTAAAGTCTTTCCATTATTATGTTCTATAAATATTATGTCATTTCTATGCCAACCACAGTAATTTTAAATGTTTACTTTTAATCAATAGTGGAGTAGACTGCTTTAATATCCAAAGATTAAAACAAATAAATGCACAATTTAATTTTAACAGAAAGTCTTGCAATTTGTAGTTTACTACTGATAGCTGGTTTGCACAGATGAAAGTGCCAGAGGCTGACATATCTAGATAATTAGCATTATTAAGTGAAGAGTTTGCAGTTAGACTCCCTTATTTCTTAGATAAATATGTGATAATATAAATGGCAATGTATGATATATAAATAAAACTTACTACTCAAACTTCAAAATAGAAACTAGCTATAAATATGTGTGGCATACATATCACCTATGTGCACACACATACATATATGCCTCCTTACACTTGTGATTTAAAGTCTTAGATTCTTAGGATTTGGATCTTTCAGATCTTCATGTTGGTTTAGTTCAGGTGAAATTTATAGATTTGGAAAATTTTAGATATGAAAATATTTGAAGATATTATTATGGCAACTTATTTTAATTAAATTAGTAGGTAGATTGGTTTGTCTGTGTGCCTGCTATTTGTAATACTATAGAGGAAATTGCTTTCTGAGTCTGTGTACATGAGTTAAAAAGACAACATCCTGTGAATAAGGGTGATCAGGTATGGGGTCTGCTGACCAGTAAAGACTGAATGAGGCCTTAGAGAAGACAATGTTACCAGGGTGCATTTCATATATTTAAAGGAATGCTGGAATTAGAGAAGGCTGGATAAATGGAAAGGTCTTAAAGATGAGTTGGGTTAATTTTCTTTCAGTTAAAAATGAGGAAAGCAAAACAGAAAAAATGATGAATTAAGTGACTTAACCTAAGCCACAGGACAAAACAATTAGAGTCAAAAGTTTATGCCCAATGTTGTTAACTGTCCTAGTGAGGAACAATGCTATGTCTTCATATCATATATCAGAATTCACAAGTAGATAGCAATACCTCAGTGTTTCATCTCATATACTAAACAAAGAAAAGGACTTTTGGAGAGGGTGGGTATGGATGATTTGGCAAACAGTCCACAGGATGTTAGAAAAGAGACTAAAAATATCCAAAATAGAATTAGTAAGAAGGAAATTTATTCAGTTATTGATCAACACAAATTATTTTTGTCCCACCTAATGCCACAGAATCAATAAAACCCTTATAATGCTTTAGGGGAGGTGAGTATATAGCAGACTTTTTTCTTTCTTAATTTTGACAAATCTTCTCTAACACTTATACACATTAGAGCAGAATAAAACTTTTACATAAATAACCAACTTATAAAACTCCATTGAGGATACCTACCTTTCAAGATCTTTGATTTACTGATATGAGAGATATAAATTATTTAGAATAAATATTTGAGGTAAGGATAAAGGAAAATATTAGAAAACTAAAAAAGGGTGAGAATGAATTTGAACCGGGATGAAATTAAAATTTTTCCTGAATATAGTTTCCACTAATGCTTGGATAAATAAAAACTAAGGAATAAAAAGCCCATTTATAATAATATTTGTACATTGATCTACACAATTATACTACTGGTGGCTTACTGTGTTGTTTAGAATTCAGTTCCTAACATGTGCTCATTATTCCTTCATTCAAAAAATATCTGCCAAGTACCTATCATGTGTCAGACTCTGTTCTACATGGTAAACCTCAGTTGACAAAACTAAGTTACTTGACATCAGGATGCATATATCCTAGAGGGTAGAAACAAACAGGCAGCAATAAAAATAGTAAGTAAATTGTTCACTGCAAAGACACAATTATATCACGAGGAAAGCATATTATAAATCTAAAATGTACGGGATGGTGGGGTAAAGCAAAGTAGGTCCCCTGGTACGGGTAGGAAGCAGGCTGCAGGATTCTACAGGGAAGTCAACATGAAGATGGGATTTGAGCAAAGACTTGGAGGCAGAATAAAACTGAACCAACAGATATATGGGGGGAAGAATATTCCAGGCATGGGAACAGCCAGTGTAAAGCCATAGGTTTGAGCTTGCCTGGCATATCTGAGAAACAGAGGGGGTTGAGTATGGTTGGTATGGAGTAAACCAGGGGTATAAGAACAGGCCAGTCACTAACACCTAGTCCAGCCTCAGTTCTTGATTCCAGTGTTCTTAATCTCTTCTCTGCTGAGTTACCTTCAGGGATCACAGAAGGATCCTAGAACTGCCACTCCTACATATTAAAAATGGCATTTGGAAGCTTTGCTGTGACCCAGTCCGGTAGAGTTTCTGTAGTGCTTTTCAGATCCAGAAGCCCCTTCCTCCTCCTTAGCAATTTCGTCACAACTTTTGAAATGCTTACTTCCTCAGTACTGAAATTTAAGGTGTAAAAATTGTACTTACTTCTGTAAAGAAGTATTAATAAACATGCTTCTCAGTTCAAATAACCCAGTAATTCTAAGTTAATGAACTTACTATATACTATATACATGACTTTTACTACACATGAAGCTTGGGCTACCTTAAATTATACACTATGATAATCCAAATTGTTTTGAAAGTGTGTTGATTTTATCATGTTCCTGACATCTCATTTTTCCATAAGGGTTTTGTCTTTGTTCCCTATTGTTGAATTGATCTTATAAGTTCATGTATATTTTTAAATGGATTTTCTTTCTAAATTTACTTATTTTAAGAATTTATGTTTCCTAGTTTTGGAAGTCCTAGCCACAGCAATTAGACAAACAAAAGAAATAAAAGGCATCCATATAGGAAGAGAAGAGATAAAACTGTCACTGTATGCAGATGACGTGATACTATACATAGAAAACCCTAAGGACTCAACCCCAAAACTCCTTGAACTGATTAATCAATTCAGCAAAGTGGCAGGATATAAGATTAACATTCAGACGTCAGTTGCATTTCTGTATACCAGCAATGAAACATTAGAAAAGGAATACAAAAATACGATACCTTTTAAAATTGTACCTCACAAAATCAAATACCTCGGAATACACCTGACCAAAGAGGTAAAGGACCTATATGCCGAGAACTATAAAACTTTAATCAAAGAAATCAAAGAAGATGTAAAGAAATGGAAAGATATTCCATGTTCCTGGATTGGAAAAATCAATATTGTGAAAATGGCCATACTACCCAAAGCAATCTACAGATTCAATGCAATCCCTATCAAATTACCCATGACATTTTTCACAGAACTAGAACAAATAATCCAAACATTTATATGGAACCACAAAAGACCCAGAATCGCCAAAGCAATCCTGAGAAACAAAAACCAAGCAGGAGGCATAACTCTCCCAGACTTCAAGAAATACTACAAAGCCACAGTCATCAAAACAGTGTGGTACTGGTATCAAAACAGACAGACAGACCAATGGAACAGAATAGAGAACCCGGAAATAAACCCTGACACCTATGGTCAATTAATCTTTGACAAGGGAGGCAGGAACATCAAATGGGAAAAGGAAAGTCTATTCAGCAAGCATTGCTGGGAAACCTGGACAGCTGCATGCAAAGCAATGAAACTAGAACACACCCTCACACCATGCACAAAAATAAACTCCAAATGGCTGAAAGACTTAAATATACGACAGGATACCATCAAACTCCTAGAAGAAAACATAGGCAAAACACTCTCTGACATCAACATCATGAATATTTTCTCAGGGCAGTCTCCCAAAGCAATAGAAATTAGAGCAAAAATAAACCCATAGGACCTCATCAAACTGAAAAGCTTTTGCACAGCAAAGGAAACCCAAAAGAAAACAAAAAGACAACTTACAGAATGGGAGAAAATAGTTTCAAATGATGCAACTGACAAGGGCTTAATCTCTAGAATATATAAGCAACTTATACAACCCAACAGCAAAAAAACCAATCAATCAATGGAAAAATGGGCAAAAGACCTGAATAGACATTTCTCCAAAGAAGATATACAGATGGCCAACAAACACATGAAAAAATGCTCATCATTGCTGATTATAAGAGAAATGCAAATCAAAACTACCATGAGATACCACCTCACACCAGTCAGAATGGCCATCATTAATAAATCCACAAATAACAAGTGCTGGAGGGGCTGTGGAGAAAAGGGAACCCTCCTGCACTGCTGGTGGGAATGTAAACTGGTACAGCCACTGTGGAGAACAGTTTTGAGATACCTTAGAAATCTATACATAGAACTTCCATATGACCCCGCAATCCCACTCTTGGGCATCTATCCGGACAAAGCTCTTCTTAAAAGAGACACATGCACCCGCATGTTCATTGCAACACTATTCACAATAGCCAGGATGTGGAAACAACCCAAATGTCCATCGACAGATGATTGGATTCAGAAGAGGTGGTATATATACACAATGGAATACTACTCAGCCATAAAAAAGGATGATATAATGCCATTTGCAGCAACATGGATGGAACTAGAGAATCTCATACTGAGTGAAATGAGCCAGAAAGACAAAGACAAATACCATATGATATCACTTATAACTGGAATCTAATATCCAGCACAAATGAACATCTCCTCAGAAAAGAAAATCATGGACTTGGAGAAGAGACTTGTGGTTGCCTGATGGGAGGGGGAGGGAATGGGAGGGATCGGGAGCTTGGGCTTATCAGACACAACCTAGAATAGATTTACAAGGAGATCCTGCTGAATAGCATTGAGAACTATGTCTAGATACTCATGTCGCAACAGAAGAAAGGGTGGGGGAAAAAACTGTAACTGCAATGTATACATCTAAGGATAACTTGACCCCCTTGCTGTACAGTGGGAAAATAAAAGAAAAAAAAAAAAGAGTTTACGCTTCCCTCACTAGGATCCTAGTAACCTCCTTTTGGGAATGGGCAAACACAATGCATTTTAAAAACTTCAAAAATTAAATCCTATATGAAAAACTTAATTTTTACATGTATTTCAATCTTGTGATTTTTTTTGTGTTTGGAAATATCAGCATACACATCAGAATGTAGAAAGGACATATTCTGAATTATCTTTCAAGCACTACCCTATGGTTTCTTCGGTACCACTGGCTGTGTACTCCTGGCAGTGGGAAATATTTTGGCAATGTAGAAGCACGCTTTCCTACTTCCTTTTACATATGAGTCAATGGGTGAATAACTGGGAGCTCCTAGCCTTGGAGAAGTCTATTCACAAGAGACCAAATCACTGACATAGAACATAATCTTAATAGCTCCTTTACTTTTTCTGCGTGGTGCAGATCAAAAGAAAAATAAACAAAATATTCTAAAATTAATAAAATAAAAATGAATGCTTTTCACAATTTCATAAAATAATTAATGTCTTTATAAATCCTAAATCTATAATGACTAGACAAAAATCACTAAAAATGAATGCACCTGAGACATATTCTCAGGCTAAATATTAGATTATCTTCGTGTTTTATTAAGGTCACATTGGCCATTGCCTTAAAGTGTTGAGAATAAGATAAAAATTTTTTCTTTTTTTTTTTTGCTTTTTAGGGCCACACCCAAGGCATGTGAAAGTTCCCAGGCTAGGGGTTAAATCAGAGCTACAGCTGCCAGCCTAAGCTATAGTCACAGCAATGCAGGATCAGAGCCATGTCTGCAACCTACACCATAGCTCACAGTAACACCGGGTACTTAACCCACTCTTTGAGGCTAGGGACCAGACCTGCATCCTTATAGAAACTAGTCAGATTCCTTTCTGCTAATCCATGGTGAGAACTCCAAAATAAAAATTAAGACATTTTGTTGTCTTAGGCATATAAATTATTACAAAATCATCCATAGAGCACTTCTTTTCTGTACACTACATACATCAAAACAGATTATGAAAGTCTCCCATGTAGGTTATGATTCAATTTCTATTTTTCCTTTTAAAAAGTTTTGATTTTTATATTTAGATATTCCATTGTAGACACATAATCTTTATAATGGGTCTCTTTTTTTCTTTATTCTAACTTTATTCATATAATGCCTTATATTGCTTAATGCTTGTTGCTTAAAACTTTTAAAATATTCTTTCCATTGGTCATTTCTCTTTTGTTTATACATTTCTGGATTTACATTTCACTTTTAGAGAGATATTTTATGTTGTGCAATTACACGTGTTGAAGATAGCCGAAGTCTTTTATATCTTTTAACTTTTCTGCTATGCTTTAATGTAATGTATTTCACTGTTATGCACCAGATTTCCAATAAAATTTTACCTCACATGGCAGGCCTATAGGTAAGCGAAATAAATTGAATATATCCCATATTTGATTTCATTGTAGAGAGATAAGATGAGGATGTGTGAGTGACATTAAGCATTTATGGGTGGCATATATGCAAGGAAAATAAGTAGTAAATTTCAGAGAAAAATATTGAATATTTCACAGACCTGGAATAGGGTTTGTAATGATTATGTGTAAATCTCTAAGACAAGTAGTAATCTATGTTCCCTTTGTGTCTTATTTATCTAACCATTCTCAAATGGATAGCATTGAATTTATTATTGTAATTCAACTATTGTTAGGGCATGTCTTTAATTTTTTTATGAGATGTTCTCAGTCTTTATATGTTGTAAAATAACTGTATGGTCTCTAAACTTTAATAATTAATTGAAGAGTATAATACTCTTTGAAAACTTTTAAAGTTAAAATAATTGTGCTTTCACTCAGTTTTCTTCTACCGGTTTAGTTTCAAATAATGTTCTACATTGATGCTTATAAGGATATTTTCTCCCAAATAGCACTTTTATTATTAAAAAGTAATATATGGGTGAACTTCTGAAATGTTCTGTGTAAGGAGCTCAAGAAATTCCCTCTAGAATAAAGCAACAATGAAAGTGGACAAAATAATCAAAAACAAGCATTTAAAAATCTCTGGAAATTGACTAGAGAATACAAGAAGTTTAACATTTCTTGACAAGAAAATGTACTGATTTTCAGTCAAAACAATTGGAATCTATGATATGTAAGCGAGGGGCTGCTCCTTTCTATTTCCTGGTAACTAGTTGAGGATGTTAGGTTGTGCTCTCAGTTTCTACCATCATGTTATAACTTTACCTCTCTGTCACAGTGAATCTGCTCTGGGAAAGAAGGAAAGGACACAAAAAGCAGTAATTTCTTTTCTACTTCCTCCTACATGCAGATGTAGGTCCAGTGCACAGAGGTTCTATTCTGCGGCTGTGAGGGTAGAGATTTCACATTATCCTCATCACCAGATCTATGTTGAGGAAATTGTATTGCTGGACCCACCTGGAGTATTTGATGTTATGTAGAAGAGAGCACAGAAAAATCCATTTCTAAGGACAACATGTAGAACCCACAGTGGTGAACAGTTTGAAACAGCTGATATCACTGTGATGCAGGTGTGGGCAAAAGAAATGGCAGACTGTCCAGAAATTTAAGAGAGAGATGGGAATAGATACAGTTCTCCTAACATCAAATCCCAACATGTTTGTCTGGAAGTCTGCACACATGTGCATTGTTGTGCCTGTTTAGGAGACACCAGAAAAAAATTGTGAGTAACTGCTTCTGGCTAAATGTAGACAGACTTTTAATATCTCCTAAATTGAAAGTATTCCTGGGGTTCCCATCATGGCTCAGCAGAAACTAATCTGACTTGTATCCTCCATGAGGATGCAGGTTCGATCCCTGGCCTCACTCAGTGGGTTAAGGATCTGGCATTGCTATGATCTGTGGCGTAGGTCACAGATGCTGCTCAGATCAGATATTGCTATGGCTGTGGCATAGGCCAGTAGATACAGCTTTGATTCGACCCCTAGTGTGGGAACCTTCATATACCACAGGTATGACCCTAAATAGACAAAAAAAAAAAAAAGAAAGTATTCCAAAAGCTACAAAGATCTAATCCGAAGGGTCAGAGTCTTATGACTCAGGGTTTAAACACAACCTTTGACCAATCACTGGCTGCCCACCAAGCTAGGAACACCTGGGACAATCCCGAGGAAGCCAGACCTAAATGATGAATTTAGTGGAAAGAGACTTCAAAGCATCCAGTATGCATATGTTCAAAGAATTAAAGAGACTTAATTTTAAGGAATTAAAGAATATGATGATGATTAATAAGATACAAATCTCAATAAATAAATGTGTTATATAATTTAATTATATTAAATTCTAGAGTTGACAAGTACAATAACTAAAATGAAAAAAAAAATTTCTAGAGAAGATCAATAGTAGATTTAACTGGCATAAGAAAACACCAGAAAATGTGAAGAAAGATCAATAGATATCAGAGTCTAAAAACCTGAAAAATGAAGAGACATGATGACTCAAAAACCTGTGAAGCACCAAGAAGTAGATCATCACACATGTAAAAGGAGGACAAGAAAGCAAAAAGAGAAAAGAAAAGAAAAAAAAAGGACGGAAAAAAAGTTTGAAAAAAATAATGGCTAAAATCTTTCCAAATTTTATTAAACACATTAGTCTACTTATCTAAGAATCTCAGCAAACTCTAAGTAGATTAAACCAAAGATAGTCAGAGACACACATAGTCAATCACTTGAAATACAGTGACAAAAAGAAAATCTTCAAAGCAGCAAGTAAAAATTGATGGACCATATGCAGGTGAATCACATAAATTATAAAAGCTAACTTCTCATCAAAAATGATGAAGGCCAGAAGGAAGTACAATTAAATAAAGTTAGTTTACAAAACAAAGTTAGTTTACAAAACAAAACAAAACAAAACAAAAACAAAGAAAGCAAACCAAACAAGAAAACTATCAACCATGAACGTTATATGTGGAAAAATTATCCCTCAAAAATGAAAGTGAATTGAAGATAGTCACAAATACCAAATCCTGAGAAAATTCATTGCTCCTAAAGGATAATTTACAAGAATAACATTTCAGAAAAAATAATATCAATACTCCCCAAACTGTGCCACAAAATATAGCAGGAGAGACCACTTTCTTAGCTCATTCTATAGGGCCAGTGTTACCTAGACTTCAAATTAGACAAAAATATTACAAATCAAGAAACTTACAATCCAAATCCCTCATGATTACCATTTCAAAAATTGTCAACAAAATACTAGCTAAATTAATCCAGCAACATATAAAAAAGGATTATATACCATGACAAGTGAATTATATCTTCAGATGGGAAAGTTGGTTTAAAATCCCCTAAAACCAATTATGTAATATATCATGCAATAGAATAAAAGACATAGAACAAATTTCATCTCAATAGATACATAAAAAAACTTACAAAATTCAAAACCCATCTATGATTTAAAAAAAATTCACTAGAAATGAAAGGTAAATACCTCAACTTGATATTGAAAATTTACCCCCCAAATCCTACAACTGACTTGATACTTAATGATGAAAGACTAAATATATTTCTTTTAAGATCTTCAACATTATTCTGCCCATTCAGCACATGCACTCAATATGCTATGGAAGGTATCTTCCAATATTTGGACCAGAAAGAAAAAAAAGAGCAAGAAATAAAATATGGAAAATTGAAAAGGAAAAAGTAAACTGATTTAAACACTGACAACATGATCTTGTACAGAGAAAATAATAAGGAATATATTATACTCTTTGACACACACACACAACTATGTGTTCCACCAGTCTCAAGTTAAAATATTAAATACAAATTTTAGTAGAACCAAGAAAATCTCTACACTAGCATTAAAAATAAAATTTTCAGGAATAGTGTTAACTAAAGTGCAATTATTTGATGCTGGAAACTATAAAACAAGGTTTAAAGAAAATAAAGCAAGAGCTAATAAAAGTAAACTGGAAAACCTTTATAAACAAGGTTAGGAAGACACAATATTTTTAAAATGGCAGTAATTCTTAAGTTAACCTATTCAATGATTATATACCCAAATTGCCTTTAATATATTTTGTAGAAATTGGCAAATTTACTGTAAAGTAATATGGAAATCTGAAAGATTCAATTACCTAGACAATCTTAAAAATAAGAACAAATGTACTTCCTGGGTTGAAAATATAGTGCAAAGCAACAGTTATGAAGACAATGTAGCTATGACATAAGAAAAGATATGTAGATTTGTAAAGCACAGTTGAGAATTCTAAAATAAATTATTTCATACATGATCAATTGATTTTCAACAAAGATCGCAAAAATAATTAATGAGGACAGAATAGTCTTTTAAATAAATCATCTTAAGACAACTGGCTATGCAATTCAAAAGGATGAATTTAGACTTCACACTGCACAAAAAGATTAACTCAGAATAAATCATATACCTAAATATAAGTGATAAAACTCTAAAACTATAAGGAAGTCTGTGCTTTTAAGATTCAGATTAAATCCTCTTGAATTGGGCTTAAGCAAATATTTCTTAGGTATTACATGAACATGGCAAGAAATAAAATTAAAAATTGATAAATTAGATTTCATCAAAATACTTTTTGTTTTCATATGACATCTTAAAGAAAGTGGAAAGGCAAGCTATACATTGGCAGAAAATATTTGCAATCATATAGGCTACAAAGGACTTATATCCAGAATATATAAATAAATCTTACAACTCAACAATGTGAATAACACAAATAAATATTGGCATGAAAATCTGTACAGTCATTTCATTTCATAAAAGTTGACATACATACAAATGGCCAAAAACTCATGAAAAAATATTCAGAATCAGTAATCTTTAGGAAAAGGTATATTCAAACCTAATGAGATACCACTTCACACCTATTAGAATGTTTGTACTTAAACTGTCACACAAGTCATTAGGGAAATGCAAATTAACACATTAGGTTATGTCACTATACACAATTCCAATGGTCCAATCCAGAACACTGACTACCAGATGTGGGCAAGTCCATGGAGCAAGAGTAACTTTCATTTACTGCTGGTGCTAATGCAAAAAGGTATAGCCACTTTGGAAGAGAATTTGTTGTTTCTTTTAAAAGAAAACATACTATTACCACACAATCAGCAATCCTTCTCCTTTCCTTCGTATTTACCCAAAGGAGTTGGAAATTTATGTCCACATAAAACCTGCACACAAATATTTATAAGAACTTTATTCATAATCACCAAAACTTGGAAGCAATCAAGATGTCCTTCGGTAGGTGAAAAATAAACTGTCATAAATCCAGACAATATAATATTATTCAATGATAAAAAGAAATGAATTAAAGTTATGAAAAGACATAGAGGAACCTTAAATGCATATTAGTAAGTGAACGATGCCTATGTAAAAAGGCTACAAACTGTAGGATTTCAATATCCTTGAGTAGGCAAGCCAATAAAACAGTAAAAAGGATCATTGGTTGCCAGGAATTGGGGGTTGGAGAGTGGGAAGGGATGAATAGGCAGAGCACAATTTTTAGAACAGGGAAAATAATCCATATGATACTGTAATGATAGATAAATGTAATTACATATTTGTCCAAAGCTATAGAATGTAAAACACCAAGAGTGAACCCTAATGTAAACTATGGTGTTTCGGTAATAATGATCTGTCAATGTATATTCACCAACTGTACTAAATGTTTCACTCAGCTGTGAAATGCTGATAATGCGATAGGCTATGCATGTGTAGAGGAAAGGGGATATGAGAAATCTCTGTACCTCCTCAATTTTGTTGTGAATCTAAATCTGTAGTAAAAAATAAAATATACATTTTTAAAGTAAGATAAGAGTTCCCACTGTGGTGCAGTGGGTTAATGATCCAGCTAGTTTCTATAGGCTGGGCTAAGGATCCAGCATTGCTGAAGCTGTGGTGTAGATCACAGCTCCAGCTCAGATTTGATTCCTAGCCTGAGAGCTTCCATATGCTGCACGTGTTGCCAAAAAAAAAAATAATAATAATAATGTTTTTAAAAAAGTGAAGTCAATAAAAAGTGTAGGCAAGTATATGGAGAAACCAGAATATTCATATATTGTTGATGGGTATATAAAGTGGTGTAGCTTATTTGGAAAATAGTTTGGCAACTTCTTGAAATATTAAGCAGAGATTTACCACATCAGAAGCAATTGCACTTCTATGTATATATCCAAGATAAAAATATTTGTATACCCAGAAACTTGTATATAAAAGTTCATTGCCATGTTACTTGTAATACACAAAGAGCAAAGACAGAAAAGCAATGAATAGAATCATGTATTTGGATACTTTTGCTTATTGCAATCATAAGTATTATAAAGTTATTTAGTGAGAAATAAAATGAGAGGTGTACAGAATTTCCTTAACATGCAAGTTATAGAGCTGAATGGTCCCTTAATTTTTTAGGCAATGGGGTGAAAACTTAGGGAAAGCATAAAGGGAGAAAAAAATAAACAGTTGTTCTTCAGAAAAATTAATTCACAACTACATTCCTAGTTCTATTTCAGTAATATATTAACATATGTACCATAACCAAACAATGCGAAGGCCCAACTTTTTATTTCTTTATAGTTGTCTTTTCCTAAGCACAATAGAGTAAGGACTCAGGCTGAGCAATGGAGAAAAAAATACTCTATTGTTTTAGCCAGTAAAACTAAGGAGAATATCTAATTGCTCTGAATGCCAGTGGTCACAGTGTTAAAGACTTCTGTCATATTTTTATAACAAAATCACTGTTTTGCTGACTCTAAATATATATTAAAATATTGACATGCTTGTGTATTGAGTTTGGCTATAGCTTTTATTCTGGATTTATTAAAAAGGACAGACTACAAAATAAATCTGATTTCAATTGTTTATATCTTATGCATATGATAATAATGAAGGCTATTTAGAAAAGAGAATGTTACTAGAATTTATCAGGACTTCATTTACTGGAAAGAAATTATAATAACCTGCATTTACTGTAGCTTGGTGAATGCCATAAGAGTATGTACAGTAATTGGCCTGTGGCATATTTTCAAATCATTACAAGCCCCAGTGTCTTCATAAATCACCAGTTAAGAAGTACTCATTGAACATTATTCTTTAGTAGCAAATATAATAAAAGCTTATATTTTACTTTTATTTATAAGAGTAAATTTCTCCATTTTTTTGAGTACTCAATATACTTAGCTAAAACCCAGGTTAGCTCGAAGTCTTTCTCAAAGAGTGAACAATATCCATGTTCACCTTAATGGGACAGTAGGAAAAACAATAAAAAGAAAGTAAAGGGATTGGGGAATAAGAAAAATAATATGCAACACAGTTTAATAAATTCCAAATTACAACTCTCTAGTTTTATAATATGTAACTGCACTGACAGAATATGCAGAGCTAATCCAAAACTGTAGTTAGAATTTATGATATTCTTAAGCAAGGAATGCAATTAGAGAAGTCATAAAGTAATAGCTGAAATATTTTATTAGATTAAAAAATAAATTACTTTTGGGCAAAAAGCAACATAAAGTTAAAAGCTGAAAGTTAAAAGCTAAAAAAGAGAGCAAGGAAAGTATTTCACCTTTTATGAGTCAGATGTTATAGCTGTGATGGTAAAATTCTATATGTCAAACTGACTGGGTCACTAGATGCCCAGATAGTTAGTTAAAATATATTCTGGGTTTGTCTGTAAGGGTGTTCCTGAAGGAAATTAATATTTGAATAAGCAATTTGAATTTGCATGTGAATAATTAACATTTGAATGAATAATGATCATCTAAATAACTAATTTGAATATGTAAAAGAGATTGTCCTCCCCAGTGTAGGTGGGCCTCATCCAACCTGTTGAAGGTCGAGATAGAATAAAAGCCTGGGTAAGAAATAATTATTTCTCTCTGCCTTGTTGTCTTCTGCCTTCAGATTAAGATTCTGACTGAATTATACCATTGGCTCTCCCAGGTCTCCAGCTTTCCATCTGATCTTGAACTTCTCAGCTTCCATAATCCCATTAGCTAATTTCTTATAGTATATAGTAATTACATATATATATATAATTATACACATAATTTTTTCAAATTCAAAAGCAATTACATATATATACACACACATTTCTATTTCCCTATAGAACCCAAAGTAATACAGTAATAAATATATAAAGAACTGAACCACAAAAATTATGAAAACAATGAATTTAATTGAATAGAGAAATAGGTAGAATTACAGTAAACAAGGATGCAAGAGAACAAGAAAGAAAGAAAGAAAAAGAGAGAAGAGAGGAAGAAAAGAACATAGGGAAAAAATGCACACAGGATATCACACAGGCAAAGCCAATAAATATTTAAAAAGTAACAAATTAATGACTGAAAAAATACTGAGAAGTGTATTGCTGTTTACCTGCTATATAATAACCCAGTGAAGCTATGATGAAGACGTCGCTCATGGGTAATAGATACCATCTTAGAAGCAGGGTAGCAGTATTCCAGGGAATGCTCCCTCTCTCCACCATAGGTCTTCAGGAATAAGGAAACTTGATACTATCCAAACTCCTTAAGAATACAGGCTGTCACCCGGTGGATGTTGTTGTCACAGGTCAAACAGCACAGATGATAAATGGAGATCATATAAGTAAAGTTGGAGTTATCTATGTAGAGAAAGGATATCACTCAGTTATATTTGCCTTTGAGATAGACATCCTGAGTAGGTTGTATGTATAATTCACAATAAGTATATCTGAAGGAAGGTAGAGATAGGAACATTCATGAATAAGAGATCTTTGACTCTATTTCCTTATAAAGGAGAACCTTTTAGACAAATTAACCTAGCTGAAAAGATTCTGGGAAAGAAGTTGTTTTTACCAGTATGTATGTCAGGGGCTGTGCCATTTCACTTTAGCTTCTAGAAAAACAATCATGAAGCAAGGTTGTGGTGGGCATAATAGATAGGGATAAAATTAAGATATAGGAATGGATGTAGGCAAATTTCTTTACAGAAACTTCTCTCTCAGTGTATTAACAAAATTTCAAATAATGTTAATGTTGCAATACAACCCATCATAAATACTTATGCTTGCATTAAGTAATAAAGAGTGTAAATATATTCAACATCTAAAGCAGATGGTATTTTAAAAATAAAAATGGTTATTGTTTAAAACTTTAAAGCAGAGGTGTATAGTGTCTTGCCTTATTCCCCTCTAATCAAGGACACTTTTACAGATGAGAGAATTCCTGGAGGCCAGTTACCCTTGTTTTCACTGGGAAGATTACAGTAAACCGGATTTCTAGCATAAAGGAAAAACGAAAAGTTAAGGAAAATAAAATGCCTGTGTTGTTACATGTGTTATACATATGCTATGTATGTGAAAATTATCTGACTAGTTTAAAGAGAAATCAACACAAAAACTCTATAGCCACAGCCCAATATTAAAAAACAGACACACAAAAACACACTTTATATTTCAAATCTCCTTCTACATATGCTCCAGAGATTCTTTAGGTTCCCTTTCTAGGGAAATAATTATGGTTAAGTCACATATAACTGCACTGATTAATGCTGTCAAGAACCAAACTCTCCACAGAGAATAAAACAAAGCAGAAACATGAGGTTATGGCAAGGGTCTTGATCTGCACACCGAGAAAATCCAGGCTACAAGAGCAATGAGTTCGGAACTGCTCACAGGTTAAGGGATTTTTATGGAGTAAATACAGAAGACTTTTTTAGCTGGTTGGTTGCCTAATGGTCTTCCTACTTATTTGGATAGCTGGGTAGCTGAGTCACAGGAACAAGAAAGTCCACAGGTGTCTTGAACAGAGTTGGAGTTTGGGGAGTGGCTGGTGTCCTCCGATTTCTGAAAAGAGCTGTAGATTTCTGTAAGGTAGGTTAAGTTTCCTTTATGTGCCTGCATTGACTTGTCTCCATTCTGTCCCTGAATAAATTACCCCATTTTAGCTTGCCAAAACATTTTTTAAATGGTTTCTCTCACCAACAGTGGATGAGAAGCCCCAGTGTTCTGTACTACTCAGAATATATTATCTTTACTTAAGTTTTAACTTTTCCCAATTTGGCACATATAAAATAGATTCACAACCTGGCACATGTAAAATAGATTCACACTGTGATTTCAATTTTCATTTCACTGATGATTAATCAGGTTAAACCATAGGAAAGTAACAGTTAAATGTTTTATACATATATCTTTAAATAAAGGGTTAAAATATATGCTGGTAAACTGTGTTTATCCTATAGAAAAAGAATTTTGATTTCTAAATTGAAATGAAAAAAATTTAATGTTCCTGCATAATTTTTTAAACTTTATTAACTGAAACCTATGTTTTTCATTGTTCTTTAGGAAAATCTGCAGAACTTTTCAGAAGGAAATTTACTTAAGAACAGCAATCAAGACACTTTGTAGGACAATAAAGACATTAATAATACTTTGTTATTGCACATGAAATTATTTGCTATCAAGTTTAATGGCTTACAATGCATTTTTTTTTGGCAGTATAAGGAAATTAGCTCTGTTTCCTGGCACAATTAGTTATAAGTCCTTCATTTTCATTCTCTTAAAGACTGAAGGACAAATCAGTGATAACAGAATCAAGCACTTGGGTAGTCAGCTAAGATTCTTGTCTAGGAGTAATTTATCATGTAAATGGTGCCTGCATTTTTTTTCCTAATGGAAATTTGAAAACAGCTTTCTGCATGACTGAAGCCTTTGTCGGTAGCCCATCCCAACATATGACAAATGTAAATTTTCTCTACATGATAGTAGGACAATCAGTGTTGCAGACTTTTGAAATGACATAATTAGTTGAATACATATATCTTTTTCCAAATCCTCTCTTGAGCTTTTAGAATTTTATGTGTATCTTACATTTTCACTCTAAGTAAAGCTTAATAAATTATAAAATACTTTTTTCTCTGTGAAAAAATAATAGTTTGGGAAGCCAAATCTATAAAACATATGTATGCATATTTTTCCATTTAACCTATGACTTCTTCAAGGTATTAAAATAATATTAATATATTAAGACTATTTGAATCAACAAAATGTGTCTATTGAAAATATCAAAAATATTTAGATGATTGGTTGTATAACACCAGATAAATGAATATTTTCAAATGTATATCACACAGATTTTCTTTATTTTTCTTGGGGTTTTTGGCACCATTTAGAGAATCTAAAGTACTTTTCATTTAAATATATAATACATAAAACTGATATCGGAGCCAATACCTAAAAATATGGGTATGCGCAAATATTTAACGTTTATCATAAAGGAAAAAAATATGTCAATGGATCTATGTCTGTGAAAGGAAAACAGTAATTTTTAAAGTAATATATTTGTCTTTTTTTTAAGGGCTACACCTATGGCATATGGAAGTTCCCAGGCTACGGGTCGAATTGGAGCTGCAACTGCTGGCCTATGCCACAGCCACCGCAATGCCCAATCCTTAACCCTGTCAACCTAAAAAAATGCACAACCTGAAAGCTGAAAGTTAGATTTTATTTGGGGCAAAATTAAGACAAGCCTAAGGAGTTTCCGTCGTGGCTCAGTGGTTAACGAATCCGACTAAGAACCATGTGGTTGCGGGTTCGATCCCTGGCCTTGCTCAGTGGGTTAAGGATCCGGCGTTGCCGTGAGCTGTGGTGTAGGTTGCAGACGTGGCTTGGATCTTGGGTTGCTGTGGCTCTGGTGTAGGCCAGAGGCTACAGCTCCGATTCGACCCCTAGCCTGGGAACCTCCATATGCTGCAGAAGCGGCCCTAGAAATGGCAAAAAGACCAAAAAAAAAAAAAAAAAAAAAAAAAAAGACTTAAGCCTGAGAAACAGCATCTCAGGTAGCCCTGAGAAATCACTCCAAGAAGGGGGGAAAGCTAGGATATATGACTTTTTGCAACAAAGGGAAAGCAGTAGGAACAAAAGATTTAGAGATAACCAGATTTACAGAAAAACAGTTTCTATGGGAAGATGTAAAGGTCTGGGGTTACTCAAATCACTGCTTAGTTATGCATTTCAGCTGTGGGCCAGTCTTTCTTTCCTGAGTTCTCATAGGGCTCACAGGCCCATCCTTGTGAGTGGCTGTTCTCACAGATGACCAAGACATCTTCTGTTTTGTTGCTTAACTATAGCCCAGGATAGATCTGAAATACTGCCCATAAGAAGAAAGGGCAAGTAATAATACAAGTAATAAAGGTGAAGTGGGAGGTGCATGAAGTCACACACCCATTTTACAGAAGTTTGCTGCTGGTCTTGTGAAAGTTACTACTAATCACGGACATTAGTCATCACTGAAGGATTTTCATGGAAGATGCAAGAACTGGGCTCATAAAATCTTCTCCTAAAAATATGTGACATCTGAAGACCTGTTCTTCCAGTTTTCTCACTCCCAGTTTCCACCCTGAGCACTCAGGGGTGCTGCGGGTCAGCTCTGGTGGCTCATGTTTTACTCCATGTAGAGGCTGCGGGCACAACCCACTGAGCAGGGCCAGGGACACTAGTCAGGTTCATTAACATTGAACTACAACAGGAACTCCTGTATGTTTACTTCTCAATACTTATAAAAATACTACAATATTATTTTAAGTAAACTATTTTGAAAATACACATACACACACACACATATATATGCTTACAATGTCATCTTTAAATTTAGTGTCCACTATAATTCTCCTTGGCCATCACAGTTGGCCCCGGTAGTCTTTTCTTAGTACATTTCCTTCTTTTGGCCTCCCCTATGTATCTTTTTATTCCTGCTGATGTATTTGCATGGTTTACAGTTTTAGGATGTCATTGTCTATGACCATGTTTTTCTGAAGTTATTGTTTCCATGTCACTGAGATGCCAACCTTTTGGAATTAATTTACAACTAGCAAGCCCCTAAGCTGTCACAAACACTCCCTTCAAGAAAATTAAATCCAGAACACAGCAGTGAGTTCTACTGTGGAGTTTAACAAATCCTAGTCATAAGATTCAATGAGATCTCTAGAAGTCCATTTTTTTGAAGTGATGGGAATATACACAGAGGCAAAATGGTTTTGTTATGTGTCTATCCAAAACTTAACACATTTAAAAATTATAAAATGTTAAGCTATTTCCTATTAACAGATAGGCAGAGCTAAGTATCTCCCTAAAATTAATGGTTAGGAAAATTTTACTTTTTTTACAAGGAATTTATTGTATGACTCATTCTATTTTCTCTTGAAAGTTTTGATCTAGTGTTATCTCTTCAATAATTATTATGTCTCTTCTGTCCAAGATATTGTGCTTCCCACTGCTGACATGGATATTACAGATGTTCTTCAGCACAGAGTAATGTATATGAATATAAAAAATATGGTTCATACATTTGCTCTACATTCATGCATGAAGTATTCCAATGTACAGAATGGTAATGTAAATTAACTACATTGGGCATTGTGATTTCGTTGATACTGATAGGGATGGAGTAGGCACAGATAGTTGTAAAAGTCCCAATAAGGGACAATAGATAAGAGCAAAACCTAGAGGATGTTGGGAAACCACTGTAAGTTCAAGGCCATCAGAACAAGACAGACCTGCTTAACTAGTGGAGGTGTGAGAATTGCCTCAGGTCATTGGGTGGGGGATGGGATGAGGCCTGAATTCAGATTTAGACCTTGGGCAGGAGTTTGAGGACTGCCCTTTGGTGATGGTGATTTGAATAAAACACCTTTTGGAGACTAAGGAGGAGCTACTGCTCAAAGAAAGAAGAGAGGTTCTTTCCCACTCCCACTCCCACTCCCCTTGGATGATAAAACTGTAGCCCACCTGAATGTAGAGTCCCCCCATGCATCTCTCACAAGCATCCTATCCTAATAAATCTATTTCTTGCCTATCACTTTGTCTCTCGATGAATTCCTTCTGCACAGAGGCATGAAGAATCTGAACCTCAGTGAGTCCAGACACTGGGTGAGCGATTTGAATTTAAAACTGAGGGTTTGGAATTCCCGTAGCGCCTCAGGGGAAATGAATCTGACTAGGAACCATGACTGCAGGTTTGATCCCTGGCCTTGCTCAGTGGGTTAAGGATCTGGTGTTGCCGTGAGCTGTGGTGTAGGTTGCAGATTCGGCTTGGATCTTGTGTTGCTGTGGCTGTGGTGTAGGCCGGCTGCTGTAGCTCCAGTGCAACCCCTAGCCTGGGAAGATCCATAAGCTGCAGGTGTGGCCCTAAAATGACAAAAAAGACAAAAACAAACAAACAAACAAAAAACTGTGGGTTTAAATCCCAGTCTGGCTTCGGCTGGGTTTGAGTCCCAGCACATGGGTTCAAATCCCAGTCTGTGTTCCGGCTAGGTTCAGGCTGTTAGTGCTCTCAGTTCCAATAGTATGGGTATGTTTAAAGACTATGGGGGGATTTGCAATTGTAATATGAGAAAATAAAACTAGTCATTCCTGAAAAAAATCATGAGTGTAGGTATGTTTTCTGTCTTCTATAAACAGACATGTATGAGATGGCTAAGACATTTTAAAAAATCCCTTTGGTCTGGAGCCAATGATAGGTACAATATTTTTCATTTTGAATAAAACTTATTTCATAGACATTACTGAAAAGATAAACTGAATAGGTGAAATGCCTTGGGGGAGAAAGGAATGGAGATACTTTAAGACAGCCATTAATTAGCATATCTACCCAAATCCCAGAATATAATTTACTCTACATCCGAATATGGCTGATTCCTCAGTTTAACTGCTGAGCCTCAGCAATTGTTGTTTTCTGCTTTTTTTTTTTTTTTTCCAAGAGAGACTGATAAGCAGCGAAACTGACGACTGTAGACATTTTCATATTCAGTTCACCTCTTTCACCCTTTGCCTCAGGGCAGCCAGCACACTTTGCACAACCTGAACTTTAGCAAGATTTGGAAGAACTCACCTCAGGGAAATTAAAACTGCAGATACAGTCAAGGGACCTATGATAACAAATAATCCACAAACCCCATTATTTGGCAATACTGAGCCATTTTGGTACAAACTCAGAGATTTGATTTTTCAATGTTTATTTGGTAGCCATGCTCACTGTAAATTACTTTTACTTTTATGTATGTCATCTTTTCAGTCTAAATCAACTGGAATATGACAACAGAAGCAGCTTTTAAAAATAATGGATAGGGTTCCAATAGATACTATTAGATCTTTATATAAACCCATCCCAAACACACACGCACACACTCACACACACCTGGTAGTTCTTCATTGTTGCGAGTACTTAGGTGGACCATACAGATTGCTTTTCAGAAGGCCTTTCCTTGGGTGGTGGAGTGTTGGCTGCTGATATCTCACAGCTGAGAGTTGCCCTAAGACTATCCTCTGATAAGCAGCTCCTTTGCCTTATCTGTTTTCTCATCCCTCTTTCTCTTAGACCTTAATCATAAGGATGAGATCATCAGGTAACATTTAACTTAATCCTGATTTCTGCTTTTTTAAATATACACAACAGCTTACCAACTAACCTGTTGATTCCTTTCCTGGACTAGAAGGAATAAGAATGAAGAATTAAGCAGTTAAATAATTGCTGACCCTCTACACCCAGTCCCCTCAGTAAATCTGCAGATGGACCACCTCAAGCAAGATAGTGCCTCAGGGAAGATCAGAAGTCAGCAGTTCTGGTGCAATGAAAAATGACAAAGACTCTTACCTCCTGCCTTAATGATTAACTGAGATTGTTTCCCCTTTTGGCCTTTACAACTTGTCATGGTTGAGCAGAATCTTGGGATTTGGTCTCTGGACAGAAGTCCACCATCTCTCCAGATTTCCAGCTTTTCTGAATAAAGTACCTTTCTTCCCTACTGAAGCTTGCCCCTTGATATACTGGCTTTGGAGCAGTGAGTGGTCCAACTTGCATTCAGTTACACTCTGTAAGAGAAAGCTACCTTGTTCAGGATGACCTTCCCCTCAACCTCTTCCGTGTGGCCTTCATCTAATGATTAGTCCTTTTAGGTTAAAGGCCTATCAGCCATGTTTTAATTTTAGGCATTGCTGGATGGGAATCCTTGCTTACTTTCAACTTCTCCATCTGTGTAGGCCTTCTTTCCTGCTCCTTCACAATTTTTTTTCCCCCAAATCCCTCTCCAAGAAACATTTTTAATGCAAATACTAGCTTCAAAATCTGTTTTTGAGGAAACTCAACCTACATGTATTGTGATCAAATAAATAGGACTTGTCCTTCACAGAGGAAGTGACAAAAGACAAATCCAAGCTCTACCCTTCTTGTCGGCTGGCCGTTTTTGATCTGGGTCATTTCAATACAATCACAGCTCCATCTCCTGAAAGAGAGCTATGATCTGACATGGGAGGTTAAAGAATTTCTTTAAGACTGGTGTTACAAAGCTTGGAATGGATTTTAGCTTTCTAGCAGCCATTTTTAATTAGTTGGGAAAGGGATTCAGGACTTCAGTTTTTACCTGAAAATAACATAGTTACAAAACCATAAGTAACACACCTGTTTTTGTTTTCTTTAGAACATTTCTATTTGTATTTTATCCAAAAGTCAGATAACACTTTTGTTGTTATCTTACAGAAAAGAATGACCTTTGGTAACAACTTGGATTTCTATTCTGGAGGACAGTCTCTTCATATATGCAGAACACCAGGATCTCAGAAAAGCTTTATCCCCAGGGGCCTAGTGCAGGATTATGCATACTTGGCTTTTAGAGTCTAAAAACCAATATGTGATTTGGGACATACTGAAGGATAGTATGCTGATGACGATTCACATTCCTAGAAGAATATTTAGTGACTGTATCCTCTTCACTTTTGTTACTTCATAAAGGATATGTGAAGGTTTTACAACATCCCTTTTTATACATTTTTCTAAATGTCCCATAAAAACTATTCTTAAAAAGTGCTTACTGTAGTTCTTACTGTGGCACAGTGCATTAAGAATCCAAATGCAGCAGCTCAGATCGCTGTGGAAGTACAGATTTGATCCCTGGCCTGGCCCAGTAGGTTAAAGGATCTGGTGTTGTCACAGCTGTGGCCTAGTTTGCAGCCTCAGCTCAGATTCAATCCCTGGCCCAGGAGCCATAGGTGTGGCTAGAAAAAGAAAAAAGAAAAAAAAAAAGGAAGTGTTTACTTGCATAGTAAGTAAAGAGTATATCTTTGAAATTAGTCCTACCTATTTTGCACTGCTGCTATGCCATTTACTAAATAATAATATATGTTTTCTGAGAACCCTAAAGGCCAGTATGTTTATCGATATAGTAAAAATAGTATTAAGACCTATAGCCAGGAATGCCATAGAATTTAATTACATAATTTATTCAAAACACAAAGCATAGTACTGGCATACAGTCGACACTAAAAAATACAACTACAGTGATAAAAAATGATTATTAGCTTCACCAATTCTCTGAAAGATAAGTCATTTTTATTATTTCTCCAAACTTTAATTACATTATTTCCTCTACCAAAGATAACATTTTAAACTGGAGTGATAGATCTTTAATGAATTCAACTCCTTTACGGTATGTTCTTTACATGGGTCTCCTTTATTTTGTCCTTCAAGTATTTGAGGTTCTCGTGATCTCTCTACCTCTCCCTTTTCCATCACCTCTACTAAGAAAATGTGCTCATAAGCCCATTTGATATATCATTTACATTTACTCATGCACTTTCAATGTACTATCTGTTGCAAAGATATTTACATTAGGAAACATATCTTTGTAGAGGTTGAAGGAAGTTTTATATTACTAAAAGAATTTTAGGCACCCAAAAAGCACAGTGTAAGTGCCTGACAATTAGCTCTCTCTCTTTATATGTAAGTGCTTGACATTAAGCTTTGGATTGCCAAAGCATCCATTTCAAATTATTCATCTTAAATAAACACATTCCCAGTTCCTAAATTAGATAAAGATCCTGGCCACCCCACCTAAGAAGTTCCCCTTTATAGATAGCCCTGGGTGACCTAGCTGTGACCTCTGTATAGACCTCTGTATAGAATTCCTGTTTCATGTTTTTAATTCTCCTATCAGTAATAAATTCAGGAACCCTAGATACCCCATCCTTTATCCCAGTAAAGGCAGGTCCACAATCTTCTCTCTTTATCTGTAACCACACTGTGTGGCCCCAGGTGTGTTGTGTACCTTCCAGGACTTATAAATAATGAACCTTATTTTTTCCAAGTCCCTAAATGGTTGTTGTTAAGGTACGTCTTGCAGTCACTATAAAAGCCATAAGGGTTGGTCCAGCCATAATATTTGCTCCAGGTAGGGAAATGTCTATAGGGGCTTGGGGACTTCCTGCAAGTAGTAAAGGGGCTTAGCGAGCACCCTCAGGCACTCCTAGTCGATAGCATCCTATTAGTAGGCTGTGACCAACACAAAACATAGGGTTATATATTTATTGGAAAACTTCAAACCATCAGAGGTGAATGACTCACTCTCCACATATACCATGCATACCATGAAAAATGAAATGTTTAAGAAAGCACATCCACTCTTTAGGAGAGTACACTCATTTAGTGTTATTATTCTATTGAACTAAATAGTACTCTAGTGACCGAAGAGATGCCTCCCCAAGAACTCATTTCCAAAAAAATAACACTCCTTCTCAGAAGAATTTGGTTCATTATATATGACTAAAATCACTATTTATAAAATTTCTAGGAAACATAAACCAATTTCATTCAAGTTGTAATTTTTTTTTTCCTGCTCACCCCTTCAAACTACAGATACACACATATTTGTTATTTGAGATTAAATGGTGAATATGAAGTATGTATACATAGTTCCAGGATATAGTTATCAAAGGCAGCTAAATTAAATCACTGCATAATTTAAAAATATCTGAAGAGAACAAAAAGGCTCAAGATGATTGCCAATTCTATATCATAGAATCCCTAGAAATCACAAAAATAAATGAGCTACATGAACTATTTTATTTACTTAAATAGGCACATATTTAATCAAACCTGATGCTACCTAATTATCACATTATTTTGTTCTAATCTAAATGTACATTGGTTCAAATTGATCACAATACTAACACAAGCTAATTACCTGCTTCTTAACAAATACAGCCTAACTGACATAATATTTTAATACATGAAGTAATTTGAGAGAAAAAGCACAAAAGGCAAAAGGAGCAATTAAAAAGAACTAATTCTAATGGCTATATTTTGTATTTCCTTATATTTGCATCATAATATAGATAATATAAAATATGTTCTATTGACATATTTACCCAATTTGAAGTATATAAATCAAGATTTCAGCAAATTCTTTAGCCTTGGATGTTGTTGATCAAACAAATGGATATGTTTGTCTGAATTACAGTGATGTCATAGAAAAGATAAATAGAAAAATAAAATAAGAATGAGAAAAATTACCTAGAATTTTAAAGCATGTAAAAGGCAGTAGGTTTATTGCAACCCATAGTTATTTTTCAGATGCTCACTATAAAAGTATTGTTTGCATTACATTCCCAATCATCATGCCACGTGTCTGCCACTTATTTAGTTCTATTAGGTAGCTTTAGGATTAGAGAAAGATCAGAGACACAATTGCTATCATTAAAACTCCTCCTTAATAGTTGGAGGTAGAAGATTAAGAACATGAAATAAAAGGAGAGTTTTAAAAGCTGAGTGTACTTCATATGCAATATGACTACTGAATATAGAAATTAAGAGGTCAGTGAGTCTAATACGGCTGACACAGATAGACAATGGGAAGACAGAAATAAGCTGCATCTTATAGATTAATAAAGAAGTGTTTAGATGGAAGGGTAAAAAGAAAATTATTTTGATCAGGAAAGTTAAATTAAGTTGAGACTCATTTTAATTTGAAATGTAACAGAAAAACTTGGATTATAATTAAGCCTCTTTCAAAAATGGTCTTGGTAAGAATTTCTCTGGGAGTTCCCATTGTGGCTCAGTGGGTTAAGAATGCAACATAGTCTCCATGAGGATGTGGGTTCAATCCTTGGCCTTGCTCAGGGGGTTAAGGATCTGGTATTGCAACAAGTTACAGTGTAGGTCACAGATGCAGCTTCAATCTGGCTGTGGTGTAGACCTACAGTTGTGGCTCCAATTAGACCCCTGGCCCGAGAACTTCCATGTGCCACAGGTGTGAACATAAAAGAGAGAGAGAGAGAGAAAATTTCTACATCCTTTACATAATAAATATCTTTATTTTTTTTTTGTTTTTTATTTTGTCTTTTTAGGGCCACACCACAGCATATGGAAGTCACCAGGCTAGGGGTCAAATTGGAGCTATAGCCACTTGCCCATGCCACAGCAATTCCAGATCTAAGCCACATCAGCAACCTATACCATAGCTAAGGGCAATACTGGATCCTTAACCCACTGAGCAAGACCAAGGATGGAACCTGTATCCTCATGGATACTAGTCAGATTCATTTCCACTGAACCACAATGGGAGCTCCAAGAAAAGTCTTTTAAATTTTACCTAAATTGTAACTGACATTTGATTTTACTCCTAAGGTTATTATAAATGAAGAGAAGATTGGGTGGTAGGCTTATGACTCAGCAATGACAAGTTTTTACCTTGAATTGAAAATAATGGTGGACAAAAACTCTTCAGGTAATTTAATGTTTGTGCCTGAAGACTTATTTGATCATCCTTTAACTTTAAAGCATCTCCAGCTATAAATTCTCAGTAAATGATTTTCGTAAGTTTTGATCTTATGTGCACTCAGAAATGACATTTGAATAAATAAAATCTTTTCCACCAGCCTTGTTGCTCTTTAAAAAGTATCTAAGATATCAGACATTGGACAAGTTTTAGAATAAGTTAACCTTATATTCCTTAAAAGATATAGTAAATGTGTAAATGTGCTTCATGAAACAACTTTTATCTAGAAACACATAGAAGGAAATAATCACTGGCTTCATAGTTTCTCAGCCTTAATTGGATTTGAAAGCTGAAAAATATTAATTCTATTTACTCTATATGTAAATAAAATTTCAAAATACAAACAACAAAGCTTCAATATTTATTGTTTTATTTAATTTTTTTTCTGTTTTTACCACAGCATTATTTATATGATAGATGCTCTAGGGGAAAATAAAGATATATGTGATTGAAATCTTGAGTATATGCTATGGTAACATTTCTTATTTCAAATTCACTTTTCAGCATGAGTAGATAAACCAACAGAAGACGCCTTGAGGAAAATATAGATAAAATCACATTAAAATATTTCAGGTTTTAAGACACCGAAACAGAATACCAAAGCCTAATTTATTCAAATATCACATAAACTTTTCAACATTGTTATCAATCAATGCATATTTAAATATGCTAAATTTTAAAATAAATTACATTTACATAGTTTACAAGTTATTTCACTTTTTGCTTTGTTGGTTTATCTCTAAAGCATGTATGTTGATATACTTGTTTGTTGTATCACATAAAAATATGCAGATTTAATTCGCTGTTACTATTTGTTAAATTAAAAATAAAAACTGTATTCCAATGGGGTAAAAGAGAAAGAAAATATTTCATCAGAAAAACTGAAAGAAACTACCTATTACAGAAGCAGTGAAACTGATTAAAGAAGGATGGGACAAAAGAGGAAGTTAGAGAGGGAGAGGCTCATCAGATAATGAAAGGATCCGGTTAAGCAGTTTAGTCTTCAAACATAGTGAATATCAATCAGGAATATGAATTGTACTTATGTTTTAGAAATAACATGCTAAAATGGCATGAAAGAGAAAAAAAAATGTTGAATAAAATATGAGAAACACTGACAAAATATTTTTCTATCTATTACAAACAAAGACATCTGGTTTGTTAATAGGTGTTTATCCATTTAGAATTTTAAGTTGAAAAGGATCATTTTAATTCATATTAAAATTAACTAATTGGTTAAAAATATATTTCTAATTAAAATAGAGAAAATTACGTATTGCCAAGTATCATTTCTCAGACATGTTAATCACAATCATCTGTGGAGCTTAACAAAATATTAATAGGCCTAAACCCAGATATTCTGATTTAGTAGTTGTTGTTAGAAGACATAAAATTTTTTATTCAATCAATGATTTATGTCTTCAACAGACATCTTAAATTCTGACCACAGCTTCTATCTGGAAGTCTCAATATCTGAAACATTATTCCCAAATTGATCATTCTTTCAATATGAGAAACTTTCTAAGAGTAATGGGACATGACTCCAAGGCAACTCTCCCAAATAGTGCACAGAGCAGTTGAGCAGGATAAGCAGACGGGGAACGAGATTGTGTATATAAATTTGAAAATAGTTACATGAGCAAAGTTAAACCAATTTCTATTTCAAAGTTTTATTTCATAGAGCGTGTGTTGCACTATTGCCTATTATACATCTCAGAGAAGTCAGAATGCACAACATTTCTCAAACTAATTCCCTAGAAATATATTTTACACAGTACATTTCTACAAGGCTAGAGTTGAGCTGAACATACTTCATGAAATGCCACTTTAAAACAGACTAACAGGGAAAAAAGAAAAAGGAGTACTTATCAGTTTCTGGATTCTGATCTTAGAAAAGTTAATTAAAATGTCAGATGGTTATAAAGTAGTGACAAGGATAATCATGTTGAAAAAGAGGAGAGGAAGAGAATGGAAAGGCAGTGAATTCTACTAGGATGAATATAAGAATGAGTCAGTAGACTAAGAATCCAGTCCTCACCCCAAATAAATAAGGTATGTGATATTGCGCAAACTATTTAACACTTTGTGCTATGTTTCAAATGAAGACGCTTAGCTGAAAGGTCTCCAAGATCTCTCCTATTATCTAAAGTTAACTTGAATACTTTCAATCACTGGAACAAGCTCATAGAGAGTGATAAGAAGGTCTAAATTAATATTTTCCCAGTCATGGAATACAGACTTAAGCAAAGTTAATTCTTTTTATGAATTATGGATTTGATGTTCTAATAAAGAGAATTCCATATGTGTAAGTTTAGTCAAGCCAAAGATAAATTAATAAAAGGGAAAGAAGCAGGAGTCAGAATGGGAGACACTCAATTTTCTTGGGTTGCAGAGAGGTAGTTTGCGGGTTACTGGTAGGAGCCTCTCTCCCATCATTTTCTTCTTTCCACACTCTTGGTTAAAATCACTGGTTGAATGGACTACATCTCTAATCTTGGGAACTCATGGAGTTTTATAGCAGGAAAATACACTTGTAATACTGATATTTTTTGCCATTTGTCTCAACCTCTTTCTTCTTACTACTCTCTCTCTCATTTAAAAACTTGAATCACTAATTCAGAATAAAGTCACAGAGAGCATGAAACAGGAGTCTGATTTTGGTTTCCCAATACTCTTCTCATGATGGAAATACCAAGGATGAGATCCAGAGAAAAGTATTTGTGGTAATTATCATTTGAAGAGAATGTGTTTTCTCTTAGAAACTAGAAAACATTTATTTTGAGCTTGGGTAAAGAGAAGAAAAAGTGCAGAAAATGAAATTAGAAAAGCTATTAGTGAATTTGCCAGTCGAGTTGCTCGCCTTCCACACAAATCAGTTTTGTGTCTTTCATTACAATTATAGCCAGATACATTTCTGCCAAGTTAGGCAATTCAAGATTCCTTTGCAGTTAATTATGAGCAAATAATTATCTGCCAATGGAATTTGTGCAGAAGTGATAGGTGCCATTTCTGGCCTGGAAATGACCTCAGGAGTAAATCCTCCACCCATACCTCTTTCAGTTGTGAGGAGATAATGGCAATGGAACGTCAATCATACAGCAATGACTAATCTCTCAGGTATGGTAGAGCAATGCCTTAGAAAGAAGCTAACCTTTTGAATAGCTATGAAGACCAGAAACATTTCTGAGGTGGTGAACACTGATATACTCACCATTACACAAGAGAAAAATAAACTCACTTTGTGCGGCTATAATTTGAAGTCTTTTGTTATAGCAGCTTAGCTTTGTTCCAATTAACATCTTCTTACATGTGAAAATCATTTGGAAAATTTCTAGTCACATATTTTTGATGGTTTTACTCATTACTATTATTATTAATAGCAACAATAAGAATTATTAGATTGTGAGCAGTACATAGAGTACACAGAGTATAGGGAAAGAAATGCTAAATTACAGAATAGGAATTAGGGACCTTGTAGCAAAGACAAAACACAAGAGGCAGTGTTCTGGATCTAAGTCTGGTATCATCACCAACAGACCACTCAGCTTCCACTTTAGTGAGGATGCTTCCTTGGTCAACTGCTAGCAATTAAGTTGAGAAATGTTTCCTGGAAACTGTCAAGCACTCTTTTGAGAGATTATCATATACATAACCCAGGCAGCTACATAAACTCTTTCCCACAATGAGATGATGAGGCATTTTTCTTTGTCTGCACTTCTTATAAGAACTGCCCAGAAATAGTGATATCTGCCTATGCCCTAAGAGTTTACATTATTTCCACTGGACTTGCTGATATGATCAACAAATTTTATCATTTAACAGGTTACGAAAAATCCATGTTTATGCTGTGTTATGGCACATAGACTTCATTCTAGTCAAATCCCTCTCCAGGAGTTATCCTCTGCCCAAGCGAGCCACCTCTCCAAAGGTCATGCTCCCCTCTTGGAGACAACTCACAGCAAATGATTTTTGTAGATAGTAGATTGTAAAAACCCACAGAACCCTTTTCACAACTGAGGTCACCCTGCAAGAGTATCCCAACTGATCCAGAGCTCCTTTTAGATGCAACTCTATCACAGTTCATCTTCTCCCTCTGGTTGCTTCATTAAACCTTCACAGATTTTTTTTTTTCCCTAGAGAACATTTCAACTAACCTTCAAAGCAAAAATCTCAGAATCCCAGAATTAGTTTCCTAGAAATCTAACTTACTAAGAAAAAGAGAATGACGGCATGTAGACTTTGGAGATAGTGATACTAAGTTTTATGCTGGCAGCTGTAATTTTACAAGGGAGTGGAGAATTTATGGAATGAACAGTATCAGCTTATCATTTCACTGATCAAAACCATAGAAAATATCCACTCGCATTGCATGTTTAACTGATTTCATCTCAAGCCCATAAAGTTTTGACTTCCAGTAATTATCGAAATGAGCATAAACTTAGGTTTAAATTTTTATTCTGCCACATGACTTTTATCCATTCAGTCCATATATAAATATATTTAGACTTCCTACACGTGGAAAACACTATGTAAGTTTCTGGGAAAATATACAAACAGACCATGTACCATTTCTTATGGTTCTTTAAATGGTGAGAGTGAAAACTAATTTTTGTTTTTGCAACTGTATTAGTCTTTTTATTCTTTTGGTTAATCTCTTCCATTTGTAGGTGATGAAAGTGTAAAGAATCCACTTCAGCTGTTGGCACTGCTCTGAGCATGGTTTTTCCCTTCGACTCAAATATTTTGATTCTTGTTTATATTCCAAGTCCAGGAAGTGGCTTTCAACTGCAGAAGTTATCTGAAGATGGCCTTATACTTTCCAGTTGTGGTCTACAACAAGGTTCTAGCTTCTCCAGGAAGGCTACACAGCATGATTTAGATATTACATATTAAACTAAGGGGCATTCTCAAATGAGTTTAAATGCATTTTATTTTTAGACAACCTACATGACATGTTTTGTTTTGTTTTCCTGCAAAAACAATGCCCTTGCTTCAAAAAAAAAAAAAAAAAATCAATGTCAAAATAACAAGCTCAAGATGCCATCAGTCCCATTTGTCTAAGTCCTGGTGTTTTGTGGATGAAAAACAGCGGCCAGCCAGTTATGATGACAGGCAATAGATCCAAAGTAACAGACAAATTTGTTAACATTTTTCCATTTCTAAGCCATCCTTAAAGAAAATCATATACGGAGTCACATCATCTTCACGGTGGCCCAGCAGAGCAATCATGCCATCTGGATTCCTATTTTTACCAATAAAAAACTGATAGTTTTTGAAATTAGCAAGGATGTGCTTGATTTGTTCTCTAGCTCCTGTCATAAAAGGTTTTACTCTTTCTTGGCTCTGTTCTTCAAGTTTCTCCCTTTGATTGACTTCATGTAATCTTTGATGTACTTCTTATAGGCTTCCTTTGTGAAGCTGGTTTCCTGCAGGTGGTAGTTCATAACAATATCGACACCAGTGATTACTGTGCTTTCGTACCTTGGCCCTGGGACCTCCAGCGTAGGCATTTCCACCAATGAGCGAGTCATCAGTGTTACCCTCTACTCTACTGACCATCTTCCTCTCCACCTCCAGACACAGCCCGTCCGCAATCTCCCGGATCTTATAGATGTTGGAAAACATCTCATCATGGCTGATGAGGTCCTGGTAGACACTCATGGTGGTGGCTGGAGGCAGACGACCACGGCGTTAGCTTAGCAGGAGCTGGGAGCTTAGAGCAACAGCAGTGCAGCTGGGGTGGCACTCAGGGGGGAGGGAGAAGTGGTCAGAAAAGCTGAAAACTAATTTTCAATAGGCAATTATAAATGCTAAAAAGCAATAGTTAATCTTGTCCTTTTTTTTTTTTTTTTTTTTTGTCTTTTTGCCATTTCTTGGGCCGCTCCTGCGGCATATGGAGGTTTCCAGGCTAGGGGTCGAATCGGAGCTGTAGCTGCCAACCTACGCCAGAGCCACAGCAGCGCAGGATCCAAGCCGCGTCTGCAACCTACACCACAGCTCAGGGCTACGCCAGATCGTTAACTCACTGAGCAAGGGCAGGGATCGAACCCTCAACCTCATGGTTCCTAGTCGGATTCGTTAACCACTACGCCACGACGGGAACTCCTTGTCCTTTTTTTAATGTCAAAAATAGGAGTAACTATAATGTAAAACTGCTGTTAGGATAGAACATATCAACTTATGAAAGTCATCTGGCACAGAGCAGAACTCAAGAAACATTGGAATCCTTCCCAGTTTCTCTTCCAATTTCTTTATTCTTTTTTTATTTTTATTTTTTTGTCTTTTTGCCATTTCTTGGGCCGCTCCCGCGGGATATGGCGGTTCCCAGGTTAGGGGTTGAATCGGAGCTGTAGCCACTGGCCTATGCCAGAGCCACAGCAACGCGGGATCCGAGCCGCATCTGCAACGTACACCACAGCTCACGGCAATGCTGGATCCTTTAACCCACTGAGCAAGGGCAGGGATCGAACCCGCAACCTCATGGTTCCTAGTCGGATTCGCTAACTACTGAGCCACGACGGAACTCCCCTCTCTTCCAATTTTGACATGTTTTCTAAGATAATATAGCTATTATGTTTAGAAGTTAAGCTTAATGTATTGAAATATTTTATATATACAAGCAAGGAAGGACTTATTGTTTTGTTTCCAGTTAAAAACCTTTCATACAAATGCATTTGTTCCACTTAATTGGAAGGTAGGAAATATATGAGAATAAAGAGGCATCATTATATTGACCATATATGAAGCTCAGCTATCAAGGCCCACCTTTTGCAAAGGTTGTATGGCAAGACAAGATATGACTTTCAACACAGAAGAAAACAGCTATAACCCAGCACAAAAATCACAATCATCTCCAAAATTTCTCTACAGATTTAATGTATTACTTGGAACAATTTAGACACTTGAAAAAAGATTCAAATTTTATTTGTATACCATCATTATCAGAGTAGCTAACATATATTGAATATTTATTATGTGCCAGAGTCTATGCATTTTCTATTCTTTTATTTTTATAGAAATGACCATATGTTGTATGCAATATTCCCAGACAAGCATATTTCTATGGTAGGAATCTCCATTGTTCCTACCAAAATTTCCAGAGCTATGTTTTTCTAGAATAGCATTAAATATAATTTACTGTCCTTCAGCTGTCAACCAATAAACATGGCCAATCACCCTGTGTCTTCTCCAGAATGTATGAATGTATAACTTTCACAGTCTGTTGACAATATTCTTTAAAGACTTACATGGCATGTTCTCAAGATGCTTTAGATCACCTGACTCAGATCTGCTATTGCTTGAAATAACTACCTTAGGCACTACAGGATTTGATGGAAAACTTTGTATTATAATTGGAAGGTTAATATTCTAACAAAATTCAGAGTATTTGATCTGTACTTTATTCATTATGATGGATTAAAAAGCACTTTAAAAAATGGAATTTTGGACAGAACTTTGGGAAACAAAGTTTAGAAGAAGGTGTTATCATGAATAATAAGTAACCAATAAAAGGTAATGTTGCACAGAAAAATTCTATTACTGAAATGAGGAATATGTTAGGCAAATTTCATGCAGAAGCTGTATTGTATAATGGTTAAAACTCTAGACTCTAGGAGAAGTAGCCATGGATTCAAATCCTGGCTATTACACATGTGATTTGAGGGAATTTATCCTCTTTTGTTTTAATCTTCTTATGCAAAATTAGGACCGTAATACTAACTACTGCATTTTCTATTTACATACATGACTTTTTTTTTTTTTTTTTTTTTTTTTTTTTTTGTCTTTTCTAGGTCTGCACATGTGGCACTTGGAGGTCCTTAGGTGAGGGGTCTAATCGGAGCTGTAGCTGCCAGCCTACACTATAGCCACAGCAAAGCCGGACCCTTAACCCACTGAGCGAGGCCAGGAATATCAGAAATATTTATTATAGCTTTTAAAGAATTCTGTTTCATTTATATGAAAATGTATTTCTTCAGAAATAGTCCACAAATCTGTGGCTGGATTACTGATGGCTCACTGGGAAATAAAGCAAAAGATATAAATCATTGTAATGCTAAGTGAAAAAAATACCTGAAATTCTAATTGAGTACCTATCTGGATTCCACCAACAGAAAAAAACCTGAAGTTTATATTAACTACGTTTTTGCTAAAAAAAAAAAAAAATGAGTCCACACCTGCAGTATATGGAAGTTCCTAAGCCAGGGGATGAGCCACAGCCATTGTAGAAGCAACACTGAATAGTTATGCTGTGAGCCACAAAGGAAGTCCTCTATTAACTATGTTAATGTAATCAGTTGAGAAAATATCTGCAATTCTATTCAACTATCACGTGGATGATGTATACATTTTTACAAGAATTTCTAATGATAATGCATCACAACTGGAATAGGTTCTTATACCCACTGACATAATTCTAAGTATCTTTTGTAATATATCTACTTCTACAAATGCATTCTTTAAAATTATATATGCACTAGGTATAATGAAATATCTAACAAAAGAATGGCTTGTATGAAAGATGTTTGTCTTGTCATATTACTAATTTTAAAAACTCTACTATTATCCTTTAAAAGGAGTTGTCAAGAGCCCAACAAATGGATAGTTGCTTTATTACCCCTAAACTCTCAAAGCTATTTGATTTAATTTTGTTATTCCTATAAATGTCACAGAGTCAATAGAAATGTTTATAGAATTTTACATTGCAGGAAGGAAAGCACACAAATTGGCAAAAAGCATGGGAAAGATACTGGTGCTTGATATTGTGTTTAGAGATTATATAGATGTTGTTACTTGTCATACTATGCACTGCCTGATACACCCACCAATTCTTAAAATTGTCTTATCATGAATATATCTAGAAGGTGATACTCTTTTTCTCTGGCTAGTGATCTTGTATTTTCAACTATTCAAGGGCCCTTAGTAGTGTATTGGTTCAGATTAAATTTTTCTGTTTAATCAAATGCAAGTGTATACACTAATTAAATAGCACTAAACTCGAATACCTATTATGTTAAAAATCATTCCATGTTTATGCTGTAATAACAAAGCAAGAGATGTTAATTCAGTTCACCAGCAGCTATCTGAGGCACCACAGGTTAGAGTAGACTAATTATGGTCCCCAGACTTGTCTTGAGGCCAACTTTAAAATCTAGAATCTGTCTTTATTAATATAACAAATATATATTTACTCCTTCTGACACCACTACTGTTGCCAGTATCCATTACAATCAAGTGCTAGGATTTCTCAGGTAAGAGGATGATTGTGTATGTGCTTTAACTCAAGTATCTCTAAACAAAGTTGCTATCCTTTCTCTGCTTTACTGGGTTTAGAATATCATGGAACTCTGTTTATTCTTAGAGAGGGTACATCTGAGTTTACAGCTGACTTAACATTAACTCAAAGAAACATGAAAAATGGGAAACGCATCTCTGTGTGTTGGCAAAAAGAGTTGATTTGTTAAAGTTAACTCGGGAAAATTATAGATCTCACCCTGTATAAAGCTTTACTACTAATTCAAAAGTTGAAGGAATGTATCATGAACAGATGTAATATGTTTTTTCCTGGAAAATCCCCAAAAAGTATGCTGAAGCTCCCTCAAAAATCCATCTTTTTCCTCTGCATTCTTTTAACTTGGGGAAAAATAGACAAGTTTTTAAATTAAGTGCATAGATAACACCTATAAAGGAGACACTTTGGTCTTGAAATATCCTCATTTTATTCTCCATTAATCACACAGCCTATGTGACTACCCCCTTCTTACCTACTCCATTAATCTAAGTTTAGGTTGGTTTTCTATAAATGATCTAAATAGATACTTGTATAACTTGATAAAAGCATTTTATTTTGTAATTACCACTACTGTGTGCCAAGGGATGGATGTCTGATCAGGTCATTCATTTCCCAAAAACTCCTTGCTAAGGAGGAAATGTGCATTGTCCTTCTCTAGATCTTTTCTTTCCTGCTCTGTACCAAAGATGAGTAGACACTGAAGGGAGTGAAAATAGCTTGACCCTCCGTTATGACCCTCTCTTTTATACCAAAAGCTATCAAGCATCATTTAATTTGAACCTCTTTATTCTTTAATCTATACTGAGTAACATAGACTCAATGATAGGGAGATAATCCTGAGATGAGCTCAATTTTTATCTACAGAGGTCAAAAGTCATGATTATTAGTGGCAGAGTTTAAAAGAAGATAATCACCCAGGGAGAATATACAACTTAGGTTAAGATAGCTAAATTAGGAAATTTGATTCCTATAAAAGATTTCACTTCTGAGGTATGGCATAGTATATTTTTAAAATATGATGACTACAATCTTGTTCTGTATAATGTATATCATTATTTAAACCTTTAGTAAAATATTATACATTAGAACATTCTTGTGCATTCATTTTGTGGGACTAAAGAGTCTGAACAATACAGCAACGAGCAACTCTGGGCTTTCACATATTCAGTATCAGCTGCTCTATTGTGGAAGGAGTTATGACAACCTGTGGAGTGGATTTTATTTCAGGATTCAAGATAGTATCATCACTGGTGTAATGAGCAGCACCAAGTAGGTCAGTCAGAGTTGGGAGAGCCATTTCTTCGAGCAAATCAGGAGAAGAACAGAGTCCCAACTTGTCCCAAAAATAAATCAGTGGAATGTGAGCTCTGAAGGAGAAATAAGTAACTAAAATATAGGTTATGTATTTGTCAGCCTCCTTGATTTATTTTGTAATGATATAGAAAACTTAAAAATCAACTTATTATTTTTATGTAATCTAGCTTACAGAATCATTTGACTAGAGGAAGTAGTTGATGCTAAGAATGGAAGACGTAAGCTAGAATGTTTACAGTTGAGACATGTAAGACTGTTCCTCAGGTTGTCAACTAATTCATGGTTCCCTTTTTCTATTTTTTCATTCACACTTCTATTTTCATCATTAATTTACATATGCAGATACATATGTCCTATTATATAAGCGATAAACTCAAAATAGCTAACTTACTGAAGACACACAAAAAGAAACTCTACTAATAATACATGCAATAAATTGGGCATAAGCTCTGGATATGATGTCCAGATTTGGATATGTAGAATTGTGGTTTCAAAGAAGGATCTTGTAGGATACATAATGTATATACAAAAAGCTATTTATATGAAAAAGCTAAACATAAAGAAAACAATTCTATATCCAATGGCACTAAAAATACAATATTTAAGAATAAATTTAACAAAAGAAGTCTAAAACTTTACACAGAAAACTAGAAAGTATTATTGAAAGAAATGAAAAAAAAAGATCTAAATAAATAGACGTTCTATGTTTATCAGAGGACAATGTTATAAAATGGCAATATATCCCGAATTACTACAGATTCAATAACAGCCATATTAAAATATGTGCCAATTTTGCAGAAAATCTCTAGCTCACCCTAAAATTAATATGGAAATGCAATAAACATAGAATAGCACAAACAACCTTGAAAAAGAAAAACAAAATTGGAGCCTCACACTTCTGATTTTAAGCTTACTGCACAGCTGCAGTATTTAAGGCTGTGTGACATAAGAACAAACCTGTAGATTAATGTAATAGAGTTGAAAGTCTAGAAATAAATCCTTACTTCTATGGACAGTCGATTTCTGATAAGGTGCCAAGACATTTTAATGAATGAGAATAACCTTTTTTCAGAAATGATTCTGGAACAACTGGATATCTACATGCAAAAGAATAGATTTGGACCTTTAAATTACACCCTACACAAAAAAATAACTCAAAATGGATCACAGAAAAGTAAGGACTAAGTCTATAAAAATCTTAGAGCAAAACATAGGAGTATATATTTTTGACCTTAGGCAAAGTCTTCTTGGAAAAAAAACACAAAAGCAAAACAAATATACACATTATATATGTGTATGCTATATATAAATATATATAATGGGCTTTATCAGGATTAAAGACTTCTTTGTTGCAAACGGTACCACCAAAAACTGAAAAATAGCTCCCAGAGTGGAAGAAGATAATAACATTATCTGATAAGAAGTAAGTAACCAGTATTTATAAAAATTCTTATAACTCGAAAATAAAAAGATAAATAGCCTAATTAAATATGATAAATGAATGTGTATATATGTATGATTGGGTCACTTTACTGTACAGCAGAAATTGACAGAACATTGTAAATTAACTATTATAAAAATTAACAAAGAAATATGAGGAATGATACAAATAGACATTTCTCCAAAAAGGGTATATAATAGGAACATACAAAGTTGCTGATGATCATTAGTCATTAGCACAATGCAAACTGAAATCAAAGTGTAATACCACTTCTCACCTACCAGGAATGCATTAGCAAAATATCACTGTTGAGAAGGATATGAATCTTATATATTGTTAGTAGAGATGCAAAACTGTGCACTTACTCTTCAAAAGAGTTTGGCAATTCTTCAAAAAGTGAGAGTTAAAAGTTTAACCTGAGAGAAATGAAATTATATATTCACAAAAATATGTGGGCATAGATGTTCATAATAACATTATTCATAATAGCCAAAAATCATATATTACTCAAATGACCATCAACTGATGAGTGGATAAATAAACTGGCAAAGGCATACAATTAATACCATTTGGCAATTAAAAGCAATAAAATACTGATACATTAGCAATATGAATGAACCCAGAAAGCATTATGCTAAACAAAAGAAGCCAATAAAAAAAGGATCACTTGTTTTATTATTCCTTTTATATAAAATGTTCAGAAAAAGCAAATCTGTAGAGACAGAAAATAGATTTGTGTTGCCTAAGACTTCTGGGATGGGTAGATGAGGAGTGACTATTAATGGATAAGAAGTTTCTTGAGATGTAAGTATTCTAAAATTAGGTTGTAATGGTTCAGAACTCTGAATATGCTACAAAAAATTGTATTGTGCACTTTAAAAACGTGAATTGCATATTATATAAATTATATCTCAGTAAAGCTTTTCCTATTTAAAGACATTAGAGTATAAAAGTAAGAAGTATATTTTGGAGAATATATTTTTATATATAAATAAATGTAAAAGAATGTGTGCACAAAATATAATCCAGCCTCTTTAGGAACACCTATAAATCAATAAAGGGGAAAACAACAGAAAAAAAATGAACAAAAGACATGAGCAAATGGTCAGTAAAGGTATGATAATGGTGCTCAACTTCATTGGTCACCAAGGAAATGCAAATTAATTACAATGAGCTATAACTTTATATACACCAGAATATCCAAATAAAAAGCTTGGAAATACCAAAAGTAGAAAAAGATAACTCTCATGAAAAGTAGTAAGAGTGTCAATTGATATAGGTACTTTGGGGAATTTTTTGGCATTATCTACTAATTTTTACATTTGTATACTTGAGGAACCAGCAATTTCTTACACAAAATAGGAGAAATGACCTAGAATGTTTATAACTGTATAATTCACAGATGTCTCAGTTTGAAAACAACAATAACTCCATCATTAGGACAAGGGAGTGATGACTTGTGATACATTCACTGTGTACTATGGTCTGAGTGTTTCTGTCTCCCCCAAATTCATATGTTGAGATCCTAATGTTCAATGTGATAGGATGGGATAAAGGGGTAAGGCATTTGGGAGGTGCCTGGGTCATGAGGGTAGACCCCTCGTGAATGGGATTAGTGCCCTTATAAAAGGGGCCCTGAGAACTTGCTAACCTATTTTCTCCAAGTAAAGAGATGAACAGTTATGAACAATTATGAACAAGGAAGAGGGCCCTCACTAGAATGTGACCATGCTGCAGCCTTGACTTTTGGAATTCCCAGCCTCCAGAACTGTGAGAAATAAATTTCTGTTTATAACTAGCCAGTTTGTGGTATTTTATTGTAGCAGCCCAAACAGACTAAGACAGAAAATTGGTGTCAAAAAGTGGAGGTGCTGTAACAGAGGCCCAAAAACATGGAAGCAGCATTGGAACTGGGTGATGGGCAGAGAATGGGAGAGTTTTGAGATGCATGCAGGAAAAGCCTACAATGCCACAAATAAAATGTAAAAGGTGATTGCCATATAGGGTGAGAAACAGAGGAGGAGAGCTATAGAGAAAGCCTCAGGCTTCTTGGTAAAACCTAAGTGGTTGTGAACAGAATGCTGGGAAATATGGGCAATAAAGGTCATTCTGAGGAGGTCTCAACTGGAAATGGAATACCATTTCAGGAGAGAAAAAAAAAAAAATCCTTGCTATACCCCAGATCAGATCATTCTTACCTGACATGATTTGCCTAAGTGAGCTTTAGATCTTAGTTTTGACTTTAATATTTTCACTGATCCAACTTTATGTTAACAATGTAGAAAAATCATTTTATTCACTTATTACAAACTTTTCTCTATTCACTCTTATCTGAAAATTCCACAAAATGACGTTTCCTTTAGCATCGTCACAGAAATCGTTACTAATGCCAGTAAGTAGCTGGCTTCACAGAACAGATATGACCGTCACTGAAAGTACCTCTTAAGATAATCATGCTATTTTTCTCTGTTGATCTTGTAAAGAATTATATAAATAGATCATATGGGAACTAGTAGTTCCATATACACTGAAAAATTTTAGGGTATTTCTCTGTAACTCGTCTATTTATCTGTCTCCACAGTATATGACAGGTTTTGGAAGTAGTTATGCTATGTTAAAATGAAAAGAATGCTTTCCTTCCTTCTATTATGATTTGTCACTGTTAAAATTTGACTTCAGGATTGATTTATACATTAAAAATATCAAAGACTATACTCTTTTTTTTTTTTTTTTTTTTTTTTTTTGTCTTTTTGCCATATCTTGGGCCGCTCTCGCGGCATATGGAGGTTCCCAGGCTAGGGGTCTAATCGGAGCCGTAGCCACCAGCCTACGCTAGAGCCACAGCAACGTGGGATCCGAGCCGCGTCTGCGACCTACACCACAGTTCACGGCAACGCCGGATCTTTAACCCACTGAGCAAGCGCAGGGATCGAACCCGCGACCTCATGGTTCCTAGTCGGATTCGTTAACCACTGCGCCACCACGGGAACTCCAAAGACTATACTCTTGAATCATTAAAATCACTGACTTTTTTTAGTTTTTTGGGAAGAAATTAGCACATGGCTTGTTTTTAATGTTTCCTATAGTTATTACATTTTAGGTTTATGATTTCTTAGAGAAAATTTGTCTCTTTTAGACACAGTGGTAGGATTTGTTTTATATTTGCTATTTTGTTGTACTTTAAATAATTTATTATGATATTTATGTATCATATTATCATTTATGTTTTTATTATGACTACTTTGTTACTTTAAAAATTAACTTCTCAAGTTTCAGACTTAGCCTTTTCTTTTGGAATTGTTAAAGCCCTGTTTTTTGAAATTTAAGTAAAACTTCTGAGTAAAATTTTGGTTTTATCTAATAAGGCGTTTTTCCCATAGAATAATGACTTAACTGTCTTTTTACAAATGACAAATGCTTAAAATAAAAAAGTAAGTAATAATAAGTAAAATAATAAGAAAATGTTAAATAATAAGTAAGTAATACTGAAAAGTATAACAAGAAATTAAATAGGTCCTTTCTATCTGCTTAGGGGACAATATTCATGAATATTGCCTATATTGATTATTCTTGGGTGTGATATATATATATACATATATATATTTACTAAATGCTAAATATCATTATAATTTTCAGGAATTTAATAGAAAAGAAAAATAAAGTGAAATAGAATGACTGGGTTTGTTTTGGGTTTTTTTTTTGCCTTTTTTTTAGGGCTGCACTCATGGCATATGGAGGTTCCCAGGCTAGGGGTCCAATTGGAGCTATTGCTGCCAGCATATGATACAGCCACGGCAATGCCAGATCTGAGGTGCATATGCTACGTACACCACAGCTCACAGCAATGCTGGATCCTTAACTCACTGAGGGAGGCTGGGATTGAACCTGTGTTCTCATGGATACTAGTCATATTTGTTTCTACTGAGCCATGATGGGAACTCCCAGAATGACTAATAAACTGCAAAGATAGATAAATAAATATATTTGTAGTTATAACTAGACAAATAAAAAACAATACAATTTTTAAAACACTACTATAGAAATATTTAGATTCTGGAGTCAGTATATATTATTAATTCTATATATAAATGTGACTATCTCAATACAAAATATGTCATTATGTGAATATTTACCTTTATAGATTTTTCCTTTATACTTAAAATTAAAAATAAAATTGTCAGCAAATTCTAGCACTGAGCATGTGTGTAAATGGTGGTGAGGAAGTTGTACAGAGGAGGATTTGTTATTTTCAATAAATGTCTTTTAATTTGTAGACTCTCATTTTGTAGGTTTGTGGGGGTTTTCAGATCATTAATTTGTATTTTTAATTTTACCTTGATAATTATTTTCTTTCATCTCCACTGTGCTTTCTTTCCAGAATTTATGTCATATTCATTTTGGATCTTCTGGATGTACCCTTTGTTTCTCATCATTTTATTTCTCCTGTTAATATCTTTTTTTTTATATAGGAGAACTTATCTGCTGTGCATTTAATAAACTTATTCATTTTCCAGCTGTAACAAATTTGCAAGTTCCTATTCTATTTTATTTGATAACACTGCTTTATGTATGATACTGATTTTTCCCTATATCTTAAACTGAGTAGTACTACCACAAGTTCACTCATTAGTCTCCTGCGGCAGCAATAGCCAACATTACACAGCCTTCTATCCCTTCTCACCTTAATCTGAGTTTACTACTATTACCTCTTGCTCTTTACATTAACATCACCACGCCTCCCAAAATTAATCTCTGCATTTACTATTTTCCCTGAAATAGCTGTCATGTTGTCCACTTTGACTCCAGTCCAGATTTGGAGCTTGTGTTAGTCAGGGATCTCCAGAGAAACAGAACCAATAGGACGTGTATATACAGAAAGATTAATTTTAAGGAATTGGCAAATGCAATTACTGAGGCAGAATCCAAAATTTACAGGACAGGCTGTTAGGCTGAAACTCAGGGAAGTGCAACCATTGCATTTCATTCTGAAGTCTGTCTGTTGGCAGAATTCCCTCTTGCTTGGAAAAAGTCTGTCTTTTGTTCTATGCAGGTTTGCAATGATTGGGTGAGGTCCAACCACATTCTGGAGGGTTATCTGCTTTTCTCAAAGACTCACACAAAAAACAACCTCACAGAAATATCCAGAATAACATTTGACCAAAAACCTAAGTACTATTGTCCAGCCAAGTTGATACATAAAATTAACTATCACAGAGATTTAGGGCATTTTTCAGTTTTTTGTGGGAAAAAAAAATGGTTATACTTCCTTCTTAAGAATGCCTCTCTTTGTAAACTTAAACTGTATGTCCTGGTCTTTATTTGCTTACATCATAATGCTTACAAATTGTTCACATTTAATTGAATTATTTAGTTCTGAATGCTTGGAATCTACACCTACTTAATCACCAAGAAGCTTTTTTTTTTAAATTTTTATTTTTATTTATTTATTTTTTTGGGGGGGATGCTGCTGTCCAGTTATTCCCTCTAGGAATCTCTGGTTCTTAACAGCATGGGTAAGTGCTCATAATAGGTGTATTCCAGATCTGGGAGACACTCTTATCACAGATGCTTCTAAAATCACAGTGGTTCTGTTAGTCACAGGTTGCCAATGGACTTACTGCAACAGCCTCTTCCATCCTTTTCTTAACCTCCAATCAAAAGTAAACTTTTCCCTCTATCTTAATAGCAAAAATCCATCTCTTTTGTGTGAAAAGACTTTCCACAGGAAATTTCCACCACAGAATTCTTGGGATCATATTGGCAGTGTTCTTGATCTTATAGTATCACAGAGCTTGGGGTTGTGGAGCTTCACAGAAGAGGGTCATCAGGCATAACTTTCCACTGGACTAAGCTGGCCTCTCAGGTACAAGTCCTTATTCCCCCATCTGAACCTCTCTGACATCTTCCATCATTTTTATCTTTAGGACCCTCAGAAAATACCTGCCCATTGAACATATCCATAAATGTCTGATTCAGGGCTCTTGGGCATCTTTCAAAACAAAGGAAGCATTTGAGTCATGATTTCCTCAAGAACTTCATGACAATTAAAATTGGAAATTTCTAAAAGACAAATTAGGCAAGAAAAATAAATAAAAGCATCAACTTTGGAAAGAAAGAAACAAAATCATATCTTTTCTTAGATGATATGGTTTTATAGATAAAAAACCTAATAATTACACATGCATGCACATGCATGGACACAACTGTTAGACATAAGGAATGAAATCAACAAGTTTCAGGATACAACATCAGCCCTCAAAAGTCAGTTGCGTTTCTATACAAACAGTGAAAATACAAAAAAAATATATAAAATTAAAACAATATAAAATTAAGAAAATTCCTCCTACAAGAACATCAAAAGGAGCACACTACTTAGAAATAAATTTAATTAAGGAAGTAAATGACTTGTCTGCTGAAAACTGCAAAACATCGATGAAAGTAATTAAGTGTAAAAATAAATGGAAAGCCATTCCATGCCCATGAACTAGAAGACTATACTGTCAAGATGTCAGAATTACCCAAAGCAATTTTTGATTCAATGTAATCCCTATCAAAATCTCAATACAGAAAAGCTTATTCCAAAATTTATATAGAATTTCAAGTTACACTGAATAACCAAAATAATCTTGAAAAGGAAAAACAAAGTTAGTGAAATCAATCACACTTCTTGATTTCCAAACGTACTACAAAGCTACAGTGATACAAAGAGTGTGGTACTGGCATAAAGACAAATGTGAAGATGAATGGAATGGAATAGAGAACCCAGATATAAATCCCCACATAACACAACTGCATGATTTTTGACAAGGGTGTCAACTAAAAAAGGAAAAGACAGTCAACTGTTGCTAAGAAAACTGGATATATTATTCAAAAGAATAAAGTTGGACTCTTACTAATTAACTAATAAAAGAGCAAATCCCTAAACATAATATCTAAAACTAAAAAACTCTTAGAAGAAAATAAAAAAGAAAATCACCACGAAAAATTTTCAGGCTTAGTAGTTCCCACAGTATCTCAAAGGGATTGGCAGCATCTCTACAAGGTCAGGACACAGGTTTGATCAACAGCCCAGACAGTGGTTAAAGGATCTGGTGTTGCTTCAGCTGCACCTGCAGCTTAGGTCACAACAGTTGCTCAGATCTGATTCCCAGCCCTGGGAAATCCATTTTTGGGGTTGCCAAAAAAAAAAAAAGCAAAACATCTGCAGGCTTAAAAAGGAATGAAATTCTGATACATGCTACAACATACCTGAAACTTGATGATATTATGCTAAACAAAATAAGCCACATACAAAAGTAAAATATTTTATGATTCCACTTATATGAGGTAACTAGGATAGGCCAAATTCACAGACACAGAAAGTAAAATAGTTGTTACCACATGCTGAAGATACAGCAAATAGGCCATTATTGTTTAATGGACACAGAATTTGTGTGATAATAAAAGTATTCTGATAAAAAATGTTCTAGAGATGGATAGTGGTGATGGTTACACAACAATGTGAATGTATTTAACATGACTGAACTGTGCACTTAAAAATGTTTAAAATTGGGAATTTATATATATTACTAGTAAAAAATAAGTAACAATGAATTTTGTTTCTTTGATTCACAAATTAGATAACTATCAGAATAAGAAATATAATAATAAAAGTAAAACTGAATGACTCATGACCTCTAGTTTCCCATTCTATAAATTAGAAAAATGTTTCCTATGTCAAAATTACAACCCTCCCACTCATACCCTTCACTTCTCATTTCTAATCCCCATTGACCAAGCTTTATTCTTTTCCAGAGCTTCTATTATTTCTTAAAATATTCTACAATGAATTTATTCATTGTAATTTATATTTATCCCCACTAAGCTCCACAAAAGCTAGTGGGTTTTTTTTGTTTTTGTTTTTGTTTATTTTGTTTACAGTTTTATTATTAGATTTTAAGCTAGTGTCTGCTATTTCACCAGCACTTAGAACAGTACATGGTACATAGTAAGCACTCAATAAACTTTGATACATTAATGGATTAACCTGCAATCTTAGAGACCACATATTGTAGCATTTTGAAATAATAATTTCATATCAACTAATCCAGTCTCCACCAATGGGTGTACCTTTTGAAGCCTCAGCTCCTCCATTTGCTAGATCTGTAAAGATATTAAACCATGATACACATTTTAAGAGCTTTGCTTTATATCTAATACATACTGAATTTTCTTTAAGAAGTAGCTGTTCTTACTGTTAGCTATACATTTCAAATATAATCTCTATTAGAAGACAACTTTATTTTACTTTTTAGGTTTTTTTTAATTTTTATTTTTATTTCTTGCTTTTTGGGGCTGCATCTGTGTCATAAAGAAGTTCTAGGCTAGGGGTTGAAATAGAGCTGCAACTGCCAGCCTAAGCCACAGCCACAGCAATGCCAGATCCAAGCTGCATCTGTGACTTACATCACAGCTCATGGCAATGCCAAATCTTTAACCCACTGAGCAAGGCCAGGGATTGAACATACATCCTTATGGATACTAGTTGGGTTTGTTACTTTTGAGTCACAATAGCAACTCCAGAAAGCAATTTTATTTAGTTTTAATTTTTAAGAGAGAAGGAATTCAGCAAGTATAATGAGTGTGTGTACATGCAGTTGACCCTTGAACTGTTGTACATGGGTTTGAACTGCACAGGTCCACTTATATGCATTTTTAAAAACAAATACATACTATGGTACTACCTGGTTTGAAGTTGGTTGAATTTGTGGATGCAGAACTCTGAACATAGAAAGTCAATGTAAAATTATACACAGATTCTCCAGTGAGTGGAGAGTTAACACATCCCCAATATTTGCATTATTCAATGGGAAACTGAACATTTCAAAAAAAAAATGTATGTGAGAGACTCTCTTAGTCTCCATTTCCCAGTTTGCATTCCAATGAAGATAACAACTTTTATGAAATGTAAAGTGGGTTGTCTGCTTTCAGTATTTCATTTTTTGTAACAGTTAACATGTTAATGTATAGATGACTATCCAAAATGAGGAATACAGTATGCATATTACCACTTCCTTTTTGAAATACATCTCAAGAAACTGCTGTTACATTTAATGTATAATACAAACAAAACTGCTCTTTAAAATATAACAAAATGTTAATACAATCATTTTCAGTATTTTTCTTAACTAAAAATAATACTACTTAAAAGTAACACACTAACAAAACATCAAGTTAGTATTGTGATGGTTTAGACTAGAGATTTAAAGCCATGATTTAATCCATGATGTCTTCAGCACATATTACCATTACTTTTCTGTTTCTTTAGATCATTGGAATCCATCATTAAATATTGATGGATTATTGTAACATTGATTATTTTATAAAATAAATAACCTACTTTAAGGAAAACTTTCTTATCTAATAAAGATTTAAAAGCATAATCATTTTAACTGTCAGAATAAATTCCAAAGCTTTATATTCTTTACTTTGGCCAAACCAGAAACGGGGCCACTTGGAAAAAAATAACATCTTTCTTCTTTACTCCCCACAATAAGAAAATTAGAGCATAATAAATATTATGCTGACCTTCAAAGCTTTGCAATATTTAAAAAGAATCATGAGGAGTTCCCGTCGTGGCGCAGTGGTTAACGAATCCAACTAGGAACCATGAGGTTGCGGGTTCGGTCCCTGCCCTTAATCAGTGGGTTAACAATCAAGCGTTGCTGTGAGCTGTGGTGTAGGTTGCAGACGCGGCTCGGATCCCATGTTGCTGTGGCTCTGGTGTAGGCCGGAGGCTACAGCTCCGATTCGACCCCTAGCCTGGGAACCTCCATATGCCGTAGGAGCGGCCCAAGAAATGGTAAAAAGAAAAAAAAAAAAAAAGAATCATGAAAAAATGTGTAAGTGCAGAGTGGAAAGAGAAATATTTTTTATAAAATCCATAATTTTAAGTTTTATATTAACTTTAATAATCAAATTTTGAAATAATTAACATCTCTACTAAGATATTTAGAGACTACATTTATATAGAATCTTAAGGGACTTTTAATATTAAATTTAAAATTCTGAAGCAGTTGCCAACATGGAATAAAGTAATGTCTACAGTGCCTCTACACTTCTGTATCTTTTTAATATTTGTCTTTCATCCAGAAATGTCGTTGCTGTTAAAAAGTCAGCTAACATCTATAGGGAATACTCTCAACCATAATAAACAATTAGAAAGATAGCAAGCATTTTCAAGTTTGAATTTAAAACTTCAAAACTATAGAAAAATTTTAAATATTACATATTTATGAGATTTATAATTTATTTTCTTCTTGGAGTGGGTTTAATATTATATTTAAAGTTTCCAAGTCCTTGCATAAAATGTAGCCTCAGATTTTTATTGCCAAATTTTGATAAAAATCCCCTTAGAAAGAAATTTATGGATGGTGATGAAGGGAATCACCAACTATTCTTTTGGTTGTTATTGTTAGATAACTTATTTTTTCCATTTTTTAAAGTTTTACTGAAGTATAGTTGATTTACAATGTTGTGAAAATTACTGCTGTACAACAAAGTGATTCAGTTATACATATACACATATCCATTTTTTTTCAGATTATTTTACCTTATAGATGATTACATGTCAGGTAGAGGGCCCTCTACTGTACACCACATCCTTGCTGGCCAAGCATTCCATACATCTTCATGTGCATATGCCAGTCTCAAAACCCCAATCCATCCCTCCCCCAACACCTGTCACCTTTGGTAACCATATGTTTGTTTAAAAAGTGTGTAAGTCTGTTTCTGTTCTATAAATGAGTTCATTTGTTTAGTTTTTTATATTCCATGTATGTGATATCATATGATGTTTGTCTTTCTCTATTTGACTTACTTCACTTAGCAGGATAACCTCTAGATCCATCCATGTTGCTTCAAATGGTATTACTTCATTTTTTTTATGACTGAATAATATTCCATTGTATATATGTACCACATCTTCTTTATCCATTTTTCTGTTGATGGACATTTAAATAGGCCTCTTCTAGGTCTTGGTTATTTTAAATAGTGCTGCAATGAACACTCAGGTGTGTGTATGTTTTCAAATTGTGGTTTTCTCTGGATAGATGCCTAGGAGCAAGAATGCTGGATCATATAGTATTTCTATTTTCAGTTTTTTGAGTAACCTCCTTATTATTTTCCATAGTGGTTTAGCAATTTACATTCCCACCAGCAAAGGAGTGTTCACTATTCTCCACAGCCTCTCCAGCATTTATTGTTTAGAAACTTTTTGATGATGACCATTCTAAGATGGTACTTCATCATAGTTTCGATTTGCGTTTCTCTTGTAACTAGTGATATTGAGCATTTTTCATGCAGTTTTTTTTTGTTTGTTTGTTTGTTTGTTTTTTTTGGCCATCTGTATGTATCCTCTGGAAAAATGTCTATTTAGATCTTCTGCCTACTTTTTGATTGTTTTCCCTTCTTTTTTTTTTTTTTGGTTTTGTTTTTTATATTCAGCTGTGCAAGTATTTTTTGTATATTTTGGAGATTAATCCCTTGTCCGTTGCTTCATTTGCAACTATTTTCTCCCATTCTCTGGGTTGTCTTTTCATTTTGTTTATTGTTTCCTTTGCTGTGCAAAAGCTTTTATATTTAATCAGGTCCCACTGGTTTAAACTTATTTTTATTAGTCTAGGAGGTAGATCCAAAAAAATAGTGCTGTGGTTTATGTCAGAGAATGTTTGGCCTATGTTTTCCTTGAAGTGTTTTCTAGTATCTGGACTTATATTTAGATTTTAATCCATTTTGAGTTTATTTTTTGTATGGGGCTAGAGAGGGTTCTAATTTCATTCTTCTAATTTATTATGCAAGGACCAAGGTGGAATTGCATAAGGCTGCAGTTTAGATCACGTTGTTTTGCATGTCCTTCCCTCATGTGTTACCACAAAAGGGCTTTTCCTGAATTATGCTTTGAAATTATGTCTTAATTACATTTTTAAACCCTAAACAGTTCTAGAAACTGGATTATTCTACCATTTAGGTAAATTGTTGTAGATATTGAATGACATTGTATTACCCTTAGAAGAGTCCTTTGGTAAATTCAGTTTATGGGTGACAAGGAAAAAACTATACTTTTATGTTAATTACTAACTTTTCCATTTATTGGCCAAAATTTTATTGACTTCCCAATATGTCCTGGATACGATGTTATATCCAGTGTTTCCCTCAAAGTAGACAAAAACAGCACCTTACCTTACCAGGCTTAATTCCAGTGAAGAGACATAAAATCAATAAATATACAATGACAGATAATAAATGCTATATAGAAAACTTAACTAGGGTAGAGATAGACTAGAAAAAGAGAGAGGTTGCTTTTTTGAAATCATATTTACTTTTTCATTTAGTAAATTTCTTGAGCACCTGCAAGGTGTCCTACACTGTTTTAGGCACTAGAGATAGAGTGCTGAACAAAGGAGACAAAATTTCCTGCTTTCATTCTCAAAGACCTTTTATTCTAGGAAGAGACAGGCAAAAACAAAACAATAAATGAAATAATATATTAGAAGGAGTGAATGCCATGGAGAAAAATAAATCAAGGAAGCTGGAGCGGAAGGGAGTCAGCAAAGCCTTCAATGAGAAGGTGACATTTGTACAAAACTCAAATGAGGTTGCTTTTCAAAAATGCAGGTTCATAAGACATATGACCCTTCAGATGTGAGACAAGAAAGCAAGACTTCACATATCAGAATTAAGAGAGTTTCATGTTTCTGGAATAGCAAGTATCAGGTCTTTGATTTAAGAGCCTTTGTGAGTGTTCAAGAACGGTAGAAATGTCAGTGTTAACTGGATGGAGAAGAGATCAGACAACTGTTAGATGAGCCATAGCGACCTTCAATACCCAAGTAATATGTGGATACACTAGATAGAGTAAGAAGTTCAGATTTTATCCTAAGGGTTTGGTTTTGCTGGGAAGAAATGGCATATGCTCATTCTTAAAGAACTAAACTTCTGTGTAGAGAAGATCCTATGTATGTGTGCAAGACTTTGTGAAAAGTGGAAGACAAATAATAGTCACATGCAAGATGCTTGTGACCTGTGCTAGTGTGAAACAGAGAGAGAACAAAGTTGATTAGATACTCTTTCAAGGTCCCTCTTTGAATTGGCATGATTTTCATTTTATTTAACTTTAATCTTATAAATTATCAGAATTTATGTTTTGCTTTAAAAATTTAAAGGAAGAGAATCAAACATCATTGCTCAAATTTTACACTGAACAGGACTCAGAACAAAATTTACCCTTTGCTCTACATATTTAATTTTGTGTCTACATTTCTCTTTCAGATTATATATATATACACACATATACATATATACACACACACACACATATATACATACATACACACACATACACATGCACTACTTTGTGGAATTCAGTGAGGCCTAAAAGAATACAAAAAATAGCAGTTTTTTTAACTCTGGTGTTTGAAAAAACTATGATGAAAATTTGAGGAAAATTCATCTCATGACAGCTTTATGTTCCAATGGCAATGTTTAAAAAAAAATACTTAAATAAACAATATCTGTTTGAGACAGATTATATGACATTGAGTTACTACCATGTTCTTATTACCATATTTCATACATGGCTTTATGGATGGCTAAAACAGAAATGAAAATTAATTCTAATCTACATTAAAATAAATACTCATTTTCAAAATAAAATAAATGTCAACATTGTTTGCAGTTGAGTTAACTGTTCTGATGCTTCAAATGACTTGTTCATTCACTAACACAAGAGAAATATCTGAAATTCTGGTACTACTGTTAAAATGGTAATGGCATATACTATTGTATATATGCTATCATTATTTCAGATTGCATTCTACATATTCATAGTTCTGCAATAAGAATGGTGGCAAAGAGTTACAATTCTAGGACTGCCATTTTAATAAAGCATGAGATCATCACGATATGTTGATCTATAAAATATTATTCATTAACATTTGTTAAGATACACTTTCACTAATTCACAGATTTCATAAGAATGGCTATCATTTGTTTATTTTATCCATTGTACTTTTTCACTTTTGTACTACTGCTGTATGAAAGATTATGTTATTTTTGACACTATTTAAAGGGAGCTAATACAGGGGAGAGAGACATGAAGAGGTGGAGGAAGGGATATTGAGGGCAGTAAAAGTACTCTGTGAGATACTATAATGGTAGATACATGTCACTATACATTTGTTAAACCTATGGAATGTACAATATGAAGAGAGAGCCCTAAGTAAACTATGGACTCTGGTTGAATGTGTCAGTGCAGGTTTATCACTTGTACCAAATGACCATTCTGGTGGGGGATGTGGATAATGGGAGAAGTTATGCATGGGCAGAGGTAGAGGGTACATGGAAATCTCTATACCTTCAGCTCAATTTTCTTGTGAACCTCAGACAGCTCTAAAATATAAAATCCTTTTAAAAAAACAAAAGAGCTGGTATGTGTAAGTAAGAATGGACCGTAACTATGATTTCATATTTGTGTCAGCAGACATCCAGCAATATATAATGTATTTTACCTATAGAAATAAGCCTTGGAAAACTTAACTGAATCATATATTTCTTTACAAACATCTAAAATAAAGCAGGCTATAAGTCACTGAATTCCGCTGTTCAGAAGCTTGATGTCAAAGACATAGAAAGTAACAGTGGAACATTCAAACACATTTTTCTTCAACTGGTTTACTCTGACAGCAGATTAAAAATGCTTATCTCGCCATATAAATGTTGCTACACAATCATCAATATACTGTCAAGATATCATTAAATACATAATACTATCTCATCTGCCTGCAGAAAAGCTTGGCACTACTAATGTTAAAATAAACTTCATGATTTAGTGTCAAATAAAACAAAAATCAGTGAGTTATTCCAAGCTTTTAAAGATGATTGTGATATCTTCATGTTTATACTTTGCTGATACAGATTGCTGGGAATTGCTGATAAACATTATGAAACATTAGGAAAACATTTTTGATAGACTTTTAAAATATATCACTTTTCCATCAGCTTCCACTTTAACAAGTTATAATGATGAAAAGTTTCTGATGTTTTCCAAAGATCTTTTTCATCTATCTAACCATAATCTTTTCTATTTTTATCTGTATTTTATTCCCTATCTCTCCCGGATTAGGAAAAGCTATCAAAAAAACATCTTCCCAAAGAGATTTTTATAGAATTACTCCTAATAATGAGTTGATTTTTCTTTGTTTCCTTAAATTAACTTTATAGCCATTTATAATGACCAGTAGTCTTTTGGCAGCTGCATATGCAAATATGTAAACTATTGAGGCTTTCTTAACTTGCCTTGTTGATCCCTCACTCCAGAGCATGGTCTATGGTTTTCCTGAGGTCTCCATCAGTTCCTGCTTATTCAGCCTCTACTTTCTCACCACCATTCTTTTCTTCTCTGCCCCATAGGAACTGATTATAATCTAATTGGCCTTCTCTCTCCACTCTCATTTCACAAATTCTACACTCATTCACCCTGAACTACTTTTTATGGATAGGAATTGCATTTCCACAATTCAATCTTTACTTAAGTCATTTTCTATAACTGATGTACTTTATAGTCCTAGAAAATATTTTATAGTTTGTCAAACTTGAGCTAAACTGACACTATCAAGTCCACCTGACATTCCAATTCTCTATGGTTAAATTAATCTATCTTTTCTTTGTATTTCAAGGATATTCTCTTATAATCCAACACCCTATATAATATCATTATTTCAATGAATAATTTACTTCCTAAGTCATGAACTAGTTATAACCGGGGATTTGTCTGACTCATATTTGAATGCTCTATAGTCTAGGGAAATCTCTTGCAACTAATTGTTGTTGCCTAAGAAAAAATGCATACTATATTATTAATATTATTATATTACTGCTTTATATTTAACAGCCTTCTTAAATTTTTATTGTAAATATTTCAAAAATTATCATTTTTGTTAAATGTTTAAATATTTTTCTTAGATAATTGAAATACTACATTTTTTGCCAAATATGATAAATACAATAATCAAAGAAAAGGAATATATATTGTTTTTATTTGGCATACGTTTTGTAGATAGGTTCATTTGTGATGTTACATGGTATTTGCTGTCTCTTTAAATGATACAAATGATATATGTTATTTGCTCTTCTCTTTCTGACTTACTTCACTTAGTATGAGGATCTCTAGTTGTATCCATGTTGCTGCAAATGGCATTATTTTGTTCTTTTTTATGGCTGAATAGTATTCCATTCTATATGTACCACTTCTTTTTAATACATTCATCGGTCCATGGACATTTAGGTTGTTTCCATGTCTCAGCTATTGGGAATAGTGCTTCCATGAACATAGGGGTGAATGCATCTTTTTGAATTATAGTTTTGTGTGGATATATGCTGAAGCTTATAGTAGTTCTATATTTAGTTTTCTGAGGAATCTCCATACTATTTTCCATAGTGATTGTACCAGTTTACATTCTCACTAATGGTTTAGGAGGATTCCCATTTCCTCCACACCCTCTCCAGCATTTGTTAGTTGTAGACTTTTTAATGATGGCCATTCTGAGTGGGGTGAGGTGGTACCTCATTATAGTTTTGATTTGCATTTCTCTGGTAATTAGTGATGTTGAGCATTTTTTCATGTGCCTGCTGGCCACCCATATGTCTTCTTTGGAGAAATATCTATTTAGGTCTTCTTCCCATTTTTTGATTGTGTTTGTCCTTTCTTTCTTTCTTTGCTCTTGAGTTGTATGAGTTGTTTATGTAATTTGGAGATTAAGTCCTTACTGGTTGCACCACTTGCAAATATTTTCTTCCATTCTGTATGTTGTCTTTTTGTTTTGTTTATGGTCTCCTTTGCTGTGCAAAACCTGTATGTTTTTTAGGTTTCATTGGCTTATTTTTGTTTGTATTTCTATTGTCTTAGGAGATTGACTTAAGAGAACATTTGTACAGTTGGTGTCAGGGAATGTTTTGCCTATGTTCTCTTCTAGGAGTTTTATGGTGTCATGTGTTATGTTTAAGTCTTTAAGCCATTTTGAGTTTATTTTTGCATGGTATGAGGGTGTGTTTTAGTTTCATCGATTTACATGCAGCTGTCCAGTTTTTCCAGTAACACATTCTGAAGAGAATTTTTCCCATTTTATATTTTTGCCTTCTTCGTTAAAGATTAATTGACCTTAGGTGTCTGTGTTTATTTCTGAGCTCCCTATTTTGTTCCATTGATCCATACGTCTGTTTTTGTACCAGTACCATACCGTTTTGATTACTATAGCTTTGAAGTATTGTCTTAAGTCTGGGAGAGTTATGCCTTTTGCCTTATTTTTTGTCTTCAGGACTGCTTTACAAATTCTGGGTCTTTAATGGTACATACAAATTTTTGGATTATTTGTTCTAGTTATGTGAAAACATGTCATAGGCAATTTGATAGGAATGGCTTTAAATCTCTAAATTGCTTTTGGTAGTACAGCAATTTTAGCAATATTTATTCTTCCCATCCAAGAGCATGGAATATCTGTTCATTTCTTTGAATCTTCTTTAATTTCCTTGATGAATATTTTACAAATCTCAGTATATAAGTCTTTCACCTCCTTGGTTAGGTTTACATAATGCCAATTTTTAAACTGGACTAGTAATTAGATTAAATAATAGAACAGACACAGAAAACCATAAATGAAACAAAAAGACAACCTATAGAATGGGAGAATATATTTTCAAACAACTCAATCAATGAGGGCTTAGTCTCCAAAATACACAATGTTATTCACTGGAAAAATGGAATTAAAAATTTCCCCAAAACGCAGGATATAAAGGGAGAAAAAGAGGAAATATATGAGTCAATTATTAAGTGACACTAATGACATATCCAGGAATCTTAATATCTTTCTAATAGACATTCTTCAAGGAGAGAAGAGAAATAACAGAGGTTATTTTTTTTTAAATACTGTTAAAGAGTTTAATGGTGCAATGCTGTCCATTTTATTTAAATTTCTTCATTTCCATATTTGGTATTTTCCCATAATTATTATTATTTGCCATTATTATTATTCCCTTCTCATCATATCTGTATCATATTTTTTCTGGATGAATCTATAGACATTATCATCTAGACATATAATGCTGTTTGGCACTTTGCAGCTTTTCACAAGATCCCTTGAGAAATTACGCACATTTCTGAAAGGGAATTTAAGTTATGTGGGTCACAACGATTTATTTCAGGACTGTAATAGAATAAGCTCAGCTATGCTTGTTTCTTGTAGACAAGAGCAATGTCTCTGATGAAATAAATCCCAATATGTTTTTTGATGCATTATAAAGTACTCCAGATTTTAACTTTGTCCTCCAAAGTCCAGCATGCACTTGCCTTGAAGATAAAGCCAAATCATAATGATGGCTTTTTTTTTTAATGTTAGTAATATACTCTCCTCTATTTGATCTAAAAGGGGTCAAATTCATATTGTTAATTTGATAGTGAAAAATATTGAAATCAGCTTTCCGTGTTCATATTTTTAACACAGAATATTTAAAAGTACACTTGAGTTTAATCTATTTTCTCTACTGTATTTAGTATATAGTTTGAAACAAATGCATACTTAACTTTTAGCATATAAAGAGCTTTAAGTATAGTAATGTAAACAATTATATATCTGCTGAATTAGAACTATCTATAAGTAAATATAAATACCCATTTAATTACATACGTATATAAATATACAATGATTCATTTGGCCTACTCAGAATAATTTTATAATATTTCTAATATACCTCAGGAATAAACATATACTTTCAACAGAAAACATTTATTTTAATTGGTGCTACCAGGGAAGGAATAGGAGGTTGTAAAATTATTCATCAAGCAAAGTGATAAGATCATGAATGATTATATATAATATTTTAAAGGGTTGAAATTTTATATGGAAAGGACCAGGTATGTTCTTGAAAATTTTAAATAGAGAAATAGTTTAGGGTTTAGAAGAATCATTCTCTCTGCTATTCAGAAGAATGACTCGATGATGGAAAGACCAACTAGACACTTGCTCAATAATAATCTACCCAAGAATTCTCCCAATTATTACTCTTGAAGAGCACTTTCTTGACACCAAATTTAAAAGAACAACCCTCCTCACCTCACCATGAACTATTACCTTTCTCTTCCTACTTTATTATCTTTTCTCTCCATATATTTCTCTAACTTGACGTTATACAAACAGAATTTATTTATTTATTGTCAGCTGTCTTCTGCAACCCTTGAAACAGTGAGAGAGGGTAATATTTTGGCCACAGTTTTATATTCATGGACTTGAACAGTACCTGACACACAAGAGTCATTCATTCTAAGTAGGGAATATAGGGAGAGACAGAGAAACTTGCTGATAGCAAGTTTAGGGGTTTCCCAACTGATGGATTCTTGTTTTTCTTTTTTTTTCTGAGAAATAGAAAACAAGGTCACCAACAGATGGTGAAGGTTGTGAGGGGTTGTGGGAGAAAGGAATCTATTTTCACTTAATTCTTAAATCAGAAGTGACCTTTCATGTCAAAACGCAAGTAAAACTCCTAGTTGCTCTGGAAGAAAGACCAACATGGCAGAAAACAGAAATAAAATAATTATTTCTTTTGCAGAAAGAACACTGGGAAAACAAAGAAACAGGAAATAGCTATTTCCAGAATTTCCAAAAGTCCAGGCAGCCTACTCTTTATAGCACATATCACAGAGTAATATTTAAATATTTATCACAGAGTAGCATTAAAAATATGCATACTTAAGAAACAAAAGTGATGATTAGACGTTTTAACGTTTAAAGATTGTAAGCTCATTAAGTGGAAAGTTAAAGCAGCCAGACAACATTGTAAATGCTGAAAACACTGCAAACATTGTAAAGAGAGAATGATGCTGATCAAGAACAATGTAAGATCCCAGAAGAATAGTAATAGGTATCAGGGCAACTTACAAGAGTAACTAAGGTTAGACAAGGGCAAAAATTCTGCTCTCAGAGATTTAAGTTATACCTCACATTCCACAAAAAGTGTGTTGTTTTGATGCACAAAATGTCCTAGGGAATTGTGATGTTGGCAGAAATCTGAAACAGCATTCCCCCTCCTCAAATTTTCCACTTAATCCACAAGACTGAAATATGATAGTTATCACAGCTATGATTGTATGTTACCTTAAATGGCAAAAGAGATTTTTCCAGAGGTGAGTTTTTCAGATGTAATTAAGGTCACTAATCTCATAGGGAGATTCTCTGGGTGGGTACAAACTAAACACATGAAGGAATGTTAAACATTCTAATTTTCTCTGGCTGGCAGATGGAGAAGTCAGGGAGATTCCATTCAGGGGAAGTCAGAAAGAAGGATTTGACCAGCTGTTGCTCACTTACAGATGCTGGGGGTCATATTATGAGGAAAGCAGATAGCCACTGCATGCCGAGTACAGTCCCAAGCTGACATCTAGCAAGGAAACAAGAACTGCATACCATAATTACAAGGAAAGGAATTCTATCAAAAACTTAAACACGTTTTGATACAGATTCTCTCCCAGAGCCTCGAGATAAGAGCCAAGTCTCATCAGCACCTTGATTTCAGTCTTATGATACCATAAGCAGAGAACTTTGCATGAGTCAACTTATTTCTTACCTACAGAACTGATAACTAATGCCTGTGTGTTATTCAAGGCACTAGGTTGTGTGCTAATTTCTCATATAGTAATAGGAAACTAACACAATAATGTTATTTAATTTTAAAATAGGAATGTTGTCTTTACTTGGAGAATCTGGACTTTTTTTCTGCATGGCACAATAGGCAGCTCACAGTAAATGAAAAATGATCCCTGCAGTCCTCACAGTTCCACCCTGGACTCTAATCATTTATGCTAAACATGTAAATATTGGGGTTTTCATCTCTTCTTTAAACTATATTGATTCTTACCTTTTCCTTTATATATTAAAAAAATTCATTGTAGTACTTTGCTGAATATCCTTTAGTAGATGTATATGTATACACTTATTAATAAACAGTTAAATCTATATGGTCTATAAAGTTCTATTTCCAGAGTGTAAACCAAAAGTTTGCATCATAAAATTTAATAATCTTCAAAAAGACAAGTCCTGTTATATCTAAACATATTGACTCCTCTTTCATAAATAAAGGCAGAAAAAGTGTCTACCTTTCCTTAGAGTCAGCAAAATCAGCTAAACGATACTTCTTACAACAGCATTTTCCATGTTAAATTTTAAAGCACTTATAAGTTTGGAAGACAACGTTACCTATGTGATGAAGGGCTTAAACTTCATAACAATACAATTTGAATTCTTAAAAATCAATATTCTAGATCAATATTTTGTAATGTATGTATTTACAGGGAAGTATAAAAAAATTACCTTTTGATCAATGAATTCCAGTCCACAAGTTTACAGGAAAGTGAAAGTTATGTGCAAGAGACCAGCACAGTCCTCAAATCTTAAATTAAATGCTATACCTTGGTCAGTAGTAATGAGATTCTGGTTAAGTAGGAAATGTTGTCAAAATTATTCAGGTTACATGATAAGAAGGGTGCCAGGAACATTTAAAATTTGGGGAGGGGTGCTTTAACCTATATAAAGTGTTAAAAGCTGAGCTATTCATCTTGGTAAGGAGAAAATATCTATGAATTTTAAACAGGCTTGACCATACCATCTTCAGGGCAAAATGCTTGTCAATGTGTGATCTGAAAATAGTACAATCAAGCACACTGAAAATTCAGCAGTTTTTCTCATAGGAATGGATGTCTTCCCTGACAAGTAAACACTGTTTTTTATTTTGGCCTGGGGATTTGTTTTGATAGAAAACTTTATTTACTCCAAATATATCTTATAAACTATGAAAATGAAGCAGAACTTCAAACAAGGTTAATTTCTATGCAACTCACTGATTGTTCTTTATGATTTCTTTCTTTGAACAAAAACATGATCATTCATCAGTCAAACTGGTTAGAGAGTCCTACATGCCTAATTCCTTATATCAACACATGATGCCATGCCAGAAGAGCAAAAATCTAGAGTACCTGTGACTATTTATTGATAAGAAAATGTACCCTTTGTCTTTTATTTTTATTTTATTATAATCAAATCTTTAATACACAAATTTTGATTGCTTTATAAAATCAAAGAAAATTTAAATCGTTTTAGTTAGGTGTTAACTAATGACAAGTGTATATATAAATTGAGAGTTTCCCTCAGGCCTAGAGGTGAATTGGTATTAAAATGGTAAAAATGTATTAAAATCCTCATTTTATGTATTGAAATGTTCAAAAATAGCATACCTTGATGGCATGTGATGAGAAGCAAAAAAAAAAAAAAAAAAAAAAAAGTGCTTTAGTTTCTTGTGGCTACTGTAACCAATTACCACAAACTTGGTAGCTTAAAAACAATAGAAATACATTACCTCACAGTCCTTGGAGTGCCAAATTCCACAATCAGTATCAGTGGGCCAAAACAGAGTGCACTAGAACTGCCCTCAATCTGGAGGCTCTGCAGGAGTTCTTGCTTCTTTCAACTTCTGCTGGCAATCCTTGTCTTGTGGCTGCATCATTCCAACCTTTGCCTCCATCGTCACATCATCTTCTCTTTTGTTTGTGTACATCTATATCTAGACTCTAGAACACTATACTCTTATATTATACTTAATAGTTTGGGCAGAGTATCTGCTTTTCATAGAGTAGGCTTTTTCTTAGCACAAAGAGTAGTGAATCCACAACTTTAATTTTTGTACTTTTCCTTCTTCTGTCAATACCTCAAAACAATCTCCGGAGTTGAAACATTTACTTAGCTCCACAGAATAGCCATTTTAGAGTTTGGGCAATACAAAGATGCATAGGTGCAACGGAAACAGCTGACACAGAGCATGTTGTCCATGCTCTTCACATTAAAGGAAGTTACCTTCAATGCCTTCTTTTACTAAATATGGTGTCAGCAGAGCTAGGCCTGCAGATATAATATTTGTATCTCTTTTGCTCAGGAAAGAGTTATATTTCATATACAAATTATGGTCCAATGGAACAGTTACTCCATGCTAACTTAGAGCCTCCATATTGTGGTTTATTGAATTATTACCTTCCATTTAGCAAAGGTTTTGTCATACCTTTTAAAGATGTATTAATACTAACTTACTTCAATTCCAAACCTATGACCTTGACATTTTTTAAGTAAATAATAGAATTAGATGGAGCTAGATCGACAAATGCTACAACTCTTTTTCTAGAGTTATCTTCCTGCTATATTACTTTAGGGGGGTCTGGTAAATATAAATAACTTCAAAGGTATCGATCATATTCTATTTTTTCAGCTGAGTGAAGAGCAACTTAGTATTTATTTTATTTGTATTTTCTCCCTGTTCACAGGCACTGTATACCTTATTTCCTATGTATAATACCATTTATAATTTAGTAAAATAAAGTTAATACACAGTGTAAAAAGGTGCATTAACTTGGCTTACTGCCAAGGGGAAAAGCCCAACAATTTTGATAAGCCCAACAGCATCACCTTTATTAGACATTCCTGAGGATACAGCACTCCACAGGGATTCTCAACGCTGTCAGCTCTGACAGCTTAGACACTTTTTAACAGCAGTTCCTGTCAGATTTTTCTCCATGGCTTTTTCATCTTTCCCTATGCTGATTCTTTGTTTAAACTGTTTCTTTTATGCCTATTCTCTCATTTCTTTAGGAAGAAATTCATGAAAATCAAGCTGAAGGAAAAGAGTACACAAGCATTATTAGAAATGTGTGGAAAACATCTATGTGCCTCTTAGGTAAGGGAAAAGGAAATGCTTTCATGGGCCTTTTTTTTTTTTTTTTTCTTCCTATTTAATACTGCCTCAATAATACAGATTTCTATTTATTTTAGTGGTCAGATGTTTATGAGTAGGAAAATAGTGCTAAGCTCTACCTGTTCATTTTTTGAAGTGTTAATCTTTCTAAACAAATATATTGAAAAAATTGGAAAGTTTATAAATATTATGAAAGGTTGAATTTAGTTTAAAAGCTGTCAAAGATTTTAAATGGTATCTCTCTTTTTCATAGTGTGTGGTAATGCTTACTCAGAATGTTATTTTTGATAATATTTTGAGGTTAAGAAGCACACAGAGTAATTATTATTCAAGAAATAATGTCACTATTTGCAAAAAGAGGTGAACTCTTTTGAGAAAGATGTATCAGTGGCAAAAAGAGGGCTAGAGAAAATTTTATAGAAAAGATTCCCTTCTAAGGGAGAGGAGGAACTCAGATATGCCATAACATTTTAAACAACCTAAAAACTAATTTGATATTAAAGTCAACAAAACTTAAAATTTCTCTTTTGGCTTTTTGATATATATTCTACTATCGGTGTTTTTAAGTCTTTTATTTTTTTGTCTGCCCTAAAATAAATTTTTGGGCAGTTTTATGTTTGTTGGAAGTTGTATCAGATTGAGATTTAGCATAAAATGACAATTTTTTTTTTTTTTCCCATCCATGGCACATGGAAGTTCCTGGGTCAGGGAATGAATCCAGACCACAGCAGAGACAACCACAGCAGTGACAATGCCAAGTCCTTAACCACTAGGCCAACAGGGAACTTCAAAATGACAAATTCTAATTAAGAGAATAAGCTTGGATGATCAATTACATAATTTAAAGATTATGGGATATGGACTAGCCTTTCTGGATTAGATCCTACTACCTCTAACTTGCCAACTTACTAGGGATGAAGAAATAGAAAATATGGAAATTGTCCCTCATTTCCTTCAGAGGTTAAATGATGATGATGATGATGATATCCTGTAACTGGAACAGTTATGTCAAGAGTCAATGAAATAACATATTTTATTTATTACCAATATAGAAATTCCTTATGAATAAGTTATAAAAAATATTAGGTTAAGGATTAGAATTTACATAGAATTGAGTAGAAATTTCCTAAAATGTTGATCATTAATTTTCACTAGTGGAACACAATATAATGGGTAATTTTTTATTAGCACACATGTGTTGTTGAGCATTAATATAACCTACAAAGAAATAAAAATTGGATCTCCAGGAGTAAAAAAATCTTATTATCTTTATGTAGTAAGTACAAATATATATGTAATACAAAAGCAAATGCACAGTATACTCTTTGCTTTAAAATTTGATGATATTATATTAAAAAAATATCTTAAGGAGTTCCCATAATGGCTCAGTGGAAATGAATCTGACTAGTATCCATGAGGCCTCGCTCAGTGGATTATGGATCTGGTGTTGTCCTGAGCTGTGGTGAAGGTCACAGACGCTGCTTGGATCTGATGTTGCTGAGGTTGTGGTACAGTCCAGTGGCTACAGCTCTGATTTGACCAATAGTGTGGGACATATTAAAGGCAAAACTTCTATTTTCATTAATTATTCAACATAAATAATATACTACCAAATAAATGGGTCTCCGTAGTTCTACACATTTTGCAAACAGAAGTGGATTGGCTATTTTTTTCTATCTTTTCAATAATATATAGATAGTGGACAGCCTTAGAATGGAGTGTCTCCTTTCTAAGCAATGGACCAACATACTTGCTTCAAGTCCCTCTCCTGTACTCTAGCCAACTCTGTGTGCATGTGTCGCTTGGCAATTTTGGTTTCATTCTGTGGATACTGGGGCATAGAAAAGGGTATCTTTTAAAAAACTGCTGATTCCATAGCTACTTCTATTGTTTTAACTAAGAAAACCCCTTTTTCCTTGACACAGATGTCTCAGGTCTTCTGCCAGAATCCATGATTCTGGGACGGACCAACTCATTAGCTTCTATGCCAAGTAAAATCTTAGAGATTTTATTTATTAACAGTGTAAGACTTTAATTCTAGAAATTTGCTTTCAATTTGCCTATAGTGTGATAGGATTTTCTTTCTTACATGTAAACAATTTATTTTGTCAATATAGATCTTAGCATGATACTGGTTTTCTGCTGCATTAGACATAAGAAGAATTGATAGTTTAATCATTACCTATATGTGTCACAGAGCAATATTTTCAACATTTTAATTTCCTCATATCTAAAAGATATTTTTGAACCAGTCTATAAGTTCTATGCAGGATATTTGTGCCATTAACATTGTTTAAAACTGCTGTAAATTGTTTTATTGGCGTTCCTGTCGTGGCTCAGTGCAAACGAATCTGACTAGCATCCATGAGGATGCAGGTTTGATCCCTGTCTTCACTCAGTGGGTTAAAGGATCTATCATTGTAGATGTGGCTTGGATCTGGTATTGCTGTGGCTGTGGTGTAGGCCAGACACTACAGCTCTGATTCGACCCCTAGCCTGGGCATCTCCATCTGCTGCAGGTGCAGCCCTAAAAAGGCAAATAAAAAATGAATTTTTATTGTCTATTGTTTTATAATACATTATCTAGATATAACAACATGCTTTAAAAGTATATTGTTTTTCTAACTCATCATGTATTTCATCACAAAAAATGATTGTTCTAGTAAGCTGAAAAGCTGAAATAATGATCCTAGTAGTCTAATAATAATTTTTCTTATATATGATTCAAATTACTCACAGGAATGGAAATATTTTCCTTCTCCCGCAACTTTGGAGAATTATACTTCAAGCTTACTGTCCCATCAGCTTTCTCTAGCTGCCTAATTGATAATCGCCAAACTTAGATTTCTTGTGTCAAGAAAAATTTTGTTTTATTGCTATAGGATTTTCTGCTGCAATGATCCTGCTTGTCTACACTTGTGTCAAATTCTGTAATAGTTATTCCCATGACAGGGTTCATAGGGGCTTTTCTATTAAGTTGAATTCAGAAGTCAAGCTTCCCCTAAGGATTACTGAATGCCAAGCTGACAAAATACCAGAGAGATTTTCTCTATCTTTTTTTTTTTTTTTTTTTTTTTTTGTCATAGAATTCTTTTACTCTGCTTCTATTTTCACTTTTTTTAAAACTGAGCCAAAAAAAATACAATTTAAAATTGATATACAACTTATAACTGCATAAGTTTAAAAAAAAAAAAGCTAATGAATCTGTTAGATTAAAATAGGAGGATTCCAAATAGACAATGTATGGAAGAGGTAATAATGGGTGAATATCACATTTCCAATAGTTACTATGTTCTTCTATTTTGTTATTCTAATGTAAAACATCAGTTTAAAATCCTTCCTTTCAAATAAGCATTTAGAAATAAATTGCAAATTAATCACTACACTTACTGATATCTGTCCATAGAATGTTCTGAGGTTGTGATTTTCAATGAGAGATCTGTATTCAATTCAGCTCATATATAGTATGAATCCTGTGTTTTCTCAGAAGATACCTTTGATCTTTCATCATGGTCAGGACTGCATTTTTTCACTTCAGTTTCCTGTTATAATCTCACCTTGTATTTCTTTTTGCCTCCTTTACCATGTCTCCAAGACCAAATGGGGCTTTATACTCTTTCCAATCCCTTACCTGTGCCACTTTTCTGTCATAACTTCTGCTTGGAGTGGGGGGGTATGGGGTGGTGTAGGTGAAATATTTTATACCATAATTCTTACTTGTCTAGAAACAATGGGTGCATATGAAGTGTGAAAGGGGATGCTTTAGGTTTTCTCTCCTAGTGTATTTAATTGTGGGAATTTCTTAAGAAAATCTCCACTGGCAATATCTTCAGGCAGATACCTGGAAAATGTTGCTTATGGAGAGCGGTGCATAACCCCTCCCATTTTCTCAAAAGAAATATATAGTGAAGGAAGTGAGATCCAAAGTAGAAAGTGAGGGAGTTCCCATCGTGGCGCAGTGGTTAACAAATCCGACTAGGAACCATGAGGTTGCGGGTTCGATCCCTGCCCTTGCTCAGTGGGTTAAGGATCTGGCGTTGCCATGAGCTGTGGTGTACGTCACAGATGTGGCTGGGATCCCGCGTTGCAGTGGCTCTGGTGTAGGCTGGCAGCTACAGCTCTGATTAGACCCCTAGCCTAGGAACCTCCCATATGCTGCGGGAGCGGCCCAAGAAAAGGCAAAAAAAAAGACAAAAAATAAATAAAAATTAAAAAAACAACAAACAAACAAAAAAACAAAAAACAAAGTAGAAAGTGAGACCTTTATTCTCTGTGATTCAGTAGTAGAAGAAACCAAAGCATATTTTTATGTCTTTCTTTCCACACTAAAAGCCTGGGATTTCTATTTGAAAAATGGTAGAGAGCATTGCAGTGTGTACCTAATCCTACAGTCACTGATTCAAGAATTTTCAGAAAAGAAAATGGGTGAAAGAATGAGGGATTTTCATTCAAAATTGATCACAAATGTTTTAGAGAAGAAATGCAGGCAGATTTTTCAGATTCAAGAGTAGGGATTCTCAAACATGTATTAACTTGTATTAACAGTAAGAAAAAGATATTATACCACAGCTCAGAATACAAACACATATAATAATATCAAAGGAGGAGTTCCCATTATGGCTCAGCAGGTTAAGGACCCAACATTGTCTCTGTAAGGATGCAGTTTGATCTCTGGCCTTGCTCAGTGGGTTAAGGATCCAGATTGCCACAAATGGCTGTGTAGGTTGTAGATATGGCCCAGATCCCCTTTTGCTATAGCAAAGGCCAGGAGCTCCTATTTGACACCTGTCCTGGGAATATCCAGGAGTGGCCATAAAAGGAAATTTTTTTTAAAAAATCAAAGAAAACAAATTACAAACTAAAACTAAATCTATTTTGCATTCTTGAATTTTTTTTTTTTTTTGGTCTTTTTAGGGCCACACCTGTGGCATATGGAAGTTCCCAGGATAGGGGTTGAATCAGAGCTTCAGCTGCCAGCAATGCCAGATCCTTAACCCACTGAGAGAGGCCAGGGATCGAAACTGCATCCTCATGTACACTAGTCAGGTTCATTACTGCTGAGCCATGATAGGAACTCCACATTCTTGAAATTTCTGTTCACTTTACATCTATATGGTGACCAACTAAAGTGATTTTATATCCTGTGGATGGGAAATTATAATTTGAAAAATCTGCTTTAGTAAAAACTGGGAAGGATGGGGAGTGGAGATAAGATGCCAGACGACAGTGTTATTTCAAGGATATTTTACGTAATACTTTTTTTTTTTTTTTTTGTCTTTTTGCCTTTTCTAGGGCTGCTCCTGCGTCATATGGAGGTTCCCGGGCTAGGGGTCCAATCGGAGCTGTAGCTGCCTGCCTATACCAGAGCCATAGCAGTGTGGGATCCGAGCCGTGTCTGCAACCTATACCACAGCTCAGGGCAATGCCAGATCCTTAACCCACTGAGCAAAGCCAGGAATCGAACCCACAACCTCATGGTTCCTAGTCAGATTCGTTAACCACTGTGCCACACCAGGAACTCCTAGGTAATAGTTTTTATCTTTTATTAATGTGTAATAATATTTATAAAGTTTTAATTTCCTTTTTCATACACAAACCATATTTTAAAAATTCTTATACTTTAAAAATATATTAAAAAAATTTTAATATATAAAATTAATCTATTTGCTTTTTACATATAAAATATCTTAAATTTCTCATAGCGAAGTCTCAATAATAACTGGATAATCATTGTTATATCCAGTATAAAATTATTATTTTGTTATATCCAGTATATCCAGTATAAAATTATTATTTTGTAAAAAGGATATTTTAGTTCATATCAAGAGATAATTTATATTTTTTAAACAAAATTTAAATATTGGAAAAATTTCCTTATGATTAATATACAATTAGAAATAAAACCCTACACCTTTATTTATGAAGAATTTTATTACTTTTGAAATGAATGATTAACTTACTAAGTTACGTTTGCCTTTATTTCATTTTTCTATATTGTTCTCCAAGGGTACCAATTTAGACTTAATGCACATTAGCACTTTAAAACAAAGACACAAAAAAACTTTCTACTCATTCTCAGGATTTTATCCCCAGATGGAACTTCTACTTTTTGATAAGTATTTTTGAAAAGTAACCATCTGAATGAAACACTAAACATTTTCTAATCCCTTTCCATAAAACTGAATCAAGTCATAGAAGATAATACAGGCCTGGTTGTATTATCCTTGACAGAATATCATCAAAATAAATCACTAACAGTTTATGGAGGGCAATAGGGAATGGGAAATGGGTTAAAAAAGGAAATAATCACAAAGTTAAATAAATTTAGAGATAAAAGCTAAATTTTACACTTATATTTAATAAACTTCATCAGAGGAAAGCCACTTCTGTTTACTTATAGTGTATAGTATAATGCCTTGAATAAATAGCTATTTAATAAATGAATCAATTAAATTGTGAGATGATGCCTAGTTAATATTTTCAAAACCTCATTTTACCCACTTATTAAGTATCTACTTGGAGTAAGCAATTACTTTGGGATAAGAAGTTGTGTCCTCAGCTATTGTAGCAGTGGAAAAGCAGTAAGTAGCGAAGGGAAGAGCAGGGGATGTGGAAAGGATAGAAAGGAAAGAGAAACTAAAAACCAAACGTTTTTACAATGCACAACATGAATGAAGAAAAATTTTTCTCAGAATGCCTCTTTATTGCATTTCCTTAGAGTACCATCTACTTTCACATTGTTTATTTGCATCCTTTTAATGTTTTATTATCAGAGAATTTATGCTCTTTTAAAAACATTTTGAATTTGTTGATCAGAATGTCTTCCTCCCCATTGCCCATTAGATGGACCACCACTCACATCGAATTTAATATCTACTAATACTTGGTAGCTGTGAACATATCCCTCAGATTTCTCATCGGCACATAGAATTTTTTTGAGACAGAAGTTACTTAGCAAATAGATGACTTAGTGCAGTGTGAGCACTGCCATAAAATAAGCACCCTGTAACTGCTAGCTGCTTTTATAAAACTTACAATTAAAGAAACTTTTTTATGCGTTCCCATCATGGCCCTATGGTTAATGAACATGACTAGCTTCCATGAGGACATGGTTTTGATCCCTGGCCTCATTCAGTAGGTTAAGGATCTGAGGTTGTGGTGAGCTGTGGTGTAGGTCACAGACTTGGCTTGGATCCTGCATTGCTGTGGTTGAGGTGTAGGCCGGTGGCTAAAGCTCCAACTGGACCCCTATCCTGGGAACCTCCATATGCCATGGGTATGGCCCTAAAAAGAGAAACAAAAAGAAAGAAAAACTTTTTTAAAGAACATAGAATAAATACTGGGTCTCTAGTCTTAGGACTACCTTTCCTAGCCCTGTGACTTTTCACCAAGGTATTTAAACTACTAATTTCTTGATTTCACTATCAGTCAAATATGGCTAATAGACTGCACCCAATTTGCCTTGGATTCATCTGATGAAAATTCAAGTAAACTTTCTATACTTTTAATATTACCATATCATGGTAGGATATAGAGAAACACAAACCACCTTCTGAAGTCCCACAGAGCAAAGATAAAGTACAATTTTTTGTGACATACTTGGGGGCACATACCAGAAAGAAGAGCAGTTGACTTCGTTTATTAACAGATTCTGATCAATTGCATCTTCCTGACAGTTGATTTCAGTTTTCCCATCATTTCTGTGCCTCCTTCAGTATCAGGATTCATTGACTGAGTGGAATCACAGCTCTCTGCCTCATGGAATTTTGGATAGAAATTTGATTCAGTGTTAGCAATGCTTTCATTCCCTTATGCAATCTATATTTCAAAGAAAAGTAATTGACAGATTTTTCGGTATATTCAACAATGTCATATTTCAGTGTAAAGGAATTGAAGTTCTATGTCATGTATGAGCTTTCTTTTAATTTTTCACATTATTTTTATTTTAAGGTGGAACCTGTATTCTATTCAAAGATGAAAATCTCTCATCTCTGTGTTGGATATATGCTTTCATTTATATATTTTAGTTTTTTATGAATAAAAAACATCAGTAAATTTATTAAATATGCATTTTTAGCCTGATTTTGCTAAATATATATAATTACCTATGGCAATATTCTTGAGATATTAGCAAATGTTCTGGAAATTTCAATTAAAATAATATTTTCCTGAAGTAAAGAGACATCTCAATGAAAAGATAAAATAAGACTATTTCATTACCAAAACTATTGTTAATTATATTTATCACTTTAAAAATAGTATTTTTATAGCAGTTTTGGATAACAAATTTAAGAGGAAGGTATAGATATTTCCCATATACACACTGCCCAAACACACGCATAGTTTTTCTCATTATCAATGACCAGAATGGCATATTTATTATAACTGATGAACCTACAATGACACATCATAATTACTCAAAGTCCACAGTTTACCTTAGGAGTCACTCTTGGGACTGTGTATTACTTATCATTTTTTTAAGCCAACAGTACTTTGAAAATTCAATTGTGCTTTTGCTGCTGTATTTTATATACTTCATAGTTCTACTTTTGACTTTTATATTTGAGGATAAAGAAGCAGGCAATGCTTACAACAGTCCTCAATAATATTAAATTCTGTTGGTGTCTATGACACAGACACATTATAATTAATTTAACTTCCACTGTAACTTTTACTTGGTTGTAGGTCCAGTTTACAACCTGAAGCTTGCCAGAAAGATGACATACACTTGCAAGCCCTGAAACTGACTGAATAGAAGTTTTTAAAATCTAAAAATAAGTATGCCATGGCCTTCTCCCTCACCATTTCACATTGCAAAAGTTGTTTACAGCATAATTCATTATGTTTATCATATTTAATGTTTCAAACTATAATCTTAGGAAGTCTCAGTGCTATAGATGTGAGATTCCTTTTAAATACATATATATGTGTATATATATACATGTATATATATTTAATATATTTAAAATGTTTAATATGTACTTTGGTATTTTGAGTTAATTGATTAATTGAGAGTGGCAGTAGTAGAAAAGACAAAATTAATAAAATTACTTAGCAAGGCAGGCAAGTGAGTGCTCACAATGTTAAGTATTAGGAATTGTAATAGGAGTGATACCAATGTTTACCAAAGATAAAAACCACTTTCACCTTCACATGTAGAGGTATACTACTTCATTTAGTAATAATTATTTCATTAACAATAACAAAAATAAACTCATATGTTAATAAAAATTACTAGATATTTTCTGATCATTAGCTATATTTTCCCAAATAGTTCAGTGACAGTGCGATACCTTTGTGTCCTACTTGTACCTTTTGGGGAATACTTGTAATGGCTGGCTGATTAGGAGACAACTAAATTCTTACGTCTGGTTCCACATTCAAACTATTGTGATATAAGACACCATATACCAATTATTTTTTCTCAGGATACATTACTGGAACATGATGGAAGTTATTGTTATACTGTTTTAAACTGAAAATATTCCATAATGTATAATTAATTCAAATTGTATTTTGAAAAATTTTAAAAATGTTACATAGTTTCTACAAATTTCTACTTATATCCATGAGAGAATCTAAGTGAAAAAGGCATATATCTCTATTTTGCTTAATAGTTTTTTGATCTTGATGAACCACTGAAAGGGTCTCAAGGACCCCTAAGAGGCCACCCAGACAAGACTTTGATAACCACAGTATAGTTATAATCATGTTTAAGGTATATTTACCTACTCACAAGTCTGATCAATCACACAAATTGATCAAATTATTTTTAAAACTCTTGGAAAACTCAAAATAAATGCTAATATTGAATTATGGGAGAAATCAAATTGAATAGAACACTATAAAGAATTGGTATGATTATGATAACCAAAACTGATATAGAAATTGAAGAGAAAAATGAACAGTAGAAGACAAACAACTTTCATGGTTCACAAACTTACACACTTTAATCCACTAGGGAGCTTGTAAATGTACCTACACACAGGTCCAACTCAGGTCCATAAAGAAAAATCACTGTGGGGAGGGCTTCTTCCATATGTTTAAAAATTAAGCCCAAGCAAACATCTAATATTCAGTTATAGTTAAGAATTTTTGGAGTAATAACACAGAACTATTCTGTGCTAACAGTGAAAGTGGAAACATTTAACACAGGAAATATAATACAACTATGTGCAGAGTGCTGCATAAAGAATATGATTCTTACAGAAAATCTTTCATTAAATATGATTTATCTTTTATCCTGAAAAAGTTGTAGCATACTGTTTTAGCTTTTCTCTGATGCCGGTTAGTCACAGATTTTTCATAAATGTATTTTCTTAGTAGCAATCAACTATATGTTTGATCAATATTTTGAATCTACTGAGAACTATATTGTAATTTTTTGCCTTATAATACATGGACATATGTCTAAAATGTGTTAATCACATATATTAAAATGGACTCTATTAAACTGAAAAAGCATATCTTGCACCAAATCACACTAGGACACTTACAAATAATTCTCAGATAGTGTTTTATTGAACAGTTCTTTAATTCATTATGGGGACTTGCTGTATAGCACAGGGATCTCTATCCAATATTCTTTGAGAATCTGTATGGGAAAAGAATCTAAAAAAGAATGTATGTGCATGTATAACTGAAACTCCTTGTTGTATAGCAGAAATTACAACATTGTAAAACAATTATATTTCAATAAAACTTTAAGAAATAAAAAAAAATATTGTAGAGAAAAAAGTTACTCTTTTCTATCCTCTTTTAATTACTAAGTCATGAGGATAAAGAATGGTTTACCTATTTTCTGATGTGTCACAATATCTAAGTACTACTAGCAATATTTAATGTATTCTAGCACATGCACCAACTTACATGCCTAACATTATTTTTTCCTTCATTCGAAAATGTAAATTCCAAAAACAAAGGGGTCCTTGTTTTGTTTCACTAATGTATTCCAAATACATAAAACAGGGCCAGTACATGGTAGGTTTTCAAATAGTATTAACCAATGTGTGAACAGGTGAATATAATATAGCAGTTGACTTACATTTCCTTCTCTATCGAAAATCTCATTCCTATAAGGTGCAGAATCTGTCCAAAGAACTGATCACTTTATTACAATACACTGACTTTAAAAATATTATTTTATTTTAAATATCACGACATTTTAAATTTTCTTATGTGTTGTATAAATAGGAAACATTTTATTACTCAAATAAAAATGGCATGGCATATATCACCATTAGCATAGACCTCAATGCTCATGATGGACTGGCAGACTTCAAGATATACTTTTTATGAGTATTAAAGTTATAATCTCTATTGGCAAAGATCCATTCCTCCACAAATCTTTCTTTATATACCAAAGATTTGAGAAAAGTGAAGAAATTATTGGGAAATATACACAAGGAGGAGTTTTTAGTTCCTATTGAGCTATCATTTTCTTTTCTTTCCTTTTTTTGATATTCATAACAAATTAAGGTATGATTCATGAATAAGCAAAAAAATACCCCAATAGAAATTTGAGCCTTTTTTAGGAGTCAGCATATTCCTATGGCTTTTAAAAACCTGAGATATTACAATATCAAATATGAAAAATGTATGACTCTAGGATTAATGGTATATTCATAATTGCTTTTTATTCAGAAAAGTATAAAAATATTTTAAGCAATTAAATGTCTCACTTAAATTAAATGCCAGAGACAGCTAATATGGCCCCTCAAATCTTTGTTTTTCATATAGTATTAAATACTGACTTTTAAATGCACAATTTCCTGAGACTTATGTTCTATGTATATTTTAAATGTCTCCTTTTTGAATAAGGCTGGTACTGAATTCTAACCTAGGTACTATAGCTGGCAGTGGTACTGAAGAAAAACACTTAAATTATTTGTCATTTACATATATAAAATGTTTTTTCTTTTTAGGGAATGACCTATTTTTAGCTAATTTATAGAAATAAGATTAATTCTCTGGGGGTAAGAAACAAAACACAATTTCATAAACAAGAACAAAAAACAAAACTGCTTAAATTGGTTAAGAAAACTGAGTAAAACTACCCTTAAAGACTAAAAACTGCTTAAAGTGGTTAAGAAAACTGAGTAAAACTACCCTTAAAGACTAACTCTTAATAAATACTGATTATGAGTTTGAATGAAGCATCTAATGGATTTATGTTTTAAACATGTTGTATTGCAGCTGCACCACAGAAGCAGAAACCTCCTAGTGCAGGTGGCCCCGCTAATATTTACTTGGGCTCCAAGAGAAACAAGAATGTTTTAATTAAATGTTTTCCTTCTTATGGTTGCAAGATTACATTTTAAAAGTTTTCAGATATGCAGTATATTTCCCTTATTTGGGCTGACAACTGTCCACTAAATCCAGCTACTTCAAACACTCATGTTAGCATATCTGCTTAATCCAAAAGAGATAACCTACAAAATGTGACCCCCACAAAGGCAGTGGTTTACTCACATAAGAAAGTCTATATTTACCAAAACTGCAGTTCTCATGGGATCAAAATGAATAGGCTAGGGTATGTTTTCACACAGAAAAACCTCAAAAATGAAAATGCTTTCAGAGTTAACTTGCTTTTTTTGTGTAAGAATGTTTTAAAGGTTCCTATTTTGATGGGAATTTGTGAAAGTGAAATCTCCATTTCATGATTTTATATATTCAATTATATTATTTTGTAATGTATTTTTTCTGTAATATGTTGGTGCTGAATTTGCAAAATGTTGAAGAATATATAGTGCTCCAAATTATATTGTTAGAATGGAGTCAGTGTAATATATATGTATATATCCAGATGAAATTATATGCAAATATGTTACACTGAATGTGGTATCATATTATATACCATATTTACTATATTTATGTGGTATATTTTATCACATGGTATGGTATTAAAATAAAAAAATCACAATGAAAATGTTAAATGTTAACCATTTTGACTACAGAAAAAAATTAAAACTTTCTTCTAGCCATACGACAAAATGTGTCAAAGTGAAAAAAAAATACAATAAACCAAAGAAGTGTAATAGTCTTAACATATAAAATACTTATTCAAACTGATGAGCAATTCACTAGGACTTTACTAGGAAAATAGGTAAAATTTTAAAATGCTAATAGACTATTTTTAAGCTATTGATTTTGAAACAAAATCACAGAGTTTAATAATTCTGATAAGAAAAAAAGAGAACATTTCAGTATGTTTTATTTATGCTGAATGGAAATTACCGGAGCATAAATTTGAGAAAGAACTTTGGTGGTATAAATCAAAGGCCATGAAAATATGCAAAATATCTCTTCTAGTGATTCCATTCTCAGCACTATATATAGAGTAGATATAAAATGTGCATTAAACTATTTTATTGTATATTGGTGTGCATTATTCATTATGGCAAAAACACAGACTTATAATTCTTTTAAGTGAGTTATTTTGTCCTTGGTACTCTCTAAGTGATTTAAATGTATTAGCTCATTTAATGCTAACAACTCTTTGAGATACCTACTTCTATTTCAAATCTGAGAAAGCTGAATTGCACAGAGTTTAATTTACTTGAACTGAAAGTTCTAAGACATGAAGTCTAGCTATCCTTATGAAGTGATCCAGACTCCCAACAATTATACAAGGCTGCTTCTCAGTTAGGGGAAGTTGATATATCAAAATATTAAAACTGCTATTACTGGAATGAAACATACAGCATGGTGACTATTGTTCATAATACAGTATTGCATATTTGAAAGTTGATAAGAGAGTAAATCCTAAAAGTTCTCATCACAAGAAAAGAATTGTAACTATGTATGGTGACAGATGATAACTAGACTTATTGTAGTGATCAATTCAAAGTGTATACAAATATCAAATCATTATGTTATACAACTGAAACTAATATCATATTATATGTCAATTATACCTCAATTTTTAAAATCCTACGTAAGAATAGTATATATAAAACACTTAGCTCTAAGTCTGGCAAAAAATAGGCTATCATTAATACCAGTTATTTGTATCATCATTATAATTATTGCTACGTCATGAAAATGTTTTCCAAAAATATTTGTTATAATTAGAAAGCTTCTGAAAATATTATTAAGATCAAGATATAGAATTGTGTGTAGATGTGATTTTTTAAATCTATGTTCTACATAGTACTACACTTTCTACATTATAATTTTTTTTCAAAATTTTGAACAATAGGTGAATAGCACCTATACAACAAATAAGAGTAACGATTTTACTTATAGATTATGAAATATATGTAATTTTATGGCAGTGATATTAGTTTCCCAGTATTAATATTTTCTACTCCCTAATTAAGTTTTAAAAGTTGCCACCTATGTTATTTCCCTGAAATATATTTGCATATGTCTGTGTTTGTATATTTTTCACTACTATTGGTGCTGTTAATCAATAATTTTTTCTCTTTTTCAACAAAAATATGCTCTGGATTGGACATGACTTAATTCAGTATTCCTAGTGTTGTGATTATGTATATGTCACAATTTCTTTGGGTTCCTATTTCTGTGTCATAAAGCTGGCAAACATCTTCCTCAAAGGAATATTTTAAGAAACACTTGGTCTGATGACTCGAAATGCCTTGTCTCACACCAAGAAACATACACACATCAGATGTATACTTTTTAAACTGCTTTTTGAAACTAGTGTTACAAGACAGAGGATAAAGCTCCCATCCTTAAGACTTTCATATTCTAATGGATATTGTAATATTTTAACAGGTAAATACAACAGTTTGTTATTTTCATTAACAGAGACTGTGGCAAACTTCGGAGGAAGCACAGAAACTGGGATTAGGTCTGCTCTGATGAATGAAGGGCAATTCTATAAAGGAGGCCAACAAATGAAAAAGAGTATAGTAGAAGAGGAGTGGGGTACACAAGCAAGTGTAATTATGAACATGTCACATATAATTATGCCGTCATGAGAAATTCAGCACACACACACACACACACACACACATGCATTCATACACATGTAGTGCAAAATAATTAATGCATGTTGCCTTAATGCATACTGTCACATATTTAGAAGTGTCTTTCTATTTTTGTCATGAGGAGAGTGTTCTGAGTAAAAAGCCCATTGATTCTCCTATTGCACCTGTCTTAGCATCCTGACTCCATGTAAGTGTGTATATAGACTCAAACTGCAGTTAATTGTTGAGCACAACTTGCTCTGGTTAAGGAAATAGAGTTTGATTTCATACATATCCATAAAAGCTTGAAATGAGGTAAGAATCTCAGTGCTCCAGTTCAGGATTTCTTTACTTTTTATTGAAAACACATTTTCATTTTTGAGTCCTCTTACTTTCCTGACATACGCTAAAACTTAACTTTCATCATTCTTGACATAATGCCCTCTCCAAAGGGTATTGTGAGGAGGTAAAGGTCTGATGTAATCCTGGAGATCAAGTGTGTGTGCACACCCCATGTGGGTACAGGGGTGTGTGAGGAGGGTAGGTTGAGAGTGGGGTGAGGAGAGCTCCACAGCTCATGAGTGTTTGGTCCAAATAGTGAGTGAGACTATCCATCCACATGGTGGATGGCTCCAAAAGTTTTTTTCCTATCATATTTAGGATTCAGAAGTCTCTTTTGAATTTGCCAATGTTTAGTTTGGTTTTGACCTTTTAGTTTCTGCTGCCTCCCAAGCAGTGTTTTAGAAATCCAGGCCAGAACCATTATACACAGAGGTTTTGTTTTATTTTGTTTTTTAATAAATACATATTTTTTAAGTAAATATATATGTGTATTTGTCTTTTTGTCCCCTTTTTTTTTTTTTTTTTTTTAGGCCCGCAACCATGGCATATGCAGGTTCGCAGGCTAGGGGTCCAATCGGAGCTGTAGCCACCGGCCTATGCCAGAGCCACAGCAACACCAGATCCCATCCGCGTCTGTGACCTACACCACAGCTCACGGCAATGCGGGATCCTTAACCCATTGAGCGAGGCCAGGGATTAAACCCACAACCTCATGGTTCCTAGTCGGAGTCTTTTCTGCTGCACCACAATGGGAATTCCCAATAAATACATTTTTAAAAGCAGCTTTAGGTTTGCCACAAAACTCAGTAAATTGAGCTGAATGTAGGAAGTTCCCATATACTTTGACCTTTTCCTTCCCCACTGATTCCTCTATCCTTAATACCCTGCATTAGAGTGGTATATTTGTTTTTGTTAATGAGTCAATATTGTTACAAAACTATTAACAAAAATCCATATATTGAGGTTCACCTTTGTATTATATATTCTGTAAGTTTTCTTTTTTTTTTTTTTAATGACATGTGTCCATTACAGTATCATACAGGATACTTTCACACCTTAAATGTTCTCTATGCCTCATCTTGTTTTCTCCTCTTCCCTCCCTTGAACTTCCAGAAATCACTGATCTTTTTACTATCTCCTCAGTTTTCTCTGTGTTATATAGATGGAAAACACAGTATGTATATAGCCTTTTCAGATTAGCTTCTTTTAATTAGCAAAATGCATTAAAGATTCCTTTATGTTCTGAAAATGCTTAATGCTCCTTTTTATCACTGAATAATATTCCATTGTATGGTACTTTTGTTTATCCATTTACCTATTGAAAGATGTGTTGGCTCATTTGAAGTTTTGGCAATTATGAATAAAACTGCTATAAACGTCAGCATGTTGGGTTTCATGTGAACATGTTTTCAGTTCATTTGGGCAGATATTAACAGGCATGATTGGCCTTCTGTTTACCAAATCTTCTAAACAGTTTCAATATTTTGATAGTGCATCTGACAAGAATTTTTAAATTTAACTTGAGAAAATCAAGAGAGAAGCTTGTGCTGTGTAGCCTACTCAGTACATACCCTTACATAGCTCACTATCACACCCTTTTTGGCATACCAAAATTTTGTGAATTATACATGAATAAAAATAACATTAACATTATACATCTTTTTATTAATATTTATCATGTTAATGCATGCTCAGTTATTGTAGAGAAGTCTAAAAAATTGGTAAAGTAGGAATTTGAGAGTATGTATTAAATTTTCAGACTTTTTGATATTGTCATGATTTTCATCTTGTGATTCCAACAACTCACTTTCAGACATATTCTGCCTCTGTTATCCTCAATTCTCACATTGGTCTTTCTACTTTTTTCAAAAATTCCAATGTCCTTTGGTTGAGAATAACAAAGTCTTGTTTTGCCCAAGAAGCTCCTCTATTTTCCCTTTTACCCAATATATTCTATGAATCTTATAAACCAATGAAACACTTTCAAGCTGCTGTCAAATAAGCTTGTCAGTCTTTTCTTTGATTAGAGACATGTTTTTCAGGCTCTAATAGGCACCAACAGTACCCCTAATGAGGAGAAGGACATTTCTCTCTCAATTAATGCTAAAGTCCTTTCCATGTGCTACAAACAAGACTTCTTGATTCAAGGTTTTGTGTATTTTATTCATATCAAGTCCCTAACACAGTGGGTCTCTAGTTAGTGGCTTGGGAGGGGGTAGGCTTTGCAACATTTCTAGCATTTAGAGACATGAGATGGCTTTTCTCCTGTTCACTATGGACTGATGCTGTGGGAGAGAGTGGAATGCTTTTGAACTTACCACTCTCTGAAAGGCAACCTGTATATATTTCCCCAAACCAAAGAAACACTGAAAACTGGTAAAGAATGGAGGAGTTCTATTCTAAAAGAATGAGATCAATCTTGGGTATTGCTCTCACAGTCTAGCCAATTGTTACTTTTTATCAACCAAAGCTGACAGACTTGAATGCAAGGACATTGGAACTGTGTGCTATGAATAGACACTAAATAGTACTCCTCTCACAACCTCATAGATTAACTTTTATGCCTAAAGAATTGTTATCAAGGCTTAGTTTCAGTGTTATAAAATTTTATCTTACAATAATCCTTTCAGTCAAAAAAGATCTACCATTCCCCACTTATTTATTTTGCTTTCTGTTATATCAAATTACCTTTTTTCTAAAAATGTTTCTGCTTTGTGTCATTTATAAGATATTTTCTTATAATCTCTACATATTTTATTTTTAAGAATGTCTCACAATCTTTGTATATTAAGGGATGCTTATTTATTGTCATAATATTTTTGGTTTAATTTTTATTTTCTTGGTTTATTCTTAGAGTACATTAGTCTCTTTCCTTTTGACTTCTGTGTTTCATTAAGACCATGATTAAGAATCTTGAAATTCAGATTGTTATTTCTCTGCATAATGCAAAAATAATTCACAGGACACGTTTTTTGATAACATGTTTGTTTACAGTCATCATTCCTCAGAATTATTTTCCTTGAGCGACTAAATACTGCAAAAATCAATGGGAGGCTCATTCTGACTGGTTCAATGAAAGTGAATAATTGGATCCCCATTCTTGTTTCAGTGTAGTCAGTACAACTTAGAATTAGGGACAGAAAAGTAATCTAGTTCAATGTGTCTTTCATCCTTGGCCCTTTCTCTTTCTGAACTTGTTCTGAGGGTAATAATTCGAGTTACATAGTCCATGGGCTGAGTGAACATTTTACAATAGATTTCCCTTCTCTACACTTCTGGTATGGCTGTAAATATTGTAATAGAAATTAAAGAGCTTGGGAAGAGGAATGTCAGGAACGTCAATTCTAGGAACCTCATGGTACTGCTTCATTTCATTTTCTACATTACACACAACACATGCTGAAGTTTTTCTGTTTTTTTTTTAAAGTCAATTTTATAGAAGTTATTTTATCTTTGTAAAAATTTTAAGTTTTTACATTCTCGTGAGAACAAAGACCTATCTTATATATTAATGTCACTCTTTTATTGAAGATTTAATGAAAATTTTTCTTTACATAGATCAAAACTTTGCATGACATAAATCTGAGAGTGATGCTTCTAAGTCTCCATCCACTCATAAGAAACATACTCATTTGAAATGAATGGAGCTAGCATAGATGTAAGTGCTGTGTGAGAAAGAGGAAAAATGAATAAAAATAAATACTCTAAAAGAGAGACAATTTTGAATTCTTCTAAAATGTTTATATTTTGCCATTTTTAATCTTCAGTAAAATGATTTATGATTAAATAGTCTTAAAACACAGTGATTCATAATTAATATTCAGTCAATGACTGTAGAAGTATAAGCATACTTTTCCAAACACCTAAAGATATATTATTTATAAGTAATTTAAAAATTCAGGCATATTTTAAAGATCTGAACTTGAGAAATAAAAACAATAATTTATATTCTTGCTTATTATGATTATTATAATTACCTGAATCTGATAAAATTCTATCTTCTGTCTTCTTTTTAAGAAATAGCTTGGATAAAAGAAAATACGTAAAGTACAATTTTAGACTTACAGGTGATACAATGCAGTAGATAAGGACACAGCCTACAGAGCCACAGTACCTGGGTTTATATTTGATTTCTGTCACATATTACCTGTAGACTCTAAGTGACTTAAGGCTGTGTTCCTCAATTTTCTTAACTACAGAATGACTAATAGTACCTACCACATAGCGACAACCCTATAAAAAATAAATGTATTGATCCACGTAAAGCCCTTAAAACCATATCTGGCAGAAAGTAAGAAACAGACAAAATTTTCCTTCTTATCAATGAACACAGCCAAGATGAACCTGGAACAATTGAATGTTTCATTTGTTCCACATAATGTAGAAATGGTTTATGTCACATTGGTATAGCCAATGCAAATTCAGAGTGTGTAAACTACAGAATCAAATGGTGAGGGAAAAAAAAATGAAAAACCTGCCATACACAGCCCATTTGAAAGCCTTGTTATCTAAGTTGCTCCCCATGAGATAAACTTGAATTTTACTTTATTCTTATATTTTATTTTATTATTTTATCTTTTGTCTAAAGGAATTTGTAATTCTGTGATGAGGTGAGTATGGGGAGAAGAAATGGGAGATGGATATATATGTAAAGGAAATCTGGAAATCTGAAATATTTGATTTCCAATGAATCCTATTAGCTCATATAGAGAAAGATGTCATTTGAACTAGTACTTTGAAGAGACACAGTTGTAAGAACATTATCATAAAACAATTTTATTTTGGTCCTTGATTACCTTTTAAAACATAACCAATGGGTACTGGATTTCCTCTGCTGCTGGATGAAATCTTAGGTGCACCTCATGAATTTTCCTATCACTGAAGCTAAAACAAAACAAAACAAAAAAATAACAAACAAAATACTATAGCTACTTTGAAAACAACTATAATATTAAAATATTAAAAATTCCAAATATGAATTAAAATGGACTCTCCTCACTCAAAACAGGATGTTGTAGAGAAGAAGCTTGCTGTCCAGGAAAGTTATATGACTGGAGTTATTCTTGTTAACCAAAGAGTTTCACTCTTCCAGAGATCGTATGTAAGAAGAGAGTCAGTGAGGCAGTCAATTTCTCGTCTGGCTGATACTGTCATGAACTGGGGCCAGAACTTTTATCAGTATTTACTGAAGGAGTTACTATTGTGGCTGAGTGGTAATGAACCCAACTAGTTTCCATGAGGACACGGGTTCGATCCCTGGCCTTGCTCAGTGGGTTAAGGATCTGGCTTTGCTGCGAACTGTTGTGTAGAGAGAGCAGACATGGCTCGGATCTTAGGTTGCTGTGGCTGTGAGATAGGCCAGCAGTTGTAGCTCCCATTCAACCCCTAGCCTGGGAACTTCCACATGCCACAGGTGAAAAGAAAAAAAAGTACTTATTGGATTGGGAGAGCATTTCAATTTGTCTCTGATGGATATGCTTCCCCTTCACCAGCTATTCCACAATGCTGGTAATATTTAACCTACAATTTCCTTCATGAAGATGAGTGCATCTCCATTTGGTCCTTTCAGTGGCATGCAGAAGTACCTCAGGCCAGGGATCAAAGCCACACCACAGCAGTAACCACAACCACAGCAGTGACTACACTGGATCCTTAACACACAGAGCCACTAGGGAACTCCAGCGTGTCTCTGTTTTGATTGTCCATTCCTTACTTCCCCAGCTACTCAGAATCCAGACATACCTCTGTTTCTCCCTGCTATGATTTGTTTTCACTTAGGAAGGCTCTCTTGGAGAGGTCCTAAATCAATACTACAATTATTTGGTGTGTTTGTATTATGGCCTACATTCAATCCATGGAAAAACCTTAACAGCCCTGCTCTGACTGAAAACAGGTATTTCTAAATTATACCCCTATTTTGTTTATCTCATACCATTTTGATTATTATTCATAACTTAGATACCAGTTCGCTTTGTACTCTAAACTTCACTGTCTTTGTACTGAGTTCTTCAAGTGACCTCCTTAAGAACCTTCTCTTTTGTGAGAGGATGTATCTTGCCAGTGGGGAAGGGTAAGATTTCACAGCATCACTCTATCCAAAGAAATCCTCTTAAAAAAATCCTCTCCATGGCTCTCATTTTTTTTTTTTTATTATAGAAGTAATTCAGCATTTTTGTAAAAAAAAAAAAAATGACTAGTTGCACTCTTCATTCCTGCAGTAAGACATCCTATTAGTCACTTAAATCTGCCCTACTCAGTGTGGGAGGGGAATACCAATGGCCTGAACAACAGGCCATTGAAAGCCATCTCAAAGGCTGGCTACAGTCTTGTTCCCTTTAATTACCAAACACTGATGAACCTTGCATATGCAAAATAAACTCCCTCTCTTCCCCTACTCTGAAAAGTGTCATTCTGTGAAGATTCTAGAATCTATTATTCACATTAAATTTTATGTGTAACTCCTTAAGTATAATTCTTCTCAACCTGAAGACCTATATATCGAAAAGAAAACTTTTCTGTTTTTCTCAATACAAATACACACAGTATAACAAAGGAGACAGTCTAGGATACAACTACAGACATTCCTTTACAAAAGGAGGTGAGTGGTATGCAGTACCCAGGAATAAATATTCCTCAGTATTTTTAAAATCCTGCAAGGTCAATGTTGAATTTCCTTGAGTTTCAGTAATACACTTATCATTAAATGATTTTCCATGATTCTTGGCTCTGCCTTATGGATTTCAGAATTCTTGATTTCACCTCAAGTCATCCTCCCTATTTCTAGCAGAATAACCCTTGTTTGCACCTGAGTCATTTTCTTAGCCTACTTTCTCTCTGTAAAAGTTTGAATTTCCAAAAACCTCTTTTGAGTTTTTACTCTGTCTCTTTTGGTTAAAGCTGGCACACTTTCTGCCAATATAATTCTCTTAAAGTTTTGTCTACTCATTTCTATTGAATTGTCTGTTTTCTCATTGGTTTGTGGCAGTTTTTTATATATTCTGCATAAAAATTTGTACCAGCTTTATGTATTACAAATACATTCTTCCACCATGTGGTTTGCCTCTTTAATCTTTTCATATATGTGTGTGTTTCATGTACATATTTTAATTACTGTGATACAACATAGCACTCTTCACGGTTAGCACTTTTTAAGATTAAGTATCTTTACTCGTTGTCAGGTTAATATTCTCCTATATAATTTTCTAGAGACATTTTTTACTTAACCACTTCTGGATCTAAAATCCCCTTAAAATGGATTAGAGGTCATTAGTCTCTTTTATCACTTACACCCTCAAACTGCATATACACATGATTTCTTTCATCAAGCAGAAAAAGTAGTGGAAGGGTAGTCCTGAGGATTCTGCAGTTCAGCAAGTGCCCAGGAAGGGCTGATAGTTCACTACCTCAGTTCTCTATGAATTAACACGTTCGAGGCCCCCTTACCTGTGTGCATGGGAGTAGCCTTTCCAAGTTCATTCCCCTGTTTACAATAATGGTGTCAGTGACTCTCAGTTTTGACTCCTTTTCTTCCCCAATAGTTATGTTTCCATGAAGTTTGATGGTGAGAACTGGAGAGCTAGATTTGTGGCAGAAGTAATGGTTGTAGCAGGGATAAATTCTGTTGTCTCTTTACTAGTTCCTAAGGTAAGGGTCTTCTTAGAGCTGGGTACACATCATACACATCATCTTCTCCAGTCAGCTGTGTCTTAATTTCTACGGCGGAAGTTCTGCTTAGCCTATGGTTACAGGAGTAAAAGTGCAGTTACGTGAGTCAAAGAGGTTCTTTCTCTTACTCAAAAGCTTATCTGTTGAATATTAAATCTCAATACTACTGATAGGATACACTGAATTCTGAAATATTCTTTTATAGTATTTGTATATAAGAATAAAAAAGCAAAATCCATATTTTCAGGAATATAATGCATGGAAATTTTGAAGGAAAGTGATCAAAACCATAAAATAATATGAGTTTATTTTCAATAGCATTGTCTAGTAAATTGCAGAAACTATAGTAAAGAGATAATCTTTCAAGTGGGTGGACACATTTTTAAAAAGTCAAGGCAGGAATAACTTCTACTAGTGTAACATATTAATGTGTCAGCCCTACATGGCATGTTGAGAATTTATTCTTTATTATGTAGTGTCGTCTATTCAAAATCATTCAATGAATCTTTCAGTTATTAATTGCACATGGGATTTGTTTTTGTGCTATGATAGCTCTTCTGGAAATGATGTTATAACACAGGCTATGTGAAAATTTACAAGGTGCTAATGAGCTTTCTTCAAACACCACAAATTATTTAAGTAACTTAATGCTGTTGTTATTTTTACAGTGTCAGAGGAGTTTTCACACTAATGTGAAGCAGCCACATAATTTATTTCTCTGTTTTCAAACTTTCAAGTATAAATCGAAAACATAAGCATAAAGTCAAAGAGAATGACATTTATTTCTTTCAAATGTTTATATTAAAATGTATTTTAATCCAGAGAATTATAATACAATAATATGATTGATTTTAATCATTAATCTGAAAACTTTTATTGCAGATTTGATTTAGGGCATGTGTAATGGGATGTTAGCACATTTAAACTGAATATTTAATTTATACTGATTTTGGTTTTATTCATTGTATTAAAGTTTCATCCACATGTATTTACTAGAAACCTCTCTGTGATAGCTATTTTCATTCTACTATACCTGAAGGTCAATTCTTATCCTTATGGAGATGTAAACATTGATTACTATCCGTTTCCTATTTTCTTAAGAAACTCTTAGTCCTAAGAGCTAATTTTAAGACCTAAAAATTTTAAGAGCTAATTTTAAGACCTAAGACCTAGGTCTAATTTTCAGTCATAAACAGGGCTAAGGACCAGAAGAGAAAGACAGGATATTTCAAAGGATAAGTGAGGTTGGGTTCTGAGTTTAGCACTAGCTTTAGACTCTTGAGATAATGGGAGATTTGCTTGTGCTGCTCAAAACAAAACCACTGGGAGAGTGGGAATATAGGGGAGGATGAGATTTCTAAGAACTATCTCACTGAGTGAAGAAAGCACCCAGTAAAAATGTAAAACCTAGACACAGTTAAATTCCCACCAGAGAAATAATTGAAAACAATTTAACACCAATCTTTTCAATGACTAAATTTCTAAAGTAGTATTCTACTTTTATGGCAGTTTATTTAATACTTTTTGAGAACAAGCCCTGGAGGCTATAAAACACAAGATTTAATTCTAGCTTCAGTGTGTTCTAGCTGCAAGATCTTGAAAAATTTATGCATACCCTAAACCTCAGTTGCCTCATCTCAGATGGGATTGCTAGCAATTCATATTTCCTAAAGTAATTTCTAGGTTTAAATTAGTTACTGAAAGTTAGTACTAAGTTAAGTGCATGACACAGATTTCAATTTCATGGAATTCTAATAATTAGCTTATTGTTTTTTCTAAATGATATATGACCTAGACCAGATGAGTAATAATATCAATGATACAAATAGTGATCTTTTATTGAGTTTACAATATACGCTGAGAAAATCTCAATACTTCGTATAAGTTAATTCTTTCAAAAACTCTAAATAGACATAAATAAAGTGATGCTTAGAGAACCTAAATAACTGGAGTGAAGTTTCCAAACTAGGAAAAAATCCAAACCAATGACTAATGCTTTAAGAGAGATTTGATTCTTAAGAGTCGTGGATGGCAATTAACGTGCTGAGTATTAGCAAGAACAAGTACTAGGTTCTACCTTAAATTATCATTTTTGAGTCTTGAAACTGCAGCTGCTGTATTTGTAAGTAAAGCGGATCCAGATCAAGTTTGGAGACAGTGAGTACACTAATTGGCTTCTGATTTTAAAATCACAATTGCAAGCATATGTGCCTTGTACATTTCTGTTAGGGTTTTAGACATGTACCATAGGCTAGCACTTTGCCTTGACATTGCTGCTCTGCAAACAGATGGCAAATTCCTTGATGACTTTCAATTAAGTTCATTTTTTCAGAAGCATTTAAAGTATTAAGCATCCAGAAATTTTGGACACATGTACATGCAATATTATGGAGACAGGAAAATAAATTTTTCACAGTTTAGACTAAAGTTTAAGCAGATAGTTCCTGTACTGACATATTTTTTCTCTAAGGTTTTCACACTCAATTTCTCATTGTTTCTTTCACTTAGGCTGGCTTTAGTAAAGGCAGTTCTAATATATAGCATAGCTTTTATGTGACTAACTAACTGATTTCACAGCTGCAAATTGGCTGATGAAAAATTTATTTAAATATTGTATCTCATACTTCAAAAGGAACATTTGTGCTTCCTTCAACAGTACATTTTAAAATCAAAAGACATGCACTGTTAACTTTGGATATTGGAGTTTGGAAGTTTATTTGACTTTAACCAAAAACTGTATTTTTGTATATAAACTCCATGAATTTCAATTCAGTAACTATATAAGGAGGGATACCAGGGAAAATTAAGAATGCTACCTCAATATCATATGCTAAGTAAATCTTTCTATCTCCTTCAGCTTTATTATTTTTCTTTTCAGTCATCTTTACTGATAAGAACTGACCACAAAATGTTCACCACCATAAGGAGGCTTCAAGGTTTTTGAGTTGAGTATCTTTCTTTCACAGGTTCAAAAAATAAAGATCAAGAAGGTTAATAGACATTTCCAAAATTACACAGATAATGGAAGAACTTAAACCTTGATCTGATTAAGGTTAACTGTTATTTCCATCACACATGAATTGTCCTTACTGACTGCCAATTACATAAACAACATTATAGTATATTACAATATTAAGAATCCCCCCATAATCTATTGTATACTATGGACTAAAAAACATAGTAACATTCTATTCTGGGCCTCTATTTACTAGAAATAATTGGCAAAAAAGAATGACAGCAGATAATTTAGGAGGATATATAAATCAAACACATGTAGAACTGAACATGGATGGAAGTATGTATGTTTATACACACATACCCATACAAACCGTCACTTAGTATGGACTTTTATATGTGCAATGACTATACAAATACAGACACAGCTGCACCTGAAAAATCGTGAGAAGGCTGTGTAAGAAGTTTTGGTGTAAGAAAAACTAAGATATATACAATACTAATATTTAAGATCCATTAGTATTGATCCCTCACAGTTAAAGAATGTTTTATTATGGAAAGAGATTTTCCTTCTGGCTGAGACAGAAGGTAAAACATACTGTATCTATCTATCTATCTATCTATCGATCTATCTATCTATCTATATATCTATATATCTATCTATCTATATATATCTATATATATTTACACACTCAGTAGGGGCAGAAGTATAATGCGTCCATGCTTCAGTGCTTTCAGTTCTAATATCAGACTCTTCTCAAATTGTACCTTATGGCATTCCTGCTCCATCCCCATCCTCAAATAACTATGATGTGTACCATTACCATTAATCTGTTAGCTGTCTGGTCAAAATTTTGGAGAAAGTTTTAATTTATTTTGAAACATTTCAGATATAAAGAAAGTATAAAGAATATAAAAATACCCTAACACCACTATTAACAAATAGAATTTAGAGTTAAATCTTTACTGATTGTATTCCTCTTCTACATAGGTGCTTAAATTTCTAAATTTGTGTTTAATATCCTCTTGCATTTCATTATATTTTACTAAATTTATCTGTACTCTGAACAACTGTGAACTAGACCTATTCATATCAACATAAATAAGCCTTAAAACTATTTTTAGGTAAAAATAAAACTATATAGCAGGTAAAATGCAGTGTATAAATAGTAATCATATGAACTTTCACTTAATTTCATCTCTATGTATCAATATTTTATATCTCCCTACGTCTTTCCTGGTTTATATTTCATGTACCTGGCTAAACAACAGATCATATTTTATTTAATAAAAACTCTTTTCCCTGCTTGCACTCACTAGTAGAATCATATGAACTTGTTTCTATGACCTAGCAACAATGAGCAACACAGCCAATTACCATCTTAATTATTTCGGATTCCTCAGAAGAGGCTAATGTTTTTTTGCTCCTGTCTTCTGACACCTGATATTGTGCCATATCATCTAAAAATTTTATTTACCAAGATGCACATTACTTCTCAGTGTTTGGATGTGTGTGTGTGTGTGTGTGTGTGTGTGTGTGTGTGTGTGCACATGTTTGTTTGTGTGTGTGTATATATGTTTTCATGTCACTCTCATCCACACTGGTTGTTTATTTTCTCTTCTTGCTGCTGACATTTTCCCTCTACCTGGCAGGAATATGCTGGTCTTTCAAATCTCAATCACCTGGTCTCTCTGCTGTACAAGTAATATATAGAATAATATCTCTTCGCCAGTAGCTTATGCCCCCTGGATATATTTTACCTAAGACTCACATCTTTTGATATGTATGAAATAAATATATTTTTCTATTAAATGAGCCACTTAACACTTTAACATAAAGATCTTCAAAAGGTGTGAAAGGCAGTGTGAATATAACCTTATTAATTTAGGTTGCTGCTGTTTCTCATCCTCTGTTTTTGCTACAAAAACAATCATTTTTCATTCCTATGTTATAAAAGAACATCTAGCATAGAGAATAAAATGAACAATAAAATTAATTATGTATTCTGTGCAAAGATAGGAAGCAATAATAATTCAAATTAGAAAAAAGGATACTACTGAATAGTTGATTCTAAAATCTCTGAAGAGATTTCCCATTAGAATTAAATAATATAAAATCCAAAGTTACCTCTAACCCTTATCAAAAGTCCCATTCTCTTGTGAGAGCAAAAACAATCACATCAGACACATATTGAGGAAATTTAATGAAGAGCAATGAAACTTAATTGAAGTGCTCTTGGTCATTAGGGTCAAGACTTTTGTGATTAGAAGCACAAGCTATTACGCCTTGTTCCTAGTGTTGCTATTTAATGTCAGTTTATTGTAGGTGAGTGCATGTTATTCTGCTCATTTAAATTAGTCAAAGTTATATTTTGAAATGTGTAAATACAGATTCAACCTTGGGGAAATTTGCTAACAACATTAAAGGATCATATTTACAAGTAAGGAAGTTTTCATTTTACTGGTAGTGATAGACGTTCTTAAACATTTCTCATTACTATCCACATTTATGTTTAAATAAGAAATGAAGAGACTAGAGTTTACTAATTTTGAAAAATTATATATTTTAATAAATACTAAGAAAATAATTGCATTATATCAATAATCAGCTATTTCACTGGAATAAATTACATTTGCCTTCAACATGTCTGCATTTAAAATACTTTGAAGCCTCATAGGTATAGGGAATTAAGTGGTACAGACCATTACGTATAAAATAAGCTACAAGGATATATTGTATAACACAGGAAATTTAGCAAATATCTTATAGTAACTACAGGTGGAGTATAACATTTAAAACTTGTATGGTGTAGCAGCAGAAATGAATTCGACTAGGAACCATGAGGTTGCAGCTTCGATCCCTGGTCTTGCTCAGTGGGTTAAGGATCTGGTGTTGCCATGAGCTGTGGTGTAGGTCATAGACATGGGCTGAATCCTGCATTGCTGTGGCAGTGGCATAGGCCAGCAGCTGTAGCTTCAACTGGATCCTAGCCTGGAAACCTCCATATGCCGCAAGTTCAACCCTAAAAAGCAAAAAATAAAATAAAATAAAAAATAAAACTTGGGAATCACTATATTGGACACCCCTAACTTATATACTGTTGTACATCAACTACATTTCAATAAAAAATATTCCAAAGCCTCGTTAAACACACACTCAACAAACAGATGGTACCTGCTTGGGCCTGTAATAAAGTTTGTTCTTTTTCCTTCATTTGAATAATTTGTTTCTCTTCTTTGACCTGAATTAATAATTTTTTCCAGTCATTTAGTTGCAAGAGTTCTGCAAGTGCCTATGTGAACAAGTAGTTCGAGGTCAGAACGTCACACCAGCAGAGCACGTGGACAGTTCTTTCTTTCACTGCATCTCTCCCCAGGAATATGACTGACCTTGACCTTCATTAGTAGTACTCACAGATGTATCTGAAGAAATGCAAAGTAAGATACATAATAATTGAGTAGAGAAGAAATGAAAGAATGAGCATGATATAGGTAAAGAAGGATAATTGTCATTTGTAAATGATACATACTATCCTTCAAATGTCATAAAAGGACTAGACAAAATTTTAACCAAGTTATGAACTACCAACTTTTCCTCTAATATCTAATTGTAAAGAACAATGTTGGTGTTTAATAATTCCGATAGTTTTAAAATAACAATTCTCAATGTTTATTAACACTTTCTCCCATCTCATGCACACACAAACATATGCCATTACACTGGCTTTTCTTAAAAAATACTACTTGAACACCAGCTCTGAATTTTTTTTCCTTTAAGTTCTTTTTATTGGTTTCATTAAGTTTATTATTTACACCATTATTTCTTACAATTAGTTAGGTGCTTAATTTTGTTTTATTTTGTTTTTAATTACTCAATGAATTTTATTACATTTATAGTTGTACGATGATCATCACAACCCAATTTTAAGAAACTTATCAATGGAAAGTTGAGATATGAGTAATGTTAATGAGATGAGTGACCATACATAAAAAAATAAAATCAAGGAATTAATGTAATTTCACAGATATCTTTAAGATTGCCTCCTTTGCTTTTATACTATTTAATTTTTATCAGTAACTTAAAGAACATTGTAATCAATTTACAGATAACAAAGAGTAATACTTTAGATGAAAGGCTCGTAATCCAAAACTATCCTGGCAGATCAGAACACATGCCTAACATGACATGTTTATACTTAAAGGGAGTAATTATATAGCCTTGTTAGTAAAAGCCAATAGATAAGACCATAAAATACCTGAGAGCAATAATTTAAATAAATATATAATTATTTAATTGAATAAAATATATAATACAATTACTAATCTCACTAATTGGCAAGTACTATTAGGTATAAAAATACAAATTTGAGCTAAGGACAGAATTTTTCAAAATAAAAGTATTTTTATTGTATTTGAAATTTTTATTACCAAAAAGTGAGTTGGTATACTGAATGATGTTTTGCAGACACAAAATAATTCACCCAAGGAAGACAGTATGAAGGTGAAAGCAGATAAGATTAGAAAGCAAAGAATAGAAAATGGACATACTATAGAGAAAAACAATAAATGCAAGATTTGATCTTTGAAAAAAATAAAATAGAAAATTCTCTGGCTAGATTGAGCAAGAAACAAAGAGGAAAAGACACATAAATTTCTAAAAAAAGTATATCTTGCGTGTTATATCACAGAAAACCTGGATAACCCTACAAACTCTAAATAAATGGAAATATTCTTAATAAAACTCACAAGAAAAACACAAGGCCCAGGTGATTTTTAAAACAAAATGCGGCATATTGTTCCTGGAACATATCATTCTAAAGGTAGCCAAGATTTTCAAGATAATGTTTAAGAGGGTATACGAACCATCTCATTTAATTGTGCCAGATTCCCTTTATATCTAAAGGAGATAGAAACTTTATCAAGGAATATTATGGTCAATTTCTTCCTCAACAAAAAGTACAATATCTTTAATAAACTATTAATGCTACATTCTAGCAATCTAAGTAATAGTTAATTCAAAGTTAAAAGTTGATTTTATCCTGGGAATGGACAAGGGTAGGTAAATAAATGAAATAAATAAATACCATTTAATGCATTAACATAGTAAATGTAATAAAAAACAGACCTGGCAGACTCAAATATCATCAAAGTCTGATGTGTCTTCCCAGTATTAAGAAAATCTTTAAAAACCTAGCAAACAAAGAAAACTTCTGTAATATGATGATTACCTACAAGACTCACTGCACAATACCAATCTTAAAAAAATTGCAAAATTCTGGGAAAATACTTTTAAAGTAATGAATAATACAAGGGTCTTCACAATCATAGCTTATTTTAAACACTGTGATAATATTCCTAATTAGCATAATGAAATAAGCAAAATAAATGAATGGCCTAAAGATTAGAAAAGACAAAAAAGAATCATAATTTTTCTAAGATATGATGAACTATTGTAGAAAACTCAAAAGAACTCAAAAGTACTCTATTAGAAAATGAGACAAAGATCTGAATAGACGTAGCAGAAATACAGGTGACCAACAGGCATGTTTAAGAAAATGCCCCACATCACTAATCATCAGAGAAATACAAATCAAAACCACCATGAGGTATCCCCTCACACCTAAGAAAATGGCTATCACCAAAAGTCTAAGAACAACAAATGCTGGTGAGGAAATGGGGGAAAGAGAGCTCTAGTATGCTGTTGGTGGGATTATGAATTGGTGTAGCCGCAATGGAAAACTGTATGGTGTTTCCCCCCAAAATTAAAAATAGAACTACCACATGATCCAGGAATACAAATGAAAACACTAATTTGAAAAGATACATTCACTCCAATGTTCATAACAGCATTACTTACAGCAGCCAAGATATAAAAGCAACCTAACTGCCCACAGACATATGAATGGATAAAGAAGGTGTGATATCTATATACGATGGAATTTTATTTAGTAATAAAATCATGAAATTATGCCATTTGCAACAACATGGATGGGCCTAGAGAGTTTTATGCCAAGTGAAATAAATTAGACAGGAAAGACAAATATTCAATGCCACCACTTATATGTGGAATCTTAAAAATAAAACAAGTGAATGTATATAACAAAACAGTAACAGACTTACAGATATAGCGAACAAACTCGTGGTTACCAGTGGGGTGAGGACAGGAGAGAGAAGTGTGGGATAAAGAGATACAAACCACTATGTATAAAATGAATAATCAGTAAGAATATATTGTACAGCACAGGGAAATGCACTGGGGAAGTTTTTAGTTATTATTTCTTCAAGTAAGTTCCCTGTCACCCTGTCTCTTCTTCCTCTCCATAGTTTGAATGTTGTTCCAGAGTTCTCTTAAATTATCCTCATTGTTAAAATTATTTTTTTTTTTGTTCAGCTTAACTGATTTCCTCTACACTGTCCTTCAATTTGCTGATCTGTTTCTCTACATAATCTAATATGCTGTTGACTCCTTTAGTACCTATTTTTTCAGTTATTTTATTCTTTGGTTCCTCTTTATATTTTACAACTCTTTGCTAAAGTTCTCTCTGTGTTCATCCATTCTTCTCTCAAGTTCACTGACCATCTTTATGATCACTACCATGAACATTTTATGAGTAGACTGCTTATCTCTATTTTGTTTAGTTCTTCCTCTGGATTTTGTCTTGTTACTTTTTTGGCCTAATTCTCTGTGTTTATTTCTGCTATTAGGTTGGGTCTTGTGCCTTACCTCTCTCAGTCTTAGAGAAGTGACTTTATATAGGAGGTGTCCTATGGGGCCCAGAAGCATACTCATCTCTGATCACCACAGGTGCCCTCTCTAAAGGCTGTCTAGGCCTATCTGTTATGGCAGGGCCAACTACTGTGGGCACAGTGGTATACAGGGCTTGCCCCTGACCCATCTGGCTATCAGAGTGTACCTCTTGCAATAGCTATCATCACACTTATGGGAAGGGTCAGGTCCTGGTACAAGTGGCTGCAGGGCTTTAGGGGAGGAGGGCTTGTGCTCGTGTTCACCCACTGGTGAGTCCATGAGCCTCTGGAACTAATAGGCTAGGGGAGTATCCTTATAGTAGAATGAGCTCCCCCGAATGGCTGTTGTCTGCATCTATATCCCCAGGAGGAGGCTCCATTGCTTTCTGCCTCTCCTGGAGTCTCTTCAAGAATAGTCAGTCAGTCTGACTCAGGCTTCTTTCAAATTTCCACCTCTCTGCTAGACCTCAGAGTGTGTGAGATTTTGTGCATTCTTTAAGAGTGTCCTCTGGCTGTCCCAAACACAAGCCTACTTACCTTCAAAGCTGTACATTCTGGGGGCTCATCTTTCCAGTGCAAGACCTCTGGGCTACGGAGCCCAGTGTAGGGCTTGGACCCTTGCTCTGTTAAGAGAACCTCTGCACTTGTGAATATCCTCCCATTTTGGGGTCATCTACCAGAGGTGTGGGTCTTGACTACATTACCTCTCTACCTCTCCTACCCGTATCCCTCGGGTTTCTTCTTTATATGTTCATATGCAGAGAATATTTTCTGCTGGTCTTCAGATTATTCTTATAAACAGTTGCTTTATAAATAGTTAGAATTTGGGTATGCTGTGGGAGGAGGTGAGTTCAGGGATTTCCTATTCTGCCATGTTGGTAACTCTTGAGACAATTTCATTTTAAGGATTGTGTATTTCATACAAATTCTAACCAAAGGAATAACAGACCCAAAGACTTGTGATAATAAATATTCAGTGTATAAATTAACACATTGTATAATGGCTGCCATAAATCTATTCAATTTTTAGGTACATCTTCTATAATAGGAAGTCAAGCAAAGCAAGAAGACATCTCAAAGAATTAGGAAGAATTACAGTGGAAATTCTGGGCCACACAATATATGAATATGGTCCTGATCAAGCAGACAATATAAACTAGATAGTTCATACCTTAGTAGTTTCTGGGAGAATACTTCAGTCTTTTTGAAGAATGTGTACTATTCCTATCTTCAGGACCTTGGGGACCTTGACAAAAGTGCTACATTTTGGTGTAGGATGATAATTCTTGGAACAAATCAAAATGTTATCAAAACAGTATAACCAGCCATCAATGCCCATGAGGAAGGTTGCCAAAGCACAAAGTAAAAAAATAAGGTACATTTTTGAGACTTACTGGATATTATGCATTTTAGTCACAAGAATGAGTGAATGCAAGTCAAAATCAGTTATAAGAATAAATTCATTATTGGCGACTAGGGATAGAGAAGAAAAGTAGGAAAAGAGTTTCTAACATTGTTTCCTCAGGGAGGGTCAGACAATCAAAAAATGAATTAACTTTTGCTGTAAAAAAAATAAGGTCAAATCTCAGTTCTTCAGTCATTATGTAAACCAAGAAGAATATATACCTACCAAAGCAGTTGAGTTACTCAAGCTCTGGAAAGAAAGAGAAAAAAGAGGCAAAACTAATGATGAAAGTTATTTTCATATTCATTAATGTGTCCCCATTTGCAAGCCTATAAGGGGCATTCAGCTCCCTTCACTAAAGATGTTCGTAAAAGTCAATAAAAGAATATTATCATAAATTCAGAAAAAAAAATGAGCAGAATTAGATACTTCTTTAAGATCCAGCCATTAGATGTTAAACATACTCCTTTTAAAACTTTTAAGGTACTGAATTGTCCTTAACATTGTATCTATTTCCACATTAATCTATGAGCTCTTTGGAGAAAGGGGCTACTAGAAAACAAGTAAGCACTTAAATAAACATAAATTCATAAATAGATTTTGAAACTTCCTAAAGTTCTTCTATTTTTACTAAAACAGAATGAATACAGGAGAGAGCAGCTCTTTTAAATACCATAAATCACTTTGGGGTTTTTAATAATATCTGGGAGAAACTAATTCAATTTAAGGTGCTAATATCTGAAAAAAATCATTTTAAGTTCATTTATATTTGAAGTGAGTAACAATGTTCACATTTATAAACTCACTATTTACTGTGTTTTCCATGGTTTATTATGTTTCTATAACTCAAAATTTATTTTACCAGCTACGAAATTCATAAAAATATAAACATTTACAATTTAGACAAGTCAGTCTCTAATAAAACTAGTCAACAAAAGTTCTTATTCATTTTTATTGAATGAAAAGTAAACACAGGAATAGAAATAGCGAAATGTATCAATTATGATAGAGAAAAGAGTTTAATAAAACAATCTTCTTGAGAATTTTTCTTAAACTGATTGGTGAATCTATATTCTTCATTTGGTTATGAATTCTTTTTTCAGCTCAATAAGGAAGCTAAGTAATTTACCTGAATTAAAAAAAATACTTTTAAGTTCAAAAATAGTGCTTCAAAATAGATTACCTTAATAAACGGTAGTAATTTTGAAAAGGGAGACGTATTTCTGATAAATTTTTCTTTCTCAAAAAAGGATTTATAATAGTTCTCATTGATAGAATCATGTCAATTACTGTAAAATCTTTCTCAATAACCCAAATGCATATATTGGTCCATAGTCTTCACATCCTCAATAACATATAAATACCATATTTCATTAATTACGTATGTTATCCTGTCTATTCAATAGTTTCATTAAGTCAGCTGTAACTTCCTTGAGTGAAGGAATCTATATATTTTTCCCCAGTATATATTTCAATTTGAGAAGATAGATATAGATATATAGATATATAATTATTTTAAATATGTGAAAAAAAAGTAGACGGTGGTAAAACAGTATCTTTTCACATAAAACAAGTGTTATTGAAGTGTGTATCTCTTGGTTTCTTGTATTGTTGCAAAAAAATAGAAATAAAATCTACATTAAAGGAAACACTTAATGACCTTATTGACTGTCTCCACTTTTTTTTTTTTTTTTTTTTTTAGGGCCGCACTGTGGCATATGGAAGTTCCTAGACTAAGTATTGAACTGGAGCTTCAGCTGCCAACCTACAACTCAGCCATAGCAATGCAGGATGCAAGCCACATCTGCGACCAGTGCTGCAGCTTGTGGCAATGCTGGATCCTTAACACACTGAGTGAGGCCAGGGATTGAATTGGAATCCATATGGATCCTAGTCAGATTCTTAACCAGCTGAGTCACAACGGGAACTCCCTTTCTATACCTTTTTAAGGAAATCATCTTCGTCATTTTTTGATCTCTTTAAAACATTCTTAACACATGTATTACTTAAATAAAAGAAAACTGATTTTCTAAATATATGCTTTGTAGTTTAAAATTGTTGTCTTATGAATAATATAATTTCATTTAAACTAGTAAATATGAAGCAATTGTAAATAAATCAGATTTAAACTGTCCTCATGCTCAACACTGCACTGTCATTCATTCCATAAACCATTTATGCAACAATATATAATATATATTAAATGCAACTTTATAGATTTTCCTAAGGGTATGGATGATTTAATTATCAGGTTTGAATAAAAGACGTCATTTTTCTTGTTTGTTTTCTTTTTGCTTTTTAGGGCCAAACCTGTGGCATATGGAAGTTCCCAGGATAGGGGTAGAATCAGAGCTACAGTTGCTGGTTTACACCACAGCCACAGCAACGCAGGATCCAAGCCACATCTATACCACAGCTCACGGCAAGGCTGGATCCTCGTCCCACTGAATGAGGCCGGGGTAGAACCCGCATTCTCATGGATACCAGTCAGATTTGTTTCTGCTGTGCTGCAACGGGAACGCCCATCATTTTTGTTTTTAGATAAGCTAAATTTTTTTTTACAGTTCCATTAATTTCAAAATTCAGTAATACTAAAAAAGCTCATTGAAACGTAAGAAAATCAATGAATAAGTCACATTTTAATTACTTTCTTCAAAGGAAGCAGAACTCTATTAACTATGAGGTTATGGTATATGTAAAGCACTATAGATTCATTTAAATTTTTAGGAAACGTTAAATAGGCACCCATAAAACTTTTATGGGATTGCAGCCAGAGTCAATATTTGTTTCTTTATCTTCCCAGGACCACACTACAAATATTCATTGAGCATCTACTGGCTTTAACAATTCATCTATCTTTGAACAAAGTTCACAGTGAATTAAAAATGTATTTACTGAACTACTATTATGTACCAGGAATTAACCATCCAAGTCACTGAAGACAAAGTGGGCAGTAAAAAAGACAAAGTCTTTAGCATATTGAAAGCTAAATTTACAGGAGGGAGAAAAACACATACACATTCATACATACAAGAGCCAAAACAAAATCAATATAGAAACAAAGTACCTATCATGATATGCAGACTAACAGGGTTTGGAAGTTTGGTAGGTGGTCTCCATTAGTGAGCAATAAGTTTCCAGAAATGATGATATTTGAACTAACACACAAAAGATGAGAAGAAAATCATCACGCAAAAAGAAGGGAAAGGAAAAAAAAATCGAAGAGGGAAAATTTAGTGCAGGAGCTCTAAAGCAGAAACGAGCCCAGAATGTATGCGGAACAGAAAGACAACCAGAGCGGTTGAAACATAAAGAGGGATAACATCTGAGTTCTAAGAAAGTGGAGAACATAAGCTGCAATGAAACTACTACACGTGTAAACAAAATTTAAAGACTGGCTTTCACAGTTACATAGATATACAAAGACGTAAAATCCATCTCAAAAAGAAGCATGATATTGTGCTTAATATTAATAGACTTAAAAAGGCTAACATCAGGAATAAATACACTCTTATGTGTGCAACATTTCCACACAAAAGACTTTTATTCCTCATTCAGGTATTTAGATCAAGGCAGATGCAGGTTTGTGGAAGTGTTCTGTTCTAACAGTAATTCAGTAATAAGATATCAGAGACACATGTCCTCCCAGATAGCCCTCGGCAATAATTTTCAGCTGGCAGAGGGAAAAGGACACAGAGGGTCATGAGCAAAAGCTGTTTTTATGGGCCAGGGGTAGGAGAGGTATCAGTTACTTACATTCACCTTACTTGAAAAGAATTCAATCACATGACCATATCTAACAAGAAGGGAAGCCAGGATATACAATCTAGGAAAGAGTGGAAATGATGACGTATTAATAGACTCTGCTACAATGATTTATTTCTAAATTTGGGGATCATGCTACTCTTGTCTATATTAGAAATAATTTGTCGTCTTCATTATTTCGGGAGTATGCAAGACCAGAAATACCATTTAATAAATTAGGTGTAAGCTGTTCCTACAGAATACCTGTAGTTTATATAGCTTTTTGAAAAAGCACTACTTTAAATATTTCTTTATCTGATTATCATACTTTTGGTGATAAACAAAATTACAAGCTTGGTAGAGAGATTTGGTTATTTTTGTTTAGAAATTATAATATTTGTCTTGAAATCTGAGTTATCAAGAAGAAATACGCATATTATGAAATGACTTTCCTGAGTTTTGATGCTAACCTAATTAAATCTGCATTTACAAAAGAAATTTGTACTTAAAATAAAGCTTGTCATGATCTTCAGCAACTGCTTTGTACCTTCAATGAGTCTAAATTGAACCAGCCATCAATTCTTGAGAAATACTTGATTGTATTTATTCATTGTTTGAATTTTAATGCATATGAATGAACCTTCCATCAGTATGTCAGAAAGTCAGTGCTCTCAAGTGAGAATATATTATTTTGCATCGTTCTTCAGTCTCAATAAATATATAGGATTAGAGAAATTATCTTGGTCAAATGGTTTGGATGATAGCCAATCTGGCCACTCCTCTAGGTATTTTCTGGCTATCCCTAAAATCCACACCACACAAACATAAGCTTTCTGAGCTTTATTTTAATATTAAACCCTTGGTCATTATCTAAAAAAGTTGTATAATCTAGCTATTTCAAATCTGTGACTTCATTATCTGTAAGGTGATTATAGGAAACAAACAAACAAACAAACAAACAATCATTCTGGCCTCTTTAGAAAAACCCCAGGTGAAGTTTTAAGTTTGTTTTGTTTTGGTTTTGGTAGAAGTATGCAAGGTATAACCTACTTCCCCTAAGGAACTAATGTTCTTTTCCTTTCAGATGATGGAAGTTCTACAAGTGACTGTGCTTCACCCTATCCTCTTGACAGCTTTAAAACTGAGTAAACAATCATAAACTCAGTTATGGAGTATTAGTGTGGTTTTCCTTTCTCTCCTTAGGAGATAAGTGTATGTATATCTTCTACTGATATTCTGTTTTAATTTATATTTCACCTTTTTTTATTACTGTTACCTTTCTCACTGCTTTTGGGAAAGATGAATATCTGCACAAATAAAATTGATACATGTAAAGATTCACTGAAGCAATTTTAAAGCTGATTGTTCAACAAACTGCTCACAAGTTTATTCTCATTCCTCATGTCTGTGGGCAACATCTCTACCTATATGATTGGGGACTTTGGACTGACTTTGTATATGTTCAAACTTACTTGAGGATTTATGTGCCATATTAAGATTTCATCTCCATATGTCTCTGTATATAAAAGAGACTTAAGCAATTTCCTGGAGTGGCTCAGATGACTGTCTCTAATTTTAATTGCACTGTTTCATGCCTAGTATGTCCTATCGTGCATTAATGTGTAAACTCTTGCCTATAGGCAAGATATTGGATTATAACAGAAAAAACACCCAAGTTTTTAACATAAGAAGGAATAGACAAGTTAGGAAGGATAGGAAAGGTATTTGACGGTAGAGCCAAAAAGGGGAACCCAAACTGCTTTTAAGCAAGCTCTTTTAGCAGTAATAAAATGCAGACTGTTCTACATTTCTCTTTCTTGGGTCAGTCTCCTGTCAAACTCTTAGAGCCAATAAAGTTCTGAAAAAAGTCTAGAACTACTAAACACTGAAAATCTGAAGTACTTGCAAAAGAAACAAGAATGGGTGTTAGTCTTTAAGTACCAATTGTCTTGGAAAGGGGATAAATGTGAGTAACAGTGCCTGTATAATACTTGAAATTTTACAGGTTGCTGTCAATATAGCATCTTATTTGATTTTCAGTGGAAAGAAAACAATAAAAATGATTGAATAAAGAAAGGAACATCAGGGTGAAAAAAGAAAAGTACTGTTACTCCTTTGATTTCACAGTTGTAGACTCTGAAGGTTAGAAAGGTTAAATGACTGCTCAGTTTCACGGTTACTTAACACCACTAGGCTATACTGAAGTTAATAGATCACCTTCTTCAAAACCTGTGTATTGTTTCATAATTAAGTTATTAATTATTTTGCCAATTCTCCATGACAGAAAACATAAGGAAGATTAACTCTAGATGTACTCTGATAATTTTATTAATAATAACATCAGAGTTGTGCTGCGGTGTTGATTTTAGGTCAAATTAAAGAAGTAATTTTCTTAAAAGGCCGTATATTTTTCACCGAAAGTTTATAAATATCAATATTGGTAACAGTTATAGGGCAAAGTGAACTTTGATTTTGGTTTTGGAAATTGTTTTATCTAGTTACATGGATTTCAAACTTGCAAACAGCCACAATTTCAAACATTCACTGATGTAACTAAACCTGTTTGCAGTAAGGCTGTGTACAGTAGTCTGTATCCCTCATTCATCATGAAGTATGTCAAATGCATTGAGCAGTAGAGCACAGCTGGATTGTGGAAACCTCTCCCTTTTTCTCTGCTTCAGTGCTCCCTGTCTTGACCCAGGAAAGATATAAGAGCATTTTAACATCACAGTTAAGCTAAAAAACAATATAAGTGGTATCACTAAGAAGTTGAGGGAGAAAGGAAGCAATTGTTATTCTGTTTTATAGGTCTAATTCATATTTTTGCAATAAAAATACTTAGCAATTTAATCCAAATATCGAGTACAAACCAAGTACTTATTTAAATTAATTATTTAAAAAGCACTGGAGGTCCAAATTTTGTGGGATGAAAAGTTGATGTTTCTCAGCAAAAATGTTTCCATTGAGAATATACAATTTCTAAAGTAAACACTCCAAGGAAAGGAAGGGGGCAAAATATCCTCCCTTATTTTCAACAGAGAGAATTAAGCCTTTTAATTTTTTTTTCCTTGATGTTCATGTAGATTATGTACCTATATAGAGATATTGGATATTCTTCTACTAAATAATGCCATGTGGTGAAAAACTCATTTTTAGGCCACTTTTGTAGATTTTGTAGATTACTAGATAACTACTAGTAACTAATAGCTATTCAAAACTTGATGGGTTGATGGTGGGGGAAAGAAGGTGATATCCACAGTACCAGTGATTTTGCTGTCAACAAATGAAATCATTGTACTGAATCTGCTGTTTTATTTTTAATAATATGCTTTCCTCTGAGACACTTCCTTAAAGACTGTATTTTAGGCTATTATGTTATCCAGAGGAACTGATTTCCCTATTATCCTTTGCCACCTTGCAATTTGTTTACATATGTATGTATGCATATGTATTTAGCAATCATGAAAGAAATTCCATGTTTCTTCATTCATTTCCCACAAAGGAGGAGGAAGACCTGCACTGACAATGAAGTCTTAAACACAAATGCAGACATTCTCCTTATTTTTAAAGTGAATATCTGTTTGCTTTAGATTTCTAATTTGAATACTTTTGAAAAGTTAAAACTACCATGGTGCGAATTTGCTACTTCATAATTATGTTAAATTCAATTTGCACTAAACTATTTAGGTTTTAATGAAACCTATAATGAAGAGGACATCAGTTGTCTAAGAAGATCTGTATCAGTTATTCTTTAAAGATATCGGATTCCTCATTTATATGTGTGTCTGTGCATGTGTGAAATTAATGTGTACATGTATACATATATATGTAAAACTCTTGAGTGTGCAAATGTGTGTATGTGTATGCACATATATTATATATATGTACATATATCATATATATGTACATATATCATGTCCTTACGATATTCTCAGTTGTTTCAGTGTAGCATTTAAGTGGTTTCCTAAAGCCAATATACTTGAGGCTTTACTTTTCATGATTGTTGATATGTTTTTCAAATATTTAGTTACTGATTTTTTTTTTAATTTTCTAATTTTAGATTACACACTGCATTGCAATAAAATTCAGAGAATTTTTAGAAACACTGCCTTAGTTTGAGTCCTGATTATAATAATTATTTGCTGCATGAATTTATATCTCAGCTTCCTCATGTTTAAAATAAGTATAATAAAAGTACTTTCCTCATCAGTAATGAGCCAATATACAAAAAAAGAGAGTGTGGTGCCAAGAGTTGGGAGTTTTTTGATTTCTCTTCTACTTTCTACTTTGCAGGTAACCACTAAAGTGGTTTGGGGGTACATGTTCCTAACCTTTATGTCTGAAGTTCTCTGCTTTTACTTAAACAAGAAAAACAGAATGAAACAAAACCCCAAAAACCCTAACTCATGAGGTTATGGGTTCGATCCCTGGCCTTGCTCAGTGGGTTAAGGATCTGGCATTGCCATGAGCTGTGGTGTGGTGGCAGACATGGCTCAGATCCTGTGTTGCTGTGGCTATAGGGTAGGCTGGCAGCTGTAGCTCCAATTAGACCCCTAGCCTGGGAACCTCCATATGCTGCAGGTGTAGCCCTAAAAAGCAAACAAACAAACAAACAAACAAAAATCCTATTTTCTCTGTTCAAAGACAATTATGAAATAAATATATTTTATTATATAATATGGCTGAACGATCTCATAAATTGCAGATATCTTCTCAGCATACAGATAAGGCAACAAAAGATTATATTAAGACATCCATGGGAGTTCCCATTGTGGCTGAGCAATAACAAACCTGACTAGCATCCATGAGGACATGGGTTTGACCTCTGACCTTGTTCAGCGGGTTAAGGATCCAGCCTTGCCATAAGCTGTGGTGTAGGTTGCAGACGTGGCTCGGATCCTGTGTTGCTGTGGCTGTGGCATAGACCATCAGCTGCAGCTCTCATTGGACCCCTAGCCTGGAAACTTCCATATGTTGCAACTACAGCCCTGAAAAAAAAAAAAATAGATATCCAAACATCATTTTATGTATTCTCAATTTAAAATGGCATATCAAAGAAAAACACAGAGCATGAGAGTTGTGAGTTTATTTTTTACAGGTTTTACTGAGGGCTATAGCCTCTTGGGTATCTCTAAGGAACTGCTCTGAAGAGATAGGAAGGAACCAGTGTATATATAATTTTTTTGGCTGGGAAACATATGTAGTCCATCTTGCATCTTAGTTAAAAATTACTGCTAACTACAAAGAACAGAGATCTCATGTTAATGACCATATGGGAAGATACAATAATCTGGGGTCATGGATATTCTTCCTGAGATATACATCTAACTATATAGGTGCCCATTTATCCAAAGCGCAAAGTGCCTCATTCTTTTTTGTTTTTTCCCACCCTGAATTCTTTTCAAGATGTACTCTTATGGGCAAATGCAGTGGGTTCCAAAATAATTTTTGTATAACTGGTTCATGAGTGATGCTCTTCTTAAATTTTTCCACAGGTAGCTTCAAAATAGTTTCAACTACAGAACATTTTAATCATCTGATTCATCTGAATCAGACACCCAAAATCTAGGAGGGATAGAATGAACCCATTTACCATTCCCAGTATGCCTCATATAAAAATATACAGAAATTGCCTTTCATGAAATGCTACTGAGTCGATTGTCCTAGCAAGATATAGTTAAACATATGTGCTTTGGGTCAAGTGGAGGAATTACTAATCATTTGTCAATCTAATCTCCTTTTTAAACCTCTGATTATTGCAGCTACAAAAAATGACCATAGTTTTGATAGTTATTTTGTAACATCTGCATTTTAAAACAATATTATTAATCGGAATTACAAAACTGAGGAAAATAACCCCTGCAGTGGAGTCAAACAATTAGTATTGTCATGTTTTGGTGAAATAGTGTGAAACAGAGAGAGTGTACCTAAAGTAACATATCAGAATTATAAAACTAGGGTTCTATCAGCAATTAGTTTTTGTATGTTAAACAAAAATGAAGTAAACTCCATCAATTAAATAACATTTGTTTTGAGTGAGAGTCTCTGCCTATTTTTGGACCACAGCAAAATTATTTTCAATCCAGCATATCCTATTCATGATAGAATCCTTTAAAATGAAAAAAAAGCCAGGTGCACGCAGATAGGTTCAGATTCATGGATTTATGTATTTAGAATTTTTTTTCTGTATTAAATTTAACTAACTTAAGGGGATCTCTGTTGAGTCCTTAGTAATTTTCAGCTCAGTAAATTATACCATTTCTCCTACTGTCTTGTTTTTCTTACCCATTGCACATGTTAATTTATGTTTCTTTCGAGTTCCCTCTCTTGGGGTTCATTTCAACACCCACATCCTATATGGTTACCTAGCTAAACCTTATTTTCTCTATTTCTTGCAATACTTTTCCTCATTTCTTACTGACACAATCTAAAGTGTCCCATTATATGTCTGTATATTTAAGGAATGTACTGGTCATGCCTCATTCCCTAGAACAAATCCATTTGTTTAGAAGTCTGGGCCCAGCTCAAGCTTTAGTTTGCAACACTCATAAAATATTCTAATGGGAAATTCTGGTAAGTGATAGTTATTGATGTTTCTAATTCTCTCTGATCCCAGGTTTTCATTTTATAATATGGCTTGGGTCCCTACAAACTCATTAGGCTTCACAGTAGTCTTAGATTTGATATAATATGATCTAAGTTAAGGGTTTATTATGAATATATGTGGAATCACTTTGAAATATAAAATGATGCATAGCAAAACTTAATATGATTTAACACGAAACTTATAAAAATAACAAGTTCAAAGCCACTGCACAACTAAAGACAAACATGACAACTATATGATGTTTTTCTCATAAACCAAAATCAACACACAGTCATTTCACAATTCGGTAGTAGCAACTGTCAGATAAAATATCCATGTAATAACCAGATATGTCATATTCATTTTAAATTCAAGTGACATTACCTTTTTGGCAGAAGATAGTGTCTCTGATGTAACTTCAGGGTCTGAAAATAAAGGCTAACCACTAGACAGATTAAGTTTATATACAAGATGGCAGCTGATGACTGAATCTCACACATTGAATGTTTTCAGTCACACTATGCACATGAGTTGATTTTTGTATCACATCATATACATAGGTAGTAACTGCAATTTTTTAATACAAAGGACATAGGTATGTGCTAAATTATATTTTTTCTTGCATTATGTGCTGAGATAGAAAATTCCTTAATATTAAAGCTATTTTTAATAATTCTTCATATTGCATAATGTCATATCACGTGATAGTACAAAGATGGGTTGAGACAGAAAACAAATTGGTCATAATTTTAAAACTGTCTTTCAGGTCAAGTTCACCTTCCCTTAAGCCATTGCTCAGTGCTCAGTGAACTGATTTAATAAATGTTCATCACCTTTTCCTTCAAATCTTGAAGAATCTGCAACAAACAACATATTGAAGTATAATGAAGTTTAATAAATTTTACAGTGTCCCCAGGATTTAAGAAAAAAACAGGGATTTTTATTTGTTCTGCATGCTCTGACTCAAGGCTTTTATGAAACACATCAAGTGTGTCTGTGTATAGGTAGGATGTATGTGTGTGTTTCTGCTGAGATGAGGGCAAACATAATATGAAATAATTTGGTAGGGCAAAATGATCAATCCATTAGCCTACTCAATTTCACAATGCATATCTTGTTTTAATATTTACATACCTGTTAAAACCTATAGTACAATCAAATTAAATAAAGATACAACACAATCTTAAATATAATTCAATAAATCTTAGTTTGTTAACATTCATTGACTATTCAGTTTAGACTACTATCTAAATCCTTTGTGGAAGAGCTTTTTAGAATATTAGTATTTATTTTCTTTGTCCTTTTTGTTTTAACTGTTTCAGAATTTTAAGTTCCAATGACCTGGAAATAATATTTTTTTAATTTTTGGAATAAGACCTCAGGATGAATTGCAGTATCAGAGGCATAAAACATTGAACTGCCCTGAAATTTTTTTTGGTCAGGTATCCATTCAGAGTACGTAATCAGTCAGGCAGGTACCCATGGAATGAAACAGAGGAGGCTGAGGAGAGATTGTACCTCATCTTGCTCTGAGCCTAAAGTCAACATCACTCACCACCAAACACAGGATTTTATCCCTTGTAGAACAGTGGACAGGAACTTCTTGCCTTGGGATTTTCAGAGGTATATTAGATACACTACCTTGAGAGAAAAAGTGAAAAGCAAAATTAAGAATTTGGAAAAATACAAAGCACAACACAACAAAACCTGGAGATAATTAATACTCAAACAGCTATTCAGCTTTCAGAATAGTGCTAAACAAACTGTAGATACACACAAATATATATTATTTAATGAAATATGTTGGCGACCAAGAAAGAAAACATAAGTAGTTGGAATACTGAAACTAATGATTTATTTTCTCACTGGATATCTGTGTAATCATGGACAAATAACTTATTTGGGTCTCAATAATCATGTATAATATTTAAAACAAAAAAAATCAAGGAATGGAATCTTAGACCTAAGGTATTTTAAAGAACTAAACAACAGCTTTATTCAATAAACAACACCACAAAATTAAATTTATAAACTTTAAAAATCAAATATATTTCAGGTAGATATTAAAAATTCAATTAGATTTTGTCACACATTAATGAGACAGTGCTAATGCCTTAGAATGCTCTTTTAAAAAAAAATCTCATCTAGCATTAAATTTAAATACTTAAACAGTCATAATAAAGTTACAAACATGCAGCCTTCTTCAAAGATTATGCATATTCAAAAAATATTTTACTATTTATAGCTTAGTCTTAGTTAAAATCTGAGAAGAATTCTGTGGCTTGAGACAAACAGTGCCAGAGCACACACAATAGGTAGGAAAAAAGAATAAATGCTGCCTCTAACCACCTGTTGTTAGACGCTGGAAGTGTTGAAATGAGGAAGTCATTTTTTGTTTTCAGATATTTGAAGTGCAGTTTGCAAAATTAAATTTGAACTATTATTATTTGCATTCCTAACAGAGGGGCAATCTTTTATTTGGAAAATGTCTAATGTATTTTATTTGGGGCTTAATTTACCAAAAGTTCAGAGAGTCACTTTACAGACATGTGCTCACATTAAATAAAATTAAATAAGTTAAATATATTGAATGAGTCTAGTACAGTACTATACTGTGTGAAGTATAAAAATACAATATGAATATGAAAAATTACGTTTATGTGTGTGTGTATATATATATATGAAGAATTCTGAGAAAAAATGTATGATGTAGTTTAGGAAAAGAAGCAATCAGTGTCATGTTAAATAGATGAGGAAGATATTATGGCAGAATGGATTGGCTGAGGGAAAACAAACTGGTAAAAATTGAAACTACAAGGAAAGAAAGTCAAAAAATAGCTTACTTATAATGTGTATTTCAGAAGATGAGAGAATTGTTTAGATGTTTTTTTCATAATCTCTGAAAGAATATAGCTGGAAATTAGGTTTGGCAAGTATTTAGTTTCCTAGGGCTGCCTTAACAAATTTCCACAAACCAGTTGGCTTAAAACAACGAAAATTATTTTCTCATAGTCGGATGCTAGAAATCCAATACAAGGTGGTGCGATGCTGATTCCTTTTGAGGTGCTCAGAAGGACAACCTGTCCCGGGTTTTTCTCCCCTAGTTTCTGACAGTTACCAAAGAGTCTTTACATTCCTTGGCTTATAGACACATTATTCCAACCTCTGCCTCCATTATCACATGGCATTCTTCTCCCTGTGTGTCTGTGTCTCTATAAGTATTGCATTAACAGCCCCATATATTCCAATATGACCTCTCTTAACTAATTACACCTACAATGACCCTATTTTCAAATAACATCACATTCAGAGGTAATTCAACATATTCTGGAGAAGAAAACAATGCAACCCATAACAGACAGTATTTTGCGAAGTAGGGGTGAATATGAGGTTGTAATTTATAGAAATTTGTTTAAGCTTCAGATGAGTGAAAAGTTAATTTTGAAAAGTGGTATTTGGAGTGATTTAATCAGTTAGAAGATTTTTATGAAGACAGCAATATAAGATAATGAAAATAAAAACTACTTCAAATAAAGTGTAATGGGAAGGAATATTGATCAACACTGCTATAAAACAATGATACACCCAAATATATATAGCAAAGAAACCTAAAAGTGCCAGGAAACCATATAAAAATAAAAGCATCTCATGAAATGCATTGAGATAGAAAATGTAATAATAAAAAAAATTCTTAGAGACCAAAAACAAAGTCAAATAAATCCAGAAAGTCAAGAAGGGTTATTTGCTAAATCCTTTTGAATGTGATCTTCAATTTATGCTACCATGCAGGAAAAATCAAAGCCTGAGGTGTGATTTTATGGGAAATCTGATAGAAGCCTTAACAAATAAAGGTGAGTGACCTAATGGCTTTTCTCTTAGAATAAGTGTAGACTAAAGAATAATCCATCCTACAAAAGAGAATGTCAAGAAAATATCCTTGTTTCAAACTGTGCACCAGGGTAAAACTTCTTAAGAATTCAGAAACAAAAATTTTCACATGGGCATGATATCTGAATTCATAGTTGTTATGTGTTCCTGAAGAACTCTAGGGAATACGTTTTTATATAAAGTGTTTGTAGGCATATCATGTTGCCAAGAAATAGGGAGTTATTTGAGAGGGAACACAACTCTTAAACCATACCTCAAAAATTATAACGGTTTGTTCCACATGTTTTTGTAAAGTTTCACTGGAATATTGCCACACCCATTAATTTTTATATTATATATAGCTGGTTTAGCTCTTATAAAGGCAGAGTTGGATATTTGCAAAAAAATTCTTTTTTTTTCTGTAAAGTATCTGGACCTGTACAGAAAAAGCTGGTGACTTTGCTTGAAATACTAAATTCTTAATTCTCGATGTCTCTCATCTCTAGTGTTTTTTATCCTATGCTATAATGATCACTATAAAAACTAGCTGATGTGATCAATTTAATGAATATAAAAACATATATGTCAGTATATTGGTATCAACATATACACACTGGTATAAAGTTATATATATTTAATGTTATATAACATACATATGTGTAAATTTACAATTCAACAAATGAGAAAAGCTTTTGTTCAACTCGCTTCATGATTCTCTTTTTGCCTGACATATATAGCACACATTATCACATGTGAAGTGTTCTCCCTTCATTTGTTGATATGTTTTTTTCTATCACTCTCCCCACTATTTGGCACAAAAGCAGGAAGTTTTATTCCTTTTTTTATGGCCAACACATAACTCAGCACCGGGCATACCGTTAGCTGACAGCAAATGCTTGTTGTGTGTACACCTTAATGAATGAATAAATAATAACTACACACCTTTGGGGAAAACATCTTCATTTGGGGGATGAAAAAAGTAATTTGCAACCATGTTATTGGAAAGTTGTTACTCCTTATCTTACCTTCTCCATATAGACTTTCATCTTCTCAAGATGAAACACAACAGTCCTGAATCAATTTATTTTTCAGATTCCATTCAATCATATACTATAGTCTACTTATCATTGATATCGTTTCCTTTTTATTTCTTCCTAGTAAGTTATACTTATTTAAATAAAATTCTGCTCCTCTAATTCCTTCTTTAAAAATATATTTCCTTCCTTTCTAAAGTTGATTTCTATCAGTTTGTCTTTAGGCAAATCTCATTCCACAAAACTAACTTTATTCAAGCATAATTACAGCCCTGCACTCCTGTTTCTCAGAGAACACATTACTGAACTTGCCTCTGAAAACAAATAAACAACAAATCTTCAGAAATTATGGAGTTGTAGAACAATGCTTTAGTATCTCACAATTGATTTTGCTTTCATTGTACATGTCTCTGTAGGAAACATAGAAAGATGCCCTATTACATTCTCAGTTAATAACTTCTTCCCAGTATTGTTAGCTAGGTATTTTTTCCTTCATGTTAAAATGAGAAAAGATAGCTTGAGGATAGAGGTAAAGATATTGTTTAAAACAATAAAAATTTAATGGAGTGCTGTACAGGCAAAGGGATGAGATTATATAACTGCTTTAGTTCTTGCCACTCTGTGTATCTGAATTAAAAAAATAGGATTTTCTCTATCTCACAATAAAAGCAATCTTAAGTGAAACCAAATTTGGTCATATCTTTTAACATACTTTAATTAATATTATCCAGTTCTTGAAAGAGAAAGATATATTTATTATATTCATAGTTATTTCATATTATTATATGTAAGTAGACTTTTGTATATTATCTCCTCCAATTATTTTATCTTCCATTTTTTATATTCAGCATTACATCTAAAGATGTAATCAGAAATCAAATTCAGTAGAATTAGCTATGAAATACATATGTGGTAGAATATTAGTTAGGGAACCATCACAGATTAACCTCAGCTTTATAAATTCTTGAAAACACACACACACACACATTTTCAGCAAAGTGTTTAAGATAGGCAGGTGTGCATTTGAGAGTAATTCATTTTGATAAAAAATTTCAAAATACAAGGCTACTAATGAGGTTGATTGGATTTTCAGTCTTATCCTGAATGTCAAATAATTTCTGTATACTGTATGATAAAGAATAAAGAGCAAACAGTATTGGTTAAATAGTGCTGCACTGCTGCATACAAAAAAAAAAAACAAAACAAAAAACCTTTACGCTAAAGTGAGTATAAATGGTGGCATAAATATTTACATTATGAATAATAAGATAACTGCAATGAAATTAAAAATAGAATAAGGAAATTGCAAGTATACAGGTATGCACAAAAGCCATTGTCCAATAACATAAAATTAAAAAGAAATTCCTGTCAAAACAATTACACAGACTTTAATTATATGTAATTCTTTAGAATACAGAATATTGAATTTCACTACACCCTCACACACCACATGAGCTTACAGATCTAAATATGTAAGTAAACCTGGTTATAATTTGTTTAAGCTACTTTATTCATACAAATAATGCACAGTGACTGAAGTGCTTCCAATTCCTGCTTTCGCAGAAAATAATTATTTACTAAAGTTAAATTCATGAACGATCACTGGTATTAGAAATTATAGTTTGCATGCCGTCAAGCCATATATTCATTCAACAACAAAAATATTACTCAAATACTAAGTGCTAGCCTGTCTTATAGAAATCAGTGTAGAGAAAGGAATTAAAAATAGGCTAAAATATTATTCTCATTGAGTTTAATAAGTGGAGATGGATAGTAGACAAGGTAAATAAAAATGTACACTATGCTAGATGGTGATCAATATTATAAAGAAAAAGTGTATTACAAATGCAGATTAGGAAATGCAGATATAGAAATGTTTTACTCTCAGCCAAAATATCAGGCAGAGAGACTCATGGAAAAGGTCCAAAGGAAATGACGAGGGAACTTCAGAATATCCGGGGTGAGAATATTCCCATAGAAAGGACAACAATACAAATTGCCCAATCAGAGAATAGCTCCAGGAAAAGCAAGGAGGTCAGCATAGCTCTCATGGGGAGGAAAGTGGAGAAGTGGAGATAAGAAGGTAAGGGAAGAGGCTGGGGGCAGAGAGTGAGAATACAGTTCTAGGACAGCAGGGCCTCCTTGTACAGATTATTTCCTATCTGTTGCAGGTCCAGATAATTTACCTGTCTTAGTCTTACCTGATGTTTCCACTAGTGCAGATGTGCGTGCTCCCTTGGTTTACTTCCTACCAATGTGGGAACTAATCTGCATATTTTAGCTACTGCAGTAGCTAAAATTTATACCCTGCAGTAGCTGAAATATACAGATTATTTTTTGGGAGATTTGGAGTCTGGAAGTAAAGCCAGTCATGGAGTTTCTGTTGTGGCTCAGCGTAAATGAATCTGACTAGTATCCATGAGGACGTAAGTTCGATCCCTGGCCTCGCTCAGTGGATTAAGGATCTGGTGTTGCCATGAGCTGTTGTGTAGGTCACAGACACAGCTCATATCTGATGTTGCTGTGGCTGTGGTGTAGGCCAGCAGATACAACTCTGATTCAACCCCTAGCCTGGGAACTTCCACATGTTGCAGGTGCAACCTTAAAAAGACAAAAAAAAAAAAAAAAAAAAAAAAAAGCCAGTCATTTCATAGTTAGCATACATTATTGTTTACCTGCTGTCTCACTTTGTTGGTGTTAGGCAGTGGTCAGCCCTGCAACTGCTCTATCCTCCCCTAGATTCTCTTCCATCTTCTCTGTCCTCTAGGTCAGGTGAATGTGTCTATGTCTCTCTGTGAAAGCACATGTATGTGTTGGGTCTGTGTGTGTCTGTGTGCAAAGCTCTAGGATGAAGAGCAAATTGCTTCTGCAGGACACTCATACTGAAAAAGTAAGAGTGATAAAACTTACACAGGTTTTAGTTCATCTTCTGGGACACAAGCTTGTATGTTCTACCTACTTTACATCCATCTTCTCTTCTTGACTGCCTGCCCTATGAACTTCTAGCTCTAGCATTTGGCACAAATGTAACAGCATCTACTACAATAATTACTTATGGTCCAAACTTTGAATGATACACTAAACCAGCATTATATATTCATAAAGTGATAAACATGAATAAATAGAAATATAACCAATGTACTTTAAAAAGTCTATCTTGACAAATGATTGATGTATTTTCCCAAAGTTTAATGGGTCAGCCTTTCAAAGAACAAAAGTATTTTGTGCACGAATTGTCTCAGAGAAGAGGAAAAAAAAGTATAAATATTCTTAATTCAGTAACAAAAGCCTAATTTATTCCTAACTCAAATTTTATGGAATGAGAAGGAAGGAAGTCAGGAAAAAAGGGAGGCAGGGTAAAAAAGGAAGGACATCTGGTTATACATTTAAATCTATGTCTAAATTAAATATTTTAAAATGTAAGTGAATGATATACTATTATTATATAGGTTTTATTTCATGAATACAATCATTATGACATCTATTAGTATAATACTATGTGTCTAAGACTTGTATGTTAAAATTTAATTAAAATTAAATACTTGTGTATTAACCAGTATATTTCCAAAGGCATTTGCTAAATAACATAAACTATCCAATAAAAAGTTTTAAAATTTTGGCGAGTTCCCACTGTGGTGCAGTTGGTTAAGAATCTTACTGCACTGGCTCTGGCACGGAGGAGGCCTGAGTTCAATCCCTGGTAACACAAAGTGGGTTAAAGGATCTGGTGTTGCCACAGCTGTGGCATAAGTCACAGCTGCTGCTTGGATTCAATACCTGGCCCAGGAACTTCCATATGCCATGGGTGAGGCCATTAAAAAAATATAAGTAAACAGAAATTTTGGAATACTTTATAGGTCGGGTTGATATTTTGCTGGTAAAGGCAAGAATGTTGAGGTATATAACCCATATAATATACCAGAAGAGTTCCACTGAAAATCTAAGGATTTTTTTTTCTTTTTTCTTAAATTTGACATTAAAGGTAGAGATCCTGCTGTAGACATCTTATTTATTTCAGTTTTCTGGAGTTGCCTAAGGTTCAAAGCTTTGGGGGGAAAGGGGGACCTACCATGCTAAGTTGAAAGAAATATATTATGCAAATTTTTGATGTAATGCCTAAGTGGAAAGCTTGATTTGATGCAGATTATCTCTGGAGAATTTACTGAGATCCATGGTAGCAGACAAATGTTTGTCTGATGGCCTATTCCTAATGATTTGTAATATTTGAAAAAAACTTCCCAAAATATGAGGCAGTAGTCCCTATGCAATATCAAGTAGTCTTGGGGAAAAGAGTCAATTAGATCTTATTTTTATTTTGTCTTTATAATATGGACCCTAGCAAGTAACAAGAAATCTTTAGCCCGTGACAGCTAATAAATCTGTGAAGAGGAGCCCTATTTGAATAAGTCAGCTTCTGTCAGCCAAAATAATTTCTTCTCTCTAATGGAAAAGAAATTTCACGGGAAAAGACTACTTGTTACAAGCCAGTGGCACCCTGTTTCAGGGACATAAACCTCCTCTCAGGCACCTGAAGAATCTTTAGCGTCAACTTAATAAGGAAGATTTTGGAAAAGTCTGGTGCTTTTCTCTTGATCACATTATAGCTCATTTAGCCAATGATAAGTTGTGTCAAAAGATTAAATCAACAATTTCTGGTGATCAATAAAAGTTTAAAAGTATTGAAATGTTTTGATGAATATTTCATGCTACAACTTCTATTTTTTATTTGATACAAAGTTTAAAATATATAAGACTTGGTATATTTGCATACAAAATTATGTTGTCATACTTTTAAAATTCTATGAATAGATTTATATATTGAATTACTTTATCAGTTGTTTTATATATTATATATTACATGTCTTAGTATAACATAAAATGTATGTATCAAATCAATAATTGTCCCTAAACTGAAAGAAAAATGACAAGGGTTATTTTTATCAAAAATTAGGGAAGTATAAGTGATTTCCAGCATTACAATCTCGACTAGTATCCAGGAGGATATGGATTTGATCCCTGGCCTCGCTCAGTGGATTAAGGATCCAGCATTGCTATGAGCTGTGGTATAGGTTGTAGATGTGGCTCAGATCCTGCATTGCTGTGGTTGTGGCATAGGCCAGCAGCTGCAGCTCCGATTTGACCCCTAGCCTGGGAACTTCCAGGTGTGGGCCTAAAAAATCAAACAACAACAACAACAAAAAGAATAAATGGAGACAAGGGAAAAGTAAGCACAGATGGCTCTCTACATACAAATGACAACCTGGGTGAACTGAAAGCACAATTTATTTAGTAAATTAAATACAACAATATAATTTTGGAAATATTGGCAAAGGGATAATAAATTTATCTTTTAAATATACAGTTAACTAATTTTGAAAAACATTGGATGGATGATTAATTTTTAACTTTTCTAAGTGCTTGAGATGTCTTAGAGTGTCACACAAGTTATTGAAACAATAGGCATTAAATACATGCTTCATGATTCATACATAAGTTAATATGGACAAGCATGATGTCAGAATGGTGGGTAACGTAGACATCCTGCCTACCCTGCCAATAACCTGTTCAGTCATGAAAACTGCCAGCTATTTGGTCAGTTGTAAGTCTTTCCTAGATCCAAAATAAAGGACAAATAAATTTACTAAATAAAGAAAATATACCTGTTTGGGATCAATTAATAGTTAATCTAGATTCTATTTTAATTCAATGGTTAATATACATTAAAAATTTATTTCTGGAGTTCCCATCATGGCACAGCAGAAACGAATCAGACTAGAAACCATGAGGTTGCGGGTTCGATCCCTGGCCTCCCTCACTGGGATATGAATCCAGCATTGCCGAGAGCTATGGTGTAGGTCACAGACGCATCTCTGATGTAGCCTGCAGCTGCAGCTCCAATTGGACCCCTAGCCTGGGAACCTCCATATGCCACGGGTGCCACACTAAAGAGAAAAAAAAAAATCTCATCTCTCTCAGGACATATTAAATTTTATGTGAATTTTAACTAAATTGTACTTTCTTATTAGTAAAGAATAAATAAAAAAATCCTTGCTCTTTAAACATACCATGAAATAAAATTATGTATAACCTTCTTTATATGTAAAAAATACTTTTCCTTTTTATAATAAAAGGAACTCTGAGAAATTAATCAAAATGGTACATGTTACTAGACGATCAATATAAATTAGCATGCAATATTTTTCCATGAGTTATGTAAGGGAATTGATAATAAAACTCCTCTAGTAGAAAAAGAATAGAAGAGAATGTGAAAAGTACTGTTTAAATTTAGGACCAATTGTGTTATGCGAGTGGTGTGAAAGTTAATAATTGACTAATGGCCATTATGGAATATACTAAGTCCATTAAACTTTTACTTTCAGAGCTATACATTCTGGTTTATATCCTGGAACATTTAAAGAATATTTTATTTTCAAAGAAAATAGTACCTAGCTGGCAACGAATTACATATTTCATGCTATGCATTATATTTTTGACTAGGAATGTGGTCTTTGAAATTTGATATATTTGATATGTGAGGTCCCTGTGGCATTTCCCTGAATGTTCTTTGTTAGTCCATTAAAACAGTTTATTTCTTCTTTGCTTAAGGACAACAAAAAGACTTTTTAAAAAGATAAATGTATAACATCATGGAAAGATATTTAGAAAATATATTATTTGAAATATCAATGTAGCTGCTTAGAGATTAATGTACTTGTCATTGCAACAGCCTACAAATTTTTTGATTAATTTTTCAGCACTCTAAAAAGATATTATGGAGATATTTTCTTTGTAGCATGTCTGCTGTTGAGAACAGTTATTGGATTATTTTAGAACACTATTTGTTAATACTATGAGAAGAGAAGCATTTTGATTAGATATGCTGAAGCTTGTTTTGAAAGACAAGTGATAAGGCAGTACTTTCATTTTGTTTTTACTTTTATTCCTTTGAAATGCTGTGAATTTATTAAAGCATAACAAAATAACAGGCTTTTTTTTTTCATGAAATTAAGTCTTTACTCCTGTCCTAGTGAGACTGAAAAACAACAAATTTATTCTTTTCTTCTGTAAAAAAATATTGGGCACACATTATATGCCAGGCAATGCTTGATTGATAGAAAATTTCATAGATAGATAATCATACTAGCCTCTTCATATATTACCATATATGTTCAATAAATCAGAATTTGTGAATTATACCATACATTCAACCACCACACAATTTATTTTGAGCATATTTACATTGTAACCTGCTGATAATAACTATGACTAATATAATTTTATAGGCTTTCTTTGCTGTGTGCCTGTGAATATGTGTATACATTATTTGTTTTTATAAATTTAAAATTAAATACATTATGAAACTAAATAATGCTAGATATTTTATGTACTTAGCATCAAGGAGTTTACATTCTATTCAGTAAAAAAAAAATACAAAGAATTCTTATTAATCAATGTGGTTAACTCTAAAAAAATCACTGGGAAGACTGAATTAGTGAATACTTAATCATTGTTCCTAGAGTTAGGGTCCTGTGAGCCTCTGTCATATTTCTGTCAATTGATCAATACATAGTCTGTTTTACGTGTATTTCTGTTTAAGGACACCTTATTCAATATACACTGTTGATTCACTTACACTAAACCCTTGGCCAACAGCACCATAATTCAAGCCTGAAAACTAACAGTATTATCTAACACAAATTTTCTCCATAAGGCACACGACAGCATACCAACACTTCAGTACACTAGAAAGCACTTCTGCACTATAGTTCAGGGCAATTTAAAGCAGGAAAATCATCACAAAAATACACAAAAATATGAAAAATCTGGCACTAAAATACTTTCCAGAAGTGTACTTGTTTACAGAATGAAAGCTGAAATCAACGGTCTGAGTGTAGTATTATTAACTTCAGTAGGAACTTGCATGCCAAGTGACCCCAATTTCCTATCTCTTTGCATATGTTCAAGAGGACCATGTATATGACTTGGGTAGGGTTACAATACATTTTTGGGAGTAGATGAAATCTCAAATATAAAAATTCTCTAAAAATGAGGCTTGACTGTACTCTTAGAACATTCTTAAATGCTGGAGAAAAACTTTTTTTTTTTAAGCAGAATAGAATAGGTTTATGAGTTCTGGGGGAAGATGTGGTTGCAATTTTAAATAGGTTAATCAGGGCATGCTTAAGAAGAATATCCTTGAGAAAATAATATTTCAGTAATAATCCATAGCATATAAGGAGGGTGGCCATTTGATATCCAGAGTGGAGAATTCCAAGCAGAAGGAACAGGAGCCAAGGAGTGAAGCTAGGAGTACACCTAAAGCATTTGCCAAAGAGAAAAGAGGAATAATAGCTCAAGGACTGTGTGTGAGAGGGGAGTGGCAGACAAGGTCAGGAAAGTAATGGAGAACCAGTTTTGGTTGGTCTTAGAGGTCCTTGTAAGGATTTGTGTTTTCACCCTTAATAAAATAAGATGTCACTGCAGGACTGATTTACATTTCAAATCAACTTCACTAATTGTTTATTTGACAAAAGGAGGAGGAAGGAGGGGAAGCAAGAAAGCAAGCAAGAAAGAAAGAAGGTAGGAAGAAGGAAGGAAGAAGGGAAGGAAGGAAGAAAGACTACCTAGTGGTGAATAGAGTCCAGAGATGAAACTGTTCAGACCCTAATGATAGAAATGGAAGTAGAGAGAAGTGGTAACTATAGATATCTTTGAGTGGCATTGGATAAGAAACATGATGAGGGAAAGGGGAGTAAATTGTCTAAAAGTTTTTGGCACAAACAACTAGGAATATAATCAGGAGTACCCCTACCCTTGAATACTGAGATAGAAAAGAATGTAGGAGGAGTAGATATTTTGGAAGTGGTGCATTAGTTTTGACATGCTGACGTGTGTGTGTGTGTGTGTGTGTGTGTGTGTGTGTGTGTGTGTGTGTGTGTGTGTGTGTGTGTCTTTTTGCCTTTTCTAGGGCCGCAATCACATAATATGGAGGTTCCCAGGCTCGGGGTCTAATCGAAGCTATAGCCGCCAGCCTACACCACAGCCACAGCAACGCCCAGATCCGAGCCAAGTCTGCAACCTACACCACAGTTCATGCAACGCTGGATCCTTAACCGTTGAGCAAGGCCAGGGATCAAGCCACGATGGGAACTCCTTGACATGCTGATTTTGAGATAGCAATGAAATATGGGGATGTAACAAAGGTAGTTATATATCTGAGCCTGGAATTCAGAAAAAAAGACCTAAGCAGGAAATAAGAATGACAGTTGGCAGCAAATACATGGCATTCAAAGCCAGGATAGATAGACCAAGGACTGGGTTGCGCCTATGTTAAGGGGGTGGAGAAAAAGTAGGAACCAGTAAAGATTACTGAGAAGGATCTAACAGTGAGAGAGAAAAAAACAGGACAGAGTGGTATCCTGACATCCAAAAGAAGTAGTGCATCAAGGTTGAGAATGTCAGCTGTGTCAAATACTGATAGATCAATTAAATTAAGAAGAAAAAATGGACAGGAATTTGACAATGTAGAAATCATTGGGGATATTTATGTGGAATACTAGGAGCAAACTTTCAGCTGGATTGGATTTAAGGGAGAAAAAAATGTGAGAATTTGAGGATGTTTACAAGGACAATTTTTTCTTAGAATTTTACAACAAATGGGAACTGCTGTGACAGCTGGAATTTAAAACAATAATGTTTTTTAAAGATGCAACAGTAACATTATGTTTTTATAATGATGGAAACTGCCCACATGTAGAAAATAATTTTGACTAAGAGATCCCAAAAGTATTCCTGGGGCTCTGTACTGAAGTACAAAGTATAAAGGGGACATAGTGTGTGAAAAACAAATTATTTAACTTAGGCAGAATCATGGATAGATGAAGTATGATGATATGCTGGGGGACATTATCTTAAGATACTGGTAAGTAGGAACATGAGGCAATGGAAATGTGTAGACTCTTTTTTTTACTGCTTCTATTTTGACAGTGGAGGAGGAAGTGGGGCCACTACCTTAGTGTAAGTAGGTGTGAATATATAGGAGGTTTGACAAATAAAGAAGCAGATACGAAATACTCCCATAGTTGGGGGTGGGGTGGGGTGAGGAGGCGACTGAACAAGTTCTACAGTGTACCTCTGCCTGGGTATCTTTATGGGCTTTTTTCAACATTGTCATCCTGAATTTAATTGATATCAATCAACATAGTTATATATATATGTCACTTTTAATGACATATTTGCATGTGTGAAAGGGCAGAATAAATGTGTTTAGTCAGGGTTTTTATTTAGTGTGCCAATATGCAAGGCAAAACACAGAGGTATCAAGGGCCAGTACTGTATTTATTTACATCAAAATTCAAGATTGTATGGGGATTTTCTTCAAGATATAATTTATTTAAATTTGACAACAAAAAACAAAACAAAAAACCCAAAGCAAAAAAAACAAAAAGCCTTCCTGCTTAACTGGGAGCTTTTTCTATTTTATTGCAAGATACATTGATGCAAATACCTTCCAAATAATGTTCTAACTAGTGTCTCACACTGCCCCTAGTTGATGCTAATTTATCCTGTACACTGCTAGCAAATTAATGCCTTTAATGCACAATTTTACAAATGGTATATTTGCCAATTTAAAAAAATCATGCATGTCTTCTAGGTGAAAGAACAAATGACAACAATAAGCTTAGCTTAAAATCCTATCAACAGAGAGGCGTTTTTATCTCCTTTGTGCAGGTTTCTTTCCACATAATTTTGTAGAAATATATTTCAATGACAGAAACTAATACTGTTTAGATAGTGATAAATACTTGTTTAACAAAATCATAAAATATTTAGTAATTTTGTATGCTTTAAAAATTTGAATTCTTTATTAATTGTTTCTTAAAATAACATTTTTTGCATTCAAAGCCCTTCACTAATTTCTACTCTATCTTCATTTAAGTTCCACATGACATAGACAAGCTGCTGCTGACAAATATGTTTATTTCTCTACTCATGGCTCTCTCCTGAGCTCGAAATTCATATATTCTACTTGCCCTTACCTCCTTCTTGATTTTTATTTGTGAATCTAAGAGTAAATTCAGATATAATGTCTCCAAATGCCTTGCTTTAAATTCTACCATGTCCCAGTGCCAGCTTGCTCCTCCCTATCCTTTGTATCATAGTAAATTGCACCACTGTTCATCCAGGGCTCATTGCCAAACATGAAAATCTTTGATTATCTTCCTTCTACTGCTTCAATCCATCATCAAATACTGTCAGTTTTACCTTCAAAATACAGCCTCAATCATGCAATCTCTCATTTCAGGGAGTTCTTATAGAGTGATCCTTTTAAAGTACAAAACTCTCCTACAGCTATTCATCGAAGTTAGAGTAAGTTCTAAACTTCTACAGTGTCCTGCATGCACTTCACATAGGAACTTTGCTCTTGACATTGTCTTCACCAGAGAAACTCTTCTCAAATATCTTCTCACTGTCTCATATAAGTATTTTCAAATGGTGCTTTCTCAGAGATATCAGTCATAACTTTCCCATGTAGAACAGTCACCAGCCTAATCAGCCTCTCTCAACTCAAACTTCTTTTATATTCTCTTCTTCCAGTCCCCATTTTACCCTCAGATCCTGCTCTTCTATTCAAGTGCTCATATTTAATATTTTAACTTTTATTTCACACATACAAGCCCTTTGTTTGAGTTACTCCTTTTCATTTCTACCCTCCTCATTTGAAAAAGCTTTACAAGGAGTGTGATTTACTCATTCATGGTTCTATCACCAGGATAGTGTTTTATATATGGTAAATGTATTATAAGTACCTCTTGAAAGCAAGGGGAAAAAAACAATGAAAGGAGAGAAAAAAAGGAAGAAAAAGAAAAAGAAACACATTACAAAATCTGAATCCCATGGTATGTAGATGCTTACCAAGGTCCAGCTTCATTTCAATATCCCTTTATTTTTTATTATTATTTTAAATCTTGGTGTCATTTTTTGGTAAAATTTTTAATTACAGTTGATTTATAATGTTCTGTCAATTTATGCTGTACAGCAAAGTGACTGTCATGTATATATACACATATATATACACACACACATTCTTTATCTCACATTATCCTCTATCATGTTCCATCACAAGGGGGTAGATATAGTTCCCTATGGTGTCATTATTTTTTTATATATATTTTTTATTTCCTTTTTCTCTTTTTTTTCTTTTTCTTTTCTTTTTTCTTTTTTTTTTTTTTTTTTTGCCACACCCGTGGCATGTGGATGTTCCTGGGCCCTGGATCAAACCCATGCCAAGCCAGAGCAGTGTCCCAAGCCACAGCAGTGACAATGCTGTCCTTAACCTGATGTGGAACTCCCTCAATATCCCTTTATTGAGGAAGCTCAAACAATAAAAAGAAGGTTTTCTTTGCTAAGTTATCATGGTGGGAATTATCCAAAATGGACTACCTTAGGGATGGAAAATTCTATCCAGTGAGGCATTTGGAAATCTGTAGGACTTTTCAGTGTCGTAGGGGAATGAGGAGCCATTGGCATTTAATAAAAATCGGCCAAGGCCACACCATTCCAAAAATGGACTTTTGTCAGCACATACTAAGGTGATCTGATATATATTTACATATTTACATAAGATAAAAAATTACTTAAAAAGATTTCAACCTAGAACTATAATTTTTTTCATAAACCCGATGTTTTTGGGAGCACCTTTTATTAATGTAATTTTCCAATTATTTGACAATTATGCAAGGAGAGAAAATAATATTTTTAATATAATAAATAATATTATTAAATAATTTCCAAAATCCACATAACCAATGGTGTGCTACTCTTACTATTGAACTACATTTATAAGTTGCAATTTTCTATATTAATATAATGCAAAGGTCTTGGGCTTTTTCATTGAGTCTTCTACCAAAGGTATGGCCAAGAATTTGATTATTGAGGCATATATTATTTTTAATTTTAAATTCATTTTTATATTCATTTAATAATACAGTTAGAGCATTACATTACTTTTATAGCTGTCTGTGAAGTTAGGTTACAGTTTCTCTAGTCATCATTACACAATAAGAGACTCATTGCAATGTATGTGGGACTGGTTCTGATAGGATTGAGAAGGAATGGTCTAACATTTAACTTGTTGAAATACAAATATATCTATTTATTATTTTTCCCCATTAGATACATTTCTCACTACCTTGTGAAATGAATATGATAATAACAATGAATTTCTGCCTTTTTGAATGTCTTCTGCAGGTCACCTTATCTTCATTATTCCTAACCCTGCCAACATGTGTAAAAGTACTTAAGGTACTGAATGTGAAGGACATGACTTACCCAAAGGTAACTAATCATGACAAGGACTCAGATTCTTGTCCGTATCCCTCTTTGCAGACATGAACCCTGTATGTGGATGCTCCATAGTCCATTACGTTTAGGTATTCCACAGAACATCACTCATGTTTCCTCATGGGAAAAAATGGGGTGTAGGTTATGTTAATACTCACTCTGGAGGGTGATGCATGCTTCATCTCTTTGGATTTCTGGTCTGTATCACTTGTGTTCTAATTAAGTCCATCCGTGCCTTCACTGTAGTCTTTTCTACCCTGACCTCAGTAGATTTGTGGGCACATGCTTCACGCAGTAAGTGCCCACAACATCTTCAATATTTTTACCATAATGAACCTTAGTCAAGAAAGAAAACTCTGGGGTTCCCATTGTGTTTCAGTGGGTTAGAACCCTACGTAGTCACCATGAAAATGCAGGGCCATTCCCCAGACTTGCTCAGTGAATTAGGGTTCTGGAATTGCCATAATCTGTGGGATAGGCTGCAGATGTGGCTGGGATCCAATGTTGCCCTGGCCGTGGCATAGGCTAGCAGCTGCAGCTCCGAATCGACCCCTGGTCTGGGAATTTCCATATGCTGCAAAGGAGGCAGAAAAAAAAAAAAAAAAAAAAAAAAAAGAAAACAAAACAGAAGTGTGTTAAACAATGCATTGTTTAATGAAAGTAAAATCACTGGATCTGATTATATATTTCAAAAAATTAAGTAAATTAGGGAATTTTTTTTTCTTCTTTTCTTTCTTTCTTTTTTTTCTTTTTAGGGCTCTACCCGTGGCATATGGAGGTTCCTAGGCTAGGGGTCTAATCAGAGCTACAGCTGCCGGCCTATGCCACAGCCACAGCAGTGCAGGAGCTGAGCTGCGTCTGCAAACTACACCACAGCTCAAGGCAACGCAGGAGCCTTAACCCACTGAATGAGGCCAGGGATCGAACACACAAACTCATGGTTACTAGTCAGATTCATTTCCAAGGAGCCACAATGGGAACTCCAGGTAATATTTTGAATTAAGCAATATATTAAAATGTTTTATCAGTCTGATTCAAAGTAATGTTACAGATTCAACCACGTACATAGCATACTGGAAGACTATAGCTAATTATTTTATGTGGAATCTAACATATGGCACAAGTGATCCTATCTATAAAACAGAAACAGACTCAGGGACATGGAGATCAGACTTGTTTTGTCAGGGGAAAGTGGTGACTGGATCACTTTGCTGTACTACAGAAATTTAAGAAACATTATAAATCAACTATACTCTTATTAAAAATTTTTTTAAAGATAAAATTCATTAACAACAGAATCTGGAATTTTATTTTCACAACTGATTCAAAACAATTATTAGCTATTTTTTAGGTGGCATATTTTACACTGTTTGGAACATTATTTTTAAATATAAACTTTTCTTTTAAGTTATGAACTTAAAATTATTATTTTCAAATACAGCGAAGGAAAGAAACTCTATATTAGTTAGACAAATGTTAATGTTTAATGGTATACAGCTATATTTCTTCCATAAAACAAGAAAATTCAATCCTTAAATATTTTCAACTGTTCAGTTTGAAAATGTGACAGTAATTTTAAATCTTGTTGACGTGATTTCCCCAACCTCTGGCAAACATTTAAACTTGTATTTGAACAGCCAACACTCATAATCTGTTACTCTAGTTTTCTTTGTATCTTAGAGAATACATCACTTTATTCTTTTATTTCAGAGTCACTCTAACCAATAAATTCATATTACCAAGTATGAAGAAGATGACTGTACTGATTGTATTAATATTATACATATGGTGTGAATGTGTATGCATATACATATATAATCTGTTCAAAGAGCAATTTTTTCTTTTAAAGGTAAGAACTCAAATAAATATTTTAGGATTACTGGATATTACTGGATGTTATGAAGAGGCTGTTTCTTACATGGTTTAGGATAGATAAATGTATCTTTCTCTGCTCTTTGAAAAGACTAGTTTTGGGAATAGCAAGAGGTAACAATTTGTCTAGCAGATCTTCACTATGTAAAAGGGTGCACATATTCCAGCCTCATCACATCAATGATTTCACATTAAAGTTTATTAATACTTTAGTTTCCTAGTGTCTTCTGATATACCTTAGCTCATATACTAATGTCTGTCCTGAAATTCAGGGAATGATTCTGAAAAAAAAAATAATTTTTGATAGCTTCATTTATTTTCTGCTGAATCTATTCACAATACTACTTCCAATTGAAAGAAGAAAGCAGGATAGAGGGAACAAAAAGAAAGATGAAAAGATTCTATATCTTCCTGACCAGGTTTGGCTGCAGATGACCTCTTGTTCTTTCTCTGATTTCCCATTGTTCCATAAGAGCTTGTGCAGATCAGAACAAGAATTCTCTAGTATCTGTCATGTAGCATTAATATTACCTCTTATCTTTTATGACATTGACCTACAAATAAATGGCAGCTAAAAACTACACAGCTCAAGCTCAAACGGGTATTTTGAATAATGACAGTTTGAACATCAGATACTTTAAAATACAGAATCCATACAAATCCTAGATCAGGAAACATTTTCTGGTACGGGAATAATAGATACTCTGAATATGTGACTGATAATTGTTGATAAGGCTCGATTGAAAAATAGTCCTCAGAAGGTTTTCTTTTTTAACTGTATGTCCCTCTCTAGTCCTCATGATATGGTTTGCCTTGAAGTTTATTTTACTAGACACACTAGCTTTCTTGTGTTTAATGTTTGCATGGAATTTATATCATTTTTACTTTAAAACCATTTATTACTTTATATTTAAAGTGCATATCTCTTAGTGAAAATAATAATTATGCCTGGCTTAAATGATTATTATTATTTTAAAATTCAGACTTACAATATGTAACTTTTAATTGAATCGTTAATTCTTATTTCTATCTGATGTAATTGCAATGTAATCGGACTTATATTACCACTATCCTATTATCTATCTATATTTATGTGTTCACTTATTTTTCTGTTTCTGTTATCACCTTGCCTTCCTTCTCTGGTATTTAGATCAATTATTTTTTAACATTCCATTTAAATTCCTTTTTGCTATACCATTCAGTACCTATTTTGTTTTTGCTTTTGGAATTATTTTATATATCCTTAATTTATCAGAGTATAGAGTTAATATTTCAGCACTTTACGCAAAATGTAAGCACCTTGTAATAATAGTACTTCATTTACCTCAATTTTGTTGTGCTATGGCCATGTTTTGATATCTACATATACTATAAACCTAACCATAAAATGTTCTATTTTTGCATTAATTATTAGCTGAATATTAAACTAATCACAGAAAAAACATTAAGTTAGTCTTTCTCATTTATCCAATGTACTTATCTATCTATTCATTCTATCCTTTGATAAGTTCCATCTGAAATCATATGTATCTCTCTGAATATTTCTCACAGCAATTTCTGTGTTTTGCTTGTTTGTTTGCTTCTCTTCTATGTGCCTTAAAGACACTGGTCCACTGTGTACTAGCATTATTTTGTTTTTGATTCTGGAGAATTCCACTGTTATTTTTTTATCTTTATTCTTCTGTATTTAATGTGACACTTTTTCTTTAGATGCTTTTAAGATATTTATTATTATCTCTTCTTTTAAGCAATTTAATTATAATATGTCTGGGTGTGATTTTATTTTAATTTAGTCTGCTTTAGGATTTCTGAACTACATTAATCAGTATATTTGTGTTTTCCTTCATGTTTTGGACATCTTTCTCATTATTTCTTCAAATATATATTTATTTATTTCTCTTTCTCCTATTTTTCTCTCTTCTTTGCTAGGACTCTAATTACACATGTATTAGATCTACTGGTTACTGACATCCAACTTATGCATTTTTTTAACATAATTTTCTCTCTGCATTTTACATTAGATATTTTCTATTGCTCTGTCTCTAAGGTCACTGAGCTGATCTTGTCATCCTCAATATCCTATTAGTACAATTCAATAAATTTTAATTTCTTAAAGCTTCAGTCTTATTGTTTCAAAGTATTTCTTAACTTACTAAGATTTTCTTTGGGCATCTGAATATATTTACAATAACTGCTTTAAAACCTCTGCCTGCTAATTTCTATGCCTGGTTCATCTTGGAACCTGTGTTTATTTACTTTCCTTTGTCCAGGAGTCATATTTTCCTACTCCATCATATTTCTAGTCATTTTTATGGCTTATTGGACATTTTGGGTGATGTATTGTTGACTCTTGCTTCTCTCATCTTTCAGGGAAGATAACTGATTTCTGTTCCAGTAGTCAGTGAGACTTTGGGCTGTTCACCTTTACTTTGTAGAGTCTTGAACTTAGAGCTTTAGAGTGGGTCTGTTTCAGTTTTGTCCTTTCTCTTCCATTGAACTCATAGATTTTTAAGGCAGTCTTCACTTACTCAAAGTTCTGCTATGATTTCACTGGAAAGAATCATCTGTTTCCCAAGGCCCTCTATGTTGAAGACATTCAAACTACTAGTTGTGTCTCTTGCATTAAGTAGCTGTTAAATTTCTATTCAACTTATTCATGTTTTGAGATGTATTTTTCCACTGAACTCCATGACATCCCATTCAGGTGTTATCCAAAGATTTGACTGGAGATTATAAATAGGTTTGAGACTTTCGTTAATTTTTTGTGAAATAAGCTATTCAAAAGGAGGTTGATTAGACCTCAAATGTGATTTTTTTTAAGGATTTCTTTTATCAGAACATTAGGGAATATTTTTCCCTTATATGCAGAAAATTATATGTACATATGATTTATTGTAATCTATATATAATTCATACAACAGTTAACATTTATATCATTGACTGAAATATTCATATTTGAAGAAAACTGTGGAAATTTAATTTCCTATTTTTATAAAAATAATTAATATTAAATAATGAAATATAATTGCAAGGCTATATATATATTTTATATTTGTATTTTTTCATAAATTCACAATTTAAAATTACAGTAAAGTCTTCAAAAACTTATATAGGTAAAATATCTACGAGAATATTTATTTTTCAAGTTCTTATTTTGATAAGAACTATTTATAGTCTAAACTATAAATAGATTATACTATAGAAAGAGAGAATTATTGATCAGTCATCTTCTAATGAAATTCAAGTATGCTCTCCTTTGACTATTCTAATCAACTCTCAAGAGGAAAAAAGGGAATATATGAGGGATTCCCAGAAATGAGTGTGAGGATGAACGGCAGCCAAAATGCAAAAATCTATAGAACTATTGTATAGTTCCAGCTAGAGCACTGGACTATTTATTAGATAAAATGAAAGTTGGTACTGAATGACCCCCAATATCGAAATGGCTATATCTCAAGTACCCTTTCTAAAGAGATTCTTTGCAGCTCGGATGTATTTTCCTATTAATACACACAAACAGTATTTAATATTCCTACACTCCTAGATAAAACCATGATTTTTTTTCCCATCTGTAATTTGGTATTAGTTCTAATAGTGCCATAAAAACTAATAAGCTTCTGCCCAAATCCAATTCAACCTCTAAACTATAGCATCTTGAATGCATTTCTGCAACCCTGGCATGGGAAGAGGGATCACCGCATTTCTGATATTTATGAGTGATCCCACAATCTGGGTAGATCATCTTTAAGAAGAGAGAAAAAACTGTTGCTTTCATTGATAATATATGCTATCAACTTCCTACATGTACCAAACTCTATTTTTCTTCAGATAACATATTCCTTTTCTTTCCTGCTGTATTAATATGTTTCTTCCTATAGAAGTTAATCTACTTTCTCATTTTTTTTTTTTCCTTTCTGCCTCTAAAGCACGAAACACTTTTTGTTTTTTTAGGGCTGCACCCACGGCATATGGAAGTTCCCAGGCTAGGGGTTGAATCGGAGCTGTAGCTGCTGGCCTACGCCACAGCCACAGCAATGCAGGATCTGAGCAACATCTGAAACACACACTACAGCTCATGGCAACGCCGGATCCTTAACCCACTGAGCAAGGCCAGGGATCAAACCCACATCCTCATGGATACTAGTCGGGTTCATTAACCTCTGAACCATGACGGGAACTCCTGAAACTCCTTTGAATTTCTTTAAAGGTTATTATTTGTCAAAATAAAATAAGAGGATGAAGAAAAAGCTCCCAGTTAAGCAGGAAGGCTTTTTGGTTTTTTGCTTTGGGTTTTTTGCTACAGAGGTAATGGTATGCAAAGTCCAAACCCTGGAAGAATTTCGAAGGAGAGGACTCTCTTTGACCAGGATTTTTCTCTACTACTGTGTAAGGACATCATCTAATGGTACCTACAAGTATCCCAGAGAAGATATCTCAAGACTAACCCACTTTTAAGTAATTACATTATTTTACAACCTCCATTTTGGTTTTGTTCTGGCTTAAGATTCCTGCAATAATTACCATTACAAAAAAACACAAAAAGCTACTAAATTTTTGAAATCTCCAGACAAGGTATATTTTATTTAAAAAAATAATGAAAGTAAGATATGGTGGAAATAAGAAAATAAACAGATCTATGTAATAGTAACAAAATGCAATCAGAAAACACACAAAATAAATAAGACTAATAATAATAAAGATAATTACCAGAGCCAATGTAAATAGGTACATTGTGAAAGAACCTTCCCTTCAAACTATGTGTGAAAAGATAATAAAAAAAGCTGAAAGGTTAGGCAAATCACCAGCTTCTAAAGGGGATTTACCAGCTCATGAAATTACAACAAACTAACCAACCAAAGCCAATTAATAAAGTCTATTAAGATTTGTTTCAGGTAAATGATTTTAATGATTTTTAAAAACTCATGATACATATGTAATGTTTTCTCACTCCCTAAATATGGAATAACTTCTAATGCTCTCATTCTTACATTCAGAAATCACTTCTAGCTGTATAAACTTGCATTTATAAACTCTTTTATTAGAAATCTGTTAGTTAATATTTATTTCCTTTGTTATCTTTTCTTTAAAAAATACCTAATCATTATGGCGTCATATGGTCTATGATAGATGTGAGCCAATGAGAAATTAGGTATTTTTCAAATAATATTATAGTATGTATTTACTTATGATCTTGGTTTTTTAAAGCACAAAATAATGAAAATATTTCTGCGATACAATCTCCTAATATACACAACAGATTTGTTTATCATTTGTCCTCTGTTTTCTGAATATTTATTGTTGGCTAGTAGATATATAAATATAATTTGAATTATAGAAATAAAAATATTTCCTGAAGTATTAAATAAGTACATTTTCAACATTCTCCTGAAACTTCTATATATTTTTCCATTTTGACTACCATTCATCTTCACACTCATTTCTGGGAATCCCTCACATATTCCCTTTTTTCCTCTTGTGGGCTGATTAGAACAGTCAAAGGGGAGCATATTTGAATTTTTTTAGAAGGTGACTTATCAATAATTCTTTCTATAGTATAATCTATTTAAAAATAGATACATGATGTGTGCAATTCTTTATATGAACTAAATACTTAAATTTTAATTAATTGCAGTGTTCTCACCTTGGGTAATTGAATGCTGCATATAAATATTGCAAAACAAAATTAGGGCCACAATTGCTATAGATATCATATAAAATTGAGTTTTAGTTTAGGTAATATAAAGTATATACAGTAATAAATATATTTTCTTCCTTGGTTTCCCAAACTGAGGCATCTATAACCTAATATAATACCAATTATAGAAAAATATATAATGAGAATGCTCTCTTATGCTTTTTTAACTTATAGATTTGTAAACTCTAGAATGTAGTTACAGAAAAGAGTGACTGTCTCTGTCCTATATCAAACTGCTAATACCTATAGCTATAGCTTCAGGTTAACAAATACAACCAGCCCTAACTGGAATACTTGGAATAATGACCTTATCTTGGAGGATTAATTACTATGGTTCTCTGGAATGCATTGTTTAGAAATCTTGTTTCTTGAGTATTGTGTGACAATCAGTGCAAATATATATTATGCATGGTGCAAAGTGTGGATTATACAGAATATGTACTTACAAACACACGTGTGCACACACACACATCCTTTGTATGCAAACTGTGAAAGACTTCACACAGGCCCCCAACACTCCAGCCCAGATAACTGAAACTTGTATTTGTCTATTACACCATTTATCTTTTAGAATGCATTTGTTGTTTAGTTATTGCTATAGAGTGAATATTCGTATTTTCCAATATTCATAGGTCAAGAACTGTCCCCATTGTGATGTTATTTGGAGGTGGGTTCTAGAAGAGGTGATTGGGTCAGGAGAGCAGCACCCTAATGAATGGGATTATAAAAGAGATTGCAGAGAGTGCCTTTCCTGCTTCTGCCAAGTGAGGACACAGCTGAAAGACAGCCATATATTAACCAGGAATTGAGCTCTCGTTAGACACCAAATTTGCCAATTTTTGTCTGCCAATTTTGTCTTGTGTTTGGACTTTCCAGTCTTCAGAACTATGAGCAAAAAATTTCTGTTGTTTCTAAACAACCAAATCTATGGTATTTCAATAGAGCAGCCCCAGTGGACTAAGACAGTTATGATTTAAGATATAAATGAAAACAGGTAGTTGAACTTTTCCTTTTCACTCTGTTCTTCATGTGCACATATACTGATTGTTTTTATCTGCAAATAAATATCAAACTTAGCTCAAATGATTCTTACTGTGTGGTTCATCAATGTTTGTTGCAGCCAATGCAAACATCTAAATATAGCTTTTTTTGCTTGCTTCTCTGCATCCATTCCCTGCTTTGCCAGTCCTGCTCTTGACCCAAGACAATAATACATGTGGGCTTATGTCTATACAACTCCCATGCACTCTGCCTTTTGGTTGAGTTGTAGCAATGAAGAATTCCAAGTAGGAAATATGAAGTACAAAAGAGAGATAAGTTAGAAAAATTATCCTCAAACTCCTTTTCAGTAGAGTCAACACAGATTGGCTATATTCCTTGACTACAAATCCTCAAAGCCATTTCTTTCCTGTATAATCTATAACCCCACCCTTCCTTCATTTTTCCATTTATGCTAGTGCTGGAATCTGCACTGACATTTAAAGTTCCACTACACCTCACTTGTACCCTTCAGCGAATCCTTATATAAAAAAACTTCTTCAGATTATCTTAATTTGCAAATGTCATCTGTCTCCAGTTGGGAACCTGACTGATACATTTTAGGAATCATAGAATACATCTTTTATATAGCATGTCCTTTAAGGTACATCAATATACTTGAAATCTAAGACAATTTTAATAGTCACCTAATAATTTTGTCTAAGATACCACTTGATAACATGTTACCATTCATAAAGGAGAAGCCACAAGACACAGCGCATAAAACTGTAAAAACAATTTGGGTTTCTCACTTACAAACAAAGCATTCTTTAACAAGTAATTTAAAAGTTAATAATTTGATCTATGCCACAGGAATACTTTACTGAATGTTAGAAAATGGTCAAGTGTCCTAACTCCATATAAACACATCATCTAACTCCACATAATTGCACTTAAAAATAAATATAAATGGTTAAATATTTCTATTAATTACTAAGTTCCCTATATTTAGACAAATATGGAGTTTGCACTATTTCTAAATTTATTTCATTGCCTTTTACATAAGATTAAATTTAAATTTTGTCCTTAAAAATAGTTGATGCAGAGTAAAAATAAGCAGGAAAAGCATTTAAAATACATTTTGGGGGGGGGAGGACAAGATGGCGGAGGAGTAGGGGGACACGCTCGCCCTCTCCCACAAACACAACAAAAAAAAGCACATCTACAGAATAAATGACTCGCACAGAACAGCAACCAATTGCTGGCAGAGGAACCTAAACTCTACAAACTCTCTAAACTTACAGGACCATCAGGCTAAAACACACAATTATGGGAAGGGGTTAGCATACTTAAAAAACAGGGTAACCACAAGCCAAAAGCAAATATTGCATTTGCAAAAAATGAAAAAAAAAATACACTCAAGCAGATAGTAACAGGAGACCATCCAACAAAAAAAAAAAAAAAAAAGGAACAATGGACAACAATAGAATCAACTGGAACACGAGGTGCAAATGGCAATAAATAATCATCTATCAATTAACACCTTAAATGTCAATGGGCTGAATGCCCCAATCAAAAGACACAGAGTGGCTGAGTGGATAAAAAGGCAAAAACCTTCAATATGCTGCCTACAAGAAACTCACCTTAGGACAAAAGATACATATACATTGAAAGTGAAAGGGTGGGGAAAAATATTTCATGCCAATAGACAAGACAGAAAAGCAGGAGTCACAATGCTCATATCAGACAAAATAGATTTTAAAACAAAAGACATAAAGAAAGACAAAGAAGGACATTACTTAATGATTAAGGTATCCATCCAAGGAGAGGATGTTATTTACTATCGTCAACATATATGCCCCAAATATAGGAGCGCCCAAATACATACAACAAATATTAACAGACATAAAGGGAGATATTGATGAGAATACAATCATAGTAGGAGACCTTAATACCCCCCTCACATCAATGGACAGATCCTCTAGACAGAAAACCAATAAAGCAACAGAGATCCTAAAGGAAACAATAGAAAAGTTAGACTTAATTGACATCTTCAGGACACTATATCCAAAAAAAGCAGAATACACATTCTTCTCAAATGCTCATGGAACATTCTCAAGAATCGACCACATATTGGGACACAAAGCTAATCTCAATAAATTTAGGAGCATAGAAATTATCTCAAGTATTTTCTCTGAGCACAATGCCATGAAATTAGAAACCAACCATGGGAAAAGGAAAGAGAAAAAACCTACTACATGGAGACTAAACAACATGCTACTAAAAAACCAATGGGTCAATGAGGAAATCAAGAAGAAAATTTAAAAATACCTTGAAACAAATGATAATGAAGACACAACCTCTCAAAATCTATGGGATGCTGCAAAAGCAGTGCTCAGAGGGAAATTTATAGCAACACAGGCCTTTCTCAAAAAAGAAGAAAGATCCCAAATTGACAACTTAACCCTCCACCTAAAGGAAATAGAAAAAGAAGAACAAAAAAGACCTAAAGTCAGCAGAAGGAAGGAAATTATAAATATCAAAGAAGAAATCAATAAAATAGAGACTCAAAAAACAATAGAGAAAATTAATAAAACCAAGAGCTGGTTCTTTGAAAAGGTGAACAAAATTGACAAACCCCTGGCCAGACGCACTAAAAAGAGGAGAGAAAGAACCCAAATAACCAAAATTAGAAATGAAAAAGGAGAAATCACAACGGATTCAGCAGAAATACAAAAAACCATAAGAGAATACTATGAACAACTATACGGCAACAAGTTTGACAATCTGGAAGAAATGGACAATTTCCTAGAATCTCACAGCCTGCCAAAACTGAATCAAGTAGAAACAGACCAACTGAACAGACCAATCACTAGAAATGAAATTGAAGAGGTCATAAAATCACTCCCTACAAATAAAAGTCCAGGACCAGATGGCTTCACAGGTGAATTTTATCAAACATATAAAGAGGAATTGGTGCCCATCTTCCTTAAACTCTTTCAAAAGGTTGAAGAAGAAGGAATACTCCCAAAGACATTCTACGAGGCCACCATCACCCTCATTCCAAAACCAGACAGAGATACCACCAACAAAGAAAACTATCGGCCAATATCATTGATGAATATAGATGCAAAAATTCTCAACAAAATCTTAGCCAACCGAATCCAACAACATACCAAAAAAATTATACACCATGACCAGGTTGGGTTCATCCCAGGTTCACAAGGATGGTTCAACATACACAAATCAATCAGCATCATACACCACATTAACCAAAAAAAAGTCAGAAATCATATGATCATCTTAATAGACGCAGAAAAAGCATTTGACAAAGTTCAACATCCATTCATGATCAAGACCCTCGCCAAAGTGGGTATAGAGGGAACATTCCTGAATATAATCAAAGCCATTTATGATGAACCCACAGCAAATATAATACTCAATGGGGAAAAACTGAAAGCCTTCTCACTCAAATCTGGAACAAGACAGGGATGCCCACTCTCACCACTGCTCTTCAACATAGTTTTGGAAGTCCTAGCCACAGCAATTAGACAAACAAAAGAAATAAAAGGCATCCATATAGGAAGAGAAGAGATAAAACTGTCACTGTATGCAGATGACATGATACTATACCTAGAAAACGCTAAGGACTCAACCCTAAAACTACTTGAACTGATTAATAAATTCAGCAAAGTAGCAGGATATAAGGTTAACATTCAGAAGTCAGGTGCATTTCTGTATACCAGCAATGAAATATTAGAAAAGGAATACAAAAACACGATACCTTTTAAAATTGCACCTCACAAAATCAAATACCTCGGAATGCACCTTGCCACGGAGGTAAAGGACCTATATGCCGAGAACGATAAAACATTAATCAAAGAAATCAAAGAAGATGTAAAGAAATGGAAAGATACTCCATGGTCACGGATTAGAAAAATCAATATTGTAAAAATGGCCATACTACCCAAAGCAATCTACAGATTCAATGCAATCCCTATCAAATTACCCATGACATTTTTTCACAGAACTAGAACAAACAATCCAAACATTTATATGGAACCAAAAAGACCCAGAATTGCCAAAGCAATCCTGAGAAACAAAAACCAAGCAGGAGGCATAACTCTCCCAGACTTCAAGAAATACTACAAAGCCACAGTCATCAAAACAGTGTGGTACTGGTATCAAAACAGACAGACAGACCAATGGAACAGAATAGAGAATCCGGAAATAAACCCTGAATAAATAAATAAATAAACACCTATGGTCAATTAATCTTTGACAAGGGAGGCAAGAACATAAAATGGGAAAAAGAAAGTCTATTCAGCAAGCATTGCTGGGAAACAATGGACAGCTGGACAGCTGCATGCAAAGCAATGAAACTAGAACACACCCTCACACCATGCACAAAAATACACTCAAAATGGCTGAAAGACTTAAATATACGAAAGAAAACAAAAAGACAACTTACAGAATGGGAGAAAATAGTTTCAAATGATGCAACTGACAAGGGCTTAATCTCTAGAATATATAAACAACTTATACAACCCAAAAGCAAAAAAACCAATCAATGGAAAAATGGGCAAAAGACTTGAATAGACATTTCTCCAAAGGAGATATACAGATGGCCAACAAACACATGAAAAAATACTCAACATTGCTGATTATAAGAGAAATGCAAATCAAAACTACCATGAGGTATCACCTCACACCAGTCAGAATGGCCATCATTAATGAGTTCACAAATAACAAGTGCTGGATGGGGTTGTGGAGAAAAGGGAACCCTCCTGCACTGTTGGTGGGAATGTAAACTGGTACAGCCACTATGGAGTACAGTTTGGTGATACCTTAGAAATCTATACATAGAACTTCCATATGACCCTGCAATCCCACTCTTGGGCATCTATCTGGAGAAAACTCTACTTAAAAGAGACACGTGCACCCGCATGTTCATTGCAACACTATTCACAATAGCCAGGACATGGAAACAACCCAAATGTCCATCAACAGATGATTGGATTCGGAAGAGGTGGTATATATACACAATGGAATACTACTCAGCCATAAAAAAGAATGACATAATGCCATTTGCAGCAACATGGATGGAACTAGAGAATCTCATCCTGAGTGAAATGAGCCAGAAAGACAAAGACAAATACCATATGATATCACTTATAACTGGAATCTAATATCCAGCACAAATGAACATCTCCTCAGAAAAGAAAATCATGGACTTGGAGAAGAGACTTGTGGTTGCCTGATGGGAGGGGGAGGGAGTGGGAGGGATCGGGAGCTTGGGCTTATCAGACACAACTTAGAATAGATTTACAAGGAGATCCTGCTGAATAGCATTGAGAATTTTGTCTAGATACCCATGTTGCAACAGAAGAAAGGGTGGGGGAAAAACTGTAATTGCAATGTATACATGTAAGGATAACCTGACCCCTTTGCTGTACAGTGGGAAAATAAAAAAATTTATAAAAAAAATAAATAAAATAAAATACATTTTGTTTCATCTTCATAATATTTCATAGTCATCATGACATTGAATTCATAAAACTTAGATGGAAAACTAAATTAATTGGAAAAGAATATAGCTATTTCGGTTGAGATCAGTATATATTTATTTTAGTTTTACTGGGTTATGATTTCCAAACTGGGATCTACTTCACTAATTTATCAATTTCTGTTCTGCAGTTCCACATTGTTAATCACTCAGTTTGTGGGAGTGCAGGTTGACTGGATCTGGGCATTTGGCTCATTTGGTTAGTATATTTTCCTAATGAGGCCAAGGATCTATGCCCAGTCCCAATAGGAGCCACTTAGGTTCACACAGAAAAAATAACTACATAATGTATCTTTAATTTCAATACTAACTGGAAAAAAATCAATGTAGTCATAAATAAGAATCTTTACTTGAGAAACTAGTCTCTATTCCAATAATAATAAATAATTTAGTTTACAATTTTCCTGAATACAGTACTTCATCTAAGCTTCTCAAATGGAGGTTGTTCATTTCCCACACCCTACAAAATTAGGAGTCAGGAAGCAATGTAAGCATCCTTTTTGACTCCTGCTCTCATGGTGCTCTTTCTAAATCATGACTTCGTTTTTTTATTTTTAATTTTTTATTATGGTTGATTTACAATGTTCTGTCAATTTCTGCTGTATGGCAAAGTGACTCAGTTATACATATATATACATTTATTTTCTCACATTATCCACCATCATGTTTCATCACAAGTGATTAGATATAGTTCCCTGGGCTAAAGAGCAGGATCTCATGGCTTATCCACTCCAAATGCAATAGTTTGCATATACTAACCCCAAATTCCCAGTCCATCCCACTCCCTCCTTCTCCCTTTCGGCAATCACAGTCTGTTCTCCAGGTCCATGAGTTTATTTTCTATAGATAGGTTCATTTGTGCCATATATATTATATTCCAGATATATGATATAATATGGTATTTATATTTTCTGAGTTACTTCACTTAGTATGAGTCTCTAGTTTCATCCATGTTGCAACAAATGGCATTATTTTGTTCTTTTTTATGTCTGAATAGCATTCCATTGTACATATGTACCGCATCATCTTCATCCATTCATCTGTCTATGGACATTTAGCTTGTTTCCATGTCTTTGCTATTGTGAATAGTTTTGCAATGAACATGGGGGTGCACGTATCTTTTTCGATGATAGTTTTTTCTTGATATATATATACGCAAGAGTGGGATTCCTGGATCATATGGTAATTCTTTTTTTTTTTTTTTCTCTTTTTAGGGCCACACCCAAGGCATTAGGAGGTTCCCAGACTAGGGGTCGAATTGGAGTATAGCTGCTAGCCTATAGCAGGATCCAAGCCACATCTGTGACCTTTACCAACCTCACAGTAATGCCAGATCCTTAACCCACTGAGCGAGGCCAGGAATTGAACCTGCATCCTCATGGATGCTAGTCAGATTCATTTCCACTGAGCCATGATGGGAACTCAGGTAGTTCTATATTTAGTTTTCTGAGGTATCTCCATGCTGTTTTCCATAGTGGTTGTACCAATTTATACTTCCACCAACAGTGTAGGAGGGTTCCCTTTTCTCCACCCCTCTCTAGCATTTGTTATTTGAAGATTTACTAATGATGGCCATTCTGACCAGTGTGATGTAGTACCTCACTGTAGTTCTGATTTGCATTTCTCTGATAATTAGTGATGTTCAGCATTTTTTCATGTGCCTATTGGCCATCTCTGTATCTTCTCTGGAGAACCATCTATTCAGGTCTTCTGCCCATTTTTCCATTGGGTTGTTTGTTTTCTTGTTGTTGAGTTGTATGAGTTGTTTGTATATGACTTCTTCACACTTATGGAAGTGAATCTGTGAATTTGAGGCTCCAAGCTAGCATGCTACACACCAGGTACTCTTCAGGTTTTTTACATCTTTATTCTGACATATTTTAAATTCATAATATATTTGGAAAAATTAAAAACAAAACACTTACAAATATCATGCATATTCGACCTATGTATTTTATGAATGTATGTGCACACACTTGTGTGAGAGTAAGTTGTAAATGTGTTACTCCTTTAAATTGGAATAACTGCCTATTTAATGGCGCTTTTTTTTTTTTTTGAAAAGACATTCCCGTTAATGATCACAGTTCAGTAATACATATCACATTAACCTTGATAAAATACTATTATATATAATATACAGATTTTATTTCACTTTTGCCAGTTGTCCCACTAATGTTCTTTTTGCCTGGCCCAGGATCATATGTTGCCAATACTTTTCATTTTTCTTTAGACTTAAGAAAATAAAATTTCTCAATTTTATTTTCATCATTATACTTGTACTTAGATCCCCTTCATTCTTTTTCATTCATTAAATCAATAAGCACTGGGCTTATATCCGCTTTTTCCATATTAAGAACAATCTGGGTAACCTGAACATGACTAGATATCATCTCATGTGCAATTCACCTTCCTCAACGCATGCCCCGCTCCCACCCTTAGCACAGCTATAGCACAGACCTAGTCAGCACCCAGAGTGTTCCCATTTGTAAAATATTAATGCTGTTTTTCCATTCCTGCACAGCATCATTTTTGCTGCTGTATGTATTGCCAAATTTCCAAAGAACTCAAACCTTTTTGTGTTTCTGCTACGATTCCTCCTGTCTTCATTTTCTTCTATGTTTGATAAATATGTTTAGTATATCATTGATCTACCTAAATCTTGTCAGTACTGTAAGTTCTTTTGATCCATTCAATTCAGTGATCTTAGTTGACAAAAACATCTGTTTAAGATTAATCAAAGATTTTTCAATATTTTGCCTCTATTATAAATGCAGACAGAATTGTGACACTGTAAATTTATGATCTATAGATCAATTAGGTGATTAATGCTTCTGGTCAAACCTTCTTTCTCTTTTCCTTTGAAAGAAACAGAAACTGGCCCTGTGAGCAATCTAACATGAAGATTGGCATGCACAGGTACAATCACCAAAAGGCTCTCTCCACCCAATGCATACCACCCTCATTTTACAATGATCCCTGCTTCTTTATCAATGGCAAACCTCACCATGCTTTAAAATCACTGCCCTTGAATAAAGATTGATACCCAACTATCAAACTAACATTCCTTCAAATTAAAAAATGGTCCCCTATTTAAAATCCTTCCTTAAGCCCCTCCTGACTTCTCCTGATTAAAATGTCCCTTAATTTTCCCTAGGGTGTGAGTCACCTTACTATAACCAAGTAAGTAACCTAGATTTTTTTCAGGGCATTTGTGTTCTGGATAGGTTTCTGAGAGGGGGTCGTTGACTCATCCTTTATTCATTTCCACTCCCTGCTACTTTTTTTTTTTTTCAACCTTCTTTGCTCATTTTAAACCTTCTTGGTTCTTTTCATTCCTGGACCTACCACTTTCCCCTTCACTTTTGTCCGTAAGATGCACTCCTATTTCCCAAAGAAAAAGACTTTAGATAATAATTTTCCCTGGATGTATCACAGAGAATGAGTTCAAGGGGGTTAAACTTGAGGTAAGAAAAATGGTTTACAGTTTCAGGCCAGAGATGACAATAGTCTGGAATAGAGCCCTAAGGTGCATTATGGAGAAGAGGACAGAATGCAAGGATAGTAAGGAGGTACAATCATGAGACTGAAAGTCAATTGTTGCATCACTTCACTCCTACCAAAGATTTATAGCTTTAAGATGCCTTGGAAGAGGAGATAAGAGTTAAAGTAAACAAGAGTATAGAGTTATATGATTATGATACTGGAGTGGACATTTGTTAACAGAGTAGACCCTTCCAGTGGATGAAACTGATGATACTTTACACAAAAATTGTGAGACTTGCCAAAGAATTCTTTTTAGAGTGGTGAAGAAGAAATAACCTTCAACATATATAGGGAGAAATACAAAGAGAAAATAGCCTTTTTTTCCCCTCTGAGTTGATTACATTCAATTTAGCTCATTCAGTGTGTTCTCTATGCATGTGATTTTATTATTTCCTGATTTTTTCCATTTTAGATAATATACACATCTTTCTTGTTGTGTAACATCATGTCCCTTTCCATCACCTGTACTCCCTCCTCACTTATAGACAACGGACACATACATGAATATACAGACTTTTGCATGTATGACTTTCAATGGAAAAGTGTCTGTGAAAATTATTTCAAGCCTTCAATAATACATTATTCCTCCAGAATGGATAGGTGTTTGCATCTTTCAGGCACTAGGTGACCACTAGCCCAAAATCATTTTAATTAAATTCATGGCTTGGTGTTCTTTTGTCTTATTTTTATTTTTCCATAACAGAGAAAATTTGAATTTATGTTGCAAATTAATATGAGGACATGTTTATGATGATAACCTCACAAAGATAATTAATTTAACTCCATGCCTATGCAATAACACTTGCATTGCAGTCTCTTAAGACTGAGGTAGGACTTGTTTACTTCCAGAGTGGATACACCTTTGGGATTTCAGTTATTAGGGTTTTGTCTCTTATTTGATCTTTTTCTGGTTTGGGGACTTGCTCTTTATTCCCAGAAGTCTATAAAGCAAAGAAAACCAAAGGGTAAAGCAGATTTTGTAACTTACCTCAAGGCAAACTTGTCTCTGGTTCTCTGCCCACCTTTGTGGATTTTCCCTTGTAGAGAAGAAAAATAATTTTCCACTACCTTTTTGAGTTCTTGGCTGAGACCCCTATAACAGAAAGACAGGTTAACAAAAAATTTTTTTAAAAAGTTCAGTTCATCACTATATGCAGCCAACACACCCCACACAGAAGAAACCTAAACCAAAAGTAACTCAAAATAGTGGCTTAGAATTTCAGGTTACATAGCATCACCAACAAAGAATAATAAATTTGAGGAGAAATTACAAGACAAACGTGTTTGGGGTAGGGGTAGTAAAGTTTAGAGTAGTAACTAGGAAGATAAAGGTAGGTTTAACAAGGTTTGTTTGAATTGACTTCTCAGCCCCAATACCCCATCTCTGGTAATGATAGTATCTCCCTTCCTTCCTATACAAGTAAGGCAATATTCATATGAGAGGTTTCTTTCATGAAGAAAAGGAGGGTTTTCTTACATCTGTAATTCCTCAAGTGCCTTTAGGTCAAGATAATCAACATGACATGTTGACATATTTTGGGGTGACATGTTCTGAATATCTTCATCATCTTATCTTATATTTTAGGCAAGTAAATACTTATCACCATGCGAAGTTTTCAATATTTTTACAAATAAATATGTATATTATTATTAATTTATATTGCTTTTTAAAAATACTGCAGCTAAGTATGTTCCTTCAAACTCCATGTAAGTATACCTAGACAGCTGTTTATTAGAAAGGGCAGCCTCAATAACACACTGATATTGTTGGACAATATATGATATTTAGCTTACAATGAATAGTTTAAATACTAGATTTTCAGAATATATAATACACAAATGTCATAAAATTTTTAAAATATATATTTATGTGTATTTAGGTATATATACGTGCAAAATATATGCATATAGTACAGTGGTAATTGCAACTTATGGACAACAAATATACATATATACTTTGTAAGATAACTATTCTGAATACTTGTTATGCATGATAATCCTGTAATAGAGACACTGATATAAAGGCTGATCCTAAATTATAAGCAAATATTTTCAGAGTCATTGTTTTTGTTTTCTTTTTTAATGGTGTTTGATTAAAGTACAGTTGATTTACAATTTCCTTCAATTTCTGCTGTACAGCAATGTGACCCAGTCAGACATATATATACATTCTTTTTTTAATACTATTTTCCATCATGTTCTAATCCAAGAGATTGGATATAGTTCCCTGTGCTGTACAGTAGGATTCCATTGTTTATCCATTCTAAATGTAATAGTTTGCACACAGATTCACTTCAAAACCAAAAAACAATTTGAAACTATTTATGTATTTCATTATAACTAATTTAGTTGGTGTGAAGAACTTAAAAATGAATAACAAAATATGAAAAAGCCAGGAAGGCACTGTTAAAGGACATAAATGGGAAGTGCTCAGGAATCTAATATAAATTACCTACAAATGTATACCTGTAGTTTCAGCTTTAAAATATAAAGAGCTTGAAAATTATTACCCCCATCTTTATAACAAAATGAAAACAGAACCAACTAAAGTCTGTGGTTTTTCTTAGTGCTTAGAGGCTTGAGATCACAAGGCAAAATCCCACTATAAAATCTGGAGACAAGTAATACTGAGAATCACAGTTGAGATGATCCTACTTGAATCAGAAGTGCTGGAGCCATACACTGATTGAAACACTTAAATGGTAATTTAATGACTTTCTGGAAGCTGAGTGTGGACTAGTTTCAGAATAAGGAACTCTTGGTCCCAATCTCAAGGTTCCCCCACACTTTCTCAAGGTGGAGGTCTCATGCTGGAGGTCTAAGAGTACTCTCCTCACATTTCCAGCAAAAGTGATCATTCTGAAACACTTCTAGAACATTCTCCATAAGAAATGCCAACACTTCTAGGGAAACTGCTTTATCAGAACCATATCTGAATATCTGAATGGTCAGAAGGACAATTAGTCAATCCCCATCCCTTCTAGCATTGATGTCTCAGCTAAGAGGAGGGAAAATAAATTTTAAAAAGTTAAAAACATTGCTGGTGGTTTCCAGTCTGGCATGTAAGGAATTTACAGGTCATCACTTCCATTCACACAAAGAAAAGTCGAAAAAACTAGAAATCAACATTTCTATGATTCATCAGGAAATGGAGTCACAGTACAAACCACTCCTCCTGCCAAAATTGGAGAGACAACAGCCAGATACAAGGAATAACAATTTACCACAGCAGAATCCTAGAAACAGAAATCTCCATGGAAACAAGTATGTGGTTGAATATATAATCTGTAGTTGATGAATTGTTGGAGATCCACTGTGAATAAGTTTGAGAGGTTAAAAACTCCATAGGGCATCCAGTCTTAGGGGAGTTCCTCAGACTTTTGGGAGTTTTACCTCCAGGAACCCTACCAGGTTCTCAGATTGAAATCAGAGAAAAATCCCCTTTTGTTTTCAGCAAAGGTAGGAGGAAAATAGCTGTTCTGAAGCAAACCTGGAGCATTTTGTTCTTTTTCTTAAAAAGACCTGCCCTCAAAAGAAACTATTTTATCAGAGCCCAGATACAGATATGTCTGAAATGTTGGGAGTACCAGGCCAGGAATTTAAAGTAACTATCATTAATATCAAAAGGCTCTAATGGAAAAAGTAGCACCATGTAAGAACAGATGGGTAATGTGGGCAGAGAGGAAACAGTAAGTTACAATCAAAAGAACATGATCTAAGTCAAAACTACTGCAACAGAAATGAAGAATTGTAATTATTACTTCAGTTACTTAACTAAAAGACTATTTTTAAAGTCTTTTGTTTGAAAGTTTGATCTGAGAATTTATTCTATGTATCACTTTTATTTTGGGGTAAATTTAAAATTAAGAGTTAAAGGGATTTCAATTTTTTTACTTTGTTTATAAGTCTTAGGATTGCTAGTAACATTATAGCATAAAATAATATAAAGCTATCATGAAATTAGGACTTTCACATATATATAATTTTTCTATGTCAAATGTTAATAATTTGCTTTGACTCTAATTTTGAATCAAAGACTTAATCTGTCTCTCTAACTACAAGGAAAATGTCTCCATGCTAAAGTTGTGATCAACTTTATAGATGCAGGGGAATTATGGAAATGCATCATGCAAAATGTCTACTTGCCAAAATTATTCCATGACCTTGTGGTTAGGCTGAGTTTTAAATAATTCAGTGATGTGCCCAATGAATAAATTTGTATTGCTTGTTACTCTAAACAGTCATGCATTCACTTTTCCTTGCCATTTTTAATAAAGCCTAGTTTTCTAATATTCATGAAATATTGCATTTCAATTAAATTACATAGGTTTTGAGAAAATAGTTTGCCCTAAGCTGTTTAGAGTTGACACCAACTGTCATCTGCTTTTTGTTTGGTATAATGCCCAAGGAGGCTTGAGTACAACTAATGCAAAGCACTGTCACTCTTCTAATGAGATACTTTTTGATCATGTATAACACAATGCTGTCTGAAGAACAGAATAATAAACTCAAACAATACTTTGTTTACGAAGGGTATAACATATCAAAATATGCAAAGACATTCAAAATAAACTTGTGCTACTTTAGTGGAAATTATGTGTACTGTCCCATCTCACCTGAATTCCAAAATTAGGTATGCAAACACATGATTATTTTCTCAAACTTTTTCTTTGTCTCTCTCTCTCTCTCTCTCATTACCTATCTTCATAGTACCTAAATAAAGGGACATGGAGAACAAGTAGATTTTTGGATTACTAAATTAATTTGGTTTTTAAAATCTATAAACTTTCATGCAGCTTTTACATTTTACTAACCTGTTGAATTTTACAATTCTATGCCTCAAATTGTTTTGGAGTTCTCTGGTCATTTCTTACTGAATCAGGACATTAACTCTGAAAAAAAAGATATTCTATAACTAGAAATAGCAGTAGTGATCATTATACTTACTACGGATGGTGCTTTTAACCTATTATCCTATTTTAATTATATTATATATACTTAATAACTAGGCTTATTTTGATAGCAGCATATTTTTAGTCAATTTTTGTCATAATGAAACTATAATTACTATCCCCTTAAAAAGGCAATACAAAATAGAAATATATGATGCTTTACCCTTGAAATAGCATGAATTAAAAGTATCTACATATTAATAAGCACTTTCTAGTTGTCTTTTTAAAAATTTTCACATGCTCTATATGATACCATTGGGTGGATAGCTTTAAATCATTTTACATTAAAATTATTGGCATTTTCATAACAAAACATTCCTTTCAGGTATCTTCTCATTCACTTAAGCTCTCTTCTTCTATAAAGGCAGGTGGTTTCAGGCAGCTGGGATTTGATGCCACAAAAGAATTTTAAATCGACTCCATTATAGAGGGCTTAGAAAAAGACACAGTCAGAATCTGCCATAGGAATTTTGGAAAGCATTTTCATTTTTACAAAAAGCAAGGGAAAATAACCCTATTCATCTGTTCTCTTGAATTCACTTGATCTTGCACTGTAGAATCCATGAAAAATAGGGTAACTTCAGGTAGCCCCAACTATCAACTATCACTCATTTTCTTTTGTGTAGATGATTAATAGACAAATGTGCAATAATACAGCCAAATATAGTATAAAATGGTATCTATAAAATGGTTTGAAATATTTTCAGGAAGGTTTTAAAAGATTATCTCATTAACTTAGCCATTTTCCTCAGGTTCTATGCAAAAAGATATCTCCAGCCATATAAATAGGTGTACCTTGAGGTGGCCTCCGGGATTTCTCTCCTCTAGGGTACATGATATGCATAATTTCCTCTTCTTGAATATGAAGACAACCTGTGAATATAATGAAATAGACATTTCTTTGATTATTACCATTTGTGGCAAAGATGATGGTGTAGTCACCCTCATTATTATATCACAAAGACTCCTGTCCATTATACCAGGCAGGAGAGAGAGTCCTCTCCTGTCTTTAAAGAAGTAAGCTGCCTTGTGGTGAGACAGTCAAGTAGCTAGGTCTAGGAGCTGAGAGTAACTCACAGCAGCAGTTAGGGGAAAAAAAAGGAGACTTCAGTCCTATAACTGCAGAGAAATTATTTTGCCAAAAACTAAATGAGCTTGAGGTGCACAAACATTAGATGAGATCACAGCCCCAGCTAACACACTGATGTACTTCTGGTAAAACTTTGAGCAAAGGATTCAGCTAATCCATGTCTCATTGCCTTACCTTTAGAAATAGTGAGATAAATATGTGTCGCTTTAAGTGCTGTGTTGGTAGTGATTGGTTATTCTTAATAGAAATCAAAAGAACATACAAAAATTTTAAATTTGAACAGATAGCAAAAATCACTGTAAATATCTTTGAATTTCTCAATGTGTGTGTGTATATACATGCATACATATATGTTTATACTCACACACACACATGCACACACACACACACACACCATTAATATGTATCTCTAAATGATATGGGAGATATATAGCTCACAATGAAGTAAAAGTTTGAAATTGATCAATATTATACATCTTTTTCAGAATTTAGGTAGAATGACTACAAAAGAAGAATTGTGTACATAAAGAGTTCATTACCATCTTCTAATGCAGAAAATCAATGTTGGTGATTTTATCTCTTAAAATTTCCATTATAATACAGAAATGACATACTTAAATTGAAAAAAATATAATTAAGTCTTAGGCCAACATAATTTTTAAATTAAATTTTAAAATATTTTTGAAAAGCCCATAATTATCTTAAATTCTAAAATGTAAAATAAATAAGTAAAAACTATTATTTTGGAATGTTAATAAGTTTAATAGGGATTAATTTTTTAATGCATCAAAATTATTATCTAAAAGACTATTTATAGTACATATTAGTTTATGCAGAGTTCTTTACTATCTTTTTATGGTGATTTTTTACATTTTTTTTAATGTAAGTAGGTAAGTTTTAATGTAAACAAATCCATTGAAATATAAAGGTCTATTTACATACATATTTTTCTAAGTGCCCTAAATCATTAAATAAGATTTGGGAGAAGAAAGGAAAATAACTATAACTAGAGCTTCTTTTATAATAGGAATGTTATTTTAGAGAGAAGAAAAAAATAAACCATTGAAACAGAGACCAAAAGTGTACATAATAATACATGTTATCGTAATAGATACTTCAGCTGGGGAAGAAAAAAAAAGGTAGTTTAAACATACAAACTTCTAAACACTATCTTTTTTTTTTCCAAGTAAAAGTTTATCTATAATTACAATGCACAACTAACCAAACGTTTCTTAGTATTATTTACCTCAGTTATTATACTATTTCCTTTTCATTGGCCTCCAAATGGTGAATGAAGACCAGTATAGATGGGTCATTCCACTATCGTGAGAAAAAAGTCTAAATATTGTGATAAAAATGTATTAATTTGGCCTAACAAATCATTAGAACATGCTTTTTCAATACAGTACTTTGCTTTTTAAAAATGATACTTAATTCCAAAATAAATTCCTAACACAATGTTTTATATGTATCACCAATATCATTTATTCTTATATTCTCACTTAAAAAATACAGACGTTCTCTTCCATTAGTGTCAGGTTGAAGCAAATTGTTCTTCCTACTTATGAAGTAATGAAAACTAATCTAAGGTATTGCTTCCCTTGTATTTGAAGGTTCCAAGGAGAAAATACAAAGTTAGACTTTGTCACTTCTGAAATTTGCACCACAGACCAGCATTTGATGAATTTATTCCACTAAAATATTGGATTGGATTTGTTCAATTAATGTATTGGATTTAATGAAGGATCTATAAATTTAACTAAAATGAAAGTATCTAAAATATTAATTATAAGCTTAGATTGGATATTCTTAATGGATTTATTTCTTATTAGGAGAGATTCCAGTATGAATTATTACCTTAATAAATCATATATTTTCAACAGAAGAACATAAAGAAATTTAAAATAAATATATGGAAAGTAACTGATTAAATATCAGATTATACAGAATACAACAAAACTTTGTTTAAGACCAGTCCAATTTAAATACCTTGCTTCTTGGCCTAACTTTTGGAACTAAAACAAGTACTAAATAGAAGCTAAAATTCAATAATAAGGCAATTCCAAATTAATTTGAAGTTAAGCATTTTGTTATTTAAAATTTGAATAGCCAAAAGACTAGAATAATTTCCGTAGATGACTGTATTTGTTATTAATTTCATTTGATATACATGCTGATTTTTAAACCTCATTTTAACTATATTGTATCATTTGCTAGTACTTTGAGGAGGACATAAAGAAAGTCTCAGTACGTTATAGGTTAGATATATCTCTTTACCGACATGCCTTGAAATCAAGCAATAGTTGGCCTGTGGCTACTCGTTCTAGTTCTTATTTATTAGATTTTTGGATTTTTCATTAGAAAAAATTATTACATGCCATTTTATCAACTTATTTAAGAAAATCTAAAATTCACTGTCAAAAAATATGTACTTTTGTTATTATTACTAACAATTTGATTAAACACACATAATATTTTTTATTTATTTATTTTTTTGTCTTTTGTCCTTTTTAGGGCCACACCTGTGGCATATGGAAGTTCCCAGCCTAGGGGTCTAATCGAAGCTGTAGCCACCGGCCTATGCCAGAGCCACAGCAAAGTGGGATCCAAGCCACGTCTGCGACCTACACCACAGCTCACTGCAACTCCTGATCCTTAAGCCACTGAGAGAGGCTAGGGATCGAACCTGCAACCTCATGGTTCCTAGTTGGATTTGTTTCCACTGGGCCACAATGGGAACTCCTGTATTATTTAATTTAAATTTCTATTTTATGGGTCGCTCCAGTTTTGGTTGTTATATTTTTATAGACCGTAAATTCCTCTCCATCCTCTGGTAAATTTTAAATTCAGTGCTTAATGACTACTTCCGAAATTCATTGGTATTCTAATAATCTAACTTTTTTTTTGGCCATACCCACAGCATGTGGAAGTTCCTGAGCCAGGCATGGAACCAGGGCCACACTGTCTACCTGAGCCACAGCAGTGACAACACTAGATCCTTACCTGGCTGAGCCACCAGGGAAGTCACCCCCTTTTTAAAATCCAACTTTTATATGTGATGAATTAGACACACATATAAAATTTCCTGAAAATTTTCTGTTCAATGTGAATGTTGGTCCAATAACTTGTTCAACATATGTTATATATTTTGTTATTGTGAAAGTATTTCAGTCAATAAAATGAATGGTAACAGTCTATAACATTCAACTCAGGCAGATTTTAATTTAAAGGACCTATCACCTTTCAGCTGTAATTTCCAAACCTACATGTTCATGCCACAATTCATATTTATAGTTAACTTCCCAAGCAATTTAGTTGGAAATATTTTATGAGAGTGCCAATCTTCAGTTGCCTGAATTACACAGCTCTTATTTCTTAATATTTTAAATTTTAATGAGCACAATATAGTTTATTGAATCAGTTACTCATTATGCAAATCAATATTTTTCTTTATACTTCGCATTATTTTTTTCTACATTATCTGTGGTCATAGAAAAGCCTTCCTACTAGCATCTCTGAGAGATATTTAAATTGAATTATAAATTATTTTCAGGCTAGGAAGTATCATTTTTTAAATTTATTTTCATAAAAGTATAATAATTATACATGAGTACATTTGATCTCCAAGCAAATATAAACATCAATAATGATATAAAAGTAAGCTACAAATCTCAGTAGTGGGTAAATTATAGTTACAAAATATTTTTCTTTTTTCATAGAAGAAAGGAATAAGAAAGGAATAATAATAGCCTATAGAAGAAATAAAATCAGACCTTCAAAAAGCACATATAAATGTGTAAGTTAAAAAAGAGACATGCCCTCAGTTTAAAAAAATCCTGTCTTTTCCATTAATGGAAAAAATTTAAATGCAAGTGTTTAAATGCTACTTTTTCCCGTGGGATATAACAGTGTGTTTTAGTATTATTTGTTAATCATAATTAATTTATTAAATAATAATTCTAGAAAGTGATTGCACAAATATGACATACTCTAAGACCAATAGATATATGGGAAAGTTACTTTACACTTGAATTAGCCTTATTAGCCTATGCTCATATTTTCCTATTTTGCTTTATGTTTACATTGTGCTTAAAACCAGACTGTCACCTACACCGTCAAATCTACAATAATGACAGCAGCAGGTTGAAGCCTACAGGATTTTAATATAAAACCACAGCAAGATAACAAGATAAAAGCACAATAGATAAACTAAATGTATGCAATGCTAAGCCCTCAGTTCATATCTTCCCCCCCAAATCTGAAAACCTCTATTTTAATTCATTCCACCTAAAGTTTATTTACCTGGAACTTGAATTAGAACTTGAACTAGAGAGTGTAATTTCTCTATGAAAAATGTGGCAAAAATTGAGAGTTCATCATTGAAATGTGTCCAGTTCTATTACTTCATTATATTTTGTTTACTTCATTATATTTTGATTGGTTTGTAATATTGTATTTTAATTTTAGAAGTTTATTCTAATCTTTATAATATTGCATTGGTTTTCAATTGATTCACTGGTTACATAAGACAAACACTGTTATATGTTAAAGCAACCAAGAAATGTAGTACTGAACTAGTTCTATAGCTGGCTTCAGTAATATCTGGCTAAGAATAAGCATTTTAATGTAGTACTTTTCAGTTCCCTTTATATTTTCTTTAAAGGAAGCTGTAAATCCAGAGAACTCTAGATGCCAAATACTGTCTTCTTAACTTACTAGAATAAGTAAACAATCATCTGCATTTGGGATTTCATAATAAAAATAAATTAGTCCTGAAACCAACAATGGTTATAACAAGGTAGCAGGATCCAAGGTTAATATACAAAATTCAACCACTTTCCTATATACCAGCAATAAACAAACAGAACTTGAAACTAAAAACACATGACCATGTACATTAGCATGCAAAAAAAGGTATTTCATCACAAGTCTAACAAAATAAGTACAAAGTCTATGTAAGATAAACTACAGAATTCTAATAAAAGAAATCATAACAATAAATGGAGAGATATCTCATGTTTATAGATAGGAAGACTCAAATGTTTTAAACCATCATTCCTAAACTTGATCTTGTTCAGTGAAATCCAAATCAGAATTCCAGTGATGTGTTTTGTGGGTATCAGCAAACTAATTTTAAAGTTTAAAGTGGAGAAGCAAAAGATCCAGAGCTAAAAGAGTGAACACGATATTTAAGGAAAATAGAAATTTGAGTACTGACAGCAAGACTTACTATAAAGCTACAGTAATTAAGACAGTATGGTATAGCTGAAGGAATAGATATATCAATAGAACAGAATAGAGCCCAGAAATTGATTCTCATTAATATAGTCAATGACAGAGAAAAAAAAAATACCATGGAGGGAAAAGAATCTTTTCAACAAATAGTGCTGGAACAACTAAACGTGCACATTCAAAAAAATTAGCCTAGACACAGACCTTACATCCTCCACAAACATTAACCTAAAATGATTACACACCTAATGTAACACACAAAAGCATAAAACTTTCAAGAGATAACATAGGAGAAAACATAGATGACTTTGGGTATGGCAAAGATCTTTGAGATGCAAAACCAAAGGTACAATCCATGAAAGAAATAACTGATAAACTAGACCCATTAAAATTGAAATTAAAAATTTTTTATGAAATATATTGTCGACAAAATTAGAAAGAAATACACATACTGGGAGAAAATATTTACAGAAGACACATCTGATAAAGGATCATTATCCAAAATATACAAGGGACACTTAAAACTCTATAGTAAGAAAACAAACAAACCAACTAAAAATGGACCAAAGATCTGAACAGATACTCACCAAAGAAGACAGCAAATAAACATGAAAAGATGCTCCACATCATATGTCATTAGTGAAAGGCAAATTGAAGTACAGTTACATATCACTATACATCTATTGGAATGGTTGAAATCTGGAATACTCATAACACCAAATGCTGGAGAGGATGTGAAGCAACAGAAACTCACATCCATTGCCAGTGGGAATGAAAAGTAGCATAATTACTTTGGAAAGCAGTTTTGCAGTTTCTTCCAAGACTAAATATACTTTTACCATATAACAATTGCACTCCTTGGTATTTACACGAGTCAAAAACATATCTGCACACACAAAAAAAATTGCTCATGGATATTTATAGCAGCATTATTCATAACTGTCAAAACTTGGAGGTAATCAAGATGTCCTTCAGTAGGTGAATGGATAAAAGTGTAGTACATGCAGGTTATGGGATATTATTCATTGCTAAAAAGAAATGAGCTATCAAGCCATGTAAAGACATGGAGAAGATTTAGTTGCATACCCAGTGAAAGAAGTCAAACTGAAGTGGCTACATACACTGTGATTCCAACTATATGTATGATATACTAGAAAAATAAAACCATGAGAAGAGTTAAGAGTTCAGTGGTTACCAGGATTGGGGGTTAGGAATGAACAGATGGAGCATAGAGAATTCTTAGGTCAGTGAAAACACTCTGCCTCATACCGTAATGACGGAAACATGTCATTATACATTTAGCCAAATCCACAGAATGTACAACATTGAGTGAACCTTAATGTAAACTATGGATTTTAGGTGATTACAGTCAGTCAGTGTAGGTGCATTAAGTATAAGAAATGTGCCTTTGTGGTATGAGATATCAATAACGAGGGAGGCTATAAGTGTGGGGGGCTTGACGGATGTGGAAGGTCTCTTTAACCACCACTTAACTTTGCTGTGAACATAAAACTATCTAAAAAATAAATTCTTAATTTCATTTATTTTTATTTCTTATTTTTTATTTTTTTGTCTTTTTGTCTTTTCTAGGGCCGCACCCACAGCATATGCAGGTTCCCAGGCTGGGGGGGTCCAATCGGAGCTGTAGCCGCTGGCCTACACCAGAGCCACAGCAACTCAGGGTCCGAGCCGTGTCTGCGACCTACACCACAGCTCATGGCAACGCCGGATCCTTTCCCCACTGAGTGAGGACAGGGATTGAACCTGCATCCTCATGGATCCTAGTTGGGTTCATTACCACTGAGTCACAACGGGAATTCCATAAATTCCTAATTTTAAAAAAAGATATTATGTAATCACTGTGCTTAACTCTATTTTGAAGTAGATCATTTTTCTAGATAGAGCAGAATGTTTCCAATACAAACATATGATTAGTTGTGAAACAGGTTGCAGATCATGTTTCCTAGAAAGGGCTGCTGACACTAATTTGATTTTGAAACAGCTTCTAAGACAGTCTTGTGTACATCCAGAAACACACTAACATGCGCACACACATATTCCTGACATATGTAAGCATATAATTACTCTTATCAGGTAAATTCATTAATAACACTCATAAACAGCAGATGATTAATATGCTGATATTTTATTACTGTTTATGGGTTAAATGTCAAGGAGAAACTCTGCCAAATGAATTTATTTGTGTTGCTTACATATATTTTGTTAAATATACTTTGAGGAGTTTCTGTGGTGGTGCAGTGGAAATGATCCGACTAGGAATTGTGGGTTCAATCTCTGGCCTCACTCAGTGGGTTAAGGATCTGGTGTTGCTGTAAGCTACGGTGTAGGTTGCAGGCATGGCTCAGGTATGGCGCTGCTGTGGCTCCGACGTAGGCCGGCAGCTAGAGCCCCAATTAAAACCATAGCCTGGGAACCTCCATATGCCACAGGTGCGGCCCTAAAAAGGCAAAAGACAAATATATATACATATATATATATAAAAATATATATGTATGTGTGTATGTGTGTGTATATATATATGTATATATATATATACTTAGAAACACAGCTTTCTTCACTTGTTAGGAGGACCAATGTCCAAATTAAATTTAAAAATATAAAATAGTATAACAAATAGTCAAATTTAGAATTGATTTCACAGAAATCATAATGTTTTTGGTAAATTTATTACAGGTTGAAAGGTGGTACTTTACAGAGATATGGATTATGAACACAGGATAGTTTTGAATATTTTACTATTTGCTATTTTAAAATTAGTAATCAGGTTTATATCCTGAATAATTATGTTTTATACTTTTATTATTCAGTAATTTTGCCAAATGCTAGAAGTACTATTTTTATCATGTTAAATCTCACTTTACATACAATAATACCAAAGAATAACTGACATTGGTTAATGAAGTAATTTTAAAAAGGCATAAGATTTTCCTATCCATGCATATTTTAACCAGCAATAGTGAATGACCCTTTGCATCTTCCTGTAATTTACTGCACTTGATTTCAAAATTTAAAGTCTGAAAGTAAAAGCTATTTACTTTTTAATATTTAGGATATAACTGTGCTGAAATGTAAATTATATTATACCATGATTTTCTTTCTTTAAATATTATTAGATAACATGGGGCTAAACTAGGACAGCAATGTGTGGACCAACTTAATATTTAATTTACAAGTGGGAAATTTAACCTAAAGTAACAAATAAAAAGTCTAATATAATTGGCCTGATGGACTTTGAATTTTAATTTGTCCAAAGAAGTTTTTTTTAATAAAGCAAAGAATAAGATAAACTGTACTACAAAGACTAAATGACCCTGCTGACTGTATTAATAGTCCATCTTGTCTTTATTTGAGGTAGCCTAGCCTATTTTTCTTCAACTTAAAAATACCAATCATATTGTTTTCTAGAGTTTTGAAATGCCTAAGATTATATAATTTCTTTATCTTTTATTTTTAATGATTTTTTTCCATTAAAACTGATTTACAGTTTTCTGTCAATTTTCAATTTTACAGCAAAGTGACCCAGTCACACATATGCATATACACTCTGTTTTCTCACAATATCATGCTCCATCATAAGTGACTAGATGTAGTTCCCAGTGCTATACAGCAGGATATCATTGTTTATCCATTCCAAAGGCAATAGTTTGCATCTATTAACCCCAAACTCCCAGTCCATCCCACTCACTCCCCCTCCCCCTTGGCAACCAGAATTCTGTTCTCTGTGTCCATGAGTTTCTTTTCTGTGGAAAGGTTCATTTGTGCCATATATTAGATTCCAAATATAAGTGATATCATATGGTATTTGTTTTTCTCTTTCTGACTTAGTTCACTTAGCATGAGAGTCTCTAGTTCCGTCCACATTGCTGCAAATGGCATTATTTTGTTCTTTTCATGGCTGAGTAGTATTCCATTGTGTATGTATACCACATCTGCTTAACCCATTCAGCTGTCAATGGACATTTAGGTTGTTTCCATGTCTTGGCTATTTTGAATAGTGCCACAGTGAATACATGGGTGCATGCACATTTTTCCAGGAAAGTTTTGATATATGCCTAAGAGTGGGATTGCTGGGTCATATGACAGTTCTGCATACAGTTTTCTAAGTTACCTCCATACTATTTTACATAGTGGTTGTACCAGATTATATAATTTCTGAGGTAAGCTTACCTTACAGAATTAGTGGTTGAAAAAGAAATAAACAGAGTTTGGAAATGCTAAATTTTAATCTATTGGATCAGAATTTCATAAAAGAATACTTGCCAAAATTCTAATGCATAAAGAGAACTTAGAAAATAAAGAATACTCAGAAATCAATTTATCTTAAAAACACATTGTTTCAAAATATTAAGTGTATAATTTGCACTGATGGTTTTTTAAGCTACCTATTACAAAATCAGTAAAAATGACAATTAAGGAGAAGTCATAAAAACACTACTTTATAATTACACTTAAATTCAACCTATGAAGTAAAATATTTCCCATTTTTAAAATTGAAATTTTAATATTTAATAAAGAAAAAGAAGTCAGTTTCAATATTTTCTCTTATGAATTAAGATACAAACTTTATATGATATTTAAATACAAATTAATAAATAATTAATACATTTATCATGCAAAATAAAGTAAAATGTAGCTTATCTATGCAAAATGTATTCTTCAACTCAGGAGCTAAAGTTTAAAAAGTGGTTCTCAAAATTCTTTTCCTGACTACAATATTTGAGCTCTAGGAGCGGCAATTTCAAGGGCACTTGTCAAGAAAGATAATATCAAATAATTTAAGGTGACTCTTGGTTGAGCTATTTTGTCTTGCTGGTTAAGTACTATTTCTGACTGAGGTATTAGATTCTCTATAATCTTCCTAAAGAACAAACCCAATCAGATCCTCAAATAGCCTTAAGCATCTTTCTACCCAAAGACCTTTGCAAAAACAGCACACTGTTACAGGTCTCTATTATCCAGCTTTCTCTTTCCTTATGAGTCTTATCCATCAAGACTTCCTTGAGCAACCATTTCTATCTACACAGGATTAGCTAGGCCTCTATATTATATACACTCAAAACAACATATTGTTATCTTTGGTAGCATTTATAAAACATATTTAATAGTTTTTATTAAAATAGCTAATTTCTATAATTTTCCAATATAACTAAGTCTCAGGATAGCAGAAATTTTTTGTTGTTGTTGTTGTTTTTGTTTCATCTTTTTAGGACCACACCTGCAGCATATTTAAGTCCCAGGCTAGGGGTTGAATTGGAGCAGTAGCCACTGGCCTACACCACAGCCAGAGCAACAAAGGATCTGAGCCACATCTGCAACCTATACCACAGCTCAGGGCAACACTGTATCCTTAACCTGTTGACTGAGGCCAGGGATTGAACCTGCATCCTCATGGACGCTAGTCAAATACATTTCCACTGAGCCACGATGGGAATCCCAGCAAGAATTTCTTTTACCTTTACCAGCTCTGCATCTATTATTAAACTAAACACTAACTACCACAGATCTTGAAAAAAATTATTTGACTGCAATTATTTGAATTCTGGTTTTAATCAGTTATGAACAGATTCATTTCTATATCATACCAATATACTTAAGATCATATATATCTAAAAAATGAGAATCATTTTCAACTATTTTTAGTTTAACTGAATCATATTTTCTTGGCAAATAATTCAAAGGCTCTTATAAATCTTCTTTGCAATTTTTGGTTTCTAACTTGATTTCTCTTATATGTTGAAGTCCTTATGCCATTAGGAATCAGTATGGATAATATATATATATATATATATATATATATATACACATATATATATATATATAAAACAATGATTACCTATTCAGTACTGATGAAAACTACCAAATTAGTTAAAATTTTGGAAGAACTGGCACCCAAGTATTAGATGGCCCCAAATTCAGGTTCTTTGCTCCCATTTCCCTTAATCCCACTGCTTAGACTTATCCTGCAAAATTCATCTTAAATGTCTCCTTTTAAATAATACTTCATCTGTTTTTGCTCTTTTCATTCAATCTTCTCAAAAAAAATTATTGTTTATTTATCCAAATTACTACATAGTTGAGTAAGTGGTGTAGTGATGCTCCAACTCTGCTCAGGGGCCTGGGCAGAGGAGGACAGACTGTGGTGCCTTGGAAGTTGCCTTTAGAGATGCTAATGACTTTGGAGCTCGCTCCAGTCTCCTGGGCCAAAGTCCAGACTGAGTTTGGAGCCCAGTTAAAGTAGCCATAATGACACAGCCATACAACAGTCAAAGGGAAGGGGCAGCCAACATCCAACCACTGCTGGTAGAGGGGCGCAGGCCAAACCAAGGTAAACAACTGGGGCCTTGTGGTTGTTACCTAACCGAAATCTCCATGGTCATGTCATTGGCAACACTGTGATCTTTTCAGATTATAAAACTCACACCAAACATTTAGAAATATCATATAAAATAACAACAAAATCATCTGTAAGCTCTCCCTCCACCATGCGATAACCACCATTAACATTTGAAGGTATTCAAATAGATTTTATTTTATTTATTTATTTATTTACAGTTTATTTCAAATAAATAAATAAAGATCTGAAGACCACTGCCCAGACCTGCCCCAGAGCTGATCACTTCCTCTTGTTCATCACACTTTATCTAGTGTATAGCCTTGCTATCCTCTTATAATTTATTAAAAAGAATTATTTTAAAGCATATCTGCCTCTTTATTATAGACTATTGCATTAAAAAAAAAGGGAAAGCGGAGTTCCTGTCATGGCTCAGCAGGTTGAGAACCCGACATAGTGTCCATGAGGATGTGGGTTTGATCCCTGATCTCACTCAGTGGGTTAAGGATCTGGCACTGCCCTAAGGTGCTCTGTGATGTAGGCCAGCAGCTACAGCTTGGATTGTACCGTTAGCCAGGAAACCTCCATTAAAAGAAAAAAGACAAAACAAAACAAGGTAGTGTTTTATTCAATTCTATATCCTTGGCAAATCTCTCATTTTGCTAAGTAGAAAATTTATTACTATGTGTTTTGAGGAAATTAAAAAAACGAGGTTATGTAGATCAATTTATGAGGCAAACATAAATATTACCATTTTATTTATCAGCATGCTTTTGGATTTCATGATTTACTGTTAATGGTGTTAACATCTTACAGTTCAGTTATACTGAAATGCAGTATGTTTTCAATGTTTATATTCATGCCTCTGTTTGACAATAACATGAACTTTATTCAAGCATTTAAATTTAACTTCCATATCTCAGAAGTTCTAACAGTAAATAATTGAATGGAAGAGACATGTAGAGTAACATAATGAAGAACTCAGCTTTCCTGGCAGGGGCTGGGGGAGGGGGGATATGAGGTTTCATCTCCTCCTATTGTTTCTCAGAGAGTTAACCTTACTTTCTATTTACCAAGTTCTAACTCAGCCCACAAACAACAGGTTTTTGCCAATTGGAGGCTAGCTTATAACAAAAAAAGAAAAAGATGGAAACAAAGGAATAATATATGGCAAATAAAAAAGAATACCTTCTAATTATAATAGATGGTGGACACTAAGACCACTTTTATCAACAGGCATCTTGCAGTTACATATGAAGTTCACAACGCCCTGGTTCAATGTACCTGAAAACTTCCTTGACAGGTTTTATTCCTCCTTCTATATAGCTTATGTGCTAGTCTCTGTTCAGGATCTTTTCTATTGTCCTTTGAATGGTAATCCTCTACAGAAAGCCTCTTTCTAGGTTAAAATTTAAAGAATATACCAATTTTATTTATATTTTCTAAAAATACTTTTAGTGCTTTTTACTTGTATGATAATGACTTTTCCTTGAAAATCTTCACATTTTGTTTTCAATTAACTACATATTTAGTTCAATTACATAAATGAATTAATTTTATAATTCATTTATTATTTAAGTATATAATAACATAAATCCTTACTTTAAAGTGAAATTCACAATTTTCTTTTTCTTGTATACCACTAAATTTAATAAAGTCATCGTATATTCATGTTTGAAATTTCTATTAATATATATTTTGTAATGTTAAGAAAATACATGTATTCATTTGGCATATTTACTCACCTTTATGGATTTTAAGAAAATGAAATAGCTTACTTTAAAATTTTTTTCTCAAGAACTGCTTTTTTTAAAAATGCAGTAAGATAACTTTATAACATAATTCCATGTAGCTTGTTTGAGAGACTTGGAAAAAAATAACAGAAAGTCTACATAAACATTTTATTCATGACATTATCCAATATGTTGACTGCCATTCACTGATAATGTCACAAATAACTCTGTTACCTAACACTGGTTTCTATTCAGGCTGTTATTACTTCCTCTCACATTCTGCAACTACTTACTATATAATCCAGTTGAGGGTAACCAACGCATATGAAATCTTTCCCTTTCACCCTACCCTTTGATTGATAGAATTCTTGGTTTCTATTAGGAGTGGACTCATTTGTATGTAAGGTATTCTGTAACATCCAACTGCTTGCATAAAAATTTAAAACAAACAACAATCAATGAAATTTTGTCCTAGTTTCAACCGAACAATGCTGGATGTTGCACACACTGAGAAGATTCTCAGAGGACTTTTTGCAAGTGTGACTATTTTTAAAGTATTTAGAAGTATGTATCTTCAACAAAAAAACCAAAAGAAACATTTTAAAAGAGGAAATATCAATAACAGTGGCATCTTGAATTATTTGATTTGAGGCTTGAAGGTAAATATAATTCAAATGACAGAATTTAAGCCTCCAGCTGTACCTCTGCACACTGAACTGCATTTTTTTTGAATATGGCAAAAGGGTTAGATGCCTACTGGTTATATAGTTAAATAACACAATCTATATTCACAGCTTGCAGATAGGAGGAGATTTGGATCACAGAGACCATTCACTTTCTAGTTTTTAATGGTTTTTTTTTTCAGTTTTTACATTGTTACAATTTAGGAAATATACTTTACTTTTCATTCCAGGAAAAAGAGTTCATTAGTAATAACAACAACCTATGCTGGATGGCTGAAACAACAGAAGGCAAAGCTTAAATATTAAAATAATGTACATTTTCACAACTTTTTTTTTTTTCTGTGGCTGCACCTGCAGCATATGGAACCTCCTGGGCCAGGGGTTGAATCCAAGCCACAGCTGCAGCAATGCTAGATCTTTTAACCCACTGAGCCGAACCAGAGATTGAACCTGCACCTCCTCAGGGACCTGAGCCACTGCAGTCAGATTCTTAATCCACTGTGCCACATTGGGAACTCCAATTTTCACAATTTTTGTATGATTGCAAAAGTAACTAAAGATTATTATAGCTCCTTTTATCAAAATTCTAATCAAAGATTGGAATTGTAACCTCAATAGCAGTAGATAATATAGTCTTTAAAGTTCAGAAATATAATAATAATCAACTCTGAGAATAACCTGAAATTTTCTTTGGTTTGGGAAGAACATAGTCTATAAGGTAGTATAATTATCTATGTGAAATGTGTTTGAATATAAGATTTATTATGCATTCAGCCATTTGGACAGTCTTCAAAAATCTAGTAAAACATTGAGGAAAACAGCAGTGATGAGTTTAATAAAAAATTAATTGAAGTGCAGAAACTGAACAAGACCTAACTTCCAATGTAAATCTCTCATTGGTAGAAGGTAACACAATAAATGATTGAATATATTATAAAAATATTATTAAAGAAAGTATACTCAGAGTGCTTTAAGTTTTTCAGTTGGCACCTTTACAACATGACTTGCCTAACTTCAGATTAAACAGTTTACTTTCATGTCCATTAAATCAGACCCATAACTACATGTGGATTTGTGTTTGTATAGAACAATGAAGGACAACTGTGATGAAGTCATCACAGCCTATAGTAATTAATTTGTAATTAACTAGTAGTTAATACTCTGAAGAAGGAATCAAAACTGAGGGTTTTGTTTGTTTGCTTGTTTCATTTTTTGGAGGTAGAAAGGCATAATCAATTATCACTGACCTATCACCATCTAGGTGTCTATGAGTTGCCTGAGTTTACTATGTTGTCCGGAAATACTTGTGAAATTCCTTTCAATGTACTGCTAGTTTTAGAAACCCTATAATTATAATGATCATCACGGAAAAAGAGTTCAGGATTTATAATTCTATCAAATTCCACTGATTAGGTAGAACTAAGTTTTCAAGTGCCAATTCCTACATGCTTACATATCAAATCATAATTTGTGAGTAGTTTATTTCATTTTCCAATCTTGAAATACCAGTCAAAAAAGATTTAAATGTGAAATATGTGAGAAATAGAATGAAGAGTTCATAATTTTATTTTTCATCATTTTGGTAGGATATTCTCCTCACTAATGAGCTTTTCTTTTTCAGACATAGAGTAATTGGATATTAGCTTTTGCCGTTTGTATATTCATCCTGAATTTGTAAATAATTTTATAATGACATAAAATTGTGCTCAAGAAATGTGCCAGTGGTGAAGCAGGATGATTAGGCAACAAAATTAGAGTAAACAGTAGTGATATATAACTTCTCAATTATAAATAAATATCATTTAAAGTAAAACTTTGGGTAAACAAACAGTCACCGCCATAAAACAATTTGGTTAAAATATTGAATATAATACCATTTGTTGTTTCTAAGTGCAGTTAAGAACTTAGAGAAAGAAAATCCTAAGCTTAGTGCTTTAAACTTCAAGGTTAAAGGCTTGAATAAAGAACAAGAAAGCAGAGTTCCCCTTGTGGCTCAGCGGTTAACAAATCTGACTAGGAACCATGAAGTTGCAGGTTCAATCCCTGGCCTCGCTTCCTGGGTTAAGGATCTGGCGTTGCAGTGACCTGTGGTGCAGGTTGCAGATGTGGCTCGGATCCCACATTGCTGTGGCCCTGGTGTAGGCCAGCAGCTACAGTTCCTATTAGACCCCGAGCCTGGGAAACTCCATATGCTGCAGAAGCAGCTCTAGAAATTGCAAAAATACAGGGGAAAAAAAAAAAAAAGCTTCCATGATCCTGACAAAATAATCTTTTTTTTTTTTTTTTTTTTTTTTTTTCAGTAGCCATAGGGCTGCTATTTCTGAAAAACAAACCTAGGGTCTAAATACTGTTAGTAGCTGAATTACAACAAAAATGAAATGCATAGCTTCAAAAGGTCCATTATTATAAAGATAGGGAATTAATGGGACCCTCGAAATTGGAATGGTGGCATATGGGCAGAATCTCAGAAAGCTGGAGATGCTGAACTCCCAAATTCCTTCTGATTCTTTGAGGAATGCAGTCTCTCATTTGCCTGAAAAAGCTTTAATTGCCTTACCTGGGGCAATGGTCTGGTAGGAGACTTCTGGTCATCTTCAGGATCCATTCCTACAGCTCCTTACTGTCTCCAGATCTAGAACCAGACTCAAGTACTACTATGTCCAAGAAGGAAAGGTAAAGAGTGTGACTCACAAGAAGGCCAGATACACTCCTAAATGTCAATATTATGTGAAATTACATCAATAAAAATGTGGAAAAATGTTTTGGAAGGGATCCCATGAGTATTGTGTTAGGATGAAAGAAGTACAACGTTTTATCAGGCTGTGTCATTGACAGGGATACACTAAAAGACCTTAGAGGTTTAAAAAGTTATCTAAGATGAATGGAAATTCTTGAACACTTTTGTTTTTTGAGTTAAACCTAGACTCAAAGGCAACTCATACTAAATGATACTAAAGTGCTGAAAATTCTTAAGGTATACAATTAATAATGTTATCCAGAGATTAGAGGCATTTGAATGTTAGAATAGATTACCATGCAATACCTCCAAACTATGTCCCTTGGAAAAGTCCAGAGACTACTGCTTTAAGAAGTTTCTGGTAAACAAATGTGTAAGGGGAGTCTCTAGCCCTATATTCTCAAAACTTTGTGTGAGTTCTTGTCTGTGGGCCAGAAATCATAGTGAAAGATCTGTCATTGAAGTACCTGACTCTTTGAATTCAAATCAGGATCAGCACCAGAATGGTGAGGGTCAAAAGGTAACACTTAACTGTTAAAGATAAGGTAGTTGTGATTACTTTAATGTTAAGTATGTACAAACAGTAGCCATAATGATTTGAACTGCAGAAGGGGATGTTAGCTAAAACGATCATGATGTCCCTAGAAGAGCCATTGAAAAGTATGACAAAATTACTACAATGGAGAGTCATAGTCCCTCAAAATATTCCTAGATTTAAGGCAATTTACACCACATAGATTCTTTTTTCTTCTTCTTTTTAATTTTTTGGCCATGCCCATGGCATGTGAAATTCCAGGTCCAGGACTGAACCCATGCCACATAAGCAACCCAAATTACAACAGTGACAACGCTGGATCCTTAGCCCATTTTACCACCAGGGAACTCTAGCACAGATATCCTTGAATGAAGAGGAAGCCTAGTCCTCTTGAATAAGTACTTTCTTCACTGACAAAATTTATAAATCTTTTCTTGGCTTTCCCCTGAAGGATCTGACACAATTTACCAGGATGGTTGTGTATTGGGAAAGAGAAAACAATCAGAATATTTGGGGATACCCGATGTTGATTCTAAACTGAGACCCCAGATGTCACTAGAGTCCACCATTCAGAGTAGAGGCTTATAGAAGTCAGGCAATCAGTGGGGTTCCCAGCATGGCTCACAGATGCACCTTGGAACTCACAATGCTTGTGGCCATGATGTATGGCAGCGGCTACAGATTGGACCCCCTCCCCGCCTTGCCTGGGCATCTCCATATGCTGCTAGTGTGGCCCTAAAAAGACAAAAAAAAAAAAAATCAGGCAATCAAAAAAGTTTGATTTGGGTCCAGCTTAGTGTGGGATCCTGAATACCATCTGTGGTTATTTCCCAATTTTGTAATGCATAATTGAAATAAATATACCCAGAAACTGACAAATCCCTGATCCAAAGAGTAAAAACTATTGGCAGTAAAGGCCAATTAGAAGTCATCATACTTCCACTATTGATTAAAATAGTCAATGAAAGGTAATACTGTGCTACTATAGGGATTTCAAAGATTGTGCAAGATTGAGATGCAGAGCAGGTGAATCTTTTCATATGTTCATTCAACCCACATCCTTGATCTGTGTGGAAATCAGATGGATCTTGGAGAATGAGAGTTTCAGTATTGGATCAAATTACTCTTTTTGAGGCAGATTCCTATACTTCCCATTTTTAGTTCTATGAAGTCCTCTGATTTCTGACAAACCTCCAAGATGTGTTTATTTTTCCATGGATGTGAGCTCATCTTATGATTTTGCTGAAAATGTCCAAGATTGGAACTGCTATTTACAATTACAAGAAGCCCATTTAGAGAACATTCTAAATGATTTCAGAGACTATTTCTTTGACCTCCTATGAACCTTGTAAGTATTCTCAAGTGACAGAAGCAAATTATAATGCTTTTGCTTAACTATGTGAATAATTTCTCTATTTGTGTGTTGGATTGTGTTGGCCTCTGAGATGAAATGTTTATCCTTGAGATATGTGTACCTTTCATATAAACAAACTGACACATATACACTCAAAAACAAATGTGAGATTATGTTTTGGGGTTTTCTCAGGAAGACACTAGAATGTAGTAGGAAGGATGAGGAAGCATTTCATCATCTCAAACTGATGGAGAATTCTCCCAAGTGACAAGTACTAAGTCACATGTTGGAGTGGACTATTGAAACTCTACTCCCTATGATCTCAAAGTTGATATTCTTATTTGTATATTTAAACATGGCTAAAAAAACATTTGGTTCACAGTTGTTTAGAGTTAAACAAAAGAAAATAGGTTAAAAAGCAGTTTCTCCTGTGAGAGGAGGAGAGGAAGAGTACAGAAAATCTTGGCAAAGTGTAATGAGGAAGTGGAAGCCCAGGGGAAAAACTAGATTCCCCAAATGAGACAGCAAGAAAACCTGCCAGAGACACACAGGGGAAATATGCCAAGATAACATATTTTCTCTGAGGGAAACAGAATCTGTGAGGAAAAACAAATTGAAATTGGGTAAATAACTGAAAATAAAATCTGAAGAATAACGAGACAAAAGGTAATGAGCACAAGACAGAGAGAAAAAAAATGTGAGATTTCATTTACATACAGATAGTTGCCTTTATCTGAATACATGTGATAATGATTTTTCTTCTGAAACAATATTGTTAACAAAAAATTTTAACTATTCATGTGTATACCTTTAGTATTCTCTTATTGTAGAATGAATTATTGATGGAGAGGATAACAAAATGTTTATTATTATTCACAAATCTGCATTAGACTTAAGATTCAGATAGTTACAGCATCAAGTCCTAATAGTGACTAGTCTGCTACGGAATATGGTTTTAACATTATGAGATCAATTTCTTTCTGTTTAACAAAATCATCTTGTTACTTTAAAGGCAAACCACAGAAATAAATGAAATAACTCAAGAAAAAAGAAACTTATTCCCAAATTATAATATGATAAAACATATGGAGAAAATTCTAATATCCAGTATTTTCTACGGAAAAAAAAAAAGACAACCCACAGAATGGGAGAAAAATCTTTGCAAATGATGCAAAAGCCAAGGGCCTAATCTCCAAAATATACAAAGAGCTCATACAAAAAAAAAAAAACCAAATAGCTCAGCAACAAAAAAAAAAAACCAAACAACCCAATCGAAAAATGGACAGAAGACCCAAATAGACATTTCTCCAAAGAAATATGGGTGGCCAGTAGGCACATGAAAAAATGTTCAGCATCACTAATTATTATAAAAATGCAAATCAAAACTACGATGAGATACCAAATCACCTAACACCGGTCAGAATGGCCATCATTAACATGTCGACAAATAACAAATGCTGGATAGGGTGTGGAGAAAACGGAACTCTCCTACGCTGTTGGTGGGAGCATAAATTGGTACATCCACTATGGAAAACAGTATGGTGGTACCTCTGAAAACTCAATATAGAACTACCATACGATCCAGCAATTCCATGCTTAGGCATATATCTGTACAAAACTTTCATTCAAAAAGATACATACACTCCTAAGTTCATAGCAGCACTATTCACAATAGCCATATCGGGAGACATGTTTCTACAATCTTTTCTTAGCCTCTTTGCTTCTTTTTTCTATGCTGAAAACTCCTTCTTGTCTTGCTTTACTTTACCCCATATTCCTGCTTGAAAAACAGTCATAGTGCTGGTAAATTGGTCTAGGCATGCCATTTACACAGCATGATATGTCCTGTTAAAATAAGAGAAAGAGGATCCTCATGGCCCCAGGGGTTGTTAGTGGGATATGCATCAGCAGAGAAGAGGTACAAACCTAGGCATGCCGGGTTGCTGCAGATAGGCAGATAGGCACGCCATCTGCAGAAGCATGATGATTCTCTAGATGCTATGCACAGACAGCTAACACCAGGCTTCCTCAATGCTAATGAGTGTTAAATGCATAAAGGTTAGAGTAAAAGCCTAACCAGCTATGTGACTTTTAAAATAATAAAAGAACTATATCCTGCATCTACAACCCCCTCCTCACTTGACATAATCCTAAAGAGCACAATAAAAACAATGTGGTTTCTTGAGTCAGCACTGGAGGTCCCTGAGACCTTGAGGTCCCCCAGTTCCCACCTTTAATTACGATAAATGTCTCTGTGTTTGTTTTATGTTAACTTTTTCTTAAGTTTCACAGCACCTCTTCTTCAGCACTGACCTGCTGAGCTGGTCTCACACAGCCAAGACATGGAATCAACTTAAATGTCCAACATCAGATGAATGGATTAAAAAGATGTGGTACATGTACACTTTGGAACACTATTCAGCCATAAAAAAGAACCAAATAATGCCATTTGTAACAACATGAATGCAGCTCATACTAAGTGAACAAAGTCACAAAGAGAAAGACAAATATATGATATCACTTGTATGTGGAATCTAAAATATGGCACGAATGATCCTATCTATAGAATAGAAACAGACTCATAGACATGGAAGCTAGATGTGGTTGCCAAGGGGGACGGGGGAGGAAGTGTGATGGACTGGGAGTCTGGGGTTGGTGGATGCAAACTATCACATTTAGAATGGATAAGCAATGAGGTCCTACTGTACAGCACAAGGAACAATGTTCAATCTCTTGGAGCAGAACATGATGGAAGATAGTATGAGAAAAATAATGCATGTATATGTATAACTGGGTCACTATGCTATACAGCAGAAATTGACATAACACTATAAATCAACTATGCTTTAATTTTAAAAAATACAAAACTGTACACAGAGTGGTACTTCGAAAATGACAGAACTAAATTCCTACAAAATACTGGTACTTTTTCTTAAAACATCTTAAAACAATAAACCAAGGCAGCAGAGATCACAATTGCTTCTCCAAAAGAATCATTACTCTTTTTTTTTTCTGTCTTTTTTAGGGCTGCACCTGAGGCATATGGAGGTTCCCAGACAAGGGGTCTAATTGGAGCTCTAGCTGCCAGCCTACACCAGAGCCACAGCAACACCAGATCTGAGCCACATCTGCGACCTACACCACAGCTCACAGCAACGCCGGATCCTTAACCCACTGAGCAAAACCAGGGATCGAACATGCAACCTCATGGTTCCCAGTCGGGTTTGTTTCTGCTGCACCAAGACGGGAACTCCAAGAATCATTACTCTTATAGATTCCTGAGAACTGAGTAGATAATTTCACCAAAATATATTTTATCAACATAAGGCAATAGTAATTTTTTTACTTCACTTTCATGAGAATTATTGAAGTCATATAAGGTCCATTAAACTGTTTAGCAGAATATATTTTTATAAAGACAATTTTACTATGACTTTTCTACAGAATCAAATGATTAATGCATCATTTGAAAATGATGTCCCAATAAACATTTAGAAAGTTATAGAGAAGTGATTTTACTGAAATATAAGTTACAAGCCAATAAATACAATCTGATGATTATACATTTTTCTACTTCATAAAAATTATATTGATTTTAAAATATCAAAGAGTAATACAGAAATTGGCACAACATTGTAAATCAACTATGCTTTAATAAAAATAAAATATCAAATATCAAATGGTAACATATTTTCATATTTATTATAAAATGAGCAACTATTCTTCACCTGAAGCTCAAAAATGTTTCCGTAATTTTATATTTAGGAATAGTCACAACAGTGGGAGAAACAAGAAGTGTTCAGATATGAACTTATTTGAATAATATTTAGGCTATTGATTAAATAAATATAGGATTACTGGTGAAACATATCAAAAGGTGACCATCTTTTAAAAATTTTACTTTTTTCCAATATATTATCTGAAATTCAAAGCACTTTTGAAATACTAACATTCTTATGCATTATGATCTGGGTTAGGTCAAGCAGTGTAACAGGAAACAAACCTATCTCTGAAATGCCGTATTGAAAAATGTGCCAAAAGAAATATGATAAAAGTTATTCAGTTTCTAGTTATTCAGTTTTTCCAGTTTCCAGGTCATTTTTTTTGTTCTCTGACAATATCAGATACAATACAAAAATTTATCACTTCTTTTGTTTGCTTGAAAAAATATAACTTTGAAATGCTTCCTTGCTTAACAGTTTAATTTATATCAAAAGCAGTAGTGGAAATTCCAAAGTCCTTATCATTTTCTACAGCCTTTATGGTTCTGCCATTGAGCTGAATGTAATTAATGATACACTGGCATTTTCAGGTTAAACGTTTTAGAAAATGGGTCAATGCTACAAGCTTTTTATTTCTGGAATAACTTTCTTATTTCCATATGCACCTGCTGGTTTTTTAACATAAAAAAAAATTTTAAAAATAAGGCTAACTTAGATTTAAAATAACCTGGATAATACTAGATAATATTGTACATTTTATTTTTATTATACAGGATACATTTTTTCTCATCTGTATTATAAAGAACAATTTTACTAGTTGTTATAGACTGAATTGTGTATTCAGAAATCCTAAGCTTCCAGTAACTTTGAATATGACTGTATATGGAAAGGGGACTTTTTAAAATTTAATTAAGCTAAAACAAAATCTTTAGGGTGGGCCTAATTCAATATGACTTGTGCCCTTATAGAAGAGGAAATTAGGACATACAGAAAGAGACATCAGGAGGCTGGAACACAGAGAAAGGGTCATGTGAGGATATAGCAAGAAGGGTGGTGTCTGGCAAGCCAAGGAGAGAGAATCTCAGGGAAAATCAAAGGTGCTGGCAACTTGATCTCAGTCTGTTAGCCTCCAGAATGGTAAGAAAATAAATTTCTATGTTTTAAGTCACCTAGACTGCCATATTTCTCTATGGAAGCTTTATCAGGTTACTATACCTGTAGCGGCAATTTATTTTTTTATTATCCATTTTAATTTGCCTTCCTCAGCCATCAGAAGTTTTTCCCTTAATGAATCATTTTAATGTAAATCTATCCATCACATCTGATAGATATATTGAAAATTATTTATTTATTTATTTAGTAAATTGAAACTCTAGGCTATAATATTGCTTTTACTGTGAAAAATAATAATTTTACATAAGTTTCAACATGGGAAAAGCAGATTCTACATAATGGCTTCCAATGACTATTCTCTTTAATAAGTCCAGTTCTAAAGAATCACTGTCTGTAATAGATGTAATAAAGATGCTTAACTTCTTGATAAGTTACCTTTAACTTTAGAGCTTTCAATCTCATAACAGAGTGATAGAACAACATAGGAAGAAATATAATACAAATGAAATGCATGTAATCACATTGTACGTAACATATACTATTATGCTCTACTGTAATTTTTATATAAATAATTTGTTGGGCATATCTAGTTTATTTATGATAAATTAGAAATGTTTGGATATAATTCAATTATAGAAAATGAAATGAGAACAATTACTTAGTGCTACAAAATAGTTTGACTTTGAAACATTATTCATCAAAGAGCCAAATGATGTAGGTCAAAGATCATGTTCTAATGAGCTATGCGATCTTGAGGACTTCATTTAATCTTATTGGCTTTGTATCTATATGAATGAGGTAATGAGCAATAATTACTCTGAAATCCATACAACTTTAAGATTCTATGATTGTCAGACATGGAATATTATAGTTAGATGAATTATTTTTACGTATAGACATACAATTTGAAGTTTTTTTAATTGTAATTTTAAAGTTATGTGTTTATGTTGCTTATATTGTTCAAATTTTAAATATATTCACTGGGTTTCATAGCACATATTTTAAAAGAGGAAGCTGTGAAGATTTTGAACATTACTATCTTCCAGTACTGGAGGAAACTGTTGGGAGAGCACAGCAATAACTGATGTTAAGTTCATTCCATACTGGAGATAAAGTAGAGAATGATGTTAATAATTATTAACTTCCCAGGGATGTGTACTGAGTAAGATCACCTTCTATGACAGCACTGGTATACCTGCCGCAGATTAAGTGCGATAACTTTTTTTAATGTGTTAGGCACCTACTGTGTATTATGATTTCTGTTAGATGTTACATATGTAGAAATGTTTTTTTATGTTCAAAATGGCAAGAATTTGGCAGTATGTTTATATATGATAAATTTATACATATATATGATACCATTATATACTGTTTATATATATATATATGTATAAAATACAGGGTCTGTTTAAGTTTTGGCAATTATGAATAAGACTACTGTAAACATCCATGTGAAGATTTTTGTATGGATGTAAGTTTTCAAGTCACGTAAATACCAAGGATTGGTGGTGTTGGATCATACAATAAAAATGTTTAGTTGTATAAGAAACTGTCAAATTGTGTTCCAAAGTAGCTGTACTATTTTGTATTTCTACTAGAAGTCTATGAGAGTTCCTCTTCTACCTTCTCTCCAGCATTTTCTGTCGGTGTTCCAGATTCTTGCCACTCAAGTTAAGTATGCAGTAATATGTCACAGGGGTTTTATACTGCATTTCTCTGATATGTGGAGTATTTTCCTATATGTTTATTTGCAATTTGTGTATCTTCCTTGGTGTGTGTCTGTTCAGATTTTTGGGCTATTTTGAATTGGTTGTTTGTTTTATTATTATTGACTTTTAAGTATTCTTTGTATATTTTGGGCAATGGTCTTTTATCATATGTGTCTTTGGCAAATATTTTCTCCCACTGTGTTAATTGCTTTTCTCATTTTACTGACAGAATCTTTCACAGAGTAGACATTTACAATTTAATGAAGTCCAGCTTATCAATTATTGCTTTCATGGATTGTGCCTTTGGTGTTTTATCTAAAAAAGGTACTACCACACCAAAGGCCATCTAAGGTTTCTTCTATGTTATCTTCTAGAAGTTATAAAGTTTTGTGGTTTATATTTAGGGTCTATTATCCACTTTGAGTTATTATTTTTGTGAAGACTATAAAGTTTATATCTAGATTCATTTTTTTGAGTGTGGTCATTCAGTTGTTCTAGTACCATTTGCTGAAGAGATGATCTTTTTTCCATTGTACTGCCTTTACTCCTTTTTCAAAGATCAGTTCACTATATTTACTCAGGTCAATTTCTGGTCTCTCTATTCTATTATTCTGGTCTCATTAATCTGTCCATTCTTTGCCAATACCAATTTTTCCCAATTTACATACTTTTTTTCTTTATTTTCTTGCTGGATTTCCTAGGTCTTCTACTTCTTTGTTGAAAAAGAGTGGTCAGAAGAAACACCCTTGCCTTTTTACTAATTTTTGTCTTTTTTATCTTGAAGAATGACATATTCCTGAAAAAATCCTATACCCATATAAAACACAAATTTTGCATAGCATCTCAGAATATTTATGAACCTGCCATCCCAAAATACTTTAAAATACTGTGAGCACTCTGATTTTGCAGGTTTTTGAAGGAATATTTTTTGTGCCCCAAAAATATTTGTTAACCGAGAAGGTAGTTGATAATTATGACCACTGTGTTAAAATATAGGAATATGTCCTGACATATTTTATGGATTTAGGGCAACAATTAACCTTGAAAGTGCATAAAAATGCTCCAGTATTATTGTTTGGATGGTGTTACTTTACTAAAGATGAGTTATTAGAACTAATAGAGTAGTATATATGTGGACAATAAAAATATTCATTATAATTATCTCATTTTGGTGGAAATTATTCATATTTTAATTATTGTTATCATAGTTACCTTTATCGTTATACTATTCAATTAAAGAAAAGGAAAGACTGATAAACTATGGTAAAATTTCACCCTTGCAAAACTGTTTTAAAAAATTGACATGGCAAAATCCTACTTCATAAAGATAAAAACAGTTTCTGTCAATCAGAGAAAAACCTATGTAATACTCTCCTATGATTTGGTACCACCTATCTCTACAGACAGTTTCATACCAACTTAGACTCTCAGAATGTGAACAATCTTTTAAAAATCTCAGTCAGCAGCTAGGTGTGACCATTGTAAACTAAAAATTTGATATTAAAAACATATGTTTAGGACTTCCTGTCGAGGCACAGTGGTAATAAACCTGACTAGTATCCGTGAGGATGTGGGTTCAATCCCTGGTTTTACTCAGTAGTTTAAGAATCTGGTGTTGCCATAAGCTGTGGTGTAGGTCTCAGATGCAGCTTGGATCTGGCGTTGCTATGGCTATTGTGTAGGCCAGCTGCTAGAGCTCCAATTTGAACCCTAGCCTGGAAACTTCTATATGCTGCAGGTGCAGCCCTAAAAAGCTATATATGTGTGTATGTGTGTGTTTGTGTGTATTTATACACATAAGCTCAACTTTATCATTTTAAGATTTGAAAATATTTTATTTTGAGGTATTTTATAAACTCAATATTAATATCTTGCCTGAAGTATGTATTTAATTAATCTCAATAGAATTATGAAAAGGTAAGAGAAATTTCCACCTTGCCCTATGTTGATGTTCAGATTACAATTTAGCTAAGGATCTTATAAAAAATACTATTTTTTTATCCATGCACATTTCATAAAAATGACTGGGAAGAGCACTGAAACTGTGTGCTTACCATTAATATAACAGTAATAATAATGATTATTTTCATTATTACTGCATCTTATTTTAACCCACTGTAAATTCATAAACACATATAAATGAAAAGGAAGATTAAAATCAATAATAATGCTACTTCTGAAAATATATTTTACATATAACACTCTATATTTTGAATACAGAAATGCTAAGGAACATTTTTCTTTACATGTTATTTTGTAACATTTTATACACAATGTATCATGTTGCTATTTTATGCCAATAAATGTACTTAGACAAAATAAATTAAGGTAATGTTAAACAAAGTATACACTCTGTCATTCAGATGTGTTAAAATTCATATGTAATCATTTCCTATTGATTTCCAAATATTACTTTTGTTAGTGATACTATGAAATATCTTAGACCTGTATTTTTATGCACATTTTTATTTTTTGGAGAATTAGAGAGTATGCTAGTTTTTATGACTTTTGACAAAGATTTTGTAATTGCCCTCTGGGTTTTGTAATGTTTTAATTTACTAGAATAGTCAGCTTCAACATATGGCCTCATGTTTACAGATGCAAAAGAAATGGCATTTGTAGGTTCTATTATATCTGGGAAATCTTAGAGCGTATGTAAGTTGTCATTCCAAAGTTAGTATTTCCATGCATTTTTCATGTAACAATGATTCTCTATAAATAAAAAAAAAACTGTTTCTTTTCCCCACAAAAAGCTTTTTGTATAAGAAATTACAAATTGATATTGTATCTACATTTAATATTCTGTTCAAGATTATGAAACTTTAATGTATTTTAAAACATTCATCTGAGGATTAAGACTATAATCAGGAATTTAGAAAGCCAGATGCTCTTTCTGTACAGTAAGAATATAATTGACAGTTAACTTGGAAACTTGCACTTCTGCTAGATTGTTTTTTAAAATCTACAGTGATAATGAGGACAAGAGCAACAATGCCATTTACCTGTATTTGCAATATTACTAACAGAGAAGATGTAACAAGAATTTGAACACTTGGGGAAAAAAAAAAGATACGAACTTACTGGAGGAAATCTTTGCTAAGTGGCCTTCACTTAAAAAAAAAATCAATAAGAATTCTAAGTGAGAGTGCATGAAGAAAAGATTCTTGAACCATATCTTTAGGTCAGAATTAACATTATTTCTCTCTGTGCTGACACAGATAATTGGAAAAAATATTTCAACCAAAAGATCCCTGAAGTGGTGTCCTTTTCATTTTCTTTAGAAGACACTTATAAGACAGGTGCATCCACTGAAAATATCTACACATGCTAGATATTTTCTTACTAAAATGATAACTAACTATTCTAATGACAGATCCTTATTATCAGGAAAGCATCAGGTGAAATTCTAGGAGTTTTTAAAATCCTTATCCCAAACGAGAAGGAAATGATTTCATAGGGACATCTTCAAAGGACACTATAACAATTATCTACACTCTTCTTTCTCATCTTTCTGACATGTGTAATTACTCATTTCTGCATATATGAATATCATAATTACCTCAAAAATATCAATTTTATGCTTTCTGCAAATGCAAAACAAAATAATACAGTTTTATCAGGAAAATCTCAAATAAGTAGGTATCTGCTATTAATTTTCAAGATTAGTGACCAAGAATCAGCAAATAAAATAAAAATAAAACCAATCTCTTTAAAAGTAACAAAGTTGCTTCAACAGCAAAACAAAATACATGTATTTCAAACAAAAAATGTCACTCCCTGAAGTACAGTAGAAAATTGACAGAACACTGTAAACCAACTATAACAGGGAAAAAATAAAAATCATTTAAAAAATGTCACTCCTTGGAGTTCCCATCATGGCTCAGCAGAAATGAATCTGATTAGTACTCCTGAGGGTGCGGATTCAGTCCCTGGCCTTGCTCAGTGGGTGGGGGGATCCAGTGTTTCCCTAAGCTGTGGTGTAGATCATAGACGTGGCTCAGAGCTGGCATTGCTGTGCTGTGGTGTAGGCTGGCCCCTATAGCTCCTATTCAACCCCTAGCCTGGGAACTTCCCTATGCTGCCAGTGCAGCCCTAAAAAGCAAAAATTAAAATAATAAAATAAAAAAAATGTCACTCGTTTAGGAGGGACTAATAAACAAATCAATCTGCACAAGTCCCAATCAGACCACCCATCCTGAATCCATTGAACTGGACCCAGGCAACTGGAGGAAACTCACGCCCTCCCTAGTCCTTGGAATGTGTAGTCCACCTGTTTTCCCCTCATCAAAGCTGCTCAAGCCTTGAGATTAAGGCTAAAGAAGTAGAGACCATCTGGTTATACAGGAGATGCAGTGAAAGCCTTGGTAGAAACTTGTCAGATTCTGGAAGGTGAGTGCAGAGATCTCTCTTATCTAGAGGCCACTCAAGACAAGCCTCCCAAGTAGGGTCCCTTGCTTAAGAAACCTGCCCCCTACCAGTGTGGAGTGGCCCACCTCTTCCTTCAGTCTCGCCCTGTGCTCCCAGTCTGCAAGCGATTTTCACAGTATGTTGGGAAGCTCCTGAGGTTGTGACCCAACAACTGCTACCGGCAAAGCCCATTAACAATTCCCAGGAAATAAAAATAGAATCTGAGTAATAAAGTCTAACCTTCATTTCTCGGTTTGTGCTTAGTCTAGTTTCACTGGATCACAGGGTGCCGCACGCAGAGGCCTCCTCCCGGAATTTCAGACCGAGTTCCTAGTGCAAAATGGCTGGGCGGACGCCTCAGCTCCGGAGGAGGGGCGGTGTGGAGATGCCGCGCCTGCGCCCACGCCTGCACCCACGCCAGCCCCAGCAATCTGCAGCAAGCGTTACCCCCGAGTAATCTCGTGAGAATTCTGCTCCGTCCCTGCTGACAGAACTCTATAAAGCAGCCCTGCCCACAAACATGGGAGAGCCTGTTGCCTAAGGCAGGAGCTTGTACCTCTCCATTCTTTCATGGCAGAATAAAGCTCACCATTCTGTATGGAAATCCTGATGAAACATAATGGAGGGACTTTTCCTTAAAGAGCACATGGGCTCGTTTTCGCGTTTTGCCTTAAAAGACCACCACCTCAGAGCCCCTCATATGTTAGTTTGTTTGTGGATTCCTGGATCACAGAGATCGTGAAATTTCTGTCAGAACACCATGTGAGTGTAAAACAACACTTACACTTTCTCAGAGACGTTTTCCTCATCTACTGCTGAAGTTGAAGCAGGAAAGATTCTCCTCACCTGCTCTGCTAGGTAAGTAGATTTTTTTTTTTTTTTTTAATTCTTAAGCCTCTTCTTAAGATATATTTTTGGAGCTCTGACTTCATTCAGGAATCTCATTTCCAATTCACCATCATAAACAGGTCAAGTTCTTATCTTTTGTCTCCCTCTCGCTGTGCAAACCCCAAATTAAATTCTACCCAGCACTCTGAATTTCATTCCTTCTTATGACTGGCTTATGTGGTTTTCCTCAAACTTTTTTTTTAGCTCTAACATATGTGTAATGTGATATGGATTGCATCTTACCTAGAATATAGATGTTCTGTAGCAGGATACTTTTTCACACCACACACCTTTTTTTTTTTTTTTTTGGCTCCGATGCCTTTATTCCTTCTTAAATGCATCCTTCTCCTCCTAAAACATTTGTTCCAAAAGTCACTGGCTGCTGTTCACTAAACATGTCCATATCTCCACTTTTCTTTTTTTAATTTTATAGTAGCAGCACAAGATTTAAGGGGAGCTTCAGCAAGTCCTCTTATTCAGCAATAATTTCACCAGTTCATCAGTTCTATTTAATGTATTTGAAACTTCCATTTTATATCAGAAAACAAAATCAAAATGAGACAGATGTTTCTTCATCTTATTAAACAAATATTAGTCACAGAGGAAAAAAGCCACTTAGATCACAAAAGTGAGAATATAAGAATTTTCAAAAATAATTTATATTTCATTAGCCATCTCAGAAAGTTATTGCTAAAATAGTATATGGATATAAATTCTTCTCTCTGCCTTATAGAAAAAAGAGATGCCTACAAGACATTCTCAATTAATTTCCATATTTGATAGTCTATAAATGTAAGATGAATTGCTATAAAAAATGAAAGACATGGGTGAGCTCTTATATAAATGTATCAGTGATGGATTAAGCAAACCTAATGTGAAAATAAGACAACACCTCCAGACTTAGGGTATGCTGAATTGATTTATCAGGGAACTGCTAGAAATGCATATGAAAAATAAGTATATCTCAAAGAACTAAGTTGGAAGTTATTTTGTTTGAAAAATATTATTACACATAAGTGAAAAAGATTATTATCAATTTACAAAACTTTCAAGAATGAGCTTCAGAGAGAAAAAAGAAAGAAAGAAAGATGCCACAGCACTCAAGCCTTCCTTCACTTTTCAATCATAATTCCAAATGTCAAGGGTACCTATTCTCCCACTATTTAGTTTTATGTATGTATACTGTATATATTTCTATAACTATATATACATACATATATGTCTACACATGCATTTCTTTTTAGGGCCGCACAAGCAGCATATGGAAATTCCTGGGCTAGGGGTCGAATTGGAGCTACTGGCCTATGCTGGAGCCACTGCAACACAAGATCTAAGCCACCTCTGTGACCTATGCCACAGCTTGCAGTGACACCAGATGAGAAAGGCCAGGGAATGAACCTGAATCCTCATGAATACTAGTCAGATTCTTAACTGGCTGAGCCACAACGGGAACTCCGAAATAGTTCATATTCTTTAAGTGCATACATAAATGTAAACAGTAAATATAATATGTCCTTGAATAGTTATATAGATAGCTCTAAAAGCTATTTTGGCCTTTTAGTTTTAAAAGACCAACAACAAAGAAAAATAGAACAGAGGAGTGCAAGGTTACTATGTGGAAACAATATTATTTCTCTCAGTGGAATTCCTCTTCTGAAATTCATATGTTCTTACCCATCTCTGACTCATATCATTCAAAATTTCTCACTACTCTTTATAATATTTTACATCCAATTTTGTGTACAGTAATGTTACCAATGAAGTAATAGTTTCTGGAGTTAGGTTGTTATTACTTTCTTCTCCCTGCAATATCATCTCAGGTTTAAAGAGCTTAAAGGTAATGGCAGCATTAGCGGAAGGTGCGCCACCTCCCTAGCCTCTGATTGTGTCCTATGCTTCTCCTGTAAGTCTTTAGGGTGCCCTGTTGCCTCCTCCCCTGCAGAGGCCAATATGCCCTGCCTTGACCTCTGGTTGTAAGGTGCAAAATCTGCTCTCTCCTTGTTCCAATGCCAGATATTTCTTAAAAGCAGAGTACATTTTTAATTAACTCATAGATTTTCTGTTGTAATCGCTGTGGGGGGTTTGCTTATTTGTATTTTCTGTTACATTTATTCTACTTTCTAATACAGAGGTATCAGATATCTGTAGGTGGAAACACTGTTATCCCCCTTGATTTCTGTCTTCTCTCTGTTTGCATTTGTTCATAATTTCTCCTGAACTCTGCCTGACATTATAAAGCTGACCTCTAAATCTTATATACAAACTTCTGTTTCACCGATAATATTTTTACATTGATCTTTACTATGGACTTTGGCAACTTTGTATTTAGCTATAATATTTTCTTGTCTCAATATGAATGGCTGAGTTTCTGCTTCTAAATATTATATATATTGTGATGTTTTCACAATACATAAAATTACACAATAAGCATTGCATTGCGTGTGCGTGCACACACACACACACATATATTCATTATCTTTGCACAGAAATTATAGCTTTGTATAAAGTATAGAAAAACCAACAGATTTAAAAAAGATCCATTTGATAGGCTATGAATTGTCAGTTAATTTTATTTCTCAACTTATAAGTATATATGTTGCAGAATTCTGTTCTTCAAATCTAGAGTCTAGAAAACTATAGTTTGTGATGATTGTGGGAGGTAATATAGAGGAGATCAACTTAAACAGACTTTGTTGATTTTTACTAAGTCTTTGAAAAAATTGAAATTAGTGGACTTTGACTTTCTGTAAGGTATATGAAAACAACATAACTCCATGCTGCTATATTTTGTTACAGCTTGGAGTGATATTTCTATTTGTATTTTATTATCTACCTGTATTATTGGAAAGAGTATCCCTCTGGTCTTTAAAAGGCAATGTTAAATGAAGGTTTGTTCAAGAAAAGTACTTCTCTTGTTCTCTGGGAGTTCCCTGAATTTTTTGATTGAAAAAAATAATTCATCCAGGGTGCTTTTATTTGTTCAATAAAGATGTACTGCAATTTCCATTTATAAGCCTTTCTAAGTAAGTCAGGCCGGCTAAAGTCAGTGTATGGAAATATATTTGAAAATTACATTAGAAAAAGAAACAAGAAAAGGCTTTACAATTTTATATACAAAGACTTTTTATTTTGTCAGTAAAGTGTTTGTTTTAAGTAGGTCAATAATTTCATTTTTCATAGAAGGATTTACATACTTTTAAAAATTTTACTCTTTTTAAAAAATTATTTTCCAGAAGTTTGTATGTGTGTAGAATGTAATGTATCCTTTATCATATGACCTTGAATATTTTAAATCAGTGCTAAAATAATGCAATATTTGGAAGACTCCAATTCAATTTTTTTCTTATTTTCTCATTGCAGTAATGAAAATTCATGATTTTTGAAACATAAAATCATGTTTAGTCAAAAATATACTTCTGTTTACTGTAAAACTGTGAACAAAAATATAAATTTTCTATCCATGTTATTATTTGCATGATTAATTATGTAAGAAAAATAACTTTGGTATGAGAAAATGTACAAGTATACTGAGTTTATTTTCAAAAATACATTGCAAAATTCAATCAGTGACATTTTTCTCAGTATAATTTCTGAAGTCAAGTAGCAAAAAGCACATTACAGTATCTAAGGATTGAAGTTAAATCTTCACAAACAAATACTTTCTATTCTATGTGTGATTTATTAGTGAACAAAGACTGTTGGTACAAATTAAATTGCCATGTTAGACAATTTTGCCTATAATTATAATTTTAAGTTTTTTTTTTTCCCTACCATATATTTAAATCACTTTATTTCAGAGGACTAGCTAACATTAAGAAATACCCTCAGAAAAACTGGGCAAATATTTGTGGCTACATGTTTCTCCTCCTCCTTTTGAACTTTGTAATTCTTCATGATCCTTTTCCTACTCTGTGATCAAATCTTTGGTTTTATCTATTCAGATATTTAGTAAATCTACTTAATTTTGCTTGTATGAGGCAAGGATAAATAAGGGAAGTTAACAATGGCTCTTTATTATTAAACTGGGGTCCCAAATGGTGAGGAAAAATACTAATAATAAATCATATTTTTGTACCAAATAATGTATGAAACAATACTACATTGATTTGCCAATCTTATTCTTTTCTAAGATAGTTTAGCCTCATACTAACATGTATAATTTTATTGTATAAAAAAAACACTCTTTAAAGGTATTTTAGTTCATAAAGAGATTGATTAAAAAATAACCCATTATAATATTAAACTCTGAAATGGTGATAATATTTAAAGGGAGTATAGCAGAATATAATTTGATTATTAAATAATATTTCAGTATTTCACTTAAATAGCTACTAGTTTCAACTGCCACTGTTATAAATCAGACTTTTAACTTCACATTTTTGGAGTATGATGTAATAAATACCCAAAGGGCTGGCAAGACAGCAAAAGCATCAGTGTCAAGGAAAGATAAGAAGGCTTCGGTTCACAAGCATAATAAACTGCAGCAAATGCCAAAGCCTCCCTTGTGGTTTGTTTTATTAAACATGATGTAGAAGTTACAGAAAAGTTCTAAGTATACTACCAAAAAAGTACCTTATGTCCTTTATCCACATTTACATATTATTTACATTTTTAGTTTATTTGCTTTATCATACTTTTATCTATGTATCTATCTACCTATCATCTAGTTATACAACAATCAATAATAATAATATATATGTGAAGATTACGTCTAAACATTGAGGGTAATTTGTAGAAAATGTGACTCTTTAATGTGACTTTAAATATCTCTAAGTGTATATTCTAGGATGATAGTCTCATAAATAATCACAGAACAATTAACACCAGGAAACTGATATTGATACACCATTATTATCTAATCAGTAGTCCATCAAATGAGGTGAAATGCAGGTTTAAAGAAAGCCACAAAGCTAAAAAGTAATATGTAGGGAGACCTTAGATTATGAATATTTACAAACCAAATTATCTAATACCTATTATCATAAAGCATAGTATTTCAAGAAATAAGATTAATAAACAGAAACATAATAATTTTAATTCACTCTTCTCAGACAATAAGATCAAAAGAACAAGCACCAAGAATAAATATATAATATATACTTATATATGACATTATACATGATATATATAAAATATAAAATAAATACAGAAAATTTATAAGAATTTGTGAATAAAAGTGATTCCTTAAATGTGAATTCTGAGTCCTAAAATTCAGGAATCACTTTCTATTGAGTGTGCCTAAACTAAAACTGAATAAAAAAGAAATTCAAAAACACTGTACAAAGAGAAGAAATGAAACAGTTGCAATTCTCTAATAATGAACAAAAAGAAAAAGTTTTCATTTTGATTAGGTCCCATTGGTTTATTTTTGTTTTTATTTCTATTGCCTTGGGAGAATGACCTAAGAAAACATTTGTACATTTATGTCAGAGAATGGTTTGCCTATGTTCTCTTCTAGGAGTTTTATGGTGTCTTGTCTTATGTTTAAATCTTCAAGCCATTTTCAGTTTAGTTTTGTTCATGGCATGAGGGTGTGTTCTAGTTTCATTGATTTACATGCAGCTTCCAGTTTTCCCAGCACCACTTGCTGAAAAGACTATCTCATTTTATATGCTTGCCTCCTTTGTCTAAAACTAATTGACCATAGGTGTCTGGGTTTGTTTCTGGGTTCTCTAATCTGTTCGTTGGTCTGTATGTCTGTTTTTGTACCAGCACCAACCACACTGACTTGATTACTGTAGCTTTGTAATATTGTCTGAAGTTTGGGAGAGTTATTTCTCCTGCTTGCCTCCCCCCACCCCCAGGATTGCTTTGACAATTCTGGTTCCATATAAATTTTTGGATTGTTTGTTCTAGTTCTATGAAAAATTTCATGGGTTATTTGATAGGGATTGGATTAAATATGTAAATTGCTTTGGATAGTATGGCCATTTTAATAATATTAATTTTTCCAGTCCAGGAGCATGGAATATCTTCATTTCTTTGAATCCTCTTTAATTTCCTTGACTAATGTTTTACAGTTCTCAGTGTATATGTCTTTCACCTCCTTGGTCAGGTTTCTTCCTAGGTGTGTAATTTTAGGGAATGCAGTTTTAAAAAGTATTGTATTTTATGTTCCTTTTCTAATATTTCATTATTAGTATATAGAAATACAACTGACTTCTGAATGTTAATCTTGTATCCTTCTACTTTGCTGAATTCATTGACCAGTTCAAGTAATTTTTGTGGGGAACCCCTAAGGTTTTCTCTATATAGAATCATGTCATCTGCATACAGGGACAATTTTACCTCTTCTCTTCCAATCTGCATAATTTTTATTTCATTTCTTTTTTTGCACAGGAAAGGAAACAATTTTAAAAAATGTAAAGATAACTTGCAGAATGGGAGAAAATAGTTGCAAATGATACAAATGATAAGGGCTTAATCTCTAAAATATACAAACACCTCATACAACTCAACAACAACAAAAAACAAAAACCCAATTGAATAATGGGCAGAAGGCCTAAATTGACATTTCTCCAAAGAAGACCCACACATGGCCAGCAGGCATATGAAAAAATGCAAATCAAAACTACTATGAGGTACCACCTTACACTATTCAGAATGGTCATCATTAACAAGTCAACAAATAACAAATGGTGAAGAGAGTGTGGAGAAAAGAGAACTCTCCAACACCATTGGTGGGAATGTAAATTGGTACAACCACTGTGGAAAACATTATGGAGGTACCTCAGCACACTGAATATAAAACTACCATATGATCCAGCAGTCCTACTCCTAGGCATATATCCAGACAAAACTTTCATTCAAAAATACACGTGCACCCCTATGTTCATAGCAGCACTATTCACAACGACCAAGACATGGAAACAACTTAAATGTTCATTGACACATGAGTGGATTAAGAAGATGTGCTATGTATACACAATGGAATACTATTCGGCCATAAAAAAAGAATAAAATAATGCCATTTGCAGCTGCATGGATGGAACTAGAAATTTTGTTTTACTAAAGTGAAGTAACTCAGAAAGATAAAGACAAATACTATGTGATATCACTTATGTGGGGAATCTAAAATATGGCATGAACCTATCTACAAATAGAAACAGACTCAGACATGAAGAACAGACTTGTGGTTGCCAAGGGGTGGGGAGGGAGTGGGGTAGACTGAGAGTTTGGGGTTTTTAGATGCAAATTATTACATTTAGAGTGGATAAGCAAAGAGGTCCTGCTCTAGAGCACAGGGAACTATATCCAATCTCTTGTACTAGAACATGATGGAAGATAATATGAGAAAAGGTATATCTATACGTATGACTGGGTCACTATACTATACAACAGAAATTGACAGAACATTGTAAATCAGCTATAGTTTAATAAAAATAAAAATGAAAAAGAATATTATTTAAGTATATAAAATATTGACGGTAACATGACAAAAATTACACAATAAAATCTCCACACCAATTTTAATTATGAATTAGACAAAATTTTAAAATAAAATGTCAACTAATAGAACCCAAAAATAATAAAGAATAACACACTATCACAGCAGTTTATTCCTAAAACTAATTATCATTAAATATTAGAAGGTATTCATATAATTTATAACATTAACACATATAGGATAAAATCATTATTTTGTACGTATGTGCTGAAATAGCATTCAATAAAATTTATATCTCTATCATAAACTGCAAATTTTAGGCTATATTTTTCTCCCACACATATCACCATCTGTGTCTCTTTTTTAAAAATTTTATTGGGGTGTAGTTGATTTATAATGTTGTATTAGTTACATATAAAACAATGTGAATCAGTTATACATATACATATATCCATTATCTTTTCTCATATATGTTATACAGACTATTGTGTACATTTACCTGTGCTATATAGTAGGTCCTTTTTAGTTATCTACTCTACATGTGGTAGTATGTATTCCCATCCTTCTAATTTATCCCTTGTCCCCAAGTTTTCCTCTATTTTAATAATGTTTGATTTTGTTCATTTCTGTTTTATAAGTTCTATTGTATCATTTTTATTAGATTCCACATATGTGATATCATATGGTATTTGTCTTTCTCTGTCTGACTTACTTCACTCAGTATGATTATCTCTATGTCTATCTATCCATGTGCTGCAAATGGCATTATTTCATTATTTTTTATAGCTGAATAATATTTCATTGTGTGTATGTGTTGCATCTTTATCCATTCCTCTGTTGATGGACATTTAGGTTGCTTCCACATCTTGGCTATTGTAAATAGTGCTACAGTGAACTTTGGGATGCAGGTATATTTTAAAATTATGGTATTATCTGGACATATGCCCAGGGGTGGGATTGCTGGATTTTGTGGTCACTTGATATTTCATGTTTGAAGAAACTTCCATACTGTTCTCCATAGTGGTTGCACCACTTTCCATTCCCAAAATTTTAGGAGAGTTACCTTTTCCCTACACTCTCCAGCATTTATTTTTTGCAGAATTTTGATGATGGCCATTCTTACTGATGTGAAGTAATACCACATTTTAGTTTTGATTTGCATTTTTCCAGTAATTAATGATGTTGAGCATCCGTTCATGGTGGTTTTTCATTGTTTTACCAACTTATTTAGCATTGCTACGTGATGAGTCACTGAAAAAATAGAACAATATATTTTTTTAACCATTTACAACTAGACCTTTAATCCATTTTGTGTTGACTTTTTCAATATAGTGTAAGATCGAGTCCAAATTCAGAACATGACTTGCGAATGTCTAGTTTTGCTAACATCATCTGTTCAAGAGAGGGTTCTTTCCTTATTGTGTATTCTTGGCACCCATGTGGAAAGTTATTCGATTGTATATATGAGGCTTTATTCCTGGGATTTCTATTTTGTTCCATTGGTCTGTATATATGTCTCTTTTCCAGTACCATACTGTTTTAATTTTGGTAGTTTTGTAATATATTTGAAATCAGGAAATGAGATGTCTCCAGATTTGGTCTTCTTTTTCAAAATTGCTGTGGCTATTCTGGGGCTTTTGTAGTTCACAGTAATTTTGAGATTTTTTTTTTCCCTACATCTATAACTAAGGACATCGGGGTTTTGATGGCATTCACATTGAATCTGTAGATCACTTAATGTCCTAGCATGCTTGGGCTGCTATAACAAAATACCACAAATTGAGTGGCTGATAAATAACAGAAATTTATTTCTCACAGTTCTGGAGTCTAGAAGTTCAATGATTGTGCCATATGGTCCAATTCTTGTGATGGCTCTCATCTCATCAGGCTGCTGACTTTTATATCAAAAATTTCTTGTGCCATTTTTATAAGGGCATTAATTCCATTCATGATGGTTCGGCCTTTATAACATAATAACCTCTCCAAAGCCCCCTACTATCACTTTATGGTTCCAAAATATGAATTTTGAGGGGACACAAACATTTAGACCACAGAACTTGCTAAACAAAGTCTAAGGTGGACAGAATAAAAGTTTGTGTCCAAATATGTAAATGGCAGAAGCACATATCAATGTAATTATTTATTTAATACATAAATATTTATTGTCTGCATACAAAAATATCTCTTGATCTTCTATACATATTTCTTACTTTGAGGGAAGATCTACAATTAATTTGAATAGCCCTTCTGCTTTATTTATTTATTTATTTTTTGGAATGTACCCAAAATTGCACTATCATGACTAATTAAACTGAATTCAAATTTTCAAGAGCCTCTTAATAGAACTGGCTGTCACACAAATACTATGATATATCAAATGTTTGAAAGACTCAAAGTCAATATGACCATTCACTTCTTTTTTCCTTCTGTTAATTTTTTTATCCCTAAGCAACAAGATTTTTTTAGAGGTACTTTAATGGAAAACATGAGCCTTCATTGTATAGGTGCAGTGGTTCTCAAATTGATTCATGTTAAATTTTGTTCAAAAGTAATATTTTGCCACTGATAAAATTCAAAAAAGTCAAAATAAAGTGTTTATAGTCTTTGTTTTCTAGAGATCATCTCTGATTCTTTTCCTCAAAACAGGATTATTTTTCAGCAGTATTTTGATATCAAAATTGTTTTAAAAATGTCTCTAAAAAATCTTCCTTTATTAATTCATAATGTATTTGAACTGTAACATATTTTAGCTCTTTTTATTTTTTTTCTTTTCCTTCCTGTCTATTTATGACATATTAAAATTATAACGGAATAACCATCATTTAGGCATACAAAAATGGAGTTGAGTGGCATTATATATTGGGTCTCAGATATGTATCTGCCCACTGAAAACCTGAATTTTCTTTGAACTGTAGGATACCACCAACTGTATTCAGAATCACACCTGCCAGCTGCAACCATTTGGTCTCAAGATCTCCCTCTGGAACAATGCGATCATTTTGGGCCCTGAATGATTCTTACTTAACAAGCATCGTTACTTTTTGCCAGCTCCAATTATAATTCTTGATAAAAATCCATATAACTAACTGTAAAATTGTGTTTTTTGCCATTTTACAACCCCCCTTCCACTTGTGTAGTCCAATAGAACACAATTCAAGTACTTCTTGAATCCAGCCAACCTCAAATAAATATCTTTTAATTTTAATCAGGTCTCCTTTTCTAAAATTTTGTTTGACATTTATATTGTTTCCCCACCTAAATTTTAAGCCTTTGGAAGCCAAAACTGTACTTATACTTTTCTAGATTGCCCAATTCATGGAATGGGCACTCATTAAATTCAATATTAATTTAGAGATGGTCAAATATCATTCCATCAAAATTAAATATAAATAAGAAATCACATCACCTTCTGATGTTAGAATGTTCTGATCTGAGCTTCAAAACTTTAACAAATTTTCATATATTAAAATATCAAGAATATATTTATCAAGTTGCTTTATTAAATTCAAAATGAGAATGAAGCAACTTCTTAAATTCCTTAAAAAAATCAGCTATCAAGTAGTATTTTTTTATTACTAATATTTCCTTTCAAAGAAGACTTTCTAAATCTGTAATATCTCGGTTTTCCCCTTCTGGGATTCTTCCCATCTCATGAGTTGACATTTATAAATAATTATACTTGTTCTCAGCTGGAAGTTTACTAAGCCTTTTTAAAAAATATTTAATTTTTTAAACTTTTTAAAAATTAAGATATAGTTGATTTGCAATATTGTGTCAATTTCTGTTGTACAGTAAAGTGACCCAGTCATATATAAATATATATATTCATCATGGCCTATCCCAAGACATTGGATATAGCATGATACAATAGGACCTCGTTGCTTATCCATTCTAAATGTAATAGTTTGCATCTATTGGAAGTTTCCTGAGCCTTTGATATCTAACTAGCAACTGAAAGAAGAGAAAGAGAACTTGTCAGCTCACTTGTATTTCAACCACATTGTCTGTCTGTAGTCATTAAAGTATTCTTTGTGGCTTCACCACCATATTTATTTATTTCACCCAAGAAAGTTAATCCTAGAATAACTTCTATGTGCTTTGAACTCAGTAATTTTTTGTTTTTGAAACATAATGTACAAGTATAAAATGTATTTACTTTTTATTGATAATGGCTATACTAAGTTAAATAGCACAATATTAAACATGTTAATTATCATTATTTAAAATAGCAAAAAAACAAATAATTTTTCAAAATTTCATATTTTAAGGATTTTGTAAATTTGGAGTAATTTCCTATCCCCAACTTAGAAATTCGTTTTACTTACATTAAAAAATACCTTTCAAAAAAAAAAAACATAATCACTTATCTGTATATAGAGGAAGTAAACAGATGCTTACCCCTAGACTTTCATAAATTTCCTCAAGATGGCTTAGCCTATGCAAATCTTTGTTTATTATCTCCTGAGTAAGCTAAGAAGCAAGTTCCCTAGCTTAAAACAAATGCAAGGTTATCTCACCGAGAAACCATTTTCTGACCATAAAGGAATTTCTCAGTATTTACATCAGAAAAAATTTTGAGAATGTGAACAACTATACTAATATCTCAGTGAGAAATATTTTTTAAAAAGCTATAACAACAACAAAAAAAAGTGAATAATATTTTACCAGTTTTTGGATTGTACGTTGAATTTCTCCAGTTATGATATAAAAATCTGAGAGACACTTCCTGCTCTAATGGAACAAGCTAATCAAACTGTCCCAGAAAGATGCAAATAGTTAGCTCTTGTCTTTAAAGGTAAAGATCACAAGATATTTCATATCAGTAATAAATTAGCTATTGGGATCACTAGAATAAACAAAAAATTTAAAACAAAGTAAAAAATATGTTTTCACAACCCTTGTATTTTTCTAAAATCTTGCATTTTGCCTTATCATTCTTGGTTACTCAATTAGTCAGTCTCAATGACACAGTATATACGAACTCATTAAATGTTTTGTGGAGATAAGAGTACATTAATGAGTTCCATATGATAATTCTTGCCATTTTTTATGGCCAGTGGGCTGCCCTTGTCCTACCATGGCTTACTGAAGTGCTTCTAATGTGTTGGAAATACGATCAGTTTTAATTTTTTGTAACATTACCAAACAGCAAAATTATGGTAGTACATAGTACCAAAGAAGTTAATTGTGAAGTAACTTTTCAAGAAATTTCTTTCCACAGTTTTTTGCTAGACACATTGTATCGTATCTCAACCTTGATCATTATTAGTATCACTTAATGAATGAAGCATGTGCTTATATGCATATATTATATATGCACTAGTCACTAATTTTATTAAATAGCAATCCTCAAAAATAGTATTCACAAAAAGGCAATTTTACATAAGGTCTTTTACACCAGAAGCAACTTAATCATTAAATAGTACATAGATTAGTTTCCATTACTGATCTAGAAAATATTTAACGATATGACTAAATATCTCACCTAGAAATGTCTTGCAATAATAGCTATACATTTAATCTTGTGGAATTGTGATAGATAGATATATATATAAATTTAAAAGTTGTTTTTCACCATCAAGAAATTATTCAAGAATAATGAGAGGAACTTACAAAATTCTGGAGGAAGCAAAAATATGCAAATGAATTAGCGGAAGTTTTTTTTAAGCCAGATTGACATGAACATGCTAATGACTGTGTTCTGTCTACGAGAGATTTCATTATAATTTACTTCCTCAATTTGGATGCTTGTAAGCCAAGAGAGCTATAACACTTTGGTTTAATGATGCAAGCTCTGTAAGCAATCTTTCCAGGTTTGTCCCCCACATCTTCCACATATTAATTTTGTACATATGTACAAGTTACCTAAGTTTTCTGTGACTCAACAAAATGAACCAATAGAATTGGTCCTAATGTATGCAATAATATAAGATTCCACCTAAAACAAATCAAATACATTTCATTTAAATAATGTTTTTCCTGATTTAACCTATTCTTGTTTTTTTTGCTTATTATAGAGGATAATATATTGTTACTGATAAATGTAGACAGACTAGGATAATAAAAGGAAAGAAACTAATTTTGTTTTTAGAAATTGTGAGGTATACCTCAAAAAATACATTTCTTTGCCCTTCCAAAAAACTATTGGATAGATATTAATAATAATTTAAATATTAAAGTATCTCAGCTACTATTTACTGAGCTCTTAATTTGTGTTTAACTTTACTAAGTATTTGCATATTACTATAAGAAGTACCTACAACAAAACTATTAGGTAGGAATTTTTATTCACATTTTAAATGTAAGAAAACTGTGCTTCAAAGAGTTTATATTTTTTGCTCATAAGGCATGAATCAAAGATCCCAAGCCTTTTTGTTGAGATCTCAAACACTCCCATCTTAAACACCATGTGCTTTTGAAGAAAATTGGGTTAATTGTCTTGTTCAAAAGTGAACAGCTTTGACAGTTACTGAGTTAGAGCTAATATTCTTTGGCTCACATATGGTGATTAAGTATATAATTTCACAGAAAAATGAAAACAACCAATTCTCATATATTTCTATAAAATAAAACTAGGTGATACAATACTGAAAGGAAACATGAATATTATTTAAATACAAAACATTATTTTTTGATTTATCTCTTCTAATCTTGGATAATCTTATCTAGCATGCCTGGGCTTTGGATACATAATCTAGTTCTTCCATGTGTTTCTCCAGAAGATTTAGATTAGGAAGTCTCTTCTTACAGTTGTTTCTTGGAACTTTTATTTTTAAATTTTATTTATTTATTTATTTAGTCTTTTGTCCTTTTAGGGCCACACCTGCAGCATACGGAGGTTCACAGGCTAGGGGTCTAATTGAAGCTGTTGCTGCCAGCCTACGCCACAGCCACAGCAATACCAGATCTGACCGCATCTGTGACCTAAACCACAGCTCACAGCAACGCCAGATCCTTAACCCTCTGAGCGAGGCCAGGGATCAAACCCACATCCTCATGATTCCTAGTCGGATTTGTTTTCGCTGTGCTACAATGGGAACTCCCTTGGAACTTTTAGATGCACTGATGGAACTTCCTTATTTTTCATAGCTAATAGAGATCCTCCTCCCCCTCTCTGTAGTTAGGACTATAATTAGAGAAGAAATTTCTTTCTGCCATAATAATGCAGTTGTCAAAGAAGTCCAATCTCGTGCTAAATCCATATCTTAAAAGAGGGTGAGCTAATGCTCTTACCTTCTGCACAAGTGGGAAAAGTATTGAGTTGGAGAGGGTAGACTGAGTGTTTTTTTTTTTTGTTTGTTTGTTTGTTTTGAGGTATTTCTCAACTCATTGCGTAGCATTGACTTTGAGGTGTTCATTGTTGGACTTGTTGTTGTAAAGCTTTCCAAAGGGAAATCATTTACTATTTTGATAGCATACTATAAGTCAACCATCAACCCAAGTTCTCAGACTCCAGTTACTCCATTTCTGAATCCATGTGTTCAACACCAAAGAGCTTGGAGACTAAATTTTTAAAGACATCTCTCTCTTCCCCCTAAAATAACTGTAATAGATAGAAGATTTTTAAGAAAATTCTTACTAAATTTTGTTCCAATGTTAAAATAAATGATTTGATTTTCCCATTATCCTAGCGCCTTATTTTCCTACAGGTGCTTAAACACACATTCTAACTGCTGAACAGCCTGTGCTATAGGAGAAAAATGATCAGACAATTATGAAGTTATGCCAAGGAACTCTGGACAATTCTGTGAAAGAAGTCCAGGAATATTGTTGGCCACATGCCACATTATAATACTTCCTTTGTCTATTAATGCATGGCCTTGCTAAACTGTCAGCAACAGAGCAGGATAAAATAAAATTAATATTGTTCCATTCTCATGGGATCACTTATGTAAGTTATAACAGGCGAAGTGAAAAAACGATAAAATCTCTTGTCTTAAATCTCACGCTGTCATGAGAAGTTCTTTAGGCTTTCTATGTTATAATATCTTATTACAATAAGGAAAGTAAGGCCTTCATTTCCAATATTATGATATATGGGAGACTTGAAATGACTCTCCCTTTGACGACTAAAAGATTTAAAAGAAATGTACTTTTAAATAAGCTAGCAAAATATTAAATAATTGTTAGACAAACTAATAAAATAAGTAAATCAGTGAAGTTGAGAACTAAGAAAGATAAGCAGCTTACTTATCTCTGAGGGTACTGGTAAAATCAGTGAAATTGAAATTTGGTGTTTACATCTCACAGGGCATGAAAAAAAGGAGATAGAACTTTGAGGCTAGGTGCAAAGTCTAATAGGAGTTCTACCTCTGGTAAATGTATGATTCCAAATGACCTTTCTGACAATACATAATAAAACTGCCCCCTGCCTAGGAAGAGAGCAAGAAAAATTAATTATCATAAATTTAAGTGCCGAGTGATGAGTATCATACTTTGCTTAGATTTGGGCATTAAAACATGCCCAAATCACAACATTAAGGTGGTCCAATGAACTTCAATCTGATAATTAAATTCAGTAAATTAAAATACAAAATCTCTTCGAAGCAAAGCTTTTTTGGATCTGAAGCAAATTCAAAACCTCTTTGTACCACAGAAACATCTATAAATTAAGCAAATACTAAAATAATAGATTCAGCCATATTGGGAGAAGCAGTCTGCCATGGGCTTGAGCATCCGTGTGCATAATTTTGAGTGTGCCAGGGGACATGACTTACATGTCTCCTTATACTAAGAAGTTTTTGTAGATACATAAGCAGCTAGGAAGGTGAAGACAACCACAGCAGAACTTGTTTGTAGCTTCTTAATTCCTGGAGGTGAGAATGTGGGGAAGAGACTGGGCTGGATTGTCTGCTATTTATAGGATGTTTGCTGCTTTCTCAAAAAGTGTTAAGCCCTTGGCCTTGGGTATGGATCAGTAATGCAAACCACTGAGTGTGCCGACATTATCTTGTCCTAAGTAATGTTACCCTGAAGAAGTTAGGACTTAAAAACAGAAAAAATGATGATACCCCAAGTTAATGCTATTGATAAGAGTATTAAATCATCCTTTTTTCTTATAACAAGTCTTTTTCCAGTATCCATAAAAATGTGACAGGAAAAAAATAATTGTGATAGGTGAATTCGTTAGATTGCAAATAAGGTAAAATCCCAGGTCCCTTCATAGTTCTCGGTAGTCATGTTCATGCCGCTTAGAAGAGGTGAAATAGATTTTTAAATAATCTCAATTGTTGTACCAACGGCACATTGTGATGGTAACAGGTCTTCCAATATAGTCCAATCAATTATGTGTCTTCCTGCACACCCATCTCATTCCTTCAATTAAGAAATTGAGTTTTGACTCAGTGGAAACGAATCTGGCTATCATGCATGAGGATGCAGGTTCAATCCCTGGCCTTGCTAAGTGGGTTAAGGATCTGGCATTGCTGTGAGCTGTGGTATAGGTCACAGATGTGGCTCAGATCCCATATTGCTGTGGCTGTGGTGTAGGCCAGCAGCTGTAGCTCCCATTTGACCTCTAGCCTGGGAACTTAAATATGCTGTTAGTATGGCCCTAAAAAGACAGAAAATTTAAAAAGTTGAGTTTTAATTTAGGTTATTTCAGTAACTGTCTTGATGACTGAAAGCAAATTTAATTTTAGTTAACTCCAAGGAAGGCATTCAGAAGTTCTGTCAACTTTCAGATCCTTGCTGTAGGAAAGCAACCACTAAGTTCTGGGGAAGCTATAGTGATAGACTTAACCTGAAAGAGAATTGAGGCATGAAGCCTCCACTGAGCCAGACCATGCATATAAGTGAGTCACCTGGACTGGTTTCTACCAGGTTTTACTGATCCCAGTTTGACTGCCCCATTGACAGTACTTAGTGCCAAGAAGTCACTAATCCAACCATTTCCCTAAAAAATCTTATATAAAGTTATATCTATTCCTATAGCATTGTAATTAAAGATAACAAGATAACAAAATATCACTATAATTGATATGTTTATATTTAATAAACTATTTGAAGACAGTTTTAGAATGATAGAAAAAAATCTGAAGTAGAGTTTCCATATCCACCCTCTTTACATCATAGATTTTGTCCTATTGATAACATCTTGCCTTACATTTGTAGCAGTGGATGAATTGATAATACATTATTACTAACTAAAGATCACAGTATGTTTTACAATTATATAAATTTTGACAAATGTATAATGTAATGTATGTACCATTACAGTGTCATTTACAATTGTTTCACTGCCGAAAGACCCTTGTGCTCCACTTACTTATCTCCCACCCTTCTGAAGCCTTGGCAATTGCTAGTGTTTTTTGTTTGTTTGTTTTTGTTTTTTTACTGTTTCTAGAGTTTTGCCTTTACGGATTTTCATTAGTTGAAATCAAGAGTATGTACCCTTTTCAGACTGGCTTCTTTCACTTTGTAATATGCATGTACTTTTTCCTTCATATCTTCTCATGGTTTGATAGTTTACTTCTGTTTATCACAAAAGAATAATATACTGTATAAATATTTATCCATTCACTTATTAAAAGGCATTTTGGTAGTTTCCAAATTTTGCAATTATGAATAAGGCTACTATAAACATTTGTGCAGGTCACTGCATAAATATTTTTAAACTCATCTGAATAGATATCTAGTAGTGTTAATCCTGGATTTTATGGTAAGTGTGTGCCTAGATTTGTAAGAAATATCCCAAACAATTTTCCAAATTGGCTGTACCATTTTTTTCATTACCACCAGGAATGAATGAGAATTTCTGAAAATTGTCATCCAAATCTGAAAAGAGTCATCTTGGAGAAATATAATAAAGATGAGAAATTCTAGGAATGGGCCTATGTTTATGGGGAAAAGAGAAGGGTAAAAACAACACACAACTCAAGACCAAGCCCTGCATTAGGTAGTGACTTAAATTAGAAAGAGGAGCATTGCTGTTGCTGTGGCTCTGGTGTAGGCTGGTGGCTACAGCTCTAATTAAACCCCTAGCCTGGGAACCTCCATATGCTGCACATGCAGCCCTAGAAAAAAGCCAAAAAAAAAAAAAAAAAAAAAGAGGAGCATTGCATTTTGAGAATATGTAAAACCAATTTTAGCAGTGTTGTTATAGAAATAAAACGTATTAAGTAAATCTTATTATATCAATATCTTGGCATAGCAATGTAGAGTCACATTGTTATCATTCTTTGAAATTACCAGGATTCAAGTGCTCAGAGCTTAACAAAAAATAATTCCTATAGGAATTCCCATTGTGGCTCAGAGGGTTAAGAAATTGACTAGTATTCATGAGGATGCAGGTTCAATTCCTGGCCTTGCTCAGTGAGTTAAGGATCTGATGTTGCCATGAGCTGCAGCGTAAGAAGGCAAATGTGGCTTGGGTATGGTATTGCTGTGGCTTTGGTATAGGCCTGCAGCTGCAGCTCTGACTCAACCCCGAGCCTAGGAACTTCCATATGCCACAGTTGGGACCCACCCCCCCCCAAAAAAAATAGTTCTATATAGTTCAGATATCTTTTTTCCTGGGGCTAGGAAATTATTACCAAGATAAAGTGAAGTAATAGTCTGATTTATTTTTACCTTTAGATTATAAAAAAATAAACTTATACTTTATAATAAGCAATTCATATATGTTACCTGTAAGAGTATAAGAGTAAAGGTTGTTTATGTTTGCATGTAATGACTGTTAATGAATGCACATAGAAAACAGTCTATTGGTACAGTGAACCATTAATTAGTTTACCATTAATTGAAAACCTTGTAAATTGAAAGCACTTGGTTTACCTCCAAAAATATGAAAATATAGGAAAATAATTTCTTTAGGTAATATCTATCTTTGATGTATTTCTTTGTTAGATTATTCTACTTTTGATATCTTTTGAACCACTAAATTAATTATTCTAAAATTTATAATTTCAGTATAAAAGTAGGTATAGTAAATAGATTAGTCTCATTTGTACTCATTAAGGCAATTTTTAACAGTATATTTTATTTATGCTTCTAAGATAGCAGTTTATTACTACTGATAATGAAATGCCAAAATTAAGTAGTATATAGAAAATGATGGCAGAAGAATTTAAATTCACAATTGGAAGGTAAAGGAGCAAAATTTTTAAATTAAAGTTTTTAGTATTTTTAAAATTTATCTCAGTTTTCATCTTTTAGTGAGTTTCAATTTCATGTGATATCTGTTGAAATAATTAGATTTACAGAGGTGATATGTTGTCACTTTTTATAGTTATATTGAAATATATTCCAGTAAGAGACTGAATCCAGCTAAGCATTAAAATGCTGAACCAGATGAACTATTTGGTTCTCAGAATAAATAATAGTTCATAGATCATTTATTACAATTTCAGCATGGCAGATAGAAATTAAAATGATTTCAAACTAAGCAGTACCTTGAAAGACTTAGAAAAATTATTAGCACTATGTATTGCCAGAGGAGCAGAAAAAAAGAGAATGGTGAATTCAATACAATTTTATAAGTATAATTGTCATAAGCTAGTACAGTAAAGGTTTATGAAAAAGAAGCATTTACTGGTTTTCCTTTATATTTTATTATTGAGAATAATATTTAACATTACATCATAAATTCACATAATACCAACAGAAATTGACACATGGTATTTTTCTCCCATTTAAAAAATATACCTGTATTTCTTTCCTTTATTAAGAACCTGAAACTGCTAAAATAATAGCTTGCCCACAAATAATCCAATGGGTACTCTACAAAATTCAGAGGCTCCTTTTTATAGTAATATTCTTGGAAATATATTCCTTTTCCCCTGCTCCCTACCTACCTTTCAAAAATCATTCTGTCATTTTTTCAACATTTGGTGCACAATAATTGCTACTTTATAAAAACAATGTTGAATAAATGAAAACATAAATTCAGCACCTGTTGATAGAGGATGATTAATGTGGAAAAGCACATGTAAACTACATAATAGAAATAAGCAGGTTTAGAATTAAGTAAGATTGGCAATCTCCAGACATCCCTCCCACCCATTTCATTTCTCCTGAGCCTTTAGTCACTTGGCAAAATTTTCTCAGAGAGAAACTACCACCTCTCATGCCTGGACTATTCCAGGTGCCTTCTCCCTGTTCTACCTACAATATTTTGTTTTTAGAGGTGCAGACAGCATCATATATTTTCAAAGCCAAAAATATGTTCAATAAAAATTGTAAGATTTCATGATAAAATTATGCTAGTATTTTCAAAAGATGGATCCATTATTTCCCTTGAGGATAGATAATTATGAATTATCCACAGTTTCAATCTTTTCAAATACTCAATTTAATCTTCATTGAAATGTAAAGTTCCTCCTGTTTTGTTTAGAAAATATAAAATACTTTGTTCTTCCATGTTTCCATTTCCTTAAATTTTGAGAGCTGAGTTTATCAAGTTCTGCTCCTCTATCTTGGATCCTAACAAGTTAGCTAGAGAAAATGTCTTTTGGTAGTTAGCTTATACAGAATTCCAGAACTTTTTCTTTCAGTATCCTGTTTTACACTAACATATACATTTATATTTCATTTTAATTTAATCTTTATACAAAATTCAAAAAAATGCTTTCCTGGAATATAGTCATTGTATAATTTATTTCTTCATGAATTGTCAACACTTATATGAAGAAATATTATACCCCTAATTTCTTTGAAATATGCGTATTTTCATATTCCATTATATACCTTGATTACCTTGGGAATTCAATATCAATTATCTCTCTAAAGTTCTAAGTTCACATGGTGTAATTTTAATGTTTATCAATGCATGGATTGATGAATCTTCACTGAATTACATTTGCTTGTTCCAATCCAATATGAAGACCAATAAACTCATAATTTTGTAGTACCAGTAGCTAGTCTCCTTAACTCAAACTATTTAATACAATGTAAGTGTATATAGTATTTCTAGAGCATCTCTTTCTTTAAATCATTCTGTCAATTAAATAAGTCCATGTTGCCTAACTAGTCAACTAGTCAGTAGTACCACATAAAAATGTTCTGTACATGCTCACCCTTCTTTAATGCTCCTCTACTTAGGTAAATTTATCTTAAACTTTAAGATTCAAATTGCACCCATCTCGTCCATTTATTATGTATATCATAAGCATGATGGTAAATTTTTCCTAGTATAAGAAAATTGAAAAGTAATTATATTTACATATTAGCATTCCAATCTCTTTTTTACTTGTAGGCATTTTTTTTTGCATTTGTGTACCTCTTTGCCCATTCTTTCATATGCCTAAATCCTTCTCATCTTTTAAGATAGAGTTTATGAATTATTTTCCATTCCAATTAGATTTGCTAACTTCTCTTTAGACTTCCAAACTATTCTATGGATATTTCTTTGTCTGTTTTTATAGACATGATCTATTAATTGGTTTATCTTTCCATCTAGAATGTTTCCTAACTACTGAGTACATGGTACTGTTTATTGTTATTATATTAAGCCTGCTACTCCATATGCATCAAACAAATGTGTTGAGTAAAGGAATCTCTGGAAATTTCTTGGTGCTTCTGTAGCATTTTAAGATTTCTGTAGCATTTTAAGATATACTAAGATAACATAAAGATGCAAGCTGGGTAGTAAACAGCATGTGGTAGGAACCTGACTCTGTACTTACAAAGCGTATTACCTTTGACAAGTAATAGCATAATTTGTTATCTTCATTATACACCTCCTCAAAATAATAATTATTCTATTTATCCAAATTGCTTTTAACATGAGAAAGTAAAATGTGTAATAGTGAACAGATTTTATACTATTATTAGCTATAATTATAATTTTTTTCTACATATTGACTTAGTCAAAAACAGTGTAAGGATGGGTAAATAACTAGAAGTTTGAAATTAGTTCAGGCTAAATGAATTTTAAAGGTCTATATATTAAGATCAATCGATCATGAAATAATATAATTAGGACAAGGACTAATATAGGAACCATGTAGAATTTTTTAACATAGGGGTGGAAAAAATTTAAGACTGTTCATTCATAAAGAAGTATGTCCTGTATTACAGGGTTTAAGCTGTGTACTAGAGAATGGGGTAGAGTTCGGAGTGCCAAGGACAGATCTAACTCATTATAGTTACAACATATTGAGAAGATATATGGTAAACAATTGCAAAGATTGTTATTTAAATGTAAGTATGCTTAACCATGTGAAAGAGAAGGGAACAATTTTATAAAAGAGAGAAAAAAGGGAGAGTGATTCTAGTTAGCAGAGTCAGGAGAATCTTATGGAACATAAGCTGAAGGTTGAGATGTAATGGGATTTGGCTAAGTGACTGGAGAATAGCCTCCCTGTAGTGGAAAGGGCATGCAGAGGCAACCTGCTTTTAGAAAAGCAGCTACCCAAGATTAAATGTGCCTTCCTAAAAATAGTCTAAGTTCTTAGAACCCTGGGGGTCTGTAGGTTCTCCTGGATAAGTACTCACGTGAGCTCTGTGTCTCTTCCCTGGGGTCTCTCTGTTTTTCTTGTTCCTGGGTCACTCATATGTCCTAAAGAGCTCTAGATCTCCTGCTTATGGGGTTAGTTCACTAGCCAGAGGCTGGTCCAAGTTCTCAAAGGGCAGCCTGGTGAACAAATCACTATATTGTCCTGTACAAATTGTTTTTTTTTTTTTTTTGTAGGATGGTGTAAAAATGAAATCCAGAAATATACTGATTTGGGGTGGCTCAAATTGTTTATATAGGAAAGGGTCCCATAAAAAATATTTTATTGAGCAGGTCACATTCTAGGGGTAGCCCTGTGTAGAGGTTCAGAGGCAAGAGGTAGTTTAATGCATTGGAAGAACTAAACAAATTATGACAAGAACATGACATTAAAAAAAAAATGTATGAACAAATTAAAGTTTGAAAATATTTAAACTGATTTTTTTTTAATTTTATTTTTTTCTGGCAGAATAATAAGTTGGACTAAGTACACTTTAACTGATTCAGGGGATTTGTGATTCCCACAAAAAGTAAAACATAAATAGTTTACATCTATAGGTTCTAAAATAGATGCTGAAATGCCCACATTTAATCTTTCACACTGCAAAAAAACAAACAAACAAACAAAAAAAACAATTACAGTCTTGTTAATGACTAAATCTTTATGAAAAATATACTAGATAATTTTAATTAAATAAGAAATTTGCTTTAAAAATGTTAAAATCAGGAGTTCCTGTCATGGCACAGTGGAAATGAATCCAACGTGGAACCATGAGGTTGAGGGTTTGATCCTTGGCCTCGCTCAGTGGGTTAAGGATCCGGTGTTGCCTTGAGCTGTGGTGTAGGTCACAGACTCAGCTGGGATCTTGAGTTGTGGTGGCTCTGGCATAGGCTGGCAGCTGTAGCTCCCATTTGACCTCTAGCCTGGGAACCTCCATATGCTGTGGGTGCGGCCCTAAAAAGACAAAAAAGAAAAAAAAAGTTAAAAACAGTTTGAAATGACCAAGAAAGCCTTAATAGTACCATTGACTACACTTAAAGCAAGTTTCTTCCTTTCTCTTGGTCTCTGATCTCCTTTTCTTAGAGAATTTACAGAAACTGAAATTTCTTTCTCTCCTCTTCAGCTATGCAAATCTTTTCCCAGCCTCTCCTCAGCTTTAAAACCCAGGAATATCTTTCTTAAGAACCTGAGGGCCATCCCTTTAAAATGCAATCATCTATAAAGATTATGCCTCAAATTTCTATTTTTTGTAAAAGGGTAGAGACCTAACATTAGCAGGCATCTTACTCTTAAGTTGTAAAAATGCCTCCTGTTATGAAAATATGAGAAAATTTAGTTGTCTATTAAGTAAAGCCAATTAGCAAACACAGCCTATGATTTCTCTTTTACTGCAGCCTCCTTATAGAAAACAGTATGGAGGTTCCTTAAAAAATTAAAATTCAAAATACCATTTAATCCAGCAATTCTTACCACCTTTTGTTTCAGTAGAGTTGATTCTGAGTTCTGCCTTTCTTTCTTATTACAATAGCCTTGAATAAAACCTTCCTTACCTGTGTAACATTTTCTGGTGCAAAGTTTTGCATTGACAGGAAGAATGGCATTTTTCGAAATTTTTTTAGGAGTATTCTATTATTGAAAGACCAAACTGAGTAATTTCAATCTCCAGTGACTATATGGTAGTATTTAATTATGTTTACTTCAAACTTACCTAAGAGACTTTATTACCTATTTTTGAAAAAATAGTTCACTTGAAAAAGATTAACATATTTTAATACCTAATTTTATTTTCTATTTATCTTGTGTAGTTTCCAAAGAAGATAAAAAGAGAGGTAGAGAAATAGAGAGAGATAGGCAGAAATAAAAAGAGAGAGGTGGAGGGAGGGAGGGAGAGAGAAGCAATCAATGCACTCTGTCATTTCTATAAATGTTCAGTATCACTGTCCTTGACATATAGTCCTTTACAATATTAATTTAAAAGTGACATTTTCCTAAATTTAAAAAATGTGAATGTGCTTATAACAAATATAAGACCTTTACAGTCTTTTTTTTTAGATAAAAATTTAGCCTTCCAACTGTGTTACCCTATTATGAATTCATGATGTGTTATTTACTGCTTCTAATTTTAAATTTTGACAGAAATTTTTGTGAGTTGAGCAGGCATATATTTGAAATCAGGGTGTGAACAGTCAGTTGCCAGTTATAAATTGACCTCAATTTAGGAAACACATTATTTTCAACTTTAAAATTTCCATGGTATATGATAGATCATTTACATGTATAATTTTATTTGCAAGTTCTGGGTACCAATTATAGTAACATTTGAACATCAATCATATTTTTTGTGATAACTTATGGTATAAGATATGAAGGTTTTGAGTTTTTTCCATATTTTTATTTTTAATGGTATATCTGTTCCAAAGTTTAAAAGATTAAGAATAAAAATAATTCTTACTACTTCTTTTTCTTCCATAAATTCAGTGGCCTTTCTATTACCCCCATCACCTTTCTTCTTTACCAAGAATTTTAAAAAAAGGAGATCACATGCATAAATATTAAAGTGAGTTTCCTAATACATATAAAACCTTATTTCCACATTAGGTAGAACATAACAAGTAGTGATAGGTAAGTAGATACATTTCATCTACTGAAGGCATTGATTTGCTTATTTAAAAAGAACAGTATCCAGTATCTAAGAGGATAATTAATTTAGTCCTTTAATATAGTTTTTTACATTTAAAAATTTTAATTTCTCAAATAGTGATTATTATGTTATAAAATATGTGAATTGATTAACATAAATTATCCTGATAGTAATTACTGGCAAATCTCTAAACTTTAAAATATATACAGTACCATTTTTTAACAACCTTTAAAAGACACAATAGGAGTTTCCTTTGTGGCTCAGCAGTAATGAACCTGACTAGTATCCAGGAAGATGTGGGTTCGATCCCTGTCCCCGTTAAGAATCTGGCATTGCCATGAGCTGTGACGTAGGTCCCAAACAGCTCAGATCTGGTGTTGCTGTGGCTGTGGTATAGGCTGGTATATGTAACTCTGATTAGCCTGGGAAATTCCATATGATGTGAGTGCAGACCTAAAAAAAAAAACAAAATAAAAACCCCACAATAAATGTTCAAGTTAAATTGTGTATATTTTCTTTTGAATATTAAAATTTTGCCTACTATCCAGTTTCTTATTATATTGAATTAAATTTGGATGTAATGACCACTCAGAGCAATTCATATATGCCAAGGTAAATGCTGCCAGGAATCATGCTGCTCCAGGCAGGAATGCACTGCTGGGGCCAGCTGTTCTCAAGACTTTAAAGAAAAATTCATCGAAGGAACCCTGTCATACATTCCAAAGAACGTAGTAAAAATATTTTCATTTGGCTCTGGTGTAAACTTTATTGCCCATAACTTAAAGCCCTGCCAGATTATTGCAATGTCTCTCCCTTCAGGTAGCAGAGTCTCTGGTGATTTCTCATTGCCAGCTTCCATTATTTTACACCAGGTCATTCAACCTGCCATATGATACCACAGCTCTGCTCCCTTCAGATCATTTCCAATTTGGAAAGCCAAAGTGTAAAAGAAACCACATGTGAACCATCACTTTCAAAAGTAAAGGAAAATAATTAACATAGTTTTACAACTTAAGAGTACAAAATGTAGACTATAAGAACTGGCTTAAAATAACATGAAAATGTTAAGAAAATGCACATGGCTTTAAATACATATAATACATCCCCTTGCTCTCTGATCATGCCTCATTCAATCTCTGAATATATTATCATTTTGAATGTAATTATGTGGATTATTTTCCATTTTTGCAAAAATTGACCTATTTTCTTGATTATCATTTGTAACCTAATAACTTATACAAGCTGATGCAAAAAAACCTTACAGATATAATATCCTTAGCTTTTAAAGTAAAGGCACCATTGATGTAATTAACCATGCAGTATCATCAGTAAAGGGGCAAACAATGAACAACATTGATAAAATCCTCAACAATATAATAATAAGGGATGAAAGAGAAATTGGGAGCGGAAAATTTATTAAAATAGAGGATGTTGGCAGCTGCGGTTGCCATGATATGTACTTGCTTTCTCTGTCACTAAGGTCACTGTGTACGTATATATTTTTTGCCTTAGAACCAGATTAGAGATCTGATGTTATCTGAGATGTTTTAATTTCCTTCCTTAGAACAATCAAGCTTTTTTTTTTTTTTGAAATGTTTTTAAATTTGAAATGTGTCATTTGGCAAATGTATTTTTTCCAGTTCTCTTTTCCATTTTATTAAGAAGATTCATCATAAAATAGAATAAAAAATCACAATCCACAGTTATTGCGAAAATTTCCAAAAGGCATCACCTCAAACTTTAAGGAAATTACAAGTTTAAAGTTCATATATTTCCTTCTTTTTTTAAAATATTTATTGATGTATAGTTCACCTACAATGTTGTATTAGTTTCAGGTATATAGCAAAGTGAATTGGTTATTCATATACATATATCCATTCTTTTTTCCCATTAGGTTATTACGAACTATTTAGTAGATTTCCCTGTGCCATGCAGCAGGGTCTTGTTAATTATCTGTTTAATTCAATCGTGTGTATATGTTATTCCTGTACTTCTAGTTCCTCCCACCTCACAATGTTTTCCATATGTTAACCATAAGATTGGTTTTGAAATCTATGAGTTTGTTTCTGTTTTATAAATAAGCGGGTTTTTTTTGGTATCATTTGTCTTAGATTCCACATATACACATATAAGTGATATCATATAATATTTGTCTTTGAGTTACTTCACTCAGTATGATAATCCCTCAGTCTATCCATGTTGCCGCAAATGGCATTATTTCATTCTTTTTATGGCTGAGATATCTTACATTGTATATATGTAAGATATCTTCTTTATCATTCCTCTGTTAATGGATATTTAAATAGGGTGCTTCCATGTCTTGGCTATTGTAAATAGTGCTGTGGTGAACATTGGAATGCATGCATATTTTGAATTATGGTTTTCTCTAGATACATGCCCAGGAGTGGGATTGTTGGATCCTACGGAAAATCTATATTTAGTTTTTTAAGAACCTCCATACTGTCCTCCATAATAGTTGAACCAATTTATATTCCTATCAGTAGTGTACGAGTGTCTACACCCTCTCCAGCATTTATTGTTTATAGATTTATTAATGATGGCCATTCTAACTGGTGTGAGGTGATACCTCACTGTAGTTTTGATTTGAATTTCTCTAAAAATTAGTGATGTTAAGCATCTTTTCCTCTGTTATTGGCCATCTGTCTTCTTTGGTAAAAAGTCTATATAGATCATCTGCTCATTTTTGATTGGGTTGTATATGTTATTTATTTATTTATTTAAAGCTACAAATTTTTAATTATGTGTTTCTATAACTTTTGTTCCAATCTGTTAGGGGACCAAAATATTTTTACCTATGCCATTAACTCACATACTCAGGATAAAGTATAAGGTATTTAGTTTTCTGTTGAATTTTTAAATTTATTTTTATAATAGTTGATTTACAGTGTTCTGCCAATTTCTGCTGTAAAACAAAGTGACCCAGTTATACATATATATATGACCAGTTATACATATATATATACATATACATATATATATATATATACACTGAATTTATGATGCAAGTTCTATTGAAACTTCAGAAATTAAAACCTAGATTTATACATATTTCACAATGTATTAGAAATTTGACAAGCTTATATTTAAAAAGGAAGTTACTTAAATTTCCCATTGTATTGTAATTATTCTTGCATTCACTGTATACTTCTTGAAAACCAGAGCCACACATGTACATAAAACCAATCAAGCAAATGAAATTTCACTACTGGAAAACATCATGATATTAATAAATTTCTATAGAAGTTTTATAAGCATTACATTTGCATATTTTTAAATAAATTATTAACTAATGATCATATTTTCAGAAAATGTATTTGGTATTGCATGGCACTGTATCTTTTTTTTTTAGGTTTTTTTTTTTCTATTATAGCTGATTTACCTTGTTCTGTCGATTTCTGCTGTACAGCAAAGTGACCCATTTTATCCTGTCATGTTTCATCTCAAGTGACTAGATATAGTTCCCTGTACTATACAGCAAGATCTCATTGCTTATCCACTCCACATGTAATATTTTACATCTACTAACACCAAATTTCTACTCCAACCTAGTTCCTCCCTCTCTTCCTCAGCAACCACAAGTCTGTTCTCCAAGTCCATGAGTTTGTTTCTTTTCTATAGATAGAAATGCACATTTGTGCCATATATTAGATTCCAGATATAAGTGGTACCATATGGTATTTGTCTTTCTCTTTCTGACTTACTTCACTTAGTGTGAGAGTCTCTAACCCATTCCGTGTTGCTCCAAGTGGCATTATTTTCTTTTTTTATGGCTGAATATTATTCCATTGTGTATATATACCACATCTTATTCATCCATTCATCTGTTGATGGACATTTAGATTGTTTCAATGTCTTGGCTATTGTGACTAGTGTTGCAATGAACATATGGGTACATGTATCTTTTTCAAGGACAGTTTTGTCCAGGTATATGCCTAGGAGTTGGATTGCTAGGTCATATGGTAGTTCTATATTTAGTTTTCTAGTGTACCTCCATACTCTTTTCCATAGTGGTTGTACCAAATTACATTCCCACCAACACTATAGGAAGGTGCTCTTTTCTCCATACCCTCTCCAGCATTTGTTATTTGTTGACTTGCTCATGATGGCCATTCTGACCAGTGTGAGGTGGTACCTCATAGTAGTTTTGATTTGCATTTCTCTAATAATTAGTGATGTTGAGCATTTGTTCATGTGCCTGTTGGCCATCTCCATCTTTAGAGAAATGTCTATTCCGGTTTTCTGTCCATTTTTCAATTGGGTTGTTTGTTTTTTGTTGTTGAGTTTTATAAGTTGTTTATATCTGCCTTTTAGCAGATACATGAAACTTAAAAGTACTGTGGATTTGAAGTTTGTATTTTTACTAAATTTGTTGGTAGTAAAAGTGCTTTCATGAGCATTATGGTCTATGGCTTAGCAGAACATGTCATTTTTAAATATAAAGGGAGAAACTACAAGTTAAAAAATAAGACTATGCAGACATAAGCCTATGAAAGAGGAGAACCAATGATATATTTGTCCTATCTATGGCTTGAAAATTAAGTTTCATGGAGGAAGGAGCTAAAGACAAGCCTGAGGGGAAATGAATAGAGAGATTAGGAATGTCACTTCTTCCCACCCTTTAGCTATTGAAAACTCTAATGAATTCAGGTTTTTACAAAATCATTGGAAAGACTAGAAAACTGGTTATTTGAGGAATTTTACTTTTTAGAAATGAAGATGATAGTGGTGATGAAAGACCCAGTATGTATAAGCTTCATTATAATGATAAATATTCAGACTCCACCATTTTTTAAAATATAGCTTTCTAAGACCCAGGTGCAAATATTCTGATTTCATCAGGTCTCAAGCAGTAGCCAAGAATATTCTATGCTTGTTTAGCAATGGCTGCTCTATTTATCCTGGCCTGGCAATATCCTTAGAAATCCTTTAAGAGAATAACAATGCTCTAAGAGAATGTCACCAAATTGTCATTTTGTGTTCAACTAATAACTAAGTACTATTTCATACCACATTCATTTCAGGGTTTTAAGTATACAGAATTGAATAACAGAAGGAAAATAAATTTCCCTGAGGTAGTTCATATCCTGTTATGGACATAATGTTTATATATCCCCCCAAATTCCTATGTTTAAACCCTCCCCCAATGTGATGGTGTTAGGAGATGAGATGTAGATAATTAGGATTAGATGACGTCATGAGATTGGCGTCCTTGTATATGAGGTTAGTACACTTATGAGTCAAGAGAGAGCTTGCTTCCTCTCACTACTCTCTACCTTGTGAGAATATTAGGAGAGGTCAGTAATCTGCAAATTGAAAGAAGGATCTCGCCAGAACCTGACCATGCTGGCACCTTGATCTCAGATTTTTCAGGCTCCAGAACTGTGAAAAGTAAATTTCAATTGTTGATAAGCCACCCAGTCTATGGTATTTTGTTATAGCAGCCAAAATTGACTCAGACACATTCCAGTATATGGGTTTTACCCACCAGCTGAAGTGATTTCTCTCACATTGTTTCTGGATGTATGAAATGGTTTTCTCTATCTTTGTCACTTATTAGTGACTCTGTGGTTGTTTCATATGTGATAGTTATGCCTTTTGAAAAACCAAATAAAGAAATAAATCAAATTAAAATAATCATTTGACCATCATGATTAGTATGTTGATTTAGCTCTTTCATTCAATGTTAAACCTATAAATGAATTTTATTTCATGACTTTATAAAACAAATCTGATGGCACTTACATATGGAATAGAAAATGATGAAGCCATGAGGGATGTAAGTTAGGACTATATAGAAGTATATGGAACAGAGAAGGCAAAAAATCTTTGTGCTTTGGTAAAAGTCTGTGAAAGGCATTCTCTGCACTGACTGAGCAGTCTCAACTGCCTATCAAGCCTCCTTAGAGTCTAGTTTTTCCTATTAATTAAACTATGTCAGAATCATCAGTATTTATTTTTAGGAAATAAAAACTGCTGTAAGTATTTGAAACACAAATGAATTTAGTTTTTTACAAAATCACTGGAAGGGATGGGAAACTGGTTTTTGTCTGGTTTTCAGCAATGACTCCCACAGCAGTACTGCAAATACCTCCTTCCACAGAAGCTGGGTTATAGGGGAGGTGGGAGTCAAGAGCAACCCCTGGTGCTACAGACTTTGGGAGCACATTACAGTAGCTGTAATCTCAAGATCTGGAAGCTGCTGTCTCCTGAACACTCTCAGGGGTCATAAAACCAATAAAAATTGAATACCAAAACACTGCTACAGAAAACCCCAATGACTCCAAAACCTTGCTTGCCAGCAGGAAACAGACAAAACCAAAAAATTCCTCTGTGTCACTTCTACCTTCCAAAACTTTTACAAATGCATCTAATTGACAAAATCCAATTTGTATCCAAAACCTATAAATATCCAGTGTCTACAGTAAAGGAATGCTTAGTATCCCAAATTTGAAAGATACTCAGCTCCAATTTATCTTGTCCTTAATAATCTGAGTATGGAAAGCAATGTGAAGAAGATCTCTGTCGAATGGAAATTGTTTAACACAAATGGTTAAAGGAATTATTCCTGGAGATTATTTACTCTACCTCCTATGATTATCAGACCTCACTATTTAGAACTTTGTGTGTTTAAAATTTTAATTAAATGTATTCATATTACCATTTGAATAATTGATACTCTCCTCCAAATTCATCTAGTTGCTTTAAAATGTCTTTTTTAACATAAATTAATCTCCAATTAGCCAATTAATGTGGGGAATATATGTGTGTGTGTGTGTGTGTGTGTGTGTGTGTGTATGCATATGGCTCTTTATTTCCATAAGCCTTGCTTGTCAGAATTAGAGTAAGAAACTCGGCAACTTATTTCAAATATATGCCAACTGCTTTACAAATACCACAGAAGCTCCAAATCATGTTCCATGAATAATAAATTCCCTGAATGAAGGAAACCGAAGTGATATTCCTAAAATACAATTTATCCAAATCTTACTGTGTTCTTTAGTAGGGTTATGCTAATGACTACATATCAAGATTAAAGTATAATATTCTTAAACTACACAGTGTGTAGTCTATGTCCCTGTTCATAATAACAATGATGATTAGACTGTCATTATCAAAATAAAGGCTTAGCTATATCTTGTTTCCTGGTTCTAGCTATGGAGATTTTTATGCATTCTTTCGTTTATACACGTTAATGTCTCCATGCTATTTTGTCATTGTCCTTTGATGGTAAAATTAAACTTTGAAATGATTTTAAAATAGTTTATATGGAAAAATTGAAAAATGAATCTCAAATTAATATTTAGACTTATTAATCAGTAATTTTTAAAATTATTAATTTTTCATTTAATTTTTAACTTTAATTTAATGTGAAAATATTAGATTTAACACATGCATAAAATGTTTATATTGGTGTTTATATAATTTAATTTTATGTTTTCTATAGAATGAGTTATTTATGCACTGACATTTTGAACAGACATGAGAAATGAAAACTATATGTTTCAGTTTTTAAAAAGTTACTTAGAAGCATTCTATTTTATAATGTGCAAAGTGTTTTTGTTTTGTAAATATTACAAACACATCTATTAAAAATATAAGCTATTCTATTGTTTTGTAGTCAAATATCTTAGAATATAGATTAAAACATAAATAGATTATATAGTATTATACAGGAAGTTTAAAATATTCTCTTGATTCATGTATACGTAGTGAAGGGTTCTTGGGATCATAAGAGAGGTTTTCTACACATATACACCTAGTAGGATTGACTTTTTATAAATTAGAAGACTATGATCAGATAGATGCAAGATCTTTTACAGTTTTTATGGTATCATGGCAAACATTATGTCTGACAAACAACTTTTCTGTTTAGATTTTGGATGTTTAAAATTTGTGTTAAGTTTACATTAAGAGTTTTAAGTTCACATTGTGCATCATAATTAACACTAGATTTTCCTATATCTTAACTCATCCTGAATCTCATTATTCATTCCTAACTCATTCCTAGTATTTTCTAAATGCATTACCTTCTGCCTGACTGGACAAAGGTTCATCTATTGTCTTCTACATGTGAGATACCATTTCAGGTGATTAGATATAATAAAAGGAGAAAAGGTTATCCTTTTCTTCTGGGAGTTTGAGTGAGGGAAAGAGTCATGCTCTCACAACAGTTCCAGAAGCTGGAATAGAGAGGCTGAGTAAAGAAGACAGGAAAACCTTGCTTGCCTTCTTTATATGTCCCAGGGTCTTACTTTCACACTGCTTGTTCTATTTTTAAATATTGTACTAACAAACATCATGTCAGAATATTTCCATGTTTGCAGATGTACTCAGGAGCAAACAACTTTTATACATTGTTAAAACACATGCATTTATTGTTTTTGTTCTTCACTGGTTAGCAAGTGGTCAGAGTATAGGTAGTCTTTGGAGTAGGGGTGGTTTTCAGTTTATTTCCCCCAAGTTTTTTATAGCTGCAAGTGTTTCTGCCAGAGGGGTAATTAAATTCTATTGTTCCTGGTTCTGACTGATTTTGGTGAAATGTTTATGTAGCTAAAATTTTGTGCTTATAATATATAAAGTTCTGTACTCAATCCCAAAGAGTATTTTTATTACTAGAAGTCCCTGGAAGATCTTACCCCAAATGAAGTGGACCCTGGGAACAAAACAGATCCCTGATAGCTTTTCTTTCCTTCTTTTCCTCAGACTACATGGTTTCCTAAATTTTTATTTATAAAATTTTTTTTCCCTTTATCGTGTCTGTGGATGGGTTATTTTAATCCTGGTTAATACAATATATGGAAGTCATTTGTTCTTCTGAATTTGCCCCTTGTATTTCTTTTTGTTTGTTTTTTGTTTGTTTGTTTTTGCTTTTTAGGACAACATCTGTGGCATATGGAAGTTCCCAGGCTAGGGGTCAAATCAGAGCTACAGCTGCCAGTCTATGCCCAGCCACAGAAATACAGGATCAGAGCTGCCTCTGTGACATACACCACATCTCATGGCAATGTCAGATCCTTAACCCACTGAGTGAGGCCAGAGATAACCCACTTCCTCATGGATACTAGTCAGGTTCGTTACCACTGAGACACAGTGAGACTCCTGTATTTCTTTTTATAATAATTTTATAATATCTATAGTTACTGCCATGGTAATGCTTTGATAATGTCATTTTGAAAAATGTGATGAGTTGTTGGCTTTTTTGCTGTAGAGTTGTATAAGTTGTTAGTATATTTTAGAGATTAGGCCCTTATCAGTTGCATCATTTGAAATGATTTTCTCTCATTCTGTAAGTTGTCTTTTTGTTTTCTTTTTGGTTTCCTTTGCTGTGCAAAAGCTTGTCAGTTTGATTAGGTCCCATTGGTTTATTTTTGCTTTTATTTCTGTTGCTTTGGGAGACTGACCTGAGAATACATTTGTAAGGTTGATGTCAGAGAATGTTTTGTGTATGTTCCCTTCCAGGAGTTTTATGGTGTCTTGTCTTATATTTAAGTCTTTAAGCCACTTTGAGTTTATTTTTGTGCATGGCATAAGTGTGTGTTCTAGTTTCATTGATTTGTATGTAGCTCTCCAGGTTTCTCAGCAATTCTTGCTGAAAAGACTGTCTTTTTCCCACTTTATGTTCTTGCCCCCTTTGTCAAAGATTAATGGACCATAGATGTCTGGGTTTATTTCTGCATTCTCTATTCTCTTCCATTCATCTTTATGTCTGTTTTGGTACCAGTACCACACTGTCTTGATGTGGCTTTGTAATATTGCCTGAAGTCTGGGAGAGTTATGCCATTGAAAAATGTGCAAGAGACCTGAATAGAGACATTTCCCCAAGGAAGATATACAGATGGTCAACATGCACTTAAAACAATACTCAACATCACTGATTATCAGAGAAATGCCAATCAAACTACCATGATACCACCTTACACCAGTCAGAATGGCCATCATTAATAAACCCACAAATAACAAAAGCTGGAGGGGATGTGGAGAAAAGGGAACCCTCCTGCACTGTTGGTGGGAATGTGAGCTGGTACAACCACTGTGGAGAACAATATGGAGGTATCTTAGAAAAGTATACCTAGAACTACCATCTGATCCAACAATCCCACTCTTAGACATATATCCAGACAAAACTCTACTTAAAAAAGACACATGCACCCGCATGTTCACTGCAGCACTCTTCACAATAACCAAGACATGGAATCAACCCAAATATCCACTGATAGATGATTGGATGAGGAAGACGTGGTATATGTACACAATGGAATACTACTCAGCCATAAAAAAGAATGAAATAATGCCATTTGCAGCAACATGGATGGAACTAGAGACTCTCATCCTGAGTGAAGTAAGTCAGAAAGAGAAAGGCAAATACCGTATATCACATATCTGGAATCTAATATATGGCACAAATGAACCTTTCCACAGAAAAGAAAATCATGGACTTGGGAAATAGACTTGTGGTTGCCAAGGGGGAAGGGGAGGGAGTGGGATGGACTGGGAGCTTGGGCTTAATAAATGGAGACTGTTGACTTTGGGATGGATTTGCAGTGGGATCCTGCTGTGAAGCACTGGGAACTCTTGTCTAGTCACTTATGATGGAACATGTAATGTGAGAAAAAAGAATATATACATGTATGTGTAACTGGGTCACCAGGCTGTACAGTAGAAAAAAAATAATAAAGGGATTAAAAAAATGTGATGAGGGGCACACATGGGGTGGAAAATATAGTATTTTGGGATACTGGTCTGTATTTATTATAATTGGTTAAAATTTATTAAAACAATTATTGGTGCCATGAATATTTAAATAGAGAAGATTGGGTGAAGTCTAGATGTTGTAAGGGTCCCTGTTGTATCCATTAATTATGTAGCTAATCATTTAATTGCAAAGTAAATTTAATATGATAGTATAACTTAAAATTTGACAAAATCTAGACTAGGAACAGGGATTATTTGACTTTTTTAGTAGTATTTAATCTATGTTTGATATTTAATGATATGAATAATGTCAGAATTTCTGGTATGGTCTCTTTCTCTTGGATTTGACATAAAGCAATAATGTTCAAGAATGTACATTTTCTAAAGAATGCATTTTATCTTATCCTTCTAACCCTTCCCTCCTCTCCACTCCAGCATTTATCTCCTCTCTTCTTCATTCATAGACAAAAATTTTTTGTGTCATTTTGCTCAAGCCAATCATCTAAGAACCACCATAGACAATCAATCAGACACCAAACTATAGTTGTCATACCTCCTAAATATCTGTGATACATATTTGATATGATGGTCTGCATTCTTACTTATTCTGAGAAACATTTCTCTGAAGCATTTTGATATTAAAACTATATTTCTCTAAGTACATCTCAGGGGATTTTTGTTCTGAGAAACATACTTTAATCACTGCATCTCTTAAATTTACAACTAGCTTCATGTACATAGTATATTTTTTTTTCCTATTTTTAGCCCTGCAGTACTTCATGAGTCTATATTATAACAAAGATATTTAAAAATAGTTCATGTAATAACAGTAACAGAAAAAAACTTATGATGGTTATGTGTGTGTGTGTTTGTGTATATATATGTTGCAATGATTAAGTTTTAAGATATGGTGAGATTTTTATAGTTAATAAAGTATAAATTAAAAATATGAGTATTTTAAATCATACTTTTTATAATTCACTTGATATATTCCCACCTATGTAATGAAATAAAAAAATGACTAATTAGTATAATTTGGTTAAAGATAATCTATAATCATATAATAATGTATGTTCAAAAATTAATTCATATGTATGAAGATACATGCATAGATGCATCTATACATTAAATCTGCCTGGGAAAGTTTTTAGCTTCCAAAAATTTATGTGCCACATATTGAGCCTAAGTAAATCTCAACCTTCTTATTGTTCTCATTTTTTTTTAAGAAGTTGATTGACAGATTAATCTAGAAAGCTTCCTGCAAAATAATTCTTAATGGTGTAATTAAAATTCCATTAGTTTCTTAAAGTTATTATTTAATTGTATTATGATCCTTCCTATTATATTGTTTAGAATTGTATTGTGGTTTGGGAAAAAGTAACAATTTGTTTATAGAATACTGGATTAAGTAATATACATTCTCATTACACACAAACTATGGCATATGCCAAATGATCATTAGGTTGAAAAATTATAGACCATTGAAAGGAGACTTAACATTAAAAATATATCTATATAGAATAAATATTGGCAAAGGCAAATCTCTACTGGATTATAGGAGAAGTAAATACAATTTTTTAGCCTCAGAAAAATAAGAAACTTGTATTTCTGCTTTGTCGTTGAGTCTTAGAATGCAGAATATTATTGATAGTCTAGTGGTCCCTTTGCAGAGGCATCTCATTAAGCAATCAAAGCAACAACATTCATACTTTGCCTTTGCATAAAACAAATTGTTTTAGATTTTCAAAATATATTTCACAGATACAGGGGAAATAAGGAAGGCCCAATGAAAATGGATTATTTTCTTGGCAGCAGTAATTTTCTGTCTCTTCTGATGAAGAGTGGAATAAAAAACATCAACCGCCATCCAATACACAACCAAGTTCAGAGTATGCATATACTGCTAACAATTTTACTATGATTTCAATTTTCATAAATACTTATTGAATAATTTTTCAGTTACTTAGAGTGACTAATAATTCAATTAATGAAAATCTTTCTCCATGAGTTGCTGACTATATTTCAGAGAAAGAGAGCCATGAATCTCCAGAGCAATTAAATATTATATATATATATATGTGTGTGTGTATGTGTGAATATATATATATATATACACACTGTACTTCTGAAAAATGTAAGGAGTAATAAAATGTCCCACTCCACACATTCAAAAATATGACCAGTTGATCAGTATTTTACATAAACTATATTTATGGTACATAAATATTGTTTTATAATAGTACAATCCTTTTTCTTTTCCAAAATTATCTACTATAACTATTGTTGTCCTTAAACTTTCCAGTACTGCTAAAGATCTTTAAAAAATAAAGAAAAAAAGATTTATTAAATATATCTCATGTAAAACTACTTATTAAACTTCAACATAGATACATAGATTTTGAAAGCTACAATTCTTTCTCTTTAAAATAAAAAACTTCTAAATTTCACTTTCCATTATGTTTTAAAATATTTTTTGTTGTAAAAGTAATATAACAGTAGATAACATTTTAAATTCAGATATTTACATAAGGTTTTAAAAATCATATAATTCCAACACCAGACATAAATATTTACAAATACTATATATACTTAGGCTTTGAAATATGTATACGTAATATGTAATGGTATTTACAGAGAATTTAAAATGTAAAGTGGTAAATAATATCAATGTAAAGATCATCCTAAATATATAGCTAAACTTGACAGCATGCACGGTAGTAAAATTCAATGTTATGGAAGACTTTGGAAGAGAGCCAGTACTGGCTGGGGATAGAATGAGAATCAAGAGGATTGTGAAATACTCTAATAGTTTGTCTAGGTAGACGGGTTTATACAAAACTCAGACATCAATTCGGGACTAGAGGTAAAATATCTTTATTAGAAATTTGATATCAGTAAGCAGTCAAGTTACAGATTGTTTTATATTTCCTGTAGGGAGCATATGAGAAAGCAGAGAAAAGTACCTAGAACTAATCACTGAAATACTCCAATATTTAATGGCCAGGACAGGAAGGGAGAGAACACAAAGTAGATTGAGAAGATAGGAGGAAATTTGTAGAGTATGATAATACAAAATTCAATAACAGTATTTCCAAAAACAATACTGGACAATAGTGTTAAATGCACTTGAGAGTTAAAAAAAAAAGAAAAAAGTTTAGGAATGGTAAACATATCTTGGCTTTAGGGACCTTGAGCCTCTTGGCCAAAAAATAGTTTAGTAGGCATGATCTGAATAGAAGCATGGAAGTAGGTAGAATTAGGTGTGCTGTAAATGAAGCGGAGAAAAAGATAAGTGTAAAATTGTGTGTGTGTTATACAGATTTGAAATTAGAGCAAGTTTATTACATGAGCAAATTTTGTTTTGGTCTTAGGAGAGCAGCAGTTTCTCTTTTTGTAAGGGAAAGAGGAAGTACGTGATGGATCTCACCTAGTTTTTGAAAGCTGGAGAACATCCTATGTGATGGCTTCTGTTTCTTCTTTTATACAAATTATATAGTTAACTCCCTGAGACTAGGAAGTTGCTTTAAGAATTTAACCATGGGAGAAAATGGATGAGCTGGCAGGGAGAAGAGGAATTCATCAGAAAGGTCATAGTTTGCCATGTTATGATTATTTCACACACACAGGTGCCAAATTGTGAAGGAAGACTTTAGACCAATTATCAAAGTGTTTGGTTCAACTCAAGATAAAAACTCTAAGTTCAAAGGTGACAGCATTAGGAAGAGGAGATGATGGCATACTATCCAAATGGCATGAACTGTAAAGGAGAAGGCTTTTGATCATGATGGATGAATAAAATATTTGAAGTGACAGTGGTGATGGTTACTGTGGTTGGGAGAATATTACCCTGATTTTAATTTTTTTTAATTTTTAAATTTATTTATTTTTTTGTCTTTTTAGGGCTGTACCTGTGGCATATGGAGGTTCCCAGGCTAGGGAATGAATTGGAGCTGTAGCCACTGGCCTATGCTACAGCCACAGCAATGCCAGATCTGAGAATATTCCTCAAAAATCCTGCATGCAAATATTAGAGACCTGGAGTTCGTTAGAGATTAAATGTCCTTTAAAGGTTGAGGCAACCGGTAAATCTATTAAATTGAAAATATGCTTAGGTAAAATGGGAAAATTATGTGGTTCTTCCTTAAGATCCTCTTAAGGTACCTATAGTTAATTTGAGAGAGTGCCTAGTTTCAATAAAAATATAGCAAAAGCAAGAATTATGACCATAAAGAACTGATAAATATGATATATAATTAGCACATTGAGCTAATTTCAATAAAATTAATAAGAAGTGACTATATTTTTGTGAGAATTGCATTGTCAGAATACTCACAGATTGGAAAAATGACCGTGAATATTTGAGATAAAATTACCCTTGGACTATCAGCAATAAGCAAGAAATCAACTTGAAAAATCATCTCCCAAGGTGGTCATATTCCCTGATATCTTCATTGTAGTTTTCAAGGAAGACGAGGTAAAAAAAAAAAAAAAAAAAAAAAAAAAAAAAAAAAAAAAAAAACCTCCAAGAGGCAGGAAACATGGAGAATAAATAACAGAAGAGTTACATTTCAGGGACCAAATTGAGCAGATTTTAAGCTCAGTTTAATTCACAAGTATTTCCCTTATATATCAAACATGTTCTGAATTGCTTTTTACCTGCATTCTTTCTAAAAATGAGAGATCTGATTAAAGGGAATAGAAAAACACCTTCTATTCAAGAAAATGGGTGGATTGAATGCAGAAGCGAGGAGCTAGACAGTGTTGCCCTAAATTCAATCTCGCTGAGGTTAGAATGCAGCCTATCTGATTGCCTTCCTCAGGTGCTAATTACCACCACGTGGTGGATCCCCTTTCTGCTCTTACCTGATACTTCTCTGAATTAGAGCAGGTGCCATTTCCCTTAATAGCAGAATCAGAGCAATCACCCTGATATGCCCACATCTATAGTGATGACTCTCATAATTTAAACTAAAGTTGCAATTTGATTGTAGTTTAATCTAAGTAGAATGAAATCAGATTGCATATATATATACATGTTTATGTATATATGTATATACACATATAGACATACAGATGACTTTTTAAAATTATGCGTGTAAAATACTCTATTGATTTTGCTGTATCTGTTTACATTAAAATTTTGAATTGATAGGACTGATAGGATTGAAGAAGTGTTTGTGATATCAGGGACAGTAATAACTGGCTACTTTATTTCAAAATTCTTTAAAAGTATAATCTAGTTCTAATATACATAGATGATAAGAAACCATCCTTGTTCTCAAGGAGCCTCTGATTTAAATGGATATTTAGGCAAAGAGATAAGGTGTCCAGCAGCTTGAAATCCCACCCTGGGGTGGCCCTTCTATCTAGTTAGATGTCTATTTGCCTAAGGAAAAAAATTTCCTCCTGGGGCATGTATATGGATTATCCTGTTGATAGAAGACAATGCAAAAATTTAGTCAAAGAACAATTCTCTAATTAATAAAGGGAAATTCTGAGTTTAATATGATACTTGTCTTTTGGGTTTCACTTCAGATTTCATTCAAATGTTTCTTTTTCTTAACTAAAGACTAGGTAAAACTCCAGTTTGAAGTATGCATAAGCCATTTTAAAATGGGTAATATGTAAAGACAATAGCTACTGGAACAAGAAGAAAAAGCCTTTTCTCCAGATCGTATTATCAAAATTTGAAATGGATAATAAGTCCTGTTACTTCCTGTGTTTGTTATAGTTAACAGACAGAAAACTACTTATTTTTTTTTAACCTGAATTTATTACGTGTAAAAGACTGCATAGGAAGAAAACTTTATTGTTAATATATTAGGTGCCAGGCAATTTTCTAAGTACTTTGCAGATATTTAATTCACTGTGTAATGATATTACTTGAACTTTAAAAAACAATTGTACTATTAATTATTATCACTGAAAATCATATGTTTCTTAGTAAAAAAATATGATAAGTGTAAACTTTGTTTCATTAAAACAGAGGCATCTGCTGGGAGAGGCAAGGCATCTTAAGACAGTGATCCTGGTGGCCACCAACTGATTAGGCACAGATTAGAGGCATTTGTGGGCTGGCGGCCAAAAAAAACAAAAGCTCTTGGCAGAAAATAAATGCTGTGGATGTCAGACTAGTATGATAAGGGAAGTGGAGCCACCCCTGGGTTCAAGTCCCAACTTGGAAAATTAGGAAGCCTGGGACCTGCATAAACTATCTGAATCTCTGCCTCATTCTTAAATACTGGAAGCAATTTGTGAGATGAGATTAGGCATGTTCGGGGGGGCATGCCCATAGATTGCATAATACGTTTCAGATGACTATGATGACTACATGAAAGCATCTAGCATGATCCCTAGCAGGTAGATACTCATTGAAAGTTAATTTAATTCTTTCAATTGTGATTTGTTAGATAGTTTTGTATCATTTTGTGTTTGTGTGTGTGTGTATGCACCCTTGATTGCGGTGAGAAGTTCTTCTCAGCATATATTCTAGATCGCTTCAGTACATGTTCTAAATTGATGGCTTTACTTTTGTCTCTGTTTTTCTACTGGCAACTTTAAGGATAATTTTTTTTATTATGACCCAGAATTCATAAAAACCATACTTACTTTAGGTGATATCTTCTAATGTTGACTTTTGTATTTTAGTCTGTTCTTTCTTACTTTAGTTAAAAAATCATTCTGCTCTGTGAATTCTGCAACATTAGTAAATTGCAATGTGCACTGTGGAAGTTCTCTCCTAGGAGGGCTTTGGTAACATATTCCTTATTGTGTAATAAAAAAAAATAAAAATGCCCTGGGAAAACAAAGACCAGTACACCTTTCAGAGCTGAAAAAAAGGCTTCATTGGTCCAACCCGTGTTAAAATAATGGCTGTCCTTATACTGTGTGAAAATCTCCGATGCTGCCTGATAGGCAAGTGTCTCCTTAAAATTCTATTTATCTGGGTAAAATCTCAGAGTGTAATCGACACACAAAGAGAATAGAACCTGAGATTCATAGAACAGCCTGAGGATTGAGAAAATTCTTACATTCATCTATCAATATCTTAAGATTCCTAAGACATTTGCGATTCAAAAAACTTGATCAAGATCTTGACCCACAAGAGATCATGCATTAGAAAAGATGAGTCAGTGGATTATTGGAATGTGACACATATTTTTCCTAAACAGTCTGCTAGTGAAGATAGTTCTTTTGTAAAATATTCACATATTTTGGTCCTTTTGAAATGTGTATGGCATCTCAGGAATTCTTAAGGCAATCTCTAGAATTGATTTTTAACACTTGATTAATCATAAAATTGAAAATATGAGGTAAAACTTTTAATTATTTGAAGGATCATTGTTTTCTATTTAATACTAAATATATGATCTAAAACCATGGCCCCAAATTAAGTGGAATGTGAAATTTCTTGCTTAACAAACTAACCGGGATCAAACATAACCTGAAAATTGGACACTAATTGCACCAAGAATCTGCTCTATTTCAACTTCTTTATGAATCCTTTGTGACTTTCCTTGACCTCAACTATTGTCTTGATTGAAAATCATATATTGATAATTTCAATGTTTATCTGACACTAATTTTTAAATCAAAGATTTAGTAATTTTAAATTAAATAAATGTAAAGCCTTGGGAAATAACATTTGTTTAAAAACAATAGCCTCTGGGCAAAGAAAAATTATGCTTTGCTTTGCCTGCTTGCCAAATCATATTACTGTCATAACTTAAATGGAGTAAGAGACCCAATTACTCACTTGTGTTAGCTTACAGATGCAATGCAGAAAAATACTTAATTTTTGTCTTAATTCATTACATGTAATGTTTCTCATATGAGACAATAAAGAAGCCTTACTCCTATCATCTACCTGCTTTGTCAACCTGTTTTTTTAACACTGTGATTATTTACTTCACTAGTTAGTAGGGGTTAGCTTAATTTTTAATTGTTAAAATTTGTATTCTTAGTTGTTACAACTATATACAATCCTATTTAGACTTTAAAATTAGTTTTAATAATTAAGAAAATACTTCACATGTAATAAAGGGAACTATTCAGAAAGTTCTATTTTAACTTGAGGAAAAATATATGACATGCTCTTCATATTATGAAACCAAGTCACCACTTGTTTCCTCATCATAGAATGCCATTATAAAAATCTACATTTAGGGAGGGATATAAAATAACATTAACAAAATAATAATAATTTAAAATTTCATCTTTCCACCCTGGCTAAGCCTCAGGTGATGTCTCTTTTAGTAGAGCAGCATGGAAATATCTACAGGGATGTGGAGCGTATTGTACTCTTTTATTTCTGCATTGTTTTCTAATTATAAAGTCACACTTTTATACTACTTTTGTGCTTTTTGTGAGTGCATTTCAGCTTTACTCTTAATGAAACTATTTTAGGAAGAGTAAATAGTGCCAATAATGTATGGATTTGTGTATTTCCGTAAGAAACATATATTGCTAAGACTTAAAATCCTTGGTTTATAAGCTCTTCCTTCTCTCCTCCCATGCTGAGACAGATTCACTCAGTTCATATTTTAGCAATCAATAGATTAGATTTTCCTGAGTCTGCTGTTAGTATTACTCTTTATGTTAATTTTAAAAGATGGATTTTCCCATTCTTATGATACTATTATTTTGCTCTTTTATTTTGAATTTCTTTAAGTGCTTTTCTCATTTAACTCACCTTCTGGCTTATCTGACCTACTTCCCTATTTCATAGATACTAGATTTTAAAGCACTTTTTGAGGCTACCCTAATTAATGATTCATAAAATGTAAGAAATATAATTATGAAAATGACAAAATGCCAGTTACTCTCTTAAAAAAGGTTGTTATTTTAAATTTTAACTTAATTTTAATGGTATTTGATAATGACTCAAAGCTTAAAACAGTACCTTGTAGAAGAAATAGACTTCAAATTTGAGGAAAGTATTACACAGGGGAAAATGGAATGGAACTCTCAATTATTAATGGGGAAAAAAAACTGAAGGGTATATGATGGCCTTTACTTTTAATATGGCCAGTTTGGGGTAAAATGTCATGTCAAAGGGAGACTAGTTTCTTCCATGGAAACAAGAAGTTCTTAGAAGTTAAAGCAATGAAAACTGAGATTGAGTGAAAGATGAATAAAAGGACAATTACAGATGTGTCAAATTTTAATCTGTGGATACTAAAGCTAGTAACTCCCAATAAGATGACCACAGGTCTGGACAGCTATATGACATATTTTTTCCTAGGAAGATTTGACAGAGATAAAATAGAAGGTCCCCTATAAACCTCAGATTTTGGAGTTAAGGGTTCCTGGTGAAGTTTTTTTTTTTTTTTCACTTGACACACTTTAATATGAAAAGAAGGAACCAAAATGAAAGTTGCAAGATTGTTTTTAAGGATTCTCATTCATACTTCTAAAGGTTTGCATTCATATTTTCTGAACTCAGGACTATTTTAAACATCAGATCATGGTACTAGTTTCTTCTTTCTACCCAATAACTCACATATGTATTGTCTGTTTTGAAATTATGAAACTAAAGACAACTTTTGCCAGGTATTATATTTCAAGTAGGTTCCCACTACCAGTATTTTGAGATCTTTCCTCATGATCCATGTTAAAAGGCCCATAGGAATATAAGGGTAGACAAAGTCACACAAGTCATCTCAGAAAAAGATGAAAAGTTTGTGGTAGTCAATAGTCTGTTCACATTTGAATTATTTTCATTTAACATGTTTTAAGTCTTCAAATTTAAAAACCATTTTCAATATTACTTTTTTATTTTGATTCATACTTCTTATATAAATAACTCTTGAAATACTTTACACATAGCACATGTAAGTATAACAGTAATAATATCCTCACTTTTTCTTCTCTCCCATCATTTTGTTACTAAATAAACTGAAGGAGTTAATGCACCATATCCTACGAGGCCATCTGTAACTGTAGAAAAAGTTGTTGCTGTTGAGTGCCACATCAGATTGGAGAAACACAAGTGTACTGGAGCAGATAGCTTATCACTTTTGTAAGCATTATTGAAACGTGCAACTAAATTTTTGCTTGCAAAATTTGACCTTGATAAGTCCCCAAATTCTGGCAGATTGAAAATAGAGCCTATTGTAAAGAGAATTATAAACTGGGTATTAGGTCTGAAAACCAGGAAATGGAAGGGAAACAGTGGATTATATTCCAGGAAGAAACAAACGGTTTTACCTTTATAGCTAATACTTTTTTGATTTACAAAACCAAGAGAATCCATGTTAACAATAATGAGAGATAAGTTTAATGTGCAAGTAGCACAAATTTCTCATCATATAATTCAGTGCTCACATTGCTTAATGAGTAGAGAGTGAAGGCTGAACTAGATGTGTCATGTCTCACAATTTTTATGAAATCCAGTTGATAAAATCCAAGTGTTTAATGGAACATATAATACCTACTATGTTTTGGTGGTATTGATTTTCAATGTTTTTAAATGGTTTATTTAATAGGATTATAATCTGTAGCGTGTTGTCTATGTTGAAGCATCAAGTAAATGTACGTGTTCCACACCTGCTTGTACCTCTTAGCTGGGTACTTCTCCAAAGTCAAAGCAGACAATTGCAAACTAGATAAAATTTTAATACCAGAGCAATATTTCTGTATTAGTAGAGAACATATATTTTACATGCAAGAGATAAATTTGCCATGTAAAATTACCAAAATGTTAAAAACTAATTGAGCCCATATACACAGCACTTGAAAATATCTTAACACCACTCAACATGAACATATGTTATCTAAATCATAACTGATCTTACCAAAGCTTTCTCTCCCTTATAGAATAAAATATAAAGGAAGCATGAATTTTCATTGATAGTTCTAGCCATATTTATTTATTCATTCATTTATTTATTTACATTCCTTCTTTTTTTTCACAACGGTAAGTAGATGTTTAACTAGAATCCATGAAATAAAAACAAAACAATCCACAAAAGACCAAAGTATACATATTACTTCCACTTTATTTAAATAAAATAATTCTGAGCCCTCATTCTGTCTATAGAACAATTTTCACCCTTAACTGAAGGTTTCCCTCCCACTATATCTCCAGGAACACAGGGAGCATGCACAGGTCAAATGTAAATACTAATTAACAATTCATCATTTTGAGTAAACCAGCAATCCACTGCCTTAAGCCTTAGAGTCTTTTGCTTTCAGCTCTTAAAGCAACCACAATTTTACTGTTTTGAAAACTCCACAGATCAAAGTTATCTTTGTTTTTTCCTTTAATGGGATTCTAGAAAGGAAACTGATTTTAACTTTCCAATGCCAATATTCTCTCAATATAAGAGAGCTGGAATGAAGAAATGCATTCTATGTGAGGACGGAAGTTCAAAAGGCTTCTTTGAAACTACAGCTCAAATTTGATTGTGCCCACTGGCTGGCCATCTGCAGTCACCATATGCAGAAAGGGTGGATGTTCTTTAAAATAATTTTTGTCTTGTTAGTTATCTAAATTCATTACTAAAATAAGAACAAACAATGCTGCTTCTATTATAATTCTCACTTTTAACACCCATGAAATGTAAGTGCCTAACTCCTTCTAGAAAAAAAAATAGCATCCTCTTAATGCACATGTTAGGTAACACATAGTAGTTAAAAAAATGCACTAGAGAAGTGCTACCGAATATATTATCTCATCATTTAAAGTGTTGCCATATTGTATCAAATTCTTAACCTAAACAATCAAGAAGGGGTTTTAATACTGGATAGAAACCAAAATAATCTGTCTCTGGCAGGCTCTTCAAGCAGAAGGAATATGATACTAAGTGGATATTTGCATCTACATTAAAAGAATTAGAAGTTCCCAGAAGTGGTCAAAAGGTGAGTAAATACATCATGAATCTCTCTCACTCAACTCTTTCTCTTTCTTTTTCCAAAAACTGTCTAAAATTTATAATAAATAATTTATTGGTTATAGCAGTAATAATGACGTATTGTTGGGTTTATAGCAGACGTGAACTAAAATATATGGTATCTTTATTCAAGTGGTTTATTTACAGAAATGAAATTGTCTACATCAGTGGTTCTCAGGAGAGATCCCTCCCTCTGCCACCACCCAGGACATTTGGCAATATCTGGAGATATTTTTGATTGAATTTTCTTGTGACAATTGATGGGTGTTTACTGGCAACTAGTAGGCACAGGCTAGTGGTGCCGCTGAACACTACGATACACAGGACAGCTTGTCCCAACGAAGACTTACCCTGCCCAAAATGTCAATAGTGCCACTATGAAGAAACTTGTGTCTAAATAGGAAGTCCTTAAGAATCTATCAAAAGACATTAAAATTATTAATCAATTTTTGCAAGTTTCAGAATACAAGTAGACTTAATATACAAAATCAATTACATATTTATATAATTTTTACTATATTTTAAATGTTTTATTTTATTGGCATATAGTTGATTATAATGTTGTGTTAATTTCTTTTTTAATTACTTAATGAAGTTTATTACACTTATAGGTGTGCAACAATCATCACAAGCAAATTTTACAGCATTTCCATCCCAAACCCTCAGTGCATCCTCCCACCCCCCAACCTGTCTCATTTGGAAACCATGAGTTTTTCAAAGTCTGTGAGTCAGTATCTGTTCAGCAAAGAAGTTCATTGTGTTCCTTTTTTAGATTCCATATGTAGATGGCAGCATTTGATGTTGCTGTCTCACTGTCTGACTGACTTCACTCAGCATGATAATTTCTAGGTCCATCCATGTTGCTGCAAATGGCATTATTTATTTCTTTAATGGCTGAATAATATTCCATTGTGTATATGTACCACATCTTCTCTATCCACTACTCTGTTGATGGACATTTAGGTTGTTTCCACATCTTGATTTTTTTTTTTTTTTTTTTTTTTTTTGGTCTTTTTGCCTTTTCTAGGGCTGCTCCTGCGGCATATGGATGTTCCCAGGCTAGCGGTCGAATCAGAGCTATAGCCACTGGTCTACGCCAGAGCCACAGCAATGCAGGATCCAAGCCACATCTGTGACCTACACCACAGCTCATGGCAACACCAAATCCTTAACCCACTGAGCAAGGCCAGGTATCAAACCTACAACCTCATGGTTCCTAGTCGGATTTGCTAACCACTGAGCCACGGTGAGAACTCCCCACATCTTGGTTATTATATATAGTGCTCCAATGAACATTGGAGTACATGTGTCTTTTTGAGTCATGGTTTTCTCTGGATAGATGCCCAGGAGAGGGATTGCTGGATCAAATGGTAATTCTGTTTTTAGTTTTCCGAGGAATCTCCATACTGTTTTCCACAGTGGTTGCACCAATTTGCAATCCCATGACCAGTGTAATAGGGTTATTTTTTTCTCCACACCCTCTGTAGCACTTGTTATTTGTAGACATTTTGATGATGGGCATTCTGGCCCATGTAAGGTGGTATCTCATAGTGGTTTTGATTTGCATTTCACTAATAATGAGTGATGTTGAACATATTTTCATTTGTTTTTTGTCCATCTGTGTGTCTTCTTTAGAGAATTGTCTGTTTAGATCTTGCACCCATTTTTTGATGGGGTTGTTTGTTTTTTGGTATTGAGTAGTAGGAGGTATTTATAAATTTTGGAGATTAATCCCTTGTCAGTCAATTCATTTGCAAAGATTTTCTCCATTCTGTGGGTTACCTTTTCATTTTCTTTACGGTTTCCTTTGCTGTGCAGAAACTTTTAATTAAGCCCCATTTGTTTATTTTTGTTCTTATTGTCATTACTCTAGGAGGTGGATCTGAGAAGATGTATCTGTAGTTTATACCAGAGAGTGTTTGGCCTATGTTTTCCTCTAAGAGTTTTATAGTATCTGGTCTTATATCTAGGTCTTTAATCCATTTTGAGTTTATTTATATACTTATAACAAATAGATGGAAACTAAAAATGAATAAAAGCAATGAAAACTATCATCAAAACATAAAATTCCTAGATAAAAATTTTTTTTTTTATCCATAAAATAAATTTGAGGATTTTTTATTTTTTTTATTATTAGATAAAAAAAATAGATAAAATTTTATCAAATAGATAAAAATTTATCAAAACATGTCCAAACATGTACACCCATGTGTGTACATCCAAAATCATTCTTGTTAGAATTGAATAAATATCTGAATCATGGCTTTTTATTATTGTTAAAATATTATTAATATTATTAAAATGTTCATTCATGCAAAATTTTTTTGTATCGATTCAGTGTTACAGAAATCAAAATCTCAGTAGGACTTTTGTAGAAAACAAAAGTCTAATTCTAAAATTTGTATAAATTACAAAGAACTTGAATAGCCAAATAATGTTGACTAAGAAAGACAAAGTTGAATGACTTTCAGTACCTGTTTTTATAATTAATATAATAATTAATATAATTTGACAGAAAATAAGAATCATGGCATTGATGTAAAGTCGTTCATATACATAAATAGAACAATATTGGGAGTCAAGAAATAGATCCACATACATATGGACAATAGATTTTGACAAAGGTACTTGGCTTAAAATAATTTCATCGAGTTCAAGACAAAACAAATGACCTTAAACTATATTTTTAAAATCATGTTGTTGATTTATTCACTTACAAAAAGCCAAATATGAATTATTTCTTAATAAGACAGTACTCTAAAATTGGCCAAAGTTTTCCTCAAATAAATAATAATTGTAGTTATTTTAATGTGAGAATGGATAAGATTTAGTTCCATGACTCAGAATAAAGGAAGGAGTGATATTTTTTATTTGAACATAACTATTGTTATTGGTCTCAATAATGGATATATAACCAACATATTCTTTCTTTGTCTCCCTTTTGAAGCAACTTCAAATTTTATATATTTTGTATTCATGGTTAGTAAAAATGGCATCCATTTAGAATACTTGAAAAAATACAGGAGGAGTTCCTGTGTGGCTCAGTGGTAACGAACCTGACTAGTATCCATGAGGACACAGATTCGATCCTTGGCCTCACTGAGTGGGTTAAGGATCCGACCTTGCTGTGAGCTGTGGTGTAGGTCGCAGATGCAGCTTGGATCCCATGTTGCTGTGGCTGTGGTGTAAGCTGGCAGCTATAGCTCCTATTCAACCCCTAGCCTGGGAACTTCCACATGCTGCAGGTACAGCCCTAAAAAGAGCAAAAAAAAATTTTTAAAAAAAGGATGCATAAGAAACACAAGATGCCATTGATCCTGTAATTCAAAAGTGAACATTATTAGTATAAAAGTTAATGCCTTTCCAATCTTACAAGCTAATTTTAAATTTAATTTTCCATGGGTGAGAAATAAATACATTATTAAAACTGGAAAATTAGTTGGAATAATTTTTCTTCTCACTTTAGAGTATGAATAATAGGGAATTAAATTATATCTCTGACACCATTGTGTGGCCATGGTAACACATGGTAAAGTCACTTGCCTTCTTTATGATTCGTATTTTACCTGTAAATTCTTATTATCTAGCTCTCAGTTGTGATCGTGAGAATTAAGTATTGTAATAAACTCTGAGAATATGACTGGTATTTTTACAGCCATTGTGATTTTTAGTACAGCCGATTCTTGAACAACATGGGTTTGGATTGTGTTGGTCTACTTATACTTGGACTTTTTTCACTAAATACTACTATAGTACTACAAAATCTCTGCTTTGTTGAATCCCATGAATACGGAATCATGGGTAGGAGGGTCCACTTAAAGTTATACAGGGAATTTCAACTGCACAGAGGACAGTGTCCCTGAGCTCCACTGTTCAAGTGACAACTGTGTAGAGATAGAGATAGATAGATACAGATATAGTTATAGATACAGATATAGATATATAGCTATTGCTCTTAGGCCCCAAGGCTCACATTAACTTTCTCAGTTGCTTAAAATACTCTTTTGAAACATCCCAGACATTCTTATAATCCAATTATTAGAAGTATATTATCTGCCATGAAGACAGTCATTAACTCCTGCTTCAGAATTCTTCCAGTATATATTCTAATTGTTCGTTGTCCTTCTGTACACGTTAAATGTGTTTGTTTGTTTGATTTTGTTTTTTTTTGTTTGTTTGTTTTTTGTCATCAAATCTGTTTTTTGTTCAGCAAGAAATTTGGTGTTCTGAATAAAGGGCTCAAACCTGGAGTACGATTTCCTTATTTCCAGCTTTTGGAAATGTTAATACGGCTATCTATTTTCCTTCTTTATTTAGGGAATGTTATGTAATGTTAGACTGCATGGCTTTCATCTTTTTCCTAAATCAGGATTTTAAATGGGATTCCTAGATTAGGGGCAGGGCTCTTATTTAGCTAGTTTGGCTATAGCATATAACAAGTTTTTGTTTTGTTTTGTTTTTCTGTTGACATTAAGTTTGGTTGATGGAAACACATTCAATCTGATTGGTCAGTTTCTATGCCATGAAGATTGCTAAATCTATTGAGTATCTTCTCCAGCTGTGATTAAGTGATCTTAGGATGACAGAAAATATCTAAGAATAAAAGTAAAATGTATATATTATCTCTCTTTCTTTCTTTCCCAGAAGAAGAGAAAATAATATCTACTGACTTCCCAGTGCGTATGATATTTTGATATATAGAACTAATTCACTTCAGGCTTTTATCTGTTCTATTGAAGTTGGACATGACAGAGAAACTAGGTGATTTAGTTAAAGCCACTTTGTCCAATGAGATGTTACCAGATATCAGCTTAAAAGGAACTGTCAGGAAAAGCTCTTATGGATAAATAACAATATATTAGAGGCATTAAAAAAAAAAACCTGTGACAGATTAAATCTTTGCTAATAATGCCACCTTTTTATGATATGTAGAGGAAAATAAAAGTGGAAGTACTTTGAGGAAAGTTAAAATAAGAAAAGGACACAAAATTTCTCTATTCTAAATAAGTACTCATCAAAATGCATAGTTGAGCTCCATGGAAGACATCCATAGCCTTACTCTTATGAGTCCTGCTTAATATAACTTCAGTAAAATCTAAAATTCCTCCAATCTTTTCAGTTTAGTTTCTTTCTTAAAATAATGCATAACTTTATAAAATTCCTGAAATAAAAGCAGGATTTCTTTTCAATGAAACATAGAAAATTAATAATTTATTTTTTGGCTGGATAACTACTCTTTATGCTATAACAATAATTTATAGGATTTTACCTATTTTTTTTCCTCACACACAGCCAATATTACTGTTTGATTGGGGGAAGTTTCCACTCCATAGTGAATATTATAAAAAATTCTATCAGTAAATAGAAAAGATTCATGATTTGGTCAGGTGTTATCAAACATGCAAAACAATCAACAGTTTTTGAAATAAAATTGGAATTTCCACTTACTATGCTCCCTTTCTCCTTGTCTCCTACTCACTTTCTTCCATCCCCTGAATATAATTGTTACATATAAAAGCACTCAGCAACCTTATAGGATTCCACCTTTGTAAGTGGATTAACTATTACATATAAATATACTTAGTATTTTTTAATAATTTAAAATGTTTAAAAAGTAAAAGAAAAAAATAGAACTGAGGAAATGGTAATTGTTAAATAATAAGAAAGTGATTTGCTACCAGAGCCATTCCTTTCACTAAGGAACATAAATCTTAAAATATGTTTAATATATTTGAAAAATTCATTAGCTTTTTGAAGGTCCTGGATACTCAGCAAATAACTTTACTTGTCTAAAGAAAAACTATAATCACTATAAGAGCTATTATCACTTTAAAAGGTATTTAATTATTGTAAGAATGAGTTCACAAGCTGCTGGAAGCCACATCAAAAAGCCATTCTACATCTTAAGCTGCACTTACACTGTCATCAAACAAATGATTATAATATACAATTTTCATTAGACCCCAGAGGCAATACAATATTTATTGAACAAGACATAAAAAACTGATTTTTTCTTCTGAAATACTTTACAAAATGAATTTTTAAGCTACCTATTTTAGGAACTTCTGAAAGATCATAGATCTTTAAAACAAAACTGTTCCATAAAACTCATCTGAATCTTTGTATTTTAAAACCAATTTCCTATGTTTTCTAGAACCTCATAATAGAGAATTTACTTTGCTATATTGTAATTATTTGGTTAGGTATTAACATTCCCTAATAGAATACGAGCTACTTTGGAACAAGGCAAATGTTCTAATTATTATTTTTTTATATGCAAACTAATTCCTAAAAAGAAAGGGGGAAGCTAGAGTAAGACCTTGTTCTGGCTGAATGCCTACTATGTTTATATATCAGTGGTCTGAGCACAGAGGATACTCTAAGTCACTTTAATTTTAAAATACTACCATGGAAAATGTATTATCACCATAATACAGGAATATTAGGATATAATTTGTCGAATATCACTGATAGGGTCTACATATTGTACAGAGCTGGGCTCTTTCCAATTCTGGGTACTACATTTAAAGTACAAATCTTGCCAGCTAGAGAGGATCCAGGGAACATGATCAGGATGTTAAGTGGACTGACAGTGAGAGTGAATGGATTATGTTTCCCAAGGAATAGCAGGATTACTGTGATTTCTCATGTAAAAAGTTATATCACTTGAAAGACTGTCATATAGAGCCAGTGTGCATGTTCACTGATATTTGTGCAGACTAGACTATAATCAGTAAAATTTACAAATGTCAGAGCTGATTCAAAACACAGAAATTTATTCCAACTAAGTGTTGTCCATCCATACAATATGCTGCTCTAGGAGGTACTCTAATTCCCTTTAGAAGAATTATTTAAGCAAAGCCTAAATGAGCATCTTCAGAAATGAAATAAAGGTATTTTTCATTGAGTGGAAGTTGAACTAAATGTCCTATATAGCCCTTTCCAACCATAACAGTTTGTGATTTTATAATAATCATGAAAATTGAAAGCAATTACTCTGACCACAACATATTTCAAACAATTTTGGGGAAAGCTGATATTGAGCACAATTATTTATATAAGAATTATGAGTTAGATCAGGGATCAGCAAACTTTTTCTGTGAAGGACTATTAGTAAATATTTTAGGATTTTCAGGCCATTTAGCTGCTGTCACAACTACTCAAACTGTCATTGAAAAGAACCTTAGAAAATAGGTAAGACATGGATATAAATAGGCACGCTTGTGCTCCAATCAAAAAATGCACATACAGGAGTTCCTTTCGTGGCGCAGTGGTTAGCGAATCCGACCAGGAGCCCTGGGGTTGCGGGTTCAATCCCTGGCCTTGCTCAGTGGGTTGGGGACCCGGCGTTGCCGTGAGCTGTGGTGTGGGTCACAGACGCGGCTCGGGTCCCGCTTTGCTGTGGCTCTGGCGAAGGCCGGCGGCTACAGCTCCGATTCGACCCCTCACCTGGGAAGCTCCATATGCCGCAGGAGCGGCCCAAGAAATGGCAAAAAGACAAAACAAAACAAAACAAAAAGTGCACATACAAATTCAGGCAGAAGTGTTTTTGGTCCACAGGCCATAGTTTGTTAACCCCTGAGTCATACACTTGTTGTGGGATGGGGCACATCCCCACAAACTTGGTTTAATCTTGTTTCAACTATCCAACACTTTGCTAATCTGGCATGAGACACTTATCTATATTATATAAGAAGATTCTCATTAGACTGTCTCTAAATTTTCTCCAGCACTAACATATTATAATTGTGGACTGATGCACGTTTCTTACAATTTATTTGTATAATTCTGTCCCTTTCATCTCCTCAAGCTTCCTTTTATTCATGAATAAAGCTTAGGTGCTATTTAAAGCAATGAATTAAATATCTGAAATTCAAACGAACAGATAACACAGTCATTAGTATAAAATGATCCATAGTTTTGAGACCCATGCTGTGTATGATGGACACAGCCAGAAAAACTGAACATCTGGAGCAGCAATAAAATGTCTGCCAGAAACAGCAGGCGAAAAGAGCATTGACACATCTGGTTAAACCTACTAAGAGCTTGAAGCCAGAGAAATTTAGTCATCTGAAATAGAGCATGAAGATGTATAACTTTTATTGGTCTTATTTTGTCAGTGCTGAGTAAGTCAGATTTCTCTTACACACTTGCAGTTTCCTCCTTGGGACTACAAAATAAAATGGCTGCCCTCCAGGCATTCACTGACACTATTACTTTTGATGGATTTGTGTTGCCTTGGAGATTTTTGGAAGATATAAGTGTTGAAAGGATTGATTTATACTTAACATAAAGCTAAGGTTTCTAATATTCTTCTGACAGCATTTATGAGCACTATTTTCTTTAATAATGTCTTCATTTATTTAGAAAGAGATCAATATAGTTGCCAAAAATGGTTTCCAACACTTGAAACTTGTGAGTATTATTAATTTTACAGTTTCTTTGAGATAAGAGGTAGACCAGGTCTCTTCCCAGCTCCCAAATCTGTGTCTGGCTGAGTTCTATTCATTCTTTAATTCTCATCTTAAATATTTCGAGGTGGCCTTTCTTGAGTTCCAAAGTGTATTCCACTTAAATTCATTTGTATATACATATCTAAATGTATTTACGTATGTGTTGCATGTTTTAATATTCACACATCTTTCTCTGTATATGTACATATGTGTATATCTCTATTAGATTGTAAGAAATTTTGGGTTTTGCTTTTCTGTCATTCAAGTACAGCACTTAGCATGCACATCTTGCTACACATAGTAGGTGTTCAACCAGTAGAAGTTTGACATGCAACTTTATGCAAATTCATGGTTAGTAAATGATGACTGAATAAAGAAAAACATGAGCAGAAATAACTTCATTTTGATATTGTTTAATAATCACTGTAGAAATTTCTTCTACAGTTATTTCAATGATTCTGGTCAAAGAATTACTGAGAGGGTAACTTGTATGATTAACAAAACAGACTTTTTAAAGTAAATTGTTTTATGTTCTGGAAATTAAGGAGATGTAATTTTGTTGAAGTGTATCTTTGCATGGTTTAAAATAGATAGAAACCTATGTTAATATCCTTGTTTCAATATCTAGTTTTCTGTTTGTAAACCCTAATGGAATTCCTCCTGAAACAATGTCCTTATTATGCATGTCTACTTTTTAAATTTGGCAGTTGTACGTGTGTGTTTGTATTATTTGTATGTGCTAAATAGACTTGCTTTATCTCTTTGACAAATTTGATACATATTATTTCCTCATCTTTCACTGTATAGTCAGACCTATTATCAGTCCCTGCCTCCAAAGCTTGTAGACTCTCTGTGGAGAGAGAAATAGCAAGACATTATAAGAAAAGGCAAGATTTGACATGAGTTTCTTCAGAAGAATGCCAAGAGTCCCTTGGAAAGTAAATACAAATGGAAAAGACAGTATAACTTTGAGAGATGAAGTAATTCAGTGGGAAAAGTGATGGCTACACTGTAAGATAAATCAATGAAAATTCTGAACATGATGCTAAATGTTCAGAATTGTTTAGGTCTAACGCATTTCAAACCAAATTGATGTTAACTATCTGAAGTCTAGGTAGGAAAAGACTAATTCTGACTGAGTCTAATTAATATCTCAAGTGCCAGGTGAGCATTGAGTGATGGTGGAGCAAAGGTTAAACTAGAACAGTCCACCCACCTGTTACAGAGGAAAAGAGGATGAGTTGTACCAACTGCATTTAAAAATATTTTGCTTCTCTACTATGACATCCTCTAGTAATTTCCAATCTTATTGTTTTAAAATTACTCATATTAAATTTATATTTTAAAAAGTAGCAAATGTAATAAAACGTGTTCCATTGATAACTGATGATTTAAACTAATGATATTTGAAATATTTCAATGAATGATATTTAAAATAGTGAGAAGAGTAAATACAGAAAGAATTATTTCATATATTTTGGAATAATTTTAAAAGTTGATATTTATTTTTTAAAATAATTATTTCCATTAGGATGATAAAGAGGAGTTCCTGTCGTGGCACAGTTCCTAACGAATCTGACTAGGAACCATGAGGTTGAAGGTTTGATCCCTGCCCTTGCTCAGTGGGTTAAGGATCCGGTGTTGCCGTGAGCTGTGGTGTAGGTCGCAGACGCAGCTGAGATCCCGCGTTGCTGTGGCTCTGGCATAGGCTAGCAGCTACAGCTCTGATTAGCCCCCTAGCCTGGGAACCTCCATATGCCTTGGGAAGCAGCCCTAGAAAAGGCAAAAAGACAAAAAATAAATAAATAAATAAAAGGATGATAAATAAAGAGAATGGCACTTTGTTCTAAAGTGCTGATTATAATCATCCTATAATATTGAGGAGGAATCATGGGACATTTTTGCTTAGAGTATATATGTCTTAGATTCCTCTTTTCCCCTTCCCTTCCTCATGAGTGCAATATCAATTTTCTGCATTAAAAAATCAATAGTACAGATGTTCAAACACAATTTAATGATAAGCTTAAAGTGCAACCTGAGGCAAATACAGAAATAAAAATCATCTTAAACATCGAAGATTTCAGTCATCTTTACCATATGCAGTAATTCTGGAGCATTAAAAAAAATCAGGTAAAATGCAACTTGAAAGAATATTTATGATTAATTTAATAATTTAAGTCATATGTCAAAATTATAGAAGGACTTAAGGAGAAAATATCTCCTGTCACTTTTGTACTATTTATGATATATTTTAATTATTTTAAATATTAGGGGAAAATATTAACAAAGTGGAGAAAAATATGGATCATCTAAGTACATCAAAGTAAATATTAAAGCTACAGACATTTTTTGGATTATGCTGATAGCTTTTAAAATTATTATCCAAATTAAAAAACATTTTCAATATCTATCAAATTGCCACTCACATAGGTAAATCATGTATTTTTTCAATATTTCACTATGCCGGTTTTATATGGACTACATAAAGATATAAGTATATATTAATTACATATACATTATACACTTTAAATGCTAATTATTTCTTTGAGGTAAAATATATTCTAAATATATCTAGGAGATATTATAAATGTATCATTATTTTTTAAAACCTGATATGCATTACCCTCAAGTTTTTCACCATGGACTTTTTAAAACTCTTCTTACTATCATCTAAACCCCTTGAAATCACTGCTCTCCTCATGTATTATATAAAAATATATAAGCTAACTGACGTGACAGTTCAAATTTTATAAGTTCTTTGAACATTTAGTAAGTTCCTATTAAAGCTGGATATAGTGTTGTATTGTGGAAATTAACATAGAAATAAGACATGGTCCTTGACTGAGGAGTTCACAGTCTATGGTAGAAAATACAGGTATTTTTTAATAAGAAAACTATATTTACATGTAAATTTATCTATATGATACATATTTTTATCATTGTATTTATTTTATATAGTAGGTAATTATATTTATGTTTTTATGCTTATATAATATTTTCTTATTGTATATGTTTGTGCACTACAATAAGAAAATATATGTAGTTTTGATGACTGTTGCTTTGTAGTATAGTCTGAAGTCCGGGAGCCTGATTCCTCCAGCTCCATTTTTCTTTTTCAGGATGTCTTTGGCTATTCTGGGTCTTTTGTACTTCCAAACAAACTTTAAAATATTTTGTTCAAGTTCTGTGAAAAATGTCCTTGGTAATTTGATAGGGATTGCATTGAATCTGTAGATTGCCTTGAGCAGTATAGTCATTTTGATAATATTAACTCTTCCAATCCACGATGGTATATCTTTCCATCTATTAGTGTCATCTTTGATTTCTTTAATCAGTGGCCTGTAGTTTTCAGAGTACAGGTCTTTTGTCTCTTTAGGTAGGTTTACTCCTAGGTATTTTATTCTTTTGGATGCGATGGTAAACGGGATTGCTTCCCTAATTTCCTTTTCTGCTTTTTCATTGTTAGTATATAGAAATGCTATCAATTTCTGTGTATTGATTTTGTATCCTGCAACTTTGCCAAATTTGTAGATAAGCTCTAACGGTTTTCTGGTAGAGTCTTTAGGATTCTCTAGGTATAGTATCATGTCATCTGCAAATAGGGATAGTTTTACTTCTTTCTTTCCAATTTGGATTCCTTTTATTTCTTTTACTTCTCTGATTGCTGTGGCTAGGACTTCCAGAACTATGTTGAAGAGTAGTGGTGAGATCGGACATCCTTGTCTTGTTCCTGATCTCAGCGGGAATTCTTTCAGCTTTTCACCATTGAGAATGATGTTCACTGTGGGTTTTTCCTATATGGCCTTTATCATGTTGAGGTAGGTTCCCGTTATGCCCACTTTCTGAAGGGTTTTTATCAGAAATGGGTGTTGGATTTTGTCAAAGGCTTGTTTCACGTCTATTGAGAGGATCGTATGGTTTTTATTCTTCAGTTTGTTAATGTGGTGTATCACACTGATGGATTTGCAGATATTGAAGAACTCTTGCATCCCTGGTTTAAATCCCACTTGATTATGATGTACAATCCTTTTAATGTATTGTTGGATGTGGTTTGCTAGTATTTTGTTGAGGATGTTTGCATCGATGTTCATCAGTGAAATTGGCCTGTAGTTTTCTTTTTTTGTGGAGTCTTTGTCTGGTTTTGGTACCAGGGTGACGGTGGCCTCATAGAATGAGTTTGGGAGTATCCCTTCCCCTGCAGGTTTGAAATAGTTTCAGAAGGAGAGGTGTTAGCTCTTCTCTAAATGTTTGCTAGAATTTGCCTGTGAAGCCATCTGGTCCTGGACTTTTGTTTGTTGGAAGATATTTAATCACAGTTTCAATTTCAGTTCTTGTGATTGGTCCACGCATCTTTTCTATTTCATCTTGGTTTAGTCTTGGAAGATTGTACTTTTCTAAGAATTTGTCCATTTCTTCTAGGTTTTCCATTTTATTGGCATATAGTTGCATATAGTAGTCTCTTATGATCCTTTGTATTTCTGTGGTGTCCATTGTTACTTCTCCTTTTTCATTTCTAATTTTATTGATTTGAGTCCTCTCTCTTTTTTGCTTGATAAGTCTGGCTAGGGGTTTATCAGTTTTGTTGATCTTTTCAAAGAACCAGCTTTTCATTTCATTGATCTTTTCTATGGTTTTCTTTGTTTCTATTTCATTGATTTCTGCTCTGATCTTTATGATTTCTTTCTTTTACTAACTTTAGGTCTTGTCTGTTCTTCTGTCTCGAGCTGCTTGAGATGTAAAGTTAGCTTGTTTATTTGAGCTTTTTCTTGTTTCCTGAGGTGGGCTTGTATTGCTGTAAACTTTCCTCTTAGAAGGGCTTTTGCTGCATCCCATAGGTTTTGTAGTGTCGTATCTTCGTTTTCATTTGCTGCACAGTACTGGCACAAAGACAGAAATATAGATCAGTGGAACAGGATAGAAAGCCCAGAATTAAACCCATGCACTTACAGCCAACTAATATATGACAAAGGAGGCAAGACTATACAATGGAGGAAGGACAGCTTGTTCAATAAGTGGTGCTGGGAAAACTGGACAGCCACATGGAAAAGAATGAAATTAGAACACTCCCTAACACCATACACAAAAATAAACTCCAAATGGATTAAAGACCTAGATATAACACCAGACACTATCAAACTCCTAGAGGAAAACATAGGCCAAACACTCTCTGACATAAACAACAGCAACATCTTCTCAGATCCACCTATCAGAGTATTGACAATAAAAAGAAAAATAAACAAATGGGATCTAATCAAACTTCAGAGTTTCTTCACAGCAAAGGAAACCCTAAACAACACAAAAAGACAACCCACAAAATGGGAGAAAATCTTTGCAAGTGAATTGACTGACAAGGGATTAATCTCCAAAATTTATAAACAACTTCTGCAGCTCCATACCAAAAAAACAAACAACCCCATCCAAAAATGGGCAAAAGGTCTAAACAGACACTTCTCCAAGAAGACATACAGATGGCCAAGAAACACATGAAAAGATGTTCAACATCACTCATTATTAGAGAAATGCAAATCACAACCACTATGAGGTACTACCTTACACCAGCCAGCATGGCCATCATCCAGAAGTCTACAAACAATAAGTGCTGGAGAGGGTGTGGAGAAAAAGGAACCTTAGTACACTGTTGGTGGGATTGTAAATTGGTGCAACCACTGTGGAAAGCAGTGTGGAGATTCCTCAGAAAACTACACATAGAACTACCATTTGCTCCAGCAATCCCACTCCTGGGCATCTATCCAGAGAAAACCACAACTCGCAAAGACACATGTACTCTAATGCTCATTGCAGCACTATTTACAATAGCCAAGACATGGAAACAACCTAAATGTCCATTGACAGAGCAGTGGATCAAGAAAATGTGGTACATATACACAATGGAATATTACTTAGCTATTAAAAAGAACGAAATACCAGCATTTTTAGCAACATGGATGGACCTAGAAACTATCATGCTAAGTAAAGTCAGCCATACAATGAGACACCACCATCAAATGCTTTCACTGACATATGGAATCTGAAAAAAGGACAGACAGAACTTCTTTGCAGAACAGATGCTGACTCACAGACATTGAAAAACTTATCGTCTCTGGAGGAGACAGTTTGGGGGGTGGGGGGATGTGCCTGGGCTGTGCAATGGAAATCCTGTGAGATTAGATTGTTATCATCATTATAAAAAAAAAAGAAAATATATGTAACATGAATAACATATGTATACATATGTATGTACCAACAGTATAACACACGATGTAAATATTGTATATATATTTTAATGAATATTATATACATAAGCTGTGATTTGGTCCAGATTTTAAATCGACTATAACCTAAAAACTTGCACTGTGTAGACTAGCTTATGAATACATAAAAAGTACATTTTCTAACATACTGATTGTATAACTTTCAGAAGTCAAGTCAAGTCACTGTCAAAAATGACTACTTTCTAAAAGGTTAAATAAATTGTACTGCCAATGAATTAAAGCTGTTGGAAACTCTTAAAGGTCATTTTTTTTTAATGGTTTTACTTGTTTACTAACCATATTACTTAATAGAAAAGTATAAGATATGCTTCACACATTGTGGAAAACATTCAGATCTATAGGGAAAAGATAATATGTGTTATATAATACTAAGGTTGTTTACCATGTTTAACTTCTAACTCATATATCAGCAAATGATCAAATGAGATGAGTTGATATCAACAAAATTTAAATATATAAAATATATTTTACATTACAGTTGAATAGTTTTCTTGCCCTACATACACACATACAAAGAAACACACTACAACCTTGGAAAAGGAAGAGCTGCACACAGGCCAAGTGGCAAATTGATTAAAGTTTACCTGTGATATAAACTACCCCCTTTTTTCCTTTCTTTTTTTTTTTCTTTTTTTCTTTTTGGGGCTGTACATGTAGCATTATGGAAGTTCCCAGGCTAGGGGTCAAAACAGAGTGCAGCTGCAGGCCTATGCCACAGCCAGATCCAAGCCACATCTGCAACCTACACCACAGCTCATGGCAACGCCAGATCTTTAACCCTCTGAGCAGGCCCAGGGACTGAACCCACATCCTCATGGATACTAGTCAGGTTCATAACCTTCTGACCCCCAGTAGGAACACCCTATTTTCCATTTTAATTCTGTTAATTTCCTGGTAATGTTTTTCACCTTCTAGTCTTAAATGAGTAAAGCATTATATTATTCACTATATGCTTTATATTTTATCTTATAAAGAATTTATAGTATTTAAAGTATCTTATAAAGAATTTATAGTATTTAAAGTGCTAAAAACTAGTAAGACTTAGAGCTAAGGGAATAAAATTTAATTCGTTTTTATTATGGATTAAAAATAAATTTGGGAATTAGGAAGAATAGCATGGCCCCTCACTAATCATGCCATTTTTGAAACCCCTTTTATTTCTCATCATTCAGGAGAATTAACCATTATTCACTAGAGCAGCTCCTGGAATGTATTAGATGTTTAATAAAAATCTGTTAAATAAGTGAATGTATGAAAATGATACCTATTTTCCTACGTATCACTGGGATGACTTTTTTAAAATTTGAGCAAAACACTCAAGACCTGAAATAGCCCTTACTTTGTTAATTAAGCCAATTTTATAGATCTTGGGCTAAACTCTATGATAAAAGTAGGAAAAAAATAGAGGAATGATCTCTGAACTCATGTTGCTAAAAGAAATATATATCAGAATAGACATATTCACAAAATAATTATATTTAAAAATATTTTATCCTTAAAATGCTTTATGAAGTGTGTTTATGTGACCATATTACACGTTTCTGTATTTTTTGAATTGGAAAAATGTGGAGACACTCACATAAAAATTTAGAACTTTTTGGTAACTTTCAAAGTATATTCTCTGTGTGCTCTCAATTATTCTCATTCCCTCCTCTTACAAATATGAATATACACTCATAAAAAGTACTCAGTAGTGACTGTTACTTTACAAGAGAAAAAAAATTTAATATGCTATGTAAAGCTGCCAAAGCATTACAATTTTAGTCTTCTCAAATGACATGATGACAACAACATAAACTTAAAATTCAATATAGATCACTTAAGATTCATAATCTGGATTTCTGAGAAACAGTTTGATTATTTGACTGATATCCAGTTGCAGTGCTAGCATTTCTCAAAATAAAGCCACTTAAAATTATCGAATAAATTTCCAGTCAAGTAATTCTAGTATTGAATTTTAAAATAATTTCAATTGATTGTTCTCATTTTGTTTCCTTCTTCATGCCTAAACTTATTTTCTGTCATAAGATGTTTATATAGTTGCTCATCTCAATATTCATTTCACTCTTCAAAGATACTACAAATTTGTATTATATAGAGTGAACATTATAAAAGAGACAAACTGTTAAAAATGGAATGTGGATGTTAAATTATTCTATTTATGGCTAAATGTGACTAATTATATGAAGCCTTTGAATAATAATGGCCTACATTTTCTTCAGAATTACACAAAGAACTCATTCGTATTCACTAATAACATAAAAAGTAAGGTTATATGCATGGGATATGGGATAATTGAAAATGAGACCTAAATAATTTGTTAATTTAGCCCATGCATTCACAATGAACTCTGATATAAAATGAACCACTTTAAATGATTAGATTTCCTGTTATTCACAGTGTTCATAAGAAAACTTATAATGATAGACTACTTAATCGTATAGAGAATTTTATGCATCCTCACACATACGACTTTCAATTGAATTTGGTAAATATCAGTTTCCTTTAATTCTTGTCAAGTATTTTAACTTCTCTGAGAGTCTTAAGTTGACTTTCCTTTTAAGAAGACTGAGGAAAAGATTTGTGTGAAAGGAATTTAGTAGGATATTTTCCAAAAACAATCAATAGAATAATGGGAAAGTGAGTCAGGAACAAGGAAAGAGCCACGCAAGTATAAGTGATCTAACATCACAAAGGGAATAATTTCACCTCAACTGCACAGGGAATCTCTGAAGGTATTGCGGCTAATATCTGGAGGCAATCAGTTGCAAAGAAGTTAGAGTGTTAATAGTCCCCCACCTACCAGTCATTGGTTAACTTGTATCTATGGAAGAGAGGTATATTCCTGGGCACTCTTTTTTTTTTTTTTAAGGATGAAGTTTTATTTAATTAGTATCTGAGTTGAACATTTACATTATTTGCATTTTTTTACTACCATAAAAATAATACGATAAATACAAGAAAAATTTTGACTCAAGTTCATGATTTCTAGATATGAAATTGACGGTTTAAATGTATGCATTAATAGGACTTCTCAGTGCTCTTTAGAAAGCTGGTACTAATTTATAATATTTCTTGTTTGCTTTCAATTTTTTGTTATAGAACATTTTTTTTTTCCCACTGTACTGCAAGGGGGTCAGGTTATCCTTACATGTATACATTGCAATTACAGTTTTTCCCCCACCCTTTCTTCTGTTGCAACATGAGTATCTAGACATAGTTCTCAATGCTATTCAGCAGGATCTCCTTGTAAATCTATTCTAGGTTGTGTCTGATAAGCCTGCGCACTCTTTATAACATACTGGGAACCAGTGAACCGCACAAAGGGTAAAGAGCTCCAGGAGCATTTGCTTAGAAATATAGGTTAAGAAGAGAGAAATATCTTTTTAGCATTCAAGAAGGTTAAAGCCTACTGGGAAAAATACCCAAAACCACAGGTGCTTGGAACAAATATTTCTTCCAACATTAAATGAAACCTGCCTTGAGATCCAGTCATTATCTAGTTGGAACGAAATTCAATTTCGGCAAGTAGTGTTAATCCCTTCCCACTCCAGTGCCTTGTGTTGGTTCTGAGAAATTTACATATTCCTGAATTTATAAGAACAGGCCTGATGTTTAGTCTACAGTGGTTATAAGTATATGTTTGTTGTGCAAGCAGACTGGGCTACATAATTTACCGAACCTACTGCAAATTCAAGTGTTAAAGTGCTAAAATATAAAACATGTTTTTTTTTTTTCTTTTTTTCCACTATCTCATTCTTGACTTGTCATCGTGTGTGTATGTGTATGTGTTTTCTACTTAGTGTTCTAAATTTGCTGAACATCTTTACAGAGTGAAATGTCATGTGTTTTAAATGCAACTATATGAGCATTTATCTCATATGTAGAATCACTGAATTTACACGATTTGTATCTTATAGCTAGTACTTGTATATATACTTTGTTCTTATCAGAAGAGTAGAAACACTGTGCAAAATTACCTGAGATGTTTACATTTCACTTCTTGATCCATGCATATTCTATCTATACCTTTTTTCTTTACTTCACTCTCAACTTAAGTTAGGTACTAGACATTCCACAGATAAAAATAATACCCCAAGGTTTCTTAGTTGTTTCATAAAATGCCACTGACTTCTTTCTGTATTCAAAGAAATTTCTGGTTCAGATGAAAAATGTGTTCTCTAGGGGCCTTCAGTGCCCCATTTACTCAGTCAGGTATTGTTAACTTTCTTACCTTAAGCTTGCTTTGAGATTGCTTGAACTCTCACACACTGTGGGTTCACTGGAAGTCTGTGTTCGTGAGGCAGTGCTAAGGCTATTGTGGATAGAATGGCAAGGAATGTGCTCCATTGTCCCATCAGACTTCAATCATACACAAGTTCAAAAATAAAATTATTAAGTGTTCAAGATGAATCTCATTCTTGTGTTATCCTGCCATCCCTCACACTGAAGATTTTGCCATTGTGCCAACCAGGCCCCACACTCTTTACCTTTACTCTTTTGCTTACCTTATTCCCACTACCTAGAATATTCTGCCTCTTAATCTTTACCCACTGACTCCTATCCAATTTTAAAAACTGTTTGAATTAACTCTTTCTTGACCTCACCCAAACCTAGAATAGAATATTTCTCCCAAACTTTCATAAAACTCTGCTTATTTCCTTTTATGTGAACTTTGTACTCATGTGATCTACGATATCCTATCCACCCTGATGTCATATAGTGGATTCTCTCAGCTTTTTCCTCTGAAGATTAATTCTTCTCACAAATAAACATTGTCATCAGTCTCTCACTATCTCCACATCCTTAGTCCATCATATACCTTAAATCATGTCAGCTTTCCCCAATCAAAAACAAGCAGTAATTGGAGAACTGCCATCTTATTTCTCAGGAATTCTATCTCTGGCTCTGCAAACAGATGTTCCTGTAGAAAAGGAAACACAATTTCAGTTATATTATTGGGCTCAAGAATATGAAAACTAATTTAGATTAGAGAACATAGCACATAATTTCTTAGTGAATGATCCAGCTATGTACAGCATCACCAAATAAATAAGACATTAGAACTGCTCAACAAGGGGAGAAACAAGATAGGGTGATTAGATGACTGTTATGCAAGATTATAAAATAGCTATAGCTTCCAAGAATAAAGAGATTAAAAAGATTTCATTTAGGTTTAGAAACTTCAGAAACCTACCTTTAAAAAAAAAAACAACTATAAAGAAAAGCAATATATACCCAATGTCAGAATTTAACTACACTGGCTTTCATTTTCATGCTGAAGAACAGTAGGTTTAATTTAAACATATACTGATTATCATAATGTTGATGATAAATCATTTCCTTTTAATGTCAATTGCATCTAAAAACTATGATGTATTAATTATCATTCTTTCCTGGAGTAGCCAAATTTTATGACTTTGCATGTTCATCCAAGACATGCTGTACAAAACTTAAATTTTGGAAAATAAGAAGTTCATTTCAGAAAGGCATATAAAATAACTTGATAATAGGCAAGTCATTATCTCTTTACATTGGGAAGAGAATTATAAAAAAGTTTTTTTTTCACTTTTCATAAAGTACTGAATATAGTTATAATTAATAAGGTTGTTAGTTACCATCTCCAAAGCCTGACTAGGTGTATAATGCAGGTTATTTTTTTAAGAAACTATTTTTGGAAATGGAGCATCACTATCACTGAAAAATAAAATATTTACATTGGTTTTGGGGTTCATATGATTTTTCCACCATATGTTTCCTGAAAGAAATCTGATTCCTTTTTAAAAGCAAACCCTGATTTTTAATCTCATATATTCTTCAGTTAGAAGGGGGATTTTATTATTGTGTTTCTACAAATGAATCCATGCACTTTCAAGCAAGTAATATTTAATTATGGGAGAAATTCATCTGGCAATTCAAGGGTAAAAATACCTTTGCAAAAGTTGTCCAACAAATTGATAAATGAAAATAAGAATAAAGGTGAAACAGAACAAGTGAAGAACCACTTTGTATATCTTTCAAATAATAATGTTATTGTTTACAAGTCTATAAAAATCTACATGAAAATAACATAAAAACATAAAGCAAAATTATCTCATGTAATTTATCAATATTTTGGTCTTAAAATCTCTGTCACAGAGTTCCCATCATGGCGCAGCAGAGACGAATCCGACTAGGAACCATGCGGTTGCAGGTTCAATCCCTGGCCTCGCTCAGTGGGTTAATGATACGGTGTTGTCGTGGGCTGTGGTGTAGGTTGCAGACACAGTTTGGATCCTGTGTTGCCATGGCTGTGGCGTAGGCCAGCAGCTATAGCTCCGTTTTGACCCTTAGCCTGGGAACCTCCATATGCCGTGGGCGAGGCCCTAAAAAGCAAAAAACCAAAACCTCTGTCAGTTTAACGTTTATGATTGGAAGGAAATAAAGTAATATATATTGCACATCCATAATGAGGAAGGCACCATGTACATTGTTTTATATTTCTTGATCTTTCATTTAATAACAACAAGGCAGGCTTTGCTGTCGTCCTTCTACAAATGAAGAATTTGGCATCATATACTTTAAGCATTTTCTCCAGAGCACACTGCTAAGCAGTTGTGAATCTAAGATTCAAATACTAATTTATGTATAAAACATATTCTCTTAAAGCCAAATAAACCCCAAAAGATTTAGTTTTACCACTTTCATATTAATAAACTATAGTAATTATGTTTATTCAAATCTCTTTCTGTTTTAAGGGCACTTTTTATAGATTTAAAAACAAAATCTACTTTGATTAATAAGAGTTGGAAATCATTTAATTATGTAATAGCATAAGCATACATTCTTTTATTTTATTTTTTTAAGCATACGTTCTTTTAAAGTTTATTTAAAGTCCATATATATAAAGTGAGGATTGAATATTTCATATAGACTATTACTTAAAGTTGGGAAATACCATGATGTAGCTTTACCCTCAGACAGTCTAACAGAACACCTGTAACCATAGATGAGTTATTAATACTGCCTTTTTTCTTCTCCAAAGTGTACTGGTTTGAATGGTAAATCATAAATTATCTCTAGTTATGTGCAGACTTGAAGTGTCTGAAACAAACAAAAACAGTCAAAAAATTAAGTGCCTGCAACAGAAGATAAAATATAAAACACCCAACTGCAATGACAAATCTAATTCAAATCTAATGAATAATAGATATGAAAATGACATTAATGAAACTATAACTATAATGAATCCTAGATATAGTTATTATTTGACCCCGCAAGATGAAAGAAACAAAAACATCACGACTTTCAGATTGATTCAGTCTTGCTATTGTGCTGATGCCAGAGCAGCAAAATGCAATGCACACCTTGAAAATGCGTTGCTAAACAAGGCAAGGAACTTAAATACTCAGGCATTTTAATGATAGAGATCAAAAAACGAAAATGTCTTTAAGTCATCGATAAATTTAAATTAATCTGGAGATAATTAATAGCTTACTGGTATCATCAAAATATGTTTTTAACTTTAAACAAAGCTGCTATTAGTTTGTCTTTATTAAAAATGTTATTTGTAAAGGTTTTCTAAAAGCTGTCGCTTCTCAAACCCCTCTCTCTAGCATCCTTCACCTGGCTACTTATTCTTGAGTGTTTCATGCAGCTGATATTGCTCCAGTCAAATCTTCATTCCTTTAACCTATTAATTTTTTCCCTTCATCTCTCCTCATTATAGCTTTAATCTCATTCCTATAAAATTGCCTGTTTATTTTTCTGCTGCCTTTACTAAACAATAAGCCCCTCAACAGAAGATACTGTGTTTAGCATGAAAGAGCCATGCAATGGATGTATGATAAATGGATACATACAAACACACACACATGTACATACACGCACACCACTTAAATTAGCTGATGCAAAGAATGAATTTTTGCCTGCTAAATCACACACTTCCTACACAGTATTCTTCATTTACAGAATATGATACAGCCTACAGCATATCTGAATATATATAAAATTTAGCTATCCCTAGAGTGAATAGTATTTTCCTTCCTTTTGTCAGAAATGCAAAAAACCAAAAACTTTTTAAAAAATGGCAGTTTAATTCTTCATAAGTACATATGAAATAATATTTCTCATACATGTTTTAATGACTTAAGGGATTTTTTTCTTTCTTACCCAATGATATGGTAAAATACCAGTCCAGTAAATAAAGATGGATGCAAGAAAATCCACTGTTTTTTTAAAAAGTATGAACATAAGTTTCCTCATAATATTTGTCTTTTTTGTTTGTTTGTTTGTTTTATGGCTGTACCCATGGCATATGGAAGTTTCCAAGCTAGGAACTGAATCCAAGCTGTAGCCGAAGCAGCACAAAATCCTTTAACCCAGGGATCGAAACCATGCCTCCACAGCAACCCAAGCTGCTGCAGTTGGATTCTTAATCCACCGTACCATAGTGGGAATTCCAAAGATTCCCCAGAAAAATTAACTCCATTTGGAAAATTCTAAACAAATAGATTAAATGACACTGATTATTTAAAATAAAATAGTAATTTAACAATGCTCAGAATTCCCAAGACATTAAGGCCAGCAAATTTTAACCTCAATGTGAATTACTTCCCTGAAGGTTGCCTTTCAATAAAATTGATAATAAATAAAGCTAAGGACCCAGGCACTGTCTGATGTAAGATTATAGTCGCTACAACTAGAATCAACCCTCATATCTTTGTGCATATGTCGTTAGATTTAGTTTATATTTTACTCATGATCTAAACTAGCCTGAGGATAGATGACAACAGTATATAAATTGTAAGGGAATGCAAAAATATTTGCAGCTTTAAGACACATACAGAAAATAATTTGTACAGTTTTTCATAATTGTTAGTTATCCCTAAAATGGATCATGATGATCTCTGCTAAAATATAAGATTTATCAGATTAATAAGAAGATATTGGATAATATGATTATAGTACTTCTATAAAATACTTATTCTTTGTAAAGCTTTCACAAAATATTTAGAATTTAACTTTAAATATTATTTTATAATTTAGATTTGAATGGATTGTCAGATATTTACAAATTTTTTTATTAAATGCATCCTCATAGAAAGGTAGATATAAAATTTGTATGGTGACATAAAAAATATTCAAACACAATAATATGTCATATTCCCCTGGCTTGTAACTTCCTACATCTTCAATTTTCTCTTCCCTCTGCATATGTCAGTAATAATCCACACTTTGATATCTGCTTTATATATGGATCCTTTCATATTGCTTTAATTTCTGGCATATTCCAACTATCTATATCTCATATGTGGATAAATCACAAGACATTGAGATAAAACTTTACCCCCAGCTGCTCTGCATACTAATATGTAGCTTTGAGCAGAGTGGAAATGTTCTTGACATGTACCAGCAAAATATCACTCTTTTAAATTTATTTTTCAACAGGTACTTTTTTTTCTTTCATTCTGAACTGTATTATTGACTATTGGCTCTGAGTCTTTGGATTGTTTCTCATTTATATCTTTCCTTTAACATTGCTTTTTCCAAATCTCTATTGCCAATTACAGTAAAACATCTTAGAAAACAAGCTCACTGATTGAACCAAATTCAAAGAGACATTCAGTAACACATTCACATTTGTTTAATAACCTCATCCTCATCCCTAATCCATGAGTTTAATTAAACTCTGAGCTTTTATTTCTAGGCTTCCACTTTCAATGTAATCTTCCTGAATTCAAATCAAGTCTCTGCCCCAGTCAAATGATACTTACAAGAATTATAAGCAAAAGCAATGAATCAGTGCAGACTATGGAGTACAGTATTCAGAGTTTCATATGAGATATTATTTTCCAAGGAGGAATTATATGGAACATTTTCTCATTTATGCCATTTAATTGAAAGCATTATGAAAAAAAAATTGATGTGAGGAGTATCTCTGACAAGAATATTGTAATACAAATTTATTAACTGAAGACTTGTACATAAAACCCCAGTTAAGTATTACATACTTAACATTTGCAAGAGGGTAGATTTTATGTTAAAAGTTGTTGCACACGAAATAATAGTAATTATAAAAGGAGCAGGAGGAAACTTTAGGAGGTGATAGATATGTTTATGGCCTTAATGGTGGTAATGCTTCAATGGGTGTATACTTATCTCCACATTTATCAAGTTGTACTCATTAAATATGTACAGCCCTGAAACAGATGCAAACTTAGCCATTTCTGTGCATATTTACATTTTCTACCACATCACATTTATCTGTGTGTTTTATTGTTAATTGAGCAAAAATGTAACAGAAAGAAATGAAAGGTCTTAGGTTACCTCACAGATTGCTTTCAAATACCAAAAAGAAACTTAAACTTGATTTAAAAAAAATACAAACAAGGAGTTCCCATTGTGATACAGCGAAAACAAATCCGACTAGGAACCATGAGGTTGTGGGTTCAATCCCTGGCCTTGCTCAGTGGATTAAGGATCCGATACTGCCATGAGCTGTGATGTAGGTCACAGACATGACTCAGATCTGGCATTGCTGTGCCTCTGGTGTAGGCCGGCAGCAAGCGCTCCAATTAGACCCCTAGCCTGGAAACCTCCATATGCTGTGGGTGCGGCCCTAAAAACACAAAAGACAAAAGGGAAAAAAAAGAAGCCCAAAAGTAAAACAAAATAAAACCCCTTTAAGTATCTCTACTACTAAAGTCTTAAAATTTCAAAATGGACAGTTCTCAGGAAGAACTCAGAACTCCCTAGACATTACTTTCTCAACAAACACCAGTGTCCTTTGGCTTCCAATAAGGTCATTATCTCTGATCAATGTGCAAGCATTTCTATATTCTCTAAACTTCAAACTGACTTATTTTTATGGACATTTACCATGGATTTTGATGAGTCTATTATGATTGCAATTGATTCTTTTAGTGAATTTAGTTTTTCTAAGGATACAGAATTTAATCCCTGATCCTACTTACTAAAGGACCCAGGAAACTGATGTTACTTCAGTTTTGGTCAAGTTCAATTGGGAATAAAAGAGTCCTTTATTTTTTATTTTTTTAAGAATAAATAGAGGTTAAAAAAAAAAAACTTAGGTAGATTTGTAAGCATGTGTCCAATCAAAACTTCAAATATAGTTTTTAATCGGGGTCCTATTACCTTGATTTTTCCTATTACCTAAAGCTATTTTGCAGTCTGTAGTCATCATTTTCTCCGTGTTCATGAATTTTCTTTTTGCTTTCTACTAGAATAGAGTTTCCAATTTCACCAGCAGAGTGAGGCCTAAGCCTTTCAGAATTTTACATGAACTGATGAACTGAAAGTTATTCTGAAAATCTCTGCCTTACATTTCAAAATTTCATTTCTTTACCCCTTGTGCCTACCATTCAATAAGCTACTCCTTTCCTAGGAGAGTATTTTCCCAATGTTTTTTTTACTTTTTAGTAACTTCTACTTTGAATTAAAGCTGCAATTCAAGTTATTTTATCCATCTGAAGTATATGAATGAACCAAATATAATAGAACTTTTAAAATACATAAATACAAAGTAAATAAAAATAAACCTACTAGACTAGGGGCTAGAAGAGGGGCTACCAATGGAATACAGATGTCAGATAACACCTTAGTTGAGGTATAGTACGCAGAAAGTTAGAGTCAGGAAATACCACCTTGTAACTACCTAGAACCAAAGGGTCATTGCTGTTGCAATGACCTCTCCCTCAACTGGAAAAATCAGAAACCAGACACTGGATGACAACCCCAAAAATTGTATATATATGTGTATGTAAAAAAATAAAAATAAAAACAACACAAAAAGTCCAAAGCAATGTCTCCACAGTTTATGCTGGTGCATGCAATTGTTTGGGACTGAACTTACCCATACATAGCACTAACTGTAAGGGATTCTTGGAATCTTTGAGCTTTTAGAACTTTCCATTGTAGAAAGGCTCATAAAAAAAGAGATGTGACGGAATGCCAAATGTTTAATTACCCTGTTCTTGACAAGGTACAAAGTGAAGATTACTCATATGATTTGGCAGAACAAGGAATAATCACTCATTTAAATAATACAGATGGAGTTCCCGTGGTTGCGCAGTGGTTAACGAATCCGACTAGGAACCATGAGGTTGCGGGTTCGGTCCCTGCCCTTGCTCAGTGGGTTAACGATCCGGCGTTGCCATGAGCTGTGGTGTAGGTTGCAGACGTGGCTCAGATCCTGCGTTGCTGTGGCTCTGGCGTAGGCCGGTGGCTACAGCTCCGATTCGACCCCTAGCCGGGGAACCTCCATATGCCGCGGGAGCAGCCCAAGAAATAGCAAAAAGACAAAAAAAAATAATAATAATAATAATAATACTAGAGAAGATCCCTTAGAAACACAGAATTCCTGAATTAAGAGTTAATGGGAAATCTAAAAGAAGGGAAAATAAATCTACACAACATGCTAATTCTTAACATTTTAATTTCATGACAACATTTATAAAATAATGTTTCCATAATCTAGGTCATGGAAACTGCAAAAGTATCCTAGATGTGGGATCAAGATGGAATTTCAGCTCTCAGGGAGAAGCCATTGCAAAATAGATTTTAAAAAGTAGTGTTTTTCTCTTTTTGACTTACTTCACAAAAGAGAAAGACAAATACCATATCAATTATATGTGGAATCTAAAATACTCACAAATGAACTTATCCACAAAACAGAAACAGATTCATAGACAAAAGAGAAAGACAAATACCATATCAATTATATGTGGAATCTAAAATACTCACAAATGAACTTATCCACAAAACAGAAACAGATTCATAGACATAGAGAATAGACTTGTGGTTGCCAAGAGTAGGGGGAGGGAAGGATTGGGAGTTTGGGATTAGCAGATACAAACTATTATATATAGAATGGTAGAATGGATAAACAACAAAGTCCTTCTATATAGCACATGGAATTATATTCAATATCCTTGATAAATTGTAATGGAAAAGAATATGAAAAAGAATATATATATATGATGTATATATGATATATATCATATGTATGATGTGTATGTGATATATATATCATATGTTATATATATGTATATATGTGATATATATCATATATGTGATATATTTGACATATGTGATGTGTGATATATATTATATATATTATGTATGTGATATGTGTGGTATATATGATGTGTATGATATATATGATGTGTATGATATGTGTGATATATATGATATATGTGATATGTGATATATATGGTATATATTATATATATGTGATATATATATGTCACTGTGCTTTATAGTGGAAATTAATACACTGTAAATCAACCATTCTTCAATAATTTTTTTAAATGGTAAAAAAAAGGTAGTGTTTTTGTTTATGCTAAAATTGAGGAGAAACTATTCAGATCCTTGAAAAAATCTAAAGGAAAAATCCAAACTCTTCCTCATAAGAGGGCCAATTATAAAAGAAAGGAGAACAATTTTAGTTTCTGTGATCCAGTGACTTTCAGCATATAATTTATGTTTGCGATCCATCCTTCTAGTCCCAGTACTTTGTAGATTTTGAATTAGTGGGTATTCAGTAAATGTTTGATGAATAAATGAATAACATTTAAAATGACTGAATCAACAAGAGAAGGCTGAATTATAGTCACTGTACTATAAAATGAGTCAGAAAAGTGTGTCATAAGTTACTGAAAGATTTCTAATAGAACAGTTATAGTAAAAAGTTTCAGTTAGCAGCAGAGAATTTTAGTCATCTGGATAATTCATGTTTGTGAAATAGCTTATCCGCCAATGATGCCAGGTAAATGAAGCAGAATTATTGTATTAATTTCAGATATTCTCAACTTAATAAAAGAAAGTTTATAGTTGTTATCTTTCTTCTATTTGAGTATCAAAGCTTTACATTTTGTTTAGACCATTTTTCTTATAAAAATGGAAGCTGAAATAAGGTAATAATATGGAAATTGTCACCTTAAGTTATCTGATTAAATGAGTAAATTAAACACTGAACCTCACATTATTTAAAATAGTTCATCCCAAATGTGGTAACTTCCAAATGAATATTTATCAATTGTACAGTCTTAAAATCTATTTCACCCTGTATACTGCATGTTACTGCTAAGACTTCAGCTAGGAATGATACATGATATCAAGTGTAGATTTTTCTCACACAATAGATCACTAAATTTGTGAAGTCATGAAAATATTTAACCTGCTCTTCCCTAGAAATGAGTACAATGTGCAGTAATTATAATCTATATGTTTTGCAATTTCTATATATTTCAGCAAAAAGGTTATTGATTCTTATATTGATATACTCTTTTGACATTCACAGGGATATAGTCTAAGTGAAACCTAGAAGCTAGCTTTGGCCATTATATCTAATTTATATTACATTCCTTAAATCTGATATCCAAGTTGTTCACATTCTCTTTTATTGTTGAATTGACTGAATACATAACTAGTATATATTATATATACATATATATACTTTTAATTACTGAAATATGTTTTAACAGGAAAGGAAATTAAGAACATATTAGAGAATAAGAATATAGAATAAGAAATCAGATCTGTACCCAAAGTGTGCTCATAAATATGATAGTGAAGTATGGAGTTTCAAATTCACACACACAAAAAGAATGCTAGATCTCAGGATTTATGGCTCTGAAATTCAATATGTTGAACATCACAATTAAATCCTATTAAAAATCTCAGTAAGCATTAAAATTTCATTGAAATAAGTATTCAAAAATGGTTATTTAACTGAGAAGACGTAATTTGACATCCCTCATAGCTATTCATTTTAAAGATGATTTTCTTGTTGTGAAATGTACAATGAATGAGAAATGCCTCATAATAGACTAGCTGTGCTAGTTTTAAGTAGGAAAACTATTTTGAAAAAAAAAAAGCTACAGTTAAATGAATAGACATATCGTCTAACATGTGTGGGTACTAACCTTTCCTTTCTTAATACCCTGATTTTTTCATCTGGCAAAATACCTCTTCCTTATGGTACACAGTGTTCATGGAATTTTAATCAGTAAGTACCCTTATCCTCTCTCTCCCTCTGAGAAACAACAATTCTATCAGAGGCACTCAAAGTAGGAATTTGCTAAGCTCTTAATACTTAGATGAATGGCCCTCTCTTAAAGCCTGCTTTCTTAAGATATATCCCATATATTTCCAGTGAATCTCCTTTGGCTTCAATTGGACAAAGCTGGTTTCTGTAGCTTGCAAGCAAATTAAATTAACTGGTACAACTGAAGGGTTAGAAAAATGATTGAGGGCCAACAGTCTACATAAATTTTACACAGTCACTCATTTCTTAGTTTATTGTTGATAGATAGGAGCACTTGGAAGTCAAGTAGGAACGCTGAAAAGTGATCATATTCTGTATTTGATACTAATAGTATCCTAAAAAATTTTTAAATATGGATAGCTTTTTCATGCTGTTATACTTTAAAGCATTTCAGGATAATTCAGATATATTACTTTGGTGAATACTGCATATATAAAAATGCATTTCAGATAATACAAATGATTAAATTTTTGCTTTGGGGACTTATAAGTAACATTGCTCTCAAACTATGTAAAAAAAGCTGGTTATGTAAATAGTATTTAGCTGACCCTCTTAAATATACCTTTACGTATTTGTGAATATTACACTTATTGTTATTATCATTTAGTTGCATGATACTTAAAGTGAATTATTTTGGAATTCCTGTTGAGGCTCAGCAGTAACAAACCTATTATCCATGAGGACACAGGTTCAATCCCTGGCCTCGCTCAGTGGGTTAAAGCATCCAGCTTTGCCATGAGCTGAGTATGGGTCACAGAAGCAACTCAGATCCTTCATTGCTGTGGCTGTGGTATAGACCAACAACTGCAGCTCAGATTTGACCCCTAGCCTGGGCACCTCCATATGCCTTGGGTGTGGCCCTAAAAAAAAATTACAATTTTTTAAGTGCCTATTTCAAGTAGAAATAAAATCTCATTCAAAAAATGTAAAAAAAAAAATCTTAACGTGCAATGAATCTTACTTTTGCCTTTTTATTAACTGTCCTATGTATTTCTTTACTACTATCTTTTCTGTTGGACTTTCCACTTTGAGTTTATACTCATATCAATATAATACAGCCTATAAAATTTTTTGTATCTTCTCCTAACACGTGGTGTTCATGTAATTTTTGGCCAGTTACTTGATTGCATTAGGCCTCAGTTGTCTTATATGTAAATTCAAATTATTTATAGAGCCTATTTCTATTTTTGGTGACAAAAATAGACAATTTATCTAAAGTGTGTATTCCAGTTGATGGATACAAATTAAGAATTACATGAGCTTTAGTTATTCCTTCTGTGTGTATTTTTGGGTTGATGATACCTAATGTGATAAAGGATGTTTTTAAATGAATGAAAACAGATATCTGGGAGTGGATTGGAATAACTCTCTGGTTATCTGGGGTGAAATAAAATATATTTTGTGTATCCAAACTTTCTAAATCTCCTGGTAAGATAGTTGAAAAGATTGTAACTATTATGCATTATAAAACTGCTTCAGAAAAAAAAAAATTTTCTGACCATATATGTGACTTATTTACAGGAAAATTTACCTGAATGACATTGAAGAGGAATGAGAGCTGGATTTAAGTTAATGGCTTGTATTTCAGTAGTGTATATATACATGATGGTATAAACCTAAGTAATCTCTTTAGAGATTCCTTTCTTTCCAATCAGAGTTTGATTTTTTTAATAAATGGATTGTTTTGAAGATAAAATTTAGGAATATAATACCATCTTACACTGTAAGGGTATCATAGAATTTTAAATACTTAATTCTAATAGCTGTGTGCTAAATGTTTACAAAACCCACACATTATAAATACTGGGATTGGCTACATTTATACTTTTAAACACAGTTTTACCAATTATCTAACATGTATGAAACTGTAAAAGAAATACAGTCTTACAGTTTACATAGCCTATTGTCATCTTTGAATAAAAACAAGCAAACAAACAAAATTAAATTCCATAGCCTACACATTGGAAAGTGTGGTCTTTCTTAATTTCTTTCATTCCTTAAATTATACAAAGTACATGTATTGCTGAAACAGGAGCAAATCTCTCTTTGAGTTATAGCTTAAAATAAAAGCAGAATTAGGGTTTGGGTACCTAGAAATGGTGAGTGCACTTTAAGAGTTATTTGTTCATTTAAACATATTAATTTTTTTATCTCTAAGAAGAAATGCTAATGCATCCAGTGTACAAAGAGCTGTACATAATAAAAAGCTAACAACCTTCAGGATATCCATTCACCATAAAACTAATTTCACACCTAGTCTATTATGTAATGTGCTATGAAAATAGCTCTTTGCTTCAAGACATCATTATACCAGCTTGCATGGACAAATTTTGGTTCTCTTCTTTGAAGTGAAGCTTGCACACACAGTAATAATCAAACTTCTAGACTTGATCCATAAATTCATTCATATTTTATACATTTAGAAAATCTATGTTTCCAATCACAAGTGAATAAATAGAGGTAGAGAGAGAAACATTTGTAATCCATAATGTGAGACAATTTTACTGTGCTGACATTCTATACTTCCGGCAATATTTCCTTCTAGCAATTTCTAGCCAGAATGCCTTACCAAGGATATTTGCAGTAGAAATGTCATTTTATGCTGACCACATATGTACAGTGAAACTAAATGATACTTAAGTAGGTTGGGATGTTGTTCTTCAAAATATATATTTTATTTTTTTTAATTAAAACATTTAATTTTAATTTAATTTTATTTTTATTGCAGTGCAGTTGATTTACAATGTTTCTGGTATATAGCAAAGTGATTCAGTTACACACACAAATATATATTCTTTTGCAGCTCCTTTTCCATTATAGTTTATTGCAAGATTTTGAGTATAGCTCCCTATGCTATACAGTAGGCCCTTGCTATTTATCTATTTGACGTATAATAATGTTAATCCTAAACTCCCAATTTATCCCTCACCCCTCTTCACTTTGGTAATCATAAGTTTGCTTTCTATGTTTGTGGGCCTGTTTCTGTTTTGTAAGTAAATTCATTTCATCTTTTTTATTAGATTCCTTGTATAAGTGATATCATATAATATCTGACTTACTTAACTTAGTATGATACACTAAAGGTGCTGCAGGTAGCACTATTTCATTCTTTTTTGTGACTGAGTAATATTCCATTGTGTGTTTGTGTGTGTGTGTGTGTGTGTGTGTGTGTGTATGCACAGGTGTATCCCCCACATCTTCTTTATCCATTCCTCTGTCAGTGGACATTTAGGTTGCTTCCATATCTTGCCTATTGTAAATAGTGCTTCAGTGAGCATTGGGGTTCATGTATCTTCAAATGAGTGCTTTCTGGATAGATGCCAAGGAGTAGGATCGTTTGATCATATGGTAACTCTATTGCTAGTTTTTTAAGGAAACTTCATATTATTTTACATAGTGGCTATTCCAGTTTGCATCCCCACCAACAGTGAAGGAGGGTTACCTTTTCTCCACACCTTCTATAGCATTTGTTATTTGTAGACGTTTTGATGATGGCCATTCTGACCAGTGTGAGTTGGTACCAAGGCAGTCTACAGATTCAATGCAACCCCTGTGAAACTACCAATGACATTTTTCACAAAACTAGAATAAAAAAAAAATTTGTGTGGAAACACAAAAGACTTCAAATACCCAAAACAATCTTGACAAAAAAGAACAGAGCTGGAAGAATCATGCTCCTTGACTTAAGACTATACTAAAAAGATACAATCATCAGAACTGTATGGTACTGGCACAGAAACAGATGCATAGATCAATAGAATAAGATGGAAAGCCCAGAAATAAACACATGCAGTTACAGTCAATTAAACTACAACAAAGGAGGCAAGAGTATACAATGGAGAAAAGACAACCTCTTCAATAGCGGTGCTGGGAAAACTGGACAGCTAAAAATAATGAAATTAGAACATTCTCTAATACCATACACAGAAATAAACTCAAAATTGATTAAAAACCTAAATGTAAGACCAGATACTACAAAAATACTTGAAGAAAACATAGGAAAAACTCACTGACATAAATCACAGCAATGTATTTTCAATCCATCTCCTGGAGTAGTGGAAACAAAAGCAAAAATAAGCAAATGAAGCCTATTAAACTTAAAATCTTTTGCATAGCAAAGTAAACCATAAATAAAATGAAAAATTACATAAGGATGGGAGAAAATATTTGCAAACAACACAACTAACAATGGATTACTTTCCAAAAGATACAAGTAGCTTATACAGCTTAATTGAAAAAAACAGAAATACAATCAAAAAATGGGTAGAAGACCAAAATAGATATTTCTCCAAAGAAAACATACAGATAGCTAACAGGCACATGAAAAGATGCCCATCTCTAATTATTAGATAAATGTAAATCAAAAATTTTATTTTAGAAAAGAAAAATATTTTACTTTAATCAAATAACAAGCTTCATATCATACCTAATGTGCTAGATTGTGCATATCATAATTCATCATTAAAATTTAATTCACCAAATGTTACTGAGAAACAGCTTCTGCTGGTTCTATTTTTTAACAGGCACATTAAAGAAGAAAACATGTTTTGACCAAAAGATCCATATTTTCCTTTCTTTTTAAAAAAGCACTCCATTTGGATTGGATTGGATTAATTAGTAATTATAAAGAATTTGATGTGTGATGTTGCTAACACATTAGTTAATAAATGTTTGTTTTTATATATCCATAGTTTACTGTGATAATGGAAAAAATAGGGAAAAAATGTAGTGTTCTCTGAAATGGATGGTATTGATAACTAAATACATTTCAATATGTACATGAATTTATGTACACTATGTTTTTCTAGTATAAATGTGTTAAGATTCCATAATAATTAGATATGCAGCCAAAATCTATGACAGAAGAGTTAATGTTAAGTAATGTAATAAAGTTTTAAATCTACCACTAAGATATTGTTAATTATTTTTATTGATTAATAATTGAATTTGGAGAAAAAGGATGAGTTTTGTGGTAGTTGGGAGAAGGAACATAATATCATAAAAAATGTTTTTAACCTTAATGATATTATAGTATAATAGTATAAAGTGTTTCATCATGTCTTAATACAGTCATACAAATTTTTGGTAAAAAGTCCTTGGATAGTTGTAGTCACCTTTTAAAGTTATTTAAATAAGTAGTTGAGTTAAATCACAATATATTTTTACTTTAAAAATAAAACCTATGAGTCCTGCATCTGAAATTTTCCAATTTGTATTTCTAATTTTATTTTTTAAAAATTAGGAAAAACATTTAATTTGATAATTTCTATATATGTATATGTTAAATGAGAAGGAGTAAGCATATTTATTTAAAAGAAAACATTGGTAATATAAAGCAACCTATATGAGACATCTGTGTATTTCTTTAGTAAATTAAGTGGGATAATATAAGGTTATGTCATTCTAACAACCATGCTCTCAGGGCATATGGCCAAAAGAAAAGCTGAAAAATTATATGTATGTACAAACACATAGAGGCAAAGACTCAATTAAATAGTGAAAAAAATGCAAGATAAAGTCTCATAAGATCAAAAAAATGATAGTGTAGTCAGGAATTTTGAGTTATCTTTTTCCCTGAATAGTTCTATCAATTCTCAAAGAGATGTCTATTAGGATAAAAAGGTGAAAGCTGCCTTTGAGACATAGACCCAAATCACAGACAATTTCAGGAAGAATATGTCAAAGTAAGTAGGACTATCTTAATTTCTCTTATTTTTGGTTTGACTGCTACACTTAGAAATCATATATTGCTAGAAGTAGACAACCCTTGAGGGGAATTAAGTTTAACTTTAAATCTTAATTTCTGAAATTCAAATAAAGATCCCAGGGAACAAATGTAAATCCTTTCTTGAGAAAAATTATATAATACTATGCCTCTCATTGTTCCGTACTTTCTTATATAACAATTCAGTCACTCAGTCAAACTGAACTAGGCAAATGCACAATGATCCAAATCAGGAGTTATAGGAAACAATGGACACAAATCCATAGGAGTTCCTAAAAATGGGCTCTTTAGGCCCATACTTCAAAGGAAGACTCACCACAATGTACAAATGCCATTATAATGCACATCAGAATAAAAGTGCTGAAAAGTGAAAACATTGAAAAAATCTCATGAATAACCAGGAGCTATAATTAGATTTCCAGCTGCCACATGAATAATAGAAATAGAAAAAAAAAAAAAAAAAAAGAAGTCAGAACATAATGGAATGATGCTTTCAAAATCTAAAGAAATGAAATTGCCAACTTTTAAATGTAAACTCAGTGTAAAATATTTTATGATAATGTAAGTGGAAAAAATGTTTTAGAGAGAGAGAAGTTTGGAGAATTTATCACCAACAGGCACAGACAAAAAGAATTATTAAATGGTATAATTTAGGGAAAAAAGAATAATCCCTATGGTAGCACAGAGATAAATGGAAGGTTTGAAGAAGGTAAATATATGGGCTAATCTAAGAGAATGTTTACTGGATAAAATAACAAATGCATATGTTAGGATTAAAACCACCAAAATAATTGATGAATTTTAAAAGTCTTGTAAACAGAATTTTAAAAAATTTTAAAAAAGACTTTGTGTCATTTAGGAAAAGGATAAAAGATCAAAGATTACAATTTACTTAACCAAGGATTATGTATTCTTAACAGCAACATTAAAAATAAAATGTTGAACACACACACAACACAAAATTGTCCAGCTAATATAGGGGGCAATATAGAGTAATCAACATATCAATCTGAAAAGAAAGACAGAAAAAATAAATATTTAAAAAAATAAGACAAATAAATTACCCCCAGTAAGTTGGCAGAATTATGCTAATGTAAATCTGAAATTATATTAAATGTAAATTGACAAATGCTAAAATTTAAAGAAAAATAGACTTCTGGGGTAAAACTATGTTATTCATAAGAAAAATCTTTTTTTAAAATGGAAGAACATAGTTTGGAAGTAGAATGATGGAACAACATAGACTACATGTGGTAGACAACCACTAAGATAAGCCACAACCGTTCTCACCTCCTGATACTCACAGAATTTTGTAGTACAGTATCATCATATAGAATACAACTGATTTGCATTGTCTGGAGAATCCTGAGGCAATGTCAGTGTATCAGAGTCTAGGCCATAAAATATATTGAGGTTTCCACATTTCTCTCTCTGGAGAAAGGCAGGCTTCATGTCATGAGCAACCTGTAGAAAGGCAAATTTGAGCTGAAACTGAGGCCTTCTAACAAGGGTCATGGCAGCATTCCAACTATGTTAGAGAATCACTTTTGAAAAAGATTTGCAGCCACAGTCAAGCTTTCAAATAACCTTAGTATCAGCTAAGCTTCTCCCTTACTGAAACTAAAAATAGTAAATTCCTATTGTTGTTTTTAAGCAACTACATTTTGCAATAAATTGTTGTTTAGCAACAGATAACTGATAAATAAACAAAAATCAGCATAATAACTATAGTAAAACTACTAGTATGGCTTTGTTAATAACCAATAAGAAGGGCTTTTAGCCAATGAGCATTACTATAGATAAATAGCGATGTGCGATAGTGATAATAGGATCTTCTCACCAAGAGTATATAACAATTCTAAACATTTATACTTTCAGTAATACAGTTATTAGATAAAGCAAAAAGGGGCAATTGTCACATAGACAAAGCTAGAAATCCATAATTAAAAGATACCTACAGAATTCCCTTATGTTTACAAACTAATATAGAATACATTCATGACATATAAGTAATATTTAAAATAAATTCTCATGGGCCAGTGAAGAAAATCTCTGGAAATTAGAACACAGTTTAGACTGAGTGATAAGGAAAATACTACAAACCAAAATTGTGTTAAGCAAATTAAGCCATTTTCAGAGAGAAGTTTTACAGCCATGAATATATTATAGTAGAAGAAAGGCACAGTACAAAAAACCTAAGGATATACTTCTAGAAGCAAACAAAAAAAAGAGTACTCCATAGAAAATGGAAGAAAGAATAATAAAGAGAAATTAAAAACACACATAAAATAGATATAATAAAGTCAAAATTGATTTTCTATAAAGATTATTGAAATCTTAACTCTGCTGATATTAATGAAAATTTAAAATGAAGGTCCAGTAATCATCGTTAGATAAAAGAAGACATCTTTATAATCCTGCAGATGTTAAATGCCAATAAATTATTATGAAAAATCATCAAAAAATGAACATTTAAATTTCATAAATTACTAAAAAATACAACTTAGAGACCTGAAAAAAAGTTAAATAGAAAATCTATTTAACTATGCAAAAATGTGAAGGTTTCAATAAAACCCTTTCCACAATGAAAACTATAGGCATTATGGCTTCAACAGAGAATTCTAACAAAACTTTACAAAATAATTTCAAAATTACAGGAATTCCTCCAGAAAGTGGGTATATTAACAATACCATCAATGCATTTTTTTGGTAACCAAATGATGATACCAAAAGCTGAAAAGGATATTGGAAGAAAGAAAGCTGCAGGCCAATGTCAAAACTTAAAACTATTTTAACTAACAGAAATTATTTTATATAATATGGGCAATGAATTTTATTGAACAATTTTATTTCTCTAAATCATTGATGTTATCACATAATCATTCTCCTTTATTCAGTTTATGTGTAGAGTTAATTTTTAAAGTTAAAATGCTTTTCATCCCAGTCAACTCCATGTCCAGAAGATCACAACCACAGTCCTTTTCAAGACATACTTCTTTCTTTCTTTAGTTATAGTTACTGTGATGATAAAATTTTATGTCAACCTGGCCGGGATATATTGAGTGTTTGGTCTAATCATTTGGGCAAACAATATTCTAGATTTTGCCATAGTCTTTTATAAATACAATTGGTATTTACAATCAATTGCCTTGAAGAGATTACCTGCCACAATATAGGTAGGTCTTATCCACTCAGCTGAGGAACTTAAGAATTAAAAGTTGTGTTTTTTGAGGAAAAAATTCTGCCTAGAGGTTGTACCAGAGAAACCCTACCTCATTTACAACCTGCTGTTATTCTCTATAAATGCTATAAATAATTTTTCCCATGAGTTTCCTTTCTGTCTATTGTCAATCCAAAGCCTAGGTTAAATATTTTATTTTTTGCCTCTGAGTCTTAATATCTATATAAGCCCATTCTTGTCACAATACTGCTGTTTAAAAAGCTTCTTCAAACCTCAGTGACTTAACAACAATATTTATCTCATGCAGTTTCTGCAGGATAGTCACTGTAGTTGAGCAAATTGGGTAGATGGCTGTGCTTCAGTCAGCAGTGTGGTTTTGCTCTTTTCAAAACTGCATTGAGTTCATATCTGTTTCATTTTGTAGCCCAAGTTTAAGGGTACACAGTCCCTGGGGCATACTGTTCTCATGGCAGGTCACTCAAGTTCCAGGAACAAACGCAGTTGTTTATTTATCTATCAGTGGACATTTAGGATGTGCCCATGTCTTGGCTACTGTAAATAGTGCTGCAGTGATGCAGTGAACATTGGCATATATGCATCTTTCGAGTTTTCTGGATATATGCCCAGGACTGAGATTGCAGGATAATGTGGTAACTCTTTTTGTTTGTTTGTTTGTTTGTTTTTTGTCTTTTTGCCTTTCCTAGGGCCGCTCCTGCGGCACGTGGAGGTTCCCAGGCTAGGGGGTCTAATCAGAGCTGTAGTAAACAGCCCACGCCAAAGCCACAGCAATGAGGGATCCGAGCCGCGTCTGCAGCCTACACCACAGCTCAGGGCAACGCCAGATCCCCAACCTACCGAGCAAGGCCAGGGATCGAACCCACAACCTCATGGTTCCCAGTCAGATTCATCAACCATTGCGCCACAACGGGAACTCCAGGATAATGTGGTAACTCTTAATTTTAGTTTTTTTTAAAGGAAACCATACTATTTCCCATAGTGGCTATACCAATTTACATTCATAACAAGATTGTAGAAGGATTTCTTTTTAGAATGAAGGTTTGAAACTCATTCACCTTCAGATGCTGTAGGGAAAACGAAGCATTTCTATTTGAAGCAAAATAGGAGGTTTTGGAAAAATGTTTAAAGGCTCAAAAAAGGATGAATATTAATATATGAATGTTGTTGGTGACCCTATTGTATATCTGATTTTAAAAAATAGGGAGTTCTCTTTGTGACTCAGTGGTTAACGAATCGAGTAGGATCCATGAGTATGTGGGTTCAATCCCTGGCCTTGCTCAGTGGGTTAAGGATGCTGCATTGCCATGGACTGTGGTCACAGAGACGGCTCAGATCTGGCATTGCTATGGCTGTGGCGTAGGTTGGCAGCTGTAGCTCCAATTAGACCCCTAGCCGAGGAATTTCCATATGCAGTTGTGCCCCTAAGAAGTAAAAAAAGAAAAAGAAAAAAAATAATTTTTAATCATGAGTGATTAATTTATGAGATTTAGTTCTGTCTAGGCTTTCACGAGTTAACAGAATTGATATTTCAATGCCAGTTAATTTCTTCTGTGATTTTTTTTCTAAGAGAAATTACCTCAGATATTTCCAAAATAAGGGAAGAAGTCATGGAGTATGGATAAGTTATTGCATTTGCTTTATTATTTAAATTATAATAGACTTTTTCAAAGAAAGGAGAAAAAGCATGTTACATCAGTTTGTCCATGTAATTAACATACGGCCCGAACATTCTTGAATTTTAATGTTTTATGGAATCTCTGTTTCACTACAAAGAAATTTTAATAGGTATAGAACTTCAGTTTTACAACATGAAAGCTTTATTGGCATGGATGGTGGTGACTGTTTCACAACAGTGTCAATATATTTAGTTCCACTATATACTTAAAAATGATTAAGATGAGGGAGTTCCCATTGTGGCTCAGCAGGTTACAAGTCCAGCTGGTATCCATGAGGATAAGAGTTCAATCCCTGGTCTCACTCATTGGGTTAAGGATGTGGCATTGCTGTGAACTGTGGTGTAGGTCTCAGACATAGCTTGGATCCTGTGTTGTTGTGGTTATGGCATAGGCCAACAGCTGTAGCTTGGATTCAGTCCTTAACCTGGGAACTCATATATGCCGCAGGTGCAACCCTAAAAAAAAGCAAAAGCAAAAAAAAAAAAAAAAAAAAGATTAATATGATATATTGTATGCATACTTTACTGCAATTAAAAAAAAAAAGAAAAGGAGTTCCCATTTTGGCTCAGTAGAACCTGACTATTATCCGTGAGGATGCATGTTTGATCCCTGACCTCACTTACTGGGTTAAAGATCTGGAGTTGCCATAAGCTGTAACATAGTTCACAGATGGACCTCGGATCCTATGTTGCTGTGGCTGAGGCATACTCCAGCAGCTGAAGCTCTGATTCAATCCCTAGCCCAGAAACTTCCATATGCTGTGGGTGCGGCCCTAAAAAAAAAAAAAAAAAAAAAAAGGCCCCCCCAAAAAGGAAAGGCATATATATAAATATATGTTAAGATTAATTAGATTATAAATTAGCTTAAATTGGCTAAAACTAAAGAGAACTGATTTGTTTACATAACTATAAAGGTGACCTAACTGAAAAGGTGCACTCTAATCTTTGACATGGACAGATCCACATGAAGAATGACATCAGAAAACTTTCCCGTTTAATCTCCCCAACATTCACCTTTATCTTCTTTTAAAGTGGTTTTATTTTGAAACCATGCCCTCTTCACATTGTAACCAAGAGCTCCATCTTAGCAATGCCAGAAACAAAAAACCTTCCTCCAAATACTTCCAGTAAATGTGTTTGGTTTGTAACATGTGCAACCATGAACAGTCAATATGACTAGGAATATGTGGTATAAGTGGCCAAGCTAAAGCTTGTGTGTAATTCTGGAGCACAGGGTCATATCAGTCCACATCCACTTACTTTATTGTGAAAGAGGATGCTGTGCCTCAGAAGAAACTGAGAAACATTAAGAAGAAGAAATATAAATGCATGTTAGTCAAGAAAAAACAGGGTTTTCTTTGATGCATTAACATTTAAGTTTGTCCCACCTAAGAGCAAATTTCTTCAATAAATGTTTTATCTTTAAAAAGAGTATGCAAGTTTAACATACATAGAGCATCTAATTTTATCCCAGTGGTTTCAGATTTCAAATTGTGTTCTTCTAAATTACAAACAAAAAATCAACACAAAAGTGATTTGTTGTAATAGTTATAGCAAAACGTTCTCAGAACTGTTCTAAACACTCCATGTACTGTATTGAAATTTTTTTTCGTAATTACATCAGCATGCAAACATAATAAATAGCAAAGTATAATATGAAAGAAAGCAAAACAAAATGAAAAAACTACTCAACTCATAAAATTCAACATTTTGAGGAAAGAGTTATTAAAATGCATTGAGTTGTGTATGTCTACATTAGAAGATGATTGCTGCTTCCCTGAGAGAGGGCTGCTCCACACGGTGTGAGTCTGAGCAAAGAAAACTGCTTCCTACATATATATGTTTGAGTCCCTTTTTAAAAATTTCTATTTAGAATTCAAATCAGTTCAGTCTGTTAATGGCTGCAAAGGTCCATAATGCTGATACACTTTTGGTTTTATAAATTTTCTTCTTCAGTTCTTACTATTGCCATCCAAGCTTCTGAGCGTTAAGTTCTTTGAAATTTACACTCATCTCAGGGCTAAACATCAGATCAATGATAGATTTCAGAAATGGTAAAAATGAGAACCTTTACTAAAAATCTGTGCTTGAGGCAAAACAAAATTATACAAAATTTTTTTGTTAATTTAGTTTTACTAGCATGGAGAAATATACATATTCTTTTAAAGTTCTTATATATTGTCATATTTACTGTTTGATTAATTTAGCTTTTCTTTTTCTTTTTTTTTCTTTTTTAGCCACCCCTTGGCATATGGATTTCCCAGGCCAGGGATCAGATCCCAGCCACAGTTTTGACTTATGTTGCAGCTGTGACAAGGCCAGATCCTTACCCCACTGTGCTGAGTCAGGGATCAAACCTGCATCCCAGCACTCCCAAGATGCTGCTGATCCCATTGCACCACAGTGGGAACTACTAATTTGGCTACTTATTTATTCAGTTAATTTTGTATTGCATTTATATGCTAAATTTTTTTTTTTTAATGTGAACATGTACCACTAAAACACCTGCTAAATGTTTTTGAAGCATTCCTCAGAAATAAAGTTCCACATAATTAATGTTGAATAGATACAGGAAAATCATGGTTTGCCAGTCCAAAAATATTAATAGTTTTGAAAGCTTTTCACCTCTCAAATCTGAATCTAGTATATCTTAGGTACTTCTTAAATATTTTTAATTTTTAATTTATGCATCTGTGATCATGACATGGAGAATACTTAGACAATTCAAATGTGGATAAAGCATTCTTTATTGCCTAAGGAAGGAAATACTTTCACTAGCCTTGTTACTTGGAGCCAATATCTTTAAAGCACTCAGTACCTTCCAGGCTCAGTTCTAAGTACTTCACATATATTAAAGCATTCGTTACTCACAACAATTCTGTAAATTATACACTATCATTATATCCAACTTAACATTTAAAAAACTGAGACAATGAGAGATTTTCTAATTCAAGGTCACCAGCTGGTAAGAATGCTGACTCATTCCCAGCCAGCCAGACCAAGTCCACACCTTTATCATTCATCTGTAAATAGTGACATCAATATAAAAAAAAGTTTTCTTTTTTATTGCATATACTAAAAATAAATATATTGACTAAACACAATGGAGCATCTGGTATTTATATTGACAAAAGATAAGGACACTAGATAAATTAACAAATTCCATATCTGTAATAATTTTGTGCTTTATTTTATTACTAATAACTGATATTTTATTACTAATAACTGTAGTTTTGCTATAAAAAGTTCTGAAATTTTGAAAATAATATTTTTGTATTTCTAGTGGTAGCTCTGCTACAACTCATGGATTATAATTGCTTGAATTTAAAATATTTCTGTATTTCTAGGGATTCTAATAAACTAGAATTAACCCTCATATTAAAGCCTGATATTAGATAGACCTATCTCTGCGGAAACCAGCTTAACCAGTTGCTGTGTGTGGGTGTGTTAAAAAGTATTAATAATCATATATAGGTCGTTCTGACTCTCACATAACTTGAGGGACACTTCACCATTCATTTTATTTATTTTTTTCATTTTTTAAAGCTTTATTGAAGTAGAGTTGACTTACAATGTTGTGATAATTTCTGCTGTACAACAAAGTGATTCAGTTATACATGTACAAATATCCATTCTTTTTCAGATTCTTTTCCCATATAGATTATCACAGACTAATGGGTAGAGTTCCCTGTGCTGTACAGCAGGTCCCCACTGGTTCATGCCATATACCACAGTAAGCATTCATTTCATTAAAAAAAAAAAGCAAAAGAAACCCCAGCAACTTAAGAATATGTCTTTGGGAGCCCATTGTGCTTATTCCACATAATAAGCTGTGGAATAAGCATCTTCAGTCAGTTCCAAGAATATTTCTGCTTATGTTTATCTGAATATTAATGACATCAAACTGTGACATGTCCCTTATTGGGTCTTATTTTATAATATTTCCTACTTCAACAAATATCATCATAAGGGTACGTTCCAACCCTCTTTTCGGAGTTTATGGCATGTAACATTAAACAGTACAGTGAGGCATAACTTTTTTCATATTCTGCTGATATGCAAAACACTAGAATTTTTAATAAGAAAGATACATGACACCTAACAATTAATTAGGTGGAAGAAACATATCAGATTTCTAGTGACATTATGTGAAGCCTAAAATTAAAAAAAAAAAAAAAACATTAAAGCAATAGTCATTGTCCATTCTATCCCAGTATCTTTATAAGCTCACACAACAGCTCTATGTATTTTTCAAGTTTTATTTTATATTTTTTAAGTAAGTTTATTTCACAAAGTTTTCTCTAGTTACTTAATATGCATGTATATTAGCACACATTTATAAAGATTATTCACATTCCTTCCCATAATATCACTTTGATAAGATGAAATTCTAGGAATTGTCTTTCTTTTTTTAATTCTCTTTTATATAAACATAGATATTTATTATAACAAAAATACCAAATGTCATTATTTTATTCTTATGACTACAGTAAATTTCTAAATTATTACAAATCACCATGTATTACAGGATACAGAAATTTCTGTCATGCAAATGATTATTTTTTATACAAGTAATTACCAGAGGGAAAATATGCTTGAAGGCTCAAAATATATTTCTCATTACATGTGAAATTTAAATACTTGAGGCCTGTAGGTTCAGTGTATAAAAGTGTATTTTAATCTCGTAATACCTTAAATAACTCTTAACATATAGGTAATTGCCTTGTCATGTTACTAATGTCCAAATGCTTGCTATTGAATATATGATAAATTCCTTAGGAATTATACTTTACACATTCCTCTTTTCAAAAATAAGTAATTGCTTCAAGTAAGGTTTTTCCCTTTATCAGAGTTACCAATAGCTGAGAGAAAAAATGTATCATGCATTGATTAAAATATTTGAATTTCTAAAAATGTATTTCAGATCACCCTGGATACAGGGCAATGCATCATTTTTGTGATATCATCAGTTGAAAGAGCTACAAATAAAAGATTAAAAAACTAATTCATCATGATAGACATTTAAACAAAATTTGGTTCTTGTAAATGTATCAAATGCAAAAGTATATAAAATCACACTTTCCTATAAGAAAGATAAATAGAAGCTTATTTTATATTTTTAAAATTTTATGCTCAGAGGCTTACATTTAAGTGAATAATCACTGAAAATGTTAGCTCTAATAAGAAAAGATTTAAGATGGAATTGAAGCTCTTGTGGGAATCACCTTACTCTTTGGTCTCTCCTCAATTAAATCTTTAAAGAGGCTTTAAACATTTCCAGCCCTCTTGTGTTAAAAAAGAAAAGAAAAAGAAAAATATTGACAAGCTTAAAATAAATCATCTCTCGCCAACTGTCTATAGTCTGTCAAGTTGTGGATAAGAGTGTGTCATCATCAGGAGCTCATCATCTAGAGCTCCTTTTTGAAGCTCTAAATAAGTTTCTAGGTTGTTGGCAGAATTAGTTTCTTTGTTGGTATAGGACTGAGGCCCTTAGCTCCCAAAGGCTGCTCTTTTCCATAAGCAATTCATTATATGGCTGCTTGCTTCTTTGAGGCCATCAGTTAAATGGGTCCCTTTTGCAGTATGCTCATGATGAGGCCAGGACCACCCAGAATAATTTCCCTTTTGATTTCATATAGTTAACTGATTATGAAGAACACTTATCATATCTGAAAAATTCTTTCCATTTTGATATATAAGATAATGTAAACAAGAGACTCTCATCCATTACTTCTGCCTTATGGTGACACATAACAATAGGAGTAACAATGGGGCAGAGATATGAGGCCTACAGTGATTTTGCCTGTCATATACAGCTTCCCGTATTTTACCGCTCCACATATTTTTTCTCAATTTTCGTTGAAACCTATCCTCCCCTACTCATTAAATATTCAAGTTTCTACTGAAGATGTAAGACCTGTTCTCTAACTCATTACTCAGTTCCATACCTTTCTTTCTTTTTTTTTCTGAATGTCTAATAGGCTTTTACTTTTTTTTCTTTTGTATCCCAGTGCTATGCTTTTCTTTTTTATTTCTTTACAATTTTATTGAAATATAGTTAACTTACAATGTTATAAGAGTGTCAGGCAAACAGCAAATATATATAAATTTTAGGTTATTCTCCATTGTAGGTTATTGCAAGATATTGAATAAGAAAAGACACCTTGCAAAAGTGATTAATTTAAGGACATTAAGATTGAAAGATTATGTTGGATTATCTGGGTAGCCTTGTATAGTCAAGGATCCTAAAAGGAAGAAAGAAGGGTCTGAATTAGAGAAGGAGATCAACAACAGAAGCAGAGGTAAGAGAGAGATGGGAGAGAAAGAGAAAGATATTGAAGGTGCTATATTGCCGGCCATGAAGAAGAGTTCAAAAACCAAGGTATGCAGGTAACCTCTAGGAGCTAAAAAAGGCATGAACTCAGGTACGCTTTTGAACCTCAAGAAGGGGTACAGCCCTGCTGACACCTTGATTTTAGGAATTCTGACTTCTAGAGCCATAAGGTAATAAATTGATACTGTTTTGAGCCATTAAATTATGGTAATTTGTTACAGTAGTGATAGGAAACGCAGAGATTTTGAAATATGGATATGAGCAGCCAATGTGACAAATACCAATTCAACATAAATTAAAAGAAATATAGAAAAATTAACAAACTTATGTCAACACATTTGATAACTTAGACTGGGACAGATTTATGAAATGGTATAAATCATTAAACTGAGTAAAAAAAGACAAAATACACACACACACACAATACTTGTAATGCTATAACCAACAAAAGGATATGTTTAGCATTTGTTTCATATTGGTAACTCCTTTTAGAACATTAAATACAACATTGACTTCCTGAGCAAATAAATTCAGTTGAAATAAATTCTAATCAATGCATTTTTTATCAAAAATGACCTTAAATATTCTGTAATGCTCCTTTTCAAAACCTTTAATGACATCGTTAGCAGATTCCACTGATTTCTGGTCACTTAGTTATTAAGCTTCAGTTGAGTTTAAACATAAAATCTCACACTCAACCTTATTTTCTCCCCTCTCCAAGAGCAGGTTTAATTTCTGGCCTTGGATACCTGAAGTGAGAACAGTGACTAAACTCCTCTTTTAGTCTTCACTTCTAACACTTTGAAACAAAGTTCAAGGAAGCAATTTTGTTCAAAATATCTCCCTGCCTTTCCACTTCCTCTAACTTCAGGTTTTGGGAGGCTGGGGAGAGTAGCTGATAGAGATGAAGCAGAGGCAACTGGTCCACTATTATAAATGAATGAAGAAACATTTGCAATTTGTTCCTCCTTTGTCAGCTAGTGTTTTCTTACTTTAAAAAAAAAAAATTGTGTTTTGATTTATCCCAGCCCTTTCAATCACTAAGAATACTCTGGGTCACAATGCTTTTCCTTGTTAGAGAGATGCCTCACTTAACCCTGCAGCTAACTCAATAGCCTCATGACACCTCCTGTGAGATGTGGCAGCCACCACTGAAGTCACCCTCAGTGTTTTTAAAGTCTGCAGGAAATTGAGATGTAGTTCAATCAACCATCTTTGTGACAACCTATGCAAAGATTCCTTAGTACCTCTCTACTCTGGAGAGGCTTCTCTGACTTAAGAAATCATATAGGACACAGATAGTTTTCTCTCCTTTCTCACAAATTATAAACTTCCAGGGACAAACTCCAGACTCTCTCAATAATTCTCTCAATGTACTCTCGTCTAAGATAGCAAAAGGGTGGGCCCATTGAGTTCAGGAGTAAAAAAATAGTTGAACTGTGGAGCAGAGGAAGAAAATAACTCATAGTATTTTCCCTGATGACTTCCACCCCCTTTTCTTGGTCACTTCCTTGTTTTGATTACAGGTATTATGAAGCATAGCTGGGTTTATCAGTAAGACCTGCCACTTTGCTTTCCATTTTGACAGCCCTTCAGTATAGGTGACTCTTGGTACAGTTGCTGGAATCTCTAAAGCCAAATACTGTTGAATGTGCTGTTGGTTCTATACCCACCATAAAACACCAGTGAATGTTCCATTATAGAGTCTGTTATTTCATCATTGTGTGACACTTTTCCAAAAACTCTGTAACTTCAATATTACACAACATCCTCCATTATGCCCCCATTGTGTAATGAGGTTTATGAAAGTTAATTAAGTCTCCAAAGTGACATAATTAGTAAGGAGCTGTGGAAAGCCTACATCTATTTGACTCCAAACTCAAACTAAATCACTAAATTGAAGAATGTACAAAAGTGTATGAAAATTGCCAACAAATATTTGTGATGCAGCAAGCTCACTGATAATGAGAGGAATAAAACTTAAAACCAGGATATGCATTTTTATTGATATACTTGAAAGAGTTTTTGTAATAAAAGAATATCCAGTGTTAGACATTGTACACTTAAACAAATATAACTATAAAATATCTGGAGCATTGTAAATTGTTAAAGCTTCTTGGAAAACAATTTAGCAATGTATATCAGAAGTCTATAATAAGTTTTCATCTTTTAATCCAGTAATTATCCCACTTGTGACAGTTTTAATAACATTTTAAAAAGATATAACATCATACAGACATTCATTGTAGCATTATACATAACAATGAAAACATAAATTTTAAGAATTATCATTAAACATTATGAAATTCACTATTACAATAATATATAGTAATTAAAATGATGCTTGTAACATTTTAAATGAGGTAGGAATGTTTGTTTTTACTTATATAAAATAATGTCAATCTATATCATATTTTATTCTCTCAATTACATAAAAATTCAAAAAATAATTGACAGAAGTTTAACATAGTGTACATATTTGTTTCTGAAAAATAGAATACATTCTTTTCATGTAATGGTGTGCATCTTGTCATGTATGCTTCAAAAAATGGATATATGCCTTTTGCTTTTGCAAGATATGTAGAAAGCGTATTAAATAGCAGAGATTGGGAAAGAATAGTTACTACTTACAATACAGAAGTTAAAAACAAGACTATTAAACTGACACAGAAGTTCTGCAGAAACTAGAAGCATTAGAAAAGAAAATTATCTATCCAGTCATGTTACAATGACAATCTTGAAAAAATTGTTTTTGTCTTCTCTTTTTATTCCTTCTCTCTCTTCTTATTAACAGAAAATTGAAAATGAGAGTATTGGCTTATTAGATTTAAAAGTATGTTTGAAAAAAATATATGCAGTTTCAACACCATACTGAGAAATTACTGTGATAAGTGAAACTAAGCACAGTGTTTAGTTAAAAGTGCATGAGATAAATGTTAGACAAGACAATCAGTGTTTTGATTATAATATGTATTATAATCTAGTAAGGAGAGTCTTCCATTTTGTTTATTTCCATCAAATGAGTTGATCATTGTTTTTTTTTATTTTAATTATTTTATTTTAAGCAATCTTGCTTGACATTCTCCAGTCTCTTTAAGGATGTGTTTATTTTGTAATTCTTGAAAAGTGTTTTTATTTTTTATCTTTTATTTTCCTCCAATTTCTCAATTTTCTCAGCCTAAAACTTCTGTTGTGGAGAATTCTAGAATATTCACCAGTTTGGGTGGATTTGGGCTTTTTTTTACATTTTCTCTCATAGTTCTTCACTCTGACATTTGTCACTGCATTTTTACACTTTCTTAGCTTGATCATCTCCCTAAGTAATTGAATTTTTAATTATTTTAATTCATATGTTCAGCCAATGACATGTTAATTTATGTGTACCACTATTTCATTTTCAGATGTGCTAATCTTTGTTGGAATTATTGGTATATTACATAACTTACAATCTTTACTTACTTTGTGGATGATATATCCTATCAAACTTCTGAGAAAATTATTTTCTTTAAATAGCATCTTCCCTGTTCTGTTAGTTCTCTTATACCAGATCTGTCCTTTGGTTTCTTGAATTTGATGTCACTTTTTCATTGTTTAAAATTTTAATGTTATGTATTGTTACATATAATAAGCTATTATGTTTCTGCTCTGTATTTGTTAGTATTTTTTTAAGCATTTAAGCATCCATTTAACAATGAGCATTGACTACTTTATGTTTCAATCAGATACAACTAATGATGAGTGTGAAAAAGTTTGTTGCATGAGGCACACTATAAAGAGAGGGAAAGGAAGCTGGGAAACCAGGTAAAAACGAGTACTCAGTATCACCACTATGGAGTTCAGTATGGAGGTACCTTGGAAAACTATACCTAGAACTACCATATGACCCAGCAATCCCACTCATATTCATTGTTTCTGCCTCAGCAAAGGGTCATTGTTGACTACTGCCTGGAACAGTTAAATTTCTCCCAAGTTAAATTTTACCCCTTTTGACAGCAGTGCATGTTCAGCCTATGGTTTCTTTTGCTCATCAAATTATTTCTGCCTGCTTTCTTTTGAGGATGTGTTATAATTCTTGATTCAATAACAGACCTTGTTTTTTTTTTTCAGCAAGATCAATTTTTATATTTTAATGTCCTTCTTAACACAATGCCCTTTCATGGCATGCTTTATTTTATTTGTCTTTGCTCATGTAAGTTGTGGAAAGTTTATCACATACTACTTAAGAACAATACAAGTAACCTAGAGGGTCAAAACTCATATTCTCCTTTCTGTCACCAACTATGGAATGAAAAGTAAACTGAGCTAGGATCTCCTACAGTAAAATCAGTCCTTTGCACATTGAAATATGTCCTAAACGTTAGATAATGATCTTTATCTCCTTATTAGGTCTTAACACTGATGTCCTCATTATCTCATCATTGCCAGTCCTGCTTCTTTTTCTCTTATTGTTAGGCCGAATTTATGTGGAATGCAGAGTAGACCACTAGACATGCCACATTCCTCAGGCTGCTGTACAGATGTGTCTCTCCTGTGTTGCCAAGACCAGCGCAACAGGATGGGGCTGAAGAATGGGTGCTGTGAAACTTAAGGAAAAAAGTTAATATAAAACAAGACACAGAGACATTTATCTTCAGTAAAGGTGGGAACCGGGGGACTCAAGGTCTCAGGGACCGAGAGCACCACCTCTAGAAACCACACGTGCTTTTATTGTGCTCTTTAGGATTACCTCAAGTGAGGAGGGGGCTATGGGTGGAAGTTATAGGGTTTGTTTATTACTTTATAAGTTCTATTATTTTAAAAGTCACTTAGCTGGTAGAAGGTTAAGCTTTTACTCTGACCTTTAGGCACATAATAATTAGCATTTGAGTTAGCTATCTATGCATAGCATTCCAGAGACTCCTCACTGTGCCTTCTCAAATGGCATGCCTATCTGTGGCAACCCTCCATGCCTAGGTTTGCACCTTGGTTCTCTTTTGCTAATGCATATTCTGCTAAGGACCACTCATAAACCACTTGGCCATGAGGTTCCTCTTTCTCTTATTCCTTAGAAGACATATCATGCTTGTGCAAACAGCGTGCCAATCTGCACAGGTCCGGTGTGCCTAGACCAACACATTACGTCCTCATTCAGCTGACCCTATGAATAACTTATGCCTTTAGGTCTTTGTTCTCAAGCTTAAGTCATTTACCAGCACTGACCATTTTTTAAGCAGAAAGATGGGATAAAGTAAAGCAGGAAGATGGGATAAAGTAAAGCAGGACAATATGGAGTTTTCAGCAAAGAGGCTAAGAAAATATTGTAGAAACATGTCTCGTGACACCGTGTGACCCATAGACATATGTGCTTATCTCTTTAAATTGGATAATAAACTTATTGGACATTGGGAATCATGCATTTCTGGTCCAAATTATGTCTTCCTAGAGCCTAGTGTTGTGCCTAGTCAAGAACTGTGAAGGATTTGAGATTGTATCTTGCCTGCATGCTTGTAAGTTAGCCTAGCATGTTTCCAAGATGCAGGTAGAAGACATGAGAATTCTGAATCAGACCAAGAATTTGTGGCACTACATCTGTCTTCATGTTTGCCCTGGTTCCCCATGGGGCTCTCATGATTCAGGTGGACCTACAAGGATAATGTTCAAGGGGATTTATTCCCTGGCTAAGGAATGTCAAGCTTAGGAAAACCACAAATTTTTTGTAATGAATCACAAAATTTCCCTAGTATTTGTCTCTAAGAGAGATGTTTTCTTTACATCATGCAAAACAAACAAAAAACAAAACCCTGCTTTCTGTTCTGTATGGAAGCACTATCTCTGTCTTCTAAGGAAGTTTGCAGAACAAAAAGTTGTCAGTATGTCTTATTACAAGATGTTCAGGTATGAGATTGCTGCATAGAGAATTACAAACCATGTCTTCATAATTTATATTAAAGAAGAAATAAGTAATTTAATCATTGGTTCTATCCAATGACATTTGTAAAAACTGATTTAACTATGTGTGCAGTTTAGTTTATTTAGAGAATTCTCATAAATATGCTATTTAAATTCAAAGAAGAATTCAGCACTTCGTATATCTGAATGATTACTATATTTTCAATAACGTTTGGACCTGTTGCAAGAAGGATTTCTTAGCAGAACTGTCTAACATGATTTTGTATCAATTAATGATATAAACCTGATACATTATATTTTCATACAGTTAGACACAAGCTGTGAAATCAATGCACTATCCATATATGAAAATTATATATGAAGTGTATTTTTCAATAAGCAATTAACTATTTACTATTTACTGAAAGTACCTCTAAATGATGACAGGCATAAAATTTAAAAAGTAAATAAATGTTTTAAAAAAGGATAAATTTCCATAGTGCATTTGGATGCTTTGTACTTATGTTGATGCTTATAAATAAATATTTATTAATTTCACTCATTTCACTCATTTCACTGATTGGGCAGCAACCTCTTCCCTTACTGACTCTGTCACTAAATACCTGAGGCTAGTGTAATTCATGTTCAGTCTTTTTAGCATTACCAAGTCTTGGCGATCTCTTCACTTTGCTATGACCCAATGGAGTACTCACTTGAAGCTAATAGAGATTTCTCACCCTCTCAATTTCAGTTGCACCCTTTATTTAATCCCAGATCTAGACCTTATATGTCATAAATTGTGCTGTGTGATCACTGTCTTCTTACCACAGAAACTGATCACAGGTTCATTGACTCTTAAATGTCAGTGATATTTTATATCTGTGACTGGAGAACACGTGGAAAATTCCAGGACATTTTGTATTTTACTGGAATTGACCTACCTGAAGAACCTGAAGTATTAGGTTCTTTGACTGATCAAATTGCCAATTTTACTTTGCTTTTCCTAGGTAAAGTTGGTCCATCAAACACAGTAAACTATGTCCTAGTCTTAAAAGGTGGAGACAGACTTTCTTTGACTTTTATTGAAATCACCTGAGATTTTTCTCTCTCCCTTTCCTACCGTATTTCAATCCACTAAATATAGAAAATGGGAAGACTGATGATTCCCCTTTTTTGAGTCCACTCTTTTAACTCTCTAGCTGAAAGGTTCTGAGTCCCCTTCAGTCTGATTAAAAAAATTCAGTCTGATAAAAAAATTTTCCTACATGCCTCCTCTGTCTTTCCTAAGTTATTGCTTATGTTAAGCTCTTTACTCAAAATTTCAAACTTTGCTTTCATAGGTAACCAAGTCTAGTTTTTAAGACCCTTGACTCTCTAGAGACTCAGACAAATCAACTTTGAAACTCAAATGTGTTTAGGTAGTTATAAGTAGTTCTTTCCACTTGAGGGATTAATGCTACTTACTCCCACTATGTTGAACAAGAGATTGCCAAATACTTCAAAAGTATTTTAAAATTATTCCTGTTATATTCATGAAACATTTAAAATTTGTCACTTTATCATATTATTTGAGACTTAACAATGAGGATTTCTTTTATAAGTCATATATTTTCAATTTACCATAAATTGACTTTGTCTAAGAGAGTAATTCAGACATACAAAGAAATGATTTGTTTTATCTTGCCAAGTTTTAGAGATGAACCTTCTAAATTTTATCATCCACTCACTTAGGACTTATAAATTTTTGCGTAAAATAGAAAGTAATTGAAGCTTTATGAAATATCTTTGTTATGTAATGATTTAATTAATGTGATTATAGAGAATTATTTAAAATAATATTTTTATATTTTGAAAAGGTTGCTATTAAATTTTACAACCACCCTTACCTCATGAAAAAGGCTAATATACTGAGTACAGTGTTTTAAGATGTACTTCTAAAATTTCAATGCACTGGACCAGGTCATTCACTGGAAATAGTAACATTGAGAGCACTATTTCATCATTATAAAGGTTTCCATTTTTGCCGTTAAAAATGGAATAACTTTGCTTGCTTTTTACAGTCAGCAGGTTCTCCTCTAGTTAATATCTTAGTGGAAATGCTAGAAAACAGTTATATAATATAATCAGAAAATGAAGTGAAAACAACCCATTATTCTGGCTTTGTTCTATTGAGATTTGGGACAAAGTTATAAAAAAAAAAAGAAAACTCTTACCATTTTTGAAATCTGTTTTACTGAGATTGGGACATTTGTGAAAGTTTAAGAATTCATTTTGTCACAAGTTGAAATGTCATGCTGCCTATACTTCACTTTGAAGAAAAAATGTTTTAAGAAATTGTTATTTGTTTTTCAGTGTATAAGTATCTCATCTACTTATGACCTTTCTAAAGCATCAAATGCAATTAAATAGCAAAAATATACTGCAATGAATTGTGTCTCACCATGTCAAAAAACCAACTATAGTGATTGATATCTGATATTGTTTAACAAAGTATTTAGAGCAATGCAATGGAAGAGAAAATACAATGCCTTTCACATGAACTATCCAATAATGGCATTAAAAAATGGTCTTGTGAACAAAGATCAGTGGTGGCCCAGGGTAGAGGTGGGGAATTTTAGTGAAAAGGGATACAAGAGAACTTGATATATCTTGATTTTGTTAATGATTAAGTGGATAAATACAGTTGTCAAAATTTATCAAAATATGCACTTAACATGTGTTTGTTTGTTTTTTTAATGTGTTCTTTATTTTTATTTTTATTTATTTTTTTGCTTTTTAGGGCCGCACCTATGGCATATGGAGGTTCCCAGGCTAGGGATCTAATCGGAGCTACAGCTGCCAGCCTACCCCACATCCACAGCAACTCAGGATCCAAGCTTGAGTTGGATCACAGGTCACAGCAACACCAGATCCTTAACACCAGATCCTTAACACCAGATCCTTAACCCAATGAGACCAGGGATTGAACGTACAACCTCATGGTTCCTAGTCGGATTCATTTCTGCTGCACCAGGATAGGAATTCCAATATGTGTTTATTACTATAAACTATAACCCATAAAGTTGATGGGAAAAAAAAACCTGCCCTGTTAATGTAAGTTCTTCCTCTTTAAATGGCTGATGAAAAGTTTTATATTTAGTTTAATATCCTCTTTAAAGAAGAGATTATTTCACAATAAAAACTTGGATTAATAACATGAAATCTTCAATCATATTTCCTAATGAAAGCTTCTCTAAAATTATTTCGACTCACTAATGCTATCATTTATTTTATGAAATGAATTCACAAATAGAATTCTTTTATGAACATTATGTGGCATTGTATCATTTTTTATGTCATGTAGTATAAATAACTTTTTTTTTTTTGTCTTTTTGCTTTTTCTAGGGCCGCTTCCCACAGCGTATGGAGCTTCCCAGGCTGAAGGATTTTCCATAATTCATTGTGTAAGAAAAGCCAGTTGAGAGTAATGCAATTGTCCCTTGGTATCTTTCAGGGAATTGGTTCCAGAACATCACTCTCACTCCCGTGCATTCCCCTAGACACCAAAATCTAATCACACCTAAGTCCCTCATATAAAATGGGTATTTGTAGTAGTATTAGCATATAATCTAGCATATCCTCCATCATACTTCAAATCACTTCTAGATTATTTATAGTTCCTAATACAGTGTAAATACCATATGTGAATTGTTGTAAATGCAATGTAAATACTATATAAAGAGTTGCCTCTGAAAATTCATGTTTTGCTTTTTAGAACTTTCTAAAATTTTTCCCCAAATAATTTTTATTGCAGTTGGCTGAATCTGCAGATGCACAGAACCTGCACATACAAAAGAGCTGACTGTACATCTTATAGGTTCACAATGTCTTACTTGCATTTCAGAAACTCTCCCCTGCAAAGTTCAGAAAATTGAATTTTTTCCAGTAATGTAATTTGTTTTAAACTCGTTTGGCATCTAAATTTAGCCTGAACTGATACAAGTTTCTTCCTAATATTGTTTTACTTTACTTAGTGTGGATTTCCATATGCTTTACTGCAGATATATTGATGTGTTTGATTAAGGTATACTGCGCAAACTCTGACCAGTTATCTGAACTGGTCATTACCAGCATTACACCACCCTTCTGAAATCTGAATAAAAATTCTTTATACTGAAACATATATAGTCCCAAGAGTTTCAGATGTGCAGTAGTGGACCTGAAACATGATTCATTTATATTTTCTAAAACAACCAATAATAAAAAAATATATATTTTAAATTGTTTTGTGCATACATATATAAAAATAGAAAATTACAGAAATGGATACCGTGCTCCTAACATCATTCACTTCGGGAATGTTGGAAGGATTAGAGATTTACATTCTAATTTATAAATCTTGCATTATTTCTTTAGCTATGGTATCTTATATAAATTATGTAACTTCAAGGTTTTAAGTAATAATTTACCTGACAACCATTTTCTTTACTACATACTTGATTGCAATAAACAGTGTTTGCTTCCTTGAACCATAAAAGTTCTGATAAAGCTTATTCTCAATCTTGTGCCTTCCCTGAAAACTTCTTGGACTTTCTCCTTTATCAGTAAATTCTCCCTGGCTCCCTTTCTTACTGGCCTCAGCCACCCCACCATATTTTGGGGTCCATTTCTTTCTAATCAGAAACCTGTTCTGTAATCTCAACTTCCAGAGTTATCAGTTTTTTGTTTCAAAATACTATTAATTTAGTATGTAAAGTAATTTAAGTTTTTTTAGTTGAATCTCTACCTAGCCACATTATAACTTGAAGTGTCATACCTTCTACACTGATAATGAAGTTTAAATATTTTCCTTGTCTACTTTTCCTGGGATATTTTTATGAATGCATCAAATTGTCAGATAAAAATATTCTGCATAACATGTATGTAAGTTGGATAAGGAAGAGAGATGGAATATAATGAACTATGAGAAACATGTCCCAACATCATGGCACCATGGCAGGAATTGTAATAAACATCAGTAATAGGGGTACAGTAAAAGTAATGATAATGAGACAAATGTAATGTAATTGATGTTCTCAATACATTACTCATTCTATTTTATTACATTTAAATATGTGTAAGTTTTATACTTATATAGTCACATGCACTATTTAAATATATGTAAATCTCCTAAATTACATATGTACCTTAATATTCAAATAGTACTTAATAATTTTTATTATTGAATAATCATGTTTCTTTTTTATTAAATTAGAAATTTAGAAAAATCAGGTTGAAAAATGTGTATGTAATATTCTAAATAATGACATTAGTCATATTTGTCTGTTTGCCTCATGATTATTTTATATTTTACAATTTTATAACTACTTATTTGTTAATATTATAGGTTACTGAAATCTATTGGATGAGTACATTTATGAGAGGTTTTTAAAACCAATTGAACCCACTGGAGTGTCCACGTTTGTGACAATAACGGCAATGTTCTGATTGTGAGAGAAAAACAGCGCATCAGTTAATACAAAGGCAATTTCTTCATCAGCTTTGACTTCAATCTATGGTAATGTACTCAATTCCTAGAATTCAAATAATACTTATTTAAATTAAGTTAATAAATCAAATTTTAATGCCAAACACAGTTAGTTTTTAAAATGTTTTAAGTCTCTGGATTATTCAGTTGTTATTCTCTTTTTTTCATGTGAAAAAAATTAAATTATTCTATGATTCCTTTTGAATGCTGAATGTGGTATTAAATAGCCAGAGAGTATCTTTAAAATACATTTTGGAAAACTTTTCCTTTCAGATCAGATTAACTGTAATTTGAATCCATTAAATGAATTCCATTAGGGAAATTGTGTATTGTTATAAATGTATATTAATATTTATTTTTAGCTTTTGTATTAAATGCCTAAACAACCTCTAAGCATAATCTGCAAAGATACCACCTGAAGTCTTCAGAATTTTGTTGATAAAAATCAAATTAAATGCTTTAAGTCATGGAGTCCAGATTAAAGTTACTGTTGGTGGCTTTATACAAGCCATAAGCAGATTCATGCTTTCTGCTGGTTAAACCATCCTACCTACAGCAGCAGAGTCCTCTAATGAAATACTTGTTGCCTAACAAATATACTCCATCAGCAGGCATACTCAACAAGAGTTTTCCACAATGCTTTAATACAAAAAAAAATGTATATGGAATACTATCTTAATTTCCTCAACAATGGACATGCATTTATTTTTAATTGACTAACTGCCTGGACCAGAATTATTAATTTGCCTTATTTGTGATAACCTCTTAAGGAAGCATTAATATGTAGCTTTTATGACTTGAGTTTAGAAATGTGATTCTGAACTAAATGACAGTATCAGTTGCCACACAAAGTGGTCATATATCAAGGAATTGCACTAGCATTAGGTAGAACAGCAGGTCCATTTGTTCAAATGCTCACTGAACATATGAGTGATTTTCTCTAACAAGGTCTCAAGGGAACCAACTTGCATCCATCACTGCCTGCATTCTAACTGGAAGATAACTATTTTAAACTTCTGCTAAAATATGTGATTTTTTAGGATTGAAATCAAGTTTATGTCAGGAGCTAGAGAGATATATAATGTTGGAACTCATATCAGATAAAATTTGATAGAAATCGGTAACTGCTATTATAATCAGATTTTCATTTTTGTTCTTGTGTTTTATATATTATCAACACATAATGATTTAAAAAAGAGACAAAACTCCATACATTATTCTCCCAGAAAATCATACACTTCAGTTTTCCTCAAATGTCTATATAATTACAAATTTAATGTCCACATTGATATAAAACACACACACATAATACAATCTGTAAGACTATAGTATATTGTTGAATTTATTTTGTTTTTGTCAAGGTTCTTTATTTCATGGGACTTATACTCTAGATAAGAGGAGAACCTTTCATTGACAAATATTATGGCAACCACACCCTAAGGTGACCCCCTAGGACTCAGTTATATAAAATTCTCTCCCTTTGAATGTGGAAGGTAGCTGTGATTTGTGTCTAAAACAATAATATTTGACCAAGATGACAGGGTGTTACCTTTGATTAGGTTGTGTTTTGAGAAAATTCAAGTTAGCCCACTGGAACACAAGAGCTTTTCCTTGCTGGTTTTAAAGAAACTCTCATAGGCTAACTATGGAGAAGGTAGAGAGTGTCACAGGATTGTGGACAGCTGTCTGCCTCAAGTTGTAACTTAACAACTTAACAGTATGGATTTATTCATCCAGAATTAATATTAGCATATTGGCATGAGCACTTCAAAGTGGCATTAACGTTCTGCCAGTTTGGTTGTAAAGCTTGGACTAAATATTCGATGTTGGTCTATGAGGATGAACTGTCAGGACTTCCTTGAATAATGCAAAGGAAGGAGTCTAGAGATTAGGGACATGGACTTGTAGAATGTACAGATTGCTTAGCCACTTCTTCACCTTAAATCTGAGAGGTACAGCGGGTATGTCTTTAATCGGGGTATTGATAGATATGTAGTTGAGCATCCTTGGAAATCTCTGTGATGGCTGCCTTCAGAGTAGATAGTAGAAGATGTTGACATGGAGATTTGTTGCTCTTACCTCAATGAGATTGCTGGATTCGAGTATTACAGAGGTTGGTGATAGTGCTTAACATTCACAGATAATCCTGGACTCAGTACCACAGCAAATCAAGGATAAATGAATGAGTGAAGTATTTTTATGGACGGGCAATTTATTAAGAAATCTCTTGGCATATATTGATGGATAAAGTCTAGATCTGATGAATAGATACTGAATGTGACTTGACATAGAGGATTTATGGCTTGTTAATTGTTTCAGATGCAAGCTGGTTTGCATTCCCAGAATCCCTCAGTTAAAGGGAAAGCGGGATCTCTCCGGCAATGCAACCAATAGTCTATATTTTGATTCTTTCCCTAACTTTCCTCAAAAGTACTTGTAGCCATTTAATAGGTGACTACATTAAAGAAAATGAAATTAGATCCATTACTGGCATTAATAAATAGTAATTCTAAACATACTAATCTCATCATGTAATTAACATGTCACCAAAACCAGGCAGTCATAATAGTGGATTATGAAGGTGATGTGATAAAGGTGTCGACAACCCATTGCTGTGTTTCTCCAAAATATAGTGGCTTACAACAAAATTGTTAGTTTTATTTTATTCACAAATCTTCAATTTGGGTGAGACCCAGTATTGTCTTAACTCTGCTTCATGAAGCATCAGTGTGATAGCTTATCACACTAGGACTGAAATAGCCATTTCCAATGTTAGACACTCACAAGGCTGGTAAATTCATGCTGGCTGTCAACCAAGAGGTTGGGCAATCTTCCATGTCTCCAGCCCTCACTATGTAAGTCCCTCCATGTAATTTTTTGGGGCTTTCTCACAGTATGATGGCCTCTCAAAGGTCTCACCTTCCAATATTACCACATTGGGTATTAGGATTTCAACATATACATTTTTGGGGGGACATAAACATTCATACCATAGCACTTGTGAAGTTTGACAGAATAAGGTTTTATGTAACACTATCATGTAAATATCAGAAGCACATATTAGCATAATGGAATTAATTACTTAATTCAGAAATAGTTTGCATACACTGTATTAGAAATACTGTGAAAGCAAGAGAGAATAATTCTTTGCCCTCGAGGAATTTTTATTGTAATTGGGAAAGTGAAAAATAAATATTAATTGTTAGATGGTGCATATTCTACTTGGCAACCTATTTTAAAAACAAAATCTGCTAATTAAGAAGCTTATATTCCTTTATGTCTTTTAACATGGGAGGCAATGGAATAACATAAGAAGTGCTTTTCAAAGTATTTTAATACAAAATAAATACCTGTTCTATGTGTAATTAGTCCATAAATAAAATTTTATGACTTTTTAACATTCAGTGTCTTTAATGAAAACACAGGGAACTGTACTTCATATAGCTTTCCTTGATATGCATTTGCTTTTATTAGAACAGTAGTTACCATAGAAGGGACCAGAGGTCACCAGGCTTCTGTTTGAGGAGGCTAAAGATAGGAAAAATAGAGACTAATCAAAGATATACCTTCACTATATGGTATGTGACTCTGCTGTTTCAAAGCATGTAGAATAAAACCTTTATGAGCATGTGGCTATAATTTAATGATGTAGAATAGCACTATTCTCTTTAGCAGAGTTCTTCTGAACAGAGGTCATCAGATTGGTCAGTTCTGTGGTTCCTAGAGAGTTTCAAATTCAGATTCCCAAAGACTTCTGTCTTTCACAATGTATAAAAACAATACTACCCCCTCAATAAAAAAGCCTTTTAGGTAGTTTATACATTGTGAACAATGCACTTGCTAAAATGATGTTATAAATGTGAGTAATTCTTATTAAGTTTATATCTACTATTATATGTGACTGACAAAGCAAGCATAAATACTGATATATTTATTTTTATCCATTTCCAAACTCTTTTTTGTTTAAACACTTAATTATACATAAGAGGTTTTTAAAATAATAGGATAATTTAAACAATTTTTGGTATGTGTGGAAGCAAAATGTATAACAAGTATTCCTAGTAGTTTAAAGGATTGTTTTTTCCTATATATGTAAATGAACATCCTTTTTTCAATATCTGCCCTCTAAGCATTCATAATAACCGTGTAAATGCTATTGAATGAGGAAAAATACAAATTTTAAATAATTTTGTCCACACAGGAAAAATTTAAATTTATTCATATTTATCACTGATTGCATACAAATCTTCTAATACATCTTCCATTCTTCCTCACTTTGAAAATAAAGAATAAGTGTATTACAAATATTATAGTAACTACTTTCCTTATATTTAAATGGAGAATTCTGAATCAATGACAAGACCTCAAATTGGTTAGTTTACATAATATGCAGAAGTATAGAATGAAAAATCTGCAACATAATTATTGGCAGTTGAATAATGAATAATTTGTGCATGTTCAAACAAGTACATGAATCTGACACATAAATTCATGAACATTTATCAGCAATTAATATTCTGAAAGTTAGTGGCGCTGGATATATTATCTTCCCTAAGGTAGAGCTATTTACATGCTCTGACCACCTTAACTACTCCTGTCCTCATACCTTTTATTTTTCTAATAAATATAATTTTTATATTTTAGATCAAAAATGAAATTAATGTCCATAAATTAAGATGTTATATTTTTATTTGAAACCACAGGCAGTTAATCTAATATTTACTGTATCTCTGTTACTCATTAGACCAAAATAAACTATGAGTTTCCCAATCAATGATCCTTAATATCCCCAGGGAAACTAATCATATTCTCAAGATAGGAACATTTTTGTTTAAAAAATACCATCTCAAGGAATTTATAAACTTAACTGGAGCAATAGCAAAGTAAAATACCAAAAAACCTTTTTGTTGCTTCAATTTAGTGTTGTTTCTTTGAGACAGAACTGTTAAACAAAAATATTATTATTAAACTTCAGAATTAATAATACCTTATTTGACGACTCTTAATTTTCATGGTTGTTTCTGTAAAACATCTTAATCATTTTTTAGAATAAAGATTTTGAATCAGAGAAGACATTCTTGGAACTGCTCTGATTCAATTCAAATAGTGTTCAACATCTTTAACTATGTCACCATTTGTGAATTAGGTGATAGCCCTCCAAGAGGATAATTTTATTGATTTTTATTATTTCTAGTAAACTTTATAAAATTCACCACAGTATATAGACTTTATAGGGTAAAGGCTTTTAAAAAGATTAGTCTGTTCTTTGATTAAACTTGACACAGTATCTATGCAATAAGTATTATTTCTTTAAAACCCATGGTTAATCTCACTTTAAAGTCCCTATTAATTTTATTACCAAAAATTGTAAATGTTTTTATCATATATTTTCCCATTATCATCTAGTTGTAGCAAAGTTTCTTCTATTATGGAATGAAAGGTATTGAACCCACCCCAAAATTTTTGTCTAAATTTCAAATTAAAAATGCAGAAAAGTCTCAATGGAAAAAATTAGGAAGATCAATATATCATGAATAAAGTCATGCTTTATTTAGGAGAAAATTGGTTTGATATTTATTTCAGAATATGCGATTTCCCCTTGCTTTGTTCTGGTAACAGAGGCACACCCACAATATATAGATGGTTTTCTTAAGCTCTCATTTATTGATGGGGTGGAAGGAAGGGAGTAATAGAGACTTGGGATAAAATTTATAACATGAAATAAATATATAATACATAAAGGCCACGTATGTCTTAGGCAGTAAAACATAATATGTAATACATTGATTTTAGAAATAAGAAATAAGGAGACATTTGGGTGCATGAATTAACATGAAACAATCAATTCCTAAAGAAATGAGATATTATGTATGATGCTTGCTTTTGCTGACTGCCTACTATTTGGATAGGTAACATGTACAAAAGGTTAGAGAACATCAAGACGAAGGGCAAGTAATGGAGAGAAGAAGGCAACAGCAAAGAAATTTTATTGGTATGAGAGGTAGCCAAAGTGGACTGACTAGAAGATAATGTTGTTCAAGAATAATAAAAAATAAATGGGAGAATAACTTGTAAAGAATTCTAGATATTTAATAACAATAATAATAATAATAATTAAAGCTGACTCTTGTTCTGTATTGATGCCATATAGAGCAAAGATTTTTGAACCTGTAATCAGTACGTATATGATGAACCAAACAAATAGCATTTGATAATTTGGGAAATATAATTGTGATAATCAGGACATAAATAAGTTTGTAGCACTGTTATAACATTGAGCAAAGAAAGGAGGAGAAAGGTATAAGATCTAATTCAGAAAATGATGTAACAAAGAGTAGAAGAAAGCCAAAATAGGAAAATGAATATTATATGTGCTAGTATAATATCTCAGACTCCTAAACCTATTTTTGAATGTAGGAAGAAACACAGATTAAAAAGCAATAAATCAGGGAATCTCAAGTTCATTGCTATCACTTCAATATCAAGTCAAGGGTTTTTGGAATGAAAGAGTAACATGATAGTAATTATCATAAACTATTATACATATGTATAGAAAATATTAAAAAAATCTCTGAAAGTAGAGAAATATTTATAATGGAATAGGATTCACAAAATAAAATATTAACAGTTTAGAAATAGATTGATCTTAAACATACTAAGGAAAGGGAAAAAAAAAAACTATTTAAACTATTAAAAGTCCACCTCAGTGCTTGAAAGCAGAAATCCAGACATCATAGAAAATTCTCTGCAGCTTGTCAAATCAGCCTCTGTAAAAGAACATGGCCTCTTGGAGAATATGATGACTTTTATAGTTATTAAAACATGTACTGAGGTAATAGACTGGGTGGATTTGTCCTTCCCATTTACCATATAACCTAAAAGCTTCCAAAAAATCCTGAATAACAGAATCATCAATCTTGTGGCTACGAGCTACTGAATGCCACTGTATATCATATCAACAGAAAGGGAACAGAATAGGAGTCTGTCAAGCTGGCAGTATTTAGTGAGAGACAGGAACATCAATCCTCAACAGGAAATTATAGACAGAAAAGATGAGAAAATTAATTAAAGGCATATATATTTTTCATCTAAAATATAGATACATATATATTTATACTCACATGTATATAAACACATGTATCCTTTATATGAGTTTATCTTATATAGCATATAATTCTAAATATTTTAAACTTAAAAATTTGTATCAAGATTATTCTGGAAGTATATGTAGTCTATATTATATATAAACATTCACATTTCAAAAAATACTTGTTATATTTATTTCATAATAACTTGACAGAAATATAATCATCAGCTACTTTTGTAGATTTTTACTAGGTCCTTTGGGAAATACAAATTAGATATCATAAACATTTATGAGCTCTAATACTATAACTGCATGCTATAAATGACAAAATGTTCTACACAGGCAACTTGAGTTATAATAGTTACACAAGGATGTAATATTAATCAAGTGGCTTCAAAATATCTTATTTTCCACAAAATGATGATTTACTTATTTATTTTGCCTCCAGTAGAAGAAAACCCTCTGCTTTTAAAAGGCTCATAGAATTATACTAGGCCCATCCAGATAATCTTGCTTTCTTAAAGCCAGCTCTGCTTATAATGTTACATAATCACAGAAGTGAGATCAGATCCAGAGGGCTATCCACACTCGAAAATGGTAGGGGATTTTACAAGATTCCCCTAAGATCTTTTAGAATTCTACCTACCAAAGTCACCATTAATTAAATCTTTTAAGATGATGTGATGTCTGTAATCAGATGTCCTACTGCTGAAGGAGAGTTCTCAACACATGTAGATAATTCACAGTGTAGCTAATTCATGCATTTATAAAATATGGTTTTTGTGAAATAAGTGTGTTCTTTCTCTACAGCAAAACTAACAAATTAACATGTTGCCTGAGACAAAGCCATTGAGGTCAGGACATTTATTTTTCTGACAGTTATTGGAATAAAATTTTTTTTGATATGTTAAAACATTTGCAACTGCTATATAGTGCTATAGAGTTGGAGATTTCCCCTGTATTTCCAGTTTTCTTATATTTTTCAAATGTTTATAATATTCCTTTTTTTTTTTTTTTTTTTTTGGCTGTTCAACAGCATATGAAGTGTCTGGGCCAGGGATCCAGTCCAAGCTGAAGGTGCAGCCTACTGTACAGCTGTGGCAATGCCAGATCCTTAACCCAGTGAGTGAGGCCAGGGATCAAACATCCCCACCGCTACAGAGACATCATCAATACCATTGCACTAGAGTGGGAATTCCAATGTGATTAATTTTTAAGTAAAAATATTAGACTATGGCTTTTAGATGCTTTAAAAAAAATCCTTTTTTGTAACTATATGGCCCTCCCGTATATGCTCCACCTTTTAGATCCTTAACAAGTTCAGATGTTAGAGTTCATCTTAGCCTTTACTCCTCTACTGAGAACTCCACAATTTAGCATCTGTTGATGTAACTGATTCCTAATAAGCACAGAACATAATTGACATTTTTACCAAAATCAAGACAAAAATTTTAACAACATTTGTAGTGATTTACAAAGACAAAACACAGAAAAGTGACTATTTGGAGAGTTAAGGAGAATTTACTAGCCTATTTATTAACACAGTTTAAGTATAATCATCAAATTTGAAGAGCACATATTTAAAATAGGACAGATATATAAAATATTTCTAATACATTTCTAATTCTAAAATATTTCTAATATATTTCTAAATAGGACAGATATATAAAATATTTCTAATATATTTCTATAAATATTTCTAAATATTTCTAATATATTTTATATATTTTAAATAAAACAGGTTTAAATATCTTCACATTTGTAAAAAGCCTTTTGGGGCAAATTATAATATTCTAATATTCTTTCATTACATTAAGTATAATTTCTATAACCAACTCATGTTTAAAAGAAATTTAGCTAATGTTTATTTGTCTTATTCAACAAATAAAGGATTTTAATAGGATGTTTTGAATAAATTTTTTTTTTTTGTCTTTTTTTTTTGCTATTTCTTTGGGCCGCTCCCGCGGCATGTGGAGGTTCCCAGGCTAGGGGTCTAATCGGAGCTGTAGCTGCCAGCCTACACCAGAGCCACAGCAACGCGGGATCCGAGCCGCGTCTGCAACCTACACCACAGCTCACAGCAACACCGGATCGTTAACCCACTGAGCAAGGGCAGGGACCGAACCCGCAACCTCACGGTTCCTAGTCGGATTCGTTAACCACTGCGCCACGATGGGAACTCCCGAAGTAAATTATTTCTTAAAAACTACTAGACATTCTCCACTTACAAATATGATTTGAAATTAATGACACAATGTTATTGCTTCATTCTTCAATTCTAGAGATAACCCTTAAAATAATTTGAAATCTATTATGAAATAAAGTTTTAGACGTGATAATTTTTTTTTAATTTTTTATGAATCAAAACTAGACAACTAGTACCTTTCTCTTCAACATCCCACCTTAGTGAAAAGTAGCATGAATATTGCGGAAAATGCCAGAATTGTCAGAACACTGAACAGAGCAGATAAATGATACCAAATAATAGTGAGTAATATTTTAAGAGGTTATCTTTAATAAAAAGAAAGGGTGTCTTTCTTATCACAAGGACAGTCTGATGAATTAAAAGCTTCCTATTATTTTCAACAGAATATTGCAATGACCAGCTATTCAAAATCAGAAAGAAATAAATCAACACATTTCAAAACAATTTCAATTCAAGACCAAAATTTTTTAAGTTAGGGATTCCCGTCATGGTGCAGTGGAGATGAATCCGACTGGTAACCTTGAGGTTGCTGGTTCTATCCGTGGCCCCACTCAGTGGGTTGGGGATCCGGTGTTGCCGTGAGCTATGGTGTGAGTCGCAGACGCGGCTGGGATCTGATGTTGCTGTGACTGTGGTGTGGGCTGAGAGCTATGGCTCCAATTGAGCCCCTAGCCTGGGAATCTCCATGTGTCGCTGGTGCAGCTCTGGCAAGGGGGAAAAAAAAATTTTTTTTTTGAAAGTTACAAAGATACAAATGTGCTGTATCTATTTTATCCAGGCATCTATACCCATTACTCTGATGGTCATGACAATATTTTCATTCATACTTTCATTTATACACATAGAAGGACCATGTTTCACTAAAGATTCTCATGAACCCACTGTAGCATCTGTTTAATGAATGAAAATTACAGTGTGCTCTACTCAATAAAATCTTTGATTTGTAATTATTTGACTTAAAATGAAAAATGAAAATGAATGCCCATCGTGGCGCAGCGGAAGCGAATCCGACTGGGAACCATGAGGTTGTGGGTTAGATCCCTGGCCTCGCTCAGTGTGTTAAGGATCCGGCATTGCCTGAGCTGTGGTGTAGGTTGCAGACGTGGCTGGGATCCTGCATTTCTGTGGCTGTGGTGTAGGCCAGCACCTGTAGCTCTGACTGGACCCCTAGCCTAGGAATTTCCATGTGCCCTGGGTAAGGCCCTAAAAGAAAAAAAAAAAAAAAAAAAAGGGACACCCTAATTAACAGGATTTATACTCATATTTATTTTAATGAATTATATTAATAAAATAAATGTAATCACAACAAACACTATATCATTTGATTTTCCTTATTTTATTTTGACAAATACAAAGAACTCATAGGCACTAAGTCCCTATTTGCAGCTGTGAATCAATTTTTCAAATGCAGCATGTGTTTGCGTACACAATCTTGTTTTCAAGGAAAATTAGCCAAGACATAATAAGCTTAGTTGTTTATTGCCAATTTTTAAAAATCCTGATTAATGAAAGTGGAAAGAAAGCACTTTATTTATACCTGATGGTAACTAAATAGACAAGTACAAAATTGTGTCTTTGCAGTGGAGTTAGGATGTGTGCATGTCTGTATTTCATAATTAGGTCCAAGATTTTTAACTTTTAACTTATGACTAAGGAATTTCAACTGATAAAAACCTGATAAACCAAAGCTATTGACTCTTTTCAGTAAGCTGTTATTAGGAAATAACACATCTTTTTTATTAGAGAGCCTATTAACTCTCCTACATCCTCAAGAAATCTTTTTAGAGTGCCTCTTTCAAGACCTGGAAGTAAAACAGGCTCTCTGAATATTTAAACTGTGGTCACTAGTAATGGGAAATGAGTTCTACAAGTTTACCATCACCATGTAAATTTGCATAACTACCACCGAGAGATATTTGCCCTGGATTTGTGGGTAATAGAACCCACATTTCACTATGTGAAGTGATTACATAGCAAAATACAAGATGGCTGCATGCATGGAATTTAAATAATAAAAGAGATAAAATATTGTTACCTCCATATTCCTGGTCAATAACAGGAATTGCTTTTCAGTTAAGATTCAGTCAAAAAGTTGCTTTCTCCTACCCTAGATAGGTTCATAATCTTACTCTGTAATTTAGCACAGAGGAAAACCCAGAAGCATAAAGGAGACAAGCTGGTCCTATAAAAAAAAATAAAATCTAAAACTCAGTAAAAGTTTTAATACTGTATTATCAGAAGAAAGATCTTCGACTAAAGCTATTAGTTCTACTTCTCAAAATTATTTTTTTCTCTTTAAACAAGTACAACAGTTGTTCTGTCTCAAAGAAACAAAGATTCAAAAGCTGATATAAATGAAAATAGTATAGGATACCTAGGAAGAAAACTGCCAAGTATAAGCAAAGAAAGACAGATTCTACCTACACTGGAGCAGAACCAAGCTAAGAGTTTCTTTCTGGCAAGGCATTGGAAATCAATATCAGAAATGCATTATATGTTATTTATGGTCATTTTGTATAACTATGCTTTGTTAACTACTTGATGGAATGTGTATATACAATTTTGACCTCTGTCATGCGCCCCAGAAACCTATGTTTAAAAGCCAAATTAACATTTCTGCTTGAAGGTTCAATACACCTCTCACACAAAACATTTTCAAATAGAACTTGTGGTCTTTTTCCTTATTGTAAAGCTCCATTTTGCACCTAAAATTAAAGTAGTAGTGTCATAATACATGTCTGCAATGGTAAATGCCTACCCAATCTCTTCCAGCCCTTACTTTTACGTATAGTTGATTCTGATGCCCACCAACTTGCCAAAGTTTTTCTTGATTTCATTATCATTGAAATCATTTTGTTTCTTTATATATTGGTTGTATAATATTCTTTCCCTTATGAATCGTGTGTTCTGCATCATATCCTACTCCCTTCACTGCAGCTCCTTTATCTTGAATTTTATTTTGGGTGTTTTGGTGAAGAGTTTCATCTCATATGGTGACAGAAGTTACTACTGTGACACTGCTGACACTGAAAGAATGGATAAGGAAAAATTATTTTGCTGCTTTTAAAAAAATGCAGTGTTTATTGTGGTTTTATATGCTTTCAAGAATATGTTGAGGAAACAGGATAAAAATCAGCAATTGATTATGGATTGGTAAAGTCATTTGTCCACGTGAAAATCACAATAAAGCTGGCCATCAAATATAAGAATAGCACAAGAGAATTTGTTAGATAATTCAATAGATTTGAAGAGAGAGGAGAGACATTTATCAATATGTCAATCTAGAAACATGTCTATATCAATCAAATAGGAGTAAGAGGTCACACCAATTATTTGAAAGAAAAAATGCATTATACTAGTGCATTGTTAACTAGGAAGGAATATATGACTGTAAGACAAAAAAGCCAATACTAAGGTATAGAGGTCAACCACTGCTGGTAGAAGGAATCATCCCTAGTATTGAGAAAAGAGAGTAGTATTTATAATACTAATTTGACTCCCTATAAATAAAAACTACAGAAGAGGATTATCTCAATTTAAAAATTTACAAAAGACATAAATACACAAGTTACAGAGCACAGTTAATAAAACAAACAAAAAAACTAACTTACCCTCATGAATAATTAAGAAATGAAAACTCAAACAAGAAAATACTGATTTTTTATCATTCCTTAACCATTTATCACTGAATCCACAACTCATGTAATTATATGAATAGTACTGGGTATCCTATTAATGTGTGTATGTGTTTCTGTGTAATCAGTTATCTGGGCAGCCTTAATATTAGAGGCAATATGTTAAAATGATTTTCTTCACTTTTCTCTAATGGATACTGTATCCCTAACTACTCAGTTTTATAGCTACAGAAAAATATTGGCATGTGAAGTACCTATCATACTTCTTCACAAGTAAGTGGTAAACAAAAAGATCCATTTTCACCTTTAAGTTTTTGAGCCTCTTATAGAGAAAGGAATATGTGCGTACATGTGGAGGCAATCATTGATATAAAATGGGTAACAAAAATAAGAGAACAATTACATATCTTCCAGGTTTCAAAGAACATGAGAATAAAGTGCACAGATAGTGACAGAGAGCCATAAGAAGAAACTAATGAGTTATACTTTGAGTAAAATGAAATAAATATAATCATCATAATCATACCACTAAATCACATGGTGCCATGTACTGTACTACAATATACTATACTATATTATTATAATATAGCATTGTATGTATACATCATTCTTACTCCATCCCATAGTCATTTTGTTCCACAACTGAAGGTAACAAAAGTTATCAGATTATTCTCTTAGCTAAAGAAAGATAATCTTGGAGATGAATGTTAAATGAAATGTCAAATAAATAAAATGGCAATAAAGACATATTTATTCAGCATAAAGATGCCCAAAAGATTTTATACATTTAGCCATTGACTTTCTTAGATTTTAAGAAAGTGTTAACTGGATTTTGAGAAGCAATTAATTCCATGCTAAGCTGAGTAATATAGAATCTTATTTCCCCATACGTTTATGTAAGACAAGTAACCAAACATTGTTTTATATCAAATAGGAAAGTATTTATATTATCTTTTAGAAAAAGACATTGATTCAATATAAAATTATTCATATTTAAATTATTTTTGGTAAATAATTATAAAATAGTGGCAAATTATATATTTATATATATCTTAAGCCAGAAGTATGTACATTGCATTAATAATGCAGTCTTATTAAGTTGAGACTCATTAATGAATAGGTAAAAAAAGAGAACTGATACATATAGGTTAAAATTGCCATATTTTTCAGTTTAATAAAATTGGAATAGAAAGTCCCAGACAATTAATAGTCTAAGAATAATTACTTTTTCTCCCGCCATCCAGATAGTTGGTCTCAACGCTGGTTTCCCCTTCGTTTACAATGCTCCTCTTCCAGATGTGATGATGTTCCACCTACACTAATCTACACATACATAAAATTGATGATTTTGTTCCAGAGTTTTTAATTCTTCGCTCAGCCTCTCTTCTACACTTTCATGATATATTTTGACATAAGAGCTTATCTTCACATTATTCCTCTTTTCACAAGTAAAGTGACAAGATGTGAAGGACAGAATGAATCAACATAAACAAGATTTTCTCTTCTGAGATTAATTTGGTGGTAGTAAGTAGTTTAGTTCCTGTGTCCATTGAGCAAATGTTTCCTTTTTCAGAAACCTCAAATCTGAATACCATTATCTTGAAATGTGTTTATTAGATCAGAAGAATTTTCTTTATCTAACATCTAACAACTTTGCATTTTCTTAATTGGTCTGTCTTTAACCAGTGTGATGAAAGTAGCTTCCAGCAGTTCTGATAAGAGCAATCTAAATTTTCTTTAACAGTTTTGTTACAGTAATTTTCATGTAATTTCAAGTCTGTAATTTCAAGTATGGTATCTATGCTATTCTTTTGCTATGTTTCTATCACCTACATAGTTATTTTGTATACTTTCATTCACACTGACCTTAAAAAAAAATCAATGAAAATGCAATGATCAATTTGATAATAAATTAAAAATAAACATATAGGAGTTCCCTTTGTGGCTCAGCTGGTTAAGAACCCAACATAGTATCATAGTTACTCCCTGGACTGATAGATTTTGTAATGACTTGAACATACAATTATGATTAGTCCTGTGATTTTATCTTCCTATGGATCATATTTAAAATATGGACTGTATGAATCTTCTCTATGTGCTTAAAATCATCTTATGAAGAGATAATTTACTGTCTAACTTTTAAAACAACTTTCAAAATCTTTCAATCCAGGGAGTTCCCATCATGGATCAGGGGAAACAAATCTGACTAGTATCCATTAGGATGCAGGTTTGATCCCTGGTCTTGCTCAGTGGGTTAAGGATCTAGTGTTGCCAATCTGGCGTTGTTATGGTTGTGGTGAACGCCAGCAGCTGTAGGTCCAATTCGACCCACAGCCTGGGAACTTCTATACACAGTGAGTGTGGCCGTGAAAAGCAGAAAAAAAAAAAAAATCAATCCAATATACATTGTATGCGAACAAAAGTAAAAAGATATATGTAATAATATGTTTAAAATATTAGAAACTGATACAGTTTAGCATATGGATACATTATAACTGTGAGACAAGGACATAATATTCATAGTAACTGCAAGTAATTGGATTTATAAGTCTTTTGATATCTTTGAATACTTCACAAATTTGATTGGGCAATGGAAGTATTGTTTCTGTATTATAATATCCTTATTGTATAAACTTTTTCTACTCTGCTATTTTATTTCCTTTATTTCCAACTGACTGGCCTCACAGGTTTATTTGGAAGCCTCATGAGACCTCATAAAATAAACAAATACCTACTGGTATTAACTCTATGACCCAGAGTATACAATGACACTATCAAACATGTTATGTGATAAACTTTTATTTGCATATTTATAGCAACAATATGATGTTTCTATCTTTGTGAATACAGATAGTAACTCATTTTTAAGGATGAGACTGAATCAACAATGTCAAGTCTTTATTGCATCTCTGTTTTAGCTGCACTCATACATTCCTTTTTTATTATATTACTTTATAAGATGATCTTAGTACACTAATGTAAATTTACACATATATGACATAAACTAGACTTTATGTTAGACTATCTTAGAATGCACTTTGAACTTTGTGAAATTTTATCCTGCTAATTCATATCTGTGATAGAGTAAATGAGATAGTGAAGAACCACATTTGTTCCATAAAGAATGTATTCTTACAAAGTTCCTGCATTACAGAAAAGGGAACATACTATGAACACTAGAGGAAAGAGGAGCAATATCAACATCAAATAATATCCTATAGTGCCTTTTCTTCCTTCCTCACCTAATTTGCTAGCTAATTCATACACTTATGACTTACCCTTTCCCATGAAACTTAATTTAATTTTGTTAGTGTTAAACCAGTATAGTAATCTTTATATTCTAAAGTAAACTATAACACATTTAATATAAAATTGATATACTTTTTTGCAAATATTGTCTTAAGATCTGGTCTTCATTTTTTCACAATCTTTTTTTTTTTAATTCTTTTCTCTTTGGCTCTCATTTTAATCATGCTTTGTTATTCCATTTTAAATTTTTTTCTGATATTATAACCATACATTATAACCATAACCATATTCTTTAAATGGTTAACTAGAGATTAAAACATTCACCTTTACTTTATCAAAATCTAGTATAATTTGAATTTGTTGCTGTTTTTGAGGGGTTTCTTGATTTTTTTTTCACCTGATACATTTTTTTGTTCTACTGTACAGCATGGTGACCCAGTTACACATACATGTATACCTTCTTTTTTCTGACATTATCATGCTCCATCATAAGTGCCTAGGCATAGTTCCCAATGCTACATAGCAGGATTTCATTGCTAATCCATTCCAAAGACAATAGTCTATTAACACCAAGCTCCCAATCCATCCCCCTCGTCGCCCTCCCTCTTGGCAACCACAGGTCTATTCTCCAAGTCCATGATTTTCTTTTCTGTGGAAAGTTTCATTTGTGCCATATATTAGAGTCTAGATATAAGTGATAGCATATGGTATTTGTCTTTCTCTTTCTGACTTACTTCACTCAGTATGAGAGTCTCTACTTTCATTCATGTTGCTGTTTCCTGTTGTTGATTTTGATATTGTTCAAATGATTTTAACTCAATATCTTAAAATAGATGTGTTGTTTCACCTCCAAGACTGTTTATATTTGTTTCTGTTCTTTAATATCTCCCTTTAGTCACAGAAAAAGTAATACTCCATCAGCTTCTCAGAAATCTCTCCTGAGCAGGCAGCAGCAGAAGAGGGGCTCCAAGTGTGAGCCTCATGTCTAATTTTTCTTCTCATTTTAGGTAATCATTCTATTTTCCCCTTTTGTGTTTTTAAAGATATAATTTTTGGCTTTCCGATTTCTTCCAGCAGGTAATTTTCATGGTTGGTCTAATTTTTACAGTTTCTGATCACTAGGAGATTTCATCCAATAGCCTTTAATGTTAACTTGATTTATAAAAATGTATATATTTATACATTTCATGGCATTTTCAGAGTTAGCGTATTTAGTGTGACCACATAATTAAATTATCAGCTAATTTATTGTGTTCAAATTCTAATTAAACCTTGGCTAAATTATAGCAGAAAGCAAAAATCAATATCATAACAAAAAAAACTCAAAAGTGTGTATGCGTACTTTAGGCCATTTAGAAATTTTAAACTTAATATTGGTATTAACTTCTTACTCTTGTTTACTATTCTGGCTGATTAGGGATAATAGTAAACTTATATATTTGTCAAAACATTTCAAAGATAGGAGCTCCTGTTGTGAATCAGCGGTTAACAAATCCAACTAGGAACCATGAGGATGTGGGCTCAATCCCTGCCCTCGCTTAGTGGGTTAGGGGTCTATGCCGTGAGCTGTAGTGTAGGTCGCAGACAGACCAGGTCCTGCAATGCTGTGGCTCTGGCGTAGGCTGGCAGTTACAGCTTTGATTAGACCCCTAGCCTGGGAACCTCCATATGCCACAGGAGCAGCCCCAAAAAGACAAAAAGACAAAAAAAAAAAAAAGAAATTGCAAAAATCTCTCAAACATAAATGCATTGATTAATTTGAATTTATTTTTATCTTAATGATTATAGACTCTAGTTAATTATTATTATTTATTTCAGATGTTATAACTTTAAGGTATAAAAAAATAAAATTTTGACAAGTTAAGGAAATATAATGCTGGTAAAATAAATGAGTTGAAAGAAGTAAAATAAAATATGCTGAGGCTATTATTTGCGAAAAAAAGGTAAACTAATTATAATACTTTGTATCCTTCATTGTAATATAAATGACAATAAATTTATATTCATTCCCAAAACTTGAAAAAGATATTTATCCCTAAATATTTGTGTCTTTGATTGTGAGATATTTGCCCATGCAAAATTATAGCCAACTTGTGGCTGTACATAAATTGGAATCAGTCATGAAAAAATCTGTTAATGAATGCTGACATCAAGACTGAGATGAGACTCACTAATCATATCACTTAGCAACAGCTAATGAGGAGGCCATTATGCCAATTTATCCCCAAAATTATATAATTCAGCTGAAGTATCATAGGCAAATGAAAAGCTTTAATGATTATCCAAAAAATAGCAGCAATGTAAAACTGCCCATTTCATCTTAGTATTGTGGTTTGATTAAAAAAAAAAAGTGACCCTAGCATTGTAAAGGATGGTGGCAAAATAACATCATGAAAAAGTAGCTTGAGAGCTTAGAGAAAACCAGGAGTAATGTGGATTCACTTTTTTTTTTTTTTTGGTTCCTTGATTATAAATTCACATAGATGACCATTTTTTCTGTTATATTTTTAAATTATCTAGAACCTATAATATTATCCTTGTTAAAACACTGGCTATACAATGCAATTTAATAGTTTTTGTTAATATCCTGTCAACTTTAGTAGCTGTCAAGGAATTATAAATATTTTAAGTAGAAAAATTATATATTCTCTCCCTTTACCTGATACAGAAAGATCAAAAGAATGTTTATGTATGTGTGTCTCTAAAGATATTAAAGTTCAGGCAGTAAACTAAACACACGTTTAAAGAAAACTTTTTCATCCATGTCACTAATCCAAATCAAGTGTATATTTAGCCATTAAGTGCTAATGATGAAGAAATTGGTATTGCAACACATACTTTGAATTTAAGTAAGCATAGAAATAATATCTTAAAAGAGCAGTGGGACCAAATTTACAGTTTCTTTTAATTATGTCTGTGGAATTTGTATTACACTTCTGAAAAAATAAATAAGAAGTACTAATAAACAAATTAAGTTTTTTTGCCCTTAGAATATTCAGTATAAGTTTTGCATCTCTAATTTAGAGATAATGATCTGCAAAAACTGTAGGTAAATTTACATGTTTTCACTTAAAATAAGATTAAGGTGCAAAGTAATACCTAACTGCTATTAAATTATAATTTAATGTAAAAATTTTTATGGAATCAACATTTTAGTCTATGCGTATTGATAGACTGGATCAATTTTGAAATTCTAAGAAAAAATGTAGAAAGCTATCTAAAGTCTTCTTATTGAACAATAGTTCCAGGCATTTTTAAACTTATTTAATATTATATTTATTTTAGAGAATATTACTTTTTAAAAATCATATAGGGATTTTAAACACAAGAGTCTCACCAAATTTATGCATACAAGATTTGTGGCTTTTAGCAATAAAATATTGACTTCTGCAGTTGTTTTATAGAAAATAAATGTCATATTTGGTACTTTTTAGCATGAAATATTTTTAAGAAAAACTAAAGAGCACATGTGCATTTTATTTTATTTTATTTATTTATTTATTTATTTTGTCTTTTTGCTATTTCTTGGGCCGCTCCCGCAGCATATGGAGATTCCCAGGCTAGGGGTCGAATCGGAGCTGTAGCCACCGGCCTACGCCAGAGCCACAGCAACGCGGGATCCGAGCTGCGTCTGCAACCTACACCACAGCTCACGGCAACGCCAGATCGTTAACCCACTGAGCAAGGGTAGGGATTGAACCCGCAACCTCATGGTTCCTAGTCAGATTTGTTAACCACTGCGCCACAACGGGAACTCCACATGTGCATTTTAAATTGCATTTTTCCATTAATGTTTCCCTTTTAGAAATGTAATGATACAAGAGAAAAAGATGAAAAGAAAAAATCAATGTTTATAATACACTGAACTTTAAAAAATAGTGTTAATATGAATATACAAAGATTGTGAGAAAGTGGTGCAGGTGGTGTATAACACAGCTAAGAGTATTTAAATAGAATCAATGAATGATATAAATAGTTTATAATTAACTGACATTCTTGTCAAAATAATTGACGTCGTGGTTGAAGATAGACTTTACTTTCACTGAACACTACAACATGTTGCACAAATAAAAAGTGTTATCTTCTCCTAAGATAAACAAATAATGGAGCATCTATATCTGATATATATGTATCGCATATGTGTGTATATATGTATAGATACATATATATGCATGTGTTTCTGTCTGTTTAAGAGTGAATGTCTAGACATAGTGACCATATTTTCTTTTTGTAGAATATGCATATGAGAGAATATGTGAGTGAGTGAGAGAGTTAACAACTCTTATCTCAACATAGAACTACAGAGAAGAGAAAGCTAATGTTTAAAACCCACTTCATAAAAAGTACTTTCCCTTATTTACATGAGTTCTTCTGCAAATTTCACTAGCAAGTTCTTTCCTGAAACACTATACTAAAAAGGGCCACTATAGAATTCTGAGTAAAGTTCAATGTTTTTTGCCCTGATTCAAAATCCATTAATTTCCTTTCACTCTGTGGGTTCTGCTGACCTTTATAATAATGCGAAAAGTATACCAATAATGAAGGGTAAAGATGAAATGAGGTTCTAACCTAAAAAGAAATTTTATCATAATTTTTCTCAAGTGAAATCAAAACACCAGGATTAGGTGCCAACTAAATGTTTTTAAGTAGGGGTATAAATCATGTGATTGAAAACTTTTTGCACCAAGTTTTTTCTTTTTTATCATTTTGCCATTGCTTTAATTAAATTCAAGTAAAATTTTCTATATTATTTACTCATTTATTTATGCTATTCATATTAAGGTATGTTATCATGGAAATCATAAGAAAGTTACTATTTATTAGGAACATTAGATAGATGAGGAAAGTGAAAATGAAAAAAAAATTGAATTATGTTATAATGGTTTCAGCACAGTATGACTATCCTTAAATCAAAATAATTTTACCCTACCTAATCATTTTTCCCAAGGACAGTGGTTCCTAGGTACTCAGTTGTTTTTTTAACCACATTTTGTGTATTATGAATTTTTGCTGGCTGAATATAATTCATTGGTCTGAAGTTAACTTACTTGCAAATTGAAAGGATAGAATTGGATGAATTTAAAGGTCATAATCAAAGAGGAACTTACTGTGGTAGGTTAACATTTAAAGAGCTACTTTGTATTAGGCTTATCCACACATTATGTCTTTTAACAATATAAATTACAGTAAGTCTTTTATTACTTTCCAAAAGATGATGTGGCATTTATGAAAAAGGAAGTAGTTTGCCCAAATTTTCATAAATAGTAAGTAGTGGAAAGAGTTAAAGTCATGTGTTATTGACCTCAAAATCTTTATTCTTTCAATTAAACCATAATAGTAGCTAAACAAAAAAATCACAGCATAACATTCCATCAGACTTCTACCCAAACTTCCTTTTATTCAAAAGAAGTTAAATGGAAAAATTTAACATGAAATGTCCACTTTCAATCTTGCATCAGAATAATGAAAATCACTTGTACTTGTTTGCGCTTAAACCACTCAGAAACCAAACCATAAGGTCTTCTCAGGTGTAAACATTATTCAAAAGAAAAAAAAAAAAAAAGCCTTTAAAGAAAACCTACATGTAACTACTAACAATACAAATACTAATAACTGAATTTTCTCAAAAATAAAAAGTTCCTTATTATTCTGACCTTAAACACAAATTTAATTTGCTGTTCATAGTCTGTAGAATTCGGTGTTATAGATGAGTTAATACTCCAGTTTTACCTCTCAGTATGCTGTCCTTTGATTTTAGGAAATAGGTTTTATTGCATATATAGTAGCAGGTGATCACTGGTGAAAATGAACATTTAAAAGTTAATTTCAAATTCTACTCTGTGATTTAGCCACCTTTAGAATAATTTGAATTATTTTAGTATGGGAATGTGAGTTTGGCTATAGCTAGATGTAACCTCTTTAAAAAATGACCAAGTCCTTTTAAAAGTGTTGGTTTCATGGGAATCTGCTTTGTTGTCCTTTTGGATGAACTTAGAGGACTTACTGCTGAGAATTAAATTAAACCACATTTGGACCTGTAGTTGTACTGGCAACATTGTGCTATTTATCTTGAAATTATTTTGAATCAGGGAGATAAAGTTCTATTATGCATTGAGCCCTTGGTAAGGCTGATTTTTCCACCCTTCAGTCTTCTATCTAAGAGATAATTGCATGTTTTTGTTTTTGTTTGCTTTTTAGAGCTGCACCTGAAACATATGGAAGTTCCCAGGCTAGGGATATAATCAGAGCTACAGCCAACTTATGCCACAGCCACATCAATGTGGTATCCAAGACTCCTCTGCAACCTATGCAACAGCTCACGGCAAAGGCAACGCCAGCTTCCCAATCCACTGAGCAAGGTGCATCCTCATGGATACTAGTCACATTTGTTTCTCCTGTGCCACAAGGGGAAGTCCAGTTGTATGTTTTATTATAGAAGTTCTTGAAGACACATTTGGCATATTTAATTGGTCCATCTCTAAATTTATTCATATTTGGTTTTTTTGTATTATTATTATTTAGTAAACCAATGAAACAGAATATAAGTCACTATGTATGACAGCATATAATCTTAAGTTGTTTCTTGAGTTTAAAATTTGGGGTCTGCAAATTATGAGGAAAACCAGGATGTCACAGAGGGCAGAGGGTGAAGGCCCAGGGTAGTGATCCCTGGGAGGAAGCCATGAGGCCATAGGAATATCATACACTAGACTCATCCTGGTAATCATTTTGTAGGCTGTGTTGTACACCTAAAACTGATATACCTTTGTGAGTTATCATATTTCCATAAAAAATAATAAATATAAAAGTAAGCTGAAAAAAAAAAGAAAATATGGTGTATAGTGTGGAATGGAAGATAAATAAGCCCTGTGAGTACACTGTACAACTTGATGTCTATAGTTAACACTGTTGTGCTGTGTATGTGATAGTTTGTAAGAAAGTAAATCCTAAAAAAATGTTAATGATATGAGGTGATGGATACTAACTAAATGTATTGCTGTAATCATTTCACAATATATGTATGTCAAGTCATTATGCTGTGCACCTTAAGCTTAAAAGTGCCGTATGTCAATTATATCTCAATAAAACTTTAAGAAAAAATAAAAATAATGCTCAATGTTAAAAGGGGGGGGGGGACTTCCAAACTCCAACTTGAAAGGTTTTAGAGAAGTCCATTATTCCCAATAGGAAATAGTCATTGAAATGAATCCCTAGAAAGTGTGTAACTTAGGCAAATAAAGGGTAAAGGACAAATACATTCTTAGTACAATCAGAAGCTGCCTCAAAGACCATGAGCAAGGGACAGAGAGATGATGTAATCACTGAGCAATTTGTCTGTGAATATAATCAGGCATTGATTAGCAAGGAATTTGGAGATTGATTACCTCTGGAGACTAAAAAACTTAACCAACGACTTAACGAATATTTTCAAGGAAAATGGAATAATCAGAATTGCCCGATAGAAATAGTTCTGACTTCGCTGTGATAACAGATTGGAAAGGGAGAAAGCTAGAGCAGGTGACTCTTAAGATACTGTTACAATTATGGATGGGAAATATGGATAGGCTGAACCTATGAAATCATTGATGGATTATTGAGATATGAGTGGTAATATTAGATTTAAAATGGATATTAGTAATAATATTGGGCCTAACATGAACCTTTAGTTAGTAATAATATTTAGTTCTCTTATTTTACAAATGAGTAGGATATGTAAAGGACATTCAGTGATTTCTAAAATTATACATCTAGTTAATGGCTAAGACAGCATGATTCCAAACAAGTATTCTGATGCTTACTTTAATGTTAAATGGCCTGATTTATCTAAGTTTAACATAGTAGAAATGTGACATAGCTTCTGAATTATAGAGGATGAACTGGAGACTCAGAATTCTCCCAGGATCTTGGGGGGATGCAAAAAATCTTGAGTTTTATTCTCTGCTATATTCAATGAGATCAATTGAAAAAAACCTCTGTCAACTGGCATCCTGGAATTGAGACAGGTTTTCTTAAATCTCTAACAGGAGATCTCTAACAGGGAGACTCACAAAGGGGTTCTCTAGGAGGGGCTGCCCTGTCTCTAGGTGTGTTAACCTTAGAGAGTGTCCTGATTTTGATGAACCCAGAAGACCAAAGAGGGACTAAACTCGGGGACTGAATTGTTACTGGTTCATATACTTGAATTAATACTCTTTCTTCTTGGCTTATGTTCAATGAGGCCTATGGAAAAAGCGATGGCCAAGGTCAGAGTTTGCAGAGTTCATTCATACAGACTCACAAGAGTAAAAATGATGTATTGTCTACCATCTGCTTGTTAACTGCTGCCCCAGAATGTCCAACAGCCTGATTTGTTTAAATAATAGACAATGGTATTTATTTTTATATTTGCAATTAACCATGAAAATTAAATAGTGACACTGCAAAAGTCAAAGCCAATACACTCATTCAGGGAAAAAAAAAAGGGGGGAGGTTATTAACTGTAGAGAAAGTTTAATCATCAATTGAGTAAGGTTTCTTTGGTTCTTTAGTAATTAGAAGGAAATCATTAAATGAAGAAAATGTTGTTTTTGCTATTAGGGAAACAGAGAGAGAGCACAGAATTTCTTACTCTCCAAAATCTTTACACATCTCCATTCTAGTCACTCAAGAAAACTGAGCCTGAACAGAAGACCATCTTTTGATTCTGACTCAAGACTTTGTTGCTACAGTTTACTAGTAGAAGAAGGTAGACTTTCTCTTGTGAAAAAGTGTCAGATTTTCCAAAGAACTGACAAAGGAAAATCTAATTATAGAGCATGAAATAGATTGCTGCATAGGAACTGGTGGGAGATTATGTTCTAAGTTAAAGAGAAGAGAGAATTTCCCCATGCCATTTTGTTCTTCTGAAAGTTCAAGTCCTTTTTCTCATATGTACTAAAGGGTGAGAAAGTTAAATACATCTGTCTAGGAAAGATGATTCCTTTGTAGAGGCAGCTGTCTAACAATAGACTTTGGGGTGAATTTAACTTTGTCATTTGGCATGGATCAATGGATCTACTTAGCATTAAAGGATCAGGAAGAGGTAAAGAGGCATGTGGTTGCCAATTCTTTTATTAGCATCATAAATGAGCCATCTATTTGACCTACAGTGAGTTTTACATTGTAATGGATGAATGGTTTCTCTTGTTTTTCTCCCTCCATTTAGGACAGGTATGAAAGCCATTCCAGTTGGGAAACCAAAAAAAAAAAAAAAAAAAGACTTCTGGGGTACTAAGTATTTGGAGTTTAAGTACCTGCTGTATACAAAAGGTATCCAAAAACCAGATTCCCATAATCTAAAGAGTTGTAATTCCTCTAGCCAGGAGTATGAAGTCTTCAGTCCTGTAAATACTTAGGTACAGTCTCCCTAAGTAGAAGAATGTCTCCAATTTCTTAGCAAACCATACTATGCTCAGAATCATTTTTTGAAAACCCTGCTTGTCACACCACAAAGTCACAACCTCTGATCTTCCTACAATGTATCTATGAGCACTTGCACTTATTACCTGTCCAAAAGAAGGAAGATATCTATCTAGTCTATCTATCTATCATCTTCCAAAAGAAGGAAAATACACATACACACACAATTACATGCCTTTTGCTATTGTACCTTTAAATTTGTGTCAATGTACCCCATGAAGTTTTTCTGGAAAATGCAATACTGAATATAAACATATTTGAAAATCTGAGGGCAGAAAAAATGGCAGATATTGTAAGTTTATATGGATAGGTCTTTTAGAAGCCTACACTTGTCTTCTCTCTACGGATTTTATGTTGTTTCATAGAAGTTGATGTCGGCATATAGCAATAGGGGAAAGTGGAAGGGGACCAAATTCTGGAATGTCAAAAACACCCTGAGGGCATCCAAGAGTTGTACATGGATGGTGCTCTTGCACTAGATGCATATCAAGAATATTATAAAACTACTTCATAAAATCTACATCTGGCAATACTGAAGCATCTATATAACTTGTGAAAAATTAACATATTCATTTTATATGTACTATAATCAAATATGAAGAGAAAATTCTACATTTTGTAGCACAGGCTTGGGGGCAAGAGATGGTCACCTAAGTATCATTTCTTTTCTTTTTTTTTTTCCTTTTTTTTTTTTCAGACCACATGTGTGGCATATGGAAATTCCCAGGCTAGAGATAGAATCAGAGCTGCAGCTGTCAGCCTGTGCCACAGCCACAGCGATGCCAGATCCAAGCCATTTCTGTGACCTACACTGTGGCTTATGGCAACACTATTCTTAAGCCACTGAGCAAGGTCAGGGATCGAACCTTTGTCATCATGGATATTAGTTGGGTTCCTTACCACTGAGCCACAATGGGAACTCCTCATTTCTTTTCTGATTGTTAATTTTATCATCTCTAAAACTAGGGACAAGACTAGATCAGTTGTTATGATCAACCAAAGTTTGTCAAGGGGGTTTTTCTAGCTCCAAATTCAGTCTGAGCTATGATTTCTAGGAAGAAGACCTGGGATATATGGTTTTTTATGAAAATTTCCATTGAGTCTGATGACTCTTTATGAGTGGAAATTATTAAATGAAATCACTAAAGATTCTCCCTTCTCTAAACCTCTCTAAATTAGTCTATTTTTTTTTTTTCTGGAAAACATACAACCACATTATGGCTTTTTCCTGCCAATATTAGAGACCTTTCTTCAAAAGGAATAACCTTCAGAATCTCATGTTATTAAAAATATATGGGAATATTTTTCTGGTTAAAGGGAGACCAAGAGTGGAGGACTTGTAGCACCATCAATTCATGTCTCTAATGCACTCAGAGTAAAGGGCACACTGCTAGAATATCCAGGACAAAGCCCAATTTTAAATGTATTTTCTAAGATCTATCCTGATTTTCCAATGTTTAAACAAAGGTGGTTAGTGGTAGGATCAGAAGTATGTGATTTCTGATTCTACAGTCTTTCTAGTGAGCCAAATAAAATGGATAGTATTTTTGCTTCTTAATATTAATAATTAATATTAACCCTAAGCAGTTTGGAAAATAGCAAAATACACTCAATATATTGTGCATTCTTGTCAGAATATCTAAAAGAAATATACAGTGTTCTAAGAAGAGCCATGACATAATTATATATTAAATTATAATTATATCATTATATGTATATAATGATATAATTCTTTAGTGATATAATAGTATATATTAGCAAATAAATCTCCCATACTTCCTGGATATTGTATGAGAAATAATTTATTTCTTACTGGAGTATATTCTATTAGAAGTAGCAATGACAGGATCCCTATATTTTAAAAATTCTTCATTATTTGGGTCAGGATAAAATATTCAATGAATAGAAAGAATGCCCCCAAATTGTCTTGGAACTATTAAATTATTAAATGAGAGATTATCATTATTGAAAACTACATATGAAAAGAACGTTTGACTTAATTAAAATTTCCCAATTTTGGCACTGCAAAGTTTCCAAAGATGAGGAAGTGACTGGTGACATTCAATCTGGTGATATAGTTTATACCCATTAATGTAAAACCGGAAACCCTGTAATTTCTAATCTGAAAATGTAATGAAATGTCTCTCTATGTTATATTAGAATACAAGCAGTAGAGTAATTTTATATATTTAAATTTTAATCTTTATTATAAGTAAGAAATCTTCATTTTTCTTTCAACTAATTTATGTTTGATTCAGGTAGTATTCTGTTTTAGCTATTTAATCAAAAGTTCTTCAACTGAATCATTTTATATATTGTGTGAAAACAAAAGATAAATGTGTATTTCCCCCTTTTCTATGGCAGTGTCATATTGAAAGGAACTCACATAACCTTGAATTGCAGGAGATATATCTCAATATTCAATTTAAATCAACTTCAGTAAGATCATTTTGAATTCTGTGTTAGGATGTCTTTTTCTTGATTAATAATAAATACCTAAGTCAATGCTTGCTATAATAGTCTTCAAATAACATAACCTGTTTGTTCTGATAATTTTAAGACAAAAATAGTAAAGGTTCAAGAGGACCATTAGAATTTGACATTTATTTCAGCCTATTTAATCTAGGAAAACTTAAGACAGAATCTTGTTCTTGACTAAAGCTGCTCTCCTATTTGGGAGAGATGATAAACCTCATCTAACAGACACTTTCCTGCTACATGTAACTCAAAGAATAACCCCAAATAAGCAGAAAACATTATAGTCTTGTATTCAGTTTGCCGTAGCTCAATACACATCACTGCTCACATCTATCCATCTCATAGTCACACTTTGGAAGAACTGCCATATTCCAGTTGAGCTGATTCAACTTAATAGTTTTCTCTTAAAAGTCTGTAGTTGGGACTTTTATCTTGTAAATCATGCAATGTATTTGCCTCCTTTTGTCTTTCACATTACCAGTCCACTTTATCAGAATTTTGGTTCCAGTCCCCAAGGGCTAAGGTGATGTCTGTTACTAGTTTGTGCCTCAGGCTATCCTTTATCAAACAGTGTGTATAAGCAGCTTCTTTCCTGTCCTAACCATTGTCTTCTTAGGTTAGTCTGTGATAAACTGCCTAGATCCTACTTCAAATATAAAGGACTTACTTATCCAGGTACTTTGTGCTATTGGCAAATGGAATTTAACCATCGGCTTGCTTTGGGTTTTGCCTTGAATGAAGAGAATAATTTAGTCCAAAGTCAGGTTCCCTTCCTAGGGCAGCCCAAATTCAATGCCTGTTGAATTTCAAGGAATTAGAAGGTGAGCATAATTATAAAGATTCACCTCTTGTCTCAATTCTGAGTCATTATCCATTCCAGCTTCCAAGCTCTGTATTAGGTCCATCTCGGCTTCCTTTGACATGTCATCACACATCAACAATTTTCTCTGACCACTCTTGTTTTCTTCTCTTTCTATCCACAGATAGTGACTCAAAGGGCATTCCCTAACAAACATTATAAGTCCTAATATCTCAGAATTTGCTACCAGGCAAACCCAACTTGAATTACTCCCTAAGATACAAATGGCAGTGCTTTTTGCCCTCTATTCCGTGGTCATAACTATGACTTCTTAGATCTGCTCCAGTGTAGTCTATAGTCTCTTATATCAATGGTGTCAGTAGGTCATGTGTGCAGACTAAACCCCCCAAATAAATATGAGACAAAATAATGTGGAACAATATGCCCCTTACATACCATACAGGCATAGATTTTTATATAAATTTTAACTCTTTATAACATATGACAATGCATTTTCCATTAAGAACTAAACTAAAATAGTTCTCTCCCAATTGAATTCCTATTTGCAAAAGCACAGTACAAGGATTTTTTTTCTTCTAGAATGTGTCTTCAACTGCAAATATATTTGCTCTCAAATGACTACAGTCTAATTAATTGGAGACTGAGAAATTTGGTGGCCAACTGTCTAAAGAAGAGATAAAGCACAGGTAAAAGCAGAAGCTGAGGTTTTTCTAACGAAGTTTTAAGACAGTTAGATTGAGTGGGAGGCAGCAACCACCAGTGACAAGTTATGTGGGATGGTCTATGGACATACTGCTTATTTTCATATACTGGGTTCTCACAGAGTAACTGTACATGAGGGAAAGATATTTAATTTTTCTGGTCTTCAATTTTATAATTTGTTAAATAATTATAATAATATCTACCACATAAGTTATTGTGAGAATTAAATAATATATTGTCAAAATTCTTAAGTAAATTCTACCTATATTGAACTTTGGAATATTGCCACACTTAAAAAAAAGATTTATTTCTGTAGAAGATTATCCTTATCATCCCACTTATTCTCTAAAAGAGTTGGTGGGGGATAGCCAGCAAGATAGAGCAGTGTTCTTCTAGGAAATATTTATGCATCTAGCTGAAAACCCAGTGCCTGTTCTGCGTTTTCTACTTCTGTTGGAGTTCTAATTATGATTGAAATTTCTTTTAAATTAGTCAAGATCCCTTAGAAGATATTAGAGAGTGGTTCAGATATTTTAAATTCTTAATATATTTCCCACATTAGGCAAGCAATGAAAAATGTTCCTTTAATAAGACTAGATCCCAGTAGAGAATCTATAAAAAGGCTATAACATTCTCTACATCTTTTTTCTACAATGGAGGTTTTAGATTCAATTGACATGTGCCTGGGTTCAGTGAGTTGAATAGTTTGAATAATCAGGAGGGTTCAAAAACATAGATTTGGAAGTCCTAGCCATGGCAATCAGTGAAGAAAAAAAAGATAAAAGGAATCCAAAATGGAAAGGAAGAAGATGCAGATGACATGATACTATACCTAGAAAATCCTAAAAATGCTACCAGTGAACAATTAGAATTCATCAGTGAATTTGGTAGAATTCTCAGAAGTAGAACAAAATATTTTAAAGTTTGTTTGGAAGCGCAAAGACCCAGAATAGCCAAAGACATCCTGAGAAAGAAAAATGGAGCTGGAGGAATCAAACTCCCTGACTCTAGACTATACTACAAAGCTACAGTCATCAAAACTGTATTAAACGGGCTCAAAGACAGAAACATAGATAAGTGGAACAGGATAGAAAGCCCAGAATTAAACCCACACACCTACAGTCAACTAATCTATGACAAAGTAGGCAAGAATATACAATGGAGAAAAGACAGCCCATTCAATAAGTGGTGCTGGGAAAACTGGACAGCCACATGTAAAAGAATGAAATTAGAACACTTCCTAACACTATTCACAAAAATAAACTTAAAATGGATTAAAGACCTAGATATAAGACCAGATACTATAAAACTCTTAGAGGAAAACAGGCCAAACACTCTCTGACAGCAAATCTTCTCAGATCTACCTCCTAGAGTAAAGAAATAAGAAAAAAATAAATAAACAAATGGGACTTAATTAAACTTAAAAGTTTATGCACAGCAAAGGAAACCTTAAGCAAAACAAAAAGACAGCCTACAGAATGGGAAAAAAATCTTTGCAAATGAATCAACTGACAAGGGATCAATCTCCAAAATTTATAAACACCTCCTACCACTCAATACCAAAAAAAACAAACAACCCAATCAAAAAATGGGCAGAGGATCTAAACAAACAATTCTCTAAAGAAGACATACAGATTGCCAAAAAACACATGAAAAAATGTTCAACATCACTAATTATTAGAGAAATGCAAATGAAAACTACTGTGAGGTACCATCTTACACCAGTAAGAATGGCCATCATCAAAAAGTTTATAAACAATAAATCCCCTGGAGAGGGTGTGGAGAAAAGGGAACCCTATTACTCTGTTGGTGGGAATGTAAATTGGTGCAGCCACTGTGGAAAATAGTATAGAGGTTCCTCAGAAAACTAAAAACAAAATTATCATTTGATTGAGCAGTCTCATGCCTGGGCATCTATCCAGAGAAAACCATGACTCAAAAAGATACATGTACTCCAGTGTTCATTGCAGCACTATATACAATAGCCAAGACATGGAAACAACCTAAATGTCCATTCACAGAGGAGCGGATAAAGAAGATGAGGTACATATGCACAATGTAATACTACTCAGCCATTAAAAGGAAAGAAATGACTGCATTTGCAGCAACACGGATGGTCCTAGAAATTATCATGTTAAGTGAAGTCAGACAATGACACACTAACATCAAATGCTATCACTTAAATGTGGAATCTAAAAAAAGGACACAATGAACTTCGTTGCAGAACAGATACTGATTCACAGACTTATAAACTTATGTTTTCCAAATGAGACAGCTTAGGGGTGAGGGGATGCACTGGAGGTTTGGGATGGAAATGCTATAAAATTTGGTTGTGATGATTGTTTTACACCTATAAATGTAATAAAATTCACTGAGTAATGAAATAAAATTCCATTATGCTAAACCTTGAGACTGTAAATAAATAAATAAATTCAAGCTAGGTAAGTATAAGTTATTTTGAATAGAAATGCTTTAAATATTATGGGTTTATGAGCAATATTTGCTACTGTATGCTTTAGACACAAATATCAAGTTTGTTTGCTTTCATCTACTGTATGTTCAAACCTATAGCCTGAAGAACTACCCTGTAATTTGTCCTAATGTTAGTTTCTTCTACATCCAGATTCATCATATAGTATATGTGGATCTATGGATTGGTGTTTTGAAGACATCACTGTCTGCCATATAAGCTGTGTAGGGGTAATGTACCTAAATCAATACTCTAATAATGAATGATGATTTCTGTCATTCTTGGAGTGATAATGATAAAATTAGCTCAATTTAGTAATAAATATAACCATAATTTTATCTCTCATATCACATTTTTTTTTGGCCTTTCTTTGGGGGGCTGCCGCATCTGCAGCATATGGAGGTTCCCAGGCTAGGGGTCGAATCGGAGCTACAGCTGCCGGCCACAGCCACAGCCACAGCAGTGTATAAATATATATATATTTTTTAATGTGATCTTCCCACTCTACATCAAATGCTGAAATCTCTCCCGCCTTGGCAGACCTTGTGACCTCTTTGAACAACAGAGTTTAGCAGAAGTGATGGTATGAGACTAGCAAGGCTAGATCAGAGAAAGACACTGCTGCTTCCAACTTGTTGTCTAAAGATTTTTTTCTCTAAGAGAATGGAACTGCACTGTATAAAGCCTAACTCCCCTTAGAGGAGCATACTGAGTGCCACATATAGCAGTCAGTAGCCATTATCAGCTTTCAGACATGAGAGGAAGACAATTGGATATCCTTCCTCTTGAGCCTTGCTGAGACCCTTCCAAATTCCTGCCCCACAAAATCATGAGCAATATAAAATGATTGTCTGAAGCACTTAGGTTTGGTGGCAATTACTTATACAGCAATAATAACCAGAGCAGTCTATCAGATAACCTTCAAATGGTGAATTATATGGTTTATTTTTCTTGTGATTTTCCTAAATATAATACTATTTAGTATAATAATGTTAATTCTTTGTGAAGTCTACTGTATGTGAATTTGAAAAATTAACATTAAGTTGTCAGATTACCGATATTCTTCAAGTATACATAGAGTATTGACATCACCATTCCTAAGCAAATCAGTGAGCCAGGATCCCTGGGTCACAACTGATGCCATGGGCTGTGACCATGAGCTTGGTGGTGCAAGGTTTTAGAGTGGCCATGAGAAGTAATGCAGAAAGGCTTGACAACACTGGACTAGTCATTGACAAACTGCCTACAGTATGCTCTAAGACACTGAATATATTTAGTTCCCTAAATTTTGTAGGATAGAGCAAGTAAAGGAAGGCAGGAATCCAGATTGGACTCAATCTCTTCTATGAAATCACTGTTCCATCTAATTTATTGAGTTGCTGCAAAACTGACACTTGCCAAGTGACAATTTCAACCTTGGTTCCTTAGGGCACTCCGGAAACCCAAGGAATCACCTACCTGTCATGTTTTTCTGTACCTCCACTCAACAGAGTTCGACTGCCTAAACAAACCAGAATTTCCGAATAGTTCAGAGTCTTAGTTACTGTCTTCTGTAGCTGAGGGAGATGCTTTATAATGTGTAGCTATAGTATTTTTTTTTTCTTTTTAGGGCCACACCATGGCATATAGAAGTTCCCAGGCTAGGGGTCGAATTGGAGCTGCAGCTGTGGGCTATGCCATAGCCACAGAGATGCAGGATCCAAGCTGTGTCTGCAACCTACTCTACAGCTCACAGCAATGCCAGATCATTAACCCACTGAGCAAGGCCAGGGACCAAACCTGCATCCTCATGGATACTAGTTGGGCTCATTACCCCTGAGCCATGATAGGAACTCCTCAAACATGGCAATTTTGATAGAATTTTCCCTTAAATCCATCATCTAGAAACTTTTTTCAGTGAACTTTTCCTTTTAAAGAAACCAACCATAGGACAAGAACTCATAGCTAGACTGTGTAGATTTTCTTCTAACAGTATTTTATTTGATTCAGAATAAAAGAAAAAAATCCTTAGAATAGCTTCAATAATGGAGTGGCCCACAGCTGTTTCTCAGACTTTATTGTTTTAAAAAATCCCCTTTTAAAAGAATACTTGTAAAATAATGATTATTGCTTCATATTTAGCTTGAGTCAAGAATTTTAAAAAGTAAATACCCATCAGTACAGGAAAAACTGTATAATTTCACTTCGTAATCGTGCTCCATGTAATATCATAAAACAAATAAATAAAATCATAAAAATGAGTTCAAGCTATAACTCTGAAGATGTTCATAATATGTTTTGAATGTGGAAAACATAGCCCAGAAGATTATAGAAGATCAATTCCATGACTATAAATCAAAAATTAAAAACTCTATTTATGTAAAGTAATTTTTATATGTACACACACACACATACACATTTAAATTTGTGTGTGTGTGTGTGTCTTTTAAGGGCCGCACCCACGTCATATGGAGGTTCCCAGGTTGGTGGTTGAGTTGGAGCTACTGCCACTGGCCTACACCACAGCCACAGCAATGCCAGATCCAAGCCCCATTTGTGGCCTACACCAAAGGCACTGCAGTGCCAGATCCAAGCCCCATTTGTGACCTGCACCACAGCTCACAGCAGTGCCAGATCCTTAACGAACTGAGTGAGGCCAGGGACTCATGGATGCTAGTCAGATTTGTTTCTGCTGAGCCATGACAGGAACTCTCACTTAACTTTATACATGAATGGAAAGCCAAAATATGTTAATGTGATAGTAAGTGAGTAATTCTCAGAGTAGGAATTCCAATTGAACTTCTTTTTTGTACTTTCTGGTTGTATTTGAGTTATTTAGAATATTACTTAAGCAATCATTAAATAATAAGGTTATTTTATTATTTAAATAATTGAAACAATCACTTATAGTGAAAATAGAGAAATAGGTACGAGATTTACTCTTCTCCATTAAAAATAAAAAAATCCCGACATCTCTCAAAAAAAAAAAGTAAAATTTATTAAAGAAATATCTTCAACACATTGGACATCAAGCAATGGAAGATAATGATTTCTGAGAGATAGGAAAAATACAAAATGAGCTCTCTAATTGCCCCACCTTTCTGATTTGACAGCTTTCAGGATGCAGTTCAGAAAGGGTGCCCCAGCGGAGTCCAATGGACTTTCTGTTTTGAGGAAAAGAAGCTTAAATTTTGGGAGACCAAGACCATGAAGGTTCTCATCAGAGAGTTCTGGAGAGGAGAGCGCTTCAGAATGAGAATCTGAGATTTCCAGATGGTCATCCTTGAATTTTCAATGCAATACTGATCAGCCTATACCTGTGAAGAACAGCCTATACCCATGAAGAAATCATCAGAGACCGGGGTAATAACCATTGAAGAGGATTAGAAATAGTAGTAACCAGTGCTCATACATAATCAAGAGCATTGTCACTTCTCACAAGAAAGGCTGGAAAAAGTACTTCTATGGAATGAGCATTTGTGTTTCCCCCAAATTTGTACATTGAAGTCCTTACTCCCAACATGATGGAATTTGTGAATTAATTATGGTTAGATGAGTTCATGAGGGTAGGACTCTTGTCTGATTAATTTAGTGCCCTCATAAAAAAGATAGAAGAGAGTTTGCCCTCCTTCTTTCTCTGCCATGTAAGGACACAAGAAGAAGGTGGTCATCTGCAAGCTAAAAAAGAGGGCCCTTACCAGTGCCTGCTCATGCCAGCACTATTATCATGGACTTCTAGCCTCCACTACCCGAAGGAAATAAATTTCTGTCATTTGAGTACCCACTTGATGGTATTTTGTTATGGCAACGTGAGGAGACAAAGACATTTCCTAGTGACTGACATATTAGTTAGAGTGTTCAGAAAGACCTTTCTTCATAAGTTAGAAATAATTAGCTGTAAAGTGAGTAATGTTATTGTTCTAAGTAAAAAAATCTTGAAAATAAGATACAGAAAGACCAAACAAAACTAAGTAGTTTAATTGCATAACAGAAGAAAGCTAAGAATACTTGTAGGAATACAAAACATATCCAGCAGCCCACAAGGAGAAATTTACAATGTCTGGAACCACATCAGCAGTTATCTAACTTGGAGTTCCCATCGTGGCGCAGTGGAAATGAATCCAACTGGAAACCGTGAGGTTGCCAGTTCTATCCCTGGCTTTGCTCAGTGGGTTAAGGATCCAGCGTTGCTGTGAGCTGTGGTGTAGGTTGCAGACACATCTTGGATCTGGTGTTGCTATGGCTGTGGTGTAGGCTGGCAGCTACAGCTTCAATTAGACCTCTAGCTTGGGAACCTCCACGTGCCGTGGGTGCGAAAACAGACAAAAAGACATAGCAACATGCTAGAAGAATTTGTCACTCACAGACTTTCACTGTAAGAATTATTGAAGAATGTACTTCAGTGAGAATAAAAAACAAATTATCTGACTTGAGAAAATTCAAGTTGTGCAACCCGTAATAAAGAGAAAATTCAATCAAAAGAAACTCTAATATTTATTTTCTTATTTTTATTTTATTTTATTTTTTTTTTGTCTTTTTGCCATTTCTTGGGCCGCTCCCACAGCCTATGGCGTTTCTCAGGCTAGGGGTCGAATTGGAGCTGTAGCCACCAGCCTACACCAGAACCACAGCAATGTGGGATCTTAGCCGCGTCTGCAACCTACACCACAGCTCATGGCAACGCCAGGTCCTTAACCCACTGAGCAAGGCCAGGTATTGAACCTACAACCTCATGGTTCCTAGTCGGATTCGTTAACCACTGCGCCACGACGGGAACTCCAGAACTCTAATATTTATTAAGACAGACCATATTCTGGAACATAAAAATGATTCCAAAATTTAAGAGGATTTGAGTCATACAATAGAATAAAATTAGAAGTCATTAATAGAAATATCAGCTATTTGAAAACTAACACACTTATAAATAACTTGTGGAACAAAGAAAAATTCATATGAGAACTGGATATTCAACATATTTGAATTTGTGAAATTCAAATCAGGACTTAGTGGAAAAATTTCTAGCCCTGTATGTGTATGTTTAAAAAGGAAAAGTCTCAAATCAAGATATCAGGGAAAGAAGAGCAAGTTAAACACGAAGTAATTAGAAGAAAGTAAGTAATAAAGTCCTAAGCAGAAATCAAGGCAAAACAAAACAGAAAATAGTGAAAAGCAATGAAACTAAAAGCAAGTTCTTTGAGGAAAAATAGTATTGATAAATCTTTAGCAAGACTTATTATTAAAAAAAATTGAGGAAGATTCAAAAGACTGGTATTTAGGAACAAGAGAAGTGGCACCACCTCAGGCCATGTAGATAATAAAAATGAACTATGTAACTATTATGAAAAACTTTGTCAAGAATTCAAGAACAGCTAAAATCTACAAATTCCTTGATTCAAATTATCAAAATCCACTCAAGAAAAAAGACATAACTTTAATATCATAGTAAGTATGCAAAAAAACCCTTGAATTTATAGGGAAAAAAACTTTTAGGAAGAAATCTCAAAGGACAGATGGTGAATGCTAACACAAATTTAAAGAAGAAATATTACCAATTCTACCAAAAAAAAATCTCAAAAGTCAGAGAGAATGAAATGCCTCCCAATTCACTCTAGAAATAGCCTTACCATGACGCCCAAAGCAAACAAAGATATTACCAGCAAAGGAAACTGGCACATAGCCCTTATGAATGCAGATTTTGAAATATTAATAATACAACTCACATATATGTAATTTTTATTCTGTATATATTGTGTAATTTGTAATGTTACTGATTTTAAATATTAATAATAAGACTGTTCTTAAGCACTCATAACATTTTGCATCATCTAGAGATCTGAACTATGATATATAATGCAGATTTAAGACAAAGAGATGGGATAAGGAACAGAAAAAATACCATGTGTATTGGTTAATGTTATGTGTCATTTAAGCTAGGCTGTGGTACTTATTGTTTGGTCAAATTCTAATCTAGATGTTGCTATGAAATTATCGTGTAGGTATGATTAACATTTACAATCAGTAGATTTTAAGTAAAGCAGATTTCATGTCATAATGTGGTTGAGTCTCTTCCAATGAGTTGAAAGTCTTAAGAGCAACATCAATTCTTTTCCAGCTGGTGAACTTGCTCTACAGAATTTAAAATCGATACCACCCACAATAATGTGAGACATTACCTTATAATAAATCTCTCCATGTCTGTCTGTATATCTGTCTATCTATATATCTCTCCATCCATCTATTATATTTCTGTTTCTCTGGAGGATCCTGACTAATACACCATTTCTTTCTTTGTGAGCTCTGTGACTAAAATAGATTCTTGAATAATTTTCATCCTAGATATAGTAATACTTCATTAAAGTAATCTCTATAATCTCTGGCATAGATTAGGAAGGACAAAGATAATTATTATTACCACTGAAGACAAAGGAAAGAAATGATTAAAGCAATTATCATGTCAATGATGATGGCAGTAGGTAATGTGCACTAGCATCTCCACAGAGTTTACAGTTAACCAAGGCCAGCTACCATTCAGCAATGACTGTTTTGCCACTCTGTTACTACAAAAGACACTGAAAACCTATTCTCCTGGTATCTGCGTGAATCTGGGGCTTAAGACCTCAAGCAATTGAAATCAGAAGTTAATTGACACCATTACTGCACCAAGAAGTGGGGAAGAGCAGAGTAGACACAACAGCTTCATTGCAAAATATCCAGCTTAAACAAAGTAATGATTACTGTAATGATTATTAGAATTGATGCTATCAGGAAGTTAGGAAAGGGAAAAAGTAAAAGGGAACAGATTATTTGTGGGGTGAGATATTCCCTAGAAAACTGAAATTTTATCATGTATCACAACATACACACAACCATGATTCTGCTGAAAAATGTATTAAGTCAATAATAAAATTAAGATTGTTGGGCTTTTAAAGAAGAATTTAGTGTACTTTGTACAATACTTTAGAGAATAGTAAAAACTTATTTTTTATTGCTCTCATAAAATACTGAACAGTATACTCTAAATTTAACCGAATATATTTTTGCTCATTTTTAATCCACATTCTTATTGGATGTGTAGTAATAATAAAGAAGGTGTTGAAATGCTTTTGTCAAGTAGTCAAAAACTTGACATTATTTTAAGCAATTGGGCAGTGCTATGGAAATAGTGAGTAGTTACCACTTTTAGTGTGTTGTTTACAGCATTAGATGCTATAAATAAGCAAACATAGTATATATCTTGACATTGGCCTAAATAAATTGAATTTAGTTTGTATATATTTTATAAGTGAATTATCTTCTTATATAATCTCTCTTAAACTTGTTTCGGTTTAAATATAAAGGAATTTATAAACTAGGAATTTTATTTTCTACTAGTAAAAAATAAGTGATATAAATTACTATCCGTTATCTCTAAAAAAAAATTACACTAGGTTAATTTATGGCAGGTATAGAATTCATATTTTTCCTGACTCTTAATTTAGGAAATAATCATTTTTCTAGCCTAGTACACTGAATTTATGTGGGAAAGATTAGGTCATTATTTAGTATACTGTTTTCTCTGGACAAACTCCAATTCAAGTGAATTTCCAGCTGCTAGAATAATGATTTTCTGACATCTTGCTCAATAGTACAGCTCCTACTAATAAACAACTATCACCTACATACGGGAAAAACACCTTGTTAAATGGAAAATACAATAAGATGGATTAACATCATTTCTTTCCACATCCACATTTTGTGTTTGAAAATGTATGTTACCTAATTATTCCTAATTACTTCTAATTGAGAACTTTTAGTTGTAGTTGAATAGTGCATAAACTTTTCGTCCTTGTGGTAAACCAAAAGTTGTGCTGTTGAACTAAGTTTGGGCACCTGGTGCCTGGTTCTGCTCCCATTACAAGCCATGCATGTGGCCTTGAACAAGATATTATGTGCTTCTGTGAGGATCTCATAAATAGTATATATAAGTAGAAGATGGAAAGAGGCAATTGAGTGTGAGAGTGCTAAGTATTATGATTGCTATTAATTTAAATTCAGCTATTGAGTACATTTGATCACCTCTTTAATGAAGGAAGCATTTTCTGACTTCCTAAGGAAGAGCTAATTACTCTCCCTCTGTGCTTTATAAAAACATTTATTCTGTATTGTAATTAAGCAGCCCCTACACACACACACACACACACACACACACACACACACACACACACACACACACACACACACACACACCCTATCAAACTTTCCTCAAGGATTGAGACTGTATGCCTAACACACTCTCTGGAAAAGAATGTGAGGAAGGAAGGAAAAGCAAGAAAAGAAGGAGGATATCCTTTCTTGGGAATTATTTCTTTATCTTCTATTAGCAACTTCCAAAATTGTATGGAAAAAAAAAAGGTATTCTATTACAAGAACTGAATAACAGGTTCTGATCTCCACACAATTTGATACTGACTTTGTCAGTGTTTTCTGTCCATCAATTACAGGTTAACTGTGTTTCCTTTCCCAGACACACACACATATCTGTCATCCATATCCATGATTTATCTTATTTTATTTTCAAGTTTTTTCCTATTTCAATACCTTGCAGTGTTTTCCTATTTTTATATCTTTTATAAATTGTTTCTTTAGAAATATCGCTTCTATTAACCATGTACACTAGCATATCACCAAATAATATAGAAATATTAGCTCACAAAGCAAGGAAAAAATAAAGCCTTCTATTCATATATAGGTCTAACTTTAAATTTTTTTTATTTGTATTTGGCCAATATTTGTAGTGCTCCTGTCCCCAAACAGACCACTTCAACATTTATTGATCAATAGATTAAAAAGAAAATTCTTAATTTATGATCTAAAAAATAACTAACAAAGGGTTGCTATTATGGATCATTTGGCAGGTATTCCATACAAATTCTTGCAGATTCCTTTCTCAATGACTCACTTTTCTCAAACTTGAAACTCACTGTTTCACTCAAAATACATTTTGTATTCGGTCAGCTCTCCTGTTTGTGTTGGTGCTGGGGATGACATCAAGACAAAGTCTGTAATATAGATCCAAAAGTTAAGATCACTATTGATTCTTTTCTCTATATTCAGATGGCTTTCAAAGGATGTGTATGTGAAAGGGAGGAGTATGGAGTGGGAAGAGCATTTGAGACCATTTTAATAGATTTGTTCTCAATGTTCCCTTTCTCAGAGTTATAAGGATTTTTCCGTATGGGTAAGTGAGTGTTCCAGGATCTCAAATGGGAATGGGTCAGATGGCTCCTGAGATTGTTTTGATATATCCATTCTACCTTAATTTCGTTTGCCCACCAAATATCAGTGCACCAGTTGGTAAATTTTATTTCATATATAGCTTCATTTATTGCAATTGATTGGGCAATATGTTAAGTGCAGGGGCTTGTGCTGCTTTCTAAATCAATCAGAAATTTATAGTATGAAACTATTTAGATGTAGAATGAGTACAAAAGTAGGGACATTGATCTTAAACTGGAAGGGATGGAGACATCATTTCTATAATTTCCAACTCTCAAATATCTATTAATTATTTAAATTGGAGGAGTACTGTGAAATTCAAAGTTTGTCATTTAAGCTGGTCTTAGAACATTAGAGCCAGTAGATATTTAGAAGTTTATTGTTCTATACCTCTAATATGTTTGAACCAAATGATATTTTATGTCTCCCCTTCTTCACAAGCAAAGATTTTATCTTTTAAGACTACACATGAAATTGATATCACTCTTCATTCTTAAAAAGTGCTTAGATTGTTCAACAGTTGTCCAAAAGTAGCAAGTTTTACTGAAAAGAATAAAGGACTTGTAAATAGATGGATTATATTTGAATTCTGACTCTGTCATTTACTAATTCTGGGAAACAAGCAAAGCAATTTAAAACTCAGTATCGGTTTCGGAATTCCTATTGTGGTACAGTGGAAACGAATCTGACTGGGAACCATGAGGTTGCAGGTTTGATCCCTGGCCTTGCTCAGTGGGTTAAGGATCTGGCATTGCCATGAGCTGTGGTGTAGGTTGCAGATGTGGCTCATATCCTGTGTTGCTGTGGCTGTGGCTGTGGCTGTGGCTGTGACTGTGGCTGTGGCTGGCAGCTATGGTTCTGATTTGACCCTTAGCCTGGAAACCACCATATGCCTCAGCTGTGGTCCTAAAAAAGGTAAAACAAATAATAGTAATAATGTGTATAATGACAATAATGCAGCCTTACATAATTCAAAAGGGACATATAAAAATATAATACTAGCATTTTTAAAGTAAGTAAACACTGTACTTATGTTATCTTATCATTTTCTATGCTGGAGAACTGAGTGTGGTTGAAGAATTATAATCTCACTTGTATTATAATCCCTCTGATCTGTTTGGGCTTCACACATCCAAGCTAGTTAGAGTGCTGGCAATATATCAACTATAACTTCAGCATTAATTTTCAAAATTTCTGGCCTGTAAGGTGGTAGTTTCAAGCCATGAGCCAAAAGATGGGAAGATCTAAGACAACTATCTTCAGTCTTACACCCAGCTCCTAAAGTGGGGTTGTCACTCAGAGTAAAGCATGTCATTGTACCCCTGCCCATAGCTCAAGAGTTATAGCTCAGAGAGTTTTCCTGGGGAGAGAAGCAGAACTTACAACAGAAATCTTTTAAACTTTTCCCAAAGTTTCCACACTCTTCATTTACAAGAGTGTGGAATAGTTCAAAACAAAGGATTGTTAAGGTTATGTTTAAAGGCAACTGAGACCAAATTGATACATGTGTTGATGATATAGGCTAAAGTGTAGGCCAGCTAGATTACAGGAGAGACACAAGGAAAGAGACAGATGGGAAGAGACTTACTAAGGGTGAGAAAAAAATCTCAAACACCGACTTTAGGGACTATTTTTTCAAAGTCTGAGTTTGATTGGGTTTGTTGGTAGAGTAATCTGTGCCTCTAATTATTATTGAAAGAAATATAACAATCAGACACCAACTTAAATTAAGTTGTGGAATATAATGATAGTTTGTGGTCAGGAAAAGAAATAAGTCCTAAGAAAAGCACTGTCTTTCCAGGATGATAGTGGACATATCCAAGTCCACAAACCATTAGCAACATCAGAGGCTTAATGCCCCAAGGGATGGTGGGAAAGGTAGATCCACTAATAATTCATATGGTAATTAAAAATTTAACAAGAAAATAAGAATAGTAAGCCTCTGAGGGTGGCTTTGCCAAAAGTTCCAATGATATATTACCTAAAATTTCTAGCAAAAAATCCTGAGATAATTAACAAACAGAAAAGAATGACTCATACACAGGGGGGAAAGCAGGCAACAGACACTGCCTGTGACAGTCACCAGATAACAGAGTTAACACACAAGATTTCAAAATATTCGTTATAAATATGTTCAAATGACTAAAGGAAACTGTCATTAAACAAGTAAAGGAGGATATGAGGAAAATGCTCCACTGACAGAAAATATTCGTAGAGAAATACAAGTTATTTAAAAAGAAACAAATGAAAATTTTAGAATTAAAAATACAATAATTAAAATGGAAAAGTCACTAAAAGTGTTCAGCAGTAGATTTGAACATGTAAAAAAAAAAAAAAAAGACCAAGCAAGCTTGAAGATTGATTAAAAGAGTTTGTATATCTGGAGAATAGTGAACCAAAGAGTTTTTAAAAATGAGTAGAGCCTAAGAGAAATAGGAAATAGCTTTGAAGGCTTAAACATACATGAGAATATAAAAAGGAGAGGAGAGAATAAAAGGATAAAAATTCAAAGAAAACTTTTTTGATATATAATTAATTTTTTCCATTATAGCTGGTTTACAGTGTTCTGTCAATTTAAGAAAACTTTTAAAATTTAGTAAAATAATATTAATCTTCACATTAACTCAGTAAGCACAGTGACCTCCAAATAGGATAAATACAAAAAGATAAACAAAGGGAAACATCAAAGTTAAAATGCTAAAAGTCAAAGAAAAAGGAAGATCTTGATAACAGTAAAAAGAAACTACTACCTTTACAAAGTAATCCCCAAAATATTAGTAGCTAACCTCTCATCAGAAATAATAGTGGTCCAAGGGCAGTGAGGAAATATATTTGAAGTGAAAAAAAAAAAACCCAAAAAACTATCAATCTAGAATCCTAATCCAGCATAGTTATCTTTTAAAAATAAAGTCCCAGATAAATGAAAGTGAGTGTTTGCTTTTAGCTCACCCAACTACAAAAACACCAAAGAAATTTATTCAGACTCATAGCAATTGACTCCAGACAGCAATATGAATCCACAGACAAAACAAAGAGCATCAGTAAAGGTAATTATGCATTTATAAGGACAATTAAATACATATTTCTTCTCCTTTCTTCTCCCAATGAGTTTTAAGAACAATCACATAAAACAATATGTATACTGGAGTTCCCATCGTGGCTCAGTGGTTAACGAATCTGACTAGGAACCATGAGGTTGAGGGTTCGATCCCTGGCCTTGCTCAGTGGGTTAAGGATCTGGCGTTGCTATGAGCTGTGGTGTAGGTTGTAGACGTGGCTTGGATCCCACATTGCTGTGGCTCTGGCATAGGCCGGCGGCTATGGCTCCGATTTGACCCCTAGCCTGGGAACTTCCATATGCCATGGGAGTGGCCCAAAAATTGGCAAAAAGACAAAAACAAAAACAAAAAAAAAATGTATACAATATATATGGGGGTCTATAACATATGGATATAGAATATTACCCAATAAGAGTGCAAAGGAAATGAGTGGGAGCAAAGCTATTTTGGCCTAAAGAAATTACTGAAGATAATGACTTGAATCCATAGACATAAAGAGAATTAGAAATGATAAATAGGAAGTTAATATAATAAAAGCTATAAATATATATTTTCTTTTGTTCCTTCATCTTCTTTAAACATCATAAAATTATATAATATCTATAACAATGTATCTTTTAGTTTTATAATATATATGTGTATAATATAAATAGTACCACAAGAAAGAGGAAAAAGAAATAGAATTATACAGAAAGGAAATAGAAGTATACAGAAGTAATGTTTTGCTATCTTATTGGAGTAAGTTAGTGTAAACTTGAAAATGATTCTGTTATGTTAAGATATATGCAACAATCACTATAGCAATCACTAAAAAATAAAAATATAATACAAAACTCAATATTCTGCATTAGAAAATATGCATTGAATGCCAAAGATAAGGGTAAAGTATAACTAGTATAAAAGACATGACCTATACAGAAAACAAGAATAAAATAGCAAATATTTTAACTCCCACCATGTGAATAATAGTCTTACACTTGAATGGATTTAAACAACATAGTCAAAAGGCAGAGATTATCAGACTAAATAAAATATATTGTCCGAATATATGTTGTTTACAGGACTGAATGTATAAATATGGAAAAAGATATACCATGCAAAGAGCAAGCACAACAAAGCTGGAGTGGCTATGCTAATATTTGAAAAAAAATGGTCTTATAAAAATGTTAATAGAAATAGAGTTTGGGAGTTCCTGTTGTGGTTCAGTGGGTTAAGAACCTGACTATTGTCCATGAGGAGGCAGGTGGTTCAATCCCTGGCCTCTCTCAGTGGGTTAAGGATCTGGCACTGCCACAAGTTGTGACATAGTAACAGATGTTGCTCCAATTTGGCTTGCTGTGGCTGTGATGTAAGCTGGAAGCTGCAGCTTCAATTTGACCCCTAACCTGGGAACTTCCATATGCTGCAGGGGCAGCCCTAAAAAGGAAAAAAGAAAAAGTGGCATTTTAAAATAATTTGTGTCCCTCCATCCTGAAGATATGACAATTAGAAACATATGCATATAACAACAGAATATAAAAATCAGAAAGCAAAAACTAACAAATTAATGGAGAAATAGAAAATTCAACAATAATGGTTGAAGCATTCTATACCCTCAATATTCAATAATGGATAGAAATACTTAGCAGAACTTCAAAAGGCAGATAAAAGATATGAACAACATTATAAGTCAACTGGGCCTAACAGACATCTACATAACATTCTTCTTAACAACAGTGCCATATAAATAATTTTCAAATACACATGGAACATTCACCAGGATAGGCAATATGCTATGACATAAGTGGATCTCAGTAAATTTAAAAGCACAGAAATAATACAAAGAATGTTCTCTGACCACATGAAATGAAATTAGAAATTAATAACAGAAAGACATTGGGGAAACTTAAATATATGTGGAAATTAAAAATTATTTCTACATAATTAATAGATCAAAGAGGAAATAAAAGGGAAAGTGAGAAAGTACTTTAGTAGTAATTCTCTAGGAGATGAATCTGAGAAGATATTGCTGAGGTTTATGTTAGACAGTGTTCAGCCTACATCTTCCTCTAAGAGTTTTATAGTGTCCAGTCTTATATTTAAGTTTTTAATTGACTTTGAGTTTACTTTTAGTAATGGTGTTAGACAGTATTTTCATTTTTTTACATGTAACTTTTCATTTTTAGACCTAATAAAATGGGCAACTTAGCAGGATACAACATTCTTTCAAATTTTCTACATAGATGGTAATGTCATCTGTGAACAAGGACAGTTTTATGCCTTTCTTACCAATATGTATACTTTTAACCTCTTGTTCTTGTCTTATTGAATTAACAAAAAATATTAAAAGTATTATGTTACTTTTAGATTTTTTATATATGTTCTTTATCTGGTTTAGAAGGTCTCCCACTATCCCTAATATCCTTAGAGGTTTATCACATTGAATTTTGTCAAATGCTTTTTCTGCAACTAATATGATCATGTGAATTTCTTTTTTATTCTAGGGATAAGATTGATTATATTAATTGATTTTTGAATGTATTACTAGCTTTGCATATCTGGGTAAAACCCAGTTGGCTGTGGTATATAATTCTTTTGACTATGTTTCTGGATTCAATTTTTTACCATTTTTTTTTTGAAGTTTTTGCCTTTATGTTCATAGGAGATATTGGTCTATAATTTTCTTCAAATGTCTTTGTCTGGTTTTGGTATTAGGGAAATGCTGACCTCATAGAATGACTTAGTAAGTATTCCTTCTGCTTCTATCATCTGAAAGAGATTATAGGGTATTGGTATAATTTTTCCTTAAATGTTTGATAGAATTCATCAGTGAACCCCTCTTGGCCTGGTGCTTTCTGTTTTGGAAAGTTATGAATTATTGATTCAATTTTTAAAATAGGTACAGGTCTATTTGAATTATCTATTTTCTTCCTGTGTGAATTGTGGCAAATTGTGTCTTTTGAGCAACTGGTCCATTTCATGTAGGTTATCAAATTAGTGGGCATAGCATAGTTCATGGTATTCCTTTATCATACTTTTAATTTCCACATGACCTATAGTAATTCCCCCTCTTTTATTTATGATATTTTTAATTTGTGTCCTCTGTCCTTTTCTTAGCCTGGTTAAGATTTATTTTTTAAAGAATCATCTTTTGGTTTTGCAGATTTTTTTCTATTGATTTCTTGTTTTGAATTTCATTAATTTTTGCTTTATTTCTTTTCTTCTGCTCACTTTGGATTTCATTTTTGCTTGCATTTTTAAAATGATGAACAAGAATCAGAAGTAGCAAAAGTCAAAAACTAGTGGAAGAGACAAAACTATTTTTAGGTTTTAATTCAAGCAATTCAACCATGTTTGAAAAATTTACAAACATGACAATTATATAAATCTACAATAGCAAATTTGACTTGGCTTTGAAAAATAATTTGAGAACAAAGTAAGGAAACAATTGCTGGAATAAATGTTTTTTATTCCCTATTAACACTTTGGGTGCCTTGTCATTTAAATAGTGTATGAACTGTTTTTTTTACACCAGTGGTTTTCAATGTTGTTTCTGTCCTAAAAGCTTTTATACCAGGATCCTTCATCAGAGAAATTTTTTACAGTGCTGTTGCCCCAGAAGACATCTGTGATCCTTCTCTAAGAATCACTAACCTCAGAGGTTTATTTGCTTCTCTAGGTAAAAAAGACCGGATTTGAAAAATATAAAAAATAAGACATATAAGATATGATACAAATGAATGGGATCACCACTTTAAAGTCAGTTACAATATTTTTTGTTATGAATTTTAATAGTATATTATCTGTATACTGTTATATACAAAATCCAATTTTATATTTTATTATGGATTGTAATCTCTCCCTTCTTGCCCTATTCTAATCATTATTTTATCTTATACAGTGTATAATGATATTTGAATACTAGCTATTATGTAAGATTTACTTCATTCTCATTGAAAAACACAAACTTTTTGTTCTTATATCCAAGCAGGCAATGTTTTCCTCCTATAAATATGCAGTCATTTCATAGTTTTCTAGCACCATCTGTGTTATTCTGACATGTAAATTTTTAATGTACTTATCTTTCTTACAAGAGTTTAAGTATCCAAAAGTCAAGAAACATATACCAGATGAAAAAGATCTCTGTATTCTTGAGACCCTAGCCTTTTATTTAGCGGGTCCTGAAAATACATTTGATTAATAGAGTTACTTTTAAAACACTCAGGAATGTGTTTCTTTATTATGATTTTCCTATAATCACATTCTTAGGGATAAAATTTGCTAATACTTAGAATTTTGACTCTTTAAATAGAATTATTAGTGAAATCTTTATGTATGTGAACATCACTCTAACTTGGAAATAAATTGATGTACCATAATTCTTAGCCCAGTGTAAGCTGAAAATAAGAGTTCTGTCTTTTAAATAGTTTAGTTTAGTTTTTCAGTCTGGGAAATTGGTGTGCCTTTTTAGTTTAACTCATTTTTTACTTTTTAAATTATTTTAATTATTGCACAGCATCCAGGTGCAGTATGGTAGTCATTTATAAATAAATAAATAAAATTAAATAAAATACAAGATCATTATCATTATGTGTAATGTACTAATTACACAAAGCTTGATTCAGGCCAAATTTGATTACTGTGATTCTTCATTGCTATTTCCCTAGATTTAAAAGCCAAGCATTATTACAACCAATTTCTTTTAATTTTATGATGGACTCTTTTTATTTTACTCTTTCTCTCTGTTGCAAGGGGAAAAAAGTAAAATTGTACTGAGAATAAAACCACAACTTTCTCCTATTTTGAGATAATTAGGAGGTGTCCTTGTTTGTCCCTAAATTTTTAATGTGTAATTCAAAGTGTTTATGTGAAAATGAATACCTGGGATTATGGCATGGGCTATTGCATGCTAAAAGGCAGTTTGCATGGGAGAAGTTGCCGGAGTCCAGCTCCAACAACCAGCTCCCTAGCAGCCAGGGAGAGGAGATGAACAGCGTCAGCTTTTGTAATGGAGACAGCCTCTTTGTCCCTTCTTTGGCGCTGGACTGCTCAAATTTTATTGGCATAAGTGGTTGATTATATAGACAGTTTTTCACTACAGATTACATCATAGTGTTAAAAGTACATTGGTTAATTATTAGGCTTTGTTTTTTGATCACATGGTACAGTAGCAATACATTATGTTTTAAAATCTCCAGTTTAACTAAATTTAATGAGTACAATTCAAGGACAAACAGGCACAACATATCATGTGGGAAAGAGGAGACTCAGCACAAACCATCTCATGGCCAGCCAATTCCCACAAGCTGAAGAAGTTATAGACACAAAAAATCTTATCTTCAGACTAGTGTCTATCTGCAAAGTGTCCTTGGCAGGGAAACAGCATGAGAAAATACAAATCAACTTAGCTAGCTGCTATAGTAGTTTCTAAAATCAAGGACAAAACTCACAGCTAGGTTTCTTTTGATCATGAATAATATTAGTGTAACTTCTATAAACCTCATTAAAATCCTAACTCTAAAGTTTACTGTATAACTAGTTAGTAGATAAACACTATGTTTTAATTAGGTTGGATTTAAATAGGGGAAAGTCTTTTAGGATGACATTCTTATTATATTATTATTGTAATTTTGTTAAATCACAAATCACCGCAGGAAAATAAGAATGGGAAATAAGAATAATAAGCAAATAATCAGGAAAGACTGAGGAAAACTGAATAACAAAACAACAGGAAAGACTACGTCACCTGAGAAACAATCCATGTTCTCCAGCGCAAACATGGAAATTGTTTTCCCATGATAGCCCCAATTCTTCCCCATCAACATCAACATGAGAGCCATGTAACCTGAGGCTGCCCTCAGATTGCACGGTACAAGCAGGCCTCTCAGCCTGTCCTCGGTTTTTCACCATATAGGCAGGCCTCTGTCTGCCCTCGGTTTTTCACTGTACAGGCAGGCTTCTATCCTGACCAGAAGCCCACCTTCGGCTTGCACCGTTTAGGCAGCCCCCTTTTTCTGATTAGGAGCCTGCCCTCGGTTTTGCACCGTTCAGGCAAGCTCCCTTCCTTGGCTCCTTGTATCTTTTCAGCTCCCCACAAGAAGTATTACTTTGTCTATGTAGTCCTCTTAACTTTAAAGTATAGAATGATGAGAACATTAAAATTTTAAAAGGAGAAAAAAATGCTAGAGGTTTAAAGATGGAGGTAACTAACCAGATGGAGTATCAGAGCCCAGAGAAACCAATCCACAGAGATTTAAAATGGCCTTGCACAGGTCTGTTTTGGAAGATCCAACATGGATTAATAGTGGAAACTTAGTGAAGTCCTCAGGGTAGATTTAAGAGTGAGCTTATAGAAACTTTATATGATAGTCTGAAAAATGTTGTCACCTAAAAAAATAAGATTAAAAACCATTTCTATCCATTTGCTCTTACTCTATGATAGTTTTTACATTAGTTGATTTATATATACTATCATCTAGATCTCACGACAACCTCTGGGTAGACATCAGTATCCCAGTTAGAAAAGAGGAAGCAGAAATATATATATAGTTTAAAGCAGCTTTCCAAGGTAAAACTATATTCTAGAGCTTGGATTTAAACTACAGCCACTGACTACAAAAGGCCAACTTCTTTCTATGAAGATGGGAGAGAGAAAGTTTGTGGACTAAAAGACAGAATACAGTTCCTCTGTTTTGAGGAAGTCTAGCTGGAATAAGTGAGAAAAGAGAAAAGGGTGGGGTATAAAAATTTAAGGTGCAAGATAAGTGAATTACCCTCACCTTAAAGCACATCCCTATCTAAGTCCTATAATATAAAGATTATAATATGGTACCAGAGACAAAATAGACTTCGCCCTTTAATAATAACCAAGGAATAACCAGATGGCCAAATGTGTTTAGAAAAGTCTTCAAGGACACACAGTAATAGTCCAAACAACTATCAAATGGATTTTTCCTGAAGCCAAATGGAGGAAGAGCTTTTATCATACAAAATAATTCAGTGCTATCATGGAAAAACATAGGTGATTTTAAAAGGAAAATATTCCAATGTATTTTCATTGTTTTCAGTGATTTCATTCAGGTATTTTGTCAGCAGCTCAATTATCCGTACTACATGTACAGAACAATTTTAACTTGCTTTAACATATAATATACTATTAAGATTTTTATATTTTACCCTATGCAAAGGGATAATTTGCACTTAAAATATTAAATTCTTTAAAATCTTTCCTTTTAAATACATGGTTAGTGTTGATCTGATCTTGATGAGTGAAGATGCGAGCAGCAAATTAATCACTATTCTCAAGTGCAGATGTTGCCCTCATGAAAATCAAGGAAAACTAGGTTTGTTAGCAACTGAAAATATGTATATTTATCCCTATGTTGCTATAAATTCTTTTGGTGAAGGAGTCAAAAATAGATGTCTCAGTGAGAAATAGTCTTCAATTTTTGACAACAAACATAGAACCTTTGATATGAACTGGTTCTGAAAAATCTTCTACTAGAACTATCTGTAGAATTAGTCTTGCACCAGGAACCCAGGGTAGTCAAACTGCAGTTCACAGTGAGAGCTGCCAGAACTCCCACAGCCACCAGTTTTAGATGCTTAGCATTATTATTAAACATCCTTTCTTGGGAAGTGGCTTCGGGGGAGTGAGAATAGAATGGAACATTCTTTAGCATCACTTTGAACTTCCTGACTATTGGCTGATGTACCTTATAAAAGTGGATTTATTTTATTTACCCAAAGATATGGAGAACTTTCATCATGCTAGGACTTTGCTGGGAATAGAGATTAAGATTAATTTATCCAGTAAATTAATTTAATGGCATTTATTGAGCACCTACTATGTGTTGATTGCTGGGCATAGAGTTGTCATATAGATGAGGCTTTTGTTCTGATAGAGCTTAAAGTCTAGCTGTGGAGACTTTAATAAATTACACAAGCACATGGGCATACAATTGCACATTCTGAAGTGGATGTGCAGGAAATGTCTGAAGGAAATGGACGACATTCTATGAGACAGAACAGCTAGAGCTATTTTTAAGCAGGGATCTGTAACAGGATCAGATTTATATTTCTGCAAGACAGTGAGGAACCAATAACAAAGCTAATGCAGAAGTGTAGATAGCAGATGAACATCACCAGAATTAGTGTGATGACAGACCTGGAAAATAGAAGTTATCTCCACTCTCGTAACAATGAGGCCGACCTATGAATTTAACCACAGGGAATGAATTTTAATCTATAGGAAAAAGTAAAATATAACACTGTAGAGAGTTCATTTGGAACAATAGTAAGTGATCACTAAGGGCTTTATGCACCTGGATCCACTTAAGAGTCCTATGAGTTCTCTGTATCATTATAGAGACCTTGTTGTATCCTATCTTGACTACTGATTAGCATATTTTGATTAAATTAAAGCTGTGTCCTCAGAGTTAGATACAAAGTATTAATAATTTATTGCAGACATATCGCTCATAACTCTCTGTGACAAACATATTTTAAAATTTATCCTTTCCATTTAACAGCGTTCAGCAAATGTTTATTAAACACACAATTTTTCAGGCACTATGTTCAATGATGATAAAATGAAAGTACACATTATCTTCATCTCTCTCTCTGTATAATGGTGAAACCAGATGAATAAATGATAATAATAAGATACAAAGTGCATTGTTATTACTTAATCAGTAATGATATGTGATGGAATAAAATATGTGAAGACGATAATACTGGGCAAATGAAGAGTAGACATGCAGAAGACATGGCAAGTATGTAAAGTTGAAGCGAAAAATGAACAGAAAAAGAAGTGATAATTTTCCTTGGAGAGATAATGCAATATACAAAAATTTTAAGAGGGCAGATAAATAAGAAATGTTATAAAAACTGAAATAGCTTCGACAATGTCAACAACACAACATGGGTATGAGATGGTAGTAGCTGGGAGTGAGATGAAAAAGATTTTAAGTGGTGAAAATTGCTATTTAGGTAGAGTTCTTTTCATAATAAGGCACAAAAAAGTATTTGGACTTGATACAAAATAATAAAAAAAAAGAATACTACTGCAGTATTTCAAGGATAACTATAGGGACTTGTGTTTTAGAAGTAATTATAACTGAGGCTGTAATGATGATAGAGCAAGAAAGATATGGAAACCAGAGTGTAGCAAGCTATGGCACAAAAATCAAAGGAAGAAAATGATACTGGAAGCATAGAAAAACTGTAAAAAAATATTCAGAGCAAGCAAATGAATTTGCCTAAAATTTATACCTTTAGGTGAAGCCAGCAAAATCAAGTCTTGCTGGGGGAGAACTCCAGAAAAGTGACATATTTTGAACTTCAAGATGCAAAAAACACAACATAAAGAATATTTTTAAAAGTTCTTTCAGTTGAAGTAGGTAGTGGAACAAATGAAAAATATGGAATGATATATTCATTGTCCTTAAAAGTGTGGAGAAGAGACAAATATTTGAAGAAAATATTTAGATGTGCTTTTTTAAATGATTTGTATATTTTTCTGTTATAGCTGGTTTACAGTGTTCTTCAATTTTCTACTCTACAGCATAGTGATCCAGTCACACACACACACACACACACACACACACACATACACACACACATTCTTTTTCTCACATTATCCTTCATCATGTTTCATCACAAGTGACCAGATATAGTTCCCAGTGCTGTACAGCAGGGATCTCATTGCTTATCCATGTCAAATGCAATAGCTTCCATCTATTAACCCAAGATCCCCAGTCCATTCCACTCCTGCCCGCTCCACCTTGGCAACCACTAGTCTATTCTCCAAGTCCATGAGTTTCTTTTCTGTGGAAAGGTTCATTAGTGCCATATATTAGATTCTAGATATAACTGAGATATTGGAATTTTTCTTTCTCTTTCTGACTTACTTCACTTAGTATGAGAGGCTCTTATTTCCATCCATGTTGCTGCAAAGACGTGCTTTTTATATAAGAATGAGTAGCATCAATGGAAAGGTTACTTATCCTATATCTAACACTTTACCCCTCTCTCCATAAAGAACACTTCTTGCTTTCAGTCAATGACTGGGCCAGTGTTTTGCTTCTTACTGCTAGGACATCTGTTTTATGGTATTAACATAGATGAAGTCAAAATTATAATCTAAAGTAACATTCTGTTTTATCTATTAGTAGTATTGATGTATAGGTCCAGCTACTAGAGTGCTTTGAAAATCATCATGTATTTGAAAACTTTAAGAATATGCCAGCATAATTGTAACCATATGGCAAGAATTAGTTACCACTTTTTACCTCTGTATTCATATTCATATTTACATTTATTGAATTATCTATAGTGTCCTCAATTAGTTTACCAAGGTCAATTACTTTAGATTTTCCTCATCAGAACTTACCCTTGATCAACTTATTCATTTTCTGTGGTTTTTTTGTTTTGTTTTGGTTTGGTTTGGTTTTTGTCTTTTTAGGTCCACACCTGCAGCATATGGAGGTTCCCAGGCTAGGGGTCTAATTGGAGCTGTTGCTGCCAGCCTATGCTAGAGCCACAGCAACACCAGATCTGAGCCAAGTCTGTGACCTACACCACAGCTCATGGCAACGCAAGGTCCTAACCCACTGAGCGAGGCCAGGGATTAAAACCACAACCTCATGGTTCCTAGTCGGATTCATTTCTGCTGCTCTGTGAAGGGAACTCCTGTGGTTTTGTTTTTGTTTTTTTCATTATAACTGAAATCTCTGTTATCATGACTACCGTAGGTTCTATGCGGAGTATTCACCAAACTCCAAATTTTCCAAACATTTATTAAATATAGTAAGCTGCAAATAGACACCAAAGCACACTTTTTCTTTTCTTCTTCAAGGAGAATGGAGAAGGCATAATTAATGAAATTGAATATACAGCTTTGCCTACATTGTGTATATTACCAAAAAATTTTACTATACTATATTACATAATCACCTCCCTGAATAATTAGTTATATACAAAATGTACAGTTATTAGCCTAGTGGTATCTTACGGTGTTCTTTACTAAAAACATTTAATTTCAGTGATTACATATAATTTTTGCCACAGAGTTAAGCAATCTTTTTTTCATGATTCATTTAATGATTTCTCCTTTTCCCACTTTGAAATGCCCACTCTGACAGAAACTGAGTGCCTGTTTATTTATTTTTGGGAAAATGTGCCTATTTTCTTCCATTGATCCATTATTCTTATTGTGAATAAACTAATTTTCAGGTATACAGTAAAGGGATTCAGTTACACATGTGTATATAAATGTGTATATTCTTTTGTTTTTCATTACCATCCATCACAGAGTATTATAAGATACTGAGTATATGTCCCTGTGCTGTACAGTAGGTCCCTACTGTCTATCTATTTTATATATGTTAGTGTGTATATTTTAATCCCAATCTCCTAAACACTCTCTCCTCCTCTTCTTTAGAAACTATAAATTTGTTTCCTATGTCTTCGAGTCTATTTTAGTTTTGTAAATAAATTCATTTGTATCTTTTTTTTTGATTTCTTATATGAGTGGTATCGTATTATACTTGTCTTCGTGTGGCTCACTTCACTTAGTATGATAATCTCTAACTCCATCCATGTTGCTGCAAACGTCATTATTTTGTTCTTTTTTTATGGATGAATAGTATTAGAATATATATATACCACATCTTTATCTATTTATCTGTTGATGGACACTTAGGTTGCTTCCATGTCTTGGCTACTGTAAACAGTGCTGCTATGAACATTGGGGTGAATATATCTTTTCACATTAGAGTTTTCTTTGGATATATGCCCAGGAGTGGGATTGTAGGATCATATGGTCGTTCCATTTTTAGTTTCTTAAAAAACCTCCACACTGTTCTTCATAGTGGCTATACCAGTTTTCATAGTGGCTATACCATTTCAGATCACTTTAAACTTGTTTCAGTGATCTATTGCCATGGGTTTCCTGTGTATCAAATCATAATACATTTCATTAGCTAACTCCAAATGGAATGTGTTGAAATAAAAAATTAATAACATAAGTAATAATAAACTGACTTAAAATATAAAAAAATAATTATTATGATTATATGTTCATTCATCAAAGTTGAGATGTTGAATATGCAGTTAGATATACAATATTTCAGAGGAATAATTTTGGCTGCAGATATAATCTTGCCACTCACAAATATAGATGCTTTATTAAACCAAGAGAGATTAAGATTATGTAAGGAGTGCATAGACAGAAAATAAACAAGGTCAAAGAGGATTGTGCCCTGGCACCAATGCCATTCCTAACCATATTGAGGCTCAAGGCAAAAATAAAAATTGATAATACTGATTCTGTTTTTATTTATAATTAGGTATTTTGTTTACCATGGGTTTTTTTGCATGATTTTTTTTTAAATATTGAAATAATTTTAACTCTGTTACTAAGCTTTTTGGCACTCCTTTAAATTTGGTGCTCAAGATGAGTCAGTCATTTGCATCACCATAGTCTCAACTTTGCCTATAAATAAATGAGGCAATAAGGTTTAGTCACTTTTAATAAGATGAGAGAAAAATAGGCCATTTATTTATATGGTTAAATGATATATGCATTCTAAAAGAAATATTACAAAGAGAGAAATGATGATATAAGACAAAGCAATGAGGAGAGCACCTTAAGAAATGTCCTTGAGCAATTAACAGGAATGTGACCCATGAACAGCTGTTTGGAGTGGCCTTAGTTAGGAACATGGTCTGCTAATACATTTCAACAGGAAAAAAGAGTGGCATATATGGAAGCAGAAGTGGGAGGTAATTTGTTATATCAGTACAAGTTAATCTGCTATCCTCTGATTGCTTCTATTTTTTCCGTGAAACAGAAAGTGAAGTTGTAAGTTGGGAGTGTGGATTGTGGAGGAAGTGTCAAAGGAGAAAGAGAAGTGATAAAAAATGAAATTTTGAAATAATTATCTGGCCACAGTAGAAATGGAAGAAATGGGTTAGGGAAAGTCTATGATGTTATGTTCAGGTACATGCGTGTAACCATAGAGCAAGTGTCCAACTAATTTCCATAAAAATAAAAATTCCATATATTGCAGAGAGTGGGATGGATCCCTTTGTGGCATTACTGTCAAATAGCAATAAAACAAGACTGCTACCCCAATTTTTTCCTTTTGAAAAGTACCCCATTTCCCGGTAAATGGTAACATCTGCCAAGATCCAGCTAACAAATTTGTGAAACTTAGGCCAATTCTCAGATAGAATTGTTTCCTTTCAAAGCAGTCTCATATCATGTTGTAGTCATTTCAAAATTGGCATTTATCACATCAAATAAAAATATTTTAAAATGAATAGTCAACTCTATTATTCTCCCTGACTCATTGGACAAAAGAAATTTATAGTAGAAATGAGTTTTATCCATTGATGCTCTTGAGTAAACTGATGAAGAATGAGACATGTTCATTTCTGTTTGGAATATGTACAAGCTAGAAAGTTAAATGACCTTTGGAAGTTCCTGGCAGCCATATGATTTTGCATTTATATTTTGTAGAAAATTATTCAGAGTAGATTTCAAACTGTTTTTGAAATGGGTTGATAGCTCATTTTGTGGATGGTTTCGAATGTTACTCCAGCAGGCAGAATACATTAGCATTCAGTTTAAAAAGGAAGTGGCAGTATATCTATTTCTGTAATTCCAAGCAAGTTATCAGTTCATTGAGGGGAATAACAGGCTAAGACTTCAAACAAACTTAACCTGAACTGCCTAGCCTCATGCTTATTTGAAAAATTCCCTAATAATGTGTGTTGCTTCCTGCTTAGAGATTTTGCTCTGAAAAAGAAATGTTTTGCTAATTCTTGCCTTGAGTGTTGTTGCAGAGCCCACCTCAAGGCCAAATTCAGAGGCAGGTCTGCTTAATAAACAAAGAAAAGAGGAACATTTTATTCAACAATTACTGTCCTCTCCATTTGTGAAAAAAAAAAAGCTACCTGTGTCTGCCAGTCATCTCTTGTTTATGCATTTTGGAACGACCCCCACTGGGATCCAAAATTTTTCACCCACATACATTTTATTCGTTTTTTTCCAGAAACCACTATACTTTATTCTCCAGAGATCTAGACCACAATCAGTTCCCTGAAAAGTCTGTTTGTATTACTCCCTTGCTCAGATACAGGTATAAAACACTTTAAAGTTATCTTGTTTAACCCAAAGTCAAACATTTTTAGCATGTGCAGTTTGATTATACCACATTCTGACTAAGGAATCTGTTGAGTAGGGTATTTCATATCTCAGTTAAATTTTCATTAATAAATATGTCCATATTATTTTCAGTATGAGTCTCAAAACTTTCATATTTTTCTACCTGCTCATAGGACCAGGCTTCTAATTAGGAAAAGTACAAATCCCTATTCTGGTTATTGTTAGGTTAATTGCAGATAGTATAAAGGGGACACGTACAAAAAAACAATCTGATGATAATTATTCTATGAAAGATAATATATCAAATTATTTAATATTTCTATTCATAAACATAAACTAATTTAAATATATTATTTCCAATACTTACTTTTGTAATAAAATTATAATACAAGTAAAAAATGTATGCTTATTTATAGATGTGTTTATTTTCTTAGTCACTGTCATTATAGGAAGTGAATCACCACTCAATCATTTTATCTCCCAAATGTTAATGGATTTAAGTAGCAAATGAAGATTTGCCATAGTTAATTTTGGGGAGCTGTCATTAGTCCCTTCTAATTTTCCAATAAAATGTAAGTATATAGAATTTTAACTTATTGGAAATAATGAACAAAACCTTATTAGAATAGTAATAAAAGCACCTTTATCTTTATTAGCAAATAATTGATGGAAAGTGTAACCAGGGTGCATGGGCTAAAGAACTCTTAAAATTCTTAATTTGAAAAATTTGAATCTCTAATTTTAGGAATTATACCTAAATACTGTTTATATTGGGAGCACATTTTTGCAAAAAAGTAATAGACCTGATTTTTGAGAAATATGAAAAAGAGATGTCAGTAATAATTCATTCTCCTAAGACATTCAGTCAGCATCAATAGTTGTTCCACTCTACTTAATGAAATTCTCAAGTATTACAGGTATATGCTACTTCAATTTATACAGTCCCACATTGTGATGAAGTTAAAAAACTAGTAAAATTAGAAACAGACAAATAAAAGAACTGGCAAAAGGAGGAGCAAAGGAATTGAAATATCTGCAACCTGGAGAATCAATTCTGAGTAATTGAGATCTATCTATACTATCAGGAATGCATCTTACTGCTTAGTAACTTCAAACAAGAACTCTTAATTTTTTTCTGATTAATTTGAAGATTTAAGCACCAATTTATTGATATCACTATTGATATGTATAACATATAACTTTTTAACTCAAAAAATTAAAATATAATATAGCAGGGAAAAATTAGTAGAACAGTACTAAAGAAATGTTTTAAAGTATACACATAAATTAAGTCCTTTGAACACTTAGATATCTGTGCTTAATCCAAATTTATTGCTCCAGAATGTTATGATAAGTGAAGCTAATTTTTTTTTTTTACCCTAATATAGTAAGTGGGGTAAAAATTGTGTGTGTGTGTGTGTGTGTGTGTGTGAATTTCCCAATGATGGACATCAGGAGAATATATGCCTTATATTCACATTGCTAAATTATACTAATAATGTTTCAATATTTCATGAATGAAATGCACTTCAGAGAGCTAAGATATGTATCACTCAAAGTTTGGCTAGTTTGTAAATACAGTTCATTCTTGAATAATACGGGATTAATGGGCACTGACTATCCACACACTCAAAAAGCCTTGTATAATTTATATTCAGCCCACCATATTCTTGGTTCCTCTGCACATACATGTGTGTATGTGAATATATGCATTCATACACATATTTATTTATATCTATCCAATCTAAAATGAAATCTAATCTACTGATTTCCCTTTCAAATTGCCTACTATACCACTGCTGAGCTATAAATTTTCTTTTCTTTTTACATTTGTTTTATTTTATTTCATAATCTATTAGTAATTTTTCCAATTATAGATATGTCCTATGCTGTATTTTGACCAAAGCCAAAACCTCCTACTTAGTCTATAATTTCTTGTTGCTGAAAAATTGCAGAACAAGTGCACCTCTAAATCATGCAGGCTGTGTTTTATCAGTGGAATCCATGTTGAATATTTTGCTGGTTTGGATGGTATACATTCTAAAGTTCCCATGAATATTATGTAATTAAATGTCAACTATGACTAGAACGGAGCACGACAATGGGAGAAAAAATATGTATACATGTATGTGTAAATGAGTCCCCATGCTGTACAGTGGGGAAAAAAAAAGTGCACTGGGGGAATAACAATAAAAAATAAATAAATTAATTAATTAATTAATTTCAACCAAACTGGTTGAGAGAACATCAGATAGTACTAAGACAATTACATAGTTATTTACAAAGGATTTTATTTATTGAAAACCATTTGCATAGATGAATTACTGATTTTTCAAATATTTTTAATTTTTTATGTTAAGAATGTCATGTTCCAGCTCAGTTTTTAAGCCACAAGCCATTTTGAGCAAATCCCGTGCCCAAAATCAGGTTAACAAAAATACATGTAGTATTGTTAAGTCATACAACTTCTCAATTTTGGCAAATAAATCAATGGAAAGTTATGTAAAAACCATCTAAAGTAAAAATCTAACTGACAAAAACTTTAGAAAAGAAGAAAGAGTAGTTCATTTTATAGCAGCTTTCACAAATCTGAGACAGACTTCCCAAAAGTTAACCCTCCATTGTCCATCATTTAAATTTTAGAAATGTGTATAATTTTAAATGAAATAAAATGTTCAGGTAAGAATACTCACCACTTTTGGAAATCTCATCCTCAACTAAATCACAAGCAAATCTCTTGCACATACTTGAGATTTATGCTTAAGTCCCCAAGATATAAGTATGTGTATATCTATATACATATGTGTATATATGTATATGTTGATATGTATATCTATACATGAGGGCATACACATATTTAATATTGATACAAACATAAAACCTCAAAATAACTTTCATGTTTGCAATAAATGCTCCTGGCTAGAAACTTCAAACGTCACCCAGAATCTAACTTTTACCCACAGTTAGAATATCAAATAATTCAACTAATTAATACATGTCAGTTTTATGAACTGAACCTCTATGAAATAATACTTTACTAATGATAGGAATTTATCTACTTTTTACATTAGCATTATTGGAATTGTTACAGATTCTAACACATATTGAGTCTGTATTTCCATTAAGAAGAAAACATAAAACTTTCAAAACAATACAAAACTAGCTGAGAAGCAAGACTTTACAGGGAGGAAGAGGAGTCATGAAGACAGAAATATTCTTCCCTCTTATTTTTGTTTATAGTTACCTTGACCAATACCAAGTTTGATTTTTCTACTTCCAGTCATGAAGGCATCAATATCTATTTGTCTATCTATCTTACAGTTAAATTGTATTCATACATTTCTCTATCTTTATTAACATACTATGAAATGTTTCAAAATGGGATAAGTAGTTGAATAATTTATATTTACAATTGTTATGGCCTTCAAGTTGTTCAGAAAGAGGTACATATTTGTAATAACAAACTTTCACTTTCTATATGCAGGTAAGTAATTAAAATGCCTCCTAGTTAGCAAGAGTTGGCATGAGATAAGAGCCAAGAAATGTGTTTGAAAAGACATTTTAAGTTCTGGAATAAGGAACTAAATATGTATATAGTAATATTCATGATTCACTTTTTATTTGTGTCTATCTATAACAGGCTGTATCTTTTCATACAGTTTATTTCAAGTGATTATTTGAAAATAGAATAAAATGTTAAAAAATATTGGTCAGTTATTCATTACATAATCTACCTAAATACCTGTTCTCTATTGCCAATTAATGAAAAAATAAGAGCCACTATGTCAGTAAGTTACCTTATATTTTATTGTTGATTTAAGACATATGCAAAGCTAGCCTCAGGATCTCCTGATTTTTAATGACACCAAGATTTCTTGAAGGAATAAAGAAGTATACTCTATTCTCAGCGTACTGAGAATTATTATTCACAGTACTGGTTATACAATATACTTTGCTTTTATGATTTTCTTTATTTTGGCTCTTTCTGTGCTTTGGAACTCTTTTTTTCACATCTATTTCATTATTTGTTTTCTGTCCCAGAACAGCCTGTAGTTGTTCTGCATGAGCTAAAAAGGGAATATTTTTAGCTTCCTTCAGCTACCCGGGAAAGCACAAAGAAAACAATTGTAAAGGGGAAAAAAATATGCATTTACCTGTTGCTTTAAATACATATGAAAGACAGTTTAAGAAACTGTATACTCGAAGAATAAATGATTGTTTTTTTCAGAATTACTCATCAGGTATACTAAGTATTCAGTTCTATGCTGTATTATCTGAGAACTAGGTGAGCATCTACAGAAGTAATCAAAGAAGATATGTACCTTATGTACCTTTTTTTTTTTTTTTTTTTTTTTTTGCTTTTTAGGGCCATATCCACAGCATATATAAGTTCCCAGGCTAGGGGTTGAATCAGAGTTGTAGCCACAGGCCTATGCCACAGCCACAGCGACATCAGATTCAAGCCGCATCTGCAACCTACACCGAAGCTCACAGCAAGGCCAGATCCTTAATCCACTCAGCGAGACCAGGGATCGAACCTGCATACTCATAGATTCTAGTCAGATTCATTTCCACTGAGCCATGATGGGAACTCCAAGATGTGTACCATTTTTAAGTAATTATTTTAAGTTAGGAATTGAGAATGATTTCAACTTTCTTGAGGTGGAGAAATGAACATAAGTTATAAACATTAAAAATTACCAGTTATTAAGCATAATGTGCCATGAACAATTCTTTGTGAGTCTTTTGTTAACTCTTATTCTTTAAAATTTCAGCTAAGACTAAAATATTAAAAAAATCTGCTCCTGCAAAACTTTATATTTTTGACTATACTCCACACGTTGCTTATGCTCTGTTGGGAGCCAGCATTGAATTTTGACTATCTGTAACAAGTTAGCACCATGTGTGGTCTTCATTAGGACAGTCTTCCACCATTTACCAACTCAAAAGTAAATCTAGGGAGTTCTCATTGTGGCTCAGTTGGTTATGAACTCAACTAGTATTCATGAAGATGTGGATTCAATTCTTGGCCTTGCTCAGTGGGTTAAGGATTTGACATTTCCGTGAGCTGTGGTGTAGGTTGCAGATGCAGCTCAGATCCTGTGCTGCTATGGCTGTGGCATAGGCATGCCAGCTGCAGCTCTGATTTGACATCTAGAGTTTGTAACTTCAATATGCAGCAGGTGTGGCCCTAAAAAAGATGCAAAAGAAAAAAAGTGAATCTAAGTCCTGTTATTTTTATTGAGAGGAATGTTGCCTATTTGGGATAGATGGGGAATGGTGAAGAGTAGTATCCAAAAGGTGTGTATGGTGTGGGACACCATAAAGATCCATAAACTCAGACAATCTTTCTGCAGACCTTTCCTGTGTCCTTCTATCAACAAATTTGCATAGCAAACTACCACAGACTGGGTGACTGGACATGAATTTAAGGAGGTACAATTTAAGGTAGTCCACACTCTGTTCCTCCAAAATTTATATTCATTCCACATGCAAAACATTCATTCCATCCCAACATTATCAAGTCAGTTCATTTCAGCAAAAAATTCTCTAAGTAAAACATCTCATCTCAACATTCTTAACTCACAAAGTTCCAAATCACATCATCTAAATCAAGTCTGGGTATTGTCCATTTGCAGTGTTTCTGCGGGATTGATATTCTCAAGAACCTTTTTCATTGCCCATGTATGTCAAGGGGATCCATATGAGCCTTTAGACACAAGAGTTTTCAATAGATCCTTTCTGGGCAACTGCATCTCTGTTCTTGTCTTCTGCTGGTGACTTATTAGATCCATAAGTCACATACCTAATATCTTCAGCAACAGATTGTCCTCATCTTTGGCACTCTCTCCAAAGTATGATTGAGCATCTTTTGAGATAAGTATAGACTAAAAATTTTCCAAAACATCAAGTTTTGGCGTAAGAGTTTCTTCCTTGATTTATCTCGTTCATCTCAATGTTTTATGGTAACAGCAAAGAGAAACCAGACTACAGCTTCAACACTTCGCTTGTAAATGTCCTCAGCTAAATACTCAAGTTCATTGCTAACAAGGTCTGCTTTTTTCCCAACAGTAATACACAATTCAGTCAATATATTTTGTGCTCCTTTATAACAGCAATTACCTTTTCTATTGTGTCACATAACATGTTTCTCCTTTTCTTCTGAGACCTCAACAGAAGTGCTTTTATGTCCACATTTTCACCAATAGTCTCTTCAAGGCAACCAAAGCTTTCTCTATCGTGAGCCTCAGTATTTGCAGTCTCTACTCATTATGCAGTTTCACAGAAATTTCCAAATTTAAAAGTATTTGGTAAAGAAGCACCCCACTTCTAAGTACCAAAACATGTATTAGTTTTCTAGGGCTCCCATAGTAGTGTATCACAAGCTAAGTGGTCTAAAAAGATAAACATCTGCTCTCCCATAGTTCTGTAAAATAGCAGTCTGAAATCCAGGTGTCAGAGAGACAATACTCCCTTTGAAAACTCTAGGAGAGACTTCATGCTTTCCTATTCATTTTCTGATAGCCCCAAGTGGCTTTGGGCTTGTGGTAGCATAACTCCAATCTCTGCCTATTTCCACATTAAAATGATCTTCTCTGTACGCCTGGATCCCCTCCTCTTCTTATAAGAACATCAGTCATTTGATTAACATTCATCCTAAATTTAGTATATCATCTCAAGATCCTTAATTACATCTTCAAAGATCCTTCTTCCAAATAAAGTTACATTTTAAAATCATAGCTGAGGCTCCAGCTGGTTGAAGGAGCAGAGAAAGAGAAACTAATCAAAACACAATACCTTCTCTCCATAAGGTAAGCAAAAGCTGTTGAATTTGTCATAAAAATACAATCTTTCCATTTTTTTCCTATTTTAATCCTTTCAACATACTTGCATGGACAGACAATTACCAAAAGCATCTATAGAGGGACAGATTAGAAAAATCTCTGGAAATCCTAGTTTCTTTGGATTTGGTCTTTTCCTAATGGAGTTATATTCAAGTATATGATTTTTGCTGTTGTTTTTTGTTTTGTTTTGTTTTGTTTTTTGGCTTTCTATGACTGCCCCTGCGGCATATGGAAGTTCCCAGCCTAGGGGTCCAATCAGAGCTGCAGCTACTGGCCTACACCAGCATAGCAACGTGGGATCCAAGCCGAGTCTGTGACCTTCATCACAGTTCATGGAAACCAACGCCAAAACCTTAACTCCCTGAGCGAGACCAGGGATCAAACCTGCATCCTCATGGATACTAGTCAGATTCTTTACCTGTCGAGTCACAACAGGAACTCCAAGTATATGTTTCTATACCAAGTCAATCTCTCTTTTTCCTGTTAAATATATGCTTTATTCTCTAGCTCTAATTAAAACTTTTACTTAAAATTATTATTTAAAGGAATTCTTTCATGGTACAGTGGTTTAACGATCTGGTGTTGTCACTGCAGTGGCTGGGATTGCTGCTGTGATGCAGGTTTGATCCCTGGTCTGGGAACTTCCACATATCCCAGGCGTGGCCAAAAAAAAAAATAAAAAAAAAAATTATTTAAAAACTTGACAATATTTCCACTGAAGCTGGAACACCTCGGAGGAAAATATTTTCAGACCAGAAAATAGACTCAATTTTTTGAATCTTAAAATACACCTTTCCACACTTGTGGGAAATCTAAACAAACATCACACACATATACCTTTTTCTAAGTTCTATAAGGGAGGTTTCCAAATAAATATGAGACTTTTCAAGTGAATTCCAAATGAGTGATATACAAAAGCAAAATTTATTTTAAAAAGCTGAAAAGGACACTAGAAAAGTTCTGTTCCAACCATATACTCTACAGTTGAAGATACTGAATTTCCCCAAATCACGTAGTTAATTAGTGACAAGATTGGAGTTATAAATACTTGTTTTATAGGCTAAATCTGCTGACTCCTCTCACTGGCCAACCAAGCCCTTTGCTTGCTACTGATAGTGTCTCATAAAAATGAAAAGGACTTTAGCTTTGTCTTCTTCTGTGCAATGTTCATGCTGAGTCCTATGAATCATACACTGATCTGCCTTTCTCCCTGTAAGTCTCAACAGCATGGTAGAGAGCCTGCACAGCATGAACTGGTGCTGAGGTTCAGACTGTTTAACCAGATCCTTCTATTAAAAAGATATGTAGAAAAGAATAATTAGCTAATTTCTTTGCCAAGGAAAATCAAACAATTATTTCTAAGTTCAGTGTTATGGGACTAATTATATACAAGAAGGGCAGTGGCTTTAAAAATATCTGTTTCAAGGATCCAATAAGTCAACATAGTGAAATTGCCCGGACAAAAAAAAAAAAATTGAGTTCCCGTTGTGGCTCAGTGGTTAACGAATCTGACTAGGAACCATGAGGTTGTGGTTTCCATCCCTGACCTTGCTCAGTGGGTTAAGGATCCAGCATTGCCATAAGCTGTGGTATAGGTCTCAGGCACAACTGGGATCCCTCCTTGCTGTGGCTCTGGCGCAGGCTGGCGGCTACAGCTCCGATTAGACCCCTAGCCTGGGAATCTCCATATGCCGTGGGAGCAGCCCTAGAAAAGACAGAAAGACAAAGAAAGAAAGAAAGAGAGAGAGAGAGAGAGAGAGAGAGAGAGAGAGAGAGAGAAAGAAAAGAAAGAAAGAAAGAAAGAAAGAAAGAAAGAAAGAAAGAAAGAAAGAAAGAAAGAAAGAAAGAAAGAAAGAAAGAAAGAAAGGAAGAAAGAAAGAAAGTGCCCGACACATAGTAGGAAATCAGTGAATGTTAATGTCCTCTTTACATAAAGGATGATACAAACCAAAAAAACTATTGAGTCCAAAAGTTATCAGGATGAAACATAAGAGAACCAAACTACTGGCAGTATTTAGACAAAAGAGAAATTCAAGACTTACAGCTCTGACAACTTCTCAAATCTGTTCTGTTTGTTGCATTGGAGGCATAAGTAATTGAATAGTCATTGAATTTTAGAGCTAGAATGAACTTGAGTATGTAATTAATCTAAATCAGGACTTCTCAGCCTCTGTGCTATTCATATTTTGGCCCAGATCATTTTTGGTGCTGGGGGTAGAGTGTTGTCCTGTACGCTGTAGGTTGTTTAGCAGTATTCCTCACTGTGTATCAGTAGCACTTCCAAGCCCAAAGCAGTGATAGTGAAACACATGGCCAAATATCCCCTTTGGGGCAGAACCACCTCCAGTTGAGAATCACATTGGAACCATCTTTTTTTTTTTTTTTCTTTTTTCTTTTTTCTTTTTTGGCAACTCTGCAGCATATGTATTCTAGGGCCAGGGAACAGATCCAAACCGCGGTTGCAACCTACTCCACAGTTGCAACAATACTGGATCCCTATCCCATTGTGCTGGGCCAGGGGTCAAACCTGCATCCCAGGACTCCAGAGATGCCACTGATTCTGATGTACCACAGCAGGAACTCCTGAACTATCATTTTATTTATGAGAATCCAAAATATGAATAATCTTATTGGTGTCTCCTAAATAGCCCCTGAATTAGAGTGAATAGGAGAAGAAATTACAATGACCAAGGGAATCATGTGGATTTAGTTTGGGTTTTTCCTCTACCTCTTACTTTCAGTGTAACTGAAATAAGTCACCTCTCTGCTATAGTCTTAGTTCTCTCATTTAAAATAGGAAAATATACTTCACCTGCATTCATCATTGCATTCTGGGTGGATAAAATAGGATAGTATTTTTAAAGGTTTGGAGGCAACCCACCTTCACACACATGTGTTGTACACAAAGATACACTTATGTATTATTATCATAATTAATCTCAGGAGCCAGATTTTAAACCAACTTCCCCTTATACCTGATTTGGTCTACTGAAGTAACACTGAGAGCTGTCTGTAAAGCCATATTATCAAGATATGTTTCAGCTCCCACTTACATGAGAATAACCTGGCAGTGCCTGCTAAAATGCAGATACACAGGACCATTCCCAGTTAATTTAATTTAAAAGTCTGGAGTAGACCTTTGAGTTGGTGGTTAAAGGATAACCTTAGATGATTCCACTGTTCCCTGTTATTTTGGAATCATTGATATTCTAATCATTTTCAGATGTTTCCAAAATAACTTCTGTGACTTTCAAGAGTTTATTTTTTATTTGCGAAAAAATCTTACTGATATATAATGTTTATTAAGGCACTCCCCTGCTAAATTTCTTCAATGAGTCTTTCTTCTATTATAAACTGCAAACACTCTGTCATGATACAATATCCTTCTATGATTGGTTTCCTTTTCTACTGATCAACCGCACCCCCTATGTTTTTTCTTCCTGATGGCCCTCTCCCATCGTTCCTTTTATAAATCACCTCTCCTGAGATAATATACCCTAGGACTCACATGTGAGTTTTCTAAAATAAAATTTCTGTAACTTGCAAACACTGGTGATTCTCACAGATGTCATGCTTTGCAAATTTTGTCCTCCATTCTCCAAAACATAAAATCCTATTCATCTTTCTAATCTCATGTGAAGCACTCTACAGCTAGATACCCTTATCTGACTTCCAGAGTGATCCTTGCATACATTTTGTAATACTCCTACTCCTTTTTAAATCCATCAAGTATTGGTAATAGTATAGTATGTGTGTGTGCATGCATGTGTGTTTGTGTGTGTGTGTGTCTGTCTGTCCATGGACCACAGGATTACAGTGTTCACTGATGCCAGAAAGAGTACATTTCCATTCTTTTATTTTGAATAGTCGCATAATTGGCACATAGTGAAGACGCAATAAATATTTGTTGGAAAAATGAATGGTGCTGTGTGTAATACAAATACAAATGAGATAAAGTCATGGCTAAAAAAACTCACAAAGTTGTGAATAAGATGATTATACCCATAGATAAATATGAAATAGGATGTAATCAGTCTCCACCATATTAATGCTCTGTATACAATATTATGAGAGCAGAGAAACAGAACCAGATCACCTTTCTTCATTTCTGTCTCCAACTAGATCCCAAAAAGTTCACTTGTAAAGTAATTAATTGTAGTATTTCATTAATCTATGGATAGGTGCTTTCTGAAAACATGGTGTAAATCAACTATCATTATAAAATATTTTTGAAATAATGATATCAGGATTATCTCAGCAATAGGAATGACCTTTTCCCAAGAGAGTTATTTTTCCTAATTCTCTCGTCACTACTGTTTACTTTAAATTGTGATAATATTATGTCTCAATGTCATGGTCTGCATTATTCTATTCCACACTTTAGCCTCTCCTACCTGACTACTACATACTCACACCAGAATTAATCTCACATTTCCCCTAAAGCAGAAGCACTGTATAAATCTGATTTTCTTCTGAGGCCTGTGCAACTTTTAATTAACAAGATTTACTTACCACCTACTCTCTGTTGAACAATGAGTGGATATAAAAGTAATTAAAGAGAAAGCTTCTGAACAATTCAAGTATATACCTATGCACAAGTGCTTCAAAAGAAAGAAAATTAACTCCAATCTGATGTGGTTAATTCTCTGATTCTCTCCAACTTAAATATGTTTTTGATTCTTATGGAAATTTCCTTTTTGTGTTCCTTACACAACCAGACTACCAGGTTCCAGTGCAATCCTAATGTCTGCTCTTAATCTCATATCAAATAAATGTTGTGTTCAAACATGAAATTGAATGCCACAGAAATAAATGTGTGTTCATATTTACTCAGCATAAACAAATGGGTAACATTAATTTATTTAAATTACCTAGATTATAATTTCATTTTATATATTCACCTGGAAGACTTTTTTATTTTCCTTAATTGGATATGCTTTGTTAAAAGTGAATCATCCAAAGAATAAATCATTTATTTATCAGAAAGGTACACGTGACTTTTCAAATATTCATAAGCAAAACCGATCTCTCAAAAATCTAAAATAGGAAAAAGAGTAGACATTTTTGTTTCTGGTTGATATATAAACAGAAAAAATCATCATATTATATTCAATATACTTATTAAGAAGCAACAAGGAACGTTTGAATTTATAGAAAGTACCTTCAAGTGCTTTCTTAGAACTTTTTTTTTATCAAAGATGCTGGTCAATACTTTATAGCTTTTCTGAGCTTATGCATTCTGATCAAACTTTGGAATATAAAAGATTAAACTTCTCAGCTAATTACATGCCTGAAGGCACATTAACAATGCAAGTGTCAATGCTCTGTTAAAAATTCATTTTGCATTTTTAACACAGTCCTGATAGAAAAACTTTGAAGGCAACAAAGTGGAAAGAGTTATGTTCTTACTTTAAAAGATAGCCTAGGAACCTTGAGAAATTGGAACTTCATTATTTCATATTATGGAAAATATCAGAGGTAGTATGAAATCAAAATGAATTTTTACATACTTAAAAATTTCATGGATCATTGAACTTTAGTGAGATGGACCATGAGAATTTTTTGGCCCTATCTTTTCATTTTGCTATTGTGGTTATTAAAGCATAGAAAGAGTTTGACTTGTGCAAGAGTAGATGGAGATATATAGATCTAATACTCAGAACTACTAACTCTTAAATCAGTGTGCTTTCCATAGTATTGTTGCCTCTTAACACTGCAGAATTTAGTTTGTAATATCAACTAGAAATATGTGCTGCCTATTTTGTCCCCTACCAAAACCTACATTGAAGTTCTAACCCCAGTATCTCAGGATGTGACTGTATTTAGAAACAAAGCATTGAAAGGGGTGATTATATTAAGACTGAGGCCTTTAGGATAGAGCTTAATTCAAACTCATTTATGTCCTTATGAAAAGAGGAACTTTAGACACACAAAGAGAACCAGGGGTGCATGTACACAGAGGAAAGACCTTGTGAGGGCATAGGAGAAAGTGGCCATCTGCAAGCCAAGGAGAGCAGCCTCGGAAGAAACCAAACCTGCTGATCCCTTGATGTTGGATTTCCAGCCTCCAGAACTATGAAGAAATATATTTCTGTTGTTTAAGCCACCCGATCTGTAGTACTTTATTATGGTAGTCCTAGAAAAGTAATTCACTGCTTAAATTATGCAAGACGGTGTACATTGTGTGATAGAATTCTCAATGCTAACGTTTTAGGTTTAACCTCTCTGCAGAACTCTGAGTTTGCATCAAAACATTCAATCTGATGTGAAAAGATTTCACTATCTTAGATTAGGGGAAGTATTTCCCATGTACATTGAAAAATGCTTTTTATGAAACAACCAACAAAATAAAACTAACTTTGTTGTGTGGGGCAGATCAGATAAAACTTGAAAATTACAAACGGAGTTGCTTATGCATCATAACTGACTACATGACAAAAGTAGAAATAATTATGGAGATTGAAATGATAAACTGAATTCTACCTATTTTATTTTTTACATTAAAAACTTTTTTTTTTCTTTTTAGGCCTGCCCCTGCTTGTATGGAGTTTCCTAGGCTAGGGGTTGAATTGAAGCCGCAGCTGCCAGCCTATACCACAAGCCACAGAAACACAGGATTGAGCTGTTTGTGACCTACACCACAGCTCATGACAATGCCAGATCCTTAACCCACTGAACAAGGCCAGGGATCAAACCTGAGTCCTCGTGGATGCTAGTCAGATTCATTTCCACTGAGGTACAATGAGACCTCCTATTTTTTACATTTTTGAAACAAAGTAAAAAATATGGTTTTTATCCAACATTAAGTTAGAACCACTAACTTATATTTCTAATTTTCATATTTTTATATATGTTATTTGGAAAAATATCAAAAATATGTTATTCATCCTAAATTAAGTTATAACCACTAACTTAAATTTCTAATTTTCATATTGTCATAGTATGAACACAGTAATAACTTTCAAATTTTTTCATAAAAAATTCTTAAAAATATATGGTAATTTTATTTTTATGAAATTATGAACTATTATAGTGAAAAGAACTTTGGCTTAACAGCAGAAACACAGAATTATATTTGCCCCTAATTTGTAGTATGATCATGAGCACATGGCTTCCTGTTTCCAAGCCTCAATTGCCATATACCTAAAAGAAGGATTATTCTAAAGGATCTCTTTTTTTTTGTCCTAAAATTCATTCTATACTGAAGATAACAGCTTTATCAGAAAAGCTCATATTTCTGGCTGGTTGAATATAAAAATATCCATCTTGGGGGGGTAAGAAAAAGAGTCTTAGGAGGAAAAAAGTAAACCTCTTTAAGTTCTATACTCTGTAATCTTTTTATGAATCAGAAAGAGAAAGACTGAGAAATTGGCAGATGTTTAATTCATTAATACTTTTGCACTAATAATTCTCTTGAGGCATTTCCCAGGCTTTGCTATGACAGAGCCAAAGTGCACCTCAATGCTGTCTAATCAGAATGCTGTGCACCAAACTGAGAAATGTAGTTTGCACCTTTTTTCCTGCCTGCCATTTCCTACAGATGTGACAGAGCAAGTGAGCACAGACTTATAAACAGTTGCTGTAGAAAATAACTGAGAAATAAAACAAAAAGCAAGTATTTTTTTAAGCAGTTGCTCTTTATGCACTTAACTTCCCCAGCTAGAGATTTACTTGATCAAGATACTCCTAGCCATAAAGAGCTGTTAATACAGCATAAGGAAGTTGAAGGAGAACATAACTGATTTTGAGTGGACATAATTTGAAATGATAAAAAATTTGGCCCAGGAGATAGATGATATGTTTTGACTTTGCAAGTAACTTAATAATGATGAGCCCTCAAATCAATAGGAGCCACAATTTAATACCTGTAAAATAAGTAGTTTATTCAATTATCTGATAAAAATTTGCTGAGGACGCGGAGGGTCCAACACTTTTGCTGTTTTCTGAGATTAGAAAGAAACCTGCAATTCAATAATGAAGACTGAGAAATAAAATGATAATTGCAACCCCTGGGAAGTACTGCTATGACAGAGGTGTACATACTATCTGTGGATGTAAGTGACATGCATCTAACCCAATCTGGAGGAAAATAATATTGCAAGTTGCCAGTGTCATTGGTTTTTTGTGCTGAGTCTAGAAGTATCTGCACGGCCTGTCTATGCAGCAGCATTAAGGGAAAGCAGATTAGTGTACACTAAAGAGTTGCACAGAAGAATAACTGCCAGGAAAGTTTGAGCATGATGCTGGTCTTAATGTTTGTGTCCTCTAAGTTTCCATTCAAATTAAATATGCTATTTAAAACATTTCCAAATACATATTCAAAACAAGCAAGAAAAAAATCCAAAAATGTGTGGTTCACAAATACCTGGATAAAAGAAAGGAGTGGAGGTACTAAAAAAGATTTTCCTAGCCCATCTGTCTAGAAAGAATTCATTTTCTGGCACTGGGCCCTCTAAGGGAGAATACCAGACCAGACTGTGCCCAGTCTTATCCCCTGTTCTCTTCTTACCTCCAAACACCATATAATATGTTTTAAATATTCTGGTGAGATAAACTGTAAATAAATAAATCAGTTTGTATGCAATTCTCCCAGTTTTCAATGGTGTTCTAGCAACCTGCCCCATGCTATAGGTGCCATGATGTTCTCAACCCCGCTTGCTTCAATTTTCCCACATTAATGGCAGATATGACCAGCTCATCCTCTAGTTAAAAGAGCAAAGACTATAGAATTCTCTAGTTTTGTGGAAGGTAGTATTTTGGCTGTGAAGTGAGGCATGCAATTTAAGTCATTCCATTTACTTTGAGGAGTAAATGATAGTAGTATAAGGAAAGGAGCATCAGAGAAAGCAATGGAAACTCGAGCAGAGTGCATATGGGAAATGAAACTAGTACTGCTTCAATTAGTTTTTGCCACCACTTAGAACTCTCCAAGAAAGATTCTAGGCTTGCAGGATATGTGTAGAGTATATATTGTTTGTTAAAAAAAAAAAAAGTATTACTTGACAGTTTTTGCACTGAGGCAATATATTTTTAACAAGGAAACTCCCCTGGGGTAAATGGACAGCAATCCTGTTCAGATTCTCAGCAGGAGGATTGTACAGGGAGATGGAGAAGCTATTTCTTGCCTGTGTTGGTGCATGAGGTCATCTACACAAATGCTTCTTTCAAATGAGAAAGAAAGATTCATGACAAATCTCTAATGGATATGGAAAAGAGTACCCCTTCTCTCTCTGTTGTGAGTGCATGTGTAGTTGGGGTAGGGAAAGGAAGGACTGTGGGTAAATTATTAGCTAATCATCTTCCTTCCCCACTTGTTGTATATACAAGTAACCTCATTCAATATTCCTCTGAAATCTAAGCCCTATTAGGATTCAATTCAAGTTTCTCTAAGAGTACTCATACTTGGTTTTGTAATAAGCATTTTCAACAATTTCCATTTAATGCTTTTTTCCTTTGTATAGTATAAAATACTAAGATTGTCCTGTATCCTTAATTTCATTCTAATATTTGGCCACATTGATTGTTTGATGGTAAACATCTAGTAAGTATGTAATTTTGATGTCACAAGTAAACTAGATACTATTTTTTTCCTTAGAAATCAGGGTTTTATTGACAATATTTACATATATGATAAAAATAAGGATTCTTTTAAGCAAGGAAAATATATTTGATAGGTTTGAATATGATAATTGTATAATGGATCTATTATAAATATAGCAAGTATGTTTTCTTAAACCTAGAATTATATTCCTCTTTTGAGGTTTATTTTATCTCCTTCAACAGAACGATAATGTATCATAGTGAGCTTTTGATGTCCTTGGAACAAGGCTGTTTTCACAAAAATTAAATCCCTTCCATTACAAGAAACTACTTGGTGTATACGTTTGAGAATAACATTGACCTTTTTCACAATAGTAATGTATTACCACCTTCTACTTAATTTGTTACCACCCTTGCCTTTCTCTGATTCCTGTTTTCTAAAAGAATTCCACCATCTAATTTGAAGCCATGTCTTTTTGTTTAAGAAATTGTCTGAAGCAGTGATCCACATTAACTTTTCAGCAGGTTTGTGACTTCCAGTCTTTAAATTGTCTGTGTTTCTGCTACTCAAAAAAATGTAGTTATAAATTTGATTAGAAATAATTTCCAACATAGGCATAAATTCCTGAATTTTCAAGAGATCAGAGTCAATTGTTTCACATATTATTTAGGAATATAATTCAACAAATGTTTAAATAGCTCATTATTTTGTGAGCTATAATTTTGTTGTCACAAAAATATTCTTTAATGAAGTGGCACAAATACAATAGAATGTTATTGGTCTCTTATGGAAAAGGCCGTGGTGGTAGTTTGTCTCAGTAGAGGCTTCTATATCACCTGTCACACAGGAATCCCAATTCCTTCCATTTTGTTGCTCTCTCATCCCTGGAGGTGCTGTCCACAGGTGCACAGAAGATGCTGCTCCCACTGTCATGTTCACATCCCAGCCTGAAGGAAAGGTAAGAGGGAGGAAGTAGAAGACAAAGGATATCATTACAAATGTGCACTCAGGGATTACACACATCACTCTGATTTTTTTATTTGCCATAGTTAGTATCATGCTCACACCTAATTACAAAGAGACTCAGAAATGTGGTCTCCAACATCATAGCACCTTATGAGCTTACGTTAACTCGGTAACATGCAAAGACCCTATTTCTAAATAAGGTCATATTCACAGGGACCAGGAATTAGGACTTGGTCTTATCTTTTCAGGAAATACTATTCAAACCACTAAAAAGATGAAAAAGTTGAAATCCTCCAACTTTTTCCTCAGTTTTTTTTTTCACACCTTTATAAACTTATCTGCAGCAAATCTAACCTTAATTCTTTCATCAATTTAACTCAGTATACATTTACCCCAAGTTTGTTAAATAATTTAGATCTGGGTTTATATCCATTTGAAAATTAGATTTAATTATCCTCATCCATTTACCACCTCTATTTCCATGGGTTTTTGCCTTTAGTTCAATCTCATCTTGAACACAAACAAATAAAAACCCTAATTTCAAAATGCCCTCTAGCTAAGTATTATTATTCCTCCTCCTTCATACCTATACTTCCAAGGATTCTACATATCATTAGCACTTTTCCAATTTCCCATTTATTATTTGGGCTAATCCACTGGGGACTTTACTTTGCAATTTCCTTGAAGCTAGTATTGCCAAAGTGAGCAATGTCCCTCAAACTGTCCAATCCATGGATTACGTTAGTTCTGATTTTACTTGGCACAACTGTGATATTATACTCTGCTGTGTATGATCTTCTTCCCTAACTGCTTTCCTTTTTTGACTTACAGAATGCTACTCTTTTAATTTCTTCATTCCTTCTCTGTCTCTTGTGGGTTTCTCTCTTTTTCCTTTTTAACTGTTAGTATTAACTTATAGTTTTTTTGCCCTCAGTTTTTCTCAAGTTCCATTTATACCAATGGCTACCACTATAGCTGATATGCTGTCTACTTCTAAATATTTAACTCCAGCCCAGCCTTATAGTCTAAGATTCAGATCTAATGTTGATCTTTCCCTGGATCCATTCCAGGCAACTGAAAATAGCACGTTAAAAACCATACTCAGTAATTCTCTTCTACTAACCAAACCTCCTCTTGCATTTGCTATCCAGTTAATAATTGTAACAAGTTATGATCAGGATAGAAATACAGTTAGGATGCATTAAAAATAAGTATTTAATAATCTATTTCTTTCTACATATATATGCATTATAAATATCTATATCTGTCTACATAAATTTTATCTGTAATTTATTATAAGGGTTGTCAGTCTATTAACATATCTACTATCTCTAATTTATTATAAGGATTTTTTTCACCTTTCACAATTTGGGGGACATACAGTCTATGTGAGACTGCTGTTTCTGTTTCCAGTGCTGGAGACTGAGGTCTGATGGATAGGCAGTCAGAAAGGGAAATGGAGGTAAAATGAAAGTGGAGACAGGCAGAAAGCTGTGAGTCTGAACTATAAACCATGAGGATGTACTGGAACTTAGTATACTGTCTCACCACCTCCAAATCTCCAATTGGAGGATGGGTTGTCTGCAAGAAAAGCAATCTCCCTTCATTATGGAATTAAATACATACCTGGCCTAGAGAAACTAAAATGAGAGATTCAACAGGAGCTGGAACTGCTATGGGCCTACCTACTAGTCCAAGCTCACCAGGCCAGCCAACAGATAAGTATTGACATGCATGATTACTACAACAGTCTGTGCCCACTGCAAAGTTTTTGAGCACAAGAAGAAGATGGCCATTACTTCATTTATTCCTTCAGACTTCTATGGAAAATATCTCTCATGGCTCATGCTAACCCAGAAGTAGGCAGGGAAGGAAAGTCTGAGAAATATGGTTCCATCTTAGCTAAGTTGACTTGATACAAATCCACCACAATATTATCAGTGTATTATAGAAAACTGGAAGCTTTTTCACCTTCACTTATATTCTTCTTGCACATTCAAACTCTTTAGAAATTCTGTCCTGTCATCTTAAAAAATATATATCATTCAACACTGTAAATACATGAGAAGGCAGTTTATAATGTCTAGATAAAACCAGAAAGAAGTTGTGAAACCACTTTTGGAGCCTGATAGAAAGGAGACTCATGTAGTAGAAGAAAGAAAGGTAAATAGTATCACCTCAGTAACCCAGAAGATTAAAAAATAGTAATAATAACCTAAAGATATTGTGGATCAGGCTAGGTTAATTTCTAGGAAAAAATGTTGAAATATAAATTATGAGTTTCCAGTTGTGATATAGCACTACATTCAAGAATTACTAAAAAAATGTAGGTATTCACTTTATATGCAGAATTTAGAGGAAACTGAAAACTCAGTACATAGTGGATTAGAAAATAAAATTGTGTGTACCTTTTACCTAGCTTATCCATTCTCAAAGTAAGAAATGATCTGAGGTTTGAAACTATAACACCCTTTCATAAGACCCTGGAAATTTTCAAGTTGGTGTTTCTCATTTATAAAAAAGCATTTATAAGAATCTGTGTTCAATTTTTCAGTAGCCTGACAAACCCAAAGTAGAAAAAGATTGTCTTAAAAAGAATTATGAAAGTGACTTTTGAATCATGGAGTAAATATCAGTAAGATTCATGGATAACATCCAAAGAGTTTAAGATAATTTTATTTTATTTTATTGTATTTATTTATTTATTTATTTATTTATTTATGGAGTAAATATCAGTAAGATTCATGGGTAACACCCAAAGAGTTTAAGATAATTTTATTTATTTATTTATTTATTTATTTATTTATTTATTTATTTATTTTAGGCCCACATCTGTGGAAAATAGAAGTTCCCAGGCTAGGGGTCAAATTGGAGCTGGAGCTGCTGGGCTACACCACAGCCACAGCAATACTGGATCCAAGGTGCATCTGGGACCTATGCCGCAGCAGCACTGGATCCTTCACTCACTGAGCAAGGTAGGGATTGAACCTGCATCTTCATGAATACTATGTCAAGTTCTTAACCCACTGAGCCACAATGGGAACTCCTAAGATACTTTTATTTTAAAAGATCACCTAAAGACTAGACTTTAAGGGACTGAGATGATTCAAAGTGAAGAAAAAAAAAAAGTCCTCTGCTTTTCCAAGTGTCTATGATAAGGAACATCATGAAAGTTGTTCAGCTGTGAACACAGCCCATTGTTTATGGAAAAGAAAAAAATCCCTCAGAGAACAGAACCAACAGTTCAAACAGCAGATCTAAGAATCATGGAGAACAATTAGATAAGGAGTTCCACCAAAAAAAAAAAAAAAAAAAATTAGCTGAGCCCTAATCTGAGAATGTTTTCTGTCTTTAGAACAAGAGACCTAAAAATGTGTGTATGGCTGAATTTTAAAATTGCTGTGATCCAGTGTTCCTATGTGCATTTCATTATATCCAGTTTTTGAATAGAATGTAAAAAAAAAAAATCTGTTACTTTATCCCTGTCTTAACTTTTCATGTGGGATGTCTAAAAGTATCTTTTTGTTTTAATTATAAAGTCTATGTATAAAGAGGAGAAATACTCAAGGAATTATATCAAGAAACTTCATCTGAAACCTGATGTAATCCAAATCCTGAGATCATAGAAATTAGACTTAATGACCATTTGAGATTTCAGATATCTTAGAAGGGGCTATGTATGTTTTTCATGATGTAATGTTAGGAATCATTAGAGCCACATTCTATGGTATGTTATTACATTAATATCTAGCAATGAATTATGCCTAATGGTTATCCTGATCATTGTGTAGTCTCTTTTCATATTGACTCTAAGCTTGGTCATTTAGCTTATTTTGACCAATGGGACATTAGAAACTGTGACATATGTAAAGCCTTGATACCCTCATTCATTGACACTTGTTTTGAAATTCAGGGACTGTATGATGAGTCCTGAGCTAGCTGTGGAGAGGTCAGGTAGAGAATGTTTTGGTACTTCAGTTAACAGTCTCGGTCAAATGACACACCTATAAATAAAGAAATCTGGACAAGATAGCACTCAGCCAACCTGCCATCTGACTGTGGGTAAGCTTTGCCCACATTTCCTGAAGCAGAGAAAGCTATCTCTATTGACCTCTGACCAAATTCCCAACCCACAGAATTGTATAAAAAGCAAGTTTGTTTTACAGGCCGCTAAGTGTGAGAGGGTTTTGTTAGGCAATAATATAAAAATGATACAAGTAATAAAGAAGCTTTATTAGTGTCTTATTTTGGGGTATTTTCTTACAGTTGTGGTCAAACAAATGGATATTACATGTATTTTGTTATAACACACTTATGATTATTTTAGTATATTTACTTCAAAGCAGAAAAAAAAAAACAAAAATAGTAAAGTATGCCTCCCATCCATGTATTAGCATTGTGTTTTTATACCTACACTGTAGAGTAAAATGAATTATCAGAGAACAATTCATCTTCCCTAATGCATACTTAGTATATTGGTGTATACTGATGAGAAATACATTATAAAAAGCATGTGTATATTTCTCATCCTAGGAAATTTAAATATATTCACAAGGCAAAGTGAGACTATCTATCTATCTATCTAATCTAATCTATATCTTGACCTGTTCTATCAATCTGTCTCCAAATGTGCAGCCTTGATATGCATCATTAGTGAAAAAAGACACAAATAGTTTTTTTAGTTTATTTATTTATTTATTTATTTTATTTATGGCCACATCAATGGCCCATGGAAGTTCCCAGGCCTAGGATCAAACCTGAGATGCAGCTGCAACCTAAGCCACAGGGGTGGCAACACCTGATCCTTAACATATTGCACCAGCCAGGAACTGAACCCATGCCTCAGCAGTAACCTCAGCCACCACAGAGACAATGCCAGAGCCCTAACCCACTGCTACACAGTGGGAACTCAAACACAAATGGTTTTTAAGTAACTTGAAAAACACTAAGAAAATTCAGGTCTATCTTTTCTTAATCACAATGCCTATAACATTCAATACACTTTCAATAAATATTATAGTAATCACTATTATCAAGAATATTATGGTACTAGCAAAATCTACACACACACCATAAAATATATGTTAATTTTCTGTACTTAATTCCAATTCTATTCCAAATATAATTGGCTCTTCTATTTGTTTTACTCATTCTTTGGCAATCAAAGTATGTGTCTGCTGATGATGCCTAAAAACATGACTATGTGTAAAACCACTCTGCAAAGAAAATGCACTGAAAATAATAACTTCATAAGGGTGCTTTCATTATAATTAATTTGCAACCCAGAAATGCTTTAAAGATAGCTTTTTAGTGATAAATCTTGAAGCATGGCAAGCTTGCAATACAGTTTTCTATGCTTATCAAATATGAATTGAGTAGATTATTCTGACGGTAGTTTGAAATATAGTACACCTGTGTGAAGCACTATTATAGTGGTCTATATCTAATTTGCATAATGTCAATCATTTAGCATTCAATGGAATGTCTTTATTTGAAATTAAAATAATGTTTTTCTAACTTTAAAAATGTGAGATTGTGATTAAACTTTTATTTCCTGATCTGTAAAGCACTTTTTATTCTTTTTAAAAATAACTTATGTACATAATTATTTCACACATTTAATGTTAGGGATGTCATTATAGGAGACTTTTTTTTTTTTTTTGTCTTTTTGCTATTTCTTTGAGCAGCTCCCGCGGCATATGGAGATTCCTAGGCGAGGGGTCGAATTGGAGCTGTAGCCGCTAGCCTACGCCAGAGCCACAGCAACGCGGGATCCGAGCCACATCTGCAACCTACACCACAACGCCGGATCGTTAACCCACTGAGCAAGGGCACTGACCGAACCCTCAACCTCATGGTTCCTAGTCGGATTTGTTAACCACTGCATCACGACGGGAACTCCATTATAGGAGACTTTTAATTGAAATGTAGGTACAGAATATTATGCTTTATATAAAGAGGATGAGTAATGATAAGAAAAAAAAAAAAAACATTAACAGCTTCTTCTCCCAATTTAATAATCACAAACTTTAAAATATCAAGTCTGGAGTTCCCACTGTGGCTCAGTGGTTAGCGAATCTGACTAGGAACCATGAGGTTGCGGGTTTGATCCCTGGCCTTGCTCAGTGGGTTAAGGATCTGGCGTTGCCATGAGCTGTGGTGTAGGTCGCAGACGCGGCTCGGATCCTGCATTGCTGTGGCTCTGGCATAGGCCGGTGGCTACAGCTCCGATTCGACCCCTAGCCTGGGAACCTCATATGCCACAGGAGTAACCCAAGAAATGGCAAAAATAAATAATTAAATAAAATAAAATATCAAGTCTGGAGTTCCTGCTGTGGCTCAGTGGGTTAATGATCCAGTTTATCTCTGTGGCATTGCCTGTTCTCTCATTGCCCAGCACAGTGGGTTAAGGATCTGGCATTGCTGTGGCTGTGGCATAGGTTGCTGAAGCAGCTCAGATTCAGTCCCTGGCCTAGGAACCTCCATATGCCATGGGTGTACCCCCCTCCAAATATCGAATTTATGTCATTTGATTATTGTCTCTTAGTGGAGGGCTGCCATACCCCATTGTATTAATTCTATTTTTATTTAAAGTATGGTAAATTTTTGCCATGTTGGCCATGAGTTTTGCCAAATGTGGACAAAGGATAACAAGATATGCTCAATAGTCACAGAGGATAATAGAAGCAAAATATAGCTCATATCGTAAAAGCATTATTGCTAAACTCAAAGAAAAGCTTGGATATCCATATAATGTGTGTGCTATTTGAAGATACTAATCTTGGGGCAAATTCCTAATTCCTAATGTGGGCCCTCATGGTTTATAAACTGGTAATCTAATCCAAACAGCTAAGAAGCATTTGGATTATTAGCAAAATCTGGGAAAGACAAGAAAAAGAGACACATGACCCTTGTTATATAGAAACTCCCCTCTTGGTGAGTTGCTAACAAACTATCCCCACTAGTTCATTCTTTCAGTCAAATGTATCTTCATCTACAAGATAGTCTGCTTCATGCTGAGAGTGGATGAGTAAGACCTAGTGTATGTCTTTAAAGCTGTTGCAGGCAACTCTCTTTTGATGCTGGTCCAAAATAATTAGGACTCATGGCAGTGGTGTGAATAGGTGCTTTGGATACACAGAGGAAGGGATTCTCTCTGACTCAGATCAGGTGGGCTTTCCAGAGAAGGTGGTGCTTGGACTGAAGTTTTGAAGAGTTAGTAAAGCATATTTGAATGGGAGTAAATAACCCAGGCAGGGGTGGGAGTAGCATGTGTGAATACATGTAGTTATCCAGCTGACCCTGATGAGGGCTTCCTCTATGTGAAGCTAAAAGTTTAGGGAAATAAAACAATTATTTTTATTAGTGATATTATACTTGCATATCTTTTGCAGTTTTGATTTCACTATATATGATTAAATGCAATGAAATCGAGGAGTTTCCTTGTGCAAATGGGTTAAGGATCCAGCATTGTCACTGCAGTGGCTCAGGCCACTAATGTGGTGCAGTTCTATCCCTGCCCCAGGAACTTTCAGGAGCATGGGCACAGCCAAAAAAAAGAAACAAAGAACAAAATAAATGTAGTGAAATAGAGAAAAAAAACATATTATTCATATTATTTTGTTATTTGATTATCTAAAATGAATAAGCAATGTTGACAAATTTAATATGAAAATTGATATGAGATTGAAAAGCAGAGGATTTGGTAGGGGGCATAGGGCTGAGTCTAAAGGATAAATAGTAAAGAGCATGTCATGGGGGTCACAAACTGTTTGAAAGCATAATTCTACTCTTCTTCAGGTGTGTTACCAGGGAGATTTCAATGGCTTTAACGTTCTGCCTGTGTTTCTTGATCAAACCAGTATCCAGATAAAACAGTCACACTGCCTATATTTTATTTTTAATAGACCCTCACTTTTCACTCAAGGAACCTGTTTCCATTTAGTTGGTACTCATGGTTATTTTTCCTAACCAATAGGATATTTCCATAAAGTAGGTTGTCATATTTAAGGAGTTATATTCATCTTCCTTGGTATAGAGAAATATCTTAGTATCTTAAGATACTCTTGGTATAGAGAAATATCTTAGTCCTCTCTTCCTGACTGATTCTGGCACTTGACAGATGCTCAAGGAGTGACAAATACAAGAAGCATCAATTAAAGAGAGCTCTTTTAATAAGCTTTTTTCCCTATATATACTATGTTCCAAATGTAGGGGTAATGTATCTGATTCTATGTAAATGTAATAGATTAGTAATATTTAGTAGTTTGATACAAATTTATAAGGTTTGAAAGCAAGCAAAACTAGGATTTCCCACAGTGGCTCAGCAGATTAAGAACCTGATGCTGTCTCTATTGAGTATGTGGATTTGATCCCTGGCCTGGTTCAATGGGTAAAGGATCTGGCATGGTCACGAGCTGCCACATAGGTTGCAGATGCAGCTTGGATCCAGTGTTGCCATGGCTGTGGTGTAGACCACAGCTACAGCTCTGATTTGACTCCTAGCCTGGGAACTTCCATATGCCTTTCATGCATCCATTAAAAAAAAAAAAAGAAAAAGAAGAAAAATAAGCAAAACTAAATATTAAGTAGATAAATATATATGTGGCAAACAATTTTTAAGACAAAAATGTTGGAAAAATTCAGGAAAATGATGAATGACCTTTATTATGGAGGGAGTTGATAATTTCATATTACTGGACGTATGCTTTTTCCAAAATTGGTGGTGAGTCTCTGGTATTCTTTTTCATGTTACCATGATGATAGAGAAGTCACATTTGTATTATGTACTTTCTCCTCATTCTTTCAACATAACCTCATTTTAAAGCCCTGAATTGGGAGTCAAGGGGACTAACCTCTAGTTTCAACTAGGCCATTAACCAATTTTGTGATATTTCTTTTTTTTTTTTTTTTTTTTTTTTTAATTTTCCCACTGTACAGCAAGGGGGTCAGGTTATCCTTACATGTATACATTACAATTACAGTTTTTCCCCCACCCTTTCTTCTGTTGCAACATGAGTATCTAGACATAGTTCTCAATGCTATTCAGCAGGATCTCCTTGTAAATCTATTCTAAGTTGTGTCTGATAAGCCCAAGCTCCCGATCCCTCCCACTCCCTCCCCCTCCCATCAGGCAGCCACAAGTCTCTTCTCCAAGTCCATGATTTTCTTTTCTGAGGAGATGTTCATTTGTGCTGGATATTAGATTCCAGTTATAAGTGATATCATATGGTATTACAAATACCATACAATTTTGTGATATTTCACATGGAACTAAATGTTCTCTGGCTATAATGTCATCATATGTAAACATCTAAGCTGTATGCATTCTACTGTCTCTTTTGTATAAAAATTCTGTGACTTTTAATATGTAAGAGAAAAGCCATTGTATTAATAATGGGGACCTGGAGAAAAATGATGCAATGTCATCAAAATAAGGATTCTGAAGTTGAAGAAACAGGGTTTAAACCATGTTATCTTTGACAATGTGACATGTCAAATAAACAATGTGACAATGAACAAGCAACACAGTCATAAAAAACCTTGGATTCATATCCAACATTAATGAATAGCTAACATTTATTGAGACCTCAGCTGATACCAGATATTATGCATAATTTATTTATGTATTTTTTTCATTTAAATATCATCACAAGGAAATGAAATATGTTCTGCTATAATCTCTATAAGAAAATAAAAGCTTAGAATGTTAAGCTTCCATCTAAGGACCATTCAAACCCAAATCATTCTTTCTCCAGAGATCTTAATCAATATAAAAATTTTTATAATAATAAAATGGTTATAAAAATATGTGGAACATAGCTCTCAATAAATAGTAGATATTATTTATATTTGCCAGTTATTCTGATTGTAATAGATACTACAGAACCATTATCAGCAGTGTGGCCCCAGTACTGGTCCTCATCTTATGAGTTGTCATAGGGGTGTGATGCCATCTTGTCTGTTTCACTCAGTAATAGAAATGTAATAGTGTGGTTTTGGCCAAATTAATCATATGTTGAGATAAACTTAAGAAATTAAAAACAAGGTGAGCAGAAAAGAGGACTACAAATTAAAGTTGCAGTTGACATTGTTTTATCTTCCCAGAATAATATTTCCCCATTTTGGAGAGAAGATAGTAGTTCCTATGTTTTGGTGGAGTTTCTACTACTCACCCCTTGTTTTGGTTCTGTGTGCACATGACTGCGGTGGGATTCTTCACGATACTCTACTACTCAGGTGGGGAAGCCTGCAAGCAACTGGCCTAGGCATGTTTTCAGAGCCACTTGACATTTGAATCAATCTGTATCAGACATCCATCATTTTATTGTGCTTCACTTTATTGCACTTTGCAGATATTCTGTTTTACACAAATTAAAGTTTTGTGGCAACCTTGTGTCAAGCAAGTCTATTGAGTCTATTTTTACAACATTTGCTCTGTAGATTGCTTTGGGTAGTATGCCATTTTAACAATATTAATTCTTCCAATCCAGGAGCATAGAGTATCTTTGCATTCATTTGAATCCTCTTTAATTTCCTTGATTAATCTTTTCTAATTCTCAGCATATAAGTCTTTCACTTCCTTGGTCAGGTTTATTTCTAGGTATTTAATTTTTGGACTGCTACTTTAAAAAAGTATTTTTTAAAATATTCCTTTTCTAATATATCATTGTTAGTATACAGAAATGCAACTGATTTCTGAATGTTAGTATTGTATTCTGCTACTTTCCTGAATTCGCTGATCAGTTCAAGTAGTTTTTGTGTAGAGTCCTTAGGGTTTTCTATATATAGTATCATGTCCTCTGCATAGAGTGACAATTCTACCTCTTCTCTTCCAATTTGGATACCTTTTATTTCTTTTGTTTTTCTGATTGCTGTGGCTAGGACTTCTAATACTATGTTGAATAAAAGTGGTGAGAGTGGGCATCCTTGTCTTCTCCCAGATTTTAGTGGGAAGGCATTCAGTGTTTCTCCATTGAGTATTATATTGGCTGTGGGTTTGTCATAAGTGGCTTTTATTATGTTAAGATATGTTCCCTCTATACCCACTTTGGTAAGAATTTTTATGATGAATGGATGTTGGATTTTGTCAAATGCTCTTTCTGCATCTATTGAGATGGGCATGTATAATTTTTTTTACCTTTCTCTTGTTAATATTCTAGATGGTGATTGATTTGTATATGTTGAACCATCCTTGAACTTGGGATGAATCCCGTTTGGTTGTGATGTATGATCTATTTTAGATGTTGTTGGATTCAGTTGGCTAAAATTTTGTTGAGAATTTTTTTTTATTACTCAATGAATTTTATTACATTTATAGTTGTACAATGATCATCACAACCCAATTTTATAGCATTTCATCCCAAACCCCCAGTGCTTCCCCCAACCCCCTAACATGTCTCATTTGGAAAACATAAGTTTTTCAAAGTCTGTGAGTCAGTATCTGTTCTGCAAAGAAGTCCATTGTGTCCTTTTTTAAGACTCCACATGTAAGTGAGAGCATTTAATGTTGCTGTGTCATTGTGTGAATGACTTCACTTAGCAGGATAATTTCTAGGTCCACCCATTTTGCTGCAAATGCTGTTATTTCATTCCTTTTAATGGCTGAGTAATATTCCATTGTGTATATGTACCACATCTTCTTGATCCACTCCTCTGTCGATGAACATTTAGGTTGTTTCCATGTCATGGCTATTGAAAAGAGTGCTGCAGTGAACACTGGAGTACATGTGTCTTTTTGAGTCATGGTTTTCTCTAGATAGAGGCCCAGAAGTGGGATTGCTGGATCAAATGGTAATTCCATTTTTATTTTTCTGAGGAATCTCCATACTGTTTTCCACAGTGGTTGCACCAATTTACATTCCCACCAACAGTGTAAAAAGGTTCCCTTTTCTCCTTACCCTCTCCAGTGTTTATCGCTTATAGACATTTTGATGATGGTCATGCTGGCCAGTGTAAGGTGGTCACTCATAGTGGTCTTGATTTGCATTTCTCTAATAATGAGTGATGTTGAACATCTTTTCATGTGTTTTTTGGCCATCTGTATGTCTTCTTTGCAGAATTGTCTGTTTACATTTCTGCCCATTTTTGCATCTATATTCATTGAAGCTATTGGCATATAATTTCCTTTTTTGGTAGTATCCTTGCCTGGTGTTTGCATTAGAGTGATGGTAGTTTCATAGAATGTCTTTGGGATTGTTCCTTCCTCTTAACGTTTTGGAAAAGTTTAAAAAGGATGGGTTTAAGTTCTTTGTATATTTGGTAGAATTCACCTGTGAACCCATCTGATGCTGGACTTTTGTTTGCAGGAAATGTTTTTATTAAATATTCAATTTTGTTTCTAGTCATCAGTCTGTTCAGTTGATCTGTTTCTTCTTGATTCAGTTTTGGTGGGCTGTGTGTCTTTAGAAAGTCATCCATTTCTTCTAGATTGTCAATTTTGTTGGCATATAATTGTTCATAGTATTTTTCTTTCTGTCTTTCTTTCTTTCTTTCTTTCTTTTTTTCTTTCTTTCTTTCTTTCTTTCTTTCTTTCTTTTTTTCTTTCTTTCTTTCTTTCTTTCTTTCATTTCTGCAGTATCCATTGAGATTTCACCTTTTTTATATATCATTTTCTTTATTTGGGTTCTTTGTCTCTTCTTGGAGAGTCTGGCCAGAGGTTTGTCAATTTTGTTTACCCTTTCAAAGAACCAGCTCTTAGTTTTGTTGATTTCCTATTTTCAATTTTTTTGAATCTCTCTTTTATTGATTTCCTCTCCAATCTTTATGATTTCCTTCCTTCTACTGACTTTAGCTTTTTTTGTTGCTCTTCCTTTGTAATTCTCTTAGGTAGTATATTAAGCTGTTGATTTAAGATTTTTCTTCTTTTTTGAGGCAGGTCTGTATAGCTATGAACTTCCCTCTAAGAACTGCTTTTGCAGCATCCCATAGATTTTGAATAGTTGTGTTTTAATTATCATTTGTGTCAAGGTATTTTTTAATTTCCCTTTTGATTTCCTCATTGACCTATTAGGTTTTTTTAGTAGCATGTTGCTAAGTGTCCATGTAGTCAGTTTTTTCTCATTTCTTTTCCTGTGGTTTATTTCTAGTTTCATGCAATTGTGGTCAGAGAAGATGCTTGACATAATTTTTATACTCCTAGATTTGTTGAGGTTAGTTCTGTGCCCCAGTATGTTGTCAAAACCTGAGAATGTTCCATGTGCACTTGAAAAGAATGTGTATTTTAGATTTTTTGGGATGTAATGTCCTGCAAATATCAATTAAGTCTAACTGTTCTATTGTGTCATTTAGGATCTCTGTTGCCTTATTGATTTTCTGGCTAGGGGATATGTCCATTGATGTGAATGGGGTGCTAAAGTCTCCTACTCATATTGTATTCCCATCAGTTTCTACTTTTATGGCTGTTAGCATCAGATGTATGTATTTGGGTCCTCCTATATTAGTGGCATGTATATCGATGAGTGTAATTTTCTCTTTGAACTGATCCTTTTATCTTTAAATAGTATCCTTCTTTGTCTTTCTTCATGGCCTTTGTTTTAAAGTCTATTTTGTCTGAGTATTGCAATTGCTGCTTTTCTGTCTTTTCCATTTGCATGAAATATCTTTTTCTATCCCCTCACTTTCAATTTTTATGTTTCTTTGCCCTAAAGTGAGTCTTTTGCAGGCTGCATATTATAGATTCTTGTTTTTTTTTTTTTTTTTCTTTTAATCCAGTCTGCCACTCTATGTCTTTTGATTGGTGCATTCAGTCCATTGACATTTAAGGAAATTATTGATAAAATGTATTTATTGCCATTTTAAATCTTGTTTTCCAGTTGACTCTGTGTTTCTCCTTTGTTTCTTTTTTTGGATGATTTCCTTTTATTTTATGCTTGTGTCCTCTTCTTTTTAATTTTGTGAATGTAAGGTTTGGTTTCGATTTGTGGTTGCCCTGTTTTTCAAGTATGTTAACACCTTCCTATATCTGCTTCCTTTAGCCTGATAGTCACATAGGTTCAAATATACTCTAAAGAGTATTTGTTGTGCTCTACTCCCCAGCCCTTGGCACACAACTCCCTAGCCCTCAGGATCTCTCCACACAGCCAACCCTAGTCCTTTCCCTAGAACTGACCTCCAGAGCCTGAGCCTTGGTGCCCAGTCCCCACCCAAGCATCTCAGGCTGTGGTGTTCAGAGGTGGTGTTTCCAATGGTTTGTGCAGCTCTTTCTCTCTGCTTTGCCCTCCTCAGTCCAGCAGCTATGCTTTTCTCCAATGCTTTGAAGTTCCCTCTCTGTCTCTGGCTGAGCTCCTTGTCAGTTAGGTGGCCTCCCAGGGTGCAGATTCCTTTCCTCTTTCACAGTTCCTTCTTAGGAGTGCCAGTCCAATCTTGATTCATTTTTTTCTCTTCTCTCTCTCTCAATTTTTTTTTTTCTTTTTGTTATACCCATATATGTGGAAGGTTCCCCCCCGCCACCCTTTGTAGGCTTAAGGTCTTCTGCCAGCATTCAGTAGATGTTCTGCATGAATCGTTCCACATATAGATTTTTTTTATTACTCAAATGAATTTATCACATCTGTAGTTGTATAATGGTCATCTCAATCCAATTTCACAGGATTTCCATCCCACAACCCAAGCACATCCCCCCACTCCCCAAACTGTCTCCTCCGGAGACCATAAGGTTTTCAATGTCTGTGAGTCAGCATCTGCTCTGCAAAGAATTTCTGTCTGTACTTTTTTTTCAGTTTCCACATGTCAATGAAAGCATTTGATGTTGGTGTCTCATTGTATGGCTGACTTCACTTAGCATGATAATTTATAGGTCCATCCATGTTGCTAAAAATGCCAGTATTTCTTTCCTTTTAATGGCTGAGTAATATTCCATTGTGCATATATATGTACCTCATCTTCTTGATCCACTCCTATGTTGATGGGCATTTTGGTTGTTTCCATATCTTGGCAATTGAAAATAGTGCTGCTATGAACATTGGAGTACATGTGTCTTTGTGAGTCATGGTTTACTCTGGATAGATGCCCAGGAGTGGGATTGCTGGATCAAATGGTAATTCCATTTTTAGTTTTCTGAGGCATCTCCATACTGTTTTCCACAGTGGTTGCACCAATTTACAATCCCACCAGCAATGTACTAGGGTTCTTTTTTCTCCACACCCTCTCTAGCACTTATTGTTTGTAGATGTTTTGATGATGGCCATTCTGGCTGGTGTAAGGTGGTACCTCATAGTGGTCTTGATTTGCATTCTCTAATAATTGGTGATGTTGAACATTTTTTCATGTGTTTTTTGGCAATCTGTTTGTCTTCTTTGGAGAAATGTCTGTTTAGATATTCTGACCATTTCTTGATGGGGTTGTTTGTTTTTTTTGTAATGGAGCTGCAGGAGGTGTTTGTAAATTTTGGAGATTAATCCCTTGTCAGTTGATTCATTGCAAAGATTTTCTCCCATTCTGTGGGTTGTCTTTTCGTTTTGTTTAGGGTTTCCTTTGATGTGCAAAAACTTTGAAGTTTAATTAAGTCCCATTCATTTATTTTTGTTGTATTGTCATTAGTCTAAGAGGTGGATCTGAGAAGATGTTGCTGTCGTTTATGTCAGAGAGTGTTTGGCCTATGTTTTCCTCTAGGAGTTTGATAGTGTCTGGTCTTATATCTAGGTCTTTAATCCATGTTGAGTTTATTTTTGTGTATGGTGTTAGGGAGTACTCCAATTTCAATCTTTTCCATGTGGCTGTCCAGTTTTCCCAGCACCACTTATTGAACAAGCTGTCCTTTCTCCATTGTATATTCTTGCCTCCTTTGTCATAGATTAGTTGGCTGTAGGTACATGGGTTTAATTCTGGGCCTTCTGTCCTGTTCCACTGATCTATATTTCTGTCTTTGTGCTAGTACCATATGGTTTTGATGATTGTTGCCTTGTAGTATAGTCTTAAGTCAGGGAGCCTGATTCCTCCAGCTCCATTTTTCTTTTTCAGGATGTCTTTGGCTATTCTGGGTCTTTTGTGCTTCCAAACAGATTCAAACAATTTTGTTTGAGTTCTGTGAAAAATGTCCTTGGTAATTTGATAGGGATTGCATTGAATCTGTAGGTTTCTTTGGGTAGTATAGTAATTTTGATAATATCAACTCTTCCAGTCCACAGGCATGGTATATATCTTTCCATCTATTTGTGTCATCTTTGATTTCTTTCATCAGTGGCTTGTAGTTTTCAGAGTACAGGTCTTTTGTTTCTTTAGGTAGGTTTACTCCTAGGTATTTTATTCTTTTGATGCGATGGTAAGTGGGATTGCTTCCCTAATTTCTCTTTCTGATCTTTCATTGCTAGTGTGTAGAAATGCCATCAATTTCTGTGTATTGATTTTGTATCCCATAACTTTGCCAAATTCGTGGATGAGCTCTAACACTTTTCTGGTAGAGTCTTTACGATTCTCTAGGTATAGTGTCATGTCATCTGCAAATAGTGATAGTTTTACTTCTTCCTTTCCAATTTGGATTCCTTTTATTTCTTCTTCTTCTCTGATTGCTGTGGCTAGGACTTCCAAAACTACTTTGAAGAGTAGTGGCGAGAGAGGATATCCTTGTCTTCTTCCTGATCTCAGCAGGAATTCTTCAGCTTTCACCATTGAGAATGATGTTAGCTTCGGGTTTGTCATATATGGTCTTTATCATGTTGAGGTAGGTTCCCACTATGCCCACTTTCTGAAGGGTTTTTATCAGAAATGGGTGTTGGATTTTGTCAAAGGCTTTTTCCGCATCTATTGAGAGGATCATGTGGTTTTTATTCTTCAGTTTGTTAATGTGGTGTATCACACTCTTGGATTTGCAGATATTGAAGAACCCTTGCATCCCTGGTTTAAATCCCACTTGACTATGATGTACAATCCTTTTAATGTATTGTTGGATGTGTTTTGCTAGTATTTTGTTGAGAATGTTTGCATCTATGTTCATCAGTGAAATTGGCCTGTAGTTTTCTTTTTTTGTGGTATCTTTGTCTAGTTTTGGTATCAGGGTGATGGTGGCCTCATAGAATGAGTTTGGGAGTGTCCCTTCCTCTGCAATTTTTTGGAATAGTTTCAGAAGTGTTACCTCTTCTCTAAATGTTTGAAAGAATTTGCCTGTGAAGCCATCTGGCCCTGGACTTTTGTTTGTTGGGAGTTTTTTAATCACAGTTTCAATTTTAGTTCCTGTGATTCATCCATTCATCTTTTCTATTTCATCTTGGTTTAGTCTTGGAAGATTGTACTCTTCTAAGAATTTGTCCATTTCTTCTAGGTTTTCCGTTTTATTGGTGTATAGCTGCATATGGCAGTCTGTTATGATCCTCTGTATTTCTATGATGTCCGTTGCTACCTCTCCTTTTTCATTTCTAATTTTATTGTTTTGAGTCCTCTCTCTTTTTTGCTTGATACATCTGGCAGGGGTTTATCAATTTTGTTGATCTTTTCAAAGAGCCAGCTTTTTGTTTCATTGATCTTTTCTATGGTTTTCTTTGTTTCTAGTTCATTGATTTCTGCTCTGATCTTTATCATTTCTTTCCTTCTACTAACTTTAGGTCTTGTCTGTTCTTCTGTCTCGAGCTGCTTTAGATGTAATGTTAGCTTGTTTATTTGAGCTTTTGCTTGTTTTCTGAGGTGGGCTTGTATTGCTATAAACTTTCCTCTTAGAAGGGCTTTTGCTGCATCCCATAGGTTTTGGAGTGTTTTATCTCTGTTGTCATTTGCTTCTAGGTATTTTTTAGTTTCCTCTGATTTCTTCAGTGATCCACTGGTTGTTTAGTAGCATGTTGTTTAGTCTCCACGTGTTTGTGTTTTTTGCAGTTTTATTCTTGTGGTTGATTTCCAGGTGTATAGTGTTGTGGTCGGAAAATATGTTTTATATGATTTCAATTTTCTTAAATTTACCGAGGTTTGATTTGTAGCCCAGGATGTGATCAATTTTAGAGAATGTTCCATGTGCACTTGAGAAGAGTGTGTATTCTGTTGCTTTTGCATGGAATATGCTATAAATATCTATTAAGTCCATCTTGTTTAATGCTTCATTCAGGGCCTGTGTTAACTTATTGATTTTCTGTCTGGATGATCTCTCCTTTGCTGTAAGCAGGGTGTTAAAGTCCCCCACTATGATTGTATTATTGTCAATTTGTCCTTTTAAGGTTGTTAACAGTTGCCTTACATATTGTGGTGAACCTATGTTGGGTGCATAGATATTTAAAATTATTATATCTTCTTCTTGGATTGATCCTTTGATCATTATGTAATGACCTTCTTTGTCCCTTAAAATATTCTTCAATTTAAAGTCTATTTTGTCTGATATGAGTATTACTACTCCAGCTTTCTTTTGAGCCCTGTTTGCATGAAATATTTATTTCCATCCTCTCACTTTCAATTTGTATGTGTCCCTAGAAGTGAAGTGGGTCTCTTGAAGACAGCATATATATGGGTCTTGTTTTTGTATGCATTCAGCCAGTCTATGACTTTTGTTTAGTCCATTAATAATTAAGGTAATTATTGATATTTATGTTCTTATTGCCATTTTATTAATTGCTTTGGATTTGTTTTTGTTGATCTTTTTTCTTCCCTTCTTCTCTTGTTCACTCCTCTTGTGGTTTGATGACTATCTCTAGTGTTGTATTTGAGGCTTTTGAGTGTGTGTGTGTGTGTGTGTGTGTGTGTGTGTGTGTATCAGTTGTAGATTTTTGGTTTGCAGTTACTCTGAAGTTTTGGTATAAGATTCTATATGTATATGAGATTGTTTTAAGTTGTTGTTCTCTTAATTGCAAGTGCATCTTCAGTGTCCTGCATTTGTACCTACCTCTTCTGATGATTTCTGATTGGTGGTATAATTGTGCATGGGTGATTTCATATCTTTACTGTATATATACCTTTACTGATGAGCCTTGTCATTTGTGGTATTTTTGTTTCCTGATGCTGTCTTTTTTTTTTCTGCCTAGAGAAGTTCCTTTAGTATTTGTTGTAAGGCTGGTTTAGTGTTGCTGAATTCTCTCAGCTTTTGCTTATCTGAGAAGGCTTTGATTTCTCCTTCAAATCTGAATGAGAGCCTTGCTGGGTAAAGTAATCTTGGTTGGAGGTTTTTTCCTTTCATCACATTAAGTATATCATGCCACTCTCTTCTGGCCTGCAGAGTTTCTGCTGAAAAATCTTCCAATAACCTTATTGGGGTTCCTTTGTATGTTACTTGTTTCTTTTCCCTAGCTGCTTTCAAGATTTTCTCTTTGTCTTTAATTTTGGTCAGTTTGATTAACATGTGTCTTGGGATATTCCTCCTTGGGTTTATTTTATATGGTACTCGTTGTGCTTACTTGATTTGAGTGAGTGGTTCCTTTCCCATGTTAGGGAAGTTTTCAGCTATTATCTCTTAGAATATTTTTTCTGTCCCCTTCTCTCTCTATTCTCTTTCTGGCACCCCTGTAATACAGATGTTGGTGTGTTCAATATTGTCCCAGAGTTCTCTGAGACTCTCTTCATTTCTTTTCAATCTTTCTTCTCTTTTCTGTTCTGCATCAATGATTTTCACTAGTCTATCCCTCACCTTGCTTATTCGTTCTTCTGCCTCCTGTATTCTTCTGTTGGCTGCTTCTAATGAATTTTTTATTTCATTTGTTGTATTTTACATCTCTTCTTGCATAAGTTTTATATCTTGTATCTCTTGATGTGGGCTCCTCTTTGTCTTCTGGAGTAGGATGTCTTCTTTAAGGTTTACAGTCCATTTGGTTGAAGATTTCTCATCCTTTAGTTGTGAATTTTGTTGTTTTTAGGAGAGACGTTGAGCTCCAGTCCTTCTATTCCACCATCTTAATCCCACCTCCCCACATATAGATTTTTTTTGACATGTTTTTGAGAGAACATGGGCACTACGTCTTACTCAACCACATTAATTATGCCCCCACAATCTAATTATCCCAATACTTCTAACTTATTTTATTTCTTACAGTGATCTGTCATCAGTGATATCTGATGTTGCTACCATAATTGTTTGGGGGAAAACCAAAACTCTATGAGATGGTGATCTTTTTTTTTTTTTTTTTTTTTGTCTTTTTGCCTTTTTCTAGGGCCGCACCTGCAGCATAGGTAGGTTCCCAGGCTAGGGGTTGAATTGGAGCTGTAGCTGCCAGCCTATGCCACAGCCACAGCATCGTGGGATCCAAGCCACGTCTGCAACCTACACCACAGATCTCAGCAATGCCGGATTCTCAATCCACTGAGCAAGGCCAGGGATTGAACCCACAACCTTATGGTTCCTAGTCAGATTCGTTAACCACTGAGCCACAACAGGAACTCCTGAGATGATGATCTTAATCAATAAATATTGTGTGTGTTCTGAATGCTCCACTGACCAGCTTTTCTCTCCCTTTCCTTATGCCTCCCTATTCTCTGAGACACAGCAATGTTGAAATTAGGTAAATTAATAATTGTACAATGACCTCTAAGTGTTTAAGTATGAAGAAGTGTTACATGTCCCTCACTTACATTAAAAGCTAGGGAAGATTAAGCTTAGTGTGGAATTCTTTTCAGAAGATGAGACAAGCCAAAAGCTCAGCCTCCTGTCCCATTATCCAAGCTGTGCATACAAAAGTAAACTTCTTGAAGTAAATTAAAAATGCTACTGTGGTGAACACACTAATGGTAAGAAAGCTAAACAGCCTTATTTTTGATGTGGAGAAAATTTTAGTGGTCTGAATAGAAGATCAAACTTACTAACATTCACTTAAGCCAAAGATTAATCCAAAGTAAGTCCCTAACTCTCTTCAGTTCTGTGAAGGCTGATAGAGGTGAGGATGCTATAGAAGAAATTTGAAGTTAGCAAAGGTTGGTTCATGAGGTTTAAAGAAAGAAGACTTTTTTTGGCTTTTTAGGGCCACACTAGCAGCATGTGGATGTTCCCAGGTTAGGGGTTGAATCAGAGCTATAGCTACCAGCCTATGCCATAGCCATAGCAAAGTGGTATCTGAACCACATCTGTGACCTACACTGCAGCTCATGGCAATGCTGTATCCTTAACCCACTGAACAAGGCCAGGGATCAAATCTGCAACTTCATGGTTCCTAGTCGGATTTTTTTCTGCTGTGCCACAATGGGAAATCCAAAAAGACATCTCTGTATGAGTGTAAGGTGAAGCAGCACATGGAGAAATAGCAAGCTATCCAAGAGATCTAAGTGAGATAATTAAACTAAACAACCCATTTTCATTGTAGATATAATGACCTTCTCTTGGAAGAAGATAACACCTAGAACTTTCTCAGCTAGAGAGGAAAAGTCAGTGACAGGCTTCAAGCTTCAAAGGACAGGCTGACTCTCTTTTTAGAGGCTAATGCCACTGATAATTTTAAGTTGAAGCCAATGTTTATTTACCATTCCAAAAACACTAAGGCATTTAAGAATTACGCTAAATCTACTCCACTTGTGCTCTATGACTGGAACAGGAAAGCATGACTGTTGATATCATGGTTTACTGAATAGTTTAAGCCCACTATTGAGACATACTGCTCAGAAAAAAAAATTCCTTTCAAAATATTACTGCTAGTTGACAGTGCACATGGTCACCCAAGAGCCCTGATGTAGATGTACAACATGATTAATGTTTTTGCCTCTGCTGCTAACACAACCAAAATGTTAAAACCCATGAATCAATAAGCCTTTGAATTTTCAACTCTTATTATTTAACAGATACATTTCATAAAACTATAGCTGCCATAGATCGTGCTTCCTCTGATGGATCTAGACAAAGTCAATTGAAAACCTTCTGGAAAGGATTCACCATTCTAGATGCCATCAACATCTGTGATTCATGGGAAGAGGTCAAAATATCAACATTAAGAGTTTAGAAGGAGCTGATTCCAACCCTCATAGATGACTTTGAGGGGGTTCAAGAGTCAGTGGGGGAACTAACTGCAGGTGTAGTGGATATAACAAGAGAATTAGAATCATGCATGGATCCTGAAGATGTGACTGAATTATTGCAGTCTCATGATCCAACTTTAAAGGATGAGGAGTTGCTTTTTAGTGAGCAAAGAAAACAGTTTCTTGAGATGGAACCTATTCCTGATGAAGATGCAATGAAGATTGTTGAAATGACAATGCAGGATTTAGAATATGACCTAAACTTAGTTGATAAAACAGTGGTAGATTTGGAAAGGATTGACTCCAATCTTGTAAGACATTCTACTATGGCTAAAACAGCTTTGCATAATACAGAAGAATCATTTGTGATTAATGTAGCAAACTTCATTATTGTCTAATTTTAAGAAATTGCCACAGCCACCCCAACCTCCAGCAACCACCACCCTGATCAGTCAGCAGCCATCAACAAAATTCAAAACCTTCCACCAGAAAAAATATGAGGATAATGGTTAACATTTTGTAGCAATAAAGTATTTTTAATAAAGATATGAATACTGTTTTTTAGACATAATGCTGCTGCACACCTAGCAGACTACACTTACTTTATTATGATATTGACTTTACTGTGGTGGTCTGGAACCAAACATGCAGTATTTCTAAGGTCTGCCCATATAGATAGATAATCGATAGATGATCGGTAGGTAAGGAGATGATAGATAGATAGATAGATAGATAGATAGACAGACAGATAAATAGATAGGAATTGCCAATTATTTTAATTTATATTAGTGTCTCTAAAACTGCCAACACAATTAAAAGACTGAATCAACAAATTGGGATTTAAGAATAATTATAGTTAAATTACGATAATGAGGACAAATAGCCATCAAAAAACCCACAACTCTCAGAGAAATTATAGAACTGAACTCCCACCATTAAAACTCATTCATTTTATTTAATAATCAGAATTTAGGGTACATATTACCAGCCTGAGAAACGTGAAGTTACAATCTTGTTTTTCATGTTTGCAAAGAATGAAAATTGTAATTGGAGATAATATTTACTATCTCATATATGAAACATAAGAATCTTGTTGCTTTTCCAATCTTGTGATCTTATTGGTATCTCATATATATCAAAAGGATTTTATAAAATCTTCACTTGTTTTCTTTTATCCATCTACATTAAAAATAAAAAGTACCTTAAAAAAAACAATAAATAAATTGGGGAAAAACTACTTTTTTTCAAAGTTATTTGGTGGCCATACTCTGTCTTCTCTTTAGTCCAATAGTGATAGCTGGAAATTTGGGAAATTAAGTTTTAGTTTTCCACTAATAGATCCCATTTAGTAGTAATTTTTCAGAGACATGAAATATCAAACTATGTCAATTGAAATACAAAGGTATTCACATGTTTAATAAAAATAATAGTAAGTTTCACTTTTGCCTGAGATGTAGGGAAGGTATAGTGAGTGGGGCGGGCACATGCCAGGATTGACTTTTTAATTTTGTGAGTCTTTGCTAGAAGTGCCCACAGTGAAAAGCACCCTTGACTCCTACTAACTTTCCTTCAGCTGTTGTTGGCTTATTATAATTCTTCTATACATGGTTAATGGCAGAAGCAGACATAACATTTTAACATGCATTGAGCCTGCCTCAAGTATTTTAATTGGTTTAAAACTGTTGGTAGCATCTTTTACTGTATTAATTTATTGCTTTAACTTCAGTCAACTGAAACCTTTGACAGATGGTAGTGCAACTACTGCATACAGAACAGGAGACTGAAGGTATTTATATGATGCAAATGCCTCTTTTTCATTAAGTATTCATGAACTTTCTCTTAATGATTATATTGAAAAAGTACCATGAAGGTTGAGATTCATGCCTTGTGAAAATTAATAGTCTAATTTTACAAAGTGACAGTTTTGTTTAAATATGATGGAAGACATAGCTTTTGAGCAGATACTAACAATTGTGAAGAAAGAGTATCCCTTCAATGGTTTTGTTTTGTTGAGATTCAGTGGAATTCAAAAGTGACAGCCTTAAAAATAAACATCCTTCATAGCATAGAATAAGAGAGCACAGTGTTTGTTTATGCCATACCTTCAAATATTACATCTTTATTCATTTAGTTATAAAAACACATTGTGCAGTAGTTATATAATAACTGGTGTTTCTCACAATATCATTAGCTTCAAAATGTTCTAATAAAAAATAGTGTATTCTCAGATAAAATATGACATTCTAAAATCATACACACACACACACACACACAGCACCAAAATAAAATTAAAGCTATTTTTAATTTCAATCAAAACGTTGTAGCTTTTAGAATCTATTGCTCAAGACTGCGCATAATCAACTTAAATGCAAATTATATTGGTAGTGCTTAAGGGAAGCAGACTGTGTATTTTTGAATAACTTTCCTGCTGAAAACATACCTACCTTTCATCAAAAAAGCAAAATATGTTTACAAAAATAATCTGTATACATATTTTAAGTTGTTCCCAGATGGCCAGGGTCACAATACATGTGACTGAAATTCTACCTAAATATTGCAAACATTTGTACACCCATCAGTTTTTATTGTCTAGCAGCATATGTGTCTTTATGATATGGTCCATTAACTGTACATAGAGCAGAGCTGCTGGGACATCTGCCCAGAGGCAGAAACTTTTCTCAAGATATGTGCTTATAGGTATTTGCATCTGTAAGCCTTGCCTTGTCAGGAAGAAAACAGGACAAAATCCTTATAACAAAAATCAATTTCCAGGAACATAAACAAGAAATGTTATACTTTGTAACAATGAATCACTTTTCATTTAAAAAATAACAGCATGGTATTATATATAAAAAGAAAACACAGATTTATGGATAAGAATTTATACTATTGGTAAAAAGAGGAAAAGAGGATGAGTGAGAATGAAAGATGGAGGAAGAGATGTCTATCTGAAAGAAGACATTTAACAAAATTCATAATTGTTACATGGTCATAATTTCAAACTAAACTTGATTATTTAGCTAGAGAGTTCACTTATCCTTGGTCAAGCATGACACATTTGAAGTAAAAAAAAAATTGGCTCTATCTTAATACTCAAAAGATGTCAACATTCTTATTAATATATCCTGTATGTTTTCAAATCCAAAATGATTTATAAAGCAAAGATGCATCCTATGCATATGCTTTTTTCTTCTGCTTCTATCTGCCAACAACAATATCCTACAAGCTTCTAAAACTCTTTCATAAAATTAAAACGTTGGAAAATATTTTTAAAGTTCTTATAAATTGAGTGAAATCTTTTTTTTTTTCTAACCCTCATTGTTTTCAAGCTTCCCAATTTGTTTAGGTTTTGTAAGACTCTGTTAGGCTAGTCTTTGATACAGAATGGCAGCTCTGTAATTCACGAAGTCTAAGTGTTCATAAAATAATTTTTTGCTTGTCTTATTGTAATCAATTCATTGAGCTATGTCTTTCATAAAATATAAGTGTACAGATCAATGTGTATTGATAAATACGTCTTTATTTAAGCACCACCACAATCAAGATACAGAAATCTCTTATCCCCCAAATTTCTCAACTACCATTGATATCTCTCTCTACTCCTCAACCCAGCAAGATCACTGGTTTTATACTCTTCATCAAATCTTAGTTCTGTCTGTTCAAGGCTTAATATTAACTAGAAAACACACACTGTACATTTTATTGGATGGCAGGCTTCTGTCACTCAACTAAACTGTGTTCTTTATTTATACTTTTAGAAAAGCAGTAATTTGCTCTTTTTAATTGGTAGGTGGTATCCCATTGTATAAATATATCCATTACCTAAAGAAGAACAGTCTTTTCGGTTTTAGTGATTATGCTTAAGGCTGCTGTGAACATTTCTGTACATATATTTTCATTCCTTTGGAGTAAGTGCTTAGAAATGGAAATCCTGGGTCATTTTTAGGTATATATGTATCTTTATGAGTAAATGTCAAGCTCTTTTCCAAATTTGTATAATTTTATATTCTTACATCCTCTAAATACTTGGCATTAATTCTTGGGGATTTGCAGTTGTATCTTATCATGGCTTTAATTTTCATTACCTTGGAGACTAACCATGTCAGGTGTCTTTTCATGAGTCATTTATACATTCACTTTCTTTTTTAAAGTCTTTTTTCCCAAGTAATTCTGTATGTTTACTGGACTATCATTTTATTGAAGTTTTTAAGATACATATAGATATAGATACACTATTCTGAGTACAGTTTTTTATCATTTCTTTATATGGCAGATGTTTTAATACATTACCATAGGCTATGGAGTTTCTTTTCTTTTATTAAAATTAAAAGTATCTTTTGAAAAACAGTTTTTAGTTTTGATAAGGTCAAATTCATTATTTCTGTTTCTTGTATTATTTAGTACCTTTATCCTAAGACATTACCTTATATTTTTTTTCTGAAATCTCTGTAATATACATTTAGCTATATGATCAATCTGAACTTAATTTTTTGGATGTTATGAGATGCTGGTCCACATTGTTTGACTTTTTTTTAAAATAATGTCAGATATTCAATTTACCTATTATAACTTGATGGAAAATTTAAACTTTCCCCATTAAATTAGCCTAGCACATTAGTTTAAAAAATTACCATATTAATGTAAGTTTTTTCCGGATGCCCCTCTGTTCCATTAGTAGATTTGTCTATCCTTTCACCATTAGTATACTATAGATTTATAGGAAGTTTTGAAATCCAGTAGCAACATTCAATTATTATTTTTCAAAGAACTTTCAGCTATTATTTTCATAAACATCTTAGAAACAGTTTGTCAGCTGAGACAAAGAGAACTGAGAACTTCATTTGGGCGATGGAAGGAGAAAATCTTTCTGAGGCATATGTTCAGTCCACTTAAAAAATACATATCATCTGACAGATGTCATTATTCACAATATGTCTTTTCACTGAAACTTGTCAAAAACAAATTGCATCTCTGGAATTTTTCGAGGTTAAATGTCTCTTTAGCCATTTGGTTTCTCTGACCTCTTTGGTGCCTTCTGACTTTTCTCCCTCTTAATAACACATTCATTCTCATTTCTGAGAATGAATGTGTCATTACCACTTGAGACATAATTTAAATTATGACTCCAATTCCTTACCTTTTTAAATGTTCAGTTTGGTTCTTAGACCCTGCTCTAGCTTCATGATATTTTCTAATATGAGCAATTATTTAAATATTTTATACCAGGCATCATAAAAGCATTATTGTTTCTGTAGCTATTCCAAAATGTATATCCTCAATTTTTTTTTTTGTCATTTTGCCATTTCTAGGGCCGCTTTTGCGGCATATGGAGGTTCCCAGGCTAGGGTCTAATTGGAGCTATAGCTGCCAGCGTACACCAGAGCCACAGCAACGTGGGATCCTTAACCCACTGAGCAAGGCCAGGGATTGAACCCACAACCTCATGGTTCCTAGTCGGATTTGTTAACCACTGAGCCACAACAGGAACTCCATATCCTCAATTTTTATTGCAATTTGTACTTACATTTCTTAGCAGGGGAATAGTTGGAATCAGGAGGAATATCATATCTTATTGAAATTTGAGTGCTTATTTTTGAAACCCAGATGAATTGAGCATTTACTTTTTCAGTCTCTGCTAGGTTTATTCTTCATTTGCTCTAAGAGTCTCCATGTACTGTCTCAATGTACAATTTCATATAAAGTATCAAATATTCATAAACAAAAGTATCATATTCTTCACAAAATCCTGACAGCATCAGCAACTGAGGTACACAGTACTTTCAATCATATCATTTTTTTTCCTTTTTCTTTTTTGTTTATATCTTCTTAACTCTTCACAGAGAAAACCCCATTATCCAAGCAAGTGCTCAAGGATTAGAGCTATAACGCGGCAACCAAATCACACCAATGATCTGCCCCAAATTCATGGCTCACTTTGTCTCTCTGATTGAGAAACAGATAGAAAACATCCAGCAAATGCCATTATAACTATCACTCCTAAACTCCCTCCTTATAAATACAACATGCAATTAGTTAGGCAGAATTAGTTACACATTGATTTTTAAGAATGATGTGGGGTCCCAATCACTCGGGATCTGAGCCAGTCAGATTTTTAAGGTAACTAGAACCCATCTAATTACTCCATGTCATTCCATAGATAACACACATTGGATGAACAGTGGCACAATAAGCACAAAGCATTGAAATTTGTTCTTTTGTAGTGAAAGTAAATGCTTTCTCTAGACATCTTCAACTATGAGGATCAAAACTGAGTATGAAGCCAGTATCCACATGGGGGGCAGGTGCTGAGAAATGGAGGAAAATGAAGTCAGATTCCAGATCAAACTATGTCTGTTTCCAAAATACATCTAGCCCTTTCAGTTGGATGACCCAATAAATCCTCTTGTTTAAGATGATTTACTTGCATTTTCTGTTAGTGCAACTAAATGCGAGGTAATTGTCAATAAATAGTAAATTAAAACACAAATAGCATTACTTGTCCACCTGTATCATCTGTAGAAGAAAATGCAACTATCTTACAAATAAAGGTTTAAACTAGATACAAGTAAAAAGAATGGTTAGTTTAAAAGAGGACAAGGAATAACTGAAATATAGTTAATATATTGGAGATTGTTTTTTTGGAAAATCTGTAGAAGATCTCAAATATTCAGTAAGGATGAACCTAAATATGTACATCTGTTTGTTCACTCATTTGTAACAAATACTAATTATGTGACAACCACATGCAGACACTGCAGTAAGCCCTGGATATTGGGTTGCAAAGAGGCTTTACCTTCCAGAATTTAGCATACAATTTCATTTCATTTAAGAAGAGACATTTTTGCATACAGAGTGACAAAAGGAAGTTATTATTTAATTGTTTTTTGTGTGTGTTTCTTTTTTTGCAATTTCTTGGGCCATTCCCGAGGCATATGGAGGTTCCCAGGCTAGGGGTCAAATCGGAGCTGTAGCCACCAGCCTATGCCAGAGCCACAGCAACGCGGGATCTGAGCTGCGTCTGCAACCTACCCCACAGCTCACAGCAACGCCGGATCCTTAACCTACTGAGCAAGGCTAGGGATCGAACTCGCAACCTCATGGTGCCTAGTCATATTCATTAACCACTGAACCATGACGGAAACTCCAGGAAGTTATTATTTAATTGTTAATGGACACTTTCTAAAAAGTTTTATGAACATCCATTCAATAATTGAAGTTTTAAATGATCACTTTCTAATATTCATTTCTATATTATAGCTCCTATTAATTAAAATTCTGAATATTATAACATTATGTTAATTTAGAATATATTTTGAATTTTCTAAAACTTGCCATGTTTGCTACTTTAATGGTTTCTTTATATATTTGAAAAAAGGCAATTATATTATAAATACAAAAATGTTGTTATGTATAGGACCTAATATTTTGACACTTTTATCAAATTTCTGTATTTCTATATTAAATTATATCAAATAATATCATGCATTGAAAGCAGTCTTGTGGTGTAAACAAATAACCTAGTAGGAAATACACTACAGTATGTTTAAGTTTAAAAAGAACAGTTGGAAAAATATGTGTCTTAGACTGAAGTTTTTTATCTAGAATTAATAGTAATATATTGAGAAAAATTGTATTAACATTTTAAATTAACCTTAAAATTAAAAAAATTATATTAAAAAATCTTTTCTAAACATTTGAAAAGACCAGATATATAACATATTTAATAGATACACTGATTCTTACTTTTCTAATTTTAATTTCCATCTGCCTTTAAATTTTTTTCCTTGAGATGACTTTAGATTCAAATGCGTTTGTATGAAATAATAAGGGTCAAATACTTTCTCCACCCAGTGTTCCTCAATATTGGTATCTTGCACAATTATATTATAATATTACAGCTAATAAACTGACACTGGTATAATTCACAGACCTGATTTAGCTTTCACTGGTTTCACATGTCCTCACTCCTGTGTGAGTGTATGTATGTATGCACATGTGCACGTGCACATGTTTAGTTCCATGTAATTTTATCACTTATGTGCATTCCTGTGATTACCACCAAAGTCATGATACAGAAAAGTTGCATTACAAGAATTCTTTGTGCTATCTTTCATAGTAACAACATGAACCCTGCCCCACCAATCTCCTTACTCTGTTTTCCATTTTATAGTTTTGTCATTTCAAGAATGTTGCATTAATGAAATCATTTAGTATAATATTTTGAAATTGGCTTTTTCACTTAAAACATAATTCCGAGAGTCATTCAATGTATTGCATGTATTAATAGTTGTTTTTTTAAAATTATCACTGAGTGGAGTTCCCGTCGTGGCGCAGCGGTTAACGAATCCGACTAGGAACTGTGAGGTTGCGGGTTCGGTCCCTGCCCTTGCTCAGTGGGTTAACGATCCGGTATTGCTGTGAACTGTGGTGTAGGTCGCAGACGCAGCTCAGATCTGGCATTGCTGTGGCTCTGTCGTAGGCTGGCAGCTATAGCTCTGATTAGACCCCTAACCTGGGAACCTCCATATGCTACGGGAGCGGCCCAAGAAATAGCAAAAAGACAAAAAAAAAAAAAAAAAATTAAAAAATAAAATAAAATTATCGCTGAGTAGCATTTCATGATTTGAATGTATCACAAATGCTTAACATTTACTAATTAAAGGACATTTGAGTTATTTCCGGGTATTGAGTTGATATAAGTTTTTATTTCTATGGGATAAATGTACAAGAGTAAAACTACTCAGAACTATGGGAGCTACATGATTAGTTTTGTAAGAAACTGTCATAGATTTTTCCTTAGTAGCTGTACACCATTGTACATACCTACCAGCAATGTATGAGTGATCAAGTTTCTCTGCATCCTCACCAGTGTTTTGTCTTGTTTTGTTTTTAATATTTGTAAATTTTTACTTTGAAATAGTTCTTAAATTTTAGGAGAAACATTAAAGAAAATCCTAACTACTCTTTACCCAGATTCCCCAATTAACATTTTACTACCCTTGCTTTATCTCTCTGTCTCTCCCCGGTTCAATCTCTCTCTCTACATATATCTATATATAGAGAAGAGGAATATATATATATATATATATATATATGCACACACACAAACACATATGTATATGCACACACATATGTATTATCATTTTTTTGCCTTTGTGAAAAGTGTGTAGTCATCTCATTCACTGAGCTTTGAAATGGCATTTTTTAAATAGTTAATGATGTTGAACATTTTCCTTCTGTATATTTTTTCCAGTGAAATATTTGTTCTTGTCTTTTGACCATTTTTAATTGTATCTTTTTTTACATTGAATTTTGAGAGCTCTGTATATATTCTAAATATAAGACCATTGTCAGATATGTGGCTTGAGAATATTTTCTCCAATTTCTAGTATGTCTTTTCAATCTCTTCAAGTGGTCTTTTGAAGAGCAAAAATTTAATTTTGACGAGGTCTAATTTATCTTTTTTTCTGTATGTGTCATGTTTTGATGCCAGTTCTACCAACTCTTAACCTAACTTCAGGCTAAATATTTTATATATTTATTTCTAAAATGTTTAATTTTATATTTTACACATGAGTCAGTGATTCATTTTGAGTCTATGTTTGTATAAGGAGTGAGGTTTAGGTCAAAATTTTGTTTCATTTTTCTTGGTCTGTGGATGTCTAATTGCTTTCACACTATTTGTTGAAATAATTACTCTTCCTCCTCCACTGAATTGTGCTTTAGTACCTTGGTCAAAAGTTAGTTGGGCTTATTTGTGAGTCTTTACCTATGGGTTCTCTTATCTTCCAGTGATCTAAATATAAATGAAATAATAAGAGTATTGAATAATTATTCAAATATTTGTCAAAACTGTCATACACAGCATCTTCAATACACAAATGTGTAACATTCCAAGATCAATGGGCTCAGTATCATCTTTGTTTTTGTTTCGTTGTGGTAAAACCATCCTCTACCACATTGCAAGTGTTGTTCCTTTAGCTTTCTACCTCATCAGAAGAAAGAATTTCAAAGACGTTAGCAAATATATTTAAAGGGTACTATAATTTTAATGATGTCATAAATCTATTTTAATTTATAATTATGGAGCTCCATAACTATGTGGTGAACATTCTCAAAGGCAGGAAATTTTATCACAATCCATCACAACCATGAGTCTCTGGTCACTGGAAGTTGAAAAGGGAGATAGCCAGGAAAGAAAACAAAATAATCCCATTTCTTACTATTATTTTGGCATTCACACATGAATTTTTACATCAGATTAGTTTACTCAAAATTTATATTTGAGTGTTTATAAAATACTCAATGTATTTGATGTATTTTTTAAACTTAAATTCAAAAGAAATTGAAAATTATTTTAATTATCCTCTTGTGAGTACATTATAGGTCCAATACATTGAATTCTTTGGGGACTTTAGTGATTACACTCTCTTGGATAATATTCAAAATTTACATATATGATACTAAATATCAATTTGTACTAAGCAATATCACAATGGTGTTTCAGGGTACATATGACCACATTGCCCACATTTCTTTAAATATAACTCACAAGAGGAAAGATAATATGGATACGGAGTTTTCTTTAACTTCTTTTTTTCACATTAACCTTTGCTTATATGTATGATAATTAGAAATAGTTTGTCTTAAAATTTGGTGAATATATTCATTATTATAATTTTATTATCAACTTTTTTTTATTCTATTACTGAAATATGTAAATGTGCCATTTAGTCTCATAATAGAACTTGTAATGAGCTATTTTGGACAAATTGGTTAGATGAAATCAGAGATAGAAAATAGAAAAAAATGTAAAATTGAAGTCTTTGGTACAGAATATGCTTGAGGAGATATAATAAATCTTCTTGAGTATTTTAAAGTTTTCTGATCAAATTATTAAAAGGTCCACCTATAGCTGAAGACCTATCACTACCTGATCACAAACTGTACTACCAATCTACAATAATCAAGACAGTGTGGTATTAGTGAGAGTATCCACACGCAGACTAATAGAGTGAAGGAGATGAAAAATAGACTTAACCCAAAGACAGCCTATGGAATGGGGGAAAATAGTTTTAAATGATGCAACTGAGAAGGGCTTAATCTCTAAAATATACAAACAACTTAGAAAACTCAACAGCAAAAAAGCCCAACAACCCAATTGAAAAATGGGCAGAAGACCTGAATAGACATTTCTCCAAAGAAGACATACAGATGGCCACCACGCACATGAAAAAATGTTCAACATCACTAATTATTAGAGAAGTGCAAATCAAAACTACAATGAGGTACCACCCACACCAGTCAGAATGGCCATCATTAATAAGCCCACAAAAAACAAATGCTGGAGATGGTGTGGAGAAAAGGGAACCCTCCTACACTCTTGGTGGAAATGTAAACTAATAAAGCCACTATGGAAAACAGTATGGAGGTACCTCAGAAAACTAAATATAGAACTACCATATGACCCAGAAATCCCACTCCCATGCATATATCCAGACAAAACTTTCTTTGAAAAAGATACATACACCTGTGTGTTCATTACAGCACTATTCACAATAGCCAAGACATGGAAACAACCTAAATGTCCACTGACAGATGAATGAATTAAGAAGATGTGGTATACATACACAATGAAATACTACTCAGCCATAAAAAAGAACAAAATAATGGCATTTGCTGCAACATGGTTGGAACTAGAGACTGACATACTAAGTGAAGTAAGTCAGAAAGAGAAAGATAAATACCATATGCTATCTCTTATATCTGGAATCTAAACTACAGCACAAAAGAACCTTTCTACAGAAAACAAACAAACTCATGAACTTGGAGAACAGACTTGTTGCTGAGGGGGATGAGGATGAAGTGGGATGGACTGGGAGTTTGGGCTTAATAACTATTGCATTTGGAGTGGATAAGATCCTGCTGTATAGCACAGGGAACCATATCTAGTCACTTGTGATGGAACATGATAGAGGATAATATGAGAAAAAGAATATATATATATGCATGTGTGTATGTATGCATGACTGGGTCTCTTTACTGTACAGCAGAAATTGACATAGTGTAAATCAACTATGATGGAAAAAATAAAAACCTAAAAAATAGACTTAAATATAATGTGGGAAGTTGTTTTTTCAGTTGATACTTTTTATCTAGATCATACAATAAAATAATATTTTGGATATTGGGTTAAAATTAATTACTTTTAATTTTTTAGTTTATATTTTAAAATAATTTTAGATACATAGGAAGTTTCAGAGACACTCATGTACTCTTCACTCGGTTTCCTCCAATGGTTATGTCTCACTGTAGTGCAATATCAAAACCAGGAAACTGATATTTGTACAATGTGTATAACTAGTTCTAAGTCATTTTATCAGATGTGTAGATTTCTGTGACCATCACTACAATCAAGATGCAGAACTATTTCATCATTGCAAAGATCTCTTATGCTCACATTTCATAGTCACGTCTGTCCTCTTACCTTACTGTCCCTAAACCCTGGAATGACTGATTAGTTCTCCATCTCTATAATTTTGTCATTTGGAAAATGTTATAAGAATGGAATCATACAGTATTTAAACTTTTGAGATTGGCTTTTTATACTCAGCATAATTCTCCTGAGATCCCTTCAAGTTATTATGTGTAATAATAATTCAGTCTTCATGTTCCCATTGTGGCTCAGTGCAAACAAACCCAATTAGTATCCATGAAGATACAGGTTCAATCCCTCACCCTGCTCAGTGGGCTAAGGATCCAGCATTGAATGAGCTGTGGTGTAGGTCACAGACACAACTGTGATCTCATAATGCTATGGCTGTGGTGTAGGCCAGCAGCTGCAGCGCCAATTTGCCCCCTAGCCTGGGAACTCCCATATGCTGCAGGTGCAGCCTGAAAAGCAAAAAGAAAAACAGTAATTTGGTCTTCTTTAGTAAGTAATAGTTCATGGGATGAATATACTAGCTTGCTTAACAGTTCGCCTATAGTAGGAAAATTTGATTGTTTTCAGTTTTTGGCTATTACTAATAAAATTTGTATGAAGAAACATTTACAGGTTTTTGTGTGGATATAACTTAATTTTTCTAGAATTAAAGTCCTAAAAGACCAGCCATGCAATACATTTATATTTTATTTTTTACAGAAACTACAAATATTTTCCAGAATGTCTTTATCATTTTGCATTCCCAACACCAATGTATAAGAGATTCAGTTTCTCCATGTTCTTTTCAACATTTCGTATTGCCATTGCTTTTTGGCTTTTCAGAACTGTTCTAATAGGTATGTATGATATTTCCTTGTGGTTTTGATTTGCAATTCCCTAATGGATATCATACATACCTATTAGAACAAACTCAAAAAAAAAAAAAAAAAGAAAGAAACTGCAATACCAAATGTTGGTGAGAATGTAGAGAAATGTTTAGTGTCTTTTCCTGTGCTTATTTGCCATTCACATATCCCCTTCAGTAGAATGTTTCTTCATATCATTTGCCCATTATTCAGCTTGGATTTTTTGTTTTTACTTTTGAGTTCTGAGAGAATTCTTTATATATTCAAGACATGAGGCCCACATCAGAGATGCAATTTATAAATACTTTCTCTTTGCAAGGTATTTTGCAGAGCAAATCTTGTTTTCTTTTGTTTTTAATAAAGTCCAATATATTGATTTTTTAATGATCTAGCTTTTGATATCAAGTATAAGAACTGTTCTCTAAGTCTTCATTCCTAAAGATATTCTCTCCTTCGCTTTCTTTTGAAAGTTCAAAATTTTTATCTTATATTTAATTCCACAATTCATTTTGACGTGTGTGTGTGTGTGAGAAGTTTAGATCAAGTTTATTTTATTTGTCTGTGGATATTCAACTGATCCAGTACCATTTATTTTATTTTATTTATTTATTTTGTCTTTTTGCCTTTTTCTAGGGCAACACCCATGGCATATGGAGGTTCCCAGGCTAGGGGTCTAATCAGAGCTGTTGCTGCCAGCTTATGCCAGAGCCACAGCCATGCGGGATCCCAGCCGCTTCTGCAACCTACACTACAGCTCGCGGCAATGCCAGATCCTTAACCCACTGAGCAAGGCCAGGGATCGAACCCGCAACCTCATGATTTCTAGTCGGATACATTAACCACTGAGCCACAATGGGAACTCCGATCCAGTACCATTTATTTTAAAGACTTTCCCTCCTGAGTTGAACTGCTTTTGTATTTTTATCAAAAATATGTTGGACAGATCACCATAGGACTTATAGGGCAGTGAAAATTTCTGCATAATACTAAAATAATGGTTACATTGCCATTATTCATTTATCAAAACCCATAGAATATATATCATTGCAAGTGAACCCTAATGCAAATTGTCAACTTTGAGTGATAATCATATGTCCCAATTGATTGTTGCAAAAGTATCACTCTCCTGGAAGATGGTGAGAGGGAGGGAGGCTGTGCATGTACAGAATCAGGTTGTACATAGAAATTTTCTGTACTTTGCACCAAATTTTATTGAGAGCCTAAAACTACTCTAAAAAATAATTCTAATAAAAAAATTAGGGAATTCCTATTGTAGCTCAGTGGGTTAAGAATCCCATGTTGTCTCTGTGAGATGCAGATTCGATCCCTAGTCTTACTCTGTATGTTAAGAATCCAGCATTGATATAAGCTGCAGTATAGGTCACAGATGCAGCTAGGATCCAGTGCTGCTGTGGCATAGGCCACAGCTGTAGCTCCAATTAGACTCCTGGCCTGGGAACTTCCATATGCTGCAGGTGCAGCCATAAAAAGAAAAAAAATAATAAGTTGACCATGTTTGCATGGGTCAATTTCCAGATCCTCTGTTCTGTTCCATTGATCTATATGTCTATCTCTATGGTAAAATGATTATCTAAATTGATGTAGCTATTTAATAAATCTCAGAATCTTAAACTTTAAGATACAGTTAATATGGTAACCAGAATAGTTAATGGACAATATGTCCATCAACCTTAAAAATATCCAAAGTAATGTACATAAACAGTGTATAAAAATAGCTTGTCATTTCCAGGCCTTATGTGAAAATTATCAGCATAGACTCTCAGGTCATGCCCTTTGATAGATTCACTCTCAAGTAATATAGTGTTCAGATTTTAAGATAGGCTTTTCATATCTTAATAATAAGAAAAATTATAACTTAATGAGCAACACAACCAAAGACAGCATGAAAGATTTCACATTTTTTGTTAGTCTCTGTGACTATATTAGTCTTAAAAATATTTACCTCAGAGAAAGAACCTAGTGACTTTATAAAGAAATAATAAAAATTTATTAAATCACATCTTGTATAGACAAATGTCATTGAAGCAAAAATTTTTCTATTTCTTCATAAAAATAGATATTTTTATAGTATCCAGATATTTATAAGACTACCCAATAGTCTCATAGATACCCCTGACTGCCAACTTTCCCACATGACTTCATTATTCCTATTGTTCCAGGTTTCCAGTCATTTTTAGCACAGATTTTTGAATGATATATTTATAATTTCCTTTGGTCGATATTTACAATTGTGCTAGCTAATGTTGTATTTTGTGGAAGAAATGTAGACAAATTATTTTGAGAAATTTTTCTAAAGATGGTTTGTTCTCTCTAGAAATTTTGTGTTTGTAACTGGGTAAGAAAAGTATTCCTGTGGCAATGTGATTTCTATTGTACACTTCATTAGAGCTCCCTTACTAGACTATGATCTTCCCAAAGATATCAGCCATGCTTTATCATTTCATATCCAGTGCCTCACTCTGAGCAAATACACAGTAAGGCTTATTAAATAAAGGAAGAAAGAAAAGGAAAGAAAGAAAGGAAGGATCTGGAATTCCCATCGTGGCATAGTGGAAACGAATCCAACTAGGAACCATGAGTTTGCAGGTTCAATCCCTGGCCTCACTCAGTGGGTTAAGGATCCAGCATTGCCGTGAGCTGTGGTGTAGGATGCAGTTGCAACTCGGATGTGATGTTACTGTGGCTGAGGTGCAGGCTGGCGGCTATAGGTCCGATTGGACCCCTAGCCTGGGAACATCCATGTGCTGAGGGTATAACCCTAAAAAGGCAAAAAAAAAAAAAAAAAAAAAAAAAAAAAAGAAAGAAAAAAAAGAAGGATCTGATTCATTATGTATATTATTGATTTTTTCCCTCTTTTTGACACATCTATGGCATATAGAATTTCCCAGAGCAGGGATCAAATCCGAGCTGGGGCTGTAACCTATGCAATGCCAAATCAAACCAGCACCTCCACAGAGACAAGCCAGATTATTGGCCCACTGTGACATACCAGGAACTCCAACTTTTAAAGGTACCTCTTTGGATTTGTCAAACTTACATGCTTTTTCAAAACAAAGTCCTAGAATATTAAATTAATATTCCTTAATTTATGTATTATATATGCGTAAGTTAACATCGTAAGAAATGTTTTAAATGATATTTTAAAGATTAAAGCAATCTGTGTGGAAATTTTACACAAAAACAAAATTATTTTATGCTTTAAGATATTAACCACCTAAGTTAAATGTCATGAATGAACCTAAGTAAAAATAAATGTATTTCTATTTCTGTAGGCAGCTGGTGGACTTCCCTACATTATTTTAATAACATCTAGGAGAAAAATTATTGATTTCAATCCCCCCTCTTCTTTTGAAGATCTATAATGGCTATAATTTATACAAGTGATTTGGGGAGGTGTGTCTGTAGGGGAGAGGCTTCTCACAATTGCAGTCATTTTAAAAATAGGTTTGAAATATCTTGTTTTATTACTATTTTATTTTTGGTAAAACACCTGAAAATGTTCAGCTTCTCAGTGGAATCCTTTTTTAAAAAATACATTATGAATATAATATGTCATTAAATGCATAATATAATATGCATTTTCTTCAACCTAGAAAAGCTTTTTGTCATAACAAGAAAATGAGGATTATTATTAGGTACAACAATAAAAGGATGAACTAAGGAGCACTCTTGGCTTTGGTTATGTAATCCCATTTTAAGTAATGGTGCCAACATCAGAATAAAAAGTATTTGCAGAAAAGCCTGTGGTATTTACTAATGACTAAACCTCAGTCAACCTCTCAAATCTTGATATTAAATTTGAACCTTTCTGATAGATGCTTCTAACCCAGCTCTTACAAAGATCCTAAAATAAAGTATAGCAGTACTACATTATTTTCTCATTGTAACCCAGCTACCTTGGCATAAACAGACTATGCCAAATAGAATGTCAGGGCAACAGACAATGTTTATAAGAAAAGAAACAGAAATGAGGCAAATATATTTGGGGAATATATTTCAGAGTGCATTTACATGGCCCCCAATTACACCTTATCCTTATTTTTTCTTCTAAACAGAGAGAGTTAAAGGTAGAAAGTGTATGGGTGTGTACTTGTTATCAGAACAATATATTGTGATTGATTAGTGCCCAGGTACATAAGAGTGATCCAGTGCGAGAAAAGCAATAGAGCATATTTCAGACATTGATAAAACCAGAGAATATGGCACAGTTGACCAATGGCTTCGAACTGTTAACAGTTTTCTCTTGGTCACCATATGGTCACTTCTAAACATACATTTAGAAGTATAAATAAATTGTTTCCCCTGAGCCAGTTATGAGTGATTTCTGCTGTAGGAGGCACTCTCTCCATTGTAAGAAAAATCGGATTTTAATAGAATGGACATTTGCATGAGTGAAAGAACACAAAGCAGAAAAAGTATGCTAGTCATAGTGTCACCACACTGGAAAACTTGACTTCAGATGAGTTTTGAATCTGAAAACTTCATCAGATTTATAAATTATAGCCATTATAGATCTTCAAAAGAAGAGGGGGGATTGAAAACAAATATTTTATTCTGAGACCATGCTATATGTATTGACTTATCTAAAGGACCTGCAATTTTCTGAGGTTATAGTCCAAATTAGTGCAGTTTTGATTGACTTTATACAAAATGTATCTTTTTTATAGTAAAATCCACAAATCTTTAGCATACTAATTGTTGTATTTTAATGTGCATATGGCTTTATATAACAGATCAGGTTATACAATATCCCTACTCTCCTGGCAGGCTCCTTGACATATGTTAGTGTTAGCCCTAAAGTAACCATTCTTCTGACTGCTATCACCATAGATTAGTGATGCCTGTTTCTGACTCCACGTGGATATAATCATACAGAATACTTTATGAATATTATGTTCGTATTCGCTTTTATGTGTGCCAGCATTGCTGAGTAGTATTCCTCTGTAAAAAATATAAAATAAAATTACCAATCTAATGTTGATGGATATTAGGTTGTGTCTAGTTTTTGCCTATTAAAATAATCATCTATGAACATTTTTGTACATTTTTGTTATACATCAGAGACTCCTTTTTTTAGATACATGCATTTTTTTGTTGTATATCTAGCAGTAGTTTAGATTAGTTAGCTCATTTAAAGTACCTATCTTTAATGTTTGAAAGTATGTCCTTCCAAACATTTGTTCCAAAGTGATTACGTCAAATTATGAAGCCACCATCAATGTAACAAGGTTCTGGTTGTTCCACATCCTTAAAGGTATTTTAAACTTTTCCAGAGAGAGAGAGAGAAACACTGAAACACAGAGAGAAACAAAATGAAGAGAAAGAGAATTATACCACCAAATTACAATCCATGAAAAATAGAAGAGGTAGAGTTCTACGAAACTTGGACTAAGGTAAGAGAACTTGCTTTGGAGCTTGCACACCCTATTTTAGGTATGGTGAAGAATTCAGACTTCTTACAAAGTAGGGCAAAAATTTCACAAAGGAACATCAGAGTTTCTTACATGCATAAACTCCTTTGCCACCATTTTGACTGTGAGCCATCACACTTGAACCCAAAAAACTTCTAACTTGCAGAAGCTAGCTTGCACACTTTTAGTACAGTCAGATGGGAAATTATCTTTAATATATTCCTTATCCTTTTTTTATCCCCTATTCTAATGCTTCCCTTGGAGTCAATAACAAATTATTTTTAATGATGAAAGACTCTTTTATACATCAAAACATCAGCTTATTTTGGCAGCATAATACTTTGTAAACCATAGAAAACAGAACTCGGTGTGAGGAAAAGAAATACACATAAGAAAAATACACTACGAAAAGTAATTTTAGAAAAGTAATTTCTAAAATAATACTTTGAAGAAAATGGGAGTAGAAAGGTCATGTATTGACACAGAATATAGTTGAGTGTTGAAGAATCTGCATTAAAAAATCAGAGACTGGATAAATCAAATTATTGTCCTCAATCCATTTAGTGAAATACTTTCAATTTAGTATTGCTTAATTTTCCTTAAGTTCCTTACACCTCACTTAAATTATAGAGCAAAAATAATTATGCAATTACCACTAATACTGCAAGTAAATAGTTGAAGGTAGAGAACAATTTCATAAATTCTAATCTTTATCTAGCAAAATAATACCATATCCTATATATTTTTGCATCTATATATTTATATTAAGATATTAAAATGTATTTTATTATTTGATATTTCTAAGCAAACATTTTTTTAAAATTACTGGGGATAACTAAGGTGCAGTTTTCATATTTCTGATAATTCTGAAGTTTGTAGATAGTAAATTGGAAAGAAGATAATAGAATTTAATTTTAAATGAATATTTTTAATATGTGGATTAATAACAAGAGGTATTCAGGGAAGAGAAAATGATGGCTAGAATTTACGTCATTCAATGGTTTATTTCCTAAGAAAACAAATTCTGTATTTATCATCTTAATTTCATTGCTCCCATAGTTTATAATACTTTGTCTTTATCACCTTTCCATGAAAATATGTGCAATGTATTTCTTATTAAGAAATTCTAAATTGTAATCCATATTTCTATAAGTATGTGCACACTATCAGGTAATTAAAAAAATAAAAACAAAAACAAAACACCTCTTGCTTTTTGCCATCAAAATAAAGACAAAGTATCACTTCCTATTTGAAACTGGAATGCTGAGAAATGTATGAAAATATTAATTTTATATATTGAGAATTATCATTTGTGACATGCATTGAAATTAAAAATTGCCGTCTATTATTGCCATTTAATGCCCAGAACTTTTGTAACATCAGTAACTTAAAGGGTGGCCAACACAATAATTTCCTGTTTTGTAATCACATTCTTTATTGTTTAAATTATCAACATTCTCTTTTTTATTTTTGAAACAATAAGATTTGCTGTGATTTATTATATGTCTAGTTATTACTAAGATGGTATCACTATTCAAAAAACTCCTAAGTGAAAATTTATTCCTAAGTACATAAGTCAGCTATAAATTTTCAATTTACACTGGGTCTGATTTTATTATCACAAATAGCTACAATAAATATGAGAATGGTTATCTGAAAGTGTAAATTTCAAATAAGTAAAATGAAATTATGTAGATTTATCTTAAATATTTCTTTTTAAATTAGCAATTTATTAATTTCAATACAAAGCACAAGGAAATACTCCAAGACAGTATTTTATAATATTTGTTTATATATTAATCTTCCATTTATTACACGTGCTCCATGAGGGCAGGGGCTAAACCAGAATAATATTTTTCAATTAAAAAATTAATACAAACTTAAATTTATGAGTATATTAATAAATCAGTTATTACCCTTTGAAAATCATCTGATTTTCCATTCTTTTAAAAAAATATTCTTAGCATTATCTGACAACATTGACTGCTCTATCATCTCACTGGAGTTTTCAGGACTCCATGCTTTGTGAACACCTCGGTAAGTTCAGTCTCTGCCCTATGTTGATATATCTTTTAATAAGGCCCTTAGAGAATCTGTGCACTCTGACTGCATATCTATCAAGAGCCAATTCCAAAAGCTGCCTCTAGCCCAGATATCTTCCTGTCACAATTCTATATTCAGGTTCATCTGTGACTTATCCAAAAGTTAAAAAGATCATTTTCACTCCAAAATACTTGTTTCTTTTTTTTCTCGCCTACCACTTCAATACCTTAAATAAACCAAATACTTCTATCCTCCCGAATTTCTTCCCAGTTTTTATTTTCCACTTCTTAACCATTATCCTTGACAGACGACAATCTTTTCATGCCTGGACAATAACATTAGAGGTCTTCATAGTGTTTCTGCTGCTCTTGTTTCTAATACAGTCCATACCAATCAGAATTTCTCAAATATGATTTAGATAAATATCAATAAATGTTATATTTTGTAACATGTAAAACATATAATTTGGATTTTATACATTTAAACTCTTTCATTCTCTGTCATTATCTGGATTTTCTTCACATAGTTTTTTCCTTATTCATATTTTGGCTTGGTTTAATAGGTCAGTCAGTCATTTCATGCAATTGACTATATTTACCATTCTTTCAAGAAGTCTTCTTCATTCGGTTTTCCCATATAGAAGTCTCTCCCAAGTTTTGCACATTTGCCTATTATTTCCTTTATAGTCTGTGATAGTTATTTTGCCCTTTGATTCATTCTATGACCATCTCTTCTGATAATACTCTTCCCTCTGATAGCACATAGAATGAATGAAATGATTCTCACACAGAGTCAGGAAAATGATTCTCACTATTTCGAGTTCTTGGCTCCATCCTTATTTGTTGCCAACTATCTCCTGAGGAATCATGATTTAAATCAAAAGTTACCATCTCATTATATCTTTTCATTCCTTTTTGTAACAGTCATTTCCTTTTTTCCCATTCTATTTATGTATTTTTGTAGCAACTAAGAGCTCTGTCATCTAAAAATTGACCCAATCTCAAACCACACATATAAATCAATGTCAGGTCAAGAATAGAATTAAAGATAATATAGAAGAATTTCCTAATTGATATTGCCAGTGGTTTACAAACACCAGTTATGGATTTTCTATTTTTCTTATGCTTCAAGTGAAAGTTTAAAAATCTACTTCTTATAATTACCGACAGGACAGGTGAGATAATCAAATCGGGTCCCTGATTTGAGAGTGTGAAAGGGGCTGCAATCAGAGGCAAGGTGAACAAGGAAAGAAAAAGCAACAATGAAGGCAAGTAGATGTATTTAGGAGCCAGAGGGAGCAAGATCTTTAAAGGGTCTCCATGTTATAACTTCAGATTTCTCAAAATCAGGAGTAAGTTAAAAGAGCAGATGAAGACTTGTGACATTTGTAATGAATGCAAACATTCTGAATATTATGGGGAATAGAACACCAAGCAGATAATAATGAGCAGCAGTAGTAGATGTGACAAAGGGTCTGACCCTTTAGTGATGTTAAACTGCCAGATTTTAGGCTGCACCCCTCTCTCTTTCTTTCTATCTCACATCTGCCTAGCTAATAAAGAATTCTGGGTACCTCTTCCTTTGACTTTGTGGGAAAGTTTAATCATGTAAGCACCATACAGAGTACATAGGGAATCGTCATGCAGGACCCACCCTCTGATCACCATAAATCCTCAAATCAGTTTCCTTTCTTTCACCTCTTGAGATATTTTTGGACTAGCTTCCAAATGAGGGAAGAAGAGACCTTAAATTGAACTCATACCTGTATAGCATGGGGGATGAAAAACTTCCATTTGAAAAATGTACATGTGAAGCAGAAATTTGGACAAAATAGTTATCAGATGTGTTTGGGAATACTAATGATTATTGAAAATATTGTTAAGAAACTAGGAGAGTTATTAGTTAATAAATGGTAGTTGTAGATGGCATTGTGAAGAATTTCAAAGGGTAAAAATAATTCAAAAGATGTGTCACTGCACTAAGCAGTGTGGGAATGACTTGTAATTAATTACAGAGGCTTATATGTAAAGAATCCAGGCATGTGAGCAATTCAAAGATTTAGATGATGAGTTTCAATAAAATTTAAATTAGTAATCCAGTTCCCTAGTGTATAGAGACTTGAGCTCATTTGAGAATTCTAGAATGGCCACACTATGTGAATGACATTTCATAGACATGAAATGGTATTCTTAGTATTCCACGAGATAAATGTCCTCAGACAGCCACGTCAAGTGGCATTATTTCTTGGATTCTATAAGGAACAAACTTCATGCTATTTGAAGGGATTACTAACAGCATGTAAAGAAACTTCAGCTTGGAGCTTCATTGAGAAGTGACGTACAGCATCAAGCAGTTATTTAGTTCAATAGTCAATAAAATTCAGTAGATCTGGGCTGGGCTTGCCTGATCTGATTTGTCTTTTTCCATACTTCTATAATCAGCAATATTTCAGTAAGGCAGATCTGCTGATATTAATTAGATTAGCTTGCATATATAGCACCAGCTAATTCTTGTTTGACATAGGATGACTTCAACAGAAGCAACTGAGGCAACCAGTTTTATTCCAAATGTTTTCACATCAAGCTAGCTCACATGTATTATCATATAAAAGGTAGATGGCATAAGAAAAAGCAAATTCAATCACAGAAATACTTTTTGTCTTGCTTGTGTAAAAATTTGCTGGTATCCTATTGACCAGAGAAAATTGCATACCTAAAACTGGAGTTAGAATTGTAGACATCACAAAATCACACTGCAAAGGATGTGATTAAGGTAATAAAGGACTGGAGCCATTTCTGAATTCCATCATACCATCTATTCTACATAATTATATATTCTTAAGTATCTATATTTTAAGCTAATTGACTAACTACATATGCATTTATTAGTTCATTCACTCAGTGATCGTTTATTGAGCTATTAGTATGTACTAAACATCTTTGCAGGAGCTATATATATATAGCAACAAACAAAAGATTTAAAAAATCATCATAGTACATATTTTTTAAGATTTTTAGTTTTTTCTGTTATAGTTGATTTACAGTGTTCTGTCAATTTCTACTGTATAGCAAAGTGACCCAGTCATACATACATATATATGTGTATATATATATATATTCTTTTTCTCACATTATCCTCCATCATGTTCCATCACAAGTGACTAGTAATAGTTCTCTGTGCTATAAGACAGCATAGTACATAAATTGTTTTAGAGTTGTCACAGACAACAAACAAGTAAAAAGCAATATGTATAATGTCAGTAAATGTGCTATGAGAAGAAGAAAATAGAATTAAAAGTTTGTCGGGGAAAACTATAATTTAAATAGTGCCAGTATTTTATTTTCCAGTTTTACTCAGATATAATTATCATATAGCATTGTATAAATCTTAGGTGTACTGCATAATGATTTAACTTACAAACATCCTGAAATGATTATTACAAGTTTAGTAAATATCATCTTATGTTGATACAAAATTAAAGAAAAGGAAAAAATCCTTGTAATGAGAACTCAAGATTTACCCTCTTAATAATTTTCATACATAACATATGGGAGGGTTAATTATATCTCTCATGTTGTACTTTACATCCCTATTGCTTATTTATCTTTTAAGTAGATTGTACTTTCGAATGCCTTTATCCAATTTCCCCCTCCCCATACCCCCTTGCCTCTGGTAACCAGGAATCTGATCTCTTTTTTCAAATAAGTTTTTTGGTTGGATGGTTGATTTTGAGGTTATAAGTGACCTACAATACTTTGTAAGTTCCCGTTACCCAACATAGTGATTCCATGTTTCTATACATTTCAAAATGATCACCACAATAAGCCTTGTTACAGTCTGTCGCCAAAGATATTACAGAGTTTTTGACTATATTCCCCACACTGTGCATTTCGTACCCATAACATTTGTTTTGCAACTGAAGTTTGACCTCTTAAAATCTATTTCTGAAGTTCCCATCATGGTTCAGGGGAAACAAATCTGACTAGCATCCATGAAGACATAGGTTCAATCCCTGTCCTCACTCAGTGGGTTTAGGATCCAGCATTGCCATGAGCTCTGGTGTAGGTCAGAGATACAGCTTGTAGCTGGTGTTGCTCTAGCAGCTATAGCTCCAATTTTACCCCTAGCCTGAGAACCTCCATATGCTGTTAGTGCAGCCCTAAAAAGACCAAAAAAAAAATCTATTTCTTTCCTCTCCCCACTATCTCTCCTCTGGCACCCACCTGTTTGTTCTCTTTATCTATAATTGTTTGATGTTTGTTCATTTGTTTTGTTTTTTAGAATCCACATATAAAGAGACATTATACAGTGTATGTCTTTCTCTATTTGACTTGTTTCACTTAGTATAATACCCTCTTGGTCCATCCATATTGTCACAAATGGAAAGATTTCTTTCTTTTTTATGGCTTATTAATATTCATATATATCACATCTTTGTCCATCCTCCATTGATGGGCGTTCAGATTGATTTTATATCTTGTAGATAATTCAGCAATGAACATAGAGGAGAATTACCTTTTGAATTACTGTTTCCATTTTCTTCAAATAAATACTTGGGAGTGGAATTGTTTGATCATATGGTAGTTTTATTTTTAATTTCTCAAAGAATCTCTATACTGTTTACCATAGTGGCTGAGTTTATTTACCTAGGTAAATAACACACTATAGGAAATGAGAAATTGAAAATTGTAATTGGGAGAATGAAAATGACATTTACAGAAATAGGAAAGACTTGAAAAGGAGGAGGTTGACCACTCTTCCAGTGATCCATGGCTTTCTGATTTCAGACTCCGATAGTACCAAGTGTTAGCCACAGCAAATCTTATATATTGCATATAAGCATGTATATTTTTATAACCACTTTGGAAAATATTTTGGCATTATCTAATAAGTCTACAACCCACTAAATCCATTTCTAGATTAATCCAATGAAATATCATGTATATATGTTCTAGGAATGGGGCCAGCTTCCTGGGTGCACAGCCTGTGCAGTCATATTATGCTCCACATTTTGTTTTAATGCCCTTTTGTCATCATCTTGTAATTCTTAATAATTTTGGAAAAGAAGCCCTGAATTTTCATTTTTTAATGACCCCCTAAATTAGACAGCCCTAGGAAACAGGTACAAGAAAGTCATAGAAACATTACACACAGCGTAAAATTCTCTAAGCAACTTGATGTCTATAACTATAAAACGAATTTTTACATTTCTTTCTCTCATTTTTACATATAAGAGAGAAAAAAATAAAGACAGAAACTGAGACAGAGAAACAACAACAGCAACAACAACAACACACACAAACACACAGGTATACATGCAATTTGATTTAGCCAGTGGTTGCCAGGTGATGTAGCATAGGCATTTATAATTGCTTGAAAGGTGTTCATGTGGTAGAGTTTTCTTTCTTACACTTTAGACTTCTCTGTGGAAGTACATATATTTGGAAGCTCACTAGTTCTAGAAAAATAAGAATCAGAGTTGCCTCAGCCAAAATTCAGTCTAGCAGACTGCAACATGAATGCCCAGATGACTTGTAGGAGAAAGGAAGGGAAGGGGAGGGGAGAAGAGGAGAGGAGAGAAGAGGGGAGAGGGGAGGAGAGGAAAGGAGAGAAGAGGGGAGAGGAGAGGAGAGGAGGGGAAGGGAGGGAGAGAAGAAGAGAGGAGAGGAGAGGAAAGAAAAAGAGGACCTTAAGCCAAAGTATAAAAGTAGAGTATCTCCTAGAACCAGCTTCTATTCCCCTTCAATTCAATTTGCTTTTCTGCCGTAGCTCTCTCCTATTGACTCCCCACTTCCCTGTTGGGGCCAGCCAGCTCCATATCCAGTTAAAGATATCCTAATATTTTATGTTGAGATATGAATGTTTCAAGAGTAAAATCACAGAGCACTTCTCTCCTAAGTAATTTACAACATGATTTTGAAAAGCAAGCCCTAGCTTTTATGAGTAGGAGTAAAAAATGGACAACCTTTCCCAACCAAATGTTGCTAGTTGAGTTGGAAGTCAGAGCTCTGCTATTTAATATGAATATTACGTCTAGTCTATTTTACTGATACTGGCCTTCAGCATAAAAATCTTGCCAGTGCATTCCCATCTGCAGGTACATATGCTTTAAGACTTTCTTTCTTTCAGGTAAGAGCAGGTTAATATATTTTGCTAGAAAAAAAAATGCCTTAATTTTCTTTCATATTTATTGAAGACAGGCAGATAAACACCTATAGGCAGATCTCTACCTGCAGGAATGAGTATGCTTTAAGAGAAAATCTCTTAAGTTATGCAAGATGCTTTTAGAAGGAATTCTTGTGTGTTAGCTAATTAAAACCCTGCTCTGAAAAAATGTTTACTTGCATATTCTTGGAGTTTTTCCAATTGCTTTGCTGTATTGCAGACTGTTTGCTGACACTTTCAGGAGATAAAAGAAATAAATGCAACATATTTTTTTAAAAAACTTATTCTAAGATTTTTATTGAAAACAATATCCTTACTCTTGGTTTAAAATCTCAATTGATGGTTGGTATAAATATGAATTTTTTTAGTCTCAGTGCAATCTGTTCAACATAATGATTGAATAAAAAGTAGCTACATGGAATTTATTTCAAAAATTTTTTAAAAATCTTGTTATTGAGGGAGTAAATATTTATACTAAAAATAGAATTGCTTATTTTGATTCTTTTATGGAAAACCACAGAAATCACAAAAAATACTGAGTCTCATCATTAGTCAAAATATTATTAGCAAGACTCATTATTAAACAATTCAAACTGCTATAAAATAGTAGAAAATTTAGAGGTAAGACAAAACATTTATTTACATTAAAAACTGTAATTGTATTTTTATTCTCAATTAATTTAGGGACAAATTAATGAATTTTACATTATAAGTATTATGTTGCCAATAAATATGATGATTCCATTCAGCATTAGAACATAACTCTGATTCATATTCTCTGAATCGTAATCTCAGATTGATTTACAGTGGATAATAATGTACATATTTATTTACAATGGATTAAAATATAAAAATGCTTTACTTATTTTTTCACTCAAATATGACTCCCATTTTTGACAATTTAAATTGGTTCAATTTTTCATTCGTATGCAACATTCCTCAAAAAAAGCTATTTCCATCAAGAAATCAGAATATTCTAATACTCTCTAAGAGTAATATTTTTTGACTTAGAATGTTATTGCAATCTTCAAAAGTAATGTATTAAGTATTTTATAACTAATTAACATAGGAGCGTGGTCAGCTTCAAAGTCAGGGAACTTAACTAGCTCAAAAAGAAAGTCCCATCACTAGCATATGCCCTTGGGAAAATTTCCTCTTATTATTGAAGCAAGCCATTAATATAGATTGAGATTTTATTCATCTATAATACCTCAATGACATTAGGAGCATTTTAACTATGGCCAGGGCACACAAAGTATATGTCATATTACATTTAGGCTGCTATATCAAAATACTGTAACTCAGGAGCTTGCAATCAATAGAAATTTATTGCTCACAGTATGGAAGCTGGAAGTATAGATCAAGATATCAGCGTGTTTAAGTGAGCATCACAGACTTCTCATCATATTTTCACATGTAAAAGAAGTCAGTGATCTCTCTGGAGCCTCATTTATAAGGTACTCATGGCATTAATCTGTGATCCACCCTCATGACTTAAGCATCTCTCAAAAGCTCCACAATCTAATAACATCACCTTAGAAAGTTAGGATTTCAACATATGAATTTTGGGAGGATCCAAACATTTCAGACAATAGAAAGAATAAAAACTGCAGAAGTAAGAGGTTTCAAAATCCTAAAGGTGGAAGAAATTCCTAAGCTCTCTAACTGTGTATCAAATGACCTTAAGGAAAGTGCCCTTCTATGTCTATCAGAATACTAATGCTAAACTCTAAGCACTGTTGAGTTTTGTTTTTTAAGGGGAAATTAGGTGAGATATATAGGATCATTTCATAAGTACTCATCTATTTATGTACGGAAATAGGAGATCCCAGGTAAGGCAACCCTAACCACATGCTACTTGGATGGAGATATGAGGATTTCTCCACCACCCCAGTGATGCAAAAGGGAATGAACTTAGTTTGAGTTCTTACACTTTTCATTCCATACACCTCCTCTGGCCAGAAAATTGTATGACCTCTTTCTATTATGCTGGCCTGTCTGGGTAAATATCCTTTCTTTGTCTATTTCAGAACAACTACCACATTCACTGAGCTCTCAAATACCAAGTTCCTAGATTTCTCTCTGGACAACAGAGGAAAGGCTACTAATTACCACTCATATTAACTTATATAAATATTCTTACAATTTATTTTATATTTTCAAAAAATATAAAATCTACATGCTGAAGAAAGAAGGATAATACTTTAATACTCCCCCCCCCCCAAAAAAAACATACCATCTATTAGGGAGGATGGAGAAAATAAATATGTAAATAGTGTTAGCAATACAGATGGTACAGAAAAAAAATACATGCATTGGAAAGTACTATTTAATCATAGATCCATAAGCACAAATACAACACATAAAGTTCAACAGGAGTAGGCCCACAAAATGTTTTGTTTTTTTTTTTAACAAACTCCCTAGATGATTCGTCTCTAGTTTTCATCATCATAATCTTCCAAAAAACATTTAGGAATTAATGCTCTGTATGGTTTGCAAAGTGATTTTCATAACAAGGGCATTTGAATTTTGTCACTACAGTTCTAAAGACATTTCAGTGGTTTCCCCATGGCCTTCAGAATAATAAAGTATACATAATGTGACTTCCCTGAGTTTAAATGTGGACCTGGATATGTACTGACCTTCCTGAGTTGACACACAATCTTATGACCACAGCTCTAGTCATCTTAGACAATGTTCTTCCTTCTCATGTATTGTGTTACCTCCATCTCCATAAATTAATGAAAGATTTCTGCTCAAAGGAAATAGTCAAAATATTGTTAAAACGTCTCAGTTTCCAGTTAGACTTGTGAAGAGCTTAGAGGTCATAACTGCATTCCTCACAACAAGAAAAAAGCTGAATAAACTGAAAATCAACAACTCTTCCTAGATGCATAACAGCATTGAGGTCACAGGGCAAACTCAGTGTCCCCCCAAACTGGAGACAAACAGGCAGTTACAGAAAAGTCACAGCTTAACTGAAGCAGGTCAGGGGTGGAAAACCACAGTGTAAGCCAGTATTGAAGGAAGTATTAAAGGAGGTCAATATTAAAGGAAGACTTTAAACTGTAATTGACCAATTGCCAGAAGTTCAGAGTAGAATAATTTTAGATTTTAAAACTCCACAGGGAAACCATCCTAAGGGGATCTTTCCCATATGTATTAATTTTTCCTGTAGCATCCCTACCTGGTTCTCATTTTGAAGATCAGAGAAAAATCCCTTCACATTTCCAACAGAGGGAAGAGAAAAGGAATTGTTTTATTTATTTATTTGTTTTAATTTTTTTGTCACCATGTTGTATAGTAGAAAAAAAATTGTATTGGGGAATCATTTTAAAATACACCCAGAGCTCTCTGTTCCCTTTCATAAGACTTGCCCTCAAGAGGAACTATTTTATCAGAACCTAATCAACTGGGATTTTAATAAAACCCAACTGACATAGAAAATACCCAATTGAGACTCACTAAAAGACTATTTGCAGGATTGGGGAGAATGCTTCCTATCCCACTCCCTTCCCTCACCATCTTATGATGATAAAGCTCCTATATAATAAAAGAAATGACACCTAAAGGAAGGTCAAGCCTCAAATCCTATTTGAAGCATACCTAAAGACAATGGTGGGATGGGGTGTGGATTGAAAAGAACACTGAAGGAAATTTTAGCATTTGAGACAACAGCTATAGCAAACAGTAACCACAGTATTGTTGCTAGCCAGATAAACATACAACCTCACTCTAAAAGCATATCTACTTCATTTTTTCTAACCTGATACATATCATGTCTGGTTTTCAACATAACATTATAAGGTATGCTAAAAGGCAGCAGTCAAAGTCTGAGGAGACAAACCAACCATCAGAACCAGACACTGACATGACAGAAATTTTTTAATATAAGATCAAAAATTTAAAATAACTGAGAGATTTCCTACTACGGCTTGGCAGTGACGAATCTGACTAGAATCCATGCTGGTTTGATTCCTGCCCCTGATCAGTGGGTTAAGGATCTGGTGTTGCCATGAGCTGTGGTGTAGATCAGAGGCAGTTCAGATCTCACATTGCTGTGTCTGTGGTGTAGGCCAGCAGCTACAGCTCCAATTTGACCCCTAGCCTTGTAACATCCATATGCCATGGATGTGGCCCTGAAAAGATAAAAATATAATAAAATAACTATTGATTACTATCCTAAGGGCTTGAATGGATTAGTGGATAATAAGCAAGCAAAGGGATAAGCTAAGCAGGGGGATGGAAATGTAAAAAGGAAAGTAAATACTAGAAATGAAAAACACTGTAATAGAAATGAAAATGACTTTGTTGGGTTCATCAGTACCATGAACATGGAAGGTGGAAAAAAGAATCAGTAGCTTTAAGGTATGTTAATAGCAACTTCCAAAACCAAATGCAAAGAAAAAAAAACACAACTAACAGATATGGCTTAATATAATATCCAAGCACTGTGAGAAAATTATAAAAAGGGTACAGTATGGGAGATGGGAATACCAGAAAGAGAAGAGACAGGAACATAATAGATACCAAGCCACAAATTAGTGGTCTCAGAGAGCACCAAGAAGCAGAGCTACCAAAATATCTACGGCTAGGTAGATCGTATTTCTTTTCTTTTCTTTTCTTTTGTCTTTTTTGGGGGCCATATCGGCAGCATATGGAGGTTCCCAGGCTAGGGGTCGAATCGGAGCTATAGCTGCTGGCCTACACCACAGCCACAGCAGAGCCAGATCCAAGCCATGTCTGTAAACTACACCATAGCTCATGGCAACACTGGTTCCTTTACCCACTGAGCCAGGCCAAGGATTGAACCTGCATCCTCATAGATACATTCATTTCTACCGAGTCAGGATGGGAACTCCTAGGTGTATCGTATTTAAACATAGCTAGGTGAGAAATCAAAGACAAAAAAAAATTTTGAAAGGAATAAAATACCTTTCCTATAAAGGAACAAGAATAAGAATTTTATCAGACTTCTCTTCAGAAAACATGCAAGCAAGAACTGAGCAAATTTAAAGCATTTTTAAAAAGAAAAAATAACCCTACCAGCTTAGAATTCAGTATCCAGCAATGTTATCCTTTAAAACTTAAGCTTTAAGAATAGACTATTTTCCAGACAAAAAAAAACTGAGGGAATTTGTTACCAAGAGACTTGCCTTGCAAGAAATCTTAAAAGAAATTCTACAGAGAGAAGGAAAATGATAAAGGTCTAAAACTCAGGTCTATATTAAGAAAGGAAGAGCTTTAGACAGGAACAAATATAAGTAAAATAACACCTTATTCTTCTGATAATTAATCTATGAGATAACATTGTTCAAAAAATAATAGCAACAATATATTTGTTGATTATACCTTATGGATAAGTGAAATGAATAACAGCAAGGCTATAAGGGGTGAGAGAGATGAAAGTGAAATATTTTGTTATAAGGCACTTGTACTGCCTGTGAAGTGGTATAGTGTGATTTGAAAAATGGGCTTGGATTAGTCAAAATATATATTGCAAGTATCAGGGCAACCATGACAATTTTAAAAGAGAACTACAATAGATACTAGAAGGAGAAAAGTGGAATAAGAAAATGTTCAGTTAAAACCAAAGAAGGCAAAAAGTATGAAAGGCCCCAAATAAAGGAGACAAAAATTGAGGCAATGAATTGAAACATTGTTATTTTTTTCTTACCTCTGCTGAGAGAATAAAAGGATCAGATTTCAGGAGTTGTTGGGGAGGGAAGAAATCTATTAGAATAGCATTTCTTTTCCTCTATTAAATAAATACATGTTCATGACTATTTTGTAGCTACCATTGTAGGGAAGATTTCTGATTAAATCGCAAATTACCCTAATTAATATATAGGACAGCATTATATGAATAATAGGTAAGTTTAAACAACATTCATGAATTCTTGGTTGCCAGCTCTGAGAAACCAAGTAATAGGCAAATAGAAGAAAATTCTCCTCTATAAATTTTACAAAAGAGGTTGCATATGCAAAAAAAATAACAGAATAAGAATATATTTCTACTTTCTTTTTAATCTCTCAGTTTCTTTTGCTAAAAGGAAAGTCACAAAACTATCACAATTAAAAATTTACTTTTATTATCTTGAAATTTTTTTCCATTTTGGATCAGTTTATGTGAATGGAAAATGTGTTCTTCCCCATAGTTCTATTTAACTGAAAGCAAGTTACCTTATTTTGAAATATTATTACTGGAATATTTCTCTATAAACATATGTTGCTCTAAAATTAACATAAATAAATAAGCCAACATGTTCAATAATTTGTATGAGACTAGTTAAATTTACAGATACATCATGACAAATTCTTTTCTTGGTTTAACTGTACATACATCTTCAAGACAGAAAAAAGTGATTATTAGTTACTTATCTTTAATGGTTTTAACTAAAATTTTAATAATTAACCATAAATGTAAGTTATGTTATATTTCATGGTTTAGTAATTAATTTCCAAATTAAATCCTAGCTTTCAGCAATTATGTAATTTGTGGAAACTGGTTAGTGAATGTCTTTATTTTCTTAAGGTTTACTGAGTAGTTCTATAAAATTGGGGTTGAAATTACATATCTTAAAGTTTTAGTGTCCATTGTATAATGATTGGTGGCCTAAGTGGCTTCTGAGACTATGTGCATTCATCTTGGTAATAAAAAAAAAAAAATCACCTTTAGCTCTAAAATTCTATTAGATAACAATAAACTTGGTTTTTAAAAGATGTCTATTAATAGTGTTAGTAAAAATAAGGCTTTTCATACAAAACCACAAGTTTTTTTTGTCTTAATAAATTTTAAGAGCCAGTACAAAAAAATGGTAAATTGTGCACTAGAAGTCCATTAAATTTGGGTGCTATTCATAATTTTGACACTGAAATTTGATGTCATTACCATTGGTTAAAGAGTTTGCTAATTGGGTCTCATATTGATAATCTATAATTAAAAGATTATATGTTGGTCAATACAACATGGAACTAATGTTTAAGTAGTTTATTTATAGAACCTGAATAATTTACCTTAACATTTTCAAAAGTGTCTGTCTTAGTTCATTCAGACTGCTACACCAAAAGTGCCATAGACCACATGACTCTGTGTCCTTACTCAGTCCAAGGAGTGAGAGAGCTCTCTATGTATCTTTTATAAGGGGACTGATCCCATTTATGAGGGCTTCACCCTTGACCTAATTATCTCCCAAGGGCCCCATCGTCTAATATCATTACATTGGAGGTTAGAATTTTAACATATGAATTTGGGAGGCACATAAACATTCAGTTCATAATAGTGTCATACATTTTTAGAAAATGATTTTGATTTTATGAAGGAAAAGGGGAATATCCAATTTTTTTTCTGCACTAAATATTTTCCCTAGTCTAAGAAACACCTAGAGACAACTAAGGATTGAATGACATGTTCCACCTAAGGATAGGTTATTATTTCCACTTACCATCTGATGTGCGTGCCAACAATTCTCCCAATAACTATACACTTCCTCTCAAAAGAAAAGAGAAATTGGAGATACTAAAAAAATTGGAAGATCATATAACCATCTAAATGTGGTTTCTTTACACAAGGCTTTAACGAGAATACTGTAAGCAGTGACAGATGGTCTGGAAGTATTAGCTGTGTAGAATTTGAAATACTTAATTTGTATTAATCATAATCAATATTGATTAATAAGATAAATTCACAATTGATAAGATAGGTTATGCTTATTCTACTTATATTATTTGTGAGTCAATTTTCACTCCTTATGCTATCTTTTCAGCACTACTTTTTCTCAATTATTTTCTCAGATCATGCATAATAATATCCTCTAACGCTCCCATGGTAAGGCCCTGATTTTTAGTATCACTCAATATGGGCAAAGAGATATTTTCTAAAATGTATCTTTCAACACACATTTCTTTAATAAGCAGACATTCACCTACACAGAGATGCTTATACTATTTTTCCTATTTGGGAATCACAGCTTTATTAATGTTCCAACCATATTCTAATTAATAAGAAATAAGGAGTCATGAGTGGGTTCTAAGCAGAAGAGTGACAAGTCTTAGTTTTCATTGTATCATGTTTGCTCTAGCTACATTTCTTTTTTATCATTTTTATTGAAATATACTTAATTTATAATGTGTTAGTTTCAGGTACATAATAAAGTGATTCAGATATATTTGATATATAAATATGTATTCACTTTTAGATTATTTTCCCTTACAAATTATTATAAGATATTGAGTATATTTCCCTGTGCTGTATAGTAGATCCTTGTTGTTTATTTTATATATAATAGTGTGTATATTTTAATCCTAAACTCCTAATTTATCCTTCCCTCTCCCCTTTGGTAACCATAAGTTTGTTTTCTATGTTTGTGAGTCTGTTTCTGTTTGTAAATAAGTTCATTTGTATCATTTTTTTAGATTCCACATGTAAGTGATATCAATATAATATTTGTCTTTCTCTATCTGACTTCCTTCACTTGGTATGAAAATCTCTAGGTCCATCCATGTTGCTTCAAATGGTATTAATGCATGATTTTTAGGGATGAGTAATATTTCATTGTGTATATGTATACAATACATCTTTATCCATTCATAGCCGCACTTCTAAGAGAAGTCTGTGTGGAGGCATGTGCTCTGGTTAAAAATCTATCCTAGTTGCAATAATCCTGTATACTGAAGTACCAAATAATCCTATCACCTCAGTGAATTACCTCAATAAATTTTATATCTCACACATGCATTTTCAACTCAAGTTTACAAGGGTTTTCTGCTCATCATGGTCATTAAAGAGCTCAAACAGGCAGAAGCTCTGTCTCGGTGCCTTCAACAATAGATAAGTTAGGAGAAGGAGATGTGGAAAACATATATCAGCTCTTAAAGCTTCTATTGTCACAGCTATTTACAGTTTATTAGCCAAAGAATGTAACACAGTTATGTCTAACTTCAAAGGAAATAGAGAGGAACAAGTCTATTATGAGTCTAGAAGAAGAGAAAAATATTATAGAGACTCAACAAAAACTCCAGCAAGAGGTGACAGTGCCTTAAACAAGGGGGAAAGGGAGAGTTGGTGAGAAGTCACTGGATTCCAGGCGGCTAGAAGTATTTCCTAACAAATGGATATTAGGTGTGAGAGAGGAAGAGGAGTGATGGCTTTGGGGGACAAACAACTACAAAGAATGCATTTCCATTATTGAGATCAGGGAGACTGAAGGTACAGGGCCAGCAGAATTTGGAGAGGACTTAGATTTATACATATTAAGTTTTAGACATTCAGGTGGAGAGCTTCAGTAAGCCATTGAACATACATGCTGGTGACTGCTAAGGAGATGTCTGCATTGGAAATGAAAATGAGAAAATCAGCAGCAGATAGGAGACATTTAAAGGTGTGAAATTAGATGAGATCATTAAGGGAGTTGATAGAGGTCCAAGGACAGAGATGTCTACAAAAATGCAAATTTTAGTGTCTGAATTCAGAAGTTAATAGTTTTTCTCTAGACCCATCTGACACAAATAAGTCTAATCCTATAAACCCATACCATGTTTATCATACCTAAGTGTATTTAGAAATATTTATCCATTTCCTATAATGAAGTGATATATTTGAAGTATACAAACACTAGTACCACACAGATACAGGTGAAGCACAAAGGATGTCTGCTAGTTTGTGTTCATCCTGCTTGTAACACCAACCCCTGACTTCCCTTCAAGAGCCCCATTGTCTAATATGTGAAACTCAGCTTCACTTCCATAGGCAGCATTTAATTATTATTTGCCTTCTCATTTTTTATAACATTGTGACAAAAAGTATAATAGAATTTGTTACTTTAGGCAAATGTTTTAAATGGCTTTTTTCTTCATAAAATGCAAATTCAGAGCATATTTCTATAATTTTTGAAACACCATGATGCAGAGGTCTTGAAACAGAGAAGAATCTTAAAATAAGAATATTTAAAAAATAAATTTAAAATAATTATAATTATACTAACCAAATAAGTTATGACTGTTAGCAATTATCCTAATCCTATATGACCTCATAATTCATTATTTACTAACTAAGGCTTTAAAATGTTTAAAGCAAAAACCAATATAACATGACAGTGTTTTACTAGGCTAAAATTTTAAGTAAAATAAAAAGAGAAAATTATATAATTAACTATATTCCCGCCAGGATTCCCTGCTAGGTATGAGCTCCTTCAGGGACCATATTTCATTCACTTATAATTTTTTTATTAAAGTATAGTTGATTTACAATGTTATGCCAATTTATGCTGAACATTCATTTATAACATAAGCATACAGCACAATGCATGTGACAAAGGAAGCATTTGATTCAATAAATATTCTGAGAATCTATTTTGCGACAGGTATTACCCAATGATAAGACAGGAAAGAAACTAGCAGATTAGTATCCAGTTTCCATTATAGTGGAGGCTAAATGAAATAAACACATTCCTAAGTCTAAATTATATATTCAGGTTAATGAGAAATGGAGTACCCAAAATTAAAGCAGGATGTAGGAATAAAGAGTGAAGGGAAGGGGGAAGTTAGCTGGCGAGAAGATATCACCTTTCTGAGATGATGACAAAAGAAAATGGACAAGAATAATGTAAAGGGACCAGTCAAATAGAGATGTGGAGAAAGATATCCTTGCTGAAAAAATTAATAACTGACAAGATGTGTGGATGGAAATGAATTAAGTGTGTTTAAGAGTAGCAAGGCCAGAAAGGCTGAATCAGAATATTAGTAAAACAAAAAGTAGGAGACAAGGCCAGAGACCTAAGCAGTTGTCATATTAAGCACTGCCTTGTAAACTAGAGAATTTGGATTTTACTCTGATAAGAAGCCACTGGAGGGTTTTTAGTATGATAGGATATGATTTGATTTATGTTTCTAAAAGGCTACTTTGGATTCTGTGTAGAATATAGGAAATAAATCAGGTGAAATCCCAGAGACCACTTTGTTAATAAGTTTTTTAAGTAATTTGGAAAAGATATGATGATGGTTTGGACTTGTAACAGTGTAAGTAATTAGAAATCATATTTGAAAGCTTATGGTTATTCTTACAGACAGTAAGCAACCAACTTAGAGATGGCTGAGCAAAAAGATGGTTGATGGACTGCATGTATAATTTCAGAGAATGAGAGAGATCAAGGATAAATCCTGGGGTTTTGGTATCACCCACTGATACAGGGAATATTGGAGGAGCAGGTTTTTGAGCCAGGAAATCCATTTTACCTATGTTAGGTTTTACATGCCAAATTCATGTTTAAATGAAGATGCTTAGAAGCAGAAATACAAAATTATAAATTCAGCATATACATTTGAGGATCGTCAGTGTATAAAACATCTTCAAATCCATAGGACTGTGTGTAGTCAACTCAAAAGAGAGAAGATCTGAGAGTGAGCATGTAGACTTTGGGAATTGGAGGAGTCATTAATTAGACTGAAGGGATTCACTAAGAAGAAAGAAATTCAGTAGAGGTTTCTGTTTGGCAATCGACAGAGAAAAGTTTTCATGAAAAAAGGTATGGTGTATTGCATAAAATGGTTCTTAACTTCAAGTATAATGTTGGTTAAAATTGATCATTGGGGTTGGCCAGTAGTGAAAGTTTTGGTAACATCAGCAGTAGTAGTAATTTCTCCATAGTATCAAACTACTCAGTCAAAATTAGAATTTGACTATGCTGAAAAAGAACAGGCAAACATGGATGTGGTAACAACCAGTTATGTGAAGATTTGGTGAACCAAAGAGGGTTTTGTTTGTTTTCAAACTGGAAGCATTTTCGCAATCTTATTGTTTATAATACATAGGAAATTAGGATATTGACTACAGATAGACTAATAGATTTGTTAATGGAAAGATGAGTAGATCTATTTTTATTTCTCCCATTTTCTCAGTGCAAGAAGAATCAAATTTACCAGCCTTGAGAGAGAAGGGACAGGTATGAAATGGTATAAAATAGCCTTTGAAAAATAATGTCATATAAAATAATAAATTTATGTGTTATATATTGTGAATTTCTACAGAAACTGGTTAGGGCTCAATTGGCAAAGGAGGGACAGAGACAATTGTGTTGGATTTGAGGGATTTCCAAACAAATATGATAATAATCTTAAAAAAATTGATTTTTTTCTGAATAAATCTAGAATATGAAATAAATGATCTAGTGAACCTCTCCTCAAAAAAATGCTCAGAATAATATTTTGTTTTGATGAAATAGGTCTTCATTTAAAAAAAAAGGATATCACATAAGTAGTCACATAAGTTTGAGGTTCACAGACTTAACCAAACTAAAGCACAGTTTGGTTGATGGTTTCTTTCATTTTATATTTTTTTAATTACAGAACTTATCAGAGCCTTTAATAAGCCACTGGACATTGTGAATCTCCCACAGTGTGATTTTGCATGTTCTGTTTGAGGATACCCCTTCTTTGTGGAGAGAGGGTATCCCCAAATAATCTGATTATTTTTCTTTCTTCCAAAGCAAAATCACCCTGGTAAATGTCTACCTGTCCCTTTGGGAGAAAGCTAGAAGAAATATTAAAGTACAAATTTTAGTGTAATTTTGAGAATGTAGTTTGTGAAGATCTGCCCTGGTACGTCTAAATTTCAAATATTTTATCACATTCTCTTTTTATTTTGTTTCCCCTCCATTACTGCTTTACATAACAACTTTCACCTTCCCTTTTTTTTTTTTTGCTTTAGATTAATAAAGTGTTATGAGATTTATTTTGTGAGATATGTCAGCTAACATATCACTTTTTCTGTGGTAATCAGGCACAAACCACTTGTTCTATTATTGATTATAACATTATACTTAACTTTGGAAGAAGTAGAAACAGCTTGTCTATATGAATATGATCTTAGATTTCAAAGACTGCTTTCCTCTGAAGATTGTTACAATTGAAGTATACACATTAAAAAAAAAAAAGAAGAAGAACAGCCAAAATTTAGTTTCAAGGTTGTACTAACAACAAGGAACTTGAGTAAAATGTGCTACATTGTAGATAATGCATGAAACTGGGAATGCTATTTTCATAATTCAGAGACAGCAGAGACCAAAAAAATTCTATTTTTATCATTTGGAAAGAAGCTTCTCTAATTTCATAAGATTTTCCCCTATTTTAGTCCAGACAACCTAGGTTCCTGAAAGTTCCCATTTGTTAGTAACTTAATTAGCAACTCAGTTCAGTTGGGTCTGCAGCCTAACGCTATTGTTGGAAATGACTGAGAATGAAGGCAGCCCAATTTGTTGAATGATTTCCATCTCTACCAACCAGTCTGTGAAATCTAGAAGCATTACCTGGGCTTCTGCTTGTTAACTCAGAGCACATCACAAGGCTCAGACTGATGTCCAGGGTCCTGTGCTCTCTGCTCTCAGCCTATACACAGCAGCTGTAATCACACTCTGAGCATAGGGAATTTAGTTTTATCTAAGTGCTCCAAATACATGGTCTCAAAAAGGAATGCTACAGGACAGAGGTACCTTTTATTGGAATGATTTGAAAGCATTTACATCCATGAGAAAAGCTGTGCTTTCCCAAGGATACTGAAAAATGACTAATTGTGTCTGGTGCCAGGTGCATAAAGCAAATCATTTGGTTCGGTTTTCACATTTTTTAAGAAAAAAAAAAGGAACAGTGTATAAAAAGAATCAGTGTATTGCTTTTCAAGATGTATTTGTTGTTTCTGGGGATGATACCTTGTTTCTATTTATTACTCTGGTTCAATTTCTTTACTTTCTTTTTTTCTCTTATTTCCATATTGAATTGTGATCAGAAGAGCAGATGGAATTGCATTTTGCAAATTCCTCTGTTGATTAATATAAAATTTCAGAAAATGCACAGACTGTCAGGAGATTAGCATTTCTTTCTTGAGATGTTCTTGGTTTGATATCCTTCAAACTGAATGAGATTAATGGGCATCAATAAATGTGGGCACGTGACCATGCATATCAGCCCATCAGTTCTTTTTTTCATACAAGTGCCATAGATATTCAAAATATTGTTTGTGTTATTCTTTCAAGTTTTAATTCTTATTCTCAGGCTATTGTCTTTTTTTTTAATCTCAGAAGTGATATTACATAGTTATCATTCTTAGTGTTATGTGTGCTACCTTTTAGTGGTTCACTTTTTTTCCTAACCACTGAAGATTGTCACTTAGCTTGCATGGATTTTTTTCCAAATAATCCTCAGTTGCCATAATTCAGTAAAATGTGACACCTTTCTAGAAACACTTTTTAAAGCAAAGTAACTAGCTGAGGTTTATTTTATTTTGTTTTGATCTATGAATTAGTGGGGGTTTTCTGGTATAAAATAATTATAACGAACTTAAATGAGCAAGCACACAGAAAATTGATCTCTGTAACTCAGTCTAATATTTTTTTCTATGAAATAATATTTTGGTTAATTTCATGATATTCCTGTGTTATATTAGTCCTTCATGTGCCACCAAACATTGAAGAGACATTTTATGTAAGATTCAACCAGAGAAACAGAATTAGTAGTATTTATATTTGAAGGGGTTATATGATTATGAGGAGTTAGTGTACATGATTGTGAGAGCTGCCTAGGCAAGTCCAAAATCTTGGGAAAGGAAGGGAAAAAGAGGAGCTGTCAGGCTGAATTAAAGATGCAGTACACAGAATTTTTTCCAGGAAACTTCAGTTCTGTTCTAAGTCCTTTCAACTAAGTAATTAAAGTCTTGCCCAGATCACCTTAGGATAATCTCCTTTGCTTAAAGTCAACTGATCATAAATGTTAACCACATCTACAAATATCCTCACAGCAACATCTAAATTAGTGTTTGACTGAATAAATAACTGGGTACCATAGTCTAGCCAAATTAACACATAAAATTGGCCATTGAAGTCCAATATATCTCAACCTTGGCACCCAGACACATTTCTTAAAGTATATTCACTCTCCAAATAAAACCAACCACAAAGTCATATTTTCCGGGTAACGTAATACAGCTATCCTGTGCACAACAAAAAAGGCACCAACCATTTCCCTGGAAGAGGATGCACAGTCAATGGGTCATGTTGCACTTTTCTTTGATATCCTTTGTCTTAAATACTGTGATGTAAAGTTAGTTATTATTAATATATCTTATGATGGATGATTAAAAATAAATAGGAAGAAAAAGAAAACATTGCTTAATATAACTCTACTAATCTATACACAAACATATCCATAAAAAATAAGGAACAATTAAAATATTATAGTACTCATTTCTACAATTATTCATAAGTTTATAGCTAATATTTATAACCATATTTCTACTACAATTCCAGCACCTCAGCTGCTCATGGTTCTTTGCCTGTTGAGGTGGCCAAATATTACTTGCAAATATGTCTGGGCCATTAGTAGTCCTACCTTAGTTTGGTTATTGTAATTTCCCATTAATTTAATCACAAGACTGGCAATGCTAGGAAATGCGTTCGGGATCTCCTGTATTCCACCCATATTATTTCTTACTTCCATTGTATAATGGAAATTGAAATTTGTACAAACCAGTTTCCCTTTGATGATCAGGATCAAACATTCCAGTCAGTACAGAACTTCTTTCTTTGCCTGTTGTTTCAGAGATATTAGGAAAACAAAACAGACAGTGACATTTTCAACTTCTAGTTCAATGGGATCATTGTTTTGCTTCCTGGTAGAAGCATTTCTCCCTTTGGACTAAGACATCTAAACCAGCAAAGCATGAAGTCATAAGACAGAAAGTAAATATTTTGCTAGTAGTAGTAGCAAGTGATACCCCTCCCATTTCCACCCCTTCATTACTAGACATGATACTGTCTATGGAAAAAAATTTTGATTTATTGATCATTAATTTAGAGTATATACAGCCTCATGGAGGTATTATCACCCATCTGAGACTGTAACTGAATCTTCAAAAGGCCACAGCTCTGTTCTGTCAAGCCAACTGATACTAGAGGATAGGGGACATAGTATAAGTGATAAATACAGTGGACATGGACCCATTGCTAAACTAATCAATGGTCATTACTTCATTGATCCAGAAACAATGCTATTTGCCAAGTCATGGAAGCTACCTAAATGTCCATTGACAGAGGAACGAATAAAGAGGATGTGGTACACATATACAATGAAAATATTATTCACCCATAAAAAAGAATGAAACAATGCCATTTGCAGCAACATGTATGGACCTAGAGATTATCATACTGTGTGAGGTAAGTCTGACAGAGAAAGACAATTATATGATATCACTTATATGTGAATTAATAAAAATGATACAAAAGACCTTATTTTCAAAACTAATATTATATTTACCATAGCTAAAACCATGGAGGGGAAGGAAGAATTGGGAGGCTGGGGATAACATGTACAATTTATTGTATAAAATAGATGATTAACAGGAACCAATTGTATAGTAAAGGAAAATCTGCTTAATAGTTTGTAATAACCTATATGAGAAAAAAGAAACAATATATTTATATGTACGACTGATTCACTTTGTTGTACAACTAAAACTAACACAACATTGTAAGTCAGCTATACTCTAATAAAATTAAGTAAAAAATACATACATAGATAAATCAAAGCAATGTTCCTATAAATATAAAAATAAAAGAAATAACGCTATTTGGAATACCACTAGGCATTCTATGCATCCACTGGTAATTTTGACAGAAGCATTGTGGGCAAGGCAGATAAATCCATATTCAGAATAAGTGTCACACAGAACACAGCGCTACCCCTTCCATGAGAAAAATGGTTCAGGGCAATTAATCTGCCAACAGGTAGCAGACTGATCACCCTGGGAAGCAGTGCCATAACGGGGAAGTAGTGCTGTTGGTCTGTCCTGCTGGCAATGGGCATCCAGATGCGGCTATAGCCAGTTCTCTTTAGTGAAATGAAGGCCATGTTGCTGAGCTATGAATTATCCCCATCCTTGCTACCATGCCCACTTTGTTCATAAATTCACTGAGCAATAGCAGGAGAGGAAAGAGGCTAACTGGTATCTGCTTATATGTCATCCTATCCGCTTCATTATTAAAATCCTCCTCTGTAGAGATCACCTTTTGATGCTCATTCATATGGGACACAAATATGTTTATAATGTTGCCCATTCAGCAAGTCCATCCACATAGCTCTTCCCAGCACCTTCCTGTCACCAGTTTCCCTATTACATTCCTTCCTAGTCCTTGACTATTCAATCGAATCTTTGGCCAGAGCCCATAAATCAATATATACTCATACCTCTGGCACTTATTCCTTCCAAGCAAAATGCACAACCAGCTGCACTGGTTGAAGCTCTGCCAACTGGGAATATTTCCTATCACCACTGTCCTTTAGAGATGTCTCAGGAAGGGCCTGGAGCACTACAGCTGCCCACCTTCAGGTGGTATCTACATGCCATACAAGGACCCTCTATAAAACATTTCTGAGTTTTCTCTTCCTCAGCCAACTAATTATAGGAAACTACCCAGGCTGTGGTATGGGCTGAGAAAGAGTAGGTAAAAAGCAGGTATAGGAGCTATGAACATTTGTACCACTTCTTTACGTAACTTTTCTTCAGGCCTTGCTCTATTCAATAATAGATATCATTTCCATTTGATACTAGAATGCTATTGCAATCATTTATCTGGTAAAAAACTATATATTTGATCAATTTATTCAAGTCATAAATATTAATTACCTAGGAATAATTATTTTTTTGGAGGCACAGTTATACATATGGTAATACAAGAAACAGTAATCTTATAAAACAGTCAAAATACAAACAATATAGCTAATAACATTAATAGAGTTATAAGTAAATAGTTAAGCCAAGATCTTCTTACATCAAACCAGTGTTTGAAGATGTCATTAAGACTAGGGACTGGGTCACTTAAAGTAGCATAGAGACCTTAGAATTCAGTAGGCTAATATTAAGTCTGATTACTATCATATAAAATCTGTTGAGTGAATTTCAGTAAGTCTTTGATATGGCTGATTACATGTTCCAATCCTATTTAAGGTACAAAAATAGCTGCTAAATTATCATACTAGCTGAATACAGAACTCTTGACCCATTTGGCTCCTACCAATGGTATACTGGTTGGGGTCATCTTTAGATTGTTATGAAAATGGCCTTGAGTCCAAGGGAATCCTAGAGTACATCTCCCTCTCCATCCTGGCAGTAGCCAAGGCCATAAATTAATACTAGAAATTTAGTGAATTCTGTTAGGTGTGACTCAGTGAATCTCCAGTCATCTCACCCAGTCTGTTCCATACCAGCCACTATCTCTAAAAGTAGTAATATGAAGGCATTGTTCATAGCGGGCCCAGATTAATTTCCTAATGTTACTAGGCTAGGCTGATCATTCTTAGTATGAGTTAATTGTTCCCAACATCAACTTTTAGGTTTTGGCTTTTTTTTTTTTAAGTCAATACAACCTATGTGGGAAAAGAATCTAAAAGAATGGATATATGAATATATATATATAACTAATTTACTTTGATGTACACCTGAAATTAACACAACTTTGCAAGTCAACAGTCAACAATACTCCAATAATTTTTTAACCCCCAAAAATAAATAAATAAAAAGAAAAAAAACTAGAGTGCTGCTGAAAATGCCCAACTTTATGGTGTGGAGGGTCAGAAAATACTCAGTTTATGATGGACAGTTCAGTTTGCATTGTAACTTGGTGGCTGAAGCTCAAGCATTCATTTTCTACTAAAACCCAGGAGCAGACCAAGAGGTGCTTCTCAAAGAGATAGTAGTTATCTGCCAAGGAAGATAGCACTTTTCTCCAAAATCCTAAGAATCCTCTCTGTGATTTACCTGTAAGTGCCTGTCAAAGGCTCAATTCAACATCTCAATCTGGAGCGCACACCTAAAGCACTATTTCATCTGCTGGATCATATGACTCAAGTGGCAGAACAGAATTCATGGAAACTTGCCACTGCCACAGAACCTTCCTTTCTTTTGACTATAAAGTAGCAAATGTTCAGGGCACTTAGTAATGGGCCAGAAAAGCATACGTTGCCTCCAAAATCCAAAGAAGCACACTGAGCTCAAAGTCTCTTTTTCAATTGGGCCAAATGCAATATCTTATCTTTTACCCTAGAAAGGATATATAACAGGCTCATACCAGTGAACTCCCAGAAATTTAACTAAAGTAGAAGGCCCCTGCATTTATTTATAAACTGTTAATGCAAAGTTATTAGATGGAATCAATGTATGTGATTGTGGAGACAAGCTCCAAATCCAGAGTAGGCCATTAGGAAAGGCAAGATGAAATTCTCAGCATGAGTGGAAACCACTGTTCTGTTTGTAAGGCCTTTAAATTGGTTGTATAAGAGCCATTCATATTTTCTAGGATGATCTCCTTCACTCGAAGTCAACTGATTATGAACTTTAATAATATCTAGAAAATATCTTCATGAAGCTTATAGTTAGTGTTTGATTGAATTTTGGGAGACTCTAGCCTATCCAAATTGATATACACAACTGAAAGTCACTGCAACATTTGCACAATAATTATATATCTCTGGAGATTTTTCCTAATTTATAAAATAAGGCACTATGTATATGATCTTTAAACATTTCTTAGCACTGTATCCCCTTAGAACTTCCATATTATACTTCATTAGAAATCATACAAAAGAGCAAGTGTAACCATCACTACTTAAGGTAACTTTTCTAAGCCCAATTTATTTTAACTTTTCATCCTTATTTTTTTTTTCAGGCTGAATTTAACTGTCATTCTAGCCTTACCATAGTTATAGTTTATTATTTATAAAATGCTTATTTTGATGCACCAATAAATATGTATTACATCAAGATACTGTATGGCAGAGAAAGAATTTAAGCTTGTCAAGTGTAATGGTGTAGAATTCAAGACAGTTTTCAGGTAAGAAAAACATACTAGAAAACTGGGTTTTTGGAAGTAGGAGAAAAATGAAGGGGTCCAGTAAAATTCATAGTTGAAAATGAAAGACAATTACAAAAGGAAAGGAAACACATGTTTTAGCTTCTCTACAACTTCACAAGTTTGAGGGGAGCTTCTTTATAAGCATGTGGAAATTTTGCTATAATTACTGCATCTTTTGCCCTTAATTGGATATGAAATATCATAGAACGGAAGGGCACTGCTGTTAACTCACAGGTTACTATGCCCTATGCTAGTACTCTGGGATTCAGTACATCAAATTAATATGGAGTCTTATGACAGGGAGTTTTTTCCACATCATGTTTCTTTGGTGCCTGTGGTATGAATATAAAAGATTTCTTCTTAACATTTTTTTTGACACAAGAAGATATGGGATTTTCAGTTGAAGTCATGTACCTTAATCTAACCCAAATTACCCCCAAAGGGCTAAACATCCCTTCTAGCTAATAGTAAATCTTTTTGAGGTCTCCTAAAATAGCTGTGTAGACTTGGAAAATAAGGATCGAGAAAAGAATTTCCTCTGTTTTGTGTCAAAGGGAGATTTGCCCTGTTAAGCCTAGAAAAGGCATAAGCTATTCCTACCATTTGTAATAATTTTCCCTCTATGAGATGATACAAAATGCAATTCTCTATATTCATTTTGTTACAGGAAATACCCCTCAGAAATATAAATTTGGACTTGAGTTTAAACCATACAGGAAAAGAATTTATATACAAAACAGATAAGTGAAATAATTAAAAATAGATCATTGACACCCAATATCAAAGCAAGAATATGACTTTAAAAATGTAGAAACGTTGTTGCTTTCAGTTTCTGTGATAATCACATGATCTGTTATAGGACATAAGATATGGTATAAAATTTTGCTATTTAATTTTTTACAGTTTAAATTTCTCTTTCGAAGTGATGAAAAGTACTAAAGAATGCCCTATACCATTTTATTACCATAATAGCTATTACCTAAGCAAATGAACCAAAGGAATTTTAGAAAAACAAACCCCCCTTCTGTATCTTACTCCTAAAAATTCTTTAAAGCAATAGTTTTCTTTTTTTCTTTTTTTTTTTTTTTCTTTTTATGGCTGCACCTGTGGCAAACGGAAGTTCCTGGGCTTGGCATTCCCAGGCTATGTCACAGCCATAGCAACGCCAGATATGAACTGTGTCTGTGAGCTACACAGGTAATGCTGTATTCTTAACCCACTGAGTGGGGCCAGGAGTCAAATCTACTTGGACACCAAGTAGGTTTCTTAACTCACTGAGCGACTGGGAACTCCTCTTGAAGCAATAGTTTTCAAACATGGTCATTTTTTTTTCCTCCAAAGAACATTTGGCAATTTCAAGAAACATATTCGGTTGTCACAACTGTACTGGAAATGAGGGGAGTGATGCTATTGGCAACTAGTGGGTAGAGGCATGGATGGTACCTACCATTCCACAGGGCACAAGAGAGTGCCTACCAACAAAGAATTATCCATCCAAAATATTAATATTGCTGAGATAATTTCTTTAAAGGAATGAAATGAAAGTAATTATTGTATATTTGGATGCTTCAGAATTATCTACTAATATTCAAATACCATATTTGATTCTGCTTTATCAGGTCTAAATAGCAGTCACATGCATTGTAAATGTTTCTTCTGAATAGATTCTGCTATCCTCATTTTACTTCATTTCTTTTTCCTCTTTAATCTACTAAGAAGTATTTTATAGGCCGTTGTTTCTAAGTATATATTGCCATGACAACCAAAACATCTCTACACCTTCCCTTTGCTTATGATTTTCCTTTACTTTTACTTGAGTCATTTTATGGATGGAGATTAATTTTATACCTTCAAAATCTTGTGTGCATGCATTCAATAACTAATTAGGCAAATTTTATGATCCAAAACTTATCTGCATTTGCATATTATTAATGAAAAAATTAGAAGAGAATGTCATAAAGAAGTTGGTAATTTAGGAAGATTTTAGAGGGAATCAACTATCAACTTGGGCTTGAAGTTGAAATTATAAAATGGAAATGCAAAAGAGGGTAACTATCTAGTGAGAAGGAACTTGTAGGCAGATGAGGAGAGTGTCATATGAGTGAGAAGCAGATGAGGAGCAGAAATAAGTCGGCTTGGATGAGTAAATATTTTTTACAAAAGCATATGGAAAGATAAGTTTGCTAATAATGGCTACATTAAAAAAGAGTTTGATCGTTAAGCTAAGGATCCTGGGTTTTGTTTTTAAAACAAATGAGAAACGTAGAAAATTTTTGATGTAGAGAAGTGCCATGGGCAAAAAACTTTCTAGAACAACTAATCTGTCTGTGATATGTCAAATGGAGCTGCATGGGAGAAGGGGATAGGAATAGCAACTCTAGAGGTAAATATGGAAAATTAAGACATTAGATTTTAATACCATGAGAAAATAGAGATCAACCTAGGAAAAATCTCTAATGATTGAATATTGATGTATACTATACTTGAGAGGTAGGAGAACAACCAAAATAGAGTTGATCCAATTGGCTAAAAAAATAAAGGAAAAAGTGCAGTGTAGAATCAATAACTAAATATAATATCATACTTCATTAATTATTGCAATGCCATACCATTGGTGATTCACATTTATTTTTTTTTTTTGGAATGATTGTTTTCATGCTGATAAGCAAAATTGGTTCAGGGTTTGCATTGCATATAAACTATCTCTTTATATAACAATAAGATAAAATGGATTTAGAAGTTTTATAACTTTTACCTCTGCATTGGAAATTTTTAGAGGAAAATAAATCATTTTGTGCTTGATTTTACTTCAGTTTTTACAGAAAATATTTATGCATATACCTTTGTGGATTAAAAGACTTTTGAGATACTTGGGCATTTTAGTTTTTTGTGGGTTTAGTTTTTTTTCCTATTTCACATGTATTGGCTAATTTAGCCTTTCTAAGATAATTTTATGCATATTTGCATAATTCATTTATTTCTTCAAACTCTATTCCATCTAGATTTCAAAATTTAATAAGTATGTAATTGAACATAATATCTTTCAAACTCAGTTAGATTAATGAGGATTAATATATTGGAGTTCATAAGCATGCATATTACAGTCTGTCAGTTTTTTTGCTGTATAAATACTATAGATATAGAACATAATAGTTTCATTAATATAGCTATTTTCTTTGTAATCCTTGTTATGGTCACTTTGCCAAAACAGCATATTCAAGTAACCTTGTTTTTATGTACCTATGTGTCCCTTTTTTTTTCCTCTAATATTTTTACTCAACACGAAGTAGAACATTTAGATCCAAAATCAGCTCAGGGAAATTACCCTTGTTTCTATGATAGCCCTTTTTTTCTTGTTTCTATGTTATATTTTTCTAAAATCCTATTAAAGATTTGCTCAGTTTTATCTTATGATTTAGATCTTTATGTTTGCTCAATGAGACAAAGAACAGCAAGTACCTACCTGAGACTGCCAGGGCTTCTCTGGATGGGCTCCCTTCTTTCTGTGAGATTTGCCTGAATATGTGGTCTTTTCCTCATACTGTGTAGAGAACAGACTGGTTGAGTGACAATAGCCTTTAACTGAGAAAGTAAAAAAAAAAAAAATTGTTATGGTAACTGAGCAGGTTCCTGTGGGGCTCCTGGGCACAAAAGGCTTTCTGTTTCACCCCTTTCTTATTTTTAGGAAATGGGCCTCATTCAGCCTCCATGGCCTTTTTTGAGTTCCACAGGGCAGGTTCAGATAGTTGCTGATTGAGGAAGGGAGGGCATGCAAAGGCAAGGGAGGAACAGTCAAGCAACAGCAGTGCAGCCTTGGGGCAAAATCATGGTTCTGCCCACCAAGGGATACATATAATGACGTAGGCATCTTATACACCTAAGAGAAAAGTTATATTCCTTATGCTTCTTTTAGAAATGAATACTTTAACATTGGGCAGCTGGGGGCCCTTCCTTGTGCTTCCCCCTCATTTGATTGATTCCTAAACACAATCACCTATAAATTAAAATTAGGCACCCTGAGCACAACTGCCTGTGGGTTAAAGATTATTAGCAGGTGGTGTTTTTCAGAAATGTTCCTAGTTTGTTCTAATCTATGATCAAAATGCTTTTTGCAGTTATTCTAGGCAATAATCCTGAAGACCACCATCCGGATCATGCTGAGATATACTGATGCCAGGTTGGATGACTAAAATTCCCCCGAATTAAAAAGAGTGCATGTCTGACCCAATCCTGAACCTTATTTGAAAACCTATTGTTCTCTTAGATTAAAACTCCCTTCAATTCTTCCTCGGGGCGGGGGGGGAGGGGGGGGGGGCGGCGCACAGTCTTTATGGCATTAACCTGCTGTAGCCTCATTTGCCTGGCAAAGCAATAAAAGCTATTTTTTTCTCTTTCACCCAAAACTCTGTCTCCGCATTTCTATTCAGTGCTGGGGGACAGCAGCTGTTTTGGCAACAATATCACAGTATAAGAATTTATGAATTTTTCACTCTACTCAGCATCTAGAATCTGTTCTTCTATCTCTGGTTACTGTGATGAGATAGGACTGCTTTGTCTGGCTTTTTTTTTTTTTTTTTTTAATCACCACAATACCTGAGTTGGGCACTTATATGGCAGACACCAGTGCACAGAGGGAACTACACAGTTTGGAGTGAAAACTACAGCTGCATCCTCTGAGTACATCAATTAAACTCTGGTTAGTTCTTTATCCAACTTAATCACTGCAGTAAGTATTATGTAACTTGCTGATGGTTTATGTTGTTTTTGGTTTGTTATTCTTATATTGTCAGTGTTTTTAAGGGAAAATAAATCAACCATCTCAGCTTACCTCTCTCTGTTTTTTAATCTTTGCTCTATTTTGTTACTCTTGTTCCAACTGCTTTAAGACTTGTAAATGTGATTAAAATTGTGATCATCTTTGACACATTACTTACTTGTAGTGATCACATGGTTTAATTTCTATTTTCATATTTTTCAATTGTCTCATTTATTATATTGATAAAGAGGATAAAATATGAATTTAAGACTCACCTCCTGATATGAAGCCTTAATCTTTTATCTTCAATAACTTTTAATGTACTTTAAAATGTTATACATTTACATACATCTTAAACTCTCTAGGCTGTTTGTTAATTAATATCCCCAATAAATCAGATGTTTTAACCATTATCTGAGGTATATATAAGCACCCTAATATTCTAATGTCTAAAAAGCCTAGATTTTGTTGAAATAGTCTTATTTTGGCATTGAATCAAACTGGTACACAGTTCTGTTTCTTTAAATTGATTATTTATTGATAAAATACGTTCACATTTATATCAGATCCTCAATGCTGGCCTCTCAAGATTTAGAACACAACTCAGAGGAAGGGAAATGGTCTTCTAGACCAGCAGCATTTCCACGAGGACACCCTCCACAAATCTTCAGAGCAATCTAAAATTTTATTTTAGGACATGAAAATATCACCTTTGAAATGAGTAAAACTTCGGCATTTTAGCTTTTGCTTTTATAAAGCACCTGCTAGGAACTGAAATGAACAAAAGTCACACACCAATTTCTTCATCCAAAAGACCATCACCTGGTGGGAGAGAAGCATAGAAGAATAAACAGTAATTCTTTTTATCCTGAGTTGTAGTTACAGCTCTGCTAGTTAGTAAATGATGGTTTTAGGAAGTAACTCAATCTCTCAAAGCCTTAGCTTCTTGTAAAATGTAGTGAGTCTGTTCTTCCTGCCTAAGATAACTAGAAAGCACAAAGGTAAGGATTATATGTCAGCTTCAAATATGTCAAGATACTGTGCCAAAGCATATATGATTTTATTAAATGAATATATCTTTAATTGACTAAACAATTTCTCACTCTAATCTAGTCTTGCATTAGAAAGTGTCTGACAAGAGGGTCAGCAGCAAGGACAATGTAAATACCTAAGAGAATGCAAAGTATTTTCTGGTGACTGAGAAGCAGAATCAGACATAAGTTCCCACATTAATAATTACCAAACTCAAGAACATGGACACACACTTTTGTTTGCCCTAATTTATAAGCACATTCTGACAAATGCATGCCTGTGACAGTAGCTATTTAGGTCCAAGCTCTTCCTCATATTTTTTATGATTTAAGAAAGCAAAAGGAATGACATCAAGGTAGTGATATCTTGGATCTTACCTTTGCGTCAAAAGTAGCAGATGCCAGTTGGGAGACTATGTACAAAATATTGAGAAGTGCTTGTCTGCTTACTTCTAAAAAGACAAGTTCTTCTCCCAAAACCATCTGCCATGTAATCAAATTCTCTGGTCATCACACGCAGACGAACTCAGTCAAATCAAAGTACAGATGGTCGTTTATTACAAAACAACACAGGAGGCTTAGAATAGATGATACATTTGGTCATTTTTGCACATAAAGTCTCTGATTAAGTATGAAAAATGTGAACATTTGTTTATCTTGGAAAAACTGCTATTACTTGTCAGGCATGACCAATTAGTTATTTCTAAACTGTTATCCGTATAATTAAGAAAAACACCCATCTGTAAAGTCAGAAGTTTGTGTCTCTTTTCTGATCCATATGTAAATGTAATTTCCGTAATCTGATTTACTTAAAAGAGAATTATCAGGCACAATATAAGACATATGATAGAAACTAATGTGTTTTCTAATTTCTTTCTCTGTTTATTCCTTCACTTATGGGAGACAATATAGCTCTTGTGGCTGGAATAAGGAAACCAAAATAGCATTAGAAGAAAGCTTATTAGGATATTTATTTTTCAAACACAGGACATGAGTGTTATAAAGAAAAGTGAAATTGTCACATAAGAAAGTTTATATCATTTTTATAACATAAGCATGTTACATACTTAAAATAGGAAAAAAAAATCATGATCAAGTTTTTAAAAATAACCTCACTTGAATTCAGTTTTAATGTGCATATATATCTTAACAGGTACATGTGTGTGCTTAATCTTAATAAATATTACTTATATGTTAAACATAACTTCTATACTTAGATAATCGATAAATATTTATACAATGCTTATTTATACTTCATTTATATCAACCAGCACTCTTTATCTCGAGCAAAATTCTGTATCATAGAATTCGATATCAAATGGTGAGCAAATGAACCAATTATATAAGATGCAAGTTTCATGGTTTTTTAATTTCCAGTGAAACTCAACACTTTCCTCAATGTCCAGAGTGGAAGACGTCACAAGAAAAGAATTCATGCATCACTTAGCAACTCCAGATGTCCCCAACACCTACTGTTATCAGTATTTAATCATATTCCCAGCTGTCCTTTTTTTGTTTTGCCTAGGATTTTTTTAATGTTAAACATTTTAAAAGACCGTAAACTCTATTTTAATTGATGTTATTAATGCTTAAAGGAAAAGTACTTACACTGTATCTCTTTCTCATAACCAGTTACTCTTGAATTACTTACTATTCTGATTTGAAAGGGCCAGTTAAAAAAAAAAAATGCAATTCCATAGGAGGTTATCATCAGAATAAATTGCTTAGTTAATGGCTTTCAATTACCTTTTTTTTTTTTTTTGGTCTTTTTGCCATTTCTGGGGCTGCTCCCGCAGCATATGGAGGTTCCCAGGCTAGGGGTCGAATTGGAGCTGCAGCCTCTGGCCTACGCCAGAGGCACAGCAACATGGGATCCAAGCCACGTCTGCAACGCCGGATCCTGAACCCACTGAGCAAGGCCAAGGATCCAACCCACAACCTCCTGGTTCCTAGTCGGATTCGTTAACCACTGAGCCACGGCAGGAACTCCCCGCTTTCAATTACTTTTAATTAGTCAGAAAATAGGGAAAATTCAAGATTCTGTGAATATATAAATCTGCCATTTATAGTATATGTGTGAGTAGCCAGTATTTCTGCTATGTATGAATAATCAATAGTGAATACTCCATATTTTAAACTTAGAAAATATAATCAGAATATTTAGTCAGGTTGCTTTCTGAGTTTAATGCCATGGAGTATATTTAAGTTTGCTGATTAAAATAGAAGCACTTTAAAAAAAATATGTCATGTCTTACTCTTTAAAAAGAAAATATTTAGTAATGGGAATACTGATATTCAGAAAAGCCTGAATTCTTGCATTCATGATGGAGATAGGGGCTATGGAAACAGATTGTTTGCTACAAACCAGACTTACTTTTCACAACACCGGTCAAATCTAGAGCCGACTTCAAATCCGAAAGAAAGCACTCCATGTTCTTCCTGACTGAGCCAAATATTAGAATCAGCAAGAAAAAATTATTTGTGAACTACAACTAAATCATGTGCATTTCTTTAGGTATTAAAAGAAAATTGAAACATTAAAAAATAAGTTTCCATGTTGTCTTCTCAATCAGCTTTCATAAACTTTTAGTTTCAAGACCTCTTTTTTATCTTAAAATTTATCAAATCTGCCAAAGAGCTTTTCTTTGTGTGACTAATATTTACTGCTCTAGAAATAAAAACTGAGAAATTTAAAACCACTTATGTATTAATCTGTTAAAAACAACAAACCTCTTACAAGTTAATGAAAAATAACTATAATGATGTAGATAGCAAAAAATTTAGAAGAGTGACATGACTTCGTATTTTTACAAATCTTCTCTGATATCTGGCTTACGAGAAGTCAGATAAACTCTCATCTCCACTTTTGCATTTAAACCACTGTGATGTCACATATGATGCAGCATCTGAAAATGGGCATTTGTAAGAGAATGAGAGTGATAAAGGTAAATTATGTCAAGGTATGATAAGGAAATTAATAGTTTTGGCCTCACTAAGCCACAAAAGAGTTCAAAATCCCTTTAGAACCCCAGAAAACACTGTGGGAACCACTATTATAAAGCATGTATAACGCACAAATGATTTCAAACCAATGAAAAGTATTTAACAATGGACAACCCAGTTCAGTATGTATAATTCATATCATGTATTCGTACCTAATGTTCATGTGTGAGATAAAGGCTATAGTCATGTGTGTATGTATAGCTATTACATCCATTAGACATTACTCTTTACAAATTATTACACAAAGATATAACACTGAAATTTTTTAAAAGAACAAGGTTGAAAAATACAAAGAATTTTTTTTTTTTTTTGGTCTTTTTTCCTTTTAGGGCTGCGCCCACAGCACGTGGAGGTTCCCAGGCTAGGGGTCTAATCGGAGCTGTAGCTGCCAGCCTAGGCCAGAGCCACAGCAACATGGGATCCTAGTCACGTCTGTGACCTACACCACAGCTCACAGCAACACCAGATCTTTAACCCACTTGAGCAAGGCCAGAGATGGAACCCACAACCTCATGGTTCCTAGTCGGATTCATTTCTGCTGCACCATGACGGGAACTCCACAAAGAATGTTTTAATTATATGATTTTTTATTAAAAAGTAAGAAGATATCAAATTGCACATTATAATATTTATCTAACATAGAAAACAGCATTATACTTATGGTTTTTCAAATTGATATAGTCTTTTAAGTGATATTTCTAGATTATAAAGCAAACTCTCCAGTTAACTACCTTAGTTTAGAGCACTAATCCTCATTCCTTGGTTTGTTTGTTTTTGTTTTTGTTTTGATAATATCAATACACTGTATTCTCATTCTTTGGTATAACATTAAGGATGAGTTTGCCAAAGTTACAGATGTAATGAGTAAAACAGCAATGCAGAACACTTAGAATCATACTATTCACAATGCTAAATTCTAATGAATCAGAGGCATTATGTAGAATTTGACTCACATTGTTCTCACTGCCTGCTAGCCTGCCAAAAAGCAAAAGATATTTGTCATCATGCTTTAAAAGGGATGAATTAATTATTCAATAAAGACTATAATGAGAAAATAGAATGCATTATGAAATGATTTGCATAGAAATCCTATAGGATAACCTTTGTATTAAAACTGTACAATAATGCCACCCATCACATCAGAGTAACAACATTTCATAAAGTAAATAATTATGAAGAAAGTGGTGAACAGATGAAACACAAACATGGATTTGCTGACTAAATCTAGGACAGGCTGATGAGTAAGTGAGAAACAATCAGTATCAAGGAAAAATATGAAGCAGTAAGAGATTTGTGGCAGCATCTGGAAGAGATGCTAACCTAAGGAGGATTTGGTGAGAGCTATTCTAGCCAGCCAAGGTAAGAAAAGCCCTCCCAAATGGAAAGTTCACTGAATAGATGAGATCATATTTTCTAATCTAATCCAAAGTTCACATTCAGCACCAGCTAAGTTAATTTTTAAATATTATTTTTATTTTCCATGTTATCCAATCTATAGCTATAGAATATTTCTCTGAAATGGACATCACAGGTCAATATCTCAAAATACTAAAATGATAAGTGAATCTTTCCCATACAAAATCTACTTGACTAATCAATGACATCATTCCTTTTATAAGTTTTAAAAGTTAAGTTTTAGAATTAACATTTAAAGTGACTGGATTCTCTTGGGATAGAGCATAATGTAAGACTATAAGAAAGGGAATGGTTTTTTTTTGGGTATATACACAGACAGACATATGTAGATGAATATATATGACTGTGTCACTTTGCTGTTTAGCAAAAATTGACACAACATTGTAAATCAACTATAATTTAAAAAAGAAGCATCAGAATGTAAAAAAATTAAAGTGACTAGATTATCTTTAAAAATAATAAAGCAAGACTATAAATTCTATGTATAGTAATGATGTGTTCCTGTTAGTCTGATTATTATACTTTATACTCACTGTTATTAAAATTTAAATGAAAGGGGAAACTATTCTCTAAATGCAAATTTTAGTATGCAACATATCACATGATGATTTAATATTATTAGCCATAATTACATTAAACATATTTAAACACACATATACATTTATATAAATTGTGAGTTAAAAATCTGAAAATTAAAATATTGCCCCCAATATACCTCACTGAAATGGATAAGGAAAGGCCATGTGTCTGACTGCACTGATTTCTAGATATAATCATAGGCTAAGAGTTAGGTTTAGATATTCCAGAAAATGTATGATTATAAATGGACCAAATTTCAGATAAACCTGTGGACAATAGACTTTTCTTCTTAATAAAATTCCAATCAACACTTTTCTTTTTTACATATACATTGAGGCAGACAGAAATTAGGGAATATACTACCTTCTATATTTGAAATAAGAGAATCAGAAAGGTTGAAAATTGCAGAACTCTGAGCACCTAACAGCTCTGTCCAAACCCTTGTACCAAGACACTTCATCAGACTCTAACAAGGCTCCCAGCTGCAGGAGGCTGGGTCCCTAAGATGACACAGTAGCCCCTCATTAAACTGCCTGCCTGAGAAAGCCCAGCATTGCCAGGAAAACTGACTATTGTAGCCATTTGTTCTAGCCAACTGTCATGATAACTCCCAACCTCCGTTCTTAGAATATTTACAAAAAAGGGCTTGAAATTTTGAGTATGTGTTTCTTGCAACCAGAAGCCTCTCCCTCCAGGACCTGGAAATCATTCTTTTGAAACATAATCATTGAAAAGAAGGTCTCTGCATCCCAGTCTCTGTGGGAGGATAGAATCCTGGCTTGGATAACTGCCAGCCAGCACACACAATGGGCCTAAGCACATTTACACTGACCAACCTTTGTACTTTTTCACCTTTCTAACTCTACGAAGACCCAAACTTCCCCTCCCTCGTTCTCCCTGTGAAGTTTCTAGTCACTTTTGCAGAAATCAGAATGGAGCCTCAGCTCTTTCCCTTACTGTTAGCAGTTACTAGATAAAATCGGTTTCACCCCTTTAATGCTCTGTTGTGTTTATCATTGACAGTATCACAGGCAACACGTCAGCACAGGTAGAAATAAATAGAAAAGATAGATAAGTGGTAGATGACTGATTGAGAGAGAGAGGAAGGAAAGGGAGAAAGCACTTGAGAACCACTTAGGAAAAAGGTGAAACCTAGTTGCCATTTCTTCTCTAAGGTGCGTAAGCAGACTCTGGCTTTATAATCAGTCAGATATCAAGGAAGTGTCCGTGTTACTCACTGAATCTTGCAACTTTTCACCATCTAACTAACAATGAGACCCAAACCAACTCTCTTTTCATTTTAAAGTCACAATTAATTGTGATATTACTGCCTTCCATTATCTGGACTGCAATCTCCCAATAGCCCCAGTGGTCATTCTGCTAACTTCCTATTTTGAGGTAGCAGAACTCCTTGTGTTAGAACAATTAGGCCTCTTATTGATTTGAATTTGGAAGTTGGAAACACAGGATATGTAGGCATGCATTCATAATCATTTTCACAAAGATGTGAAAATTCATAATATGTCAGAGAAAAAGGGCATGACTACTCGCTCTAAAATTAAATTTGTTAAAGGCTTTATGCCTTCAGGTGAAATCTTACCTATAAATTCAAATCCTAAAGGAAAATTAAAAAAAAAATCATCAAATTTCCCAAAATAATAGTGAAATAATAGAAGTAATTCAGCCAAAATATCTTCAAATTCCTATTTCTCATTAAAAAATTTAAAAGTAGAAAATGGTAACAAAAATAGGTTTCTATTTTAATAATTATTCCTATTAGATAACAAGTTAACTAAAGAGTGAAAAAGAAATCCAATGGAAGTATTTACTCAATTTCCATGTGATAACATTAATTCAGTAATGATCAGTAGCACTGGCAGGATAATTTTAATTTTTTTACACATGTACTTGTTTAGTTAGGCAATTGGACATCAAAATCTATAGAAAGCACACACAATTTATTAATGATTAAGGATTCATTTCTCCTTTGACTATTACATATTACAAAGGTACATCCCTAAAAAATTCATTTTGCAAAAAATGACATACAATAATTCTTGATATGGTTACCTGAAAAGTATTATATATTGACCTAAAAGACAAATATTAATGTGGAATGTATTTCTCAATGCAAATTCCATTAGGAGACCAATTACTCCATTTCCAAACAATGTCAGTATTATGAATAGATAAGTATGTGCATAATGTTATTTTAAAAGCCTCCAAAAGACCCCTGTTTTCAATCCACAAAAAAGCACCATAAATCTATTCACCCTATTCATCAATGCCTCATGTTCTAAGAATCATTTTTGGATAAAATTCTGAGCTCATTAAATGTAGTTATCGGGTTATAGCAAAAATTTAGACTGATCAGTCATTCATACTTTAATGCAAGTGAATGTATAAACCCTTTGCAAAGGAAAGATTTGCATTTAGATACTGTGAATATGGGAAGTAATAATAATCTTTATTTGTTTCAGGGTTCTTTCTTCTCCAATTTATGTACTCTCCTTGAGTGAAACCTCTGGAAATTGTAAATGATTATTTGAGGTGAGGTAAAAATAAGAGAGAGTGAATATCACTTTCAAAGGAGATTTAAGTTTTGCTACTTGAGGTAATCTTGTGTGTCACATCCATAATATTCTGTTAAAACTCTAAGCGATGTTGATTAACATTTTGGGCAAACCTGTGAAGAAGAAAGGCATGTATTTGAGAGGGGAAAAATGTGGGAGATAAATTTTATATAAATACTTTATATGTTGGTTTTCCCATTATGAAAAGCTATTCAACAACCAGGAAAAAAAAAAAGTGGAGGGTGGGAGAAAGAAAGGAAAAGAGAATATTTCATACCAAGGAAAGAGAGGAAATGAAGAAATTTGCTTGATGTAGCCAATTGTTTTCCACGAATCTGATGGGGGTGTAGCATGAGCAATTGTTTTCCACGTCTGTCTTATGTCCTTATCTCAACCCTCATCAGATGGCATGTTGGGAATGCAGTCTGCTGCTTGGAAGCACATTGTAGGGCATGCCATTATGACTCTGAAGTTCTTATGCCTGGAGAAGATGGATACTAATAAAGGTCTCTCATCACTCCATTTTAAAAATGATGAAATTCTTCCATAATAAGCACGCTGGTTTCAATATTTAACAGTTAAAATAAATATGATTTACTATTTTAGCATTAAGTGATGAAAATAGTGTTATTTCACTGATTTATATTTTTGGCATTGCAAAATATACAATTTTTTGCATACAGTTTTAGGGAAATGTGACCACCAGCACATAATCATTTAGTGCTTTAATTAGAAATAGAGCTGGTATATAGTTATTTTGAAATCACATTTCCTTTACCTATCATAATGATGGGTTTTTAAGTATTTCTGAATCATAAATTCAGTAATTTGAAATATTCAGTTTTAAATGTATCACTTCTCAGTAAATTAGAATATACTACTTATTATATCTATGTCTAATAAAGTATCCTGAAAATAATTTTCTATTTTAAAATTATTTGATTTATAACTATTTTGTCTTTGGTCTGGCAAGGATTAAAAACATATGTGATCTATCTTTTTAATGTGTTCTTTGCCTCTCTGTTTTTTTCCAGTATCACTTAGTAATGTATTAACTTTGCTCCTTAACAAAAATGTAGGCAGGCTTCTCTGAGCCCACTTCCCAACTAGGCCTCGCTTAGCTCCCCTCTGTCTTTGGCATGCCTAGACCAGTTTTAGCAAGAATTCCACTAATTTATTTTAGAAAGAATGCTACCTTTGATGTCTGATCATCTTTGACATCTGTTCAAATTCCTTATTCCTCACACTTGATATATAAGTCCTTGGTTAAGTTAGTTGGTTTAGTAAGAATCCTATCTTTGATGTCTAATTTTCCATCTCCTTGACCCCCTCATTTTGTTCATTGTCTTTGCCCCAATGAGTCTTTGACCTACTCAAAATAGAGCCTAATCCCTCCTCCTTCTTTGAGGCCCAGGACTGAACCCACATCTTCACTGATACTAGTTGGGTTTGTAATCCACTGTGCCACAATAGGAACTCCCTTCCCTACTGTTTCAACAAGCATCAGAAGAGTTTTTCTATAATATTGCTGGCCCTGAGATTACGGGCAGAGCCAGAAACATCCCCCAGTGGAAACCTCAGAAATGACAACTTGAAGCACCATGTGGACATTGATGGAGATGAGTTGAAAAACCAATTCACATGACTCATCCACATGGAATTTCCACCAAGCTCATCATCTTCAGGCTCATGTCAAGGTTGAGAAATGATACAACATCTATGTAAACTCAGAGTGGAGTCTGTCCAATGTTTAGAAACTTGGATAGCTGAGCTCATTTCCAAAGGAAAAAGACACTCTAAGAAACATTGTCTCTCAAACTTAGGAAAAGAGTTCACTTTTTCTTTCTTGGAGAGCATGAGGAAATTATAACCCTAATTTTGTGTGAGGAGTTACCATCATGGCTTAGTGAAAGCTAATCAGACTAGTATCCATGAGGATGCAGGTTTGATCCCTGGCTTCCCTCAGTGGGTTAAGGATCCGGCGTTGCCATGAGTTATGGTGTAGGTAGAAGACACAGCTTGGATCCCACATTGCTGTGGCTGTGGTATAGGCCCAGCAACTGTAGCTCCAATTTGACCCCTAACCTGGGAACCTCCACATGCTGCAGATGAGGTCCTAAAAAGACAAAAAACAAAACAAAACAAAACAAAACCTTGTGTGAGATACCGGAAGGCAAGTTTGGATGATTTTGAGATGGAAAGGGTATGCTAAGAATAATTAATAACTAAATTTTGAAGTACTAGTTTATTGGCCAATAAGTAGGTTATATTTTATTGATAATAATTAGAATAGGTTTACTTAAATTATATTTAAAAATAAAATGATTTATCAGTATACAAAATAGATATGAAATCATTTTTTCCATTTAAAGTAACTTAGTAGGAAATTTTTCCTGAAATATATTCCTGTAACAGAAACTTCTTCACCATTTCGGCATTTAATATCTTATTATTTATATTTTTTCTAGAACTTATTTTTTTGTAAAGTCTTATTATTTTTTAATTTTGTCAAAATTACCTATAATATCTCCAAAGTTATATTTAATGAATAATAAACTTAATATTCTTGGACATTTTAATAAGCCACACTCTATACCATAATACTATTTTAATTGGAACATCACTCTACAGTAGCTAAAGTCTCTGGTAAGCTTAGAGAAAATTCTGAAAGTAAAAGATATTCTCAATTTCTATTTTTATTGAAATTTACTTATATTTCAAGTAAATTATTTTCACAAATTTATTTTTGCCTCATTTCAGAGCAGCTTTCTTGGACAAATAGTATTATAATAAAACAAATCATATAATATTGATGATTCTTTAGAATATTTTATAAAATTTTTATTATAAAATCAAAACCTTTCTAAATTCCATTTTATTCTACTATACAATAAAACAATCAATTAAATACAGAATCTTCATCAACAAATCATACTGTTTAATAATAAGTTACTTACCAAGGTGAATTTATAAAATTCCAAATTAAAAATAAAACAAAACAGGGAGTTCCTGTCATGGCTCAGTGGTTAACGAATCCAACTAGGAACCATGAGGTTGCGGGTTCTATCCCTGGCCTTGCCCAGTGGGTTAAGGATCCGGCGTTGCCATGAGCTGTGGTGTAGGTTGCAGATGCAGCTCGGATCCCACGTAGGCCAGCGGCTACAGCTCCAATTTGGCCCCTAACCTGGGAACCTCCATATGCCGCGGGAGTGGCCCAAGAAATGGCAAAATAAAGACAAAACAAAAACAAAAAACTGCAACACATATTTTTATCTCAATTTATTTGTTTCTTTCTCTCTTGAAATTTCTGGTCTGTATTTTTTTTTTTTCCTTTTTGGCCATCTACAGTATATGAGTTCCATAGACCAGGCCAGGGATTGGATCTGAGAATCTGAGCAGCTGTTGCAACTTAGGCTGAAGTTGCAGCAACACTGAATCCTTAATCCACTGCTTGGGGGCAGGGGTCAAACCTGTGTACCGGCATTCCCAAAATGCCACCTATCCCATTGTGACACAGTGGGAACTCCTCTGGTCTGTATTTTAAAGTTTCTCTAGCATTGCTTTTGATGATTGCACATTAACATATCCTTCAAAATTGAAATTATTTTCAATCACATTTATAAGAATTTAATATGTTACATATTGATAGAATGAACTTCCGAATATTTTGGTTTGATTCTGTAAGGTAGGTGAATAACTCAAATCATCATTGAAAGTAACTGATTTTCTATTTGAAGCATCTGATGACATGGCTTAAATTGAACATCATTTAACATTTGCATTTTTGTCTTCTAAAGGAGTTGACGTAATACAAATATTGTTTCACTTTTAGTATTTGCAAGGAGAAAATTTTGATTTGAAAATTAGTGCCACAGTTTTAGAGGAATATTTTGACCTAAAAAAAGGTTTTATAGAATAGCAGGTGTATGTATGTACTTTTCGCAGCTGAATGTTTTAAATTATCTTCGGTAGGCATAGAATTTCTAATATGAAGATTACTTTCAAGAAGTGGGCCAGGCATCTTCTAAGATTTGTTTCTTCTGGTTTCCACATAGTCAATGATGAAGGCTTTCTTTCCATTTACTTTGCAGATTACACACACATCATCAAATATTAATATTCCTAAGAAATGGAAATTCACTACTTATTAATTGAACATTTTTCTTTTAAGATTAGTATTTTAAAAGGCATATATTTTATAACTTTTAATGTGTTACAAAGTGAAAAAAGTATATAAAGGTGAGATTTTACACCAATAAAATTTTAAAAATTCTAACATGAGCTCTCTATGTTCTATACTCTGATCAGCCTTAATTTCCTCTATGTGATTTACAAAAGTTATTATTGTCCTGTGTTTTCTACAGACACCACTGACTAATAGCCTGTCTATATCTTCCATGTTAAAAAAAAAATAACTCATCATGAACGATGACACACCTGGCTGTTTTATCAAATTGCAAGATGTAACAATCACATTTAACCTGACTCCTGCCATAACCAGAAAGAATTAGTTAACCCTACTCACATGTGCCCTCTTTAATTAATTTTATCATCCAGTTTCCAAGCTATCCTTAAAAGAGAAGGGCTAGATAATTATGCGAAGAGTTGGGAAAAGAGAGGGCATATTGCTGGTAGTTATTCATATTTGACTGTGTATTAAAATGAGAATTTGGCACAGGGCACAGTCATTTCATATGTTAACAGCTAAGACCATGGAAGAACTCTAATGGACAAAGTAACAATCTACCAAACTCATCCCTGATTATTGCTAATATTAATAATTAAAATACAAAAATGTAAAATGGTAACAAAAAGCTAATCCATACAGATTGATAGAACAAAAAGTATAAACAAGGAGTGTTCTAGGCAAATAGGACATGTGGTCACCCATTGATAGAGAGCCTGACCAATGTGAGAAGGCTGAGACAAAGAGACAAAAAGTTCCACATCTCATGGTGGCATGTTGGGGGAAAGTAAAACACCAAGATGGAATGATGGGAAATACAGTTTCTTTCCTACATGCAAATATATTCCAGAGGAATAGCAGGTCAGGATAATGTGCTGAGATAACTATTGTGGTTTTTTGTCTCCATGGGATTAATTTTCCTCTCCCCTTTCCAAGAAGTCAGCATGACTCATAATAACTTTATTCCATGGTAATTTGGGCATGTGTAAGATCAGAAGCTGCCTAAAGATAATCATTTGGGGAGCATTTTTGAAAGCTGATGTTCTTTATAAAAATTGTATCAGGCACTCCAGGGCACTGCTGAAGAGATGGGTGTGGCATTGAGAAATAAATATGAGGAGAGGAGTATTATTTAATTATGGAAAGAGAATAGAAAGTGCAGCTCTTATTGGCAAAGATTTCTTAGGCCACAGAAAGAAATTAACCATACAATCAAAGCATGGCAGAAACACATTTCATCAAAATAAAAAATAACTTTACTTGTTAAACACAGCGTTAAGGAAGGCAAATTAATCTGGGGAGACTATCAGCAAAACATGTTTGGCAAATTATATTCACAAAAATCTGTTATAACTTGACAATAAAGAAAAAATATTTCCATTGTTTTAAAAAGTGGAAAAAAAGACATGGACAGATCCTTCTCAAAAGAGCATATGTAAATAGCTAATAATGATATAAACAGACATTTTACATAGTTGGTCATGAGGGAGATGTAAATTGAAAACACATTGAGACACCACTGATGTACCCACTAGATCAGAGAAAGACAATTAAAAATAAATTCCTTTTTTAAATTTGAAAACCTCGCAAATCCTAACCAGGACCTAAATCCATAGTCCAAGCAACTACTTTCCTCTTCTATCCACTCCTCAGTTCCCATCAGTTCAAGAGATTTCTTGTTATTTCTTAAATATAAAAAAATATAGTTTCCACATAGGGATGACTGGTTTCTTTATCCTCCTTCCTGACATCAGAACAATTTCTTAAGTAGATTTACTTAATTATTTCCCCAGAAAGAATTCATTCTGTGAGAAATGGAGCTGTTATCTATAGACAGACTTCTAAGATGTTCTCAAATACAGTATTGCCCAGACTCTTGGTGTATACACATCTTCTCTCAATTATTCAATTAAATAGTAATCTAGGTACTCCTATTACTGAGCAGGACTCAATGGGGCCTTCGCAGGATAGACCTCCACCTACATCTTCCACCTGCCTTTTGTCTACAGAAAAAGCTCAGTCAAAAAATAAATTTAATCATAGAAGTGAGAAAATGCCCAAAGAAAGGAAAACAGTCAAGCAAGACAAAATAATACTTTAGTCATTCAACAAAGTCAAGGACTTTAGTTCTTCCTCAAGAACTACATAGATAATACTCTGGGCCATGTGTTTTCAAGCTGTTTTGCAGACTGAAATTCTCATCAGGTAAAAGATGTTAACTAAATGCCCACAAACAAATAGACCTCAAACCAACTGAAACCAGAAGGTTGATGATGCTGACTTCCAATTAATTCACCACCAACCAATCAGAAGAATGCCCATGAGCTAACCACACCCCACTCCATGAACACTATAAGACTCCTCACTACCGCCTCAGAGTGGGGGGCACAGTTTATACGGCGCTGGCCTGCTGTGGTTTCCTGAATCTGGCAGAGAAATGAAGCTGTTCGTTTCTACTTCACCCAAAACTCTGTCTCCATGATTCAGTTTTTTGCTGGTGTGCAGAGGCCGAATTTAAGCAACACTCCTGAGCAGCAATTCCACAGGTACAATTAAGTTATGAAATCACTGATAAACAAGAACAGAATTGTCCATGTGGGTGTTAACTAATCACACAAATTCTAGGTCTGAATCAGAGTAATGAGAACTTGATGTACACTTTCTGACTTGATGCACCGTTTCTGGCTTGGAGATGAAGAAGGCCTTGCAGCAAGTGATGCTGGTGGAATGTTGGACTGGGGAGCAGCCCCAGCTATCAGTCAGAAAGGAAACCAGAGACCACAGTCCTAAACCTGTAAAAATACTGAATTTTTCTTGAAATATAAATGCTTTGAAATTAAACATGGAATGGAATCTGACTTCTCCCAGAACCTCCAGAAGAACTCAGCCGGAGGGACTCCTCTGAATCAGATTTGTGTTAACTCTGAGCAGACCAGCCATGCGGTACCAGTCTTTTGACCAACAGAAATGGTGAGGTAAGAATTTTTTGCTGTATTAAGCTATTACATTTGTGGTAATTTGTTACTAAGTCATAAAAACACACACACATCTAACATTCAGTCGGCCTACTGCCCTGTAAACAATAAGTTTTTAAGTAATAGCCACATTATAAATCTTGATGACCTTGTGGTAGTTAAACAATTTTAGCAAAATCTTTGTATGTTTATTGCTTGAACACTGTTTTAGTTATTTATTACACTATATTAATATATTAGAGTTGACTTAATCTTTTCCTCATGTGCATCTTTAAATGTTATCATAAATACTGAATTGCTTTTAGCCCTTTTATTTTTGTAACCACTGGAAGAAAAACCAAAACAATTCCAAGCTTTAGCGTTTTTCATGTAATGGAAGTCACCTGATGGCTGGTAAGAATGCCTGGGAGGATCTTCTCTGATAAATCTGCAGTAATAGTTTTCAGGTGACTATTTTGGGTCTGCAATTAAAATGTATTTCTGTCTCTGTGCCTCAATTCCTTTACTGTGTAATTTCTGGACAGAAAAAATAGTAAGAAAAATTTTAGACTTAATATAAATTATACACTTCTTGTGTTTAGCTGATAGTTTCATCCAAAATTCTGCATGTTTTGTAGATGGAATTTATACTAATGGTACTCAGTGTTATGATTATACCTATTTATTGCTCAGATTTAATTTTAAATATGGTGATAACAGGTATTAGACTTGTTTTAAATGTACTGTTTCGTCATGGATGCCGCATAGAAATTACAGACTTCTTGTTATGAAAGACACATGAAAGATGGAGTTTCCAAACTTTACTGGAAGACCCTCCAAAAACAGTTGTGATGGGAGAGATGCTAGCATACATTGTATTTATGTATTCAGAGTATTTTTGAATCCTATTTGAAATTGGAATTTTCAAATCAATGCTTGAAAGCAAGCAAGGGTGGTTAGTAGTTCTGATAATGACACAAGATTGTGACATGTAGTCCTAGTCATTTTAGACTCAGTATCTGGATCTTAATATTTTCAAAAAGAAGGAAAGCGTCCTAATATAAAAACATAGGCTGACATCAAAACTTTTCAATATTTTCCAGATTATAAAATTAAGTTCTGAACAGTTTTCTGTACAGTTTCCAAGGTGTGAAGTGTCCAGTTATCTATTAAAATTGAGGGGTTTTTTTTGTTTAACTGTTTTGTATCATTGTCTATCACTTTAGCAACTGAGGATGTTATTTAGGGAACAATGAATAGACAAAAATGAGTAGGCTAGCAGTGTCCTTTATAGTTAAACATACAGCAAAAAAAAAAAAAAAAAAAAAAATCCTAGACAGAATAGCAAAAAATACCTAAACATATAACAGATTATAAATACAAATGCCAATCAGATAGCCAGAATTCAGGTATTTAAAATATACTGATAAATAATTCTGTGCAATGTTGCTTTTAAAGCTCAGCTCTGCCCTACTATAATAAATGCAGGGAGCCACTGAGAGGTCAATTAAAGTTGAATAACTAAGCCCCAGTCCAGCATTTTGAGGGCATCGAGGTTATAGTTTACTACTTATTAAAAGCAGTTCATTAAACAATTTAGAGTAATGTCTTGGAGTTTTGTTGGTGGCTATTAGTATTACTGACTGTGAAGCAGCTGCTTGATTTAATTCAAAAACACTTGTTCTTTTCATTTACAAGAAAAATTAGCACCTACACTCTTGCCAATAAATTAGACATTGTACCTATTCTGAAATGAGAACCACTAAATACTGATTGTAATTAGAGCAGATAACCTATCACACTTGCCTAAGGCTTTTTGTTCTGGTGCTTACCTTCATCTTTGCAAATACAAGGAACTGATGTATCTTTGATATCAAAGTTCCCTGGTAAATGTCACATTTTTTTTAGTAAACACCTGATGGAGTAATGCATCAAATAATACTAGTCCTTGTATATTGAAGGGAGTTCCACTGTGTGTCAGAGCATAGTTGAGCAATATAACATACTTTAATGAAGATTCACTACAGAATTAGTAATGTAAATGTATAAGGCATGGTCTCATTCATATGGCTGCTTTAAACCCATAAGAACACAACTTTTGATTAATAGTGTGTTTACATGCTTTCAAAAACCAATATAGGAATAACTATATTTTTTTTAGTAGTGAATGAGTAAAATGACTTTTTGAAATTTCTTACCAGCCATCTTCCTAACCCTCTCCCCGTCCGCCAACCCACACACCACACACATTTGGCAGAAAAAGGCAAGGTCTATACTAGGAAGATAGGACAATATTTAGAACTAATTTTCTAAACGTACTGTAATGTATTACCAGTTTGTTCTCATTCATTTAAAATCTACTAGCTAGGCTGGTCAATATGAAGTAGCTTAGATATTTATATGTAGCAATACCTGGAGTGATGCTTTAGAGGCATTCTAAAAATGAAGGTGACCAAAGATTTTGGTGTGAATGTCTGAATCCAGACTCTCTAATAAGTACAAAAATAAAATTCATATATTCAGTTGTTTAAACTACTTTTAAAATTTAAATATAAATAACTACAATGAATTTCCTACTAACAGTATACTTATTTATCAATACTCAGTTCTTCCTCACCAAACACAGCCTATACCCGGCACCTGTCTTTCACTTCGGCCCGATCATTAACTGGGATGGGGGGTAGATTGGAATCAATCCAGGCAGAAATCAGGCTAGGTCTGCATTTTGTTGATTATTCAGGCTACTTGCAGTGTGCTTACGATGTTGTTGTAGGATGGACCTAGTGTGCAGCAGAGTTGTTTGTATCTCCTCTCCTCCTGTGAGGAAACATCCAGGCTGGGCTGAGGTGATGCACCTTTGCTGCTGCTGTTGTAGCCAATCACCCCCACATACCTATTCCATGGAAGCAGGCTATGGTCAGTTGCTTTTCCCCTGACTTTTTTCCTGAATACCAAATGGGCATTTAAGGAGAAGAAGATGCAGAGTCCTTTTGTGAGGAATTGTAAGCAGTTGCATGATGTCATAGTGTCCCATACTTAGCTTTTAGCATTTTGTCTAAACTTCAGCTGACTTCTCTCCCTCCTGGATGGTGCCTTACATCACTGTTGACCACACTGTGTAGAAGTGAATATGGTCTCTACCTGAAAGCTTGTTTCTTCCTGGAATTGAGGCAAATGTTTGTCCTAGAACTCAAGCATTTTGATGACTTCAAGAAAAGCACTAACTTTATGTTACTCTGATTTTGTTTCAAAGTGGGGAATGATATTCTTTCCAATTTTCTGTATTCTAGACAGAAACTACCTATGCATTTTGGTCATTTGATCCCTTACCGCAGTCCCTTGAAAGGCTTTTTTTTTTTTTTTTTTTTTTTGTCTTTTTTGTCCTTTTTTTTGTTGTTGTTGTTGTTGTTGTTGTTGCTATTTCTTGGGCCGCTCCCGCGGCATATGGAGGTTCCCAGGCTAGGGGTTGAATCGGAGCTGTAGCCACCGGCCTACGCCAGAGCCACAGCAACGCGGGATCTGAGCCGTGTCTGCAACCTACACCACAGCTCACGGCAACGCCGGATTGTTAACCCACTGAGCAAGGGCAGGGACCGAACCCGCAACCTCATGGTTCCTAGTCGGATTTGTTAACCACTGCGCCACGACGGGAACTCCCCTTGAAAGGCTTTTGAGGTAATTCAGGATTTCATCCAGAATTCATACTAAAGTGACTCTCGGTCTGTTTATAAATCAGTAAATATTAAATAGTCCCGTGGTGATTTTAATGCTCATAAAAATTTAAATATTGGCTTTATATATAATAGAGAATTTTTTAAATATGTAACAATTATGTGCTTTTATTAACTTTTTAATGTTAGGTTGTTTTACATGGAAACATAATGCAAATTAGAAGAATCACAAATACCAAGTTCCATTCACTTAAAGAAAGAAATGACAGTTAACACTGTAATATTAATTTCATAAGATTTTTACAAAATTGACTCACTTGAAATGATAGCTTAGCTGAAATATCCTATTTCTCTTCAGATATATTATACAGTGACCAAGTCGTTACAATGGAGATTAATACTTTGCACATTTTATGTAAAGACACCACCATAGCACTTCTAACAATATTTCTATTGCTTTTATCTATTTTATTGAATCAACTCAGGACTACTCTATGGCCTCATATTACCTAATCATTCTTATTCCTCACAATTCTCTTTATATTAATAACAGTCAAAACGTATTTTTCTTGGATTTCTTGCTGTGGCAAAATGGGATTGGCAGCATCTTGGGAGCAGGGGACGCAAGTTCCATCCCTGGCTCTGTACAGTGGGATAAAGATCTAACTTTGCAGCAGCTGCAGCTTAGGTGGCAACTGCAGCTCAGATCTGATCCCTGGCCAGGAACTTCATATGCTGTTCCCAAAACATATTTTTATTAATCCAAATGTATGCTTTTAATTTCTGTTGTGTATCACTGTTACATGTTCTACATTCTTTCTCTTCCCTATCATTATTCTTTTCATCTTTTTATTTTTTCTAATATTTTCTTTCAGGATTAATCTAAATTCCTAACCTATTTCATGAATCTTATTCCATTCTATATTCATCTTGATTCACATGGCTAGAGTACCACTTTATTGTTCTATAGTTGTTAGTTTCTAATGAGTGATCTAATGTGGCATTTTCTCCAGTTTTTGAAGTGTTAGTCTCTTGTGCAGAAGAATGCGAGACTTCTAAAGAGTAAGTAATGCATACATATTCATTAAACATAATTTGCTAAAATTGGTACAATACTCAGCACCACTTATTAGCCAATAATTAATTGACAGTCATTAGTTAATTATGTAGTCAATTATATAAACATTTTAATTGTTTTATGAAAAAATCTGTGCCTAGACACATAATTAATCAGTCATTGCAACAAAGTCAAATTCAAAAAAATCTAATTTGTAAGAGTGCATTTATGACATATCATGTTCTGAATCATTACATGTTTATTATTTTCAGTCACTGATTTAGAGACATTCATATAACCACCATTTGTGAATAGGAAAAATAATCTTGACTACTGTCTCTAGATATTCCCATTCTTCAGCTCATTGAACTTTGTGCATTAGAACTAAAGTTTAAACATCAAGTGTTCTATCTAATAGAGTCCAGTGGGAAATTATAACAAGGCATTAAAATAATAGAAGCAAACTCAATTTCTTTCAAAGAATCATTCTTTAAAATTTAAGAAATTGCATTTAAAACACTTTGATAAGTATTTGAATACCAAATCACAAATTACCTTCTCCTAAAGTTTACTTAATATTTTATTAAACCCACTTCTATATAGATACTTGCATATTTACCTCACTGATTTTTTTTTGCATTTTCTTTTTAATAAGCTTTTTTAAAATTTTCCTATAGTCAGATTTTAGAATGTTTTGAAAATAGAGTTCCTATATATTTCAAGCCCATTTTACCTTATTGTAACCTCTTAAAAAGGTAGAAACATTTTTTCCCAAATATCTATTACACCATAAAAACAGATTCTAATATAAGTTTCTGTGAAAGGAAATGTTTGAAATTTTTAAGCTATGGCTTTGTCTTTATATGAATATAGTACTTGCACAAATATACAAAATGCATACTTGCAAATAACTAATGTTAGGCTTAATGTGCACTTGATAAGGATAGTTAAATAAAATGTATTTAAAAAAAGTCAATCATATAGGCCTTAAATTTTTTTCCCAAGGTTTAATTTACTGCTTTATAATGTATTTTATGAGGTTCAATTGTAATTGCATTGTAAAAATCTTAGAGGTAGAGATTTGCAGGTTAGGGAATGGGGGGGACAGGGAAATGTTGAGTAAGGGTCAGAAAAACCCACTTTTTCTGGCTTTAAAGATGGAAAAGGGGTCATGTGCCAAGAAATGCACTAGAACTCTAGAGGCTACAAAATGCAAAGAAGCAAATTCTCCCCTATAGCCTCCAGAAAGAAAAACAGTTCTGCAACAGTTTAATTTTAGCTCAGTGAGATGCATGTCAAACTTCTCACCTGCAAACAATAAGATAATAAATTTGTGTCATCTTAAATTTCTAAGTTTATAGTAATTTTTAGTAACATTAGGAAACTAATACACTCCCTCATTTAATCATCTAAAATTAGTGTGGAAAGAGTGAAATAAGTTTCAAGAAAAATTCTATTTTATTGCTATGGTCAGCTTGACTTGACATTGGAGTGCTTTTGGCATTTCATGGATTTCAAGTGAAAATAACCTGACCATCACAGGAGAGCTCACTTACTGCCCATCCATATGGCTGAATGTTTTTCAGCTGCTTGGTCACTGAGTTTCTTTAGGTATGAAGAACTGCCTTTCTACTTTTCATGTCTTAAGTTTTTACTTTTGCCTCTGGTAATCTTAAACCTGATTCAAGGCATCTGTGGGACATTTCTTACTGAAGTAGCACACAGCTAATCGGTAGGAACAATCCCTGTACTCTTGCTCATGCGAGAATGTGAAACTCATAGTAACTTGACAGTTTGCCCAATAATCATGTGACCTCCTACTTCAGCATTCTGCAGAGTCAATCCTGCGAGTGGTCAGTTTGGATTATGGAGGAAATTCTTATATGTTGTTTTAAGATCAAGTCAAATATTGAAATATACCAGTTAGGAATGACTTGGGTTATAAACTGACAGATTTGTGGTTATTAAAAGCATTTAATTGTTTTATATAATTAAGACATCAGAGATAGGAAATGGCATACTAGACACAGTGCCACAATGTGGCACCTATTCTTAGAGTTCCCGCTGTGGCTCAGCAGGTTATGAACCTGACTAGTATCCATGAGAATGGATTAAGACATCAGAGATAGGAAATGGCATACTAGACACAGTGCCACAATGTGGAACCTATTCTTAGAGTTCCCGCTGTGGCTCAGCAGGTTATGAACCTGACTAGTATCCATGAGAATGTGGGTTTGACCCCTAGCCTTGCTCACTGGGTTGAGGATCAAGCTTTTCCATGAACTGTGGTGTAGGTCGCCAGCATGGCTCAGATCCATGTTTCTGTGGCTGTGGTGCAGGCAGGCAGCTGTGGCTTCAACTCAATCCCTGGCCTGGAAACTTCCATATGCCTCAGGTGTGGCCCTAGAAAGCAAAAAATAAATAAAACCTAGTTCTTTTAATTATTTCATTCACCTGTACATGTGGCCTTTGTTTTACCTTTTGGGTTTCCTGTCTCCAGAAAAAGCAACATTGTTTTTAGAAAATAGGCAGGAAAAATAGGTGAATAAGATTGGAAACCAGAATAATTTTAAGTATCTGCCTTTGTTGCCAGGAAACTGAATATACCCCAAAACCCATTTGTTGTTCCACGAGAATTCCTTTTGGGGATTCACTGACAATAACTAAGCAATTTGACTGCTTTATCAGATAATGAATGAATATTTTAAAATTTTAATTGAGAGTGAATTAAAGTTTATGCCTATATAATGGCTAATTTTGTAGCGAATACCAAAGGATAAAAATATAAAGGAATAATAATTTTGATTAACTCATCATAAAATTATTTAAAAGGTACAAATACAATGTTTTAAAATATGTGATATATGGATTGGATAGACCATGCACTCCATAAGGAAAAGTCCCCAAATAAGATCAGGAAAAATGTTACATGTTCATCTTTTTAAGATACTATAAAAAGGTGAGACCAAAATTCATTATTCATGGATTTCCACATATTCAAAACACTGTCATTATTATTTTGTGATGAATAGAGTAACAGTTATAGCATCAAGGACACATATAAAATGCCTTTTCTCCAAATTAGCTTTTATCAAGTTGACTATAGCTCCAAGTCATACAGTAGTTTAGGAGAGATGATTTATATAGACTCCAGTAATAGTCTTGCTGTCCTGGATACCAATCAGTAGTCTTTTTTTATATTCACTTTATCATTTATGCTGATATGCAAACAAAGATCATTGTATAAATTTATAAAGGGATAGTTCTTTTGGCATATTAAAATAATGCTTTTAAAAGAATGTTCAACTTGAGTAAAGCATATTTTAATGACGTGATAGAATCAACTGTGGTTGAAATAACAGACACATCTATCTCCTCTACCTCCTTATTTAAATATTCCTCTTCCAAGAAACTTCCTCACTAATTCTTTGCGACTTTGAACTATTATCTACTGAATGCAACTGAGGGCAGATTTTAAATTTTTTTAGATTTTGGTAGTGATAATGAAAATAAGCTTTGTATATTTAACATCTAAACAATAAGATTATGCTCTCTAAATTAGTTTAGCATATTTTTAAGGCTGTGAAGTAGTATGGTGGGGGAAAAAAGGAAAGGGAAAAATTGAAGAGATTGGGAAGTTATTCACCTAGCTACTAAAATATATATCATGTTTTCTTGACCTCCCCTGTTCAAATGCTTAATCTTTATTCAGACAAACCTCTTAAAAGAGATCTTTTGTTCTTATTGTTTGCTTAAAATACATTCTTAATAATTAACTATTAAAAATCAAATCAATATAAGTTTTTTCTACATGAAAATAAAGTAGGAGTATATGGAAAAGGATCTATGTCTACATATATATGTGACTAGTTATATCTCCCTATAAATCTATATATAATATCTATCTACATATATAAATGATTAGTTACTGTCATTATTTTGCAAAATAATTTTTAAGTATTAGTATTTTTCATATGATCCAAAATATTCTAGGCTCCTCCATATAACTTTAGGTTTATTTATGAAAAAAAATGTAAAATAATGGCTGTTTCAAAGATCTATTCATTAAAGTAATAACTTCATTTAAACTATAGGAATTTTACTTATATTAAAAAATATAAAATCATTTTCAGAAAGACCAATACAATGGAGATGAAACAAATGAATGAACAAAATACCTAGTATTCTCTATGTATGGAAATATGGAATATTTGAAAACTATTTCATAAAGTAACTTCCACAGGTCTCAGGAAATACAAATTAATACTTCTAAAAATTGTATACACCCTGTGCTGGTAGAAATCACCACAAACTCATGATTAAAGCTGAAAACAACTCCAAAAGATACGGTGGTGAAACTTTCAAGTCCAGATGAGCAAGTGACTGGACACTTTCGCTATAGTAGATTTGACCTCGTCCCATCGTATGTGAAAGCTTGAAATAATTTGACAACATGCTTGAAATAATTTGTATATCAGGAAGGGAAATGTGTCTGATACTAAATCTGTGATGGAGGATTGCACAGAAGCATTGAGAAAGCTCTCTCTTCCTCTCCTTCTCTCACCCATATTTATTGTAAAGTACTTCTCATTTTCAAATATCAAAGGAATCCAAAAGTAGATAAAGAAAAAAGTAAGGCTAACTTCTAATTTTACCACTCAAGGATATCTTGTATTTCAAAAATGCTCCAGATTATAATCTTCACTCCTTCTCTCTCTCCCCCGCCATTTCACACATACCCACATTTTCATGAATTTTTTTACAAATATTTATGATGCATGTACAGAAACTCTGGTTTGTTTCTGATGATGATGGCACTGATAGATCGCATTTTAAATTGCAGAATATGAGATATATTTTTTATTCTTTTTTTTCTTTCTTTTTTTTTTTTTGGTCTTTTCGCCAGTTTTTTGGGCCGCTTCCCGCGGCATATGGGGGTTCCCAGGCTAGGGGTCTAATCGGAGCTATAGCCGCTGGCCTACACCAGAGCCACAGCAACGCAGGATCCGAGCCACGTCTGCAACCTACACCACAGCTCACGGCAATGCCGGGTCCTTAACCCACTGAGCAAGGCCAGGGATCGAACTCGCAACCTCATGGTTCCTAGTCGGATTCGTTAACCACTGAGCCACGACGGGAACTCCCTATTTTTTAATCTTAAACATATTCTTGATAAGGCTATTTTACTTCCTGTCATATTCATTTTCCTAAGTGACTGTTTCACATTTTTCTTGACTACTCCAACACACCTTGAACTCTTCCTTACTCTTAGCTGATGCATTTGCCTCATAATGAATTGAGAATATATAAATAAGCATTCAATAATTATTTAATGATCTGTCTTTCTACCACCCAATCTATCAACAAATCAGCATCCATATCTGGGAAGTCTTTGTACCTTCTCTTAATATTTTTGTGAACCTGAAACTGCTCTTAAAGTATTCCCCAAAAAGTCTGGAAAGGCTGTATTTTGGCTGAATATTAAGTGGCAATATTCTTTTTACATTTTCCCCCATTTCTTAAGCTTCTACGAACTCACTGATAATGCTTACATTCTCTGTAAAGTTAAAGGCATGTAGAATGTATATACTGACAATTCTATAAGTACAAAGACACACTTCACCTATTTCACTGTCAGACATAAGACACAAGCAATAAAATGTGCAATCTATTCACTCAACATGAAACTTTGGCTCCCATTCTCTTAACAGTATGTTCATTGAGTTTCTTTATGTTCATTGAGTTTTTTTATCAGACCTATCTTTTCCAAACTTGTGAGGTGCTCATGTTAAAATCCAAACCTTATTAATGCTACCACTTTTTAATTTTCACCCCACTTTTTAATTTTCACCCTACGTTATGTTCTAAGTATGATCCCATCTCAACACTATATATTTCCTCTCCTATAAATCCTTCACATGAAAGTATATATTACAAAAAGCATGTGAGCAAGCCTCATACCTGTGTCTGGATATATGTTTGCTACCCCTGTTCTCTGAGGGTTATAAATTCTAGCCACCAATGTATGAAACTGAAAACCAAGGCCACTATGAGGGAGCCTGTGTCCTGTTCCAAGCTCTGCAACTTTATAAACTAACCAGATGGTGCCATTTCAATACGCTAGTTTTTACATCCACAAAATAGAAATAAAATTTTTATTTAAAAAAAGGCATGAATACAAAAATGAGACATTTAAAAAATTAATCTCAAACTGGATCTTTCATTAATCAGATTGAAACAAGAGCAAATGGTCAGTGAAATGGTGAAAACTCCTGTAATGCTGTAACATCTCCTGCAGTAGATTAGAATGAGCCACATATTGAAAGGGAAGCTTTGGTTTATGCAGGAGCTCTAACTTGAATGACATGAGTGTAATATTTAAAGATGGTGTATATCTGCCTACTAAGGGGTCAAATAAAGGGGCTTTGGATTGGCATATGCACACTGAGGTGTATAAAATTATTGGCTGGTAGGGACCTGCTGTGTAGCACAGCAAACTCTACCCAGTATTCTGTGATAATCTATGTGGAAAAAGAGAATGTATATGTGTATATGTATGATTGGGTCACTTTATTGTACAGCAGAAATTATCACAACCTTGTAAATCAACTACAATAAAACTTATTTTTTACGAAGAGAATTATATGTTCACATGACCCTATAAAGCATGCCTTGAGAACAGGAGGGCTTGGATGGCGGACGCATTCATTTCCTACAACTATGAGGCAAACTATGTTGAGAACTGGGAACAAAATTATATCATGAGAATGGTAGATTGCCGAGGCTAGCTCAGGAGGTTAGGGCTGAAGAACGGGTGCTGTGGAACTTAAGGGAAAAGTTAATATAAAGCAAGACAGAGACATTTATCTTAATTAAAGGTGTGAACAGGGGACTCAAGATCTCAGGGACCAAGAGTGCTGCCTCAAGAAATCACACTGCTTTTATTGTGCTCTTTGGGAGTACATCAAGTGAGGAGGGGGCTATAGGTGCAGGATATGGGGGGGGTTGTTTTTTTATTTTTTTGTTTTTTTAACAATCAGTAGCATTTGAGGAAGCTTGGCATTAACTATGCACAGCATCTAGAGAATCATCACTGTGCTTCCTCAAAGGACATGCCTGTCTGCGGCACCCCTGCGTGCCTAGGTTTGCACCTTGGTTCTCTTTGCTAATGCATATTCTAACAACCGCTCATAAACCACTTGGGACCATGAGGTTTCTTTCTCTTAAGAGGACATATGCTGTGCAAACGACGTGCCAATCTGCACAGGTCTGGCATGCCTAGACCAATACATTATGTCCTCTTTCAGCTGACCATATGAATAACTTATGCCTTTAGGTCTTTGTTCTTAAGCTTTTAAGTCATTCACCAGCACTGTGACTGTTTTTCAAGCAGGAAAATGGGGTAAAGTAAAGCAGGACAAGATGGAGCTTTCAGCAAATAGACTAAAAAAATATTGTAGAAACATGTCTCACGACAGAAGATTAAACTGAATTTTCTACCTCCAGTGCCCTTGTATGGTAAAGTAAGAGTTCCAAGAGATGGGCACTTAAAACTAGAATGAGGGATTATCTGAGCATTTAAATATTGATATCAGTATCTATATTTCAATTTGTAGATTAGCACCAGATGAAGTTACAATGGGGTGGGAACTATTTGTAATACTGAGGTTTGATGATGACTATGATGACTGATGGTGATAGATTATGGAGATATACTTTTATTTAAAAACTGAGGAATATGCCAAAATCTTTAAAATATCTATACAATAGATAATAATACCTACTTCATGGATAGAAACTTCATACATACTTCATAGATAGAAAAAGCAAAGTTCCCACTGTGGCTCAGCAAAAATGAGTCTGACTAGCAACCGTGAGGATACATGTTCAATCCCTGGTCTTGCTTTGTGGCATTGACGTGGTAGTGATCTAGGCCAGAGGCTATAGCTCTGATTGGAGCCCTAGCCTGGGAACTTGTATATGCCAGGGGTGCAACAGAAGGAGGGAAGGAAGGAAGGAAAAGAAAGAAACTTAAAGAACTACTAAATCTTTTGCCCCAAAGCAAAAATTTAAAAATTCTGGAACCAAGATCACAACGTAGTACGTTGGCTCCACTACATCATATGAGAAAAAAAATGCTTTGTGTAATGTAAATGAACTTGGACTTCGCCTTAAGAGTTAAAACCTTCAAATATTTGCAAGATCTTTGATTTAGGAATTTGGATTTATTTTTGTATTCATAGAAATGGTACTGTCCTGTTTTAGAATATTTGCATGCATCTTTATGTGAAGATGGAGAGAAATAGATATACTGCAAGAGGCTTATGAGGTGGAAATTAGCATTCTTGGAGATTGATTATATATGGACTGAAATGTAATCAGGTACAATATTCCTAGTATTTAAAAACCCACACAGCATAAGTACCAGTCAATTAAATTGAATGTTGAATCTGCAAAACAGAAAGGAGCTGCTTTGTAGTACCAGTGTGTCCTGGTTCATTATCAGCTTTGGGTAGATGGAAGAAGCAGAAAATGTGTAGTCCTTGTTTTTTTTTGCTTAAGTGAATGGGTAGATGGTTGTGCTGGTCTTTCTGACTGGGACATATTTCTGTACTAAATGATAACGTGTGCTTATTCCCTTTAGAATTAACTTTGTATTAACTTATTACAGATTTATGATGAAAAGAGTATCTTTGTTATCAATTGCCTAGAAAAAAATCGATCAGAAATGTTAATTGAACAGATGTGACTTTGAGCAGGAATTATGTATTTGAAATAGTGATCTTTACAGTCTTATTGAGGTATTGATGTATGACACAAAGTTTCAGATACACAACATAATGATTCTGTATTAGTATATATTGAAAAATTATCATCACTGTAAGTCTAGTTAACATCCATCATCATACCTAGTTAATAATTTTTTGTGCTGAGAACTTTTAAATTTTACTCTGAGAGCAACTTTCAAATATGCAATATAGTGTCATTAACTATAGTCACCTTGGTGTACATTATACCCCCATGATTTATTTATACTAACTGGAAGTTTGTACCTTTTGCCTACCTTTACCCATTTTTCCACCCCTTAACTCCTGCCTCCTCTATCAGATATCAATCTGTTCCTGTATCTATGAGCTATATTTAGTTTTCTGGGGTTTGTGGGAGTTTGTGTTTTTTATATTTAGATTTCACATATAAATGAAATAAATCATATGTAACTTATCTTTCTGTCTGGTTTATTTCACTTAGTATAATACTTTCAAAGTCCACTCATGTTGTCACAAATGGGAAGATTTCATTCTTTTTTATGGCCGAATGTTATTCTTGAAGTTTTATTATATTCTAAAATAAATACACCATTGAATAGACAACATAATAGACATGTATATTCCAAACAGAGTAGATGATTAATGATAACCTAGCATATAGCACAGGAAAATCTACTCAATAGTTTGAAATAACCTATATTGGAGAAAACAATGGATATATTTATATGTATACATGGTTTCAACTTGCTGTACACCTGAAAAGTGTACATCATAAGTCAACTATACTCCAGTACAATTTTATAAAATATCAATATACATTAAATTAGATAAAACACCTACTATATTTGGGGATTGAAATTATAACAGTTTATGGTAGAACTAATATGATTCTATACACAACCTCTTATTGTTGGAATTATAAAATATATGCACCCACACCAAAAAAAATATAGTCAATGCTCCAAGCACTTCTTTTTAATAAATGACCCAATGTAGATATTTGACATGGGACCATGGAATAGTAATAAAAATAGAAGGACAGTTAATGTTTTACAACTTCCCAGGTCCTTGACTTCAAATGTTAGGATAATAAATTACTAAAATATAACTTGTCAATAACAAGTTTAAATGTACAGATATTCATATGTGTTCAAGGAAGAATATCAACAGATGCTTGTTATATCAGTTTTTAATAGCATACAACATTAAAATCAACTTAAGTATAAAAACATAAGTAGACAATGGAAAATGTTTTGTATACATCCTGTACCAATACACAGTTAAGTCCAAGGCAACTGTTGGAATCAAGTTAAGTATAATTGCTGACCCACAAAGATGTTCATACTATATGGTCAGGAGACAAAAGGAATTTTTTAGTGTTGTATAGTATGAATGATCTTTGGTAAAGTGTAGAAATGAATTCTAATGACTTCAAGGCTGCTCTGTGTTCTATTATATTCGGATGCCTTCCAGCCATATTAACAAAAATTAGCATAAATATAGCTCTTGTGCCTTAGATTCCCCTGATACAAAGAATCTCTGATTAATTTCAGATTGGGTCATGGGTGCCTGGCAATATAGATCATCCTTAATTTAATTCTTAGCTCAATGCACAGGAGAATTAAATAAACCTATGTACTTATTTGTTTACCCTGGCAAATACATTCATAAGCACTTATAAGGAAATGCTTATAAGGCAATTAAGAACTGTAATTACAGGAGAACAACAACATTAAAGATCATACATATTATTGAATATTGTGATATTCTTTTAAATAATCAGATATGTGGGAAAATAAAGTAGCGAGGAGGAGGAGGAATGAATAGAGAAAGGAGATAAGGAGTCAGGAAATAAGGGTTAATTCTATTTTGCAAAGTGTTGAAGATAATGATTCTTAGATACTTTTTGTAATGTATACCCCACTCACACTGTGTATCATAAACGAATGAACTGCATTGCTCTATTTTTCAGTTTGTGCTCTCATTTCTGTTTCCATGACTTTGTTCCTATAAATGTCCTCTCTGAAATAATGTATGTCTAAATCTAACCTGATGTTAAAAAGCAAATCAATGACCACTCATTTAACAAAGCCTTTCTTGATTTTAATCACCATACCAGCCAAACCCTCAGTGGGATAGCATCAGAAATATATACAACTATATTTTATCTGGAAATTTTAACACATAAGCTTTCCTACAAGTGCTGTTAAATACTTTGATTTTTTAATTTGCTTCTAAATAAATAACATTCTCCATTTTTCATTATGGAGATATTGATGCTCTTTTCTATTTTTTTATTTTTACAAGTTTATTATTTCTAAAGAGTGGCTTGCTATAATAAAGTTTGATTATTGCTTATTGAAATAATGACTTTATAGTATCATATGCATTTTAGATTAAAATAAATCATATTTTATCATTACCATCATAAATGTTTAAAAGATGTTTCCATACAATATGTAGCTTGATTTTATGTATTCCATAAATGTAATAAATCTGTATAAGCTGCTCACTGAAATTCTGTCTTATGGAATCTTAAAGACTTCCTAGAAGCACAAATTATCCTTATATCATTACAGGAAATGGGTTCTAAAGCTGCTTTGGAGCATAAAACTTAACATATGCTATATAATGTTAAACATTATATATTAATAATATATATTTATATATTGTGTATAATTAGAAAATATCAAGCTAGGGGTACTGATACTTTTCATTTCATGTGCGATTGACCCCTGAACCATGTGAGGGTGGGTTATTTCATATAAAACTTATAGTTGGACCTCCATCTTTTCAGTTCCTCCATATGTGTATGTTCAACCAAACATGGACCGTGTAGTTCTATAGCATCTACTATTGAAAAATATCCCTGTATAAGTGGATCCCCGTGCAGTTCAAACCTCATTGGTCAAAGGCCAATTGTATTTACTTTTGTCATCTGTAGATGTTAACAAATGAAAGTTTGTGTGAGGCTGAACAATGCCCAAACATCAGAGTTTGGAACAGAGAAAGGTTTATTGCAGGACCATGTAAGGAGACTGGCTTTTTTCCCTAAAAAAGCCCTGAACTCCTTGAAGGGTTTCAGCAAAGTCCTTTTAAAGGCAAGATGAGGGAGGAGTGTGGTTAGTTGTTACAAACTTCTTAGTGTCAGATTCCTTCCTTTTTGCATCTGTCCACATAGGTTAGGTCACCATGTTCCTGTGGACCTCCAGTAGGAGCAATGCTGTTTTTGTTCTGCAACTTTTTATCTTTATGAGGATGGATTCTTAAAGGTCAGAGCATTGAGAATAGGCTATCCTCTATATTTCAGACTGCAGGCAACATTCTTTCACAAAAAAAGGTGTGGCGCCAGCATGACTAAGCATAGACAACAATAGTGCTGATAGAGAGTCAGATTTGTTCTTCCCTATTATATAGACATATAATTACTTTTCTTGACGTGCTGCAAGACAGTAAGACAAGCTTACGTGATGCAATGAGCTTTTTGTGATATTAATGTTCTCACTATTCTATCAGATGATAATATGGCCAGGTTTTATACATTTGAATATTCATAAATGTTATAGATTGTAATTAGTAAACAAGATTTATTCCATTATTTTTTGTTTCATTGTATCCAGCAACATTTGGTTACTATTTCTAATCCCCTTGTACAAACTTTACAACTACCCCAACAATCACCATCTTACCCAATGGTACCTGCACATACCCCATTGCCAGGCCTATAGCGTCTGACCCTTGACTTCTCTAAGCTTATTATACTATTACCTTTGTCTTATGCCTTAACCACACTAGTCTTACCTTCCCTTCAACCTGCTAAGCTCCTTCATATGCTAAAAGATTTGGACTTTAAAAAAAATAAATTTGGGGAGTTCCCATCGTGGCTCAGTGGTTAACGAATCCGACTAGGAACCATGAGGTTGCGGGTTCGATCCCTGGCCTTGCTCAGTGGGTTAAAGATCCGGCATTGCCATGAGCTTTGGTGTAGGTCGCAGACATGGCTCGGATCCCGCGTTGCTGTGGCTCTGGTGTAGGCTGGCAGCTACAGCTCTGATTAGACCCCTAGCCTGGGAACCTCCATATGCTGCAGGAGCGGCCCAAGAAATGGCAAAAAGAATAAATAAATAAATAAATTTCTTCAAATTAAATGTGATATACTTCTTTCTTTGGCTTAATGATTCAACTATCAACCTTATCAAAGAGTAGTTCTAAAGACACTATGTAATACTTATTCTTTAGGTGATTTTTATTTAAGATCTATTTCTTTTATTTGTAGGGCTTGCAGATTTCACTGGTTGTTTTACTTGGTTAATCTTTTTCAACTCCATCAGAACACAACTTCCTTTAAAATAGAGCTTTATCTTGTTTAATGTCAAAATCCCAGTACCTAGAATAGAACCTGGCACATAGTAGCTGTGTTAATAAATGGTTTAAAACCATGTATATGAAGAAAAGTTGTTTGTGTATAACTGAGGGTAAGGAGGTGTGGTGATGTAGAAATTACAGTGGTTCCACATGTCAAAAAGTTTTCAAAATTTTGAAATAATATTATTACTTTAAATCTTGAATTACTCTGTTATAAAGACAGCAAGATAGTTTTAGATTGCTATATACAGAAACACTTAGATCAGGGAAGAGCAATATAATCATTTCAATGAAAAATGTTGCTACATTCAGTGCTCATTGAGAATTGGCTATTGTCGATTGCAGTTTTGCATAGATGGAGTGAAGGGCACCATTTGGATCATGCCACAGACAAAAAGAAACACAGTTATTGCTCTGTAATGATGGAGCAGCTGCTGTAGAAGACTAATTGTGTCTCATTGTCTCAGCTTTTCCAATTTGAATAAGATTCTGAATGAGAGAGGGAGAGATCAAGAGAGTAAGAGAGGACAAATTACTTGTAAAAAATTCTAAGCCCCAAATGTATTCCCAAACAAGGGCAGGAAGTGGGGCATGGGGAAGATAGAAAAAGAAGACACAGCCTTTATGTTGAAACAGATGAATATTTACTTGGGTAGGGGAGCATATGTATTTCTATGGGTCTCCGAGGTGTGAACATTTTAACTCAAGAGAAATTTAACTCAAAAATCATGTCTCCTTTTCATCATAGCACAAAGAACAGAAGAGGGGGAAGTAGCCCCTGCAAAAAAAATTAAGTGCTGTTACTGCCAGCTGTCTTGGATGGTTTGCCCAGTTTTTGAGTGATTAAAAGAAAAGTTACAAAGTACAAAACTTCACCTGCTTATTTATATAGGACTTTGATGTTAAAACACAGAACTTGTTTTGGCATGGATGAAATATACAAGTTTACCTCATTAAGCCAGAAGCTATGCTACCAAAGATTATTACTTTGATTATAATTATGTGATTTTTTGAAATCACAAAAAGTATATTGAATAAATATATTTAACTTAGACTAAAAATGTCTATATTTGCTCCTGTGTTACTCTAGTAATGCTCTTTATTAGGCATTTCTAAGAAACTAAAAACAAATCTAATCAAGACTGGTCTGCTGTTCTTAGCAAATATTAATTAGAACTATTAAAGCTGTAGGTCATCAGCAAATTTTCAACTATCAAATTAAATCCAACCTTAAAAAGATGAATGCTTTTGTTTATTTTATATTTTGAGGGTTTCCTGTATTTTTTTCTCAATGATTAAAATTCTATTGATAAGGCAGGTGGAGTAAAAGGGACCTTTGTATTCCAGACTTCTAGGCTTTAATTTGCATTTGTTCTAAAGGGAAATCCTACACTTACATGTAGAATCAGAGTTAATGGCATTACTATTTTACAATAACAAGTTTAAGAGGGAAGTAGTTAACTATTAGCTTGATCTTAAAAATATCAAAGGGTTTTTCCTGAAGCTTGTCTCACCCAAAAGTTTATACACATTAAAAACCAAGAGATAGCCTTGAAAGCTATTTTCATGTTTCATGAAGTCAATCAGCACTTCCTATTGACTGTGTTTCCAAAATACACCAAATTTTTGGCACCTCTTTTTCTGCTGCCATAGGTCTTGTGAGAGAACTGTGGTCTCACAAAAGCTTCCTAATATATATCTCTCCTTTCACTCTCATCTTTTCATCTGCTTTCAAATTTACTAGCCTTAAAAAAAGAAATATTCCCTAGAATAGTTTGTATAAGTTTGAATTTATCTCTTTATAATTTGGTAAGAAATCCTATAAAACATTTATGTATTCAGTGTTTGGTTGTTTCCATTTTTTAAGTTTATTGAGATGAAATTCATGACAAAGTTTATGAGGTGTAATACATGCACAATGTTGAACAACTACCAACTCTATAGATGAAGACTGTTTCAAGCACTGCCTGATTAATCCCTTTACCTATTAAGTTTCTTCCCATTTTCCTTCCCCACCTTCCAGCCCAAGCAATTACCAGTCTGAGTTCTGCATCTATGGATTTATCTATCTCAGATACTTCATGTAAATTGAATCATAGAATGTATGACCTTTTTGTCTGGCTTACTGCACTTAAAATAACATTTTGGAGGCTTATCCATATTGTATCATGTATCATTCTGCATATTTTATTCAGTTACATTGTATGTATATATCATGTTTATCCATTGGTCCAGAGATGCACATTTGAGCTCTTTCCACCTTTTGGATATGTGAATAGTGCTGGAATGAATATGTATGCATATATATTTATTTGAGTGATTATTTTCAATTATTGTACGTATATTCTTTTGCCTCTAATAATACATATTTCATTAGAGTCGTATTTGTTTGATATCAATGTGTAGTGGTCCTTAAAGGATTTCCTGATATCTTTTATATTAATATTTATAATCTTAACCATTTTTAAGTACACAGTTTAACAGTGTTAAGTATATTCATATTGTTGTGGAAAAGATCTTTAGAACTTTTTCACATTAAAAATCTAAAAATTGACACATATTAAACAGTTAATCTTTTCCCCCAACCCACAGCCCCCAGTAATCACAATCCTACTTTCTGATTCTTTGAATTTGGCTACTTTATTTACCATATAAAAGCAGAATAATATAGCACTCTTTCTTTAGTGATTATCTTATTTCAATTGGCATAATGGTCTCAAGGTTCATCCATGCTGTAGCTTGTAACCAAGAATAATTCAATTTCCTATGTATACCACAATTTGTTTTCCCATTCCCCCGTTAATGGGTATCTTGATTGGAACCATCTCATAACTATTGTGAATAGAGCTGCTGTATATATGAACATACAAATATTTCTTCAATATCCAGCTTTCAGTTCTTTTGAATGTGCATCCAGAAGTAGGATTGCTGAATCACATGGTGGTGCTATTTTTAATTTTTTGAGGAAACTCCATAATGTTTTCCATAGTGGTTGCACCATTTTACAATCTCACCAATGGTGCATAAGTGTTGCAATTCCTCCACATCCTCACCAATGCTTGTTTTCTTTCTTTCTTTTTTTTTATAGTAGCCATCCTAATGGATATCAGGTAATATCTCTATGGTTTTGATTTGCATTTATGTGATTAAAAAGCGATGTTGGGCTGCTTTCCATATGCATTGGTGGCAATTTGTATATCGTCTTTGGAGAAATATCTGTCTTTTGCCCATTTTTAAATAGGTAAAAGTTTCAAGTGTTGTTTATGTAATATTAATCCCTTATCAGATATAATTTGCAGATTTGAACATTCCCTAAGTAGCTATTCAATCTGTTGCTAAAGTCATTTGAACAAAAGTTTTTAGAGTTTGATGTAGTTTCATGTCTATGTCTGCTTTTGTTGCATGTGCCATTGGTGTCATATCTAAGAAATCACTATCAAAACCAGTATCATGAAAATTCCCTCTATATATTCCTCTAAGAATTTTATATTTTGATCTCATACATTTATGATAATTTTTATTTATTTTTTTCAGAATAAAATACATACATTTAAACACAATTACATTCACACAGATTATTATATCATGGATTTTAAGAAACAGATTAAGCGACTCCCTCTGGAGAAGTGGAATGAAAAATATGCTGAGACAAATAGGAAATTTATTCTATACTCCATCCCATCCTGTAGGGCTTTCATCCTTACTATTTAGTATTATCTATTACATTTCAATTTTTCTTTAAAAATTAGCATTATATTGTGTATATTATGCAACTAAAATTTATAAAGAAGAAAGCCTTATATACCATTAAATATTTTATATAGCATAATAAGAATAACAACTGGTAAGAATAACAAAAATAATATACCCTCTGAAAATAAGTAAAATATGAAATGAATAAATTGGTTAAAAAACAGTGTAACTATATAAATATGTCCTCACAATCTGTTACATCTTATTGATTCTTCAATATAGGCATTACACCATTCTAGGTGATGTGATAAACAAGACATTATAGACCTTACATTGTACCATGGAGAGAAATGATTATTAATACTACAATTGTAGAACTGTATAATTTAATTGTACAGTTGCATTATTTAATTATAATTATCATAAATTCTTTGATGGAGAAGAAATCAGAATCAGTTCTAAGAAGACTTCAGCATTCCAAGAATGATGTCAAATGACCCCCTACATGGTGGATTATGCACTTATTTACTATGAGATATATTTCTTCTCCAGAGATTCCTTGTTTGGTATCAATTGTAGATTTTTGGTTTGCAGTTACTCTGAAGTTTTGATATAAGAGTCTATATGTATATGAGATTGTTTTAAGTTGTTTTCTTAATTGCAAGTTCATCTCCAGTGTCCTGCATTTGTACCCACCTCTTCTCACGATTTCTAATTTTGGTGGTACAATTGTGCATGGATGATTTCGTATCTTTAGTGTATATATACCTTTACTGGTGAGCCTTGTCATTTGTGGAATTTTTGTTTCCTGTTGCTGTCTTTTCCTTTCTGCCTAGAGAAGTTCCTTTAGTATTTGTTGTAAGGCTGGTTTAGTGTTGCTGAATTCTCTCAACTTTTGCTATCTGTGAAGGTTTTGATTTCTCTTTTAAATCTGAATGAAAGCCTTGCTGGGTAAAGTAATCTTGGTTGGAGGTTTTTTCCTTTCATCACGTTAAGTATATCATGCCATTCCCTTCTGGCCTGCAGAGTTTCTGCTGAAAAATCTGCCGATAACCTTATTGGGGTTCCCTTGTATGTTACTTGTTTCTTTTCCCTAGCTGCTTTCAAGATTTTCTCTTTGTCTTTAATTTTGGTTAGTTTGATTTAATATGTGTCTCAGTGTGTTCCTCCTTGGGTTTATTTTATATGGTACTCGTTGTGCTTCCTGGATTTGAGTGAGGGGTTCCGTTCCCATGTCAGGGAAATTTTCAGCTATTATCTCTTAGAATATTTTTTCTGTCCCCTTCTCTCTCTCTTCTCTTTCTGGCACCCCTGTAATACAGATGTTGGTGCGTTTAACGTTGATCATGTTAATTTATATTGAGTTCATTTTTGTATTTAGTGTAATAAGTATCCAGCTTCATTTTTTGCACATGGATACCCAATTTGCCCAGAACTATTTGCTGAAGAAACTTTTTTCCTCATTGAATAGTGATTGCAACCTTGTTGAAGATATTTTGACCAAATACACAAGAGTTTATCCCTGGATTCTATTTCATTCTGTTGTTTTAACGGTCTATCTTCACCAACACCAAACTGTTCTGATTTCTGTAGCTTCATAGTATATTTTTATTTAAATTGTGTGGTGCGTTCTCCAAATTTGTTCTTTTTCAAAATGGTTTATAATGAGCCCCTCAATCTTATATAAATTTTGAGAATTTTTTTATATTTCTGCAAAAAATGACAATGGGGTTTTGATAGGGATTCTGTTGAATCTGTAGATTGCTTTGGGTAGCATCGATATCTTAATGTTAAGTCTCTTAATGACTGTATACTGGATGTCTTCCATTTATTTGTGATTAATTTCATTTCTTTGAGCAACATTTTGTAGTTTTCAGTGTACAAGTTTTTCACCTTCTTTGTTACATTTATTACTAATTATTTTTATTCTTTATGCTATTATAAATGGAATTGTTTTCTTAGTTTCCTTTTTGGCTTGTCAATTGTTAGTATATATAAATGCTACTGAATTTTATGTTAATTTTGTATGCTACATCTTCACTTAATTGATTTTTTTTTTTTTTTAGTTGTAACAAGTGTTTTGTGTGCACGTACACACTGCAAGCAAAATCTCCCATATTCCTGTTCCTATTTGGCTATTTGGATGCCTTTTTTTCCTTTTCCTGATTGCTCTGGCTAGGGTTCCCAATACTTTGTGGAACAGAAGTTGTGAAAATAGGCATCCTTGCTTTATTCCTGATATTACAGGAAAAGCTAGAAGAAGACAGCAAGGGAGCTAGAGAGGGGGAAATGTGACATTGCTATTTTTTATCTTATTGACATAGAGTTGATTTACAATGTTGTACTAGTTTCAGGTGTACAGCAAAGTGAATCAGTTATACAATTACATGTATCCATTACTTTTCTCCAAATAGATTAACAGAACATTGAGTAGACCTCCCTGTGCTATACATAGGTCTTTGATAGTTATCTATTTTATATACAGTAGTGTGTATGTGTTAAACACATCCTCCCAATTTCCCCCCCCCAACAGTTTTCCTTTGGTAACTATAAGTTTGATTTTGAAATCTGTGAGTTTGTTTCTGTTTTGTAAGTAAGTTCATTTGTATCATTTTATTATTTTCCATATGTAAGTGATAACATATGATATTTGTCTTTTTCTGTCTGACTTATTTCACTTAATATGATAATCTCTAAGCCCATCCATGTTGCTGCAAATGGAATTAGTTCATTCTTTTTATGACTAATATTCTACCATATAAACATCCAGATGTTTTTTATCCATTCCTCTGTCAGTGGACTTTTAGGTTGCTTCCATGTCTTGGCTATTGTAAGTGGTGCTGCAATGAACATTGGGGTGCATATATCTTTTTGAATTATGGTTTTATCCAGATACATGCCCAGGAGAGGAATTGCAGAATTATGTGGTAGTTCTATATTTAGTTTTTTAAGGAGCCTCCATGTCATTCTCCATAATATTTGTACTAATTTATATTCTCACCAACAGAGTAGGAGGGTTCCTTTTCTCCCTACCTTCTCAGTATTTATGACTTCGTGATGATGGCCATTCTGACTGGTGTGAGGTGATACCTCATTATAGTTTTGTTTGCATTTCTCTAATAGTGATATTGAGCACCTTTGGAGAAATGTCTATTTCGATCTTCTACCCATTTGTTGATTGTATCTATCTATATATATAAAGATGTGAGATATCTGTGTATTTTGGAGTCAACCTCTTTTTCATCTCTTCATTTGTAAAGATTTTCTCCCATTGTAAGAGTTGTCTTTTATTTATGGTTTCCTTAAGCTCAATCAAATTAGCTCAATTTGATCCAATTTGTTGATTCATGTTCATCATTCTAGAAGTGGATAAAAAAAGATATCACTGGAGTTCCCATTGTGGCCCAGTGGTTAATGAATCCGACTAGGAACCATGAAGTTGCGGGTTCCATCCCTGGCCTTGCTCAGTGGGTTAAGGATCCGGCATCTCCCTGAGCTGTGGTGTAGGTCGCACATGAGGCTCGGATCTGTCATTGCTGTGGCTGTGGTGTAGGCTGGTGGCTTCAGCTCTGATTAGACCCCTAGCCTGGGAACCTCCATGTGCCATGGGAGCAGCCCTAGAAAAGGCAAAAAGACCAAAAAAAAAAAAAGCTATCACTGCAGTTTATATCAGAGAGTGTTCTGCCCTATGTTTTCCTCTAAGGAGTTTTATAGTGTCCAGCCTTATATTTATTTCTTTAATCCATTTTGAGTTTATTTTCATGAACAGTGTTAGAGGATGTTCAAGAATGTTCTAATTTTATTCTTTTACATGTAGCTGTCCAGTTTTCCCAACACCACTTATTGAAGAGACTATCTTTTCTCCATTGTATATTTTTGTCTCCTTTGTCATAGATTACTTGCCCATAGGTACATAGGTTTATATCTGGGCTTTCTATCCTGTACCATTGATCAATATTTCTGTTTTGGTGCCTGTACCATACTGTTTTGATGACAGTAGCTAGTTTGGAGTCAGGGAGAATGATTCCTCCAGTTCTGTTTGTTTGTTTGTTTGTTTTCAATATTGCTTTGGCTATTCAGGGTCTGAGGTGTTTCCATACAACTTAAGTTTTTTTTTTTTTTTGGTTCTAGTTCTATGAAAAATGCTTTTGGTAATTTGATAACAATTACGTTGAATCTATAAATTGCCCTGGATAGTATACTCATCTTGACAATATTGATTCTTCCAATTCAAGATTATGCTATGTCTTTATCTGTTCTCATTAATTTCTGTCATCCTTGTCTATAGTTTTCTTATACTGGTCTTTTGTCTCTTTAGTTAGGTTTATCATAGGTATCCTATTCTTTTTGATATGATGGTAAATGGGATTGTTTGCTTAATTTTTTTTTGTTGTTGTTAGTATATAGGAATAATGTCACTTGATGATGATGTATGATCCTTTCAATGTATTTTTGGATTCAGTTTGCTAATTTTTTTGTTGAGAATTTTTGTGTCTATGTTTAACAGTGATGATGGCATGTAACTTTGTTTTGTGTGTGCAGTATCTTTGGCTTTGATATCAGGGTGATGGTGGCCACATAGAATGAGCTTGGGAGTGTTCCTTTCTCTGCAGTTTTTTTGGAATAATTTCAGATGAATAGATATTAACTTTTCTCTAAATATTTCTCTAAATGTAACTTGTTTTTCATTTCTAATTTTACTGATATGAGGTCTCCTTTTTCTCTTGATGGGTCTGAATAAAGGTTTATTGATTTTGTTGATCTTTACAAAGAACTACATTTTAGTTTTATCATCTTCTCTATTGCTTTGTCTCTAATTTATTTCTGCTCTGTTTATGATTTCTTTCCTTCTACTACCTTTGGACTTTGTTTTTTTTTTCTTCTTTCTCTAGTTGCTTTAGGTTTAATGTTTGGTTGTTTATTTGTGATCTTTTCTTGTTTCCTGAGGTTAGATTATATTACTATAAACTTCCCTCATAGAACAGCTTTTGATGTGTCCCATAGCTTCTGCATCATCATGTTTTCATTGTCCTTTGTCTCTAGGTATATTTTTATTTATCTTTAATTTCTTCATTGATCCATTGTTGAGTAGAATATTATTTTACCTCCAGGTGTTTGGGGGTTTTGCTGGTTTCTTTCCTTGTAGCTGATTTATAGTCTCTAGAATTGTGGTTGGAAAAGATGTTAGAAAATTTTCTTAAATTTACTTAGGCTTGTTTTGTCATCCAAGATGTGATCTATCCTGGAGAATATTCCACATGCACCTGAGAAGAATGTATATTCTCCAGCTTTCAGACAGAATATTCTAATATAACATCTATGTCTATCTGGTCTAGTGTGTCATTTAAGGCCTATGTTTCCTTGTTGATTTTCTGTCTATTTGATCTGTCCATTGATGCAAGTGGGGTGTTAAAGCTCCCCACTCTTACTGTGTTGTTGTTGTTATCTACTTTTATGGTTGTTAGCATTTGCCTTATATATTGTGGTGCCCCTATGTTGGGTGCATATATATTTGCAATTGTTATCTTTTTCTGGATTGATATTTTGATCATTACATAGTGTCCCTCTTTGTCTTTTGTAACCATCTTTATTTTAAAGTCTATTTTGTCTGGTATGAGTATTGTTACTCCAACTTTCTTTTGATTTCCATTTGCATGGAATACCTTTTCCCACCTCCTCACTTTCAGTCTGTATGTGTCCCTAGATCTGAAGTGGGTCTCTTGTGGACAGCATATAGATGGGTCTTGGGTTTCATATTCATTCAGCCAGTCTATGTTTTTTGGCTGGAGCATTTACTTTATTTACATTCAATGTAACTATTAACATGTATGTACTTACTGACATTTTCTTAACTGTTTTAGATTTGTTATTTTAGATTATTTTTTTCCTCTTAGGATTTGATGCCTATATTTAGTATTGTATTTGGTTTGCTTTTTTCTTTTTCATGTCTGTGTCTATTGTTATCTTGGTTTAAATTTCCCATGAGGTTTTGATATAACAGTCTACATATGTATAGGATTCTTTTAGGTTGATGGTATCATTATTTCAAATGCATTTTCAATATTCTGCACTTGTACTGTCCAATTGCATGTATCTAACTGGAAGTAGATAACATTTGAATTTATTGTGATAATTTATATCTTGAGTTTTACTTCTGCCATTGTATTTTTGCTTTAATTTCCTATACTCTCAGGCTGTTACTTTCTCTCAACAATTTTCAGATGTGTTGAGGGTTTCTATTTACATCCCTAAATTTCCCTCTTCTGTTTGTGAAAAATCTTATCTTCATTTCTCTTTAATCATAACTTGCAATTTTACCATGTGTATTTAGTTTTTTAATCAGTATCTTTATTTATTCCTGTGAAGGCATATAGTACAGAATTGAGGCCAACTTCTCTGACAAATTTACAACAAAGAAACTGAGATTATAATCCTGAAAGCAGATAAAATAAAATTCAGAACCAAAGCAATAAGTAAGATAATGAAGGATAATGTATAATGCTAAAAACGATCTTTTCAAAATTGATATAATATTTATGAATAACTATGAATCAAATAGCACAGAAGTCCCTAGTATAAAATATAATCTACTGAAAATTAAACTTTTAATGGGAAACTGAACTTAATTTGCCTATTTAAAGATATCTCAAATTGCAACATAATGTAAAACTAACTCTATGTCCTGTACAAGAAACAATTATTTTAGAAGTAAATAAGATGACTAAAAATTTAAATGTAGACAATGCAAAGCCAAGAAAATGGAAAGATAAATTTAGTTGTCTGGTAAAGTTGGGGAAATAGTCTCATTCTTTGGTAATACAAAATGATATACCTAAAGGGGTAGATTTTGGAAATACTCTACAAAATTATGTATTTACCTTTGGAGCCACCAATTCTACTTCTAGGAAAATATATTGAATTACACTCCCCAATGGTGGAAAAAAAAAAAAAGAAAAAAACATATGTACAAGTTTACTAACTGTACCATTAAGAATTACCTGTATTGAGAGTTCCCTTTGTGGCTCAGCAGGTTATGAACCCTACTAGTACCCATGAGAATACAGGTTCTATCCCTGGCTTACACTCTGGAGTTGCATGAGCTGCAGTGTAGGTCACAGATGCGGCTTGGATCCCAAGATGCTGTGTTGTTGGCCAGCAGCTCCAGCTCTGATTCACCCCCAGCCTGGGAACTTCCATACACCAAAGAAGCAGCCTTAAAAAGCAAAAAATAAAAAAATAAATAATTTTTTAAAAATTTTTATTTTATGTCCAAATACAGAAGATAATTGAACAAATCATGATACATAAGTATGTTACACAACTGTAAGAATGAAGAAGTATCAGTGAACTGAAATATAATAATTTCTAGTAGATATTTTTATGTGAGAAACAATTGCAAAATAAAATACATAATATGCTACAATTGCTGTAAGGAGAAATAGAAAATAGCAATCATATTTCTGCTTGTCTCTGTGAAAAGAAGCACAAAAAGGATAAAGCTCCAAAAAATGATGTCACTAACAGGAGGTGGGGTTAGGAAAGTGTATAAGTATGACACTTCTATAAATAATCTTTATAAAGTACTGACTTCTGGAAGCATGTGATACCATTGATATTTTTTCACACTGTAATAAGAATGGAAAGGAGGGAAAAAAACTAAAAACTAAATTAACCTAACTGCATTTCAAAAGAATAAGATAGCCAAGTGGAAATAATTACTTGAAGTGCAAATGGAGTATTTTTTTCATTTAGAAGATAAATATTTTGATGGATTAGGAGTCACTGACCTTACTTGGGAAGAAAATGTTCAAATATTGAAAGGTTTAAAGAAAACTGTTGGCCATGTTGAATTGGAGATGTTTATATGGATGGACTTCTAAAATATGCATTTGCATGAACATTTCAAGTACATGAATTAGATTGCTTGGAGAAACAGCTAATTGAAGGGCTGGTTGAGGGAAGTACAAGATGACACTAGGACATCTCTTACCATGCCAGAAGTTAAAGAAGCACTTAAAAAATAAAAGTGCATGTCACAATGACACAGGCACCACCTTGAATAGGCTTCTAATGGTAAAATCTGGGGCAATTTGATGAACAAAATAATTAAGACAAGTGATGAATTATAAAATTTGAAATAAGATATAATTCATGAGATCATACTTTTAACAAATGCCGACTAGATGGAGAGATATACTGATGAATAGGAAGAAAAAGTAGACTCAGTAAAAAGGCTAAGTGTGGAAAATTAATTTTGGAAGCAATGATGGAAGTAAAATTAACCCTAATCATCACTGGTGCATGTTGGTAGGACCTTAAAGTGTCTCACCATGTGTTAAATATCGAAGGTAAAAGTGAGTACCTTAGTATAGATTAGCATAGATTGCCTATTATAATGGAAAAAAGCAGTAACCATACAGTGGAGAACTTTACAAAAATTAATAAAATGTCTGAGAAATCTTTTAATAATTCTCCTGATTCAAAGAAATGCCAAACAGTTCTGTTTATTAAAGAGATTCAAACAATTGAATAACAGTTACATCCAAAAGACTTAATAACCATTAAAAAAACCCCACAAACATGTTTTGGTTTTGGGGGTTTTTTTTTGTCTTTTTAGGGTCACACCCACAGCACATGCAGATTCCCAGGCTAGGGGTCTGGTTGGAGCTGCAGCTGCCAGCATATGCCAGAGCCACAGCAACACCAGATCCAAGCCACATCTGTGACCTACACCACAACGCAAAGCAACGCTGGATCCTTAACCCACTGAGCAAGGCCAGGGATCGAACCTGCATCCTCATGGTTCCTAGTCAGATTTGTTTGCTCTGTACCTTGACAGGAACTCCACAAATACGTTTTTTAAAAGCCATTTTATTTTCATTCCTAAATAATCTAATGGAATATATTTACATTTGGGGCACTGAACAAATTTTCAAATTTGGAATCAGATTGGACACTGACCATCTGCATTGCTTCTATTTTTGTGTGTGTTCTTGGTTTCATCAGAGTGAGTATCAAATACTTCGGTTTGCAATGTCATAACATCTTTGAAATAACATAGGATGATCTAATTTAACTCTAAGCTCACCTCAAGCTAATTTCTGGCAGTTTTTGTCAGATGTTTGTGCAGTTTCTGGCAGACAACAAGTGCTATTGTATATCCCTAGAAAATTTATCATTGGTCACCCCATGTGCTCATCATAGGACCTTAGGGTGTATTTGCCCATAGTCTGAGGACCATGTTTATAGTGAACATATGAGATAACACATTTACAGTGTGATAAAAACATTATCAACAAAGGGCAGATGGACATTGTGTGACTCCAGCTGTGATACTTACACTAAGGGGGACAAAATGTAGAATATCCAGGCTAGGACTATAAAACCTGCATCTAATCATAAGGAAGCAAGACATAATAAAAAAAAAGTTAAAACAACAACCACAGGGGTGATAATTTTCAATAATATCAATTCATAAAATTCAAAGAAAAGCTAACTTTTTTTCATATATAAGGAGACTGAAATGACAACTCAATATACTAAACTGATTCCTTTATTCTGGATTTTTTGGGTTTTTTTTGCTTTTTAGAACCACACACAGCATATGGAGGTTCCCAGGTTAGGGGTCTAATGGAAGCTATAGCTGCTAGCCTAGGCCAGAGCCACAGCAATGCCCCATCTGAGCTGCATCTGTGACCTACACCACAGCTCATGGCAACACCAGATCCTTAACCCACTGAGCGAGGCCAGGGATCAAACCCGCAACCCCTAGTTCCTAGTCAGATTCGTTTCTGCTGTGCCATGGTGGGAACCTCCAATACTGCATTCTTTACTGGAGGAAAAAAAAATTGCTACACAGGACATCATTGGAGCAATTGGCAAAATGGAATGGAGAGCAATTTGGGTAAAAGTATTATAGTTGTATTACATGTTCATAATTGCACTATAGTTATATAAAAGAATATGCTATTTTTAGAAAATGCATACTAAGTATTAGGGATAATGGGCAATGAAATATACAACTTCCAGATCAGAGTGAAAGAAAAAGATAAGGAGAGAAGGTGAGCAAAGGACATAGCAATTGAGGTAATATAAAAATTTTTATTTATCTACTTTGTAAGTATTTTGCTATAGGTTTTTTTTTTGTTTTTTGTTTTTCCAAGAATTCTATAGGAAGTAAAACCATGTTTCACTCTGTTTTTTGTTCACCAGTATGGGATAGGAAACTTTCCAGAAAATACGGTATGGAAGAATATATTAAAAATGTCAGGAGTTCCCATCGTGGTGCAGCGGAAATGAATCCAACTAGGAACCATGAGTTTGTGGGTTTGATCCCTGGCCTTGCTCAGTGGGTTAAGGGTCCTGCATTGCCATGAGTAGTGGTGTAGGTCGCAGACTCGGCTTGGACCTGAAGTTGCTGTGGCTGTGGTATAGGCCAGCGGCTACAGTTCCAATTCAACCCCTAGCCTGGGAACCTCCATATGCCATGGGTGCAGCCCTAAAAGGACTGAAAAGACAAAAAAAAAAAAGTCAGGATGCATACTATTGCCTTTGGAATGGATTAGCAATGAGATCCTGCTGTGTAGCACTGGGAACTATGTCTAGTCACTTGTGATGGAGCATGATAATGTGAGAAAAAATGTATACATTTATGTGTAACTGGGTCACCATGCTATACAGTAGAAAATTGACAGAACACTGTAAACCAGCTATAACAGAAAAAAATAAAAATCATTATATAATAAAGTCAGGAAATTCCTCTTGATTTGACTTTAATTACAAAGATTTTAGCACTTTTTTTGTTATTAATTCCATAATCTCCCTTTCAAGTTTGTCACAGTCAAACCAGAGTAATTATGCATTTATATTACTCATCAATTTTGAGCTAATTAGATTGTAAATAGCCTGATCTCTTTTCATATTTTAATCTCTATTTTAAAAACCTGCACATATTTAATTAATGTAAAAACACTCACTGATAAATTAAAATTACAACCTTATACAGATTTTTCAGATGCATAAGATACTGTTTTATATCTTGAAATTAACATAAATTAAAGGATCATAATGTTAAAACAGATGCATTTATTGCACTTATTTCACCTTCAAACACAATGCGAATGCTTTCATGATGAACACTATTTATGCAAATACCAAATGTTTCGAGCTGATGTGTTTGAAAATACAGTGATGGGCAGCTTCCAGTAATGAGAAGTGATCATGAATATGCACAGATGATTTCATCTGGGTTTTAACTTGCTCCAGTCTTATAGTACCCAAATATAGTATCTGATGTATTCATAAAATAATCAACAATTTTTGAAATAATGGAAGAGGAAATATGCTTGTAAGCAGCAAGTAAGGGTTTGCTACCACATTGAGCAATTGTCTTTACCTCTGTTAAGTATAAGAAAGAAAAACAAAACAAAAAGCCTGATTATCACAGTCAATATTTTGTGGTACTCATGGGACCTAACATTGCCTGGCTCAGTACTCAATTGAATAATCCAGATAGAACAGTGGAAAACACCAACTTTATGCTCTTAAATCTCATTTCCTCTTTGTAAAATGGGGTTAATGGTATTCAAAAGGAATGCCTATGGTATTGCCTGGCTTCTAGAATGTTAAATACTATTACTATTTTTTTTTTTTTTTTTAGGTCCACACCTGCGGTGCATGGAAGTTCCCAGGCTAGGGATAGAATCAGAGCTGCAGCTGCCAGCCTACAACACAGCTGCAGCAACACCGGATCTAAGCTATATTTGCAAACTATGCCACAACTTGCAGCAATGCTAGATCCTTAACCCACTGAGTGAGGCCAGGGATCAAACCTGTCTCCTTGTAGACACTATGTCAGGTTCTTAACCCACTGAACCACAACAGGAACTCTTAAGCACTGTTATTATAGTATGTTGTTTATTAATTCTGTCTAGATGTAGACAATTTTCTGAATTATCTCAAACAAAGGATATGCCAAGGCTGAAACCTAGAACTTGTCAGAATTCTAAGCCGAGACATTATGGACTTTGTACACGTGATGTAGCCAGAGGGAGTGCTACTCATGGGTCATACAACACATAAGCCCCATGTACATCTGAGTCTGGAATGGCAAGGCACTATTGCTTCAAGAAGGTTGCTTAACCTATGATATACCTCAGTCACTATTAAGGACTCCAAGTTGGAGAAAAATATGCTTAAGTCAATATATGCTTGATACCAAGACAGCAAAGGCTGAATCCCTCCTCCAAGGAGGTCAGGCACTTGAATTGGGAGGTGGAAAGTAACTTAAAAATTCAAAAGTAGAACATACAAAGTTTAGAAGAATATAAAGTTTAGGTGAAGGGCAATAAGAATATCGAATTAACCTTTTGAGATGAATTTGCAGTCCATCTTACGAGGGTAAGATATGGGGAAGGTACGAGATTTTGGTAGTAGGCATAAAATTTAAATAGAAGTTACAATCCATTTTCCATTCCATTCCATTCAGTGGTTCAAAATCCTACAGGGACAAGGCTCACATATTCTATCCACTATACATTCTGGAACACTACTCACTAAGCAATATTAATGTTAAGTGTTTCATGCCTCACCTGAAGCATGTCCCCTTCCTTGAGGACTACTTTCATCTATAACCCCACCTGGTAGACTATTCACTCACCCCACATGCACTTCAATTTTGTTTTGCTTGATGTTCCATTTATTCCTTATAAGTTCCAGATCGGTACTCACTAATCTTGTAAATATTCTGCAATTTTAGGCATGTGTTCTTATGCTATACTACCCAATACTCCTCTTCTTGCTATTATTTGTAACATGTTAGCATCTAACTTCAGTATTCTTCTTTACCCCAATTATTGTCAATATTCTGGGTGACCCCACTTTCCATATAGATGACCATTCCAACATTCAGCCTCTGTTCTTTAATCTCTTCATCTCCAATGATTTTTCTCCTCTCCTTCCTCAACCACATAATTCTACATTATCATCTAGATGTTGTTCCACCCAGTATTGCTCCCACCAGTCACCTTTGCTTCTCATAATAGTGCTCTTTATACCAACCTTATCAGTTCACTTGTGAATTACTTCCATCCATACACTCTTTGATCTCATGTGACTCTCAACTGTTCTATATTTCCAATCTCCATTCATTGCCCTCACCATTTTCCTTTCCATATTCAGTCTTTGCTCCATGGTTCATTATTTAATAATTCTCACGCAAATATCCTAAACCTTGGTTACTTTTTTATTCTTACTGCACTCAAGGATGAATTCTAAAGCTTGATCATCTGTTTTCTCCATTTCCAAACATGGTCATATGTCCTACTGCAGAAAAGGCACTGGACATATTGAAGCACTACACATACCATTCAGAGCCTCATTAATGGTTTCTCTAACCATCAGTAATCCTATCTATTTTGTCAGCTACTTACTTTATAATAAAACTTTTCAATGGGCAATGAAGCATGCTTGTCAAACTATCTTTAAAATAATCTATTGGACCATACATAACCTCCAAAACTACCACATCAGTTCTTTCCTTCACAATGAAATTTCTTTAGAGTGGTTGACATATGCTAACTTTTTTTTTTTTTTTAAACTCCTCAACCCTATTCAACTGTCTTGTGCTCCAATCATTCCATCAAAACAACACTTACTCTAATTACTCAGGACCTTCTGGAGGTTAATTTGGAAGCATATTTTTAGGCTTCTTAAATGTCTGGTGAATTCCTTCCTTTTCAAAACATTTTCCTTGGATTTTTGCCACTCAAGCTGTATTTATCTTGTTATGCTGTGTCTGGATCCTGTTTCATGCTCTCTTTTCCAGGATCATCATCATCCCTTTCAACACAGGAGTTCCTCAAAACTCATAGTATCTTTTCTTACTTTCATCTCATTTATGTTACAGCTTCCATTGTTATCTTTATACCATGTTAGACAAATTGTTTGCAAATTTATTTTTAAACTTCTTTGTTGAGCTCCAGACTCATATATCTAATTGTCCACTTAATACCTAAAAGAACTAACACTTTTCTTCACAAAAAGTATAGTATTAAAAATATGTTAAATAGGGTGTTCTTGCCATGGTGCAGTGGGTTAAGAATCCGACTAGGGTCCATGAGGATGCATGTTCGATCACTGGCTTTGCTCAGTGGGTTAGGGATTTGGCATTGCTGCAAGCTATGGCTTGGATCTGGCATTGCTATGGCTGTGACATAGGCTGGCAGCTGCAGTTCTGATTTGACCCCTAGCCTGGGAACTTCCATATGTCACACGGCAATGAAAAAATATGTTAAAGGCCAATGTTACCTCAAATTGAACATATTCCAAATAAACTCAGTCTCTTCCCCATGTCTTCCTCCCCAAGAAAATTAACTGTGTCTCCTCCAGTGTTGTTTTTTTTTTAATCTCAGCGATTGATACCACTATTCATTTCTATAAATATGAAAGATACTGAGAAGTCACACTTACTTGCCCTCACATATTATATTCTATTTCTCACTAAGTCAGGTCTGTTTATCTTCAAAATTCTGCTAAAAACAATTTTATTTCCTTTCCGTTGTCACTATGCTAGTTCAAGTAGCCATCACACCTTCTTCTCCTCATTCTTACAATTGACTTATCTTCTAACTGGTCTACATGAAGCCCCTGTATACCAGAGCGGGAAAGATAGTATTTCATAAATTTACCCGAAAATGTTATATTTCTTTTTTTATATTGTTTCTTCTGCTTAAAAGACTTTTCTATTGTTTCTCTACTCTCTCATTTTCCTACTTAACTTTCCTTTTTTACATATCTGCCTTATATTAATCAAGAGCTCCTCCCTGCCCACAAGACTGTAAAGATATCTGAGCCTCTATTAACTTACACATTTATAAATTTTCACCCATGGAACTTTTACATTCTATTTTTATGTATTATACTACACCACAGTTATGAGAGAATGGTCTGTATCTGTTATTTCGATTGCTTCTCAAGTGACTACTATAGTTCCTGGCACATAGTAGGAACTATTATGAAGTAACTGGTGTTTGTAGAGTCAATAAATAAGGAAAAATAAATTCTTTTCTATGGGGAAAAATAAACACCTTATTACATTTAGCTTATGTTATCAAATAAAATGCAACACAATTCAGCTCTGAATAGCGATAAAATGTTCTTTGTGATTCTTATATAATGGACACAGAGGGCATTCTTATATAAAGGGCACAGGAGGATAATAGGCAAAAGTTTTTCATTATGTTTGACAAAACAATTAGATATTTTCTTTAGTGGAAGCTTGTAGATATTGAAAATGTAAGATTAATTCAACTGAGTAAAAGTATTTCTATAGAGAACTAAAATGATTTTTGTTGTTCTTACAAAACTTAATATAGTAACAGAAATTAGAACACCAGTTTCAAGTGCTAAAATGTCAGTCATCTGAAGTAGAACAAATTAAATCTCTCAGGATTAGGAAAGGGATTTATTTCAGAATCTTGGATATAGCTGAGCCTGTAAGGGATATTAACTCGTTTTAGGTATGTGGATTGGAAAATATCAAGAATAAATAGCCAGATAAATAATTAGGGCTTCTTTCTATGTCTTAATTGTAAATAATTAATAGTTAAATCCTTTAATGCATGGCTGAAATACACATGTTTTGGTTTTTTTTATTTTAAATAATCCATATGGTTTAGATACCAGATGTTCTGGTGACATAGCAGCAAATTCTGTTCTAAAATTTAGAAATGAACACCTATGCCTTTCTATAGCCTCAAGAGGGTAGACCAGAGAGGTATATATGACCTAACATTAATAATGATATTTATAAAGAGTTTGGAAGTATGCCTGATACATGGCAGGTGATTTATAATGGTAAAATTATTACTAGCTATACTTAAAAGCAAAAAACCATTCCTGTAAGAAATGTACATTTAATATCCATTAAAAATTAGTTTTAAAAGTATGCAGCTGGACTCATTTGCATACCATGAAAAGATTTATTTTGAAATTGAAAATGTCCATTGAATACAGTATTCTATAACTTGTGCTGATAAAATGTTAATCCCATTACTCAAAACAAATAATTAACTCTGAATGAATAGTGAGTCAAGAAGTTTGACAGTTATTTACAAACGAGAAGCTAAGCTTCTGAACAATATTTTCATTACTTCAGGATCTGGATTATCTTTTGTCTTTCTGCTTTTTGAGGGCCACTCCCACGGCATATGGAGGTTCCCAGGCTAGGGGTCGAATTGGAGCTGTAGCCACCGGCCTACACCAGAGGCACAGCAACGCGGGACCCGAGCCACGTCTGCAACCTACACCACAGCTCACAGCAACACCGAATCCTTAACCCACTGAGCAAGGCCAGGGATGGAAGCCGCAACCTCATGGTTCCTAGTCGGATTCATTAACCACTGAGCCACGACGGGAACTCCTGGATTATCTTAATTCAAGAAAATATTTTAAGATTCTCTTACATATACTATGCATTAAAGAATAGTTAAGGAACAGAAAACAATCCATTTGGGTATTCTTAAGAAAATTTAGTCTATATGTGAGATAGATACAACAATAATAATCATGAGAGATGCCAAAAATATTTGTGTTTAAAAAAAGTTAAACGGAATGAAGGTAAAGATATAATTGGCTTTATTCAATGATTCCTTAATTGGGCAGCATCCGATCTAGCAAACAGGAAAGAGCTCAAGGAGCTGTACAGACTGGAAGGCTTTTATAGGCATAAGGGGGTGGGAAAAAGAAATTTCTAACAAGAGATAGATTGTTTCAAAGTCACCTCCCTATAGGGACAGAGTCTACCTTACAGATTATCTCACTAATGATGACCAGATAATTGGTTAAAGTTAACATTCCTAGGAGATCAGGGTAACATTAGGTCTTGACTTGCAGCCGTAGGACTTGGCACAATGACTTCATTTAGGGCCTATTATTTATCAGAGGAAATGTATGGTATTTAAATAATGTGTCAGTTAAAGATATTCTTTCTAGGGTTTTGCTGAATTCCTCTTGCAACTCATTGTTCAGGTTGTTGAGGGAACTAACACTATATCTGCAATGATCAATTGAAATTTAAATAAGTCAAAGTAGTTTTCAAGAGATGGGTTAGAATCTCTTATCTCTGAATTTCCTGTTTGCCTCTTAGAGTTCTTTGCATAGGCATCCTTTTGTAACAAGGTAAGGATATTTTCATATGATCAGTGGATTGATAAATATTTGCTGAAAACTTAATTTATAACCTTATTGAAGCATTAGTAATTTTCCTGTCTACATTTTAAAAACTTTTTAAAACTTTTTAAAATGTGATATAAAATGAATTCTCTCAGAACATACATCATGGAAAGCAAATGAGGCACATTTCCATTAAGAATCGAGGTTTGTTTTTGTTTTGTTTTGCCTGTATAATGAAGTCCATTTTTCCTTCTTTTCTGACTATCTTATATTCTCATATGTTTTTGGTGGGAATATCTCTGGATGAAAATAAAAATGAGGTAGCTGCCTTCTGAACATGCTGGAATCTTTCTTGAACTGTCACTTTTTAAAATATAGTTGATTTACAATGTTGTGTCAGTTTCTGCTGTTACAGCAAAGTGACTCAGTCATACACACACATACATTCTTTTTTAATATAACTATCCACCATGATCTATTCCAAGAGACTGGATACAGTTCCCTGTACTATACAATAGGACCTTATTTTTTATCGATTATAAATGTAATAGTTTGCATCTACTAACCCCAAAGTCCAAGTCCATCTCATTATCTCCTCCCTCCCTCTTGACAAACACAAATCTAGTCTCTTTGTCCATGAATAAGCTTCTGTTTTGTAGATAGGTACTTTGTGCCATATTTTACATTCCGTATATATGTGATAACAGAGTGTTCATCTTTCTCTTTCTGAATTACTTCACTTAATAGATTTTCTAGTGGCATTGCTGTAAGTGGCATTTTTATTTCATTCTTTTTTGTGGAGTAGTATTCCATTATGTATGTGTACCACATCTTTTTTATCCATTTATCTGTTCATGGACATTTAGGTTGTTTCCATGTCTTAGCTATTGTGAATAGTGCTGCTATGAACAAAGGGGTGCATGGGTGCATGTATCTTTTTGAATATAGTTTTGTCCAGATATATACCCAGGAGTGGGTTTCCTGGATCATATGAGAGTTCTGTATTTAGTTTTCTGAGGAACCTCCATACTGTTGTCCATAGCAGTTATACCAATTTACATTCCCACCGAGAGTGTAGGAGGATTCCCTTTTCTTTATGCCCTCTCCAGCATTTCTTTGGAGACTTACTATGATGGCCATTCTGATTGGTGTGAATTGGTACCTCATTGTAGTTTTTATTCACATTTCTCTAATAAATAGTGATGCTGAACATCTTTTCATGTGCCTACTGGCCATCCAGTTTTCTGCCCAATTTTTAATTTTGTTTGGTTATTTTTGAGTTGTATGGGTTGTTTGTATATTTTGGAGGTTAAGCCCTTGTTGGTTTAATTATTTGCAAATCAACTATTTTCTCTCATTCTGTAGGTCTCCCCCCCCCCCACCCCGCCTTGGCTGTCCTGAAGCATATGGAGTTCCCTGGGCAAGGGAAAAGATCAAAGACGCTGCTGTGGCCTCTGATGCAACTGCAGCAATGCTGGATTCCTTAAACCACTGGGCCAGCTGGGGATCGCACCTACATCCTGGCACACCTGAGATGCCACTAATCCCACTGTACCACAGCAGGAAATCCAATCTTTTGGGGTTTTTTGTTTGTTTGTTTTTTAATGGTTTCCTTTGCTGTACAAAAGCTTGTAAGTTTGATTAGGTCCCATTTGTTTATTTTTGTTTTTATTTCTATTGCCTTGGGAGACTGACCTAAGAAAACATTTGTATATTTATATCAGAATATTTTGCCTATATCTCTTCTAGGAGTTTTATGGTGTCATGTTTAATTGTCTTTCAGCCATTTTGAAGTTATTTTTGTTCATGGTGTGAGGGTGTGTCCTAATTTCATTGATTTATATGCAGCTGTCCAGTTTTTCCAGTACCACTTGCTGAAGAGACTATTTCCCATTTTATATTCTTGTCTCCTTTGTCAAAGATTAATTGACCATAGGTGTCTGGGTTTTTTCCTGGGCTCCTCTATTCTGTTCTGTATGTCTATTTTTGTACCAATACCTCACTGTTTTAGTTTCTATAGCTTTGTAATATTGTCTCAATTCTAGGAGAGTTATGCTGCCTGCCCCCCACCCCAGGATTACTTTGGCAATTCTGGGTGTTTTATGATGCCATATAAATTTTTGGATTATTTGTTATGATTCTATGACAAATGTTATGGGTAATTTGATAGGGTTTGCATTAAATCTGTAGATTTCTTTGGGTACTATGGCCATTTTAACAATACTGATTCTTCAGATCTAGGAACATGGGATACCTTTCTGTTTATTTGAATCCTCTTTAATTTTCTTGATTAATATTTTATAGATCTCAGAATATAAGTCTTTCAGCTCCTTGGTCAGGTTTATGCCTAGGGTTTTTTTGTGTGTTTGTTTTGTTTTGGTTTGGTTTTTTTGGTGTGATTTTAAAAGGTATTTTTTAATATTCCTTTTCTAATATCACATTTTTAGTATATATAAATGCATCTGATTTATGAATGTTAATCTTTATCGTGCTACTTTGATGAATTAATTTATCAGTTGGAGTTGTTTTTGTGTGGAGTCCTTAAGGTTTTATATATATAATATCATGTTATCTGCATGTAGTGAAAATTTTACCTCTTCTCTTCCAATTAGGACACCTTTTATTTCTTTTTTTTTTTCTTGGTATTATTGCTGTGTCTGGACCTTCCAATACTACATTGCATAAAACTAGTGAAACTGGGCATCCTTGTCTTATTCCAGATCTTAGTGGGGAGGATTTCAATTTTTCTACATTGAGTATTATATTGGCTGTGGGTTTGTTATAAGTAGCTTTTATTATGTTGATATATGTTCCTTCTACAACCACTTTGGTAAGAGTTTTTATCATAAATACATGTTGAATTTTGTTAAATGATTTTTTTGTCCTTCTATTGAGATTATCATGTGATTTTTGACTTTATTTTAATGTGGTGTAAGACAGTGATTGATTGTGTATGTTGAACGATTCTCTGAACTTACAATGAATCCACTTGGTTGTGGTGTATGATCACTTATATGTAGATTCTGTTTTCTAAATTTTGTTGAGAATTTTTTATCTATATTCATCAAATATATTGCCTATAATTTTCTTTGTTGGTAGTATCTTTGCTTTTGGTATTAGGGTGATGGTAGCTTCATAGATATCTCTGGGTTTCTTATTCTTCAATCTTTTGAAAAAATTTAAGAATAGCTATAATTTCTTCTTTGTATGTTGGGTAGAATTTGTCTGTAAAGCCATCTGGTCCTGGACATTTGCAGGGAGCTTTTTATTATTATCATTAATTACATATTCGGTTTCTTTTCTACAGATTGCTCTGTTCAAATTATCTATTCTTGATTCAATTTTGATAGGCTATGTGTTTCTACAAAGTTGTCTATTTCTTTGAGATAGTCATAGTATTCTTTTTTTATATTTCTGTAGTATTCATGAAGATTTATTTTTTTCTTTTTTTTTTTTCTTTTTGTCTTTTTGCCTTTTCTAGGGCTGCTCCTATGGCATATGGAGGTTTCCAGGCTAATGGTCTAATTGGAGCTGTAGACACCAGCCTACACTAGAGTCACAGCAACACCAGATCCAAGCGGCATCTCTGACCTACAACCCAGCTCAGGGCAATGCTGGATCCTCAACCCACTGAGCAAGACAAGGGATCGAACCTGCAACCTCATGGTTCCTAGTCAGATTCAGTAACCACTGTGCCACAACAGGAACTCCGATCTTTTCATTTCTTATTTTGTTAATTTGGGCTCTCTCACCTTTCTTCTTAGTGAGCTTGGCAAGAGGTTTGTCAATTTTGTTTACCCTTTCAAAAAGCCATCTCTTGGTTTCATCAATTTTTTTCTTATTTAAATCTCTATTTCCTCTCTAATATTCATTATTACCTTTCTTCTGATGACTTTAGATTTTGTTTGTTATTTTTCTAATTATTTTAGGAGGTAGATTAGGTTGTTGATTTGAGTCTTTTCTTGATTTTGGAGGAAGGCTTATCTCACTATGAACACCCCCCTAAGAACTGATCTTGCTGAATCCCATAGACTTTGTATGGTTGTGTTTTCATTGTTGTTTGTCTTGACATATTTTCAATTTGCCTTTTGATTTCTTCATTGGCTCATGGGTTTTTTAATACCATGTTGTTTAGTGTCCATGTAGTCAGCTTTTTCTCATTTCTTTTCCTGTAGTTGATTTCTAGTTTCATGCCACTGTGGTCCGAGAAAGTGCTTGAAATAATCTTTATACCCTTAAATTTGTTGAGGTTAGTTTTGTGCCCAGTATGTAGTCAATCCTAGAGAATGTTCCATGTCTGCTTGAAAATATATATATATATATATTCTGGTTTTTTTGGATGTAATACCCTGAAAATATCAATTAAGTCTAACTGTTCTATCATGCTATTTAGGATCTTTGTTGCCTTACTGATTTTCTATCTAGAGGATTTGTCCATTGATGTGAGTAGGGTTTTAAAATCTCCTATTATTGTATTCCCATCAATTTCTCCTTTTATATCTGTTTGTTTTATGTATTTAGGTGCTCCTATATTATGTGCATAGGTGTCGATAAGTATAATATCTCCTCTTGAATTGATCTCTTTATCATTAAATAGTGTCTATCTTTATGGCCTTTGTTTACAAGTCTATTTTGTCTGAAAAGAATATTGTGACTCCCACTTTCCTATCATTGCCATTCACATGAAAGATCTTTTTCCATCCCTTCACTTTCAGTTTATGTGTGTCCTAAGGTGATTCTCTTGTAGGCAGCATATTGTAGGCTCTTATTTTTTTTATCCAGTCTGCCAATCTGTGTCTTTTGATTAGAGCATTCAATCCATTGACATTTAAGGTAATTATTGATATTTTTATTGTCATTTTAAAACTTCTTTTCTAGCTGAGTCTATGGTTCTGCTTTGTTCCTCTCCTTTTCTTTGTTATTGGGGAGGTTACATGATTTATTTTATGCTTGTGTCCTCTTCCCAATATCTGCTTGATTTAGACTGATAGTTGTATAGACTCAAACACATTTTTTTAAAAGAGTCTAGATTTTCTTACTCTCTGTCCCCACATTTTGATTTTGATGTCCTATTTTACAACTTCATGTTTATCCTTTTGCTATTCCTTGTGTTTATCACCTGCAAAAATAGGTTTTGTTTTTGTTTTATCTGTATACTGGCTTATTTAAGTGATTATTTTCCAACTGTGATTTCCTCTATCTTTTATCCTTACATCCTATATTAGACCTTTCAATATTTCTTCTAGGGTAGGTTTAGTATTACTCTATTCTTTTAGATTTTGCTTTTCTGAGAAATTCTTTATCCTTCTATTTCAAATGATAATATTACTGGTAGAGTATTCTTGATCGCAAGCTTTCCCCTTTTAGAACTTCAGATGTATCCTGCCACTTTTCTTCTGGTCTGTAGCATTTCTGTAGAGAGATTAGCCAATAGCCTTATGGGAGTTCCCTTATAATTAAATCTTTGTTTTTCTCTTGCTGTCTTTGGAATTCACTCTTTAACTTAGACATTTTTGCTATGTCTTGGTATAGGTTTGTTTGGGTTCATCTTGTTTGGAACCTTCTGTGCTTCCTGTATCTAAGTATCTGTTTCCTTATTTAGATTTGGAATGTTTTCAGCCATAATCTCTTCAAAGATATTTTTAATCCCCTTTTATGTTTCTTCACCTCTGGGATCCTTATTAAGCATAGATCAGCATGTTTTATATTATCCCATAGATCTCTTACATGTCTTTCATTTTGTTTTAATTTGGCTTTTTGTCTATTGTCCTGATTGGGTGATTTCCATTATTCTATCTTCCAAGTGTCTTCTTCATTCTCTGGATTATCCGTTCTGCTGTTCAGTGCCATTAGCTCAGCTGCCATCTTGGCAAATGTATTTTCTAATTTTTCTTGGCTTCTCCTTACAGTTTCTAATTCCTTTTTAAATTAATCTATATTATGGTTGAGAGCCATTCTTAATTTCTTCAGTATTTTAATTACCTTCTTTTTGAGGTTGGTGTCTGTTAGACTGCAGTGGTCTGTTTTATCATTTGCTCCTTCATGGGGATTCTCTTGTTCTTTTAACTGGAATGGTTCCTGTGCATCTTTATTTTGCATATATTTTTCTTACTTGATGAGTTTAGGGGAAACAATTGTTTACTATAATCTTGGAGGGCACTTTGTATGTGGGAACATCCCTGGGCTTACGTGATGGTTTATTTTGGTTTGTATGATTACTCAAGAGTCAAAATCAACCCTCACGTAAGCCCAGGGATGCTCCCACATATAAAGTGGCTATCCCCTTGATAGTGGGTATGTGGGTTTATGGTCTGCATGCACTTCCACGGAGGTGGGGGCAATGAGTGGTGCCTGCAGGTAGCACCTGATTACCAGGCCTTTGGCAGTGGTGGTGACTCCTGAGGATGTGGAGGTGGCAGGCTGCATGCACCTGGTTGCATGGTCAAAGGTGCCTGCTCAGAGAACCTGAAGTTCTGGTGGGAAATGCCCACCTCTGGAGTCCAAGATGGATGCAGTGGTTTGAACCTGCTTTCATATCCCACACGAGAGGCACCATGCCACCTGAGAGTCAGGGCATGTGCAGAGAAAGAAGTTTCTAAGACAGTCCCACATTCCCTCATCTCACACTCTCCAACAATGGCACTTTGCTTCCCTGGAGGTCTCAGGCCTCCTCCCACCCTTCCTTGGCTGTGATGCACTACTACCTGGCCCCTCCAGGCTGTTTCCACAGCCAACTTTAGTCCTCTCCTTGGGACTTACCTCGGAAGCCCAAGCCTCAGCACTTAGACTCCACCTGAGGAACTCCCACTATGGTATGCTAGGTGATGGTATCAATGGTCTGTGTGTCTCCTGCTTTGCTCTCCTCAGATAAGCTGGTGTGCTTTTCTTTGAGGCTTTGAGGATCCCCCTCCATCCTAGCTGATTCCTTTCCTCTTTCACAATTCCCTCTCAGGAGTTCTGTCCTGCCTTCATTCCTTTTTTCTCTTTCTCTCTCTCTTTTCTCTCCTTTTGTTCTACCCAGTTGTGTGGAGGGTTTCTCACCCTTTTTGGAAGTCTTAGGTCTTCTTCCAGTGTTCAGTAGATGTTCTATGAGAATCATTCTACATGTAGTTTTTTGGGGGGTTGTGTTTGTGGGAGAAGGTGTTCCACATCCTACTCCTTTGCCTTCTTGATCCCACTCTGTTTTTTTGGAAGTTTTTAATCACAGTTTAAATTTCAGTACTTGTGATTGGTCTATTAATACTTCCTATTTCTCACTGGTTCAATCTTGGAAGGTAGTATCTTTGTAAGAATTTGTCCGTTTCTTCTAGGTTGTTCATTGTATTGGCCTATAGTTGCTTACAGTAGTCTCTTTTTGGGTTTTTTATGATTTCTTTTGATGTATTTGTGGGAGAAGGTGAGTTCCACATCCTACCCCTCTGCTGTCTTGGTCCCACCTCCTAAACTGTCCCTATTTTGACAGTTCTTGTGAATAACATACCAGTGGGAGATACCACATGGTGAAGCTAAAGTTGTTTACTGACTATTTCACCTGATTACTCTGTTGGTTTCTGATTCCACCCTTGCACAAATATTTACCTAGTAGACTGGTTATGTTAGAAGTCTATTTCTGTAGAATTATCACTTATTCTTCTCATCCAGATAAAAGTTACGGTAACAGATACATAGAATAAAAGTGAGGTTTTCATTCCTTTCACAGCAGAGACTATTTGCTCAAAAGGGGAAAAAAATCAAGTTAAATTTCATAATGATTTTGAAATGTTTGTTTTACTTAAGAACTTTATAAAGTTTCATTATAAATGTACCCCATGACTTAGTAACTCTCTGGAAACATGTTCTTCATTCAAAGCCACATCCAAATACAACCTCTTCAGAGTATAAATAGGAAGTCTTATTCATCTTGGTCATACCCCTTGGTATTATTCCCTAAATGGAATTTGAAATTACTATCAAAGAAGTCTAGTCTAGCTATAGGAATGAAAAGAAATCTAGTCTAGCAAGAGGAATGAATAAAAAGCTAAGTCAATGTAATGATTAAAAGGATTCCACAAGGACTGTGGTCATCTGTGGCATGAGATAAATTATATTTAAATATTATCAACAGTATTTCACAAATACCTGCCTCTAACAATTGCTATAAATGAGCCTAAATGGCTTTATGTGCATGTATACATCAACAAAACCTCACCTGTCTCATTGGGGAAAAGGAACAAAGGCACTCAATTAGGATGTTCATGTTGCTGGCACCAGCAGCTTCAAGGTGTCCATTTTGGCCTTATCTTAAAAGGCAGTTGGGCTAGCAGTGCATCTTTTTAAGGCAAATGTACAGCTTAGAAAGACGCCATTTCAAAAAACCTAGGTGAATCCAAATATGGAGGTGAAAGGGTAGATTTTTCTAACAATGCAATTATCTAGTATTCTAGGAACACTTTGGGTGTAACCTTTATATTTCTCAAATTTCTGTTACAAGCTCACAGAGGTGAGATACATTCAAAACTACTTAGACCTTAGATTTTAGTGAAGGCATATGGAAAACTGATAAATTTATGTTCTGTATCATGCACTAGCCACTTCCATTTCTCATAAGTGAGTTATCTTTCACATATTGTTATTTTTAAAGGTAAACATCTTTTAGTACTTCAGGAAACTGAAATTATTGAATACATTTTCCCTTAGAGCAAGGTAAATTGATAGTTACCATGAACACCCATATCCTATTTTCTGTATATAATATATCTGTAAAACCAGATTATGAAGGAATGAATGACATTCACTAATTTTTTTTTTTTGGAGTATAATTAACAAAATTCTAGAATCCAAAGTTTTCATGCTCATCTTGCCCAGAGACTCCCTTAGTTCTTTTATTCTTTAAAAAATTATATGTAAAAGTCACCTCGAGAGCTTGCCCTGCCTTGAAAGATTCATGTTTAGTAGTTCCACAGGAGGGGATGAGGTATGTGAATTTTTTATCAGGGAACTCAGGTGATTCTTACATCACCAGGAATCTGCATGCTTGGAGAAAGACTCTTCTCCATGTTGTCAGCATGATATTGAGTTGAATAGATTCTCAGGAAATAAAATTTAATGTTGGTGTCTTTTAAGGACATTAAATATCATTTCGAATGTCAAATGTCAAAAAGATCAAAAGAATTGCTAATGCAACAATGGCTCTTTGCTTCCTCATTCCTTTACTCTGTCAAGCTCTTTTCTCTTGGGACTCATAGTCCTCAAATGTAGTTTGCATTAGAAAACAAAGCAGAGACTGCTCATTGTCTCTAGTAGTCACTGTACCTTCTATTCTTTGAGAAGGTAACCCAGGGTTTTATCTTGGATTGGGTTGCCTGAATAAATATGCTATTTTCCAACATCCATGTAGATGTGTGGTTAAAGATTATAGAGCTGAAGGCGTATGGTTAAATAGTGTCCAAATGGCTGTATGGAGATAGGCTGTTATAAAAAAAAAAAAAAAATCCCTGACAAAGAAGGCACAATTATTTATTCTTCCTTTCTACTTTGTTAGATGGAACGAAATTATGATGGCTGAATTCAGAATGTTACCCCCAAATAATGCCTCTTTGACATAAAAATTATGAGCAAAGACACTTAAAGAGAGAACCCAGCAGGTGCAGGAAACACACTGACTCTCCTCTTTTCCTTCCTGAAAGCAGGAGGAAAAACCCCCTATGGAAGATGCCTTCCGTATATCAGAAGGAAAATAATATTCTTATCAAGGACCTTAAGTTGAGATTAAGAGAATTCTATATGAACAGATTTTTCTAGAATTATCATCCTTATCTTCCTCACTAGATTACTTACTTCTCCACCATGGACTCTGTTTGTTCAACCCAATACAAAAGCAAGCATGTTTTGCTATTTCTTTGGGTCTTCATTCCATATGGTTCATTCTCAAGTTCACATGTCAAGTAAAACATGTATGCTAGGTGCAAACTCTTATATTTAGAATGGATAAACAACAGGGTCCTTCTATATAGCACAGGGAACTATATTCAATCTCCTGAGATAAACCACGATGGAAAATAATACAAAAAAAAGAATGTATGTATATGTATGACCCAATCACTTTGCTGTTCTGCAGAAATTGGCACATTGTAAATCAACTATATTTAATAATAAATTTTTTTAAATGTATGCAAGTTTTCCTCTTGTTGATCTCTCTTACATCAATTTAATTCTCATGCCCAGTGAAAAAATTTTACCTCAAAATTTGTATGCTACTGGCCACTGTTAGCCTCTCAGCAGAGCTGCATGCAGAGAATGCACTAGACAGTGGGCTCCTTGAAAACAGGTTCTGAAGGTGAATTTTTTTTTCATGCTTATTTTTAAATACTACTAAGAGCTCATGAAATACAGCAGACTCATAATAAATATTCAAATTAATGGATTTTTTCAGATCATATTTTAATTAAATATTACTTTTTAACTTTCAGAAGTAAATCAGAATTTGATGCTTGTGTTTGTCATTGACAGTGAATTGCCACCACTGAAATTTTCTTAGAAATAAACCATGTAGTAATTTCTTTGCCAATTAAGTCTGTCACCACTGCAATTAGATTGAAGTTATAAACATAATTATACAGTGATTTGCTGGCATATTAACTGGTTATTCTATGGTAGATGAGGGTTATGATTTGGGAAGAAACTTATAACTAATGGGAATTTTATCTATGGCTTCATTCAAGTTTATAGGTAATTCACATCTGAATCCAAAGCCAAAGGTGGGTTGGAGAGGAGAAATTCGTTTAGCATTATATTGTGCCATTAATAATTGACATAGTAGATAAAATAAGCATTTTATTCTTGGCAATTAAAGTTCATGCCTCTGCTTAGGCTCCATTTTCCCAGCCATTAGATACAGGGACTTTTTCCAAATTCTGATAGTAACTTCTTTAATTTGATTAAAAATCTTGTGAGATATTGACCCAAACTCAACTATTTATTCACATTTAATCATATTCTGTACTATGTAATAACTACTGGTTATGCATATACAATAATAGAGATTTCATAAATCTTGATAATATATTTAATTTGTAAAAATATAGGTAATTTACTTTGTAATGTTTCAGAAGGAGAAGATGAAGAACAAAGTTATCAATACGCTGGCTCTTCCCTCCCTTTATACCTTACCTAGATGTTTGTCCTTTCTTGGAAATCTTTTGGTAATTAAGTTAGTGATTTTTTTTTTTTTTAAGGTCCTCACTTGTGGCATATGGAGGTTTCCAGGCTAGGGGTCGAATCAGAGCTGTTGCCTATGGCCTACACCACACCCACAGCAATGTGGCATCAGAGCCATATCTGTGACCTACACCACAGCTCACAGCAACTCCGGGTCCTTAACCCACTGGGCAAGGCCAGGGATGGAACCTGCATCATCCTCATGGATACCAGTCAGATTTGTTTCCAGTGAGCCACAAATGGAACTACCCCCTTTTTTTTTTTAAGTTAGTTCTTAGAAATGTGTTCCAAAAAGGAAAAATCATTATCACAGGACATGTTATAATATGGGTTATGAATTATCCTATTGTATATAGTTATTTGAAATAAAATATTAAGAATAAGGCAGGCTGAATTTACTATACAAAATTAATTTTGTGTTTCTTACATAGCAACACATAAATGATTGATGTCACTTAAATAACTTTTGAAGTAGCTAATTTTTCTGATTGTTTTTCTCCTTTTGCTTTTTGGGTGCATTTTTAACTGCCACAACATTCATGAAACCCTCTCCTCCTAGGTTTTTCCAGCAGCAAATTATCCTTGTTCTCCCCTGCTTCAAAGACTATCCTGTCCCTTTTCTTTGAGGAGTTATTATTTCTCCCATTTCCTAATGATGAGAGGCACATCATTCTCAATGTCTACTCTTTGCTTTTGTAACACTGCAGACTTCATTTTTTGTCTTTAACTCAAACACTCAAATCACAAAATACCACATTTCCCTCAAATTTCAGCCTGAATTTTTTTCTGCCTTGGTCATTTGCACATGGACTCATCCAAACATGGAATACATTCAAACATGGACCTAATTTCCCTCCCCTCTCCCACCTTCTAAATCAGCTTGCTCACAAGTAGCCAATTTCCTTTTATTCCACTATTTTTTTAAAAAATTATTTTATTAAACTATTTCATGTCTGTCTATGTATACTTACCTTTTTTACTGACATGATCTAAACATTACCCTTCTGTTGATTCAAAAATATCCACCTCAAAAAAATTTAGCAATAGTTATTATGGTCCTTCCTCTCTCTTAAATATTTAATTATTATAGAAAAATTTGCATTTTATTTTGAAGACTGCAGCTTGTTATACCATGTTACTTGCTCAAAGCATAAATTATTAGAACCTTAAATTGGAAAGTTAAATTATGCTAAATTTTCAAAGTTGTCTGATTTATCTCTGTAATTTATAAGAAAAGACACCAAGTAAATTATTTGAAAATAAATCATTTGGAAAATAGGGAGAAAATGTAATCTCTATATTTTGAATTAGATGGATCATGTATCCTTGTGTTCTACAAATTTGTATTATGCAAATTTGAACATATCAGTGTGTGTTAATATAGTTGTTTTCATAAGAATGTAAGGACATAATATGACAGCACAATTTTCCATTTTACTTTTAGCACAAACTATACCACCTAAGACTAGCATAGGCTACATATTTTTAGGGAGATTTCATGGAATAGGATAACTGCTTAAATATGAATGACTATATTTCAGTCTTCACTTCATCATCTCTCCCATATTCCTCACTGTTTACTACCACTGTTTGAAAACTGCCCATTGAAAGGGCATAAGGAAATTAGGCTAATGCCATTCTACTCTGCAGTAGGATTGAAAGGTATGGAAGGCAAATTGAAGCTTACCATGGTCTATAATTTTCGGATCAGCACAAAGACTCTAACTTCCTATTAACATGTTGCTTAGAATCCATCAAAATAGCTTTGTCTTGATGTCAAAGATATTTTAAAATACTAGTGAAATTCATTTTCTGAAAGATTGCTATTATTTTGACCAAGACAATGGCAATCAAAGTACATATTGTGGTTGTTAATAATAATACATGAATATAGTTGCCAGATCAATGGATACCTGAAGCTACACAGAGAGACTCAGAATTTACCAGATAGCTATTTTGCTTTTTGTTTTTTGCCACCCCATGGCATATGGAGTTCCCAGGCCAGGAATCAGATCTGCAGTTGCAAATTATGCCACAGCCGTGGCAATGCTTCTTCCTTAACCCACTGTGCCAGGCTGAGGGAACAAACCTGTGTCCCAGGGCTCTCAAGATGCAACCTGTTGCACCAAGCAGTAACTCCTGGATAGTTCTTTTGAATAGTAGTTTTTTGAAGTAGAATAGTTAACCTACTTTGATCAAATAGGACCTTCTCAGATGGGCTTTCCCTAGTCACACACTGTTAAATTAATTCAACAAAGAGGCCTTTAGATTGACATGGGTTGATGTGGGTTTAATGCCTTTGTAGCCTTCATAAGTAAAATAAAACCTAAGCCAGTAAATGACTCAAGGTAAATGACTCAAGGTTAAGAAATGAAAATCTAAGGAGAACCAATCACAAATAGTCAACCTGACTTTCCCCCAAACTATAACAGCTTCATCAAATAATGTCCTTGTTTTGCTTTGGCTGTTTCTCTATAAATGTCTTTCCCTGAGTTCCTGCTGGTAGTGTTCCAACCATTTCCAATTTGGCACTATGTCACATCAAGAATAAAAAGTAGATGTGGAAACTTGTCCCATTCATCTCTGTATCTTTAGAAGTAGAACTAAGTGTTGTATAAATGTTTTTGAATGAAATAAGTAATATTTCCCAAATTATATTTTATTTCTGTCACAAAATTGAATTACTGCTGTCAATGTCATAAAATTTAAACTTAGATTTTTGAAAGATGAAAGAAATATATCATCAGCCTCATAGCCTCTTGTTGAAATGTCAGGTAGGGTGATATCTCAAAATACCCATCATGAAAATAGGTAATAGTTACCTATAAAAAGGCAATGCAATATATCAAAATATGCAAAGAAGTAAGCATTAAAGATAATAAGATTTACAAGGTAAAATGTACATAAATTAAGTCTAGTTTGCTGTGTCATTCTAAGTTGTTATATACAGTATGATCTAGATTGAGTGAGTCTGGACCCAATTAGCACATCATAATCCTTCTGACAATATTTGTAATATTCTAATGCCTAGGTCATACTTTTAGGAGTTCTTGTTTAATTGCTATAGAATATGAATAGAGGCTCGGTACTTTTGAAGGTCTCCGCAAAATGATTCTAAGTGAATGCATCCAACTCTCTAGTGTATTTCTAGCTCTATTTCTAAAATACCTTTTGAATTTTAACTTTAAAAAATTCCCTTCTGTCTTTGTATTTCACATTGTATATGCTATTTCAGTCACAATCTAAAATTGTATTTTGTTTTTGTTCATAATGAAGCAAAAACAGCCAATGAAGAGAGAATTCTTAAATTGTATTAAAATGAAAGACGATTTACCTTTAAAGGTGAAATTTTGGTAGTCTCAACTTGATAAAATACTTTAAAGAAAATTAGGTTATTTTATTCAAAATATTTCTGTCAAATATTTGATGGGATGTTTTATATGTTATGTTTAAGTTCTGGCTGATTTTGGGTAGTTCTACAAAACATGACTGAAATAATCTTACTACAGTTCAATACTTGGATGTGACAGCATGAACTATTGGTTTCACTGTTTTCACTAAATTGATGACTAGCAATTTAGTTCAGATGAAAACTATAAGAAATAGATACATGCTTTGCCATAAATATCTTGGTTTAAAAAAAAGAAAAGCATCAAGTATACTGTCTCTGTATGCCTGACATGTTGCACAGCATAAGCACAAGCTTACAACAAACATTACTGCCTATGGCACAAACTGAATACTTAGCTCCCTATTAGTATAATAGATCTGGAGGAAATAGGACTCCCTAAGACGAAGTTGGTAATTGCACTGCTTTCTTCAATTTTCTTGCTTTAGGCAGTAGAATCTTGACACCACAATCAGTTTACCTGGTCTAGGAGAGTATGTAACAGTAACTCTAGAAGACTTCTCTAAATTAGTGTGTTATAAAAATATTGAAAGATTTTTCTTCCAAACTAACGATGTATTGCTTTCATGAGTGTGCATGTGCGTGTGTTTGTGTGTATGTGTAGTATAACCCTTAATTCTTAGAGTTTAAGATAATCTTAACAAACCAGCCTAAATCCTCCCTTCAGAATCCCATTCTATTTTATCCCACATATCTGTTTGGAGCTTCATCATAGATGGTTGCTCTAATTCCAACCAATAAAACAGACCAATTAATGTTGTTCACCCTCTTGCACCTTAGTCCCCAGATGGCTGCTTTCTGTAACAATGCCAAGACTCTGATTACATTGTAGTGGGAAGAACTACTTTAAATCCGAGAAGGTTTCCAACTGTTCACACACCATAGGGACCTTGACATTTCCTATGAAATGCCGTTAAGTAGACCCCTGCAGCAGTGATTCCTCATGTTTTAAGATTGGCTCAATCTAGCCATTATAATCACACAGCTTTATACATTCACTCCCTTATGTGATAGTAAGAAAATTAAAGTTACTTTTTTTCAGTTTTCATGGTATGTAAAAGGCCTAACTGAATCCTATTAAATACTAAATCAAATTATTTAAATCTTCTTAGAATGAATTTTGATTTTTTTTCAAACCAGTCTTTTAACTTTTAAACCATTTTAAACAGATTTATTTAGATATGGTTTACACACCAAAAATTCACTGGTTTTATGAGTATAATGACAAATTTAGGGTTGTGCAACCAGAACTAAAGTCAATTTTAAATATTTAATCATTTAAGAAGATATTTTTGCCTGTTTGCACTTATTTTTTGTTCCCACCTCAGCTACAAGAATCTGCTAACCTATTTTATGTATCTGAGAATTTTTTTTTCATATAAATGCAATCATACAATAAGTGGTATTTCATGTCAGGCTTCTTTCATAAATTTGTTTTTAAAGTTTGTCGATGTCTTTATTTCTCTTAATTGCTGAATAGTATTTCATTGTCTGGATATATCACATTTGTTTATCTATTCAATAGATGAACATTTGAGTTATTTCTGGTCTTTTCGTTTTCGTGAGTAATGCTGCTAAAAACATTCCCATAAAGATATTTATGTAGATACACGTTTTCATTTCTTTTAGGTGGATCCTAAAGATGGGATTGGTTTGTTGTGTAGTAAATGTATGTATATCATTTCAAGAAACTGTCAAACTTTTTTTGAAGTGGCTGTATCATTTTATATTCTCACCTGCAAAGTATGAGGTTCCAGAGCTATCCTGATATAGAAACCACATGGAGAACAAGTGTCCCAGCCAACCTACCCAGTTAACTGCCAGACATGTGTATGGCTACCTTGGATCATGTAGCACAAATCAATTCATCAGATGACTGCAGCTGTAAGCAAAACAAGGAGAAAAACTTACAAGCTCAGCCTAGTCCAATTTAGGGTATCATAAGTAGATAAATGCCTACCAACATGGTTGAAATACCATTATGTCACAAAAATCTTCCTTGTTGCTAATTTATAAAAATAATGTTGAATCATATGAAACTTTAGTTTTATGATGAGTAGAAGATCTGTTCCTTAAGAACATCTCTGCTTTTAGACTACAGGTGTTTTCAGTGGAAATTGTTAATAATCAGTGCTATTGCTAACCTAAATATCAGGGACATGGAAAAGGGTACAATCTTTTGCCAGCAGTGTCCTGTTGGCTCCCAGTGGGAACCTCCAGTGCAGTGTTGGAGAGCTGGAGCAAAGACAACTTCATTCTACTTCTAAAACCTTCACTGACTGCTTTGGCTCCTCTGCCGTGACAGTGAAAAAAAACCTTGATCTCATTTGCAGATGTCTATGGCCTCCTGAAACAGTAGTAAGGCCTTCTTTCATACATTTCCTGGTCTTTGGGTAAGACCACCCTAGGCCTTTTTTTAACCCCTCCATCTTTTCCGAAAATTTTGTCACCCAACTCATTCATTAAATTTCTGTGCATGAAATGTCAAGAGTGGGTTCTTGGTGTTCTTCTGACCAGTTTCTGACTGATATCTTGTTAAATCCCTCCTGAAAATACAGTTTGAAGAAGCTTCCCTGTCTAACCCTGAAAGTAGAGACACACTTTCTGGATATAGTTCTTTTAATATATATTTTGGCAAATTGTACAGACTCGTAATCTGACAAATTTGTATTTTGCTAAATAGGAACTCACCTGGGGACAAAAATGTGTTACATCATATTGAACAAAGAAATGCTCCACTGGCTTTAATTCCACTTAGTTATCCCATTTCTGGAACAACATGAGTTCTTTTTCTTTTTAACTCAAATAATGGCAGACTATTATGGTGGGATGGAACAAACTAAACATTCTCAGTTCAAGTTCTTTTCCGAAGTTGAGAACTGGAAACATCAAATCTCCTTCCCAGCCATTTGCCTATTTTATTTGTTCCCTCAAAACTGACTCACCCTTTCCTCCCCTGACCTTACTGATTAAGTGTACACCCCCACCGAAACATCTCACAGAACCATAGTTCTCTTCTTTCTACTATTGTGATGTAATTTTATGGTTATTTGTTTGATTATTGGATTTAAAACTGCCCCAACAACTTTCCTGTTAGTTTCATGACTCTAAGGCCATTCATTTGATTATTTTTGTTATTATTCTCACCATCAAATCTCCCAGGTTATTAGCAGTTTGAATTCTAGCTATGTTTTCTATTTGTTCTCTCTACCTTGAGAAGTTACTTCGTCTCTGTGCCTCAGTATCCTAATTCACTTTATAGCTATGTTAATTTAGGCCATATATGTAATTTTACTAAACCTCAGTTTATTCCTTTATTAGCAATATAATATTGGAGAGAATTTAAATCTTTCTTAGTTGTCATTGTAAAAGAATAGGATACAATGCTATTAGAAGGATAGAACATGCATATGAAGTACTTATCACAGTGCCTTGTATTTGATAAGTACTCGGTAAAGGTTATAGTTTTCTTTTTTTAAATGTAGGTAATAACATGGTCGATATAATAATTTTTATATAACACCCTCTATGTAATTTGTATTTCCTATAATATGTGAAAAATGTATTAAAATTATTGTAGCTTTACATAGGAGCAGTCTTGATTGTAGAGAACTGTATTTGTTGCTAGTGGAAATTCATTCTGTGGAGAGGATATTAGACAGAAAACTTTGTTTCTTGTTTTGCCACTAAGCATCACTAAGTAGCAATGGAGTAATAGTGATAATGGCATTAATTATAACAAGAAAACTACTGTTGATGGAATGTCTACCATGTGCCAAAGACTATCGACCATGTGTCCAAAGTATAATTCTAAGTGGTGAGTTAGACAGTATCTTGAGCTCATACCTGACCATATACTAACATTACACCTTCGGAAAATACTTACCTATGCCCAAGACTCTTGTTCCTCACTAATAAAATGAAATAATAACAATTCTTATTCTATTAGGTAGTAGGACATGAAATGAGATGATTCACCTTTGTTTCTCACTATGCATTTGAACCATTGCAGAGCCTCAGAATGTGTTGATACATGATATAGGCACCAGCATTCTTCCTTCTGTCTCATGCCTGACTAAAGCATCCTGAGGTCTTTTCTCCACTGGACATATTTAACCACATTATCCATACTTCTCCAGGATGAATGCTTTTCCCTAAAAGCTACTCTTTTCATTGTTCTCCTAACATGTTCAATTTCCACATGTCTACTTGCATCTACTGATAGGGGTTTAGGCAGAGAGCCACAGAGGGGCCCGCTGCACTCCTCTAGTCAGATTCTTGCTCATATCTTTCTCTCCTTCAATGCTCAGTTCAATTCTATGTTATGAAATAAACCTCTCTGACTGTTTCAACCCATTTTGATACTTAGAGGGCATGTATTAACTTCATTGACTTTGGATTTTTAAAATAACCATACAGGTCTGGTCCATAAAAGATTGTTAGCAAATTGCATTAACTTGAATAGAGGGATTTTTCCAAGGCCTTTTTTCTTATCTAATGTGTCTGAAAAGTGGTAGGTAACATTTTTTTCCCCCCAGTAAAACATCTATGAAAATTCATGATCACTGCCTGTGTCCATCTTATTCCCCAAATATTAACTCTTTGGCTCATAATGTTTGTATATGTGCATCTTTCTGCATCTTGCAGGTAGAACTTCCTCCAAGGCTGTGTAATAGCCTGACTCAACCCTCTCACTATGTAGTTGGTCAGGAAATTGAGAATTAGAAGAGTTCCCTTTGTGGCTCAGCAGAAACAAACGTGATAAGCATCCATGAGCATGCAGGTTCCATCCCTGGCCTCTCTCTGTGGGTTAAGGATCCAGCGTTTCTCTGAGCTGTGGTGTAGAGGGCAAATGCAGCTCATATCCCCCGTTGCTGTGGCTGTGGTATAGGCAGGTGGCTACAGCTCCAATTCGACCCCTAGTCTAGGAACTTCCATATGCTGCGGGTGCAGCCCTAAAAGACCAAAAAAAAAAAAAAAAAAAAAAAAATTGAGAATTAGAGAAAAATCCGTGGAGATTGTAATATCCAATTTAAGTCCAACCTGACATAGCGTTCGCTGTCGGGCACAGATAGATCCAAAAAAATACCACTTTTAACCTGATTTTCTTGGGGCTAATTTAGTTTTTCTACCAACTTTTGAAGTCTGGAGAAGCATACAATAGTGAATTTTCCATCATCAAGTAAAAAACAGAAAAGTGGGATTCCATTGCTTTGTTTAAATACAGTATCATCTTGTTATAATAATGAGAAATTTTCAAAGAAGAGGACTCATCTATTTGAGCTGCAAAAACTCATCTGTTTGATTTGCAAATATTCTTTCTAAAGGGAAAGACTTGAACAAGGTAATTTTAGGCAACAAGACTATTTTAGCTATTTCTGTCTAAATTTAAATTTAAATGAAAGCTCAGCAATCACTCTTTTCAGACCAGCCATTCTCATTGTCATTAATTTATTTTGTCAACAGTGTATTATAGGCTAAATCAGTGGTGCTTTTTAAAAATATTGTTAAAGTAAAGAGTCTTTTTTATTTCTTATCTCTCTGATTACATAATGCAAACCACTTTTGAAAGCTTTGTAACAGAAAATTACAAAGGCTTGTCTGGGCCAAGATAGGGGAACTAATTCAATTATAATAAAAAGGATTTAAACCCAAGCCATAAGAGTTCTTGCTTTTATTGATTATTTTTCAAGCTTTCTGGAGATTAAAATCAAAAGGTTTTAATGCAGGATTACAGACAAAGCTAATAATCTTAGAAAGCGAGTCAATTCAATAATGTTCATATAAAATAGAATATTTTAGCAAATATAATTAAAACATTAAAAAATCTAACCTCTGGCAAATAAAATCTTGCAAAATCCAATGGCTCCGAAAAAGGAAGATATTGTAGCAAGTCACAACATTTAGATGAATGCAACTATATTAAACCAGAAATTAAAACAGACATGAAAATAAATACTTTCATCCTCTTCAGAAAATAAGATGTCCGGTCACAGAATTTTCTCCTGTGTTGTACCACTTCTGCTGTTTTTATATCTCATAGTTCACTATCACCCAACAATCAACCAAAAATAACAAACTGCTACTCTTCACCCAAAAACAGGTTGAGTTTATTGATTTAGAAAAGTGTAAGTAGAAATACTAGAGATAATTAATATTTTTAAACTATGCTTTTGGTTATGTCACTATTCTGTTCAAAACTTTAAAGTTCCCATTACTTAATAATAGTTGAGCACCTTCTTATAAATTACATCATGTAAAGTAGAATTATTCTCCTTTATCTGGTTAGGTTCCAAGAAAAGCATGTTTAGGGCATGGTGATGCTTGTAGGAAGGTGAGATTGACCTCTCAACCCATAAGTTTTTTTTGCGCTGCATGCATGATTAGGCTGGCCCTGGTGATTCCAGAGGAAAGGAGTAGAGAATACACTGAAAGATCTTGGCATATCTCCTGGAGGTTTTAGGGATAAAAAAGACTCACTGAAAGTCACGAAAACGCATGGATAATGTATTTCACTTTCATATACTTTGCTGTGAAAATTCCACAGGCACAGCAATGGCTTCAGCTGCCTCTGATGGCTGAATGAAAAAAGAGACAGAGGAGTTCCCGTCGTGGCGCAGTGGTTAACGAATCCAACTAGGAACCATGAGGTTGCGGGTTCGGTCCCTGCCCTTGCCCAGTGGGTAAACGATCCGGCGTTGCCATGAGCTGTGATGTAGGTTGCAGACGCGGCTCGGATCCGCGTTGCTGTGGCTCTGGCGTAGGCCGGTGGCTACAGCTCCGATTGGACCCCTAGCCTGGGAACCTCCATATGCTGCGGGAGCGGCCCAAGAAATAGCAACAACAACAAAAAAGACAAAAGAGAAAAAAAAAAAAAAAAAGAGACAGAGAGGAGCAGGCTGTACTCACACAGGTGTGGAGAGAGCTGTTTGGTCTCATTGATGACTTGAGTCCTTTTAATAAGAACTGTGATCAAGAGGCCAGATTGGAAGGTCAAAACTGCCTAGACAGAAAGATTCAACAAGCGGTGGACTAACAGGAAGTTAGGGACTGACAGCAGAATTATCAATTGCCAGTTAGTGGAGGTGTGCTTGAAAGCTGGAAAATGTAGAGAAGAGACAGGTGAAGCCCTTTCAGAATATTCTAAAATGGAATAACATAAATGAACATATAGTAATTCAACACCATCAACCAGGTAACACCTGCCCAACTTTGTTACATCACCCATCCATACTCTCGTTTTTGAAACCCTGGAGAAGCAAGAAGTACACAAAATGGTGAGAATTGAGGAAGAGGAGAAGGCAGAATCAAGGAGGAAGAGTAGAACAGATGCCAAAACAACCAACCAATGAGAAACCATTTGACCACTTCCCTACATTTCTCATTGCAGGTTTATGAGATTATGTATTAAGGCAGAAATTGTAGTTTGCATAAGTAAGGTATGTTTAGATTTGACCATATTGTTTTTTTTCTTTTAACTGGAACAATTAGACTGTCTAATAAGATGTGAAAGTAAAAGAAAGTGCTTTGGGTTTGTTTGATAAATCTCCAGGACAGGATGCTTAAAAAGAGGTGCTTTGAAAAATGCAGTTGCTTTTTCTTTCATATCCCATAAATCTAGTTTGTTCACTAAAATAGGTGCCTAGAGTTCTTTTGATTTTGACATTCTGACCACCCCGAAAATGTATTTCACTTTCATATATTTCACCAACTCTCCAACCATGAATGCATATTCTGATAGTATGCCTCACTGTAAAAAAAAAAAAAAAAAAAATTTTTTTTTGATGGGTTTGGCCTATAATTGGCCCTAGGTAGAAACTATTACTCCACATTTCAATTACAATATTCATAATGTGTGTGTTTCAATAAATGTTTGGAATATAAATTTTCAGATCAGCAACATGGTATGTGTTCATATAAAAAGATTACATAGATTAGGTTAGATTAGTTCTTCCCTGCTGGTAAGCAATAGCAGATAAATGTTTATGTATATATATATATATATCACATACATATGTACATGCACAGAAATATAGATTCCTGTATGCGTATATATGTGTGTGTATGTTTGTGTAGTCTCTTTGACTCTCTTTTATTTCATTCATCTGTTTATCATCTTTAATCCAAATATGGACTCTCTTAATTAATGTAGCTTATAATTTCTTGATATCTAAGTTCTCATTTTGCAGAAACCTTGCAGTGATCTTTGGTTCTTTTAGCTTCCATGTGCATGCTGGAATCAGTTGGCCAAGTGCAACAGTAACCATGGATCAGTTATTTCCTTAAGAATCCATGGTTCCTTTTATGGCAGAGTAGGTATAGGAACCAAGCAAAGGTACAGTTATAGCTACTGGGGTGAAATTGTAACTAAGCCTTCTCAGTATACACAGCTAGGAAATATATGAAATGTATGTAGATGCATACACAGGTGCATCCATATCTATTTAAATTTCAGTCTGTATATCAACAAAAATCTGTAAGTTTATACTGATGTCTTGAACACCACAGGGTTAACGCAAGCCATTCTTCCTTCTTTATTTGTAATTCCTTTCTCTGATAGTCTCTCTTACAGGAAGAAACTGGATTTCATTATCTACAATATATTTACTGATTTGCTCAATCCTAGAATACCGATAAAGCTTTGTCAGAATTGCTACCCGAAAACTCTGTGGAAAAACAAATTTACTAAATAGAGTACGAAATGGCAGACTATTATTTTTCCGTTAGTATATTTAATAGTATAATATTGTTTATTCAACATTTTCTCACATCTTTTCCTTCCTTATACGAAGAGTAGCTAAGTTTTGCACAAAATGCTTTTTCAACCAAATTACCTGAAAAAAAGAAAGTCAAATGCAAAAGAGTGAGTCTGGCAGTTTTAAAGTAACATGTAATTTTTAAATCCTAAAGCTTTACATTAATGACATTAAATATTAAAGTCAAGATTTGTTATGGCTCTAGTTTTTATTCTTATCAGTTGGTGTGGTAGAGGACTATCTGTTTAATTAACCATGGGAAATCACAGAGTTACACTTTTCCAGCACAGGGAAGACATCTTACAGGCAGCTTGTAAGGGAAATGCTATTTCAAAATGTATATCTAACTTTAAAAATTACCTCAAATGTTTAATAGGGGATAAAAAGAATTGAATGTACCTATTGGATCTGATGATAGAAAAACACTTTTTCTGTGGTACTTGCATTTGGCTACATGCTAAATTACTGTTCTAGGGGGGAAATAAATCCCTAAATATAAGACAGAATTGACTGAAGAAGCCAAACCCACCAAATACTAGCAAATATTTTAATGCATTTCACATAAGTACTTCCACCTCCCTGAATTCTTTAACTTTTATTTATAACTATCAAGTCTCTATGCCAATATTTTCCTATAAATATATAACTGCACTAATAAAAAGGAGTTGAGAAAAAAAATTCAGTATTTTCTACAAGAAAACAAAACAATACCAATTTGGTAAAATATCATTTCTAGTCACTTCACTCTTAGGTTTCATGAAACTAACTGAAGTCTAACAGAAACAACATGTACAACAAATCTCACAGTAAGTGGTGTTTTCTTTCCAAAAATACCACTGTCCCTAGGGGCCTTTCTTATCCTTTCACAAAACATTTCTCCACTTTTTCGCCACAAGCACCGCAATTACAAAAAAAATCTACATTATACACACTATATGGTTTGATTCCAAATTGGATCTACCTTATCATTGAAGTAACATGAATATATTTAGTTTTTCACTTAAAATGAAAAGGTGTCAGATCAATTCTTCCTCTCTGATTTCTGCCTTTGACTCCGGCATTATTACAAATTGCCCTGAGGCATATCTTTCCTTTTAATATGATGTCTAAAATGCAAACGTTCAGCAGCAGTTATTGTTCAACATTACATAACCAAAAAGAAATGCCACCTAGTTATTAAACTGTCAGAACATTAAAAGTGAATAAATCATAACAAACTTCATAGTATATAAAGCCATAGACACAATCAGTTTCTTCAGAAGAGGCTTATGAAGTGCATAAAGGAAAGTAAAGGACCAAAACAGAATAGGAATGTATCATATTTAAACATTTTTATCCCTAGTTCCATAGAATTAGTAAGGGTACAGAATTGTATTTCCCATCCTTTTGTTATTTAATATGTGGCTTAGTTAAAGGAATATTTCTAAATGTTAGAACCACTCTGCAAGAAACTGTATTTTAACACATAACCAGCATCTGATACTTCATTTTAATTTGAAGTCACCCTTGATATCTACTGGTGAATACTTTGAATTTAGTTTCATATAAGTTTAAATCACAAGAGAAGCATATTTTTTATATAAAAGAAATACTATATTCTTTTTTATTCCTTTTATGACCACATAATCGAGCCATAGCATCTTTTTTTTTTTTTTTTTTTTTTTTTTTTCCTGCACTTAAGGCATGTGAAAGTTCTCGAGCTAGGGATCAAATACGTACCACAGCAGCTACCTGAGCCACTTCAATGACAATGCCAATCCTTAACCCTCTGTGCCATAAGAGAACTCCTGTATCATCTTTTATTAAGTGTTAATCTGTTTTCAAGACTGTGTAAAAATGTACGCCTTCTTTACATTTCCTCTTAGAACAAAGATAGCAGAAGGGTTCTAGATTCACTCAAATGAAATTTTGAGTCAAATTAATTAATAAAATGCACTATTGGCTTTTCACCATTGAAGACCAAACATAAAAGTGGATCCTGTAAAAGGAAAATCTTAGAAATCTATAAAGTCCTAAAGTAATGTAAATTATAGGGCAGGACAAAACAAAAGTAGCAATAGCACTGAGTGAACTAAGTGACTATCCTTTCAGAAAATAAATAGGGAAAGATATAAAATCGGGTGTTCCATGCCAAGCTATATTGCAATGTCTTGGAGCCAGTCCCTATATTTTGGACATGGTACCGCCAATGGAGATTGTTAGCAGGTACTGAATTAATATATATATTTTTACTCCACCTGACTATCTGAGGCGACCATCAAAGTTGAGAATTGATTTAGTTTCATATAAGTTTCAATCACAAGTTTCAACTATTTGAATTAATCTATGATCAATCTCATCTAATTTAGGTAATAGTTTCTAGTCCTTATTTCTGCCTAATGCTCATTAGCTTATCATAGGCAATGAACTTTCATAGGTAGTAATAGGCATTGCCTGCACTAGTTGGTGAGACATTAACTGTCCATAGTTTTCTTTCTACAGAATGACTTGATGATGATAGCTGTCATCCCCTTATCTTGCAAATTTATCTTAATAATGAGACAATACTTGACAATTTTTTTTTCCATAACTGCCTTCCAGTTACAAAGGCAGGTTATTGAACATGTCAATCCACATGTTTAACATTGTAGTTATTGCCACTGGGTAGTAATTCTATTAAGGTATAAAATATAAAATTTCATATTTGACATTTTCACAGAGATATATAATTCCCTCCATTCTTTTGCTTATGATAAAGAAGGAACTTAAAGTATAATTTAGAATGAAGAGGAAAAAATAAGTCTTTTGTATTTTTCTAGTTCCAGTTTTCTGACTTAAAATGACAATAGCTTATATAGATGAAAGAGAGAATGCCAGACAAAGCACAAAAGAATGCCAAGAGGAAGGTACATCTGAAACTTAAATAGCATTGCTTTTGAATATCCTTCTGGGGGTTACTCACTGCACATTAGTTAGTAAGAACGCTTTTACTATATTCATCTACTCCTCACACTGTAGCTTTTAACTTGACTGTCATAGACCAGATGCACTTGTATGCCGTAACCAAACAGCAAAAAAGGATTCACTTTTATTATTTCATTTCCATGTTCCTTTGGTAACTGTAGTTCAGTTTTCTCTTTTCTTACATCTATTTAAGCTATCTATTTGGACAAGTACCATCTACAGAAAATGCAACAAATTGGTTTTTTAAAGATTGTTTCCATTGCTTAGCACAAACAATACCAATGAAGTGGTGCTCCAGGAAATGCAAGAGAAGGGGGATTTAGAATGCCTAGGTGGAAAATTTCAGCACCCCATTGTGAGAAACTTTGTGTAGACAGTTACCTTTAAGTGCTCCAAATTATGTGAGGAGTTATTAGTGGATAAAAGATCAAATAGATATAAGAAACTCTGAGTTTATTAAAAGTCAACAAGTTTCTTTCATTCAGATCTTGGCAGAGCTTTAAGTGAACAATTTGAGCATGAAGAGGATGATAGACAAAAATGCTGAGCAACCAATGAGAAATGTTATATAAGGGAAGTTTGAAAAGATACAGTCAGGCTTTTATTTCCAGATCTGTTGTATAGCAGATTACCTAGGATGAAAGTTTTAATTTCTTTAACCCTATTGTCTAACTAATAAAAACTTAAAAGTTATACCTACTTTTTGGGGGTGTTGCAAGATCTATGAAAATAGTAGAAAAATACCAAATGCAATTTGAAAATCATAATAATAAACCTAATCTTCTATGTATATTATTAAACTCAACGGTAGCAAAAAACATTTCCAAGATATTGTTTTCTACCCTATCAAATCTTTAGGAAAATAAACATAATTTTTTCTTTTTTCATTTTTTTCCATTAGTGTTATCCTAGCGTCTGAAAGTATATATAATGAGTCAGTACTCAATGGTTTTTTTTAATAAAATGAATGACTAAAGTGAGAAAATACTATTTAAAAATCTGCAGAAAACAAGAAAAAAATAAGCAAAAAAAATCTATGTAGACAAGGGGCCAGAGTGTGGCAGAGCCATGCAGTACCCGCAACGGCCCCCCCACCCCACAACCCCGGCTGGCACCATGGGGGTTCCGCTGCACATGCCCATGCAGTTGCTGCAGCCTGCGCACCCAATGCGGTTCTACATCAAGGACATTCTGGGCAGCAGGCCCGCCAAGTCCACCCCCATGCCCACGCTGCCGTCCCCCAACTCCTCATTCACCAGCCTCGTGTCCTCCTACCAGATGCCTGGTGTACAAGCCCATGCCGATCCACCCCACTTTCTCGCACCACTCCGCTGCTGCGCTGGCCACCGCCTATGGACCCGGCGACTTCAGGAGCCCTCGGTACCCCTTCCCGTGGTCAGTGAATGACTACAAGCACGCCCTGACCCGCCACGACCCCCTAGGCAAACCCCTGCTCTGGAGCCCCATTCTTCAGAGGCCTCTGCATAAAAGGAAAGGCGGCCAGGTTAGGTTCTCCAAGGACCACACCATCGAGCTGGAGAAGAAGCTCGAGACCCAGAAATACCTTTCCCCACCTGAGAGGAAACTTCTGGCCAAAATGCTACAGCTTAGCGAGAGGCAGGTCAAAACCTGGTTTCAGAATCATTGCGGTAAATGGAGAAGATTAAAACAGGAGAACCCTCAAAAACAATAAAAAGAAGAACTGGAAAGTTTGGACATTTCCTGTGACCAGAGGCAAGACTTGCCCAGTGAACAGAATAAAGGTGCTTTGGATAGCTCTCAGTATTCACCCTCCCCTGTCTCCCAGGAAGATCTTGAGAATCAGAGATTTCAGAGGATTCAGATCAGGAAGTGGACATCAAGGGTGATAAAGGCTATTTTAATGCTAGATGATAACCACTGATGTTGGCATATTCAGAAAAATGGACTTGGGAATAACATTTACCTTAAAAAATCTTCATAGATGAACTGGAAAACTATATGAAAAAGGGAATCAATTTGCTGGTATTCTGGAAAGCTAAAATATATGCTGCACTAGCTAAATAACAACCTCACATTGAAACCTTACTTTTGACTTAAATAGTTTATGTACTGATTTTAGGTTGTATGATAAAGGGAATCCACTGATTAAATTTGCCCCCCCTTAAGAAGTAAATTGTTTTTTCTATTTATAAAAGTAATTTTGAACTTAAAAAAAAATTTGTTACAACTTAAAATATTTTAATATAACCTTCTTAAATAACTTTTGTGTAATCTGTGTCTGCAGTCTACTTAATAGAAAAGCAAAGGGGCAGGCCAAATCCAGAGATAAACCTAGGAAAAGGGGCCCACAATTCAGGCAGCCTTGGAGTATTTTAAAGGAAATATTCTTTACTTTTATATTACATTTTTAAACTGAAGCTTTTAAATCCAAACCTATCTCAGAGCTCTTGCCTCTGGGATATATGTGATCTTTTTATTAGAGAGAGAGTTGATAAACTGAAATGCTTGTTTTGCACTATCACTTAGTACCTGTTTGACCAAGGTATTAAGGGAATACAGTCCAATTCAAACAGGGAAGCTGACTCATCAGTGGCTACAGTTAATCACAGATGAACTAGAATTAGCAGTTAATGAAATGTAAGTAGATTTTAGAGAGTATGTTTTGTATTAAACTGTTTATAATGTGTGTATATACAACTGTTCACTAAAAAACTATAATGTGTGTATATATAATTGTTCACTGTTTAAAAAAAAAAGACCTAGTGGGTTTGTTTAACATAAGTAACTTGCCTATAAAATAAATCTTTCAGTGGGATGGGAAAAAAAAAATATATATATATGAAGCTTGATTCCAGAATCTATCTCAACCACAGTGTGCTGTGAATTTTTGTGAAAGATGTAGTTTCTTTTCCTTTTTTTTTTTTTCTGAGGGGGGGTTGTTTTTCTTTGAGGAAATACAGCCTTTAAAATAAAATTTTACATAACTAAAGGAACACATTTAGTTGTTCCCTAGTGGCCCAGAGATTAAGGATTTAGCATTCTCACTGCTGTGGTTCAGGGTACTGCTGTGGCTCAAGTTTGATTCCCGGCCTGGGAACTTAGATATGCTGTGGGTTTAGCCAAAAAAAAAAAAAAAAAAAAAAAAAAAAAAAAAAAAAAGAATGTGTTTAATCTTTTCTGCTTCTGTGAAATTCTTCCATTTATTCATTAATTCATCAAGCATTTACTAAATGATAACCATGTGTGAGATAGTGAGCTAGAAATGGGAAATTTTATACAAAAATGCAAGACAAAGTGCTTGCCTTCAGCTCTATTACAATGGAGAAGAGCAGCATGTAAAAATTACTTATAAACACAGTTCAGTTGCTTTGGTCATTTTTGCAGAGCACACAAAGAAAACAGAAAGTTACTTGTACCTATATTTACTGACCATTTGTGAATTGCATGGCACATACTGAGACCTCAAAATACTGTTTTAATAAGTGAATGAGTGATGTAAAGAATTATTTTTAAGGAGCTGGAAGTGGAAGGGATTTAGGTTGGGAAAATATTTAATCTTCATTTTGCATCTTTTTTTAATTTTGGGGAAAAAATGTTACTTCTGATTACCCATTGTCAATTACTGGGTCTACCACTATCAGAGTATGTTATAATCAGAAAAATTAACCCTGAGTTGACAAAATATGATGAAAAGTGGTATATAATATGTACATTTCTAAAAAAAAAAAATGTACTCAGGAATACCTGTGGTCAAGTTCCTGTTGTGGCTCAATGAGTTAAGAACCTCACATAGTATCCATGAGGATGCAGGTTTGATCCCTGGTCTTACTCAGCAGGCTAAGGATCTTGTGTTTCCACCAACTGCAGTGTAGCAGCGTAGGTCACAGATGCTGCTCAGATCAGGCATTGTTGTTGAGGTGGTAAAGGCTGGCAGCTGCAGCTCTAATTCAACCCTTGGCCCAGGAACTTTGATATGCCACAGGTGCAGCCCTCAAAAAAAAAAAAAAAAAAAAAAAACACCTGTGGTTTGAAGTTCCCACTGTGGCACAGTGGGTTGAAGATACAGCATTGCTGCAGCTGTGGCATAAGTCACAGCTCTAGTTCAGATGCAGTCCCTGATTCAGGAACTTCCATATGCTGCAGTGGCAGCCAAAAGAGAGAAAAAATAAAATAGAAATCAGTTAAAAGAAAAATGAGGAAAGAACCAACAAGTGGAGATTAAAATACATGCTACTAAAAAACCAGTGGGTCAATTAAGAATTCAAAGACAAAATCAGAAAATAACTTGAGAAAAATGAGAATGGAAGTGCAATACTCCAAAATCTATGGGATGCAGCAGAAACAGTTCTACAAAGGAAGTTTATAGTGATACGAGCCTTTCTCAAGAAACAACTTAATCTACCACCTAAAGGAAAAATCTCAAATAAACAACCTAGCCTACCATCTAAAGGAATTAGAAAAAGGAAAAATAAAGCCCAAAGTTGGCAGAAGAAAGAAAGTTATAAAGACCAGAGAGGAAATGAATAAAATGGAGATCAAAAAGAGCAAAAGAGAAGATGAAACCAAGAACTGTTTTTTTTTAAACAATAAACAAAATTGATAAAACTTTTAGCCAGACTCACCAAGAAGAAAAGAGAGAAGACCTAAATAAACAAAATAAGAAATGAAAGAAGATATCATATAGACACACACAGACACACACATATGCATACTCACATACAAAATGGAATATTTCTCAGCCATAAAGAATGAGATTCTGACATCTGCAGCAATTGGATGGACCTAGGAAAAAATGTGCTTAGTTAGGGAAATAAGTGAGAAAAAGATAAATATTGTATGATATTACTTGTGGAATTTGAAAAATAATATAAATCAATGTATGTACAACAAACAGAAAACTAGAGCTTACCAGAAGGGAGAAGGAAGGGAGAGGGGTAAATTAGGGGAATAGGATTAAAAGATACAAACTACTATGTGTAAAATATATAAGCAATAAGGGTATATTCTTTAGCGCTGGAAATTATAGCCATTATCATGAAATAACATTTAACAAGAATATAATCTATAAAAATACAGAATTACTATGCTGAACACTTAAAACTATTTTAAATCAACTACAGTAAATTTTTTTTCTTATAAACCTAAAAAAAGAACAGCTGAGGCAATAAAACTTCAATTCTTAGAAAGAATTTCTACCTGACATTATTTAGAAAAATGTTACCGTAATCTTAGAAACATCTGTCTAACGAACCATTTGAAAAACAGGCAAGAGTTTAAGAAAAGGCACATTGGTTAAGACAGCAGAATAAATGTGCAAAATTAAATCAGAGATCAAGGTTCAAAGTAGACTGACTAAAATTGCAGATTCCTATAACATATTTCCTTTTTCACTTGATTGTTTTTTTATAGCCAAGGCCGATATATAACGGTGCCGAATTTTTCACGTAAAACATTTTATAGTCCCAAATAATCTTAAAATTTCAACATGTTCAAGGGTAAATTTATTTCCCAGTCTTTCTTATATATATATATATAATTTTTTTTTCCATTATAGCTGGTTTACAGTGTTCTGTCAGTTTTCTACTATACAGCGTGGTGACCCAGTTACACATACATATACACATTCTTTTTTCTCACATTATCATGCTCCATCATAAGTGACTAGACATAGTTCCCAGTACTACACAGCAGGATCCTAGTGCTAATCCATTCCAAAGGTAATAGTCTGCATCTATTAACCCCAAGCTCCAAATTCATCCCGCTCCCTCCCCCTCCCCCTCGACAACCACAAGTCCATTCTCCAAGTCCATGATTTTCTCTTCTGTGGAAAAGTTCATTTGTGCCATAAATTAGATTCCAGATATAAGTGATATCATATAGTATTTGTCTTTCTCTTTCTGACTTACTTTACTCAGGATGAGAGTCTAGTTCCATCCATGTTGCTGCAAATGGTATTATTTTGTTCTTTTTTATGGCTGAGTAGTATTCTATTGTGTATATATACCACCTCTTCCAAATCTAATCATCTATTGATGGACATTTGGGTTGTTTCCATGTCTAGGCTATTGTGAATAGTGCTGCAATGAACATGCAGGTGCATGTATCTATTTCAAGGAAAGTCTTGTCTGGATATATGCCCAAGAGTGGGACTGCTGGGCCATACAGTAGTTCTACGTATAGTCTTCTAAAGGTATCTCATACTGTTCTACATAGTGGTTGTACCAGCTTACGTTCCCACCAACAGTGTAGGAGTGTTGTCTTTTCTCCACACTTCCTCCAGCGTTTGTTATTTGTGGACTTATTAATGATGGCCATTCTGATTGGTGTGAGGTTGTATCTCATATTAGTTTTGATTTGCATTTCTCTAATAATCAGGGATGTTAAGTATTTTTTCATGTGCTCGTTGGCCATCTGTATCTCTTCCTTGGATAAATGTCTATTTAGGTCTTTTGCCCATTTCTCAATCAGGTTGTTGGCTTTTTTTGCTGTTGAGTTGTATAAATTCCTTGTATATTCTGGAGATTAAGCCCTTGTCAATTGCATTGTTTGAAAATATTTTCTCCCACTCTATAAGTTGTGTTTTTGTTTTTTTATGGTTTCTTTTGCTGTGCAAAACTTGTCAGTTTGATTAGGTCCCATTGGTTTATTTTTGCTTTTATTTCTTTTGCCTTGGGAGACTGACCTGAGAAAACATCTGTAAGGTTGATGTCAGAGAATGTTTTGCCTATGTTCTCTTCCCGGAGTTTGGTATCTTGTCTTATATTTAACTCTTTCAGCCATTTTGAGTTTATTTTTGTGCGTGGTGTGTGGGTGTGTTCTAGTTTCATTGATTTGCCAGTAGCTTTCCAGGTTTCCCAGCAAGAATTACTGAAAAGACTGTCTTTTTCCCATTTTATGTTCTTGCCTCCTTTGTCAAAGATTAATTGACCATAGATGTCTGGGTTTATTTCTGGGTTCTCTATTCTGTTCATTTGGTCTGTATGTCTGTTTTGGTACCAGTAGCACACTGTATTGATTACTGTGGCTTTGTGGGTATGCTTTCCAGAGAGACCCAGCTCACCAACCCCAAGGGCCTCCCAGGGTCATATTGATCACCTTGCATTTAAAAAGAAATAGTTTTCTTCCCTCAGCCTTTCAAAAACAGACATCTATTTTTTTTTCAATATCCAAATGAAAAATACCTCTTAGGAGAAGATTCATATTAAATAAGCTCATGAAAGTGATTTGTACTTTGTACTATTTACTAAGTTATATCTAGTAATGAGTGTCATAGATTTTAGACTACCAAACTCATATATAAATTACATGGAAACAAAATAAGCTTGTGATAGGGACTCTAAGGAACATCTGTAGAAGTCAGTTGAATATTTGTGGTGATTGCAGTGATGACTTCATTTCTTTGTCTCCACCTTTATCTGCCTTTCTCATGAGGTGTTACATTTTCTCACAGAGTTTTTATCCATAAGCCTTGTGTTGGTGGTACGCTTTCAATTTGTCTTAGATAAGTTATTGAGGCAAAAATGTTGGTATTCCAGTTCCAGGCCCAGGCTTGAAGGAGGATTGTGCAATTTCCATTTGTACTCATGTGCCTCCACCTTCAGTGTGATAATGAGAACAGGTGGGGTTGGCCAACTAGAAGATGATTGATGATAAAATAGAATCTGAGGTTAGCCACAGTCACATTGTCTCTCAGAAGGTTAAGGGCCCGATATTGTCTCTGTGAGGTTGTGGGTTCAGTCTCCAGCCTCAATGAGCAGCTTAAGGATCTGGTGTTGCCATATGTGACATAAGTTGCAGATGCATCTCAGATCCCATGTTGCCATGACTGTAGCATAGGCCCCAGCTGCAGCTCTGATTCCAGCCCTGAGCTGGGAACTTCCATATGCTATGGGTGTGGTAAGTCCAATAAAAAGAAAAAAAAAAAATCTGAGGCCAGCCTGGATCAGCTAAAAAATGATCACTGATTTTAAGACATGTGAGTAAGTCCAGCCCAGATCATCAGAGCCTAGCCAACATCTAACAGTCTTTAGCCATAAACTCTTACTGTTATATGTCACTGAGTAGCTCACTTGTGGTAATAATTAAGTTGATGGAATAGTAAACAGAATCTGATTACACAATTCAAAAAACTCCAGCCACAGCAATGCAGAATTTTGAGTACATGCTATTGCATCTGTCTGAATATTACAATGACTATTTATATACTTTTAGACTATATTGTCTTAAGATATACTTATCCAGAGAAATATACATTGATATAAACCAGTGGTATCCATTATGTTTGTACATATGAAATACACTAGTATTCTCACCATTGCCAAAAATGCCATTTATTTTCAAACTATGTTCTGTTAGATTGTGCTTATGTTTTCCATTGTCACAACTGTATGATTTTTTTTTTCCCTTTGAAATCTTTCTTATAGCCAAAACCCTTTAAACTACTCAATTGAGTGTTATTTAGCAACTACGTACTTCTGAAGTACACAACATTTAGGTGGGGTTTTTTTACTTTTTTTTTTTTTTTTTTTTTTTAGGGCTGCACCCATAGTGTATGGAAGTTCACAGGCTAGGGGTAGAATCGGAGCTAGAGCTGCCAGCCTGTAACGCAGCCACAGCAACGTGGGATCTGAGCTGCATCTATGACCTACACCACAGTTCATGGCAATGCTGGATCTTTAACCCACTGAGTGAGGCCAGGGATTAAACCTGCATCCTCATGGCTACTAGTCAGGTTCATTACCATTAAGTGATTATGGGGAATCCCCAATATTTAGTTTACATGTTTAATACCCCTTTATGTTCTTAGCTCATTAAGAGAATGACTAAATCTTTTTCTTTATACTCCTGTTGTTTTCCTCCTCAACTCTCCTTCTGTCCCCTAGCATAAGAATAAATGTATATACCTAGTAAATCATAATGTATATGATAACCTCAGTTTATTCTTGAAAGTTAATTTGGTATATGATTTGAGAAACTTAACACCTCAGATTTTATTTTTTTCCAGGAAGTTAAAGCTCATCATGTCATTTATTTGAAGATTTTGTTCCTATGTTAATTTCCTAGGGCTTCTATTACAAGGTAATATGAACTGGGAGGCTTAAAATATCAAAATTTATGGAGGCTATAATTCTAACATCAAGATGTCAGCAGAACCATGTTCCCTCTGAGACTCTGGGAAGAATCCTTCCTTGCCTCTTCTAGCTTCTGATTGTGGCCAGAAATCCTTGGCATTCCTTAGCTTCCAGCTGCAACGCTCCAGTCTCTGCCTCTGTCATCAATATAGTATTCTCCCCCTCTTCTTACAAGTAAACTAGTTATATTGGATTATGGCACACCCTAATGACCACATTTTAACTTGATTACATCTACAAAGACCTTATTTCCAAACTTAGTTATATTCAGAGGTTCAGGATTTAGGATATTGACATGGTTTGAAGGACACATTTCAATCCATGACAGCCTCTAGCTCCCAGCTGATGTTTTGTCCAACCTAACTAATACCCAGAGTATTAAGAATAAATACTAAATAACCAGGAAATTCTAGAAAGTATGCTTGTCCTTCTGAATTATGTTAGACTCCTTCTGTCAGGTGATAGAAATATCCACCTAGAAAATCAGTGATAGTATTTACCAACTAGAGAAACCATTTTGTTAAAAGCGTACTGAAGTTGGAGATTTTTCACATACAGCAGCACAACCATCAGCAATGTCGTATGGCACAGGATCAAGGTGGCAGAAAAAACACGGCACTCACCTTCTCTTACAAACACATTAAAAAAAAACTATCTACATGTAGAACAGTTCACATAGAACATCTATTTAGTGTTACCAGAAGACCTTAAACCTCCAAAAAAGGCAAGAAAACTCTATGTACCTGGTAGAAAAAAACAAGACAGAAGAGGAAAAAAAGGAATCAGGGCAGGACCAGTGCTCCTGGGAGGGTGCTGAGTAAGAGGAAAGGAACCCTTACCCTGAGACATGACCAACTGATGGGGAGATCAGCTGAGACAGAGGGACCTCAAAGCCTTGGAGAAAACCACAGCAGTCAGACTGAGGAGGGCAAAGCAGAAAGAGAGCACACAGACCATCAGTACCAGTGCCCTTGGATACCATAGCCTAAGACACTCCAGGAGGGGCTGGGGGCTGAGACTCAGGCTCCAGAGGTTTGAGGGAGAGGACTATGGTTGGCTGTGTGGAGACAGCCTAGGGGGCTAGGGAGCAGTGCACCACTGGCTGGTGATTAGAGAGCCACAGCTAAGGGAACCTGGGATGAGGTCTGGGCCCACAGGAGAAGCAAGACACCATTGTTGGGGAGGGCAAGAGCAGGAGGAATGAACTACCATAGGAATATCTTTCTCTGTGCACACACAGTCTCAGGCAGCTAGGCACCTCTTGCATGGGCTACAGGCAGTGGGGTACCACTTGCATGGGATATTAGCAGACTGGTGCCTCTAGTACAGACTAAGGATGGCAGGGGGAAAACCACCACAGCCATTTCAGATTCCAGAGTTGAGCATGGCCCACCACTGCTAGGGATCTGTGAATAGGCACTACCTACTGGCCCAGTAACATCAGAGGTCGGCACAGAGAAAGGCACAGTAATTGAATGCTACTCGTTGTTGCTCTTACTACCCTGGGAATGCACAAACCCTGCTGTTACCCCTGCCAAACACTCTGGCTGCTGCCTACAACTGCCTGAGGGTCACTGTCACTTCCCAGGTCCCTGCAATCAATAGCAACCTGCACAACCTCCCTTTGGGTCCTTGTCCCTGGTCAGTGGCCCGGCAACCAGGCACTGGCCACAGGACCTGCCCATTGCCTCCATATCCCTGGAAGCAACCACAGGCCCTAAACCAGCATGGGAATAACAGCCTGCACACACTGAGGAAGAAGACAGCAAGCATCCAAACCAAGAGTCGCCCTCATACCAAAGTGGTCATCATCATCATCATCCCTCACAATATACCCAGGGACACTCTCACATATAAATAGCCCCCAAGACTACAGCAGTTGTTTTCCCTAAACTCACAGAATAAGAAAAATATAAACAAAATGAAGAAGCTCAGGAAACATTCCCTGTTAAAAGGAGAATTCCCCTGAAGGAACAGAAAATGAAACACACCTCTGCAGCCCAGCAGACACAGAATTCAAAAAGGAGATAGTGAATATACTGAGGGGATTAAGAGCGAATATGAAGGAATTAACAGTAGATATGAAGAGTAATGCAAATTACTTTAGAAAGGAAATAGAAAATATGAGGAGCCAAGAAAAATTAGAAAATTCATTTGCAGGCTTTGTTAATGGCACTAAAGAGCAGAATGAATAATGCAGAGAAATAAGTTACTTGGAAGAGAGACTAATGGAAATCACCCAATGAGGACAGCAGACAGAAAACCAAATGAACAAAACATGTAAGCAATATAAATGAGATCTATGGGATAATATAAAGCAGACAATCTACACATACTATGCATTCCAGAAGGAGAAACTGAAGAGGGGATTGAAAATATATTTGAGGAAATTATGGCTAAAAAATTTGCAAATCTAAAGGAAATAGATACCATGATAAAAGCAAGAACAGAGAGGCACAAACAAATTGAACCCAAAGAGGCCTGCACCAAGACATGTTGTAATAAAAATGGCAAAAGTTAAAGACAAGGAGAGGATTCTAAAGGCAGCAAGAGAAAAAGAGTTAATTATAAGGGAACCCTCATAAGGCTATCAGCTGATTTCTCTACAGAAACAGTACTGGCCAGAAGAGAATGGCTAGGTATATTTGAAATTCTAAAAGGAAAAAATTTGCAATCTAGAATACTCTACCCAGCAAGGATATCATTTAAAATAGAAATAAAGAATTTCCCTAACAAACAAAAACTAAAAATATTGCAATACTAAACCCCTTCTAAAAGAAATACTGAAAAGTCTCCTTTAAACAGGAAAGAAGTAAAATAGGATGGAGAAAACACAATTGAAAAGTAATCACTTAAGCCAGTATACAGATCTAAAAGGAAAAAATAAACCTATTTTAAAAGTAACAAACAAAAAGAACAGCAAAAGGATAAACATGAAGATGTTAAAAATGAATGTCAAGGAGTTCCCGTCGTGGTGCAGTGGTTAACGAATCCGACTAGGAACCATGAGGTTGCGGGTTCGGTCCCTGCCCTTGCTCAGTGGGTTAACGATCCGGCGTTGCCATGAGCTGTGGTGTAGGTTGCAGATGCGGCTCGGATCCCGCGTTGCTGTGGCTCTGGCGTAGGCCGGTGGCTACAGCTCTGATTCAACCCCTAGCTTGGGAACCTCCATATGCCGCGGAAGCGGCCCAAGAGATAGCAACAACAACAACAAAAGACAAAAAAAAAAAAACCAAAAAAAAAAAAAAAAATGAACGTCAAAACCATAAAATGTGGAGAAGAAAAGTAAGACTTTTTTAAATAATCTGTTTGAGCCTATATGACTTTCAGGCTAAACAAGCAGCTATAGGAAGAGGTTAACATACTTGAAAAATAGGACAAGCACAAATCAAAACCAAATAATACATTCACAAAAACTAAGAAGAGGACAAAAGCATAAAATAAAAGGAAATCATCCAACCACAAAAGGTAAGGAACAAAAGAGAAACAGAATCAACTGGAAAACTAGGTTTAAAATGGCAGTAAATACACATTTATCAATAATTACCTTGTCTATGGACTGAATGCTCCAGTCAAAAGAGTATGGTGGTAGACTTGATAAAAAAACAAGAGAGTACAATATGCTGTCTACAAGAGAATCACCTTAGTGCAAAGGATACATATAAATTGAAAGGAGATGGAAAAAGATATTTCATGTGAATGGAAAAGATAGGAAAATGAGAGTTGCAAAACTCCTATCAGACAAAACAGGCTTTAAAACAAAGGCCATAAAGAAAGACAAAGAAGGATACTATTTAATGATAAAAAGATCAATTCAAGAAGAGGAAATTATACTCATCAACATATATGCCCCTAATATAGAAGCACCTAAATACATATAGCTAATACTAACAGACATAAAAGGAGAAACTGATGATGATGAAACAATAGTAGATTTCAACACCCCACTCACATCAATCAACAGATCCTCTAGATAGAAAATCAACAAGGCAACAGAGATCCTAAATGACACAATAGAAAATGTAGACTTAATTGATTATTTTTGGAATGTATGTATGTATATATAAAACTGTGTCACTTTGCTGAAATTGACAAATTGTAAATCAACTCTAATTTTTTAAAAAAAGCAAATGTTTAATGGATGGTTTTATAGGCAGCCAAGTGTCTCTAGCAGTTATTAAATAAAAAATAATAATCTGCTAGTTGCCAAGAGCTGTCCATGTGGACATGTCAATCAAATCTTGTAGACAGAAGCTTCTATAGGAACATCAACAAAGTTAGATAACCAATCTTTGAAATTCATGCAAACAAATAGTTTGTATACAAATATTGCTCAGTCTATTAAGAGTAAAAGTAACATAATGCTCACTTTGTGAATCATGAGTTCATAAATTTGATCTATGAGCATAACTTTTGCAGATTAGGAAATAGTATCATATCACCAATTCAAAAGCACAACATTTTAATAGCAGTCTCCAAATATCATTAGGAAAATAATCAATGACTTTTGGAATTAAAAAATACCTGAAAGGCCTAGCTCTCAATTACACTTTTAATATGTCATTTAAGGTGTACAAGATTTGTCTCATTTCTTTTTACATTGAAAGGTCATTATTATCTACCTCATTTCTCTTCTAATGGTTTATTTTCTTCTGTTATTAACCAGCAAACACACATCCTAAAAGATATGTGTTTTTGCCATTTTGTTGAAAAAGGCTCACAAATTATCATTAGGGTTTGTCAATTCCAAACTTTATAATGTTATAATTTAACCAAATCTTTTAGTCATCCAACATCAAGAGATTTGTCTCACTTATTAAAGCAATATAAAGACATATATTCTGCACTATACTACATGCACTGAACTGAAAGAGATTTAAGCCATCATTTAAAAACATTAAAGTATAAGGAAGTGGTATATTATCACAATAACATTACTATAATAATATAAATGTATTTGCCATCTGCATCATCAGAGTTTTTTTCAAGTCTTTCAACAAAATGATTTATTTTATTGAAGTATAGTTGATGTGCAATATTAGTTTTCAGGTGTACAGCAGTGATTCAGTTTTTTTTTTTTTTTACATGTTATACTCTATTGAAAATTATATGAGAAAGAATATAATTCCCTGTGCCATAAAACATATTCTCATTTCTTACTTTGTACATAGTAGTTTGTATCTCTTAATCTCTTACCCTATTTTCCCCTTCCCCCCTTTCTTCTTACTTCTGGTAAGCATAGTTTGTTTTCTGTGTATGTGATTCTGTTTTAGTTTTGCATATACATTCAGTTGTTTTTTTAGATTCCACTTTTAAGTGATATCATACAATATTTGTCTTTTTGTCTGACTTATTTCCTCCCTAAGTGTACATGATATTCTCTAAGTTCATCCACATTGCTGCAAAAACACATATCTTTTCTACATCTCCTCATCAACCTTTGTTATTTGTTGATTTTTTGATGATAACACCTCATACCTGTCAGAATGGCTTTCTTGATTTTCATTGCTCTAATTAGTGATGTTGAGCATCTTTTCATGTGTTTATTAGCCATATATATGTCTTCTTTATAAAAATATCTAATCAGGTCTTCTGCCCATTCTTTGATTGGGTTGTTTATTTGATATTGAGTTGGATGAGCTGTTCATATATTTTTGATATTAACCCCTTACCAGTCATATTATTTGCAAATATTTTCTCCCATTCTATAGATTGTCTTCCGTTTTGTCAGTGGTTTCTTCTAATATCATCAATGTTCATTCCAAAATAATGTATTAAAATGTTTAAAATGACTTACCTGAAGTTTCAAAGATAGGTGAGTATTGTCACTTGCGTAATACAAATCAAATCCTTTTCACTGAATTATCAAAGGTGTAGAAAATGTTGGAAAATTGAGGCTCCTCCAAGACCACTCAAGATATTTATTTAAAGAAAGAAATTTCAATTACATAATTCTCAATTCTTATTGTTTAACTTCAGAAGATTCTTAAAAGCTTATTAGTACCACATTATTGGATATGATTACAGTCAAAATTTCATGATTAAAATGCCTAATATGAAGGGAAAACTTCAACATAAAACCTGAGTTTTATTTAGTAACTCTTAGAATATCTAAGTATTTTTTTAACTTTTAAAAATAATTTTATTGGAATAGGGTTAATTTACAAAGTTGTGTTAATTTCAGGTGTACAGCATTCTAAATCAGTTATACATATACATATATCCATAGGTTGCCACACAGTACTGAGTAAATTTGCCTGAGCTATACATTATGTCCCCATTACCCATCTATTCTAAATATAGCCTTGTCTATATGTCAATCCCAACTCCATAATTTATCCCTCCTCTCTCATGTTTGCCCTTTGTTAAACATAGTTTGGTTTCAAAACCTCTGAGTCTGCTTCTCTTTTGTAAATTCAATTGTATCATTTCTATTATATTCCATATATTAGTGATTTTAACTATGATTTAATATGCAAATGTAATTATTATTATAACTGTAATAGTTACAAAAATCAGGAATAAAAACCTTGGTATATAATCATAATATAGTAACATCATAATAAAAAATAAATATGTATTTAAAAAAATTATCCCCAGTTCCTGGCACAGAGCTACTAAAACTTTTGGGAGTTACTGAATGACAGGTCTTTGTTACTTGTTATGACTTCCTTTCAACCATATCTGAGTTTTGGTTAATAAGGTGATTTTTGAAAGGGGGGTGCTCAATGTCAGAAAAGCCAAGGAAAGATTAGAGGTTAGAATTTTCAGGCCCACCTCCAGCCTCTGGGAAGGAAGTTGTGTTGGATATTGACTTAATCACCAGTGGCCAGTGAGTCTGTCAGCGATGCCCACCTAATGAAGACTCACTAAAACTCCTAAATTTCAGCATTTGGAAAGCTTCTGAGTTGGTAAACAATGAAAGTTGTAGGAGGAGAGGGTGGAATGCCAAGAAATGGCATGGAAAATCAGCACCCTTTTCCCAAAACTTTTTCTGTATCTCTTTCAGGTGGATATTCCCAATTTGTATTCTTTATAATAAACCAGCTAGAGTACATAAAGTGTTTCCCTGAGATCTATGAGCTGTTATAGAAAATTATTGAACTTGAATAGAGGGTCTTGGTAATCCTCAATTTGTAGCCAAGTTACACAGAAGTGTGGGTAACCTTAGGAGCTACCAATTGTGCTTGGAGTCTGAAGTAGAGGAGGTCTTGGTGGGGTTGAGCCCTTAACCTATAGGATATTTAGTATCAAAGTCACTTAATGTGAAGGAAAATATTCATACACTTGGTGTCAGAAATATTGTGAGTGATAGAGAAATACTTTCCATAGCTATTCAACAAGCCATCATAGATCTTAAGAAATGAAGCAGTTTTTCAATTAAAAACTTAATATTTCTTTCCCTTTGTTCTACCATTCAAGTTGGTTTATATTCAAACTAAAATACCATCTGTCTCATAGATGGAGACATCTTATTACCCTGACAGATATGACAACCTTAAGAGAAGCTCACTCACTTTTGTCTGTAATTACTTTTTAAAAAAGTCTGATCTGATCTCTTATGACATAATGAGCTATTTAAGAAAATAGCATTTTAGTTAAGTGAATACTGGTGAGTTAAAATTATATTCAGAATAATTTAACATAGTGATTTGTTAACTTCATTTTTTCAGAACTTTGTATGTATGACTATTACAAGATTCTGATATTTTGAATGTGAAGATTGTTAGTTATCCAAGGTCATACTCAAATATCTTCCATCTGTCTTACCATGGATGACATTTTCTGCAATGAATAGGCATTTGTAAGTGCTGATTTACACAGCTTGAATTCACTTAATTTACATCCAATTCAAATTTAACCTGGCAAACATATTTTAACATTACAATGTACCTAATATTATCTTAAATCAGGCTAGCTCAGTACCTGGGCTTAACCACATGATTTGCTGGCACTAGTAAACTTGTCTTAAAAACAAAACAAAAACCAAAAAGCACAGATCTTCAACGTCTTCTAAAATAGGTAAGCCACATTATTCAATATGTGAATCAGTCAGTGTTTATTATATTTCTAATATGAAAACATGAGCAGGCACAATTTTGGAAACTGCAGGAGAACTTAAGCATACAAAATGCTTCCATTGTCACTGTCATTAGAGTCTAACCGTGGAGACAGAAACATTAAACATAAAATAGAGAATCTTATGACAGTGCATAATTATATCCTGGAGGAATCCAAAATTAGCTTCATTTTTAAAAGGAATTTTTCTTCAGTAGGTCTGTTAAAATGTAAAAAGATTTTCAGCTATGTAGCTAAAAGTTATCACTGCTGCTTTAGCACTTCTAAAGTTATGAAACAAACAAATGTGTTAATATTAAATTGAAATCTGTTTTGTCTTTGTTTAGAAGGAGTAATTTCTATAAACCTGGGTAAGAATGAGGACACATACATAAGGCAGATTCTATCTGTCCAATAACAATTAAAAATTGGAGTAATTTGAGCATATAACTTTGCATTCAATAAAAAAAATGTTCTGGAGAAATGTCCTACTGAGTCCCAATCTGGTGAACTCTGCTATGATGGTTGAAAATAGAGCTTGTGATAAGTCTCCAAGCTAAATTCAACACATGGGAAAATCAAAGAGATAGGACACTTTGTTTCAAGTACAGAAGGAGGTTTAAAGTGACAGGGCCCAAATAGTTCAGCAACACACCTGTGTTAATATATTCCAGTATTTAAAAGGTTCCAGAAAGTTGTTTATGTGTCAAAGAAAAAGCGCTTAACCAGTATAGAGCCAGCTTCTATATCTAGTAATAGGAAATTACTGATGGCAACACTACCATCAGAAAGATGAAGGTAAATAGTTTCTACATTCCTCACATAGGCAACTCGGAGGGGAGGGGGGAAAGTGGGGATACAAAGCTTGCTTTTGTATGCAAGACACTATGATAAGACCTTTATGTATACACTTTAAAACTGAAAATGAAGATGAAGCTAATACTTCATAATAAGGAATCTGCATCCAATTTTCTGTAGTGATAGTGTAGTTTATTTCTACTATAAAAAAATCTTTGCTTGTGGTGTACTGGAGTTAGGTAATTAGAAATATCGGTAGATTAAAAGGCCAGAAAGAAAATAAAGTTGTTTCCTTATAAAAGATAGAAAATTTTGTCCTGCCCCCACCCCAACCCATCTTTGTCTCTCACTGCTTTTGTTTCCTCCCCCAGCCGTGGCACTGAGTGTGTGTCTCTTACCCACCCTTTATAATTTCAGTGGACGTTATAAGTCCTTATTTATAGGTGTTCTTTTTATGCTACATGTTAATAATTACTATTAAGATCAAATTTTGAAGTCCAAAACTTGGGGGAAAACAAGTCCAAAGCTTGAAAAATTAAAAGTCATATTTAAGTCCAAATCTTAAAAAAAATTCATAAACTTGAACTGCAGAAAGAGAAACTTAGAATAACAAAAAATAAAAGACATTTTTGGCAGAATCAGTACTAGTAGGCATTAAAGATGGCTGTTTGAGGTTGTATTATTTCTTCCCCTTTGGAGAAACGGGAAGACTGACATTTCCCTTCTGACATTTCTGATTCAGATATTATACTGACAGAAAACTGGGAAATCAATAGAAAACTTCTTGAGGTCCTTTTGTCTCAATTTCTAAAATTACCTGCATGATAATTAGTGGTAAAATATGGGCATTCTTATGTAAATACGCTGTTTAAATTAAATAGCTAGGCATATTTGAAGTGGGGTAAAAAAAATGAACCTTTTATTATCATCTGACAAATCATTTATGACCCTGTGTAGTTTAAAATAATATACTATTGGTAAAGCTTATCATAACTCTGCCTAAAGAGGAAATATGTGAAATAAGAAAGCTGCCATAAAATTTTTTTTTTTTTTTTTTTTTTTTGGTTTTAGGGCCACACTTGTGGCATATGGAATTTCCCAGGCTAGGGGTCAAATCAGAGCCATAGCTGCTGCCTGTACCACAGCGACAGCAATGCAGGATCCAAGGCATGTCTGCAACCTACACCACAGCTCACTGCAATGCCGGATCCCTTAACCCATTGAGCAAGGCCAGGGATGGAACCCACATCCTCATGGATACTAGTAGGGCTTGTTACTGCTGAGCCACAGTGGGAACTTCCCATAAAATAATTTGATCTTAATAGTAATTCTTAACATGTAGCCTAAAAAGAACACCTATAGATAAGGACTTATAATGTCCATTGAAATTATGAAAAAAATTTACCTTCCAAGGCATTTTTAGCACGTGAATGTAAGCCACATCTTATTATATCTATTGTGTGTAGATTTTAGTCCATGGTTACTGTATGTACTGCTAGAGAATGCATAGTCATTCAAGAAATTACTCTTGAAATAATGATATAATGCAATATTTACAACAAACTCTATGAAGCTTCATTACTGAATGTCCATCCAAACCAAAGGTGGATGAAGAAAATATTATTAATCAAGCTTTATAAAAGATAATAGTGTAATTTTTGTCATTTCAAATATATAGCAGGGACATGAAGGAGCCAGACTAAGTATGTGATTTGAAGGAACGAGGGATTTGACAGCAACAGTCAACATTGAGTTCAGTGAATTTTCTCTTGAAACAGAAAGAACAAAGGAAAATCAGCACGGATGGATAGATAGGATATCTCTTAACAGGCTATATTTGCTTTTCTCATCAGTTGCCTTCACCAGCAGTATAACTTACACTGTCCATATCAAACACAGAGAAAGAAAAGTCATTATTGAATAAAAACTCTGCATAATTACTGGGGCACAGCTGCATAGTGACAAGAATGAGCAAATGTATTCAGTGGCTTTCAAAATATATGTGATTATTGTGGTGACATTCAGAAAAGCAAATTAAATTATTTCTTAATGATACAGCAAGATAAAAATCCCTAGTATTCTGAAGCTATGGTAAATTAATACTTAATAGAAATGTATTTATGTGTTTATACAATGTTCTTGTGTTGTGAAGTTGTTAATATTTGCTTATTTTAGCAATGTATCTGTAGATTTTTTTTATTTTTCTAGGTAAATCATGACACAGCTACAAATCCATTTTTTATAGATTTTGTTATTATTGTTACAATTTTATTGTACTGCAGTGGGCTAGATCTCTTTAAAAACCTGCACAGTAGTGAAGTTCCCACTATGGAACTATCAAGTGTGGTATCTCAATAGGTTTTTTTATAGAAAACAAAATATTTTAAATATTTCCATTTCTTCAGAAGTGTGAACTTGTTTCAACATGAATTTCAACATGAATTAATATTGAATTCTATTCACTGCTTTCTCTTTATATATTGAGATAAACATGTTTTATTCATTAAAATGGTGAATTACATTGTTATGCTTCTTTGTATCTCTGGAATAAACCTAGATAGTTTATAATATATTTTTATTTTTATATATTGCTTCAGTGTTGTTGCAAATATTTTGGGTAGAATTTCTACATGTATGTAACAGTAATATTCCATAGGTTTTGTTTCTTATGATATGTGTGTTTGCATACACATAAATATATACACATATGTATGTATATATGACCGTATAACTACTTAGTTTTTTTTTTTTTTTTTCTTTTGGAAGTTTTGATAAATGCTTCTCCTGGATTATTAGGACCCTCTCATTTTCCCTTTTGCCTGAAGAGTCCTCTTTAGATTTCCTTTAGTATTGTTGTGTAGTTAATTAATAGTCTCTCTCCTTTTTTTTTTCCTGAATAAGCATTTATTTCATTTTTATTTTTAAAGGTTATTATTATTGGATATAGAAACTTTTAGGTTGACAGGTTTTTCAGCACTTTGAAAATATCATTTCCTTCTTTTCTGTTCTTCCTTATTGTTGCTGTTGCTAGCTCTCAGTGTGTTTTAAAGATAATGGTCTTTTTTTCAGGTGGCTTATAGAACTTAGTTATAAGTTTTTAACAATGACCATGATATTCCTAGATGTGGTTTTCTTTTATTTTTCTTATTTGGCATTTATCAGATTTCTTAAGTCTGTGATCTTGGTGCCTTTCATTCATTTTAGAAAAAAATATCAACCATTATCTCTTCAGGTATTACTTCTCTCATTTGCTGGTAATCCATACATATAACATTGCTTTTTGTATTGTAATATTTTTTGTTGCATTATATCTTTTGGTCTTCCCTGGGTATTTTCTTGTGACCTAACTTTCAAGAGTTCGTCATTTCTTTTTCATGTTCAGAAATAGCTACTGAGTTAGCTAATTCTGCCATTGTATTTTTAGTATTATATTTTCTTGTAGTTCTTGTTGAAGTTTCTAGTTCTCTGGAAATTTTCCCAAACTCACCTTCTATTTCATTGATTATTAAGCATTATTATTTTACTGTTCATAGCTGATAAGTTCCTTATGTGGATCTACTGTGAGTCTGTTTCTTTTGACTATTTTATCTATTTTTTTTTAATCAGGTCTTCTATGCCTGAGTATTTTAATTAATTTGTGGAAATTGTGTAGAAGCAATATTGAAGATACTTTTAGGTTCTGGATGATGTGAATTTATTTCTCAACATTTTTAAATGAGCAATAATAAATCTAAAATATAATATTTTCTTTAAATTCAGATAATCTGAGGGGTAAATATGAACTTAATAGGTTAGGTATGATTACTTGAATCAGAAATAACACTTGAAGAATCAAGATATGGGGAAGGATTCATTGGGATGAAACTGGCTTTTACACAGTAAGAGTCAGAGCTATAGGAAGATTTTGAGTAGAATACTAATAAAATTTAAGTTTTAGTACAGTTACTCTATCTGCAGAGGGAGAACAGATATAAGGTTAGGTAGGGCAGGAGAAGGAAAACAGAAGGTATTGTAATAATACAGTTGGGAGATAATGGCAGTTTGGACATGGAGGAACTCCAGCTGGGGAGCATTTGTCAGACATAGGATACGCTTTTATTGCATACCAGAATTTGCCACCCCAAATATGCCACCACATTGGGATCATTTATAGCTGAAGGTAACTGAAAAGCAGATCCAAGAATAGCTTTCTATCCTCTCCCTATTTTCAAAAAAAAAAACAGGATAAAAATTTACAAAAGTTTTGTCCTTCTCTATAAGGAAGGACAAAAGTTAATCACCACAGACACCTTTAGACCCTTATCAACCCAAAGATGGGACCAGAGGAACCAAAGTAACAAACTTCACTAACTAGCCTTTATCTGCCATTTACCTTCTCATCTTGCAGACCTTGGAAGTCTAAAATGTCATTGCTTTGTAAATATATGTTTTGGTTTTCTGAGTTCTAAGCCACCTCTTAAGTTACTCATCCCTGAGTTTCTTCCATGTATATGTGATATACTTGTTTATAAACTTCTCATTGCCCTTATCTTCTTAATCTGTCTATTATAGAGCAGCAGCCAAGAATTTAAGATGGGTAGAGAAAACTTTTTTTCTACCCGATTCTTTTCAGATAGAGAGGAAATGTATGACTGGATTGGATGTGGAGTATGGGAAAAAAAATAATGGCTTAAGCATTACTTTAAGTTTTCTGACCTGGTAAATGGAAATATACAAATGTGGAAGAGTTTTGCTGAAGCAGTTGTGCGGTTGGATGAGAAGATTATTTGGCATCCAAATAAAAATCTCAAATAGGAAATTTGTTAAATAAGTCTGAGGTTTCAGGGAGATATACTAGTTATAGATATACATTTGGAAGTTATCAGCATGTGGACGGTATTTAAAACCTTTTCTGCAGCTGGGTAAGATCACTAAAGAAATAAAAACAGATTAGAAGTGGTTGGGGAATATTATTTACAAATGTGTTCCCAGTTTTTTTACTCTTTCAATTCATTTCCTTTTAAATGTGACTTCATAGTTTCTTCCATAAAGAGGTGGAATCATCTCAAACTCCTTTGAATCTAGGCCATCTTTGTGACATGCTTTGGCCAATACATCGCAATGGAAATGTCAATCCAGGTCTCTAGACACATCATGTGCTTCTGATTTCTCTTTCTGAAGATTGACAATGCCACATGAAAAAGTATAGGCTAGCTTGCTGGATTCTGACAATCAAGTGGCTTAATCACCCTTTACCCTCCAGGCCACCCAGTCAGCCAACCTCCAGAAATGTGAGGGAGGCTGTTCAAATCAATCATGTGTATGCAGTAAAATCAGCAGAGCCTGTTCCAGGTCAAAAGACCCACTGAGAGGACATATGGATTCCTGAGCAATAATAAATATTGTTTTAAGTGACTGAATTTGGGGACAGCTTGTTACTCCAGAATAATTATGAGAATCAAAGAAGGAATCATGAGAGTGACCCAACTGTTAAGGGATGAGGAAAATGAAAAATAATCAAAGAAAACTAAGAGAATATCTGGGAAAGTTGGAAAATATCCAGGCATTCATAATATTTTTTTCACAGTATTTTCTAACCCAGAAAAAAATATTTCAAAAGAATCAGAATTATCACCTTTGTCAAGTACTGTTAAGTAAGATGAGGGCTAAAGTTGACTCCTTAATTTCGTAATGTAGTGGATGTTATTGGCTAAATTTCAAATAACCATGTTGACAGAATGAGAATAAGGCAAATTTTATGAAAGACACTAAAGATTACTACATGAATTTAATTATAAATTGTAAAAATTTGAAATTCTAAATAGTCTCGTTTAGGTTGAATATATATATTTTCTAGTATACCAAAGGTGTAACTCTATTATAAGATATTAGAGCAAACAGAAGCATCAGTTAAACCTTAAATTGTTCATAGACAGATTTTTACTCTTTATACATACCAAAATAAATAAAATTCAAGTACTTTGTTTTTGTATAAACCATCATACACATGACATATTATTTTTAATGTCCTTTCATTAAACCAAAGGACAGTTTTACGCATAATTGCATACAAGCATGTAAATAAGGTTCCAAGGAAAAATGTGGAAAGAATTTTTTAAAGAGTATTTTTAAGGGCATAAAAGCATTTCATAGTTATTTTCATCTAATAGTTACATTAACGATAGAACATCATTTCTGTGTATTAAAAATAATTTTCCAGGCAATATAAAAGATAATTTGTACTAAAATTTGGCCTTAAAAGGCAATCTTTAGTGTTTGTTAATAGGCCTGACTTTTTCTGAAAGTGAGATTGGTGGATTATTTAAGCAGCCTGTTTTCTGATTTTTGTCTCTGGGTCTTAGATTTGTTTTGTTAGTGATTTTACTGAGCCTCACATAAGATAAAGAGAATTTTACATCCTGAATCAGCTTTATCCCTTGTTACCCGGGAGGCCATGTTTCTCTTCCTTGCTTCCTATTTTAACCCCCTCACCCCCACCTTGGCTGCCATGGAATAGAAACATGATGCTCTGAGTCTCCTACTCAGCATTTAACATGAGTTTGAAGAGAAAATACTGAGGCACTGCTAGTAACCTTTTTGCATCTAGGCCCAACAATGGTCAGATAGGGAGAAAAAAAAAAATACCACCACTTCAAAGTGATTAAAAGCAGTCCTGTGCAGACGGGAAGAATCATCCTAATTGTGCCGTAGGGAAGCACTGCTTCAGAGGGATACTTACGATTACTTTGAAGTAGAAGTAACTACTCTGGCCCTCTCAGCGGGCTTTCACTAAGTAGAAATGTATAAGCTCTCATGGACTCAAGGGAGAGAATAAGCTGAATACCTAGTAGAAGCATTGATTTCTTAATCTCATGAGGTAAACCCCTGAAGAACAAGATGCAAAAACAAACCATGTGATTTCAACTTGATTGACCCCATTGCATTAAAACTAAATTAGACCAATGTCGATAAGCCTCAAGAAAGGAATGTCCTTCTAAAGAAAGCAATAGTTTAATTTATAATTCTGCCTAAAGGTTTCTCTGCTAAAAATAATCAAATGGAATAGATGCAATGCTTTCTATTTAATTTAAAATAACATCAAATGAAGGTGATAAATGACCAGTGGTGATTATATATTTTGAAAGCACACAGTGACATTTACTTACTCTAAACTATAGGAAAATGTAAAATTAGTCACCCAGTTTTACTCTAGTGCCTGGAAGAAGAGTGTAACTCCTGCATTTAAGTTACTGCTAACAAGTGAATTAAAGACTAGGGAGAGATATTATGTAAATAGATTTGGTGCTCTAAATTTCCTTATTTGTGATAGTTTCCATTCTGACTTGATCTTTGTTATTTAAAAATGCATGCATACTTAAATGCTGTTTTGTTCCAAACTCAAGGTGTAACAGAAATTGCCAAAACAGGAACTATGCCTACCATTTACCAATAAGAGTAAAAACTGGTCTGATTCAGGAATGCACTTTGTGTAGAAACACCTTAATTCAATAACATTTTAAATGCATCTTAAAATATATTTTTTACTTAGAGTATTAAAAATTCATCACAAATGTGCCAGTTATACACTATTGTTAATTTTGAAAAAAATGGAAAATAGGACTAGGAGTGTTAGGGACACTGGAATTGTTATATCAGTCTTTAGAAAGTGAAATTAATTTGTCACAAATTGTTTTTTTGTTTTACATTTTACAAAGTAGCAGTGTCTTTAAATAGAAACTGCTTCTAATGAAACATTAAGGTATGAACCATATTCGTAAGTATTACAAATATACACCCTAGGAAAATAACTAAATGGAGAATTTAAAAGTAATGTGTAGGTTTTTTTCTTCTTCTTTTCTTAGTTAGAAACAAATGAGAAGTATCAATGGAGAAGACTGAGATGAGTTAACAGTTGGATATGTATATAAACAAATATTTACATGAGCAGTTGAGATATGACTTGCAATTTATAATCACATATTTCACATTATCACTTAGTACTACATTTTTTGTTTTTTACTACTTTTCTAGAAGGTTAAACAGTATTGCATATTTTAGTATTAAATAAAAACTTTCTAGTTTTATAGAATTACAATTGTACACACTACAAAATAGTATTTGTTTTCTGCATTTCCTATTGATGGGGCTAGATCCTTTGTTTATTTCTCAGCAAGTGCTAATAGAATAATACTATGTGGAATGTTATTTTTTCCCCCTCAAATTTTTACTAGTTGTTGGCTGCTATTGCAAGTCTACCATATGTTATAAAATAAAGATTTCATTTCAGCATACTACAATATGTTGTATAAAAGCCATAAGGAAAGGAAACTTGACTATAAAGGTCATAAAATTGCTGGAATGTACTATACAGAAAAAAAGTTGTTACTGTCCAAGTCATCTCATGAATATGATCTACATTTCAATATGTGCAGTAAATGAAATGTTTAAAATCTTTTTAAAAGATGCTTTCCTTAAGCAAAAAAAAAATCATACTAAAACAAGCATTTGGCTGGATATTTAAGTCTCAAAAGAAGCATATTTAAGAGCTTTGTCCATTCACACATTTGATAAAATGTATTGATTACATACAATATAGTAACCACCCAGCAGAAAGATGTACAAACTCAGAATAAGATTTCCAGGGGTTTATAACATACTAATGGTGATTGTAGACATATAATCAAATAACCATAAAAATGCAGTAGGTTCTGTTTTTAGTAGATATTTGATAATGATATTCTACAGACCCAGAGAAGAAAGCACTTAACTCTACATAATAATTTAAGGCAGACTTCCCAGAGGAACTATCATTTCAGCTAAAAGTTTTGTTTCCATTATTCAAATTTCCCCAAATACAAAATCTATATGGCCATAAATTTAATAAAAAGAAAGAAAAGAAGAATGATTTCACAGCTTCTACTCTTGTGCCCTCCACCAATCCATTTCTAAAAGCAGCCTGAGTGATCTCTTCAAAATACCATTCCAAACAAGGCACTCTTTTCCTTAAAAATTCTGCAGACACTGGCTCTCATACTATGATCCACAAAGCTGAACTTAGGCCACATTCTTTTTTTTTTTTTTTTTTTGTCTTTTTGGCCATTTCTTGGGCCGCTCCTGCGGCATATGTAGGTTCCCCAGGCCAGAGGTCGAATCAGAGCTGTAGCTGCCGGCCTACACCACAGCCACAGCAACGTGGGATCCGAGCCACATCTGCAACCTATGCCACAGCTCATGGCAACGCTGGATCCTTAACCCACTCAGTAAGGCCAGGGATCGAGCCCGAAACCTTATGGTTCCTAGTCGGATTCGTTAACCACTGAGCCACGACGGGAACTCCTTAGGGCACATTCTTAAAGATTACATGAACTCAACTCCTTCGACTCTTCCCTTAACTTAGTCTTTACTCTAGACATGTCTTTGCTGTCTTTCAGATATTTAAAGACATTTCATGAAAGCATTCATATATCTTAATCCTTCACTTTATTCTAGTTTCTGCTCAAATGTAATCCTTTTTTAAAAATAAATTTTGTTGAAATAATAGTTGACTTACAAAGTTGTGTTCCAGGTGTACAGCAAAATAAAATAGTAAAATATATTCCCCATTTCTAGCCAGTTGGTCAGAAGTATAGGTGACCTCGGATTTTAGACTGGCATCTGAAGTGAGGGAAGGCTTCTGAGACTGAGTCCTTAACTTGTGGGCTCTGCACTAACTCAAAATAGTGTTAAAATTTAATTGAACTATTAGATAACCTGTTGATGTCAGAATCACAGACTTATTTGTTATGTATTCTTTCTAGTCTGTTCTGTTTTCTCTATAGCACTTATCTTTACCTAAAATTATAGTGAAACTGAATTCCCCTAAAACCAGTTTCCTCTGCCAAGTTTATGATTAATCTCTCTATCCAAAAGGTTATTTTCTTGTCAAATATCTCTTCAAGACTGAGGAGCAATAAAGAAAATGGGAGAATTAAAACTGGGCAGTACTCTGTGGGGCCCTTTTGGTTGCAAAAGACTTTCTGTGTTCCCTGTTTCTTGTTTCTAGGAAAAAGGTTTCAGGCTCCTAGACCTTCCCATTCCAAAGGGCAGATTCAAACAGTCATAAATTAGAGAAGGGATGGAATGCAGAAACAAAGGAGGAACACTCGAGAAACAATAGTGTAGATTTGGGGCAGGGTCCTGGCTCTTCCTTGAGGAATACACATAATAATGTAACTACTTCTATAGGAATTAAGGCCCCCACTCAAGTGGAGGATATTAACTTCAGGCTGAGCACAAGCACAAGGACACTAGACTGACTGGAACCAAAAGGCTGATGATTGAAATTCCTAGAACACCACCCTATCACCTTACCACCAAGCAGAGAAAGGTCACACACACACAGCAAACTTTCCCCACAAATTTTGACTATAAAAACTCTTCCCCCCAAACCGTCAGAGAGTTTCAGTCTTTTGAGCATGAACTGCCCCTTCTCCTTGCTTGACCCTTGCAATAAACCTTGCTCTGCTCCAAAGTTAAATGTTTCAATTTGTTTGAACTTACTGTGCATTTGGGCAAAAGAACTTATATTCTACAGCAAAAGTACTTTGTTTCCCACAGATGCATGATGACAAGAGACATTTCTGTCTTGTTCATCATGGAATTCCTGAAACCAGAAGCACTACTTTACATGTCTTAGGCATGCAATAAAATTTGAAAATTAACATGAATGCACACATGACTGCTTACAATGGTTACTATTTTGCTATTTATTTTATCATTGATCAAATGGGTTATAATATATTCAAGAAAAACAAGCATATGTTTTGCAAGGTTGCATTAGCATTATGAAGAAATATCATCAAATGAGGAATGAGAAATAATATATTTTGTATACCAACTAATGAAGAATCAGAATAACACATGAATCAAACAAGAGAAGCCAAATAGCTTTGGATAAAATTATTTTATGTTTTCTCTAAAAGCTGTTCTTTTCATTTTGAGTTTTACAAAGTTCATTCCTTGCCCTGAAATAAAAATTATATGACTTTCCCCCTTGTTTGCTTATAGGCTGTAAGATCTAAGTATCCCAGCAGGTTTTAGTTGAAAATACAAAAGGAGTAAATTCCCCCCATATGGTTTTTGCATTATCCATATGAGGGTAATCAAACAAACCCAGCTAGGGAAATCAAAGGGATCAGCTGGAGACTTCCTTTTGCTAGAACTAAACAGACCAGTTCAAATAGTATGCATTCTTAAAATGTCATTTTGCAAAACTAGCTCTTATCCTTTATGAAAAGGGTGTACATTCAAAAGTATTAAAGGTATTAAGGCAATTTGCTCTCTCTATAAGGTATATTTAAATGTGTTAACTGAATATTTGTATAATATCTGTTACCATTTTTTTTTTTTTGTTATCAAATTGCCTCGGCTGCAAACCAAAGCCTAACAGTAGCAAAATTTGATTTGAATTGTTCATTTCCAAAGTGAAATTTTTCTATGTTGTTCTGAGCAACTACGGAGACTTTTAACAGAACATACGAATGTAAGTAACAGTATCTAAGCCTATAGTATTTTCATATATGTAACTGGCATCTTTTTCCTCTGCAGATAATTTGTAAGGTTTTCAGTTATAAATAGTGGAGGAGGAAGAAAAAATTTTCCCTCTACCCTTCTAGGTTCTATGTCTAAGACTTCCTTTTCTTCCTGATAGGTAAACAGGAGAAAAACAAAATAAAGTTTAATAACACATATATCTCATATACACTTCGGAGATACCCAGGAAAACAGATTAAAATTTCCTCAAAATGGCCCACGCTATTGGAAATTAAGATAACTCTGGCTCGGGTCACCAGTGTCGGAAAGTGAGACCTGTGGACAAGGAGAAACCGTGACAAGGCAATTTACTTCTGCAGAAGGGTGTGGGTACTCCAAAAAGCATGTGCCCGGAACAAAGGACCCTCCCCTATTTATCCCTAACTCAGGTGATTTACCTGTCCCCTTCCCATTGGTCAGGTCAAGGCTCACATTCTTCCCAGTTGGCTAATTGAAAAAAATTGCTGCTGGGAAAAGAGGTAAACAGGAAGGGGGTCACAGGGGCACTTCTGCTGAAACCAGAGCAAAATGGAGTAACCAAGATTTCCTTTGATAGGAAAGACATTATGTTACGTTCCACAACACCACCATCTCAAATACCATCTTTATCTAAAGACAAAGATTTTACGGTGGTGGGAGACTAGTTATGGGAGGTTACTGGGAAAAGCATGATTAACAAAGGTAAGGTTTGTTAGGTAGGTTTAATTTTCTATTGGTGAGTATCTGGAAATGTAGAGTTACTCTTCTCTCCCTGGTACCAAAAGAGAGACACCCTTACAAAGGAGATTTCCCTCACAAACAGGCAACTCCTACTCTGTTTTCAGAGATTCTCATATGTCTATAGCTTCTGAAAAATAATCAGCTCAAAATAATCCTTATGCCAAAAAGGTGCATTTTGAGGTGGCATAAATCATACCAATACTGATTCCCTATTTTTGATAATTATACTGTGGTTATATAAGATGTTAACATGAGAGGAAACAGGGGGAAGAATATAAGAATTTTATGTTCAACCTTTGCAGCTTGTCTAAATTTTGTCTAGAATATAAGTTTAAGACATAAAAAAGAAAATCTTATCTTTTATCTAGATAATTAGTAGACTATGACATAAACTATGTGCAAAATACATCCTAAAAGAGAATCATGAGAAGAGAAGTTTATTTAGGTAGATCAAGTTTTTAAAAGTTTTTATACTTTGACTTTCAATCATAATAAATTATGTAATACTTGACATTCATTCTCACTATAAATAATTATAAAACTAGACAAAATAGGAGATAACATTTTTGGACATTAAAGAGAAAAGAACAGGCCTGTGGCCCCTAGGAACTAAAAATCCATGAGAAAAGCTCTGTGATTTATCCAACTCTCTGATTAGGGGTATATACCCTATTGTGACAGTAATGAGAAAGCAGAGCTTCTGAAGAGGCTGGAATTTGTGCAGATGAATCCTCAAGGAGAAAAGTAATTGTTACTGAACTCAGGTTAGGTGGCTCACTGCTCAAAAGCTAATTATTGAGAGGCATGAATTGGTGGACAGGAAAGCTGCTTTAATCAGAAAAACCAGCTACCTGGGGAGAAGGTGGACTAATGTCCTGAGACCAGCTCTGAAAATCCTCCTTACCTATGACAGTTTTTAAAGGGAAAAGGGGGGAAGAATCTCAGTGAATCATTGAGGTGTAGGAGGTTTGGTTCTGCGCCATTCTTCATTGCATGCAGACTGGCTGACTCTTCAGATGTTGTCTTGCCCAAGTGATCTACCTGCAGGATTGCTAAGGGGACTGCTGAGGGTAGAGAGCTAGTCACTCTTTAACTACTTAATTCTTCATTTTTACTTCTTTTAATCTAGGAAAAGACTCAATAGGTTAGACAAGGCATGATGTACATTCAGGAGAGCATAAATCAGGAATTAGGTTAAACTGTCTAGCGATCTCATTTCTTTTAAAGCTAGAGGAAAAGAGAAATGGGCAAACAGTAAAGGGCAGAATAGCTGCCTTTGGTTCCCCATTGTCAAACATCATTCCATTTCTATAAGATTAAGGGTGAAGGTCTGTCTTCCATAATTTTCTCATGCTGACATAGGGCGTGTATTCTCAGAGTGAAGAATAAACATGGGTCTGTATCATTTCACTTTCTTGATTCAGTCTTAGTTGCCTGCTTACATATATGGGCATAGCAGGCTACAATTATATTGATGCCCACAAAGATAGATTTTTGCAAGTAATAATAATTAACCCCATTCTCTTGAGGCCAGTTCTTAAAATTGTGCTAGGTGTAGATTCAATACTGGTCAAGATGGAGCAGTTTATGTTATGGCAATAGTCAGGTTATCATGTAGTTAACTTTTTTTTTCTGGTGGCAGTTACAGTATGTGTAAAACATTTCAGGAATATGCATCAGACACTGAGTCAGTGACTCTATTGTCCTAATTATTAACTGCTTGAACCTTCTTTTTTGTGACTCAGGAAGGCCCTGGACAATTCAGATTTTCTGCAAACAAGAGACAGGGGGCTTGGAGGGGCCTTTGTTCTTGGGCAGTAGGGGGGCTATGCAAGGGTCTGCTTGGTGTCATGAACAGGGAGGAATGCTTAGAAATCTGGATGGGAATTTACATGGAGTCTTTGGTTAAAGGCTGAGCTATCTATGTGCAGGGTGAGGTTCTGCAAGTGCTGGCAGAACATAGCCACTCTGGGACAGAATGCAGCACAGAACTTCACAGGTCACACAGGATGGAGAGATGTTGAGTTTGAAGCCCAACTAGAGGAGATACATTACAGTTCTCATCAAAAACTCAGTTTACATACTAGAAGAAAAGCCATGTTTGAATATTAAGGGACTTACCCAAAGATTGACACAAAGTGAAAATATATCTACCTAGGAATCAAAGAATAAAACCAAGCCTAATAGAGTTAAAGGGAGCTGCCAGTGATTTATGGTTGCTGGAACAAAATTCAACACCATTCAAAGATGGTGGCATAATCTGGATAAGATATCAATCAAAATGTTCAATATAAAATAAAAATTACTAGTCATGTGAAGGAACAGGACCAGTGTGACATATAAGTAGCAGGGGGGCTACTCAGTGCAAACCAACCCCAAGAGGATAAAGATTTTTAGAAATAGATAAGGACTTGTAAACAATTGTGATGAATATATTAAAGAACATTAAAGATAAAAACGATTGGATTTTTATCCTTTTTGGTTTCTATTTCTCTAAGAGATAAAAGAGAAATAGAAACCAAGAAAGTTGAAATTATAGAAATAAAAAGAATAACATTTAAAATGAAAATTTTACTATATAGTTATAATAGCAAAATGGACAGAGACTAATAAAGGATGAGTAGATATGAGGGCAGTTCAAGAGCAAAAGGAAAGAACACAGAGAAAAAAGTTTTGAGTTAATAACAAATACACTTTAGTGTCTTCTCATAAGACATCAAGCAGACCAACATATAAATAAATGCATTCCCCCCAAGTAGAAAAGAGACTAAAGTGAAATAATATTTGAATAACTATGTCTAAGGTTTGATGAACTTAAGACATCAATTTAGGAAAGCAAGAAATCCAATGAAAGTCATTAAGTGTTTTTTAAAAAAAGCACAGCTGGAGTTCCCATCGTGGCGCAGTGGTTAACGAATCCAACTAGGAACCATGAGGTTGTGCGTTCGGTCCCTGCCCTTGCTCAGTGGGTTAATGATCCGGCGTTGCCATGAGCTGTGGTGTAGGTCGAAGACGTGGCTTGGAACCCGCGTTGCTGTGGCTCTGATCCCGCATTGCTGTAGCTCTGGTGTAGTCCGGTGGCTACAGCTCTGATTGGACCCCTAGCCTGGGAACCTCCATATGCCACGGGAGCAGCCCTAGAAATGGCAAAAACACAAAAAAATAAATAAATAAAAAGAATAAAAAGCACACCTATGCACACTGTTATAAAACTGATAAAAACCAAACAAAAAAATCCTAAAGAAAAACAATATTTCATTCAGAAAAGAAAAATATCAATAAAGGCAGACATTCTTCTCAGAAACAAAGACCAAAAACAGTACAATGGTATATTTAATGTGCTTAAAAGGAAAAAAACAACTGGTAAACCAGGATTCTCTATCCATTGAGAATATCATTCCAAAATTAATGAAAAAAGTAAATAAAACTTTATTATTATTATTGAGGTATAACATGTATAAAACTGCATGAGATTTAGGTGTACAAATAATGATTTAATATATGTATATATAGTGAAGTGATTACCACAGTAAGTTTAGTTAAAATCCATTACCATATGGTTACACATATTTTTTATTGTCATATTTTTTTAAGATTTACTCTCCTAGCAATTTTCAAATATCTAATACAGTGCTGTTAACTATAGTCCCCACGGTGTACATTACGTTCCCAGGATTTATTTCTCTTAGAAGAAGAATTTTGTACCTTTTGACTATCTTTATGCACTTTGCCCATCCCTCTAACCCCTGCCTCTGGCGATCACCAGTCTGTTCTCTGTATCTACGAGGTTTTTTTCTCTTTTTTCAGATTCCAAGTATAAAGGAGATCATACAGTGTTTCTCTTTCTTTGACTTATTTGACTTAGAATAACACCCTCACAGGGCCTTTATATTGTGGAAAATTTAAGGGTTTCATTATTTTTCTTATAGCTGAATAATATTTGTGTGTATGTATATATAAATATATGTGTGTGTCTATGTATGTATATGTGTATATATATATTATTTTCTTTATCCATTCATCTGTCCATGGACACTTAACCTGTTTCTATGTCTTGGCTACTGTAAATAATGCTGCAGTAAGTGTGAATGCAGATATGTTTTTGAGATACTGATATCATTTTCTTCACATAAATACTCATAATGGGAATTGCTATATTGTACGGTAGTTCTATTTTTCATTTTTTGGGGAAACTCCATACTGTTGTCCACAGTGGCTGCACCAATTTACATTCCCACTAACAGTTAATGAGGGTTCCCTTTTTGCCACATCCTCACCAACACTTATTATTTCATGTCTGTTTGAAGATAAACAGGTGCGAGGTGATATTTCACTGTGGTTTTGCTTTGCATTTCCCTGAAGATTAGTGATATTGAGCACCCTTTCTTATACTTGTTGGCCATCTGTATGTTTTCTTTGGAAAAATGTCTGTTCATATCTGCTGCCTATTTTTATTTATTTATTTATTTATTTGTCTTTTTAGGGCTGCACTCATGGCATATGGAGGTTCCCAGGCTAGGGGTCAGAGCAGAGCTGCAGTTGCCAGCCTACGCCACAGCCACAGCAACGCAGGATCCAAGCCACATCTGTAATCTATACCACAGCTCAGAGCAATGCCAGATCCTTAACCCACTGAGCAAGTCCAGGGATTGAACCTGTATCCTCCTAGATACTAGTTTGGTTCATTAACCACTGAGCCACAATGGGAACTTCTATTTTTAATTTTTAAAATTGAGTTGTATGAGTTCTTTAATACTTCAGATATTAGCCCTTTATCAGATATATGGTTTGCAAATATTTTCTCCATTCTATAGTTTACTTTCATTTTTATTTTTTCTTCTGCCATGCAGAGCTATTAAATTTGCTGTAGTACCACTTGTTGATTTTTTCTTTTTTACCTTTGCTTTTGGCTTCAAATCCTAAAATTTATTGCTAAGATTAATATTAAGAATTTCCCCTTCTTTTTCTTTTAAATATTTTATGGTTCCAGATGTTATGTTCAAGCTTTTAATCCATCTTGAGATTATTTTTGTATATGGTGTAATGGTATTGGTCCCATTTCTTTCATTTACATGAAGTTGTCTAGTTTTCATACCAGTTATTGAAGAGACTATCCTTTCCTCATTGTATAATCTTGAATAATTTTTTAATAAGTTAATTGAACATATATGTATGGGTTTATTTTTAGGCTCCGTATTCTGTTCCATTGACCTATGTGTCTGTTTTTATGCCAATTTATTTTTATTGCTATAGCTCTATAATATAGTTGTTTTGACATTTTTTTAAAGTTTTGTTGAAGTATAGTTGATTTACAAAGTTGTTACAATTTCTGTTGTACAGCACAGTGATTCATTTAAATATATACAACATCCATTCGTTTTCAGATTCTTTTCCTATATTATCACAGAATATTGGGTAGAGGTCACTGTGCTATACAGCAGGTCCCTCAGTCAATCCATACACCTCAGTGTGCATATGCCAATCCCAAACCCTCCCTCACTCCTATCCCCTTTGGTAACCATAAGTTTGTTTTTAAAGTCTGTGAGTATGTTTCCGTTGTGCAAATAAGTTTATTTGTATCCCCCCTTTTTTCAGATTCCACATATAAGTGATGTCATATGTTGTTTGTCTTTCACTAACTTCATTAGTACAGTAATCTCTAGGTCCATCCATGTTGCTGCAAATGCCATTATTTCATTCTTTTTATTGTTGAGTGATATCCCATTGTATATACAGACCACATCTTCTTTATCCATTCCTTCCTCTGTTAATGGACATTTATGCTGCTTCCACATCTTGGCTACTGTAAATAGCACTGCAGTGAACATTGGGGTGCATAGATCTTTTTGGATTATGTTCTTTTCCAGATAGATGCCCAGAAGTGGGACTGCTGGATCATATAGTAGTACTATATTTAGTTTTCTGAGGTACCTCCATACTGTTTTCCAAAGTGGTTGTACCATTTAGTTTGAAATCAGGATGTGTGGTATTTCTAGACTTGTACTTCCTTCTCAAGATTGCTTTGGCTATTCCAGGTCTTTTGCGCTGCCATACGAGTTAGGGTATTGTTTGTTCTACTTCTGTGGAAAATGTCATTGGAATTTAGATAGAAATGGCATTGAATTTGTAGATTTTGGATAGTTGGGACATTTTAACACTATTAATTCTTTCAAGCACAGAATTATCTTTCCATTTATTTATGTCTCCTTTGATTTCTTTCATTAATATTTAAACTTTTATTGATGAATGAAAGCTAAGAGAATTTGACAATAGTAGATCTACAACATAAGACATGCTAAAAGGATTTTAGAATGAAATAAAAATGTGAATTTGCAGAAACAAATGTAAAATACCAGTTAAATGACTGAAGCAAAAATAATTATGTTTTATTCTATAATTTGTAATGAATATAAACAGAATTTTTGACAAGCATATGATAAGTGACAGGAACAGTATGTGAAGCTATAGTGGTTCTTAAATTTTCATAAGAAGTAGAGCAATTATAAGTCTAAATAGATCCTGATATATTAATAGTGTATATTGTTACCTCTAGAGCAACTACTTCAATAAAACAGCACAGAGATATAGCTAAAAACCAATCAGAACAATTAAAAGGGTACATAAAAATATTCAATTTACCTAAAATGAAGTAAATGAGTGAGAGTAAAAAAAAAATCAGATGGGACAAAAAGAAAAATAACAGCAAAGTGAGGACACTTTAACCCAAATATATGAATAATTTCATTAATTACGAATCAACTAAAGATTCCAATCAAAAGACAGAGAAATACACCACAAAATTATATGCTGATCATAAGAGAAACACCTTAAATATAATACCAGTGATAGACTTAAAATAGCAGTGATTCCCCAATCTAACTTTTGGTTTTCACAATAAATGTTGAAAATGAAGCCATTTAATAAGATTGCGAAGACCCATCCTGGCCAATGACCTAAGTGATGCCTTTCTCATTTTTCTCATTAGACACAACATGGGGCAGCTGGGAATAAGCTTTCTATTTTTCCATTTCTAAGGCTTAAATATTTAAACATTGATAAATAATAGTACAGATTCTATTTTAGTGTCTACCTGTCTCAAAGATTAATTGCATGATCCATCTAATTATGCCAGTCTGAAATGTAAGAATAAACTATGACACCATAGTTATTTTTATTCTCTATGTTAAACCATTCATCATGTCCTCTTTACCCTTTAAATATAACATGAACTGCATTATTTCACCCCACAAACTTAACAAACATTCTATCTTACCTGCACCTTTAAAATTGTACTTTAACTGAAACAGTGAAATTCTTTTTTCTGTAAAGAGTGAGACAATAAATGTTTTTGACTACATTTACCACATTTTAATTGTAACAACTACTATAGCACAAAAGCAGTTACAGACAAGTGAATAAATAAAGCCATGTATGTGTAACAATAGAACTTTACTTTTAAAACCAGGTAAATTTGGTTGTTAAACTAGAATTTTGCCAATTCCCACAAACTGACCCACCTGAATCCATCCTAAACCTCTGCAGTTCATTCTCCACTTTTCATTCAGATGTTATTTTGAAATGTAAATCGCCTCTCTGCTGAACCGTTAATGTCCTTTCATTTCTCTCAGTATAAAATCAAACATCCTGATCTGACCACAGTGGCCAATACAGTCTTTCTGACTTATCAACTCCAACCTCAGTTGGAGGACCTCCAACCAGGTCCATCTCCTTGTCAGACCTCTTGGCCTTCTTTTGCACCACAGCAATAATGCACATATTCTTCCTGGGACAGTGTTCCTTCATCATCTACCCATGTAAGCATTTTGGCATCCTTCTGATCTACCTCAGTTTTACTATAGGAAACTTTCCTGGCCACTTCAGATAGGTAAAATACCCCTATTCAACATCTCCAAATTTTCTTGCACATGTTCTTACACAACTAGTCATAATTCAAATGTCAAATAAGTTTACATTAGTGCATAAGTAGCTAGTATATTTAAAATCTCTTATTTATGATAGTGTTAAGAGTACCAAGCACTTTTAAAATGCTTTATGGGGAGTTCCCATCGTGGCGCAGTGGTTAACGAATCCAACTAGGAACCATGAGGTTGCGGGTTCGGTCCCTGCCCTTGCTCAGTGGGTTAACGATCTGGCATTGCCGTGAGCTGTGGTGTAGGTTGCGGATGCGGCTCGGATCCCGCGCTGCTGTGGCTCTGGCGTAGGCCGGTGGCTACAGCTCCGATTCAACCCCTAGCCTGGGAACCTCCATATGCCGCGGGAGCGGCCCAAGAAATAGCAACAACAACAACAACAACAAAAAAGACAAAAGACAAAAAAAATAAATAAATAAAATAAAATGCTTTATGGGCGTTATCTAACTAAATCCTCCAATGATTACATGATAAGAACTAATTTATGACTAATATTGCAGTTACAAAACTGGCCTTGGAAATAATCATTTGCCAAATCAAATAGGGAAATTTTCTAAATCAACCCAGGCAGTCTGACTTCAGAGTCTCTCCCCTTAACCACTGCAAAATAATAGCTCTCTTCTTTTAGACTGTAAGATACTTCGTTTCTATTCTTAATGCATTATTGCAAAAATAAATATACTATACCATACACACATACTTGTAAATGTATGGAGTGGTAAAATTATTGAAATTCAGCCTTTCACAAAATAGACAACATATTTCATATAACAAGTGTAGAGATACTGAAAGCCTGTATTTTATATAAAAAACATAAAGGAGTATAGCAAAGAGATTGAAACTTCGAAGGAAAAACAAGCTGGCCTGCTACCACTATCAAGGGGAAACCTTGTGTTGATTTCCTTTTACCTGGTGAAGGAGATGAATTATCAGGTCCTACCTATTTACCTAATCAGATTGCCAATAATCAAAAAACAAAGGTAGACAAAGAGGATGGAAGATAGAATCCAAAGACCAAGACTGCTTTTTCTGTTGTTCCTTTTACCTAATCCCTATGGTAACAGACACAGTTTACACTGAGTTTTAATTGAAAATCCATAAGGAGCTCTTTCATCTCTCCATTGAAGAAGGAATAAATAAAAGTCTTATTTGAAACATGTAAAGTTACTTGGGACTTTTTAAAAAAAATTCAATTCTATCAAAATATAGTTGATTTACAAGGTTGTGTTAATTTCTGCTATACAGCTAAGTGATTCATCCATACACATATACATATCCATTCTTATACAGGTTATCACACAACATTGAGTAGATTTCCCTGTGCTACACAGCAGATCCTCGTTGATCATCCATTCAATATAGAAAAGTGTGCCATCGCCATTTCCGAACCAGCAATCCCTCCCTCCCCCCATTTCCCTTTGGTAACCATATATTTGTTTGCATAGCCTTCAAGTATATTTCAGTTTTGCAGATAGGTTCATTTGTGACATATTTTGGATTCCAGATATAAGTGATACCATATGGTATTTGTATTTCACTGTCTGACTTACTTCACTTAGTATGATAATCTCTTAAGTCCATACATGTTGTTGCAAATGGCATTATTTCATTTTTTTTGGCTGAGTAATATTCTACTATCTATATGTACCACATCTGCTATATCCATTTCTCTGTCAGACATTTAGGTTGCTTCCATGTCTTGACTACTGCAACTAGTGAGGCAATGAACATGGAGGCACATTTTATCTTTTCAAATTATGGTTTTCTCTGGGTAGATGCCCAGGAGTAGGACTGCTCGATCATATGGTAGTTCTAGATGGATTCTGAAGGAACATCCATACTGTTCTCTATAGTGAGGTTGCACCAATTTACATTCCCACCAACAATATACAATGGTTCCTTTTTTACCCACGTGCTATCCAGCTTTTATTGTTTGCAGACTTAATAATGGCCATTCTGACTGACATGAGGTGATAAATTACAGTTTTTATTTGCATTTCTCTAATAATTAGTGATGTTGAGGATCTTTTCATGTACTTTTAGGTCATCTGTCTTCTTTGGAGAAATGTCTACTTAGGTCCCATTTTTTGATTAGGCTATATAATTAAATATTTGTGTATTTCGGAGATTAATCCTTGGTGCTTGCTTTATTTGCAAAGGTTTTCTCCCACTCTGTAGGTTATCTTATTTTGATAACAGTTTCCTTTGTTGTGAAGAAGTTTTTAAGCATAATTAGTTCCCATTTATTTATTTTTGTTTTTATTTTCATTACTCTAGGAGGTGGGTAAAAAAAGATATTGTTGCAATTTATGTCAAAGCATGTTATGCCTATGTTTTCCTCTAGGAGTTTTATAATATCTGGGATTGCATTTAGGTCCTTGATCCATTTTGAGTTTATTTTTGTGTATGGTGTTAGAGAATGTTCTAGTTTCATTTTTTTATATGTTGATATCCAATTTTTCCAGCACCACTTATTGAAGAGATTGTATTTTTTCCATTATATATTCATGCCTCTTTTGTCATATGTTAGTTGACCATAGGTGCCTGGGTTTATCTCTGGGCTTTGTATTCTCTTCTACTGATTGCATTGAATCTGTAGATTGCCTTGGGTAGTATAGTCACTTTGACAATGTTGATTCTTCCAATCCAAGAGCATGGTATATCTTTCCATTTGTTTGTGTTATTTTTTGATTTCTTTCATCAGCATCTTGCAGGTTTCAGAGTACAGGTTTTTTACCTCTTTAGGTAGGTTTATTCTTAGGTATTTTATTCTACAATGGCAAATGGAATTGTTTCCTTAATTTCTCTCTCTGATTTTTCATTGTTAGTGTAGAGGAATGCAATAGATTTCTATGTATTAATTTTGTGTCATGCAACTTTACCAAATTTGTTGATGTGCTCTAACAGTTTTCTGGTAGAAAATTTTCTATGTATAGTATCATGTCATCTGCAAACAGTGATAGTTTTACTTCTTTTCCAAATTGAATTCCATTTATTTCTTCTCTGATTGCTGTGGCTGCAATTGATGGTTTTGATATATTTGTGTGGATGATGTAGCTTTACTGTATGTTTCCCTTTACCAATGAGCTTTCCCATTCATAATTTTCTTGTTTCTAATTGTGGTGTTTCATTTTCTGCCAAAAGAAGTTCCTTTAGCATTTGTTGTGAAGCTGGCTTGGTGGTGATGAATTCCTCTAGCTTTTGCTTGTCTGTGAAGTTTTTGTTTTTTCTGTCAAATCTGAATGGAAGCCTTTCTGGGTAGAGTATTCTTGCTTATAGATTTTCCCCTTTCATCACTTGAAATAGATTGTGTCACTCTCTTCTGGCTTCCAGAGTTTCTGCTGAAAAATCAAATGAAAATGATTCTTTTGTATGTTATTTCTCTTCAGCAGCTGCTTTTAATATTTTTTTTCTTTGTCTTTATTTTTTTGGGGGGGGGCTTGTTTTGGGGTTGGTTTTTTTTTTTGTTTTTTGTCAGTTTGATTCTTATGTGTCTCAGTGTGTCCCTCCTTGGAAGTACTTCCTGTGCTTCCTGTACTTGAGTGAGTGTCTCCTTTCTCTACTTAGGGAAGTTTTACAGCTATAATCTCTTTAAATACTTTTTCAGACTCTTTCTCTCTTTTCTTTCTAGGACTCCTATAATGCAAATGTTGGTACATTTAATGTCGTCCCAAAGATCACTGAGGATATCATTGTTTCTTTTCATTTTTTCTTTATTTGCTGCAATGATTTCCAGCACTCTGTCTTCCAACTCATTCTTTTTTCTGCATCAGTTATTCTGCTGTTGACTCCTTCTAGTGCATTTTTCATTTCAGATATTGTATTTTTGTTTTTGTTTTTGTTTTTTCTTTAAGTCTTCTAGCTCTGTGTTAAGCATTTCTTATCATTTCTTGGTCTACGCCTCCATTTTTTTTCTGAGATCTTGGGTTCATCTTTACTATCCTTACCCTGAGTTCTTTTTCAGGTAAATGGTCACCTCCACTTCACTTACTTTTTCTTACGGATTTTTATTTTGTTCCTTTGTCTGAAACATACTTCTTTGCTGTGTCATCCTGTCTAACCTTCTGTGTTTGTGATCTTCTTTCCACAGACTGAAGGATCATAGTTTCTCTTGCTCCTTATGTCTGCTCCCTGGTAAGTGAGGTTGGTCTTAGAGCTTGTGCAGGCTTCCTGTTGCAATGGACTGCTGCCTTCCCACTGGTGGATAAACCTGTGTCTTTTCCTTGTGATGGGAGAGGTTAAGTCCAAGAGTTTGCTTAGAGCTCGGTACATCCCTAGGCAGTCTGTCTACCATTGGATGAAACTGTATTCCTATCCTGCTAGTTGTTTGGCCTGAGGTATTCTACACTGGAGCCTGAAGGCTATTGAATAGGGCCAGGTCTTGGCATCAAAGTGGCAACCTCTAGTAGAGTTCATACCAATCAGTATTCTCTGAGTCCTCTGTCATCAGTGTCTGTGTCCCTCCAGTGACCCTCAATTGACCTCCAATTCCCCAGAAGATCTTCCTGCAGGTAGGTCTAGCCTAGGCTCCTGTGGAGTTGCTACTTTGTGCTGTGTCACAGTGTACATGAAAGCCTATGTTCACTTTGCAAGAAGTTCCATGAAATTCCTTCACTCCACTCAAGCCCCACTAGACTTTGAAGCCAAATGCTCTGGTTTTCTTTCCTGATGCCAATCCTTCTGGCTGGAGAGCCTGATACGGGGCTCAGAACTCTCATTTCTGAAGGAGAACATTTGTGGTAAAAATTATTTTCCAGTTCATGGGCCCCCTGTCTGGTGGGTATGGGATTTAGTTATGTCGCCAAGCACCTCCCTACCAACCTGACATAGCTCTTCCTTGTTCTTGAATGATAAATGTCTTTTCAGTGTGTTCCAGTGTTTTTTTTTTTTTTTTTTTTTTGGGATAGTTTTTCAATAGTTGTGATTCTGGTATCTTTGTAAGAGGAGGTATGCTTAAATTTTTCTATCCTGTCATCTTCTCCTGAATTGAGGGGTTGCTTTAAGTTTGATGCTTGATGCCTCTTTTCTCAGTGTGTGCTGGTTAGTTCCTTGAAATGGGGCATGAATTTGTGGTGGTTCTTTCACCCTCCTAGGACAATGGGGGCAGAGCTCAGCATCTACTTGTGGTTCCACACAGGCATCAACTTCTCCTGTTCTCCTGGGAGAGTGGGGGTAAGGCCCAGCACTTGTTCACAGATTCTGTAGGTGTATCTGGGGCTCACTTGTTTCCCCAGGACAGCAGGGGCTAGACTCAGAGCCCACTTGCAGGCTTTATGGGCATATCTGGGGCTCACTGCACTCCCAGGACAGCAGGGTTAGGGTCTGGTGCCCATTAGCAGGTTTTGCCAGGACTGCTAGGGCTAGAGTGTTCCCAAGACAGCAGGAATAGAGCCAAGGGCCCTCTTACAGGTTTCAAAGGGGGCTCTGGGGCTAGCATGCTCCTGGGAGAGTGAGGATAGAATCCAGGGCCCACTCACAAGTTTTGCAGGCATATCTGGGGCTCACTGCTCTCCCAGAGGAGTGATATCCTAGGTCCAGTAGATTTTATGGGGGCAAATAGGGCTAGAGTGCCCCTGGGATAGAGGGTTTAGAGTTTGGCACTCTCTGGCAGGTTTAGCGGGTGTGTTTGGGGCTCATTGCATTTCTGGGATAGTGGGGTCAGGGCCCAGCCCCTGCTCATAGGTTTTGCAGTGGCAACTGGAACTAGAGCAGTCCCAGAACAATGGGAGTAAGGCCCAGTGCCAGCATACAGGCTTTTCAGGCATACCTGGGGCTCAGGTACCTTCTGGGATCCTGGAGGCTGGGATTGGAGCCTGCTCACTGGTCTCCTAGCAGCCACTGGCCTTTGGATCCCACAATAGTGGCCAAGGCTGGTGTCTGCCCCAGACCTTTTGCAGGCAGTATCCTATTGCCTGAGATTGCTCACAGAGGAAGAAGCCTTTCTGGCCGTCCTATACAGTAGTTTTATGACTAATTACTTCTCTTTCAACCTGGTTGCATTTTATCATTTCTCAACAGTGGAATTATTATAAATAAAATTATAAGAAGAATAATACATTTGTTTTGCCATTTTAAACTATCCCTCTAAATGTTAATTTTCTGATGCAGTATCTGTTTTTTCTGTTTTCTCTGTGAAGCATAGCCTTACTTGACCCTCATTAGATCATCCTCCCAGTTTGCTAAACAAATTTCATACAATTGAACATGAGTCATCGGCTGGCAACAGGAAAACAGAGGAACTCTAAATTTGTAAAGCATTTTATTTTGCAGGTCCACAACTGTTAGACACCTTCTTTCTTAATTATAAATATCAAAACAATGGGTACCCATTTTACAAGCTCTCATTGTGGCTCAGTGGGTTATGAACATGACTAGTATCCATGATGATGTGAGTTCAATTCCTGGCCTCACTCAGAGGGTTAAAGATCTGGGGTTGCCATGAGCAATGGTGTAGGTCACAGACGCTGCTCGGATTCTCTGTTGCTGTGGCTGTGGTATAGGCATGTGGGTGCAGCTCTGATTCAACCCCTAGCCTAGAAACTTGCATATGCTGCAAGAGCGACCCTAAAAAGAGAAAAAAAAAAAGGGTACATGTGATTTAACATAAACTTAATCTCTCTTTCGAGAAAAATGCTGAGCTGCAAGTATTCTTAAGAAGGAAAAAAAAAAGTCTCCTGGCTTCTTCTCAGATTTCTGCTTTGATTTATGTTTTCTCTTGATCTGCATACTGCCTTCCAGATCGAACCCATTTCCCTAGTCTCTAATCTGCATATTATAAAGCTGGGTTTCCTAGATTCACATTTAATATTAGAAAACATTTACATGTGTCAAAGAAATAATCAAATACAAAACCAGGCATGGAAATAAATAAAAAGAATATATCTTGAATTTACATATTCCTCCCTTTATTCAAATGCATATTTTTGAGTGCCTAAATGTGGAAGACACTTTTTTTTTTTTTTTTAATTCTCTGGGATTCAAAAGATGCATGATATGAGCTGTGCCTTTGAATGGCTCAAAATCTATGGGGATCCATGGTGTAATGGTTAGCACTCTGGACTCTGAATGGCTCAAAATCTAATTGAGTACCTTAGACCTAAATTCATTATGTATATGAGAGATTGATAGAAACTATAGGCCTACACTTAATATACTGCAGTAAGGTGAAGCACTAGAAACAAAATAAGCTGGTTAATATCTCATACCTGTAAAATATTCAATCCAATAAAAAAGACAAAGTTTGCCAGAAGAGAAAATATGTACAAATAAGGGGCCTCCACAGGGCCTCAAAAAATAGTCCCTGGTATTGATAAATTGAAGGCCTAACATACATAATTTAATAAAAGTCAATGTTACCTGGTAAAAAACAAAATTTGGTGAAATGTTCCTATTTATTTTTCAGCTCTTCATATACTATCATACTGAGTTTTTAGGAGATTCTAAATCTACTTGTAAATTTTATGAGTTGTATGCACAAAAGAAATTCATTGAGTTAAACAACTCAATTTAAATTTCCATGTAGAGTCACTGAAGAAAATTATTGTGGAACATTTTTCAGATTTCAAATACAAAATATGAGTTGAATAAAAATTTTGATAAAAAAATCAATCTATCTTCAATTGGTTCTGTTATAGTAACTATGCTCCATGTTTTTCTATTGCCTTGATGTGGTTCCTTTTACTTTATACACTATCTTATTTTTTTAAAGTGAAGCACCGACTGTTTAATCAGGTACTATAATACATGTAATAATGTACTGTTTCACTTTGTGTTTCCTAATGAGTTTGCAACTGAAATCCATCTAAACTTTCCTGATAGCTACAGTACACTTTGTACTTTCTAGCTCAACACAGTATTATATTTAATAGTTATATCACGTCTTGCAAACTTTGTGATATAAAAAATGCTTAAATAAGCTGTTAGCTATTTTTATTTCATGATGCTATTGTTCTTTTCAGTCTAACTTTAAAAATAAACATTTAGATTTTGCAATTAAGGGCCATCAGTGAATTTATCTTAATTGCATTAAAAAAACTCTAGATTTCAGCTGAAAGGAGAAACTATTTAAAATTTATATATGTTGTATCAATGCAGTAAAGAGATAATACTAATTTCTCTTGTAACTGTTCTTCTGACTACCACTGTATAGCAAAATATCCAAAAATTTCTGGTATGAAATAACTTTTATACTCAAATTCTGTGGGTCTGGAATTTGGACAAAAAAACAGTGAAATACCTATTTCCCCTACCACTATGTCTGGATACTTGGTTGGGAGTATACGAAATCTGAAATCATCTGGAGTTGGCTTCATTCACATGTTTACTGCCCAAGTTAGAATAATGAAAAGTTTAAGTCATATTTCTCAGTAAGACTACACAAGATTTTGCAATGTGGCTTGGACCCCTTATAGGATTTCTCCCTCAAAATAAATGGCTCACATAGAGACAAAAGGCTAGGGCATAGATGTTACCACAAATAGGTGGGAGCTGCATCATTGTATATGACCTAGCCTTGGAAGTCACACAGTTTAACTTCTACAATATCCTATTACTTAAGGTAGTTGTAAGTCCACTCACATACAAAGATAGGAGATGCAGACACTACCTTTCAATAGCAGGAGTGTCAAAATATTTAGAAGCAGTTGTGAAATTGAATAATTTTTAAACAGAATTATTTAAGATACACAACCACATGCTTTGGAAAATTGTCAGAATTATCAAAATATGTAAAACTAATATTGAATATCAGTTTTCTGATCATAAAATTGAAACTTATATTAAGATATGAGAAAGCTAAAGGCTAAAGAAGCAAAATTGCTCATCTGTGTGTGGATAAAACATAGATGATTGGTAGATAGATGATAAGTAGATAGAAAGACTGGAGTTAATAGATGCAGATTATTTCCTTTGGGATGGATTAGCAATGAGATCCTGCTGTGTAGCACTGGGAGCTATGTCTAGTCACTTGTGATAGAGCATGATAATGTGAAAAAAAAAAGGAATATATACATGTATGTGTAATTGGGTCACCATTTACACATGCTGTATAGTAGAAAAAAATGTGTTGGGAAAACAACAATTGGTTATGATTAAAAATAAAAAGACTGGAGAGCAAAGACTATGCACCAAATCTAATATGGATGGCAGTTTTTAAAACATTTCCAACAGATGAGTTGAATACAGTCAGAAGGCTGATCACAATGTGATGGCCTTCCTTCCACTAAGACCATTTTGTCTCCACTGCTTAGTCAGCCTCTTTACAAATAGGTGACACCAAGCTACATATCTATTATTCTGTAAGATTTCTAATGTGGATGCTTATTAGAAACTAAAGATACTTTAGCTCTTTAACATTATTTATACTGCCAGCAAAGGTGGTATATTAGGGACGGGATATACTGTCCTGAATAAACAACTATCCTACACTTGAAACAAAGAGATAAATATATAAATAGTGGTATTAAAGATCTGTACAGGGTCTCCACTCAAGTTTTCATCCCAGTAGTGATCAGGTATTTTGTGAGGAAACTATCCTTGACTGAAGAAAGAATTATCCAAAAGCATTAGAGGAAAAGTATGCAGCACTCAACAGTGAGTGCCTGTTCTCACTCACCAGCTTGGAAAACATATTCAAGGGAGTTTGGGAAGAGTAGACAACAGAGTCTTTCTTCAGGCACTGGGAAAAATCAATGCTAGATTAAATGCTGTTGTATTCTTGCCTAAAAAAAATCTACAAAAGCAATGATCAGACCGTTTCTAAGTTAGTTTAATTGTGTATCAGAACAAGGCTTCAGAATATAGAAATACAAAAATATCCAGCACAAACAAGGCAAAGTATATAATGACTAGGACCCATTAAAAAAATTACCAGGCACTTAAATGCACAGGAAAATATAATCTGTGATGAAGAGAAAAGTCAAGAAGTTAAAATTTATAGAAATATTAGAATTAGCTTGCATGGGCATTAAAAAAAGTGCTAGACTGTATTCCATGTGCTTTAAAACTTGAGCAACATAAGATGTCAAAAAAAATCTAAATTGAAAATCTTGACATGAAAACTATAATGCTGAGGTGAAAAATACACTAAATGAGATTAAAAAAATGGCCAGTATTTCATAAGGAATAGTTAGTAAACAAAGGCAATGAAGAGTATTTGTTGTTGATTATTAATTATGTTTGTCTCATTTGTAACATTAAGAATATTATATGTTTATCGGACCCCCAGAAGAAATGAATTTAGTTCCTGAAACATCACATGGAAGAAGGTTATAACACATAAGGAAAATCTACATTAGACTTAACACAAACACACACAAAATATATAAATATATATTAAGCCACTGAAACATGGTGGTTTATTAATTTCAAAAGTTACCAGCTTTCTAACTCACATGGCAATAATATAAAATTCTTAGAAATTGTTGCATTTTTTCTGGGAACTTCATCTGAAGTTGTATAATATGCCCTGCAAATTTTACAGTGAAAATTAAATCATGCAATATATTTTATATTAAATTATGATTTGGGGTAACTCACTCAATTACAGTATAAAAGCTACCAGAACCTATATTGGACATGATGCATATTAGTAGAAGAAAAGTTTTATTCAAATTCTGTATAGCTTAAAAATTCTCACTAACTACAAATGAAGACAGAAGTGTATAGCAGACTACTTAAAATATAGTAAAATAAAGCACACAATTCTGACATCAAGCTATGATACTGCAGAAGTTGCTGTTCTTTGATCTTCCTGAACTCATTTTTTGATCTGGACAAAAAGGAGGTAGTATACACACATGTATAAAAAAACAGGAAAGGGATTCCACACTAATAGCCATGTAGGTCAAATGCAACTGAAGTCTTGAAGATTGTAAAGATGGGAAGCAGTAATAATGTTCATTTATTCATTCAACCTACTTGATTTGATTGTCAAGTATAATGAGTGAAAATTATGTGTTAGGCACTGTGATGCTTTCTGAGAAGCAATAAAGGGGAAGATCATCTCTGCCCCTAAATAGTTGTTAATAAACTGGAGCTAATTACAATGCAGTGCATGTTTGTATAGGGTAGAGACGGAGGGAGCATCCTTCATGGCAAATGTTTCTAACCTGGAATCAGTAGAGTTCAGAGAAAAGATAACTTCAGAGTAAAGAAGAGGTTGTAGGAGGTTTTGTGGAACATTGTAAGTGCAGACAATTTGAGTCAAAGATTTGGAGTTCGATCATTGTGTTGAAGAATAGAAAATTGTTTAGAATAGCTAAAGCTTATGGATGAAATGGCAGCGGCAGCTAAGTATAGATCATAGTGAGCCTTTGTGGTCACCTCCAGTCTAATGGAAAATTTAGACCTTTTCTGTGCAACCCATAATTCCACTGTCTGTGTATATCATTTAATCTTGTTGTGACATTCATATTTCCTGCAAATTCTGTTTATATTATGAGCCACTAAAATCCATAGGTCATGTTGAGCACAATGACCCTTTATTTCCCCAATGCCTTAGTTTCCAGGTGAATGAATGAATCTGCAGAGTAGTCCATATTACTCAGTTTAATGAAATATCATTAACACACCTATCATAGACCATAATATTAAGGAACAAATAATCACTAAAAGAAGCATTCACATTTTAATAACTGGATATACCATATATATTACTTTCTAATAAAGTTGTGGCCAACCATTGTTTAAATTCCAAATTAATATAAATCATGAACAAGAAAAATTAAGATCCCTCTGCTATTTCTCATCTTCCTTACTTATCCAGCCATCCTAAGCAAGCAGAGATGTATGTATTAAGTCTCTGTAAAATCAAGTGTCACCTTGCTTTCATCTTGGAATGAGTTTTTATCTGTTCTTAGGACTTTGGGATTTCAATGGGACTTGACTCTAGAAAAATGCTATTAGAGCTATAAATAACTACTGTAAACAAAAGTTGAAATAGGATAAAGTTATAGAAAATACCTAATTTAACTTATAAAGTATATTAATATATCAGAAAGCAATGTATCATGCACAAAGTTTAGTCAAACTTGAGGACATAAATGTAGAGCTGCTGAAATAAAAGTTATTACCACCTACACAAATAAATACTACCCAGGATAAATGGAACATAAATCAATAGTATTTGAGTGTCTCAAGTTCTCTTTAGAAATAGCTATATCTAACCTGATGTCATTATTGACCTATCTAGTTTCTGTTATGTGATTCAATGTTTAGCAAGGAATCTTATCATTTAAAAATAATTCTCATGTAGATCTATTCAGAGAGAGAGAGAGAGGGAGAAAGAATGTATACTGACCACATGACTATTAGTTTTGGCCAGAACTAATAATCACATGACCAGTGTTCATTGATTCATTCATACACAGTTTTATATATCCAAGTACAAGAGTATTTCGGAATTCTGATTGTATTTTTAAAGGATATAGTTTAAATCCCCCTCCCCCAAGGAGTTCATTCTTCTCCCTGCACACAAAGTTCTCAAGCATACAAAGCACACTTGAGTCTTAGTAAGCACACTGTAATAATACTACTCCATAATTCTTTTGGGAAATAATCACCCATCTTTCCTTGACAACATATGACTGCTGAAATTCAAAATTCTATAGCACATAAAGTATTACCTTAATACACTGTCTCTTTCCCTTTTGCCTACCAATTTGTAAGTTATACTATCCCTTTTATATTTTTTATTTTTAATTAATTAATTTTGTCTTTTTAGGGCTGCATCCATGGCACATGGAAGTTCCCAGGCTAGGTGTTCAATCTAGCTGGCCTTCACCACAACCACAGCAAAACGGATCCTAGCTGTGTCTGCGACCTACACCACAGCTCACAGCAACGCTAGATCCTGAACCCAATAAGCAAGGCCAGGGATCAAACCTGTATCCTCATGAATACTAGTTGAGTTCATTACCACTGAGCCATGATAGTAACTCCCCCTTTTATATTCTTATCAATCACTAGCAACCTCCTTGTTCATGGCCATCTCACCCAACACAGATTCATCACAGCCTTTTTACTTAGGAGTTATTTTTTGTTGTTGTTTTTGTTAAATCTTTAACAGATATTTTTTAATTCTAGTTTATACTCTGCCTTCCAATTTTACTCTGTTCTTATAGATTAATTCGTTTTTAAAGAAAAGGGTACCTGTTACCTAGTTATCTTGGCCTATCTACATTCTTGTTCCCTCTTTAGTCTTTATAACTAATGGGATGGAATGGCTTTTTTTTTTTTATTTGAGGGACAGATCATAGGAGGGAATAATGAGTCTATATAAGAACGTAGCTTTGCATATATAAAAAACTTCCATTGCTAGTAAATCCATTACATTCACGTCAATATGCTAACTATTCCACTGTGTGTGTGTGTGTGTGTGTGTGTGTGTGTGTGTGTGTATACATACATTTTTACCCATTCATCTGTTGATGGAGAGTTAGGTTTCTTCCATGCAATATCTTCCTTGACAATTGTAAATAATGCTGCTAGGAACACTGGGATACATGTATCTTTTCAAATTATTGTTTTTGTTTCTTTCAGGTATATACCCAGGAGTGGAATTGTTGGGTCATATGGTAGTTTTACATTCAGCTTTTAAGGAAACCTCCATACTGTTTTCCATAGTGGCTATATCAATTTACATTCCCACCAATAGCATGGGAGTGTTCCATTTGTCCACATTCTCTCCTACATTTGTTACTACTTCTTTGTGATAACAGCCATTCTGACAGGCATGAGGTGAAATCTCGTTGTGGCTTTGATATGTAGTTCCCCAAAACTTAGTGAGTTTGAGCATATTTTCATGTGCCAATTAGCCATCTGCATGACCTCTTTGGAAAAATGTCTGTTCAGTACTTGTGACCATTTTAAATTGGGTTTTTTGTTTTTTTGATGTTGAGTTGTCTGAGATACTTATATGTGTTGGATATTAACCCCTTATTGGTTCTAAAATTATCCATCTTTGCCTACAGTTTATTTCCAATGTCTTTCATCATCTTCAGCATCTAGAAAAATTATTGCCATTCATCTCCTACAGTAAATAAATGCAAAAAACAAACAAATGAAACCTACCTAAAAGATTTTGCACAGCAAAGAAAACCATCAACAAAAGGCAAAGACAACCTACTGGAGAAGGTATTTCCAAATGATATGATAAATTCACTTGAATAATAAAAAAATAAATAACATATAAAAAAAATTATTGCCACTCTTCAGGTCAGATTATTATATGTTGTCTTCTAGGAGTTTTATAGTATCTGGTCTTATATTTAGGTCTTAAATCCATATAAATTTTTTAAAAAACAGATTTACTGAAGTATAACAAGCATTCAACCAATCCTACATAGTTAAATTATAGAATTTGATAAATTTTCACACATCACCACAATCAAGATAATGAAAATACTCATCACTACCAAAATACTCCTGCCCCATTTTGTTCCTCCTATGCTGATCCTAACTGCCCTATCCCACAGTTTTCAGGCAACCACTAATGTACTTTCTATCAATTATAATTTATTTTTAGGGCTGCACCCATAGCATATGTAAGTTCCTAGGCTAGGGGTTGAATCGGAGCTGTAGCTGCTGGCCTAGCTACAGCCACAGCAACACGAGATCCTAGCCACATCTGTGACCTACACCACAGCTCATGACAACGCTGGATCCTTAAACCACTGAGCAAGGCCAGGGATCAAACCTGTGCCCTCATGAATACTAGTCAGGTTTGTTAACTGTAGAACCACAACAGAAACTCACTCAATTATAAATTTGTTTGCATTTCCTAGAATTTTTTGTCATGCACTCTTTCATTGTCTGGATTCTTTCACTCAGTATGATGATTTGGGGAGTCATCCATAGTGGGTATAATAATTCTCTCCTTTATTTCTGTGGTACCACAGTAATCCTTTTTTTTTTTTTTTTTTTTTTTTTTTTTTTAATTTCTTTACTTCTCTGCTGTGGCTAGGACTTCCAGAACTATGTTGAAGAGTAGTGGCAAGAGAGGACATCCTTGTCTTCTTCCTGATCTCAGCGGGAATTCTTTCAGCTTTTCACCATTGAGAATGATGTTAGCTGTGGGTTGTCATATATGGCCTTTATTATGTTGAGGTAGGTTCCTGTTATGCTCACTTTGTGAAGGGTTTTTATCAGAAGTGGGTGTTGGATTTTTCAAAGGCTTTTTCTGTGTCTATTGAGAGGATCATATGGTTTTTATTCTTCAGTTTGTTAATGTGGTGTATCACACTGATGGACTTGTGGATATTGAAGAATCCTTGCATCCCTGGGATAGATCCCACATGATCATGATGTACAATCCTTTTCATGTATTGTTGGATGTGGTTTGCTAGTATTTTGTTGAGGATGTTTGCACTGATGTTCTTCAGTGAAATTGGCCTGTAGTTTTCTTTTTTTGTGGTATCTTTGGTTTTGGTATCAGGGTGATGGTGGCCTCATAGAATGAGTTTGGGAGTATCTGCAATTTTTTGGAATAGTTTCAGAAAGAGAGGTGTTAGCTCTTCTCTAAATGTTTGCTAGAATTTGCCTGTGAAGCCATCTGGTCCTAGACTTTTGTTTGTTGGAAGATTTTTAAACACAGTTTGAATTTCAGTTCTTATGATTGGTCCATACATCATTTCTATTTCATCTTGGTTTAGTCTTAGAAGATTGTACTTTTGTAAGAATTTGTACAATTCTTCTAGGTTTTCCATTTTATTGGCATATAGTTGCATATAGTAGTCTCTTATGATCCTTTGTATTTCTGTGGTGACCGTTGTTACTTCTCCTTTTTCATTTCTAATTTTATTTATTTTATTTTTTTAATAATTTTTTTATTTTCCCACTGTACAGCAAGGGGGTCAGGTTATCCTGACATGTATACATTACAATTACATTTTTTCCCCCACCCTTTCTTCTGTTGCAACATGAGTATCTAGAAAAAGTTCTCAATGCTATTCGGCAGGATCTCCTTGCAAATCTATTCTAAGTTGTGTCGGATAAGCCTAAGCTCCCAATCCCTCCCACTCCCTCCCCCTCCCATCAGGCAGCCACAAGTCTCTTCTCCAAGTCCATGATTTTCTTTTCTGAGGAGATGTTCATTTGTGCTGGATATTAGATTCCAGTTATAAGTGATATCATATGGTATTTGTCTTTGTCTTTCTGGCTCATTTCACTCAGGATGAGATTCTCTAGTTCCATCCATGTTGCTGCAAATGGCATTATGTCATCCTTTTTTATGGCTGAGTAGTATTCCATTGTGTATATATACCACCTCTTCCGAATCCAATCATCTGTCGATGGACATTTGGGTTGTTTCCACGTCCTGGCTATTGTGAATAGTGCTGCAATGAACATGCGGGTGCATGTGTCTCTTTTAAGGAGAGTTTTATCCGGATAGATGCCCAAGAGTGGGATTGCGGGGTCATATGGAAGTTCTATGTATAGATTTCTAAGGTATCTCCAAACTGTTCTCCATAGTGGCTGTACCAGTTTACATTCCCACCAGCAGTGCAGGAGGGTTCCCTTTTCTCCACACCTGCTCCAGCACTTGTTATTTGTGAACTCATTAATGATGGCCATTCTGACTGGTGTGAGGTGGTATCTCATGGTAGTTTTGATTTGCATTTCTCTTATAATCAGCGATGTTGAGCATTTTTTCATGTGTTTGCTGGCCATCTGTATATCTTCTTTGGAGAAATGTCTATTCAGGTCTTTTGCCCATTTTTCCATTGATTGATTGGCTTTTTTGCTGTTGAGTTGTATAAGTTGCTTATATATTCTAGAGATTAAGCCCTTGTCCGTTGCATCATTTGAAACTATTTTCTCCCATTCTGTAAGTTGTCTTTTTGTTTTCTTTTGGGTTTCCTTTGCTGTGCAAAAGCTTTTCAGTTTGATGAGGTCCCATGGGTTTATTTTTGCTCTAATTTCTATTGCTTTGGGAGACTGACCTGAGAAAATATTCATGATGTGGATGTCAGAGAGTGTTTTGCCTATGTTTTCTTCTAGGGGTTTGATGGTGTCCTGTCGTATATTTAAGTCTTTCAGCCATTTGGAGTTTATTTTTGTGCATGGTGTGAGGGTGTGTTCTAGTTTCATTGCTTTGCATGCAGCTGTCCAGGTTTCCCAGCAATGCTTGCTGAATAGACTTTCTTTTCCCCATTTTATGTTCTTGCCTCCCTTGGCAAAGATTAATTGACCATAGGTGTCAGGGTTTATTTCCGGATTCTCTATTCTGTTCCATTGGTCTGTCTGTCTGTTTTGCTACCAGTACCACACTGTTTTGATGACTGTGGCTTTGTAGTATTTCTTGAAGTCTGGGAGAGTTATGCCTCCTGCTTGGTTTTTGTTTCTCAGGATTGCTTTGGCGATTCTGGGTCTTTTGTGGTTCCATATAAATGTTTGGATTGTTTGTTCTAGTTCTGTGAAAAATGTCATGGGTAATTTGATAGGGATTGCATTGAATCTGTAGATTGCTTTGGGTAGTATGACCATTGTTACAATATTGATTTTCCCAATCCAGGAACATGGAATATCTTTCCATTTCTTTACATCTTCTTTGATTTCTTTGATTAAAGTTTTATACTTCTCAGCATATAGGTCCTTTACCTCCTTGGTCAGGTGTATTCCGAGGTATTTGATTTTGTGAGGTGCAATTTTAAAAGGTATCGTATTTTTGTATTCCTTTTCTAATGTTTCATTGCTGGTATACAGAAATGCAACTGACTTCTGAATGTTAATCTAATATCCTGCTACTTTGCTGAATTTATGAATCAGTTCACGAAGTTTTGGGGTTGAGTCCTTAGCGTTTTCTATGTATAGTATCATGTCATCTGCATACAGTGACAGTTTGATCTCTTCTCTTCCTATATGGATGCCTTTTATTTCTTTTGTTTGTCTAATTGCTGTGGCCAGGACTTCCAAAACTATGTTGAAGAGCAGTGGTGAGAGTGGGCATCCCTGTCTTGTTCCAAATTTGAGTGAGAAGGCTTTCAGTTTTTCCCCATTGAGGATTATATTTGCTGTGGGTTTATCATAAATGGCTTTGATTATATTCAGGAATGTTCCCTCTATACCCACTTTGGCGAGGGTCTTGATCATGAATGGATGTTGAACTTTGTCAAATGCTTTTTCTGCGTCTATTGAGTTGATCAGATGATTTTTGACTTTTTTTTGGTTAATGTGGTGTATGATGCTGATTGATTTGCGTATGTTGAACCATCCTTGTGAACCTGGGATGAACCCAACCTGGTCATGGTGTATAATTTTTTTGATATGTTGTTGGATTCGGTTGGCTAAGATTTTGTTGAGAATTTTTGCATCTATATTCATCAATGATATTGGGCGATAGTTTTCTTTGTTGGTGGTATCTCTGTCTGGTTTTGGAGTGAGGGTGATGGTGGCATCATAGAATGTCTTTGGGAGTATTCCTTCTTCAACCTTTTGAAAGAGTTTAAGGAGGATGGGCACCAATTCCTCTTTATATGTTTGATAAAATTCACCTGTGAAGCCATCTGGTCCTGGACTTTTATTTGTAGGGAGTGATTTTATGACCTCTTCAATTTCATTTCTAGTGATCGGTCTGTTCAGTTGGTCTGTTTCTACTTGATTCAGTTTTGGCAGGCTGTAAGATTCTAGAAAATTGTCCATTTCTTCCAGATTGTCAAACTTGTTGCCGTGTAGTTGTTCATAGTATTCTCTTATGGTTTTTTGTATTTCTGCTGTATCCGTTTTGATTTCTCCTTTTTCATTTCTAATTTAGGTTATTTGGGTTCTTTCTCTCCTCTTTTTAGTGAGTCTGGCCAGAGGTTTGTCAATTTTGTTCACCTTTTCAAAGAACCAGCTCTTGGTTTTATTAATTTTCTCTATTGTTTTTTGAGTCTCTATTTTATTGATTTCTTCTTTGATCTTCTTTTATTAATTTCCTTCCTTCTGCTGACTTTAGGTCTTTTTTGTTCTTCTTTTTCTAATTCATTTAGGTGGAGGGTTAAGTTGTCAATTTGGGATCTTTCCTCTTTTTTGAGAAAGGCCTGTATTGCTATAAATTTCCCTCTGAGCACTGCTTTCGCAGCATCCCATAGATTTGGAGAGGTTGTGTCTTCATTATCATTTGTTTCAAGGTAGTTTTTAATTTCCTTCTTGATTTCCTAATTGACCCATTGGTGTTTTTTTATTTTATTGTATTTTTTTTTTGTCTTTTGTCTTTTTGTTGTTGTGTTTGTTGTTGTTGTTGTTGCTATTTCTTGGGCCACTCCCACGGCATATGGAGGATCCCAGGCTAGGGGTTGAATCGGAGCTGTAGCCACCGGCCTATGCCAGAGCCACAGCAACGCGGGATCTGAGCCGCATCTGCAACCTACACCACAGCTCACGGCAATGCCGGCTCGTTAACCCACTGAGCAAGGGCAGGGACCGAACCCGCAACCTCATGGTTCCTAGTCGGATTTGTTAACCACTGCGCCACGCCGGGAACTCCGACCCATTGGTTTTTTAGTAGCATGTTGTTTAGTCTCCATGTAGTAGGTTTTTTCTCATTTCTTTTCCTGTGGTTGATTTCTAGTTTCATGGCATTGTGGCCAGAGAAGATACTTGAGATAATTTCTATGCTCCTAAATTGATTGAGATTAGCTTTGTGTCCCAATATGTGGTTGACTCTTGAGAATGTTCCATGAGCATTTGAGAAGAATGTGTATTCTGATTTTTTTGGATGTAGTGTCCTGAAGATATCCATTAAGTCTAACTTTTCTATTGTTTCCTTTAGGATCTCTGTTGCTTTATTGGTTTTCTGTCTAGAGGATCTGTCCATTGATGTGAGGGGGGTATTAAGGTCTCCTACTATGATTGTATTCCCATCAATATTTCCCTTTATGTCTGTTAGTATTTGATGTATGTATCTGGGTGCTCCTGTATTTGGGGCATATATGCTGACGATAGTAACATCCTCTCCTTGGATGGAACCCTTAATCATTAAGTAGTGTCCTTCTTTGTCTTTCTTTATGTCTTTTGTGTTAAAGTCTATTTTGTCTGATATGAGCGTTGTGACTCCTGCTTTTCTGTCTTGTCTATTGGCATGAAATATTTTTCCCCACCCTTTCACTTTCAATCTATATGTATCTTTTGTCCTAAGGTGAGTTTCTTGTAGGCAGCATATTGAAGGTTTTTGCCTTTTTATCCACTCAGCCACTCTGTGTCTTTTGATTGGGGCATTCAGCCCATTGACATTTAAGGTGTTAATTGATAGATGATTATTTATTGCCATTTGAACCTCGTGTTCCAGTTGATTCTATGGTTCTCCATTCTTCCTTTTTTTTTTTTTTTTTTTTGGTTGGATGGTCTCCTGTTATTATCTGCTTGAGTGTATTTTTTTTTCCATTTTTTGCAAATGCAATATTTGGTTTTGGCTTGTGGTTGCCCTGTTTTTTAAGTATGCTAACCCCTTCCCATAATTGTGTGTTTTAGCCTGATGGTCCTGTGAGTTCAAATATTTAATTACTATATTAAAATTAAGAAGAGAAACATACAAACAAACAAAAAGAGTTATTTACTTCCTAACATCCCTTGCCCACATTTTATGGTTTTGATGACTCTTTTTTATTTTTTTCTTTTTAATTTTATTTTGTTTGAAGCATGTTCATGATTAAATCTGTATGCTGGCTTATTTGAGTGACTGCTCTCTGATTGTGGTTTCCTCAGTCCCAGTTCTTCCTCCTCTTCTTATTTTTTTCTTTTCTTTTTTCTTCCCTTTCCTTCCTTTCTTTTTGGTTTAGAGAAGCCCTTTCAATATTTCCTTTAATCTGGGTTTTTTGTTGCTGTATTCTTTAAGTTTTTGTTTGTTGGGAAAAATTTTTATTTCCCCTTCTATTTTAAATGATATTCTTGCTGGATAGAGTATTCTAGGTTGCATATTTTTTCCTTTGAGCACTTTAAATATCTCTTGCCATTCCCTCCTGGCCTGTAGTGTTTCTGTAGAGAAATCAGCTGATATTCTTATGGGGGTTCCCTTGTAGGTAACATTCTGTTTTTCTCTTGCTGCCTTTAGGATCCTCTCTTCATCACTAACTTTTGCCATTTTTATTATGATGTGTCTTGGTGTGGGTCTGTTTGGGTTCAGTTTGTTTGGGGCCCTCTGTGCTTCTTGTATCTTGAACCCAGTATCCTTTAGATTTGGGAAGTTTCCAGCGATAATTTCTTCAAATATATTTTCCATCCCCTTATCTTTTTTCTACTCCTTCTGGAATTCCTATTATGCGTAGATTGGCCCGCTTTATATTATCCCATAGGTCTCTTATATTGCTTTCCAGTTTTTTGATTCGGTTTTCTGTCTGCTGACCAGATTGAATGATTTCCATTATTCTATCTTCCATATCACTGATTCGTTCTTCTGCATGATTCATTCTGGTTTTTACTGCTCTTAGTTCAGTTTGCATCTCTGCAAATGAATGTTCTAGTTTTTCTTGGCTCCTCCTTATATTTTCTAGTTCCTTTCTGAGGGTATCTGCATTACTGTTCATATCTTCTCTTAATTCCTTCAGTATTTTCACTATTTCTCTTTTGAACTCCAGGTCTGTCAGACTGCAGAGATCTGTTTCATTGTTGACTGTTTTAGGTGAGTTCTCCTGTTGATTTGACTGGGGGTGGTTTCTCAGCTTCTTCATCTTGCTTGTTGTTGAGGGAGTTGTACTCTCCGTTATCGGGCAGTGTTTGCCTTGTCACTGCCGTGGAATATTTCCTGAGGGCTGGCATTGTTGGTCAATCTTTTTTGAGGCAGTGTGGCTTTTCTGGAATGTTGATGGGGCTAACAGTGTTTCTTTGAAGCAAAGAAGGGCTTCCTGAGGGCAGACAGGACTGGGAGGTCCACACCACGATGGTAGCAGATTTCACTTGGTCATGCAGAGCTTGCTCTGGTGTTTTTAGGCTGTGGGGTTCTTGTAGGGGGTTGGCAGTGTTGGGCAGCTGTTCCTCAGGAGTTCAGCACCCCCTGGGGGCTGGAGCAGCTATCTGGGTCACTGAGAATCTAAGAGGCTCTTCCCTAGGGCAGCCCAACTCAGAAGGATGGCCTGAGAATGTAGGCGGGTCTTTTCACAGTCTGGCCAAGCTTGTTGCAGCTTTTCTGGGCTGCAGGGGGTCCTCCAGGGGGCTGGTGGTGCTGAGCAGCTATTCCATGGGAGTGGGGCACCCCCTGAAATCTTGAGTGGCTAGCAGTGCCGCTGAAAACCCAAGAGGGCTCCTCCCCAGGGCAGCCCGACTCAGAAAGACCGTCTGAGATCTTTTCCCGCCTCGGCCAAGCTTGTTGCAGCTTTTCTGGGCTGCAGTGGTCCTGCCTGGAGCTGGCAGTCCTATGCAGCTGGTCCACTAGGTCTTGGCACCCCCTGGGGGCTTGGGCGGGTAGCAGGGCCGCTGGAAACTCAAGAGGCTCCTCCCCAGGGCAGCCCAACTCAGAAAGACCGTCTGAGATCTTTTCCCGGCTCGGCCAAGCTTGTTGCAGCTTTTCTGGGCTGCAGGCGGTCCTGCCTGGAGCTGGCAGTCTTATGCAGCTGCTCCACTAGGTCTTGGCACCCCCTGGGGGCTTGGGCGGGTAGCAGGGCTGCTGGAAACTCAGGAGGCTCCTCCCCAGGGCAGCCCGACTCAGAAAAACCATCAGAGAATTAGGCAGATCTATTCACGGCCTGGCTAGTCTTGTTCTAGCTTTTCTGGGCTGCAGGCCTTTTCTCTGGGGCTGGTGGTGTTTGGTGCTGCTCTGCAGAAGTGTAGCCCCTCCAAAGGGCAAGCAGGCCTGTGCAGGGACAGCCCCTGCAGTGGTAGGCTTCAGGCAATTGTTGAGGCCAGCCCTCCTGGATGGCAGGCAGCCCCAGGTTCGGCGAGAGCGTAGGGGGTGGTGGGGGTGGGGGAAGGGGATGCACTGGGATAACTTTCTGCTGGCTAGCGGGCCTGCAAGCTTGCTGTGGCGTAGGGAGTATGCTATGGGGACCCACCCCTTCTTCTGTCCCCTCCCCAGCAGGGGCGCAGACCAGGCTCTTCTCCCAGGTTCCCTCTGAGGCGGCTTTCCACTTCCCCGCCCCTAGAGTATTGTTCCCTTCCTCTGCGACAGCTTTGTTTTCTAGTCTCCCAGGCAGTCTCTGCCCCGTCAAACTTGACAGACCAGTTTCTAGACCTCCCAAGCAGTCTCCGCTCCGCCCCGCCCTCCCAGCCTGTTCTCGGGGACTAACCTCTGGAGCCAAGGACTCGGTGCCCAGCCCCCACCCAGGCGTCTCAATTTTTGGTGACTGTGCCCGTAGTTCAGATGGTCCGTTCGGTTCTTGATCAGCTTTTCTGTACTCCAACTTACTGCTACACTCTTCTCTGCATCTGGAGATTCCTCCGGTTCGTTTGATCTTTCCCCCGAGTAGGTGACTTTGCAGGGTGCGGGATCCCTTTCTCCTCCGCAGTTCCCTTTTGGGAGCACCTGTCCCGCTCGGATTCACCTTCTCTCAATCTTCTCTTTTCTCCCGTTCTGCCCAGTAATGTCACGAACTTCTTGCCATTATTGGAGTTTAGGTTCCTCTGCCAGCGATTGGTTGCTGTTCTGTGCGAGTCATTTATTCTGTAGATGTGTTTTTTTTGTTGTGTTTGTGGGAGAGGGCGAGTGTGTCCCCCTACTCCTCCGCCATCTTGTCCTCTCTCTCTAATTTTATTTATTTGAGTCCTCTCTCTTTTTTGCTTGATAAGTCTGGCTAAGGGTTTATCAATTTTGTTGATCTTTTCAAAGAACCAGCTTTTCATTTCATTGATCTTTTCTATGGTTTTCTTTGTTTCTAGTTCATTGATGGCTGCTCTGATCTTTATGATTTCTTTCCTTCTACTAACTTCAGGTCTTGTCTGTTCTTCTGTCTCGAGCTGCTTTAGATGTAAGGTTACATTGTTTATTTGAGCTTTTTCTTGTTTCCTGAGGTGGGCTTCTATTACTATAAATTTCCCTCTTAGAACGGCTTTTGCTGCATCCCATAGGTTTTGGAGTGTCGTATCTTTGTTGTCATTTGCTTCTAGGTATTTTTTAGATTCCTCTTTGATTTCTTCAGCGATCCATTGGTCGTTTAGTAGCATGTTGTTTAGTCTCCACGTTTTTTTGTTTTTTTTCCTTGTTGTTGATTTCTATTCGTATAGTGTTGTGGTCAGAAAAGATGATTTCAAATTTCTTAAAGTTACCGAGGCTTGATTTGTAGCCCAGGATGTGATCAATCTTAGAAAATGTTCCATGTGCACTTGAGAAGAATGCATATTGTGTTGCTTTTGGATGGAATGTGCTATAAATATCTATTAAGTCCATCTGGTTTAATGCATCATTCGGGGTCTGTGTTTCCTTATTGATTTTCTGTCTAGTTGATCTGTCCATTGCTGTAAGTGGGGTATTAAAGTCCCCCACTATTATTATGTTATTGTCGATTTTTCCTTTTAAGGTTGTTAACAGTTGCCTTATATATTGTGGTGGACCTATGTTGGGTGCATAGATATTTAAAATCATTATGCCTTCTTCTTGGATTGATCCTTTGATCATTATGTAATGTCCTACCACAGTAATCTTGATTACTATAGCTTTGTAATATTGTCTGAAATCTGGGAGAGTTATGCCTCCTGTTTGGTTTTTGTTCCTTTGGATCACTTTGGCAATTCTGGGTCTTTTATGGTTCCATAAGAATATTTGGATTGTCTTTAAGTTCTGTGGAATGTCATTCAGTGGTACCACTTTGAATAGTTGTGTCTTCATTATCATTTGTCTTGAGGTATTTTTTTAATTTCTCTTTTAATTTCCTCATTGACCCATAGGTTTTTTAGTAGCATGTTGTTTAGTCTTAAGGTAGTCAGCTTTTCTCATTTCTATTCCTGTGGTTGATTTTAGTTTCATGTCCTTGTGGTCAGAGAAGATGCTGAAATAATTTTTATACTCTTAAATTTGTTGAGGTTAGTTTTGTGTCCAATTATGTGGTCAGTCCTTGAGAATATTCCATGTGCACTTGAAAAGAATGTACATTCTAATTTTTTTTGATATAATGTCCTGAAAATGTCAATTAAGTGTAAGTTTTCTATTGTATCATTTAGGTTCTCTGGCCTTAATGATTTTCTATCTAAAGGATTTCATCCATTGGTATGAATGGGGTGTTAAAGTCTCCTATTCTTACTGTATACCCATCAATTTCTCCTTTTTTGTCTGTTAGTATTAGATGTATGTATTTGGGCATTCCTTTACAAGGTTCATATATATTGACGAGTGTAATTTCCTCTTCTTGAATTGATCCTTTTAACATTAGTTTCCTTTGTCTTTCGTCATGGCCTTAGTTTTAAAGTGTATTTTGTCTGATATGAGTATTGAAACTCCTAATTTCCTGTCTTTTCCATTTTCATCTAATATTTTTTCCTTCCCCTCACTTTTAATTTACATGTGTCCTATGCTAAGGGAAGTCTCTTAAAGGCAGCATATTGTAGGCTCTTGTATTTTTGGTTTTTGTTTCCAATCCAGTCTACCACTCAGTGTCTCTTGATTGGGGCATTCAGTCCATTGACTAAGGTAATTATTGATAAATATGTATTTATTGCATTTTAAATCTTGTTTTCTAGTTGTTTCTACATTTCTTTTTTCTTCCTTTTTTTGATTGGATGATTTTCTCTTATGTTTGTGTCCTCTTCTTATTAGTTTTTGTAAATGTATTGTTTGGTTTTGATTTGTGGTTGCCATATTTTTTTTAAGTATGTTAACCACTTCCTATATATGCTTACTTTAGCCTGATAGTCATGTAGTTTCAAATAGATTCTTAAAAAAAACCAACCTAGATATTCTCACTTTATCTCCACATTTTATGATTTTGATGTCCTTTTTTAAGGTCATGGTTATCCTTTTGCTGCTCCTTGTGTTTATTATTGCTTTTATAATAGTTTTTAATTAAAAATTTTTTTTTCCTTTTAGATCTGTATACTGGCTTATGTAAGTGATTACTTTCCAACTGTGATTTCCTCCATCCTATATCTTCTTACTTTCCTATTTAGAGGAGACTTTTCAGTATTTCTTTTAGAACAGGATTAGTATTGCTGTACTCTTAGTTTTTGTTTGAGAAATTCTTTATTTCTCCTTCTAGTTTAAATGAAATCTTTTCTGGCTAGAGTATTGTAGGCTGCAAATTTTTCCCTTTTAGCACCGAATATATCTTCCACTCTCTTCTGGCCTGTAGTATTTCTGTAGAGAAATCAGCTAATAGCTTAATGGGGGGTTCCCTTATAATTAATACTTTGTTTTTCTCTTGCTGCCTTTAGAATCTTCTCCTTGTCTTTAACATTTGCCATTTTTATTACGGTATGTCTTGGTGTGGGTTGTTTTGAGTTCAACTTGTTATCTGTTTCCTTCAGATTTGCACAGTTTTCAGTCATAATTTCCTCAAATATATTTTCATTACCCTTTGCTTTTCTCTCCTCTGGAAATGCCTATTATGCATAGGTTGGCCCACTTTATATTACCCTATGGATCTCTTATATTGCTTTCATGTTTTTTCATTTGGTTTCTCTCTGCTGCCATGATTGTGTGATTTCCATTATTCTATCTTCCAAGTCACTTATTTGTTCCTCTGCATTATTCATTCTGCTCTCTGGTGCCTTAAACTCAGCTTGCATCTCTGCACATTAAGTTTCTAATTTTTCTTGACTCCTCCTTATATTAGTTTCTTTCTAAAATAACATTACTCTTCATGTCCACTCTTAATTCCTACATATTAGTTCTTACTTCCTTCAGTATTTTCACTATCTCCTTTTTGAACACAGAGGTCTGTTTCATTGTTTGCTCCTTCAGGAAATTCTCCTGTTCTTTTAACTGGGAATGGTTCCTGAGCTTCTTAATTTTGGCTTATCTTTTTCTTATTCTCCAGACTCTGAGTCTCAGTGCCCAGCCTCCATCCTAGCATCTCAGGTTGTGGTGTCAAGGGCAATGGTACTGTTTTTTGTGCAGCTCTCTCTCTGCCTCAGCCCAGCTGATGCACCTTTCTCCAAGCTTTTTTAAAATTTTTTATTACTCAAATGAATTTATCGCATCTGTAGTTGCATAATGATCATAACAATCTGATTTCACAGGATTTCCATCCCACCTTTCTCCAAGCATTTAAATCCCTCCAGCTCAGCTCATTTCCTTTGATTACGTAGCTTCACAGGGTGTGGATTCCTTTCCTCTTTCATAGTTACCTTTCAGGATAGCTGGTGCCATCCTGATTACCTTTTTTTTCCCCTTTCATTCTACTTAGTTATATGGAGGGTTTCTTGCCCTTTTTGGATGTTTAAGGTCTTCTTCTAGCATTCAGTAAATGTTCTGTGTGAATATATATGCAGATGGGGTTTTTTGATGTTTGTGGGAGATGGTGAGGGCTATATCTTACTTGTCCACCATATTGATCCCACTTCTCCAGTAGTATGTCATTGTGATTTTGTTTTTCACTTTTTTTTTTTGTCTTTTTGCCTTTTTTTCTAGGGCCACTCCCTTGGCATATGGAGGTTTCCAGGCCAGGGGTCTAATCAGAGCTGTAGCCACTGGCCTAAACCAGGGCCACAGCAACACAGGATCCGAGCTGCATCTGCGACCTACACCACAGCTCACAGCAATGCCAGATCCTTAACCCACTGAGCAAGGCCAGGGATTGAACCTGCAACCTCATGGTTCCTAGTCAGATTTGCTAACCACTTAGCTACAACAGGGACTCCTGTTTTTCACTTCTTTATGAGCAGTGATAGTGATCATTTTTTCATGTGCTTATTTATCATCTGTGTAACTGAAATCTTTTGGCCCACAAAGATTCAAGCATCCCTGAGAAAGTGACTGACTCTGACATTGTGTTAATACTGTCATGTATCCCTGAATTCCCGAAGTCTAGGAGATGCTAAACAGGTTCTGTGACTCCTGTCTTTAAGACTGTGAAAGTCACTGGGTCTAGGATACTTCCTCTAGGTGTTACATTCATATAATGGAAGCTTGCCTAATTTTCATCACCAGAAAACTATACCTGGTGCTCAACAGTTTTGAAAGTATACTATTTGGGGGGTAAGGATGAAAAATAAATGCAATTTTGTATTTTTAAAATGTGTAGAAAAAAATGATGGAGCTCTCTTGTGGCACAGCAGGTTAAAAATCTGGCATTGTTACGCAGTGGCTCAGGTCCCTGCTGTGTTGTGGGTTTCATCCCAGGCCTGGAAACTTCCACATGTCATGGGTATAGCACCCTCCTCCAAAAAAAAGAAGTGTATAAAAATCTCTATGAGCATGTATAAAAAACTAACAAAAATGGTTTTTTTTGAAGAAAAATGCCAACAGGTAGAGGGTAGAACTTTTAACTGTACATCGTCATTCTTCTTAGTTTTTGCATCATAAAAATGTACTCTTTATTTTAAAAATACAAGCAAATTAAATGAACTATAAGAAAATGGAAATAGAAACCATTTTTTGTGTGTGTGATAATAATCAATTCCCCATTATTTTTATGCTAATGTACTACAGTTTCTGTTAGAATTTTTAAGCCAATTTAGATTTGAAAGATAAATGTAACAGTCTTTATATTAGTATGTGTAATAATACATGCCCAAGAATAGCTAGAGTTATATTAAAGTGGAAGAATAAGGGGAGATTTTCTATACCACATATCAGAGAAAATGACAAAACACTTACTTAAATCAATATACAGCAGAATAAAAATACAGCATGTGTGGAATTTAATGACCAAAGATAACCTCACTTAGAGGGAAAGGATGAATTATTTATATTTTCACCATCAGCATATAAGTGATGCAGTTCCTTCACATTCTTATCAACACTTGATGTAGCTATGGCTAGACTAATTTTATGTAACTGGCTAGCCAACTGGGAAAAAAAAATCTGAAAAACTTCCTTTTATAGCATTTAAAAAATGCATTAAAATTATACTTTAATTTTTTGAAATATCTTGAATCAGAAGCTATGAGACTTTATCATCCAAAATGTAGAGATAGAAGTTGTTTTAACCAAGAGTGGAATTCATACAAGAAAACACATATTTGGAGTTGCCTCGTAGCTCAACAGGTTAAGGATCCAGTGTGGTCACTGCTGTGGCATGGGTTTGATCCCTGGCCAAGCAATTCTGCATGCCACAAGCACAGAAAAACAAACTAAAAAAACAAACAAAACAAAACAAAAAAAAAACCACAGACATATTAAACTACATAAAATGAAATGTGTACCATTACTAAAGTAAGCAGTCAAAAATCAATTACATAATTGCCATGTGTATGGTAGAAAAAAAGAGATAATATGTGTAATATTCCCAGAATTAATACAAACTGATAAATGCGAAAATAATACAAAAACAATAAAAATCTATTAACTGAACATTCACAGAGAAGTGTCAATAGTCAATATATTTGTAAAATATTCAAACCCACAAGTAGCCAGAGAATTACTATTTGATAATGACATATTATTTACAGGATAATGACTTGTCCCTTGCATCTATCATAAAGGCAAAAATTAAAATAAGTTATAACATCTATTGCTGGCAGGGATTAAAGAAGGGTACACTCTCACTTAATGCTATTGGTAATGCAAAATGTTACAACCCTTCTGGATATAATTTGGTAACATGAAATTTAAGAATACTAGAAATAATACTTTTAATTAAGAATTTAAAAGCTTTTGACATGAAAAATCTTGTATGTAGGGACATATTACAAGAATGTTTGCTCATTATAGAGAGCAAAGATAAATATATGACCATGGGACAATATTAAAATAAATCAAAGTATATCCATGTTGTGGAATACCGTGAAGCAATCATTTTAAGCAATTATTGATATACTAGTTTACTTAAATTACTGTTTTGTAAGAGACAGTTGAGCTATACATATATACGTCCAGGTAGTACCTTTGTAAAGCAAGAAGGAACAATTAAGCCTTATATTCAGATAAGTGAACATATTATATATACCATATATATAAATGACAGTATGAATGTTTCTATATAATTATGTTAGCTTAAATAAAATTACATTATTTTAAATATTAAATTACAATTTGGGCTACTTTGGGATATAAAATGATGTACAAAGAAAGATACTGAAATTAAAAATATATGTCATTATAAACATATAAAATTATGTATTGACATAACTTTTGAAGTAAAATGAACAACCAATGAATATATCAATTCATTTCAAAACTAAGAAGTGCTAGAAACCCATTAGCTACCCTTCTGATAGGATTCCCAACATTCAAGTATTGAGGGAAATACCAGATAAGCAGAAAAATTTTCCTAAATTCATTAAAATCAAATTACTTCATTAATGTCGAGATCAGTGTTTTTTTCCTATTTCTGAATATGATAGCTAAACCAATCTTTAAATTTGGAAAAGGTATTATCTTTTTTGCCCTTTTAAAGATTATATGCTCCTAATTATATCTAAATATGTTCACATTTGCCTTAAAATCACCAGAAATGAAGTTAACAGGCAAAAATTGTATCGCTAATGAGAGAGATTTGATTTAGATGTCTTTTACTAATATACATCCAAACATCAAACCAACAAATGAAGTTTAAATACTGGATCTCATTATATGTTATAAAACTTTGAGAAAATAACACTTTCATACTTGCATCAATGTTTTGAATAATAATAGCTGTTACGTGCAAATCTACTTTTAGTTTCCCAGTTTTTTTAAAGAGAAGTCTTTTCATTCTTTAATTCTATACACTTGGATTAACAAAAGTAATCTAATGCATGTTAGTTTAATGAAAGAGAAATAGTGAATCAAACCACATTTATTTCAGTTCACTTGTTCACAGGCTCAACTCATTTGTGAAATCTAATGAAATGCCTCTGGAATGAAAGGGAGACACAGAAGCTCTAAGAGATTTGTGGGAAAATCTGAATTAATTTGAGATAATAAAGTTTAAGGAAGCTGATACTTTGTTTTAGAAAACTTTATATAACAGTCAATTCTACTGAATTCAATGGGTATTATTTCATAAAATGGAACTGTCTGCCCAATCAATTTGACTGAATATGTTAAACCCTGTTTCATTGATATCCAAAATTTAGAAATAATACTTTGAACTAGACTTATTCATGGAAAGTAGAATTATATAGGTTATAGTTTATTAACTGAAGCACAGACTTTTAGTTAATCATTTACCTGGAAACCTATGAAGAGTTCAGATTAACTTGGTTAAGTTTAAATAATATTATTGCCATTTTACCCATAGGACATTTTCACTTTAAGAAAATGTAAAATGTGAAGGAAAAAAAATCACAACCAGTTAATTTCCTGCTAATCTCATGGATTCCTGCTCATCTGAGTCTAATCCAGTTTAGTAGCACTACTAGTACAGTAATTTATTTGCTTTTGTTATTTGTTTATTTTGTTTTTTTTAATTATTATATCCCCAGTACAATTTTTTTTCAACTGTACAGCATGGTATGTGTATTTGCATACAAACATATATATATATAAAATAACAAAAGCATACATGTGAGAAAAAAGAGTGTATACACGTATGCTTTTGTTATTTTATATGTACACGTTTGTATACAAATACACATACTTAACCAATGACAAATATGTAAGAATCAAGTTGAAAATCACATAACATACAACTATCTAAAACCCTCTATTATTTCACATTAGCAATGCCAAATTTGTATAGGAATTCAGCAGAACGATGTTTTAGAAAATTCCAGAAACATTCAAGCCAGAAACCATTTTTCTGGGAGTTAGTTATCTTTATAGCAAAACACATAGCGGACAACTTGTTTTATACATTTTAGGTCGTGTTTTATATTTATAATAGGAGTTTATACATATGCCTTTCTCTGACACTTCACTTACCTACATTAAAAGGTATATCTGGTACATACCTTCAAAAAAATAAAAAACATAAAATTAAATTATTTTAAAAGCTTCATATAAATCTAAAGTATGGCAATTTCACAATAATTTTAGCCACTCTTCTCTTCATGGATATTCAGATTATTTCCAGATTTTATTTGTTCATACTAATAGAGTTGAAACAAACAACCTCACTTTTGTGCTTTCCTTCTTGGACTTCTAATTCTTTTTGGACTCTTACAGAGTAGGTAGCCTCCCTACCCCCCTAAAAAAAAAGAGCCCTGACCCTAAAATCATGGACATTTTTAAATGTAATTGCTATGGCTTGCCTGCTTGCCTGTATTATGGGATAATTCCTGTTTTGAATAATAAAAGTCACCTTCCCCAGAATCTCTTTAACATTAAACGTTATTTTCCATTTAATATAAAAAGTAGCAACTTTCTGTTATTTATATTTATCTTCATTAATGACTCCACTTATTATGGTCTTTGACCTACTCTTTAGTCCAATTTTTTTTTATTTTATTTTTTTTTCTTTTCCCACTGTACAGCAAGGGGGTCAGGTTATCCTGACATGTATACATTGCAATTACAATTTTTCCCCCACCCTTTCTTCTGTTGCAACATGAGTATCTAGACATAGTTCTCAATGCTATTCAGCAGGATCTCCTTGTAAATCTATTCTAGGTTGTGTCGGATAAGCCCAAGCCCCCAATCCCTCCCAATCCCTCCCCCTCCCATCAGGCAACCACAAGTCTCTTCTCCAAGTCCATGATTTTCTTTTCTGAGGAGATGTTCATTTGTGCTGGATATTAGATTCCAGTTATAAGTGATATCATATGGTATTTGTCTTTGTCTTTCTGGCTCATTTCACTCAGGATGAGATTCTCTAGTTCCATCCATGTTGCTGCAAATGGCATTATGTCATCCTTTTTTATGGCTGAGTAGTATTCCATTGTGTATATATACCACCTCTTCCGAATCCAATCATCTGTCGATGGACATTTGGGTTGTTTCCACGTCCTGGCTATTGTGAATAGTGCTGCAATGAACATGCGGGTGCATGTGTCTCTTTTAAGGAGAGTTTTGTCTGGATAGATGCCCAAGAGTGGGATTGCGGGGTCATATGGAAGTTCTATGTATAGATTTCTAAGGTATCTCCAAACTGTTCTCCATAGTGGCTGTACCAGTTTACATTCCCACCAGCAGTGCAGGAGGGTTCCCTTTTCTCCACACCTGCTCCAGCACTTGTTATTTGTGAACTCATTAATGATGGCCATTCTGACTGGTGTGAGGTGGTATCTCATGGTAGTTTTGATTTGCATTTCTCTTATAATCAGCGATGTTGAGCATTTTTTCATGTGTTTGTTGGCCATCTGTATATCTTCTTTGGAGAAATGTCTATTCAGGTCTTTTGCCCATTTTTCCATTGATTGATTGGCTTTTTTGCTGTTGAGTTGTATAAGTTGCTTATATATTCTAGAGATTAAGCCCTTGCCGGTTGTATCATTTGAAACTATTTTCTCCCATTCTGTAAGTTGTCTTTTTGTTTTCTTTTGGGTTTCCTTTGCTATGCAAAAGCTTTTCAGTTTGATGAGGTCCCATGGGTTTATTTTTGCTCTAATTTCTATTGCTTTGGGAGACTGACCTGAGAAAATATTCATGATGTGGATGTCAGAGAGTGTTTTGCCTATGTTTTCTTCTAGGAGTTTGATGGTGTCCTGTCGTATATTTAAGTCTTTCAGCCATTTGGAGTTTATTTTTGTGCATGGTGTGAGGGTGTGTTCTAGTTTCATTGCTTTGCATGCAGCTGTCCAGGTTTCCCAGCAATGCTTGCTGAATAGACTTTCTTTTTCCCATTTTATGTTCTTGCCTCCCTTGTCAAAGATTAATTGACCATAGGTGTCAGGGTTTATTTCCGGATTCTCTGTTCTGTTCCATTGGTCTGTCTGTCTGTTTTGCTACCAGTACCACACTGTTTTGATGACTGTGGCTTTGTAGTATTTCTTGAAGTCTGGGAGAGTTATGCCTCCTGCTTGGTTTTTGTTTCTCAGGATTGCTTTGGCGATTCTGGGTCTTTTGTGGTTCCATATAAATGTTTGGATTGTTTGTTCTAGTTCTGTGAAAAATGTCATGGGTAATTTGATAGGGATTGCATTGAATCTGTAGATTGCTTTGGGTAGTATGGCCATTGTTACAATATTGATTTTCCCAATCCAGGAACATGGAATATCTTTCCATTTCTTTACATCTTCTTTGATTTCTTTGATTAAAGTCCAATTTCACAGTGAAACTTTAGAGTCTTTATTTCTCCACCCAAACCCCACTACCTGGCTGCTAAATGTCATCTTGCTTAATAATCTTAGCCCAGGTCATTATAACGTTTTCCCTTAAAATACCCACTCATGTCACTGCATGTGTATTTAAATACCCAAGTATGCTTTCAAAAACATCTACTAAGATAAATGTGTGTCAAAATTTATTTCTCCCTCTTTTCTGGTTTTGTTTAGTGGCCAATCCATCATTCTTCAACTATTTTTCCTCTGATGAATATGGCATTTATATATCCTACAAAGTAATTTCTTATCCTAAAATATTTTTATTTTGTCCTAAAAGAAACATTACATCGCTGTGAGTATACTATTTTTTGGATCAAGTGTTTTTCTCTTTGTCCTACTGACTTCTACATGAGAGACTGTTGCTAATCTGATATTTATTCTTATATAAGTAACTTGTATTTACTGAAAGCTTTGGATTCTTGTCTTTATGATTGGAATTCAAGATATTCACTAACTGAAAAAGACATTTTTTAAAATAGTCCTGCCTGGGACATGAGATTTTTAAATCTTTCTTTGGATCAGATAAATTGTCCCCCTTGATTTATTAATCATTTCTTCTATATTATCTATTATTTTTCTTTCTCTAAAACATGTATTATATTCCTATTATATCCCTGGCAACTATCCTAAAACCTTCTTGTTTCTATTACATGCCTTCTCATTTTGTTCTGTGGGTTCTGAGCTATTAATTTCACATGATCTGCCAAGCCACTAACTTGATGCTGAATACTGATGACCCAGTCTTCCAAATGCTTAAATCAGTTTTCACAATGTTAATATCATGATTTTAATAACTTAATTGGTGTTCCTCGAGGGCTCACATTATTGTGTTGTTAAGGTTGCTGTCTGCCAACTCCAATAATTCTGTTTCAGTATGAGAAACCTAATTCCTGAGTCCTATTTGTAATTCCTTCCTGTGGTGCCTTATACTCTATAGTATGAGTTTTTTCCCTTTTCACAAATTATGAGATGAATTTGACAAGGGGTGAGAAGGCACACCTTTTTATATACCTCTGACCAGGCAGGAGACAATCTTTTAACTTCCTACTATGTGTGAGCATCTCTGTACTGAACCATTGCTGGTTATTAGGAAATCCTGTTCCAGTCCCCAACTTGGAACAAATTCCTGTGCTTCAGGGGATGCAGATGAAGCATTCTGCCTCAAATACCTTCTCCACTTTTGATGTTAAAAATAACCTAGGAGTTCCTGCTGTGGTCAGTGGGTTAATGATCTGTCCTATCTCTGTAGAGGCATCAGTTCGATCCCCAGCTCAGGGCAGGGGCTAAGGATCTGGCATTGCTGCAGCTATGGTGTCGGTCACAGCTCCAGTTGTGATTTGATCTCTGCCCCAGGAACTTCCACATACCATGGGTGCAGCCAAAAAAGAAACAAACAAACAAACTCTTGTCTTAGAAGTTCCCAAGTGGCATAGCTGGTTAAGGATTCGGCATTGTCACTGCAGCGGCTCAAGGGTGTGGATTTGATGCCTGGCCTAGGAACTTCCACATGCCTTGGGCATGGCCAAAAAAAAAAAAAAGAAAAAAATTCTTGTTTTATCCCAGAGAAGACAAGAGATAGAAAAAGGTGGATATATTTTTTTCCCTCAAAATACCTCACTCAATAAAATTAACTCTTCAAATAAAATAATGAAATATGACTATTTAGGAACATTATATAGATTTAAATATTAACATAAATAATATTTCAGTCTGGTTTTCAAAAATTCATGTGCAAACTCCTGTATCATTCGCCCAGGTTTAATGTGTGGCCTGATCTTTTGTTATCAGCACCTATTGGGGTAGGGGTGGAGGCAGGAAGAAGAAGGAATGTAAGAAGTGGTATATTTACCCTTTATGATACTGCTTTTAGCAAAGCAGTAATTCTAAGGTCCCTCCCCTTTATTCTCTCATTCAACCTCATGAAGGAATGATACTTAGGAAACAATTAAATCTAACTTTGGTGGAGAGATGCTGCTGACTACAGAATAGGTTCTGGAAACTTGTCAAATAAAAGGAGCTCATAAAAAATTGACCCCTCCTCTTATATGTAATACATCATTCTCACAAGTATGAGCCTCATTTAGGAAGCCTCCTATATGAAGCACTGGCTGGGCACTATAGCATGGCGATTGGTCAGTTTCATTGAGGTTAGTCCATAACTCACAAGGTTCTTACTTTCAGAAGTATAATGACAGTAAAATACATGTTTAGACAAAAAAGTTTACTTTTTTTTTTTCCACACAATAAATTCTGTAAATTCTGTGAAGACTATTAAGTAGGTTAACTGTTGCTGGTGAAACGAATATATTTAAAAACAGATAAAGGGACAAGAATACTCAGAGCTTCTTGTTCACATATTAACCCAAGTAGGTGGCAGTAGAACTGTCTGTTGCTCAATCCAGTCACTAAAGGATCCTGGTGGTGGGCAGGTCTACCACCTTCAATATGTAGTTTCCAAAATTGCTTTGTGACTTGTCTTCATTGTTGTCAGGAGAGGGAAGAGCACAGATGACTGGATATCTATGAGGGTTTAAACAAGCCAGTCTGGAAGTGGTTCCCACCAATTCTACTCAAGTTCCATTGACTAAGATGTAGTCACATGGCCCACCCAACTGCAAGGGAGGCCAGGAAATATAGTCCAGCTCTAGGCCTACAAAGAAGAGGAAGTTCGGTCGCTGTTTCCCAGGCTTAAACTAAAATTTTGATAAATACACAAATATCAGTTTAACATAATGTAAACATAGTTTAACATTAAGGATGATCCATACTTATCTAGAAGCAAGGATGAAACTGGTTCAGTATTTTTATTTTTTCCACTCCTATAAACCACACTTCTAAAACGTTCTATATGGGAAGGCAGCTTGTAGGAAATGCACATTTTTTCTTTTGAGAGAAATGTCATAGTTCACTCCAGCTTTTGGTGGAAAGCAAATATTGAGGAAAAATGATACACAGCACAGGGCACTCTACCCAATATTCTGTGATAATTTATGTAGAAAAAACAATCTGAAAGAAAATGGATGTGTGTGTATATGTATAACTGAATCACTTTGTTGTACAGCTGAAATTATCACAGCATAGTAAATCAACTATACTTAAATAAAACTTTTAAAAATGAAAAAAATGATATATGTTGGAAATACCTAAATTTTTTTATTCTATTATTTTGTAGTAGCAAGCACTTCTCTTTCATTTTGTCTGGTGAAGTTTGCACTACCAGTCTGCCACTGCACATGGTTCTTGTGGGAATGGCAGCAGATCTGCTCCAAAGCCCTGCCCCCAATTAAATGTCTGCTGTGTGTAGAACTATGCTAATCAAACTATAGCCCTGGGCATGAAAGACTTATATGGCCTAATACAAGGCCATAATGTTGTGAATAAATAATTCTAGTTAATTATGATGTCAGTGCCCTGAATAAGAGTCACTCAGTTCAGCTGCTCAGACTAATGAGTTCACTTGGTGTTTTTCCTACCCAAAGCCTAGTTTTTAGACTTCCATTGATACAGTGAGAGGTATCTCTCCAATATACACTTCACATTTTTTAAAATTGATTTTTGCTTAAATTAGTTGGAATCAGGATCTTTTTGCTCCCTTCTTAGGAACTAACTCAAACACTATGTAAGGTGCTAGGCCATGCAGAGAAAACACAATGCATTAGTCCCGTGTGTACAGTTAAAAGGGGTACAATTTTAGCAACTGTGTTTGACCAGTCTTTTTTGGTAAATAATTACTAAATAGAATTGTGCAGATACGTGTTCTTAGTGGTACCAGATGTCATTCAAGCAGGTAAATAAATAAATAAATAAAATTGTAAGATTCAGTGGGAAGGAAAACGTAGCCTGTCTGTACAGGAACATGCCACATTTCTCAGTGATGTGTGTTATTGCTCATGTTCGATTCTCAAACATCCCTTCCACATAAGGTCTAGGAACTAAAAATCATATTTTTGGGAATCAAAAGCCACCAGGTTCATGGCTTCAGCTTCTACCCAGAAGGAAAAATCAGTAAGTGCTGTTGACTACCTGTCTACTTACTCTACAGAGACATTAGTTTTATGACCTTGGGGCATTTTATTTTGAGGCCAAGAGACAGCAATTGATAATTAAAATTCTCATGCTACAGCTATTTTTATTTTTACAGCTTAAAAATATTTAATTGGCATGTACCCTGAGGCTTTTTGCAATAGGTTTATCTTAACAAATAATAATCAACATTACAAGCAATATTTTAATTTCTTAGCAATTTAACTGTCCAACTTTTATGTCTGCTTTCTTATTTTTGTCAGTCTAAAGAAAGCTGATATAACAGATGAATATAATCAGAATTAACATAAAAGGGCCTAAGAAAAATTAATTAAATTGATTAAGCAGCCATCTCAAAATTAACATTTAAAAAGCAAAACTGGGTACTACAAATTTATTTTGTAACTAGCCTATCCACTTGACTTTGAATATATGTTTATAGCAAAGGCCTAAGGCTATTATATACATACGTCAATCTCTGGTATGACAATGTTAATATCCTAAACTCAGAACCATCCATATAGCACCCATAACAATCAAACTACCATAAACCTTGACTCCACAGTCAGTGATACTTAGTACACAAGAAAAAGTAAAGTTTTAGGCATTTTTGACCATATAATGAACCTAGGAGCTTCAGATACACTCATTCAAATTTGGATTATTATTGCCATTTCCATTCTGAAGGTAATAACACTAATTCAAAAACTTTCTCCCTCTCTTTTTCTTTCTCTTTCTTCTATCTTGCTCTCTCTCTCTTCCACTCATCTGTGAAATCAGTCTCATTTGATGCTAACACTTGCAAACCTGCAATTCCAACATTTGGATTTTTCTTAATGTCTGACATAACATCCCTTTAGTTAGTAATATGTGTATGCATGTAGATATGTTGTAATATTGACCTGACTATACTGATCTATCTTCTTGAGCATCAATAAACCAGCAACATACATACAGAAATCTCAAATACTTTGAAATATTTGAGCTGTTACACTATATACAGACAGCTAAATTTAGTTCAGTGAAAGTTAGTTCAATCACAAATTGAAAGATGAGAAATACATATAAAGTTAATGAGAGAATCAGAATACAGTCTTTCTACTGTAACCCCTGGACTGAAAAAACATGATAAATATTCATTACAGTGAGGAATCCACTGATCTCCAAACAGGCTGTAACTTAAGATTAGCTTAGCCTCTTAACCTAAACCTCTTTTTAAGAGAGAAAGCTATGGTGAAGGAAACAGTTACATTAGTGGTCTGAGAAATGAAAAGAATATCAAGGCCAGAAAAGAGATTAAAATATCATGATTTGGCAAGGCCTTGGATTGGGTTATTAGCAAACAAAGTCCAAATGCTGCTTTAAGAAGAAATTAAAGGTTTTCACAATGCGGAAACTTCAAGCCATTCTTGCAATGGGAAGAACAGATATTTAAGGTACTTTCTAGCAGTGCACATGTGCCTTTGAGACACTTGAGGGTGGAACATCTACAAGGACATCTTCTCTTGCTAATATGGATTACTTTTCCTATATACACCTGGATGTCTTATTGTGCCAAAGGATCTATCCCTACTAAAGAGAAGAGGAAAAAGAAAAAATGGCTTTTTTCCCCCCTCAGCTATCAGATCCAAAGCATTTTTGGTTTGACATATTTCCATTTGGAACTTTGTCCAACTTCCCTAAATAGTATTTTAAGTGAAAACCATTACTGTGTTTCACTTTTAGAGGTAAGGTGGGTTAGCTTCTTGCTATTGAGAGTTGCAGGGTAATTCACTATTTTTGGTATCATTTTGTATTTTTTATAGTTTTGTAAATAGCCTGTCACTTTTTAGTGTGTCATCTGTTTCTATTTGATTCAGAGTCCTCAATTCCTTCCCTTTTACATTCTATAGTGAAATGATCAGCAAATACAAATATTTCTACTTTCAAATCCTATCCATAATCTTATCTTACCATATGCACTGCCAACCACCTCCTAGTGCTTCCCCTTTTATGCCCTGGCACAGTGAGGCTGACTCTACTTTTATCACCTCTGAAGTAAAAGGACAAGGCTATCCACAGCTGAAGCTTTAGGACATTGGAGACAAGAGATACCAAGATCTTCCAACTGCACCTGAAGGCTAAGAGGACTGACAGTTCTTTTCATCACCCAGGGGTACTCTGCACTAGTCAAAGCCACATCAATCCCTGAATTATGGCAAGAGCCTTCTGCCTGCTCTCCCAGCCCCAACTCATTCCTTTGTCAGAACAGATGGAGTTACCATTTGAACCAAGCTTCATATCACCTCATTACAGACCTAAGACTTCCAGTGGCTTTCCGTTACAGGTAGAATAAAATCGAAACTACAGGACCCATTATAAAGCCTGTCTCCCAACAACCCCCCACCACCTTCTCACCTACACTGTGTTACTAGACACCTGCTACAATCCTTCTTAGTTGTACCTCAGAAACCTCTTGGTTAATACTCATTGCACATTTTCAATTGTTCCTTTTCCTTTGAACACTCCCTCAGAGCCTCATTACCTTGTATACCTCATGTACTACTTAATTCAAGTGACACCTCCTTAGAAAGCTCTTTCATAGTCCAACTGAAATAAAATCCTGCACCAATCTCTGCTATATCATTGACCTTATTTTCCTTGTAGTTTATATTAACCAGTAAACTTATCCTATATATTGATTTTACCATTTTCTGTCTTCTCATGTAGAATATGGGCTCTTTGAGGGTCAAGATACTGTCATGAATCTACAACTGGAAGGACAGAACCTGATTCATAGTAGGTATTCAAAATTATATGTTTATGGTTGCTATCTGACTTGACTTGCAAAGCTTAAATCTTTAAGCCTCTTATTCCTATCCTTTGAACTGGAACTAATTGCATTGCTAATCTATCATTGTGTGCATTTGAGGATTAATTGACATTTATGTAAAAGTATTTAGTGTTTTACAAAAGTCTAAACATAACACAAGTGATTGTTGTGGGTGGTACGCTGGAGCCAGCCCCAAGGTGCAAAAGCTATTAAATTTTCAGAAATGTTGGGAGCTGGCTGACATCACATTACTGCTTGAAAGTGGCTACACTGTAAATACACCATGGAAATCAGAAAATACACAGTAAGAACTTCAAAGAACTGGAAAATATCAAAAAGAACCACATAGGAGTTCCCATTGTGGCTCAGTGGTTAACGAATCCGACAAGGATCCCTGAGGTTGCAGGTTTGATCCCTGGCCTTGCTCAGTGGGTTAAGGACCCAGTGTTGCTGTGGCGTAGTCTGGCGGCTACAGCTCCAATTAGACCCCTAGCCTGGGAATCTCCATATGCTGCGGGAGTGGCTCTAGAAAAGGCAAAAAGACAAAAAAAAAAAAAAAAAGAAAAAGAAAAAAAAAAAGAAAATACTACAAATTGGGGCCACTTTTTCCTCAAAGATCTTATTAGATATTTACCAGTACATCACTGAATTCCAATGTACATTGATAAATACGATTCATTAAGAGCAGTACTACAAAGAATATATTATAAAGAAGTATAACATTAACATAACAGCTTTATGGATTAGGAGCTAAAATAAAATATTTGTTTTAAATCATATTTAACTTTGGATTTGTAATAACTAAATCATACAATATAGTTATTACAAATATACAATTATATTTGTAATGTAATATATTTATAATGCAATATAATTTGTAATAATTGTAAGTATTACATTTATATTTGAAATAACTAAATTATATAATCAAATTAGCTGTTTTAAGACATGTTCAAAGAAGGTAGCAATTTATGTTTAGATGCAGTCATTTCAGATAACTGAAATTCTTTGAAATTTCATAAAATAGATATTACCTTTCTCACCCAAAGCTTATTAAGCCCCTAAGACAGTAATTCTACTATTTCACTAAGCATTAGAATCACTAAGAAAGCTTTTAAAAATTTCAATACCCATGAGCCAATGCCCATGCCCAATTAAGTTTGAATTTCTGATGTTGGAACCCAGATATTAGTATCTTTCTAAGCTCTCTAAATGATTCCAGTATGCAGACAAAGTTGAGATCCACTATCCTAAGGCATAAGAGTCTTTAAATGGGCATCATGCCTAGTAGATATGGATTTGGTATGAATATAGATATAAATGGAATATTTCTACTTAAACCTTATGCCAGTCAAGTTAAACTTTTGTAGATACATTATGTCATTATCTCTGAAATGTGTTTGGTTGAAATCCAAGGAAGATAAATGAGCACTCTTCTTAGAAATGGTTTAATTTGGCAGACACCACCACTTCCATAAACAAACTGCTCAACAAAATCAATTCTTGGAATCATTATAACTTTAAGAATAGGAATTAAAGAACTATGTGGCAGGTGTTATATGTAGCTGCAGTAAACATAATGGAAAGATTTTTTGCATTTCATCATAAACAATATTATTTCTCCAGGTGCCTGTTCACAATTTTAGACACACACCATGTCAGACTGACTTATCCATTCTCCTCTACCATTAGCCAAACACATTCTCCTAAGAGAAGAATGCATTGCCATTATATACACAGGAAAATCTATAATAGTGTCAGTTAAAGTTAATAGCATCAATTGCTTTATTAAATTAAATCAACAAGGTGCCACAATATTTCAGAAAACTATTCATGGCCATGCCATAATATGTTTATCTACATAGATACATCTATTTTAATCTATCTAAATCTATCTAGATTTAGAATATATTTCAGGCTATAGAGCAGTTACTGATGCTGTTTTTTTATATCTGAAACCCTCAGAACTCATTTGAGAGCAAAATAAAAACTGCAACTGGGAAAATAATTTCAAGAGACTTATCACAAGTGCACTAGGAATAACAATGGAAATTCCTTCTGCATTATAGAAGCTTGGTATACAACTTGAAATGTGTAAACAGGGCCAGTGGAGACCTAAAAATTAAAGATTTGGCATCACTGCCCACTATTTGCTAATCTGAAAGAGAAAAAAGTTGAATGACAGTTTTGTTTTTTTCTTAGTCATTGCCCTTTTCCTCCAACCATCTTTATTTTAATTGTACTGGAGCATAGTTGACTTATAATGTTGTATTAGCTTCAGGTATATGCACATATACATATATCCAGTCTTTTTTTCCCATTTAGGTTATTTCAGAACATTGATTTCTCTGTGCTATGTAGTAGGTCCTTGTTAGTCATCTAATTTACATACAGTAGTGCATATATCATAATCCTAGCCTTCTAATTTATCTCTCCTCCCCACGGATTCCCTTTTGGTGACCATAAGTTTGATTTCAAATGTGTCAGTTTAAGTTCATTTCATTTTTATTAGATTCTACATAAAAGTGGTATCATATGATATCTTTCTCTGACTTACTTCCCTTAGTATGATAATCTCTAGGTCCATCCGTGTTGCTGCAAATGGCATTATTTTATTCTTTTTATGGCTGAGTAATATTCCATTGTGTATGTGTGTACACACATCGCATCTTCTTTATCCATTCCTTTGTGGATGGACATTTAGGTTGATTCCATTGGCTATTGTGACTAGTGCAGCTATGAACATAGGTATACATGAATATTTTTGAATTACAGTTTTGTCCAGATATGGGCCCAGGAGTAGGATAGCTGGATCATATAGCAGTTCTATATTTAAATTTTCTGAGGAACCTCCATACTATTTTCCACAGTGGTTATACCAATTTACTCTCTCAGAAACAGTGTAGGAGTGTTTCCTTTTCTCCATACCTTCTCCAGCATTTGTTAACTGGTAATGACCAGTGTTAGATGTTACTTCATTAGATTTGATTTGCATTTCCCTAATAATTAGTGATGTTGAGCTTTTTTTTTCTTTCATGTGCCTATTGGCTACCTATATGTCTTCTTTGGAGGAATGTCTATTTAGGTCTTCTGCCAATTTTTCATTTGGGTTGTTTTTTGTTGTTTTGAGTTGTATAAGTTGTATATTTTAGAGATTAAGCCCTTGTCAGTTGAATTATTTGCAATTATTTTCTCCCTATTCATATGTTGTCTTTTTTTTTTCTTTTTGGTTTCCTTTGCTGTGCAAAAGCTTTTAATCAACCAATAGAGTTTTTTCTTTTGTATATGATGCAGATTTATTACAATGCTGCACTGCAAAACTGTGTACATTGTAAAATACCCATATAAAATTTACCTTACTTTCAATTAGTTTCTTATGATAGATTAAACATTTGCTTTAAAAAGTAATCCTTGGGTGGCTCAGTTGCACAATGGATAGTATAGTGGACTTCTAAAAAGCAATCCTCTTATCTGAATTATCATAGATATTATTTAGAAATCCTTGTTTAAAGGACAGAAATATTTGAAGTTTCCTATATGGTATATTTCTATAATTTTTCTATACCACAATGATATTTTTTCTATTTTTTTTATTTAATGATTTTTTTTCTTTTTCCATTATAGCTGGTTTACAATTTTCTGACTGTTTTCAGGGCCACAACCATGGCATATGGAAGTTCCCAGGCCAGGGGTCAATTTGGAGGTACAGCTGCCAGCCTACTCCACAGCCACAGCAACGCCAAATCTGAGTCGCGACTGTGACCTACACCACAACTCATGGCAACCCTGGATCCTTGACCCACTGGGGGAGACGAGGGATCGAAGCTGCATCCTCATGGATAGTAACTGGATTCATTTCTTCTGAGACATGATGAGATTTTTTTCTAATTTAAGGTAAGCTCTTTCAAAATTTATTGGTTCTTCCCAAGATAAAAGTGAAGAAAACCAAATTTTAAAATGCTAAGAAATGCCATTAAAATGTGCAGAGGATCAAAGTTGGTGAATTGTTAACAATTTCTAGCATATTCTGAAAATTACAAGAAAGAAACAGAAAATCATTTATTTTATTTTATGTTTATTTTTGACTTTTTGTCCTTTTAGGGCCTCACCTGCAGTATGTGGAGGTTCCCCGGACGGAGGTCGAGTCAGAGCTGTAGCTGCCAGCTTTATGCCACATCCACAGCAATGCCAGATCCGAGCCACGTCTGCGACCTACACCACAGTTCACGGCAACACCAGATCCTTGACCTGCTGAGTGAGGCCAGGGATTGAACCCGCAACCTCATGGTTCCTAGTCAGATTCGTTTCCACTGCACCACGATGGAAACTCCAGGTAATCATTATTTTAAGACAGTGTAAAAAGGAAACTAATGCATAGTCCTTGACTCCTTCTGTGAATCCATTTGCCAGGTCATCTGACACACAGTCCAAGCATTCCTTTGATGTACATACACTGAGTTTCTGTTGGATGGTATCATCTGGATGGTTCAAAAACAAGTCAAATACCAATCTGAAAGCAAAATTAAATTTTTCTTCAAATATGCTGAACCTCTCATTTTCACATTCATGCATAATGACACTACTATCTCAAAAGTGATTCTTTACATGAATGTACTAGGACCACCATGAATGTTAGAATTACTAGAATGAAAAATATTTTTATAAAAATGTTTCATTAAATTTATTTCTTCCAGAAATTAGACTTATCTAGATAATTCTGATTTAAATTTTGAAAGTCATTAATTATATCCATTTTGCTTAAATTTTAATACCATTGTTCTTTCAAATATTATGTTTTTAGAAAACAATAATTTTATCTCTAATATTTATGTTTATATACTTTTATCATTTTTAAATTATATGGCAATAATTATTGCCAAAAGAGTACAAATCAAGGAGTTCCCGTCGTGGCGCAGTGGTTAATGAACCTGACTAGGAACCATGAGGTTACGGCTTCGATCCCTGGCCTTGCTCAGTGGGGTAAGGATCTGGTGTTGCCATGAGCTGTGGTGTAGGTCGCAGACATGGCTCAGATCCCGCGTTGTTGTGGCTCTGGTGTAGGCAGATGGCTACAGCTCTGATTAGACCCCTAGCCTGGGAAACTCCATATGCCGCAGGAGCGGCTCTAGAAAAAGGAAAAAAAAAAAAAAAATACAAATCAAGTAAAATATTGATTATAAATATATAAAGTGATTTTTGTGAAAGTAAAGACAGGAAAAATAAATTTCATGACAAGAACAATCTATAATAATATGTAACTGGAAAAATATATATTAACTTTTGAATTATTAAATTTTTATTCCTTCTCACCCAAATACTGCCTACCTATCAACAGCTGAGTTTGTACAATAATGACTATATTCAATTGTATTTGATATGTTGCTAAATTTTTATCATTTAACAAAAATGACAGTAATACACATATTCAATAAGCTCCAAGAGCTGCTCTTACAAATAACTACAAACTAGATGGCTTAAAACAACAGAAATTTATTCTCACAGTTCTGGAGTCTAGAAGTATGAAATCAAGTTGTCAGCAGGGTATGCTCCCTCCAAAGTCCCTGGGGGATAGATCTTTCCTGGTCTCCTCTAATTCAGGTAGCTTCAGGTGTTCCTTGACTTGCAAACAGCATAACTCCAGTCATTACTTGGTTCCCATTCTCGCATGGCCATCTTCTATGTCTGTGTGTCACTATTTCTTTGCATGGTGTTTCCTTTGTGTATCTGTGTCCAAATTTCCCTCTTCTTGTATACCAATAATTTGGATCAAAACCACACTAATGACCTCAATGTACCTTAACTAAACCTACAAAGACCCTATTTCCAAATAAAGTTCATATGCAGTGGGAGTTAGGGAGTTAGTGGGAGTTAGTTATATAGCAACATATTTTTCAACTTCTTGTTTTGAAGTTATACTCGTTGAGGTAAAGGCATGGAAGTTTACAATTTACGTTTGTTAATTTAATTGTAACTCACAGATTTTAGACATGTGATATATTGAACTTCATCTTTCCTCTTTTCCTTGGCCCCCAAAATATTTAAGATGCACTTTATAGTTACTAACATTTATTGCATTTTAATCTAAAATAGAATATATTTAGTTCATAAATTTCTGATGTAGAATAATTACATTAGTTTTTTATTCCTAGTGTCCAGTGCACAAACTTATGTGATATTGATATTCAATAAATATTTGTCAAAAGAACTTTTTTAAAAAATGAAGAATGTTACTAAATTTGAAGGGAAAAAAAAAAGGATAAGGCAAAAATGTTTTCTCTTTAAAAAAATTTTTTTCGGAGTTCCTTCTGTGTCACAATGGGATCAGCAGTGTCTTGGGAGTGCCGGAATGCAGGTTCAATCTCTCATCTGGCACAGTGGGTTAAGGATCCAGCAGTGCCACAGCTGTGGCTTAGGTCACAACTGTGGCTCAGATCTGATCCCTGACTCGGGACCTCCATATGCCAGCAGGCAGCCAAAAAAGAAAAACAATTTTTTTTTGTTTTGCTACTCTACAAATCATGTAACAAACTTGTTGCTACTTTTTGTTTCTAAAACCTTAATATTATATTCCTCTACACATTACATTCTAGAGGAAAATGTTTTGATTACTTATTTCCCTTTGTGGTAGAACTCAAAGAAACCTAAATGTGCTACTGTTTCCCCTAACTTCCTAATTGTAAAAGCCAGATATAAAAATCTCCAAAATAGGAGTTCCTATTGTGGCTCAACAAGACCCAACATTGTCTCCATGAGGATGTGAGTTCAAAGCCTGGCCTCCCTCAGTGGATTAAAGATCCAGTGTTGCTGCAAGCTCGTGGCATAGGTCACAGATGCAGCTCAGATCTAGTGTTTCTGTGGTGTAGGCCTGCAGTTGAAGCCTTGATTTGACCCCTAGCTCAGAAACTTCCATATGCCATAGTTGTGGCCCTAAAAAGAAAAAATAAATAAAAAATTTAAAAAACCCAAATAAAAAACAGTGATATGAGTCACAAAGGCAATGCTTTTCATGTGTTCATCTCACTGATGCATCCCTAGTGCTAGAACTGCCTGGCATACAGAAGGCATCCAATTAATGTGCTGACTTAATTGATATATACATATTTCTTATGGGAAATATCTGAAATAGATATTTATAGTTAGGTTGCTCTTCTGAAAAAGCAGAATACCCAGAAGAAATCTTTTAGGTGCTGGCTAACATTTATTACAGGAATGACCCAATTTAATTTCCTCAGAATCATCTGTCTTTTAATCACTGCCTTTCCTCAGGTGGACAGGATATTGTCTCATCACAGGTGCTATGCAACACATGTCCCAGTATTTTCTTTTCACCTAATGCTTTGACACATGCAAGAAAGAGAAACTTACATATGAACTACAAACTTGGTGAAATGATACTGTTAAGGAGCTCCTCTTAAAACCTTTCCTTGAAGGGAAATGAATTTAGCACTGTGGAAGAGCTGGATCAACTTCTTTTTTTTTTTTTTTTGTCTTTTTGCCTTTTCTAGGCCCGCTCCCACGGCATATGGAGGTTCCCAGGCTAGGGGTCCAATCAGAGCTGTAGCTGCCAGCCTACGCCAGAGCCACAGCAACGCGGGATCTGAGCCTGTGTCTGCGACCTACACCACAGCTCACGGCAACGCCAGATCCTTACCCACTGAGTAAGGCCAGGGATCGAACCTGAAACCGCATGGTTCCTAGTCGGATTTGTTAAGCACTGCATCACGATGGGAACTCCTGGTTCAACTTCTAATAGTAATTAAGTCAACTGACCACATTTTAGGTATGTATAAAAAAAATAAACTGAAGACAAGGTTGCATATTACTTCAAATTTTAATTATAGTGTATTACTAAGAAAAGCACCCAAGTATTTACCTGCTCAGACTGTTAAACTGTTAATGTACACTGAGGAAAAAGGTTAGGCTAAGTTTTTTAAAATTCACTTTTTACTGCAGAACATTTTTTCATTAAACAGAAAAATCCAAGGATTTTATAGTTCTCATATACCCCAAACCCAATTTCCTCTATTATCATTTCATACCACATGACACATTTGCTAAAATTAATGAACGAATATCAATATATTATCATTAAGGTCCATTGTTATTGAGGCTTTTTTAGATTTTATCTATGTCCTTTTACTGTCTTACGACTCTGTTCAAGTTACCACATGACACTTGGTCATCATATCTCTTTGGGCTCCTCTTGGCTATGGCAGTTTCTCAAATTTTCCTTGTTATAGGTGATTTTGCCACTTTAGAGGGATACTGGTCAGGTATTTTGTGTAAAGACCCTCAACTTGGATTTGTCTGATTTTTTCTCTTCTGCCTGACTAAACATGAGTGTTTTGGAGGGAGACCCCAGAGGGTAAAACTGTATTTTGCAGTGTTTTTATTTCACACTACCACATGAAATACTACCACATGAATTGCACTGTTGACATTGCCCACGATGGTGTTGCTAAAGCCGTGTTTGTATTGCTATGCCACTATAAAGTTTCTCTGGTCTGCCTCTTCCATACTGTACTCTTTGGAAGAAAATTCATACATGCAACCTGTGCTTAAGGAGAGGGAATTCATGCTCTATCTCCTTCATGTCAGAGTATCTTCGTAAATGATTGAGAATTACTCTTCATAGGAGATTTGTCTATTCTCCCTCATTTATTTTTCAAATAATTATTCGTATCAGTATGAACTCATGGATCTTTATATTTGGGGTTAAAATCCAATACTACTTCATTTAATTTGTTTTTCATTTTTTTTTTTCCAGGTTGGGCTATTAGGAACTCTACTAACATATGAAAATGATGAGAAAATTTCAAGTATAACTCTTCTGATGGTTTCTTTCCTGGCCTAACATGGGCTGTGTCTCTGTGTCACAAACTGCAGTGATATTAGTGAAAATTAATCAACCATCTAGTTCCGTAAGTAGAAAACAAAATATCAAGCTTTTATCCTACCTTTTTAACTACTTAAATATTTATATCATATGGGCATAATCTTGAGATTACTGCCAGCAAAATTATACATTTCTTTATAACATAAATGTCAGACTATCAGGGATCACTTTGCTATTGATGCAGGTCCTTGATGTTGTAAACATGACTGATTTTGTCCACAAAATGATGCTTTTTCGTATTTATTTTCTAAGATCATAAAAGTTAAATCATCTCAAACAGAGTTTCAAAAGCACAATTTAACATCTATTTGATAATATTAAATTTAAAATTCTAGTCCAGAGTTTCTGTGTGGAGCAGCAAGTTAAGGATCTGGCATTGTCACTGCTTGTGCCTCTGGTTACAGCTGTGGCGCAGGTTTAATACCTGGCCTGGAAACTTCTGCATGCCGCAGGTGAAGACAAAATTTAATAAAATTCTAATCAAAGTATTTTTAGTATGTTGATGAGAGGAACATATGCATGGTTTATTAAAGTAGGAACATGGATTTCTTAATATAAATAGAAATAATGAAAATCGGACAAAATTGTTTTCTCATTAAAAATGCTCTTTCCCACAATTCGAAGAACCTTATTTTTTGGGCTTAGCTTTAAAGTGTATACTAATAAAAGCATTTTAACCTAGTTCCCTCAGCACATGTATATAATGTCCATATCTGAAAGGAGAAAATAAGCTTCACAAAGTTTAAGATAATGTTTTACACCACAAAAAAAGACTAAAGTTTCAGTATAGAGTCACTTAACACCAAAACTTGTGCTCTTTGATTACATCACAATTTTGCTTAAAATTCAATAAAAAGAAAAATACAAAATTACACACAATTTATAGTAAAACGTGGAGTTGTGTGTGGGTCATGTGGAGGATAAAAGGAAGAATTTCCTAGATTGAAGCAGTTAATAAGGAACAAAGGTGGCTTAAGCAAAACGTTGGAGAGTCTTTAAAAGCCTGTCTGGCATTATTTTTTATTAAACTAGTTTAAAAAAAGAACAAGCTGGTATTCTTTATCAATAGAATCTTTTTTTTTCTGATTTTTAACATTATACAATAATTTAATGACATCTCAGACCAGTATATGAGACAAAAAGAAAATTATCCCAACATGCAAAATCCCAGTTTTATGCATAATATTGAAATTGGGTCACTAAAAACATAGGGTTTAAAGACACTGAAATAGTGAGGTGGTTCTGTTACAGGTCTCTGTGTTACTCCTTTCGGTACTTGCCCACATGCAGCAAAGAATTGAAGCTTTGGGTGTCTGCCAAAATGAAAGGGCAGCCTTTGTGGTTTGTCTTGGAAACTATAATCCAGTCAAATCAAGTTCAGGGGAATAAAATGTACATCAAAATTCATTCACGGCCTCAGAGCAGGCCACCCTGAGAACAGGGACTGCCCCCACCCCCTTTACAATTGGGTTTCCCATGCTGCGGACTTGATTGGGGATCTGATTTCTCCTGCCCCAGGCCCACTAATTTATCCTGCCCGAGGCCCCTGCACTGTGGATAAGGGCTGGGCATTGACTGATCTCTGCATAGGCATGCATTTTGATCCTCTGATTGATTTTGGTCAGGATGCTTCATCTGCATGGGGAATAGGCGATACAGAGGCAGGGTGAGGAGTGGGCCACATACCTTCCCAGTGGGGAGCAGGAAGGAGCAGGCTAGGTTGTGCAAGGTGTCAGGGAAGGGATGTTACAATGAGACAGGTGGGGCAATCAAAAGGGTCTGGTAATTCTTGTCTTGGCCAGAGGCTTTGGGGTTCAATCTCTATACAGGGAACATGAAGCCTGTAACAGTTCCACCAAAGCCAGAGGCCAAAAGGAAAAAGCACAGGGGACTAAATCACTGCGTAGTCTTTCAGTTTGTAAACTCAATGAGTTTTTATTAATTCATTTGAGGATGACCTAATTTTCAATGATCTCTCTAGCACATTTTACCCATTTCGTCCCCATATGTTCCGAATAACTTATCTAACGTAGCTAGTACAAGCCTGCATTACTCCTGGAAACATTGTGAGAATGATAGCATTTCCAGTGAATTAGGCATGCCTTTTATTCTTGGGGGACTTCTGTGTTTAAATGAATACTCACACGCTTCATTACAGTATCTCTAAAATACATGCGAACCCTGAGGCATACCAAATTACTGAATTAAGGTGACATAATTCTTAGAAAAAGAGTTCAGTACTTCGTTCCGAAAATATACCTATGTCTCCGAGGTTCTGACTAATTTACGCTGGTAGGGGAACTGCCCCAATTTACTCTGGCTTTCAATAAAATACCTACAGCTGCCGCTAGCTATAGCTCTGATTTGGGACAGCAGTACCAGGCAAATTAGTGTTATCACAGTATCATTATTTTTAATAGAGCTTCACTTCATCAGAGTAAAAAGACCAGGACCCAATCTAACTTGTTATGTTGTTGTTACCCAGAGAGCTCACCATGCTTCCCAATGGCAGATTAATATTAGTTTGCAGCTGTACTAAAGAAAACATGTTCTTTTATGTATAAATAACACCAACTATAAATATGGGACAATTTCTTCAACTCATTTAGTGGTCCGAGAATTCACAGAAGTGCAGAAGATAGTTAAAATTAGAGAAGTGCTGAGGTGGTGTTATGGAATAAAATCATTTTTCATGTGTCCCATCAATAAGAGAACTGGATTCTTGAATAAAATGAATATGATTGACAGAAATGGCTTCCTAATGAAATAACACGTGTATTATTAAAAGCTATGAAATAACGTGTATTATTTCATAGCTTTTCTAAAAGCTAAGTTATAGGATGGTCTTCCTGATATTGGATGGGTGGGGCCCAGGGATAAGCCTTTAAATACTGAAAAGGAAGCATTTTTCCAAAAAGAGCCAGATACACAGGTAGAACAACTGGCTCTTAGTTTGCAAGTTGACTTGAGTCAACTGTTTAAAACTCTGATTTCACATTTCAAATCTGTGTGTCGATGCACTGCCTAACATGACAGTTGTACATCTAAAATAAAACCAGGTCATTTCTATCTGGTAGGCAAGAGAAAATGTATACATGACCTTCTGTGGTACAGATGAAAATTAATCCATGAAGCACTTATTCTTTTCATTATCTAAGTCTTTATGGAAAAAGAACACACCCCCACTGTGCAAACATCTATACTTCAAAAGGCTTTGTAACAAGATATTTTATCTTTGTTCATCAGCTAAGGAGTTCTGCATATAAACAGGGAGCCTTAGCAGTCAATTTGGTTAACTTTTCTTGGATGATGAAAATACTGCTGCATCCTAGAAGTGAAATCTGCTTTCCTTTTACTCTAAGGTTACACTTATGATTGCTTTACTTCCCCTTTCATATATTGCCCATGTTAACTAAGAATCAGAAGTAGTATTCCCTTCCTTACATTCAAAATTAGGATAGAAGTTCATTACCTAGTAAAATATATCCTCCCAAATTCTAAATCTGTTGTATTTTCTATTTTCAAAGATAAAACTGAATTAACTTTATACTAGTTTAATGACATTTTGAAATACTGTTTGTGATTTCTGATATATTCTCTCTCATTTTCCTATTAAAGTACTCAAGAGGAGTTCCTGCTGTGGCACAACCAGGTTGACAGCATCTCTATAGCACCAGGGCATGGGTTCGAACCCTAGCCCAAAGCAGTGGGCTAGAAGATCCAGCATTGATTGCCATGGGTGTGGCCTGAGTCACCACTATGGCTTGGATTTGATCGCTGGCCAGGAACTCCATAGCCATGGGTGGCCAAAAAAGGTGTAAAAAAAAAAAAAAAAAAAAAAAAGGCAATGCTTCAAGAATACTGTTAACAAAAGTCACTAGGCAATCACTGGATGCAAGAGGACACATTCAAATTGTACCTAAATATCTAAGGAAAAACTGTGGAAAATTCCACAGAAAACAAAGATATTTCCATTTTCTCCACCAATCCAATCTCTAGATCTAGATGTAAATGCCCACAAGTACACACTTTTTTTTTTTTTTTTAATCTGAAAACCAGAGTTAGAGCCCGTCTGGCATAAGAGGGGGTGAAATCAGAATGGCCAAATATAGCTCGAACAAATATAAACCAGTCAAAAGCAAATGGCAAAATAGCAGACATTGTGATATAAATACCTGCCATAGAGTGAAATGTATAAAATAAAGCAAAGACAGCTATATTATTTTAAGTACACACTTAACAATGAAGATATGTAACCACAAGCTTACTTACCTGTTTTAAAGTCAAGAACACTTTGACAGTGTAGAGGTCACTATGATTTTACTCATAGTCTTACGCCTCTATTCAAATGAAAGCCATGCATACGGTGATTAAGAGCAAGGGCACTAAAGCCAAATGACCTGCAATTGAACCGAACCTTCAACTTACTGAAAGTAGTATCATGTATAAATTGCTTCAGCAGTCCCATTCATAATAACACCACCACAATAAAATTATCGTGGATTAAATAAAATAAACCTAATGACCCTACTACTGCTGCTTGTTCTTTTTTTTAAGTGTTAGGGTTTATATAACAGACTGTCAAAAATTTTTAAAAAAAGATATATAGAACCACAATTCTCAGACTTTAGTTTCTATGAAAATTACTTAAGATGTGGATGATGATGCTGATTTACGATATTACAATCATGGCTTCTGTTTCATTAGGAACAGAAGACGTACCAGTAACCTGTATTTCTACCACTTTAGATCTATGAAGCACATTGTAGAGAACATAGAAAGGTTGGTAACACAGTATCACAAGATTGATTTTATTCATACATACTGAAAATTGAACACTGCAAAGAGCAAATATATCTTATTATTTTACAAATTTATGGGATAGTTCAAAATCTGGTTTTTAAGAAGGTGGCAAACAGATACAAAACAGTTATTTCTCAAGGTGAAACTGAAAAGATTCTTTGATAAAAATAAAATAAATCAGAAATAACAAAAGCACAAGGAAAATTTTTAAAAATTTAATTTGTGATTTATGTCAGAAATTAATTTTATTATGAATATCCCAACTATACTATATAGCTAAAGTTGCATTCAGTAGTTTTGCATGCTTATGTATGTATTTTTTGGTCACATGTATAGCATGCAGAAGTTCCTAGGCCAGGGACTGAACCCCGCACCACAGCAGCAATCTGAGCCACTGCAGTGACAACAGATACTTAGCTCACTGAGCCACAAGGGAATTCCTACAAGCTTTTCTTTTTAAAGGAAAAAAAATGATGCAAGATTTAAACTCAGCACATTAGAGCATCAAAAGTAAAAAACTGAATAAAGTGTATCTATACATGTACACAGAACAAGAGCACCAACAGAGAGGGAAAGGAAAAGAGGGAGGAGGAAAGAAATTCTTGCTTTCATAAAATAGTAATTGATGAAGATGAGAAAAACTGAAGGAAATAAAGCATAGTACACCCAACCAAATTCTGAACATACCTAATTTAATCATCTCAGTAATTATTTGTAATGAGGTCTGTCAACATTCTACTTTTCAGAAGTAACTGATGCTTAAAGGTAAAACTGTAGAAGCTCAGTCTTGGCTTTTTGATAAATGAAATAACATTTTCCATGGTTATAAAAATGTGAAGAGAATATATTACACATGTTCAAAATTACATCTGAACTTCCGAGAGAGATTTGCTGACACAGCAGTTTTGTTTTTTCGTTATTGTAACAAATCAGTTTTCTCAGTTGAGGATAAGGAAAAAATATATTAACTGCCTTTAGAAACTATTTTTTTTTTCTGCGTTTACAGGAGCTTAATTGATTCACATCTCCCACCTCAAGTACACTCTTAAGAATGAGCTCTGTGATTGAAACATCAGCAAAATTACCCGTTCTCTTCATATTTCTAAATATTCTTATTCTCTCCTCACCTTCATGAACAGCTAAGAGAATAATGCTTCCTGACTATTAAGTATATAATCTAAAATACTTGTTAGATGCCATAAATGATATCTCAAAAAATCCTCATAACTTTTAATATATCATTACTTTTATTTCATAGGTGAGAAAAATGTAAGTCAGACAACATATTATTCTTTTACTAGAATACCGAGAGTTTATGTAGTCTTCATGGTCATTTCACAGCCATCTTCTAAATTCCCATGCCAAGTTACCACTTCAAAAAACCTTGAAATTGATAATTAATCCAAGAACTGATGATGTTTCTGAAAATCAAAAGTATAAAAAAGGTAAGTATATCTTCAGCAATTAAATCAAAGGAAAAATAAAGAAGTCTAGTATGCAGGAAATGATATATAAATGTATCTGGGCCTTTTTTTTTTTTTCCTTTGGTCTTTTTGTCTTTTTAGGACCACACCCGTGGTAAATGGAGGTTCCCAGGCTAGGGGTCCAATCGGAGATGTAGCCGCTAGCCTATGCCACAGCTCAGCAATGCCAGATCCAATTTGCATCTGAGACCTACACTATAGCTCACCAGCAATGCTGGAGCCCCAACCCACTGGGCAAGTCCAGTGATCAAACCTGTGTCCTCATGGATGCTAGCCAGGTTCACTAACTGCTGAGCCATGATGGAAACTATCTGGGGCTTTATGAAGAGGGTAAATAAAGGCAGGAAGCTATCGTTTTGACACACGCACAGAACCAGGATTCTAGGAATCGGGAGACAAAATGGAATCTGAGGCTGAGCTACCTTCAGGAAATCAGAAGTCAGAGAGTATGTGCATCAAAGACTCTGAGATAAGTCTGGTTCATGGAACTACCAAGGAAACTTGCCCTCCTTTAAAGTCTGAGCTAAAATGAGAAACATCTATATGGGAAGGTAAGGATCCTTAAGCAGATGTATCAAATTCATACCTCTCTAAAACTGTAATAACTTGAAAAATGAGTGTGAAAGCCTAAAATTTTGCAAACTGAGAGCACTATGGGTCCCCTTTAGGGAAAAAAACATTAAAACCTCGAGAGATGTTTCCCAAGCCAAGAATACATGGGGCAAACAGGAAAACCACCCTGAGGAGGAGCTCACAGTCAATGTTTACAAACCATCTGAGGAGACCTGCAACGACGGAAAGTTAACAGATGGAAGAAATGGGAGACTTTCCTCTCCAAGTGAAGAAATCCACTGGCATTCTAATCAAAATCTCACCAGGAATTTTAGCATAATTTGACAAGCTAATGCTATTAATCCTAATGGAGTTGTAAAAGTGAAAACAGTCATGGCAGTTCTGCAAAAAGAGGTTTATGATCTAGCCATAGTAGTTAAAACTGGCTAGATGGAATGGAACTCAGAATTCATGCTCCTCCAAACACACAGGGCACATAAATGATAGAGGATGGAAGTGACATTGCATATCAACAGGAAAAGTATTGTATTAGGATTCTCCAGAAACAAAGAATGAAAAGGGTACAGAGAGTATGTGTGGAGAGAGAAAATAGAAGGGAGAAATTGAGTCTGCTTTTTCTCTTGAGGGATTCAATGAATTGGATAAGGCTAATAACCACCTTACTGAAGGTAATCTACTTAAAGCTATGGATTTAAATCTCATCTAAAAATAATGCCTTCATAGAACATGCAGAACAAATATATGGATACCATGGCTGACCATCTTGACACACAAAATTCACCACTGCAAGTCTACATCAACTTGGCACCCATAAACATCTCCTTAAATGATATATAATCCCTAAATAAAGGTAATAATAACAAGGTCAGAGTTCTCTGGTGGCCTAGCATTTCAAGGATCTGGAGTCACTGCTGTGGTGTGGGTTTGATCCCTGGCCTGGGAAGCTCTGCATGCTGTGGGTGCAGCCAAAAAAAAAAAAGTAGATAACAAGGTCATAATTTTGTCTACCATGAATAATACATATGTTGACTTTCTATCACAATGTTCTGTTTGTCAAGGGGAGTAAACATTCAGGGAAACTTTACATCCTCTTCTGGGGAAAGGATGGTGGGGATTTTGTTATACTCAGGATGGATACATTATGTTAGGCTGAAGTATGACTTTCTTCTCTTTATTTTTGGATTAAGTACAGTTTAAGAAGATGTAATATAGGTTTCACATTGACAATAAAATTCATGATCACAACAGTGGTCAGGAAATGTCTCCTCACAAATGCAAAACACTGCCTTCAACTGCCTACTTGAGCTCCTTCCTGAAAGCCTCCAAGTACTTCATGTTTTGCATGACCAAAATGAACTCATCATTCCACACTTCCAAACCTGCCCCTCTCCAGTTACTGCCGATCATTGAAATAAAGGCAGCATTGCCCATCTGGTTACACAAGCAGGAGACAAAGTTATCTCTCTTGTCACTTTATGAAATACCAGAGGAAAATGACAATTATTAAAAGCCCTGTTATTAATCCTCTTCTATTCCCCTTTATTCAACATGTTTATAATACTTTAATGAATTTTCTGAAACTCTAATTAGATTAAGTAACCTAGTGACTTCTGGTATTTTTACAACAAACTCATAAATATGAGCTGATTCTGAAATCATGCAAAATTAAAGTACTTTTTCAATTTTACTAAAAAATTTCAACATTTTATTCAAAGCATAGATCTATATTCCAAATGTTAATTTAAGACATTAATATAACCTCTACATATAAAATTTTTACACCAGAAAGGTTTACATTTACAATTAATGATAATTATAGAAAATAATCTTACATCTGACAACAAAAGTAATAATTACTGAATATAAACCACTATCAAGAGTAGCTTTTGGATGAGTTCCCATCATGGTTCAGCAAAAATGAATCTGACTAGTATCCATGGGAATGGAGGTTTGATCCCTGGCCTCTATGAGTGGGTTAAGGATCTGGCATGTAGGTTGCAGTTGCAGCTCAGATCCTCCGTTGCCTGGCGGCCACAGTTCTAATTCAACCCCTAGCCTGGGAACCTTCATATGCTGTGGGTGCAGCCCTAAAAAGACAAAAAACAGCTTTTGGAAAAGGAGGCAAGAAAATGGGAAGAAGAGAGTCTCTTCAGCAAGCAGTACTGGGAAATTAGGAACAGTTGCATGTAAATCAATGAAATTAGAACACACCTTCACACCATGTATAGAAATAAACTCAAAATGGCTTAAAGATTTAAGCATAGGATACAAACTATTACATTTAGAATAGATAAATTATAAGGTCCTACTGTACAACACAGCGAACTATAGCCAATCTCCTGGGATAGACCATGATGGAAAATACAAAAATAGAATGTATATGTATATATGACGAGTCACTTTCCTGTACAGTCACTTTCCTGTCACACTGTAAATCAACTATAATTTAAAAATGTTTTAAAAAAGAAGAGCTTTTGGAAAAATTTCTTGTATTTTGATAACTGGTCCATCAAGAATTCTGATGGCTGTTCTCTTTGGTAATTTGCTTTTTCTCTTTATTCTCTTTAAAAATTTTACTACATACTCGTGCCCGTTTTGATGAAATTATCAGGCAAAATTGGAATATTTGGTATTTCCTGTACATATAATTCTTTGCCTTTGATTCCAAACTGGTATTTCATTAAGATGGTATAAATATGAACTGCTATTAAGTAACACAAAGAAGTAGATCAGTTGAAGAGTGACTAGGAGTGAAGAGATCACCAACTTTTCCACGGATCTGAGAACCAGAGACAGAAGCAGTTACATAGGGAGCTGCGAGAGCTGCTGCTCCTTGGCTGTGATGTCACAACACATGTACATTCATTTCTAATCAGCACCTCTGTCCCTGGTTCTAAGTATTAATTAGTGTTTCCCTCATTAGTACACTTGCAACTGAGGTTTTCAATGGAGATTACCTCATCTCTGTATTCAACAGAAATATAAAATGCCTTAACAAAAAAAACCCCTAAAACCTTGTGTCTAGTGTTTTTTGTTTGTTTAATGGTCATAACTGTGGCATATGTAAGTTCCTAGGCTAGGGGTCAAATTGGCCTATTCCACAGCCACAGCAATACCAGAAATGAGCTGCATCTATAACCTACGCTGCAGCTTGTGACCACACCAGATCCTTAACCCAATGATCAAGGCCACGGATCAAACCTGCATCCTCATGGATACCATGTCAGGTTCCTAACTCACTAAGGCACATGGGAGCTCTTACTGTTTTTAATGGAGTGTTATAATTAACACATATATTAAGTTTGAAAATAAAGGGCATTAATCATGTGCATGCTCCGAATGACTGCATTTTTTCAGACACACATGCAAACCCTAAGTCTTATTAAGAGCACAGTACTATGAAAACAGACACTATGAAACAAATGTACTCCAGATAAGATTTTTTATGCAACAATTACTAAAGAACATGTTATGTTTCAGTATATATTTGATTTTTTCATATAGACATGCTAAAATTGACAGCTATTCATATATATACATTATTTTAAAAGGAAATAAAATTTGTGCATATTTTATAGTTTTACTTATGAACTCATTTCCAAAGTTTTATCTAGTTTGAAATTCTATTTTCAATTTAACATGTGATTTTGTCCTGTAGATATTCAGTTTAGCTCCATATTCATGCAAGATAGCTATGGCTCACTCAAGTGGGGTGAGTTGGCAGTTTAAGGAAACTTTAGGAAAGGGCTATAGGAAATCAAAGAATTTTACACATCTCAAGTCTAGTGGCTGTGGATGGGTGGGTGGTATCTGTCACCATGCTAAAGCCTGGGGCCTGGGGAGGTTGCTGGACTGCAGGAGAGGGTAACTGGGGAATAAAGACTTGGACTTCACTTTCTTCCTGTCTTCTGGGAGAAGATATCCTGCTGGTAGCCCAGGACATAGCTAGGTAGAGAACAAGGGAGAGAGGATCTGAAGGGGCAAACAGAAGATACCCACAACAGCCTGCCTCTGTGACATGATCTTTATGCAACAGTAATAAAATTGTTGCTTTGCTTTTAGTCTGTTGAACAAATAAAAGAGGATACAATCAAATTAGATTTCCTTTAGACTATAAGTAACTAAAATACATATAAATGAATGTCTCATTCTTCTCAATGTCCTTCTGAAGTACAGATTCTACTCTATAGTGATGGCTAGTTCATAGAACATAAGCCAGGTACATGTTTTCCTAAGATGATGGCTGATTAAACTTAGCAACCAACAAAGGCAGTATTAGGTTAAAACAGAATTAAAACCCACATCTAGTATATTTTTTTCACAGCTACTCAAATTTTGAAATTTTTGAGTTGACTTCCCAGGTCAACTCCTTAGAAAATACAAAGACTTTGTGCATAGAGCATATTCACTTACATCATGAAAGACATCAATTCTCCCCTATATCTTGGTATATAACCTCAACTTTTCTTTTGGGGTCAATGAAAACTGCTGTTTAACATTTTATCTCCTGTAGTCCCTGTCATGGCACAATGGAAACAAATCTGACTAGGAACAATGAGGTTGTCGGTTCAATCCCTGGCCTCGCTCAGTGGGTTAAGGATCTGGCGCTGCTGTGAGCTGTGGTGTAGGTCACAGATGCAGCTTGGATCTGATGCTGCTCTGGTTGTGATGTAGGCCAGTAGCTACAACTTCAATTAGACCCCTAGCTTGGGAAACCTCCACATGCCATGGGTGCAGCCCTAAAAAGACAAAAAGACAAAAAAAATTATCTCCCTTTCCCAGCATACATCATCGTGAAGTCCTATATTTGGAAAATTTAATCATGGTTTCAATATATTGATTAAGTAATAAAATATTTTTAAGTCCATTAGAAGTTTTCTATACAACATTTAACTTAATAGAGAAAGGGTGTCCATAATTAATTTGAATCATTTTAAACAATAATTGGTCCAAAAATATTTAGGAATTTGGTCAGATCATGGCGATAGTGTACCACTAATCCTACATCATACACAGAGAAATGGAATTGACATTTTGCTCCTAGGACAGTTTTCTTACCAGTACTTTGAGACTGTAAATACAGCATAACTAATGAAGTATCAACACATGAAAAGTCACATCGCTGCCTAGCTCAACCAAGCCAGGTAAGCTAAGCAGAAGCTCAAGGAAGGAGCTGATGTGTTCCATAGGTCTGTACTGAAGGCAATGTCCAGGAAGAAAAAGGGAAGCACAAAGAACACAATAGAGCATCAAGCCTGGAAAAACCAGAATAAATCTTTGATTTCTGGGGCTAGCCAGGAGTTTAAGGGATGAATTCTCAGTGACAATGTCTGTAATAGCTGCACATTAAATACTGTGTGCACATGGACTCACTGGGGAAAGACTGTTAGTCATCCATAGATGGTCTGAGACACACCTGTTTACCCAAAAATTTCACTCAATAGTACCATTTCTTTATGCACTTGCAGGTGTGTGTATATATACACATACACACACACACACACACACACACATAATAGGGATATTTTTGAAATCTCAATTGAGATTTAATGAAAGTAAACATAAAAATACTAAGTCATTCATCCAAACATTTTACTTTATCAAGAGCCTTTGTCCCCGAGCATACAGTGATTGTTTTCATATAAATACTTCATGAGAAACTAGAGATGTTACTAATAGGTTATTATTAAAAAGGAAAACAACTGTTAATTGTTAGAGAAATGCAATTCGAAACTCCAACTGAGGTATCACTTCACACCAATCAGAATGGCCATCCTCAAAAAATCTACAAACAATAAATGCTGGAGATAGTGTTGAGAAAAAGGAATCCTCCTACACTCTTGGTGGGAATGTAAATTGGTGCAGTCACTATGGAGGAAAGTATGGAAGCTCTGTAAAAAGTTAAATGTACAACTACTACATGATCCAGCAATCCCACTCCTACTTATATATCCAGAGAATTCTCAACCATAATCTGAAAAGATAAGGCACCCCAATGTTTACTGCAGCACTATTCACAATAGCCAAGACATGGAAGCAACCTAAATGTTCATCAACAGTGGAATGGATAAGGAAGTTGTGGTATATACATACAATGGAATATTAGCCACAAAAAAGAATGAAATAATGCCATTTGCAACAACATGGATTGACCTAAAGATTATCATACTGAATAAAGTCAGAGAAAGACAAGTATCATATGATATCACTTATATAAGGAATCTAATAAAAATGATACAATACTGAGTTTCCACCAAGACATAACAGAATTGGTGGCATCTTGGGAGCACTGGAATGCAGGTTTGATCCCTGGCCTAGCACAATGTTTTTAGAATCAGCATTGCAGCAGTGTGGCTTATCTATGGCTCAGATCTTAACGCTGACCCAGGAACTCCATGTGTTATGGGGTGGCCAAAATTAAAAAAAGATATAAAAGAACTTTCTTTAATAAAAAACAGAAACAAACTCATAGATTTCAAAATCAATCTTATGGCTACCACAGAGGAAACCATGGTGGGGAGGGAGGAATTAGGAGGATGGGAATAACATATATACACTACTGTATACAATAGACAACTAACATGAACCTAATTTATAGCACAGGATATCTACTCAACAGTTTGTAATAACCTATATGGGAAAAAAGAATCAATATATTTATATGTATGACAGATTCACTCTGCTGTACACCTGAAACTAAAACATTTTAAGTCAATTACAATAAAGTTTTTTTAAAAAATATAAATGTTTAAAAAAAGAAAAGTCATAATTTATATAGTAAAAAACAGCATAGAAAACAGATTTTAGAACTTATAATATTTATAAGTAACAATTTTTTTAACATAAATGATCAATAGCTTGAGGTCATCACCCAGCTTCTTCTATTTAACAGTGAACTTATTTCTTAAATACACAGATATCCCCTACAAACCCCTGTAATACATATCCATTTTGCAGAAAAGGCTTATGATAATGGTTTTGGTGCTCCAAACTTTAAATCCATGTTTTTTTATTTGCATTACACTGCACTGAACACTTCACATGCTTTTTATACCCTTAAAGTAAGCTTTTACTGGTTTTTATTCAGTGATCACATTGTCTTGCCAAATGACAGCTGTTACAACATCAGAATATCATCAGTTTTATATTCATGTTGAAGCTATAGCTATTTTTAATACTTTTGTCCTTAAGCCTTTTTTTTTTTAATATAGTAGAATCAAGTGGTTAACACACCACCATATTACAGTACTAGAGTATTCTGAAACCTGATATATTGAGCCTTATGTTGTCTTGTAGTTTGGTTTAATTAACAGATTTCCATTAATTATAACGTCCTCTCAAAGTTTAGCATGTACTACATGTTACAATAGGGGAAAAGACCCAATAGTAAGATAGTAAAACTCTTATGTTTGAAAATAAGAATTTGGTATATACTATCTAAAATGGAAAGATAAATACATGATGATTATTCAGTTAATACATATAGAGAAGATAGGGCAAGAGGTTCCTAGTAGTTCATGTAAAATATAGTACTAATTGATTTTTCAAACCACATTATTTGCACTATTTTAATACAAAAATGTTAGATTAAAACCAAAGATATTTTAGACAAGTCAAAGATAGAGATACAAGAATATTTTGACTACAGTTGTATATGGGTTAATGAAAAGCAAAAAAATGTGCCTCTACATGTACAATATAACAGCATCCTCTTTCACTAGGGACCTAGACATTGACAATAACTGAAGCAAAACTAAATAAAGAAGGATGGTGAGACACTAGAAGCATGGAAACTGAAATGATTTTATTTCATAAAATGGATATAACATAACATTAATTCCTGAAGAAAACTTGATGATAATTTAGTCAAACTTCCTTATTTTACTACAGAGAAATCTGAGATTAGAGAAAGCAAGTTAATTGAGGATGGTCACATGTCAGTAAGAGGAAAACTGGACTTGAAATTCTCTGTCTATAGGTCTGGGATCTATTACTCTCCAGTGGTGTAAAATCAGATATTCTTCACCACAGAGAGGGTACTGTTCTAAAGGGAGAACTTGTAGCAGTGATGTATTTCAGACAGCCTCCCACATAGCCAGAAGAACATACAGGTATCACTCAATTACTCACAGGAAGGGAAAGTTCATCAATTTGGTCTATTCTGAAGGTGTTCATAAATGTAAAGTTTGTTTAAAAATGTTTCAAAAATATTTTAAATAATTTGAAAAATCAAGAAAAATACACACACAATAAGTGGTGTGATAGGTAAAACTTGAAATGAGTGTTTGATGTTTGCTATGTTTCTATTTTCAATTTTTTCCAAGTTTAACATTTTTTACTGAATCTTTGAAGCATTTAGATTTGTTATTTAACTGGCTGAAACTGAATTACAACGTCCTTTGGAAAACATTCTGATACTTCTGATCAAAATTATTAGAAAAGCGCAGACTAACAGTTTTATACTGCTATATAAACAGAAAAACAAAAAATAAAAATTCTACATGGTTCTTTTATACATATATATGCATTACATCTTCAAAGATCAATCTATCCTTTTTAACTAATACATTTCTTTTTATTTAAAATTAACTACTTACTGAGAATTTATCAATACACTTCTGAAGTTTTCTTAGCCATATTTATGATGTTCAGCATTATTTATTAACATAATTAGAAATATAATTGTGAAGAACTAAGAGTTATAGTAAAATGGACTTTTCTTAGAATTCCCATTGTGACTCAGTGGGTTAGGAACCCAGTGTAGTCTCTGTGAAGATGTGGGTTTGATCCCTGGCCTTGCTCAGTGGGTTAGGGATCTGGCATTGCCACAAGCTGTGGCATAGGGCACAGATGCAGCTCTGATTTGACCCCTACCCTGGGAACTTATATATGTCGCAGGTGCGGCCATAAAAAGAAAACAATATATATATTTTTTAAAATTTTCTTTAGAGTTATTTGGAGTTTTAAAATCTTACAAATTTACCAAAAGAGAACGTGGTCAAATGAATTAGGTTAGTTAATTAATCTAGAAATTCGTACAATGACACTATTTCTGCTTGATTACATTGAGTCTTATGAAAGTGGTGTTGTCCTCTGAATATTTTTGGTTAGTCTAGTTTGATCCTCACTATTAGAATAACTATGCAATGCACTGCTCTGAAAATTTGTTTAAACATTTACTGGAAAGCTACATGGTACTAGCTTATGAATCTTGTTCCACTAAAATTCTAAATACAGAAACTTTTAAAATTTAAAATAAATACCCATGAGACCTGAAAAAAAATGTGATTTTAAAGTCATTTAAGTCGCTTTACAGAAACAGCCTCTTGTAGCAAATATTATTATCCGGGCATGGTTCTCTCCTATGGAAATTTTGGGAGTTTTTTGGCACCATGATGGAAAAAGGCCTAGTCCACTATGAAGCTGACAGAGAAGAGAGGAGTGCTAAGAAACAGGTCACAAAGTCTTGGTGGCCTCATTTGATCTACCTGAAGCTAGATAAAGCTTGGTTTTATGAGCCAATGTAATGTCTGGCTGTCTCTCTTGCTTAAGTCAAAGTTCAGTTCCTGACCAAGGAACTAACTACCCCTTACGACTCACTCCCAACCATGGCAAGCCCTTTTTACCATTTCTGCTCATGATTGGAACACCCTTCCCATCTCTCAACCCAGCAGTTTCTATGTACCCGGTCACACCCAGGTCACCATACCTCCCTGCCATTCTACACTACCCAGGCAGAATTAATCCCCTCTTTAGGTTCCTGCAGCCCAGGCTCACTCAGGCCACTGCACTTCATCCTCAACTTCATATCACCTCTTTGATCACAGTAGCATATTTGAGCCATACTACCACCTGAGTGTGTAACTTCTAAGGAAGCCATCAATATTCATTTTAATTTCTTTTTTCTTTTTTTTTTATTGGCCACACATGCAGCATATGGAAGTTTCCTGGCCAGCGACTGAATCTTAGCCACAGCTGCTATCTATGCCGCAGATGTGGCAACACTGGATCCTTAAAGCCACTATGCTGGGCTGGGAATTGAACCCGTGACTCCGCAGGGATCTGAGCTGCTACAGTAAGGTTTTTAACCTACTGCACCACAGTAGGAACTCCTCATTTTAATTTCTATTAGCAAAAAATTCTGATTGCTTTTCTGCATGTTAAAAGTGATAAAGGCACGTTATACTCTTTAACAATTCATTTTGATCTATTGCACTTAGCTGATGTCCTCCTGACCTTCAGAGTATTCTTCATGGATTCTGGGCACTACCCCATGCTCAGCCTGGCTTGACAAGATACTGGGCAAGTTGTTCTCACTGGCACTCTTCCCTATGTGTTTAAGACCTGGCAGTGACATCTTTCAGCTTAGAAAACACAGCATGAACAACTGTGCTCAAAATTCTACACAGTGACATCCAAGAAAAGTTTACTTTTGCAGAAAGTAACACAATATACCCCTGCCAAGCCTTTGAGGCTCTTTCCAAACTATATACATTTCTCAAAGAGAGAAAACAATTTATTTGATATTTTTAGACAAAAATAATATCCATAATGAAATAATTTGTGATCTCTAAATATTTAAAAATAAATTTCAGCTCTGCATTCTTTTATAATTTTCATTCAGCACTCCAAGAAAATAGCTTTAAGGTGAACTGTTTACACATTTGTGTTTTTATAAAGAAGACTAAAATAGGGATAAAATTTTTATCAAATTCTAATTTAAAAGTATTCAAAATTATTTTTACACACTCAATTAGAGAAATTTCCTTGTACCTACATAAAAGATAAGCATTATTTAAAATTAATTTTTCTTAAATTAAGTATTAAAAAGATAATAAATGGAGATGAAAGGCAGATTGGAGACAAGATGGCAGAGTAGAAGGACCCTGAGCTCACCTCTATTCACTGGCGCATCAAAATCACAAAAAACTGCTGAATAACCATTGATTAAAAAGATTAGACCCTACCATAAAAAGGTATTGTACACCCAAAGATAAAAAGACAAAACCAGGAGACAGTAGGATGGGCTCATTTTGCAATATAATCAAATTCCATGCCACCTGAGTGGTTGACCCACAAACTGGAGATTATATTGCAAATGATCTCCCATAGAAGTGAGAGCTCTGAGGGCTAAGTCAGGCTTCTCTGCCTAGTGGTCTGGCATTAGGAGGAGGAGTCCCCAGAGAATTTGGCTTTGAAGGCCAGTGGGGCTTGAAGCAGGAGTTTCACAGGACTGTCAGAAACAGACACTCCACTTTTGGAGAGTGTACACAATATCTTGTGCACACCAGGACCAAGGGCGAAAGCAGTGATCTATAAATGCCTGGGCCAGAACTACGTGTTGGTCTTAGAGGGTCTTCTGGGGAAGTGGGATTTGGCTGTGGCTCTCCCTGGAGTCATAAAAGCTGGTAGCAGACATTTGGGGAGTGTTCATCTATGTGAACTCTTGCTGGAGGTAGACATCTGGCATGGGTCTTTAGCACAAAGACCTGGCCCACCCAACAGCCTGTAGGCTCCAATGCTGGGATGACTCAGGCCAAACAATCAACAGGGCAAGAGCACAACCATACCCATTGGCACACCAGATGACTAAAGACTTCCAGAGCCTACAACCACCTCTAAACACACCCCCTTGACATAGCTCTGCCCACTAGATGTTCTAGACCTAGCTCCACCTGCCAGAGGGCAGGGACTGGCCCCTCCTGCCAGGAAGCCTGCAAAAGCCTCTAGAAGAGCCTCACCCACTGGAGGCAGACATAAGAAGCAAAAAAATGATCACATGGCCTACAGAACTGAGTCCACAAACAGGGGTCAGAATCTACCCTGGAAAATCTGGCCCTTGGTCCTTGGGTGATGGGAAGGGGGTATACTGCTGGGACACACAGGATGTGCCTTACAGAAGTGTTAACTAACCTACTCCATACATAAAAATACAAATAGAAAGTTAAGCAATAGGAGACTGCAAAGGAATATGTTCTAGACAACGGAAAAGGATAAAACCCAGAAGAATAACTAAGTGGACATAGGTAATCTACTTGAAAAAGAGTTCTGAGTAATGATTGTAAAGATGATCCAAGAACCCAGGGAAAGAATAGATGCACAGAGTGAGAAGTTACAAGATGTTTTTAACAGAGTTAGAAAATATAAAGAACAACCAAACATAACTGATGAATACAATAACTGAAAGGAAAAACACATTAGAAGGAATCAGTGGCAGAATGGACAAGTGAGCTGGAAGACAGAGTGGTGGAAATCACTGTTGTGGAATAGAATAAGAAAAAGAATGAAATGAAGGCAGTTTAGGAGATCTCTAGGACAATTTCAAATGTACCAATATTCACATTACAGGGGTCCCAGAAGGGGAGGAGAAAAAGAGACTGAGAAAATATTTGAAGTGATAATAGCTGAACACTATTTTGTATATCCTGTATTCTCTAACACAGGAAAGGAAACAGTCACCCAAATCCAGGAAATGCAGAGTACCATACAGGATTAACCCAAGGAGTAACACATGGAGACACACAGTAATAAAACTGACAAAAATTAAAGGTTAAGAGAAAATATAAATGCAACAAGAGAAAAGCAACAAACAACACACAAGAGAACTCCAATAAGGCTATGAGCTGATTTTTCAGCTGAAACTCTGCAAACCAGAAAAGAGTGGCATGATATATTTAAAGTGATGAAAATGAAAAACCTACAACCAAGAATATTCTAACCAGCCAGGCTCCTGTTCAGATTTGATGGTGAAATGAAAAGCTTTATAGACAAGCAAAAGTTAAAAGAATTCAGCACCACCAAACCAGCTTAAGAACAATTGCTAGAGAAAAGTAACTACTCTAGGTAGAAAAGAACAGGTCACAACTAGAAACAATACAATTGGGAAATGGGAAACTTACTGGGGAAGACAAACATACGGTAAGAGTAAGAAATTGTCTACAACACACAAATATGGTATCAAAACCAGTAATTGCAATAATAGAATAAAATGCAAGATAGTTGAAATACATTTGAAATTGAGAGATCAGCAATTGAAAACAAGCAAATATATAGATGTAGATAGCCTTACCAAAACATCATGCAAATCAAAAATCTATAGTAGATATACACACAGAAAAGAAAAAGGAATCCAAACACAACACAAAAGATAGTTATCGAATCAAAAGAGAACAAAAGAGGAAAGAAAAAAGACAAAAACAAATACAAAACAATGAACAAAATGACAAAAAGAACATACACATCGATAATTACCTTAAATGTAAATGGATTAATTCTCCAACCAAAAGACATACACTAGCTGAAGGGATACAAAAACAAGACCTACATATATGCTGTCTACAAGAGACCACTTCAAATCTAGAGATATATACAGAATGAAAGTGAGGGGATGGAAAAAGGTATTCCATGTAAATGGAAATCAAAAGATAACTGGGGTAGCAATACTTAACATTAGACAAAAGCTTTATAGATGGTTACAGGACACAAAGGAGGACACTACATTATGAACAAGGATCGATCCAAAAAGATATAACAATTATAAATATATATGTACCCAACATAGGAAAAGCTCTATATAAAAGGCAAATGTTAACAGACATAAAGGGAAAAACTGACATTAACAGAATAACACTGGGGGACTTTAACACCCCACTTACATCAACAGACAGATTATCCAGAAAAAAGGTCAATAAGAAAATACTGGCATTAACAGACACATAAGACCAGACAGACATAATTTATATTTATTGACATCCCAATAGAAAGCAGCAGAATACACATTTTTTTCAAGTGCACATGAAACATTCTCCAGGACGGATTACATGCTGAGCTACAATTCAAGCCTCAATAAATTTAAGAAAATTGAAATCACATCAAGCGATCAAGTATCTTTTCTGACCAGAAAGCTATGAGATTATAAATCAACTATGAGGAAAAAAAAATGAAAAACACAAACATGTGGAGGTCAAACAATACATTACTAAACAACTTATGGAACACTGAAGAAAGGAAAGAGAAAATAAAATAATAAATAGAAACAAATGAAAATGAAAACACAATGATCCAAAACACATGGGACACAGCAAAAGCAGTTCTAAGAGGGAAGTTTACAGCAATTCAAGTTTACTTCAAGAAACAGGAGGAAAAAAATCTCAAATAAACAGCCTAACCTAACACCTAAAGCAACTAGAGAAAGGAAAACTAGCAAAATCCAAAGTTAGAAGGAGAGAAATCATAAATATCAGAGCAGAAATAAGTGAAAGAGAGACAAAGAAAAAAAAAGATAAATGAAACTAAATGCTGGTTCTTTAAAAATATAAACAAAACAGATAATCCCTTAACAAGACTCATTAAAAAGAAAAAAAAAAGAGATGGCCTAAATCAATAAAATTAGAAATAAAAAAGAAGTTACAACCAACACCACAGAAATACAAAGGATCATAAGTGACTACTACAAGCAACCATATGCAAATAAAATAGGCAACCTAGAAGAAACAGACAAATTCTTACAGAGGTACAATTCCTAAGACTAAACAAGGAAGAAATGAAAATATGATCAGACCAATCACAAGTACTGAAATTGAAACTGTGATTAAAACTTTCTCCCAAAAAGAGTCCAGGACCAGATGACTACACAGGTAAATTCTATTAAACATTTAGAGAAGAGTTAACACCTATCCTTCTGAAACTATTCCAAAATACTTTAGAGGAAGGACTACTTCTGAAGTCATTCTATGAAGTTACTATCACCCTAATACCAAAACCAGACAAACAAACCACAAAGGCAAGATAATTACAGGCCAGTATCACTGATGAAAATAGATTCAAAAATCCTCAAAAAATACTAGAAAATTGTACCCAACAATACACCATGATCAAGTGGCATTATCCCAGAAATGCAAGGATTTTTTCAATATCCACAAATAAATCAATGTCATTCACCACATTAAAAATAGAATAAAAACCATGTGGTCTCAATAGATGCAGAAAAAGCTATTAATAATATTCAACATCTATTTTTGATTAAAAACTATCCAGAAAGTGGATATAGAGGGAGCCTATTTCAACACAATAAGGCCATCTATAACAAACCAACAGCTAATACCATACTCAACAGTGAAAAATTGAAAATATTTCCTCTAAAATCAGAAACAAGGCAAGGATGCCCTCTCTAACCATTTTTATTCAACATAATTTTGGAGGTCCTAACCTCAGCAATCAGAGAAGAAAAAATTAAAAGGAATTCAAACCGGAAAAGAAGTAAACTGTCCCTGTTTGCAGATGACATCATACTATACATAGAAAATCCTAAAGACACTATCAGAAAACTACTCTAGCTCATCAATGAATTCAGTACAGTTGCAGGATACAAAATTAATATACAGAAATCTCTTAATTCCTATATCCTAACAATGAAAGATCAAAAAAAGAAACTAAGGAAGCAATCTCATCTACCATTGCATTAAACAGAATAAAATACTTAAGAATAAACCTATCTATAGAGGCAAAAGACCTGTACCCCAAAAACTATATAATGCTGATGAAGGAAACTAATTATGACACATACAGATAGAAAGATATACCATGTTCTTAGATTGGAAGAATCACAATTGTTAAAATGACCATATTATCCAAGGAAATCTACAGATTCAGTGCAATGCCTATAAAATTACCAATGGCATTTTTCAGAGAAGTAGAACAAAAAGATCCCAAATATACAAACAATCTTGAGAAAGAAAAAATGAAGCTGGAAGAAGCAGGCTCTCAGACTTCAGAGGATATACTACAAAGCTACAGTCACCAAAACAATATTGTACTGGCACAAAAACAGACATATAGATCAATGGAAGAGGATATAAAGCCTAGAAATAAACCCATGCATCTATAGTCGATGAATCTACAAAAAAGAATACACAATGGAAAAAAAAAAAAACAGTATCTTCAATAAGTGGTGCTGAGAAAACTGGGCAGCTGAATGTAAATCAATGAAATCAGAACATTCTCTAACATCATACACAAAAGTAAACTCAAAATGTATTAAAGACATAAACATAAGGCCAGACACTATAAAATTCCTACAAAAAAACATAGGCAGAACACACTTTGACATAAATTGAAGCAACATCTTCTTTGATCCACCTCCTAGAATAATGACAATAAAAACAAAAATAAAACAAAAGGACATAATTAAACTCAAAAGCTTTCACAAAGCAAAGGAAACCATACAAAATGTCAACCCACAGAATGGGAGAAAATCTTTGCAAATAAGGCAACCAACAAGGGCCTGACATCCAAATTATATAAAACAACTCATACAACTCAACAACAAAACAAACAACTTAATCAAAAAATGGGAATTTGGGTTAATAGATGCAAAATATAACCTTTGGAATAGATAAGCAATAAGATCCTGCTGTATAGCACTGAGAACTATATCTTGTTACTTATGATGGAGTATGATAATGTGAGAAAAGAGAATGCATATATATATGTATGACTGGGTCACCTTGCTGTACAGTAGAAAATTATAAACCAGCTATAATGGAAAAAAATTAAAGTGATTATAAAAAAAAGAAAATTATCCATTCATAGAGAATATTCATAGGTGAATATATACAAATATTCTAAATATTTTTATTTTATAGGGAATATTTACACCCATTTGTTCTTAGCTATATACTGCACATATTTCCATGTTAGTAAATATATAACCACACTTAAAAAAAATGCGCAGAAGACATAAATATACATTCCTCCAAAAAAGACATGTGGATAGCCAACAGGCACATGAAAATATGTTCAATATCACTAATTGTTAGAGAAATGCAAACCAAAACTACAGTGAGGTACCAGCTCACACAACTCAGAATGACCGTCATTAACAAATCTACAGATAACAAATGCTAGAGAGGGTATAGAGAAAAGTGAATGCTCCTACACAGTTGGTAGGAATGACAGTTGGTGCACCCACTATGGAAAATAACATGGAGGTTCTCAGTAGAATATAATATTGAATACTCAGGGGAATTCAATTCACTGAATGATTCACGAATCCCACTTCTGGGAATATATCCAGAGAAAACTATAACTTCAAAAGATGCATGCACCTCAATGTTCACTGCAGTACTATTTATAATAGCCAAGACAGGGAAGCAACCAAAATGTCCCTCGACAGATGAATAAAGAAGATGTGGTATAGGATGCGGGGATTAAGATGGCAGAATAGAAGGACTGGAGGTCAGCTTCTCTCCTAAAAAAGATGTGGTATATATTTATAATGGAGTATTACTCAGACATAAAAAAGCATGAAATAATGACATTTGTAGCAACATGGATGGACCTAGAGATGATCATGCTAAGTGAAATAAACCAAACAAATAAATACAAATATCATATGATATTTGTCATATTTGGAATCTAAAAAAAAGATAAAAATTAACTTATTTACAAAACAGAGAAAGTTCCACAGACACAGAAAACAAACTTATGATTACCTAGAGGAAGGAGAAGGAAGTGATACATTAGGAGTTTGGGATTAACAAATACACAGTACTATATATAAAACAGATAAACAAAGAGCTATTGTATAGCACAGGGAACTATACTCAATATTTTATAATAACCTATAAGGGAAAAATTTCTGAAAATACATATTTGCATATATTTATATATATATATATATATATATATATATATATGTGAATCACTGTATTGTACGCCTGAGCCTAACAACAATGTAAATCAACTATACTTTATTAAGAAAAGGTAATAAATGAATTTTTGAAACTAACCAAATGCATTTTTCTATTAATGCTAAAAAATTAGAAAACTAAGTTTCACTATAATATTGGAACTGCTTTCTTTATGGATGTGAGAGATCATTTTTGCAATAGTTCATGCCATACCCCATTGCATAGTCTATGTAGAAATCAAAATACATCTGGTTTTATTTTGTCCTGATTACACATCCCTCTGAGGCCACAGGCAGTATATGTGTTTTAAAGTACTGGAATTAGAGTATGTTGAAAATGCAAAAGATAGCAGGCATCTTTTATTGTTTAAAAACGGAATACTATTTTGATGACTCCAAGTCTCATTTAAAGGATAACTGATTCCATTACCCATATTCTTTAGTATTAAGCCTGGAAACCAAAATCCCCCCTTCTGGTTCTGAGCAATGAATGCATATATCAGAGTGATACCTTAGTTGCATATCAATTCACATAGATTAATCATGTTGAAGTTGTTTTCACACTGACAACTGTATTAGTAGAGTGTAACCCAATAACCAAAAATTAGATGCTCAATCCAAACCATGTACTCAAGACAGAATTTTATTCTTTTAAGGTTTTCCATAGTTTGAAGCAATCAACATGATATGTGAAATACCTGGTTGATATTCTGCCATGTTTACCTTTTTTTTTTTTAATATTCTTCATGGATCCTTTACAATGATATTTATTTTTTCACAGATTTCAACATTTTTTGTATGTTTTTTCACACTGGTCCTGCCACGCCATTGTACTTTCATTGAGTTTGAAATTAAATCTGTCCATGTAACTCATTTTGGACAATGAACTGAGGGCTATAGAGTCTTGACTCATTTCTAGGTTGACATCTGAAGAAAATAGCATGTGTTCTACCACACTCTCTTTTCCACACTGAGGGTGGAGTGGAACAGCGCCCCCTAACCTGCCTTCAATGGACATGTGGCAGAACTGATAAGCCTTGTATGTCACCAGAGCATTACTGATGAACTTGAAAATTCTTTTTAAAAGGAGCCATAAAAAATGTATGGAATGAAAGATGCTTAATTTTTTACATTTCAATTTTACAAATATCTTATTTTTCCAATTTTGAATTTCCAGAATGACTTTATCTTCATGCTATTCTTTTTCTGATATCCACTCTCTCAAATGAAGACTTTAAATAATGTGACTCAAGTTCCATAGACAAAACCAATGAAGGCACAATCTCCCTTTTGATCTTCATTCTCCCTCTCCTTCATACATATTTGCAGAAGATGCTAAGACTTTCAATATGTTTAAAAAAGAACATTATTTTCTTAATTTTTATTACAACTTCTTTTTAAGACTATGTTAATACAGGTTCTTTTCACAAATGATTTGCATGGAAAAAGTTCCCTCAAATACATGGATCTCTTCTATTCTTTGAATACCTTATTCAATATGAAAAGTTTGGAAGTAACACATCAATTTTAAAGAATGTTCATTAATCATAAAACTTAATACTATGATTCAAAACAATTTTTTATCTCTTTCCTCCTAAATTAACCTTATTAAGCTAAGGGGTATAATAAAATATAAAGAATACAAATGAAATAAATATATCATAAAGTCTTTTGTGGCACTTTATGTATTTTTGTGATGGCTTGGTGCATCTCAAGGATTTTTGCCCCAAAATAGGAACACTTTAAGCTGTAATATTAAAAGAACACATACTGTTTGATAATCTTCAAGCTGTTTGAATCTTTTGTAGCTAAATGGCTTTATTCCAGAAAAGCAGATAAAATTTAAGCTGATTGGAGTTATAAATATGTCAAGAATCAGTCTAAATCCATCATTAAATATCACACTCCAATTTGAGATGCTCTACAAATATCGACAAAATATCATCTTTGAAGTTTTAAAGATATCAAACATAGTAACAAGAGAAAAGATACCACAAAACTGTCAACCAGCCAACAACATTAGAAATAAAAAATTAGGATTCAAATATATGTATAAACCATGCAATTGCTTTGTACTGAGATTATATCACATGAAACATCAAATTCTACTTTATAAATGTTCAATTTAAAAAATTAAATAGCCTTTGTTTTATTAAAAATGATGCATAAAAGTAAATGTATAATATTTTGGATGAATTTGTAGGTATTAATAATCATGAATTTAAAAAAAATCAATTAGATATTGCTTTTAGCTCATAATGTTTGAACTCATTAATATTTCTTTTTACATTAACAAACATAATCATATATGTTTATACTTTTTTAATACTTTTCTAATTAGTACATTAAAATTATAGTTAGTTTTTAAATAAGAAAAATAATAATACATTACAGTGGAGTGTTTTTAAATCTTAGGTAAGGCACCCTGAATATTTAAAACAACATAATATTTTAAGTGTTTTATTTTCTACCTTTTCCTTGAAATATTTTTCATCATGAAAGGTAGCAGAAATATGCCACATGAAAATATGCCATAAAGATCATTGGCATAAAGATTATTTTGAATTGAAGGAACTGGGAAGCAGGTAAAAACTTTCTGCTCTCCCGCTATTTGCCTTAAAGCAGGGCATAAATTTACAAAAGTATCTCTCCTCCTCTACCAGTCAAAAACAAAAGTTAATCACTGGAAAAAACCTGGGATCTTATCAGGCTGGAGAAGGCAACAGAGGAATCTTCACAACTTTACTAACCAGCTTATGTCTACCATTAGTTTGCTCTAGCTCCAACCCCTCAATGTTTGTTTTCCCACAGTTTGCTGCCCTTGGAAGCCTAAAACTGTTTTCCTCTGTAATGTCATTTACTAGAGATACACTGTTTTCTGTTTAAGATGATAGATAAACCAGACTTCTAAGCCATCAATTTGAATTACTCATTTTTCTCTGGGTGCCTCCATTTATACAGGATGTATAGATGTTCATGACCTTCTGTGTTTCTCTTGCTAATAACCTATCTTTTGTTACAGGGGCCCCAGAGAGAATTTAGAATGGTAAAATAAATTATTTTTCTTCCTCTATAAATATTTAGTAAGAAATATTAAGAATGTACATTTTAAATAGTAATTAATTTGAGATATAATTGTCAGAGTTGCACTGCCTAGAACCTGTATCTTATACAATTTCAAGTAGAAAATAAAACAACAGAAACCAAGGGTTTCTTCTCAAAGCCTATTCTCCCACTTTAAGATGCATGTGTTTCAAACAATTTTCAAATATATCTCTTTAAGAAGTTCAGTAAAACGTATCTTTTCTGGAATAATTCCCTTAAGATTTTGCTAAATTATGTTATTAAACAGTCATGCATTAATTGATTAATTCAATAAGTACATAACATGAAAAGTACTGGGAAATCTTGGAGCACACACAGAGATAATCAAAGTAAGATTTCCACTTCCTACAGCACAGTTTTCATGTTACTTCAAGCAATACAAGACTTGACATGCGAATTAGGGATATATCACCTTTTGAATACAGTTAAATCTCAGACCAAGAATCTTAGATTTTACTAGATGGGAGATTGCAAACCACTTATGGAACTGCTTTTGGTAAAGGCTGAATATGGCAGCTTCCTTATTTGAGGTCTGTAATTCTCCCAAGAATCAATTTTTTTGAGTCCTCTGTAGTTTCACTCACCACAAATGTCACATAATCAGGAACACACAGGTATAGGTGGAGGTGGAAAGTGTCCTCTGAGCTCGAAACCATTATTTCCCATGGTCTGCTCAAAACTAACTAGTAGACTGAATCATTCAACCATTCTCCTCCTATTCAAAAAGAAAATTCGTAAGAATCATCAATTATTTTGAAGATCTCTATTCACTAATATTATCATTTGACATTATTAACAATGTTGATATTTGGCTCATAATCTATTTACCCATTAAAATACTATCATCAGACAATAATTTTACCATGTATATACTGCTACCAACACTCTAATTTTAGTCTTTTGTTCTCAGGTCCACTCACCAAAACCTCTACTGTTCTTTTAGCAACCATTCTTATAGCCATGGCCTTAAACTTGTTAAATTATGGCACTACAAAGTACATGGTCTAAAATCTATGCTAGGTCCTCAAAATGGCTTGGGAATCATTTTTGTGCCAACAACTTCATTCCTATTAGCATGTATTTAAAACCATCACTATTTCCTCAATACCACCTCACTACTTCTACTGAATACATACAATTTTATATCTTTTTTTATATTACTTGATGAATTTATTACATTTATAGTTGTACAATGATCATCACAATCCAATTTTATAGCATTTCCATCCCACACCCCCAGTCACCCCCCACCCCCAAACTGTCTCCTTTGGAAAACATTAGTTTTTTCAAAATCTGTGAGTCAAAGTAGTTCATTGTGTCCTTTTTTCAGATTCCACATGTGAGTGACAGCATTTGATGTTGGTGTCTCATTGTATGGCTGACTTCACTTAGCATGATAATTTCTAGGTCCATCCATGTTGCTAAAAATGCCAGTATTTCTTTCCTTTTGATGGCTGAGTAATATTCCATTGTGCATATATATGTACCTCATCTTCTTGATCCACTCCTATGTTGATGGGCATTTTGGTTGTTTCCATATCTTGGCTATTGAAAATAGTGCTGCTATGAACATTGGAGTACATGTGTCTTTGCGAGTCATGGTTTACTCTGGATAGATGCCCAGGAGTGGGATTGCTGGATCAAATGGTAATTCCATTTTTAGTTTTCTGAGGCATCTCCATACTGTTTTCCACAGTGGATGCACCAATTTACAATCCCATTGACAGTGTAATAGGGTTTCTTTTTCTCCACACCCTCTCCAGCAATTATTGTTTATAGATGTTTTGAGAATGGCCATTACAGTGGTTTTGATTTGCATTTCTCTAATGATGAGTGATGCTGAACATCTTTTCATGTGTATTTTGGCCATATGTATGTCTTCTTTGGAGAACTGCCTGTTTAGATCTGTCTATTTTTTGATGGGGCTATTTGTTTTTTTGATATTGAGCGGCAGAAGGTGTTTATGTATTTTGGAGATTAATCCCTTGTCAGTCGATGCATTTGCTAAGATTTTCTCCCATTCTGTGGGTTTTCTTTTCGTTTTGTTTAGGGTTTCCTTTGCTGTGCAGAAACTTTTAAGTCCCGTTTATTTTTGTTTTTACCATCATTAGTCTAAGAGGTGGATCTGAGGAGATGTTGCTGTCGTTTATGTCAGATGTCAGAGAGTGTTTGGCCTATGTTTTCCTCTAAGAGTTTTATAGTATCTGGTCTTACATCTAGGTCTTCAATCCATTTTGAGTTTATTTTTGTGTGTGGTATTAGGGAGTGTTCCAATTTCATTCTTTTACATGTGGCTGTCCAGTTTTCCCAGCACCACTTATTGAACAGGCTGTCTTTTCTCCATTGTATATTCTTGCTTCCTTTGTCATAGATTAGTTGCCTCTAGGGGCATGGTTTTAATTCTCGGCTTTCTATCCTGCTCCACTGATTCTATATTTCTATCTTTGTGCCAGTAGCATATGGTTTTGATGACTGTTGGCTTTGTAGTATAGTCTGAAGTCAGGGAGCCTGATGCCTCCAGCTCCATTTTTCTTCCTCAGGATGTCTTTGGCTATTCTGGATCTTTTGTGCTTCCAAACAGACTTCAAACTATTTTGTTTGAGTTCCGTGAAAAAATGTCCTTGGTACTTTGATAGGGATTGCACTGAATCTGTAGATTGCCTTGGGTAGTATAGTCATTTTGATAATATTAACTCTTCTAATCCAAGAGCATGATATGTCTTTCCATATATTTGTGTCATCTTTGATTTCTTTCATCAGTGTCCTATAGTTTTCAGAGTACAGGTCTTTTGTCTCTTTAGGTAGGTTTACTCCTAGGTATTTTATTCTTTTGGATGCGATGGCAAATGGGATTGCTTCCCTAATTTCTCTTTCTGATCTTTCATTGTTAGTATATAGAAATGCAGTTGATTTCTGTGTATTGATTTTGTATCCTGCAACTTTGCCAAATTCATTGATGAGCTCTAACGGTTTTCTGGTAGAGTCTTTAGGATTCTCTAGGTATAGTATCATGTCATCTGCAAACAGGGATAGTTTAACTTCTTGTTTTCCAATTTGGATTCCTTTTATTTCTTTTTCTTCTCTGATCGCTGTGGCTAGGTCTTTCAGAACTATGTTGAAGAGTAGTGGCAAGAGAGGACATCCTTGTCTTGTTCCTGATCTCAGCAGGAATTCTTTCAGCTTTTCACCATTGAGAATGATGTTATCTGTGGGTTTGTCATCTATGGCCTTTATCATGTTGAGGTAGGTTCCCTCTGTGCCCACTTTCTGAAGGGTTTTTATCAGAAATGGGTGTTGGATTTTGTCAAAGGCTTTTTCTGCATCTATTGAGAGGATCGTATGGTTTTTATTCTTCAGTTTGTTAATGTGGTGTATCACACTGATGGACTTGTGGATATTGAAGAATCCTTGCAACCCTGGGATAATTCCCACTTGATCATGATGTACAATCCTTTTCATGTATTGTTGGATGTGGTTTGCTAGTATTTTGTTGAGGATGTTTGCATCGATGTTCATCAGTGAAATTGGCCTGTAGTTTTCTTTTTTTGTGGTATCTTTGGTTTTGGTATCAGGGTGATGGTGGCCTCATAGAATGAGTTTGGGGGTATCTGCAATTTTTTGGAATAGTTTCAGAAGGATGTTAGCTCTTCTCTAAATGTTTGCTAGAATTTGCCTGTGAAGCCATCTGGTCCTGGATTTTTGTTTGTTGGAAGTTTTTTAATCACAATTTCAATTTTAGTTCTTGTGATTCGATCATTCATCTTTTCTATTTCATCTTGGTTTAGTCTTGGAAGATTGTACTTTTCTAAGAATTTGTCCATTTCTTCTAGGTTTTCCATTTTATTGGTGTATAGCTGCATATAGCAGTCTGTCATGATCCTCAGTATTTCTATGGTGCCATTGCTACCTCTCCTTTTTCATTTCTAATTTTATTGTTTGAGTCCTCTCTGTTTTTTGCTTGATAAGTCTGGCTAAGGGTTTATCAATTTTGTTGATCTTTTCAAAGAACCAGCTTTTCATTTCATTGATCTTTTCTATGGTTTTCTTTGTTTCTAGTTCATTGATGGCTGCTCTGATCTTTATGATTTCTTTCCTTCTACTAACTTTAGGTCTTGTCTGTTCTTCTGTCTCGAGCTGCTTTAGAAGTAATGTTAGATTGTTTATTTGAGCTTTTTCTTGTTTCCTGAGGTGGGCTTCTATTACTATAAATTTCCCTCTTAGAATGGTGTTTGCTGCATCCCATAGGTTTTGGAGTGTTGTATCTTTGTTGTCATTTGCTTCTAGGTATTTTTTAGATTCCTCTTTGATTTCTTCAGCGATCCATTGGTCGTTTAGTAACATGTTGTTTAGTCTCCACGTTTTTGTGTTTTTCGCAGTTTTTTTTCCTTGTTGTTGATTTCCAGTCATATAGTGTTGTGGTCAGAAATGATGCTTGATGTGATTTCAAATTTCTTAAAGTTACCGAGGCTTGATTTGTAGCCCAGGATGTGATCAATCTTAGAGAATGTTCCATGTGCACTTGAGAAGAATGCATATTGTGTTGCTTTTGGATTGAATGTGCTATAAATATCTATTAAATCCATCTGGTCTAATGCTTCATTCAGGGCCTGTGTTTCCTTATTGATTTTCTGTCTGGATGATCTTTCCATTGCTGTAAGTGGGGTGTTAAAGTCCACTGCTATTATTATGTTATTGTCAATTTTCCTCTTAATGTTGTTAGCAGTTTCCTTACACATTGTGATGAGGCTATGTTCGGTGTGTAGATATTTTAAATTATTATATCTTCTTGGATTGATTCTTTGATCATTAGTTAGTTGCCAAGACCAGCTCAGCAGGATGGGGCTGAAGAACGGGTGCTGTGAAACTTAAGCAAAAAAGTTAACATGAAACAAAACACAGAGACATTTATCTTCAGTAAAGGTGGGAACCGGGGGAGTCAAGGTCTCAGGGACCAAGAGCACTGCCTCAAGAAACCACACTGCTTTTATTGTGTTCTCTAGGATTACGTCAAGTCAGAAGGTGGTTGTAGGTGCAGGATATAGGATTTTTAAAGTTATTTTAAAAGTCACATAGCAGGTTGCTGATTAAGCTTTTATTCTGACCTTTAGGCATTTAGCAATCATTAGCATTTGAGGAAGCTTGGCGTCAGCTATCTATGCATAGCATCTAGAGAATCACCACTGTGCCTCTGTAGATGGTGTGCCTAGGTTTGCACCTAGGTTCTCCTTGCTAATGCATATCCTGCTAACAACCCCTCATAAACCCCTTGGGGTCATGAGGCTCCTCTTTCTTTTATTCTTAAGAGGATGTATCATGCTGTGCAAATGGTGTGCCAATCTGCACAGGTCTGGCATGCCTAGACCAATGCATTAGGTCCTCATTCAGCTGACCCTATGGATAACTTATGCCTTTAGGTCTTTGTTCTTAAGCTTAAGTCATTTACCAGCATTGCGACTGTTTTCCAGGCATGAAGATGGGGTAAAGTAAAGCAGGACAAAATGGAGCTTTCAGCAAAGAGGCTAAGAAAATATTGTAGAAACATGTCTCACGACAGGTAGTGACCTTCCTTGTCCCTTAAAATATGCTTCATTTTAAAGTCTATTTTGTCTGATATGAGTTTTGCTGCTCCAGCTTTGATTCCCGTTTGCATGGAATATTTTCTTCCATCCTCTCACTTTCAATTTGTATGTGTCCCTAGAAGTGAGATGGGTCTTTTGAAGATAGCATATATATGGGTCTTGTTTTTTTATCCATTCAGCCAGTCTGTCTTTTGGTGGGGGCGTTTAATCCATTAACATGTAAGGTAATTATTGATGTGTATGTTCTTACTGCCATATTATTAGTTGCTTTGGGTTTGTTTTTCTTGCTCTTTTTTCTTCCCTTCTTCTCTTGTTCTCTCCTCGTGGTTTGATGACTATCTTTAGTGTTGTATTTTAGTTGATTTTTCTTATTTGTTTCTGTATCAGTTGTAGATTTTTGGTTTGCAGTTACTCTGAAGTTTTATATAAGAGTCTACATATACATATATATATGACATTGTTTTAAGTTGTGGGTCTCTTAATTGCAAGTGCATCTCCAGGGTCCTGCATTTGTACCCTCCTCTTCTCACGATTTCTGATTTTGGTGGCATAATTGTGGGTGGATGATTTCGTATCTTTACTGTATATATACCTTTACTGGCGAGCCTTGTCATTTGTGGTATTTGTGTTTCTAGTTGCAGCCTTTTCCTTTCTGCCTAGAGAAGTTCCTTTAGTATTTGTTGTAAAGCTAGTTTAGTGTTGCTGAATTCTCTCAGCTTTTGCTTATCTGTGAAGCTTTTGATTTCTCCTTCAAATCTGAATGAGAGCCTTGCTGGGTAAAGTAATCTTGGTTGGAGGTTTTTTCCATTCATCACATTAAGTATATCATGGCACTCCCTTCTGGCATGCAGAGTTTCTGCTGAAAAATCTGCTGATAACCTTGTTGGGGTTCCCTTGTATGTTACTTGTTTCTTTTCCCTAGCTGCTTTCAAGATTTTCTCTGTCTTTAATTTTGGTTAGTTTGATTAATATGTGTCTTGGTGTATTCCTCCTTGGGTTTATTTTATATGGTACTCGTTGTGCTTCCTGGACTTGAGTAAGTGGTTCCTTTCTCATGTTAGGGAAGTTTTCGGCTATTATGTCTATTTTTTCTGTTGCTTTCTCTCTCTCTTCTCATTCTGGCACCCCTACAATACATATGTTGGTACGTTTAACATTGTCCCAGAGTTCTCTGAGACCCTCTTCATTTGTTTTCAATCTTTTTTCTATTTTCTGTTTCCACATCCGTGATTTCCACTAATCTGTCCTCCACCTCGCTTATTCATTCTTCTGCTTCCTTTATACTGCTGTTGGCTGCTTCTAATTTTTTTTTTCATTTCAGTTATTGTATTTTGAATCTCTTCTTGCTTAAGTTTTATATCTTGTGTTTCTTTGCTCAGCGTTTCCTGTAAATTATCCCTCTTTGTCTCCAGTTTATTTCCAATGTCTTGCATCATCTTCAGCATCAAGTCTAAAGTCTTTTTCCTGGAGGCTGAGAATCTCCTGATCACTTGGCTATTTTTCTGGGTTTTTTTCTTTCTCCCTTATTTGAGTTATAGTTCTCTGTCTTTTCATTTTTATAGGTTTTTGGTGTGGTGACCTTTTTACAGGAAATAAAATTGTAGCCTCTCTTACTTCTGGTGTATTCCCCCCTTGTGGCTGAAGTTGGCATGGGGGCTTGCTGTAGGCTTCCTGATGGGAGGAATGATGCCTGCCCACTGGTAGGTGGAGCTGATTCCTATCCCTCTGGTGGGTGGGGCTTTGTCTCTGGGTGAGATTAGAGTTGACTGTGTGCCTGGGGGGTCTTTAGGCAGCCTGTTTACTGATGGGTAGGGCTGTGATCCCACCTGGATTGTTGTTTGGCCCGGAGCTTCTCAGTGATGATGGGTGGGGCCAGATTTTCCCAAAATGGCCACCTCCAGAGAAAGGCAGCTGCTAAATATTCCCTAGAGCTTTGCTTCCAATGTTCTGGGACAACGTTAAACATACCAACATCTGTATTGTAGGGATGCCAGAATGAGAAGAGAGAGAGAAAGCAACAGAAAAAATAGACATAATAGCCGAAAACTTCCCTCACATGGGAAAGGAACCACTCACTCAACGCCCTCCCCCCCACAACAAGCCACATTCATCCCTGCTTTCCCAGGAGGTCCTCCAAGAACTGCAGCCAGGTCAGACCCAGATTCCCATGGAGACCCTGCTTTTGCTCTGGGACCCAGTGCACGTGAAAGTCTGCGTGTGGTTCCAAAAATGGGGCCTCAGTTTCCCCCAGTACCATGGAGTTCCTGTGCACAAGCCTTATCAGCCGTCAATGCCAGATCCCCTGGGGGCTCTTTCTCCCAATGCCAGATCCCCAGGCGTGGGGACTTGACATGGGGCTCAGAACTCTCACTCCTGTAGCTTAATCTCTAGTGATACAGTTACTTTCCAGTCTGTGGGGCTTCCCACCCAGGAGGTGTGGGGTTGCTTATACCGCATAATCACCCCTCCTACCTCTTGATGTGGCCTCCTCTTTGTCCTCTGGAGTAGGATATCTTTTTTGAAAGTTTCTGGCCCATTTGGTTAGTGATTGCTCAGCATTTGGCTGTAATTTTGTTGTTTTTAGGAGAGAAGCTGACCTCCAGTCCTTCTATTCCACTGTCTTAATCCTGTCTGTACCTCATCCAATTCCTGTTTCTGGACTCACTGAGGTTCAGGTTCTGCATGTCTCCATGCAGAAGGAATTCAGTGAGAGACAAAGTGATAGACAAGAAACAGATGCTTGTGAGAGACGCAATCGGGCAGGCATGGAAGCTCTGCCTTATATCTCCTAATAAAGGGGACATACTCTGAACTTCCTGTCCTTACCTAAGGAGTCAAACTAGTTTGTAATGAATTGTGATAAATTATATTTTGATCCTATTATTTCCTGTGACTCTGCTGAATAAATCTATACCTTTGGATGTATGTGCAACTTTGTAGTGTCTCCTTGTGGTCTACAAACAGTAATATTCCCTAAGGCATTATTTTGGGCTCAGGTATGTCTCTTGCTTTTGGCAATGTGATTTAGCAAACCTGTGTAGACAGGGGTTTTAAGTATTTTACATTGTTCTGCTTTGAACTTCAGCCATTCCATTCAGATTGATACAAATTGTCCTAAATAGCCAAGAGTCAACTACAGCAGACGTGAACACAACCAACAGCCTAAAGCTCAGCCAATCCCAGCAGTGCCCAGTGTAGACACAACCTCCTCACAGACCTGAGAGTGGGTTATAAATGGAGACTATTGTAAACTGCTTGAAGTTGTATTTATGTAAGATTATTCAATTATTACATGGTTCTATATATCTTTCCTCCTATTCCATTGGAAATTGCTTTTCTTTCTAATGGTCATCTTCACATATTTTGGATTTTTCCTTCCTGGGAGTCTTACCTCAACTTCCTCAAACTGACTTCTGCTAGACCTTTCCCACTTTAGGTCAGCCCCTCCCCTCTGCCACTCTCCCCCACCCCCCACAGAAACTGCATGTACTGCTCAGTTCCAACAATGTCCTGTGCGAGCAGGGCTCCACTGAATGCCTTTTGGACTGAAATGTTTAGGAAATTCTGGAAAAGAATGAAAAAGGTAGAATTTCTTTATATATTCCAAGTATACAATCTCTTCTCTATACACTGTAGAAGTTTTATCCCAGATGGACCTTTATTTTTTAATATCCCCAAACATATATATTGAATGAAGTCAAATTTATACCTTTACTCATATGATTTTACACTTTTTAGAACCTGTCTAAAGAAAGTTATTTTTAACTGGGTTCATAAATATATACAGTATTTTCTTCTTAGGACTTAACAATTTTTTATTTCATGTTCAGATCTTCTAACACATTTGAAAATATATCTATGTATGAAATTAGCTTGGTTTCTATTTTACATTTTCCATAAGGCTAGTTAATTTATTAACTAGCTAACATTTTCTTCATTGACTTACAATTTCTTCTTCCTTAAAATAAAAAACATCCATAAATGCTTGGGTCTATGAGTTAGCCATTTTGTTCCACTGGCCAACATAAAATAATGAATAGTTCCAGAGCTAGGTAGGGAGAGATTCTATTAGAAAGAATTATTGCAAAGGGAGGGAAGAAACTATTACAATTGTGAGATTTGTGAGCATCTCAAACAAGGCAGGAGGCGATTTTTCTTTTATATAGAGAAATGAACAAGACTAGAAAAAACAAGGAGGCATTCCCATGGTGGCTCAGTGGTAATGAACACAACTAGTATCCATAAGGATGTGGCTTCGATCCCTGGCCTTGCTCAGTAGATTAAGGATCTGGAGTTGGTGTGGCTGTGGTGTAGGCAGGCAGCTAAAGCTCTGATTTAACCCCTAATCTGGAAACTTCCCTATGCCATGGGTACAGTCCTGGAAAAAAAAGATAGAAAGAAAGAACCAGGAGATGATGAAATAGTGTAATCAGTGGATCAGAGAATATTTTACCCTGAGTCAGCCTATTATCAGAAGGTTAAGAGAGGTTTTCTACTGCTTCAGGCTGAGTGTGGATTAAAAGTTCTGAAGCTTGGGGGAATTAGAGCAACTTAACCAAAGTCTGGTTACCAAATATTTTGTTCCAGCTGTTCAGCTAATATTTATATAGCTAAGAACAGGAATCTGGAGGTTCTGTATTTTGCCAGTCATGGGTAGACAAGGGGGACATCCATGAGTTTGATCTAAGTCATATGGGAGAGTCTGCCTCCTTGCATTAAGCCGTTTCCTAAAACACAAAATGATGGGGGAATTTCTCTAACCAAGACTGTTAACCAGGATTACAGGGCTGCTGCAAATTTCAACACTGTGATCAACTTGAGTAAGTATCACAAGTATGCTCTACAGCTCTTTAAAACTTAATATCTGGTAAAACAGGCTTATCTTTCTTAATTTGTTTTCAAGGTATCTTAGGTATTATTGATCTTTTGCCAATTTAAGAGTAACTTGACAATTAACATAAAAACTCATTTTTATAAAGCTAGAATTGCATTATACTTAATATATTGACATAAAAATGGCATTTTCATATTTAATTTTCTCCTTATATATGGTATATACCTTCACAAAGTTAGATTATTTTTTTTCCTTCATGAAAAGTAATGGATTTCCCTATGGATCTACTACCATTTTTTCTTAAATAGAGTCTTAGTTACATTAAAGTTTTCCGTTACTCTTAAAAATGTAATATTCACATTACTATTACTACATGCCTAATTTTTATAACCCATATAAAGGAAAACTATCAATATATGCATATTAGTTTTGGGGCCAACAAACTTGCTAAATTCATTTATTATTTCACAGCATCTATAAATTTTCTTGAATTTTCTGTATATGTATTAATGTCCTCTGAAAATAACAAGTTTCTTTCCATTCTTTACAGTTCTGAATTCTTCTTCCAGCACTGCTTTGTAACTCCAGTATGAAACACTGAATAAAATCAGTGATAAAAGATACCTTGTCTTGCCCCAGAATTTGAGGGAAACTCTAAATTTCTACTGGTATCCACTGAACTGATATTTCACAAAACACATTTTGAAAAACAATCCTTTACCCTAAAATGCAGCACTACTTATTTCTTTGCAACTTACACATTTTAACAAATACAAGGCAGGTTTTTGTTTGTTTGTTTGTTGTATTACTAGAGGTAAAATAGTTTGTATCTACTGATGATATTAGTCATGTGTGTGTAGCATTACTTTTTATTTAGGGAACAAACAGATTTTTATCAAGTGCATATTACATCCGTTTTGGTCTTAAGCTCAGGATCTATGTGCCACATGCTATCTATGTGGCAATTTTAAAGCATAAAATTAAGTTTTTGGTCCTAATCAGATATATCATCCCTGAGTTCCTTTGATAACCACAGGTGGTGGTAAGCATAACACTTGGCATTATAAAATACACAGTCTTAACCAATCCAATGCCAGCAGTAAAAGGAAATCACTGATGTACTCTATAGTCTGAGAAACCAAAAACAAAACAGAATAAAACATAAAAAAAAACAAAAATCAAATTCTGAGTAAAGACCTAGTAGATTCCTGACAAGCCGCAAGTGGTGCCTAAGCAGGAATAATAAGGGAAAAACGGTATGTTTTGTGGGAAAATAAAGCACAATAGTGACAATCTAAGCTTCTAAAAAGTTCTGAAATACACAGCATGTAAATCCTTACAGAATGTAATGCCTACCACTGAAGGATATTCACATAAACAGAGAAATAAGATAAACAAGACAGGAACAGTGAGAATTGGAAAAATAAAAGGATTCTGATATTGGATAGAAGTTGAGCCCGCAGGAAAAGGATTTCAGAAAGTATTTTACCGCAAACCTAAGTAAGGTTGAGGATGCTACCTTGAAAGGCAAATCCTGTGGAGCCATAAATCTGGAGGGTAGGGTGGGAGGCAGAGAATTCTCCGAAGTCAGAGAGAAGAAAGAAGCTCCACAGCAAGGACGTACTTTGTACATCTGAAACAGAGGAGGGCAATAAACAGTATGTGATTTCATTTATATGTGAAATCTAATAAATGAACAACAAACAAAAAAAAATGAGCTCATGAATATAGGAACAGCTGGTGGTTGCCTGGAGGAATGGGGAGGAATGGGTGAAGGGTGTCAAAAGGTACCAACTTTCAATTATAAAATGAATGTATCATGGGAATGTAATGTATACCATAGTGATTATACCTAGTAATACTATATTGCATATTTGAAAGTAACTAGGAGAATGAATTTTCAAAGTACTCACTATAAGAAAAAAATGTGTACCTATGTATGGCGACATATTAACTGGACTTATTGTGATCATTTTGCAATATATACAAATATGAAATCATTACAATATATGCTAAAAAAGAAACCCTAAAAATTGGAGGGGGGGAGGTCCCATCTTGGTGCAGTGGAAAAAAATTCAACTGGGAACCATGAGGTTGTGGGTTCGATCCCTGGCTTCGCTCAGTGGGTTAAGGATCTGGCGTTGCTGTGAGCTGTGGTGTAGGTCGCAAACGCAGCTTGGATCTGGCGTTGCTGTGGTTGTGGCATAGGCCTGCGGCTGTAGCTCTTATTGGACCTCCTAGCCTGGGAACCTCCACATGCCATAGGTGCAGCTCTAAAAAGACAAAAGACAAAAAAAAAAAATGAAAAATCAGAGGACGGACTCCTTGAAGCCTAAAGATGAGGATATTACCACCTACTTCTCCTAAAGATATGCACTTCATTTAAATATGGGAAACAAAGTTTTTTTTGCTTTTTTTTTTTTTTTTATAGCCGCACCCATAGCACATGGAAGTTCCTGGGCCAAGGACTGAATCTGAGCCATGGCTGCAACCTGCACCATAGCTATGGCAACACTGTATCCTTTAACCCACTGTGCCAGGCTGGGGATCAAACCCATGCCTCTGCAGCAACCTGAGCTGCTGGAATCAGATTGTTACTGCACCACAGGGGGACTCCAAAGGGGTTTTGTTTAATCCCACACCAATTAAGAGACAAAAAGAAATGAAATAGAATAATGTTTTGAGAAGAAAATAACACATCATAAACTAATTTTTCAAAGTAAACTAAAGGTTTAACAAAATGTTCACAGCTTTAAAAGGACAGGGCAAATCAAAAATAAAATACAAACTAATGTGGCAGAACTGAAAAACAAACACAAATCATATCTCTAAGTATAAGTAAACTCAAATTTGACATTGAGGATGTGAGATTTAAATAAGCTTTACTTTCATGGAATACCAAGAAAAAAAGTCATGATAATATAAAACTCATGATTATCTACAGAAATATAAAGAGTGGTAGTCTAGTCTATGCTACGATGAGTGCAAGACACATTAATTTCTGACGGCAAACAAAATGGGAAAAAAAAAAAAACATCTTTCTAGACCCCACGTTGGTAACCCCCATATTTAAGGGATGAAAACCCCTATAGGACAATAGAAAGGGGACTCTTCCTCTTGCTCCCAGCTGTCCTGGGAGCTGTTTACTTTCCTGTAATAAAGACCTTGCTTGCTTGCTGCCTGTGTGTTTGTGAAGTTCATTCTTCGGCTCCATAAACAAGTACCCGGATTCTAGTGACATCTTTCTGGCATCACCTACTCTCAGGGTGGCTCTTCCTCCGAGAGTGCACTTTCACTTTAATAAACCTGCTGCAACACTTCCCTTTTGGTGGACTCAACTGGACACGATTGGACTCTATTGTGGTTTCCAAGGCAACACTGACACAGCTGCACTTCTTTCGTTTTGGTGAACCTGGAGATGCCCCTTAAAGCACCTTATAGAACTATAATGCTTTCGAGCTGTGACACTTTCTAGCTATAACACTCCCACCTAAAGAGCTTGCTTGCATTTTCAAGGCACTTGCTGTTTCAATTCTTTGGCGCATGTGAGCAAGAACCGAAAAAATAAAAACAATGCAGCCCTAACACACATATACGTATACACACAAACACTTATATACATATGTGGCTTTATCCTTTTACCAGGTAACATTATCCCCAAATCATCAATTAAAAGCAACTTTGAGGAGTTCCTGTTATAGCTCAGCCATAATGAACCCAACCAGTAACCATGAGGATATGGGTTTGATCCCTGGCCTCGCTCAGTGGATTAAGGATCCAGCTTTGACATGAGTTATGGTGTAGGTCACAGAAGAAGCTCAGATTTGGCGTTGCTGTGGCTGTGGCATAGGCCAGCAGCTGTAGCTCTGATTTGATCCCTAGCCAGGGAGCTTCCATATGCCACAGGTGTGACCCTAAAAAAAGGCAAAAAAAAAAGCAACTTTGAAAATGCAGGAATATGCTATCAACTTTTTTTCTCTCTCCATACATTATTGAAGAAATGTATTCAATCCCTATCATATGCCAAATACAGGGCCATGCCAGAAAAAAAGGATAATATATAATAACAATAGTCTTTACCTTAAAAAAGCTATTATACAGAATGAATCAGGAAAGTGGACTGTAGTTATCATACCTTGTGGCAGATAGAGCATGCCCTAATGATAATTTCAATATGGGGAAAAAAATTCTATTTTTAGTCTTATTCTTAATGGGATAAATGCTTTCAAATGGTTAAGGAAAGCTTTCCAGAAGAGAGTATCTACCTGAATCTAAAAAGTGAAGACGGTTTGGTCAAGCAAGGGAGGTCAGTAAGGCACAGCAACAACCAGAGTAAGGCAGATAACAAGAAGCATGCTCAGAGAAATAGAGCAGATCACCACTTCTGGTGCATGTATTTTTTTTGGCATGGGGTAGTAGTTATGTGTGTGTTGAAATCAGTGGTGGAAAGTAGCCAGAGAGATTTCAAACATGACATCATGAAATCAAAGAGAGAAAGAGCTGAACAAATTTGAAGCAACAGAATTTTATGTTGTAAACAAGCTTAATCGTATGTGACTTGCTTGTTGAATTACCAACCACTACCCCCCTGGGAAATTTTGGAAATGAACTGTATTTCCAAAAACTACAAAATAAAAGGTCAATAATTATGTCATGAATTACAGACTGACTAAATAAATGGTGCTTGATTTTTTTTTTTTAAATCCACTGCTCTAGTGCAAGCGTTAGAGCTGCATTTGAAGATTATACAACTAAAAGTGTTACAGCAGGCAGATAGCTAGCTCTGAGCAGGAAAGTGAAGCGTGGGGCCAAGTGGCAGGAAAGCACACATCTTGTAAACAGCAGGATCCATGGGCAGACAAAGAAAAGCAGGAACCTCTAGACTAACAGGAAACCACACATTGTGTGGGGATGATAAGTGCCCTGGAGGCAGACAAAGCAAGCTGGAAGAGGGAGAATCTCCTGGTTCTGAATTTAACCTATTGCTCATTATGTCCTCATTGCAATAAAATTAGCCTTGCAGACAAGAAGTACCCATCATGCACCTGCCATGACACTTTCGATCAAAGCATTTTTAAGAATGAGACTCCCTCCTCCCTTCAAGAAGGTGAAGCTGGAAGGAAAATTAAGGAATATGGGCCCCCAAGCCCCTCCTTCCCACTGAATATTCCACCTATGCAACTGGATGCCCTTAATAACCAGAGTACCAAAAGAAAGAGAGGGCAGCTGCTTGCTTCTCTGCCTGCCTCTCTTTAAGAGGTGTATTTCTTACCTAAATAAATTCTCACTTTACTTTTTCATCTCATTTCTGAATTCCTTTTGTGAGGAGACAAGAACCATCCTTTTGGGAGCAAAAGCACAACAAAAGGAATTAGAAGAATCGGCATTAATTTAAATTGGCCTTGATAAGAATTTATTCTAGAGCTATCTCTTACTAAAAAGGCAGAGTGGGACAGACAAATTTAGGGATAGCAACTGTGAACTGAAGGTGAAAGAAGAAGAATCAAGGACAAACTCAAGTTTGAATTTCAGGACTGAAAGTGGAAGAGCTTAGAGACTGGGTATAGAAAATAAATACAACATTTAAATACAAATGTTGAACACAAAACAATACGATATATACTCGAAAGTGAGGTTGAAATGGAGCTAATCTCGTTTGACAGTTTAAGGTAAACAGTGATTAGAGCATGTATTAAGCATTATGTCAATGTTGTTTGCTATGATAAACCCAGATGACAAATTTTAAAAAGATTATTGTTGGTACTCTGTTATTCTCAGGTAACTGTAAGTAAAAAGGACTAATTTTAAGCAATCATCAACACAGATACATTCCCTGGGAAATTCACTCAACATGCTCATTTCAAACAAAATATTCTGTAGTGTTCACCATGTAAAATATAGCTTAGATCATGCGGTAGTGATAGAGGAGGATATCAGATACAAATTCAAACAAATTCAAACGGTTTTGAATGACATGAAATGAATAGTCAACTAGAATTCTCTGCCCAAAGTCTAAGTTATACTCAATATGTTTGCTGCACTGTCTGTTTTGTTCCTCTGCTGGTAATAAAAAGCCACTGCAGCACTGTATGAGCTGTGCTTTACAGAATCCTTTTTTTTTTTTTTTTTTTTTTTTGGCCATGCCCTTAACATGCTGAAGTTCCCCAGACAAGGATCAAACCTGCACCACAGCAGTGACAGTGAGGGATCCTTGACCTGTGCAGCTGCCAGGGAACTCCGCTTTAAGAATCCTCCAGCATGCTACTAGTCTAGTTACCTGGAGTCATCCTCCTTAGTCTGCTGGGTGAAATGCTCCAGTTCCTTGGGTACCTTCACAGAAACTGCGGAGAGCACCAAGGACAGAGCCTTCGAGAGGCTGAGATGGAAGTGCTGCCACTAGACCAGACCCTGAGCACACTCCGCCCCCTACTGCTGCCTTATTTCCTTTGAGATGCCTATCAGTTACAATCCAGGTTGGTGTGTCAAGGCTTTGGGAAGGGACAGTCCCCACGTGCTTCCTCTAACAGAGGGCTTGTGGGTGAAGTAACAAAGCTTTCCATTTTGAAGAATAATATGGGTTTCTTTCAGTTTTTTCTTAGCTCAGAAGTTAAACTTAGGCTTGCTCTACTGAAGAAAGAGGAAACAACTGCACTATCACTTAAAAATGAATGTTAAAATAGCAACTGATCAACAAACCAATAAGAACCACAGAAAGTAATAAATGGGGAGGCCAGTTCAAGCTTTTACTAGTCACGCCTCCCTTTACGTTATAAGGAAAGAGAACTGCCATGGCTTACACATGAAGATATTTTTACATTTCTATTTTAAAGGGATGCAAATCCAGTGACTCCGGTTTCCCTTAAGGTTATACTAGTTTAAGAATAGATTCTAAACTTTTACTGATACAGTCTTGGTTTAACGTGCCTTCAAAATAGTCTTCAAAGTAAATGAAACTCATTTGCTTATTCTCAAGAATTCCACATATACGGCTTGACCAACAGAGCATGGGTTCTGAAAAGGCGAGATACATTATATTCTCTAAGAAGTCATGGGGACAGGGAGAGAGTAACTAGTAGGGGAAAAAAAGACCGATAAATACTACAAATAAATATTCAGAATATCTTAAAAGCTATCCAATAATACATCACCTATTAAGTGCTAACTTCAGATGATTCAATACTCAAGTCCTTTTATAGATATTTAACTGCAAGGTAATCAATATGCTTCTTAAACTATTCCGTACACAAAAGAGTTTCTAATAAATTTTAAAAGTTATCACCATGGAAATAAAACAATGACATATCTCAAAATAAAAATCTGTAAATCATTCCTGTACAAGAGTATTAATTTTAAATACTTAAATAAAATATTAACAAGTTAAAGTTCCCTTCAGTTCTCATTTTCATTCTCAACATTAGATGTTGTTTCAAAAATAGCAGTCATTTTTCCCCTTTCACGCTAATAAACAAATGCATATTTACATAAAAATAATTGCTGTACTTGGGAATAAAAATTGGGGAATTTAAGAGTCAAAGCAATAGCATTATTACTTGCCATCAGCAGAAACGAAGATGCTGGCTTAAGATCCTAAAGAAATAAACACTTTTCCTCCTCTTCCTCCCTCCCTCCTTCCTTTCTTTCTCAAGAGCTATAATATTCTATTTAGCATATTTCAGAGATTAAATGCACCTCTTTTTAACTATATGCTCAACCCAGGTTTATAGTTAGATGTTAAATATTAAGAAAAACAACATATCTTTCTTGATATCGATTTAATGTCTTTGGACAGCTGAAACTTTCTTACAGGAGATTTAATACAGCAAGAGACACACACTTAATTCTCTGCTCAATGCCTACAGAAACTCAGCTTGGCTTCCTGGTAACTTCCTGTCCCTTGCTTTGATTTTCTGAACTCACTGTTTCTCCAACCTTTTCTGAACTATATCCAATTTCTAGGCTTTGCCTATTAATTTGCAACAAATCTAGTTTGTCTCCACAATGGGTAAGGTTATGGATTGAACCTTTTTCTGCAAATAGCACAGCATGCCTTTCACAATTTCTAGCCAGTTGCACCTGCCACCCCAGTCTCTTGCTGCTGCTGTTAATGCCTTGTGCAGCTGTGTCACGTAGTTTCCAAAATTCCCTTCCTCTTCAGTGTGTCGGCATCCTATGATGAGAAAGGAAGCTTTCTTTTGATCAATACACAATGACTATTTCTGAAGTTAACATCCAAGTTTACTAAATAATTTGTTCCTAACCAGAGTAAGACACTATATTATTACATGTTGTTAAACACGTTAGTGAAATCCAATCACCTGTTCAGATACACCCTAAATAGTTTGGAATTCTGATTAGCAAAGATCGCAGAAAATAAATTTCCCATTTACATGAATGTAGTTAAGACTACACAATAATTAAAGCAAATTGTTCCTCAAAGAAAATAACCTTCATGTTATCTATATAAGGACAATATAACCTTATTCTTAGTCTCAAAATAAAATTGTCTATGTGACGTGGTGTAATCTGAGATATGCTTAAAAGTATGTCAATTCCCTAAATATACACATTCTCTATTAAAAGCTGACACTCTCATTTTTTGAAAAAACTATCATCTCTTTAAGGCTCTTAGGCTATGCTTATCCTCTATCGATTATTTAATGGGAAGATATTAATATGATAGCAAGTGCCTTCCTCTCTTTGAAGCTTGAGCCCTTGACTTCCTTTATCGCCACCCTAACTCCAGCCAAGCTATATTTCTTAAACATATACAAAACTGTCTGCTTCCCAGCCTATTTTTACATAAAGATTGACAACTTTAACATGTATTTGTCCATATTCAACAAATATATATTGAGTCCCTATTATGTGCAAATAGTTTGGCTGTTGGGGAGACAGAGATGAAAAAAAAAAAAAAGAAAAAAAAACAGGGTCTGTCCCCATGGAGTTTACTGTCACAGTATCTAACATTCTTGTCTTTTTCATATCTATTCAAAAATCTCTGGCCATCTTTCAAAGTTAGTCATTGATTTTAAATGTTCTAATATATTAAATTTCCTTGTAATTTAAAGGTGTAAAACTGGTAATGTTGATGTGATATGATTATGTCAGATATCACTCCGTAGCTTCATTTGCTTTTCTCTAATTCTGTCTCAGGTGGCTCAAATGTTCTATTCCCCTCATCAATACCTTCACCCAATTCCCCTTTTTTCATTTTGGTGTACAACCCATTATACAACTATAATCTTTCTTCCAAAGAAAATGCTGAGCAAATATGAGTTGTATGTACTCTTCTGAAACTCAGCTTCTCTTCTTGAAAGTGAACTGAATAGACATGAATATTAGAAAAATCATCCCACCTAGTCTTTCTTCAAAAGAAAGCACAATTGGGCAGAGATGAGAAGCTGCCCAGTAGTAAGATGCTCCACTTAAGGGAGGTAAACACTGCAGGAACAGCTATAGTCTGGCTTCTATAGGGTCACAGTTTAGGATGAACTGAATTTCAAGATGCAGTAAGATCAGGAAAAGCTAATAATTACGTATTTCAAAATATGGAGTTTGTATTTTGTTCATACGTTTCTTCACAGTTCTTTCAATCTCCACTAATTGTCTATTTGTTGTCTTTCCAGCCTTTCCCCAACTGCATAGTCCCAAAACCAGTAGCAAATGCTTTAGGTTCTTGTTATGGAAGCACTCAAGGTTCAAGGGGATGGAAAATATAATGGTACTGGAAACAATGATGTCACACTGCACAGGGATGCATGCAGGATGAGAAGGCTTTGGCTAAAGGAGTTCAATGGGAGTAGTTATGTAAAAGCTTGATAGGCATCAATTTTCATGAAACTGTTAAGAACTAGAGCTAGCAAAGAAAAAAAAAGAATTGGAGTTAGTAAATGTAGAACGCTCATTTAAAGAGTTATAAAGATAAAGAAATGTAAAGCTAGCTAGACAATTAGTAGAGAGCAAGAAAAGTGTGGTTTGGTTTGGTTTTACTTTTTGTTTAATAGGGAAAATAAGAAAATAACAGCATACTTGCAAGGTCATGGAAATAATACAACAGAAAAGGAAAACTATATAATGCAAAAGGGAAAATGGCCTGAGTAATGTGTATGAGTAATGTGTGTATGGGTATAAGTGTATGCCATCCAGTGTGCAGGTGGATGCCAAAATCAAGCACAGAGACACTGCCTTTGTGGTAACAGAAGAAAAAGTATAGTATCTGGGCACAAGTGCTATACAGGTGGCATAATGTGGTTATGGGAGCTTGATAACATTATTTCGAGATTTTCTTTTTTTTTTAAATAGGAAGTTATCAACTAAGTGGAAGAAACAGGAGATATTGGAGATTTGAAGAGAAATAAACTGGGTGTAAAATAAACCGGTTTAATTTTGAAAAATATTAATCTTAAGTGAGATAATCAGCTGGTTGTAGTATTCCACCACCACATTTAACACTGCAGGGACTGGCAGAGAATAGGAGAGATTAAAAAAATCTTTCGTCAAGGTTATGATTTAGACAAGCAAATGAGATAAACCACAGAAGGGAGGGCATTGGCAAAAATTATAAAAAAGTGATGTTAGACTATGTATGAAATTAAACTGGAAATAACTTGATAGTATAAACTGGAAAATTAGAAGAAACTAAACATTGTAGGTTACACTGAGAGGAATTGATCATGTTAGAGGACTCAAAGGAGAGACGAGAAAAATGAGTTGGTGGACTAGAAAGTAGAATATGTGAGAGAGATTTTTCTGGAATTGTAGTTATTGGTAAAGACGATTTACAATGCAATCAGGGTAATAAATTGGATGGAGGTCAAGAAGCTAATAAATCAAGTTTCTGGGGAAATAATCTACTAGATTCTAATAACTAGAAAACTGAAGTAACCAAGGAAAAATGATAGGTTTGGTGGTGGAGAGAGTGACAATGAGCTGGGTAATAAAAATTCCAAGTTACTAAAACTTGGAAGTAACCAGCTACAAAAGAATGGGTTGGTAGTCTTATGACATGAAAGTCAAAGTTAGTTGTTTTTGTGCAAGAATGGGGAAATAATTTAGAAGTTAAAATAAGAAGTAAGAGAGCACAACTGCAATGTGGTCTGCACCTGCGAGGGCAGCATGGGAAGGACTGGCATTAAGACTCAGATTTCCAGAATTCTTGACGTAGCACAGTGGAAATGAATCTGACTGGGAACCACGATGATGTTGCAGCTTCAATCCCTGGCCTCACTCAGTGGATTAAGGATCTGGCGTTGCTGCGAGTTGTGCTAGGTCACAGATGCGGCTCAGATCCTGCATTTCTGTGGCTATGCTATTGGCCTGCAGCTGTAACTCTGATTTGATCCCTAGCCTGGGAACTTCCATGTACCACAGCTGTAGCGCTAAAAAGCAAAGAGAAAAAAAAAAAAAAAAAAAGGATTCAGATTTCAGGTTGAGCAAGAGGTGAAGGGGAAGGGTGGGTTCTTAAAAGCACCTGATGATATAAGAGATTTGTTGATGACAATGAGGTTTTTAAAGTCAATCTGAAAGGTTCCTTTGTTTTAAGGAAATGGAAATAGATAAAAGATGTAATCACCGAAGAAGTGATCACAGGAGTGATCCCTAGAGTTTTAGGTGGATCACAATCAGGGTGTGCTAGATGATAAGAGAAGTCTGAGTGTCTTCTGCTATCAGATAAACATAAATAAAAGCCATGATGCAACTGGTCCTCATGGTCCCATGGCAGATATTGGTGGCAAGCTGTGAATGCTGTGGAGAGTGAGATGTGGGAATGTTGCCAGGAGCATTTAATTTCTGCTAAGGAAAAGAAGAAAGAAAAAGACCAGTATTAAAATAGAATGTGCATCCTCCTAAAACACTGAAGTAACTGAAGGGGGGAGAAAAGAGAAATTTGTAAGTACTCATATAAGTATACTCAGATAATTTTAAAAGTTTTTTGCATCTACATGAAAATATAATTAGGTGCTATAAAAAGGAAATAACCCACAAAAAGTGTTCTTAGCTACCACAAATAATTTAAGAAAAAAAAAAAAAAGAAAGAAAGAAACACTTAAAAGATAATTGACAGCCTAAATGTAACTGAAGGAAACTACAAAATATAGAGCAAAAAGTGATAAGGTCAAAAAACAAGAAAAAGTTAAACAAAATAGAAAATCAATTGAAAATTCAACTAAACAAAAAGCAAGTGAGTTCAAATGTCAGGGAAGAAGTATGGGACTGATATACAGGGGAAAAAAGAAGAAACGCTAACCATATATTTTAGTCAATTCTACCGTAGATGAAAACTAGCAATTCCTAAAGAGTCAGATAAAAAGCAGAAAAGTGAAAGCTTCTGAGACTCTCACTGGTCTCTAGAAATTAGGATGTGATATGCATAGCCTTGAATCAAAACAAACCCTTTTTGACATACCATGCTTTCCGTTATGACTTTCAAGAGCACCCTAAGGAAAAGTAGATGTGAAATACATCAATTCTTACAGGACTAATTTCAGATTATCTGAATCCTGAAAACAGATTAGAATAGTTTAGGATTCCTAGTGTCTTCATTGCTTACCAGATATTCTCTGAGTTAAGGTAATAAGATTACAGACCTCAAATCTACACCTTTTTTGTACAGTGTCCAGCATTCAGTCAAAAATAACCAAACAAAATTGTATGTCTGAAAAGAAAAGAAACAATGGAAAATACATAACTAACAGAAAATCCATATAATATACTGATTAGCCATAGGCTTTTTAATGGTTCAAAAGACTACATTCATAACTTTGACAGAGGTAGGGAGTTCCCATCATGGCTCAGCAGTAAAGAACTCAAGTAGTATCCATGCAGATGAATGTGGGTTCAATTCCTGGCCTTACTCAGTGGGTTAAGGATCCAGGGTTGCCATGAACTGTGGTATAGACCACAGATGTGGCTCAGATCTGGTGTTGCCATGGCTGTGGCGTATGCCAGGAGCTGCAGCTCTGATTTGACCCCTAGCCTGGGAACTTCCATATGTTTTGGGTATGGCTTTAAGAAGACCAAAAAAGAAAAAAAAAAAAAAGGAGGAGTAAAAACTTTGATAGAAATCGAAATAATTTTTTAAAAATCCAATGGAGAAGTTCCCTTGTGGCACAAAGGGTTAAGATTCTGGCATTGTCACTGATGTGCCCTAGGTCATTGCTGTGCTATGAGTTTGATCTCTGGCCCAGAAACTTTCACATGCTGTGGGCATGGCCAAAAAAATGCACCAAATGGAATGTTAAACATGAAAACTAAAACTAAGGAGTTCCTATTGTGGTGCAACTGGATCGGTGGTCTAAATGCAGCAGCAGGACACAGGTTCAATCCCCCACCCAGCATGGTGAATTAAAGGATACAATGTTACCATAGGTCACAACTGTGGCTTGGATCTGATCCCTGGCCCAGGAACTCCATATGCTGCAGCGAACAATAAAAAAAAACAAAACAAAACAAAAAAAAAAAAACAAAAAAAAAAAACAAAAAACTACATAATATCTAAATGAATAAAATAATACTTCTTTTAAAACTAAAAATCAAAACACTCAATCGATGGGTTTAGTGACTGATTATATATCAATAAATTGGAAGCATAAATTGGGAGATGACGAAGAAAATACCCAAAACGAAAATCATGGAAATATAAAATAAGAAAGAAAGAGAAAAAAGATATAAAAGTGCGATCATAAATGCACTTAGTATTACCACCGGGAAGAAAAGAGAGAGCTGAGAATCATATATAAAGTGATATTTTGCTATGCCTTTAAGTGGCTAAAGAAGCACAATAAATTCCAAGCAAGTTAAATACCCCTGTCCACCCCAAATTCCCAAAACCCAAAAAACTATGCCTTGGCACATCAGAGTTAAACTACTGAAAATAAAAATAAAAGAGTAGATAATAAAAACTGCAAAAAAAAAAAAAAGTTGTATTATCTTCAAAGGAGAAGTAATACTAAGGTTGAGAGTTGATTCTTAACAAAATTGAAAAAAAAGCAGAAGATAATGGAATTATATTCTCAAAATGTTGGAAGGAAGAAAAAAAAGCTTCACTGTTGAATTCAATAACCAGAGAAAAGTAACTTTCCAAAGTAGAAGTAAAATAAAATCATTTTCAGACTGCAAAAACTAAGAAAAATATGTCACCAATAAACTCACATTAAAAGACATACAAAAGACTATCTTCAAGCCAAAAGTAATCATCCAGATTCAACATAGAGTTAGAAACAACAAAAAGAATAAATATATGGATTAATCTAAATAAATATATGCCATATAACTCCATATTTGAAATGTATTATGTGGTTTAAAATATACATAGTTAACACATGAAAAATAAAAATTTTAAAGAGATGTAAAGTGTTTTAAATGTCCATGCTTTTACTGAGAATTTATATTAAGGCTAACAGATCCAATATGATTTGTAAACTACTAACTGAATAGTAAAATAGTGAATATTTAACAAGCTAGTTAATACGGAAAAATGAGTAAAAATGTTATACTGTTTCAAAATAAGATGCATTAAAAGGAAAAGCAGAATGGGAGAATAAAAAAAGCAGCAAATAAAACGACAGATTTAAACCCCAATAATTATATAATTACTTACAATATGAAGGAGCTAATGTTTCATTTAGAAGATGATTATCAAACAGGCTTAAAAAAAACTGAATGAATGTATTTTTAAAATATAAGAATGTAGGAAAGTTGAAAGTCAAAGGGTGAAAAAAATAAATGACAAACTTTCCAAAAGAAAACTGCTAGCACTGTTAATAACATACAAAGTAGATTCTAAGATGAAAAGTATCTTCTATATTGATCAAGGTTAAAATTACTGGGAACATATAATTCTAAACTTCTATGTACCTGGCAATATAACCTGCTATAATATGCACATAGTAGTATCAAAATGCATAAAGCAAAAATTAATTGCAACAAAAAGAGAATTAAGAAAAATCATCTTTATGGGAGGATTTTTTTTAAACTCTCTTTCCTCAGGTAACTGACTGGACAAGCTGACAAAATGGACAAAAAGATTTGATCAATAAATAAACAAAACTGAATAATTTATTGACATATGCAAACATCTCAACAGAAGATCACAGAATACACTCTTCAAATCTTTACAGGATATTTACTAAACTTGAGGATATGCCTGGACATATCCTAGAGTTGATAAAGGGTTAAAGTTATACAGAGTATATTCTTAGAACGTAATGTAAACATAGAAAAAAGATAAAGAAATACCTATGTGTTTGGAAATACAGCAACATATATTTTTTAAAAAACCAGTAGGTCAAAGAAAACATTACAATTAAAAATAGAAAACATTTTGATGTGAATGATTATGAAAGTGCAATATGTCAAAACATGTATGATACAGCTAAACCATGTTTATAGGAAATTTACAGATTTGAATATAAGAAGAAAAAAAGCTGAAAATCAGGGCTCTAAACATCCATCTCAAGAAATCTGAAAAGGAGCAATCAGTTACCCTAAAAAAGTAGAAGAAGGTAAATTTTAAAAATTAAGGAGTTCCCTTCGTGGCTCAGTGGTTAAAAAACCTGACTAGGATCCATGGGGATGCAGGTTCAATCCCTGGCCTCGCTTAGTGGGTTAAGGATCCAGTGTTGCTGTGGCTGTGGTGTGGGCTGGCAGCTGCAGCCCCAAATCAACCCCTAGCCTGGGAACATCCATATGTCACAGATACAGCCCTAAAAACAAAACAAAACAAAACAAACAAACAAAAAATTAAAAGCATAAAACAATGAAAGAGAAAAATAGAGTACAATAGAAACCATCAACAGTCAGAGTAGATTCTTATCTAGTATTATTATAACCAAAGACCAGTAAAATGTATTAATTCATGGAAAGACTGGTACAGAAATATTTATGGATAGAATAAAAGAGAAGAGGGGGTATTTTATGGACTCTATCAATGTTAAAAATTTCATAAGCTGGAAACACAAATAAATCAAACTTGATGCCAAAAAAAAAAGAGAAAACCTAGATTAAACGGACAGATTCCTAGAAAAACAAGAAAAAACTTGAAGTAGACACAAGTACAGACAGAAAAAGTGAAATGCCCTGTGCCAAGAAAGATAATTGGATCTGCAATTAAAATTAATTTCTCTATATTAATAGTTAAGTAGCACCTAGATTTATAAAAAGAAAAAATAAAACTGTACATAGAATCAAAACACTTAGGAACTTGGGAGTTCCCACCATGGCTCAGCAAAAATGAATCTGATTAGCATCCATAAGACACAGGTTTGATGCCTGACCTTGCTCAGTGGGTTAAGGATCCAGCATGGCAGGGAGCTGTGCTATAGGTCGCAGACACGGCTCAGATCTGGCGTTGCTGTGGCTGTGGTGCAGGCCAGAGCTTACAGCTCTGATTTGACCCCTAGCCTGGGAACTTCCATATGCCAAGGGTGTGGCCCTAAAAAAATCTAGGAACCCACAGCATTGTAAATTAACTATACTTCAAAAAAATCTAGGAATGAATCAAACTACTAGAAATAAATACACAAAAATTTGTATTAGCTCTGTGTAGAAAACCATAAAACATAATTGTGAAATTTAAAAAGGGACTAAGTAAATCTGGGGATATTCATATGCTTGGGTGATGAGACTCAGCATTGTCATTTCTAGTTCTCCTCAATGTGTTCTATAGATTCAGTACAGCTCCAAGGGTAAAATCCTTTATTTATTTATTTTTTGTTAAAAATATGTATGCAATGCAACAGGTCAAAAAACAAGAGCACTCTCATAGTGCGCTCTTATAAGAAGGACTTAGAATAACATTATGAGGACACATTATAAAGCTACAGTGATTAAAAGAATATGCTATTGATGCAAGGATAAAAAAATAATCACTGGTAGTAAACAGATAATCCAATAATAGACCCATACTTATAGAAACACTGGATTTATCATAGGACTGGCACCACAGAGCAGTGTGGAAAGGAAGCTCTTTCCCCAATGTGCTGAGTCAATTGGATATCTATACAGGAATAAAATAAAAATTAAGATATACTTTACATCAAACATAATAACGTTGATGGACTGTAGATTTAAAAGTGAAATGGTAAGGAGTTCCCATTGTGGCTCAGTGGTTAATGAATCGGACTAGGAACCATGAGGTTGCGGGTTCGATCCCTGGCCTTGCCCAGTGGGTTAAGGACCTGGTGTTGCCATGAGCTGTGGTATAGGTTGCAGACTGGCTCAGATCCCACGCTCCTGTGGCTCTGGCATAGCCCAGTGGCTACAGCTCCGATTTGACCCCTAGCCTAGGAACCTCCATATGCCACGGGAGCAGCCCAAGACATTGCAAAAAAAAGACCAAAAAAAAAAAAAAAAGTGAAATGGTAAGTAATGCTTCTAAAACTAATATAGGATGTTTTCATGGTATGAAAGAAAAAAAATTTTCAGGACAAAAAAGTATTAATCATGGAAGGAAAAACTTGATAAATTTGACATTATAGTGAATAATTCCTTTTCATCAAAATAGACCATTAAGAGTGTGAAAAAGGAAGCTTCAGCATGGGAGATATTGTCAACTTACACAACTAAAAAAAGATGAATCCATAATACATAAAAATCCTTGAAAAAATAAAAGTATGCAAAGTAATTTTTTTTGAAAAGCAAATGAGTTAGTCATCAAATGACCAATAAATGCAGAGAAAACTACTGAAATTCACTCAGAAACAGGGAAATGAAAATTAAAACTGATATAGCACAAACCCCAATTTCAAGTTTTGAAAATATATGGAACCATAGATATTCTAATGCACTACTGGAGGGAACATAATGGCAGTCCCTGATTTATGATGGTTCAATTAAGGTTTTTCTACTTTACAATACTGCCAAAACAATATGCATTAAGTAGAAACCATGCATTAATTTTTTTTTTTTTTTTTTTTTTTTAGGGCTATACCCGTGGTATTTGGAAGTTCCCAGGCTAGAGTCAAATCAGAGATACAGCTGCTGGCCTACCCCACAGCCACAGCAACACCAGATCCCTGAACCACTGAGTGAGGCCAGGGATGGAACTTGCATCCACATGGATACTAGTCGGGTTCATTTCCACTGTGCCACAACGGGAACTCCTTAGAAACCATACAATAAATTTTAATTTTGATCTTTTCCTGGGATGGCCACATGCAGTACCATACTCTCTCTTGATGCTGGGTAGCAACAGCTCCCAGTCAGCCACGCATTTATGAAGGTACACAACTATAACAGGGAAGAACAAATCTGACTCCATACAGGACCTGTTTCTTTTACTTTAATCTTTGTATTCTATTACTTTTGGTTCAAGTTAAGAATGTTGCCTATAGCCTGAAATATATAGTATTAGAATACAAGAGGCCGAAGACCGAGAAACATGAGATTTCAAGCAAGTTAACTGACTAGCAGAGGGGCCAGAAGCACAGAGTGCAGAGGAGACTCAGGCTTCCCACTGCAAAGGCAAGGAGAACTTCTTATATATGTAAGGAGCAGGGGTCTCAGTCATGTACTGATAAGGAAGTAGGGTAAGGAATAGGGAAAATAGGAAAAGGAAGGTATTGTTAAAATTCAACAGTTTCTCCAGCTATGTTTATCTTGAGGCTTTGAGGTTCATGAGGCTGTCTTTGTTCCAAGGCCATCAACCTGGAGAACGTCTAATTATAAATCCCTTCTGCATCAGCTCATCTGGTGTTTCTGTATTTCAGTTCCTTTCCATTTTACATTTACCACCTAACACATAGCAAGGCTCTTACCTTTAAGGGTGTGACACTTTTCCATTTATATAGAGATAAAAAGTAGAACAGAGAATAAACTTTGTCTTCTTGGAGGTGTACAGGAACATCATGACCTGACCTATGGGGACAGCTGCAGGAATGGAGGATCCTGACACCCTGAGGTCTACAGCAGCCAACCATACCTCTCCCTCACCCTGCCTTTAAAACAGCTTTGCTGAAACCCTTCAGGGAATTCGGGATTTTTGAGCAGGGCCACTCCTTGCATGGCCCTGTAATAAACCTATCACTGCTCCAAACTCCAACGTTTCAGTTTGTCTGGCCTCATTGTGTATCAGGCACATGACCTTGTGTTTGGTAACACAACCAAAACACTTATAACCATTCTGTATCCATACAACCATTCCTTTTTAAACTTTTAGTACAGTATTCAGGAACCACACTTTGCTCTAAAACAGGCTTTGCATTAGATGGTTTTGCCCAGCTGTAGGCTAATATAAGTGTTCTGAGAACATTTAAGGTAGGTGAGGCTAAGCACTGATGTTGGCTAAGTCAAGTGCATTTCTGACTCATATTTTCAACTTATAATGGATATATCATAACATAACCCTATCATAAGTCAAGAAAGAGCTGTACATTGATACAAACACTCTGGAAATAATGTGTGGCATTATATACTATTTGGCATTATATAAATTTGAATATATACAAAACCAATCACACAGCAATTCAACTCCATGGTATGTACCCAAATAAAATGTATGCACATTGGCACCAGGAAAAATGTAACATTATCATTCCAAGTAGCCACACAGACACGAACACACACAATGGATAAACAGATTGTGGTACATTCATTTAACTGACATAATACTAAAATTTTTTAAAAACTACATTTACACTTAATCTGTAATGATGTCACAAGTATGATGTTTAGGAAAGGAAATCAGGCACACAAAGAATATATACTGCTTTCTTTTAATTTACATATATTTCAAACACAGGTACAGATAAATTATATTATTTGAAGTTATATAATATAAAGTTACAACAGTAGTTATCTATGCAGAGTAGGAATTGTAGTTTTGGGGAAGAAATGTGAGGGGATCTTGTTCTATTTCTTTCTCTGTGTCATACTGATAGGTGTGTTTATTTTGTGATAATTACTGTGCTGTACACTTGTGTCTGTACACATTTCTTTAAAATGATAATAAAAATAAAAGGAGACAAATAGTGAGAAAATGTGATAAAAAGATTAGTTGTGCTGGTCTAATATGTGACAAACAGTATGAGGGAAAGAGAGAACAAATAGAGTAACTCTCCCAGCTCAGGTGTAGATCATAAGTAGATCAGAGCTAAGCAGCTATCACACCGAGAACACTGATGAAGCACCAAGCAGGATATTAAAAAAAAAAAAGACCTACTACCATTCTTTGGAACCTTCTGAAAACAGGCCATCTACAAAGCAAAGAATCAGACCTCCCCAGGACTTCTCACTGATGACTCTTGATGTTAATAGAAGTAATGACTTTAAAGTTTTCAGAAAAAAATGATACTCAATCTAAATTTAATATTCAGGCCAGCATCTGGCAAATGTGACAATGAAACCATTATGTAGCATACAGACATGACGTCATCAAATTCCATCAGTTAGTTCAAACTTGAAAATATCTATTTCACAAAAATTATGGTGGAAAATGGGAAGGAGATAAATGAAATTCAAGAACATTTCTCTTGGGAGTTCCCATCATGGCTCAGTTGTTAATGAACGCTACTAGTAACCATTAGGTTGTGACTTCGATCCTTGGCCTCGCTCAGTGGGTTAAGGATCTAGTGTTTCCATGAGCCGTGGTGTAGGTCTCAGATGCGGCTCAGATCCCACATTGCTGTGGCTGTGGAGCAGGCCAGCAGCTACAGCTCCAATTAGATCCCTAGCCTGGGATCCTCCGTATGCCATGGGTGTGGCCCTAAAAAGAACGTTTCTCTCAAGATTGAAAGAAGAAAGAAAAAGAGAACAGAGAGGGAGGGAAGGGGGAGGGTAGAATGGTGTCAGTCTGAGAGATGTGTCCTCGTAATAAAAGACTCCAGATTAAAGTTCTCTACCAGTGGAATCTCTACCAGAGAACATGTTCAAAAACCTAAAGTTTTCATCCCATATATAACTAGAGTAAGGAAAGTAGCATTTGTCATCATAAAGAGAGCATTTTCTTGTTTATCCAAAAATATAAAAGGAAATTATAAACTCCAAAACATAACTTACTCTATAATAAAGCTAAGACACTATTTTGAAGCAAATTGAAATAGAGCAAAACAAAAACAGTCATACTATGAACATTCTCTTCTGAGTGGTACAAAAGCCCTGATGTTGAATATGTAAAAACAACAATAGTAACAATTGCCACCCTCATTTATCGAAAACCAACTATTTACCAGGTACTATTATTCTAAAATCTTCTCATGGCATGAATTATTTGATTCTCTACATAGTCCTATGAAGCAGGTCCTATTTCACATTATATGAACAACATAAATGTAATAACATGAATAAATAACAAAGAAACTAATGAACAGAGTTTATGTAATTTTTTCAAAGTTATATTCCTTAGTGCTGGATCTAAGATTTTAATGTAGATAGGTTGGATCTAAAACTTGAGCTTTTAATTACTCTGTTTTTATGTCTTCTGCAAAAATATTCCACAGGCATTCTTGTTTTTAAATTAACCAATGTTAACTGAAAACAACTGAGATAAATGGATTAAGATTAATGCTAATTTTAATCTATGAAGCCAGTTAATCATGATTATTTGGGGGAGGCCCCATTTTTTCTCTTATTGGGCTGGCTCTCTCTTTTGTCTCTCCCCCTCATCCACCCCTACCTCTTGCTATATTAATAACTTAATAACCTGGTCATAACCTGGTGAATAATCATACATATTCCCGCATGTTCTTATAATCATATGCCATTTCATCAGGACACGTTTCAATACACAAATACAAATAAATTCCTGCAACCAGATGTTGTTTCGTGTCTCCATTACTCTCTGGATTTTGGTGAGCTCTTTTTGTCTGAATACTCAGGTCTATTTTATTTATTCATTGCTTGTATTCTTATGTTCATTTTATTCCTTAAAATTAATCTAAATTTATCAAGCCAGATGTTTTTCCCTCTTTTTATATTGCTAAAAGACACTTAAAGAAATTTCTTTCAACTTGTTTGCCAGGCCACTAATTTAGGCCTCAAAAGACAACCCTATCCTCCAACTGTAGAAGGGAAATGTTTCAGTATTATTCAGAATTCAGATTTTTTTTCCCCTTGCTTAACTATATGTATGTGTGAGGGTATGGATGCGTGCTGAAGCTTTGGCATTTCCTTAATTGCTGTGATTAATTTTTCCTGTTCCAATTATCAGTCTCAGGCAGCATCTTTACTGTGATGTTCTGCTTCTATGAGTGCTGAGTCTTACTCTGGCTGCCTCGTATGTGTTGGTCTGTCATGTTAGTCTCAGAGAACACTAGGCACAACCCCTCAAGGGAAAAGGAACTGCTGTCTCTCCATCAACCAACCAGTAATACAGAATCATGCAGACCACAGTCCCAGCCCCCAGTGAAGATATTTAGAAGATCGAGCACATCTATGGGACTGACTTTAAACCTTTCCACAACAGTGCCAGAACTCCGAGGGTCACATTTTTCTCAGGAGTTACATCCTTGTGATCTTCAAAAGATTCTCTGACAATGCACTCAATTTGCCTCAACCATAGGAGAGAAACTCCACATCAGTTTTCTTGGGCCAACCCTCACAAAGGCCAAAGGATTAATTCAGACTCAGCCACCTGTATTTCCTAACAGGTTTCCAATCTGAAGACAAAGATAGTTTAAGGTTAGTAACCATGGAGAAATGAGCTGTAGTGTGTCTGGCTCCTGGATGGAAACTTCTGTGTGGGAGTTTTCCAGGCCCAACCATGGGTGATAACAAAGGCCTCCCTGGTAGACCTGGTGGAAAGCTGCCCTCCCACCCCAGACTTGGAGAACAGCCAAGGCTCTGCAGTCTTTGAGGGGAGTAACAATCAAGGACTGAGCCATCTCCCTGGCTGCCCATGTCTTACTAATATCTGCATTCCTAGCCTCCTCTGAGTGGAGGCCTCCTTAGGGGAGCTGAGCTCAGCTGAGACTTCACCCAGGCATCTCTGCCAAGATCACCTTATAGGGGCAGGGGCCTTATGGGGGCAGGGGCTTTGAAGACACTTTCCTCCACTCAGATTCCATTTTGGCTTGACCACTCTGATGCCTGGCAGCACCTGCAGCTTGTGACACAGTACATGCTGTGACTTGCCGCACAGACACCCCTTCAGGAGCCTCCAACAGCCTTGGCTTCTAACACCTTTCAGTTGAACGGCTTCTGAGAAATTTCCCACAGCCTCAGGAAGCTGCCAAGGTCCGAGTTTACCCACATCCACAACGCAGCAAGTGTGCAGCAATCGGTACAAGTGCAGATGCAAAGGTCCGCCCCCAACACCACACTGAGGAGCACCTGGGAAGAGTCAACTCAGCACCTGAACTCCTTGCAAGACCAGCTGAGGCCTCTAATTTTGTTGTATGTGCTTGGCAGTTCAAGCACCCACTCAGCCCAGTCCCACTACCTTCACACCTCTGTTAGGGATCCCAGGCCACTACCCCCAGGATAGCACGAACTCAAAGTGAACCTCTAGTCCGTTTCCCACCGGACCAAAGACAAGAGTAGGCTACAGGCCTTCATTTGCCCCAGTTCACTGTTTCTATACAGTTAATTCCACTTTTATAGGCAACTATACGCAAGGCAGAAAAATCTAATCATGGTGAATTTAGTATAAAGAGTAGATGGCAGGAGAGAGGAAGTTGGGGAGAGGGGGAAGAAAAAAGGTGTGTTAATATTACCTTATATAATGACATGAAGAGATAGCAAAGGCACGGCAGAACCCGATGGAAGGCAGAGCACTGAGTCGTGAGCCCCGCGCTCCAAGAGCCGGCTTGTCCGGCTTGTCCGCTGCGAGCAGGGTGGGCGGCACTTGGCCTGCGCAGGGCGTTCCCGCGCAGCGTGGGGCGTGCGGGGCGGTCTGCTGGCGCGCTGCTCTCTGAGTCGGGGCCGAACTGGTGCTGGTCCTCAGCCAGGCCCCTGGCTGGGAGGGCCTCCAGGCCTGACCTTAAAACAACAACAACAACAACGAAACAACAAAAAAAGGCCCCTCTGGCGCCTGGGGCCAGGATCTGGTGTTGTCACTGTTGTGTCTCTGGTTACACAGTTGCTCCAAGGTTCCATGCTTGCTCAGGAAAGTCTGCATGCTGGGGGCTGTGGCCAAATAAAATAAAATAGGGCTAAAATTGATGGCAATTGAACACATTTCAATACGGATTAGATATTATATAAAAAATCGTTTTTTAAAATGGGTATTATGGTATGTAAGAAAATAGTTTTAAGAAAGACACATAAGTGTACAAAGGTGAACTATAAGGTCAACAATTTAAAATAATTCAGCCCCAAATATGTAAATAAATGTAGTATATGCAGAAAAATATTGTATTAGCTAAACCTGTATGATGACTATGACTATGCATAGCCATTTCGGTTTTTGTTTTTTTTGTATATTTGACTGTTTTTCTAATAACAATAAATAAAAACATGAATTCGTGAGATATTAATGTACAGAATATTATTTAATTATAAAAATGACTAAAATTATCATACATAACCTGCAATTAAAGAGAAAGAGGGACTCGAAGTGAATTCTATATGTTATCAATTTCATCTGTCATAAAAAGTAGTAACAAAAAAAAGTTAATCCTAATATTTCAAGAAATGCTGGTATAAAAAAATTACTTAGCATTTTGGAGAAAAACAAGAGAACCCCAAATATAGACATTTCAAAAAAAAAAAAATTACTGCTTCTACAGAGGGGTAGAAACCAAACTGTGATTCAGAAAGGGATATATGGAATGGTGTTGCTTTTTTGGAACATTTTCTATATCATTTGACTTTCACCATCTGTAATTTTTACATCAGTGATAAGTAAAATTGAATTGAGCAAATAAAAATAATGTTGACAGTCACGAATTAAATACTCTGCTTTTATTTTTCTATTAATTTTCATGAAATATATAAAGTGACTCTCATGCTATGATTTGTTTTGAATTTCACTGGTAGGTGACGATATATGCTTCAAAGATATCTCTTCTCCAGAATTCATATGAAGAGAAATAATTCACAAGTTAGGTGCAGCCTTCCACAGAGTACGGCCCATCATTACTGCCTTCCACTAGCATTTTAATCAAAAATGTTCCTTATAGCTCTATAAATACATAATATATTATTAGGAAATCATCCAAATATCAAAAATCCTGTTTTGATAACTTTTTTTTCATACTGGACTTGAAATATATACAGGGATTTAAAGTAATCATTTATTTTACGATTTGATTTTCTGTATAAAACACGTTTTTTTCAACATAACCTTGCTCTTCCATATCATGTTACAAGTATAAAGGACAGAAGTAGTGACCTACCTGAGGATGTCTGCATATAGTTCTTAAAGTTCCCAGTCATTTCAATCTTCACTGAGCTTCTCCTGGACATAGTACATGACAGTTTGGATTGTATTCCAGCACTGTGTTTTTCATGTTGCATATATGGGATTTGAATGGGGGAGAAATACTACTAGTTAAAGTATCTCCCAGTGCTCACATATCAGTTGTTCCTCAGTTTAGCTGCACTAGTTAATTCCTTGTTCTTTCGCTTGATTCATTTGAAGTAATGACAAAGTCTTCTAGTATGTGTTAGAATTGATAAAAGGATTATCGGAGTGCTCTATCTTAAATATCACTTGTCCTCTACAGCATCTTGTTTGTATAAAATAAATCCAAATTTAAATGGTTCATAAATAAATATATATAATAAATGTATATAAGTAAAGTATAGATACTTATTGATATTTAATTTATACTTCCACTAATTTATATATATTCTATCTATCTAAATGTATAATGTACATATAAGGCATTATAGAGATTCAGAATTTCATTGGAGGAAACAGTCCAAATGATGTGCATGATATGAGAAAACTGATTGGATGGTCTGCTTCAAAATTCAAAAAATACCATGTCTATTTTCGAAGGAAAGGTGTCAGGCTGAGGGTGATATCCACAAGTGATTAAGCTTTTATTTTTCCAATACTATAATATTTACTTACAAAGAAGAGCTGCTGTAGGACAATAGAAAAAAACTAGACAGAATCTGAACTTAGTCTGAATCCAAGTTATTACTATATGACCTTGGATGACTCACATACTCTCTAAAATTCACTTTTTCCATCTGTAAAATGGAGGGGAGAATAGCAACCTTACAGGGTTTCTGCAACTATCATAAGAGATAAATTACATGAAAGTTCTTTTTGTAAATTTGTCTAAAAATGTTAACTAACTTAATTTAGTGAGCTAGAGGTCATATTCTAATATACTTGACATCTACATTATTTTTCATTCCCATTTAGAATTAGGAAAAGTCATTCACTAATCATAAGGTTATTATTAAAATTTGTTTATAATTCAAAGGAGGCAAATGTTAATCAGACAAATTAAAAATGTCACAAATTAGAAATAGCAACACTTTCCTCCTGGGGTAAGTATGCATGGCATATGGGAATTTAGTGTTAGATAGATTATTTTAATAATAATGAAAGATGATTAAATTCATGTGTTCAAGTGGCCCCATTTTATCTGAGTGTGTGTACGCACATGAATACAGAAAATAAGCATTTTAAGATAATATTGTTTTCCTATTTATGTTACAATTTGTTAACGTAAATTATATTTGTCAAAGTTCAATAAAAATACAATATAAACCCAAGTTGTATTTCATTATATTACACAGATTTAGAAATATAAAGAGAATTAATATACCATCTCCTGCCTTCTATAAAATCAAAGAATATCTCTTGTGAAATATCTTTGTAAGGAAATATGTCGCCTAAAAAGATGTTCTAAAATTGATTACTCCATGTATTTTTATTTAAATAATCACAAATAGACCCTTTAAACAGAAATTACTTAAAAGTACATTCTCCCTCTGGAGCTAAAAATATATATAAAATGATATAAAATTTCTCAAAACCTTTTTTTTTTTTTGCCACTGGCAGTTTGTTTAAAATAACACATCAGCCCACAATGATTCAACATTTATTCAACGTACGGAAGTTCCCAGGCCAGGGACAGAACTTGAGCCACAGCTGCAACATACACCACAGCTCAGCAATGCCAGATCCATAACACACTGCACTGGGCCAGGCATTGAACCTGTGCCTCAGCAGTGACGAGAGCAGCTAGAGAGACAACATTGGATCCTTAACTAGCTGCACCACACTGGGAACCTCCTTGAAAATACTTTTTGCACAGTGCCCCAAGTAGATCTATTGCCTTTGTTTTCTTTTGATGTAGCCTTTTTGTTTTTTGTTCTGATAGCATCCTTCTTTTTTGGCAATGAGATGTTTCAGCTAATCTATATTTCTATATTTCCTCCTACAGCTTTTGCTGCTTTTATTTTTTTTTTTAGGGCTACATCCGTGGCATATCGAGGTTCCCAGGCTAGGGGTCGAACTGGGGCTGCAGCTGCCAACCTACACCACAGCTCACAGAAACACCAGATCTTAACCCACTGAGCAGGGCCAGGGATTGAACCCTTGTCCTCATGGATATTAGTCCAGTTCATTACCACTGAGTCACAAGGGGAAATCCTTGCTGCTCTTTTTATCAGTGAAATGTATTTAGAGAAATCATAATTTGGATGCCACGTGATGGTCACCATTTCTTGGCCTTTTTAAGAGACAGAGCCAGTAAAAGTTTAGAAATAAAACTAATGTATGTGTTCATAATGTATCTGCGATTTAAATTTCTAACACAAGATACTTGTCTAATCTGTTTTCTTTTAAACCTGTATTTTCTTTTTTACTGAAAATTTTAGTTCCAATATAAAGTTAACATTATTACTTCTTTTTTATCCAACTGTGAATAAATTAGTTTCAATGTAAAAACATCAGCATTGCTATTAAGATAAGGAAGCTGAATTGAGTTCCAATAATTCTTCGCAGTTCAACTTTTCCTACAAACATACTGCTCTGTTTTAATGGAAAAAAAAATCTAATATGTTATGAATTAACCTAAACAGAAAATACATTTTAAATCAGCTTCACTAGTTTTGATTTTTAGGAATTTTTTTACTTTCTCATCGAGGTTTTTTGGTTTTGGTTTGTTTTTTTGATTATGTAAGACTATTAAAAAGTTGCGAATTAGAACCTTGCCTTAGCTACCATCTTCTCCATTTCCACCCTTTCCGCCCATATAGATAATTGGGAAAAAATATATGGTGTTCAACATTCTTCCTTTTTCAGGGATAAGTACAGGCATATCTCAGAGATACAGCAGATTGGGTTCCAGACCACTGGAATAAAGAGAATATTGAAATAAAGCAAGTCACAGGAATTCTTTGTTTTTCCCAATCTATATATAACTATCTTTGTACTATACTGTAGTCTGTTAAGTGCAACAGTATTATGTCTAAAAAAATCAATGTATATACCTTAATTAAAAATTTATGTATTGCTAAAAAATGCTAACCATCACCTGAACCTTCGGTAAGTCATAGTAGAAACATCAGAGATCACTGATCTCAGATCACCTTAACAAATAAAATAATGAAAAAGTTTGAAACATTATGAGAAAAAAATGGCATCAATAGAATTGCTTGATGCAAGGTTGCACAAGCCTTCATTTGTAAAAAAAAAAAACCAAACTCAGTCTAAAGTGCAATAAAGAGAAAGACAAATACCATATGATATCACTTATATGTGGAATCTAAAATATGACACAAATGAATTTATCTACAAAACAGAAACAGATATAGGGGACATACTTGGGCTTGCCAAATGGGAAGGGGGTAGGAAAGGGGTGAAGAAAGAGTTTGGGATTAGCAGATGTAAACTATTATGTATGGAATGGATAAACAACAAGGTCCTACTGTATGGCATAAGGAACTCTAGTCAATATCCTGTAATAATCCATAATGGAAAGGAATATGAAAAAGAATATGACTGAATCACTTTGCTGTAGAGCAGAGATTAAGACAACATTGTAGTTCAACTTTCTTCAATAAAATATGTTATATATCATAAAACAAAGGGAAATATGTTGCTAGTCTATAATTTAGCTTGTGCATATTACCATTCTCATATTCAGGATTAATTTTTTAAGAGCAACTAAATATAATAACTATACGTAGTTATTACCATTCTAATAAGCTAAGAATATTTCCTTTTAATCTTGGGCTAGATAAGTGCATATTTGCCACAATCATATCCCCGGCAGTAAACTATGTAGCCACTGACATTTTATACAATATTTGACAATCTTCAATAGTTTTCTTTTTCTTGAACCTGCTGCATATAGAAGTTCTCGGGCTAAAGGTCAAATCGGAGCTGCAGCTGCTGGCCTACGCCACAGTCATGGCAACACCAGATCTGAGCAGCATCTACCACCTACGCCTGAGCTAGGCCAGGGATTGAACCCGCATCCTCACAGAGACAAGGCTGGGTCCTTAACCTGCTAAGCCACAATGGGGACTCCCATATTCTTCAATAAGTTAAAAAGTATTTTAAGTAGAATGAACATATGATATGAAAAAATGTATATATATTCATAAGACTTGAGAAATAATATAGCAAATGTGTGTGGGCAATACTGGGTGTTAATATGATGATTTTGCATTTTCACAGTGTTTAAAATAGCCCTTAGTAATTTTATACACCCAAGGAAACAATACTTATCTTTCTAAGACACTGATATGATCAAATTCCTTTAGAGGTAACTTTTTACCTGTTTATATTTCATTAACTCTGATAAATTCGTATTGCTTCTAAAGATGCAATTACAAGCATGGAGCACTAGGGAAAACAAAATGGTCACACCTAGGGATTAAAGATCACAGAATGTGAGTTCACTATGTGCTCTGTAGTCTCCCTATCACTTTCTGGAAGAAATAGCAAATGAAAATGAATTTTAAGATAAGCTTTAATTGGGAAAAGAATTAGTAAAGTTACAGCATAACCCTAAGCCTATGTGTTCCAAAGGGGCTTCAGTCTCCCCTGCTAAAAATACGTTTTTGATTTTATTGGAGACGGATTAGGAAATGAATATGGTTGTAAATGTCCCTGTTGTATCTTGGATTTCCTCACCTCCCCTGACTCTCTTCCTAAATAACAACATCCAGAGGACAGGAACTAAATCCTCTAGAAAGAGCCAGGGAAGTGGCAACATACAAGTGGGTTCAAGACTAGGACAATCCTTTATTACCAGGCAAAGGGTACTTTTGCCCTGGAGGATTTTGTTAAATGAATGATCATGTATGGTTTTACTTGTCATCTGGAAGAATTACAAAGTACTCACTAAAATGACCTCAATTTGTTTAATTTTTAGAGAAAATAAATCCATGTGTTTTACTATATTAAAAAGTTAAATATGACTTACCACTGCCTCAGACTGCTAAATAAAAATACTAAGTATTCATTTAAATTTATTTGATTGATAAAATGACCTTTAAAAAAACTATTATTTTCTCTATTTTAAACACTTGAGAAATATTAAGTAGTGGAGTTAGAATTCTAAGTTTTATACCACACCATTACACCACTTTACATCTTTATTCTTCATATGTAATAGACAAAAGCTATATACAAAACCATTAAAAAAGCAGATAAGCTTTGGTGATAAGTTCAGCCTTGTTTTTATTAATAGGTTTCCTCCTAAATTCTAACCAATAGCCATTACATTAAATGTTTTTTCTTGAAAATCAACTCTCTTTTAAAAAATGCCACTTGACACTGAGCCGGCAATTCAAAATTAGACAAAAGTATATAAAAATATTCATGCCCTTTTTGAAAAATGAAAGCAATAAGTAAGTCCTCTGTCAAGTGCAACTGACATATTGAGGCTTCCTCTGCACTGTGGTGGCATATAAGTTACCAATATACAAATATATCCAGTTATAAATATAGATGGCCTTTCTATGACTATATATTATTTTAGATAAGATGATACATTAAGCATGTGAAATTTAGATTTTGCAGGTGAGGAATCTAATCACCCATGGCAGCTGTCATATCTAGAGCAGCATATGAGAGGTGGGAGAAAAGTACAAGTATCAGGGAAAGGAAAGTCCTTTTAAGTATTAAGGTTTCTCCAACAGATGGCTTGATAGCTTCTTTTTCTGTATTCTACGAATTCTAATTTTCACCATAGTAAATATATTTTAATAATGCCTCATATGTCAAATTAAAATTTGTTGGAGAAATCAAATGATGGAAAGTAGGTTTACAGAATTTTAAATATAGAACTGAAACGTATTCTCTGGTTCTATGTCATACTGGAAGTTGATGGTTTGAATTGGCCTGCTGAATTTCTCTCCTATGAGATACCGCAGATATGAGATTTGGGAAAAAGAATGAAGATCAAGGGGAATATTTAAAAAATGACTACAAATAATATATGTAAATATTCCACTTTACAGGAGGCAGAGTTTAATTCCTGTCACCAGCTTCTGAGCCCCTCTACCAATCCAATCTTCCACCCCTCCAAGCCCCAGGGTATTCTACACTTAGTGATTTGCTTCTAAAAATAGGATAAGGAAGGGAAAATAGTAACATTATAATGAAGGACTGGCAAACACTAGACTGTTAACCTCAGCAGTGAGATTATGTGGATATAAAGACCCTCATGATGGTCTTTACACCTCTGGTATTCTTTTAAAAAACCCATTGCCCTAGCCTAATTGAAGGAAAAAAAAAAAAAAAGCCGAAAAAATACAGGGTAAACTCAAATTGGGGACATTCTACAGAATACTGGCTCAATGCTCCTTATGACTATCACCACAAGAAAAAACAAGGAAAGAATCAGAAACCGACCAAGACCAGAGGAAAATAGAGAGATAAGACAAATAAATGCAATGTGGGACCTGGGTCAGACCCAGAAATAAAAAGAGGACCTTAACAGGAAAACCAATGAAACTCAAATAAGGCTGGATTTTGGATTATAGTAATGCATCCGTGTTGATTTATCAGTTTTGAGAAAAGTCATATAATGTCAGATCTTAAAAACGGGGATGGGGCAATGTAAGCAAATTCTCTGTATGTATTTGCAACTCTTCTGCTAAATTTAAAATAATCCTAAAATAAACTTAAAAAAAAGAAATATGGTTTCAACCTTTAAAAAGTTTTACTGCTGGGAGTTCCTGTCGTGGTGCAGTGGTTAACGAATCCGACTAGGAACCATCAGGTTGCCTTTGCTCAGTGGGTTAATGATCCGGCGTTGCCGTGAGCTGTGGTGTAGGTCGCAGACGCAGCTTGGACTGTGGCCCTGGCATAGGTTGGTGGTTACAGCTCCAATTTGACGCCTAGCCTGGGAACCTCCCATATGCTGCGGGAGCGGCCCTAGAAAAGACAAAAAAAAAAAAAAAAAAAAAAAGTTTTACTGACATTATTAATCAAAAATTTAAAAAAAAATTTTTAAGGTAGGAAAACATTTTAGGTTAAAGAGTCTGAAGAGAATTGACAACTAATTATAACGCATAGTTACATTTATCCTAGATTAGCAAAACGGTATTATTGTAAAAACAAAGAGTATTATTGTAAAAATATGGAAAGTTTGAATATAACATAAGCAAGAGGCTGGCAGAGGATATGATAGAAGTGGGGGGATCTGTCCTGGTGTCCTGGGAAGGCCCCATATAATCCTGCTTGGTTATACTGTAAACTGGTTTGAATTGGGATTTTTAAAAATTACTATTAGAGTTTCCGTAACTGATACAGAGGAGTTTGGGGTAGCAGTCGGCTTTAGAGAGGATGTAGTTGGGGGCTGGAGGATTGTTTTTACGGAAGTTATTTAAGAATGAAACAAAAATTGTTTGCATTAAAGAATGGAAAACAGCTTGATAGCAACTGTTGGAAAAAGTGCCCCATGGCACAGACACTAGGTGTGCTTTCTCCTTGATAATTATTTTGACAGAGAGCTCAAAATTCTCTAACACTGTTAGTTCATTTATTCAGCAAACATTTAGCAATTATACCCAACATGCCCAACTTTGTGCTTAATTCTAGAATTAAGTGCATTGCCATCCCTTAATTAATACATAGATAATAATTGCAAACTGTCTAAATCTATAAAAAAGTTATAGAGCTATAGTATAGTTAGGCACATGGTGGGAACTCTGGAAGACTAGAAAAAGTGTTCATTCCCTCAAATTTTACAGTTAGGTGAGTAACAGATGAGTCTTAACATATGAGAGTGAACCAGATGTATAGGGAAAATTTACAAAGACATTGAGGAGGAAGAGCATTCCAGGCAAGGAAATACTACATCAAAAAGCACTGAAGCAAGAGAAGCATAATTCCTTTAATGAAATGTTCAGGTTTCCAGATAACAGAAACATAGCATATATATATATCAGAGTATAAGAGAAATTGGAGCTTGCCGAGTGTCTTATTTGGCATTGAAACAGGCTGGACCTGCAACTGGGATCTTTTGCTGCAGTGATTGCACCTGGACAAATATCTCCTAGAGCAACAAAATACAAAGAAATTATAAAGGACTAAAAATAACTGCGTGCCTGCCGTAGTTGGAGTAAATTTTGAGCAAAAAGAGACAAAACGACCAAAACTCAAATGCCACTTCTGAGGTGTCCAGAGCAAAAGCAGGGTACTATGCATGATCCCTGCACACAGTACCACCAAGGGGGTGGACAGACCTCTTAACCCACCTCTCAGGTTCAATCCCTGGGTACATCCCTACCCTCACCCCATTTCAGGGACCAGCTTTGCCTCCCCCACCTTGTTGAGTGAGTGAGGGAAAATGTTATTTGTTTTGCTGCAGCACCAGTCTGAGAGAGCCTTGCCTGAATTTCTCCTCTGGCCTCTTATCAATTTCTATGGATTAAAGAGAGTCTAAGAACCTGAGTCTGTAACACTATGATTTAAAAAAACAAAAGGAAGGAGGGAAGGAAGAAAAAAAAGAAAAGTCAACTATCTCCTGAACAATACAATAGAGTACTATGGTTAGCTTTATATTTGGGAAAGATCAAACTGGTAATAGTGTGAAAAATAAATTAGAGAAGTCATAATTGAAGGCAAGAAAGGGAGATAAGAGTATGTGTGCTAATCTAAGCAAGCTTCCCTAACAGTGGTGGTGAAAGAAAAGCACAGACTGGAAGGGACATTAGAGAAGCAGAATTCACCAGACCTTCTTAGTCACTGGATTAGGAGGCAGAAAAAAACAAGAAGTTGTTAAGCCTGAACCTCATGTTTCCTGCTTGAGTGGGTAGGTGAATAGTGAATCACAATGGTACAGGACACAAGGAGAGACAAAAGTGAGAGAGAAAGAGAGAGTGTGAGCAAACTTGGACTTGATCTTTTTTTTTTTAGAGCTACACCTGGGGCATAAGGAAGTTCCTGGAGTTAGGGGTCAGACTGAAGCTGCAGCTGCCAGCCTGGGCCACAGCGATACCAGATCCAAGCCCTATTCACAACCTATGCCACAGCTTGGTGCAATGCAGGATGCTTAACCCACTGAGTGAGGCCAGGGATCAAACCCACATCATCGTAGATACTAGTTGGGTTCTTAACGTGCTGAGCCACAACAGGAACTCCCAGGATCTTATCATTTTTAAATGCCTATGGAACATTTTAATAACTCTATACCTTATATAAAAATCTAAATTTTAAGTTTTGTGGAGGTGGTCTAAATTGGAAATACATATTTATTAATAGTGAACATATGTGTGTAATTATTTAGTTTTATTAAGGTATAGTTGATTTAATGTGCCAATTTCTGCTGTCCAATGAAGTGACCCAGTTATGCATATACATACATTTTTTTTCCATATATTCTTTTCCATCATGGTCTAGGTGAATATTTAAATCACGGGTTAGACTAGATGAGTGCTAAAATTCAAGCGTTTAAGAGTTATTCTTTCTTATTACCAGTGTTATAACTAAGAGTTAATTGAAGGACCCAACTTGAAATTAATTACTCACTTTGTAAATGATTCAAAATCCAAGAACTAGGGTTACTTAGTCATTGTTATTTTTATGGCCATACCCTCAGCACATGAAATTTCCCCCTCCCAGGTTAGGTATTGAATCCAAGTTGCAGCTGTGACCAGCTACATCAATGCTGGATCCTTCCACCCACTGCACCTCTGAAGCAACCTAAGCCACTTCAGTTGGATTCTTAACCCTCTGCACCACAGCAGGAACTTCAGAAGTAGGATTACTTAGCAAGGATAGAACCAAGAATACAAATGGGCCTGAAGGACAGTAGAAACTTCAAAGGATTTGTCCACTGATTAGAGCTTACCTTATTGAATCATAGGCTGAAAATCTAGGACATAGCAAAAGGAAAGCTTGTTGGAACATCCAGAGGCATCTGATGACTTTTAGCATGGAGATGAGAATTGCAATACAAGCCATTCCACCTCAGCACAAGGGGTCAAAAGAGTAATAGAGAACATGCCAGGAATGAGCCACGTATGACCTCAATATTTTAGCTTTGCCCAGTGGAAAACATAATCTAATAAATATCAGGCTCCCACTAATCTCCAAATACACTCTGTTTGCAAGCGAATTAGAATAGAATAGAGGGGAGTTAAGCACCCTCCTCAGAAATTGCCTGAATAGGGAAAGAATAGGAGAAATCTTGATAAGACTTCTTGATGGAGAGAGTAGACCATACTCCACATTTACTGAACCATGAATGTAAGAGGATAATTGGTTTCCCTTATTGGTGAGGTCACTCAGCAGAAGGAATGAATGAAGGAGAAGGGGAATAAGGACAAATATCTAGAAAAAAGGAAAAAAAAAAAGTAGGGTTGAGGGGAAGATCGGAGCTAAAGGGAAAGAGGCATATAAAATGAGAGGAGGAAATGACAAAAAAGGGAAGAAAAAGCATCAACAAAAAAAGTAAAGGAGGCAACACCCAGCACCCAGATTTGGTTTATAATGCCATTTCCAATATCAGGAACCCTAGCCTCTTCAACTGGGGTCAGTCCTAGGCTTGGGGTAGGAAAGATATAAGATGAATTTGGAGCATTTTTGCAGAGCCGTAAAGTGAGGAAGTGCTCAAAAAAGAGGAAGAAAAAAATTACACAATGATGGGGATATGCAGAAGGGGCACAGGAGTCAACTGAACTCTGAAGAACCAAAGTTGGAACAATTTAAGCAACCAAATAAAGAAAATTGGATTCTAATATAATTCAAAGTATAAAATAAATATCCATGAGTCCATACTGAGATAGATAAATGTTAAATAGATAAATAGATAATAAGGGAAAGTAGACAACTTTCCTGTGCAGAAGAATTACAAATAATTTATGTAGATACTCTATCCTCAGGAGTCAGAACATAACTTCCCACTCTGAGTGTAGGCTGTGCATAGTGGCTTCCTCCCAGAGACTAGGGGGAAGCGGGTGTAGGTAGGATGACTTCACAGTGATGTTAATCAGCATTAATATCACCAGTGATAAATTATATTGCTAGTATGCAACCTTGATAGGATGTGATGAGAACGGCACTTTACCTCTGTGTACTTCCTCAAAAATCTATAACCTTAATCTAGTCATAAGAAAAACATAGATCAATCCTAATTGAGGATATTTTACAAAATACCAAAACAGTACTCGTCAGAACTATTAAGGTCTGGAAAAAAAGGACAATCTGAGAGCTGACACAGCCACAAGATGCCTAAAGAGCTATGTCAGCTAAATGTGATGTCATACACTGGATGCGTTCCCGGTAGAGAATGGCCTTTAATTAATAATATGTCAATACTGTTTCACCAATTGTGACAAATATACCGTACTAATTTAATATATTAATAATAGGGGGAATTGGAGTACCTGTGGTGACTTAGCAGAAATGAATCTGACTAGTATCCATGAAGATGCAGGTTCAATCCCTGGACTCACTCGGTGGGTTAAGGATCCAGTGCTGCTATGAGCTGTGGTGTAGATTGCAAACATGGCTCAGATCTGGCATTGCTAGGGCTGTGCTGCAGGCCACCGGCTACAACTCCGATTCAACCCGTAGCCTGGGAACCTCCATATGCCACGGGCATGGCCCTAAAAAGACAACAAATAAACAAACAAACAAACAAAAAAACCAAAAAAAAAAAAAAAAACTGTATCATTCTTCTATAGATGGACACAGGTCATTTTAATTTTTTCATATTACAAATAACACTAAATTAAGTGTGTGCTGGTACACACTGAATAAAATTTCCCTGAGATAAAACCAAAAGTCACAATCTCTATACCATAAAGTGGGATTAAGTTTTAGCAAGTATCCTTTCTTTTTCCTTGGGCTAAGATTTTGAAGTTTTCTTTTTTCTTTTTTAATTTGCCATTTCAGGTACAGAGCATACCTATGACTGACAACTTCCTAAAGGTAAGTGCATTGCTAAGCATAACTGAAACTACAATGAGAAAAAGGGCACAATACACAAAGTTTCATGTTACAAGAGAGACTATGACAGGTGCTAGAATAAAATTACCACCTGACATAGATAACCAACAGATGGAAAGATTTTTAAATTCACACCAGAGGAATAGAGTGACTTTATGAGTATTATGGTCTTAGAACTTAAACTTAGAAGATCATAATGATTTCAATAGAAAAATAAGTGTGGTTTTTTTTTTTTTTTTTTGGTCTTTTTGTCTTTTTAGGGCCACACCCACACCATATGGAGGTTCCCAGGCTAGGGGCTGAATTGGAGCTATAGCTGCCGGCCTACACCACAGCCACAGCAATGCTGGATAATTAACCCAATGAGCAAGGACAGGGATTGAACCCACATCCTCATGGATGTTAGTTGGGTTTGCTAACCTCTGGGCCACAATGGGAACTCCCAGGAAAATAAGTTTTGAAGGTGGGAGAAACTTATGGACAAAAAAAAAAAAAAAAAATGCTTCAAGCAAATGAGAGAAAAATTCTAAAGTATGTTCAAGAACAGTGAATTAACAGATTATTTCAGATGGAGCATAAAACTCAGGAGGCGTAGTTTTGGAAGATAAAACTGAAAAGATATGCTATGTTCAGTTCATACAGGTTTGTAGATACAATGCTAAAGGTATATAATTATTCTGGAGGGAACAGAGAACAAGCAAAGCATTAAGTGACTTGAGTTGTAACAAATATGCTTTTAGTTCTAAATAAGAGCCCCACCTCAACCAACTTAACTAATTTAAAAAGGCTTTAAACATGTAAATGATTTGTTGTATGTTACTATATATGTGATTTCAATCATAGGTAGAAAATAAAATTAATGAACAAAGCAAACATAACACAAACAAACATATAGATATGAAGAATAGAGTTGTTGTGGTTACCAAAGTGAAAGAGGTGTGGGGAGGTTGAAATGGGTAAAGGGAGTCAATTGTATGGTGAAGGATGGCAACCAGACATTTGGTGGTGGGCATGCTGCATGGTAGACATGTCAAAATACAATTTACACATAAAACTTAACATAATGTTATAAATTAAAATTACCTTCATTTAGAATAAATAAATAAATAAGCCTATTGATGTGCAATTTACCAGGTTAGAGAAGAACAGATGATACACATGAGGCAAAAAAGAGTTACTAAAGACAGTGTAGTGAGAGGGTTAGCAAACTCCATAGCTAACCAAACTCCTGGCTCAGTCACTGTAGAAAAGATCAGAAGCTTTCTCTCAGTTGGCCTTGTCATGTGCTGATGATGTTTCCCTTCATGGTTGAAAAATAGCTGTATCTGTTTTAAGTTTTACTCGTATAAAGCTGATGTCCCATTAAAAACAGGGGCATTTTCAATCCTGACTCTCTTTTAATCAGTAAGTAAAACCTTTCCCAGAAGCCTACAGATTTCCCATCAGGTACAATTTGCTAAGAATGAGTCACAGGTAATGACAAAAACAATCATGTCAAGGAATTGAACCTTGACCAATTATGATGAACCCAAAGGGATGACAGGAAGTTACTCTTTCCAGGGACAAGGGGTAGTAAACACCAAAGCAGCATTAGGACTTTCCCAGTAGAGAAGAAGGTGATGGTTGTGTGTATACAGACAAGCATATCTGACATAGAGACATGCATAAGACTTAAAGAAGAAAGGAATTTTGGCAGTAAGCTGGTCAATAAAGTGTCTATTCTAAGAGTTGTCATGAAAGCCTACATTAGGAGAATAACAGTGAGGAATAAAGAGATGAGATTGCTTCGAGGAACATTAGGAAAGTAAAAGAGAATTTATCAAGTGGATGGGGGAATAGTTGGTAACTGAGAGTAGAAATGGCTTGAATGATGGTTCTAGAAGAATTGAAAAAAAGACATATTTACTATAGAGGTAATGAAAGCATAAGAGAGGCAGATGGGCAATGAAGATTGTTGAGCAATGTTCAGGTTTTATATATATATATATATATATATATATATATATATATGTTAGATGAGGTACCAAATAAACATTTCCTATTTATACCTAGAAGAATATATGGGCTGTAAATACAAATTTGATAATCAAACACATAAATGTAATTATTAAAGCTAGGAAACTAGAAATCTTCAAGAAAGGGAAATGATAAAAAAAGTAAATAAATTGAAAAAGCTTTGTATATATGGAGTGTCAAATGAGAAGAAGCTCAAAGAACATATTTAGAAACAGTATATGTACAATTAGATAAAAATCTAAAATAAGTGAGTCTGTGCAATAGGAAGGCTGAGAAATTTGTGATTAGTCATTTGTAACCTATTAACTACTTCAGTAGAGTGCATGGAGTACCCTATACTGGGTTGAGAAATGACCAATGAGTTAGGCAAATTTTTATTCTCCAAGAAGTTTGGTAGTGAAAGAAAAGACAGTCATTGAGTTTAAGCTAAGTGATTTTTCCAGTTTGATAAATGATGTTTTATTCTTGTTTATTATTTTTATAATAATAAAGAATATCATTATATGGTGTTCAAAACACCTAGGAGATGAGGAAGTATTAAAAATAAAAGATAATGCAAGACTTTAAATGTCTTAATTGTTCTCAGAAGCAGAGAAAAAAATGAGGTCAAGAGTAAAAGTACTATGATAAGCTTCAGAAGGAAATGGGTTTACTGATTAGAAAGAGAAAGCAAATAATAGTTGATCATTTTCTAATATAAATTATGTTTTCCCTTTTAACTTATATTAGTAGAATATAGAGAAATAAGTAGAGAATATCCACTACCACCATCTCCCTGAGAAAAAAGAATATATTATAGTTCCTCTTTTTATTGCATGGAATTATTTTTAACATTTGCAGTGATACTGTGTTTACCATTTAGGTAAACATCCATAAGTGTGTACATGCTCATATGTGGAAAGGAGATAAATGAAGAAACCTCAGTCCGTCTAGAAAAACAACAATAGCAAAACTCATGTGCTTAAAGAAAGAAAGAAATACACAGAGTGAAGAGTTTCCATCGTGGCTCTGTGGTTAATGAACCCGACTAGGATCCATGAGGACATGGGTTCGATCTCTGGCCTTGCTCAGTAGGTTCAAGATCTGGCAATGCTATGAGCTGTGGTGTAGATGTGGCTCGGATCCTGTGTTGCTGTGGCGTAGGCCAGCAGATATAGCTTGGATTCAACCCCTAGTCTGGGAACCTCCATATGCCGCACCACAGCCCTAAAAAGACAAAAAGAAAAGAAAAAGAAATACACAGAGGGAAGCATATGAAGGTAACTAAAGATTATTATTAATGAAGCAACAGAGAGGGGTCATATGACCTACACAGGATAGCAGATTATTAGTTACAGTCTTTGTGCAGGTCAAAGGAGTCAATCAGTTCCTAAGCAGCAGCCACTTGGTGGCTGCCAGGCTGGCTTACAGAGATTCATCTGAAATGTCAACATAGAGCTCACAAAGAGTTGGCAAGACTTATTCGTTTCACAGACAGCAAAACCATGGTCAGTGGTGTTAGCTCTTCATGTCCCTACTTCTGCAGCCCACAGCAAATTGGAAGGGGTCAGATGACAGATAACATGAGTGTGGGGGCTCCATCTTTAGGGAGCCAACTCTAAACCACAGTGGAACAGGTTTACCATCTGCTATGGTACCCAAATGAGGGCAAGAGAGAACATCTCAGTCATGATGGATCTAAGGAGGCAGATGAGATACTGTCTCCTAACAAACTCCTGCAATGGGAGGCAGCCAAGACGTGGCCTTGGTACAGCTCCTAGCTCACCATGTTCCAGGGAGGGTCACAGTGCCTTCCACCAAAACTTGATTCAGACCATGATTGAGTCTTCCCTACATAGCTGCTGTGAAGTCAAGAAAGATTGCCAGGTGCTGTGCTGAAGCCATACTGTGTGCAAGAGACTATTCATTTTACCCATCATTTCCTTTAAAATCTTCTCTTCTAAATGTCTCGTATACCATTATCACCAAGAACACCTATTTCTCCACAAAGATAAAAATTACATGACTTGTTGCTTTTATTTAACAAAGACAGTGACATACCTTCATTTTCTCTTGAGCAGTTACTTACTAAATCCCTATGGTATGATATTTCTTATTAAAGGAATAAATGAATGTATTTTCATACCTTTGTCAATGTAAAATGATCAAATTTCTACATTAATGACTCACATCAAAGACGTTAGTCTAAATCACAAGTCGTAAAATGAAAAGCCATATTAAAATAAAGAGTAAAAGTGTAACAGTTGAAAATAAGAATAAAAAGATGTGTATGCAGAAAGAGCTACTAATCAAAATCACCCACTCAGAATTTCTTGGAGAAGGAACTGCAGAACAGTTTAAAATGAATGAACAGCTCAATGAGCAGGCAAATGAGAATGATTAGAAAAACACATTCTCTTACATAAAAATAGAAATATGTAAAATAAAGTGTATGTGCATTTTATACACATTTGGTTGATTTTCTTTAATAGATTCTGGCTTTTTTAGCTATTTTTTAAAGTTAGTACTTTAAAATTAAAATTCTAAGGTTGACTTACTGATCCCTCAGTTGCCTTTTCTCATTTTCCTTTCCACTACCAAAAGAAAACAAAAATACAACTTTTTTTTGCTTGACTTTAGAACCATCTCTGAAGGAAATTACAAGGGAAACAAAGAGCACATGTACACCTGCTTCTATGCGGAAGGATTAGTCAGGTTTCCCCTGAGAAACAGAACCAATATCCTCTTACTGTCTCTCCTATAAAACATATACATTTATTATATGAAATGGCTTGCATGACTCTGGAGGACAAGAAGTCCCATAGTCAGCTTTCTGCAAGCTGTGGAACCAGGAAAGCTGCTGGTGTAATTCATTCTAAGTCCAAAGGCCTGCAAGTATATCAGGAGTTCTGATGTCCAAGGGAGAGAAAAGACAGGCATTCTTGCTCAAGAATAGAGAGAATTCATCCTTCCTCACCTTTTGGTATGCAGGCCCTAGAAGGATTGCATAAGGTTCATCCACACTGGTGAGGGCTGATCTCTTTACTCAGTCTACTGAAACATGCTAATTTCTTCCAGAAACGCTCTGAAAGACATATCCAGAGATATTTTACCACCTCTCTGGGCATCCCTTAGCCCCATCAAGTTTACACCTAAAATTAGCCATCATAGCAGGGAACTAATCTAAGTAATTTACATATATGCTTTTACCTATTAATACATTATAAATATGCCTTTTTTAAGGTAAACAGTTATTTGTAACATAAATAATTTACCCTCCCATCCCCCACCCGTCTTAAAGGTTTAAAAGCAGATCTTCAGAATTTCTCCTTCCTACTGAAGAGATTGAAAGTTGGAATCTATTCTGAGGTCTCTCTGAGTTGCCAGTCTGGTAACATCCCATATTCCCCCCAGTTATATCCCCTCCTCCAAGCACTCACCTCTTCTCTGTGCCATCTTGGGGAACATGTGGCTGATTCTGTAGAACTGCAGACTTTAAGTCTGAATTTAATCACAAAACTCAGGAGTGCAAGGAAAGTAATTTTGTATTTTCTATAACCCAACCTGCTTTCTAGTATGTACATCTATTCCACAGAGTGAAGGAAAATTAATCTGAGACAGTTTAATGTTACCTATATTCCTATAGAACCAGTGTTCCCCTGAAGGGATTAGGGGTTTCCATCTGATCTAAGTCATTAACAATATACCTTGGTGTCTGATGAGATGTTTTTGCTTCTAGTGGCAATCTGCAGACTTCTAAAGAAGCCGCTGGTCATCATTTTGGCCTTAGTGTTTGATTCTCATTAAGACAAATTGCATAGCCCTCTTCAGTGCATATGATAATTCCACCATTTTTTCCATGATGATGGAGTTATGAGAAATTCATGGCAACATCTATGGTGCTTCACCATTTCCAAGCTGTTCTGGCTGCCATGAGAATTGGTCTGCTGCCCTCTGTCTTGCAGGCACAGGGTAACTCTCCAAGGGTCCTATAGCCTGTTGGCTAAACATTTCTTGCAACAATTTCTGTTTGAAATCTCTTCTGGGCTTCCTTGAAAGGGGGAAAAGGAGTTTAAGTTCTCTCTGAATTCTGATTCTCCCAAATGTAAGTGAGATTTCTGTTATCCTCTCTTTCCTATGAACGATGCATGTGAGGTCAGGGTTTAGGGCTCCAGCCAGGGGTGCCACCAGCATCTTAGCTCTTTCTCCTTCTTTTTCTTGGACCTCTAATCCCCCACATGGGGAGGGGTTAGAAATGAGAAGATTTGCTCACACCTCTCTTGAATTCTCCTGTGTCTTTGTTTTCTGTGGAGATAAAACCTTTATGTTTCTCTCAGAAGCTCTATACTATTAAAAACTCAAAGCCAAGAAAAGATTTCTTGTTCCCCCCTCCATTTTTCTGGGATGCTCTACCTTTGAAACAAAGAGCATGGAAGTCTCTGTCTACTGATTGAAATGTGTTAAGAAATGAGAGGGGAATGTGGGAGCAAGATGACAATCATAGGCAAAAGAAAATATGATAATGTGAATCTGCATGCAAAAATATCATCATGTAGCGTGGGGACAAACGGAGGGAATGAATGAGGCATAACAATTGCATGTGTTGACCCTGTCTCTCTGATTTTCAAAATCATACAGACATATACAAGTTTACCCTATTGTATTAAAAGGTTGAAAGAAATTAAAGGGTAAATAAAATTGTGTATCTAATATGACATTCTCCTATTAAGGCAAAGCATCTAAAAAGTTAAGAACTTCAATGAAGGGTCTCTTTCAATGCCTTTTCACTTTGTTACTTTTTTCTTAAAAATCATTATATGCATTTTGGGGTCCCTAAACCTACCTATACAGGTATTTCTGCTAAGGCCTATTTGTTAACTAAAAACCATCACAAATCTGGATTAGTTAGTTCAGAATACTGTTAAGTGCAGAAGGTTTTAAGGTGATCTATCATAAATCAGCCTGGGGTAGTTTTTGTCCCTCTTTTTCTGCAACATCATCTAGGCCTCAATACCTAGGAGAGTTTCATGTATTGTTAATTAATGAGTATTGCTCAGAAAACTACAGGGATACTGGACCTAAGCTTCAAAAGTATCATGGGTCTACCAATCAAGGTGCAATTACGGAGGTGAGTGACTTGGCTGGGATGGTGGGAAAGGAGAGAGAGAAGCTATTGTTAGAAGTTGGCTTGTCCAATACTGAGACTGAGATTAATTTGTGTTGAAAGGAATAAGAAAGACTAGGATTAGAACATTGTCATCACTTGCAAAAATAGCTTAGAACATGAACATTTTAATGCAGTATAACTCAAACAGACCTGTACAGTTTAGAATTAGCAGAGAAATTTGGTAGAATAACGGATACTGCTCTTTCTAATCACTTACCTCCATTTATTCCTTCAACAAACATGTCAGTCATACCCAATGTTTAGACAGTCTTTTGGAACTGAGGGTTCAATGGTAATCAAAACAGGCATTCTCTTCTCTCATTTTCAATCTTTCACGTCCACTAGGTCTCCTTAGTCCTGTAATTCTGCCATTTATTTAATAAGTTCTGATAATATCAAATGAGGGCCCCTTTACTTTCTAGTTGCTATATATTTTACCTCCACTTAAAATGCCCTCTCCTAACACAGAGAAACACATAGTCATACCCAATGTTTAAAAACTTTTAAGCAAATGAAGACCTCATTCATGACCTGAAAGGAGATAATTCTACTTAAAAAATGGTTGTTTTCTAAATTTAATTGTTTGATGACTACCAAAGCTTACATTTTTAAAGGTTTTTTTTAGTTGGCATATAGTAAGGATTTGATTAAATAACTAAGTCAAGTCTAATATTATTATATTTTAATTAAGACAAGACCTAAGGTTGTCAAATTATATGGAATTTTGTTTTATATAGATGCAATTAAACATAATTGGAGACTTTTTATAAAGAGTTGTATTTGAATTTCTGCTTTGGCACTTTGGGAAAATTGAGTACCATTTAGTAAACATGGAGACAGATAAAATGGAAAGAGGCAAGGTAAGATATCATAAAACTGTCCCTAAATTGGAAAATATCTTATAGAATATAGCAGAACATGTTCAGTGGATTTAGTGCATTTTATCTCTGTGGTTTTTCAAAGAGACATGAAAAATCAAATACTAATTCCAGAATTTTGTACTCTATTCTGTTAGTTTCAGAGAAAATGACCATGGATGCTTGAAGGACATTTTTGCATACTAAATGATATAATTATAGCCTGTTTAAATAAAGAAATATCTCTGTAAATATACTATTATTGCTATTGTTGTATTATAAATAGTTATCATTGTTATTAGCTAAATGAAAATACTGGACATAATATTTGTTCTGAAGCCACTCTGAATGGAAGCAGTGAATTTTAGGAAATATCATATGTAATATACAGAGTTTGTTTTTTCTCACGAGAATTCTATCTCTAGTTTTCAGTCTCTCAAGGCTTGAATAATTAGTATAAATAGATAGCTTGCATATTGAAGAGCTTTGGAACCAAACATTTTTTGAAGTTTTTTGTTACTGGTGATAAGAGGAAAAAGTACATTTCTTTTTCCACTTTTTAATGAGACATTTAAATTTCTTGTTTTGAAAAGGAGAATACAGTAATGTGTGCTCATGCAGGCAAAGATATACATGAAGAAAAGAAGGTTATTTTTTTGCATTTTTATTCATTTTTTATTCAAAAACATAAAAAGAATGTTTATAAAAATGAAAAATCTGGGAGGTCCCATTGTGGCTCAGCAGAAATGAACCAGACTAGTATCCATGAAGATGAAGGTTTGATTTCTGGCCCCACTTGGTGGGTTAAGAATCTGACATTGCTGTGAGCTGTGGTGTAGGTCAGAGACGTGGCTCAGATCTGGCATTGCTGTGGCGTAGGCTGGCAGCTGTAGCTCCTATGCAGTCCCTAGCCTGGGAACTTCCATATACCATAGGCATGGCCCTAAAAAGCAAAAAAAAAAAAAAAAAAAAAAAAACTCTGAAAGTTAAAGTTATGGAATTTATTATGTTGACTATTTTTCCAATTGAGCAGTGCATTGTTTTCCAAATCTTATGAGGATTATAAAATGGCATGGGAAAATATGCTAAAATATCCCTAGCTTATTTCTTTTCTTCTCTTCATTTTTCTTCACTAAATTTCAGTCTCTTTCCTGTTCCATTCTATTGTTTTCTCCTTATCTTTCCTTTTTTGTGTTAACATTTGAACCCCATATGAAAAAGATACTTTAACAGAAGAGTCACATGGAGGTCAGCACTATTGCTTGGTTTAGAGGGAAAAACTTGGAAAGAATCTAAATCTACCTATCAAGGAAGCAGCCTATGTTATGGACATATCTTCACCCCATGACTCAACCTAAAGTCAAGAAACAGGTAGGTATTCACCCCAACAGGAAAGAACCACCTCGTCCTTTGCAGACTCTGGTGATGACCCTCCATGGCTACAATTCTTACACTGTATTATCCTACCTTTTTCAGTGCCTGACTGGGATATTGGACAAAATCTTCATGGCTAGGATCTCTCTGCCATGGCCCCATTTTCTCCTCCCTTATGTTATACCTTATTTACAACCACAATAGTTTTCTCTTACACTTAACTAGCTCACTTCTCTGGAAGTAGCATTAAATTGATACCATTGTGGAAAAGAAATTAATTCTGGTCGGACATAAAGTCTGAGATCACTCATGTGAGGATGGTATAGAACCAAATTCGTTTTTTTTTTTTTTTTTTTTTTTTTTTTTTTTTTTTTTTTTGTCTTTTTGCTATTTCTTTGGGCTGCTCCTGCGGCATATGGAGGTTCCCAGGCTAGGGGTATAATCGGAGTTGTAGCCACCAACCTACGCCAGAGTCACAGCAACACCGGATCCGAGCCGCGTCTGCAACCTACACCACAGCTCACGGCAACGCCGGATCGTTAACCCACTGAGCAAGGGCAGGGACCGAACCCGCAACCTCATGGTTCCTAGTCGGATTCGTTAACCACTACGCCACGACGGGAACTCCCCAAATTCATTTTTAATGCTTGCTTTTCTGTCATATATTAAACTCCTCTAAAAGAAAATCTGACAATGACTAAAGGTTACTTAAATGGGGTTAATAAAGTATTTAAAAGTGAGTCAAATTATAGGGGAAAGCAGAACTCAAAAAATAAATATGTCATTATATTTTGGTATTTCGAGAGGCTCTTGGAATCTTATTTAAAGTTTATCCATTTTAATGTGTCAGAGAAAATAAAGCTTAAAGGAAGATTTTTCAGTGTTACCTTTTGGCCTATAAGAAGCAAGGAGAGTGAAAGAACAAAGATAAGAACAAAAGAAAATAATCTAGGCATAGCCACAGAGCAATGACAAATTCCTCCTAAATTATAGAAGACAAGAAAATTTAAAAGATTGATAACTTTCAATGTAGTATAAATCATATTTTCCATCTATCAACCTGGACCTATCTATCTATATTGTTACTGGAGGAAGTATCATTTTTTTGACAAGCTGTTGCTCTTAGCAACAAGTCATCCTGATATTTTCTTTGATTATAACTAAAGAGCAATATCCATTCTTGTTACATGGGTGTAAAGTATAATTTAAAGCTCATTAAAAGTGTAGCAGGTGTTCACGTATAAAGTGCAAAAAAAAAAAAAATTAGAGGAAAGAATTTCTCTATGGCTGAGCTGTCAGTGCTCTAAAAGCCTAATTTATTTTGCATAACCTTTCAGCAAACAGACATGATTATAATAGAGAAAAGAGAAATAGAAACAATATATGCAAGAAAGTAAAGGGACTTAGCCTTTTGATTTGACCTTGATTCTCAGCCTTTGAAAATATTACAGTCTTTTAACAATTGCAGCTTTGACATATAACACATTTTTCTTCCCAGGAGATAGAAGTTCTTCAGACATTTTCTTAGCATAAAAGCTGCTCTAAAGTAGAAAATGAGTAGGTGCATAAACTGAAACATAGTCAGTTTATATTCATTGCAAAGCAGAAAAAGAAATGATGTTCAATCATCCAGTCTTTTGATGGGTTTGTTTTTCATGTGGAAAGCTCTCACTATGCAGAGAGGAAATTCAAACTCAAAATTTAAAAGTGAGTTAGAATCTTCTAGCAAGTGGAACTATTTCTCAGTACCTTCCATTGTTGGCTCAAATTAGACAAAGGGTAAGAAAAAGACTCAAGAACATCAGATCTAAACACAGAACTGAAACTAAAAGTTAGGTTATTAATGCAGTGCTGCTATTTGAGCTGTGGATTTGTATTGCCCTTTCAACTAGTCATTCTAATGAAAGTCCAGGATCGCTGGAGTTAATAGGATTTTGAATAATTCAAATTATTAATATTTTTCTCCTTTAGGAAAAGGAAAGAATTGTATTTTTTTTTTTAAAGGGCAGGAAAAAATTGTATTTCTTAGAAAGGGAAAGTTGTGCTATTTGGGAAAAGAATGGTGACAAATAAGACACAATGTAATTGTAATAAGATTTTGAGGTTGTTTTCGGATATTTAATGCTATTGTTAAAATACATTTTGAAATACAAAGAGAGAGTACTCATAGCAATAAAAATAAAAGTCAGAAAGTTAAATTCCATATTTTACGTTATGGAAAAGCTAAAGTGGGTTGAGGAAGAATGGATGTAAAAGTGTTCTAGAGATCTCATTGTGCCCATTGTACGAGGGCGCAGGGGGTAGTCAGGTATAATAATCATTTTATTTTTTCCAGACAAGGAATTTACATTAAATACACTTGTTTAAATTAAGGGATAATTAATAATAGGCATTGGCTTCCTTTTTCCACTAATGTCATTGGGGAAACTGGTGTATTAACAAATACGCAGTAGCTACATGTGTCTAAGAGTTTAGTGCAGAGGTTCTAAAGAAGTGTTGTGTTTGGCTAGCATAGACGGTTTTTTAAAAGAGCCAACAATTTATCTAAAAATAGGTATTTAAGTACCATTGAACAATCAGTTCTTGCAACACGGGGGCTGCAGGCCCAACTTGGTTGTACACAGCAAGTCATCAGTGTGGAGAAGCAATTGTTCTTTTCCCTCAACTCGTGTTGAGGCATATGGTCAATGTCTTCTTAGGTTAATCCCCCTTTTAAACAATGCTACCCCTTATCTTCAGAGAGCTTTGTGGTTTTACTCCACTTGTTTATCTTTAGTGTATGTTTGAATTTTTTCACTTGTAACACAGCACAAAATTGTTTATTAATAAAATCATAATCTGTACCATTCATGCTTTCCCATTTTTTTACGCATAGAAGTTATAAGTAGATATTTGCAGAACTGCTTTGAACTTTCATCACAACAACATGACAGCAATATTTCAAATACTGCTCCATCCTGGGGCATCTAGCTTTGAAATTTTTAAAGATGATATAGGTCCATATTCTATCAAGAGAATATTTAGGATCATTTGATTTCAGGCAATTTGTACTGCTGAGGCAATTCTTATATTTAATTCTAAGGGAGCCTAAAACATTTGTCCTACTGCAGAATAAATACCACCTGTACTTAAAAATTGCAAACTACAAAATTAACTCTCTGAAGTAGATAGTTTATTATTCTGCATTTATCAGAAGATAATCCAGCATGGAGATACCCCTTTTCTGAAAACTGTTGCCAAGAATGCTCATTTGTGGAGTTCCCATTGTGACTCAGTGGGTTAAATACCCACCTAGTATCCAAGAGGATGAGGGCTCTATCTTTGGCCTCACTCGGTAGGTCAGAGATCCAGTGTTGCTGTGGGCTGTGGTGTAGGTTGCACACAAGTTGCTGTGATTGTGGTGTAGGCCAGCAGCTGCAGCTCCAATTTGACGTGTAGGCTGGGAACTTCCATGTGCTTCAGGTGTGGCCCTAAAAAGAAAAAAAAATGCCCACGTGTCAAAGTAGCATTTTTTTAGAAAGCACCCTTTACTTTCTGTAGCACACAACGAAGTGTTACCCTTCCATGGGTCCTTGGTAAATATTAGGTGTGTTTCCCTAGCAGTGCTTTTAGAGGTCTGCAGTGTGGTTATTCCTGTGAAGTAAGATGTGCCCTCTAAAAATAATCTGCAAAATGGCAATTTGTGTTTGGAGATTGAGACTATACATATGAGAGACAAAGTTCTCACAGAGGATTCATAATTCCAATTGCTCTATAATGATGTTATTGAGAATCAGGCCTTCAAAAATGTCAAAAGTTTATTAAAAACCTTTATCATAATTGAAACAGGGATAATAATAGTTCATGATGCCATATTTTGAGCTATAGGAATTATAGTGTTCTCTTGAGGGCCATCTCTTTTATTTGTTTTAAGACAGAATAAAAATCCTTCATCATAAGGGTACTAGTAAGTAGGCTAACATATAAAATACATCAGTGTGTCCCCAAACTATCATTATAAGTAAAGGATCTTCTTGGATTTTATAGGGGAGGCATATTTAATTATTTACCACTAGTAGTTTGCACTAGATGTATTCTGGTTCTGTTACCCAGTTTCTAAAAATACTCTTTTCCCTTAGTCTGTAAGTAGTACATGCTCATTAAATAAATTTTCTAAATACAAGATGATAATGTCTATATCCCTGCAGATATGGTTTAGGGGACCAGGAAATCATGGTAATATACAAATTCAAAGTTTTATAATAGGCAGAATGTCCCCAGAATAGAAAAGTAAAGCAATTTCTATTGACTCAGTGATCAAATATGGTATCACAGGGAAATCAAACATAAAAAGAGGTAAATAGAAGGAATGCAAACCCCCCAGTAAAACAGAAATATAATATTTTGTTACCATGATTAAAACTCTTAAAATATAATGAAATAATGGATCCAGATAATACCTTCAAACTAATAAATCATTAGGCAAAAATTTGATGATGGACTTGATAAAAATGAATCAGAGTGACATCACCTGAAACCATGAGTAATCTTAATATCACAACAAAAGAAAATATTACAAGAAGAAGGCAAATATAGAACAGACGTGACATAATGAAAATTTAGATGCTACCACTGTGTGTGAGGAGAGGAGGCCAAACCTGTACATATAAAGTCAATATAAGAACAAATATTTGGGTGTGGGTTGGAAGGATGGGTGATAAAGGCAAAGGGAGAGTTGCCTTTTTCCCAGGTGGTAGCTCAGAGCTCTGAACCTCGTGTCTAACATGGAACACAAAAAAGAGATTAGGAATAGCAGAAGGACATTTATAATCTGATGGTCAGAGGTCAGCCTTATGAGATTCCATGAATGGATTAGAATGTTGCAGGGAAAAAGCCAAGGCTTTCTGAGCTGGAAGCCTTGTTGAGTCAAGGGGAGAGAGGAAGGTGGCTGTCCATAGTGTTTAGAGAGCTTAGGAATCAAGTGAAACCATTAACTCCCTATCCCTTCCATGTTTTGCACAATGAAAGTTCAATTTCCATTTAATCTATTTGTTTAAATAAATCACCAATTTCTCAAATAAATAACCTACTGTCAAGTTTTGGCTAATGTTTGTTTAATTCATTTAGATTTAAAAAAGTTTGCATAAGGGAGGAAAATCTTCACTTATAATTATTAAGTAATTCTAATTAAAGCGAAAATAGCCACAGTGTGTGTGCATTTTTTTTTTTTATCTGTAGACTTTTTTTTTTTTCCATTTTTTATGGCTGCACTCATGGCAAATGGAAGTTCCTGAGCCAGGGACTTAATGTGAGTCGCATCTGTGACCTACACCACAGTTGCAGCAATGCTGGACCCTATTAACCCACTGCATGGACCAATGTCAAATCCACACCTCTGCAGTAACCTGAGCCACCACAGTCAGATTCTTAACCCACTGAACCACAGAGGGAACGCCTATAGATTTTTTTATTGAAGTATATTTTTTTACAGCACTGTGTTAGTTTCAGGTGTATAGCACAGTGATGCAGTATTTTTGCAGATTATATTCCATTCCACAAGTACGCTAACAGAAACTTAACAGTACATGAAATAAAAAAGCCAGTTCATCGGCTTCTGGTGTATGTTTTTACAGTTACATTTTCAGCTCTCTCTACTTCTTAAATCTTTATCTCCAACCCCTGGCATATTTTCTTCTATTTTAATTTCCAATTTACCCTCTAAATTATCGTTCACTTGTCCTTTATTTCCAGATCTGAACTTTATATTCCCTTATGACTAAAGTTCTTCCTCTAAATTAGTTTCCTTGGTGTTTGACACAGTCTAAAGAAGTCCTTCACATCACTCACCCTCAAAACAGAGAATCCTTAAGTTCAAGTTGGGATTTTTCTTTTTTTCTTCCCTTGCAAGGAAGTTGTCACCCTAACAGAAAACTCAAAGTGTAGTCTTTCTTTTCCTGATTTTTTGTCTTTAATTCTTCATTCTGTACTCTAGCTACACTCTTTCACTAAGCTATACTTTTTTCTATGTCTAATAAGTATATGAAGTTATTGCTTAGCAGTTATCTCTTGCCCCATGGAGTTTTGAATATAACAGTACTACTAAAAATGACAGTGGTAATAATATACTGCATGTGGAACTCTGTACAGAAAAGTACACAGTCTTCCAGCAATCACATGAGCCAGGCTCTTTGATTAATTCAGTTTTATAGATGAGGAAATAGGAACTTAGTATAGTTTAGCAAATTGCTGAAGATTACACAGAATCTAAGTAGGGTACATGGACTCTGACCCCAGGTCAACCTGGTTCTAATATCCCATGTTTGCAGTTTCCTTTACTTCCCCCTACACTCTTGGTGCAGGTTACCCAGGACACTGATTGTTTATTTGAAACACTGCAAATAGTGTTTTGTGTCCTGAATGCTAATTACCTTGAAAATACCGTATGCAAGCCTAGATCTGGCAACTTGCACCCAGAGTCCAGATTCCATTTATCCCTTAGAATGCCACCTAGTGTTGGCTTGCCCTACAGGCTTGAAAACATTCTTAGCGTATAGCCTGGTAGACTCTCCACAAGAGTCATACTTATACCCAAAGCAAATAGATTAGGGGTGCAGTGTATCAATGGGATTGCCCAGATTAACCAAATCAAAGCAATCAGAGTAGATTTATTCTGTTCTCTCTACAACCAGCTGAGAAAAGTGACCTTGAGCACTGTTTGTTGTTAAATATTCTATTAATCCTATTTTTAGCCTTTCTAACATAAATAACACCACTGCTCTCTGCTAATCCCCTCAACCACCTCTACTAAATGAACTTTAATGGTATATTCTTGGAAATTAACCGTTTGAAAACCACATAAACCACACAAAGCACATTCTTCTAATTTCAGATCAATTCTTAAGTGCAATGAAATGAAAAACTGCATTCTGAAATTATGACCACCCACCTCATTTCCTAAGATCTTTTTCCACTTGCCACAAAAATACTTGAAAAAGAAAAAAAAAAAATCAAAAGAGCAAAAAAGAGAGTGAGAGAGCAAGAAAAAAATACTAAACATTTTTAGTATTACCATAGAACAAGCTTGTATCAAATTTCAATATTACCATAGAACAAGCTTGTATCAAATTTCTATTTTGAATGTATAAGTATTTCCCATGTTATTGCCTACTCTTAGAAAATATTTTAATGAATGCATGGTTTTCCATCAAGAATAAATACTCCAGTCTACTCAACTCTTTCCCTATTGCTTAGGATTTTCATTTTTATTAATTTTTGCTTATATCGCTATATATTTATGCATTGAGTAGATTTTATTTATAAAACCACTTCTGCATTTACAATCATATTTCCAAGTCAAAAATAACTAGGTCAATTGATACAAATATTTTAAAGACAACACATGTTTAAGGATTCTTGATGCTAAGGAGGTTATTTGTCCCTAGTTATAAAAATAGATATTTAATGATTCAGGCCATTCAAAATAAGTTAGGAGCACAGAGAGTATTACTCTAAGTCCTTGGCAATAAAACAGTGATTAAAATATTACATGCACATTTCTGTGGGACAGCATTTCCAAAAACATGTTGAGCACTTCATATTCTGGGAAAAAAATGAGTCCATAGTCCTCATCCACTTTTATTTTCTTATTTACCTAGACAAACTACTCACTGTCTTTAATATTTTCCAATCTTAAACATGAAGAATAATGGTTCTATCCCCCAGTTGTTTTCAGTAGTGAATGATGAATGACTTAAAGGGCACAGCAAAATGTTGGGTACATGAAGACCCCTCATTAAATGAAAGCAATTTCTAACTTCGCAGAGCCCTGTGGCAGTCTCAGGAGAACGTGCTCAGGAGACAAGTTGCCTGAGTCTGATTCCTGCTCTGCCCTGTAGCAGCTATGTGACCTTCAGTCAGTTATTTGAGCCCTCTGTACCTCTCTGTTTCTTCAGGTGGAAAATTGGAATAACTATGGCATTTACATGTATTTACATCTCTAAGGGTTATTGTCTATATTACATGAGATCATTAATGTCTGCAATGAAGTCTGGCATAAGCATTGAATAAATATTATTATAAATTTCAGTAGTGTAATTTTCTACTCTTTCTAATTATTAGCTCTCTTTATTAACAGAAAATAGATTGGCTGGCAGTAGTGACAAAGAAAACAACTGTTTAAATTAATTTTTAAATAATTATTTCCTTTTCGCTGAAACTACCCAGGCTAAATGCTACTCTGAATCCACAGTGCTGCATATGGATACAACAAAGCTACTATTATGCAACCAACTTGGGCTGCACACATAGTGCAGCAGGCAAGAGCCACTGAAAAATATCTGGAGACTCCATTATTAATATTTTATTTCATTTGATTTTTCAGGGCTGTACCTGTGGCATATGGAAGTTCCTGGGCTAGGGGTTGAACAGGAGATGAAGCTGCTAGCCTATGCCACAGCCACAGCAATGCCAGATTTAAACTGCATCTGCAAAATAAAATAAAACAAAATAAAATAAAATAAAATAAAGTAAAGTAAAATAAAGTAAAATAAAATAAAATAATAAATAAACTGTATCTGCGACATCCGCGACATATGCCATAGCTTATGGAAATGCCAGATCCTTAACCCACTGAGTGAGGCCAAGGATTGAACCTGCATCTTCACAGACACTATGTTGTGTTCTTAACCCATTGAGCAAAAACTGGAACTCCTAAAATAAAATTTTAAATGAAAACCTTTACTCTGGAGCCTTAAGGAAGGTGGGCTTTAATGTAACGAATGCTTCTAAGATAAACTAATGTCATTGTATCTTTTTACATTAAATTCAGGTTTTCCCTCCAACTCCTATTTCCCTTGAGGTTAAAATGGCTCTATGATCTTCAGGATTTTGTGGACTATGGTAAAGTATCAATTATACATACACACACACATCTTTTAATGCAAATATAATTTTAAATTTCTTTTTTAGATATAAAAATCACACCTATTTCATTAAAAGCATTTCAGGCATTAGTTAAAAGTCAGGATGCTTATTTGTTTATTTATTTATCATTTATTTTGGAGACTTGGATGTTTTCCAGCAAACTAAGAACACCATGTGTTTGGTTATTGTAACTGTTCTGCTCTTGTTTTGAAGTCCAAAATACTATTGATTTTTATGTAGATGGATTTCTTCCTATTCCTTAACTCAAAAGAAAATCTCAATTATACCTCCTCAAAATAAATTTTATTAATCTCTGGAATATGAAAGTTAAATTAGGAGCAGGAAATCATGCTTAAAATAAGTTCTGTTTCCAGTTAAATAAATATTTTAGATAAGCCATTCTTTCACATAACTGTAAGTCTTGGCTTCAAATACAAATCAATTCCAAAAATGCCCATTTTTTTCATTTTTCATTTTTTAAAGGTTTATTGAATATGGTTGACTTACAATGTTGTGATAATTTCTGCTGTCCAAGTGACTCATTCATACATATACACATGTTCAATCTTTCTCAGATTCTTTTCCCATATAGATTATCACAGAATTTTGGGGACAGTTCCCTCTGCTATATAGCAGGTCCCTGTTGGCCAGTCATTCCACATACCATGGTGTGCATGTGCCAATCCCAAGCCCCCAGTCCATTGCTCCCACCTACCAGGTCCTTTGGTAATAAGTTTGTTTTAAAAGTCTATGAGTCTGTTTCTGTTCTGCGAATAAGTTCATTTGAATCCTTTTTTTCCTTAATGAATTTTATTATATTTATAGGTGTACAACAATTATCACAACCACATTTTATAGCACAAAATGCCCATATTTTTTAATAATTACAGTTTTTTCTAGATGACTTTTCTGCAAAAATAAGCTTCATATTCTTTTTCTTAATTCAAGTTCTCATTTTGGCTCCACTAACAACTTGCTAGTGGTGTTAAGTTCTTTATATATTTTCTTTATATATTAGGATCTGCCCCTCTCTCAGTATCAGATAGAAATTTGGGTGTTATATATATTGCCAAAATATAGGAGTAGACCCAAACTGTGTTGTGTAGTGCTAGACATCCATGTTGCTCCTTCTCCCACCTAGTGGAGTCCTTTTCCATCTGGGGCCCACAGATGCTCTGGATGAGCTCAGAGAGTCCCTCTCCTGAGGAGGAGAGACTCCTCAGAGATTGGTTCGTTAATTTTCATAGTCAAGCTTAAGGCACATAAACACAACAGGATAAGCTTGACATCCATTTGCTACTCTTAAACAAATGAGACTGCAAACAAGGAAATCAATCCTAAAACCCACCTACTTCTCAATCTCAATAAACTCTGTCATTTTGGATAGGCCTTTTACAAAGTCCTGTTCTTAATGATCTTCTCTGCCCTTTCCCTCAAGTGCCTTTATCTTCTAAACCCAGCAGAGGTCTTGGTGGGACATAGTCTCTCTGAAGTGCCTTTTGACTTTTTTTTTTTTTTTTTTGGCCTGAAACATGATAGGTGTTAAATGCTGCCTGAAGAAACTGAACCCTGAATCAGAACTGTAGAGATTGTGGAAGTAAAAAATAACTCAATGTTGCAATTCTCTACAATAGTAAGGACATGATTAAAAATAGTTAACAACTCAATAAATTGTCTTGCTATCCATCTTTCGTCTTAAATCATGCTGTCTTTTAAAAAGAATAATATATAAATAGTACAGATAATGATAGAACTATTTCAGCACATTGGAGAGAAAGAAAATATAGTCTCTGGATCGAATTGTAAAGATGATTTCCTTAATCAATGTTGCTTTCAACAGAAAGACAATTCAGAGATAAAGGAAAAAGCTTTCAGCTCAAAAGTATTTTCTTATCCAGTCTCTGCTGCTTATGATTGTTTCATTTCTTGACTTTGTTTAAACCTGGGATATAATCATTAGACTCCATAACTAATGACTACAGGTGAAAGAGGTGGGATTTTTTGTTTTTTTGGCTAGTAGATAATCGATACAACCATTTCTCAACCACCTTTTTTGGAAAGTGAGTTTTAATATCTAGTAGTGGCTTAAGGGGCGGGGGACTAGAGGAAAAAAATAATAAAATCCAAATACAGTGTTCCTGAAAGAGAAGAGGTAAAGAGAAGAATAAAATCAAACCAAAATAAAATGAATATCAAACAGTCACAGTAAGATAAGCTTCTCCTCCCTCTGGAATCAAACAAAGCAGTTCTTCTCATAAAAACAGATTCTTGACATAAGTAGACAATTTCCTTTCCAACCATTCTAATTCCAGTATTATTAGTTACTTACTTGGAGAGCTTTGGTGTAACTACACTTTTGCCATTTTAGAATTCTCTTTTGTCTTTTAGAAAATGGAGATTGTAATACTCAAAAATACCCCTGGGATTTTCAGATTATATAGTCATTAAGTATTAGCAGCATCTATTAGCATAGGCCCATTTACCTAAACTTCTATAAACATTCCCCAATTTTAAAAATACTCTACTATTTAAAATGAAAATAAAGAGAAAAAAATAGAAATCTTCAGTACAAATGGTAGTTTGTGTAGTTTTGTAATTGAATGCTGGACAGGCTATCAAAAGAGGGAAATCTGCTACCATATCATGTAGAAGTCCCACTCCTGGGCATATATCTGGATAAAACTATAATTCAAAAAGGTATATGCACCCCTATGTTCATTTCAGCACTATTCACAATAGCCAAGACATGGAAATAACCTAAATATATATTGACAGGTGAATGGATTAAGAAGATGTACTTATATACAGTGGAATACTACTCAGCCATAAAAAGAACAAAATATTGCCACTTGCAGCAACATGGATGCAACTAGACCATACTCATACTAAGTGAAGTAAGTCAGAAAGAGAAAGACAAATACCATATAGTGTCACTTATATGTGGAATCTAAAATACAGCACAAATGATCCTATCTATAAAACTGAAACAGATTCATAGAGTGGAGAGCAGCCTTGTGGTTGCCAAGGACAAGGAGGGAGGGAGTGGGATGGACTGGAGTTTGGGGTTAGTAGATGCAAATTCTTACATTTAGAATGGATAAGCAATGCAGTCCTGCTGCATAGCACAGGGAACTATATCCAATCTATTGGGCTAGACCATGATAAAAGATAATATAAGAAAAGGAATGTATATGTATGTGTGTGTGTGTGTATACATATATGTTTTTTTCCATATATATATATGACTGGGTCACTCTGATGTATAGCAGAAATTGGCACAAAATTATAAATCAATTATACATTAATAAAAAAAATTAAAAAGGAAATCTGCCAATAAGGTTTCTTCTCCAAAGATTTATAAAGGAACATGACCTACCTTAGAATTTATGAAAACTGTTTTACTTTCTGGAGATATTATGCATGTTATGTGAATGTTTTTCTATCGCAAGTTCACCAACCAAATCGGATTCAAAATATCTTTGACTTCAATGAACACTTACTTTATCTATACTCTAGATTCAGTTGTCATGTTTTTGTTCTGAAAATGGTATATTTATTTCAAAATTGAACAAGCAATTTTAACTGCCAACATTATTGCTGTAGGCCAAGAGAACCCTTGTAGTTTCTGGTTAAGGCACTGAGGTGGAAATCAAATGCAGATAGATTATTTTATATTCAGTCATCAGACTTCTAGGTTTATAATTCCTTAATTTTTTCACTGGAAGTATGCTTCATTTTTAAGTAAGAGATCTGTCATTGTTCAGCAAAACCAGCAATGGGAAGCTCCAGAGAATCCCAGGCTCTGATAGCAAGGAAAGATGTGAAAAAAACAAAAAAGACTCCTAAAGTGTGGTAATAACTTTCAGCCAAATGCACTCAGAACACTTAAACAATAAGAGTAAGATTGATTCTAATAGTGAGTATAAAACTAAGGTGGTCATAGATTAGGTTATAAAGTTTAACTTATCACTGTTAAGTTAAATATAACAGCGATACTATTTTTCCCTCATCAAAAAATGCATCATGATGTCTGCAGGATAAAATACTAACAATCAGCAACTGCTCTGTAGTTCAAAGATCTATATTCAATTTATTTTTCTCAGTATGATCTTGCCTTTGAAATTAAGCATACGGCAATTATGTTTCTTAGTGATGAATTCAAGATAGCAATCCATTTCTGTCCCCTAAATATTACCCCCTTTGGAAAATGACTAGACTGGAAAATGGGTTGAAGCCTCAAAGGCTGCAGGGTTTGATACCCAGACACAAGCACATCATTTCTTGCTGTAGAGGCTCCTGCTTGGCCACAGTTACCATCCAGTCACCAAGGCTCTCTTAGGCACCTCTGCTCCACAGGAATACTTCTTTATATTTATGAAACTTCTTGGCTCTTATGTATAAACACTGGATGTACAAGTGTCACCATAGACAAACACCTGAACTGGCAAAGATGAGCTCAGCCATAACTCAGCTCTGGAGCACTAAGAAAATAGCCTCCCTGGTCCTCACTTCCTCAAAAATCAGATGGTCAGGTTGTACAAAGATCAGTGGTTCCCCAAAGCAGCTATACTTCAGTATAACTTGAAAATTTTCACAAAAATACAGATTCCTGTATGTGTTCCATAATATCATTATAGAAACTACCAACAAGAGCACAGAAATGTGTTTTCTAGGAGTGCCAAAAATAACTTTTGGACCCATATTTGATAATTAGGAGACTAGATGACATAAAAGTCTCTTTTCAAAAACACCAAGTCCATAAATACCAAAGAAATAAGTGAATAGCTATGCTCTCCTGAATTTATACAGCATTATACATCTTCTCACTAGTTTTTGCCAGATGCCATTCCATGCATAATATTGGTTGGTTTATATATAGTATTTCAAAAGAAAATTATTATAGTTGATTTAAAATATTAAATTTCTCCTGTAATTTCTGCTGTTATAGATATATATATACAGTTATAGATATATATACATTATATATATGTATATAGATATATATACACATTATTATAGATATATAGATATATATACATTATAGATATATATAGATATATACACATTATTTTATATATAGATATATATAGATATATACACATATATATATCTACAGTTATAGATATATACACATTATTTTATAGATATATAACATTATATAGATATATACATTATATAATGTATACATATAGATATAGATGTATACATTATTATAGTTATATAGATATATATTATATAGATATAGATATATATACATTATATATATACACATTATAGATATATAGACATATATACATTATAGATATATATACATTATATAGATATATATACATTATTTTCCTCACATTATCCTCCATCATGTTATAGATATATATACACATTATATATATACATTATATATAGATATATATACATTATAGATAGATATATACATTATATATACACATTATTTGCCTCACATTATAGATATATATACAGTTATAGATATGTATATACACATTATTTTTATATATATATATATACACACACATTATTTTTTTCACATTATCCTCCATCATGTTCAATCGCAAGTGATTAGATATAGTTCCCTTTACTATACAGCAGGATCTCATTGCTTATCCATTCTAAATGTAATAGTTTGCATCTACTAACCCCAAACACTCTGTCCATACCATTTCCTCCTTCCTCCCCGTTGAAATCTACAAGACTGTTCTCATGTCTATGAATCTGTTTCTGTTTTGTAGATAGGATCACTTGTGCCATATTTTAGGTTTTGGGCATGAGTGATATCATATGGTATTTGTCCTTCTCTTTCTGACTGACTTCTCTTAGTATGAGTATCTCTAGTTGCATCCATGTTGCTGCAAATGGCATTATTTTGTTATTTTTTATGGCTGAGTAGTATTCCATTGTGTATATAAATATATCTACTTTTTTTTTTATTTTCCTACTGTACAGCAAGGGGGTCAGGTTATCTTTACATGTATACATTACAATTACATTTTTCCCCCACCCTTTGTTCTGTTGCAACATGAGTATCTAGACATAGTTCTCAATGCTATTCAGCAGGATCTCTTTGTATATCTATTCAAAGTTGTGTCTGATAAGCCCAAGCTCCCGATCCCTCCCACTCCCTACCCCTCCCATCAGGCAGCCACAAGTCTCTTCTCCAAGTCCATGATTTTCTTTTCTGAGGAGATGTTCATTTGTGCTGGATATTAGATTCCAGTTATAAGTGATATCACATGGTATTTGTCTTTGTCTTTCTGGCTCATTTCACTCAGGATGAGATTCTCTAGTTCCATCCATGTTGCTGCAAATGGCATTATGTCATTCTTTTTTATGGCTGAGTAGTATTCCATTGTGTATATATACCACCTCTTCCTAATACAATCCTCTGTCGATGGACATCTGGGTTGTTTCCATGTCCTGGCTATTGTGAATAGTGCTGCAATGAACATGCGGGTGCATGTGTCTCTTTTAAGTAGAGCTTTGTCCGGATAGATGCCCAAGAGTGGGATTGCAGGGTCATATGGAAGTTCTATGTATAGATTTCTAAGGTATCTCAAAACTGTTCTCCATAGTGGCTGTACCAGTTGACATTCCCACCAGCAGTGCAGAAGGGTTCCCTTTTTTCCACAGCCCCTCCAGCACTTGTTATTTGTGGATTTATTAATGATAGCCATTCTGACTGGTGTGAGGTGGTATCTCATGGTAGTTTTGATTTGCATTTCTCTTATAATCAGCAATGTTGAGCATTTTTTCATGTGTTTGTTGGCCATCTGTATATCTTCTTTGGAGAAATGTCTATTCAGGTCTTTTGCCCATTTTTCCATTGATTGATTGGCTTTTTTGCTGTTGAGTTGTATAAGTTGCTTATATATTCTAGAGATTAAGCCTTTGCCCGTTGTATCATTTGAAACTATTTTCTCCCATTCTGTAAGTTGTCTTTTTGTTTTCTTTTGGGTTTCCTTTGCTGTGCAAAAGCTTTTCAGTTTGATGAGGTCCCATGGGTTTATTTTTGCTCTAATTTCTATTGCTTTGGGAGACTGACCTGAGAAAATATTCATGATCTGGATGTCAGAGAGTGTTTTGCCTATGTTTTCTTCTAGGGGTTTGATGGTGTCCTGTCGTATATTTAAGTCTTTCAGCCATTTGGAGTTTATTTTTGTGCATGGTGTGAGGGTGTGTTCTAGTTTCATTGCTTTGCATGCAGCTGTCCAGGTTTCCCAGCAATGCTTGCTGAATAGACTTTCCTTTTCCCATTTTATGTTCTTGCCTCCCTTGTCAAAGATTAATTGACCATAGGTGTCAGGGTTTATTTCCGGATTCCCTATTCTGTTCCATTGGTCTGTCTGTCTGTTTTGCTACCAGTACCACACTGTTTTGATGACTGTGGCTTTGTAGTATTTCTAGAAGTCTGGGAGAGTTATGCCTCCTGCGTGGTTTTTGTTTCTCAGGATTGCTTTGGCGATTCTGGGTCTTTTGTGGTTCCATATAAATGTTTGGATTGTTTGTTCTGGTTCTGTGAAAAATGTCATGGGTAATTTGATAGGGATTGCATTGAATCTGTAGATTGCTTTGGGTAGTATGGCCATTTTTACAATATTGATTTTCCCAATCCATGAACATGGAATATCTTTCCATTTCTTTACATCTTCTTTGATTTCTTTGATTAAAGTTTTATAGTTCTCGGCATATAGGTCCTTTACCTCCTTGGTCAGGTGTATTCCGAGGTATTTGATTTTGTGAGGTACAATTTTAAAAGGTATCGTATTTTTGTATTACTTTTCTAATGTTTCATTGCTGGTATACAGAAATGCAACTGACTTCTGAATGTTAATCTTATAGCCTGCTACTTTGCTGAATTTATGAATCAGTTCAAGTAGTTTGGGGGTCGAGTCCTTAGGGTTTTCTATGTATAGTATCATGTCATCTGCATACAGGGACAGTTTGAACTCTTCTCTTCCTATATGGATGCCTTTTATTTCTTTTGTTTGTCTAATTGCTGTGGCTAAGACTTCCAAAACGATGTTGAAGAGCAGTGGTGAGAGTGGGCATCCCTGTCTTGTTCCAGATTTGAGTGAGAAGGTTTCAGTTTTTCCCCATTGAGTATTATATTTGCTGTGGGTTTATCATAAATGGCTTTGATTATATTCAGGAATGTTCCCTCTATACCCACTTTGGCGAGGGTCTTGATCATGAATGGATGTTGAACTTTGTCAAATGCTTTTTCTGCGTCTATGGAGATGATCATATGATTTTTGACTTTTTTTTTGTTAATGTGGTGTATGATGCTGATTGATTTGCGTATGTTGAACCATCCTTGTGAACCTGGGATGAACCCAACCTGGTCTTCGTGTATAATTTTTTTGGTATGTTGTTGGATACAGTTGGCTAAGATTTTGTGGAGAATTTTTGCATCTATATTCATCAATGATATTGGGCGATAGTTTTCTTTTTTGGTGGTATCTCTGTCTGGTTTTGGAATGAGGGTGATGGTGGCCTCATAGAATGTCTTTGGGAGTATTCCTTCTTCTTCAACCTTTTGAAAGAGTTTAAGGAGGATGGGCACCAATTCCTCTTTATATGTTTGATAAAATTCACCTGTGAAGCCATCTGGTCCTGGACTTTTATTTGTAGGGAGTGATTTTATGACCTCTTCAATTTCATTTCTAGTGATTGGTCTGTTCAGTTGGTCTGTTTCTGGTTGATTCAGTTTTGGCAGGCTGTAAGATTCTAGAAAATTGTCCATTTCTTCCAGATTGTCAAACTTGTTGCCGTATAGTTGTTCATAGTATTCTCTTATGGTTTTTTGTATTTCTGTTGTATCCGTTGTGATTTCTCCTTTTTCATTTCTAATTTTGGTTATTTGGGTTCTTTCTCTCCTCTTTTTAGTGAGTCTGGCCAGGGGTTTGTCAATTTTGTTCACCTTTTCAAAGAACCAGCTCTTGGTTTTATTAATTTTCTCTATTGTTTTTTAAGTCTCTATTTTATTGATTTCTTCTTTGATCTTCTTTTATTAATTTCCTTCCTTCTGCTGACTTTCGGTCTTTTTTGTTCTTTTTCTAATTCATTTAGGTGGAGGGTTAAGTTGTCCATTTGGGATCTTTCTTCTTTTTTGAGAAAGGCCTGTATTGCTATAAATTTCCCTCTGAGCACTGCTTTCGCAGCATCCCATAGATTTTGAGAGGTTGTGTCTTCATTATCATTTGTTTCAAGGTACTTTTTAAATTCCTTCTTGATTTCCTCATTGACCCATTGGTTTTTTAGTAGCATGTTGTTTAGTCTCCATGTAGTAGGTTTTTTCTCTTTCCTTTACCCATGGTTGGTTTCTAATTTCATGGCATTGTGGTCAGAGGAGATACTTGAGATAATTTCTATGCTCCTAAATTTACTGAGATTAGCTTTGTGTCCCAATACGTGGTCGATTCTTGAGAATGTTCCATGAGCATTTGAGAAGAATGTGTATTCTGATTTTTTTGGATGTAGTGTCCTGAAGATATCAATTAAGTCTAACTTTTCTATTGTTTCCTTTAGGATCTCTGTTGCTTTATTGGTTTTCTGTCTAGAGGATCTGTCCATTGATGTGAGGGGGGTATTAAGGTCTCCTACTATGATTGTATTCTCATCAATATCTCCCTTTATGTCTGTTAATATTTGTTGTATGTATCTGGGTGCTCCTATATTTGGGGCATATATGCTGACGATAGTAACATCCTCTCCTTGGATGGATCCCTTAATCATTAAGTAGTGTCCTTTTTTGTCTTTCTTTATGTCTTTTGTTTTAAAGTCTATTTTGTGTGATATGAGCGTTGCGACTCCTGCTTTTCTGTCATGTCTATTGGCGTGAAATCTTTTTCCCCACCCTTTCACTTTCAATCTATATGTATCCTTTGTCCTAAGTTTCTTGTAGGCAGCATATTGAAGGTTTTTGCCTTTTTATCCACTCAGCCACTCTGTGTCTTTTGATTGGGGCATTCAGCCCATTGACATTTAAGGTGAAAATTGATAGATGATTATTTATTGCCATTTGAACCTCGTGTTCCAGTTGATTCTATGGTTCTCCATTCTTCCTTTCTTTCTTTTTTTTTTTTTTTTTTGGTTGGATGGTCTCCTGTTATTATCTGCTTGAGTGTATTTTTTTTTTTCATTTTTTGCAAATGCAATATTTGGTTTTGGCTTGTGGTTGCCCTGTGTTTTAAGTATGCTAACCCCTTCCCATAATTGTGTGTTTTAGCCTGATGGTCCTGTAAGTTCAAATGCTTCATTACTATATTAAAATTAAGAAGAGAAACATACAAACAAACAAAAAGGGTTATTTACTTCCTAACATCCCTTGCCCACATTTTATGGTTTTGATGACTCTTTTTTATTTTTTTCTTTTTAATTTTATTTTGTTTGAAGCATGTTCATGATTAAATCTTTATGCTGGCTTATTTGAGTGACTGCTCTCTGATTGCGGTTTCCTCAGTCCCAGTTCTTCCTCTTCTTCTTCTTTTTTTTTTTTTCTTTTTTCTTCCCTTTCCTTCCTTTCTTTTTGGTTTAGAGAAGCCCTTTCAATATTTCCTTTAACCTGGGTTTTGTGTTGCTGTATTCTTTAAGTTTTTGTTTGTTGGGAAAAATTATTATTTCCCCTTCTATTTTAAATGATATTCTTGCTGGATAGAGTATTCTAGGTTGCATATTTTTTCCTTTGAGCACTTTAAATATCTCTTGCCATTCCCTCCTGGCCTGTAGTGTTTCTGTAGAGAAATCAGCTGATATTCTTATGGGGGTTCCCTTGTAGGTAACATTCCGTTTTGCTCTTGCTGCCTTTAGGATCCTCTCCCTATCACTAACTTTTGCCATTTTTATTATGATGTGTCTTGGTGTGGGTCTGTTTGGGTTCAGTGTGATATCTTCTTAATCCATTCATCTGTCAATATATATTTAGGTTGTTTCGTTGTCTTAGCTATTGTGAATAGTGCTGCAATGAACATAGAGGTGCATGTAAATTTTCTGTTTAATTAATTAATAATAGATTCATATGGCTAAGGTTAGTACTGCCAGTATCTAATCCCAAAGCTGTCTGATTATAAGGCTTTGTTGTTGTCATCATTGTTATTATCACTATTGTTATTGCTATTATACTGCACTGTCTCTGTTTAGTTTGGTATAACACATTACAAGTGAAATTATTGGGGTACAAAATATTGCTGTGTAGATTATCAAAATGTCATTCTCAAAATGCTCACAACAAATAAATAAATAAATGTCATAGGGAATAAAAGAAATGATGAAGAATATAAGAAAGAGAGAAGGGAAGACGGAAGGAAGAAAAAAAGAGTCAAGTTCTTTACTAATACCTCTAAAAATCTAATAAGATTTGTCCTTCTGAAAATTCACTTTGATGCCCCAACAATGTCAGGTCTCCCCAAAACATTATTTCATCATCAATTTGTAAATTGTTTGAGAATATTAAGACTAAATCAAAGAATTATAATTTAAATGAGGAGTATGACAAAATTCTTATATATTAATCAATTGATGTCTTAGCAAAAGGCAATTTAGCCAATTGCAAGAATGTTAAAGGTATACTTCACGGAGTTCCCGTTGTGGCGCAGTGGTTATTGAATTCGACTAGGAACCATGAGGTTGCAGGTTCGATCTCTGGCCTTGCTCAGTGTGTTAAGGATCTGGCATTGCCATGAGCTGTGGTGTAGGTCGCAGACACAGCTCGGATCCCGTGTTGCCGTGGCTCTGGCATAGGCTGGCGGCTACAGCTCCTATTGGACCCCCTAGCCTGGGAACCTCCATGTGCTGTGGGAGTGGCCCTAGAAAAGGCAAAAAGACAAAAAAAAAAAAAGTATACTTCACAACCTCTATTTTTTTCAGTAAGGGTAACGTGGAGAACTGTGACAGCTCCATTTTTTAAAATGGTAAAGAAAGCAGAGTGCCTTCTATCAAGGAACCTAGAACATACAGAGAGTTAGGGGCAAAAAAAAACCAGGTAGATAGTAACAGTATTGTATGCCAAATGCACTATTAAAGAATAAATAGAAATAGCTACAGAAGGATGTAATAAAGAGTCTCACTTAACTTCTTTCATTCCTGCTGACAACTTTTAAGGGACATCCCTCTATCTTTGCCTTCTGTCTCACATCTGGACAAGTTGAAAGAAAACCTAGGTGCTTCTTACTTTGATGCCAATGGATGATTCAAGGTATGCAAGCCTTGCTTATATACTCCTTTAAATTCAGGAAGTGTGACAACTCACACCAGTCCCCAATATTAACCACCATAAAAACCCCAGCCAGCCTCATTTTCTTACCCTTTGAGCCATTTTTAGCCCAGTTTGGAGGCCTTTCTCATATGTCCCAGAGAAGTCCTTTTGTGCCTTCCTGGTGTGTATACCATCATCAGTCTCAACATTCAAACCAAGTTTTGAGTAGAGCTTCAACCCATCTTTGTAGGAGATTCCACACAAAAATATAGGAAGGGCTACTTGCCCACATCAGGGTATTCAATTTATTACATGAAAAAATGCATTAAATTAATTTAGACTAATATTTCAACATTTTCTTTCATCTGGAAGTTTGTTTCAACAACAAAATAACCTAAGAACAGACATATGAACTCCATTTCTTACTAAAGATGAAAACTCCCAATATCTATTAGGAAAAAAAACTGGGATGGCACTGGATGTTAGACAATGGGACCAACTTATATATTTGGTACAAGTTTGCAGGAACAAGCAGAGTGAGATATGTACTGGCCTATGTTGCAGTGTTTGCATACAGAAACTTAAAAGGAAAGAGAATAAACATGTTTTTCTCTCACACACTCCCCTGCTCCCAACCAACTGCCATGCAATCCTGTGGATAAAGGGAAATATGGTTTGCTCAACATTTTAATCTGATGGCCCTGGGGTGATAAGATGATGAGCATGACAGAAAAATTAGTTGCAGGGATTTGAAAATGCTCAAACATTCAATCCAAAGTAAATATCTAGTTTAGAACAAAAATTCCAGGTAAAGAGTCAGGACATTGAAATTAACATTGAAATAACCTATTTCGGGTAACTAAGTCAAAGAGTTTCTACAATGCAAAGAAAACATTTAAAAGGGATAATGAAAGTTATGGAGATCAGAACACTTCCATTTTACATTAAGAACTCCAGAAAGTGACAACAAAGTGGTTGGAGAAGGAATAATGTGATAAGTAATACTAGAAACTTTCACTGAATTAAAGAAAGGACTTGAATATGCATGTTAAATGGGACTACTGAGTTTCAAAAAGAATTTATGGATGAAAAGTCACACCAAAACAAATTCAAATGAAGAATTTTATTTCAAAGTTAAATTTTAACATACTACAAGGTTCTAGACAGAATTTTACCACCAGAAAATGGAATAAAAATACATTTATCTACAAAACTAAGTGCTAAGAGAGAGATGTATATATTTGAAATGGAAAAGGACCAAGGTCCTAGGAATCTGCATCAGCCAAACTCCACTCAATTACATGGTCATTTTCAGACCCAAAACTCTAAAAATATATGCTAAGCATATAACCCTTTGAAAACAATTACTTATAAAGTAACCAAGACAAATGGGGAAAAGTAATCAGAAGTAAAAACTTTATGAGTAAGAAACTGATGGTACTAAAGAAATATTTGAAAACTAGGAAACTATAAATTAAGAGCTATGTCTAAATAATCTTTATTTTTACAAGGGCCACACCTATGGCATATGAAGTTCCCAGGCTAGGGGTCGAATCAGAGCTGCGGATGCCAGCCTACACAACATTCACAGCCATGGCAACATCAAATCTGAGCCATATCAATGACCCACACTACAGTTCATGAAAGTGTTGATCCTTAATCCACTGAGTGAGGCCATGGATTGAACCACATCCTCAGGGATACTAGTCAGGTTTATAACCCACTGAGCCACACAGGAACTCCTAAATAATCTTTAACATAATATTTTGCACAAGGATAAAGCCATAGCTACAATTTTACTCTACATGGGGTATGTGTGTTTGTGTGTAATAAGTAATATATTAGAAATAAGAAGTAAGCTTTTCAAATCACAAGAAGAAAAAAGGAATTGTCAGAACTGGATTTTTTATAAATATTCTGTAAACAAATTATGCTTTCTTTTTCCAAAAAGCCAGAATAAAGTAAAGTAACCTCCACAGCACTTGTTGAATTAATAGGGAGAAATGGAATAAATTCAACTGAACATTTGAACCAAATAGATGTCTTACTAAAAATATTTGAGTTAGAATAACTAAGGAAGAGTAAAAAGGCATGATTACAACAATAGCCAATGGGAAAATCCTGAAAATGTTTTTCAATTACCTCTAAAGAATAATGGATACAAAGTCTTAATGGCAAACTTCTATGAAATCTTTAAGAAATGAATTTAAAATATTATTAGTTTCTATAACAATTTTAATTTTTTAAAAGCTAGAATAGCCTTATCAATTATCAGGATGAACTAAAGTAATTGGAATGAAGTGGTAGTTTTTGTGTATGTGTATGGATTTGTTTTCATTTTATCATGGTTTTTTTTGGTAAGAATAGGAAACTATATGCTAACGTTAACTGATCCAATGTATTTGTCCTAAATGCCACATCTGTTATCTGCCCTTTACATTAACTTCCCAGAACCCATATGTGCCGAGGCCACCAAAATTAACAAAAATAAAGTCATTATCTAAGGAGACAGAGAAGACACCATTAATAGAGGAGAAAAACAACACTGAGAAACGCCAACAGTTCTCAAAAGAAGAACATGAATAAGGTTGAAAATCAAAAGAAACTACCACAAAGTTAATAAAGAGATTAACATTGAAAAGTTCAGAGTGAATGGTAGGTGTGGAATTGTGGAGGCGTGTACTGAATTCCACCCCCAGTCCCCTCATCCATCTGCTCCATCATGCAAAATTTCCTAAATGTTTCTAGTCTACGAAACTTTTCTGTCTCTCAGGGCTGTCAGGGAGCTATTTTTATTTGAATATTACTATCCTCATGTCAATTTAATTTTGGAAGGAGGAGATATATACAAATGGATTCAGTTTGTCACTCTGAACAGAAAGCCAACTTTAATTTATAGACACACGCAACTTCATGTGTGTCTATAAATTAAACTACAAGAAGAGAAAGTTTTAATAGTCTTTAAGAGACAGTATTTTAAACCTGAAGAGAGAAGCTTTCTTTAAAGGCTGGAATTTTATTTATTTATTTATTTGGGCATGCCCTCTGCATGTGTAAGTTCCTCAGCCAGAATCAAACCTGCCCCACATCAGCGACAATGCCAGATCCTTAACCCCCTGAGCCACCAGGGAACTCCTGGAATTTTAGTTTTAATAGATTTTTAAAGGTTTCTTTCGTATTCATTATATGTTTCTTTTTTAATTTAATAAAAACAAAAATTATTAACATTATGGGATAGTGCCACAGTCAATATGTTCAGAGAAATCTATACTATCCTCTTCCAATTTTATTGTGAATATCATCCTAAAAACAGCTGAACATAAAGCTTAAAGTGTTCCTTCAATTTATGGGAATTTGTTTAGCTGTTATTCCTATTAAAGCTATTAGTAAGTTTGCAGATCTATAAGGAATTCTATAAAGATTTCGCAAATGTCACTTAGCAAAAGTGAAACATTTACATACATAAATCGTCACAGAAATAACAAAATAAAAATTGGATTAACCTACTTTTTTTGAGTAAACTGATAATTTCCTAAGATATTACTCAATCCTTATATTGATTAATTCATTACTGATGAGAGGAAACTGTCCAATAACATTCATTTTTTTTTACAATTTCCATTTTGCCATTATTTGAAAAAGGGCAATTACCTTGAAGATATTGCAGGTTTGGTTGCAGGACAATACAATAAAGTGAATATCAGAAAGTGAGTCACAGGGTTTTGGGTTTCTTAGTGAATATAGAAGTTATTTTCACACTATGATATAGTCTATGCAGGAGCATTATGTCTAAAAAATAATGTACATACATTAAATTAAATATAATTTATTGATAAAAAAATTTCCACAATAATTACAATAATAATACCAAATATTACCAATTACCATAATGCCATAACATATATATGATATGATAACATAACAAATACAATAATTATGAAATAATCTGAAATATTGTGAGACTTACCAAAATGTGCTAGAGACAGGATGTGAGCAAATGCTGTTGGAAAAATGGTGCTGATAAACTTGTTTGATGAAGGATTGTCACAAACTTTAATTTATAAAAAACACAACATTTGTGAGGCAAAATAAAGCCAGGAGCAATAAAACAAAATACACCTGTATAATAAAATCTTCATTTTTCTTTCTTCTGGGAATGAAAAGGAAGTGTTGTAAGAAAAGTAAAGATTTTGATACTGAAGCCAGTTCTTATACACTTGCACATCAAATAAGTAATTACACAGGTTACAAAACTCCCAAAATATAGAACTATTTAGTTATGAATTAAGTAGTTTCCATTTAAGAAAATGCGACTTATTATCATACTTACCCTTTTGGATTTGCTGAATAATATTAAGCAAATAATTTCACTTTTATAATAACACAATTTCCACTGGCTAACAGGGATAAAGGGAGGTCAACAATCAAAATGGTAAGTTTTTCGTAAGAGTAGAAGCAAAGAGGACTTAAGAAATTTTACGCTTTCAAAAATGTTGACATAAATTTCAAAATAAGGACTTTTATTTATGCTTTATAAGGGTTTATAAATTCTCCTCCCCTCAGAACAGAAATTTAGGAGTTTGAAATCAAAGGGGATAGGTATTTTAGAAATATTCTCATTAAACAGAGTCTGAAGTCAGATGATTTTAAAGTAGTGGTTTAAATGACATCTCTTCTACAATTTGGCCATATGACTTACTAGTTCTTTATTAAAATAACATTTACATTAATTTTTATTTGATAGTTTATGTTTGGCCTTTTTATTCTTACAAACTCATTAATAGGGTAATATATTTCTCAGCTTCTGCAAGTTCCTTTATAAGATTCTCTTTAATTTATATATTTGATCTTGAGAAAAGTACATAACTAACAATTGATAGTTTACAGAGAGGGTTTCAATATATTTTTTCTTAAACCAGCTATTTATTAGCACCTGAGAGAACCAGACAAAATCTATTAGAGTGTTTTTAATTGCTGTGTTTTAGGTATGTGAGTAAATTCATTCATCATTACAGCTATATAATAACTGTAATTGTAATATTTTTTCCCTTTACCACTTAAAATATTAAATAATGTAACTAAAAATACACTTGAACTTCTAACATTAGGATACCCTGTATTTCATTTAAATGTTATTGCATACCTTTTATTTCATAAACCTCTTACTTCTATGAAAGGCAGATCTTCCATCACACAGAATAATTTTATATCTAGCTTTCTAGATATATTTGAGGTACAAGGTATGTAATTTTTAAGAACCATAGTACAAATGAGATTTTTCATAGTATTAGACTAATTTGTTCATATTTACATGAGCAGTACCATCAGTTCATATACTTCTCCAAACCTCTCTACTTATTCACAAATATATGTGCTTCATAGAAAATTAAAAGTCTAAAATTGATAGATTTACTATATGAAACCTCCTTATCATATTGCATTACATTTCTAACCTCAGTTATTACTCCTGTGTACCCAAGTTAGAAGCTCCTGACTAATGTGGGACACTTTTCCCCTTTCAGTCCCACACCCAATCTATTATCAAATCGTTTCTTTTTTCTTTTTTTTTTTTAATTTTTCATTTCTATTTATTTACTTATTTATTTGGTCTTTTTGCTGTTTCTTTGGGCCGCTCCCACGGCATATGGAGGTTCCCAGGCTAGGGGTCCAATCGGAGCTGTAGCCACCAGCCTACGCCAGAGACACAGCAACGTGGGATCCGAGCCGCGTCTGCACCCTACACCACAGCTCACGGCAACACCGGATCGTTAACCCACTGAGCAAGGGCAGGGACCGAACCCGCAACCTCATGGTTCCTAGTCGGATTCGTTAACCACTGCGCCACGACGGGAACTCCTCTATTATCAAATCCTTTCTATTCATATATATGGGGAATATTGCTTTCAGTGTTTGTCTCATTATCCTTGGCAATATTTTTAATAATTGAATTATTACAATAGTATCTCGGTGATCTCACCTTTAGTCTCTTCATACTAGTTCACCATACTGTTTCTTTATTGCCTGTCTGCTCAAAACAAATGTAACTCAGTTGCAAAATCCATCAATGTTTCTAAACTTTCACTAGAAGTTCAAAATAATAGTATGTAGCTTAGCACACTGTCTGACCTCTGTATCTATGCAAATTCTGTGTTTAGATTATTCTGTCTTCTACCTTGTACCATCTCAGGGATGGACCGCTCAAATTCATATTGCTTGAGAATTCAGGTCCAATGTTACATGCTCTAGAAAAACTTTTTGATTGTTTTTTTTCAGCAGTGACTTGTAGTCATTTCCTTCTCCCATGGTAGTGCATTTTTTTTTTTAAGCCAGGCACATGCCAGCTTGATATAGATACTGTGTTTCCTATCAGACATCTTTGAAGCTAGTAGTTGGGAGATGAAGTTTAGGGCAATGAAATATAAGCTCAAGTGTCCTGTGGAAGCTTTAGGGAGCCCTTCCTAAAAGATGATTGTGCACTATCATTGGCCCTTCTGCCTTCTTGATAGCTGGAACCTTACTATGATGTTGGCAATAAGAGTTGGATTACTGGCACTCTAGCAAACACCTGGGATGAAGGATGATATTGTGCATTGCAATAAAGAGGTAGAACAAGCCCAGGGCTCTGAGAGAGACAGAAACAACATACTTGCCCTAGACTATCTATCTCTAGACTTCTATTAACGTGAACAAAAAATAAATATCTTTCTCATGTAACACACTGACAATCTGAGGCCTCTGCAACTGAATGTAATGTTAGGATTCACTTCTCAATTGTTGCATTGATCTATTCAACACTCCTCTTACCATGTACATATTCATTTACTACAATATATCTGCCTGGATTACAATTATTTGTTTATATGACTTTCTTCTAGTATATATGCTAAAAATATGATAAGTTGAAGTACATTTGAATGATGTTTTATGTAGTGTTTCATTTATTACATTGAATTTTTATTTAAGCATTTATTGAATGTTAGATGCTACAATAAATGAGGAATAAAGAGATGAATATTACAGTCTACTTTTTTATTATTGTATAGCACAATCCCTTATAAAAAAGGTGCTAAGAAATCTTTATTGCATGAATAAATCATACACACTCCTCAAAGGACTGTGATATTGGGTAGAGTAACTTATTTATAGTATGCTAGAGGCTATTTAACTCAGTTGGTAGAGCACTGTGAAAGAGGATCTTAGCCAAATTAAGTACTCTTGACCCAGAAAAAAACAACTCAAAATCAGAGAGTGAAAACAATTCAGCCATTTGTACTACTGTCCAAATATGGTTTTCAAATATTGTGAAAAATTAGGCAAATTTAATTATAATCACTATGCTATATTAAGATATTTAAAATAATGAAAAAAAAATCTTTTCTATGGAAGAGTTTCCACACAATTCTCACCTTACACTCTACCTTTTATAAAATACACTGTTACATTGTTTTTTTTTTTTCAAAAGGATTATACACCCATTTAACAAAATTACATTGGTTCTCTATCAAAGACTGGACACTTCTGAAGAAGCCAGGTTTAAGTAAAAATGATGCCAAGCTGGTATGATTTTATGTATCTAGGCAAGGTGCCTTTTGAATGTATATGACTTAAAGACCAGTTAACAAAATTCTTTTATAACCAAAATGTAAATTAAAAAAGATCACTGTACAAAATCGTGATTAGATTGTTAATTAGTGGAATGTAAGTGATCTTAATTTACAGTCTTATGGTTATATCTGAATGTCTTTTATTTATATATATTTATGTCCAGGTAAGCTGCTAGAAATATATAACCAGTTCACTGAAAGCAGGAACCTTCTGTACATCTAGTAAGTAGCAAGAGCATACTGGAAAGCTGGACAGAAGTGTTCCTTGAGCCCATGAGTGAGAAAGTAAGACCTTAGAAGTTTAAATTAAAAAAAAAAAAAAAAAAAAAAAAAAAAAAAAAAAAAAGGAGTTCCTGTTGTGGCTCAGTGGTTAACGAATCTGACTAGGAACCATGAGGTTGTGGGTTCGATCCCTGGCCTTGCTCAGTGGGTTAAGGATCCAGCATTGCCATGAGCTGTGGCATAGGTCTCAGACACAGCTGGGATCCTGCATTGCTGCGGCTCTGGCATAGGCTGGTGGCTACAGCTCCGATTAGACCCCTAGCCCGGGAACCTCCATATGCCATGGGTGTGGCCCTAGAAAAGACAGAAAAAAAATTAAATAAAATACATTAAAAAGAAAGGTTACTCAGAACAAACAAGAAAATCCCCAGCTATACTGGAACTGGTATTAGCTTTCTTCTTTGCATTATTTGCTACATGGATGGCTATTTTTCATTTAGAAATCCTGATTAAATATTTTAGACTATCATTAATACAATACACATAGAATTATACAAATAGCCTTTATCTATATCATCTCATTTGATTCTGTGGCAAGTTCCTCTACAATCCTGAAGTCAACACCAAGGTTAATGAATCAACCTTTATTTTACATAACCAAATTACAGACTCTAAGAAACACTGATCACACATTTTATAATTATTGACTCACTAAATGTTATTAAAACTATATTATCATATCCAATTTTTAAAAATTTAATATTAAGTGTAACTGAGGGTGACTCTGAAACATCCTGATGTTTGGGATTAGTCTAAAATATCATAATAATTCAGTTATTTGAGGAGAGGTTTTTAGAAAAAAGTAGTTACCAGATAGACATGTAAATCAATTATCAGTGAAAACAAGTTAATGATGTAAGAATGCTCACTTTTAACAGTGGAAAAATACAATAAAAAGAAATATACTTTCTTAAAGCAGAGGGGGTGAGATAAGGAGTGGGTTGAAATGTGAGAAGAGCCGTAGGAGGGGAAAAGTAGAGAATATTTTAAAAATAAAAGTTGTTTGAACTTGATGTAAAGTCAGGGAGAAGTGCACTGTGAGATGTGAAATTTTGGTTGCTGAAAATATCACCTTATTTATCAACAAGGTACTACTCTGATAAGAGAAGAACTGAAATTCTTAACTATCTTTTAAAAAAAATTTTGTTTTTATAATCATGAATTAGTGCTAAATGAGAACATTTATAACCTAATAGAATTGTTTCAACCATTTTCCTATACTTTATTTTGGATGAAACTGACTTTTCATGAACAACTTCCATAAAGAGATTAGTTCTTTTATAACTAAGTGGATTTGTCATGGGTATAGAACTCTAACCATATCATGTACATTGCCAATTTTGAACACTTTACCATCATTGAAAGAGATATGCTCCAAAATCATACTTTAAACTCTGAGAAACAATTACTATCTAATGCAAAGCTCATTAAAAGAAGCACATTTGGAGAGAGGGGTTCAAGATGTCAGCAAAAGAAGACCCTGAACTCATTACATATCAAATTGTTTTCTTCTGAAAAGGACATGAGCAGCTGCCTCTGATGAACAGCACTTCTACAGCAAAAAGAAAACAGAAGAGATGCACTGAGAGGCAGAGACGTGGCCTCCCCTGGGACCCCACTCGAGACATGATGAACCCACAATTAGGAGAGATTCCAAAAATATAGAACTGCCCCTTGAAGAGTGAATAGATTAATCATGAGGCACCCAACCTCTGGGAACTGGTACCAGAAAGACAAGGTCCTAAAACTTCTGGTGTTGAAAATCAATGAGGATTAAGACCAGGAGAACTATAGAAGCAGAAGAAATGGAGACCTGCTCTTAAAAAAGCTAGCAGGCAAAACCACTTTCCCTAAGATCTAGTACAAAAGCAACAGATTGAAAAATGCCTAGACAATAAGTGAGGGTGACACCTTCCTAATTTTAAAGCAGCTCCTGGAGAGGCAGGAACCTACAGGAACTTCATCTGGTGATGGAAGTGCTGGCAATGACATTTTTGCAGTCTTATGCTTATCTGCTGGTGACAGAGCTGAGGGGTACCATTTCTGGTGCCCTTTCTCTAGTGTGCTAGCAATGGAGGTCAGGCTCTGCCCACCCCTTATTGTGATTGTCCCAAGTGAGCAATCTGCACCACACCTACCCCAAGCAGCAGTGGACCTGCAACTGGCCCAGCAGTTCTTCATGCCTCACCCTCCCTGTATAGTAGACAAGTTGCAAGGAAACAGGCAAGTACCCTAAGTCTTGCCCTTCTTGTGCAGCAGCTTCAGCCATATTACATCTGGCAGGACAGACATCCCACACAAAGGACACTCATGAAATTCCTGGCTCTGGTGATCAGGCAAAATTGTACTTCTGGGCCACACAGAATTGCACATACATAAGAATGTTTATTCAAGAAAGAGGGAGATAGCCATTTCACCAAATACATGTACACAAATATGTAGAGAGAGAAAGATAAAATGAAAGGAAATCTGTTCCAAACAAAAGAATGAGGCCAGCTTACAGAAAAAAAGTCCATAATGAAAGGGCGATAAGCATCTTAACTGATCAAGAGTTCAAAGTAATTATCATAAAGATGTCCACCAATCTGGGGAGAAGAATGGATGAACACACCAAGAACTTCAGTAAATAGGTAGAAAATATAACAAACTACCTACCTGAGCTGTGGTGTAGGTTGCAGACATGGCTGGGATCCCGCATAGCTGTGGCTGTGGCTCTGGCGTAGGCTGGCGGCTATAGCTCTGATGAGACCCCTAGCCTGGGAACCTCCATATGCCGTGGGAGTGGCCCTAGAAAAGACAAAAAAATAAAAAATAAAAATAAAATAAAATAAAGAAGTCATGGGGATGTAACATACTGTATAGGGAATAGAGTCAATAATACTGTAATAACTTTTGACCCAGCAATCCCACTCCTGGGAATATATCCCAGTAAGACTTTCATTGAAAAAGATACATGCACCCCATGTTCATTGCAGCATGATTCACAATAGCCAAAACATGGCAATAATCTAAATCTCCATCGACAGATGAATGTATTAGGAAGATGTGGTGTATATATACACAATGGAATACTACTCAGACATTAAAAAGAATGAAATAATGCTATTTGCAGCAACATGGATGCAACTAGAGCCTCTCATACTAAGTGAAGTCAGTCAGAAAGAGATAGACAAATACCATACAATATCACATATCTGGATTCTAATATATGGCACAAATGAACCTATCTGCAGAAAAAAAGAAGCAGACTCATGGACTTGGAGAACAGACTTGTAGTTGCCAGGGTGAAGGGGGAGGGAGAGGGATGGACTGGGAGTTTGGGGTTAGCAGATGCAAACTATTGCATTTGGAGTGGATAAGCAACGTGATCCTGCTGTGTAACACAGGGAACTATATCTAGTTACTTGTGAGGGAATATAATGGAGGATAATATGAAAAAAGGAATGCATATATATGTATGACTGGGTCACTTTGCTGTACAGCAGAAATTGACAGAATATTGTAAATCAACTATGGTATAAAAAATAAAAATCTTAAAAAAAAACTTTGGGTGGTGACAGACAGTAACTAGACTTATTGTGATTCTTTTGTAATATATATAAACACTGAATTACTACGTTATAGACCTGAAACTAACATGGTATTGCATGTTAATTATAATTCGATAAAAAATAAAATAATGAGTATAATTGGAATTTTCCCAGAGGAAGAGTGTAGAATGTTTTCTCCAGTTCGGTTTTAGCATGACATCATATTAATAATGATAATTAATCAATTATCCAAAGAGAAAATATCTATAAGGCAATATGTTCTAGCAAAAAACGAAATATAAGGTGCTACATTCTGGTAAAAATGGTTTTAAAATTCATCTTTGGCACTTACAGTTATGTAAATTTCAGCAATTGGTTTACACTCTCTGCTTAAATCTTAATCACTCATTGAAAAGATTTCAATCTAAAACAAATGATTTCATCTGAAACAAAGCCTAGTCTGTAGAAACCAATTCTTCTCAGAGATAGAGGTAAGAATGAAATAAAATGCTTTCTCTCACCATATTGTATTTAGGGTATTATTTTTTCCAAGAGGACGAAGAAGATGAGAAAGTGGAAAATCACCAGTAATAAATGCATTAGATAACTATTCAAGATCATGCCCAGTTTTATTACCTAGGCTTGGTCCAGCCATGAATGTTATCTTTGCTTTTCCCTTTTCACCTTCTCCACTTTACCCACTTGAGTTAAGCGAGATTGTTTTCTCATAATGTGAGTCAAATATAAATGTATCATTATCGCACTAGGAAAAAACCACAATATCTCATCTACTACTGGATTCCCACTGGATCACTTGAAATAAGCAATAACCAGAACAATTTGTAGCAAAATCATATTTAATATCATGTAGATATGAAGGAAGTAAATTCCTACCATCTAAATCTCAGAATCCCTGCACCTTCCTAGGCTGGATGTGTGATTAAACTGTTCACATTTGTTTAAAGATCTTGGAGTTCCCCTCATGGCTTACCAGTTAACGAATCCAACTAGCATCCATTAGGACACAGGTTCGATCCCTGGCCTCACTCAGTGGGTTAAGGATCCAGCGTTGCCATGAACTGTGGCATAGGTTGCAAAAGCGGCTCAGATGCTGCATTGCTTTGGCTGTGGTGTAAGGCCGGTGGCTACAGTTCCGATTGGGCCCCTAGCCTGAGAACCTCCATATGCTGTGGGTGCAGCCCCCCCAAAAATAAATTTAAAAAAATAAAAAAATAAAGATCTCCAATGATTCACTCTACTTTATTTTCCTTTATAGTGATGTTGGCTTTGCTTGGGTCCCCTATATTTAATTTAATCTAATTTCCTATATTATAAATTACAGCTGTGGAATACAACAGAGATGCCCGAGTTTTACTTCCTCACTCTAAACACACACACACACACACACACACACACACACACAGAATTCGAAAGTGACCATAACATCAAAATACCACAAAGCTTTTTATAAAGAGGAAAAAAAGGCAAACAAAAACATGACAACATTGCCATTTGCAAATATGCCAGAATTGCATAAAGGAGGTATAGCTTCTACAATCATTCCCCAGTAGTCTCAATATAATCCATGGGCATGGAAATGAGTGTGTTTGTTTGTTTATTTGGTTGTTTTGGCCATGCCTGTCCATGTGGAAGTTTCCCAGGCCAAGGACTGAACATAAGCCACCGCAGTGACAACACCAGACCCCTAACCTGCTGTGCCACAAGAGAACTCCAGAAAGGAGAATATGTTAACAGACACATAATATAACAAGAAGGTGGCACCATCCTGCAGGCATGCCTAATTGTGAGTGTCAGTACACGTATACTAGTAGATCTCTTCTTTATGTTTAAATTTACAGAGAAATACTGAAAATTGTGTAGATAACTAGAAAATATTGGCTTGGTAAATTTTAGGGCTTATTTTCAGACCTCTTTTTCAGGATAGGAATTACATCCATGAAAATTATAATCTTGGCAGAATTCCATTCATTAAGAGGTATTAAAATAAACCGTAAAGGACAAAAGCCTTTTCTCCAAAAACATTCGGGGAAACTTGCTGTCAACCAAGACTCCAAAGCATAGTGGGTTTAATATGATGTATTATTCTCTCAAGTAACAGGCTTGATGAGTGGCCCAGTTTGGAAGAGTGGCATGGCTGTCTTCTTTATGTAATTTCTAAGTGTTTTCTATGCACTACTATTTCCAGGTAATAGAAGGGGCAAAGAAAGGAAATGAAGTGTAAGTAATTTCCTTTCAAGCAAGTGACATGTTAACAACATATATCACTTCTGCTCATATTCCTTTTTTGACGAATTAGCCACATGGCTGCATCCAGCTGCATGGGAGGCAGGGAAATGTAAACCTTATTTGTATGGCCTTGTGCTGTGCTAACACATGGGTGTTCTATTTCCAAAAGAAAGAAGGCGTGAAATGATACAGAGGATATTTAGCTTTCTCTGAAACAGTTACCATACTTAGAAACACTGCTCGCTCTCAGAATTGAAAAAAAGTATATATATCTTTGTTTATGCATGTGTGTGTGTGTGTGTGTGTGTGCATGTGCATGAGTATGTGTGTGTGAATTTCTATTATCTTTATTATAGACTTGATACCAAGTGAAATAAGTTGAAAGAACTATCATAATCTTCATTTCTCTACCTAACATAAGTTTTAGTCTGTGTTCCCTGGAAATAAATTCTGAAAAAGACATTTGGAAAGATGTTGGAAATGCAATGACTATAAGGAAGAGAGGAAGAATTGAGCAGAAATAAAAGTTGATCTGTGATGCAGTGCCATAGGAAATCCATCCATAGGAAGCTTTGAAATTAAGATGGTCCTGCAGAGTTGCCTTCCATGAGATAGGAGGCTGCATTTTCACTAAATGTTGGACATGGGTAACCCCACAGGGAGGGGCATACCATTGTCACGTCAGCTCTCTATTGGAAAAGCTAATTTTTACAGAGTGTATGTAAGTCATTTGGGGCTGGAATTACAAAGTACCATAAACTGGGTGGCTTATGAAGACCAGAAATTTACTGCTTACAGTTCTGGAGACTGGAGGTCTGATATTAAGTTGAGGGCACTATTTGGGTTGAAAGTACTGACTTCTCATTGTATCTTTACATGGTGGAGAGCAGTGAGAGAAAGCATGCCCTTTTATGCCTCTTATGAGGGCACTAATCCCATTTATGAGAGCCAGTTTCACGACATCATCTAATCCTAACTACCTCTCAAAGACCCCACCTTGTAATACCATCACACAGGGGATGTTGGGTTTCAACATGTGAATTTCAGGGTGGGACACAAACGTTCAGTTTATTAGCTTGAGCCATCAGCCACGGACCTTCCTAAGAGCTGCAAAAATGAAAATGGTTGTGGTGGAGGGAAGTGGTGAGTGCTAAATAACCAGATGGCAAGAATTAGAGCAACATAAAAAAAAGTTCCATTGTGATCCCAGGACTAATTATATCTGAAAAAATCTAGACATAATTGTAATTCTCCTCTTAAGCATATCTCATTGGACTTCAGATAGGGAAGGGGCAGGTGTAACCTTAACTCAAATAGAGCAACTAACACATCTTGGGACAGGGATTTCCCATTGTGGCTCAGAGGTAAGGAACCCAAGTAGTATGCATGAGGATCTGGGTTTGATCCCTGGCCTTGCTTGGTGGGTTAAGGATCTGGCATTGCTGTGAGCTGCAGTGTAGGTCATAGATGCAGCTTGGATCTGGTGTTGCTGTGACTGTGGCATAGGCCAACAGCTGTAGCTCTGATTCAACCCCTAGCCTGTGAACTTCCTTATGCTGCAGTTGTGGCCCTAAAAAGAAAAAAAAAAATCTTGGGACAGTTTCCAGTATTTTCTTCTTTATTCCACAGAAAGGATGCATTTAAATAACTCCATGTAGAAGATTGATGTTCATATCCTTTCCCTTCCCCAAGCATCCCTTTCAGGAATTTGAAGAATGACATTAGCTTATACAAAGAGCAGAGGATAACATTCATTAGAGTTGTAGCTGAGCTTCTCTTTAAGAAATTTACATTTACTGAAGAAAAACAAAGATAAATACTTCCCTTAAAACATTGGTTGTTTCTCAAGGGAACAATGACAGTCATTTACACATTAATTCCTATACATCCTTTTTGTAATTTTTTTTTGTTATATAATACTTCAGTGCCACTTTGATTGTCCCTAGTATATATGGAAATGATCTCAGCACTTGTAAATTCTGCTTTTTCTTGTATTTTCATTTGGAATTAATTTTAAAATGGAAATAATCTGTGAATCTCTGCTTTATCTTTAAGACTATCTGTAGGAAACCATTTCTTCAATTATTGGCATATACCCCTAGAAATACCTGCAATAACAGCTGGTGTGTTGTTCTCTGTACTTCTTCTCCCCATCTTTACTCTTACTGGTATTTAATTTTTGAGCAAGAGTCATGTGTCAATATCAAAAGACAGAAGATGTATGTTCAAAGCAGATATATTAGGGAAAATTACAGGCCGAAGTTTGGTAAGTGCAAGTTGTTCCAAGTCTCTCATCTCTCATTATCCTATAGAGAGGTAGCCAAACTTCAACCTTAGGAAGAAGAACTTAATATTCTGCCATTCTGTAAATTTATAGTGGAAATGAATGTCAGCAGGGATCATCTGACCATGTCAGAAGGCCCGGGACCGGGCAGTAGAGGCCTCTTTTTGGTATCCTTTACTGAGTGGGCAGGTGATTAATATCATCATTGGTTTCATCTTAAGGCCTTCCAACCCTTCCTGCCAAGTCAGCTCTTTTCTTCCCCCAGGGTTATTGCAATATAATTGACACATAATATTGTGCAAGTTTAAAATATACTATTAATAATGATAAACATATATACATTTACCCACAGAGAGAGAGAGAGAGAGACCAAGAAAGAGAGCCAGCAATATCGATATATAGCAATATGATTACCACCAGAGGTGGCTGACACTTGTATCATGTCATATAATTACTATCTTTTGTGTGTGTGTGGTAAGAACACTTAAGATCTGCTCTCTCAGCAGCTTTCAAGTATACAATACAGCAAGTCAGCTCTTTAAGAAAGCACTGTCAGGGCCATCCATCAGAAACACAAGCTTGCTCTCCTCATAAATGGACCAAAAAAAATGGTTAAACATAAATTTCCTTAGTACATGTCAAAATGCTATGGTATTAAAATCTCCATTTTGAAATTTGGATATGGGAATGTTAGTTAATATAGAGAATCATTATTAATTTTGCAAATGGGCAAATGGTATTGTTGGTATACAGGAAAATATCCTTAATTTTAGTGATGTATACTGAAATATTTAGGAATAAATTATCATAATATTTATAATACTTCACCAAAAAATATTGCAAGCACTTCGGTAAATATGAACAGTGGTGTAACTGGTTGGAAGGTATACACTGTTTACTAAATGAGTCTCTCTACTACCTATATTCAAAGTATTACATAATATAAATTTAAAATTAATCCTCATTTGTGTGCAACCATTGAGCCTCTCTATAAAAGTCACTCAATGGAGAGAAAAATGTTTTTGGTGGCAAGAATATTCTTTATCCTAGGAACCCTTTTCCGTGTTGGTAGATCTGTTTCTAATTGGTTGTTTCTTTTTAACCTTTAATCATAGCATGATCAATTTTCCAGTCCAGATACTTGAACTATATCCTCTAAATTGTCATTATACTCTTTCTTCTCTCTGTTTGTCATAATCATCTATTCCTGATATACAGTTGCGAGAATAGTTGTCTACCTGTTACTGCAATTTTGGGAAGGGTGTGTATATAACTGTTCCCTACCCACTTACATAATATTGTGCAAGTTTAAAATATGCTATTAATAATTATAAACATTGTGTTACATTAGTATAGGAAATACTTAAATTTTTATCAAGCACAGTGGAAGGAACAAAAAGAATCAAACTTTGTCTTAAATCTCAAGAACATTCTAATCATTTTGGCAAAATAAAGAAATTGCACATAAACATGCACATAAAAACTTAGCTAATATTTCAAAGCAACATGTAAATGTATCAAATGTATAATGGTTAAGTAACCTCTTAACTATCATAAAGTAGGCAACATAATGATTATAAAGAGATTTGATATTTGGCACATATTATTTGAATCACTTGTATTAGTATTCCCCAAAAAACATGGAGGAAGAAAAATTGGGAGAATTATTCATAACGTTTCCAAGGCATTCAGTTTAAGTCTGACAAAAAAAAATTATCACTATAAGAAAAGACATGCACAAAAATTCATAGATTCAAGGTAACTCTTCCTTTGAAGACAAATAATAATGTGTTTTGAATGGCAAAAGTCATTTTCCTTTTTTAAAACTTCTGCTTTCATTATAAGCCAAATTGAGGTAATTCATGCTCAGCAGCTAAGAATCAAGGGAGGGGAAAAAAACTCTCTTTTAAAAAATCAATTAGTATCCTGAACTCCTCACAAACAAATTCAATAAAATACATACTAATCCACTGCAAAATAGAGATCCTACTTGGTCAACGTTCTGCAATAATGACTCTAAATATATGAGTAGATTCACATCAATATTTCTCCTTTTCAGCTCTTTTTGTTCTCAATACAAAGTGACTTCTTTTTCTTTTTAAGATTTAGTATGTCAACCACAGCCTGCTGCATTACACAAAGATGCCCCGTTACTTGAAAGACTTTGATACATCTGTGCTATTCCCTGTGTGCTGACATATGTCTACTTGCAACAGAGAAAAGAAACTTCAAGGATGAGCTCCACTCATTTTAGTAATTGGTATTCCAGCCTGCTAGTTCAGATGGATTATTGTTAGTGAGATAGGCAGCTAACATTAATGTCAAATTAACATAAACTATAAGGATGATAGTATGCTAGAATTTGCATAATTTTCATCAGAATCTAAAAGCTTTTGAAATTGATTCTCAAGGACTAATAAAGACATATTAGTTTACTTATTATAACATTTTTGGGGTGTTATTTAAAATGTCACATTCTAATTTTAAGTCAGTGATCTGCAACTTAGGATAATGGACAATGTATGAATTTTAGACACAAATTAAATAATTTATGTGAAAATGTGAACCCCAATGTTATTAATCAGCCTGTGGACAAAGGAACACCATTTCTTTGATTTTTAAATATATAATGCTACTTACATTCAATCCTTTCTTAATATCATTCTAGAGATTATTTGAGTGCACATCTTCAGGTGCCTTAATGCATTCTGTTTAGTGATTCAAAGTCAAATGTTAATGGCTCTATTCCAGACTCTTCAAAAAAATCTGTAACTGCAATGTATACATCTTAGGATAACCTGACCCCCTTGCTGTACAGTGGGAAAAAAAAAAAAATCTGCCATATGTGTGATTTCATTCCAAGAGAAAAACTTTTGAGAAAGTTAAAAGTGTTTATATTTTTAAATTGTTTCTGTTATGGCAAAATACAGAAATGCATGGAGAAGGCATATGGCACGTAAGTATAGAATATGCCCATCTCCGGCCTGTTTGGCTTTGGAGTTGTTCCTCTAAACGGATTATCACTTATCAACTGGGAAGTGGATATAAGAGTTTCTCAATAGGTGTCCTGCCTGCCTATGTTCAGCATTCCCTGTGTGTCTTCCATGTGAGATCTGTTTTTCTAACCCCATCAGAAGGTTATCAGAATACCCACCACTATTCAAAGCACCACTATACCTAAGCACAAAACTGCGCCACATTTGCCTCTTTCTTTTTTTGTACCATCTTTTTCAGAAACCCCTGGAAGATAATCATAGCTACTCAAAATGGAGAAGAGGGATTTCACATTCTAGGTACACATTGTGGTACACAACTGGCAAGTTACTATAAATATGTACTTAAGAGTTCATTCAATTAAATATATGTGCAATGTAACTAAGCAGAGCTTTGATTTTCCCTGAACTAATGAAAAGAAGGAAAAATTAGAGATGTACATAAGTTTCATCAAGTTAACTCAACCAATAAAACCTTAATATTAAGTTGTGTCTGATAAGCCCAAGCTCCGATCCCTCCCACTCCCTCCCTCTCCCATCAGGCAGCCACAAGTCTTTTCTCCAAGTCCATGATTTTCTTGATCCTCTTGCTGTACAGTGGGAAAATAAAAAAATAAAAAATTAAAAAATAAAAAACTTAATATTAGAGAGTTAGATCACAAACATGGCCAGACATCATATTATTGGTAATTGTTTCTGGCTATAAATACTTATTTTGTTATGAACCATAAAAGAACATAAACTTGTACAGGCACAGCTGAGAGATAATCTTATTTAACTGAAGCACCTTTCAGAACAACAAAGAAGGGTAAAGAGAACAAGCACTGGTTCCAGTTCTAGCTCTCTAGGTGGTAGCCATGCAACCCTGCACAGTCATTTATTTTTATCTGATCCTTCATTTTAATAAGATAAAAGAACTTGCCCTATCTGCTTCCAAGAATTATTGGGGAATTCTGGCAAGAATCATTTTCTATTCCTCATTTTGAAACCATACAGGCATATTCCATTTTGAATGAGAAAAGGAAACATTTAATTCACTAAATGCAGAGAGGCAGGCAGTGCAGAGCTGAGATGCCCCAAAACAACAACAACAACAACAACAAAACAGCAAAGGAGCAAGGAAAACAGACTGTATAGGAGAGAATGAAAGATGTTAACAAAAACAAAACAAAACAAAATTAAGCCAAAACTTCAAAAAAATAGTGAAACATCAATAAAGAATAATAGAGTTAACCCACTTTTTAAAAATAGCTTGACTTTGGACCTAAGCAAACACAAACCTATGCTTTATGGAAAAGACTTGTAAAAAGTGATTCATAAAGCTGAAAAATGGGCATCATGTAAGTGCAGGTAAAAAGAAAGCAGGAGTGTAAACTTAATATCATACAAGGTAGGCTTCAGGCTGATGTCTACTACATGAGATAAGAGTACTTCAGGGTCTTAAAGTCTGCAATTCACATAGAAGATAAACAGTTATGCATGCCTTTATACAGTATAACACAGTGGCAATATTAGTAAAGTAGAAATTACAGATGAATATAGAAATATTTTAAACATACAGCAACAAGCAGAAACATGGAATATTCCAATTAATATATCAATGCCAAAGGTTGTTCTTTGACAAACATCAGCAGCCAAAAATACTAATTCACCTAATAAAGGAAAAAAAAGAAAAAGTGATAACATATAAAATATGAAGTAATAGGGAAATTGTCATAGGAACAGGGAATTATAAGAATCAAATAAAACATATTTACTTTAAAATATGCAAATAAACTTGAAAACCTGTTGAAGATATATAAATTCTAGGAAAATAAATTTCCCCAAACTGACCTTATTAGAAAATAAAGTCTATACATCATGATTCCTATAGAGAATATTGCCTGTAAAAGAAAGAAGTAATATAAAAATTAAATGAAACAAGGTCAATCAGACATCTGGGAGTCCGAGAGTGTTCTGGGATAATTTTAGTAAATCTCTAAAAAGCAGATAATGGAAATACTAAGAAAATATTTCCAGAGTACATGAAAAGAAGAGGGCTTCCAAATTCATATTATGAACTGAATATGTATTAATACTAATATATGACAATAATTTTACATACAATAAAATTGTGAATATTGACCTAAAAATCATAAATGGATTTTTAACAACACAAAGAAATAAATACAACATAACCTAATGGGTTTTAGTCCAGATATTCAAGGACATTTCAATATGGTTAAATTTATTGATATAATTTATCAAATCAATACTCCTAGAAAAATATCAGATAATTTTTTCTTAGGTAATAAGAAGTATTTGACCTAATTAAACAGTCAGTTTTTGAAAATAAACATTTGAGAAAATAAGAAATAAAGAATATTTCCTCAGAATGGTAAAACAGATCTATCACAACCTCAATTCCCCTCTTAATAATATTAAGCGTTGTACTTGAGTTCCAATCAAAACAATTTAAAAAGGTAAGCAAATTGCAAGAAGTAGAAAAATTAGAAAAAACAAAGAAAATAGATTATGTGTTTAGAAATATGACTCAATGTCTATAAAATGTAACAGAACACCAGAAATCCATCCCAAGCAATATTTCAAGCAAATAATAAATTCAAACAATAAATTTCAGACAGAAATAAACAGTGGTGTTTATACAGTCAATTACAATTTAGAATTTCCTACTAGGTAAAGGAACCTATTTATAATAGAGCAAAAATAAAACATACCTATGGGATACTAAATTAAATATGAAATACCTAAAATCCTTCTGAAGAAAAACGTAAGAAGCTACCGAAGGAAAAAATGCTGCTCTTAGAAATTATACCATGTTCTTGGATATTACAATGAATTTAAGTTTCTGCAAGTGAACTCATTATTATGATGCAATTTAAAAAATTCAGATGGAGGAGTTCCCGTCGTGGTGCAGTGGTTAACGAATCCGACTAGGAACCATGAGGTTGCGGGTTCAGTCCCTGCCCTTGCTCAGTGGGTTAACGATCCGGCGTTGCCGTGAGCTGTGGTGTAGGTTGCAGACGCGGCTCGGATCCCGCGTTGCTGTGGCTCTGGCGTAGGCCGGTGGCTACAGCTCCGATTCAACCCCTAGCCTGGGAACCTCCATATGCCGCGGGAGCGGCCCAAGAAATAGCAACAATAACAACAACAACAACCAAAAAGACAAAAGACAAAAAAAAAAAAAAATTCAGATGGAAAAATGAGCAAACAAGTATAAAGAAAAAAAACCTCTAATTCAGAATGGACACTAGCCCTGCTAGACACTAAACATGTCATAAAATGTCAACATGAAAGCAGTTTACCATAGGAAATGCATAGAAAAATAGATGAATAGAATGAAAGAGAAAGTTCAGAAATAGACTGAATGGGTATGAGTTGTTAGCTGTAAAGGAGCCACCTCAAATCAGGGAGAAAAAAATGGACAATTTAAGAAATGATGTCCTGACCAGTGTTGCCATATAGGAAAAGATAAATAAGAAGATACTACGTATCATACACTCCAAAAAAAAAGTGCAAAATTGTTTAAATATTTTAATGCAAAAAAACCCCAAAACCATAACAATACCAGAAGAAGACATAGAAACATTTACTAATCAACAAAGAGTAGGAAAAATCTATGTTAACATGGTTTATAATTCAGAGGCAACAAAAGAAATAATTGTTAAATTAGACCTTGAGTTATGAGATTTCCAGACAGAATGATCAAAGTGTTGGCAGTTCTTATTTATTTTGCATAAGTTACTATAGAAGACGAGCTGAAAAATACCTGGGGCAATGCTGATAAGCAGAATTTAGAGGAAATTTTAAAAGGACCAGTACTTACTAGGTTAGGAAAAATGACAAACAATCTAGTTAACATATTCAGATTCTTAAGTCATAAAAAGAGTGTCAAAGTATTTAATGACTTCAGGGTAAAGATTAAATCAAGTGTTTGGCTGTGACACACTTGAAAGGCCTCTGAGAGAATTAACACTTTGCCTAGTGGACATTTTCAAAGGGATAAAAGAGATTCTAGGAATCTTTAGGATTTTTGTCTCACAGTAGGCTGACATGTCGATTGTATTTCTATTTACACATTGATTAGCATGGGTAGAAACACTTACCATGGTAAGAATGCTATATGTCACTCTTGACAGATTCCAGCAGCCTGGTATAAAGGGACTGAGGTGGTTCAAAATTCAAAAACTCAACTGTGATCACACCTTTAAATTACACATATCAAGAGGAGAAAGTAAAAGTAGCTCAAAGGACATATCGTCTATGTTCTATTTAGAAATGACCAAACAGAACAATGGAAAAGAAAACCTTCCCAAAGAGCAAAGTCAAGTGGAGAACAACGGGACTGGAGAGACATTCCCAAGCTGCAGAACCAAGGCCTAGTCAAGGAACATTAACCAACCCAGAATAGCAATTCTGGCAAAATCTGGAGTTTAGAATTACCAAAGATTGCTATGTGCCTACTATTTTTCCTCTTTTCAAATGAGAGGGTCCATAGGAATGATCTCTTTCTGCATCATCATTAAACACAGGGTGTTTGGAGGAGAGGATAACCTGTCTTTTTAATTGATAGTTCTTCAGATTAAGAGGACCTGCACTGAAGTATCTATCTTTGGACATAATGTAGATCATGAAATCTATATGAACTCTAGGTAGGACAATGTGATTCAATGAGAATTTGGTAGTTTTGAGGGGGTGAGAACATTTAGAAGATGGGAGGGATGTGCATATTCAGGCCTGTGGTGAAAAGTGTGGTGAAACTAGCCATTTGGACTCTGTGGTCACACAGGTCTGTGGACTGTGGTAGCTCACTACATAGACCACTCCAACTCTTCCTCTTTCCCTGTGCTCAGGCCTTTTTGCCACATGACTTAGCAACTTTTCCTATAAAGTAGTAGAGGTCTCCTCCCTATCCTTAGAATCTCAGCTGGACTTGACACCTGTTTTTGCCAACATAACATGGTGAAGGTGATGGTGTACAGTTCCAAGCCGAGGCCACAAGAAGCATTGTCTGTATCCACTCTCTTTCTTTGTTTCTTGCTTTCCCCACTAGGATGTGCTTACACTCATTTCTTGGTGGGTGGTACACATAGATGAGAGCTGATCCAAACCAGATGTTGCAGCCAAAGCCCCAGATATATGAATAAACACACTGGTAGCTGACTGGCAGTTAACTGCCAATGCTTGACTAAGCCCTTAGGAGATCAACAGATCAGTAGAACCTGTCAGCTGATCCACAGACTGGTGAGAAAAAAATAAATGTTGACTGCTATTTGCCACTAAGGTTTTGTGATTGTTACCAGAATTGTTATGTAACAAATAATTAATGCAAGATGTTTGCATTGAGGGTGTTTGATGTGGTGAAAGTAGCTATTTGGACTCTGATCATACAGTATGTGTAAGAGTCCCAGCTATGGCACAGTGGTGTAAGAATCCAACTACAGTGACTCATGTAGCTGCGAAGCTGTGGGTTTAATCTCTGGCCCAGCCTATTGCAGTGGGTTAAAAGTGTCCAGTGTTGCCACAGTTGCAGTGCAGACTCAATCCCTAGACTGGGAACTTACGCATGCTGTGGATGCACCATTAAAAAAAAAAAATGTTGGATAAATTACCAAACATTTTTAAGCCAAATTTTCTTATCATAAGGATGAGGATAATTGATAGAAATAGCATCTACCTAATAAGAATCGTTGTAAGATTTAAATGTGATAATATATCAAACTGCCATGCAGAATAGTTAGCACATGGTGAATGCTAAAGAAATTCTAGTTATTATTATTTTTTAGCCATGCCTGCAGCATGTGGAAGTTTCCATGCGAGAGATCAAACCTGCGTCAAAGCAGCGACCCAGGACACGTCAGTGACAAACTGAATCCTTAACTCACTGTGCCGTCAGGTACCTCCTAGTTGTTATTCTAATTTCCTATTCTTTTGAAATAATTTTTAAACTGTTTCATTATAATTACCAAATAATTTTAAAATGAATTTAAGTTTAACAATAAAAATGATATGACATTAACAACATGGCATGTGTTATAATTGAGTATTTTTTAAATACTTAAGTAAATGAAAAATCAGCCTCTATTAAACACTGTAATTTCTGCAAGTGCAAAGATAAATTTACATTTATTTTTTTTCTATCACTTAGTATATTTACAGCCAGATTGTGGGGGTTTATTAAATATTTGTTGGATTGAACCTGTGCATAATAACATGGCAGAGGGACTTCCCTTTTTTCGCTGCCATCATATTGAAGTTATAATTAATGTAAGCTAAAAATTAATTTTAATCAGATAACCATATTACCTACACAAAGTGGCCACTCACCAAGAATTTGTTGAATTGACTATAAAATCAAGTAGAAAAACATATAAAGGTCATGGAAATTAGGTAATTAGCTTTTGAGAGGTGAATAGGGCAAAATGAATTATTCAGCACTGTTTTTGTATTTCTAAATAATTGTTAATAAATGATTCACCAAATGTCAGCAGGAAAACACCATTTTAATATGGAAGTAAACACTACTAACAGTGATCTCAATTCACCAATAATTGGAAGCTTATGTAACAAACATAAAGATATATACTTATTTTCTTAATATGTAATTTTTCCTGGAAGAAATCAAAACTGTTCAATGCCTTTGTTTTCCCAGGCATTTTACATAATAAAGAAAAAAATCAAGTGAAAAAGTAAAGTTTTAATGGAGAAGTCTCAACCTAGAGAGAGAGAGACAGATGCTTAATCGAACAATTATAATTCTGAGAAATAGAAGCTGTATGATATGCCCAAGGGATATGGAAGCACGTGGCATGGAATAACTGTGTCAAAGGGATGGAGTAAACAAAGAAGCTTCTTCAATTAATAAGTGATGTTTATCATGTAGAAAGAAGAGGAGAAGAAAACAGATCCAAAAATCAGTTGAGTTAATAAATACACCTGGTGATGTTTAATTGCAATTTTATCTGTGCTAATAAGACTGAAAGATAGATATTATGTTTACATTACTAAAATATTTAAGAGAAGTTACAATTTATATATGTACAAGGATTAGAAATGAAATCAGGGTTTTCAGTCTTTAAGGGCAATTCACATTATACTATCCTAGGAAGAGAGTAAAATTATGGAACAGCACTACTGAATGTACCTGAAATAGGAGAATGCATATTGCAGGCAGGAGCTATGCAGAAATGGCAATCATTGAGACTGTAAATAAAGTTAAGCACATATTTGGGCACAAAGAACATCTACACCATTCTCACAGGGTTGGATTTTCTTTCTGGAAGGGACAGAGAATAACTGAAAAAATGCAAAGAGGAATTCCTGTAATCAATCTGTATGTCAGAAAAAGCTTTTGCTAATTGTTGAAACATTTAGGAAGGAAACTCAAAAGACATGATTGAGAATACCGGTTAAGTAACTAAGAAATAGGTAGGGAGTGAGAAAATAAAGTCTTTGCTCAAAGAAGTGGCAGCAGGTTTAGAGACAAAGGAATAAAATTCAGAGCTATTCCATAGACAGAATCAATAGAATTTATGGCCAATCTACAGGGATAGTTTAGAATGAGAATCAGAGCTATCAAGCTGGGCCTAGCAGGTGTACTATGTATTATTAAGGAAGCAAATTTGTGTATGAAACCTGGAGTTCCATTAAAGATTTGCTGTGATTGAGTAGACTGTAGACCATTTAAAGTAGGACATGTAGGAGAAAAGTTTAACTTTACTTAGATATGTATGCTAATACATATGTATTATGTATTTCATTTAATTTACTATCATACAATGCATGCTAGGGCCAAATATGAACTGGAGGGCTAGAAAACTATAAGAGAAAGCTAGAAAACTATAAGTGAGCATTGAAACTAGCAAAATAAATATTCTATCTACTCAAAATAATTTAAAATGAAATATAATCAATGAAAGGAAATGTAAATTCAATTACTACTGATAATCTGAAACTAGTGGGGAAAAGAGAATTTTAACAATAATAAACAAAAAGGAAAGTTTTGGTAATAAACTAATCAGGTGTCTTAAATACCAGATTTTCATTAAGAGAAAAATAATACTATATTGACAGATTATTATTATTATTATTATTATTTTGCTTCTCAGGGCCACACCTGCGGCCTATGGAAGTTCCTGGGCTAGGGGTTGAATCGGAGCTGCAACTACCAGCCTATGCCACAGCCACAGCAACACATAATCTGAGCTGTGTCTGCAACCTATACTACAGCTCATGGTAGTGCCAGATCCTTAACCCACTGAGTGAGGCCAGGAATCAAACTCACACCCTCATGGATACTAGATGGGTTTGCAATCCCCTGAACCATGATGCGGACTCTCTATCTTGATATTTTAGAGAAATATCAATTTAAATATATTTCATTCACATGCCTTTTGTGATAGTAAACAAACTAAGCATTATTAGTTTTTTCATTAGATAAAATAAATATAAATTTTTTAAAAAACAGAGTGCTTGATGTTACAGATGACACATGCAAAAACACTCCACATGCGGTTTTTTTTTATGAAACATAAGAAGGATCACAAGAAAAATTTTTATAAGAGAATAAAAGAAGGATAAATTTATGACTAAAATAAAACCTCCATATTACTATAAATATAAAGGTTAAGCTCTCCAATTTGGAAAAGGATGATCTCAAATTCATAAAATCAATGCAGGAGAATGTAATTAACATAACTCACACATCTATAAGAGAAATGACTAAAAATGATTAAATGATGATCCAGGAAGCATGTGATCAGAAAGTGACAAACAATATAACCAACAACAAACCAAATGTATATCTGATGGAGAAAAAATAAAAGGAGAAAATCAGTCATACAGTTATTTTAAACATTCATGTAAATGAAATATCCAAACCACAATGAAGATATAACTATAGAAAAAAATTCTCATTGTGTAAAATAGGATTAAAATATCTGATATAAAATCCTGAATATAAGACAACTATGAAAAATAGATTTTAACTATGAAGGCAAAATGATGAATAAGTGTAAAACATAGTTTAATAACAGAAAAATACACATGCAACCCTACAATTTGTCGTATTCAAAATCCATTCAATTGATGAATACTGAACAAAGAAGAATAAAAACAGAAGTAGAAGTGGAAGTACATGAAACCCTGTACACAGAAGCACTACATTTGTTGCTGCAGACTTTCTCCCTAATTCATTCTACTCCATCTCCAAAGGACTCCCTCAAATTTATCTGCAGGTAAAAATATTACTTTTCATTAACTCAAAGGAAATTAAATTTATTTTTTGAGAAGAATTTAAGTTACTAGAATCTTGGATATGCTTTTAAAGAAAGTCCTTTATATTTTGGTCATGGTTTTCTCCTACTCTAAATGCTCATTTTTATGGAAGACGGATTTTGCTCTAGAGAGACCATGAAAGAAAAAGCTCATTGAAATGCTCTGCCCAGATACTTAAGGTACCTCACCAACTTTACAGTATATAGGAAGAAGCCGCTTGCAAAAACAGAAATACATGTAAAACACTATCCTGAGTTGCAGAGTTGTTTCTGGAGTCAGACTGACCAACGGGGAAATCCTGTTTAGCTATGTACCCTGGAAAATGTATGTACCCTTTCTTGCCTCTGTGTCCTCACTTCATCTACAAATAATAGACAGTACTATAGCCTAACTCAAGGAGTGTGTGAGGATTAAATAAATTGAGGCATTGACGTATTGTAGGAAGCAAAACAACATCATGGATGAGAATACCAAAATTAGACCAACTCAGTTCATTGGTAAGAGTGCTATTTTAGGGAGAAACATAAGTTTAAAAAATTCCATGTGAGGAATTCCCGTCATGGCTCAGTGGTTAACAAATCTGACTAGGAACCATGAGGTTGCAGGTTTGATCCCTGGCCTTGCTCAGTGGGTTAAGGATCCAGCGTTGCTGTGAGCTGTGGTGTAGGTTGCAAATGTGGCTCGGATCCTGTGTTCCTGTGGCTCTGATGTAGGACGGCAGCTACAGCTCCTATTAAACCTCTAGTCTAGGAAGCCCCATATGCCGTGGGTGCGGCCCTAGAAAAGGCAAAAAGACAAAAAAAAAAAAAAAAATTCCATATGGACAAGAAAATATTCTTTATAAAGTCAAGAATTTGTATTATAGAGCAAAAATATTATAATAGCAGCAACAACCACTATAACAAAAAAAGATAAATAACCTAGAAATTAACTTAAGAAATACATGCAATCTACTTAGAGAAAAATGTTAAAATAGCACTGAGGAACACACACGCACACACACACGCACACACACACACACACACACACACACATTTCAGAAAGACCAGCAGAAATATCCCTAACTTTGTTAAAATATCATTTCTCCCTAGATTAATACATAATTTTACAAACATGTGAACATAATGAAAACAATTAATATAACTTGTTCTTGCTATTATGCTTGCAAGCAGACAAGGTGATTCTATAGCCCATACCTTAAATAAACAATGACACTAGCCCAGATCCTTTGGAAAAGAAGAGTAATGATGTAATGATAAGGGACTTGTTATATCACACATTCAATTATTAAAGATCTTTGACAGTGATCTAGCCAGTTATTAGGTGCCTGTTTTTTTTTTAACAACCCAGGTGAACATATATTTACAGGATTTATAAAAATTATGAGCCTATTTAATCTTAGAGTAACTGAAAAAAACAAAATTGCTTCATTTGGGGAAGGGGTGGTATCTAAAGTACTTCAAGTAAAGTAATGCATTTTTAAAAATCCAGATTAGTAAAAAATGTCCCAGTATGGCCTATCCATTTTTTTTTCTTCCTTTTTAATAGAAACCAAATTCTGTTTTAGGTGTCAAAGTGCTCATTTAAGAAATCATTATTTCCCTGATTCTGTTGCAGTTAGGAGTGGTTAGTTTGAAAAAGTTTGTGCCATTTATATGTAAAAAGATTCTACCCATAAAGCTCTATAAACAAAAAGACTTGGGTGGTATAAACCTTTGTCTTTTTTAAAAAGCTTGTTTTCTTACCTAAAACTTAGATTTGATACTATAGGTAAAACAATCAACTGGTTATCATGAAACATTGAGCCTGAGGTCAAAGCCATGTGCTCCAAAGGCTAAGTGGAAAGATAGGGAATGTCTACATGCTCAGTGCTCGATTCCGGATCCAGTATGAATATCTGTAGCATTCTTCTTCAAGTGTAAATAATAAAATAATTTATTCATTTAAAAAAATTATTTCTATTTATTCACAGCCAAATTCTATTTATATTTTCTATCGCGTTCTTATCTGATAGAGCCAGGTGCCATAACCATAAAAATAACAATAACAGCAATAATTAAATTAAAATAATCTTTGTTTCTAATGATAGGGCTAGGTAAAGGAAAGCAGGAAAAAAAATGAAAGAGAAAGAAGCCTCAGATTAAAGGAAAATAGGACAGATGTTACCTGATGCAATGTAAGGAAATAGAGGTGGTGGAAGAAAATCAATGACCTTCACAATGATACAGAAGTATTATTATTTTTTCTTTTTAACAACAGTGTGAGCCACCTTCCATGAGCTTTCTAAAATGCATATAAAAAAATACAAAGGGAGGAAGAAAATCAATGCATGATCAAAAATAAAAATATGAATATAAACAAAATTAAAATTAAATGTTGTATATATTACACAAAAAAGGCAAAAATAGGTAAAGTTTCTTATTTATTTATTTAATCATTTTTAATTGAAGTATGGTTAATGTACAGTATTATATTTACATCAGGTGTACAACATAGTAATTTGATATTTTTACAGATTATACTCCATATAAAGTTTTTTTTTAATATTAGTTATATTTTTGGTTTTGTATTTTATATATCCTTGTAACATACTTACTTTTTAGATTCAACACATAAGTGGGTCTTTCTCTGTCTGAATTATTTCACTGAGCATAATATCCTCCAGGTCCATTTATGTTGCTATGAATGGCAAAATTTCATTCTTTTTTATGGCTGAGTAATATTTCTTTGCATATGTATACCACATTCTCCTCGTCCTCTTTTTTTTTTTTTTTTTTTGTCTTTTTAGGGCTACACTCATTGCATATGGAAGTTCCCTGGCTAGGGGTAGAATTGGAGCTATAGCTGCAGGCCTATGCCACAGACATAGCAACACTGGATCCGAGCTCCATCTATGACTTACATCACAATTCATGGCAATGCAGGATCCTTAACCCACTGAGCAAGGCCAGGGATCTAAACTGTGTCCTCATGGATACTAGTTGGATTTGATATCACTGAGCCACAAAGGGAACTCCTACACCACATCTTCTTAATCCATTTATCTATTGATGAACACTTAGGTTGCTTCTCTATCTTGGTTATCGTAGCTGCTCTGAATATTGGTGTGCATACATATTTTTAAATTAACGTTTTTATTTTTTCAGATCTATACCCAGGAGTGGAATTGGTGGATCATAGGAACCTCCATACTGTTTTCCATAATCATCATGCCAATTTACATTCCCACCAAAGTATATTGGGGATCCCTTTTCTCAACATCCTCATCGCACTTGTTATTTTTTGTCTTTTTGACAATAGCCATTCTGCTAAGTGTGAGAGATATCTCATTGTGGTTTTGATTTATATTTCCTTCATGACTAGTGATGTCGAGTATGTTTTCATATGGTATGTTTTCTTTAGAAAAATGTCTCTTCAGATCCTCTTCTCATTTTTTAATCTGGTTTTTTAAAATATATTGAATTACATGGATTCATTATATATTTTGGGTATTAACTCTTATGTGAGTTATCCTTTGCCTACACCAGTGTGATTTATTTCCCTTCATATATTTTCTTACTTCTTATTATAGCTTTTCTTTATCACTTAAAAAATCCTTTAACACCTCTTATAAGTTCAATGTAAGTAATAAACCCTTAGTTTTTACTTGTCTGGGAAACTCTTTATCTCTCCTTTAATTCTGAACAGTAACCTTGCTGGATTTAATATCCTAGGTTATAGGTTTTTTTTTTTTTTTTTTCCTTCTGTCACTTTAAATATATTGTACCATTCCATTCTGGCCTGCAAAGTTTCAATGAAAAACATCAGGTGATATCCTCATGGGTATTCCCTTACATATGACTCACTTATTTTCTCTTCCTGTCTTTAAAATTCTCCCATTTGATGGATTCCCCATCATGGTTCAGCAGTTAATGAATCTGACTAGCATCCATGAGGCTACAGATCGATCCCTGGCCTTGCTCAGTGGGTTAAAGATCTGGCATTACCATGAGTTGTGGTGTAGGTCACAGACAAGGGTCAGATCCTGAGTTGCTGTGGCTGTGGTGTAGGCTGGCAGCTACAACTCCAATTTGACCCCTTGCCTGGGAGCCTCCATATTCCACAGGTGTGGCCCTAAAAAGCAAAACATAAAAAAATTAAAAATAAAATAAAATTCTCCCATTTTAATTATATATCTTGGTGTGGCTCTCTTTGGGCTAATCTTGCTTGACACTCTCTGTATTTCTTGGACTTGGCTGCTTTCCTTCTTCAGATTAGTAAAGTTTTCAGCCATAATTTCATCAAATATATGTTCTGCCACTTTCTTTCTCTCTTCTTCAGTAATACCTATATTGTGAATTGTAGTGTGCTTGATAAGGTACCAAAGGTCTCTCTCAAAATTTATTATTTTTGCTGTTCTGATTGGGTAATTTCCACTATTCTATCTTTTGGGTCATTTAAGCATTCTTCTGTATCACTTAACCTGCTATTAATTTCATCCAGTGTATTTTTCATCTGAATTATTGTATTCCTCATCTCCATGTGGTTCTCTTTGATACTTTCTAGTTCTTTGTTGAAGTTCTCACTGTGTTCAGCTATTCCTTTCCTTTCGATTAGTTTTTATTTAAGAATGGGTTTGTTTGTTTGTTTTATTTTTATGGCCTCACCTGTGGCATATGGAAGTGCCAGGCTAGGGGAAAATTGGAGCTGCAGCTTCCCAATTACACCACAGCCATAGAAACTTGGGATCTGAGCCACATCTGCGACCTACACCACAGCTCAGAGCAATGCCAGATCCTTAACCCACTGAGCAGTCGGGTTTTTAACCCACCAAGCCACAACAGGAACTCTCTCAGCATTTTTATTACTATTTCTTTGAATTATTTAACAAATAAATTATTTATCTTGAATTCAATAGGGTTTTTCATAGGGTTTTATGTTGTTCTTTCATTTGAACATATTCCTCTGTCTTTTTGTTTTGTTTGACTTCCTCTGTCTCTATGAGACGAGGTGAAACAGTTACCTATCCCTCTCTTGAAGGTGTGCCCTTATATGGGAACATTCCCATGTGTGTGCCCAGTGGTTTGGCGAGAGAGCTGGAGCTCATGAGATACTGGCCATGTCTTCTCTCTGAGTGTGCTGGCAGTCACTCCCTCAGTAGGGGGTAGGGCCAGAGTCAGAAGGGCAAAACCAGAGCCAGGTACGAGCTGGGGCTTCTCCCAGGCTCAGTGGAAATCTATGCTTTTGGGGGGGGCATAGTCAGTGTCCAAAGAGCTGGAGCAGCACTTCTGAGCTGGTTTTACTTTTCCCCAGTATAGCATACATGTAATGGCTATGTTGGCCTCTGCCTGGGTCAGAAGTGGCATTGTGGCCCATTTCTGAACTGGCTTCATCTTTTCCCTGTTGTGAGTGCTTGTATGTGATGGTGGTGGCAGTCTCCACCTTGGTCAGAGGTGGGAGGTAGGGCCTGAGGGTTTGGAGCTACACTTCTGAGGTGGTTATGCTTTTTCCTGATATGCAAACAGTCACAATCACAATGGCAGTATCTGACATAGTGGGGAGCAATGCCAGTGCAGGAGAAGAAGGGGCTGGAGCAGTAGTTTGGTGAGGACTGGGTGGTATGCGAGGGTGGTCCTGGCAGGCTAAGTGGAGCATAAGGAAGTTTTTAATCTGATGCCTCTGTTCTGGGGCTGGGAGCAAGCAAGTCTGTGTGCATGCTCTTCAAGAGTATAATCTGTTTCTTACAGGTCTCTGTAAGCCCCACTGATTGTCAAACCAGCTAAGGGCATCGCCTTCCTGGTGGTGAATCTCAGGGCTAGGTGCCTGATATTATGCTTGAACACTTGCTCCTTAAGGAGGACCCCAAGTCAGTGATATCCCCTCCTCTTCTGGGTCACCTGCTAGGGGTGCAGGTCCAGACTAGATTGTTATTCCTTCCTTCCTACCAGATTTCTTGTGGGTCTTTCTTTGGAACTATGACTGCAGAACAGCCATTCTGCTATTCTTCAGGTCACTCTCAGTGAGGGTTTCTTTCTATATAGTTGCAGTTTTGATGCATGGGAGGAGGTGAGTTCAAGGTCTTCTTACTCTACCATGTTGATCCCACCTCTGTTAATCTAAAGTTTCTTTCTTAAAGAGAAAATTAATCAGCTGCCCTATTTATGTGCCTCAAAATCTCTGAAAGAATTGCAGCTGAAAAGTTTGTCATTCAAATTGAAATAATTTTGTTGAATAGTTCTATGGTCAGAAACTGCCTGACTAAAGACAATGGGATCATATTACTTGTAAATTAATGATGTTCAACACAATAAGCATGAGCCTTCTAGCCCAAAGCAAATAAAAAAGGTAAATTATTTTATGAACAAATAAAGCTTAATGAGCATTATGTCTTACTGAATGGTGTCTTTCTTATTTCAAATTTTGATATAGAATTAAATGTGGAGATAAAACAATTATTTAATCAAGTTACATTCTCAAATGTGGGTATTGCTAAAGTCTGAATTACTAAGTATGAACAATGCTATGAGTGATTTGAAAATGCTAATGAATTTGATCTGTTTTTGCTATGTTTGCAAAGTTGAAAGCAAGATAAATTATTCTTGCTTTTTAGTCAATCATAAACTCACATACTAAAAAAAATAATGCTAAAGCATCATTGTGATCCAAGTGTTACTTACTTATCTGTTACAAAGCTAGGGTAATTCAAGGATGAGCAAAGGAATCTTTTGGTTGACTCCATTTTGGTTTTACAGTTGTAGTAGAAGATCCAGAAAGTTCTAAAAGGAGCCAAAAAAATACAAAAGGTTCAAAGTTCCTCAAATGTTGGACAATTATAGTGCTCAACCTCATTCAAAACAATGTCTCATACTTATTTCATTTAATCAATAGAAGGGAGTATATTAAGTATAAGGAATACAATTAGAATAAAAATAACTCAAGAAAGTTAATTCATCATGGTAGCATTAGAGGTATATTATATAGTAAAAGAAAACATTTTCATAATTTTATATTTGGAATGCAGTTCGCAAAAATGGAAAAAAATATGTTCTCCCATTGTATTTACAGACAATATTTTTCAAAAGAAAAAAAAATTTGAAAGCTTTAATTATAAGGTCTCAAAAATGTGCTAGATGTATCCTTGAGAAGTTGTCATATAAAGTAGGTTGTAAATGACAAGAGAGTTGATGTGACAAATAGTTCTACTGATGCAGAAATAATTGTTTTGGATTGTTTTGAATGTTGAGAAGTCAAAGGACAAAGAGGACAATATATTAAAATATTTTCAAAAAATGTAATGAAGAATGACAAATACTTTTGGAAGGCAGCTAGTGGAAAATATCTGTCACTTGACTATTAGAAATTCTATTCAATGTCTGAGATTGAGCATTAGGAAAAAAGAGCTGGATTTAACTCTGACACCTAAAATCCTCAATTCTGGGAGTTCACTGATGGTCTAGTGTTTAGGACTAAGCTCTTTCACTGCTGTGGCTGGGGTTCGATCCCTGGTCTGGGAACTGAGATCTCACATCAAGCGACTGCATTCCACAGCCAAAATAATTTTAAAAATAAAAAATAAAATCCTGAATTCCACTTCATGTGAGAAACTTGATCATGATCCTTGTTAATGAAGCATATTATTTGATATCAAACATAATCATTCTCATATCTTAGCATCTACAGGAAAACCAAGTAGATATCATCGTTATATGAAAAAAATTTCAAATACTAGTTTACAATTACCAATATTACTATGCAAAATATCTGTATTCATCTTAAGAATTATTTGGCAAAAGGAGAAAAAAGCTTCAGCTTAATAAAATAAAACAGCACAGTATGGTATATAAGTTAATTAAGAATGTATGTGACCTGTGCAAGCAAATGATCTGTTGAGTTTTGTAAAAGCTATATTGATATGACTTAATGCCTTTTCCAGAGAATCAGATTTTAGGTGATATGAATGTATCCAAAGCAAAAGAAATTAAGATATAGCCTCTATCTTAATGGGGAGAAGAAACATATGCTGAAACAAGCTCATATTGGGACTAAATGATCTAAAAATAATTGATATTAATTTTCTCAATCTAGATTTATATTAGCCATATTTTTACTTTCAGAATTGGCACACTGAGATAGACACCACTGAACCCCATGCAAACCCACTTTCCACTGGAAACCAAGCTAAACTTACAATATTATCTACTATCCTAATAATTGTAATAATTGAGTTGCCCAAAGGTAAGCTCTGGACATTAATTTCTAAAATTATAGGTAAGAGACTTTCCTCAATTTTTTTTTTTGTCTTTTTGCCTTTTCTAGGGCCAGAGCCACAGCAATGTGGGATCCGAGCAACCTACACCACAGCTCACAGCAATGCTGGATCCTTAACCCACTGAGCAAGGCAGGGATCTAACCTGCAACCTCATGGTTCCTAGTCGGATTCGTTAACCCCTGAGCCACGATGGGAACTCCTCCTCAATATTTTATTTCACAGCTTTTCAGCAAAACTGTGAGAAAGCACATTCAGTTAATGCAGAATATTGTTAAAATCTGTCAGTATAATATGGCTCTTGATTAGCACTAGTTGGAATCAGTGAACTATCTAAGTAGACAAATTTAATAAGAATAAAGGAACCACCCTCTAGGTAGCATTTTTGGCTATCTTAGGCATTTTAATAGAAATTCAGAGTTTCAGGCCTTGTTTAAAGAGCAAGTCTCTCCCTTGGCAAAGTGAGGAAAAAATTACAGGAGTCAGAGAAAAAAAATCAGAAGGTTAATGAAAGAATGAAACCACCCATGATAGTCTATTTGGCACAGAAATGACAGACATGGAGATCAATATCAGTTACTTAATGGAGGATAGATTTAGGTTTTTAGGTGGTAATAAATAGAAACAAACAGTGGTTCTTCACTTATAGAAACCTGATAAAGTGCTTTTCATATCTAGTCCTATTTTTAGTGGAGCAGGGAAATTAGAAATTAAAAAATATGCTTCAAGTGAATTCATCCACATACCATTTGAAAGTTATTTTTATGACTATATGAAGAGAAAACCTTAAGTGGTAGAGGCTAAGTAACATTATTTAGAAATCAGGTTTATTGTGAATTAAGTTTCATTTTACTCCCAAGACTCTGACCTTAACCATTGTACCACACTGCCTTTCTAAAATGAGGTGTTCAGGATGGGAAGTTTAAGAATAGATGCTCATCCCCTGGAAGAGATAGGAACAACCAAATGGGCATGGGAAAGAGAGAAATCTCCCTTGCTTTTGTCAGAAAGAGGTTCTGCTCACTTCTTTCCCCATGTGTTTTAGTGCCTGATGCTTATTTTATTAAGATACATTAAAATAAAGATAAGAAAGAGAAAAGAAGATAATGAAAAATTAAAAACTATAATGAAAAATAGATAACATAAAAAAGTAATAATTAAAAGAAGGCCTAAAGGTGATAAGAACAAACTAGGTAAATAAGTAATATAAGAACAAAGGAAACATGAGATAAAAGAAAACTCTTACAAAAGAATAAGAAAAGATAAATCAACTAAGAACAATTAACTCTGAGATTATAAAAACAAAAGGACTAAAAGATTAAAAGGAAAAGATAAATAAGCAAAAAGCAAAAAAAATTTAAATGAATTCAAATAATAAGAAGAGAATAAACTAGGGCATAAAATGCTAACTGGAATAAAGGAAAGAAAATAATTCTACAAGTTCCAAAGTTAAACACAGGAATATGTTTGTTTGCTTAAAGCTAAAATTATTGAACATGTTAAGTGGATGCCATTCAAAATTGTGTTATTGACACTGAGGAACCTTCTGGTGTCAGGCTTGAAATACTCTGGGGAATTTGAACAGAGATCTTGACCATGCCATTCTTCTCTGCCCTTACCCTTCAGCCCAGTCTGTGCTCAGGGATGCTGATCAGTCCTCAAATTGCTTCTACACAATCTCCTACTGGATACCACACACACACACAAATCCTTGTTTCCCTTGGGATTTTCTTTTTCATCCAAGGCTAGTCTTTTGCCAAAAGGAGTTAGAGCAATGCCATTGAGAAGTTTATCTGAGAAACTGAAATGCTGCTCTCCTTAGCTTCAAACATTGTTCAAAATGGGCTAGTCTTCTCCTAAGTTTTATTAACAATTCTAGTTATTACACCAACATTTTCAATACACAGAGCCTATGAATTTATGCATTTACAGATGTTGTATCTTATACAGAATAAAAATAAAGAAGATGGCAGGATAATATAGTGATGTCTTAACTGATGCATTCTTTCCACCACCAACACCACACCTCTGTCTATCATCCTTCATTTTTGTCAGGAGGTGTGAGCCAATGGAAGCTATCGGAAAGGGACCTGAGAATATATGGCAGAAATATTTAACTTTTGAGTGAAAAAAACTGTAGATCTAGATTAAAGTCTGATAAGGAAAAAAAATAGTGAAAACTCTTACCATAATCACTGCTCTTTCTTTTCCTAAATGCATTAAGACCCACAGAATTATGAAAAACAAAGACTTGGAAAAATCGAGGAAAAATGAGCATTCTGTATTACAGAGGCATTGCACTCTTCTCCCACTTCCCAGAAAGAGGTCCTGAAGAGAAGGCTTATTTATTCCACTTTTATTTTTAATGAACTACAATGGAAAGAGACACTAGGTTAAATACAAAAACAAGCAATATTAATTAAAAAAAAAAAACAAAAAACTCTTGCTGTTGAGAAGAACAGTAGTGTTTATATGTAGACACAACAGGGTTGGAGACATTTCCCTAATTCTCTCATAGAATTGTGACCTGGTATGGCATCAGAATGGCCCCAAGTGCAGGCCAGTAAGGAACGTTATATCAAATTATGCATATAATTTTTTGATCAATACCTTAGGAATATAAACAAAAATGGAGCTACATTTCAGAAAGGGTACACCAGGGACAAGATTAAGAACAAGTCAGTGCCATAACTGACTACTGAGTCATTGACTCCACTGCCCTGCATCACTGGGCATAGGACTAGACAGGATGACTCTAGTGTGGAGTGAAGAACAGCCTCCAGAATGGGAAATATCCCTGCATTTCCAAAATACCACACGTTAAAATAGGTTCTACAAGGTATTCCAGAGTTTTGTGGAACACCAAAGATAATCAGATTGTATTAGTACTGAATGGCCCAATTAAAGACACTACTTGGTGATTTTTTGCCTTTCTAGAAATCAAATGGATTTATCACATCCCTGTTTGGACTTGTCATCTGGTAGTACGAAATTTGTTCTGTTTTATCTACATGTCTGTTCTCTTCCTTTTCATATCTTTATCTTTACTTCCCTTGGACATGTTTGTAGATTCTGGAGCTGGATAGGAAGATAAGGAAGATGAGGTATGAGAGAAAAATCATTAAAACACCATTCAGGGAAATTTGAATGAAAAATAGCAATATTACCCAACCAGAGCAGCCCAAAGGACACAAAGTTGTATTCATAATAATTATATCTACAATGCTACTACATAATTCCACATTGAAACATCCACAATAGCATTGGATAATGAAAACACTCTACTTCAAGCACATGATGTACATTAAATGTAATATCTTATAAACTCTGGATTCTGCTACATAATGTATTTATATTCTATATAACATATAAATATTTAAATGCATTAAAGAAAAAAATCAATAAAATGTTTCCACCTTTGATGAATGACTGCTAGTTTTTATTTCATCTTTTAGTTTTCAAAAATCAGATTAAAAAGAGTGATTTCAGTAATTCTATATCTGGGCCTTATGGAAAATGTGGCATCTCATTAGACAGTTGAATTGGGAAAGGTGGGTCCCAGAAGGATCAAAAATCCATCATTTTGTGGTTCATAACCAGGTGCAATGCCACAAGCAACAAAACTTTGGTCTTGTTTTAAGAAATCACCTACCGTATGACCCAGCAGTCCCATTCTTAAGCATATATCTGGATAAAACTTTCCTTGAAAAAGACACATGCACCTGCATGTTCATTGCAGCACTATTCACAATAGCCAAGACATGGGAACAAACCAAATGTCCATCTACAGATGATTGGGTTAGAAAGATGTAGTATATATAGACAATGGAATACTACTCAGCCATAAAAAAGAACGACATAATGCCATTCTCATACTGAGTGAAATAAGACAGAAAGAGAAAGACAAATGCCATATGATATCATTTATAACTGGAATCTAATATACAGCACAAATGAACCTTTCCACAGAAAAGAAAATCATGGACTTCGAGAATAGACTTGTGGCTGCCCATGGGGAGAGGGAGGGAGTAGGAGGGGTTAACAGATGCAAACTGTTGCTCTTGGAATGGATTTACAATGAGATCCTGCTATGTAGCAATGAGAACTATGTCTAGATACTTACATTGCAACACGACAATGGGAGGAAAAATTATGTATACATGTATGTGAAACTTGGTCCCCATGCTGTACAGTGAAAAAAATAAATAAATAAAAATAAATAAATAAATATGAAAAAAAAGAAATCACCTCAAGAGTAATATCTGAATTTATACTTTCTCATATATCATCTGAGGTTATTGCTTGAAAAACACAAGGGCATGATTTATGACCCAATATTTGATAGAACATTCTCATTAATCCTCTAGATTGGAAATAAGAAGAGGTGAGTATAAAAGGAGAACCAATGTCTCTCCATGGCTACTGTCATTCAATGGAGACCTACACAATCATGGTCATTTCAACATAATACAGAGTATATTACAACATAATAAAGAGTGCTTCAGATCAATGAAAATATCCACTTGTGAGGTCATGTGGCTCCAACATGATTGCTCTGTGGTTCAAGGTATTGCTGAACTTGCTTCGCTTCCCAATACCACCTAACAATGAATTAACTAATTAAATACTTAAACCAAAAAAAAAAAAAAAAATGGGGCCAGAGAGTTCCTGCTGTGGCTCAGCAGATTAAGAACCTGACTAGTATTTTTGAGTATGCAGGTTCAATCCCTGGCGTGGCTCAGTAGGTTAGGAATCCAGGGTTGTTGTGAGCTGTGGTGTAGGTCACAGATACAGCCTGGATCCCACGTTGCTGTGGCTGTGGTGCAGCCTGGCAGCTGCAGCTATGATTCAACTTCTAGCCTGGAAACTTCCATATGACACAGGTGTGGCCCTAAAAAAAAAAAAAAAAAAAAAAAAAAATTAGGGCCTTACTTAAAGGACATAGCTGTGCCTGCTGGCACAATGGCCTTCACACCGTTATCCAAGTGATTAATGGGACTTAATCCAAATTACTGGTCTCTTTGTTAACATCTGATGTAGGCAAACTTGGGACAATCAATCATATCCTCAATTCTCCTTTCAATACAATTTTCCACTTTCTAATGGTCTTTCTTCATTTCTCCTGTAAGATTTCTCTCACTGTAAAAATCTGAAACCTTATTCCATGATTAAAAACCTACCCTACATTCTCAAATATTTCTTCAAATGTTCCCTTTTTCTGCTTAAGTGGGGCATTTCCCACATGGACATTTCCTCCCCTTGCAGACATATTAAAAACAAGAATGTTTTTTCAGAAGCCAGGTATCTCAGGGTCAGAAGAAGTAAATGACTAACATTGTTGTACATGCCTTCATGTACTCACCAGCCTCTTGTACAGCTACAATGATTTTAAGTGAATGTCTTATGATCCAAAATTTATCAGGTTCTTTTGAGTGCAAAAACCATACATTTTTTTTTGTTTGTATCTCTAATGTAGTTTGTAAGACACTTTAACAAATAAAAAAAAATCAATTATCAAATTCCTTTACATCTTAAATATTTCTTTTTCCTTCTTTCTTTTTTCTTGTTTGTCTTTTTGCCTTTTCTAGGGCCGCTCCCGCAGCATATGGAGGTTCCCAGGCTAGGGGTCCAATAGGAGCTGTAGCTGCCTGCCTACACCAGAGCCACAGCAATGTGGGATCCAAGCGGCGTCTGCGACCTACACCACAGCTCACGGCAATGCCGGATACTTAACCCACTGAGCAAGGCCAGGGATAGAACCCTCAACCTCATGGTTCCTAGTCAGATTCATTTCCACTGGGCCACAATGGAAACTCCACATCTTAAATATTTCTTAAATCTGTCCACATCCTTCCATTTCTAATCCCATTAGCTTTGTCATTATTGCCTTCATCTTTGGCCTTGTCTACTATATCATCCTGCTAACTATCTCCCTCTGTCAGTGTACTGCCTTATAAACCATTCTGTAACATATAGCTAGTTGAATATTGTCAATATTTACTCCAATAATGGCGCACTCTTCAAGAACTTTCCATTGCTTTTGGGACAAAAGACTTTATATGATATGGGAGGACTACTGCTCTATGAAATATCTTCTTCTCTAGCCTCATAGGGAAGCTGGCCCACTTGTCTTTGTATTTCATCACTCTCACTTTCCTTCTTATCCTCTGGCTCACCACAGACTCTCTATATACGTGTTTTCCTTCTGTCTAGAATAGTCTCTTTCTACAACTTTTTCCTCACAAACATATGACCCAGCTATCCTTTAGACCTCAACTCAATAATCACTTACTCAAAGAAAGTCTTCTAAAATCTTGATAAGGTTTCTCTTTATTATGACTTCAGAGAGCACTCTCTATCGTGTAATTTTTCAACATACCTCCCCTTATTAGAACATATATCACCTGAGGCAGGGGTTGTATCACTTTATCTCACTCTCCATTATGCTTTAGCTCATAGCATAGAAAGTTCAAAATGGAACTACTCAATATACATATTTGTAGAAATTAGTGAAAGAATAAATTTAAAATGTAGGTGTATAATAACTGTTTTTAAGGGATAACATTGGATTATTTATTCTGAGCAGTTGATTCTTTAATAATACTCAAATATGCATTATATATATCAATGCTCCAAAGTATTTACTCAAAAATAAGTAACCTAGCTGTAGTCATTTGTGCATGTTTAGAAGTTAATACTATCAAAGACTAGCAACCAAGACATTTCTACAATAGTAGATTAATAAAATGTGCTTGGTTAACAGAGTTCATTCTGCTAATGAGATAAAGCAAGAGTAATTTGAGAAATGCCATTACATAATAATTGTATGCATTTTCTCATCATTTGTAATGAAGAAATATGCACTCCAATTATTAATAGCATCAAGAAGCTTGAAATCTTGGTAATTATCCCTGCTCAGACATACTTTAATTTTTATCCCTCATTTAAATAACACCAATTTTATTTATTTGATTTTAATATGTATAGCATTTAAATAAAAGTCAAAAACTGAATTATAGAATGCATCAAACATTTTCTTTTAGCTTTACTAGATGTCTATCAAACATATATATTGAGAAAATATCCTGTGAAATTGGCATATTCAGAAAACTGTAGCCTGAAATAAATTTAATTTGCTTATCAAAAAGGCAAACTCATACACTTTGTAATTGTAAACCAATTGTAATTAAAGAAATATTGGTTTGAGTTTTGAACATATCACTTATTAGTTAAGAGATATCTAGAGAACAATTTTAACTCTCTAAACTCAGTATGCTAACATTAAATATATGTACAACGCCTATCTCACAGAGTTATTAGGAAGTTTAGCAGAAATAATTTCATGAAGGTTTTTTTTTATCATACTATGTGCATAAGAGCCAAAAATAAATAAAAAATCATTTTTTTCCAAACCACCACTTATTCTCTACTGTAGTTTATAACACTATATTTGTTTGAAGATTGATCCTATACTGCTTATATTATCTATTTATGAGTATAGCTGAAAATGGAGTGGACTGTTTCTAAACTAGCAAGAATAAAATGCAAAATGTTTATGGAAAATTGTTCTTGCATCTGTTCTTAAATTATGTACTAAGTTTTACATGAATTTCAGAGCTAGAAAAAAAGACAACAAACAACCCAATCTGTTAGTAAGATATTTTTTATTCTCCTGGAGTGTGAGAGCAATATAGCACTCAAACCACAGGTCAAAAGAGAAGTGCTAAGGCAAGTGTTTCTGAAACAATACAGAGCTTTAACAAAGACTGTCCAGTACTTCTAAAATTTATTTGAAAAACCTGACAGAGAAATGAGGCAACACCTCAATTCAAAGATCCCATAACTTGGTGTTGGAGGATATAATTCTTATAGAGAAATCCGTATTCTTTCAAGGAAAAAAAAATGAAGGAAAAATAAAACCATAAGGCCAGTTATAAAGATCTGAAAACATTAAACCCCAAACTGCTAGATAAATACACTATGAACATGCAAGTTTTGTGTTTTTAGTTTCAAGAGAAAGGAAGAAGTCTGTGTTAATTTGAACTTCCCCTTACTATGCTCCACCAAATATTAATCCTGACATCGGCATCGTTAACCTTTAAGTAAATGAGCAAAATTAACACCACTTGCTCTGAAGTCAACATCTCTTTGTGATCATTTTCCTAAGTTGGTTCTCCAAAGTCCATAGGCAATCCACTGGAGAACAGTCTCTCTAAAAAATGATGCAAAATTGGGAGGCTTTTTTCCTGTGGTCACCTAGAGGTCCTTCTTAAAATCTCTGCCCTAAATATTATCTCCAAGCATGAATGGATTTTATTCTAACAATTTTATATAATCCAGTTCTCAAAGTCAATCATTGTTCTGTTATTTGGATACATTTTTAAAATTAAAATTTCACCTGATCTTAATCGTTATTTCTAAAAATGTATTTATTTAGCTCATATTATGTGCAAGGTATGCTAGTGGGTGCTGAGGACACACAAGTTAATCCAGAGATTTGAGACTTGCTCTTATCAGGGCTGACAGGGAATATTCATTGTTAATAAATATTAAAGTTATATTTGTTTTAAAGTATTCCGATTTTCAAAAAAAATTTTTAACATTAGGCCAACATTCCAAAATTAGGTACCATATCCTTCCATATTGGACTTGCAAAAATTGTAGGAGAAGACAAATAGTGTTAGTAATTATTAAATCACTCATCTTCCTTGATTTCATGAAAAGCATGAGTAATTGGACGAAGATTTTTGTCAAACAAGCTATGTTTTGCGTCTTACCTCCTCCTCCCACCCACATACAACAAGGATATGTTCTAGGAATGTATGCCTGAACCTTATACAAAGCTAAGCACAAGAAATTTTAATGGGTTTAAGAGAATATTATGTTTCCAATATTTGGAGGACAGGGTAGGCCAGCTTGGAAAGTTTAAAGAGGTAGGTATTGGCTGATTGCCTGAGTTGAAAATGAAACTATGGGCAGGGGACTTTGTTGGAATAAAATTACACATTGTCTAGGCAAAAGATGGTATGTTTCTTATGAACAACAAGTAAATGACATGCAAAAGAAAGCTGTCTTGGATTCGCCTTAAGTCATGTTCAAAAGAGCTGCCTGGAGAGATATTTAGAACTAGGACGATAGATATCACCATGCATCTAGAGGTGAATAAAGGGTTATGTGACTTTATCTTGAGAACTACTGATGAAAGATTCAAAGAGAGGAAAATCTCTAAATAACCCAAAGACTACTGTATAGGACAAGCAACTTTGTCTGTCAGTTCCAAGTAGCATAGTTAGCCATGCTGGATTCATAAAAATAATGTTTCTGCTCACAATTTCTTTCTTCCATTTAGGATAGTCACAATTGTGATTAACAGAAGGAGAAAAAAGGATTTCAGGTGAAGAAAGGGAGACTAAAAGATTTTAGGTTAAAAAAGAGAAAACATTGACTATATCTTTCATCCCACTCCTCTACTGTGAGTTTCTACTAAAGCAAGACTTAGCTATAGGAGAAAGGAGCATCCCATTTTTAACAGCTGTCGATATTTTATTATTGTATGGGACTGGATATTTTAAGTAACAAAATTGAAAGTGAATCTTCTTAAAGTATTCATATGACTTTTTTTATTGTCTAAGATTGACTGAAAAAGTAATGACAGCTGCTCTACATTTCATCCACAAGCAAGGTAAAACTGTAAAAGCTGATTTAAAAGAATACGGACACAAAAATATATGTATATTATAAAAGATAATCTAGAATTTGATTTACTCATAAAAATGGTTTCTTCAGAAACAAAAGTCATCTTGAACACCTAAGTAAAACAGAATTTGTTATAAGGATAAAGTAGGTCTCACAGAACCCAAAAGCAATGAAGTAGCTCAGTCAGGAGAGAAATGAGAAATAGCAGTAGTGCTTGAGCCTTTTCCTCACCTTTCATCTATTTCTCTTTATATGTTAATTATTTCTTTCCAGATTTTTCAACCCTCTCTCCATGGTTCATTAGAGGAAGAAAATAAAAATAGCCACCAAGGTTCCAACAGATCCAACTTCTCTAAGACACTATATATCTTTCTGCTTCCAGACCAATGTTTCCAGAAAAGACTCTTCAGTCATGACCAGGAGACTGGTCTTACTGCATGAAGGGCTTTGAAGCCACGTCATAACCATGGGGATAAGAAGAAAAGTACTACAGGTGATCACTATAAAAGAAAATGAAATTCTCTTTATGATAAATGCAATAGAACACACCATGTAAATGTAAAGATGTCAAAGCATAAATCTAAATCAGACTTCTGTGGGAGTGGTAAGAACATGAAAGTTTTCCAGAGGAAGTGATTTTACTACATGTAACAGGGCAACAGTTATACCATAGGGTTTATTTGCCAATGAAAATTCTCTGGACATAGGTGATGGAGTAGGCGACTTGTGCCTCAGTTTTTAATTGATTCTTCACATCTATACTTCAATTTATTTGTTTTAAGGGTGTTACAAATTAATTTGTGTTTGTTTATTTAGGATTTTAACACAATCTGGGAATCTTTGTTTTTCAGTAGAGAAGCTAAAACATTTATATTCACTGTTATAACTGGTAATTTTGGCTTTACATTTGTCATATTGTTTTATAGTTTTTGCAATCTATGCTTCCCTTTTATATATTTGTGCCCTGTGAACTTGGCAAATAAGACCAGTCTCTAGTCAAGAACTTTGTCTTTCAAAATTCACATAGATTTTTTTTTCTCTATTGAGTTCAGGCAATTAAAATTGCATTGAAGAAAGATGGAGAGTTCCCGTCATGGCTTAGTGGTTAATGCATCTGACCAGCATCCATGAGGATGTAGGTTCAATCCCTGGCCTTGCTTAGTGGGTTAAGGATTGGGTGTTGCTGTGAGCTGTGGTATAGGTTGCAGACGTGGCTCAGCTGCTGTGCTGCTGTGGCTGTGGGCTCTCATTCAGCCTCTAGCTTGGGAATCTCCACATGCCACAGATGTGGTCCTAAAACTTAAAAAAAAAAAAAAAAAAAAAGATGCTAAATGGCTTTTTATTCCTTTCTAGTTATATCTTCTTCCTGCCTAGATTTACACAGGAATTATTTTATTCCTTATCCTTAACATTAAAAGAAAAATTTACCCAATTATTTCCAAATATAAACCTATTTCCATTATTTTTTCTATACTATGATAAGTTCATTGGATTGTTGGATTTGTTTGTTTTTTGTTTGTTTGTTTGGTTTTTTGTTTTGTTTTTTTTTTTGCTTTTTAGGGCCACACTCATGGTATATGGAGGTTCCCAGGCTAGGGGTGAAATCAGAGCTATAGCCTCCTGCCTACACCATACACAGCAACCTGGGAGCCAAACCAGGTCTGTGACCCACACCTCAGCTCATGGCAATGCTGGATCCTTAACCCACTGAGTGAGACCAGGGATCGAACCTGTGTCCTCATGGATGCTAGTCATATTTGTCAACTACTGAGCCACGACAAGAATTCTGGATTGTTGGGGTTTTTTAAAGTTTAGTAAAAGTCTCTAGGCATGTATTTTTTATCACTACTCTTCTTTCTCAGAAATACTTAACATACTTTGATAGACCTCTACAGCCATTTTTTGTGTTCCTTATTATTTTCATCTTTTTTTGAAAAATCATGTGTTTGCATCACAGTACATCACTGTGTGCTCCATACCACTCTTTGCCTGCAAGACTAATTCTACTCTTTGCTGTCTACAGTTAGTCTGATTGTCAAGGAGTTGGGATGAACTAGGACAACTGCTCTTTCCTTTCAGTCAATATCTTTTAAGATTATTTGTCACTGCCTCCAGCTTTTGGCAATCCATAGGATACCATTCACCTCAGCTGTAACTGACTGAGTCAGACAGTCCATGTGAAACAAGAGATATAAAGTTGTAGATTTAGAGTTGATCTTATTATCTATTCAGGATTTGATCTATGGAACCAGAGACTGAACAGCTGGATGTATTTATAGAACAGACCTAAGGACAAGGTCCCAAATTACTGCTGCTGCACTTTGTTCCCTTTAGGGGAATGTTTTTGCTTATTTATTTACAGCTTCTCCTTGGACCCTTCAATTTTTGCAGCCTACTGTAAAACCAAACTTTTTTCTTTTAGCTAGTTTCTGTATTTAGAAGATCTGTGGTCTTTTTTATATCACACATTGTTCTTTCCTTATTTCTCTGTGCTACCATTTCACAGAGCCATCCTGAATCTTATTAAAATACCAAACAGATTTCTAAAATATTACTACAATAAATCATTTTTAAAAGGTACACTTTTCTTTTCACTTTCAAGGTAGGGCTTCTTCTTTATCAGACAGTAGTATATTTCCATGGGTCCAACTGTATTTTATTTCTCATTAGTCATCCTCTAAAGAGCACATATATACCTAAAATTAAACTTCACCAACTAATCTCTGTGTGCAAAATTCTTTTTTTTTTGGGGGGGGGTGTCTCTACTTTCTTCCAATTCCCCTTCCAGCCACCTCCTACCTCTGGTGATCACAAATCTGATCTCTTTTTCTGATTTTTTTTGTTGTTGAAGTATAATTGACCTACAACACTATGTTACATAACGTATGCATATGGTTCTTTAACCTGTACTGTGTGCCAAATTCCTTTCTCTTTTTTACAAAAGGAAAGTTAGCGAAAAACAAAACAGCAATAACAGTACCCAGAATTTATGTCCCTCCAGCTCTTTGTCCTCGATTCTTCCTGTCTGTGCCCATACCTGAGTTGTTAACTTGATTGGATTACACATCAATATGCAAATGTCATTCTTACAAGGCTGTTTTCCCCTAATTCAATATATCTCTACAGCTGGTTAGTACCATCATGGCTTGCCAGCAGGCATCTTGCCACTGACTGGGATTTTCAGTTCAACTCCACAGGGCTTGCAGAAAATAGAAATCCTTTCTTACGTGGGGCTGGACATCAATCTTAATTTTCTCTCATGTTTCCAATTGTCACACTTTCCTATCTTTCCATTGGAATTTTAAGGGAGAATTGGAAAGAATGCATCTATCCTGAAAGTCAGGTATTCTGTTTATATTGGTATTTTACATTTAAACTCCTAAGCCTGAATTTGAAATGTTTCTTTTTATTAAGTTGCAATACATTAGCATATAATTTATTTTGCAGCAATTGTTTTCCAAATGTGGTTATTTTCTCATTCATCATAAGTGAAAAAGAAACTCTTTGTATATTCAACAGAATAATGATACTGTCATTAGAAACATTATGGAAAAGCATATAAGGCAAATATTAAACAATCCCAAATAAGATTTATTTAAAGAAACAAATGATAGAATAGTTTTACTTACTTTGGAAATTTCCAAGATGAAACTCAAGTGGAGTAATTGGAATTTAGAATCACAGTTTGTTCACACATATTCCAAATAACCTTTGATTCTATGACTAAAACAAGAAGTTGTTTTTTAATGCCCTGTATTCATTCTTTCAACAACAAAAAAAATTTACTGAACATCTGTCATGTGCCTTACACTCTATCTAGTCCTTGTAAAATAGTTTTAATAAGCAACAAATTATTCTGACTTCTAGAAGCTCATGATTCAGTACACTAGCATAAATTTTAGAAGTTAATTATTGTGTACGAGTTTATATTTTTCTGGACTTAAAGCAATATGGAGAAAATTCAGGTTAAACTTGATACCAGAATAGGAGCTAAGTTAGTATTTTAAACATAATATAAACATAACATAAATATTGGCTTCTTCACTAATGTGATTTAAAGTTATACTCAAAAGGAATTTGCTCATCTTTTATCTTATATACCTCAAGCCCAGGTAGTGTTGAGAATTTTGGGTTTGGGGAGTAAAAACCCATGAGATACTAGTGTGCTTTGCAAAATTTCAAAATGAATTCCAAATCTTTTGAATGCATGAGATGCAAAATAAATCCTTTAATGATTCAGGACTTATATTCTAAAGAATCCCTCATAGTTTTCAAGGCAATCAGACAAGTACAGAATATCTCACAAGTAGTTTGCATTTTTTTTTAAATCAAGAAAAGGCTGTAGGCAGTTGGAAATGAATAGTACATAAGGCCTGAATGGCAATAATAATGAAAGCTATTAATACGAAGATTCATTCAGAAGAGCAAATAATTTATTTTTAACCAAATAAAAGCCTTTTTACTTCTCAAAAAGTAATTTCTCCTAATCTGTTATCCAGATCACTTTATGCAAATATACAGGTTACAGGGAGCTATAACATATCCACATGGAGAACTTACAGATACAAGGGCTTAGTTGTCATATGTGCTTTGCCATCAATGAAAAATTTGCAAAACTGTTGTCTATATAAGTAAAATTTAATCATATGTCTACTTCAGTTTCTCATTTAAAATGCAATTTAATAAAATACTTATGTTTTTCTATGTGTAATAGAATAGTTTTAAACATTTTAATGTTATACATATTAATAAAATAGTATTTATTATGTCACTTATTCAAACTAGTATATTCTGAATAAGTTGTATTTCAGTAAATCTTGAGTGCAGGATATCATTCGTAAGCACTTTATTAGACTATGGTCTAGTTTAATCAGATAACAAAACTAGTTTTTTTTTAACCCCTCCATTTCCTGTTCATCAGAGATAGAAAATAGATTTTAAAAATTAATAAAGTGAGAGAAACCAGTAGAAAAGATTATTTGACAGTATAAATGAATGAGAAATCCAATGTAATTTTCTGTGTCTTAGGAATAGGGATTCAGAAAGGTTTCACTCCACCAAAAATATTCTTATTGTGCAAATGCTTTTCATAACCACCAGGAGCTGCTTGATAAAAGGAAATATAAATCTTGTGGATAGTCATTATCAAGTAAAATAAGACCTGATTAGCCCCTATTATGCAAATAGTGATGCTTTTCTTGTCAGTTCAAAACTCTGAGCATCAAGATTTTGACTTCTCAAATTGGTTAATTCCACTGGACTTACTTACATATTCATCTAAACAGCTGCAATTAATTCTGATTTTTTTAACATGGCAATGGAGTTAATCCCTGAAAAAACAACTTTATTTAAGTATCTCTATATTTTTATATGTATACATATAGACATAATAGATATGTAAATAAACATTAGCTATGTATAATAATGTATAAATGTACATATGTGTATACATATATATATTTCAATATGAAAATGATATACAGAGAAGTTACAGTGTGGTTCCAAGTCTCAGCGCCAAATGCTTTCCATTTCATTACTGGTGAGTCGCTTAACTAAGAATAACCAGGTTCATATATTCTTTCTCTTTCTCTCTCACTCTTTCCCTTGTCTTAATCTTGCCTCTACACTATCTGCTGATTGACTTCTCTTTTCACTCTAAGTTCATTTGCTACTTAGGGGATCACTGTACTTGCTTGTTCTTCTTATGAGTGCATAATTTGTTCAAAGCATTTCTCTGTGAATGACACAGACACAACGCAAGGATGAACATCCTTGTGTTTATACTAAACTCTTCCTAATCTAAGTGAATAGATACTTGACTGAAGTAGGGCTGATCAAAGCCTGTCTCCTAATAATAGTGCAATTAAATTGCAGAAAAGACCAATCTTTGTAAGTGATGAAACTATGCATAATAAAATACTATTATTCCATGAGGGAGAAAGAAGAAAAAGTTGTCTATGGGGAGCAAAAGAGAATAAAGTAAATGCACTGAGAGAAAACCTAGTGCTCCTAAGATAAAGCTGCCATTTTTCGCTTGGTTTCGTGAATCACTGTGAATCTTCTTTATAAGCTAGAGAGTTTCTTCAGGTAGTCTGAGTCAGGTTTTCTTAACACGTAAAATGTCATAGGCCTCATTGATGTGGTTAAATAATTACAGTATTGTTTTCTCAGATTCTGTATCTGCAGCTGTGCAAATCTTTAAAGTACTTATTTCTAGAGCTCTAGCTATTTCAGTTCCAAGGACTTCTCTGCAGATTCACATATTTTAGAAAATAAAATTTCTTAAAAAAATCTAGCAAAATATGACTTTTGTATGTATTATTTCTATGGAATAGATTTTACAGATTTTTTTGATTTTAGCAAAGAAAATACTGCCCATAGAGTGGCATTTCTTTAAGAAAAGATATTTATGCTCTGCTTATTTTGTTGCAATGAACAAACATTTTTATTTCTTTAAACAATCTCTGTATATGTTGAAAACTCCATTTATCAACTTATTAAAGTATTTACAGTTTTATTTTCCAGTCTTGCACAATAACTTGACATTTATTTAACTATGGAATAATTTCTTAAAGATATATTTATACACATGGGTATATGCATTTATATTTGTACACATATTTTAATAGGTCTCTCAAAATAACATGACTATAACCATACTCATATTTTTACCAAAATGACTTTCTCTCAAAATTCCCCAATAAAAGTCTATTCTTGCTATCCTTCAATTCAAAAACAGAAATCTTCATTGATTGCATGTTTTTTAATATCATATGTCCAATCTATGATCAAATACTAAAGACTACATTTTCAGAATCCATCCATAATCTGAAGTGTTCTCCCCTCTTTACTGCCAGCCTCAGGTGCAAACCACCACCTTCACTTGCAAAGATTTTTTTGAAATCACCTCCTACCGTAATGGTCTTCCTGTTCTTGGCACCTTTGGTCAATTTGCTCCTCAGAAGCCAGTGTCTTGTTATGGCGCTTTACAGCTTAAACTGCTCTAAGGGCTTCCCGTCTCAAACAGAGTAAAAGCCAAAGATCTAACAATGACTGACTAGACCTTTCATCATCTGTAAAGTTCTTACTAGACTATACCCACTGCAAAATAAGCACATGATCAACATTGATTGATGCTATTTCTATCATTATTTTAAATTATATATAAGGAAATATGGGCTCAGAAAGAAGTACTGAAGGAAAGAGTCCTCATTCAAATTCCTATTTTTCTTCCTTCAAAGTTAACAGAGTCTCTTTTTATGTATAGGGAAAAAAAAAATAAATTGACAAAATAAAAGTAAAAAGCTAGTGAAATAAGGTGCAAGCAAATTTGGTAAAATATCAATATAAACTCCACAAAGAGTAAAACATTTCATAATGTCCCAATGGAAATTTGTGGGAAAAAATGCATACGTAGGTGTTGCTAAGCAAGGACTGGCTACCTGATATGCATAGAACTCAATACGACAGTACTGGCTTTTGAGAAGAGAAACAGCTTTATTGCGATGTTGACATGGCTAGGAGACTGGAGGCAAATCGCTGATCTGTCTCCCTACCCACAGTTATGTCAAACTTTTATGAGTTAGGGGAGGAGGGTTGGTATGCAGAAGAAATACTGGCAAGGCAGGTTCCAATTGGAAGGCTTTGGAACTTGGCCTTTTATAGAAAGTTACCACAAAATGGGCTTTAGTACCTGATATTCCTGGGAAGTGAACCCTTCATTTCCAGAAGGGTTCCCAGATTTGGTCCTTAGGCTCCATGTAGAAACTTTGGTTTCAGGTCTTACCTGAAGTCAAAATTTTCTAGCCTGCGTATGCTTCAGCTCTACGGTTTGCAGTTTTGTTCTGTTGTTTCTGAAAACTCCTCAGTATTTTGGTATTGAAAGTAACCAGTTCAATCTGATCCTGTGATTACGCAGGAATCACTATAGATCAGGAAAGTTATGGGAATTCATGAATAATCAGAGAAATCTGAGATGATTCTGATAATATCAGAAAAGAATATTAAAATTTGTCAGTGAGAAGAGACTAATATTTTTGACCAGCTTCCTATATGTTTATTTGAATATGGTCAAACACAGGAATTTGAATCAGAAGTTTTAATATTAAAAAGAGAAATGTGGAATGTTACAAATTTAGTTATTTCATGGGGGAGAAGTTGAGGTATGGGAGATTCTGTTATTTTTTTGAACTGTTTACTCAGTAATTAACATGTATTTCTATTGTCCTCTCTGGGTTCATTTTCATGGTTAGGGATTTTAAAATTGTAGGTTATAAACAGTATCAGAAGTAAATAATAAAGGTCACTTTTTAGTTATTAGGTGCCTGATATTTTGATAAGGGTTTGTGTGTTTTCACCATATTACATAAAATAATTTTTGATTTAGACATAGAACTCAAGTTTCATTAACATTGCCAAAATTTTACAGCTATGAGATAGACTAGCTAGGACTTGGAGTCATGTCTATCTGAATGCAAAGCCAGTGTTTTTAACCGCAGTGCATGAAACCCTCCTTTTAAGACAGACAGATTAATGAGTAGGAGAATGTCAATATTCATTGTCTTCAAACTATTTTAAAATTACAGAAATGGGGAGAGGGATAAGAGAGCAGAGTAGAAAGACATAAAGCTCATCTACTCCCATAAATACACTGAAAATACATATGCATGTGGAACAATTCAAACAGAAACAGCATTCAGCAAAAGACCTCAAGATTCTGACAGAGCAAGAAAATCATCATGAAACCAAGTAAAACAAAAGGAAGAAGAAAAAAGGAAAAGAGAGAGAAAATGAGAAAGGAAGCAGGACAGGATCTGAACCCCTAGAGGGATCTGGGAAAGAGGAAAACTTCCTGCATGCTGGGAAGTCCTCCCACTGGTGGAGAGATCAGTCAAGAAAGAGGAGGAATTTTAGAGTCTCAGAGGAGAACACAGCAATCTGTTTGAAGCAATTAAAATGGAAACAGTCCTGCATAAATGGTCACTGCTACTGTCCTGCACTTCCCAGCCCTGGATGACTATCTGGCTGGTGCAGGTAGGGGTTGGGAACTAAAACTTGGACTTCGGAGATCAGAATCAGAGAGGGATCTGGGGCTGGTTATGTGGGGGAAAAAAAACGGGTTAGGTGCATGGAAATAGCCTGAAGGCATTAGAGTCTAGTGTGATCACATTTGAGGCCATAAGCTGAGGAAACTCAGACAGGCTTAGAAGCCAGGTGCACTTGTGTGGGGTGCTGGAGGGAAGGCACAGGATCCACCATTACAGCCTCATTCCCGGTTCATCCTCTCAGGTGACAGGACACCCCTACTCCAGTTTCAGGAGCTATAGCCCAAGCAGATGTTTCCTGACAATGGGAGGAGCAGCTGCTGCCCCCATTAGAGCCACAGAAAGTGGTCCCACCATTAGCCTGGGGAGGGGCCACAGGAGCTGTTGCTGTTGACCACTCCTCTCCCTCCCTACTCCAGAAGTAGCCCTGTAAACCATGAACCAGTTCCACCTCCCTCACAGACCCCATCACTAGCAGACACACAGTTCCAGAAGAGGTAGGATGGTACTGCTGTTCCCATCATATACTTTGGGTACATGTGAGCTGCCACCACCCCAAGCACTCCAGAAATGGTCACTGGCAACCACATCTATATACCTACACTGCCAAGGAGTCCACAAACGTAGAAAGTTAGACAATATGAGACAACAAAGAAATATGTTTCAGAAAAAGGACAAGATAAAAACAAACAAAAAAAAGTAAATGAAAAGGAGATAGGCAACGCACCTGAAAAAGAATTCAGAGTGGTGATAGGAAAGATGATCCAAGATCTTGGCAAAAGAATGGAGGCACAGATAAAAGAGCTAAAAGATTTAAAAAGCAAACAAACTAGGAGGAATAGCACAATATCTGAAATGAAAAGTACACTAGAAGGAATCAACAGCATAATAATGGAGGCAGAGCATGGATAAGTGAAGTGGAAGACAGTGGTGAAAATCACTGCCACAGAACAGAAAAAAGAAAAAACAATGAAAAGAATTGAGGAGAGTCTAAGAGACCTATGGGACAATTTTAATACACCAACATTTGCATCATAGAGGTCCCAGAAGAAAAAGAGAGAGAAAAAGGGCCAGAGAAAATATTTGAAGAGATTATAGCTAAAAACTGCCCTAATAGGGGAAAGGAAATACTCACTTAAGTTGAGAAAGCACAGAGAATTCCATACAGGATAAACCCAAAGAGAAACACAGCAAGATACACACTAACAAACCGTCAAAAATTAAGTATAAAGAAAAACCAATACAAGAAAAGCAACAAATAACATACAAGGGAATCCACATAAAGATAATAGCTGATTTTTTTTTTCAGTAGAAAATCTGCAAGCTAGAAGGAGTGGCAAGATACATTTAAGGTGATAAAGTGGAAGATCCTAGAATGAAGAATACTCTACCCAGCAAGGTTCTCATTCAGAAGATATGATGGAGAAATCAAAAGCTTTACAGACAAGCAATAGCTAAAATAATTCAGCACCATGAAACTAGCTTTACAACAAATGCTAAAGGAACTTATCTAGGGTGGGGAAAAAAAAAAACCACAAATGAAAACAAGAGCATTACAAATGGAAAAGCTCACCAGTAAAGGCAGAGAAGGTAGGAAATCATTAACACACAAATATGTCATCAAAACCAGCACTTCTGAGAAGAGGAAAGTACAAATGCAAGCTATTGGAAATGCACTTGAAATTAAGAGACCAGCTAGTTAAAATAATTTTGCATAAATACAATGCTATATCAACACCTCATGAGAACCACTAACCAAAAAAGGACAATAGGCACACACATAAAAAGAGAAAAGAAAAATAAGCAATCCAAATACAAAACCAGATATATTTACCAAATAAAAAGAGAAGATTACATGGAGTTCCCTTTATGGTTCAGCAGAAACAAATCAATTAGTATCCATGATGATGCAGGTTCCATTCCTGGCCTCACTCAGTGGGTTAAGGATCAGGCATTGCCATGAGCTGTGGTGTAGTTCACAGATGTGGCTCAGGTCTGGTGTTGCTTTCGTTGTGGCATATGCTATCAGCTACAGCTCTGATTCAACCCCTAACCTGGGAACCTCCATATGCTGCAGGTACAACCACAAAAAGACAAAAAATAAAAATAAAACATAAAAGAAATAATTTGGGAAAGGACCATTAATGGTGCTTTCTTAAAAAAAAAAAAAAAAAAAAGAGGAGATTATGAAATAAGAGGGGAAGAAAAAAAAATCCAACTTCAACAAATCCAAAACAATTTAAAAAATGAAAATAAGTTCATATATATCAATAATTACTTTGAATGGAAATGCTCCAACAAAAAACTGGCTGAATGGATACAAAAATAATATATATATATACACTATCTAAAGAGACCTACTTTAGTTGTAGGGACACATATAGACTGAGGGTGAGGTGACAGAAGAAGATATTCCATGCAAATGGAAATCAAAACAAAGTGCAGCAGCAATATTCATATCAGAAAAAATAAACTTTAGAATAAAGAATGTTACAAGAGACAAAGAAGGATTTATCACTAGCTAACAATAAAGGGATCAATCCAAGAAGGTGATATAACAATTATAAATATATATGCACCCAACAGAGAAGCACCACATTATATAAGGCAACTGCAAACAGTCATAAAAGGAGAAAGCAACAAAAATACAATAACAGTAGGATACTTTAACACTCCAATTACATCTATGGACAGATCATCCAAGAAGAAAAATGTCAATGAACAAATACAGGCCTTAAATGACACATTAGACCGGATAGACTTAATAGATATTTAATAGAACATTCTATCTAAAAGCAGCAGAATACATATTCTTCTCAAGTGCATATGGAACATTCCCTAGGATAGATAACATTTTGGGCCACAAATCAACCTCAGTAAATTTAAGAAAAATGAAATCATATCAAGCATCTTTTCTGAGCACAATGCTATGAGATTAGAAATCAACTACAAGAAAAAAACTGTCAAAAATATAAACACATGGAGTTAAATAAAATTCTACTAAACAACTAATGGATCATTGAGGAAATCAAAGAGGAATTCAAAAAATACCTAGAGATAAATGACAATGAAGATGCAATGATCCAAAACCCATTGGACACAACAAAAGCAGTTCTGAGAGGGAAATTTATAGCAATACAATCTTACCTCAGGAAACAAGAAAAATTCCAAATAACCTAAACTTGCACCTAAAACAACTAGAGAAAGAAAAATAAACAGAACCCAGAGTGAGTAGAAGGAAAAAAACCCTTAAAAATCAGCAGAAATAAATGAGGTAGAGATAAAGAAAACAATAGTAAAGATCAATGAAACTAAAAGCTGGTCTTTGAAAAGATAAGAAAAATTGATAAACCTTTAAGCAGACTCATCAAGAAAAAAGGGAGAGGGCTCATATCAATAAAATTAGAAAAGAAAAAGGAGAAATTACAACTGACAGCAGAGAAATACAGAGGATCATAAGAGACTACTATAGGCAACTACATGCCAATAAAATGGACAACCTAAATGAAATGGACAAATTCTTAGAAAAGAACAACATTCAAACACTGAACCAGGAACAAACAAACTATGAAGAGGCGAATCACAAGTACTGAAATTGAAACTGTGATTTAAAAACTTCCAATAAACAAAAGTCCAGGACCTAATGGCTTCAAAGATGAATTCTATCAAAAATTTAGAGAAGAGTTAACACCTATCCTCTTAAACTCTTCAAAAAAAATTGCAGAGGAAGGGACACTCCCAAGTTCATTCTATGAGGTCACCATCACCCTGATACCAAAACCAAAGACACCACAAAATAAAGAAAGAAAACTACGACCAGTAACACTGATGAACATAGATGTAAAATTCCTCAACAAGATACTACCACAATGTGATACACCACATCAACAAACTGAAAACAAAAATCGTATGATCCTCTCAATAGATGCAGAAAAAACTTTTGACAAAATTCAACATCCATTAATGATTTAAAAAAAAAAAACAACTCTTCAGAAAATGGGCATAAAGGGAACATAATTAAGGCCATCTCTGACAAACCCACAGCTATTCTCAATGGTGAAAAGCTGAAAGAATTTCTGCTAAGATCAGGAAGAGGACAAGAATGCCCACTCTCACCACTTTTATTCAACATAGTTTTGGAAGTCCTAGCTATGGCAATCAGAGAAGAAAAAGAAATAAAAATAAGCCAAATTGGAAAAGAAGAAGTTAAATTGTAATTGTTTGCAGATGACATGATACTTTACATATAAAACCCTAAATAAGCTACCAGAAAACTACTAGAACTCATTAATGAATTCAGCAAAGTAGCAGGCTACAAATTTAATAAATAGAAATCTCTTGCATCCCTATACACTAACAATGAAAATTTTGACGAGAAATTAAGGAAAAATTCTATTTTATTATAGCATCAAAAAGAAGAGAATACTTAGGAATAAACCTACATAAGAAGACAAAAGACCTGCACTCTGAAAACTCTAAGACACTGTTCAAACAAATAGAAGATGCCACACACACAAAAAAATGGAAAAGTATACCATGTTCTTGGATTGGAAGAATCAATATTGTCAAAATGATTATACTACCCAAGGCAATCTACAGATTCAGTGGAATCCCTACTAAATTAACAACAGCATTTTTCACAGAACTAGAACAAAAAAAAATTTTAATTTGTATGGAAACACAAAAGACCCTGAATAGCCAAAGCAACTTCAGAAAGAAAAATGGAGCTAGAAGAATCAGGCTCCTGGACTTCAGACTATACGACAAAGCTATACCTACAATAGGTAGTGGCACAAAAACTGACACATAGATCAGTAGAACAGGATAGAAATCCTAGGAATAAACCTACATATATGTCAATTAATCTGTGACAAATGGGTCAAGAATATACAATGGAGAAAAGATAATAGCTTTAATAAGTCATGCTGGGAAAACTGGACAGCTATATGTAAAAGAATGAAATCAGAACACTCTCTAACACCATACACAAAAATAAACTCAAAATGGATTGAAGACCTAAATGTTATACCAGATAATATAAAATAACTAGAGGAAAACATAGGCAGAACACTCTGTGACATAAGTTGTAGCAGTACCTTTTTTGATCCACCTTCTAGAGTAATGAAAATACAAATAAAAATAAACAAATGGTACCAAATTAAACTTAAAAGCTTTTGCACAGAAAAGGAAGCCATTAACAACATAGAAAGACAACCCACACAACAGGAGAAAATCTTTGCAAATGAAGCAACTGACAAGGGATTAATCTCCAAAATATATGAACATTTCATACAGATATACATATATATATATAAAGCAACCAAATTAAAAAATTGTCAGAAGATCTAAACAGACATTTCTCCAAAGACAGACAGATGGCCAAAAGGCACATGAAAGCATGCTCAACATCACTAATTATTAGGGAAATGCAAATCAAAACTACAAATAAGCTATCACAACACACCAGTCAGAATGGCCATCATCAAAAAATCTACAAACAATAAATGCTGGAGATTGTGTGGAGAAAAGGGAACCCTCCTACACTGTTGGTGGGAATGTAAGCTGGTGCAACCACTATGGTGGTACAAATCCATACTGTTCAATATGGAACTTCCTTAAAAAACTAAATATAGAACTCTGATATGACCAGCAATACTACTTCTGGGATATATCCAGACAAAACCATAATTTGAAAAGATACATGAGCCCCAGTGTCCATTTCAGCACTATCACAATGGCAAAGACATGAAAGCAAATTAAATGTCCATCAACAGAAGAATGGATAAAGTGGATATAGTACTTACATGCAATGGAATATTACTAAGCCATTAAAAAGCAAGAAATAATGCCATTTGCAGCAATATGGGTGGACCTACAAATAAAGTGAAGTCAGACAAAGACAATTATCCTGAGATCACTAACATGTGGAATCTAATATAAGTGATATAATAGAATTTACAAAACAGAAACAGACCCGAAAGACCAAACTTAGGTTTACCAAAGTGGAAACATGGGGGAGGGGAAGGGATAAATTACAGGGTTGGGATTGATATTTATACAACACTATATATAAAATAGATGGGTAGCAAGGACCTATTCTATAGCACAGAGAAATTTACTCAATATTTTGTAATAACCTATATGCAAAAAACATCTGAAAAGGAATGGATGTAACTGATTTACTTTGCTCTATGCCTAAAAGTAATGCAACTTCATAAGTTAACTATATTCCAATACATCTTTAAAACAGATTACAGACATTGGGACATTCTATAACTAAAACTTTGAAAAATTACACCACAGCCACAACAACCCCAGATCTGAGCTGCATCTGTGACCTATACGACAGCTCTCAGCATACTGGATCCTTAATCCACTAAATGAGGCAGGGATCAAACCCACATCCTCATGGATACCAGTCAGTTTTGTTACAGCTGAGCCACAACAGGAACTTCCTATACCTAAAATTTTAATGCCCATTTTTAGAAAATAAGATCATTTTCATAGATAGCCACTATGTATAAAATAAGAATTTCATATATCATGTATTATTTTCTCAGCTTAGCTTTTTTTTTACTCATTTATGTTTCTTCTTTTGTGCCTTCAATTATAGTTACACTAGACTGTTCTTCACATGTCCTCTAAATCTCTTACTAACACTTTTCATTTCTTTCTCAATTTCTCTTAAATCTTCATATCTTTTATACTTTTATCCTCCATTTCTTTTTCTTTGCTTTCTATGGTCTCTTTCCTCCCCTATGCTATATGTAAATTAGTCTGAGTTTCTGAAATGATTTTTTTTTCTTCAGTTTGTACTTCATATTCTTTCCCTCACTTTCCTTTGGTTTCCTATGTAGGTACTAGTATGTGCTTCAATTATAATCTCATTTTATTGACATGACCATTTCCATTATTAGTCATAGCGGATGAATGGAACTTTCCTGGTCTAGCTAATAGCAGAATGGATGATCTGATAGAGAAAGCAGGGAAGTGTAAGGGTAGTTTTTCTGGTTTCTCCCCTCAAAGGCTCTCTTTTCTCTTGCTACAAAGTTAAGCAGTTTCTTTACAAAACAGTACTTCCACCTCAGTTCCCTTACGCTGCTAATGCCTTCTTTCTGGTAAAGCCCAGAGCCCAGCGCCCTGCACTAGTTATTATCAGCCATCACAGCAGTTTCCACATGAGGTGGAGCCTCCTGCCTTCTGTGAGTAAATGCCTGCTAGTCCGTTTACTGCTGTTATTTTCCCCAGGACCAACCACAGTCCTGACTCTCTGGCTTTCCCTATTCTTACTCAGCAACCAGCACTGCAAACATTTTGTTTCCATTCTGTTTATATTCCCCCTATGATGTACAAGTTATTTTGAGCTTGGCAGTTTTTGTCAGTCTTTAGGTTTTGCTAAAAAGAGTAAATACATGGCAAGTTTTCATTATGCTTCTAATAGCTTTGCATGGTTATTATGAAAAAAATTGAAAAGATTTTGTTCTAGGTTGCTGCCATGTTCCTATTGTTGGTAATTTACTTTATGTAGGCAAAATGGGTAAAGTGTAAAAAAAAATGCCCACACTCTATAAATCGAAGATATAGGAAAGAGTTTTATTTTGTTTAATCCATGTATTGCTGTACTTATAAAATTTCCTGACATTGACTGAAGGCTTGCTTTATAATATTTTTCTGTTATCTTTACTTGTACTACTCATCTGATGCTCAAAACAATTAATGATATAAACACTACTGTTGATTACTACTTTAGAGATGGGAAAACTCAGTCACAACAAGCTCAATTAAGTTGTCCAGTATCACCAAGCTCAGATAGAAGAATCCATATCCATGTAATTGACTACAGACTATGTATATTAATTTGTATGCAGAGAGCCAAGGTAATATGAAAAGCAAAAAAGGTGGGTTTTCTGATAAATAACATTAATCTTTGTATAAACTAGGTAATGAGTCCTAAAATCTTCATGATTTAGTAAGTTTTTTTAGAGTTTAATATTCAATAAACTTGAAGTAATCTTTAAGGACCTTATGTCAAAATCTCCTCAGGTATTTTCTCTGTCCAAAAAAATTCTTTTTTTATAGGATTTTGTAATCATACTAATATGTAGTACCAGTAATGATGAGTTAAAGGGGAAGATTTTCTAATATTGAATTCAATGCTCTGGATTTCTTAGTAATGATTCCTATTTCTCCTGATAAAATGGGAAATCATCAGTGCTATTTACATATAACTTAGAGTAAGGAGTAGAAAAATGTTGTCTCACATCATTCCAATGGAAAAGAATATCTACTGTGAATACCAACAAATCTTCGAGCTAAGTCTAGATAAAATTTCCATTTTTTATAGGCTTATCTATTATTATTCCTATGGCTTTTCTGGGAAAGTTTCATATTTGAAATGAATTTTGTATGGGAAATAAAACTATGCTTACTGTATAGAAAAATTTAATTTTAGTCCCAGTGTAACAAAAATGAAAATTTTGGGGGTGGGGAGGGGGCCCTGTCAGGCAACAGTAGGATCCCAGTTCTCAGACCAGAACTGAACATAGCCCTCAGCAGTGAAAGTGGCAAGTCCTAACCACTAGACCACCAGGGAACTCTGGAGAAATTTATTCTCATGCAAGTTTTACTCTTTTCATCACATTGGAGATTTTATACCAAGAAACTAGCTGAGTCTGAGAAAGTCTTGTAAGACATTGTTAGTAAGTCATCATGAATAAATAGTATTAACATTTGTAAATATTTTGAATTATGAAAGTAATTTTATTTAGTGTTATATTAAACGTATTTTCATACTCTTACCATTTTTATTAGTATGTTTTGTCTTAGAGCATTGTGTTTTAGCACAGAAACTTTTTCAAGTATATAAATGCATATATTCTGTCACTGAAATGCTCCCTTTTGCTGGCAATTTTAATATGATATTCAATAATTCAAAACGACTAGTTATTTAACATGTATTACAATAGGAGTAGAATAGAAACTGAACAATGCTCTAAATATTAAATGATGTTATATTTTACACCCTTTCTTTTAAGAAAAGGAGGTGAACAGTGGTAGCATGAGTGTTACATCACAGTAAAATAGTTTATTTGAATTATATGATTCTGTTTGTAATAATCTCCTTATATGGAAAATAAAATGTCACCTTAAAATATTTATAATTGGCATTTCTTCCTCTGTCATTTGGTTTAATGATCCCCAAGTATTTGATAATAAAGATAAGATTGGAGATGATGTCTTTGATTTGCTTTGATGTTTTCAAGGCAGGAAATGCTTTCAAGTCATTTTCCGTGTGCAATCTACATGCAGGTAAAGAATTTCTCAACTTGTCAGAATGCTAATTAAATGTAATAATAATTTGTGTAACCTGCTGTGATACTAAAGTGGCTAATGACAATCACTTGTGTTTCCAACCAGGAAGGGTTTGTTTTAATGCACATGTCTAATTTAAGAAGTTCACTACTTTATTATCATATAATATTGTCATTTGCTTGAAGTAATACAAAGCTAATAGTTGACTGATCATTCTTTAAGAATTTATGGTTTCTTATAAAATCAACAGAGACTCTATTTCCAAAGATATATCACAATTAAATAACAATTTAAAAATTAACAGGGAAAATATTTCAGGCAGCTCATAATTCTTAGATTTTTTTTTTATTAGTCCATGGCATTTTCACAATAAGAAAGGCTCTAAATTAATAGACAAATGTTGGGCTTGCTACCTTAATATGTGAGTATGGTTGCTCTGGATGCAGTGCAGTGGTTATACAGAGGCAACGATTTTGTGTTCCAAGAGAATTAATGGTGGAAAGTTACATGATGCTCAAATAGCTCCTTTCTTACGAAAAAGGAAACTGTGTAGTAAGTCTCACAACTAACAAAATCTATTAGAACCTTAGGACTTAGATATTTTTATAATCCAATTTCTTTTTTTATAGAGTTTTAAAAAATCAGCCCTGTTCAAAAATAGAAAATATTTTATTTACTATAAGTGGACAGAACTTTTCTCGTATTTTTAGTGTTTTCCATTTCAGGAATTTAAAATGTTGCTGTCAAATAAAAATTCCCATATTATTTTTAAATATTGATTTTCTTATTCATGATATCAAAGGTAATAAAGTCTATTATTATTGAAGTGCAAAGCAGATGTTGACCTAAGCATACCACCCCTTATTGTGGTGTGCTGTTGTGCCAGGAAGAATTGCTGAAATGCACCCCCCTGGCTCTGTGATGTCTCACCACAATCCCTGGAATTTGTGAAAATAATGAGATGTCAATTAATTACGACATGATTGAGAGTAAGATAGGGAGATCAACCAGGTGAGCCTGAACTGATCCTATGAACCCTTAAAAGCAGAGAATTTTCTCTGGTAGCAGAAGGGGAAGAGATCCAAAGTATAGGAAGGATTTGACAAACCATATTAATAGTGTGAATATGGAAAGAACCACGTGTCAAGGAAAGGGGGCAGCCCCTACCAGAAGGCTAGCAATAAGCACCTCCATCCTCCAGCAATTAGGAAATTAATTCAGCCAACAATGAATGGGGTTGGTACTGAATTATTCCCCAGAGCCTCCAGATAAGAATCCAACCTAGGTGACACTCAGTTCTGTGAGCCAACTGAGTGGCTCAAACTTCTCACCTATAGAATTGTGACATAATAAATGGATTTGATTTTAAGCTGCTAAATTTTTGATTACTTTTCTTGCCCTTCAATAGAAAACTATACAGAGACAAGGGTAAAAAAATAATAATAATTAGCCCCACCCAGGGTTAACTGTGCATTGTAAATGCTAAATTTGTGTTAATTCGTTACAGCATCAATAGAAAACTAAAAGTAGAATGTGTTGCTTGTCTTTTGTTTTCTGTTTTTGTTTTTTTAATGCTGGAGTTTCTTTAGCTTGGTAAGTAATCTGAGAAAAAGAATGTCTCTTTCTTATCTTTTCCTAAATATTAGGTAAGTAGTAGCTTAAATATAAGTGTTACAAATTTAAATTTGGTTTCCATTTAGAATACATGACCTATTTTGGACATGAATGTATGGAAATGTTATGCCAGTCATTTCCCAGTGTGCTCTCAATATCCACCCCTACTCCTCAGGGGTTTGACATTCCCTCATGCTTTGTACCCATTGGTTTCAGTTAAGTGTGGTCAGTGAGGTGGTCTGGTGGGAGTCTAGTGACCAGGGAAGGAAAAAACCAGAGCAACTCCTTTCCAGACTCCAGTGTTTATCTCCAGCACAGGCTCCTATTTCACTTTTTATCTCACAGCTCCCCCTGCCTCCATGTCCCAGCTCCTGTGGGTAGGACTGAGAAGGGTTTCTGACCCTGTGAGTTCCTGCCTGGTGTACATGGCTCCTGGACTTTGGTAATATCACCATTCTTTCCAGTTCCTCTTGTCCTAACAGGTTCTCTGCAATGGTTTCTAGTTGCCTCCTATGCTCCTTTTTTTCAGCTCTTTTGGTACCTCTGTACCTAGTTCCCTAAACACAGTTCTTGTTAGTAGAAGTGGTCTCAAGAAACAGATCTGACACTGGGATTTTGGAATTGCATTACACACCTGTTTGAGCTAAAACATAGTGGTGATTTCACTGCCACTGGGAAAGGGGATACTAAATACCCATGGCATAAAGGTACAACATTATTACATAAACTATCACCAGTGATGGTTATCTGTAATTAAGACTTTGGGAAATAAAATTGCTATTGTCCTTGAACATTCTGGTAGAAATAATGACTACAAAGTTCATAGCATGACATGGCCACTTCTGGCTATACTGGAAAATAAAATGATAAAATCTTGCATTAAAACTTTCAACTCAAGACACAGAATACCAGAGAGAAATCTTCTATTGTAGCTCTGAAATATCTTATTTCTTACAGCCACGGGGTCCACATGGCTAAGAATCAAACTTTAAATTTAATCATGCCAGTTGGGAAATAATAATGCGAACTGAATGAAAAGCATTCCTGAGGTTTTTTTTTTCTTTCTTTCTTTCTTTTTTTTTTTTTTTTTTAATAAAGGCTAGAACACTGAAGAATAAGTTTCTAAGATTTGGAATGGGGACTTTTAATTGGAGTCAGAATAATCTGAGACATTTGAGTCATTAGATTCCCCTGAGCCTTCTTCTGCTACCTGTGGAAGAAGCCTCTTCTTTCCTTTTCTGAGGAGACATATCTCCCTTCTTAAAGACCCTGTAATAATCTCACTTTGCAATGGGATATCTATTCTCTTCAAGACCCTCCTTACCCCCAGACCCATAATAGGCACACCCTAGCATTCCTCTGGAAATAAGGTAGAATCTGATTGAAGATCAGATGTCATATACACCAGAAGAATTGCAAGATTCAATCATTTATTTTGGCAGATACCTGAGGGACATAAGTAGAAATAGATTTTAAATGTGCCAGGAACTCTGTGACATGGATTGAGTCAAATTTATCCAATGTGTGTACTTAAGATATTTACTTCATTATGCTAGTTTTCAGCAGCTAGAAGTTACTGATGAATTTACTAAAAACCATACACAAAAGTGGACCACACTCAACAGAGTGAGGTGCCAGAAGGTCCCTGGCAAGAGGAAGAAGAAGAAATACAAAGATTTAGGTGATGTAAGTTTTCGAATAGACTTGTGATGAGTAACACTAGCTATACCAGCAAGACTCAAATTACGGTTCCTTTACCAAAGCATCATCAACTGTCTCAAAGACAGGGACACCAGCATCTGTGAAATATCTGGAGTGGTTTTCCTCTGAAAGCCAAAGTTAATGTTGGAAAACACCTCAACTGAAATGAGCTCACTCATTTCCACAGAACTGATAGGTTCCTGAGGTGACAAAGACCAGGTAGCAAAATTTAATCATCAAAATAAAAGTGCTTATGTTTTGGAGTTCCCGTCATGGCTCAGTGGTTCCAACTAGGATCCATGAGGTTGAGGGTTCGATCCCTGCCCTTACTCAGTGGGTTAAGTATCCGGTGTTGCCGTGAGCTGTGGTGTAGGGTCGCAGATGCGGCTCGGATCCTGCATTGCTGTGGCTCTGGCGTAGGCTGGTGGCTATAGCTCTGATTGGACCCCCAGCCTGGGAACCTCCATATGCCATGGGTGCGGCCCTAGAAAAGACAAAAAGACCAAAACAAAAAGTGCTTATGTTTTGACATTCAAATATCTTTAATGGTGGCTAATTGATTACCAATATCATATGTAGATATAAAAGAATTGTTATTTGATCTATATAATGAGAAAACTACATCTAATGAGAAGAAACTTAGCTTAAGTCTCCATAATGTGAAAATACAAACTCAATTCCAAGACACACTTTACAGAGCCTCTTGCTTGAAGATATTGGATTTCCCTGAATAAATACCCTTCAACAATGCCACAAGTATATAGCAGAAATCACCCTACAAGCCTTTTCAAATGGAACTTGAAGCTACTTACCAGAATGACTGTGCTCTAGAGAAAGAAGATACTGTGATTTTGAATGTTAATGTTTTATAGATAATCTCTGGAGATCCAAGTCACCACTATGCTTTTGGATAAGGAATGGTGTTTATGAGTCAGGAGCTAAATCAAGATCATTTTAAAGTCTCTCACGTGCTCAAATCAGTATCTGTGGTTTCACCTTGAATATATTTCCCCCATTTCAAAATACATAATTATAATACATATTTGGCAACCAGCAGAACTCCTGAATTGGCTCCTGACCCATGTGGTAAAGGCTATACTGATTAGAATGAGCAAATAAAAGCTTTTGACTGCTCTGACATCCACATTTTAAAAAGCAGAAGCAATACCGCATTTCTGATCCTTGAGGGAATTGGAGAGATAAGTGTTACCCTCAAACACTTAAATGATGTAAGGGATGGTGATTCCTATTGCATGGTTATTTACCTTGAATGTTTTCCTTGCACAAAAACCAGAAGTTCTCAAAGAACGATTGTGGATTTTCATAATTGACACCTGATTATAACTGAACTCCATTCCCCAAACCAGACATTTTGGAGCAAATCTTGGTACACTGTGTTATCTAATATGCAGCTATTGATCTGGAATCTGCTAAAATTTACCTGGCAGTATAACAGTACAGCTTACTTTAAAGTAAGCTCTGTGTCAACTTTCAGCTGTCTACTACAATGCAGTACCTAGGGACATGGATATCCTTTCTCCAGCCAAAGGATATCCATGTCCCTAGGTACTGCACTGTACCTAGGGATATGGTGTGGGGGCTCATCCACAGCATACAGAAGTTTCTAGTCTAGGTGTCAAATCAGAGCTGCAGCTGCCAGTCTGCACCACAGCCACAGCAACACCAGATCCAAGCGATGTCTGCAACCTACACCACAGCTCATAGCAATGCGGGATCCTTAACACACTGAGTGAGGCCAGGGATCAAACCCGCATTCTCATGGGCACTAGTCAGGTTTGTAACCTGCTGAGCAACAATGGGAATTCAAGGATATGGATAATACTGAATTTCACAGAGCATGATTCTTGTTCACCTTGATTATATCAAACTTAAAAACTTAGAGGGAAAAAAAAAAGCAAGCATTTTAGATGACTCAGTAGGTACATATACACATGACAAAACGTTAGTGGTAAAATCAGGGCCTGCCATATTGAAAGTGATGGTCTGAGGCATGTGAAAGTAGATGACTATCCTTTGAACAGTCTGCCAATAAGAATGAAGCCAAAAGAGTCATACATCTCTTTGTATTTGGTGATAAAATTTGCCTCAAAAAACCACTGATTGAGAAAATATAAAGCTGCTAGCTTTTATCAGGATTTACAAATAAAAGTCTATGTTGCAATCTGAGTAAAGTTCAAGCCACTGTGACACTTAGGTCTTATGTATCAACCGAGGAATGACACGTTTGTTGCATGTAAAGCTACTTTAGGGAGCCTCTGGCAAAATAGGGAAATTACAATGCCTAGCTCTAGGATTTGGGAGAAAACTGTGGAAATCCTCACAGTGGGCTGAACTTCCATTTGTCTATTGGACGTTTATTTTTCCTGGAATAGATGATGGACTATGGTAGAGATGTACTCTGATTTATGGCATCAAATAAGATTTTAGAAAGAAAACATTCAATGACTGATGACAACAATGCTCGAGGAAGAAGCGTATGGGCAACCTTCTTGATATGCGCATGGATTGTGAGAACTTTCTGCTCCATATAAATATTCATAAAATTTCTTTCACTCAAGTGGTCTCTCAATAATCATATGGGTAAGATGGCCCATTTTGTTGGGTATCCATGGAATAGACAACTCTTTTCTATATATGATTTTATTTTCCTTGCTTTCAGAACCCTTGCCTGGCTTAACATTCTTAGGTTCTTATTCACCACTGCGTTTATTTTCATACACATATTTACTCTGCACCAAGGAGCTTGTTTACTACAAAAGAATGGAAAGTGAAAATGGCTTTGTACCTGTGGGTTGTCACGAGCTCACCATATACCCCCTTATCCAGAAGCAGTTCCTCAGTAAGAGAGTGGAATGCTTTACCAATGTCTCACTTATGAAGATTGGTGGGAGAAAATAACAAGTAGAAATAGCTTATTCTACTTCTAATTGGTCAGGCAAAGATCTCTGGTAGAAATCAGAAGCAGCCTCAGTTGACACAACATAGGCCTGGAAAACACACACAAATTGAGGTTGTTTGCTTAAAGTCCCAGAGATACCTGAGAGTACCAGAGTAAAGACAGAGTCTGAGATTCAGAAAGTCAGAGAACTGATATTCCCAGGAACAAAACAGAACTAGATACAAAAGTGAAAGCATTCTAATGTTCTGTTACTTCTACGTAATTAAAAAAAAAAAATCACCACCTCCAAAACTTGTAAAAATAAGTCCAACTGAGTTCCTCTCTAGAGTAAATACTTCTTGCTTATTTTTTAAATTATGTTTTTCTTCAAAAATAAGATTCTTGTTTGGTGTGCATGTGTTTTAGTCTTTGGATGAGCTCATTGAAGTACTGGCAAGACCCCATGTTGCAAGATAACCAGAGCTATCAAATTTCCTCCCCTTCTTGAATAATCCCAGAATTTGCCATATTAAGTTCAAGCAGTTAGTCTATTTCAGATAGTAATGAATTTACTGCCCAATTCTAGTGAACAGAGATCCCATAGAACCTTCCCAGTATTTTTTGCACAGACTGTGAGATTCTGCCACTAGGGCCTATGTCTTTTCACTTTTAAAGATTCTACTGTGTAAGAAGGATCTAGGAGTTCTCTTGTGGCACAGCAGGTTAAGGATCTAGTGTTGCACTACAGCAGCTTGTGCTGCATGGGTTTGATCCCACCCACCTCCAAAAAAGAGAGGGATCCTAAATAGTCTTTTTATGATCGAAAGGTTTTAAATTTTCTGTCCATCAAGAAACCTACTTACTTCTGCCTGAAATGCCCTTAAAAGGTTCTGGATAAAACACTTTCAGAGCAAAGAGAATCGCTTTTGTTTCTCCTTTCAGAGTGAAACATCTGCTCATTGGAAGCCTCCATCTAGTAAAATATGTCAAATGCCCATGTTCTCATGCTGAGTAACATGAGCCTCAGTCCTTTAAAGAGGATGAGAAAAGATTCCTAAAGGTAGGACACCATTAACAGTCAGAGCTGCCCTAACTGTTTTCAATTTACTCCTAAAGTTCTTAGAAACATGATATACAAATTAAAAGAAACACTTAAAATACAGTTACTTGTTAGTACTCTGAGGCAAGCAGTTAATGTTTTCTGGGCAAAAAGCTAAGCACTACATTCATTTAATATGGAGAACAAATGTATGATAAGGATACTGATGAATTCTTTTGTATATGAAGGTATAAAGAATAAGAAAATTAAATTAAATTACCTGCCATTACAAAACTAGGAATTGGCAGATCCAGATTCTCTCTGATGTCTATTCTAGGTGATAGACATTATGGATTAAATTTTGTGTTATTTATTTTTGTTGATATATTTCATTTCTAAATTGTTTACCAAGAAAGAAATGATTTTTATGAAAACTCTTTGGTTATTTTTGTTTATGATGTCAAAAACCTGAATGAAAAAATTTCAATTAAGTTATTAAAATATATCTCTGTGCTTGGCATTAAGTGAACACAGAGCCAGGCCATTAACATTGCTGTGTAAGCAGGTGGTTTACTGGTATTATGAGAAAACAGCTAGTGGAGAGACCATGACAAACTGGCAAGTACATGCCTCATTTAACTCAACCAGTGCCAACTTGACTCTAGCTAATTTTTGTCATGCTTAAATCCAGTCACTGTTGCCATATGTTCTATTTATTTTTTTCATTAAAAATGTTCTCATTTCTGGATTTTGTCAACTAATTAAAAAATGTACAATAACATTGTGCTGACCAAACAAGTATGTCTATTGCCCAAATACAAGCCAGTTTTTTAATCTTTCATCAGGATAATTTCTAGTTTTAATTCATTTTTATTGTTATTTTTTCACATATATACATATACCATTGTGCAAACTGACCTATGATGAAATTAACTTTAATATCTAAACATTAACCCTTGTAACTAGGACATCTACAAACATAAATTAAAATTAACCTATCCTGAAGACTGAGATCCAAGATGGCAGCATAGGAAGACCCTAAATCCACCTTTTCCCATGAACTCACAGAATCCATAACTAATGCATAGCGATTCCTCCTGGAGAAGACCTATACTATATAGAAATAGATTTAACCAAGGAGGTGAAAGCCCTATACTTGAAAAACTATAAGACACTGAGGAAATAAATTGAAGATGACACAATAAATGAAAACATATATTGAAAACATATATTAGAAGATTAGAAGATTCGATTAGAAGATTCGATATCATTAAAATTTCCACACTGTATATAATAATCTACAGATTCAATGTCATCTCTCTCGTAATATCCATGGCATTTTTCACAGAGCTGGAACAAATAATACTAAAATTGTACGGAAATACAAAAGACCCCAATAATCAAAGCACCCTTGAGAAAAAATAAAAAAGCTGTAGAAATCATGTTCCCAGACTTGAAATAATGCTACTAAGCTGCAATAATAAGAATAGTATGGTACTGGCACAAAAACAGACATAGATTAATGGAACAGAATAGAGAGCCCAGACACAAATCATGCTCATATGGTCAATTAATCTATAACAAAGGCTGCAGGAATATACAATAGGGAGAAGTCTCTTCAATAAATGGTGTTAGGAAAACTGGACAGCTATATGAAAAATAATTAAACTGGAATGTTTTATTATACCATATATAAAAATAAAATCAAATTGAGTAAAGACCTAAAGGTAAGACCTGAAACAATAAAACTAGAATAATACATAGGCAGTACCCACTTTAACACCATTCTTAGCAGTATTTTGTAGGTATGTCTCTTCAGGCAAAGGCAACAAAAGCAAAATAAACAAATGGGACCACATCAAACTTAAAAGCTTTTGCACAGTGAAGGAAGCAACCAACAAAATGAAAAAGCAACCTATGAAATGAGAGGATATATTTGCAAATGATATACCCAAAAAGGGATTGATATCCAAAATATGCAAAGAACCCATACAACTCCATAAACACCCCCCCCCAAAGAAAGAAAGAAACTGGACTGCTGGGCAGAGGAACTGATTAAAAAGTTTTCCAAAGAGGATGTATGGCTGGCCAATAGCACATGAAGAGATGCTCTAATCATTAGGGAAATGCAAATCAAAATCTCTATGATATACCACCCCACACTTGTCAGAATGGCTATTATCAAAAAACACCCAGTGTTGGGAAGGATGTGGAGAAAAGGGAACCCGAGTGCACAGTTGGTGGGAATGTAAATTGATGTAGCTGCTATGGAAAACAAGACGGAGTTTCACAAACTAAAATAGAACTACTATACAATCCAGAAATTCTACTTCAGAATATTTATCTGAAGATAAAAAGACAGTAATTTGAAAAAAATACATGCACCCCAATATTCATAGCAGCATTATTTACAATTGCCAAGATATGGAAGCAACTTAAATGTCCATTAATAGATGAATGGATAAATAAGATATGGTATTTATGCACAATGGATTATTACTCAGTCATAGAAAAGAATCAAATCTTGTCATTTGTGGCAACATAGATAGATCTGGAGGGTATTACGTTATATGAAATAAGACAGAGAATAAGAAATACTAAATGATTTTACTCATGTGGAATCTAAAAACAAAATTAATGAAACAGAAACAAATTCAGAGAACAAACAGGTGGTAGACAGAAATAAGGGACTGAGGGGACAGATGAAATAGATGGAGATTAAGTACAAAATACAAGCTAAAAAATACATAAATTATGGGGATAAAATATACAGCACAGGCAATATAGTCAATAATACTGTAACAATTTAGATGACAGATGGTAAGTAGACTTAAGTGTGATGGTTATTTCATAATGTATAAAAATATCCAACTACTATGTTGTACAGCTGGAACTAATATACTATTGTAAGTTAATTATAATTCAATTAAAACTAAAAACAATTAACCTATCTGTAACTCCTTCTCTCACACCATGAGAGTCTTCTAGAAGTTAACTGGCACTTTGTTTTGTAATTATGGATTCTCACATTACTTGAGACCAGGGTCTATTGATTATTTAAATATGTTCATAAGTTTCTAATATGAAGTACAGCCTTACTGGGAGCTTAATAGTTTATAATTAGAAAATAAATTATTTTATTTATTTATTCACTACATTTTTCTTAAGCACTCTAAATGTAGTCACAAGTGTAAAATTTCCATGTATTTTAAAGCAAAAGATTTATCTATAAACACTTTTTATAAGGACCATTTTTTTTCATCTGCATAAATATAAATTTAGAGAAAACAAAGTATTTTATTTGCATGACTTTTTTTACTTAAACCAAAATAACTATTAACTTTGATTATTAAAGATATTTTTCTTCAGTAGATGTCTCATTGTTTTCTTTAATTGAACTTGAGCTGTATCATTTAGCAGAAAGTTTTAGAATGGATATTTCCCACAGCAAATCCTCCAGTGAAGTAATAAGTATCTGATCTCCTCCTTCACTTTTTAAAAGATATTTATATCAAGATTTGAACCTAGACATTTTTGCATACTTCCTGAAGTAATACTCTTTCTTAAAGCTGTTTTCTTCCTCACCGAAAATAAATCTTCCTTAAAGACAAAGTATTTTTATGTGATTTCGAACTAGTGATATTATTTTGACTAAAAGTGGGCACAATTCATTCATATTTATTATTATTTCAGCTTTTTAAAATAAATCTTTATATTTCACACATTATTTACCTTTTTTCTCTATTTTAATACTTTTATGCTCTTTCTAAATTTCTAACGTTATTACCATTTATTAACTTTTTATGGTCATGTCTAATTTACCATGCTGTTTCCTCTTGATTTTACTTTTTAATTTAATGGCCAGAATATCATGTTTCTGTTCTCATTGTGTCTATCTCTGCTGCATCCAGCGCATTTCATTGTCCCACTAAAACTTGACACCCTTTCCTTATAACACTCAATATTCATGTTCCAAATTTTTATTCTGTTGTCTTGCAGAACCTGTATTCCTTTACAATGTTTTTGAAAGATTCGTGCCATAGGTGACAGCTGGTGAAATTAAGTTAAAAAGTAGATGTCTCCATAATTATACTTTGCAATACTTTATAAAATGACTGTAAGAGAAATTTTACTGTCTTTTTGTTGTGTGAAATTTTTATCTGACTTTAAATCCATTGTCATTTAACATCTGAATATTTTGTTGTGCCACAAATATTTTTAAAAGTCAAGCTTATAGTATTGAATTCTATCCTGAATATAATTTAATTCAGGTGAATTTAATTAAATAAATTAGAATGATGTTTGCATTTTTAATGTTCATTTAATTATGAAAATATACTCATTTGCTTTGTCTATAAAGAACTAGTTTATCTGTTTTTGCATAAGATATCTGTGCAACTTCAATCAGCATTTTGGCCACCATATTCAAAATGGAAGTGGACTTGGGTCACTAAGTCTTAAGCACAAGTCCTTGGATTCAATTTATTAAGTGTCAAAGTGTGTATTGTTATGTAGCTTTATTCCTTGTTTCCCAATACAAATAACATGTTAATGCAGATTTCTAATCTATCTAATTCTAGAATTTAATCTTAAAGGACCCAAAAAAGATTGGAAACTAATACAAAAAAAATAGGTAGATAGTTTTAATATAGATATAGATCTCTAAAAATTGTATGTAGCTTTAGTACATTTTGAATGTTCAAGAATCAATTCACATTTTGACTAGGTAACAAACTACAGTTAGACAAGGATAAATATTTATGACATGAAAAGATATAATTGAGAAAGGTTCTGCTGATGTACAATTGGAAATCACAAGCACTTCATTTGCTTAGTTCAGTTGTGGTCAAAAAATATTGGCATCTTGTTTATTACATGTCTGGCACTGTGAGTAGCTCTGGACCCTACCTTTGGGTTACTGAATTAAATTAGAGATGACACCAAAATATAGATAGCATACCACAGCATAGCTGGTAAATTCTATAATCACAGAACAGAATTCCTTTGATGAATATTTAGTGCACATTGGATTTCAAATGAAGCTTTTGAAAATACATACCCTTTAATTGCATCACTAAATCTTTGTGCTCTCTTGTTCCTTTGCTCTGACAACAGTCAGTACTGCACCCAAGATCTAATATCTTGTTAACAATTCAGATAATTGCTTCATCATAAGGGCAGAGACTTGCTGATAAGTGTCATCCAATCTTAAGTACTGAGCCAAGAGGTCTACATAAATCCATAAATAAGAGTATGAAGTAAGGAATTAAGTTCACCTTGATTTGCAAACTGGCTTACCTATTTTTTGTCCTCAATCGCCTCATCTGTAAAGTGCCCCATACATTTATTGTGAGACTTCTATTAGTAATGAGTGTAAAGTACTAAGCACAATGCTATATGCCTAGTACACAGGCAAGGAATTGCTATTTTTGTTAGCTTTTTCTATGCCTGTTGTCCTTTTATATTCCTTTAAAAATGAAGGAACTCTAATTTCTTACTGATAAGTCAGTAAGAAAGAAAAATTAGTATAACTTCGTTAGGAAAATTAATAAGACAATAACTTTATTATGTTAATTTATGTTCCAATTTAAGCCCAAATACTTAAAGATAAAGTTACTTTTACATAATATGCCCACAGCATGCTTCAATTGCCCAATGAGGATTATTACCCCATCAAAATTACTGACCATTAATATAATGTAGTGATTCAAATATTTACAAATATTTGATTAGATAGTACACAAATTCCTTTTGTGTATTTGGAAATGCTTTTTTTTTTCCTTTAGTGGAATATAATGCTAAAGGAAAAGAATTATCTATTAGTTTACAGTGCAATGTATAATTCTAGCAGGGAATAAATGTCATTTCTAAAGGTATAATAAATAGAAAAAAAATCCTATACTCAACCATAAAAATTCACAATTTTTTCTCAACAAATGCTGTCCTTTCACTGAAGACTAATGCATTAGAAAACAGAGCACTTAAAAATCATTATGTACAATTAATAATTTCCTTGAAGCTATATGATGGGGCAAATGTGATAGCTTTTCTAAATTACTTCTATAAGTATCTCATCTTTCACATAATTTTTTTAGTGTATGTTTCTGCACAGAATTTTTATTAATCCTATTTTTGAACATTCTTTTATATTCTGCAAAATTAAAAATATGTTTAAAATATGAGTAAATAGATATAAAAATCTTACACCATAGCTTTTGGGGAGATTCTCTCCAAAGTTACAATGAACAATACATATTTAAATTTCTATCGTCAATTCCAAATTTTTATTAATTTATGCTGACTTTTAATAAAAGTTTTATGAAAGAAAAAGCCTAATAGGCTATATAAAATGGAAATTATTGTTTCCATTTCTCTAGACCATTGCTATCCAACAGAACATTCTACCACAGTGGAAAACTTATAAATCATTGCTTTCCATACAGTATCCACTAGCCACATGTGGCTTACTCGGCACTTGATGTGTAGCTACTGCAACTATAGGACTTCATTGTCAATCATATTTAATTCAAATTAATTTAAATTTACGTATCACTGGTGTCTGATGCACTGGACAGTGCAACTGGAGGTACTTACCTGTACAATAGTAAAATACATATTTAGTTCCTCTTTGCCCTCAAAACAAAGATAACAAATTTTGCTAGAAAAATGTAACACTCATATCTTCTGCTTCGAGGAGCTTAAAAGAAAAACTGACCAACAGCCTGAGGTTCTGCTGCCTCAGGGAGCATAACCAATTCTGGCACCAGAAGCTGCATTCTGAATCCACTACCAGATCATGCTGAGCCCACCCTTTCCAAACGCTGCTTTCAGTCAGTGAATGTGCAGAGCGGGGATACTCAGGCAGGTCCACTCTTGCAAGATGCAGGATGCCTCTGAAGGGTGATTTTGACTTAAGGAGACACCTTTGGCCTGGCTGAAACCTGGGGCCTAACTATTGTTAGAGAATCTGCCTATCAACTGTCCTTCATTTCTTCTCCTCTTCACAGTAGTCAGACCTGTATGTGAGTCTTATCGTTCTCCTCAAAATCTGTTGCATTTTTATACACTAGTAACAATCATAAAGAGAATTTTTTAAAAATCCCACTTACAATTGCACCAAAAAGAATAAAATCCTTAGGAACAAATCTAACCAAAGAGGTAAAGACCTGGGATCAGAAAACTGTAAGACACTGATGAAAGAAAATGAAGATAACACAAACATATGGAAAGATATAACATGTTTATGGATTAGAAGAATTAATATTGTTAAAATGACCATTCTACCTGAGGCAATCTAAAGATTCAGTGTGATCCCTGTCAAAATACCAATTGAATTTTTCACAGAACTAGAAAAAATAATTTGAAAACTTGTATACACAGAAGACTCCATATAGTCAAATTATCTGGAGCAAGAACAACAACATTGGAAGTGTCACACCCCCTGATTTCAAACTATACCACAAATTTATAGTAATTAAAACAGTATGGTACTAGCACAAAAACAGACACATAGATCAATGGAACAGAATAAAAAGCCCAGAAACAAAACCACATTTATGTGGTCAATTAATCTGACAAAGGAGGCAAGAATACACAATGGGTAAAAAGCATCCGTTTTAGTAAATGATGTTGGAAAAACAGGGCAGCTTCATGCAAAAGAATCAACCTGGACTACTTTTTCACATTTTGTAAACCCAAAATGGATTAAAAACTTAAATGTAAGACAGTAAAACTCCTAAATGAAAACATAGGAACTATGCACTTTGTCATAGTTTTATGACATAGTCTGAGCAGTTTTTTTTTGGGGGGGGGATATGTCTACACAGGCAAGGGAAACAAAAGCAAAAGTAAACCAATGGTATTACATTATACTAAAAAGTTTTTGCACAGCAAAGGAAACAAACTATTGACAAATGGAAAGGTCACCAACTGAATGGAAGAAGATATTTGCAAACAATATAGATAATAAAAGTTTGATATCTAATATATACAAAGAAATCAAGCAACTCAACATCATAAACATAAACAACACAATTTAAAAAATGGAAAGAAGAACTGAATAGAGAACCTACAGATGGTCAACACACAGAGGAAAAGATGCTTAGCTTTCTGATCTCTAATTATCATGGAAATGCAAATTAAAATTTCAATAAGATATCTCAGAGTGACTATCATCAAAAAGATGAAAAATAAGAATTGGTGAGTATGTGGAGAAAAGGGAACACTCATCCACTCTTGGTAGGAACGTAATTGGTGCAAACTCTATGGAAAACAGTATGATGGTTTCACACAAAAAAATTAAGACTAGGGAATTCCCATCATGGCTCAGTGGTAACGAACCTGACTGGAATCCATGAGTATACAGGTTCGATCCCTGGCCTCGCTCAGTGGGTCAAGGATAGAGTGTTGCCGTGTGCTGTGGTACTGGTTGCAGACACAGCTTGGACCCTGTGTTTCTGTCGCTGTGGTGTAGGCTGGCAGCTGTAGCTCTGATTCAAACCCTAGCCTGGGAACTTCTATATGCTGCAGGTGTGGCCCTAAAAAGCAAATAAATAAACAAATAATAATAAATAAAAATAAAACTACCATCTGATTGAGCAATTCCACTTCTCAGTATTTATCCAAAAAAACCAAAAACATTCATTTGAAAAGATGTTTACTGTATTATTTACAACAGCCAAGCTATAGAAGCAACCTAAGTATTCATCAACAAATGGACAAAGAAGATGAGCTGTGCACATATACATATAGACAATGGAATATTACATAGCTATTAAAAATGAAATCTTGGAGTTCCTGTTGTGGCTCAATGAGTTATGAACCCGACTAGTATTCATGATGATGTGAGTTTGATCCCTGTCGCTATGGTGTAGGCTGGCAGCTTGCAGCTTCTATATGACCCCTGGTCTGGGAACTTCCATATGCTTCAGGCATGGCCCTAAAAACCAAAAATAAAAAAGAAAGAAAGAAAGAAAGACAGAAAGACAGACAGGAAGGAAGGAAGGAAGGAAGGAAGGAAGGAATCTTACCACTTGTGACAACATGGATGGATCTTAAGAGTATTAAGCAGCTAAGCTAAGTGAAGTTATACAAAGACAAATGCTATATGATCTCACATGTGAAATCCATGAAACAAAAGAAACAAACAAAACAAAATGAAAGCAAGCTCATAAATAGAGATTAAACTCATAGCTGCCAATAGAGAAGGGATTTGATGAGGGTAGGTGAAATAGGTAACAGATTAAAAGTCATGAGTATACATATACATATGAGTAAATATATATAAAACATTGAGTGTATATATAAAGACTATTGTCAAATAATTACGTAATAATTTGATATGAGACAGATGGTTACTACTCACCATGGTGATCATTTCACAATATATGAAAATGTGAAATCATTTTGTAGTACACCTGAAACAAACATAATATTGTACATCAGCTATATTTCAACTTTAAAAAGTCTATGTACACATCAGCTAAAAACAAGATTATCTCCTTGCATAAGCAAAAACCCAACCCTGCTGGTCTTTGCCTCCCAGGGTCAGTTAGAAGCATTGTTAAATAGAGAGATCCGCCAGGGGGCAGTCAATGCTTGGTGCTGTTGAGCTCCTAGAGGGAAGGGCCCACTAACCACTTGAGCTGCCTTGGCCTCCTAAAGCTGAGGTTAAGATATTGAGACTGGTCTAGGGGGACAGCGTCATTTGTTCTCTGTAAATTCTCTGGCTTTGATTCAATCAGCAGCTTTTTAAATGCCAGCATATTGTGGCTTTAAGGTTTAATTAAAGGGATTAACATAACAAATCCAGGAAAAAAGATAACCATATTACATAGCTTTGGGTTTACCAATAGAACATAAAAATAATTAAGATAATTTGATTTTCTGCCTTTGGCAGTATTTTTTCCAGATACATGCTAAACTATGCACACAAAAAACAGTGAGTGGAGAACAGACTTAACCATATGTTCAATACAGAAAATACCAGAATATGTGTGAACTTTCATTGATCAATATTACTACTTTTTATTAATCATAAAAACATACTAAATCACTAAATGTAGTAAAGGCTAATAAACACTTTCTTGTAGTTGGTTTAGCTGGGAATTTTCAGGCATGTGAAAATGCTAAAAACTCAAGGTTTTATGTTTTTAACTATTTCATGTTGGTAGTATAAATACATAGAGGGAATGGGATGAAGCAATGTCTGTGGCTATCAGTGTAAATGGCTAAAGGCTTCTTCAGGGGTTGGTGGGTGGAGTATCTATCAGAGCATTTATGTTTTCAAAAGTTGTCTGTTAGTGAAGCAGAAGATAGGTGGGTCCCAGGCTGAGCAACTATAATCTGTTCCCTGTGGACAGATAATAAGATAAAGATTATGGCAGGAGCAAGAAGGAGCCTCATCTTGCTTAGATAAAAGATAGACTACTTATTTCTCATTCTTGAGGTCAAAGAGAACTCTGGAACTACACATGTGCAGAAAGGTCCTCAGAGGTCAGAAAAGGGAGGGGAACCAGACCACAGTACTTCATGTCAACTCCCCAGAACCCCTGGTGGTAGAATCATCCTGGCTAAAAGAAAGACACGTGTATTACAGGAGGGCTCTGAGTCAGCCAAAGCCAGATGAAGCAAGATGACTGACCAAAGAAAGCCCGGAAGGACTGCCCCCATACAAGTGATTTAAACATCCTCCAAAGCACTTGTTCTCTTCCTCTCTTGCCCTTTTCTCTCTGTCTTTCTTACTCTGCACCTTCCCCTCTCCCCCCACCGGAGCCAGCTTGTGCTTTCTCTCACTCTATCTCTTAATAAACACTTATTTGCCCACTACCTTCGGTCTCTTTGATGAATTCTTTCTCCGAAGGGACAAGTTCTGAGGACCTACATCAAGTGGTTAGGGCTCAACTTTCTTACCCCACAGCCACCTGAGAACATTAGGTGAAAGTGCTTCTGCAACTCACAGGTGAGTTTCACTATGCAGTACACTATCCAGGGTCCTTGCCAGGTAAGTAAGTCAGGTTATCGGGAGGTCATCTAAGCTTTGGGGCTTATATCCTTCTCACCTCAATCCTGGATCTTCTCATTCAGTGTCTCATATAGTACTAGGATAGATTTGTAATAGAGGCAAAGGTAAAATTGTAACCTTTCCAACATTATTTTATCTGGTTCAAACACATGAAGGTTTTCATGGACTCCACTTAATTTTATTAACAATATTGCTAAGGATTCCTGCAGTTCATTTACCATTTTTTGCTCTGAATCATAAATAATAGAGATAATTTTTCATTTGCTACAGTTCACAGCTCAGGTGAAAAGGAAAATCCTTCCTATTTAACTTTGGCGCAAATTCAGAAAAGCAGATGAAAGACAGTGTTCTAAAAGGAGATAAGCAAATAATACACAGCCTGCTCAGATCTTTGTTTCTCAAATTCATGACAGTCAAATCTGTAAATTATAAATTGATTGGCTTTCCCATATATCTTCACTTGAATAAGTTTATTCTGAATATTTTAAAGCTTATTGTTTTGTGGGAGTTTATTTTCTAGGTGTCAGTAAAGAGCAGAGGTTTTACTAGTCTATCTGACATGATCTAAATTTAATCCCATTGAAAAAAAGAAACAGCAAGACAAGTTTAAAAAAAACAAAAAAGGTACATGAAAAAGTAAATCAGAATAATGTGTTTATTTGGATACTTTCCTCAATCTCAGTTGATAGTAAAGGGATGTACTTGCAACCTCAAACAACTATGTAACTTTCAGTGCACCTAGATTATTCTGTACATTTTTTTAAAATTTTTTATTTTTTTAGAGCCGAATGTGCGGCATATGGAAGTTCCCAGGCTAGGGGTCAAACTGGAGCTGCATCTGCCAGCCTCTGCCACAGACAAGGCAATGTGGGATCCAAGCCACGTCTGTGATCTGCGCCACAGTTCATGGCAACGCTGGATCCTTAACCCATTAAGTGAGGCCAGAGATTGAACCTGCATCCTCATAGATACTAGTCGGGTTCATTACAGCTGAGCCATGACAGGAGCTACCTGTTCTGTACTTTTCAAACTAACACTACTCGCAATACAGCCCTGGAGACAGTGGTCCACAATTCAAGTGAGATTTTTCAGATTATTTGTTCTGTAATAAAATATTTTCTGTCTGATATTACAACAGTGATGAAAAAAACTGGTCATCTGTGGGGATCTTTCCAGTGGCCGTTCTAAGACACACTTTAAAAATGCATTAATGATGAAATGTCTCTTCTTGATTCATCAGGAAGAAATCAATCTAAAATGCTCTTACTAAAACGTGAACTCATATTGTCAGTTTTATGATGAGGTAATGCTGAATGACAGAAGAATTTGGTGATTGAAACAGAGAAAGAGGAAAGGAAGAATAAAAAAAAAATCAGTGTCCTTTCAGGGAAAATTCGTGGGAGTATATGTTATAATTAGACAAAATGTCAGAGTGAAGATCACTGACCATTGTAGGAGGATTTGGGTTGGAAAAAGCAGAAAGGAGAGCCAAGTGGTCTTAAATAATAAAGGGAATTATTGGTTCACATAATTGCCTAACAGTGATCCAGGTAAGGGTTGGTCTGTGATTCAGAAAATTTTACTTGACCTCCATTTACTCCCTTGCTTTAACTGGACAAGATCTTTCCTCCTATTATTAAAAAGTTTAGAAGCCGCCCTTGAGGCAATAAACTTCGGTGTTCATCTACAGCTAAAACAGGGTCATTTGTTTCCAAAGAATTTCAGGAGAAGTCTTAATGACTGTTCTGAAATTCACTTAAGACATGTGCGAGAATCTGAAATAACTGCAATGGATAAGATTAATATCAATTATATTCATTATGCCTCCACCGCTATACCAATTTCATGAAAATTAAAGTATTTATATATATATATAAGAAAAGTAGTTTCCCAAACAAAATTTGTGGTGCTTTCCAAAAATGGCAATATAGTGGGATGTTGATGATTTTCACTTAAATCAGAAAATATTCAGTGAATGAAACATTAACGCTTAAGAAACAGAAACTGTTTACCCTGATTGTGTCTACTTTATTACCACAAATTTTGTAGCCCAAAACACCTATTTGTTATCTCTGTTAAAAGATAAACTGAGCCATATTAAAATCATTATGAGTTTGAGCAAAAATCTGTTCCAAAAGGGCAGCATCCAAGCCAGCAAATAGAAAAGGCTTTGAAGAACTGTACAAAATTAAAGAATTTTATAAGAGAAGGAAGAGGGAGCAAGGATCAAGGCAAAAAGGGGGTTGGTTATTACAAGGTTAATTTTTGTGGCGGAGGGGCGAATGGCAGTAGTCTATCAGGCAGACTATCTAACTAGTGCTGATCAGGCAATTTCTGATTGTTAAAGATTCTATTCTTAAAGAGCTGAAACTGTAATTAAGTTAACTCTCAGTTTGGTGATGTGGAGTTTAGCATAAGTGACTCCATTTGGGAACTGTAGTCTTGGCTTTTGGCCCCTCACTCTTCAGTACTCGGAAATCTAGTTTGCCATTCTGCTTAGAATAACACATAACACACAATGGAAATCAAAATCAAGTGTTGGCCACACTGAGTTTCCCTCTGGAGTCTCCTGGGAAAAATCTCCTTACAAACCATTTCTGTATGTCAGGAGAATTCATTTCTTTGTGGTTATATGTCTCAAATCCTGTTTCCTTGCTGGCTGAAGATTGGAAGTCATCTCAGCTTCTAGAAGCTACTCTAAGTTCCTTTTCTCACGGCCCCCTTCCATCTGCAAGCCAGTAATGGCGCAATGAATCATTCTGCTGCTTCAAATCTCTGACTTGCTCTCCTTCAACTATACCAAGAAAAAACTCTTGGTTTTTTGTTTGTATAGGCTGATAGGATCAGATCAGGCCTACCCGCCCCCCACCAAAATCTATCGTAACTCCACTGTATCATAGAACATAGCCTAATCTTGGGAGCAAAATTTATCCTATTCAGCTGGAGGATTATTCAGGACATATATACCAGAGAGAGCGGGAGATCTTTGGGGAAATCAGAATTCTAACACATCTACCTAATTACTTTTGGCCTATAAATTGGTCTCTTAAACAAGTTTTACACATTTATCCACTTTAGAAAAGTATTTTCAATTACCATCCCAGATATATTTTAGGTATAGCAATTAATTATCATTCATGTTTAGTAATTAGGGCCTTTGAATCTGAAATGGTTAAATTGATAACTTACTTTTTTCTGAACCTGTAATTTGATGAATCAACCAAAGAGTGGTCATCTTCTGAATTGCTGTAGAAATGGTCAGTTGCCACCTCATCCCTGACAATTAGAATTTGCTTAATTGTCCTAGGTTCAATTTTCCCTACTCCATTATCTTCCCACTTATACTAAAATTTGATTGCTGGTTACTTAAATGCTATGTATTTATAAAAATAAATCCCATATGCAATAATTCCTTGTTTAAAAAGGTCATTTAAATATGTAGGGAGAATATAAAAGCTTATGATGGAAAAAAGGATATTTATAGTACTTCTGTGAACATGATTAAATTGAAAGATTGAAGGTTTCAATATACAATTAGAGCTAAAATAATGAATCTACTATATTACAAAATTTTCACATATTCTAAGAATTGCTCCCCCCCCTTTTCTTTTTCCTTAGGTTTAGTTTGCCAAAGGATTTGATGAAATGTAACATGTTAATGATAAACTCAATTAACTTCACCCCTATTTCACACTTTCTGATATTGTACCCTCACTTTAAATGATACCATCTTTCTCCAATGTTTCCTTCTTTGGCTTCTATTCTTTGACTCTACTTTATATTCAGTAATAAAGGCATGAGTCCCTTTGAGAGTCTGATAAAACTCCACTGACCTTCATCCCATAAAACTATGTATATGGGCATATATGCCCACATACATAACATTTTGCTTTCAATTTGGAGACTCGCTGATCCTTTAAAACTATCTCCACTTCATCTCTCTCAAGTTTTGCTATTTTTTTCCTCTGAAAAGTTTTATGTCCATATTCTCTCTCCATTTCCAGAGCTCTCATCCTCACACTTCACTTACTGCAATCATTTTCTTGCTCCTTCCAAACACTAGTGGATTCATACTCAATGCAACTTACACACAGATACGGTTTAACTATTTTTTTTCCTCAAAAATCTCTTTCAACATATTCATTTACTCAAAAGTCTCACTCTCTGTATTTTAGTGCTCATTCCCTTCATCTAAACTTACAAAGGTCCTTTACATCTCTTTTCCCCAATTACTGGTTGTGGAAAATACTAAAGCAAGTGTTTTGTTGGCTTCAGCCAAATTCAAATACTTCCCTCTAAGTGAAATTGACTTCTTCCTAGCTGTCTGCATGCCTTTCTTTGCAGGCAATTTCACAGCCACTCTCAATGCCCTAACTTTACCTATCTGCCCTCCTGCAGTTAGTTTATTTGGCACGTGCACGGATATGTTGTTGATATTAATCTCAAATAAATTTTACTCTGCTCATTTTCTCCATTGCTACATTGCAAACTCAGAAGGAAAAACAGGGTCCATGTCCATTGTACCTGTCCCTCTACCTTGCCTTCCCTTCCTACTTCCAGTTAAAAGTATTATGTTGTCTGTAAAAGAACATGTACAGATGTAGCTAAATACTAGCAGTAAGTACAAAATAAGTCAATAAGTTATACTTTATTTTTCAAAGAAAGAAAAACCTATTTTAATAGAACTAAATATAATCTGAAATGCTGTTTTAAAGTTATTTAAAAAATATTTTTCATGTAAGACATTACCCAAAGACACACACATACATTTTCAAGCATATGCAACCCTGAAAATAAAATATAAGGTAAAACACAAATTTTTCCTTTTCTTTGACAAGAATAAATGGAATGGGATAAGTTCATAGGAGTTTCTTAGAGGTTAACTTTCAGACAAAGCAATTCATTGGTAAGATATTTTAAAAAATGAACTCCAAAGGGGGAGTGGCAAAACAGGTGAAAGGGATTAATATGTATAAACTATTAAGTATTAAATAAGCTACTAGGATATAGTGTACAGCACAAGCAATATAGTGTTTTTTAAAATATATGCATTCCTTTTCTTACACTACTTTCCATCGTGTTCTATCCAAGAGATTGGATATAGTTCCCTGTGCTATACAGTAGGAACCTCACTGTTTATCCATTTTAAATGTAATAGTTTGCATCTACTAACCCCAGATTCCCAGTCCCTCCTCCTCCCTCTTGGCAACTACAAGTCTATTCTCTATGTCTGTGAGTCTCTTTCTGTTTTGTAGATAAGTTCATTTGCACCATATTTTAGATTCCACATATAAGTGATAGCATGTGATATTTGTCTTTCTCTTTCTGACTTCACTCAGAATGAGAATCTCTAGTTGCACCCAAGTTTCTGCAAATAGCATTAATTCAATTCTTTTCTATGGCTGAGTAAATTACATTGTATGTATGGATCACATCTTTATCTATGGACATTTATGTTGTTTCCACATCTTGGCTATTGTGAATAGTGCTACAATGAACATAGGTGTGCATGTATCTTTTTGAATTAGTTTTGTCTGATTATATGCCCAGGAGTGGGATTGCTGGATCACATGGTAGTTCTATATTTAGTTTACTGAAGAAACTCCATATTGTTTTCCTTAGTGGTTGTACCAATATACATTCCCACCAACAGTGTAGGAGAGTTCCCTTTTCTCCACAGCCTCTTCTGCCCTTGCTATTTATAGACTTTTTTATGATGGCCATTCTGATTGGTGTGAGTTGGTACCTCATTGTTGTTTTGATTTGCATTTCTCTAATAATTAGTGATGTTGAACATTTTTTCATGGGCCTACTGGTCATCCTTATGTCTTCTTTGGGGAAATGTCTATTTAGATCTTCTGCCCATTTTTCATTTTTTTTTTTTTGAGTTGCATGAGTTGTTTGTTCAAATATTTCATAACTACAAATGGAATATATTTTTTAAAAATTGTGTATAATTATATTATGCACCTGTAATTTACATAATATTATACATCAACGATATGTTAACAAATAAATAAATAAATGAGTAAATAAATAGTATTCCAACATAGAAAGCAGAGTTTTTGACCCTATATTGTACCTAGATCCTGATGTCTGGTAACAGGATGGAGGGGGAAGAAAAGAAAAAAAAGGAAAAAGAAATCATGAATCACATTAGTGTCTGGCACAGGGAAACAGTAATGGTTTTAAGAGAAAGGTTTGCCATGAAAAGGCCTGAATGCCATGAAGTCAGCAAATGATGGACTCTGACTGAGAGGAACACTAGCAAAGGAATCATCATTTTGTGGTAGTAAGGCTGCCTTATTTAGCCTAGGACAAATGCATGTTCTAGCTTTTTATGGCTCTTTCCTGGTGCCATGGTCCCAGGCCAGAGTTGAAAGAGGCCCTCTGGCTACATGGTCTCCTTGAACACAGATATGGTAGTAATGCAATGGTTGCACAGATTCTTCACAGAATTATCTGAGAAGCAAGTCAATTCCCTGACTGACATCAGCAAAATTAATCAACAATCTATGCAGCTACTTGGAAATAGAAATATCTGAAGAGATTATGGGGACTGCGGATGGGCAGAAGGTAGTCAAAATTAGCCTTAATAGTAGTTCCTTCCACTTCTCAATGCTGAAAGGAAGAATGTAGGTAATCAAGGCACAGAATAACTGCTACACTATTACTTTTCACCGTAAGTTTATCTCTAGGTGGTGGCCTAAGGAAATACTTGTTATGTTTATATTTGCATTTTAATTGGCATAGATTTGGCATTGTGAGAATTCAGAGTTTGTCAAAGCAACACTATAAAATGACATTATAATAATCTGTCTTGAGAGGTGCTAAAAACCCATCCCCTTCAGAATGGGAGATTTTCTGTTCCCTTCACATTGCACATAGAGATTTGTTTCTATTAGAGTAACACTTGCCATAGGAAATGTTAATTGTTTAATTTGAAAAGCAGCTTTTCAGAGGTATATTAATGCATGGACATCATGGAGTTCATCATGGAGTTATCTGTAGGTTTTTAATTGAAATGTATGAAATAATAACAGGATTGAGCAATACCTGCATGTGTTTTGATGCTAGCCTCCTTTAGCACTTTTTGGAGTAAGCCCAGATGCTATACCAAGGGAAGAAAGTCAAAGTGACTTGTCTAAAATATTTAGGATGATAACAGTGATATTATATGGCCTGTATTTCAGAGCATGGCAGCATTTTTAACCATTCACCATTCAAGCAGACAATAAAAATGTAAATTTTATACAAATTGACAACTAAATTTTATGCCATTAAAATGTTTTGAATGAGTGTAACAAATGCTTCACTAAGAGTAGGATTCGGTTCCCAATTCAGCTTTTGCATGAATACCTATGAGATCTTGTCAATTAACTGAAATTTAGGCATACATTTTTATCTATTAAATAGAGATTAAATAACCTCTATCTCACAGGTTGTAATGAGGCTTAAATGACAAAATGAGGTGAAATCACTTTGCAATGGCAAAGAGGAAAATAAATTCTAGTTATATCATGTGGTTACTACACATGTATAGTTAGGATAAGCATTAGAAAGTTCTACTTTAAACAGAGGTGCATAAATTGGTTAAAACCCAAGCTAGACAATGTTAAAAATGACTTTGTAAAATTTTTAAAATATTGATAGTAAAAGATACATGGTGAATAAATAATAGAGAAAGGATTGAGGGTTAATTTCCATCTTTTTGAGGATAATATTATCAAAGTAGTACCTTTTTTTTACCCAGTTATTTTTAATGAAATTATCTCCAACTTATATACAGTAAAAAGTTAATCTTAAATATTATTGGCAAGTTTTTTTGGTTTTTTTGTTTTGTTTTTCTTTTTCAGATTCTTTTTCCATATAGATTATCACAGAATATTGGGTAGAGTTCCCTGTGGTATACAGCAAGTTTCTGTTGACTATCCATTCTATAGACAATATTGAAAGCCAGTATTTGTTAATTAGATGCTTTGTAAATATGTTGTGGTATTTTTTCTATCTTGATACTGGTTAAACATTCCTGGTTAGTCATTACAACACAGCACAAGATGGCCTTATGCTGCCCCAAATATCAATAGAGCCCACTGAGGAGCCAAGATTTGGAAAAGGAGCCAAGAGGATTTGCAGTTAGTGGGGTCGCCACACAATTTAACAAAATACTCCCACTGACAAGAAAAAAGAAAAGAAGAAACAAAGGCCAATATCTCAAACATGAGTGGACAAGCTTGCTCTGCATAAAATATAGATTCTCCCTTGTTATTATTCCAAGTTACAAGGAGAGGTTAAAAGGGCAAATGTCAGGAAGATTATGTTCACTGCAGGTCTCTCACATAGAGAGATGGATGGAAGGGATCTATTTATTTTCATTTCCTTTCATCCTTTCCTCCTTCCTTTCAGGTCCTTGAGAATTTATACTTCCATCAATTCCAATAATATGTGGAGAAAATACAAGAATTCCCACTTCTAGCTATTTCTGTTTTATGGAATTCATCCTGAAATACTCTTTCCTAAGAAACTCAGAGAACATCAATTCTCGTTACTATATATTTTTGCACAACTCTGTGTATAAAATGCAATGTATAATATCTACTCAGGATAAAAATGATGTAACTCAAGCTCGAAGGAAGAAAAAATATTCCTGGGCTCTCTTTGTAGAAGGAAAACCAGTATGTACATGTTCTATAACAAATAGAAATGGTAGTATCAAAGGATATTAAGAAGCATTCTTCCTTTATTCTCATCACGCTTAAACTTTTAGCAATTATTTATGAATAGTAATACTGAAATTGCTACAAACAATTTCAAACAACAATTCTTACCTATCTAAATAATATTTAGGCACTAAGAAATATTTTTTTCCTTTAAAAATTTATAAAAATACCATAAAAGAGACCATATGATATAACTACTTAATCTCTTGTTGGCTTACAGTCAGTTTCCTCTGTCACTCAATGGAAAGTTAAATGAGAAAAAAGAAACTACTTTTACTGGTGTTGGACAAGTTTCTAATTCTGTAATTACAGCATTTGGGTCTTTGGTCCTCAGGGCTGCAATCTTCTCAGATCAAAGTACCATTTCTAAAGGCTTATAATTATATACAGCAATGGAATCTGATGCATATAAGGAGAATTCTACCCCCTTCTTTACATTAAACAAAAGAGAGAAAGACTCACACTTAATGGCAGTTGATTGACACTTATTGGCAAGAGCCCCAATGCATTTAATAATACATTAAATGAATTTGTTTTTAATTAAATCCAGTAGCTTCTGTAAACATTTGAAAATGACAATGAACATGACTGTGCTATTTATTCAATATAAATAATTCTTTGTCTTCTTTTGGATTCATTCAAATCTAATGTAGCCAGGTGATCAGGTAAGGTACCTAGGAATATTTCCTTTAAATCATGCAGAATTTTTAAAAATTAAGTCAATTTTCAAAAATAAAATTTATTCATCTAAAAATGTGGGTTTCTAAGTTCTTTTGGCATGCTCAAAAACAATGGAAACAATCACCTTCATCTTGGATAGAGCATATGCTTCGCCAGTTAACTTCATCCTCCAGCTATTTAGTTTTTTTGTTTGTTTACTTTTTGGTTATTTTCTTTAGCCCAATTCACTTTTCAAATTTGTATGTTTTATGCTGGCCTCCCTAAGGCAACTAATTCCCATCCCACACTTCGTTTATTTTCCTATTTTATCCAGATTCTCCTTAATTTTGTAATGACAAAATAAACTCATCTTGCTAAACTCAAATAAAAATATATCAAAATAAAATACTAACAAAGCAGAAAAAAACTCAAATACAAATACAAGCAGGCAATTTACCTCTTCCCATATTAACTACTTTGATCGTTCCTTGTTTCCTTCCCTACACATGTTCCTTTATCTTTTCTCAAGTGAAGTGATCCAGCCTCTCCTGGAACAATTTTTAGCTTCTAACATATGTATAATACATTAATAATAGATATTTTAGATAAAATTTAGAAACTTGGAAAAAGTTTTCTATGGCAAGCAATAAGAAAGGTTTTTTTTTTTTTTTTAATAGAAGAGGCTATGAAAATCCATGCAAAATATATCACATAGCTATCTGTTTGCTCCATTGACAAACTGAGTTATCCAGAGATAGTAAACCAATTGAAACAGAATTAAGGTTTCAGGATTAATTGAAAATAATGCTCAAAGTAAACTCAGAATTCCTCAAAGATTACATCAAGACTGGCACTAATGTTGAATTTTAGTGAGTAAAAGATATTCAGATTTCCTATTAATATATGGGACACAAACATGACATTTTCTTTCATGCTTCATGCTTTTTTGTGTTACAATCTAGGAGGTACTTACCTCTTTCAAACACAAAGATGTTGATTCATTTGATATTGTCCCAGGTTTTAATAGATCTTACCTTTCTATTTACATATATGATTAATCTTGATTCCTCTCAAAATAAATTGCATTTGCAGAGTTAGACAGGAATCAACTTCTTCCTCCGCACCCACACTGGTATATTTATTTTTCTAGTAAAATGTACTGAAAATAATTTTTTTCCACCATGGAAGTGCCTTGCCATCTTTGCTGAAAATCACTTGATTATATATGTGTGGGCGTGTGGGTCTCTTTCCAAACTTTCCATTGTTTTATTATTTTTTTTCTATTCTTGAATAAATATCATATGATTTTGATTGCTATAGCTTTTTAACAAAGTCTCTAATTAGATAGTACAAAGCCTCTAAAACTTGTTATCCTTTTCTAATTTTCTTTTGACTATTCTAGGTACTTTAAAGATTGCCAAAGGTATCTTCACCAAAAATATTTCAAATCTACTTACACTAAATTTAAGGTATAATACAATTTTCATGAATATGTACTGCAATTAATTTGCCTCTCAATGAAAAGCAGTAAATGTAACAAAAAAGTTAACATGAATTCTGTTGTGACAGAGGTTACTTCACTGAAATGTTCATTAATTTTGAAATACAGAGAGTCTAAAGTGTGTTTTGACTTCAATTAACATATCTCTTGAACATAATATATTTAGGATATTTCTAACAAGCCGGAAAGTAAATAGTTAAACATAGTATAGAATAGTCCTTAGTCAATTTGTCAATATACAGGCCATTGACTGGCTGCCAAACTACTACATGCCTCAGGAGATGTTAAGATGAGCTTCAATTTTTATATGATAATTGGAAAATTCAGAACCTAGTGTTCCATCAGTTAGCAAAGATGGATCTGTCCAAAGATATGATAACAATTTGCAAAAAATTTCTGGTGAGTGTAGATATCTAGAGAAAGTTTAGCAAGTTCAAGTGATAGAAAATTGCAAGAATACGAAAATAATTCTTAAAATATCTAGAATCATTCAATTATTTGTGATATGTTGGAAACTTTGCCAGCTTTCCAAATCTTATCAAATTCATTCTAAATCCATGGGAAAGAAATGTGAAGCAGAAAATCACTTTGCCAATTGTAGCTTATTTTCATGTTTTATATTATAACATTTGTAGCATGGATTAATAGTTTGAATATTTGAATGCTATATATAATACTTAACAAAGTTATTAAATATAACATTTACTATATCACCTATGTTTCTTAAGCCCAAAAAATAAATGAATTTTTGGCATTAACTAAAGAAATTCAAATACATTTTTGTTTATTAAATATACATTTTATTAAAAGTTTTTATTCATATAACTGAGGTATTTATGCTATGTGTTTTTAATGAAAATAATTTTATCATTCAATGTTAATCCTTATTTGCAGTTAATAAAATTATTTAAAATAATGTTATTTCACAGTGACAAGGAAAAGCATGCATATATAGAAGGTAGTATCACTTATTAACTTATTCACCTATATAATTTTCAAATTTACAAGTCTTTGTTGAAGATCTGTCATATATGAGAACTGTGCTACATGCTAGGACACTGTACTTGAGTGGGTAGAAAGTTTATTTATTAGAGCACAAAATAAAACAGGAAATTCTCTCAAGCTCCCAAAGGTAAATTATATTTACTCTTGAAGATTAAACTTTCCTCTAAATTTCCTATTTTTTAAATTTCTAATAAAAACCTATTTGTGGTTTCTAATAGCACTTAAAATTTTCAACATTAGACCACTGGCATGAACAAAAATAATCTTCATCCTGGCACAGGATATGATATTTAATTACACTGAAATAAGACTGGCATTATAATAAGCAAGTGATAAAATCCATCAGTAAAAGTTAGCCATTTGGAGTGTGAGACAAAAATTCTTAGGCAGAGGAAATAGAGAATCAGAAGCCTTCAGGTAGAAAAATGGTTGAGTTTATTTGAAAATCAAAATAAGAGATGGTGGAGCCAAATCATAAAAGCACATGGGGGAGTCAATGCACTGTTTGTGACTTTAGAGATGGCAGGACCACATGCAAGAACTGGAGATCTGTCACTAGATGCTGATGGGGTAACAGCTAGCAAGGAAATAATAACCTCAGACATACAACCTCACAAAAATGAATTCTGCCAACAAGAATGAATCTAGAAGAGGATTCTTCTCCAGAACCTATAGAAAAGAGTTTTATAGACCCCTTGATTTTGGATTTGTAAGATCCTAAGCAGAAAATCCATCCCCACCATAGTGGACTTGTGACTTATAAAACTGTGAGCGAATAAATAGATGATTTTTAAACCACTCGATTTGTAGTCATGTGTTATATAACAATAGAAAATAAATAAAAGTTTGACCAATAGGTTAGATTTGTCTCCATGTATGGTTATTCCTCCCCACAATATACATAGCAGTAATGCCATAAAAGAAAACTTTAGTTTTAATTTCTTTATTTTCTCATCTTAATTTCCTACCTGAATTCCTTAAGACCTTACCTAAGAAAGCCTTAAAATATTGTCACAAATTCCTACTCTAAAATTTTGATGATGTAGTATATGGTACATGAGTAATATGGGATATGCGATTTTTAGCATATGGCAGACTATTTTTTCCCCTATTTCAAACTAAAAAAATAACTAAAGGCTGGAACAATCAAGGAAGCCCACTCTCACCACTGTTATTCAACATAGTATTGGAAGTCCTAGCCACAGCAATCAGAAAGACAAAAGAAATAAAAGGCATCCAAATAGGAAGAGAGGAGGTAAACTGTCACTGTATGCAGGAGACATGATACTACATATAGAAAACCCTAAGGACTCAACCCAAAAACTACTTGAACTAATCAACAAATTCAGCAAAGTAGCAGGATTTAAGATTAACATTCAGAAATCAGTCACATTTCTGTATGCTAACAATGAAATCTTAGAAAAGGAATACAAAAATATAATATCTTTTATAATTGCACCTCACAAAATCAAATACCTTGGAATACACCTGACCGAGGAGGTAAAAGACTTATGTGCTGAGAACTATAAAACTTTAATCAAGGAAATTAAAGAGGATTCAAAGAAATGGAAAGATATTCCATGCTCATGGGTCAGAAAAATTAATATTGTAAAAATGGCCATATTACCCAAAGCAATCTACAGATTCAATGCAATCCCTATCAAATAACCCATGACATTTTTCATAGAACTAGAACAAACAATCCAAAAATTTATATGGAACCATAAAAGACCCAGAATTACCAAAGATATCCTGAGGAACAAAAACCATGAAGGAGGCATAACTCTCCCAGACTTCAGGCAATATTACAAAGCCACAGTCATCAAAACAGTGTGGTACTGGTACCAAAACAGACAGACAGACCAATGGAACAGAATAGAGAACCCCAAAAAGAAACACAGACACCTATGGTCAATTGACCTTTGACAAAGGAGGCAAGAACATAAAATGGGAAAAAGACAGTCTTTTCAGCAAGCATTGCTGGGAAACCTGGACAGCTGCATGCAAAGCAATGAAACTAGAACACACCCTCACACCATGCACAAAAATAAACTCAAAATGGCTTAAAGACTTAAATATGAGACAAGAAACCATCAAACACCTGGAAGAGAACACAGGCAAAACTTTCTCTGACATCAACCTTACAAATGTTTTCTCAGGTCAGTCTCCCAAAGCAACAGAAATAAAAGCAAAAATAAACCAATGAGACATAATCAAACTACTAGCTTTTGCAAAGCAAAGGAAACCAAAAAGAAACCAAAGACAACTTACAGAGGTGGGAAAAATTAGTTTCAAATGATTCAACTGACAAGGGCTTAATCTCTAAAATATACAAACAATTTATACAACTCAACAGCAAAAAGCCACAACCCAATTGAAAAATGGGCAAAAGACCTGCATAGACATTTATCCAAGGAAGATATACAGATGGCCAACAAGCACTTGAAACAATGCTCAACATCACTGATTATTAGAGAAATGCAAATGAAAACTACCACGAGATACCACCTCACACCAGTCAGAATGGCCATCATTAAGTCCACATATAACAAATTCTAGAGGGGTGTGGAGTAAAGGGAACCCTCCTGCACTGTTGGTGGGAATGTAAATTGGTACAACCACTATGGAGAACAGAATGGAGGTACCTTAGAAAACTATAAATAGAGCTATCATATGATCCAGGAATCTCACTCTTGGGCATATATCCAGACAAAACTTTCCTTGAAAAAGACACATGCACTCGCATGTTCATTGCAGCACTATTCACAATAGCCAAGATATGGAAACAACTTAAATGTCCATTGACAGATGATTGGATTAGGAAGAATTGGTATATATACACAATGGAACACTACTCAGCCATAAAAAAAGAATGACATAATGCCATTTGCAGCAACATGGATGGAACTAGAGACTCTCATCCTGAGTGAAGTAAGTCAGAAAGAGAAAGACAAATACCATATGATATCACTTATATCTGTAATCTAATATAGGGCACAAAGGAACCTTCCCACAGAAAAGAAAATTGTGGACTTGGAGAATAGACTTGTGGTTGCCAAGGGGGAGGGAGTGGGATGAATGGGGTTCTTGAGGTTGATAGATGCGTACTATTGCCTTTGGAATGGATTAGCAATGAGATCATGCTGTGTAGCACTGGGAACTATGTCTGATCACCTATGATGGAGCATGATAATGTGAGAAAAAAGAATGTGTATATGTATGTGTAACTGGGTCACCATGCTGTACAGTAGAAAATTGACAGAACACTGTAAACCAGCTATAAAGGAAAAAAATAAAAATCATTATATTAAAAAATAAATAAGTAAATAAAAATACAACCGTTATGAAAAAAAGTAATCTTACTTTTTGAAACTACTCTTCCTTTTTATAAATTTTAAAAACTCATGGAAATATAATAACTTTCTGTTAAACAGCACACTGAAGCCAAAATTAGATTTGTATTTATTTTTTTGTTTTTTGTCTGCACCCACAGCATATGGAAGTTTCCAGGCCAGAATCCAAGCCACAGCTGCAACCTATGTCTCAGCTGCAGCAACCCTGGATCCTTAATCTACTGTGTAAGGCAGGGGTTCGAACCCACACTGTTGCTGTGACAATGCTGGATCCTTAACCCACTGTGCCACAGCAGAAACTCCCAGATTTAGATTTTTCTAAACCCAGATTGATAGGTTTCACTTAAATATAGGCTGTAATTTATTTTAATCAATTTTATTTACAACATGAAGTTTTATTTACATGTTACATAGTAAAACAACAACACAAAAAAGGCAAGGCAATATCAATAGAAATATAGTCAAATAGAAATATAGTCTAAGACATAATTTTATATAAGACAAAGAACATTTTCTTACTGAGAAGTATCAAATAAAATTCTAGCAGCTACTAAATTATTATTCATATAAGTTGGTTTCTTGATCTCTTAATAGGCCACTATATGTATAAAAAGTGTTATTTTAAAATGAAATTTACCTTTCTACTATGAAACGTCTCTCTCTCTCTCTCTCTCTCTCTCTCTCTTTTGGGCAAAAATATCCAATTCTAGGTATAACTTAAGCACAGAGAACTGAAATAAGGTCATTTATCTCCTTGCTCTTGATGCTTATTAAGCAAGAAAATGCCTGTTCACATATGTAAGATATTGAAAACTATGGCAAAATATTCACTGCATTCCTGTGAATGTCAAATACTCTGCTACTGAATTTCAGAGCCTGCATAGGGGCAGATGAGCAAATCTCATCCTCAGTCTATGATCAGACTGAAGCTCACAAAATTCATCCTGTTGTCTGAGTCTAAATCTCAGTCAGAAGATTTGGAAAAACGGTCCCTCACTTATTCATACCCTTTGTATTCAAAGGGAGGACACACTCTATTCAATTCTCTCCTAAAGCTCTTGCAGGTGGTTTTCAACAACCCTAAGGCCTTTCACATAATCAAATCCAATACTTTAATTTCCTTTTGCAGCTCATTTTTCAAAAGATTCTCTTTCCTTTTATAACACTTTCTGCAAGACTTCACAAAGACCTGTTAGACTGGTCCATATGTGGAAACGCACCTGCTGAGCAGACCAGTTTTGGCAGCCATAGTTTACCTTGAAATTTCCACTGAATCGAGTCCCCTATTTTCTTGAGCACTTCCTCCAATTCACCTCTCTACTGAAATACTCTTTTGAGCACCGTTCCATGTTGACTACTGACCTACCAGATTTCCGTGTATAGCAAATGTGCTCTTTGACCAGATGTACATACATTTTAAAAACAGACCCAAGTAAAACTGGTTTTTGTTTAATAAAGTAGTTTTGTAGCATCATTCAAAACCTTTTAAGTTTCACTTTCAAAAACTTTTGTCCCTAGCATTTCTCAATGAAGAAAGCATTGTTGTGACTACAACAGGATTTTCTTCCATTTAAAGAGATATAAAACCTCTTGTGGAACCAATCATTGATGGGGCACCCTCAGCACAAATGTCAACACAGTTCCTCCAAAACAGACTCTTTGTTTGCAGATAAGAGGGAAAAACATTTAAAAAAAAAAATCTTGGTCTTTGCTTGTTTCAGGGTGCACTTTGCAGTTGGAAAAAAAATTCTTGAATCTCACCATCATTCAAAAATCTTATAAATGCTACAGCATGGCATTTACTGGGGTCATGACTCATCAACCTAGTAAAGAAGCTACTGTTTTTCAGATTATTACACAAAACTTCATCAGCATGATATGACATGACATTAATGTCTATTATCATAGTTTGAGTAGAACCTTTCCAAATCTTAATACTGCACCTTGTCCTAGCATTTTAATCACTATTATTTTACCTACTGACATTATTATGTCCTTACCAACTGTGTGACTTTTCCTTCTCTGTGCAATATGTTTGCTTACTAAATGACATGCTTCCTGAGGCTTTTCACTAATGTGATTTTTTAAAATGAAAACTGTAGTTTTGTGCTCTAATACCTGTTTGAAATAATCAGCAACTTTAAGTGTCAAAAGGCTGTAACTTGTAATGAAGTATATTTTCAATTTTGGTGTAGACATTTCTGTATTATTTTGTTTGTCACACAGTAGAATAAAGTGTGGATTATCCAGGAAAAACTCAAGGATAAGAAACTTTCATTGAACAGCAGGCTTTTTTATGGTGCATGTGTCCTTGTTATATTTCTGAGACGATTCAAAAGATTATAATTGTTCATTGACAAACTTTTCAGAGTTGTTCACTTAGACCTAGAATCCTCCTTTCTTTCATATCTCCTCTTCAAAACTATCACACTTAATTCTCAGACATCTTTAACACAAAAGACTAATAAGATAAAACAGAAGCAGATCATAAATGAAAGAGAAAATAAAAAATAAAATATGAAAACCTCACAACACAATTCACTTTTAACCCACACCATTCACATTATGCAATAGTTGCAACAATAGCAAAGTGTGAAAGGGTATAGCCAGTTGCAACCTATGGAAATGCTTTCTTCTGATTTAAACTTCCTCTCTGACTTTCTTTTAGGATGATGGAGCATATTTGCTCCTGTGATTTTCCTAAATCAGTCAGTGCGGCCTAATAGGAAGTCAGGGTAAATGACTGGGGAGAGAGAGTCTGATGTCTTTAGCCTCCTCTCCTCTCCTTCATGTCATCAGGACTCACCAATTACAAACATCCTCTCCTAAGGGGCTTCAAAACTGAGAATGGGCACGACTCAATGAGCACAGTGCTTACAGTGCTTTTGTACATTGCTATCTGGGAATGAAAAAATACAAAAACAAAAACCCTCTAAATATAAAAAAAAAACTCCAATATTTCTTTTTTGTATTATGATCATTCACACTACCCATAACCATATCTCACCTAAACCAGGAACCCAGGTTGAGAAAACCTATTGCACGCTCACAATGGATTAATATCAGTTACTTTTCACTATATTTCAATGTATCAATAAAATTCATATTAATTATTGTTTCTTTGTTTTAACATATATGTTTTGATATTTGAGCATATCATTTTAAGTGCTAAAATCTAAAGTCAAACAACTTTATGTGTAAAGTAATCTGTTCTATGAATTATCCAGTAACTATCCATATGATTTAGAGTCAAGACACATAAGCCTATAATCACAATGGTATTTGGAAATTCACATCCGTATGGATGCTCTTCCACAAATCAAGTAAGAAGAAAGAGCAGTAATATTAGACAGGCAGCTTCATGAAAATTGTTTCCACTTTAACACATGCTACTGGAGTTCCAGCAGTTCAGGCAGGGCTTCAACAGCAGAACCTCCTTTATTATTTTTGTCATAAATTCTTGTTTGTTTGTTTTTTTTTCTTTTCTTACCACTTGGAAAGTTATTCAGGCATTTTATGAGATAAGGTTTTATGAAACTCTACACTATACATATCATTACAACTAAATCTTATTTTACTGTCCTTTTCAAAAAGTAAAACCACAAACTGTCAGTAGATTAATCAAGTCACAGCAATACCCCCTATTCAAGTGAAGCTATGTATGGTTGAGCGAAGATATCAAAATCTCACTAAATCACAATACAGATACTGTAGCACAAACATCAAGGGAGAATTTATTTGTAGCTGTAGACCCCAGCTCCATCATACGCACTAGTCATCTTATCCATTACTAGCTAGTTTTCAAGGTCAAGGAGGTAGTTAATAATGTCCTCAATGTTGGCAAATATCCTAAATTCTGTCAGGGACTAAGTTTGCAGACATGATTTAACTGGAATAAAATTTCACGCAGAGCAAGCATGAATAATTGTCAAATTGGCACTCTACAATTAATCAAAATGTACTGAAAGACTTCAAGTCAGGCACTATTGCTGTACTTTATTTGTATTTCTTAAGTTCTTAATATTGAACCAATTACACAGTGAGACTTGCCTTTGAAATTACTGATTCACCTTGTTCTCAATCTAACTGCACACAAGAATCATGAGTAAAAATTCAAGCTAAGGAACAAATACATAATTACCAGAACCCTCCCCAAAACAACAGATCAGACTCTCTAAGACTGAGGACAAAATATAGATTTGATAAAGCTCCACAAGTGATGAAGCACAGAGTTAAAAATCTACAGACCAAATAATGTAAACATTTAAGTCCTATCTACGTACAATTAGCAAATAAGCTACATTCATGCTAATTCTGTCAACGCTATTGGTAGCTATGATGAGTCATTCATTTGTTCATTCATTTAATAAGGAATTCATGCATTAAATTGTAATTAAATGACTGTTGCATACATCATACTCCAGGAAATGGAAATACAAGAATGAATTAGTCATTATTCCAGTTAAGAAGATCATGTTATAAAAGCCAAGCACATTAAAAAAAATTATAATGCAAAGTGATATGCATAATCAGAGAAGTATTAAGATTCAAAGAAATAAAAATATAACATGTAAATGCAGTCACAGTCCAAACCAAGAGACTAGAGAGGAAGGATGTTTAAATGTGTTTTAGGTGTTAGGATACTGAAGTATGATTTCCACCTTTTTTTCAAAATTTAAATGCATGCGGAGACAGAGGAAAGCATCTTCAGAAGAAGAAATAACAAATGCAAAGGCATAAAAGTGTTAAAAATCGTTTAAAAGTATACATTTGTTTATAGATTATGAAAGGTAAGTGTGGAAGAATAAGGCCTTGAACATCATGTTGGGAATTTTTAACTTCATTGACTAGGCCAGTGATTACAACAATTTGAATTCAGAGTTAAGTAAAGTAAAAGAAAGGAAAGGAAGAAAAAACAGAGCAAAGAAAAAATACAATAAAAAGAAGATGAGAATGACCCATAAGACTATCAGTTTTGTAGTTTTACAAGTTAGATTAGGAAATAACCCCTTTATGGATCCATTATTTCAAAACCAAAAAGTCACTTAAAAATCATACAAATGGAAAACAACATAAAAATACAGAGTAGTTTGATGAATTGAACTTATTCAGTTTCATATACAGCTTGTGACATTGTCCTTCTTGTTCTCTTCTGTCTAAAGACAAGTAAAAACTTCATCAGGGTTTTGGGAATCTCTTGGGGGATTTGAAACTTTTAAATCTGGGACAAAATTAGATTTTATTTTTATCAAATCAATTCTGTCATAGCAGAAGGAAGTGCGGTAGGGGACGAGATTACTTCTTTTCTCACAAATTGTTAAGAATGCATTTGGGTCAAGTTTGTTCTCCCAAAATTTTTAAATTCTGTTAGTCAGAAGACACAATTTAAAGCATCATCTTTTGGAGCCAAATCATTTGCATCAGGTTCATTTATTTACCATCCTCTTTAGGGGGACAAAGCTCCCTGTTTCAAATCATTAACAGTGGAATAGTTATCACAGTGAAAGGTAGTTTTCTTTTTTTAAAAAATAAAACTATCCAATATGTAGTAACATGTCTGCATGATTGGTTGAGTATATAAGAATTGCTATAATATATAAAAATAAGAAATCAAAATTAGCCCTCTCTGATGTTTTTTGCTGTAAATCAAAATAAGAAAGATTATTGTTCTTATCTCCAATAGATTTTTAAAAATATGTTAGCAAGCTCACTTAATGGGAAAACAAAGTTTTCTGACACTACCTAACAATGAATTTCTGACTTTCACACTACAGTATGCACAGCTTGACCTGTAAGGGTCTACTCCACAGGTCTAATTACTTGAAAAATGTAGAGCACAAGGAGCTAAGGTTAACATGCACTGTAACAAGTTTTTGCTCCATGTACAATTGTCAAAAGTAACTCATGGTATTAAATTCTATATACTCTATATGGAATTGTTACATAGAATATTTGCTCTGAATATGGAGTGCTTTATTTTACCCTCACCAATAATAAACACTTCATTAGAAGTTTTCCACATGTTTATGTTCAATAAACAGAATATAAAGTAGCTAGTACATGGAAAATTAGAATAGTCAATATGACCAAAATTTTAATGTGAACTTGTATGGGTAATATCTCTGTTTTAGCTCTGACTTGACTATATTCATCTTTTAAAACTAAGAATACATGACAAAGAAAATTCTTTGAAGAAAATTTCAAGATTATAAATCTTTCCCTTCTGGCTACAGATAAGGTAGAATTGATCCAACTGCAAAGTAGCAATAACTGCATTATTCATGAAAGTGGCTCACTCTCACACTGCTGAATAGTATTTTACTTAATTAACAAATGCATAGCTCAATAAAAGTGAAGTGAAAATTTCTAATGACATTGATTCTAGTATTTCCAACAGATTCTTGGATTTTAAGTGAGTTATTATAAATTCTATTTCCCTATATACTTTTTGCAAATCTTAACTATTTGACTAATTGTTCATATTTCCATCTTTATTTCTACTCATTAATATTATAGGCTATAGACATTCAGTAAAGCTAAGTGATTATTTATAGCAATAAAATATCATTTTGATATCAGCTATACATAGTCTCTAGCAGAGAGAGGAAATGTTTTCCAACAATTTCTCAGAATTCTCCCAGCTAAAAATGAAAAATAACTCCCCAAATACCAGTGCACTGCAGTAACCACATTTGCCAAAAGCTCTTGTTGGAGAACAAGCATCAAATGACCTTTTTCCCGTCTCGAAATACTTACCCAAGATGGTTTCAGTTCCCTTAAAAAAAATTACTCTAAACCTGAAGGATAATTAGCAAACTAGTCTTAGAGAAACACCCAACTAATAAACTCCTTATTCTCAAGTAAAAAATGTTAATATATTCACTTATATAATATTATGTAGTATTTATGGTATATATTATATAATAAGTATGTATATATTTAACACAACAAAACTGAATCTTACTTTGTTATAATGTGCACCAGAAGTAGAATTAGAGCGCTGAACGACCACTTTTTAAATATAAAATTGCATATATTAGAATCAGAGAGCACTCTTTATTCTCCCCAAATTAAAACATAATTACATTGTTAAATATTAAAAGTTGAGCAAATATATCACTCTGCCAACTCTGACTAGTGTAAATAAAGAATATTGTCTTAATCAGTTTGGGCTGTTTTAGCAAAAACCATAGACTAGGTGGCTTTAAGAACAGGCATTTATTTCTCATGGTTCTGGATGCTGGGAAGTCCACAATCAAGTTTCCTGATGAGAATATGCTTTCTGTTTCACAAACCCTACCGTCTCACATTTTCCTTGCATGGTGCAGAGAGAATGAAAAAGCTCTATTTTCTCTTTCTCTTCTGTTAAGGATTCTTTTTTTTTATTATTATTACTCAATGAATTTATTACATTTATAGTTGTACAGTGATCTTAACACCCCTCTGAAGTTCCCACCTTCATGATCTCATCTAATCTTAATTACTTCCCAAAGGTTTTACCTCCAATACTATCACATTGGGGGATAAGGTTTTAACACAGCAATGTGGGTGACACAAACACTCAGTCCGTAACAAAAATCTTTAGACAAATTTAATTTTATTGTTTTCTTTCATTGAAAAAAACAGAGTAGCTCAAAGATAAGACAGAACTCATGTAAGCCGGGACTTCATTATTTTCCCTGGAAAGTTGCAAATTAATATAAAGCAAGTACCCTTGGAGATAGTCTCAATCTAGCTGTTTCACATTTGCATTAGTGGAAATTCCCATATTGCATTTCTCAGATAAATGGGAATCCTGACTTATAAAGCCAAATACCAAGAAAAATATGCATTTAAAGTTTGATGGCATTGTGGAAGATGCTTTAATGGTATAGATTGTAAAAATATTTACTTCATATGTTGGCATTTCTTACGTGGAACTCCTTTTCAGAATGAGTATTCATGTGTGACTTTTGATCATTACACTCAGTGGTAAAAAACAGTTACCATAATTTACCACACACAAAGAAATTAGGCTACTTAAAATAATAGTAAATTCTTCTGCAACAGGGCAAAAAATGTCAACAATGAACATCTTCCCTACTAAATCCTGGCCATGGGAAAATTTTAGGCTATTTTCTAAATAACTGTGGAAAATAGTGAAGAGAAGAAAAAGATAATAAGCCAGATGAGGCTGTACTCAAAAGAATATAAGGATTTGGCAAGTGAGAGGCTTAGAACAACAACAGAAATTATGCAAATTTGGAAGGGAAGGGGTTTTTGAGAAATGTTGATGGTATGACAAATAGGTTTAGTATTCTTTGAGAAACTAAATACAAATGAAATTCCGTTTAAATTATTTTGACTGCTAATGGAAATCCATGCAGAAACAAATCTACAGAATAAAACTCCACAGTGGTAACGGTTCTTTTAGCAACAATTTTCATCTTCTGTTATCCAACTTTGGGGACCAAAGGGGTTATATTAGCCGGTATCCTTATCAAAAATCATTCTTGAATAACATTAAAAGATAATTATTTAATAACACAAGAAAACCAAAATTATAGTGCAGAAAATATTCTGAAGTTGAGGTGGCTAATTTGGGGATAAATGACAGAGATTGTATACAATTGCTAGACAACCAAAACTATGTACAGCACTAAACTGTGGACACCTAAAACTATCTTGCTGGATGTGTTAAAGTGAAAATTAGCTGTATGCCCAACTACTAACGACCTTTAATTTATTTGAAAATTGTGATGATTTGGATATAACAAGAAGATGGCAATATCAAGATTGGTTCAATTAATTCAAAGCTCTGACTCCACAATCAAACCAAATACTTATTATCCTTCAGGTTGTAGAGCTGCTGGTTCAGGCTAGTTGCAATGAATAATTTGATACTTTTTTCAATAATTATATTGTCAGAGATCAGATAAAAGGATTTTGAATTATAACAAGCATATGTCATAATTAGGAATAGGTCATTTTATTTATTTATGTTTTGTGTGTTTTTGGCTTTTCCTGGGCCGCACCCACAGCATATGGAGGTTCCCAGGCTAGGGATCTAATTGGTGCTATGCCCACAGGCCTATGCCAGAGCCACAGCAATGTCAGATCTGAGCCATATCTGCGACCTGCACCACAGCTCACAGCAACGCCAGATTCTTAACCCACTGAGCAAGGCTAGGGATCGAACCCGTAACCTCATGGTTCCTAGTCGGATTTGTTATCCACTGAGCCAGGACAGGAACTCCAGGAATAAGTCATTTTATAGTGTGAACATAAAATGTGGTACCAGAGGCCATCCCTGGACTCAGAGTTATATAAACTGTTATCTCTGCAGATAATTGCGTCACTGCCCTGGACTGCATTTAGGCCAAGGTAGATACTGAATGGGATTATCATTTAAGATTATAGATCATCATTCAGAGCAGCAGTGTACATATTACACAAGGACAAAGTCTGTCAGGTGTTGATGAACTCAGACTGAAAGATCAGGAAAGTGTAAATAAATATGTAGGAACAATTAATAATAATGGATATCAATACAACCCAGATATTTCCTAATTTTTCTGTTGGAGAAATTAGTCATAGTTGAAGAGGAAAAGAGAGCAACTGTGGTAATACTCCAGGCATGGGACAAAATAATAAAGTTCACACCCTAAAGTCAGGGGAAGACTGGGGAAGTCTACGCGATATAAATAAATATAAGAATTTTGGAGAGTTCCCGTTGTGGTGCAGTGGTTAACGAATCTGACTAGTAACCATGAGGTTGTGGGTTTGATCCCTGGCCTTGCTCAGTGGGCTATGGATCTGGCGTTGCCATGAACTGTGGTGTAGGTCACAGACACAGAAGCAGCTTGGATTCCCGCATTGCTGTGGCTCTGGCGTAGGACAGCATTCTACAGCTCTGATTAGACCCCTGGCCTGGGAACCTCCATATGCTGCAGGAAGCGGCCCTAGAAGAGGCAAAAAGACACACACACACACACATGCACACACACACACAAAGAATTTTGGAACTGAATTGAAATCTCAAACAAAGAAATCAGGTGCATAGGAATAAATAAATTCCTATTTGGATACCACAAAAATAATGACCATCCACAGAATATCCCCATATTTGGAGGACTAGAAGAGATCTGGCTTTGGCTTTGTTTTAGCAAAGAGTAGCTGACTGCTGTTGTAAGTTATCATCTATCCAGTTATCATAAACCCTTGCTTTTCAGAAGGGGTTGAACGCAGGTATTTGTGTTTACTCTCTAGGAAGTTGCAAATATCCAGCCTCACCATTGAAAAGAGGGACCCACATCAGCCTAACCAAGTTTGACATGGCAGCAAGTTAGAAAAGAATTTGATACTTGCCAATAAATAAGAAGGGAAGTCTGAAGATCTTGGGTTGTAAATAGGTGTCCTCAATCACTGATAGAGGAAAAGTGATGATTAAAAAAATTATTTTTTTAATAAAACAATATGGGAGTGTTTGCAAGTTTTACCTTCCTTTTCCTCTCATTTCATCCTTGATACTTTCTAGCTCCTCCCCTTTTGAAATATGTAAAAGTATTTCCTAAAGCATATGGATTATATGTCCTTTTCTGGAATTGTAAGAGTAATAATAAAGACAAGATTTTCCTGGGTGGATCAAATTTTATCCTACAAGCAGGGCTTATGGAGGACATTCAGTGCAGCTATTTTGTTGCTATCTGTATCAGTTAGAGTTCCAATCAGGGAGCAAAGTATACAGTGTTTTGAATAGGGAAAGTTTAATATAAATAATTAACTTCAACAGGAGATTGGAGTAATGGATATTTGATTATTAAGAGGTTAAGGGAAAAAAAATAGAAATAGCAAATTTAAGGAGTAGCCACTAACCCCAGGGCTGAGATAGAGCACCTCAGCAGTAGTGCCCTGCCCCCACCCATGGCTTAGATAAAGACTTCATTGGAGGAGGTGCAGCCAGGGATCGGTGGATGGTGGAAAAGTTTTCCAGGGTTCTATGTTGTCAGAACTGTGCCCTCTGAGATATCGGGGAAGCCATCCATTGATAGGTGCCATAACTCAGTCCTTGATAGAAAGCCATTAGAATGATTCATCAGTATCATACTGATGCAAAGATGCCTGAGGTTGAATAGGGGAAGCAGCTGCCCTCTATGCATGCTGAAGTCTAGTGTTGGAAATGCCACCTCCCCCATCTGAAGGAACACATTAAAAAAGAAACCTCTTTGTCTTTCAGTGGCAAAGATTAACATTGTGTCACTTGACAAAAAAATTACAGGATCAGCTTCCATTACTGCAGCGCAGATTATCAAGGATGAACTAAGAGGCAATAAACTGATAACTGGCAAAACATCTCATCATTAAGTGTCTGTGGATCTGAACTCACAAGCTGTGCTTTTACACAGCTTCATTATTCTTTTACTCTGCTTCAAACCTTCTGGCCCTTTCGGCCAAATTCCTTACACTCAAATGAGTAGCTGTTTCTAGAAGTTTGTACAAGGTAATAGCATTTTTTTGTACTTGTATATTCAGTGTACTCATAGTTTGGCTTTCTCTTTATTTTGTTTTCTGCATGGATTTTCTTTATACTCACCAATTTTCAGACTCTTCATTTCTCCAAAATCATTTCCTTCCTTCCTTTCTTTCTTTCCCTTCCTATCTCTTTCTTTTTGGTCACACGTGTGGCATGCATAAATTCCTGGGCCAGGGATTGAACCCACACCACAGCAGCAACCTGAGCCACTGCAGTGACAATGCCAGATCCTTAATCTGCTGAACCACATGGGAACTACCCGAATCATATCCTTAAAGAAAATGGCAGACAAGCTCAATCCTATTTAGGTAAAATTTCCAGTAACTTTAAGCAACTGAATGATTTGAATTGACTTCTTATGCTTAGGCTAGATACAATCGGTTTGGATCAGTGGAAGAAAGCAGGTATTGCACACAGCAAGTCTGTCTTGGGGAGGTGTTGAAGGTGACTGAGGCAAAAGCAATATTCTTTGTGAAATATCTGAATATGCCAAACAGTCTGGGGTGAGGCTGATTCTAAAAATTGCTCAAAAATAGTCCCTTAGTAGCTAGAAGAATAATGGAGTGAGATGATTTGGTGGAAAGAATTGGAAAATATGAAAATTAGGAGGAAATATTGTAAATAACTTTAAAAATAATTCACATTAATATTTAAACTTCAAATGGTTGTCAGAAAATAAAAACATTTTAGTTATAGGTATGTATGTATGTATGTATATAATATGTCCAATGCGTTGGAAAAGACCCACTCTTCCTTTGTGTCTCTTTTTTATTCTCACACTACCACCACACTCACACTTCTGACTCCATATGTGGAGTTTTTCTCATGCCAAGTCATTCTCCAATTCTCAAGGGACACTGACTGGGTGTCCCACAGATTTAATTCAATTCTGACACTACCCAGTGATAATGTCAGAACCCAGAGGTTAAGGGTTGAGACCCAGCTGACAGTGGCCCCTCATTTAAACATCAGTCTCAAGTCCAGGTTATCTGTGCCTCTGACTGCCTATAAATCAGAGGTTCCCAGGACCCTCTCCTTGGTTCAATTAATTTGCTAGGGTGGCTCATAGAACTCAGAGAAACATTTTACTTAATAGACCACTGTTTTATTATAAAAAGATATAACTCAGGAACAGCCAGATGCAAGAGAAACTTAGAACAATGTATATGGGAAGGAGCGCACTACTGAACTATTCTCTCCAAATGTGCATGTGTTCACCAATCTTGAAGCTCTCTGAACCCCCTTTTTTTTTTTGGCTTTTTAGGGTCCCACCCACAGCATATCAAAGTTCTTTGGCTAGGGGTCAAATCAGAGCTGTAGCTGTTGGCCTACACAATGGCAATGTGGGATTTGAGCCCTGTCTGTGACCTACACCATAGCTCATGGCAACACCAGATACTTAACCCACCGAGTGAGGCCAGGGATGGAACCTGCATCCTCATGGATACTAGTTGGGTTCATAATCCAATGAGCCACAATGGGAACTCCCTTTAAAAAAATTTTTTTTTAAATGTAGGCTTTATAGCCCTAAAAGAGGCTGGAGATTCCAACTCTCTTCATGTGGTTCTTTCCCTTGGCAACCACCCCCCATCCTTGGGTGCTTTCCCAAAGCCATCTCATTAAAATAAATTCAGGTGTGGTCAGAAAGGATTTGTTAGGAATATCAAGAAATACATTTATTACTCTTACCACTTAAGAAATTCTAGGGGTTTTAGGAGTGTCGTGCCCACCTGGGGAATGAAGACCAAAAACATATTTTTATTATAAATTACAGTATCACAATGTGGACTCATGATATAGGATACTTGAAATATCAAGGATACAAACAACTAAAGTGATTCAACTTTATTTAGAAAAGCCTTGCCTATTGCCTACTGCTTTAATTAACATTTAGTGTTGAGAAAAGTTCAAGCCATGATGGTTGATGTTGTATTTGACTTTTTGAGGTCAAATACTAAACAGAGAAAGAGGTAGAAATGGAAACAATTCTTTGCTTTCAATTATTTTTCTTCATTTGAAGCATGTTGTGAGGCATGACACAATCTACATGAATTCTCAGAAGCAGCGCTAAACATTTTAAAACTCAGTTTCTCCCTTACCCATAAGCTACACCTTCCTGTCTTTCATTTTGTAAAGCCAAAAATTTTAACTACATCCTAGAGTACTCCTTACCTAGCAGGTTTACTCTAATAGATATGGTCATTTGGTTACAGACAAAAGAAACCTAGTCTGGCTATTTTTAATAAAATTGGAATTCATTTAAAGGATTTAAGGAGATAAAATAATTAAACAAAAACTTTAAATCCAGCACCAGAAAGGACATGATTCATAACTTTCAGTGTCTTGGAGGGTAAAGATGAGCTAAGAATTTACTACTTCAAAATATATCTCTTTGGTATAAGATATTTTAGACTGATTATTTTTAAGAAACAGCAAATATAGGCAAAGCTCAGAAAACTTAGTACAAGTTACCCTTTTGTAAGAGATATTCCTCTTCGAACCAGGAAGAGAGGTTGACTCTCAATCTCTATAAACTATTATCAGTGAAGAAGGCACCAACTTGAATCTGCATAATAACCTTATCCTTTTTTATTGTGCTTTTTCTGATAACCTCCTACAATTGCCCCTCCCCCTCAACATCTCCTTTTATCTTTAACTGGAGATGATGTTTAAGGTGGTAGCTTGAGTCACGCAGTTTCCTTAGATAATTCTTCAAGAGAAATTTTAGCATGTTTTTTTCCAAAAGAAAGGTGAATGCTTCTGGGTGACTGAAGACCAATAGATATCAAGAGTAATCCACAGACATATGTTTATTTCAAAATAGTCAGCAGGCCATTGTGGTAGCACATTGACTAGCACATTGACTTCACATTTACACATTATGTAAATGTGAAGGCTTATGCTACCATGATGACTGACTCACAATTTAGAGAAACATCCTATTATCTATGTCCCAGATTTGCTTATGAATAGTTACTGCCATTTTTACTGATACTTTCATATGTTTTCTTTTGAAACTTGATATACTTTTCTTTTTCTCCTTTCTCCTTCTTGATGTTTATATGTCACTGAGAACAAACTTAAATGCCCTAATCCACCTACCTATAGACATGATATATGATCAAACAGTAATATATAAATTCAGCACCATGGCTTATTTAACCTTTCAATAAGTGTTTATTAAATGTCTTCAGGGAGTTCCCATTGTGGCTCAGTGGTTAACAAACCTGACTAGTATACATGAGGACTCAGGTTTGATCCCTTGCCTTGCTCAGTGGGTTAAGGATCCGGCATTGCCATGAGCTGTGGTGTAGGTTGCAGACACGGCTCAGATCCCACATTGCTATGGCTGTGGAGTAGACTGGCAGCTATAGCTCCAGTTTGACTCCTAGCCTGGGAAACTCCATATGCCATGGGTGCGGTCCTAAGACAACAAAAGACAAAAAAAAAAAAAATAAAATAAATGTCTTCAATGTATTAGCAACTATTATAACTGCTAGGGAATCACCAGTGAGCAAAATAAATAAAAGTCAACCTCCCTTATTCTTAATAAAATGACACTTTGTTGTTAACTGAAACTTTTCCAGAATATATTTGACTATATTTATTTCACTATAATAAATTAACTACAAATGGCCTGGATATCTACCAAAAAATGTAGGCACTCAGTTTTTAGGTAAACTTTATCATTTAAATTTGGAAATCTTCTGGAATAAGTGGAATTATCTACTTTCTATGCTGAGAGAGAGAGCTACAATCAATGAGTGAAATTTCAAATGAAGGTCTCTTATAAAACCCTATATTCATCCAATCAAGCCAAGCTTATCTAACCAGTTAGGCCAGTCCTAAACCATCAGTAAAGAAACTAGTCTTGGGGGCTGTTGTGGGGGTTGTCAAGAGAAGTTTCAGATGTTATCCAGTAAATGATAAATCACACTGCCTTTCTCTTGTCCAAGAGTCAAACACCAAACATCTAGGCATTCTCAAAGTTAAAGATAAAACCTCAGCTGTGAATCAATACTGTCTCCATAATACCACATACTATCACGTCCGATTCTGTCAGAATGTTGAATCTCTTCTGCCACCCAGTAGATGGAATCAAAATATAGGCCCTAAACTCTAAACCCAGAATGGGTTGAGACCATGTATGTAATTTTGAGCTATTTAACAACAGTTTTCTGCTGTGCTGATCACCTTGTGTCAACTTGAATGTTTGAGGACTGAACCTCACCATTCTCCTTTATCTGGACATTTGGCTGACAGTCTGAATGAGAGGGTCTTCACAGTTTTTTCCTCTGCTGTAAGTATCTTCATGATTAGCTTTATCACTTACACACACACACACACACATATATATACACATATATATGTAAGCATATATATATGTAAGGTAGCTTCTGCAGAACAGCTCAAAGGTATGCATGAGATTGTTATGTGTACCTCTTGAGGAGGAATTAGAACTCTGTTTTAATCACTGAACTATTTAAACCATCATTATCTTTTATCTTTCTTGTTTGACTGCTTTTGTTTCTGCATTCCCTCACTTCTCCAATTAGTACCTTCTTGAATCTGCTCTGTGAAACTCAGGAAAGGCCTAAGGGACTTAAAACTGTTTTCTGCAAATAAGAAATGGGGAACATAGAGGGCCTTTTGTATGTGGAAGTTCCCTCAAGGTCCTGTTAGGTTTCAGTCCTCTCTTTTCTTTGATGCTCCTTAATCCTGAGGGAATGGAGATGGGACAAGAAAGGGAATGAAGTTTTAGATAGAGAAGTTAATCAACAACTTGTCAAGGGAACTTGGTTTTAGGGGGACTTGGTTTCACACACGACTTTCTTTGAATCAGTGAGTTATGTCACCTACATTTTTTATAGTGCACTGCCCAGATTCTGTGATACTACACAGCTCATTGTTCTTTCTTTATACACTTTTAAAAATTATTATATTTTTAACTACAGGTTGCCCAGGCTAAAAATGTTGAATTTATTTTCAACTCTTCTTTTTCACTGAATATATAATGTAATGAAGAGGAGCAAAATTTGTCCCCCCAAAATATGTCCCGTTGGCATGAGAATTATTTTGAACTGTTAAAAAGAAACACCAAAGCCCAGATGGAGCCACCTGTTCTAAGCCCCACCAATTCTTCATAATTCACCTAAGTGCAGTTCAGACTCTCCTAGGTATGGTATTTTAAGCCAATCAACTCTGGAATTTTCCTAGAAAGGAAAACCGCCCAAGACCTCTTTTTGTCCCCTAAGGGAAAGGGATCTTGCATGAAATAATCTATTCTTCCTCCTCCCACCTCCTTTTTGCCTTTAAAAATCTTACATGTTGTACAACTCTTCAGAATACCCTTGTATTTGTTAGACGGGCAGTTTACTATTCATAAATCACTGGGTAAAGCCTATTAGATCTTTAAATTTACTGGGTTGAACTTGGGGGTTTTGAGAGAGTTAAAGACAATCAAAATCCAGCAAGTTCAGGAAAAGCTCTTTACCTCACCCTGAATTGCCTCAATTTACATTGGAAAGGAGCTTGATATGAAAAACAGCCATTATGAGAGATACATTTTACCTAGAAAACTTACCTGTATAACAGGGTAAACTTTGTTTTCTAAGTATCTCTCTCCTTCCTCTGAATGGTCTTCTTCCCTTCTGTATCCCAAACCCTACCCCCTTCCTTAGCTCATGACCGTATACAAGCTTCAATTACCTGGCTACCTTTTGAGCCTTCATATTTATGAGGCTCCCATACGTATGTAATTGTTTTTTCCTGTTAATCCATCATATCAATTGAATTATTAGACCAGACAAATAACCTAGAAGGGAAGAAGAGAAAATGTTTCTGAGCCTAAAGTACAATCATGAGCTCTACTTGTTTCCACTCTAATTCCCTGTCAATACTTAAAAAAGAATCCAGGAGGGATCTTTTTAAAATAACTCATATCAGGAGTTCCCATCGTGGCTCAGTAGTTAACGAATCCCACTAAGAACCATGAGATTTTGGGTTCAATCCCTGGCCTTGCTCAGTGGGTTAAAGATCCAGTGTTGCCATGAGCTGTGGTGTAAATTGCAGACATGGCTCAGATCCTGCATTGCTGTAGCTCTGGCATAGGCTTCGCAGCTACAGCTCCGATTAGACTCCTAGCCTGGGAACCTCCATATGCTGCGGGTGCAGCCCTAGAAAAGACAAAAAAAAAAAAAAAAAAAAAAAAAAAAAAAAATTCATATCATTCCCTCAAAACACTCCAATAGCTCCGCATCTGGCTCTGAGTTAAAATTCAAAGGTCTTAACAATGGATTTCCAGGCTCTACTTAATCTTGTCCCCCATTGCCTCTCTGACCTAGTCCACTACTCCAGCAACACTGTCTTTCTTGTTCTTCTAATATGGCAGATATATTCTTCCTTAGCACATGAACTGTCTGAGCTTTCTTCTTTGTTTGCCCTTCTGACATCTACATGGCTTATTTCTTCACGTTTTATATGCTATTGCTCAAATGCCATCTTCTCAATGAAGCTTTCCCTCTCTATCCAATTTAAAATTGCTACACGCTTCTCCCTCTAAAGTAGCATTCCTGATTCCCCTTTATCCTGCCCTACTTTTTTCTTTCTTTTCTTTATAAAACTTAATCATTTTCTAATATAATTTATATATTACTCATTAATTACAATTATTGTTACTCCCCCCCCCCCATGAGAACATAAATTTCATGAAACCAAGGATTTTTGTCTTTTTTTTCACTGATATATCCCAAGACCAGGCACAAAACAGGTATTTGATAAATATATAGAGAGTAAATTAGTGCAAGTGTTTTCATGAAAGGAGATGTTATCTTGCTTTATTTTTTCTTTGTTTTATATACTGCTGTTTTTTAGTAAGATATATATGGACAATGTATTATCAAGTAGTCTTTAGTTCCAAAGGAAAGAGCAATTTAAGAAGAATCTAGAACATGTCATACAATTATTTTTTGTTTAACTGTTATTTTGAAAGCAGCTCTTTTGCTTCTTTGTTTGCCCATTTCTGTCCCTCTCTAAGCTTGAAAGACTCTAATTACAGAAATGAGATCACTATGCAATGTAAAGCAACTCCTGACTTATCCTCTCCTGAATGCAAACCACATCTTGCCAACTTGTTTATTCTTTCCCTAGACAAAAAGAAATAAGTGATTAAAGAATTACTAGCTCTTACCTCCAACAGCCTCCTTAGCAATACTGCAGGCAGATCATGTGGTCAAGATAACATCTGTAGAGTCAGTCTGCAAGCACTGGAGAATGATGTGGGACCCATCCTCCTACTTTGATAATTCACTGAAATCCACCCCCACCCCAACACACACACATACACACACACTCTTCATTTTCCTTTAAAAACTGTCATGGCTGAGCAGAATCTTTTGAGCTGGTCTTGGGACATGAATCCACCTTCTTCACAGACTGCTAGATTTCTGATTACAGTATTTTCCTTTCTACTGATGCTTGCCTCTCAATTATTTGTTTTTGAGTGGTGATCAGCTGAACTTGAGTTTGGTAACAATTTAGCAACCTCACTATACCAGGTCGCAATACCAGGGAATAATAGAAAGATGAACAAGTTGCACTTCTTCCATATCCGAGGGAATGTGATTAGACAAGTAGTTACAACAAGATACGGTTAAGGTACTGATATAATCGCACTGTATTTCAACTTCGCCCAAAGTGCTTACTTTGCTTTTTTGTTCTTGGCTTAGTAATAAGATACATATATAGCAGGGTTTTATTATGGCACATTGCATTATAAACAGTAAAATACGTACACAAGTGTAACTCCATTACTGTTAATGACAGTCAGGAATGTACACCCTTCTCAAAGCATTATCATGCACCAGGAATACCCTGTGAGCTGCAGTTCTTTTGGGATAGCTATTTATTACAATGCTTTATTATGCATACAACACCTACTGAGGATTCTACATTTTAAATTGTGAGTCTATTTCACTAAAAAGGCTTTTTAATGCTAAGTATGTATTATTAATGGGTGTATAACTATGTTTCATCTTTTAAAAATATTTTGGAAAGATTGCAGATCTCTTTTAAATGATTAGACTTGCCTGGGTTTTCCTTGCTCAGGAGGTGCCCTGCTTCATGCTGACTCTGATGCCTGGAACAGAAGAGTGAGCTCATTTCCTTTGAACCAAAATTGAAAGCTGACTACCTCTTGGTTTAAAAGTGCCTTACTGCTCATCAGGCATTATATCATCTTGCCAAGCACCACAGGAGAGTTATCATGGGGATGTTGCTGATTGCAAGACTGCACTTAGAGCTAATAAATATGCAGATGTGTAGAATATTAAATGACTTTATTAGCAATCACCACATTATGCTATTAGGTTCATCTGTATGATCAAAAACTAGTAAAAATTAGTCTAATATTTTTAAACTGCTGGGGCTCAGGGTAGGCCACCCTAAAACATGCCAAAGTGGTCTATTAGTTATTTTGAAATAAAGTGCACACTCTGACCCTCTCTTCTGTCTCCCAGAAAACAGGGACTGTCTCTCTAATATGAAAGCTACCAGGAGGTACACATTTAACCTTATCACCAGAAATACTAAAAGGGACTAAACCTGGGGACTAAAAGGCTATGTAAACTAACACTTGCTACTTCTTTACTAACTTACTACCAAAATCTCAAACTCTGTCTTGGTTCTTCACTAATTAAGCACCCACAATCTAGTTTCTTTGTCCCATCAATTCCTCACAAATGTATTGTTTCTTTGTCTATGAAGTACAAGAGCTACCTATTTTGGTTACTTTTTGGGTCCTATTTCTATGATACCTCCATATGTACAAATTATTTTTTTTCTCCTGTTAATCTATCTGTGTCAATTCAATTAGACTAGCCAAAAAATTCAAGAGGAGTAGGGGGGAAATTTCCTCCTCCCAAACAAAACTGATCTAATATTTTTTAAGCTCTCTTTTTATTCTTTTAAATACAGTGTCTATTTGGATAAAAGGTAACTGAAATTATGTGAAATCAACAAAACACTGTGTTCCTACTGTTATCCTCTTTTGAATAAATATCAGTGATTTAAAGTGAAAGCAATTTCATAATCTGAATAGAAAAAGTTGGGGGAAAATCAAAATTTTTGAATTCAGCAAAATTGACAGCCCAGCATACTTATAAATTTATATGTTAAAACTGGAGATTTTATCTCAAAATAAGTGAAAATGATAAAATCAGGTACCACTTTTTAAGTTTTTTTCTTTTTTTTCTTGCCACCCCATGGCATATGGATTTCCTAGGCCGGGGATCAAATCCAAGCCAGAGCCATGACAATGCTGGATCCTTAACCCACTGTGCTGTGTATCAAACACATGTCCCTACTGCTGCAGAGACTCCGTTGATCCCACTGCACACAGTGGGAACTCCCTAATTTTATTATTAGAAATTTATGTCAGACATAATAAAATTAAGATATCCATTTCCTATAGTTTTTTTTTTTTTCCCTTGAAACATTTGAACAACTACAAGAGTGGCATTTGTATTTACATGTATATAACCTGAATTATTAAGTTTTTATTTTACTTCAGATGATTAGATGTCTTAAATGTTTTAAAGTGGGCTTTTGCCATTTTACTGTCACTAGCTGTGATAATATGAAAGTGTAACAAATTTAAGCAAAATTCCTGCAATTCATTTGAGAGACTAGTACTTATAAGATAGTAATAAGACTGTAGAAAATATGAGCAAAAGAATGGAAAGCAATCTTGAACCTCAGATAGTTATGTATCTAGATTTAACTAGAAATTGAATTAAAATTTTGGAGCATTAGCTACTTAATTTGAGTATCAGCTTACAATCAACCAATATTCAACTTACATGCTTATATATGAATTTTATTGCTAATTTACTCAGACATGGTGACACATTAGATTTTATCATCTTCACAATAATTCCTTTTGTAAGAACTTAAAATCAAAATTTCCACTCTAACAGCAGTCTTCTACTTTGCTCATTTCCTCTTCCATATGCTTCAGCCTCTACTTTGTTTTCTATCAATTGAGACCCTTACTCCTTAGTTTGTTATTTTTATCTAGTTTATTAAACTCCGTTTCTATTTTGACTTTCACTTTTATATCCATCTCCAGAGTGCTCTAGTTTGTCCTTTCTTGCTAATATTCTCAATTCTCTCATCCCATTACCCTTTTTTTTCTCAGCCACCAGGTACATGCTTAATACGCAAATGGATTTACCCTTCACCCTCTCCACTACTCCACCTGGCCTGCAGATGCTACTTGGACATAATTCATACAGCTGCTAGACTAGACCCAATATAATTCCATGAACTCAAACCTAGAATGCACTTTTTACTCTACCCAGATATCTTGTTATACTTTCTGATTCAAACATCTTTCCAGGCTCTAAATTACCTATGTAAAATTTTCTCCACTCACCTTAAAATCTTATCATTTTTCAGCTAATTCTTTTCTTCGAGGTTGAAATCATCTTTTATTTTATAGAGAACACCGAAATTATCCAGCAGGTTCACAATATATTAGACCCATAAGAGAAAACCTTATTTCATTTACACCCAAATATTCCTTTTTCTACCAAATAAAAGAGGAATGTTGAAAGCAATGTGATCTCATTCTTTTCCAAACCGTGAGGGTCCTAGAAAAATAGTTTATCATATTTCACCTATATTTTCAACCCATTCATTTTGCATGCCTCAGGCAATTTCATATATTATTTAAAATTTAATAATTTCTTGACTATTCCTTTCTCATACGTTCTTTCTTAAGAAGACAATCTTCTTAGAAGAAAAATGAGTAATTGTTTTGTAAACCAATAAAATCTGAGTGTGAATGTATCTAGTGAATTATTGTGTGTGTGTTGAGTTAAACTGAAATTAATTTTTCAATAGTGAAGTAGACAGAGGCATATCGTCTGTCCTCAAGATATTTTCTACACAAGTGAGAGAAACTAAATATTAATATTTATTGGAAAACATATGAAAATATGTTACAGTGTTAAATTTTATGGTTCAAAATGGAAATGCTATATAAAAAAATATAGAGATCAAAGAAACATACAACAAATGAAGTGTTGAACTTATGATGGAGCATGATAATGTGAGAAAAAAAGGATGTATATATGTATGTGTAACTGGGTCACCATGCTGTATAGTAGAAAATTGACAGAACACTGTAAACCAGCTATAATGGAAAAATTAAAAATCATTATAAAATAAAAGAAAGAATTGCAATAAATAAAATAAAATAAGGTAGAAATATAAGAATAACTTCAAGAAAGCGTAGGAGAAGCAAGTATGGTAATAGCTCACTTTCTCTTTGTTCCATTAAGTTTGAGATCCCATAATCCACTGATTCTACTACTTTTTCTATGTCCCTATACATCATTTCTTAGCTTCCTTCTTAGCTATCCTAAATTCCATGGTCAGCCTTAAAGAAATCATTAATTCATCTTGTTATCTTACTTAGTAAAACTACTTTGACTAAAGTACTGTTCTGATTATATTAGAGCTTTATGCATTATACATGTGCAACTGCTTAGCTAAATATGACTGGAGAAAAACCCAAAACCACACTGATTGTTCTTATTTTATAGTAATGACCACTAACCTGAAGAGTTATAATATCTTTCCTAAGTCTACTGATATTCTCCTGTTTAATTAGAGCTTTCTTCCACAATTTAAACCTATAAAACATCCTTCTTTTTTCTAATTCTCAGCTGATAACCCTGCTTTTGTTTCCAATTAAATAATAAAAGCAATTAAAAGAAAGCATTCTTGATTTCCTACCACTGTACCTACAAATCCACTTGTGTCTTATCTACATAATGTGTCTCTTAGTATAAATTATCCCTGGCCCTTAGCAAGGGCCAACCATCTACCTGTGCATTTTACAGCATCTCTTTTCCTCAATTCAAGAATATTGCTCCAGAAATGCTCTCCTCTCTCACATGTGGCATCAGTTTTTATCATCTTTCCCCTGAACGTCAAAATTACTTATTATTTCTCTTTAAAAACCATTTTCTTGCTATTACTCTACCCATTTTTTTACCATTTTTTTTTCTTTTCAGCACAATTCTCAAAGAAATTCCATACATTTTCAGTCCTTTTTCTCATTGTCTATTTTCTATTTGACCTTGTCCAGTCAGATTATCTAGGTCAGTTTAAATCCTCTTTGTACCTGACTTATTAGGAGCATTTGATCAAATTAGTCATTTCTCATTGATCAATATTATAAATATCATTCTATTGTTTACTTCCTTTCATAGTCTTCTCATTTTCTTTCCATTTCCCTTGATATTTCCTCATCAGCTCCCTACATTCTCTAAACATTGGAGCGCTCGAGAGCTTAACCCTTGGAGTTTTTCACCTTTTTATTGTTTGGGGGGAATAAATTTTCCTCTACCCTTCTGGGTTCCTTTGGTCTACGAATTAAATTGACATGAGACAGATTAACAGAAGAAAAATCAAACAAAAGTTTAATAATATGTATAGATGGGAGAGACTGAGGAAAATCAACTTGCCAAAATGGCCCAAAACCTCAACTTGAATACCATTTTTAGCTAAGGACAAAAGGGGATTTTAGTAGTAGTAGTTTGGGACCTCGAAGAAGATGAAGGCAATTGATGTGGAGATGGAAAAGCAAACTTTTTATAAACAAATGTTTGCTGGGCCATGCAGAGGCAATGGGACACAGAGAGGAATTTTAATAGACTTTTCTATGTTCCTTCTGTCTCCACACCTAGTATATATTATAGTTATCTACAGTAATAGCTCTATTCCTGTAATAGGTCCTCTATCTAAATTCTCTAGGTACATAAAGGAGAAAGTTTCTCCCTGAGTCTTTCCTGACTGATTGTTTTCAGTTCAAAATAATAAGCATGCTAAATAGATACTGCCAAAAGCTAGGAAAGAGGCCCTGGAACTAATCCCTTTCTAGCACCTTCAGAGAACATGGCACTATCAGTCTTGTCCTTCTCACCTCTAGAACTGTGGGACAACAAATTTTGCTATTTAGGTCATATAATTTGTGATACTTTGTTACAGCAGCCCTAACAAACTTTTACATGGTGTAAGGATAGACACATAAATTAATTGAATTGAATAGAAAATCCAGAAATAGACCCATAGATTTATGCTCAACTGACTTTTTGACAATGATGCCAAGAACATTTAATGCGAAGAGTCATTTAAACAATGCTGTAAAAATTTGATATTCATATGAAAATAAATTATGCTCAATACTTAATTAATCAATATAAAAATTTTTCAGAATGAATCATATACCCAAACCTAAGAGCCAAAACTAAAAAAAAATCTAGAGAAAATGAGAGATGTACAAGAAAATCTTTTTAACCTTGGGTTAGGCAAAATCCGAGGAACCAACAAAGTATGAATCAGAAAAGGAAAAGGTGTATCAAGTGTACTTTATCCAAAAAAAAAAAAAAAAAAAATCTCACTTTCAAAAGCACTTTTACAAAAATAAAAAGATAGGCTGCAAGTTGTAAAAATATATTGAAAAGCAAATATCTGACTACTGACTTATTTGGAATATATAAAGAAACTGTAATTCAACAATATCAAGTTTTGTTAGATGGGCAAATTTTGAATAGATACTTCACAATATAAAATATACAAATGCCCATAGCACATTAAAAAAAAAAGCTCTAGTCATCAGAAAAATGTGAATTGAAACAACAAGATACTGCTACATATCCACTACAATTTTAATTCTATAAAAACACTTTGTTGGCCAAACAGTGTTCTCAAGGATTTCAAGTGAGCATTGCTCAAGAGAATCAAGAATCAATCTTAAAAAAGGAAATGACAATAACTAGTGGAAGAATCTTGATGAACAGTTAGGGTGAGGTTCAAGGCAGACTCAAATTCCTGCAAGTACCTGAAGTGAAAATGAGGAAACAGGAATAGAGAGGACAAGATGGTGGAGGAGTAGGGGGACATGCTCGCCCTCTCCCACAAACACAACAAAAAAAGCACATCTACAGAATAAATGACTCACACAGAACAGCAACCAATTGCTGGCAGAGGAACCTAAACTCCAATAACGGCAAGAAGTTCATGACATTACTGGGCAGAACGGGAGAAAAGAGGAGAGCGAGAGAAGGTGAATCAGAGCTGGACGGGCGCTCCCGAAAGGGAACTGCAGAGGAGAAAGGGATCCCGCACCCTGGAAAGTCACCTACACGGGGGAAAGATTAAATGAACCGGAGGAATCTCCAGATGCAGAGAAGAGTGTAGCAGTAAGTTGGAGTACGGAAAAGCCGATCAAGAACCGAACGGACCATCTGAACTACGGGCACAGTCACCAAAAATTGAGATGCCTGGGTGGGGGCTGGGCACCGAGACCTCGCCTCCGAAGGTTAGTCCCCAGGAAAGGGCCAGGGGACGCCTGGGTGGAGGCTGGGCACCAAGACCTCGGCTCCAGAGGTTAGTCCCCGGACTGGGGGTGCCGGGTGGAGCGGAAACTGCTTGGGAGGTCTAGAAACCATTTGACAGGGCAGAGACTGCCTGGGAGACTTGAAAACAAAGCTGTCGCAGAGGAAGGGAGCAATACTCTAGGGGCGGGGAAGTGGAAAGCCGCCTCAGAGGGAACCTGGGAGAAGAGCCTGGTCTGCGCCCATGCGGGGGAGGGGAGAGAAGAAGGGGTGGGTCCCCATAGAATACCCCCCATGCCACAGCAAGCTTACAGGCCCGCCAGCTAGCTGAAAGCTGTGCTTCCCAGTGCACCCCCTCCCCCCACCCCCACCACCCCCTACGCTCTCGTGAACCTGGGGCTGCCTGCCATCCAGGAGGGCTGGCCTCAACAATTGCCTGAAGCCTACCACTGCAGGGGCTGTCCCTGCACAGGCCTGCTTGCCCTTTGGAGGGGCGACATTTCCGCAGAGTAGCACCAAACACCACCAGCCTCGAGAAAAGGCCTGCAGCCCAGAAAAGCTAGAACAAGCCTAGCCGGGCTGTGAATAGATCTGCCTAATTCTTGGACGGTTTTTCGGAGTCAGGCTGCCCTGGGGAGGAGCCTCTTGGGCTTCCAACGGCCCTGCTACCTGCCCAAACACCCAGGGGGTGCCCCACTCCCATGGAATAGCTGCTCAGCACCACCAGCCCCCTGGAGGACCTCCTGCAGCCCAGAAAAGCTGCAACAAGCTCGGCCAGACTGTGAAAAGATCCGCCTACATTCTCAGGCTGTCCTTCTGAGTTGGGCTGCCCTAGGGAAGAGCCTCTTAGGTTCTCAGTGACCCAGATACCTGCTCCAGGCCCCAGGGGGTGCTGCACTTCTGAGGAACAGCTGCCCAACACCGCCAACCCCCTGCAAGAACCCCACAGCCTAAAAACACCAGAGCAAGCTCTGCATGACCAAGTGAAATCTGCTACCATCGTGGTGTGGACCCCCCAGTCCTGTCTGCCCTCAGGAAGCCCTCCTTTGCTTCAAAGAAACACTGTTAGCCCCATCAACACTCCAGAAAAGCCACACTGCCACAAAAAAGATTGATCAGCAACACCGGCCCTCAGGAAATATTCCACGACAGTGACAAGGCAAACACTGCCCGATAACAGAGAGTACAACTCCCTCAGGAGAAAGAAAACAACAAGCAAGATGAAGAAGCTGAGAAACCACCCCCAGTCAAACCAACAGGAGAACTCACCTAAAACAGTCAACAATGAAACAGATCTCTGCAGTCTGACAGACCTGGAGTTCAAAAGAGAAATAGTGAAAATACTGAAGGAATTAAGAGAAGATATGAGCAGTAATGCAGATATCCTCAGAAAGGAACTAACAAATATAAGGAGGAGCCAAGAAAAACTAGAACATTCATTTGCAGAGATGCAAACTGAACTAAGGGCAGTAAAAACCAGAATGAATCATGCAGAAGAACGAATCAGTGATATGGAAGATAGAATAATGGAAATCACTCAATCCGGTCAGCAGACAGAAAACCGAATCAAAAAATTGGAAAGCAATATAAGAGACCTATGGGATAATATAAAGCGGGCCAATCTACGCATAATAGGAATTCCAGAAGGAGTAGAAAAAGATAAGGGGATGGAAAATATATTTGAAGAAATTATCGCTGGAAACTTCCCAAATCTAAAGGATACTGGGTTCAAGATACAAGAAGCACAGAGGGCCCCAAACAAACTGAACCCAAACAGACCCACACCAAGACACATCATAATAAAAATGGCAAAAGTTAGTGATAAAGAGAGGATCCTAAAGGCAGCAAGAGAAAAACAGAATGTTACTTACAAGGGAACCCCCATAATAATATCAGCTGATTTCTCTACAGAAACACTACAGGCCAGGAGGGAATGGCAAGAGATATTTAAAGTGCTAAAAGGAAAAAAATATGCAACCTAGAATACTCTATCCAGCAAGAACATCATTTAAAATAGAAGGGGAAATAAAAATTTTTCCCAACAAACAAAAACTTAAAGAATACAGCAACACAAAACCCAGGTTAAAGGAAATATTGAAACGGCTTCTCTAAACCAAAAAGAAAGGAAGGAAAGGGAAGAAAAAAGAAAAGAAAAAAAAAAAAAAAGAAGAAGAGGAAGAACTAGGACTGAGGAAACCGCAATCAGAGAGCAGTCACTCAAATAAGCCAACATACACATTTAATCATGAACATGCTTCAAACGAAATAAAATTAAAAAGAAAAAAATAAAAAAGAGTCATCAAAACCATAAAATGTGGGCAAGGGATGTTAAGAAGTAAATAACCCTTTTTGTTTGTTTGTTTGTATGTTTCTCTTCTTAATTTTAATATAGTAATTAAATATTTGAACTTACAGGACCATCAGGCTAAAACACAAAATTATGGGAAGGGGTTAGCATACTTAAAAAACAGGGCAACCACAAGCCAAAACCAAATATTGCATTTGCAAAAACAGAAAAAAAAAAAAATACACTCAAGCAGATAATAACCGGAGGCCATTCAACGAAAAAAAAAAAGAAAGGAAGAATGGAGAACCATAGAATCAACTGGAACGTGAGGTTCAAATGGCAATAAATAATCACCTACCAAGATTATATCATTTGCAAATACTGATAGTTTAACTTATGCTTTTCCAGTCTTGATACCCTTAAAAAATTATTTTCTAATCTCACTTATTAAAACAATGTTGAATAGAAGCAGTGAGGGCAGATGTTCTTTTGTTCCTAATTTAGGAGGCAGAGGCAGAATTGTGATAAAAGAAAAGCAGAAACTGCATGTGGGATCCTTTCCTTCTCTTTCTATTCCCCTTCAATTATATAGCAATGAAATATCCTTTTATTTTTTTTATTTTATTTATTTTTTTTTAATTTTTTTATTTTCCCACTGTACAGTAAGGAGCTCAGGTTATCCTTACATGTATACATTACAATTACATTTTTCCCCCCACCCTTTCTTCTGTTGCAACATGAGTATCTAGAAAAAGTTCTCAATGCTATTCAGCAGGATCTCCTTGTAAATCTATTCTAAGTTGTATCTGATAAGTCCAAGCTCCCGATCCCCTCCCACTCCCTACCCCTCCCATCAGGCAGCCACAAGTCTCTTCTCCAAGTCCATGATTTTCTTTTCTGAGGAGATGTTCATTTGTGCTGGATATTAGATTCCAGTTATAAGTGATATCATATGGTATTTGTCTTTGTCTTTCTGGCTCATTTCACCCAGTATGAGATTCTCTAGTTCCATCCATGTTGCTGCAAATGGCATTATGTCATTGTTTTTTATGGCTGAGTAGTATTCCATTGTGTATATATACCACCTCTTCCGAATCCAATCATCTGTCGATGGACATCTGGGTTGTTTCCATGTCCTGGCTATTGTGAATAGTGCTGCAATGAACATGCGGGTGCATGTGTCTCTTTTAAGGAGAGTTTTGTCCGGATAGATGCCCAAGAGTGGGATTGCGGGGTCATATGGAAGTTCTATGTATAGATTTCTAAGGTATCTCCAAACTGTTCTCCACAGTGGCTGTACCAGTTTACATTCCCACCAACAGTGCAGGAGGGTTCCCTTTTCTCCACAACCCCATCCAGCACTTGTTATTTGTGAACTCATTAATGATGGCCATTCTGACTGGTGTGAGGTGGTATCTCATGGTAGTTTTGATTTGCATTTCTCTTATAATCAGCGATGTTGAGCATTTTTTCATGTGTTTGCTGGCCATCTGTATATCTTCTTTGGAGAAATGTCTATTCAGGTCTTTTGCCCATTTTTCCATTGATTGATTGGCTTTTTTGCTGTTGAGTTGTATAAGTTGCTTATATATTCTAGAGATTAAGCCCTTGTCCGTTGCATCATTTGAAACTATTTTCTCCCATTCTGTAAGTTGTCTTTTTGTTTTCTTTTGGGTTTCCTTTGCTGTGCAAAAGCTTTTCAGTTTGATGAGGTCCCATGGGTTTATTTTTGCTCTTATTTCTATTGCTTTGGGAGACTGACCTGAGAAAATATTCATGATGTTGATGTCAGAGAGTGTTTTGCCTATGTTTTCTTCTAGGGGTTTGATGGCGTCCTGTCATATGTTTAAGTCTTTCAGCCATTTTGAGTTTATTTTTGTGCATGGTGTGAGGGTGTGTTCTAGTTTCATTGCTTTGCATGCAGCTGTCCAGGTTTCCCAGCAATGCTTGCTGAATAGACTTTCTTTTTCCCATTTTATGTTCTTGCCTCCCTTGTCAAAGATTAATTGACCATAGGTGTCAGGGTTTATTTCCGGATTCTCTGTTCTGTTCCATTGGTCTGTCTGTCTGTTTTGCTACCAGTACCACACTGTTTTGATGACTGTGGCTTTGTAGTATTTCTTGAAGTCTGGGAGAGTTATGCCTCCTGCTTGGTTTTTGTTTCTCAGGATTGCTTTGGCGATTCTGGGTCTTTTGTGGTTCCATATAAATGTTTGGATTGTTTGTTCTAGTTCTGTGAAAAATGTCATGGGTAATTTGATAGGGATTGCATTGAATCTGTAGATTGCTTTGGGTAGTATGGCCATTTTTACAATACTGATTTTCCCAATCCAGGAACATGGAATATCTTTCCATTTCTTTACATCTTCTTTGATTTCTTTGATTAAAGTTTTATAGTTCTCGGCATATAGGTCCTTTACCTCCTTGGTCAGGTGTATTCCGAGGTATTTGATTTTGTGAGGTGCAATTTTAAAAGGTATCGTGTTTTTGTATTCCTTTTCTTTTTTTTTTTTTTTTGTCTTTTTGTCTTTTTGTCTGTTGTTGTTGTTGTTGTTGCTGTTGTTGCTATTTCTTGGGCCGCTCCCGCGGCATATGGAGGTTCCCAGGCTAGGGGTCGAATCGGAGTTGTAGCCACCGGCCTATGCCAGAGCCACAGCAATGCGGGATCCGAGCCGCGTCTGCAACCTACACCACAGCTCCCGGCAACGCCGGATCGCTAACCCACTGAGCAAGGGCAGGGACCGAACCCGCAACCTCATGGTTCCTAGTCGGATTCGTTAACCACTGCGCCACGACGGGAACTCCAATGTATTCATTTTCTAATATTTCATTGCTGGTATACAGAAATACAACTGACTTCTGAATGTTAATCTCATATCCTGCTACTTTGCTGAATTTATTAATCAGTTCAAGGAGTTTTGGGGTTGAGTCCTTAGCGTTTTCTATGTATAGTATCATGTCATCTCCATACAGTGACAGTTTGATCTCTTCTCTTCCTATATGGATGCCTTTTATTTCTTTTGTTTGTCTAATTGCTGTGGCCAGGACTTCCAAAACTATGTTGAAGAGCAGTGGTGAGAGTGGGCATCCCTGTCTTGTTCCACATTTGAGTGAGAAGGCTTTCAGTTTTTCCCCATTGAGTATTATATTTGCTGTGGGTTTCTCATAAATGGCTTTGATTATATTCAGGAATGTTCCCTCTATACCCACTTTGGCGAGGGTCTTGATCATGAATGGATGTTGGACTTTGTCAAATGCTTTTTCTGCGTCTATTGAGATGATCATATGATTTTTGACTTTTTTTTTGGTTAATGTGGTGTATGATGCTGATTGATTTGCATATGTTGAACCATCCTTGTGAACCTGGGATGAACCCAACCTGGTCATGGTGTATAATTTTTTTGGTATGTTGTTGGATTCGGTTGGCTAAGATTTTGTTGAGAATTTTTGCATCTATATTCATCAATGATATTGGGCGATAGTTTTCTTTTTTGGTGGTATCTCTGTCTGGTTTTGGAATGAGGGTGATGGTGGCCTCATAGAATGTCTTTGGGAGTATTCCTTCTTCTTCAACCTTTTGAAAGAGTTTCAGGAGGATGGGCACCAATTCCTCTTTATATGTTTGATAGAATTCACCTGTGAAGCCATCTGGTCCTGGACTTTTATTTGTAGGGAGTGATTTTATGACCTCTTCAATTTCATTTCTAGTGATCGGTCTGTTCAGTTGGTCTGTTTCTGGTTGATTCAGTTTTGGCAGGCTGTAAGATTCTAGAAAATTGTCCATTTCTTCCAGATTGTCAAACTTGTTGCCATACAATTGTTCATAGTATTCTCTTATGGTTTTTTGTATTTCTGCTGAATCCGTTGTGATTTCTCCTTTTTCATTTCTAATTTTGGTTATTTGGGTTCTTTCTCTCCTCTTTTTAGTGCGTCTGGCCAGGGGTTTGTCAATTTTGTTCACCTTTTCAAAGAACCAGCTCTTGGTTTTATGAATTTTCTCTATTGTTTTTGGAGTCTCTATTTTATTGATTTCTTCTTTGATCTTTATAATTTCCTTCCTTCTGCTGACTTTAGGACTTTTTTGTTCTTCTTTTTCTAATTCATTTAGGTGGAGGGTTAAGTTGTCAATTTGGGATCTTTCTTCTTTTTTGAGAAAGGCCTGTGTTGCTATAAATTTCCCTCTGAGCACTGCTTTCGCAGCATCCCATAGATTTTGAGAGGTTGTGTCTTCATTATCATTTGTTTCAAGGTAGTTTTTAATTTCCTTCTTGATTTCCTCATTGACCCATTGGTTTTTTAGTAGCATGTTGTTTAGTCTCCATGTAGTAGGTTTTTTCTCTTTCCTTTACCCATGGTTGGTTTCTAATTTCATGGCATTATGGTCAGAGAAGGTACTTGAGATAATTTCTATGCTCCTAAATTTATTGAGGTTAGCTTTGTGTCCCAATATGTGGTTGATTCTTGAGAATGTTCCATGAGCATTTGAGAAGAATGTGTATTCTGATTTTTTTGGATGTAGTGTCCTGAAGATATCAATTAAGTCTAACTTTTTCTTTTATTTTTTGCTCCAAGACTCAGAATTGTTAGAAGTTTGCTACTTGTTCTAGCTTAGATATAGAGTATGTGTGCTGTTCCATGCAACCCAGCTGAGGTGGGAATAGTCAACACTCAATAGTTGCACAGTGAAGAAAAAATAAAGCAAAAAAGCAGAAGATGATACCTGAACTTTGCATTAAACAGTATTGCTGTGAATAGGACTTTTTTTTTCCTCTGCATTTGTGATTTTTCCATAAAGAATGCATTGAAACACAAACACACACAAGGACAAAAGCGATAAGAGAGTATCCATTAAGAATATAGTGGGCATGTGTGTGTATGCAATTTCCCTCTACATGGATTTCTTATGAAAAACCTGTGACAAAAAATAAAATATTATAAAGAGTTCAAGTTTTGTAGTCACCTGGAACTGCACTGAAATCCTGATTACCTCCAATTACTGCTTTTGTGATTATTTTGGAAAATTACCAACTGCTCTCCTCATTTAAACATCCGTTGGAATTCCTAAATTAAAATGATATATTGTGAATTGGAGGTAATGTAAGTAAAATTCCCAGAATGATAGACATAGTAGTAATGAGTACAAAGAACACAAACCAAAGCAACCAAACAGTAACAAAAGGTAATTATGTAACTTATATCTAACTAAATAAATTTTGTGATAATGGGTCTCAAATATTTTAAGAAACTATTATGGAATTATGATTATTTTTTAAAAAGTTGTGGGATCCTTATATGTTGATAGTCTTCATCAATCAATAATTTTTGTAATGCTCTACATTGTATGTCTTCCCCAAAATTTTCTTCCACTTAGTTCAAATGTCTTAGTAACTTTCATTTTTCTCATGAATGACTTTGTTTCTGCATAGCTTATCTCATTTATCTCCAGTAAGATATTTGTATATATAAAGGAAAATATAAATGTAAAAAGAAGAAAATTATTTCCCCTTATTTAAAAGAAGGGAAATGTTTTGACTTCTATTTCCTTCCTATTTTTTTACAGCATTTACTTTAGAAAACTTGTAATTGAAAGTTCATTTTCTGTCTCTTTGAAATGTTTCCACATCTTTTAAAAACTAAAGAAATCTGTTGCCAGCTTTAAGACCCAGGACGGTCTTTCTCAAAGACTTAGGAACAATCTCTTTGAAATGTAATCATCAAGAAAGATGGGGCTCATACCTCCGGGTTTCCTTGGGATAGTAGGTGCTTAACTTCTGCAGGTACTTAGCTACCAGTTGCAAAACTAACTCAGGTCATAAAGATGTGACAAGTTTATTTTTCAACAGATAAAGCCCATAGCTAACACAGATGTTCACCCCAATTATCAAGTGAATTTAGGATGAACTGTATGTGAAAAACAGTGCTGTCAAGTCTTTTTATTGAGAAGTAGTTATTATTGATCTTGGGAACATCGTATAGAAGGGTTGTATCTGGTTGGCTACAGCTAAAGGTGACATTCCTTCCTGTCTTTGCAGTTTCTTAGCAGATTACCTTTGATGTGCCTCTCTGCTTTCATGTTTATTCAATAATAAAACTGTTTTCTTATTCTGCCTTTATGGACAGCTTTTTTCTGGATTGGGAGGAGATTTTAGTTTTAATTATATTTCCTCATGAATTCTGGTGATGAGGAAGGAATATCTGATAATTCCTGAATTGAGCAGAGTAGCTAAAGGTCTGTGGCCTTACAGTAGACCGGTAAAAAAATGTGAGTTATAAAAAGTCCCCCACCCCCAACTTGCCTGCTCTTTTGCAATACTAGCTCGACAGCCCACCCTGTATCAATTCAAATTTTTATTATTAAATAAGCATGGGTAATACAGTTTCTAAAATTCCAAAGGACCACCATATGGTTACAAAATATGGGAATCCAGGAATGCTGCCTTCAGATATTTCTCTTAAAGAACTAACATTTCTGTCATATGTGAAATGGGTAGATGAGAATCTAATCTTGCAGTTGCCTCAGGATGGTTCTTTTGATTTAGACAAATTAATACATTCACCAAATAAATATATGTGAGACAAGTCTCATTCCAAGCAAATGAAATACTGGCATGTATGGGATGAATATTATCTAAGGAGAAAATTAGGAATGATTTGGATAGCCTTATAAAAAGATTGAGAATAAAGAAGAACTGTGAGTATAAAAGTTGGGAAGGGGAATTGCCACCTACATTTCTTGAGTGCTTGTGGCTAGGCTTATAATAAAATTGACACAAGACGCTAACAGGATAAAAAAGAAACAAATTTTGATTCATTAGCATGGTCTCATGGAAATGGGACCTAAGAAATGGCCAAAGCAGGTACTTTTATACATTTTAGATAAAGAAGTAATACATTTATGAGGAATTGACAGATAGGGTAACAAAATTTACCACCCCAAAATGTCTCTTTGGCATGCATATTATTTCTAGCTGAAAAGAGTCAAGGTTCAAAAACTCAGGAATAAACTTTGACCATCTCTCTAGTTGCCTAAAAGAATGTAGACAGAGGACCTGTTCCAGGAAGGTAGCTATCGACAAAGGTAACTATAGTATGAAGTAGGTGTTATAGACAGGGAGGAACCTAGCAAAATTTGTTTGTTAAAATTCCTTTCCCTATTCCACTGTTTCTGTATGACTCAGAAAAATTTGTTTACCACACATTCACTCTTCCATTTCTTTATAAATGGCTTTTCTCCCTTTTGAAGTCCCAAAATTCTACTCCCAACATCCTCTTAAGCTGAGGGCTTCAGCCTTTTTCTCAAGTTACCCAGTTCTGGATCTCTCCCATGCATGTACATTATTAAATTTTTGTTTGATTTTCTGCTGTTAATCTGTTTAATGTTGATTTAATTCTTCAACTAGCCATAAGAACCTACATGGATAGAGGAAAACTGCTTCCTCCTCAACAATAGAACAAAGATAATTATGCTTTGGGTACTTAATTAGTGAAGAATCTAGAGTTTAGGCTTGGGACATTAAAGAAATAACAGGGTTTGGGCTGTACCCCACAGGCCTGCAAGGTCTGTGATTACCCAGCTTTAAGACTGATGAGAGAGCCCAGAGTCAGCAACAGAGACATCAACGGTTTAATGGAAGAAGAAGCTTACATGTCTGAAACAGTCCTGAAGCAACACCCACGGTCTACAGCTGATAGTGGGCAGGGCATGATGGCAGGCTTCACACCTTGACATCAGGTTGGCTCATTATTTACCAGGAAAACCAGCAGAGAGTCACACCTCTCACCCCTGTCCCTTTGATGAGAACAATCACCAGCTGGAGCAGGGACAAGGACTTAGGAAGGCCAGCATATGAGTAGGGTATAGGTGAAGCAGGCACTGGTCAGGCATGGGATGTATAGAGAGCAAGAAAACAGCCATCTTAAGTGGCCTGAATATACACTCCATCCCTTCATACCCTGAAGGAGCCTTCAACCTTGGTCTGCCTCTCTTCCATGAAATCCTTTAGGGGCAGGTATATGTGGGGCTCTGCAATCAGATACCACAAATACAGTACACATAGCAGCAGCCAAAAAGTATCAAGAGAAAGATACCTAGCATGCTAAGAACAGTCATTTGCTAGGACGTGGGCAAATTTTGGAGCCGAGCATGTACTGTGTCAATGGAGAAGGAGTCAAGAGCAGCAGCGCCTTATCCAGTTATAAGGAAGGTAAGGCCACCCCTGTTTTTCACAAACCAAGAGCCACCCCCATGGGGAGGGGAAGGCCTGGCTTTAAAGATAATATTCTGTTGGTCTAGTTAGGAGTCAGCAGTCACAGTACTGGTCTGTCACCCCATGTTGAGTGCCATTAGGGGTGGATCCATTGGGTCTTTAAAAACAAACAAAAAATTAATCCACTAGCTGGACTCGTATATCCATTCTACAGCATAGTCTGGGGGGCTCACAGGCCACCAGTTGTACATAACATTTACTGATGGGATTCCTTCTGATGTATTGACATATGGTACAGGAAGGTGGTAAGAGTCTTTTCCCTTCCATGGTCAGTCATCCCTGTGTAGTCACATTAGCAGACTTGATTTTTCATTAAAGTCCAGAGGCAGACAACAATGGCATCTTGTTGTAGATCCAACAATTAGACTCATTTCACAGTGAGGCCAGTGTTGCTGCTCAGACTTCAAATAGATTTCCTTTACTCAGACTGGGGATGAAATATAAGACATCTAACAGGTACAATGCAGAGGAGAGCCTGACACACAAGCAGTAACCACATTCTGAGATAATACCACACTCACCTACGCTTTTCATCCTGATCTGCAATACAGTTCAGAAAACTCAACTTTTCAATAATACAGGAACATGTCCAAACTCATGTCTACAATAGCCACGTAGTCTTACCTTAGATGTCTGAGCCATAGCTACTCCATTCTGACTTTCAAATGAATTTCCTTCCTCAGTAGCCAAGGCAGATGTATAATGTATGTCTAAAGGCTGCTCTGGTCAGTAAAATTTAAGTTATACCACGTATAAGGCTTTCCCATACTTCAGTGAATGCAAATTTTTCCATCATTTTTCCTTCTGATTGCAGATCTTTCAGCAGAATGTACTGATGATCGAAATATTTGTCACTCGATGCCGGGGTCCTGGCTCCTACCCCGGCTTCAGATCATGTCCCTGGTGCTAAGCCTCCTTTATATTCACCTACTCATTCACCTTGGGGGAAAACTAATCAGATCTTGTGAACAGGCTCTGAGGTATGTTAATAGGGAATCATTTTATAGGGCATACATATTATCACTTATACTCAATTGTCACACGAGCAGTATACATGGGCTTTTAAGTGTCACATATCATGAATAGTTATACTCTGTGGCAATTTCGCTAGATGGTTGTCTTCCCTTCCTGAACAGCAGGGCGAAAATATGGCCAACACAATAACTTTCATGAATCTAGACCTCAATTAGCAGAACTGGAATTAAACATCCATTGAAACACAACATTGCTCTTTCTACAACTTCCCTCATCTCTACCAAACACAACCAAATCAAGACTAATATGTCTGAAAACAAGTCTGGTCAATTGACTGCTCCAAACTTGCTGGGGTGAAACTCCTCAGAAGGGAGTCTCAGGCTGAATTCCTCAAAGGCCTCTCAAGGCCCGGAAAGTCATGCCAAAGACCTGCCATAAGGCTCCCCCTCAGCAGATTTCTTGGTCCCTCAAATATCAAGATTCCTGCACATGCCAGGAGGTAGTCTTTCCCATTCGTATTCTCTGATAAGGCTGCTCAGAACCAAAAAGTCTCCAGTTTCTGGAGGAACCAGGCAGAGAGAAATAGGAAAATGCTTCATTTCTATCCACAAGTGTAGTTTACCAAATTGCTATAAATCATAACTAACTTTAGGAGAAGGGCTTCAATATATCTGGAAAACACCGATCAAAACCAGTAACGTTCCAGACAAAACCCATAAAAATTATAACCATATTAACCAGTTAACTCTGTAATCAAGCCTTTTTTTTAACTTTTAATGAAACCATCAGATTTTCCACTAGGATTCTTTAACTTCATATCCAGTTCAGCCGTAAAATCTGAAATCAGAGACCTGTACTTGTCAAAATGCCCTTCCTATGGATATTCTTGAAGATGAAGCACTTTTGCTAAAGCAACAGAGTACAACAATAATTGTCTATAAATGACAAAAGACTTAAAAAGGCACAAACACCTGATCACAATGTAAATGATAAAGAAACTTGGTTATAATAACTAGAATTATGACTGATTATAATCTTAACCCTTAAAAATCTTAATCTCTGGTAAAAACCAAGAAGCAATTAATTGTAAACTGCTGACATACCAGCATTTGCTAATGGGAGAACATATGCTTTAGTTTTCCTCTCCTAAGAAGGCAAATGTAGATAAATTAGACCTGCCCAGAAATTATTGTTTCAATATTTTAACCTATTTGAAATGACCTATGATAGTTAGTGAATTCTCTTTAATTTAGTTTCATTTCAAGTTACCAAAATCTGGAGAGACTATCATAGACATTCCCAAAATATAATTATTCCCATAGAGTTTTTAAAAAGCTTCTCCTTCTTTTGTTTTTTACTCTTAGAAATCACTTAAGATTAAAGTTCCAGAGATCCCAAGTAGATCATTTACATCTCAAAGGCATGAGAAGAGAAATATAAATTCCTTCTACAGAGCTAGCTTAATCAATTACAAAAGGCTCACCTTGATATAATAGCAGAGCCATTAGAGGCCACTGTTCTCCCCATCTCTTGGCAACCCCCATTCACCAAGGACAGCCAATACAGGGCCCTACATAACAGCATACAGCCACCCCAAGATTACCCCTACAACTTTTGGGATTACCCCTGTAGCTTGGGCCCTATGTGCTAGTGGACAGCACCCGCAACTTTCCACTCCCCATCCTATATTTCCAGACATCCCAGAGCTCTTTCTCCTGGCTGGCTCCTCCAATAGTTGGGGTGCACCTTACAGGCCTACAAGGCCTGTGTTTGCCCAGCTATAAGGCTGAAGAAAGAGCCCGGAGTCAGCCACAGAGACATCAGTGGTAGAATGGATGGGGAAAGCTTACATATCTGAAGCAAGGTCCTGAAGAAACACCCCACTGTCTATGGCAGACGGCTGGCAGGATGTAATGACAGACTCTACCCCCAAGAGGAAGGGGAGATTGCCAGTTATAGGGGGAATTGATATCAGGTTGGCTCATTAGTTACCTGGGAAACCAGCAGAGGAGCATGCCCCTCATTGTTTTGGTGATAAGAACAATCACCAGCTGGGCTGGGGCAAGTACTTAGGAAGGTCAGTGAGTGGGTAGGGTGTAGGTGAAGCAGGCGTTGTTCAGGCAGGGGATGTACAAAGGGCAAGAGAAGAGCCACCTTGAGTGGCCTGACCATACAGAAAATTTGTTTACATATAGGATTCTTAGCCTCAAATTCCCTATCTTTGGTAACAAGTGTGTCCTTCTACTTTCAGAAGCAGGGAGTGCATCCTCCACATGTGAGATTTATTTTCTGCTTTCAGGAAGACAGAGCAGAAAGTCAAAGTGTCCCTCTTGCATAAATTGTTTCTTATGGGGACAAAGAATATAGCCTATCTTTCCAGTGGAAAAATGTTGCCCACCATCAAACCATCATCAGCCTCTGCATCTTCCCCAGATAATGTGCCCCAAGGGAAAGTCAGGATGGAAAAAAACGGGAATCATTCTGTGCTCTGGCTACTGATCTTAGATAGGTAACATGCATGTCTAAGGAATAATTTCAGTGAGCCCAGATTCTTGCATCTTCACATACATAGAAAAGCACAAAAATCATGACGTCTTTTTTTGTGATTAGCTCTAATCTTTTGATATTTGACTACTTGTTTTTTCCCAGCAAAAACTCATATATCCTGTCTCCTCTCTTACCTCTCTTCTAAGCAGTTCCTCAGAGCCATCTGAGAGTCTCTGTCCCCAGCTATTCTTTAGTAAGATCCCTGAATAAAATCACCTGCAAATTTTAGGTTTTGCATTTCTCTTCAACAGACACTTAACTAACTGTAATTCAAAATAATTATGAGTTCCTGTCATGGCTCAGCAGAAACAAATCTGACTAGTATCCATGAGGATGCAGGTTTCATCCATGGCCTTGCTCAGTGGGGTTAAGGATCTGGCATTGCTGTGAACTGTGCTGAAGGTTACAGACATGACTTGGATTTGGTGGTGCTGTGGCTGTGGCACAGGCCGGCAGCTGTAGCTCCAATTGGACCCTTAGCCTGGAAAATTTCATATGCCACAGGTGCAGCCCTAAAAATAAAAATAAAAATAATAATAATAATATGCCATTGAGGCATGTTTTGGTGCAGCCTTCCCTGATCACTTTTTCTTTCTCAAAACTCTTCTGCTTTCTTTTCTTTCCTCACTCCTTCTGCTTCACCTGTGTCTCTTTATCTCTCCTTGACTCAAACTGACTCTCTGGGAGGAGATATAATGGGTAGTTTAATTAGCAAATTTTCCTACAAAAAGGAACAAAGGTACAACTTCTTAAACCTGTAACATATTACTTGTCCTGTTTGAGCACACAGGTTTCACTGCCTCGTGGCCTATCCCTGTGTTCACTTCAGGTCTTAGGCCAGATTCACCCTCATGAGTACCTTCTCTTCTATACATTACGTAGCTAGGAAAGCAGACATGATCAAGAGACCTGACCTGGGAATAACTGAGAACTTGGACAAAAGACTGTGCCTCCATATAAAGGCAACTTGGAAAAAGGCAAAACAAACAACAAGGTGTTAAGCTGATAAATGTCAACACAGAAAGGGAAACCAAAGTGCCACATGATTTACATTTTTCTTATATATAAAGGAAAATCAGTCCTTCCTATTTGGATCAGCAGCAAGGCTGATGCCACTGAGAATCTATGCAGCATTCCTGAGTAATTGACGTGCCTTTCTCATCAGCTGTTACTCCTTAAAAGGCTTCTTTTCTCTGTGAATCCAGAAGGCTGCAGAAAGCTCCACAGCTGGAAGTATTCACTAGTACTAAGTGGACTTATGCAAAGAGCAGACTTTGCTCCATATATGGAGCAAGGGTTCAGAAGATCATCACATTAAAGGGTATGATGGGCAAGGAAAGCCAGCTCTCTGCCACTTCCCACAACCATGAAAGGTCTAAGGATAGGAGAGCCCCCAAAGGGGCTGCTAATGGTGGTATTGAAGCCTTATGCTTAAGCCAGCAGGGAGACGTTGCAGTGGCGTATCCAGAAGAGGGGTGAGCCCCTATGCCTAACTGATTTAATCAGTAGTTTGTTGAGACTTTTCTGAGAAATTATTGGCATGGATTCAAGGGTAGATCAAATTGGTCCTAACCAGGTTTATCTTGTCTCTCTTGCTAAATATCAAAGCCCACATTAAGGAAAAAAGTGATAGGAAGGCATGAAAGTACTATTACTCAAATTTCAGCAGCAGCTACTCAGTAGGTCACAACATAGATCTAGGCCAAGAAACAAAAAGTTGAAGACAGATGAGTTGGCTGCTCCATTAGAGCCCTTTACTAAACAGAAAAATCCTTTCTGGCCAACTTCTGAAGGAAGCTTCATAGACACTCTAACCAGACAACAGAAATGAGTTCTGCACAAGCAGATGGCATTGAGAGCAGTTACTGGAGCTGCATTTCTTGATTCTGAATTTTTAAGCAAATGTAGACTATATCTACTACTAATAAATATGTTTGTCATCTGTCAAACAACGAAGCAATTTTTTTCAAAGGGAGGATTTTTTTTTTTTTTTTTTTACTTTTGTAGGGACTAAAAATATCTCATGGAAAAGTGATAGCTGATTTGTTAGAGACTTTACAACTGCCAGCTCAAGTATCAGTGATTCATTTTGCTGACAGAGCTGCAAAAGTTGCTGTTAAAACAGCAAATTCCAAACTTAGAATCTCTTTTTTGATACAAGAAACATTTGTTCATTCAAAAAAAAAAAAAAAAAAAAAAAGGGAGTTCCCGTCGTGGCACAGTGGTTAACGAATCTGACTAAGAACTATGAGGTTGTGGGTTCGATCCCTGGCCTTGCTCAATGGGTTAACAATCCGGCTTTGCTGTGAGCTGTGGTGTAGGTCCACAGACACGGCTCAGAGCCCGTGTTGCTGTGGATCTGGCATAGGCCGGCGGCTACAGCTCCGATTCAACCCCTGGCCTGGGAAACTCCATATGCCATGAGAACGGCCCAAGAAATGGCAAAAAAACAAAAACAAACAAACAAACAAGCAAAAAGAACGAACGTGCTAAACAAAAGAAGATGCATTATAAAAGGGGCTAAAAGAAATTTGACTGGGCAACAGGAATTACCTAATAAAATAATTCCTGTAGCACAGTTTCAAACTGCTTGGTCAGTGCTGTATGCCATCAACAGACTCATCTGAATGAAAAAGTGATTCTAAAGACACTGGATTCTTACTATTCCCCCACCAAAGAGAAAAAATTCTTAAAAACATATTTGCAAAATGTGCTATTTGTCATGAGAATTCTACAGGATACTGCCAAGATAAGCACAGGATGTCTTCCCTGACCAATTTAACCAAAAACCAGGTGGCAGCTGGATTTCATAAAATTAAGCTTTTTTCTAGTTATGGTGTGTATGATGCCTAAAATCTTTCCTTCAGGGAGTTCCCGTCGTGGCTCAATGGTTAACAAATCCAACTAAGAACCATGAGGTTGAGGGTACAATCCCTGGCCTCACTCAATGAGTTAAGGATCCAGCATTACTGTGAGCTATGTTGTAGGTCGCAGACACAGCTCCAGTCCCGTGTTGCTGTGGCCCTGGTGTAGGCTGGTGGCTACAGCTCCGATTAGACCCCTAGCCTGGGAACCTCCATATGCCGCGGGAACGGCCCTAGAAAAGACAAAAAGACAAAAAAAAAAAAAATTTCCTTCAAAATAAAATGTTCAGGTGATGGTAAAGACTCATACTAAACATGATTTTCTATTTTTGTGTTACCACAGCATGTATTTATGTATTCATTTTATTTATTTCCATGCCCACAGCAGTATACCCAAGCCACTGCAGTGACAATGTCAGATCCTTAACCTGCTGAGCTACATGGGACCTCCTACCAGAGCATTTAAATCAGACAGAGAAAGCAATTTTATTTTTATTAAGTAATTAAGCAAATATTTACAGATTCCTTAAGTCCTTAGTGCTCTAAAAAATAAAGTGAATAAAAATTCATCAGCTAAGATTCTGAAACCTACTATGTCGACATAGTCTTCAGCTTTACCTAGTCTTGTCGAAAATTTAAATGATTCCTGGAGTTTTCTGGTGGCCTAGCAGTTAAGGATTCAGCATTATCACTGCTATGGCTCAAGGAGTTCCATCCCTGGCCTGGGAATTTCTGCATGCCATGGGCACAGCAAAAATAAACAAATAAATAAATGAAAAAAAAATAAAAATAAAAACAACAAAATAAAAAAAAAAATCATTAGAATGATTTCTACCAGCAAACACAAAATCTTTTTTTAAATCTGTGTGTTGCAAACCTGTACATGTAGGTCTAAGACCACATCTTGTATGCGATTTGATTGAATTCTGTCATAATTATGTGCAGTACCTCACAGGGCTTCTTTCCTTTGAAACCCTGAGACATAAGGTCGTAAGGATCTAGAAGGACTTGAGAGAAGTCAGCCACCCTATTGACCAGATTTCATCTACACAGAAATGTTTTACAGGGAAGACAAGACAGGTTGTCATCAGATTGAGAGAGACCCTTTTAAGTGTTACTATCAACACGAAAAATGAACAAATAAAAAAACAGATGGGAGTCGTGCCCCTGTGGGAGCTAGCTTCTTAAGATGACTAGACTGTGGTTCTCACAAAGGAAATTTTAGTTTTCCAGAGTTATTGATATTGGTACTGAACATAACTGGATGGATGTTTTCTAGCAAATTTTTACTATCCTCATAGATGCATCGCTGCCCCATTCATAGTAGAGTTCTTTTGGTTGCTTTAAGAATCACATTTCACTAGAAAACAAACATATCATTTACTATACTAACTTTTCTTTCTGAACTCTCAAAAATAGTTACTATGATCTCGTATCCAATCAGTTTTATTTTTTTAATTTTTTTGCTTTTTAGGACTGCACCCATGGCATATGGAAGTTTCCAGACTAGGGGTCAAATTGCAGCTGCAGCTGCTGGCCATAGCCACAGCCACAGCAATGTGGGATCCTAGCTGTGTCTTCGACCTTCACCATAGTTCATGGCAATGCCAGATCCTTAACCCACTGAGCAAGGCCAGGAATTGAACTCGCAGCCTCATGGATCCCAGTCAGGTTCATTACTGCTGGACCACGAGGGTAACTCCTCCAATCAGTTTTAAATTGTACTTCTAGTATAAAGTGTGTGGATTTATAAATTAAACAGTCCAACTACTTATAGAATAAACAGATTATATTTATTTGTATTTTTTGATAATAAAAAAGTAAAGTTAATTAATATGCATCCAGGTATTCAAGCTCTAAATCTGACACAAAAATGTTTTGTTCACTGGTATGATTAAAGTATGAAGTAACGACAAAAACACTTAATAATAGACAAAAAGAAATTTGGCACTTATATATAGATTCTAAAAAGACAATTCTAACGTCACTTGATTAACTTGATAACTAGAGATGCTAGCTATCTATAATCCTAATATTGATAAGTAAGCAAAGGCGAATGCCTATTAGTCATGTAGATTTTACATTAGTTGCCTTTTATAATTGTATGACTATTAATTTAAATCTGGTACCAAAAAAAAAAAAAAAAAAAAGTGACCCATACAGTGTGTTTGTCCTCAAAAGCAATTAAAACTGTATACATTAAACACCAGACTTTCAATCTATACCTTTCAATGAGTGCCTCATAATATGACTTTGATCCCAGATGATTTCTTTGTATTTCACATCTAGGAACAATTATGGCAAGATAGAACAATTACTAAAAGTCCCAAATTGTACAAATGTGATGGTACTCATGTGACAGACTGAAATTCAGGAGAAATATATTAGGCCTTACAAGGAAAACTCTTAGTTACAAAATTTAGGTAATCAGGCTACAGTGTTAAGCAATTATCTAGGTTAGACTGGTGAGGCTTTATAAGGAACTACCAAATAATATTTAGCCAGTTATTCATTTGAAGACACAAGTATAAAAAAATCACAGATATTTGTACAGTTAATATATGACCAAAAAAAATAGTTTTGTGTGTTGCTAATTAAGAATTTGATTTAAGCATTGTATGATGGCCAAAGATTATTACCTTAGGCAAACAATGTTTGGACTTTTTGAAATTTAGTAATTTAGTTATTTGATCAGAATCTGAGAATTGTTTCATGTTGTATTTTATTATGGACTTGCTAGTAATTTAGAGGGCAACATCTTGTCCAGAGAAAGGTGAATATGGCAAGGGAGTTAGAAATTTGTGGAGTTGCTATATTATAGTACTAAAGGGAGGGGTGTAATGGTAAACACAAACTGAAAAAGAAGAAAAAAGTCCCTGTTGAAAATAAGAGAAGAGACTTTCATTCTCTCCCTTTTGTTAGAGCATTTACTTGAAAAAACTTTGTTGAAAGTTTTCTTTCTTTGAAATGTGTGTAAATGCTTTTAAATATTGAATAAGCCTCAGCCAAGTACAGGGCCCACAAGAGTCTTCCTCTAGGACCTGGGAACTGAGTCTAAAATGAAATCATGAAGGAAGAGAGCGGCCCTGGGAGGGTAGGAGCAAAAGTTGCAAAACTACCATATGTCATAAAGACATGAGAACTTATTTTTCCCTTGGATAACACAGAGGCTCATCCCAATTACCATGTAAATTTCAGATGAACTGTAGGTGAAAAGGTGCTATCAGTTCCTCTTGGTGAGGACTATGTACTGTTTATCTTGGGAACACGCATGTCACGGGCTGAATCTGCCCGGTTATATAAAAGGGTGGGATTCCTTTCTGTCTTTGCAATTTCTTAGCAGATTTCCTGTGATGGGCATCCCATTCTGCTTATATGTTTATTCAATAATAAAACTGTTTTCTTTCTCTTCTGCCCTTGTGGAGAGGTTTTCTGGGTTGGGAGGAGATTTTATTTTTAATTATTTAATCCCCAAATAGTGTCATAATTTCATTTGTTTATCTCAACCGATAGCAAATGTCTGAAAGGCAGAGTCCAAACATAGCTTACGTTTTTGTATTCATGCCTAGTACTTATTAGGTATTCAACGAATGTAGATTAAATCTTATTCTATTTAGTGGATATTATATTAAGTATATGCATGATCATAAATGTTTAAAATAGTGAAAGTGCTTTGATTTCAAAAGCAGGCTACAGCTCTTTGCCTCTAGCCTGCTATTTGTACCAGCTTTTCTTTCCGCCTCCCCAATAAAGGCACTCTTTTGCTTCAGATTTTCTGAAATATTCTTCTGTAATTCTTAAATCTTCATTTTTAATAGCCCTATAGTTTTGCATGGATCCCCTCTCCTTGCTGCTACCTCAGGAATACCCTCTACAATGAAATTCTTTTACCCACAGCCATACTGGCAGCTATGCTTGCATGTAGGCAAGAGAAGGGATGGCTAAAAGATAGGAATAGAAGATAGATTTACTTTTGAAAGGTGCATATAACTGTGTACCTTTTAAAATTGCATTCTATGCATGCATTAACTATTCAAAAATAGAATATATTAAATACATTTTGATAGCAAACATTTAATATGAGTCACATCCTATAAGAATTCACCCATTACCCTATGTTGGCAAGGCTGTTAGCCACATGAGGTAGAGCTCTGCTTAGGATCCAGTCACGTGGTAAATGATTGCTGAGTGAATGAATAAATAGGAGGAAGTATGTGTTATCAGGTTGTCAATGCCCCTAGCATTTTAAGGAAAAAAAAATCTATTCCAACTGCTGCGGACCATAACTGACAAGACTCACCTCTAAACTTTCTGATTAAAGAAAGAGGCAAGTTTTAGAAAGGGGTTAATCTGTCCTGCAATCAACAATTTTTGACTCTCATGGGCAGTTATAAAAACAACTTTTAAGCAAACCCCCCCATGAAACAGGTCTTTCTTTTTTCTTCTTTTTTTTTTTTTGCTTTTTAGGGCTGCACCCACGGGCATGTGGAGGTTCCCAGGCTAGGGGTCTAATCGGAGCTGTAGCCAAGTTGGATTCATTTCCATGGCACCACACAATGGGAACTCCGAAACAGATCTTTCTTAACCAGAGTGAAGTTCTGTTCCTGCCTGTGACTACACTGTCATTTCAGTGGCTATATTAACACAGACACTATAAAACACTCCTTTATGAGAAAAGTATTTTCAAAATTAAAAACCAGTAACAATGATTAGATAGCATATACCTTTCAAGAGGTATGTGCAGTATATTTGGTATTATGCCTTTCACAAGTAGCTAAAAATGTTAAGTAAAATTAAAAACTCTACTAAAATGTAAACTGACTGTGATCATGATCATAACACGATTATGATTATTGATTATTATAGTCTCGAAATACAGAGTGTTTGTTTACTTAATATTACGTATGTGCAAATTCTTAGAACATTATGTATCAGGTACGTCCCTCTGTCTTAGTGTGCCATACAAAATGTGAGGTATTCTGAGATCAGGGAAGGAAGTACCTAATTTCTTTCCAATGTACTCTAAATTGAGAAAAATTCCATAGGGAATAACAAGATAAAAGAAGCCATTCTGGATGGGTTAAGAAATAGCAGTGACCATAAGGACAATGTTTTTTAAAAGTGCCTTGAGTACAGTTGCATATTTGTTTCTTTGACGGTCTTTGCTTAATAATTAGCATATAAATGGTCTCAAGTAGGATTGAAAGTTAACGTTTCATTAACCTCACTTACAATACCTAAAGGAGGCATCCACATTTAAATTCAGGGCAAAAATTAGTCTAACTAAGCTCTCTTGAATATAATAATCTTGAAGCAGCCACAACCACACTGAACACTGATGGAGCATCTCAAGTTCCTTTAAGATACACACACACACACACACACACACTTAACAGGAATGCAGAAAATCACTGACACTATTTTCTCAAAGAAAATGTTTATGATATCTTAAGATATTGTCTTCTAATTGAACCTAGTATTTTCTCCAAAAAAAATGTTTCCTTCATTTACTTATTCAAGTATATGGCAATTTATTTTATATTTTACTTATTAATTTACTGGTTCTTCATTTAACAAAGGCTTAAAAAGCATCTACTTCAAGAAAAGCACAATTTTGGACTCAGTAGGAGACCCAAAGAAAAATAAGACATATGTTTCTACCTTTATGGGATTAGTTGTCTAGCAGGGAAGCTAAAATGATAAGCAGAAGCAAGTTCAAAAGAATACGATAAGAGAGGTTACCAGCAGGGAGAGGGAGGGCAGGAAGGGCAATATAGGGGTAGCGGATTGAGGTACAAACTATCATGCATAATGTATAAAAACTGCTATGCATTATGTAGAAAATAAGCTACAATATATACTGTATGACACAGGGAATATAGCCAATATTTTATAATAACTATAAATGGAGTATAACTCTTAAAAATTGAGAATCACTATATTGTACATCTGTAATTTATTATCAACTACACTTCAATAGAAAAAAGAAAAAACAAAAAACATGAGTTTTAAAAATTGAGTTCCTACTATGTGACTAGCACTGTGTCAAACAATTACTTCTTTATTGTGATGCCGTAAAACAGAGCTTAGTCAAACACAAAGGGAGATCAGAGACTTCTACTACCCACGAGGCAGAGTGAATATGGCTTAAGAACAAGGTAACTCAAGCACACTGCTTAGGTTGGGATCTTGGCTTGGTCATTACTTCCACTGCTACCGGAGGTAACCATTTAAGGCTGTGTCAAGTCTGGTAGCAGAGGGTGGTTTAGAATGTCAGGTCCCTCTGTGTTATTTCTCCATCCTTGCCCACATACAACAAAGATTTGGAGGTACAGGTGGTCTGACATTTTACAAATTTATTGAAGCGAAAGTACATTTTCAGAGAGAGAAAATGAGAGCTCATGTGCTCACAGGTTAAAAGAGGGGCCAACTCACTTTACAACTGTTTTTATACCCCCATGAGGCAGACCTGAGTGGAGACCCAGTTTCTCCTGCCTCAGTCCCCTTATGCCATGTGTAAGGGCTGAATGTTGTTTGATCTCTGTATGGGGGATATTCGATCTCCTGATTGGTTTCAGGCAGGATAACTTTATTTGCATGGGGAACAGGTTATGTAGATGTAGGGTGAGAAATGGGTGACATTCCTTCTCTACCAGGCTGTTCAAGGTGGGGGGAGGGGTATTGCATGGCCAGAGGCTTTTGGGTTTAATCTTCTTGAAAGGGACTTGGAGCCTATAACAGTCTCATTGTTTCTTCTTCCTCATGTGGGAATGATAAGAAGGATGCCTACCTTAGAGGTTTGCTGTGAGGATTAAATTACTTAAGAAATGCTAGGCACTAAGAATTATGTTTGGTATGTAGCAAATGGGGTAGTAAGTATTACTTCTCTCATTTTGGAAGTTTTCCCAGCATTGACAGTATAGCTAAAAGGCACCTCAATTGTGCACTCTCTTTTATTTTGTTTTCTTTTAAGTGAATTCTTACTTTTAGAAGTGAGACTAAGTTGGTGCTTCACCAACACTAAATGTTTAGTGCCAACCCATGAGGATCTCTCTGGCAGTTTAGAATTATGAAGCTTTCTTAGAAAAAGTATTGGACTGGGAATCAAACATACTAGAAATAATTCCAGTTTTACTATAATTGTTATATTAGTTTCAGCAAACTACAAAGTTCTAAATTTCAATTTCCTAGTTCATAAAATAAGATTCATTGATGCCTCTCCAATCTTATATCTAGTCAGTTATGATGGAACATGATGGAGGATGATGAGAGAGGAAAAAAAAAATATATATATATGTATGACTGGGTCACTTTCTGTGCAGCAAAAATTGACAGAACATTGCAAATCAAAACAACAAAGAGATTAGTGTTCTCTTGTAGCTCAGCAGGTTAAGGATCAGGTGCTGTCACTGTAGTGGCTGGGATCAAGGCTGTAGCATAGGTTTGACACCAGGACTGGATTCTTCCACATGCAGTAGGTGTGCCCCCCCAAAAAAACAAAAACAAAAACAAAGCAATGAGATACCACTATATACCTATTAGAATGACCACAATTTGAAAGACTAGTAACACTAACTAATGAAAACGTAGAACAATAGGAACTTTCATTCATTTTCTGTTGCTGGCAGGAATGCAAAATGGTACAACCACTTCAGAGACATCTTGTTGTTTTCTTACAAAAGTAAGCAAACTTTCACCATGAGATCCAGAAATTGTGCTCTTTGGTCTTTATCTAAAAGATCTGAAAACTTATGTCCACACAAAAACATTCACATGAATGTTCATAATTGCCAAAAATTGCAAGCAATCAAAAAGTCCTTCACTAGGTGAATGGATAAATAAGCTGTAATACATCCAGACAATGGAATATCATTCAACACTAACAAGAATGAGGTATCAAGCAATGAAAAGATATAGAGAATCTTAAATATATACTACTAAATGAAAGCAGCCTATCTGAAAGTGTTACATGCTGTATGATTCCAAGTATAGGACATTTTGATAGAGGAAACACTATGGAGAGAGGAAAATGATCAGTGTTGTGGGAAGGGAGGGATGAGTAGGCTGAGCATAGATGATTTTTACAGCACTGAAAAATACTCTGTATGATGTATAATGATGGATACATGTCATACATTTGCCAGCTGATAGAGGAAGTTATGCATTTACTAAGTAATGTACAAAAGTAAGTTATGTACTTTGGGTAGTTATGGTGTGTAAATGGAGGTTCATAATTGTAACAAGTGAACCACTTTGTTGGGTGATGTTGATAACAGCAGAAATTGTCCCTGTATGGTGGCAGAGGATACAGTACATGGAAATCTCCTGGACTTTCTGCTCAATATTGCTTTGAACCTAAAAGTACTCTAAAAATAAAATCTAAACAAAAATAAACTGTCAAATTGTTCTCAGGTGGCTATGGGGTGGGAACACTGAACCTTAACCACCTGATGTAGGTCTCCAGAACTTGTCCCTCTGGAGAAAGAATTCAGCAAAGAGATTGAGGGTAGTGAGGCAAATAAATGATTATTAAGAGAGAAGAGAAAAGATAGGTGTGGAGAAACACAAGCAGGCTCTGGTGTGGGGGAGAGAGGAAGGTGCAGAGAGAGAAAGACTAAGAGAGAAAAGAGCAAGAGAGGAAGAGAGCAACAAGTGCTTTGGAGGTTGTATGGGGGCAGTCTTTCCAGACTTGTATGGGGGCAGTCTTTCCAGACTTCCTCTGGCCAATCATCTTGCTTCATCTGGCTTTGGCCTGACTCAAGGCCCTCCCCTGTGTGTGTGCATCTTTTAGCCAGGATGGATTCTAGCACAGGGTTTTATGGGAAATTACAGAATATACTATGGTCTGGTCCCCCTCCCTTCTGAACCCTAAAGAACTTTTCTGCCTTGACTTCAAGAATTAGAAATAGATGGTCTCTCTTTTATCCAAGCAGGACGCAGCTCCTCCTTGCTCCTGCCACAATCTTTATCTTGTAATCTGTCTGCAAGGAACAGATTACAGTTGCTTAGCCTGGGACCCATGCATCTCCTGCTTCAAAATGATCTGCTTAGGAAAAAACCCACATTTTTAAAAGAGTCATAACTAGAGTTATATTTAAGCAAGTTTCCTACCATTTATTACTCATTAACATATATTCTTGGGAGTTCCCGTAGTGGCTCAGAGTAGTGAACCCAACTAGGATCCATGAGGATGTGGGTTCCATCCCTGGCCTTGATCAGTGGGTTAAGGATCCAGCATTGCCATGAGCTCTGGTGTAGGTCACAGACACGGCTCAGATCTGCATTGCTATGGTTGTGGCTGTGGCTGGCAGCTGTAGCTCCTATTGGACCCCTAATTTGGGAACTTCCATATGCCATAGGTGTGGCCCTAAAAAGTAAAAAAAGAAAAAAAAAAAAAGAAAAAAGAAAAAAAAAAGAGTATTTGTGAAATGTCTATTCAATTTTTTTCTTTTCTTTTTTTAAGACCTCTTTATAGTTTTGCTTTTTTTTTTTTTTTGCATATATTGCAAATATATTTCGTCTACTCTCTCAATTGAGTTTTGTTTCATGGTCTTGTTATAAACGTTACCAAAGAAACTGAACTCAGGTCCACTTACCAGACACAAAACAAAGCCAATCTATTTTCAGGTTATGATGAAATAAATTAAGATATTTATTGCAGGGCACCAAGCAACGAAGAATGAGCAGCTAGTACTCAAAAGACCTGAACTCTCAGATAGCTTTCAGGCTAGGGCTTTTAAAGGCAACACTGGGGGTGGGAGTGAATGTTCAGCTCATGGACATTTTTCTGATTGGCTGGTAAGAAGGTGATGTTTAGGGATCTTAATTATCCACATACTGGCTGGAACCAGTCTAGGGTCTACATGATTGTAGTAAGCATGTAGTGACCATCCTCCAATGGGCAGGGTCTTAGTTTCTACAAAAAACCTCATAGATATTAGATTGTTATCTATACTCCTTCACAGGGAACTAAGAGTTCTGTGACTCTGTTGTTCTAGTCAGTAGCTGCTTAAATCTGCTCTTTGGAACTTAGAGAAAACCAAAGAAAAGACAGACAGACCTGTACCCAGGAAGGCCCTGCAGGATCTGGATTGATTTTATAAACAGTTTTAATTTTTTTTTCTTTTATTTTTAGGGCCACCTGTGGCATATGGAAGTTCCCAGGCTAGAGGTTGAACTGGAGCTGCAGCTTCCAGCCTTTGCCACAGCCACAGCAATGTCACCAAATCCTTAACTCACTGAGTGAAACCAGGGATGGAACCTACATTCTTAGGATATTAGTCAGTTTCTTAACCTACTGAGTCACAATTGGAGCTCCAAAATAAAGTTTTAATTTTAATAGGATCAAATCATCCTTCTTTTCCTTTAAGGTTACTGTTTGATTTAGTAGCCACTTCCTACTCAAAGTTAATAAAATTTTCTAATTTTGTCATATTTATGAATACGTATTTGTGTGCATGTATATGCACATATATATGTGTGTGCATGTAAATATATATTTTTTAATCCATTTGATTTTAATTTTGTACCAGGTAAAACAGAATATTCTTTTTAGATTTTTTTCCCCAACAAATAATTGCTTATTTTTCAGTCTCATTTTATATTTCTAGTTCATCCTTTTACTACAGAATTGAAATTCCATCTTCATCACATAATAGATTCCTACCTGAACATGATTAAAACAAATAATTATTACAACCTGCATTAGTAAAATAATTTATATTATGTCTAGTTTAAAATTTTAAGTTAAACTTTTAAATAGTCTCTCTTTATGGGAGACTGTATAATTGAGTTTTAAAGTGTTGAGCAGAACAGAATTAAAGAAGAAAATCCATTGCAAATAATGCCGTAAAATTATAGATCTCTGTAACATGAGTATAATTCACATAAACCATTTCATAGTGTCTAACATGGATGTGCATTCAGTCTTGTGTAAGAAATTCTATTTAGGGGAGTTCCCGTCGTGGTACAGTGGTTAACGAATCTGACTAGGAACCATGAGGTTGAGGGTTCGGTCCCTGACCTTGCTCAGTGGGTTAACGATCCGGCGTTGCCGTGAGCTGTGGTTGCAGATGTGGCTCGGATCCCGCGTTTCTGTGGCTCTGGGGTAGGCTGGCAGCTACAGCTCTGATTAGACCCCTAGCCTGGGAACCTCCATGTGCCACGGGAGTGGCCCAAGAAATGGCAAAAAGACCAAAAAAAAAAAAAAGAAAAAAAGAAATGCTGTTTAGAATGTAATTTAGAATATTACCCATCCATATGTAATATTTAAAAAGTGAAAATCTCATACTACAGTATTTTTATCTGATCAATCTTTGGCATCATAGGGAAAGATATAACGTGTAGGGTTTGCATTTCACATGATCCTAAGTTACTAATTCTATAATTTTATGAAGTGAAATGTAGAAAGATCTTAAAAGTGCTTTCAAACACCCACACACAAACACACGCACACGTGTGCAAGTATATGCCTGTGCCTGCGTGTGTTCAGTGATTCCCTAACTCTACCTTCCTGTTTAATGGTTCACCAGAGGACTCTCAGAATTCAGAAAAATTTATATACTCTCAGGTACAGTTTAGTACTGTGAACAGAAACTGAAATCAGCTAAAAGGGCATAGGGCAAAGTCCAGGTGAGACAGGCACAAGCTTCCAGTTGTGTTCTCCCAGTGGCATCATGCTGACAATGCACAATCTTCCCAATAAGTAAATGTGATGATACAAATGGAGTGCTGCCAACCATGGAAGCTCAAACTTGCTGACCAGGCGTTTTATTGGAGGTCAGTCATGTGGGCATGGAGTACATGACCAGTTGGCTTTATTTCTTCACTTCTGATTTGGGTTATTACATGGCCCAAAACTCCCACCTTAAATAAGACTGCTAACATTGACTACCTGGTGTGGCCCAAGGCTTCAGGGAAACAAAACCACTCCTATTAAGTGTGATATTCCAAGGGTTTAGAAGTTATGTCCCAAGAGTTGATTAAGAGCTAAACTTTTCTTTATAATGCATAGGGTTTGCACAACCCAGGCCTAATTCTTTACTACACAGTGTATAACCTGTCAACCAAATGATTACTACTGAGATACTAATTAGGAACATGACTGAAAAAAAAGTCAATATGCTTCCTTATTTTAATGTCCTAAAATAAATTAATAAATTGTATTTGAAAACATGGCCATAGATATATTCAAATTTCAAGCCCAAATGAGGGATGGTCTATTGCCCTGAATTTAAAAAAAAAATCAATTTCCTTCAATGGTAGAAGAGGCATATTGTGAAAATCTCACTTGTCATTTTCCATACATGTTGAGAAACATGATGAGCAATTAGAAGAGAAAATGATGCACTGCAATTTCCAGAAACCTCTGGAGGGCATCTGAAAAATATCCTATTTGAATATTGGGAAGTAAGGAATTTAATCTGGTCTGATCTATGCAATTTGGCCTTTGAATACTTAAGTTTCTGTCAATCATCCTTTCTGAATTAATGTTTAGCACAGTAGGAAATACTAACTTATGCAAAACTAAACTGCTGTCAATAAGAAAAAAATGAAGGAGTTTTCTATTTGCAAAAAGATATTTATTGTCAAAAGATATTTCATTATTTAAAAAATATCTTTGTAAGTACACAAATAAAATGAATTTCAGTTGTGTAATCTATAAATTTATGCCATAATAAGACATTAAATTAAAATATTTTATTACTGAATTTACTTTTCCTTTGCATGTTTGTTTTTTCTTTTTTTGGATGCCCCATGGTATATGGCGTTTCTAGACTAGGGATCAGATCCAAGCCGCAGTGGTGACCTAAGCCACGGCTGTGGCAATACCAATCCTTAACCCACTGTGCCAGGCCGGGGACTGAACCTGCATCCTACTGCTCTCATGACACCACTGCTCCCATTGTGCCGCAGCAGGAGTTCCCCTTTATATGTTTTTATACAATGTAGGGGGATTATTGCAGTGTTCCAAAAACAGTATTTATGAGATAACAAAAGATAAATATTTTTTAATGATCAAGTCATATATTTAAATATAATTAATAACAGTGTCAACAGTGTAACCCATCAGTAAAATATTCATTTCTTAATTATGGCTGTGTAAATATACTACGCAGACTTTTTTCCTTATACTCTTTAACCTTATGCTAATTGAGGCCTTGATTGATTCAGTAAATGTTTTAGGGGAACTAAATCATCAACTGTTATTCCAATTTATTTTCTTAACTTTTTTCATACTGAGATGGTTTTAAGAGAGGCTAATTTATGAAAAAGAAAGAAAATAACATAAATGTCCTATCGATGATGGTGAAGGAATGTGTTATTGGTAACATTTCCTAAATTCCGCCCAAAATTAAAAGCATGTTTTTAAAAATGGCCAAATTCTTTTGAATAAAAGGGAAGTTAATATACTCTAGATTTTTTAGCATAAAGGAAACATGGTGATGAAATAAAAAGTCACACTTTGAGGCAGGACAGTAAATATTTAAACATAAAACTTTTCCTCTGCCCTTTGACCTCCTGCCTCCTCACTAGTGCACATTATGCCTCTATATTTTGTGCTAACCAGATCTCCCCTAAGGCAGAAATACCTGTTCAACAATGAAGATCAATTTTTCTTCTCTGGCATGTCATGTAACTCTTTAGAAGATAACATTCCTTTCTCAACCCCATGAGGAGTTCATGATGATACATCACTTGCCTTGAACATGTAGATATTTTGGTAAATTTTATGCACAATACCAATAAACCATTTCCCACAAATATAGTGATTGCTGTAAATCACTTAGTATCAACTAAGATACTTGGTCAGAGGGTCTGGGAAATATACCTAATGCAAGTTCTTAGCTTAAATACTTACTTATGACCTTATTAACGTAACTAGCTATATTGCTTGTATTCTGCCTATTTTACAAGATTTCTTTCCTTACCAAATGTGTAACTGAGCCTCAGATAAAATTAATGATGATTAGGTGACTTGAAATGATTGATCAAAAATACAGTTCTGTAGGATAAATGACTGAGACAGTGTAACTCTACATATGGAAAGAAGCAACAAGAAGGAACCATTTCTTGAACCATAACACACTAATAAGACAGGCAGTCCAGAGGCTTTTCTCAGTGAACAGGTGCTAGTCCAGTAATTACACATTGAGTGGCCTATTAACAAAATCCTCAGCTGACCTGGGAATAAGCATTCCTAGTTCCATGGAATTAACTGGCCATGAAATGCCTCTCATAACTTGGCTGAAATTAAGACCCAAAGAGAAAGGATGATAAAATAAAGAGTGTTGCCCAGCATCCAGTTCTACAAAAATCAGGTCATTAATCACTCCAGTCCCTGACATACAGTATACCCTAAAAGGAATTCAGAGTGAAGACCAGGATGAAGCACTTTATGTTCTCAGAAAACTGACAGGATAGGTTTTCAGACAGTTAAATATTTTCAGAAGGTTTTGTGAACTCAGTCTCTTGCATCTTTCCATCCTTAGAAAAGCACTAAGTCATCAACTAAGATACTTGCTCCTCATAGTCAGCATCAACCTTCTACTGAGAGATGTGCTTAGTTGCATGTATCCCTTTGCCAAAATCACCTTTACACTGGCCTCCCATCTTTACCTCTTTTAATAGTTTTCAGAGCTCTCTGACAGACTCTTCCTGAGTTGTAATCCTGAGGTTTGCTCAAATAAAATTTTCCATATCTTTCTTAGATTGACTAATTTTTTTTCATTGACAATGGTATTCAGTTAATATGATAGAGGCACTTTAAAGGTTTTTGAGAAATAGTGTTTACTTGCAGGGTATTAAATAATATTTTACTTGATAATGATTACTTGGTTTTTCTCATTCACTGAACAGTCCCAAATAATTCACTATTCCTTCAATTATTAGGAAGGCAGAGAATGTGACTGTTAAGACTTAGGCATTGGAGTCAGGTTAGCTGGATTCCAATTTTACCTGCAACTACTAGCTGAAAAAAATATTATAGGTGAGATATTAGTAATATACAGATAATATGAGTTTTTGAGGATTAAATATGATAATCCATTAGAAGAACCTAGCACAGGGCCTGGCACTTTATTGGTATTCAATAAATATCACCTACTTTTATTTCTTTGTTTGCTTTGTTAACTTTAACAAGCTCCAAAATACTTAGAGAATTGACCCTAAACATGTTTATGGACTCTAAATGTGGTTTGAATACTTCTGTCTCCATAGTTGCAACTATATGCTGCTGTAATAGAACTTTTTGCAATGATGGAAAGATTCTATAATCTGTGCTATTCAGTTTAGTCATCAGTAGCCAAGTGACAAGTGCAACAAAGGAACTATATTTTTAATTACATTTACTCTTAATTAATTTAATTTAATTAGCTGCATGTGACTAGTGGCTACAGTATTGTACAGCACAGGTCTATGTGCTTATTCTTCAACATATTTCTCAAGCTAAAACAAGATGTTTCATCTAAAGTAGAACAATTCTTACATTAAGGAGAACAATATCCCACTTTTTTAGATTTTTTTTTTTTTTTACACATTAGAGTAGTATTTTTCTTCTGTTCAATTTAGAGTAATTAAAACAATTTCATTTGGGATCCTGAGTTGCAGAAGCAGAACTATCTGCTGACCATGGTCCTGAAAGTCTACATGGAGATGAGGTCAGATTCAAGTCCTTTGTAGAAGGCAGACTCCTGCCATCTTGGCGAACACAGAAACAGCACAGAGCTCAGGCTCAGTATTCTCAAGGATCAGGGTAATAAGCCATGGCAGGTTCAGAATGTCTCTTGAGTGACACTAGATGCTTCCAGAAGTAAGGAGCCAACTGAAGGTCCCTCTTAGGACTTAGGCTGCCATAAGATATAATTCCTCTAATACCAGCCCTTTAAAATTCTTTGATGGTTCCCACTGGCCTTGTCCAGCTAAAGGATGGAAAGTATGAGAGCTCTGCTGATGCTGGTAATATAGCTCTGCCTCTTAGGCAGAGGGCAGGGAGGAAAAGGATGGAGAGATGCTCTGCACAGGCAAGTGGAAGATATGAAACGTTTTTTATTTACAACCTGAAACTGTGATAGAAAATCTAGGGAGCTATGGCAGGATCCTATTCTTCAACTATGCAGGTAACGTTCAAGGAGATAAAACTAGCAATGTAATTAGGCAAGTTAACTAATACTGGACACTAGCTTTTGCATATACTTGTGTATAAGATAAGAGCCTTGAGATGCATTTTCTCCAAAGTATCTTCCAAGTTTGTTTACGTAGGCTTTTTGGCCTGAATTTCCTTTCTTTGGTCATAAAGGTGTCCTTCCATTTCCAGAAGAAGGACTAAGAAACTATTTATTATTTGAATTTTGATTGTAATAAGTGCAACTTTGACATGAGAGATTTAGTTCTTACTTTCATAGAGACAGAAAGGAAGGTTGGAGAATTCTTCTTGCATTTCTGTTTCTTAAGTAACGTTAAATCAAAATAATTAATATATCACTGAGGCACATTTTAGGGCCGTCTTCTCTGGGCCCCCACAAATGCATGGAACACTTTCCTACAACAAAAATTCAAATAATAAAGTTTCTTAGTAAGATCATTCAAATTTTTTCAAAATACAACAAAGGGAAATTGAAATTAATAAATGAAATTCACTAATTTCCTACTAGCCTGATTTGTACAGATATACTTATAAGAGTAGTTGATTACCACAGTGATATAATTTTTTTATTGAATAAGACCACATTCACATAACTGATCTGATGAAGTATTAAATGGCCTATTTTTTTTTTTTTTTTTGCACAGTCTCAGGTCAATTTCCATTTTTCATTCTATAGTGAAAAATTCTCTGAACTATCAGAGAGTAGAAACAAAACTGGAGTTGGCAGTGCTTTATAGCAGAGATGTGGATTCAATAGTGCTGCCTTTGCTTAGTTATGTGACTTCAGGCATGTTATTAACTAGCTATGTGATTTGGGTAAGTTAATTAATTCTCTACACTGGCTTTTGCATATCTATTGCATATAAGATGAGAGCCTTAAAGTGCATTATCTCTAAGGTATCTTCCAGCTCTGATTCAGGGCTCACATGTGCTCTGTAATTCTAAATGTATTTTATTTTTTGATAATCAAGAGAATAGTGAATTATTTCAAGGGACATCACATTCTCAAATCTTTCTTAAAATGTTATTGAAAACATAAATGCAATTTGTAGCAAGTATTTTGGGTCAGATTTCTGTCAGCATATCAAATAGACTATTTTAATGTATTGTAATTGCAAATGTATTGAACATTACTTAACTATAATCTTGCAAAAATATCATATAGATGTAACACATACATCTTCACTTGCATTTTGCTAGATGAAACAGGAAAAAAAGAGTTACTTGAATGTCCTCAAACCAAACCAGCCTAATTAAATAACATTAAAGGTCCAATTCATAGTGTGCTAGATGAATGATCTCCAAACTGCAGAAATGCAGCATGCCTTTTTCTGGTTTGAAGTTGCTTTCTATCTCTTATTATTATTATTATTATTTTGAGTTCTCAGAGTATTCAATTCACTTTGGGAACTTTCTGATCAAGCCCCTGGGGTACAGAGCTCACTCAGGTTTATGTACAGGTTCCTGCAGTCTCAGGAAACCCTGCTCTGCCACTGACCACTCTTGTGACCCAGGAGCTTCATAAGTCATACCCATTCTCATGAGGACTGACTGCTCCAGCCATACCCTCACAGATCTGCACAATCTGCCACAGACACCTGCTCACCCTCCCCCAGGCCCTGCTGCCCCATCTATCCCCTTCTTGGCCTTTCAAATGATGCACCCTATTGTGGAATCTGGACAAAAAGTTCCCATTTCTCCTTGCTAGTCAGGAAAGCATCCCGTTTTTCCACCTATTAGGGGGATCCCACCATAAAACTTCTTACAGGCCAGATCTTACAACTCTTTTTGTCTTATAGACAGTTACTTCTTTCTCAGGACATGGGGCTGTCCATGACTGAGTGTTCCATTCCAGGTCCGTACTTGGTTTGATTCCTTCTCCCAGGCTGCTCATGCCCCTCCAGGATGGGTTCACCAGGTCCCCTCGCACATATCTGAAGCCCAACCTTGAACAGAGTCCGAATACATGGGCAAACCAGCAGATGCAGCTAAATATGAGGTGGATGTTCATGCTGGTGGTGGGCAGTGAAGATGGGGCATTGCCTGGCACCGCCTGAACAATCTACCTGAATTCATATCCTGATCCTGCTGATACACAGAATTGTATAATGAAACCCTGCTACAGTTCAGCTCAAAATTAACTCAAAGATGATGCATTAAATATTATAAATATTCTGTACTATGGAGATTTGTACTCCACACTATCTTGGTACAAAAAGTTTATTATAGCAATAAGCTGGATTTATATTCTAATTCTAAGCAAAATTTTGACCAGTAAATGCACTCTTTAATGAGTTTTAAAACAAACAAGTAAAATAAGAAAGTATTTCCCTAATAACAAGGTAATAACTTAAAAAAAGTAATTACAGAAGAGTTATTTAGAAAATAAAAAATACAACAAAAGTGGGAGAGTTTTGGGGAACAGTCTGAAAATCCCCATCTTAAAATTATCCTCATTTTGTATCGGAGTTTCCTTCCCAAATTAATTCCTCTGTATATTGTTGCTATTGTTGTTGGTATTTATATTGTTTTAAAATTGCTACTATAATACTGTACACATACTTTTATAAACTCTGCTTTTGACTTAGGATTACTGCACATTTGGCTATCCTTACCATTATCTAGAATTTATAGTCTTTAACTGTAGTACTTATACGCTAACACTATGGCTATAGCAAAGATTACTAAGCCTTTCTTTCATTGACTGTTGAAGTTTCAATTTTTCACAATTTCAAATTGTTTTAATAAATATATATGTGATGAAATATTATTCTATTTATACTTGGTTATTTCATTAGGATAGATTACAGAAGATATTTTGCTAAAGTATATAAATATTAGGAAACACTTAATATCTGTCATCAATGGCTTTTCAAAAGAATACCACTTACACAGTCAGTAGTATATGATAGTATTTAAGAAACATTAAAAAATAGTATACTCAAAATTATGTGATTTAATAGTTGAAATATTAATATATAATAAACAGGTTTGGACAAAAATTAGCATTTTTTTTAAATGAACTTCCAATATAATGAGAAGAGTTATTAGTTATATGTGGGTAATCTGCTTCCTTATGTTAGCCATAAACTAATATAGGGGAAATTATCATATGAGATCTCTGGAGCACACATGAAGGTTGTTTACCAAGTTTTCCTTTTCTTTTTTTGCTTTTATTTTTAGGGCTGCACTTGTGGCGTATAGAAATTCCTGGGCTAGGGGTTGAATCGAAGCTGTAGCTGTGGCCTATGCTATAGCCACAGCAAGGTGGGATCTGAGCCACATCTGCAACCTATACCACAGCTCGCCTCAATGTCGGGTCCTTAACCCACTGAGTGAGGCCAGGGAACAAACCTGCATCCTCATGGAAACTAGTTGGACTGGTTACCACTGAGCCACAACAGGAATTTCTACCAAATTTTTATTATATGAGGATATGAAGTTCTTTATTTCTATAAGACTAAGGCTGTTTAAATTTTCCTGAGATAAACGGTAAAACATTAAAAAATATGATTTTCCCCATGCATCATTTCAAAAATTATCTTCTGATGGATACTCTTTTCCTGAAATACATTCTTAACTAGTAAAAAATTACATCATAACCATTCATTAAAATCACATATATGTTCTTAAAATTGAAACTCAGTATTAGGTAAACTTATACCGTAACACATAGTTAGAAAATGGCTGATCTTCCATTAAGGGAACACATTTGTCCTTGTAAAATCTACAGCATCCCAAGTACCGAAACAGAAAATGCACTTCCAGGGGACAGTCAGATCCCCAAGAAAAAGGAAGGAGGGACTGGATCAGGAAGAATACACACTTGCTTCTCCAATAATTACCAAACAAGTAGCTCTCTTACCTCTACCGGAAAGAGGTAACAGAGAAAGGGTCAGGAGTGTTTAAGAGGCAATCCAGTCTAATGTAGACTAGGGAAATGAGAAAGAAATTTCTTCCATAATTATATGTGATATCCACTGAACTCTTTTTAAGGGCGGTTCCAGATGTTTTCCATATTTCCTCATTAGATTTCCCAAAAATTTTACTAGGGAGGTGCTGTGGTTATCCTGACTATAAAGATGAGGAAACAAACATTTACATAAGTCACTTACTTAAGGAGACAAACTTAGAAACTGGTGTAACTGAAATCTGAATGCTTGCAGTTCTTAATTAGTTGCAAAAAACCAAATACTCATAATTTTAAGTACTATATTATGGTCTTAGAAGGATTCACTTTCTAAATGAGTGAATCAGATTGTAACTGTATTAGAGTTAACTTCAGGCACAGGCCACAGAATAAATGACTGCTGAGTGACACAATGCAGGTTCAGGATTGATTTAAATACCCCCAAAATAAATTTAGTTTGGTCCTGGAAATTTAGGGTAAGGCAATTAATTAATAAGCAATTAATGAGACTGGGCTATGTTGTTCATCTTGCATCATTAAGAATTCCTACTTTGGATCCTTGGAAGACAATACCCTGAAGTCATTTTCCCTTTGCATGAACAGATGCATGGATTAATGGATGAACTTATATACAATTGGATGGATGGAGCCAGGCTGGACTTGAATCAGGATTGTATAAATGGCTTAGATTCTTTTTTTAAAATTACCTTGGCAATGGTCTTGAAATAAGAGTATTGTTGTTTGCTAATAAAGGATTAAAAACAACAGCAATACATTCGCAGAGGCTGAAGGTGCTTCACTGCAGTGCTCTCTATGGTTTGACCCCTGGGGAATTTGCTTCTTGTTGGCTTTCAGCTGGAGGTCACTCTCAGCTCCTAGAAGTAGCCTCAGTTTCTCACCACATGAGTCTTTTTAAAGCCATCACGGAAAGAGACTCCAGCAAGGCCAAAGCTGCAATCTTCCACAATGTGATCATGTATATCTCATCCCCTTTGCTATGTTCTATTGGTCAGAAGCAAATCACAGGTTATGCTCACACACAAGGGAAAGATTTATGTAAACACATGTATGCCAGGAGGCAGGACTGTGGGAGACTCTGAAGAATGTGACACACCTACTGGCCTCTCTGTTAGCTCAGAATTGTGAGCTTAAGACATTACTAAATGAGCATATACATACAACATCCACTTAAAGTAAACGGTTAACCTTTGAAGGATGTTACAAAGGATCAATCATTCTCAGTAAGGTGGATCCACTCTGAATTTACCATTCTTTTTTTTTTTTTTGTAAATGCCTGCACCCACAGTGTATGGACAATATGGAAGTTCCCAGGCCAGGGACTGGATCCAGCCGCAGCTGCAATCTGTGCCAAAGGTGTGGCAAAACTAGATCCTTTAACCCACTGTGCCAGGCCAGGATCAAACCCACACCTCTACAGTGACCCCAGCTGCTGCAGTTGGATTCTTAACCCACTGTGCCTCAGTGGGAACACCTATCATTCTTGAAAAGAAAAAGGAAACAAATTGTCAAATGAGTTAGAACATTCTTGAAAAGCACTGCTTTTTAAGAATTTCTCTATATTGTTTGTAGACTTTAGATGACGGCCATTCTGGCTGGTGTAAGGTGATACCTCATAGTTTTAATTTGCATTTCTCTAATAATTAAAAGAATCAGGAGAGTTCACTGTGGCTCAGCAGGGTATGAACCCAACTAGTATATACGAGGATGAGGGTTATATCCCTGGCCTTGCTCAGTGGATTAAGGATCTGTCAGTGCAGCAAGCTGCGGCATAGGTGGCAGATGCAGCTCAGATCCTGCGTTGCTGTGGTTGTGGTTGTGGCCAGCAGCTGCAGCTCCAATTTGACCCCTAGCCTAGGAACTTCATATGCCACAGGTGTGGCCATTAAAAAAAAATAATCAGAATGGATTGTATGACTGGGTCACTTTGTTGTACAGCAGAAATTATCACAGCCTTGTAAATTAACTATACGTCAATAAAACTTAAACAAGTAAAATTTTAAAAAATTAAAATAAAATTTTTTCCATATTAAAGAAATATCTAAGTATGAATCCCTGAACAAAACAAAAGAACCACCACGCCCACTTACCACCAAAGTAAATTGAGTTCACATTACGCTTTTCCCTAGGGGCTTTTTCTGGAATATTTCTTTGAGAGCTAAGAATCCTTGTGCAATCATTTCTTTTCTTTTCTTTTTTTTTTTTTTTTTTGTCATTTTAGGGCACCACCCGCGGCACATGGAGGTTCCCAGGCTAGGGGTCCAATTGGAGCTACAGCTGCGGGCAACGCCGGATCCTTAACCCACTGAGCGATGCCAGGGATCAAACCCGCAACCTCATGGTTCCTAGTCCATATCCTCATGGACACTATGTTGGGTTCTTAACCCACTGAACTACAATGGGAACTCACTTTAATGTTACATCTTTAAACTTCTCTCAGACCCTGACCCCTCTCTCCTGCCTCCCTCTTTCATTTAAAAGAACTCTTTGATTACATTAGGCTTACCCAGTAATATAGAATAAGTCACAACTCAAGATCCTTAACTAACGTCCATTTTGCAATGCCAGATATCACGGTCACATATCTTGAGGATTATGATGAAAGCATCTTTTCAGGAGGGGAGCAATTATTCAACATAAGATAGAGACTTAAATAAGAAGGTGATTTTTCTCATGTAACAAGAAATAGAGAAAAAGGAATATAAAGGATCAATAACATTCATATTGATACCTCTTATTTGAGGAAGGGTTTTCCCTCGAAACTGGTAGGTGGCTATTTAATCTTACTGTCACATCCATGTTTATGTTAGAAGAAGGTGGAAAAAAGAGGGAAGGAGAGCATGAGTTACCCTCAGGGTATAATTCATTAGCCAGAACTCTTCCATAGAATCACATTAGATGGAAGGAGAGGAGAATCAAGAACCTAGCTTGCATAACCTGAATTTCAGAGATGAAAAAGAGATAATGGTGTTAGGTCTGACTATTTGGTGAGTCAGTTGACAGTTTATGCTAGAATTTCACTATCTTATTATAGAAAAATTTTACATTTTACTAATTGTTAAATGACAAGGAAAATGTGACCTGTTTATTTTCCTACTTGAAAAAGAAATATTTCTTTGTAAATGAAATGATTTCATCAGCCATCTTTGTGAGAAGTACTTGAAAAACTGTGATTTCTTTTCTTCTCTGAAGCACAGAGAATTCATGACTGTGATTTACATATTTACATCCTTACCCTATACAGAGTCCATTAGTCCTATGTAATCCCCCATTATTTGTTTTCCCCTTGGGACAATGAGTAGAGATTTAAGAATGATCCTAAGAAATTAGGTTCTGTAGCTTTCAGCTGGCAGTGAATTAGAGCTGTAGCCTTTCTGGTTTCAACCTTCATGGTATGGTAACTAAAGGATTGTCAATCAACTTTGTCTGCATATATTTTCAGACAGAGTGGAGCAGAGCAAATGCACATTGGAAATGAATTTTGAACAGTTTAGCAAAAGAGAGGTTTTCTCTCACAGGAACAAGGCATTCAGCGGGAGTTAAGGTCAGAACTCACACACTTCTGTCAAAATGCTCCCAGACTTACACTGTGGAGCCCTATAGTCATTTTTGGAATCTCCTGCCTGTCCTTGTCTGAACAGAGATCCCCGCAGTTTTGACCCTCAGGGCACTAAACAAATATTTCTTTCAAGTTGGCTTAGTTTAAAGCACTGAGACTACTGTAAAACATTATGTATCTTCTTTAATGAGGATATTTGGTAACTGATCTTTATTATTTAAATATTTCCTGTGAATATTCAGGAATATATCACAGTGGATACTGTGAGTCATTATAGAACAGGATAATGTTTCAAACACAAAAGTCATGATAATCAGTATTTTCTTGACTCAAAAGCAATTCTTCCTCTATAGGTATATAACTTATCCTAAAACCTGAGCACAATGTGGGTCAAATTTATACACTGGCATAATCTATTTATTTTTATGTTAATTTTGGGTTTTTATCAAACCTTATTTTGGTTTATTTCCAAAAAAGACAAGATCAATTTCTACATTTACATTATGATTGGGAAAATATATTGAAAGATTTCTATTTTTAAAACAATTTTTTGTTAAAGATTGTACATATATGTGTGTGTGTGTGTGTGTGTGTGTGTGTGTGTGTATTACTCTGAACCTAAATCAAAATGCTCTGTATTATCTTTAAGACTAAAATTTTAATTGGATGGCTCTCTAGAATGGAAAAGAAATCTATTATAATCTCACAATTCTGAAATGAAAATATTAATACATTTTTCTAATAATAGATTGAAGTTCCAAGTTTTTAGAACTCAATCATAATTTACCTGTCAAAATTAAACATCTGTTAAAAATCCTTTCAGTATGTTCTATTACATTAGTGAAGTCCAGAGCTTTCATTAAATGCATAAAAGCTTTCATCATAAAGTGTATATTTAAACTTTTAATGCTGAAAATGTCTTACCTTTCTTCACGCCGTTTTTTCCTAGCATATTGGAGCACATAACAATCTCTTTTTGAGCCATAATAGATTTGTGAGATCTCTAATATCCAAAAAAGAAATTGAAGTACAAAAAAAGTATATGTTAATCTCTATTTTTCAGTGTTTGTTAGTCATTGGTTTTGTTATGGTAATATACATACATAACTCTTTGGTGGATAGACTCATGTTTGAATTATATTTGTATATACCCTGTTTCTGAAGTATACCTCATTCACAAAAGGTATATTCAATTTCCCTTGCAAAACTGAGACAAGAAAGAGCCATAGATTAATTACTACAGCTCCATGTTCCCTTTTTCTGTCCAGACTCACCTCAGATGCCTGTATTACACACTGTATACTGATAATACTGTTGTCCTATATGAACTATAGAATTTCTTTAATCCTTCCTGGACAAAACATGATTCAGATTTCCATCAGTAAATCTGTGTAACAGCTGCAAAACATATTTTGGATGTGTCTACCTTTTATTTCATTAAAAAAATCAGAATAATTATAACTTCATAAAGGATAATACAATCCTGTCTTGAGTCACTTAAATGGTTTTTATTGAAATGACATGCTCCTGCTAATTAAAGCTCTTATGCCATCGTGGTTTTAGTCTGTTTATCTTAGACTAAATTTAAAATCATTTTTCTTAACTCCTAGAGGCATCATATACAAGAAGTGTATGTGTCATGGATTTAATTTGCACATGTCTGATAAAGAGCTGAATGGGATTGATTTTTAAAAGTTATGTTTTTAAATATTTTAAAGTAACTAGAGCCATTTAATAGCAACAAAAAATATTGCTAAAGAATTCTAACATTCATTCAAATCTAGAAAATGACCCAAATCAATTTCTATCAGTTATCCAAAATATTATTCATTTCTCTTTCATGTCAAAATGAAATAAAGTATAATTCAGAAACATTTCTTCAGGAAAAAAAGTCATTGGACAAATGACCACTTAAATACTGGGTTTCCAGGAACATTAAGGTCACGTCTACCCTAGAAATGTGAAGACATAAATGAGACAAATTTCTAAGATGAAGTAAAGCTGAAAGCTCTTTTGCCAGGGCAAGCCAGCTGCCTAGCTAAATTATAAAACCATAATGTGCATGACTTTATCCACCAATAAAATGGGAATTATACTACAAGCCAATTCTGTCAGAGGACGTTATAGAGATAATGAGATAATGTCTTTTAAGTGCTTTCAGTGTCTCGGATGAAAGAAGATAACTTTTCCATCCTCAGTAAAGAGAAGACCCATGATCGCTAACATTTCACACTGCTAAATGTACCTTCTTTAGAAAAGTGATGCTATTAAAATAATGATACATAAAGTTCTTCTACTAACCTACTGTAAAGCTATATTCATCAATAATGAAGGCAGGGATCTGTGGCTGCACTTGGTGAGCTTTTCTAAAAATGCCAACTATTTCCTCCAAGATTAACAGTCATATTCAAGGGCATTTATTTCAAAGCCGGCTGTAGGCATGAAACATTCCAAAACAACAAATTTTCTAGCAGTAAGAAGTTTCTCTAGTTAGTACACAAATGTGAATAATGAAAGTCATACTCTTCAGTGTTAACTAAAACAAGACCTGGTATACGTAACCTTGAGGCTCTTTTAAACTGTCATTTCTTTCTACTGTCCAAGAGAACTCATTACATATAACATAATTAATCTGTCCTCTGAGCAATCACATTACAGTGACATAACTTTAATTGATTCAACCAAATGGAAACCATATTACTATGGTATTAAACTGGACTATGACTTATCCAACTGCCAAGCTTTGCCTTATTTTATTTTATTTTTGGCTGTACTTGCAATATATGGAAGTTCCTGAGTGAAGGACCGAATCCGAGCCACATCTGTGACCTATGCCAGAACCTTAACCTACTGCTCTGGGCCAGAGATTGAACCCATGCTGTAACAGAGACAATGCTGGATTCTTAACCCACTGCATCACAATGGGGATTCCTGGCATGCTTTACTTTAAATTGGATAAATACTTTATCAGCCTTATTGTCAACGAGAGATATTAGAGGACAGTTTTCTTTCTCCTTTCCTTTGGCCTCAGTTATCTGTAAAATCAATGAGGTTTCTGGAAGCATACCTACATATGGTGAAATTAAATGCCTAATAAATTAATAAATGCCTATAGAAATTATGAAAAAAAATGTAAATATCCAAATGAATAAATTGTAAAATAATAATAAACATCTTAGAATCTGTGAATGACAAAACCAGTAATTTCTTTGTAGGTTACAAACAGTTCTTGGAAGTTTCATGTAAATAAAGAGAAACTGTTATTTCTTCTTAATAATAGATTTTGTCTCAGTCATAAAATACTGATGGATGAATAAAGATTTAACATTTTCAATTCAGTATTTCTCTAATTATAAAATATGTCATTATTTTCCTCTTGCAGTGATTGCTCTGGGTTAGTTCTTGTGCTCCAGAGTGCCAGCCAATGAGAAGTTAGAAGTCTTCCAGTAATGGAAAGATTAACTACGTCATAACAAAACTTAAGGAAAAGATAATCTTTGTTCTACCTCCAGACACTGGTGTGCAGAACTATGATGTCTGGAATTTTTGCAATCATCTTTCAGTTGAAGAGAAGAGAATCAATATGCCGTGGATGAACGAACAGGAAAAAATCATAAAGATCTTGCACTCCTGATGAAGATACTGAATTGACCAGTGAAAATGATTTTATCTCTACACTTCAAAATAAATTATCTTAATTTTTATGTCATTTAAGTTTAGGTTTTCTAGTATTTGTAGCCTAAATGGCTTACTTTATCAGGTATCTTGGTGAGAACCACATCTCTGAGGACTTCATGTATTGACCCAGTGGATCCTGACTTTGCTGAGGGGGTTAACAGCCATGGCCTTGGGATCCTCGGGATTGTGTAGCTAGGTTAGAACTCATCTTTCTGGGAATACTTTCAGTCTAGCAAGCACCACTGGCAGGAGGGAGAGCACCATGTGAGATTTAGGGAATCATGGAATTCCATTTGGTGGTCCATTCACCCTTATCCTTTTCCCTTGTAATGAGTTTAACACAAAGCAATTGTCTTTCTTGTGAAAGATTGGATTTTCTATTTTGAAGCACTGCAATATTTTGTTTGGGCAGGCTTAATTCTGGTGGCAGTAGCAGGTAGGAAGCAGAATGCATATGAAGAACTTAATTGAAAAGTTTGGGAATATAAGATCTTTGATTTCTAAAAATCAATTAAAAAATCTAGTATTTAGTGGAAATATGCCCTTTTATTGTAATTCCTAGCTAATGAGTCCTCAGCAAGATTTTAAAAATAAAACTTACCTAAAGTCAAGCTATTTAATGGCAGAGTTGGAATTCAAACCCAAGAACTCCAGCTCTTAGCCATTAAAAGTAGTAAGGTAAAATTCATATTTTTAATCATTAAGCTATATTGCCTTTAACATCCAATACAGTGTGTTAAAAGACAGAGAGATATACAAGATAAGTGGTGTCCCAGAGGAGCAGAAACAGATTTGGCACTGGGTCTGTTTTGTATATGGTTAGAGGCAGAGTGATTCATAGCCACGTTTGCTAGAGGATAGGGTTTAAAATGAATCCTCAAAATCTGAATTGTACAAGTGGTCTGCCAGGAAAAGAATATTATAATAGTTTGAAGAGCATCTACAAAGAAAATAGGTGAACTTAATTTAGAAAAATGCTGATTCTTTAATTTCTCTGATTCCAGGTGATACCAGCAGACAAATGATGAACATAAACTTAAATAAAGAAGAAATATATCCCCCCAAGGACTAAGTAACCTTCCTGTATGTATTCACATTACACTCTATGGCCCACCTAATTTACCACTTAACCTCGTAATACCATGGCTGCCTGTTTATATGTCTGCTTAATATTGGTCTTTAATTTATGTTGACAGATATTTTATCTGCCTTTTTTTTTAGAGTTGTGCTGTTTAAAGCACAGCAGAGTGTCTGAATAACTCAATTAATAAGTATATATAGTTATAAGAAGATGATTTGTTTTTCTACTCTTTTTACCTCATTCTACCACAGCCTTCCTTCAACCTCTCTTCAAAGAAAAAAAAAAATAGAGTGGAAGACTTGAAACAAAAATCTAATGTACATTATCATAGAAGTATTGAAAAGATGACTTTCATGAAAAGGGAAGAATGGAATTGAAATTGAATTACATCACTAGCTTTTTTTTTAACTTAAGGCTGTGTTCTAACAGAATGAAATATTTAAATATTGATAATTAAGATCATGATAAATATTTATTGTTGTTTTATAAAACAAAAGATGTTAAACAATGAGGAACTATCCTTGGAAAACTAAAGAGGAGATTTAGTATTATTAACTAGACAATGAGAGCAATATTGTGATATCAATATCTGTGTGAGAACACAAGTTTTCATTCTATGATTGAGCCTACTTGACCAATAGACCCAGAGACACAGGCTATTATTAGTAGTAATGTTAACATTTGGGTATACATTTTAATAGCTCCAATGTCTACTGATTCTTTAGGTCTAAACTTAGATTGAGAAAAGTGGCAGTAATTTAAAGATTTAAAGATATCTTTAAACTTCCAGCATCAAGCAGAGTGAATATATATTTCATCTGGAGATCTGTGATGCTGACAATGTTATTATGAAAGAGATTGGATATGAGTTGAATTTTATCAGGTCTCCCTAAATACCAGGTAGACAGAAGACCGACAGATTTAAATGTTCAGGAAAAAATTGTGTCTGCAGCACAGAGAAAAACATTATGCAAATATTTTTAGGAATTATCAGATTGTAAATTGATTCCCAGAGGAGCCAGAAGGAAATTGGCAGGAAGTAAATCAAAAGGTAAGTTTGGTTACGTAGGTTAATGAATGCCATACTAAGAATTATGAACTTTAAGATCAGGAAACCCATTGAGTGTTTCTGACCAGTTCTCCTATTCAGGTCTTCTGCATACTTTTTAAAATACTGTCTTAATTAATTAATTAATTTGTTAATTTTTCCTTTTTCAGCCACTGTGGCTCACTGCAGCATATGCAATTTCTTGAGCCAGGGATCCAACTGGTGCCTCCACAGAGAGAAACCACATCATTAACCCATTGCACCACAGAGGGAACTCCAAAATAAAATAATACTGAAATATCAACTTACTTTAATGTATACATTTTTAATTCATGAAACATTCTTCCTATTTTTGTAGTGATGGGTTCAATTTTCTAATATTTTCTTAAGTATTTTTCATCTAGGCTCATGAGGACTTTGAGTCAATAACATTCTCTTCTTTTGATACCTCTAACAAATTTCGGAATGGAATATGTTACCTTAGAAAATCATTTGGGAAGTGTTGCCTCCCCTCTATTTTCCTGAAAGAGTACGTGTGAGTTTGACATTATTTCTTTTTAAATATTATATATTCTATTAAAGAAAATTGGAGGTTTCCTTGTTGCAAATATTTAATAACCAAATGAATTTTTGTATCAATTTTGGTAGAGTTTTTCTCTAAGAATTTTTTCAATTCACCTAAAATATGTAGTTTATTAGTATAAAATTGTTTATAATTTATTATCATACTTATATATTTGATATCTTTAGGGTTCTAGGTGTTATATCTTCTTTAATTTCTTCTTTTTTTTTGTCCTTTTTTTTAAGGGCTGCACCCATGGCCTATGGAGGCTCCCAGGCTAAAGACTGAACCTGAGCTATAGCCCTGGCCTACACCACAGCCATAGCAAAGCCAGATCTGAGCTGTGTCTGTGATCTACACTATAGCTCACTGAGCAAGGCCAGGGATCAAACCCGCATCCTCATGGACACTGGTTGGATTCATTTTTACTGCACCACAACAGGAAATCCTTTTTTTAAAATTTTTTTGTCTTTTTAGTGCTGCCCCCTGCAACATATGAAAGTTCCCAGGCTAGGGATGGAATCAGCTGTAGCTGCTAGTCTACACCACGTCCACAGCAACGCCAGATCCCAGCCATGTCTGCAACCTACACCACAGCTCATGGCAATTCAGGATCCTTAACCCACTGAGCGAGGCCAGGGATCAAGGCTAGGGATTGAACCTGCCTCCTCATGACTACTAGTTGGGTTTGCTAACACTGAGCCAAGATGGTAACTCCTCAATTTGGTAATATTTTTAAAGCATCAGCTTTTCATTTTATTAATTTTATGCAATATTCTAAGACTGTTTTCTTTATTATTAATTTCCATTACTTCCTTTGCTTTTACTTTACTCTTATTTTCTACTTATCTAAGAAAGAAGTTTTAGGTGAATGTTGTAAAACTGTATTGGGACATGAGCATTTGATACTAAATTTTCCCTCTGAGCACTATTTTAGCTGTACTGTTAAATTTCTGAGTATTTGCTGTTTTTCTAGATAAAGTATTCTTGATTCTGATTTAATTCCAATGTGGTCAGAAAATACCTTATTTAATATTTTATTCTTTTGATATTTATGAAGAATTTTTTATGGGCCACCATATAATTTATAGTTTATGTGCATTTGATGAAATATATATTCTATTAACTGTCAGGTACAATATCATATAAATTTGACTTACCTCAAGGTAGCTGATTTTTCTATTCAAATCATTTGAATTCTTCTTCTTCTTATTTTTTTCAACTAGTGCTACATTTATTACTGAGAGTGGTGTAATTTCCAACTGTTATTGTGTATTTGTCTATTGTTCCTTAGGTTTTGCCAATTTTTTACTTTATGTATTTTGAAAATCTCTTAGATCCACAAACACTTATAATTAATTAATCTTACTTATTTGTCATCCAATTGATTCCCAAAATGGGGAATTTGATATTTTCCTTTTTACTTCTGGTAACAGTCTTTGTACTGAAGTCTGCATAGTTTGGCAGAATATAGTCATTAAAGTTAGATATAATTAGTGTTTTCATGGTATGTCTTTTTCCTTTGTTTTACCTTGAACATTTCTATTTGTATTTCTATTTGTATTTAAAATATATCTCTGACAGACAACATAAGGTTGGATTTTTTTTTTTTTTTTTGTCTTTTGTCTTTTTAGAGCCACACCCATGGCATACGGAGGTTCCCAGGCTAGGGGTCGAATTGGAGCTATAGATGTCGGCCTATGCCACAGCCACAGCAACACAGGATCCTTAACCCATTGAGCAAGGCCAAGGCTCGAACCCATGTCCTCATGGATGCTAGTTGGGTTCGTTAACCACTGAGCCACAATGGGAACTCCCGGATTTTCTTTTAAATCCACACTGGCAATCTGCTTTTTAATTATAGGGTTTATCCTAATTAATAAAATTATTGACATCATTGAACTTAGGTCCCCTTTACTATTTGTTTTTCTTTATTCTATCAGTTTTTTTAATTCCTCCATCCCTCATTCCTGCAATTTATTGACTTAAATAGCTTTGTTGACTGAATTTTGGGATTTCAGTCTTTTACTTGTCATGATCTACTTAGTGTTAATATTGCAGTACTTAGTGTAGAATGTATAAACCTTATAACAGTATTATTCCAATTATCTCTACAATCTTTGTGCTATTGCTATAAAGTGTGTATTGTGTAATAATTTTAATTTCCAACATCCATATGTCTTTTTGTAAAATTAGAACTTTCTCTCCCACATATTTATTATTTCCTGTGGTCTTTATTTCTAAATGTAAATCTGAATTTCTATCTCATGTTACTTCACTTTAGCCCAAATATCCTTTAGCATTTTTTGTAATTCAGATCTCCTGGAAAAATAATTTTCTTAGTTTTCTTTTATCTGAAAATGTCTTTATTTCAAGTTCAGTTTAAAGACTAGAGTTGCTAAACATAGATTGCTGTTTTCATATTTTTGTTTCCTTTTAGTACTATAAATATTTTGCTCCATTTCTTCCTGGCCTCCTACTTTTTTCTTAAAAGAGAGCAGTATCATTCTTATTTTTTCCTTGCATCTAATGTTTCAGTTTTCTTAGGCTCCTTTCCTTACCTTTGCGTCTTATTAGTTGTGCTATGAAAGATTTAGGCTTGGTTTTCTTTGTATTTCTCTTGTTTAACATTCACTTTGCTCCTTCAAACTGCAGAGAGAAATTTACATCAAATTTGGGAAATTTTCCACTATTATCTTTTTAATACCTTTTCTGTTTTATTGTCTCTTTCTTCATCTTCTAGGCCTCCAAATTACATGAACTTTCGACCTCTTAAATTTGTCCCATCAAATACCGAGACTCTGTTGTTCAAACTGGATAATTTCTCTTGCTATCTCTCAAAGTTCACTGGCTTCTTCTGCATTCTAAACACTACTATCAAGCCCATTCAGTGAATTTTTTTCTTTCACTGATTACACTTTATTTTTTGTTTTGTTTTTCTTTTTAGGGCCACATCTTAAGCATATGGAAGTTCCAAGGCTAGGGGTCAAATCAGAGCTGTGGCTGCCCGCCTACACCACAGCCACAATGTGGGATCCAAGTCATGTCTGAAACCTACACCACAGCTCAAGACAACACCAGATCCTTAATGAACTGAGAAAAAGTCAAGGCATGGAACCTGCACCCTCATGGATATTAGTTGGGTAATAGTTGGATATTAGTTTGTAACCTGCTGAGCCACAATGGGAACTACTGAATACACTTTAAAATTCTAGTATTTCCATTTGTTTTTATTTTTTATAATTGTCATTTCTCTTCAGAGAGACATTACATTTTGACTCATTTTGACTATATTTTCTTTAGGTTCCTGAACATATTTAAAATAGCTCTTTTAAAGCTATTTTCTGGTTTTTTTTCTGGTATCTGGGTCATCTGAGGATCTGTTTCTATTGAACAACTAACTCATAATTGTTTTCATGAGCATGAGTTATACTTTTCTATTTCTTATTATGTCTGATAATTTTTTGCCTTAAAATAGACATTTTTATTGGTATATTGTAGAAACCTCAATTTAGCTATATTGCTTTAAAGAGAGTTAATTTTTGTTCTAGGAGACTATTAACATCTCTGTAACAGATTCCAAACTTTGTTTTCTCTGGAGTGGAATGCAGCAGAAATCTTCAATTAGCTCTGTCAGATTCAGTTATTGGTTTTATAGGAACCCTGCAGTTTCCTTGCCAAGTGCATAATTCAGTGATCGAGGAATGATTTGGAAAAAATTTACAAAGAAATTTTAGAGTTCAACTCCTCTCTTCTGCTTTTTTCTCTGGACTTCTGCTAATCTAGTTTTTGTTTTTAAAGTCTACTCTATTGTCCTTGAGCTCTGTATTCAGACACATCAAATAATTAAGACTATTACTTCACTATACTGTACCTAGGAATTTAGGGTTTACCCTCAAATAAAAAAGTTATGAATGATTAGATCCCATGTACTTCCATTTTTGTAAGAATCTAATTTCCTCAATTTCTGCCCTGTTTTAGATAGATACCCCCATGCCATCAAAACACTGGTTTTTTAAATATTTTGCAATATAATTATAATTGTTGCAAGTGGGAAGCATGACCAAAATATTTCCATGTTGCTAGAGTATTTTTATTAATTTACATAAAAAATATTTCCTACCTAATGCTTGCATATGAATCATTTGGAACGTGTCTACTTTAAGATGACATATTTAAAGATCCTATTTTAGAACAAGACACAGAGGTACAGGATATTTGTGTTCAAATTGTAATGGATGGAGGTTTGGGATGGAGGGATTTTAGAGAAAATAGTAATAAAAAAGATACTTTAAACAATACAGACTCTTCCATTCCTGTATGTAATGAGAGTGAAATTGTCTGAGGTAAAACTACTTGTCCTCTCTGATATCAAGAAGCATAGATCAATCATAAATTCTCCCAATAATCCAGATAATAGGCCTTTGTAATGGAATCGCTTATTATCCCAAAAACTCTTAATAAGAGCCGACCTTGTTCTTAACATTTTTCTGCTGACTGATGACCACAGTGGTCCAAGCATTTCCAGTACTCAGCCCAATTCTTGCTACTGAGAATTCATGAAACTCAAACAATTGTATAAAAGCAGTGTAAAAGTCCTTTGATTTTCTGGCTAAAGGACAAGAAAAGGAAGGAAAATGGATAGAGAGCCTCATGAGTTTATTGAGGCACTATGGCTGAAATGCTTCTGCTTCAGTCTTTTATCTAGTGTGTGCAAAGTGGCCCACAGGGGTGGGGATGATGAGCATTCAGACATAACTGGAGCCATTCTGGAACACCAGAGCCAAGAATAAAGATTTCAACATCTATCAGGAGACCACTATTGAAGAAGGTTATTCATTGTCTTAGAATTTATCATTACAAAATTCAAGATAAATAGATATCAAGGGAAAACAGAAGAACTTTTCACCTAAGCTTATAAGCTGGACAGTCAGGTGAAAATATCAGCACTCTTTCTAGTTTCTTCAGACTAAAGAGGAGGAAAAAAGAATTTGATCATCTGAGACCTATAGAATCTAGTTTTATATATCTAGCTAAAATAATTTGACTGAAAATAGTTCTTAAAATCACTTTTTCCTCCATCAAAGTCAAAAACAACTTTGACTTAACATTATTAAGAATAATTGAAAACAGAATATAGCTATGTTCTTTCAAGAGAAACTCCTTGACCATAAAACATATATTAAATAAATGTGCTCATCAGTCATACTTTGTCATGAAACAGTCTTATAATTTTTAAATAATATAAAATGTTGATTTTGTCAGCATTTTTGATGTAATATAAATTCCATAAAAATGCTGCCTCAAAACATAATCAACTGCATCCCAAGTGATGTCAGATATTTATAATTTTCCTTGATGCGTTCTATAAGTTTTTACATTTGAGTAACCACATTAAGTACAGTTACTTTCTGGCAGAGTGCAATTTTGACTAGGCAATCATGTTTATCAAGCAGATTCTTTGTATATTACTTGTACCTTAAAGAAGTATTTTCTGTTTTCTACAAACTCAGCACTCTGATAGCAATGCTTATTTGTGACACCTGATTAAAAATAACTTTGTGAGGAGACATGAAGATAATTTTTCTTTTTCCTTTCTTCTTGCAAAAGATATTACATAAAAGCAAAATTACAGGCAAGTTGACACTGTGCATCATTTTTAATATTTCTTAATCTCTTACAATTGTGGTTTTTTGGAGTATGAATATATATTTTAAGAAAACATCATTACATTTATTTTAAGTAAATGCCTTAGATTCCAATCTGAAATATATGTCAAAATGACTGTTTAAGTAAATTAAGAAATCAGTGTTTATCTTTAAATGAAATTTTATCATACAGAAATTAATATAGTACAAAAAGACATATATTGTTAAAATTAGTTGTACTAGAAAGAAACAGAAACTATATGCACAAGTGAAATTAAAAATTAAAGTTGAAAAGTGATGATGAGGGATGATTAAGGTATAACTTTTCAATTACACTTTAAGGTTTCCTCTACTGAAAATCGAGAGAAGAGTGAGGAAATGGAGTGACATCTGGCCTTCTCCTCCATGAATAGTCGAGGGCCTAAATCTGACTTATCTACTCAATCTATTAATTCATGGGAATAGGTAAGGTATTATCAAGTCTTCTGCTGTCTTCAAGGAAGACTGAATTAAGAATTTTCAACTCCTACCATGAGTCAGGCATTTCACCCAGAAATTCCCCAAAAATATCTTTATAAATTTGTAACAATTATTTTCAACTAATAAAGGTAACAGTCTTAGTAATAACATGCATGTTTTCTGCAAGGTGGAAACTGAATAGAGGTCACGGTGCTTTGATTCCACCTACAATTGTTATAACCTAATGTTTGCCTAGGTTGAACTTGCTGCCACAAGCAGTGCATTCTGAAACTACCTATGAAAAGTTGTAAATAGTTAATTATAAGCCATGTTAATTAAAGTCCTGTGCTTTCCTGATTTCCTTTCTTCCTTTTCCTCTATTTCTTTATTTTGCCATTGCCTCTACATTACTGTACTAAGAATTGGTTCAGTAGCTGAGAACTGGTCTGTAATATTTGATTCTAAATGTTACACTGAATAAAAATTACTTGTGTTAATATTCTTTCTTTCTTTCCTTCTTCCCTTCCTCTTTTCCTTCCTTCCTTTCTTTCCTTCTTACTTTCTTCCTTCTTTCCTTCCTTCCTTCTTTTCTTTTTCTTTCTTTCTTTTTCTTTCTCTTTCTCTCTCTCTCTCTCTCTCTCGGCCACACTTGCAACATATGGAAGTTCCCAGGCCAGGGACTGAATCCAAGCCACAGCTGCGACTTGTTCAGCAGCTATGGCGATGTTGGATCCTTTAATCCACTCTGCCTTCCAGAAGGAACTTGCACCTCCACAGCAACTGGAGCCACTGCAGTCAGATTCTTAACCCACTGTGCCACAGAAGGAACTCCACCACACATTTTCTTATTGTTTTCACAAATTGCTGAATGAAGAATTCTATGAGGTAATGATATTATCAATTAAATTATATGATTGGGAAATTAAGAAAAGCAAATAGTCACAGAATTTCCACACTTTAGAGAAGGGGTATTCATGTCTGATAAAGATAAAACTCATTGGGCCTTTTTAAAGTAGAATTTGGATTAAAAACAGGAATCCATATGTGAGTTTTCCTTAGCTGTTCCTGAGGTATTGTGGACACCAGGGAATGGGGAAGAAGAGAGATGATAAAATGTTCTAGATGAGGTCAGAGCATCTGTTCATAGGCCAGGGTTAATACATCAGAAACAATCTGGCAAATCAAACTATTCCTGAGGACCTCCTTCTGAGCTATTCCAGTTTAATGTTTTCACTTGGAAATTTACCAAATCCTTCTTAGAATAATTACCTTTGGTGATGGTAGAAGATCTGAGAAAAGATCTTGGAGCACTTAAAGAAAATAGCTGAATTCAGGTTTGCCCTTTCTTGACATCGAGGCTTTTTAAGAAAATGTCCTGATTGACAATGCAAAGATGTTAAATCACTACTTCTTGTATGTCTTTATTAATCACATTTAGATATGGCAAATTATTGAGGTATACAGTAATATCAATTAAACATATATCTGAATTGTGTGATCTTAAGATCAAAAGAAAAATGAAGTATAATTATTTTAGAAACTTCATTGATTTACTCATGAGAAATAAGCCATGATAGAGTTACAGGACAGAATTGGAAGTTAATGTTAAGAGGACAGAATTGTAAGTTAGTTAGGTCTAGGATTGGAACCTCGCTCTATCGCATTAAATCTTGATGCTACTTTGAAAAAACTACTTACATTTTCTTTGCTTTGGTTTTCTTATTTGCAAAAAGAGATAATAGTATCTTACCCACACCCCCCTCAGATTGTGGGTTGTAGTAAGAATTACAATAACATAGGGTAACATATCTCAGAAGAAATGTATAACATATCTCAAAAGAAATGTATAACAACAGTAAGATATCTCAGAAGAAATGTATACAAGTGTGTTAAACTAGGACTGGAAAACCATTGTTAACATATTATAATACTGTGCATGTGAGAGTGTGTGTGACAGAAAGAAATGTATAATTTGGAGACCCATAATTTCACAGAACAAGAAAAAAAATTAAAATGAGTTCATTATAAAGAGAACAAGCAAACAACAGGTATGTCTTTAATGTAGCAAAATATTGAAAAAGAAGTTGGCAAATCATGCAAAAATATACACAAAATTCTCAGAAGAGCAAATGGTATGAAGAAAGCATACATTACATAGTAGTTTGTGTTGTAACATGCCAGCCTTTGTCCTAGGGGCTTTTTTGTAATCCTATCAGCAATCCTATGAGGCATGAACTGCTATTCAGGTTTTAGAAGCTAGATAGTCAGAGGGTTACATATGTTGAAAAGTGCTTTGCCATCACATCACACAGTGGGTTTGGCTTATCACAGATTCCAACCCAGGGAGTCAGAATGCCACGTCCTTCTGCAGTTTTACTCTGTCACAGCTGCCTCTTCATCTAGTCATCTCTGCCAAAAAAGATGTGATTATTTTAGATTCTGCGATATTTTTCCCCAACAGAAAAAATTCTGTTTGCTAATATCACCTGGAAAAACAACTTTTTTTTTTTTAATTTCAAAAACTACATTACAATTCTACTAGCACATGTAATCACCCTGGCAATACTAAAAGACGATACATTCCCAGAGAATGGGAGCACTATAAGCTGTTCATGCTAGTAATTACCCAATTCTTACAATTATTGCTGGAATTTTTATTAACTGGGGTCACCACCAGTTCTTTTCAGGTTAAGTGGGGGATTCTTACAAAAGGAAAGAAAAGAGATAACTTGTATTTCTTAAGATATGGTTTTTAATAAAGTGACTTAAAAATTAATTGGTTCTATAATGATAGCCAAAAAAAGGAAGTCAGAATCTTAAGCGGATCAAGCAATAAATTTAGATCTCTTGCCTAAAACTGCAAGGGTTAGCTGAATTTTGGAGAATAATAAGAATTTGTTAAATTACTACCTTACTTTCACTCCCTTTAATATATACTGTAGTAAGTATAGAAGCAGAAAAAAAGCCTATTTTAACTCTCTTATTATATGACAAAAGTCATATACTTAGGAAAAGAACTCAAGAATGATCTAAAAGTAACATGTGAAACAGTGATTTCCAGAGTTTCTCTGTAATTGACAAAGAAATTCTAGGTAGAAGAATGTTTGAATCAAGATCAAGTAGGAAACTAAGCGTGAGAAGATGAATATTTTAATTTGTTCTTTGGATTGAAAGCTGTGATCATGGTATGGTATATGATATGGTATATATCTGGAATCTAATACACAGCACAAATGAACCTTTCCACAGAATAGAAAATAAGACTTGGAGAATAGACTTGTGATTGCCGAGGGGGAGGGGGAGGGAGTGGGATGGATTGGGAGCTTGGGGTCAATAGATGCAGACTAATTGCCTTTGGAATGGATTAGCAATGAGATCCTGCTGTGTAGCCCTGGGAACTATGTCTGGTCACTTATGATGGAGCATGATAATGTGAGAAAAAAGAATGTATACATGTATGTGTAACTGGGTCAACATTCTGTACAGTAGAAAAAAAATGTATTGGGGAAATAAAAAAATAAATAAATAAAATAAAATTAAGGAAAAGAAAAGAAAGCTGTGCAGACTAAGCTGAGGGATTTCTGTAAAGTTAGCTTACATGAGAGGGTTATATACCTTGTTTATCAATTTATGATTCAAGCCATGACAAATAAATGGATGAGGTCACTAAACAGGCCTTGCCCATAAATATCAAACTTCCAAAGAGCAATGTGTGAGGGAGGACAGGCTATGCATTTCCTTATGAATTCATTATTGAAATATAATGTATATTTAATGGATATGTATCAACTATCAGAGCTTGAAAGTATATCTGTTAATTCAGAGAGGAAATACTGAGCAAGGGAAATCAGGAAATCATATTTCTGTCCTCCTTTCTTTCTTCCGCAAATATTTATCGATATTGAGCTCCATGAAAACCCATCTTCTGAACACTAAGGAAGAAGAGACAAAAATGAATATGTGACTTTCTGCTGATGAGTACTCATATACAGTGGAGAAAATAATGCTGGACTGTAATATGCTACTTCAGGAGGAACAAGTTAAGTACTATGCCAGAAAGATTGCAAATTAGATGCAAATTAATTCCTAATAGAGAGAGAAAGGAAAAGTTCTGTGGAAATGATCAGCAAGTCCATTAAGTCTACCTAGAAACTGAACGGACTGAACCAGGCAAGGGTGAGGAGGAGGAAGAAAGATATTTCAGTATTAGGACTTTGGTAGCAAAACAGAACCTCAGTAAAATTTAAATATCTCTTGTAATTTGGCCAGTATGCTAGTGTTCCTAGAGTAGAGGGGGCATAGGCTTAACTAGCAAGAGGTGAGGCTGTAAACATCCATTGAATCCAGGCTGTGTGTGTGTGTCGGGGGGGGGGGGAATGCGTGTTTGAGTAAGTATGTGTGTATTTGTGGGTGTGCATGTAGGGGTGGAGGAGTTTTGGGTTAGACTATGAGTTTCAGGTTTGTTTGTTTGTTTCAGTAAGGATTGGGGGAAAGTGTAAAAGAGATTTTGAGCAAAAGACTAACATAAAAGTATTGAAGCTCTAATAGAAAAGTGGAAGGATGGATTGAAGAAAAGAAACTTTGAAGCTCCTACAAGAGTAAAATTGAGAAGGAATGAGATCCAAATTAAAGGGAAGGGAAAGTTTAAAACAGACACAAGACATATTCAAGGAATGAAATCAAATGAGGCATATGAAGGATACCCTCATATTTTAAGTTTCAGCAACATAACTGAGGAATACAGAGGAGAGGCTTTAGAAAATAGCATGGGTACTTGTGAGACTCCTTCAATTTGGCACATGCTATAAACCAAATTATTAAAACCTGCTACAGCTATGCATTGATAATAAATACACACAACAATTGTAAATACAACTCAAAAATTACATTGGAAGTTTAAATGTCCCATAACTTTTAAACCAGATAATTACATTACAAATATTTTTAATCTTTTGAATTGATTCCTAGAATCAGGAGCTCAAAATATAAATGCTTCTATCATGAGAACAAGCTAAATGGACAGAATATGTTAAACTATGTTCCATTAGCTTCAACAGCCACACGTTAAGGCATTGACTACATTTCTATGTAAGGTTATTAAGGACTTAAAAATTCAAAATTTAGATTTTTATCATAAATGTAGAATATCAAATAAATTTGATTTAGGAAAAAATACTAAAAGAGTTTTACCAAAGTACTAATTATACATTTAGTTTTTTATGTAAAAAAGCTATCTTAAAATTGTCATATATTGTTTGCATATTTACAATTTCCTAAGATTTGACACTAAATCATGTTAAAACCATGATACAGTCACATTTTAAATTAAACATCACATATGAGCATAGGTTAAATGTAATTGTGTAATGTTTCCCTGGATTTCATAGGATCGCAGAAACCAAATATACAATAACGTATTAACTTATCTATTCCATCCCCTTGGAAGTGCACAAATATTCTCTGTTAAAAAAAATGGTGTTTTACAAAGTGCTATTTTTATTTAAGTTTTAAATTACTTTTCTTTTTATTAATATAAATATACATATATATACGTGTGTGTGTATACACATACATATGCACAACCCTCGCATGTGGAATGAAATGATTTGTATATTTTACTTTCACAATAGGACTTATTTTTTATAAAAAAAAAAAATTTATGGCCATGCCATGGAGGTTCCTGGTCCAGGGATGGAACCCATGCCACAGCAGCAAACCAAGCCACTACAGTGACAATGCTGGATCCTTATCTCACTGTGCCACAAGAGAACTCCCAAGATGAATTTTTTGAGCTGGGGTGTTTGGGGGAGAACTCAGAGATCAATGGATTCCCAAAATATCATGCTATGCATATATATATATGCATATATATGATGAAATTAATGCCATGCTAGATAATAATATAAAATATTAACTTAACATAAGCTTTATATGTGCTGTATTAAATAATTAAAAACAAATTTCCAGAGATAATATTGATAGGATTTGGTAGATGATGCAACATAAGGAGAGAAAGAGAAATGCTATGAAATGTCCAGAGATTTCTGGTTTAAGATAGCTGACAGAAAGATGGGAAGTTAGGTACAATATAGGACAGAAGCACATATGCATAAGAGAAAGAGAAAATTTGCCTGGAGGACACAATCTAAGTACACATTTTCCCATTCCTCTGAATCCCAATTGCAGGCTTTCTTCCAGCACCCAAAGTCCTTATTCTACCCTTTGGCTTCAAGGAGCTCCATCTCAGGGCTTCAAACTTTGACCTGTTCTCTCTCCTAGAGATACACAAAATATAGCAACATTTTGTTCACCTTAGAATATGAAAAGCATTTTTTGTGACTGTTAAATGCTGCTTACTATAAGCCAGAACCAAATGACAAGTATTATATTCTACATTTTGCAGATGAGTAAATGAGGGCCTCACAATTTTATATAATTAAAAATAGGTCTAGTACTAGAAGCCAGTTCTGCTCTCAAGCAAGCATTCTTTTTAGTATCTCCAGAATGACTAGAACTTTGGTGATGCTTCCAATATATTGCATGTAATTATAGCACAATTTACTAAATCACCTGATAGTCATTTCTAACTTCTTGGTGATAGATTTATCAAGTAGTAGAAATACTTTAAGTGAAATTTGTGCCATTTAATAAGATTTATAATGGTATAACAATCCCTGGCATTTTAGCATTTCAGATATCTATTGCATGAATTAGATAGATAGATGATATTCTGAGCTGTATTTCTACAACAAATAACAGTGTTGAGTCTAATAGCAAAAGGTATCATTTTAGTAATGCTTTTTTCTCCTGAAATGAAGAATATAATCATTGCTCTCTAACAACTGTTATTCAAAAATTGTTTTTCAGAAAAAGTGAAATGAAAGAGGTTGATTTTTGCTTTTGAAATCTCAAGTTGATGAAGATAACACTTTGACAATTGAGTCTCTCATAGAACACATTTCATCAACAAAAATCTCACATATGACATGCAAATTTATTTAACAAGTGTTATAACTAAGTCGAGTGTATAGAAACAGTTGTATTCAAATGTAGGACAGTTGTAAATTAGATTTTATGATGACACTTTATGCATGCTTTTTTGAGGAAGAAATGTCAAAACTATCAGTTCAATGAGCCACTACAAGGAGAAAGAGATTCATCTACATTAATAGAGATGCCTAATAAACATAAAATATATAATTAAATAAAATAAGGTCAAAACTGAATAATAAGATATAGATGAGTGTATACTTTTATCCTTTCTCAAGTCCAAATAAAGAATGTTACATGAAGTTTGGACAATTTTGGGGTTAATTTTTGTTGAAATAATACATTCATTTTTACATTAGAATTTTCAAATGACTAACAATGCAATTATGATATAAAATGTTTTAACTTAAGAATCACTTAATGGAGTTTCCGTTGTGGTACAGCAGAAACAAATCCAACTAGGAACCATAAGGTTGCAGGTTCGATCCCTGGCCTTGCTCAGTGGGTTAAGGCATGTGCTACAAATGCAGCCCTAAAAAGCAAAAACAGAATCATTTAAATAACTTGAAAGAGATGATTCTGATGCTTATTTTGCAAGGATGTGCCTGGTTGAAAGGAAATACTGAATGGTATTAAATGTCTTCTGTGAAAGAATCATTTATCAATCCATTAATTATGATTCTGAATTGAAAGCATGCATTTTTGGTTAAGTTTGTGTTACTTTTATATGGCCTTATTCAATGTACTATTAGCATATATGAAATTAAACTCTGTAGATGCAGATAATTTCTAGCTAGCTATTCAGCAACATCAAATGTTTCCTTTCAATTTGATTCAATATAAAGTATGTTTCGTCTTCTGTAAGCACAGCTATGCTGTATCCTGAGAAACACATAGATAACCAACACATGGACTTTTCCCTCCAATGGTTGATAATTCCTTTGGAGAAACAGATATAAACACCAGTAGTTGAGAAACATCTCTGATGTAAGTAGAAGGGCAAAAGTAAAATAACATCTAGTGTTTAGGATAAGAAAATTGCAGGCAATGGATTGCACTATCATTTTTCTTTATTATAGATATGATATTCAATTTAACCTGTGTAATCAATAACTTTGTATTTAATGATGCAGCCACTGACCATATTTCTGTTCATGTGTTTCATTTCCTCACTATTTTCACACAAATTTTAGAAGGTTTATTTTCACATTCACCTGAGATCTCAATTTTTCTTTTCTTTTTTGTACTTTTGTTTTTGAATGCAGTGGATTCTGATATCATTTGAATATTCTTATAAAATTAAGAGTTGAAAAATTAGCCAAGCCCATGTCTCAATATGTGTTAGCAACCAAAAGACTGAGATGGTCCTCGTTTTATTTAAAATATTTCAATGTGCAAATTCACATAAAATCATTGCTTTTCTTATATCTCCTTTTAGCTTTACTATTCATTCATTTATTAACCATTCAGTCAGCACATATTATGGAGCCTCTTGTTTTAGGCACTGAAGGTGTAGGGGTTAAAGATATTGACAGGAATTCGCTTCGTTGCTCAGCAGAAATGAATCTGACTAGTATCCATGAGGATGCAGGTTCAATCCCTGCCTCAATCAGTGGGTTAAAGATTCAGCATTGGTGTAGGTGGGTTAAAGATTCAGCATTGGTGTAGCTGTGGTGTAGGTCGCAGACGTGGCTTGGATCTGGTGTTGCTGTGGCTGTGGTGTAGGCCAGCAGCTGTAGCTCCGATTTGACCCCTAGTCCGGGAACCTCCATAAGCTGTGGGTGTGGCCCTAAAAAGACACACACACACACACACAAACACACACACACACACACACACACACACACACACACACACACACACACACAGATACTGACGAAACATCCTTACTCTTCTACAACTGCCATTCTAGTATGAGAGAATGACCATAACAAAGTAAAATACATTGTATGTTAGATAATGATATGGGCTAACAATTCAAATAAAAATATAGAATCCTACCACCAAACATGAATCATACACTGAAACCTGGATATGAGACAGTCTGAAAAATCTAGTTACCAGCTTTTTCTCTTGTAATAGAAAGAACACTGGAAAGCCTAGGAATAAATGCTGGGTGCCAAAAGAAATAATAGATATTAGAAACCACTTTAGCCAATATTTAAAATTTCATCCTGCAGCAATGCTAAAAACAACATGATTCCTTCTAATATGATAGAGCTACTCTTCATACAAAGCTACCCCAATCTCTGCCCCTAAAACTGGGACCCAAAGTACCACAAACCACCAAATCCATCCTTGAGTGACATTAATTATTTGTTAAATTTAGTTGCAACCTCTCTTTGATATATTTAGTTGCTAAAAACTAATTTGTATGAACCATCAACACTTCATATAAATTAGTAAGTGAAGAGAAGATAAGTTGATTTATACAAAGATGTACATAGCAAAGCAAGTAAGAAAATATAAATATGCTATGCATATTGTTGTTAAAGTTCTCTTTCCTTCAGTGGGTGACACAGTTGTAATTTGCATTTTGACTTTCTCCTTCCACTACCCATTTCTTATTTTCTTGCTCTCAGCTAGCATTTAAAGAGCAGGATTTAGATCCTCAGTCATGCGGGGGTTGGAGACTTCGTTGATTCCATCTTTAGTGAGGTCCTATACTTCTTCAGGGAGTATTAAATGGCAGACCCAAAGGGAATATCACCTATGATTCAGAGACTTGCATCTTTTTTTTTCCCTATTTATTATTATTATTTTTTTCCGCTGTACAGCATGGGGACCAAGTTACATGTATACATACTTTTTCCTCCCATTGTTGTGTTGTGATGTAAGTATCTAGACATAGTTCTCAATGCTACACAGCAGGCTCTCATTGTAAATCCATTCCAAGAGCTATAGTTTGCATCCATTAACCCCAAGCTCCCGATCTCTCCCACTCCCCCCCGCCCCAGGCAGCCACGAGTCTATTCTCCAAGACTTTCCTCTTTGTCCTTATTGTTAAACAATACTGTGTTAGACATTTTGCCAGATATGGAAAGATACAGTGTTTTAAAAATAGTGCTAAGAAATAGACCCAAAATGGAAATCTGAGATGAGTTTTCTGAGCTGATAGTCTGAATACATTCATAACTTTACCAACCGGGTGTTTTCTCAATTGGCTCATATTCAGTGTGGCCCTGACAGATGAGGTGGTGCTTAAAGATAGGATTTAACATGAACTTTTCCTCAGCAAGGTTCACCTGCCACCACCACTACTGCTGAGTGTCTACCAGCCAAAAGAAAAGGTCAATACTGACTCACCATTTGGGTTTTATGTCCCAGGGAAACCAGCCAGTCACCTGATGGCTGGACAATTATTGAGGATTCTTTTCAGTAAGGAGAGGGCAGAGATTTCTCCTCGTAAAAACAAACCTCTTGGATATGGATTATTTTTCCCCTCAATGCCCAATTCTTGCAATGCTTCTGCAAAAGTCACTTTCTTTGACATCCTGAATGTTTTATTGCAATGGTGTCCCAGGGCACTCACAGGGGAACGACCTAGAAGTTGCTGCAGAATGTCATGCCTGTAAAGCCCATGTGTTTCTGTATTGCTAATGTGAAAGCAATTTGTATTTTTTATTATTTTTATATGAAAATCTCATAGAAATATATGAGATGGCAGAATATTAATCATATTGAGAACACTTGAAGAAGGAGAGTTTGATAAATGCAGTACTAGGACTTCTATCCCTTTTAATACAGGAGAGAGTATAGGAAGGTGTGCAGATAACAATAGACTGAAATATAGGAAGGTGCTGGGAAGTCTTGCCCAGATCATTAACATGATCCAACGTTTCCCTTCTAGTCCTCTGCCCATATGTCCTTTTTCAGAATCAAGCCTCTTTCATCATCCACAGAGTTAGACAAATTGTCATAACTGGTTAATGCAACATAGGAACTATATTCAAGTTTTAAAATAAGTAGAGTATTTTTCTTAAGAATCAAGGCTTTCATAAGAGTTATCATGAACCCTTCATATGCTGAAAATGTGTTTATTAGATGTAGGCACTAAGGATATAGAATTTAATGACCAAAGCTTCTGGGCACAGTTAAGAAACTCACAGTCATGTTAGGAATATAGGTTTTAAAAATATTATTGAAAGTCTGGTCACTAACATGCAGAAATTTCAAAGAATATCTGATGCAAGTTCTGAGAGAAAAAAGATTTAAAGATAATATCTTGCTTTAATTGAATCTTGAATGATGAGAATAAATTAAGCACTCAAAGACAAATGGGAAAGATGTTCTAAGAAGACAGAGTAGATGCTAATTACAACTGTGAAAGCATATGCTCCTATCAGGGAACAAGCAATCTGTAATTTGAGAAGGGTGTTAGGGTGACATTCCAGTCTCTGGAGGAAACTCAAAACTGTCTTTCCTCCTGAAGAGGTATATAGCTTTGATGGATATACAGGAGAAAATGCACTTCTCAAAAACAAAACTAGACCACTCTACTTGAGTAGAGTTGGGTGGAAAAGGAAGTTTTGCCAATGAGGATAAGGGGGTTATGTATAGAACTAAAAGGGCTGTATATGCTTCTGACTCATACAACTTGCCCTTAGATGCCCTTGTTCCAACCAGCTGTTACTTTAATATAGTCCTGAGTAACTTAGAGGAGATAATCAACCTTGGATGATCAAAGGGGAATGAACCTGACTTCATGCTGGGATCGAAGCACAAAAAACAGGCCATAAACACTTCTCTGTCATGGACTTATTTTTATAGAAAACTTCTCAGCTTCTGGTGGTCCAGCCCAATTCAGTAGAATAAGAAACTAGGAACAGTTTTGTGGTCCATGTCCTAATAATAAATGATAGTGCATTTTCCAGTAATGTTGTCCATGATATATAGATATCATGATATATAGAATAAGCATTATATTAATAGAAGTAGCAACAGAGATAGCTAGTCAAAGATTTAAGAAATTGAGTCCTTATATGGGCTATGTACACTCCCCAAAAAGGTAGTGCCTCTAACAGTCAAAGACTATGCAAAGGATCTGTTTTTTAATGTTAAATTGACTAATAAGGAAATTAATATTGAATAAGAAGAAAAAGAATTCAAATTCAAAAAATGAAGTATCCAAAGTAGAATACGTGGTGGTCTAAAATCATTTCACTTCATAATTCCTGACACTTTGGATTATTACTCAATTTTTTTTGAAACTTCAACGATGTAGGATTACATTATACAAGTATGGGATGCACATCTGTCTGCCAATGTGTATCATCTTGGTACTATTCCTTCCACAGAATTAGCCCCATGACTTAGAATTTAAATTTATGATAGTGGTTTTTTTTGTTGTTGATACACAGATACTGTGAAATATTTTTCCCTGTGAACTGCTAAAAGGATCTCATTTAACTCTATCTAATTTTGAACTCTGTCATCAACAGACACTTAGTAGAGGTTTCCTTAGAAAGAGATGGTATTATATTACATGCTGTAAAATCATAGTTCAAAATTACCTGAGTAAATTTATTTTCTTTAACAAGTGCCTTATAAATATTCATCTAAAAAGTCATGTTTATGAATTGAAATGGTCCTTTGTAAATGTCCAATTATAATAATTTGACAAGTATAAATACATTTTGTAGCAAACAATACCCTGATTTATGCAGATCCCATTAGATATGACTGTGAACTATAATTATCCAAGTGGACTATAATTTTGCCTGCCCAGTCATTCATAGGGTTTAATACACTCAACTGAGACTGAATTTTCAAAGCTGTTTCTAACAGCAGCAATGATATATGTGTCACCACCCTTTATAATTCTGTTTTTGCTTGAATAAATAATCACAGCTAGAATCTCATTCATGTTATTATGCTCAACAGGTCCAAAACAAAATAAGAATAATATTAATAGCAAGGCATTTTGTCTCAATCTAAAAAAAAAAAAAAAAAAAAGCAACAACTTGTTTGTGACTTTTTTTTTTATTTTTGGTATTTTTGGTTTTTAGAGTTTAAATACATTAGAAGTTAAATTATTCCCTTGATGAATAGGCTCCTTTAGAGAATATCATGCATGGGAAAGAAATTACAGTTAAAATGTGACAATTTTGAACAAAAAAAATGCATGTTTACTTTCCTATTTTAAATGTATGACTCATCATTTCTCTTGGTAGATAAAATCAATTTTTAGAATTTAATATGTCTTTAGTAATAGTAGCTAATAATTCATAACCCAACTTAATCATAAGAAAGCATCATATACTTTGGACTATCTTTAGCAAAGTGTTTGCATGACACCAAAACAACCTAGGAGTTCAGATGAATCATGTATTTTAGTACCCTTCAAAAATAAATGGGTGTGAACCCAATGTGATAATACCAGGCTGATACTGAACAGTCTCTATGTTTTGAAGTTTTTCAGTTTATATTCAGCAAATAGCTGTGGAATGTAGCTTCATTTTTCTAATTTTAGATGACATTCATGGAGAACAGAGTTTATTGCCATAGAGAAATTCTTATATTTTTTTCTCAACTCAGCAGTATGATTCAACTTATAGGAATTATTCTTTCCAAAATTTTGCTAGTATAATTGAGCCATGAACAGTGTAGGGGTAAGGAGTGACAACCATCAGTATAATAGAAAATCCAAACATAATTTGTAGTCAGATAACTCTATATCTGAAGTTCTGTACCTGCAGATTGAACCAACTTCAGGTCATGTAGTACTGTAATATTTACTACTGAAAAAATCATCATATAATTGGATCTGCTCAATTAAAATCCATGTTGTTCAAGGGTCAACTCTATCATATTGTCTTTACTGACTGATTTCTTAGCCCAAATGTAAGCTAAACTATGCAATGCCAATTAAAATCCCAGAAAGTTAATTTTTGGATATCAACCAATGGATCCTAAAGTTCACCGAGTCAAAAAGCATATGTTCTTCCTTTTTAAGAGAAAGTTATTATTAAATATAATTTTCTTTTCATACTTACTTTTCTCCCATCTTCACCCAATTGGGAGAGGAAAAGAAAACTACCACAGCCTCCATTCTGGGGATTCCATGTATAAAGCCTGAGACGGTGAGGATGAAATATATTAAGGAGAAGAACAATATTAAAGAGAAGGATGAAGTTGGAGAACTTATGCTATTTGACTTCAAATTTTACTATATAGCTATAGTAATCAAGAAAGTGTTGTACTGGCAAAGAATCAATGTATCAATAAAACAGAGTAGACAGCCCAGAAATAGACCTCCATAAATATGATCAAAGGAACTAAGGCAATATAGCAAAGCAAATATAGTCATTCTCTTACACAAATAGTGCTGGAATAACTGAACATGTATGTTTATATAAAAAGAAAAGAGTCTAGACAGAGAACTTATATACACTTCACAAAAATTAACTCAAAATAGACCTAGACCTAAATTATGAAGACAAAACCATTAAAGTTCTTTCTTTTAAAAATTTCTTTCTTTTAAAAATTTCTTCCTGTTATCAGTCTTTTCTGATAATAGGAAGAAACCTAGACGACCTTGAGTATAGCAATGACTTTTTTAGACACAACACAATAAACACAAAATCTATGAAAGATATAACTGATAAATGAGGCTTAATAAAAAAACAAAACAGGAGTTCATGTTGTGGCTCTGTGGGTTAAGAATCTGACTAGCATTCACGAGGATATGGATTCGATCCCTGGCCTCACTCAGTGGGTTAAGGATGGGCATTGCTGCAAGCTGTGGCATAGGTCACAGATGTGGCTCAGATCCCACACACTGCTGTGGCTGTGGTACAGGCTGGCAGCTGCAGCTTTGATTTAACCCATAGCCTGGGAACTTCCATATGTTGTATGTACAGACCTAAAAAAAAAGAGAGAGAGACAAAACAAAACAAAAAACCCCATAAAACTAAAACCCCTCTGCTCTGTGAAAGATAATGTCAAGAGAATGAGAAGACAAGCTACATACTAGGAGAAAATATTTGCAAAAGACACATTTGATAAAGGATTAATATACAAAGAAATCCTAAAACTTGGTGATAAGAAAATAGAAACTATATTAAAAAATGGGTCAAAGAACTTAACTGACACCTCACCAAAGAAAATATACAAATGGCAAATAAGCATATGAAAAGATGTTCTACATCATACATCATCAGGAAAATGCAAATTAAGACAATGATAAGATACCACTAAACCTCTCTTAGAATGGCCAAATCCAGAACACTGACAACACCAAAGGCTGGTTAGTAAATGCAGTAACAGGAACTCTCATTTACTGTTGGGAATGAAAATATGTGGAAATGAAAATTGTTATATCCATTTGGAAGGAGTTTGGTAATTTCTTACAAAACACTTTGACTCTGGCCAGCAATAATGCTCTTTAATGTTTACCCAAAGGAAGTGAAAACTTATGTCCACACAAAGATCTACATGCAGATGTTTATAGCAACTTTATTCATAATTACAAAAACTTGGAAGTAAACAAGATAACCTTCAGTAAGAGAATGGATAAAGTGTGGTGCATCTAGACAATGAATGTCATTCAGAGCTAAAAGGAACTGAGCTATCAAGCCATGAAAAACATGCAGGAAAATTAAATGAATATTTGTAAATGAAAGAAGCCTATCTGAAAAGGCCTACATACTGTATGTTTTCTACTATATAACATTCTGGAAAAGGCAAAAATAAGGAGACATTAAAAAGACCAGTGTTTGTAGCAGTGTTGGTGTCAGTGAGCAGAGATGAAGCAGTGGAACACAGAGAATTCTTAGAGTAAAACACCCTGTAATTTCTGATATTACGATAATATATGTTATACCTTTCCACAAACTGATAGAATGTACAATACCAAGAGTCAACCCTAAGGTGAACTATGGACTTTAGGTAATGATGTGTTGATTTTGGTTCATCTTTGGTTAAAAAAAATGTTATCATTCTGGTGGGTGAGGGGAGGTTATGCATGTGTGGGGTCAGGGGTTACACTGTGAGTATCTGTAACTTTCAATTTTGTTGTAAAACTAAAACTACTCTAAAATTATTTTTTTCCTAAAGGTAAGCTTACAGAAAATTGGAAATGATAGAACTAAATGAAGCAATGTAAAAATCATTTATGAATAAAAAAAAAATACTTGCTTAGCATTGCAAATTTTTTTTTCCTGCCAGTCCCGTTTATTAAAGCAATTGATAACTGAGTGTATTTGAAGACTATCATCAGTATTTGTCTCTGAACTGCTTTCTAGAAAATGTAAACTCTTGCATCTAGGATATACCTCCCTTGTCATTGCTGGGGACACTACCATTACCAGGAAGTGCTGGTAATGATTGACCCTTGTGCCTTGGGCATAAGAGTGCTGGGTCCCTTGTGCCTTGGGCATAAGAGTGCTGGGTCCCTGACCGACAGAAAGAACTACCGACTGATCTTGAATATAGTGTTGTGTTATATATCAATTCACAGACAATATTTCTCTTGTACTGTGCAGTTATACTATACTATACAAATTGCAAAACAATACGATTTTTCTCTATATATCATTGAAATTTAAAAATAAACATTTTTCTTTTTTTTTTAAATAACCTTATCTCAATCTTAAAGTTATTCATGAGCCTATGGAAGACTGGGATTGGTATATTCAAGGGGGAGGACAAATGTGAATTTTAACCAACAATTTGCATGTATAAAACCTAGGGAATTTGAAATCTACAATCTTTGTCACGGTCTGTGCATGGATCAGAAAAATAATTTTCCAGCATAGCGAAGTGAAGAGAAAGAAGTGTTTATTGAGATAAGAGACACCGATAGTGCAGTGGTATGATTTCCTTATAATCAAGGAGAACCAACACTGGAGAGAAATAAGGGTTTCAGATAAGAGATGCTGCTAGCTCAGCAGGGCAACTTCCAGAGGATCAGGGAGTGCTGACCCCAAGCATAGGGTCCTGTCAGTTTTTAGAGCCCAGGGTGAGGACAAGTCTTACAATATATCTGCTGACCTGCTGATTGGCTGGGGAGAGGGAACTTATGATACATTTACTGATTGGTTGGAGGCATATAAATTCTCTATAGGGATGGGGTGAGAAGTGGGCCACATACCATTCCTAGTAGGAGTAGGCCAGGTTGCTCAAGGTGGAGGAGGGGGAATTACAAGGACATAGGTGGGGCCATGCTAAGGATCTGGTAATCTAGTCTTGGCCAGAGGCTTTGAGTTCTATCTCTTTGGGGAGGACTTGAAGTCCCACAATGCTGTCATTAGGGGCAGGTGTGCAAGACAAACTCCCTAAGAGAGTTCTTTCCCCCAAGACTTTGACTATTTCTTTCCAAGGGGCTTCCAAGCTCTTTTGCTTGGACTTCTGCCCAGTCATGTTAGTTCACTTCCAGAAATCCAGACATGTTTGCAACCCAGCAAAGAGCTCAGTTAAGGCTCATGATGGACTTCTACTATATAGTGAAATTATCAATTCTATTTATATCATTAAATACACTGACATAGGTTTACTTGTTTATTTTCTCCCTCATCTCCAAATTTTGTCTTTCTATGTTTTGTTCTGAATGTTGTTCTTGTTATTTGTATAAGATAGTTATTTTTGATCAGTTTATTATTGTCTTAATAGATGGATACCTTTTTTTCTTCAATTTTATTTACTTGGAATTAAGATTAAGGAGAAATGTCAACCAATTTGATGCATTTTTCCCCCATAGAAATTGCAAAAGCATAAAAATTGGTAAGCTCTTAAATAACTGAAGTCTATGTCCATTAAACTTCTAGTCGGTTTTAAAGAAGATGTATTACACTACTTTAGAGGATGCTTGAGATGAAATTTCTTCCATACTAAGAAATTACAAATTCTATATACTTGCCTTCTCTACATTACATTTCCTTTGGTTTACAATTTTTATATTCACCTTTGGAAACAAAGTCCAAAATTCCACATTGAAATGATAAACATTAACTGTTTCATTGAGAAAAGTATCTTTTTTTTGAGATAAAAATACAGAGGCATATCCCTCATGCTCCATCTGTAATTTCACTCTCCAGTGGCAACTTGAAGACACATTAAATGTTATTGAATTCGTCCTAAAAAATGCCTGCACAACAGACCCACTCTGAGAGATGAAATCAGAAGAGTTCCAAAGTAAAAGGAATGTTCCCTTTCTCAGTAGGCTGGTTAATTTTATGTGCATTCATTTTGATTGATTTTTAAAACTGATAGAAAGGAAGTAAGTTTTTAGTGCAGAAACAATTACAGCAGGAACTGCTATCCTTTACTGAATGAACTATGCTATTTATAAAGGAAGAAAATTACAAAAGGTTTGTTTCCTGCTGCTAATTTTGCTAGGGTACCGAATTAGTATGACACTGCTGGGAGCTGCAGGAGACCTTTATGATACATGAGCATGAAGGAGGCGACCTGACAAGTGGTGTTAATCATTAAAAGCTCCAGTCAGAAGGGCCAGAGAGGAGTTACCCCTGCCCCCACCTCCCAAAGTCAGTGTGGAAGATAGTGTTAAGTAAAATAGGAAGTAAACCAAATCATTCATTAATTTTTTTACTTGAATCTGTTGGAAGTAAGAAACAAAATTCTTGTTGGGAACAAGTGATCATGTTAAAGGACAATCAACAACAAAATTAGTCTATCTCTATTTTCTTTTTTTTAGCTCTGCATTTAATTATATTAGTTTGCCAGAGCTGCTTCAATAAGGTATTATAAACATAGTGGCTTAAACAAAGAAATTTATTATTTCACAGTTCTGGAGTCTAAAAGTCCCAAATCAAGGTGTCAGTTGCAACAGAGGAGAACAAATATGACTGGATATTGGATCTATTCCTTTAGCTCTAACACTTGTGTTCTGTTGCCTGAGTTTAGTCATGCTGGTTTTGCACTTTTGTAGAATATACATGATAGCCCATTCTCAAGGCTTTGACCTTTAAAGATATAATACTCCATTTACATAGAGAGAGAAAGTTGCAGAACAGAAGATAGCAATTGTTTTGTTGGAGGTTTATAGGAACACTGTGACCAGAGCTATGCAGACAGCTGCAAGAACAAAGGGTTCTGTCACCAAGAAGTTTGCAACAACCAACCATGTCCCTTCCTCTTTAGTATAAAGGAAGACTGAATTCTAGCTTGAGTACAATGGTTCTAACTTGGGCACACTAGTCCACAACCTTCTCAATGTGCTGGCTTTCTGAATAAAGTTGCTATTATTTGTCATAATAATTCATCTCTCAATTTATGGGCCTGTGGTGCTATAAGCAGTACAAGCTTGGACTTGGTAACAAGCAGGTTTAGATCTTTCTGAAAGCCAAATAAAGAAATGGTTCCATGCCTCTTCTCTAGCTTCTGGAGGTTTGCTGACAATCTTTGTTGTAGATGAACATCCCATCCATCTCTGCCTTCATATTCACATAGTTTTCTTTCTGTGTGTCTATCTTTAAATTTCCCTCTAATAAGGACACCACTCATATTGGATCAGAGTCAACCTTAATGACCTCATTTTAACTTGATTATCTCTATAAGGATATCTTATCTCCAAGTAAAATCATACACTGAAGTGCTGAGGGCTAGGATTCCAATATACCAGTTTGGAGGGGAATGGGGAGATGCACTTCAATCCACAGTATGATTAAAAAATAATTAGTGAGCAAGTTGGACTTTCAATTTGTAGCTAAAACAATTTAAAGTTTACTTGAGGGATGAAACATACACTTAGCAAAATGTTTGCAATGGACAGAAACTGGAAATATGTATATATTAAAGTTTTCTCAAATACTTGTAAATTAAAATTTTTTTTGCATTATTTATAGATAGGGCTAGTTGAATGTTAGTTCTGTAACTCCCTTTTTTACATGAAGAAGTCAAATTTACCTTGATGTTAAAAGCCCTGAAGAAACTCTAAAGCTAATAAGAGACAGACTATACCAGTTCAGTATAAAGACTAACAGAGCACCCAAAATAGAAGGTTGACACAGACTATTCTTTCTGGGGAAATTTTGTACTGAGTAGGTCTTTTGCCTTCTGGTGACCAAAAAATATGCAAATATATATTTTCAATTTTTCTGTATGAATAAAATCATCACATGTAGGTTCTGGAGAGAACATAAATCTTAAAGACATACATAGCACCTCTGCGGGGAATAAAATTTTCATCAGAAGGAAGAACACTGTCAAAGAGAATTAACATAGCATGTGTCAGTGCTGAACATAAGAGAATCATATTTTAAATTTTACAAGTCTTGTAACATCTCTATTGTTATAAAGTCACTGCAGAAACGATTATTACAAGGGTTATTTTCCACTATGTAGGTGATAAATGCCAATGGGAACATAATCATGCTTTCAACCATCAGTGACCGTATTGGACATATCTCGTAAACACATTTGGTTTCCACAACATCCATGTATCCTAGGATTGACAATTATCCTACTAGAAAACTGTTGCCAAGACTGCTTGAATAACGAAGTTTTCCCTTTCTGTTGGTTTTTATATTTTTTTAAGCCATGCAGCTATGGAAAGCCTATTCTCTTCTTCATAGTCTTCCTTCAATCTGTCTTTAAAATATGGGATTCTTGCCTCCCTAAGGCTATATCCAGTGGTTGAGGACTGACAGGGAATTCTGACTACTGACCTATTCTCATATGCAAATAATTACGTTTCACAAGAAAATCTCAATTTGATCATAACATTTAGCAACTCATTTCTTCTCCAGAACTCGTAAGCCCTTGTAGAATATTGAATAGCCAACTGCCATGCCATTTGCACGTGTTTGGTCAAATAAAGAATTTTAATGCATTATACTATGATGAAAGCAGACCATGTGTGCCAACATGAAACAGCAACTATGTACAGCTCACATGAGAGTTTTATACATTTGTAAAGTACTCCTATCATGCTTTTTTTAAAAAAACAACAGCAATTAACAACTAAACTTTGCCTTTGGAAGTGGACTGGCAGACATTAATATCATTAATGTCACTTACAGCATTGGGAGTTCATATTTATAAAATCCATTTTAAGAAAAAAGATCTACCCAGATGATAAAAGAATTTTAATTTTTAGAATCCAATTTATCATTTTCCTTTGTGGTTAAACTTATCATGCTTACCCAGCGCTAACTTCCTGTAAGACCTGTCATACCATGTGACACACAGCAAGTATTCAACAGATACTGAGTTAATAGAACTGTTACGAGAATAACCAATAATGATTTCAAGCTCTAAAAAAATTCACTATACCCTTTTTAAAGCACTTACATCTTAGGAATGCATTATTATGATTCCCATTTTAAAGAGAAAGAAAAGGCTAAATAAGAAGATAAACATTAAACAGAGTACAAATGGGTTTTGTACCCGAGTTGCAACCCATCGGAACCAATGCCATAACTATTACACTGGACAACATTTTAAGGATGGAGATACTTAAAGAATAAAAGGTGCTAGAAAATGTGTTTTGTTTTTATTACAGAATAATCTTATAATGTCTGGCAGCATTTTACTTCTGAGCAAGTTTTGTGAGATTGTTAAGCCAAAGGCAACAATTCCTTATACTAGGTCAAGGCAGCCTTGGTGTTTTCCCTGTAATGAATTTATTTTTAGAATTATGGTTTTCAGATATGCTTGCAATGATTTAATAGGAGTTCACTATCATAGGTTGTCACCATGAAGAATCCTCAAAAGAAAAATGTTGATAACCACTCTCCTGTATTCACTCCACCAAAAAACAGAACAAAAGAAAACAAAATCAGCCAACTGGGCTCATGTAAAAATAGCCTAAATGCTGAAGTTCTGTATATTTTCAAGGTGTATTTATGTGAGCACAACAATTATGGAAAATAATTATGGATTCTCTAGTTTCAAGTCATTATTCAGCAGATTTTTTAAAATAACCTCAGTATTTTGACAGCAATCAATTTATACTGAAAGCTTATTTAATTTAGATATACTGTAATACATGGAGGAATGATTAATGGAATAGAAATAAATCCTTTGACATTACCTGCCCTCCAGGTTAATTTAGATGAGGATATGCTAATTACTTGACTATGCTTGAGTCATACATCCCAGTACTGGAAGCATTTTCTCATTTAAAAAGCATTATTACTTGCAAAATTGCCTAGCGTATGTATGCAATACTATTTGTTCCCTTTTTTGAAAATTTCAACTTCATATAATTTTAATGAGAATTATTTTTGAAGTTTCTTACTGATTTTTAAGGACTGAAATAGAGATAATTTTATGAGTTTAAAGTAATCTATGGCAGTTTATCTAGATTCTAAAGTATTTTACAGCTGTATCAATGAAGTAGATATAGCCTGATGCATGGATTTGAGGGGCAAATCTAACGTAAGGAGAACAGAGGAGGAATAGGTACTACTATATTTAGTAACTGGCCATTTATTTTGAACAGATTACCTTGGCTAATTCCAACTGTTGTCTTCTGGTATGAGGTGATTCTTTCCATTCCCTAAAATTATAAGATATTTCTGACTTTCTGGTAAATTACACTTTTGAACTTAAAGAACAGAAAAAACAGTATCAGCTTCACCTGGAAATATCTGAAGTTCCTAGTTGTCATTGCTGTTTGAATTGTTTCAAATATGGTACTGAAATTGGAGAAACATAATACAAAAGTCTTCCTTGAACAAACACTGGTTTAGTTTCCTGTAAAAAGAAGCATATATTTGTGCATAGTCTATGGTGCTTGCAAATTTATGATTAAAACAGCTAGACAAAATGTAGCCACAGAACTCATATCTGCATTTCAGAAATATCTGTTTGCCTAGAGTTGTGGCTCTTGCAGGGGATTTAAGTATGCTTAGAATACCGGCCCATTCCTTTTTGGAAGGTTATAAATATCATCCATTACATTATGTACCCCAATACAAAATTGAAGTCGTTACTGAACACCTGCCAATGGATCAATGTTAACCCTTTTTCTCATAGGCTGAGAAGAAATATATTCCAGCAGACTTTTCCCATTCCAGATTGCACAGTGGAAGTCAGCACCCTTGGTTTGGTCCACCCATTTTTAGATGAACCTGGGCTGAGATTATAGCCCTATTTGCAAGAACAATATTATTGTCCATTGCTGTAGGGTTTATTATTGCAGTATTATGGACTGAATGTTTGTGCCCCCTCAAAATTCATATGCTGAAATCCTAATGTCCAAAATGATGGTATTAGGAAGTGAGGTTTTGGGGAGGTACTTAGGTCATGAGGGTGGCGTCTTCATGAAATGATTACTGCCCTTATAAGATATCTCTTAGTTCTCCTTTGCCCATTCCCATAAGTGATATTACAGTGAAAAGACTTAGTAACAGGCTTTATACCATAAAAACCTTGCTTACACAGAAATAGGGTTAACCAGCTATAAGAAAACCATGCTACCCTTTTCACTTGTGCTTCTTCTAACAGTAGTAAGAAAAGTGACAGCCGTGTTCCACCACTTACTTTTCTCCCTCTCCCTCTACTCCCTGGCTCCACCTCAACTAAATGACCCAACATGAGTAATGATCAGTGAGGATTCAGAGATAGTCTATAATCTGCATTCCCATGCAAATATAAAAATGTATTTGTTCAACCTGCTGTTTGATGATGGTACACAAGTTGGTGTTGTGTAGCACTGAGCTCAGGGTCTTTCAAATCATTTTCTGACTTGGAACACTCTAGAAAAGGAGAAATAATGGTGTCTTATTCTGTAGCACCCTACTCACTTATATCTTCCCCTTATGAGAGAAAATAGATTGCAAATTTTCCTGTATCACGGTAAGCAATGTTGTAAAACTTTCTTGGAAGGGTGGTTAGAAAATGCCTGTAATCATCGCTTGAAAAGACAGCCAATCTGCATGAGCTAGTTAATCCATCTCTCCTCTGTTGCAAGCAGGATGCAAGAAATGAGACATTTCTGGTTTCTTCAGTAGAATCCTATCTTGAATCATTAAAAAATATACAGCTTCATGTGAAATCCAAATGGTTTTGTAATAGACTGCCCATTATTTCTCTGGAATGAACACAAAAGGGCATTGCTGGAGGAAGTGGGCTTTAACATCTCTGAGAGGTGAGATCTGTGAATTTGGAAAGCAGTTTAGCCACAGTTAAGAAAAATGCAATATGGAGTTCCTGTTGTTGTCTAGCGAAAATGAACCTGCCTAGTATCCATGAGGACCTCGATCCCTGGCCTCGCTCAGTGGGTTAAGGATCTGGCATTGCCGTGAGCTGTGGCATAGGTCACAGATGTGGCTGAGATTCTGAGTTGCTGCGGATGTGGCGTAGGCCAGCACCTGCAGCTCCAATTTGACCCCTAGCCCAGGAACCTCTGTGTGCCACAGGTGTGGCCCTAAAAAGCAAAAAGGAAAAGAAAAAGAAAAATATGATATGGTATGCATGCTCTTTTTCTCTTGAATCCCTTAAACCTCAGGGACTGGAAACTGTTGACAAGCTCACCGATGCTGTTTTGGTCAGGGATATATTCTTGATCTTTGGCAAAACGTAAAAATTTACTGAAACCTTTCTCCCATTTGAACTTGTCAAGATCTTACAAGAGTTATTATATCAGATTCTAAGGCATCTACAAGGCAGGTATGTCATGAGAGCTATTCTAAGATATGAAAATCAGAGAGACTATCCCAGATAAAGATCTATATTGAGAATCCAGATGAAACAGCCCAAGGGACAAAAATAACAAGCAAAAAAATCCAGCAGCCAAGAGGGTAGGGAAAAGAGCTAAAAGTTAAAAGTTATATGGATGTATGAACAAATTAGAAAAAGGTTGTGTACAAACAAGGACAGAAGATCCGTGATTTCAATGCCAGCCGATGTCCTTTATTGATTGGCAACTGGCTAGTATATGATGGATTCAGGATGGCAAACTACCTGGGACCATCATAGGCAGGGCTAAGCATTGTTTACATTACCGAGATAAATGTTATCACCCAAGAGGCTGATAAAAGTGAGAAAAGAAGTCAATGTAGACTCCAGGAGATCATGGGTTCCAAATTAGGGGTCAAGGAAGAAGGTTTCAAAAAGAAGGAAGGAGGGTCAGAATGATGGCCCAAGGGAGACACTGGGGAGGTATTCTGACAAGGAGGTAGGAGTGGTAAAAAGGTCAAATACTGAAGAGGATGGAAAGAGCTGGAAAATACCAGTCACTGTGGCAACTAGACAGCTATTGGTTCACTGAGAAGAGTTTCAGTGCATCAGTGTGGATGAAATTAAAGGTTCAACTTTAATTTCAGTAAATTCAGTAAATTCAGTAAATTCAGGTGTGAAAGTAAAGAGTTAAATAGAGGAAAGTGGTTGATTCAAGTGTGGATTGCTTATTTCTTTAATGGGAGGGAATTGCTTACATATATAGGTGAAGACAGAGAGAGGTAAAAATTGAAATAGGTTTTTATAGACATTTAAAATTATATTTGTATATAAAACTTTTACATTTCTATTTATATGTGAGGTTGGGGTATTGTGACTCAGAATATAAAAATTAAATTTATGTTTCCATGTCTGTAAGTGGAAAAATAAGTACTTATAATGAATTAGGAGCCTATGTGAGTTTTGACATCAAATTGTTATGATCCCTTGACAGAAAGTAACATTGAAGTAGAAGAATACTCCTCTTTGTCATTATCACTCCTGCCCAGAAACCTGGTGGCCTTGTGATCAGAACCAAAGGAATCAAAGTGGTTGGTAATGCTTTGCAGCTCTCAAAGAGAAGTATTTGAATCTATAAATTTATACCTAGGAGAAAGGAACAATGAAGAAAAGCATTCCATCACCACCCTCTAGGCACTTATCAGGTCCATATATACTGCAAAATAGTTGAGGATTCCTGGAAAAATAACATTGGGGGTAAAGCTGGTAAATCCATAATATGCTGGATTTCTTTTCATTTGACTAAGATAATATCTGAAATACAGAAGCATTCCTGGACATAACACTTAAAAGATTTAGTCTAAACAGTCAAACACATGAGTAACCACAAATATTTTGCCCTCTCACTGTAATGAGGAAATTTTTAAAAAATTCAAAGAATCAAATACAGATCTCCCATTCTCTTGCTACTCAGAGGTTATTATTGTCAATATTTTGATACTTTTACTGTGAAATTTTTAATTCATTTGAATCCGAGAGAAAAAAACACTATGTTCACTGAAATATGCATAATAATTTTCCAGCATTATTAAACAGTATAAAAATGGTTGAAATAGTTTTATAATATCCCATCTTATGCCAGCAAATTAATTATATAAAAATTTCTTAGTGCTGAGATTTAGGTAATAAACTACTGTAAGCATTCAGTGCATTTTTATGGTATTTTGGTATTTTTCCTTGGTATATTTTCTCAGAAATGGAATTATGGAGCCAAATATATAAAAATTTAAATGATCATGATGCTACAAAATTTTCCCCAAGTATAGACCTGTTTAAATTCAAGCTTATCATGCAAAAGTCTGCGTAGTTCTCTTTGTTCTCAATACACTGCCTATTGCCTATTCTCATTAAATACACGTTTTCTTTTGGTAAGAGAATATTTTACTGTGTATAGTAAAATTTCATTTTTCCTTGATGATTCACATTTTAAAACCTTGACATATTATCTATTACTTATCTGAAATTGAAAATGCCCTTAATAATCCCACTTCATGGAATGGACTAATGCATAATTGAACATATATGTATAAAGTTCAGGGAGAGGGGAGGTTGAGAGTTGGAGGAAAATGAAATTTACCTGAAATACCTGAGACATATGCTAAGAAGTTATGTGAAAAGGAGAAGATTTTGAGGCTTTTAGACTGAGAAAAAAATAATGGTCCAAAGGACTGAAGATCCTAAGACATGATTAAAAGTTAGTAAATAGAAACCTAAGTTAAATACATTTGGGAGACTAGAGTTGGGGAGCTTTCATGTTCTTAGAGGACAGCAGAGCTCAACCAGAAGAAGTAGTGAGATCTCCTCTTCTTTTCCGGCTGCAACCCAGCCAATGAAAAGCCATGGACTCCTTGTTTACTATAGCGCTTCTGTCTTCCTTTTCCCTTCTAAAAAGGAGTTCTTCCCTTGCTGTGCAGAGACTTGCACATGGCTCACCATGGTTGCAGACCCTGAACTGCAATTTTCTGCTGATCCTGATCAAGCCTTTTTTTTTTTTTTTAACTGAAGAAATAAATGTCAGTCTGTTTGTTTTAGGTCAATAATACTAAAGAACAGATGTGCCTGCTTTAAAGGAAAGAGGGCACTGGCAGGAATAATAAATCAATATTTATTAAAGGCTGAACAGTAAAGTTTATGTTTGAGGTTTGAGTACTCCTGCTTGATGCCGAGGTCCACAGAACAGTATAGGAATTGGGTACTGAGTGGGGTAGAGTGAAATCACTGAAAGCGAAGTGAAAAGAATATGGCTGTTGAACCTGACACATAATTCACACCTTCAAGGTAACAGTACAATTTGTTGCCAAGTGTCTGAACCTGAAAGCTAAGATGAGAGGCTGAGTAGATGTATCTAGATAGCTTAAGCTTCAAAGCATTTTTTTCCCCCTCACAATTAGAAAACAGTTATTTACGGTGACCAGCCATAATGGGTTGAAATAATAATGCCAGAGGTTTTTTCCACCTAGGTAAGATGTGGAACAAGATATTTCTTAAGAGTCCTAGACAAATATTATATAGAAAATCACATAATATGGATTTTTCTAATTATTTCCTCATAAATCATGTTTGAGTGAAACACTTTTGTGTGTGTGTCAAAAATACTAGACGGGTGATTTCCTGCTGCATAACATTATGATGCACACAATGCCATTTTTGTCCTTATCAACTGATGCCAAGCTTGATTATTTTATCTGGTGTTGCCTTCTAGATCCTTATATCAGAAAAGAATAAAAAAATTCCTCTGGTATTATGTTAAAAAATATGTGGGGTGTTGCTAATATATATGAATGAATTTTAATATATATGAATGAATTTATGAATCTTCATAAATGCTGATTTTTCTATTTTCCTACTATATGTATTGCCTAATATTCTTTTGTTAACAAAAGAGTTTTTTGCCTCTCCTATTCTTTTTTTTTAATGTAACATTATGGACTCATGCTTGATGCATTATAACTCATTGTGTTATAGCTGGTTGCTCTACTTTTTTATGCTGTTCATTTGTCTCTAATTTGACCCAGGGGGCCCCTTTCTTGCTAGATCCGACACACATGCTCCCATTAATTTTGGAGCATGTGCTTGCTTTCTGGAGCTGTCATCCACTTGGAGTTATTCTCTTCTAAGCGGTGAGGCTTGGGTCTAATTTCTCGTTTTTCCAAATGATTAAATTTCTCCCAACATTTTTTTTTTTTTTTTTAAGGCCTGCACCCACAGCATATGGAGGTTTCCAGGCTAGGGGTCTAATGGGAGCTACAGCTGCCTGCCTACACCACAATCACTGCAACATCAGTTCTGAGCTGCATCTGTGACCTACACCACAGCTCATGGCAATGCTGGATCCTTAACCCACTGAGCAAGGCCAAGGATTGAATTTGCATCCTTATGGATCTTAGTCGGATTCGTTTCTGCTGCACCATGATGGGAACTCTTGTTCCAACACTATTTAATAAAATTACATTCACCAATGAGAACGCTTTAAAACCAGAGAAATTAAGACTGATTTGTGATGCCATATTTATATGTGTAATGCAGTTTCTTAATGAACTTTAACATTTTTTTCATAAGAGATTGATCTCTTTGGACTTGGGTTATAGTTGGCCAACTTCATTCTATAAAGAGTCTTTATGCGTAAAAGGAACAAATATATATTTTGAAGACTTCATATCCAAAAATTAATTTCTCTCCCCAATCCTCACCCCCTCTCATCGTCCTTCCCTCTCTCTTTATCACTATCTCTCTCATTTCCTTTTAGGACCTGATCTTAATTTCTTACAAAAATAATTATGAAGTAATCAATAAGAAATGATTATTAAAATATGAAGATAAAAATGAGAAGACATCTGTTTTTAGTTTTATGTATACCTATTTAGGTGCAGGCATTCTGAAAAACAGTAAAACAAATATTATCCAGATTAAAAAATTATCTCACTTGCTTTAATTTCATGCATCTTGTTTTTGTGTTTGTCCTATAAAAGCTCAAATTCGTTTAAAATGTTCTTCTATTTTAATATTGTCAAAAGTATGCATTTTATGCTCCCTAATTTAACTAACTTTGTAGGCTAAGGGATCATTTTAAAAATCACCATTCCAATGCAGAAATGATAAAGAAATGCAATAGAAAGGCACTTTTAAACTTTATTCATTAGGCTTCAAATTAGTAAATAATTTGTAGAGCTATAGAGCAAATTAGCAAAAACTGTTTCATTATATCCTAATTATAATTTGTCCTTTTGAAACAGATGATGGTATTGACACAATACCCGTAAGTAATGCCCTCTCTGGTTTTCCAGCATGGTTATAGATTTTCATAGGGTCATTCACATTTTTTTAACCTGTCTCCCTGGTGATCAGTGTTGCTAAAAAAAAAACAAAAACAAAAACAACAAATACTTTTCTAAGAGAAAGATACTTGGCTTGATTCAACCTACGTCTTAACAAGCTGCAGTAAATGTGCCTTAATATACTGTTGGCTCTAAAAATAACTGGTTGTGGAATATAAATATATTATTATTATTATTATTATTTTTTAATGGAAACCTGCTGCATATAGAAGTTCCTGGGCCAAGGATTGAATCTGAGCCACAGCTGCAACCAAAGCTGCTGCTTCAGCAACGCCAGATTCTTTTTAACCTACTACATTGGGCTGGGGATTGAACCTGCCCTTCTGCAGTGACTTGAGACGCTACAGTTGGATTCTTAATTCACTGTGCCACAGCAGGAACTCCCATGATTGTATAAACCTTTAAAGAAATAATTATTTTTTTAAAAGTTGAAAGACTGTTGAATGTTAACTGTAGTGCAATTGTGTGAATTCACTACAGAACCTAAATTTTAAAATCTACAAGATAGTTAACTGGAAAACACTAGGATTGTACCAAGTCCCTATTTATAAAAAGGTGATTTCAGGGCACCAATCATTATTAATTGTCTTCCTTACTAAGCTATAAAAAATTAATTGCTGAACAAATAAATGTAAATAACATTTTAAAGTCAGAAAAAAATTAATAAAAATTAGCAGCTTACATTTATCAGTAGAAACCTCATTTGATTTCTGTACAGATTCTGTATCTCATTATATTTTTTGAGTTAATATGGATGAATTGGTAATACTAATCTGATATTCCTAAAGATTAGATAGTTTTACCAACTAATTATTTCACCCTAAGGAATACTTCAACACTGTATTTAAGTGTTTTTCCTGTACAGGAAATACATTAATATTTCACAAACTCGAGCCTCAACACCACACTGTAAGTTTGCCAGAAAAGATAATGATGCTAAATTCTCCTTACTCATGTAACCTGCCAATCTCTAAGCAATGAAGAAAATGATAGCCATAAGTGCTCAGGAAATGAACCTCCAATGTTTTCAGTTTCCTTCTGGTTCCTCCTTTTTTCTATGGATTCTATTATGCCACAATGGCATCCAGCTCATCAGCAAACAATGAGAACCCTGTATAATAGAGAAATTAACACTGAACAGGTAAACCTGAGATACTGGATCCTAAAAGGCAACGATGTTTTTAGTCATTTATCAGAATACCTAGTACCATGGATGTTTTCCAATCTGAAGGGTTCACTAAGGATAGATGTGCAGAAGGTATTAAAGAATAATAAGAACTCAATTTAGTAAGCAATTTCATCTATTTTCTCTTTTGGAAGTCTGAGTGACTGAAGTCACTGGAAGATGAAAAGCCCTTGATGGCTAACATTATCATCCCTAGCAGTTCTGTGTCTAGAAACTGATCAGAAGTTCCTTTATGGTGCAGCAGATTAAACATCTGGATTTGTCCCAGCTGTGGCACAGATTGAAATCTTTCAGGGTTCAAACCCTGATCTGGGAACTTCCACATGCTGTGGGTGCAGACAAAAAAATAAAATAGCAACTGATAAAAGATTTGCACAGCAAAGGAAACCATAAAAAAAAAAAAAGATAACACACTGAATGAAAGAAAATCAAGAAAATCTTTGTGAATGAAGAAAACAACAAGGAATTAATCTCCAAAATGTATAAATATATCATGGAACTTTTATCAAGAAAATAAGATCTAACTAAACATTTCTCCTAGGAAGACAGATGGCCAAAAAACACAAGAAAAAATATTCAACATCACTAATTAGAGAAAGACTGTGAAGTACCACCTTACACCAGGCAGAATGGCCATCATCAAAAAGTCTACAGGCAATAAATGTTGGAGAGGATGCAGAGAAAAGGGAACCCTCTTAAACTCTTGGTGGGAATGTAAGTTGGTGCAACCACTATGGAAAACAGTATGAGAGGTTCCTCAAAATCCTAAAAATAGAACTACCATATCATCCAGCAATCCCACTCCTGGGCATCTATTTAGAGAAAACCATAATTTGAAAAGATACATGCACCCCAGTGTTCATTGCAGCACTATTTACAATAGCCAAGACATGGAAGCAACCTAAATGTCCATCAACAGAGGAGTAGATAAAGATGTGGTACAAATATACAATGGGATATTACACAGCCACATAGAAGAATGAAATAGTGGCATTTGCAACAAAATGGATGGACCTAGAGATTATCATACTAAGGGAAGTTAGATGGTGAGAGACAAACATCATGTGATATCACTTATGTGTGAAATCTAGAAAAAAGATTAAAATGAATTTATTCACAGAATAGAAACAGACTCACATACTTTAAAAACAAACTTATAGTTACCAAAGGGGACAGGTTGGGGGGAGGGGGCAAATGGGGGTTTGGGATGGAAATGTTCTAAGAGTAGTTTGTAATGATGGTTGTACAAATACAATAAAAGTGATTGAATTATTTAAAAAAAATAATGACATAAATGTTATTTAAATAAACAGTGAAGTTTTCTATTTGGATGAATTACAAACTTTCTACAGTAGATATCCAAATAATTGGTTACAAGTTTAAAAGGAACATTATATTATCAAAATATTAAAGAAAATATATTGAAACAAATAAAAAGTCATTGTAGAGACTTTAAAAAGATACACATATTCTTCCAGAATTAGCTAATCAGTAAAACAGATTCTTTTTTTTAAATAGCATACTTTGACTTTTTAAAAAATATTTATCAGAGTATAGTTGATGTAAATGTATTAGTTTCAGATGTTCAACAAAGTAAATCAATTATTCATATAAATATGTCCATTCCTTTTTGCCAAAGAGGTTATACGAACTATTGAATGATTTTCCTGTGCTATACAGTAGGTTCTTGTTAATCATCTATTTTATACAGTAGTATATATATGTTACTCCCATCCTCCTAAGTCCTCCTTCCCCCCACTCATTTCACCTATGGTAACAGTAAAATTGATTTTGAAATCTTTTTTTTTTTCTGTTCTATAAAAAGTTTCTTTTGTATCATTCTTTTATTAAATTCCACATATATATGATATCATATAATGTTTGTTTCTCACTGTCTGGCTAACTTCCCTTAGTATGATAATCTCTAGGTCCATCCATTTTGTTGCAAATGCCACTATTTCATTCTTCTATGTGGCTGTGTAATATCCCATTGTATATTTGTACCACATCTTTATCTACTCCTCTGTTGATGGACATTTAGGTTGCTTCCATGTCTTGGCTATTGTAAATAGTGCTGCAATGAACACTGGGGTGCATGTATCTTTTCAAATTATGGTTTTCTCTAAATAGATGCCCAGGAGTGGGATTGCTGGATGATATGGTAGTTCTATTTTTAGGATTTTGAGGAACCTCTCATACTGTTTTCCATAGTGGTTGCACCAACTTACATTCCCACCAAGAGTTTAAGAGGGTTCCCTTTTCTCTGCATCCTCTCCAACATTTATTGCCTGTAGACTTTTTGATGATGGCCATTCTGCCTGGTGTAAGGTGGTACTTCACAGTAGTTGTGGATGATGTTGAACATCTTTTCATGTGTTTTTGGGCCATCTCTAGGTATTCTTTGAAGAATTGTCTCTTTAGATCTTCTGCACAATGTAGATGGGGTTATTTCATTTTTTATATTGAGCTGTAGAAGGTGTTTATATATTTTGGAGATTAATCCCTTATTATCGCTTCATTTGCAAATATTTTCTCCAATTCTGTGAGTTGTCTTTTCATTTTGTTTATGGTTTCCTTTGCTGTGCAGAAGACTTTAAGTTTAATTCAGTCCCATTTATTTATTTTTTATTTTCATTATTCTAGGAGGTGGGTTAAAAAGATTTTGCTGTGAATTTTGTCAAAGAGAATTCTGCATATGTTTTCTTCTGATTGCTTTATAGTATCTTGTCTAACATTTAGGTTTTTAATCTGTTTCGAGTTTATTTGTGTATGGTGTTAGAGAGTGTTCTAGTTTCATTATTTTACATATAGCTGTCCAGTTTTCCTAGTAACACTTATTGAAGAGAATGTTTTCTCCATTATATATTCTTGCTTTCTTTGTCATAGATTAGTTGACCACAGGTTAGTGGTTTTATTTACTTATACTTTATATCCTGTTCCATTCATCTTTATTTCTCTTTTTGTGCCAGTACTTTACTGTCTTGATAACTGTAGCTTTGTGATATAGTTTTAAGCCAGGGAGCCTGATTCCTTCAGCTCCATTTTTCTTTCTCAGGATTGCCTTAGCTATTTGGTGTCTGTTGTGTTTCCATAAATTTTTAAAATTTTTGTTCCAGTTTTGTGAAAAATGCCATTGTTAATTTGATCAGGATTACGTTTAATCTGTAGATTGCTTTGGGTAGTATATTCATTTTGACAAGATTGATTATTAAATCCAAGATCATGATGTATCTTTCCATCTGTTTATGTCATCTTTGATTTCATCATCAGTGTCTTAAAGTGTTCAGGGTATAGGTCTTTTGTTTCTTTAGGTAAGTTTGTTCCCAGGTATTTTATTCTTTTTGATGTGATGGTAAATCGAATAGTTTCCCTAAATTCCCTTTCTGATCTTTCATTGCTAGTGTATAGAGGTACAGTTGATTTCTGTGTATTAATTTTGCATCCTGCAACTTTACCAAACTCATCGATGACCTATAACATTTTTCTGGTATCATCTTTAGGATTTTCTATGTATAGAATTATGTCATCAGAAAACTATGATAGTTTTACTTCTTCCTTACTAATTTGGATTCATTTTATTTCTTTTTCTTCTCTGATTGCTGTGGCTAGACTTCCAAAAATATGTTTAATAAAACTTGTCAGAGAGGATATCTTTGACCTGTTCCTGATCTTAGTGAGAATTTTTTCAGCTTTTTACCACTGAGAATTATGTTAGCTGTAGGTCTGTCATATATGGCCTTTATTATATTGAGGTATGTTCCCTCAGGGCCTACTTTCTGGAGGGTTTTTTTTTTTATCAGAAATGGTTATGCATCCATTGAGAGAATCATATGGTTTTTAATGTTCAGTTTGATAATGTTGTTTATCACAGACTGATTTGTGGATATTGAAAAATCCTTGCATCCTTGGGATAAATCTCACTTGAACGTAGTGTATGATCCTTTTAATGTGTTGTTGGATTTGTTTAGCTGGTATCTTGTTGAGGATATTTGCACCTAAGTTCATCAGTGATATCAGTCTGTAATTTTCTTTCTTTTTTTTTTTTTTGATGGTATTTTTGTCTGGTTTTGGTATCAGGGTGATGGTAGCCTCATAGAATGAGTTTGGGAATGTTCCTTCCTCTGCAATTTTTTGGAATAGTTTTAGAAAGACAGGTGTTAACTCTTCTCTGAATTTTTGATATAATTCACCTGTGAAGTCATCTGGTTCTGGACTTTTGTTTGTTGAAAATTTTTTAATCACAGTTTCAATTTTGGTACTTGTGATTGGGTCTGCTCATCTTTTCTGTTTCTTCTTGGTTTAGTCGTGGATGATATACTTTTCTGCAATTTGTCTATTTCATCTAGGTTGTCTATTTTATTGACATATTTCTTATAGTAGTCTCTTATGATCCTTTGTATTTCTGTGATGTCTGTGGTAACTTCTTTTTCATTTCTAATTTTATTGATTTCATCAACTTTTTTTCTTAATGAGTCTAGCTAATGGTATATCACTTTTGTTGACCTTTCAAAGAACCAGCTTTTACTTTCATTGATCTTTTCTGTTGTTTTCTTCATTTCTATTTAATTTCTTTCTGTTTTGATATTTATGATTTCTTTCCTTCTGCTAACGTTTGGTTTTGTCTGTTCCTCTTCCTCTAGTTGCTTTTAATGTAAAGTTAAACTGTTTATTTTAGATGTTTCTTGTTTCATGAAGTAGGCCTGTATTGCTCTAAATCCTCCTAGAACCACTTTTGCTGAATCCTATAGATTTGGGATTGTGGTGTCTTTGTTATTTGCTTCTTGGTATTTTTTAATTTCCTCTTTGATATCTTTAGTGATCCATTAGTTGCTCAATAGCATGTTGTTTAGTCCCAAGTGTTTATGTTTTTTGTAGTTTTTTTTTTTTTTCTTTTTGTTGATCTCTAGTCTTATTGCATTGTGGTCAGTAAAGATGCTTATAATTATTTAAATTTTCTTAAATTTATGAAGGCTTTTTTCATGGCCCCATATTGATATATCTTAGAGAATGGCTTATGTGCACTTAAGAATGTGTATTCTGCTGCTTTAGGATGGAATATTCTATAAATGTATATTAAATTCATCTGTTTTAGTGCATCATTTAAGCCCTGTGTTTCTTTGTTGGTTTTCTATCAGGATGATCTGTCCATTGCTGTAAGTGATGTGTAAAATTCCCCCACTATTTTTATATTATTGTTGATTTCTCCTTTTAAGGCTGTTAGCAGTTGCCTTATATATTGAGGCGATCCTGTGTTGGGTGCATATCTATTTACAATTCTTCTTGGATTGATTCTTAGATCATTATGTAATGTCCTTCTTTGTCTTTTATAACATTCTTTATTTTAAGGTCTATTTTGTCTGATATATGAGTATTGCTACTCCAGCTTTCTTTTGATTTCCATTTGTATGGAATTCTTTTTCCATCCTCTCACTTTTATTTTGTATATGTCCCTAGAACTGAAGTGGGGATTTTGAAGAGAGTATACATATGGGTCTTGTTTTTGTATCCATTCAGCCAGCCTATGTCTTTTGGTTGGAGCATCTGGTCCATTTACATTTAAGATAATTATCAATAGGTACATTCTTATTGCCATTTTGTTCATTGTTCTGGATTTATTATTGGTCTTGTTATTTCCCTTCTTGTCTTGTGGTTTGATGACTATCTTTAGTGTTGTGTTTAGGTTGCTTTTCCTTATTTGTGTGTGTATCTATTACAGACTTTTGTGGTTACCATGAAGTTTTAATATAGAAATACAGATATAGATATAGATATAGATATAGATATAGATATAGACATATATTCAGGATTGTTGCTCATCTCTTAACTGCAAATGCATCTCCAGTATCCTGCATTTGTACCTTCCTCTTCTCATCATTTCTGGCTTTGGTAGCATACTTGGGTATGGATGATTTCCTACCTTTACTATATATATAAATATATACACTATATATAGTATATATAAAGTATATACACTATATATTTGCCTTTACCAGTGAGCATTCTCATCTGTAATTTTCTTGTTTCAGTTGTGGGTTTTTTTTTTTTTCCTCCTAGAGAAATTCCTTTAGTATTTGTTGTAAAACTGGTTTAGTGGTGCTGAATTTTCTTGGCTTTTGCTTATCTGTAAATCTTCTGATTTTTCCTTCAAATCTGATTGAGAGCCTTGCTGGGTAGAGTAATATTGGTTGGAGTTTTTTTCTTTTCATCACTCTAAGTATATCATGCCACCCCTTTCTGGCCTACAGATGTTTCTGCTGAAAAATCAGCTGATTATCTTATTGGGTTTCCCCTGTATGTTATTTGTTTCTTTTCCCTAGCTGCTTTCAATATTTTCCCTTTGTCTTTAATTTTGGTCAGTTTGATTAATGTGTGTCTTGGGGTGTTCTTCTTAGGCTTTATTTCATTTGGTGTTTTTTTTGTTTTTTTTTTCATGCTTCCTGGATTTGAGCGAGTGGTTCCTTTCTCTTATTAGGGAAGTTTTCATCTATTATCTCTTCAAATATTTTCTCCAATCCTTTCTCTCTCTCTTTGGTTTCTGGAACCCCCATAGTGTGAAAGTTGATTAATTTGAAGTCACCCCAGAGTCTTCTTAGATTGTCCTCATTTCTTCTCATTCTTTTTTCTTTATTCGGTTTCATGTCAGTGATTTCAACAGTCTGTTTTCCACCTCACTTATTTGTTCTTCTGCCCTATATTCTGCCATTCACTCCTTCTAGTGAGTTTTTCATTTCAGTTATTGTATTTTGCATCTCTGCCTGTTTAATCTTTAAATCTTCTATTTCTTTGTTCAACATTTCTTATAATTTATTAATACTTGATCCCAGGTTTTTTTTTTTTCCCCTAGATCTTGAATAGTCTTTACTATCATTACTCTAAAGTCTTTCTCATGGAGCTTGCTAATCTCCAGTTCACTGAACTGTTTCTCTGGGTTTTTTTTTTTGTTCTTTCATCTGAGTCATATTTCTCTGTGTTTTCATTTTGTACAGCTTTCTGTGTGTTCTCCTTTGTGCAGGGTATTGGGTTGTAGCCTGTGTTGCTTCCGGTGTCTGCCCCCTTGTGGGCAAAGTTACAGTTTTTCTGATGGGAGGGACTGGTGTTTGCCCACTGGTAGGTGGAGCAGATTCTTGCCCCTCTGGTGTGTGGGGCTTTGTCTCTGGGTGTGATTATAGGTTGCTCTGTGCCTAGGAGGACTTTAGACAGCCTGTTTGATGATGGGTGGGGCTCTTTTCTCACCTTGTTTGTTGGTTGGCCTGGAGATTCTTGGCCCAATGGGTGGGGCCAGAGTTTTCCAAAATGGTCACCTCCATGTGAGTTCATGTTGATGATTATTTCTGAGACCTTTGCCTCCAATGTCCTTCCCCCATAGTGAGCCACAGCCACACCATTTTAACAGGAGATCCTCCAAAGCCCACAGTTTTGTCTGACCCAGAGTATCTGCTTTGCCCTGGGACACAGTACACATGAAAGCCTGTGTGTACCCTTCAAGCATGGAGTCTCTGTTTCCCCCAGTCCTGTGGAGCTCCTAAGCACAAGCCTTGCTGGCCTTCAATGCCAGATGCTCCAGGGTTGCCTACTCCCAATGCTATACCCCAAGGTGTGAGAAACTGACATGGGGTTCAGAACTCTCACTCCTGTGGTAGAGCCTCTGCATTATAGATTTTTTTCCAGTTTATGGGTCACCCAACCAGTGGGTTTGGGATTGCATATACAGCAAAAGTGCCCCTCCTACTATCTTGATGTGGCTTCTACTTTATCTTCAGTAGTAGGATAACTTTTTTGTTAGTTTTCTGTCTATTTTGTGGATGGTTGTTTGGCAGTTTGTTGTAATTTTGCTGTGTTCATGAGAGAAGTTAAGCATAAGTCCTCAAGTCCACCATCTTAATCCCTCTCCAAAAGGGTCCATTTGTTTCCTTCCTTCTTTCCTCCCTCCCTCCCTACCTCCATTTCTTTCTTCCTTTCTTTCTCACTCCCTTTTTTTGGTTTTAAGAAGAAATAGCAGTACTATCTAGGAAAGGACCTGTACTCCATCAAGCTCTAAGTATTAAAAGAGAGTAAATTCATTAACAATGAACAGTTTTTACTGTATCATTTATGATAAACTTAGACGGAATTTATTTTACTTGTGGGAAATGAAAAAATTGAAAGGAAAAGAATGTTTATCATATGGAATCTTGAAATTTGTTAAAGGTTTTGTGCTAGGTAATTTATACAAATTATATATCATATTGTCTACTTAGGGAAAAAATAACTAAAGGGCAGATGTTACTCAATGCAAAAGTTATTATCCTGATCTAATTACTGAAAAATTCAATTAGGACTATATATGTAGCAAATTTTTTATAAGGAGAAATAACTCATTAAATGATTTTAATAAAAAAATTGAATAGAACCTTAACTAGATAAAGTCCTTTCAAACATTACAAGATGATTTTAACTCCTTAATAGAGTTGAATAAGTTTTGGAGAACATCCTCTAGGATTCCATGTTATCTCTTTGGTGTCTGTTAACAACCGAGTAATGGGCAGCCATAGTTTTCTTAATTCTTTGCAGTTTTCTCAAGGGAATTAGTTTTAACTGGGTTTCATCACAAAAACACAAAATCTGAAAGAAAAAAAAAACTCCATCAAAATTTCTCTTAAACTCTTCTCTAGCTTAAGAACCAGGTTTCTCTGCCTTATGAGAACTGATAAAGTAGCAGAGTTGGAAAGGGAGAGATCATTCCTATCTTCATGCATTCTTTTAAGGCATTTCTTTCATTAAGTGCTCTTTTCCTATGATGAGTATAAATGCAAAGAATAACAACTTTGTCCCATCAAAGAATCTAGACTGTTCCTAAATTCCAGGGAGGAAAAGAGATTCTGAAGTTTTTCATTGGCTTTTACCAATTCAAAATCAACTTTTGTACTAGAGTCTAGCTTGCTTTTCAAGTTTACTCTGCTTTAGCCCTGTACATCCAAATTTATTTGAAATAGATACAGTTTCACAAGTATGCTCTTGGCTGCAAAACTGTGAGTATTACTGTGCTATTGAGCAACCACAGAGATTTATAAAATCTACCTCAACTACATGATTAATGAAATTTCTTTTGCAATTCAGTTTAACTTTGTATTGGTTCTACCCATTTTCTCACAGTTAACATATATTTTAAATAACCTTATCAATATTATATGACATAGCCATTATTTAAATATTTAATACTGTGTTGCTTATGCATAGCCAGAGACAAATATCACAATAGAGGAAAATTCAAAGTAAAAGTGGAGTAATATAAAATTACAATCAAGCTTCTAAAGAGAGTGGCTGCTTTACCAGAATATTCAAATAATTCTTGAAAGTATTCTCATACTTATTCTCTTAGGTATAGTAGATTTATTAACCACAGTATAAGTTTATTGGGGGAATTGGAAAAAGAAATCAAGATTATTGTGTATCATGACAGGTAATCATCCTATAATATGCATAATCAAAAAGAAATTAAATTATATTAAATTAAATTTCAAAGATAAACCTGTAAATCTAAGGCTGTATAAACTAATAAATTTAATAGCACTTATCTCTTGGTGGTGGGATTTCCAGTACAGCTTTCCAGTATAGTACTTTTTTATTATTTTAATTTATTTCAATTTTCTAATTATTATTATTAGCACAAATGTCTGCAATTATAATGTTAAAATCTCAATACTAAGTCAAATATTGCAAACTCTAATGCACTATAAATGAATTTTACTGTTTGTTAATTGATATTTTATTCTTGTTTCTTCTGAACTCAGGTATCATTTATAATTCATATGTTTTTTAGAGATTTTATGTGGTTCATGAGAAATATGGACATACACATGACTCTATACACACGTACACACACACACAAACATATATATATATATATACACACACACATATATATATCAATTTTTGCAGAGAACTTATGGTAAAGCTTTTGCATCTTTGGAGTTTGGTTAAAATAATGACACCTGGTTAAAAACCAACTACTTAGGGTCTCAGTATTGTATTCACAAGAAGTGATTTCAGGTTATTCTTAGAGCTGGTTAGACTTCTGTTTTCATTTGTCATTCCAATCAGAGAGAGATCATTTGTCAGCTGATCAATGGTTGCCTATATGTGCTTAAAACTTCTCAGAGAACACAGCATATTAAGGAGACAATAATATTTATTAGTGACAAAACTATGCTTATGGTTTGTACAGTACTCCTGAGCCAGGGGCCCCTGTGACTCAAACCAGCTAAATCAGATAAATCAATAAATGATCCCGAAGAGGGGGACAATTCTGTAAGCCAGTGGCCTGTTTATGTATTTCATGTAAGAACAGTGATTCCATTTTCCCAGAAGGGTTTATATAGCTAGCTTTTCCCAGACAAACTGAGACATTGGGAATCAGGGAAATTTTGGAGCAGAAAGAACTACAGGATCATCAGCATCATAGGAAAACCAAGACTTAGTTGGAGGCTGGATGACCCCCCTTTGTATGTCAACAATGGCATAATCTTCAGGCCAGGACTAAGAAGAAGGTGAACAAAAGAATCATAATAAAAGAATTAGGAACAGAATGATCAGGGATGGAAAAATGAATTGGAAAGAAATGTTCTTAATGTGACATCTTGGGAGGAAGCAGTCTACTCCAATGTCAACTTCTCTTCTTAGTGAATTTGGTTTTGAGATCTCTGGCATTTACATAGAAGTAGACGTCAGGTAGAACTTTCTTTAGTTATGAAATATGCACTCAAGGTTTCACATCTCGTAATGTGGTAGCAGTGTCAGTGGTCACGTGTACTTGGTAGGGTTCTCTCTATGACTGTCATTTTTGCAACAGCATCAGAATGAAACAATAGCGGTCTGTAAATGACAAAAGACTTAAAGCCCATGATTAAAAATCTGATAAGAGATCATTATATTGGAATTGACAAGGAATGTTGGTTATTTTTGTGACATGCAATATATTAATATAATGACTAGGAGTTCCCGTCGTGGCGCAGTGGTTAACGAATCCGACTAGGAACCATGAGGTTGCGGGTTCGGTCCCTGCCCTTGCTCAGTGGGTTAACGATCCAGCGTTGCCGTGAGCTGTGGTGTAGGTTGCAGACGTGGCTCG